>NC_088979.1:53054319-55454319 GCF_963932015.1 Anas acuta
CCCCCGGTCCCCTCCGTCCCCGTCCCCGGTCCCCCCGCACGCCCAGGCGGCCGCGGGTCATAGCGCCGCGGCGTAGGCGGCGGGGTAAGGGTCCAGCTGGGGCTTGCCCATGCCCGGCAGGAGGATGTAGGCGAGCGGAGGCTGCAGCCCCGGGCCGGGCCAGGCGCTGCAGTTGCAGGGGATCATGTAGCCCGGGTTCCCGGGGGACGGGTGCGAGTGCGTGTGCCCCCCGGCGGCGGCCGCGGCGGCGGCGGCGGCGGCGGCGGCCCCGTGGAAGGCGCCCGCCCCGCCGGCGCCCGGGTAGCCCAGCGAGGAGGCGTAGGGCAGCGCCGAGCCCGAGGAGGACGACGAGGAGATCTCGGCCATTTTGGAGCCCAGGTCCAGCAGGGAGTAGGGGCTGCTGGCGGCGGCGGCGGCGGCCGCGGCGGCGGCGGCGGCGGCCGACGGGGGGAAGAAGACGCGGGCGGCGGCGGCGGCGGCGGCGGCCGCCGCCTTCTCGGGGTTGGCGAGCAGCGAGTCGGGCACCAGCCCGCCGGCCCCGGCGCCGTGCAGCCCGGCCGCCTTCAGCCCGTGCGGGTGCTCGTGGTCCGCCACGCCGGCCAGCCCGTAGGGCACGGGGAAGGCGAACTTGTCCTTCTTGAGCAGCGTCTTGGGCTTGCGGCGCGGCCGGTACTTGTAGTCGGGGTGCTCCTTCATGTGCATGGCCCGCAGCCGCTTGGCCTCGTCGATGAAGGGCCGCTTCTCCGACTCGGTGAGCAGCTTCCACTCGGCGCCCAGGCGCTTGCTGATCTCCGAGTTGTGCATCTTGGGGTTCTCCTGGGCCATCTTCCGCCGCTGCGCCCGCGACCACACCATGAAGGCGTTCATGGGTCTCTTGACGTGGTCCACCGGCTTGGACATGGTGCTGGCCCCCCGCGGCCCCGGCGCCACGCGGCCCCCGCCGGCCACCTCCTCCTCCTCCTCCTCCTCCTGCTGCTGCTGCTGCTGCTGCTCTGCCTCCTCCTCCTCCTCCTCTCCCTCGGCCCCGCCGCGCTCCGCTCCTCCCAAGCCGCTCTCGGCTCCCTCTCCGCGGCGGCCCCGCTCCGGGCGCGGGGCTCTGCCGGCCGGCGGCTCCGGCTCCCCGTCAGGGCTCCGGGCCGGGCGCCGCTCCCCGCCGCTCGTCCTCGGCCGGAGCCCGGGCGGGCGAGTCCGGCGAGCCCCGACGGCGCTCCCTCGGCGGCCTCCCGGGGGGCGGCGGCGGTCAGAGCCCGCCCGGAGCCATCGCCGCCCGCGGGGCTCGGGGGGGCGGCGCGGCGCGGTGCGGGACGGCGGCTCCGCGGCGGCCCGGGCGCTGCGGGGGGCCCCGGGGGCGCGGGCCGCGGACGGCTCCGCTCACAGCCGCCCCGCTCCGCCCGCGGGGGCGCGGCGAGCCGCCCGCTCCTCGCTCATACTCGCCGCCGGGCTCTTCCTCCTCCTCCTCCTCTTCTTCTTCTTCCTCCTCCTCCTCCTCCTCCGGCGCCGGGCAAACTTCGCCAAGTTTCAGGCGGGCGGCTCCGGCGCGCCGCTCGCCCGCGCTCCCCCTTCTCCGGGAGCCGCCGGGTCTCTCTGGGTTTTCTTGGCCGCCGCCGACTCGGAGGGGCGGCGGGGCGGGCGGGAGCGGCGGGGGGCGGAGGGAGGGAGGCAGGGCGAGGGCGAGGAGGAGGAGGAGGAGGAGGAGGAGGAGGAGGAGGAAGGGGGGGCTCCCAATTAAAACGCTCGGCGCTCTCCGCCGGCCGGGGAGCCGGGCCGGGGGTGAGGTCTCCGCGCCGGGTCCCGCCGCCCCCTCCTCCTCCTCGCCTCCTCCTCCTCCTCCTCCTGCTGCTGTCTGTCCTTCCTCCTCCTCTCCTTCCTCCTCCTCCTCCTCCTCCTCCTCCCCCCGCCGCGGCCCCGCGCGCTCCCCGTGCCCGCCGTCGGGGCGGGGCCGCCGCGCCGGGAGGGGGCGTGGCCTGGAGGGAGGGGGCGTGGCCACCCCGCGCTGACCACGCCCCCTGGGCTCCCCGGCAGGTTGGGGAGCGGGGGGGCGGCCCCGCGCCTGCGCACTGCGCCCCCCCCACGCCGTGAGGTGCCCGGCGGCCGCTCCTGGCCCTCAGCCGGGGGCTGCCCGCGGAGCCCCCGCCGCCCGCGGAGCCCCCCCCGGGCCCTGCCCGCCCCGGGGTCCCGCCGGGCGCTTCCCGGAGCCCCTCAGCGCCCTCCTGAAGCGCTGGGCTCGCCCCCCTCGCTCAGTGCTCTCCAAATCCACCTTGCCGGGGTTTTGGGGTTTGCCCCCCCCCCCGACAGCCCGTAACAAATAAAAAATAAAAATAAAATAAAGTTGTCAAGTCCGAGCTCCGTGCCCAGCCCCCGAGGCAGATGCTCCCCGGGACGCACCTGTGCGTGCCTCTGGTCACCTCCCTCCTCCCAGCGCTGAGGGTGCCCAAATTTCCCAGCCCACGCGGCTCCTCCCCGGGCTGAACCCCCCCAAAATCTCTCCCTCACGCGTGTTTTTCCCCCTCGCAAGCCCACGCCGCCTTTGAAGCTCTCCCTTCCCCACCAGCCCTCCCTCCCGCTAGCCGCTGGCCGCACGCTCCCTCCAGCAGCTCCTGCGGCTACGGGAGGGAGGGATGGAGGGAGAGAGGGAGGGGGGTCTGAGCCTCCTCGGCGATCAGCTCCCGACAGCTTCGCACCGAGGGCTGCTGCCCTTATCAGCTCCGCCTGATAAGCCGAGCCAGGCTGGGCTCAGCTCCCCGAGCCCCGGCCGGGGCCAGCCGCGGCTCTCGCCCGGGTGCGGGGCGCTGCGGGGGGCCCGTCCCCCCCCCGCCAAGGAGCCAAGGCTTTATCGGAGTGCAGTTCCCTATCTGCGTTTTTTTTATTATTATTCCTTGTTTTTTTTTTTAAGCCTCGGCTGTGATCTTCGTGGAGTTGTGCGAGTGTGCTAATTGCGCTGATAACGCGGCGTTATCGATACGATGACAGCGCGCCCGTGTACGATGGGACCCGCTTGCCTTTCACCTGTCACTTCTGACGCCTGCAAACTCAAGGGCGCAATCCTTCCCTCTGTCATCGTGGGGGCAAAAAAAAAATAAAATAATAAAATAAGAATGAAAACCCGAGCAGATGCGCTGGCGCACGGAGGCTGGACAAGAAATTCCTGCACCCAGCGCTGTCTTCCACCGAGCGAGATCAAAGCGCTTTCTCAACCTGTTGCGGGGTCTTGGGGCATCTCCCCGACCCCACAGGGTAATCCCGCCGGGTTTGCCCTTGTTTTTTTGCCACCCAGCCCGAGCAGCCTCGGGTTCCTCGGGTTTTGGGCGCCCGGCACCGCACCGCCGGTCCCCGCGCTGTGAATTCAAAGCCGAGAGTTTCAAGCGAGTTTCGAGGAAGCAAAGCTCCTCGCCTCCTGATTTTTATTGGCGCTTAATAATCGGGTGGCGAGTGGAGGAGATAAAAAAAGGAGGCGAAGAATAGTGGTTAGCCCGATAGCGATCTCCACCTAATCATTCCGGCTGCCTGAAAAGCTGACTCACGGGCTCTGGAGACCCAGCGCTGCGCCGTGTTTGGAGAGCCCCAGCGCGTTTTCACGGCTTTGTTTGCGCACTTAAGCGTTTCCACACGCCGGCTCGCAAGTTGACATTTCGCTTTGTGGAGGTATCAGCCACCGATTCCACATCACTTGCAGCTGTCAAAAGTTGCCAGGCGCGCTGCTAGCTTAAACACACTGCGGGCTAACTTTTCTGCTCGCACGGAGCCTTGCAAGACCTGCTCCCAAGCATTTCCCCCCCTTCCAACGTCGACTACACCTGTAGCGAGAGAGGGCTCTTTAGCCCGTGATCCCCTTATCGTGCCCGATACACAAAATTCATTCATCTAAGCAGCGTTTTCAGAAGCTCGGTGTTATTATTTTTCAATAAGAGTCACTTATTATTAGAGCAGCTGGTAGCCCGAGCTTGTGTGAAGTGCCTGGCAAAGGACGCTACCATAAAACACTGGTTTCTAAGTTTATAGTTTCTAATTTGGCTGTGAAAGTGTGATTCTGGATGGAACTTGGCACTCGAGGGCTCAGCTGGAGAGTAAACTTTTTATAATAAAAGCATCGGTTTATTGCATTTGCTATTTCACGTTAGAAGGGAATTAACAAAGTTTTTACTAGTTTTGGAAGCTTAGGGAAGTCCCATAATTTTTCTTCAAAATTAAAAGTTACGGTGTTGGTAAGGGTGGGATAAGTTCTGCTGTGAGTGTGTGTGTGTGGTTTCATGTGCCGTTATTTTTAAGGCAAACCCGATCCCTGCGCGTTAGGACAGCGGCACTGCTCTTGCAGCACCACCAGACAGACGCAGGTCTCGCACATCAGCCGCAGGCAGTTCCGAGCAGAGACCTTGGCGGTGATGGGTCCTTACTACTTTCAGCCACCAGGAAATGTTTAAAACGCAGCCTGTCCTGATTAACTATGACACGAGGAAAAACTTGGCTATCATGCACGCACTCCATTTGTAATCGAAGCAACTTTCACGTACTTCACTGACTCCTTTTTTTTTTTTTTTTTCCCTCCTGCTTTTTAATCCTGTTAGCTTTGCAGGGGTCACGCAGCCTGGGAAAAGCGATCAGAGCAGCAGACAAGGATGTTTTTAGAACAAAACCAGGAGCTGGGTGGTTACATGCTAGCACCTGACCCCTAGCTGGTAAGTCCCTAGGACTCGAAGGTGAAAAAAAGTAAGTTTGCTGCAAGGTCCTGGTCAGACTTGGATGTTCCAGAACAGGCAGCCAAATACCACTTGAGCACAAGGAGCTACCTACAGCTCATCAAGTATGAGGAAGTGTAAGCTTCCCTTCTCTCAGGTGCTGAAATCAGAGCTGATACAGATGGAGACCGCCAGCTATCTGGGATGCAGGTTTTTCTGTGTGAGCAGCTGCCTCTAGCTTTTCTTCAAAGGAATTACTTTTCCAAGAGTAAAGGACCCAACAGTGTGTGTGCAACTGTCTTGACCAGACTTTATAGTGGGGTTCGGTACTTCACTGTTAGCAAAGGATAGCCTTGCTCCTAGGCGAGTCTTCCCCTGCTGTAGGCTTCTTTCACAGGCTCTTAAAATGTCACTGGACAAAGATCAGGAATCCTTAACTGCTGTCCCCACTTTCTGGGCTGCTCTTGCTCGCCCACCTTCTGCCCCTTTCATTCACATTTTCCGTTGCCCAGTGAGTGGCGAAAAAGGGAGGACAGAGTGCCCTTTAATCCAATGGTTAGGAGCCTCTTCTGCAAAGGAAGCCTCACTGTGAAAGAGAAATCAGATCGTGTGTTCTTGAGTAGATCATGAAGCTTTTTAACCAAGAGTTTTTTTGTTTGTTTGTTTGTTTGTTTCCCAGAGGGAGAGGGATCTTTGAAGATTTTTACATTTCAATTCAATTTAAATTGTAAACTGACAATCATCAGTTTGTCTTCTTGTTTCACTTCTTAGGGCTGTCCAGCAGACATAGAGGTGTTTTTTTGTTTTGCTTTGTTTTTTCTTGGAATAAATACATTTTAATGACCACTTTTGTTCAGGAATGATTCATACCTATGAACCACCCAAAGTTGTTTTATTAGTCATGGGTGCTAGGCAGCTCCTAAAAAATCCATGCCATTTTGAAGACAAGCTTTTCTATTTCACTGGATAAGATGGTGGCCTGGGTACCTGTGGGAAGCACTCCAGGATCTGTAAAGACACACAAGGAAACTAAAACAAAGATCAGAGTTAAATTTTTGGGCCATTCCTCTCTGAAGAAAAGCTGAGCATAAGTCTTTGCTGTTTCATTATAATGACTTTTTAGTTGACTACAAACAACTAATGAAAAGAGACCCTTAACAGAAGGAATTTATGTCCCTTCTTGGACATAAATTCACAGTCTTTTCTTCTTTATGAACAGTGTCTTGCTTATCGATTTGTAAGACTGGCCATTTTCTGGGCTCTGTTCAGCGATGAGGAATCACAATACCAAGTCACTCGGGAAAGGTCAAAGCTATTGGTCATGAGTTACTTCTAGTGACCAAATGGCAGAGGAAGCCCATGCATACACCCCACACCCACATTAGCACCTGTATCTGTATTTTAGTTCAGATCAACAGTGCAACAGCTTTCCAAGCAAAGCTTCTCACTCACTGACATTTGATTTCCATGGAGGAGCAGGTGAGACTGAACTGGAAGATGCTCCTCAACTGTCAATGAGACTGTGCTCTGAGTCTAGTTCAGCCAGCATCCCAGATGGTATAAAATCAGTGTTATTTAGTGCTCTTGATTCAGACAGCTGACAGCTTTTTATATCATTTATTTTAGGTGCTTTGGGGATGAGCTTTTCTAACTGAGGGAAGTGACAGGATGCTTCTGCTTCCCATGAGCATGCTGCTGGGAAAGGAGCCCCTCCACTTTGTGGTTGCTCTGTGAGTACCTGTAGGCATAGGAAGTCAAAAAATGTGAATTGAAGAATTCTTGGTTGCCTGTCCCCCATCCTTACCTCAGCCTTTAAGATTCTGCTAAACTTTGCACTATTTTCACAACACTTTTAATAGTCTACAGCAGGATGTGTAATGGCTTCCATTGTCATGGAGATTGAACTTAGACTATCAAGTATTCTCAGGTGAGTTGAATAGTTAACTTTTATTGTGATAAACATTGGCTATTTATTTTTTTTTTGTCACTTAAGTGTATTTATAATAGTTTCAATAATAATAATTGCCATACATTTTTTCTTTATAACCAAATCTGGATTTTTTTTCTCTCTCTTTTATATCAGTAATCTATTATTTTGAATAACTTGTTCCGATTAGTGCTTGACAGGTGGGTGTAATCATATCATAAGAAAACTGATTAATAAAAACATCCGTAAGAATATTAATAATAGCCACACAACACTGAACTCTTTTGCCAGGAAAGGATAGTCTCTGCAGCATTGTAAATGTTGGAGTATTTTGTCTGGTACTGGACTTCACAAAAGACATAGAGTCATGGAACATAATGCAGGAAGACTGTTTAGAGGTCTGAAAAATGTGATTTATAAGAAAGGGTTGAAAGCAGCATTGTTACTTAAACTGAATAAGAGATGACTTAGGAGACAAAATGGTCTTGGAGGGATTTAAAGGTAATTGCAGTGATGAGGAGATTGAATTGCCCTGTGTGTTTCTGGGCCTAGGCAACAGGTAATTCACCTTAAGATGTGAATTCAAGTTAAACGCTAGAAAAAATAATCTGCGAACAGTGAGGATAGATATGTGGAGCCTCCCCTTGCCTGGGGAGGCTGTGGGAATATGGAGGGATTTTAAGAACAGGTTAGACTAATTTGGCAAGGTTGGCCATGCCTTAGAACAGGAGTTTTCCTGCCTGGCTTTGTACAAGTCAATGACATGGGCAGAATCAAACTGAAGTTTGGCTTGTTTCTTCTTGGGATCCATTTTCCTTTTTGCTGCTCAGGATCCAGATGTTCTGCCAGTTCACAGCCCACATCTTCACTCTTCCTCTCCTACCCATGCATGTGACCAGCACCACTGCCACCACACTGCCTGAAATGCTCCTGTATGCCATCATCTCCTCGTAGTGCAGCAGGTGGACATCCTGCTCTGGGGGCTGACACGGGCTAAGCGGCATCTTCTTCCTTACGGAGAAGCACAACCCCATCAGCTATGATTTTGAAATATCTGGTGACGAAAATTCATCTCAGTACCCAGACAAAACGTACGTCTTCCATAGACATGCTGAAGAATTGTTTTTTTTTTTCCTTTCTGGTCCCCTTTGTTTATTTGGCACTTGTCTCCTCTGTCTTCTTAGCATAATCTTTTCATTATCTGTGAGAAGTCTTGTTCCCAAAACAACTTTGCTATTATTTTAACTTTATCACCTTTCTATTTTGTTTTAAATCTCTGCTGAAAATACATTTTATGCATCATTTCAACCTTATTTTCTCTTCCAACTGCTTTCCCTAGATCTATAATTATAATATTCAATTTTATAAATTACTGTATATCATATATATTAAAATTTCTGTGTAAGTTATTTGAATTGCATTATGCTTCGCAGCATGAAAAAAGTAAGGGCCATCATTTTTAGATAGTATTGGCAAAAATTTGTCAATGGTGTAACAAGTCAGTGACAAAATTAGCCCTAGGTGTATAAAATTTATTTAGGGTGTTTTTACAAGGAAATTTCTAATATTTATGGACCCTTCATTTTCTTCCATAATATTGTCCCATGCAGGGATGGTTATTATTAGTGTTGTAAAAGATAAAAGATTCATTAGTGTTTCATCCTGAAAATCTGACTTTTCTTATTGATTCTGTAGAAAGATTAACAGAGAGCAGAACATAATTTAAGCAATACAATTCTAAATTCTCACAGGCTTCTGCAGTGTTCTCAGTGACACCTTTTCAGTCCAGTGGGGAAAAAAAATAAATCAAAATTTCCAGAAGGAGTTCCTTTGGTTCTCAGTTCCCTTGTCATATTTTTCTTACATTTCATGAAAAGCTGTTTATAGAATACAAAGAAGGTCATGCCAGAAATTCTCATTTGCCCAGAAAGTAAATGATTCAGATGTGTGTATTCTAAAAGACCTAAAAAAGAATGAAGCACAGATCTTTTAAAGTATGAGGGTGCCATATTTCCATTTATTTTAGTTCCCTCAAGGAGATTAATTGGGATTTTATGCCTTGAATTCCTTGAAAATATCTGTATACTCTGAATGGAATAGTTCCAAAGCACATTTATGCTTTATGATAGAAACAGAGATTTGCGTTCTTTCTTGTTCACCCCCTCCATTTTTTTAATGCTTTCGAGTGTTTTCTAAGCAGGATGGTTAAACAATGGTTATAACAAAGACTATATGAAGTTCAATTTTCTTGGATTTATCTGGGCATGTACTCCATTTTGCAAATGGAACTCAGTCATTCTGGTACCCGGCTTGAAGTAAACAAGTAGGCAACCACGTAGCTTCTCAGTGTTAAGTGCCTATGTGCATGCTCTTACCCTATGGTAAACACAGGAGAAAGGAAAGAAAATAACTAGAATTCATCCTTCAGAGGAAAAAAGTACAAGCCACCTCACACACTGTAAGTTAAGAACAAGGGGTGATAGGCAGTTACAATGGAGTAGATGATGTGCTATGAATTTATGGTCTAGTTTAGCTCACAGGGATTTGAGCTTACTGTAGCAGAGAACAGCTGGACATGATGCTAAAATGAAAACTTCTGGATAGCCTAGCCATGGTCTTTTGCTGAATTATCAGGACTCTGATAGCTATTCCGTAGCACACAGAAGGACGAAAATCACATCTTAGCCACAAAGTGTACTACCTTTTATTTTCACACACCTTTTTTTTTTTTTTTTTTTTTTTTTTTAGCATAAGTACTCTATTTTTTAAGTGCTGAAGATGTAGATGCCAGAAAAATGGATTAATGAATGCTTTTTCTATTGCTGTAATCATATTATTAAAATATGCTGCAAATGTGTCTGTGAGATGTGCTAATGTGTTGTACAGTAAAACAACAGCAGTAACTGTGTTTGACCAACAAAACAACATGTACTTTCACTTGCTTCAACTGAAATCTGTTGAAAATAGCAGTAAAGCTCTTATCTGTCAGTGGAGCCATACTTTAAAACATAGTTTGTGAAAACATGAACACAAGGTATGAGCCCAGCCTACTAAAATTAATGGAAATGTTCCTGTTGACTCATGGAAAATGTGAAACTGGTGTCCTTCTTTTCTGCCGGTCATTACATGGACAGGTAAAGCACCTTCGTGCCTCCTATATGATCTGCATCAGCATTAACGTTAGGAATTTCTGGAACAGGATCACGATGTTTTTTTTCTTAAGTTTTATGTGCATGACTGGAAAGTAAAACCAATATGTTCAGTTTTACCAGTGTAAAAAAATAGATAGAAAAAGTAAGGTAGATAGAAAACAGAAAACAGTTCACTTGTTTACTGTAACAGACAATGGTCTTAGTCAGAGCACATATACAAAACATGCTTTATTCTCTGAAGACTTAATTCAAAGACCTCCAAAACACATGGGCTCTCCCAACCTGACTCCTGGGTTCATTGGAGGCAGGCAGTAAATTAAAATGGTCAAACCAGATTTTTTGACACCACTGTTGAGTTCAGGTCTTCTTAGGCAAAAGGCCAGTTCATTAAACCACTTTGTTGCCAGTCACCTATTCTTTGCTTATCTCTCGCTCTGTTTAGTGGCACGACTGGTTATCTTAAAGATAAGGAGCCTGTTGAACTTTCAGTTCCTTCTATTGCAGGAAAGACTGAAAGCACATAATCCTTTCCCTTCAGAAGAACAGATCCCTTTCTCTTTGTCTCCCGTACGTGTTAGTACTATCCCTTCGAACACTCATATGCTTATAGATGTTTTGATTTTCTTAGAGGCAGAGATGAGTTTAACACGGGAGTTTTACCTCAAAGTGTAGATGCAATTAGTTTATTTTGGCTCAGAGCACATAGAGTTTAAGACAAAACAATAAATTAAAACCGGCAGGATTCCTTCAGGCATTCTGACGTTTTCCTTTTTCTTTCTTTCTTTCTTTCTTTCTTTTTTTTTTTTTTTCTCCTTTGCCTTTTTGTGTTTAACAGGAGGTGGCGGTTGTAACATTTGCAAAATAATAAGTACAATAAGTTGACATTGTGATATGATTACTTATGTAAGTGCTTAGACATACAAATACCTAAACACTAATGTCATTATTGAGAGTCATGGCAGTTACTCCAGCCAAGTTAATAAAAGATCATTACTGTAACTATCTACACAGGACTGAACACGATGGGGAATCTGGGATATGGGAAGTCTAACAATACAAAATGCGCTGAAACTTCATGCTTTGTGTATTTGTGGGCATGTGATTATTCTAACAAGAAATCAGAAATAATTCAATGTGTACATTATCTGTAAGGGTATATAGAGATAAAATTATAGAAGAAAATGTTTCTTCTCTTTTCTCAGTATTTTGTTTCCCTGTTTTTTTCTGTTGAGGAAGCTAAGCACAGTTAATGTAAGTATGATTCCTCTGTAGTTTACTTGCTCCTGGATCATAACATACAGATGTAAATAGCTGGGTGTGAACTTGCCAGGTATTATATTCAGCTGACACAAACAACCTAACCAGATAGTTCTGTGTAGATAACAAACTCATTTCTGTATTGGTTGGGAATCAGGGCTCAGGTGATTGTTGTTCTTTAATGATTATTTATTTAAATTGGTCTCATTCAAACAGAGAGCCTGTCCAAGGCTGTGGCTGACTGGACAAACTTCACAGATTGGACAAAACATCAGAGCTGGAGTTTTGTCACCTTCCACGTCTAAACTCAACCCCCCACACTCCCTTCCACCCCCAACCAGGACTTTTCCGCTCTGCTGCTCTATCATTCTTTCTTTGCATTCTGAAAAAGCCTGCAAAAACAAGCCTTGCCATGTTATGCAAGGACCAACAAATCTCAGTTTTGGCAGGTCGGAGGGGAAGTAAATATCAAAGTGAATATTTAAGCTGTATCCATGAGTATGCCTCTCTGAATAGGCCTGCCTCCAACCTACCCGTAGTATTTTTTAGATAGTGTCTTACTAGAGCTCTTCAATACAAAGAGAGCAGCTGTCCCTGCATTAACCAGGAACAATTCCACCTAATGCACCTGTTAAATTGAGTATTTCCTACTGAAGCCTAGGACTGAGTCCACTGCTGCCCCGAACATCCAAGCACTCCGCACAAGCCCCTTTTTTAACTGGATGTCCACACTCTGCACCAGTGATGTTTCCGACAGAACATAGGGACAGCGCATGTTGAACACACTGCAATGCCATCCGGTCAGTGCAAGTGTTTCTAACTTCCTTCCAAAAGGAAAATCAGAGGCCAGATACAACAGTACTGATAGAAACCGAAAGTCCAGTCAGATCAGCCAGTTGATCCAGCTAAAAAATAACCATCCAGAAAAGAAAGCAGACAGTAGTTTTTAGCAGCCACACAAACACCCATTCAGTTGCTAGTGCTGCTCTATGAGAGGTGGTGGAAAGACGAAGTCAAAGATGAATATGGGACTTTCCATTTCAGTGGTGGCACAGTCTGAAATGAGCATAAGCTACTCATGACACCTCCTCCTGTGTGACAAGCACTGACATTCAAACAAGGAAGGCACCACATTTACCCTATTAGAGGGTAAAGCTGGAATGAAACATGAACAGTGCCTGTGGAAATTGAGCCTAAAACTTGTGGCTTACCTCCAGAAATGAAGGAAAATATACATATTACCTCCACCTTCGTTCCAACCCTAACTAGAGTCCCTGTCACCCAGCAGACTGGCAGGGCAGTTTCTACTGCAGTAGTATAGCCAGCCAGCAGGGGCAGCGGTGGCACAGGTAAAAGGTCCCGAGAGATTTCCTTCCCTCTCTCCTTGCACTGGTGAGGGCCCTAGCTCAGAAGATCGGTGACAGGTCAGTTTGGAGAACAGACATGTGCAGGAGTAGATGGAGCAGGGGGTGAAGCTCTCCTAATATCCTTCACCTTCCTCACGGACAGATCAAGGCTCCAAGCTTGTGGTCCTGCTGTAGGCACACCCAATCTCGTGATACTTGGCTTCCTACACCTTTCTCCCCATGAGCTCAGGCTCTTCAAAGTCCTCTGATGCATGAGGATTCCTGAGTTTCCGGCTCCTCCTAACTCAATGAGACACCTTACCAGAACTGAAGAAACCCAACAGAGAGGAGCACACTTATCCACAGCATTGAAACCTGTTACAGGAAATTGCTATATTTCATATATCTTAATGATTGAGTATTTCATTAATAGCCTACATGTTTGAACATTGGACCAGATCCTTACTGAGCTGGTGAATTTCTGCGCAGAAATCCCTGGCACCACATTTGTTTATCTTAGTCAACAATTTGTCTCATTGTCTCTAACATTGATGAAACCACAAATAGTGCTCCAAGATCATTCGCCTTGATAAAAATGGTAACACGTTTAAGAAGCACAGATATGTAAGCCGTATTACAATCTTTATCAGCAGCACCTAAAACCGAACTGGAACCATTAGCATTCAAGGACACACTATTAAAATAGGTTCTCCACCTCAACAAGATAAACCTGTCCATAATACATATTTGTGTCCATGAAGAAATCACTTTGATCTTGAATGCAGACTTCCAACAAATTAGAAAAAAAAAAGGGGGGGGAAAGAAAGAAAACAAACAAACAAAGCCAAAACATAGCCAAGTGTTCATGTTGGACATTAAGATAATGTAAGTAAACAAAGTTGCAGTTTCTAAAATTTGCACACAGATGCTCCTATTTAGAATTTAAATTTCAATTTAGAATTGAAATGACTTGGTTTCACTGCTGCTTAATCCTTAAACTTCAATGTGAAACTGTACAGGAGTTTCTTCTGGAGAAGGCTGTTTCAGTACTAAATGAGGGCATCCACGTGAGGCTTTAATGCACTGTAATTTATGTGCATTAATACTACAGCCTCAGATCATTCGTAACACTTTTCTTGACCATCCACAGTTAGACAAAACACACCTATTTATTCTGGATTGAAGTTATTGCTGTTTTTCCTAGTTCTTTTAGGTGTGGCTCAATGCATTTATTGTCTCAGTGTATGGGTCTTTCACAAGGCATGGAGCAATGGGCAGTGACTGAGGCAGAGTCCTCAACCAGCTATCCCAGAGAGACAGAGCATACAGTCAAGTAACATTTCTATCCATGATCTCCAAAACTCCAAAGCTATTACTGCTTGCAGACGATGGTCTTTATTTATATTGAATGATGTTTAGTTCTTCAAGCTAATTGTCATGTACTATGTCAATTATGTAAAAATACTCGTTCTACATCTTTGGCTGTAATCATTTGTCTTTCACATCTCAGACTGTACTCTATCCTGAGTTGCATTCTTTGTGTTGTGGCTTGGGTGAAATGTCATTGAAGCTATGGGTGTAACCACTACCTTCTTTTAAGGCAGCTGTAAGAAACAGTTAAGCTTCTTTATGAAATAATAGCGACCTCCACCCCAAACAAAAGCATACATTACTGTTCAAAACCAAGATACGTACACAGGCTGCATAGGCTGGATAGTGTAGGAGAGGGGGTTGGCTGACTATTGTTTTTAATGGAGGAGGATGTGTACTCATGTGTGTGTGGAAGAGAGAAAGAAAAGCCCCACAAGAATAAAAACAGAGAAATGAGATAAAGCCTGAGCAAAATATGAAGACTGGGACCATTAGAAAAGACTGGAAAGAAAGTCTTTGAGTTGAATACTTGAATCTTCCTGTACTCAGGGAAATGTGACTTCATAAAGTCTTTGTAATAAAAAATGTTTTATCAGAGAGATCTGATTCCATTTGAAATTACTCTTTTGGAAACAAAACAAAACAAAAACTCACAAGACCCTGAACTTCAATTACATGTTCAGGTCAAAAGGTACAAGATGAATTCCTACTGACCTGAAATCAGTAGAATTGCACAAGATGTAAGCTAGGGTGGAATTTACCTCCCATGTTCAATATTCATTTCTGTCCATGTCTAACATGGATATATAAACACAGAGAAGAAGAAAAAAAAGGGAGGGGGGGAGGAGGAGGATAAGGAAGGGGGAGAAAGGAAGGGGGAAAAGACAGAACACATAATAAACTTTGTCATTTATCAGATGTACTCAATACAACATTACAATTTACTAATGCTTATTTCTGGATATAGTCTTTAGTTTTTTTCCTTTTTTCTTTCATAAAATGAAATAATGACGATAAACAATAGTTCAAGGTTTTTGATCTGACAGGTTATATAGTTCTGGATATAAGTATTCTTGTGTTATTCATAAGGCAGTTTAGCTTTGCACTTGTGTTGCAGAAAGATTGAACTATAGCTTTGCAGTAGATTAGGTTTCTTTGTATTATTCTATTTATATATCTAGTTGCTCTGTTATGCATTTTCTTCATAGTATCTTATAAACTGATTGGGACATATCTCCTTTTCTATTGTGTGCGTAAGTGCCCACGACAGTATGGATTTAAAAGCAAAATTAAATACCCAGTATCCCAGGCTTAGAAAATCACTGGTGCTCTGTTGCTGCAATGTAATTCTGCCTGCAGTTCTACCTACCTACATTCAGCTTATACAGAAAATGCAATTAAAGACATGGATTTTTGAGAGATGGGAATTATTTTCCACAAATCATAATGACTAAACTTTGCCCATTTCTGGTCCCATATGCCGTACTTGAGCTTTGCTGAGGAGAGCTTTTGATGACGCTCTTATGTTCTTACTACAATATGCTGTGTAATATCTGAGTATGTTCTCAGCACAGTTGGCATCTTTGTTTGCTTTGGGGCTCTGTGCCTTTGTGTCCTAAAATTATAGATGTATAATCCTTGCATTTGCTGTGGGACTTGAAAAAACAAACATGCTATTATTTTCTGGGAGAGGTCTAATAGAGATGGAAAATACTGAGTATTTTGCTAAGCAATAGAATGTTATTCAAGTGATAATGCATCTCAACATAAAGCAGATTCTAATACTGCTCCTTTCTTACACTGTGTTTGTTGAATTTGGTATTCATGAAAGTAGGACTCATGAAATGGACTAAATCCAAGTAGAGTGTGGGCAGGTGCTGTGCAAGCTTTCCTCCCAGCTTCTCCCGGTCCCCCTTCATCTCAGTTTGTTTCTGTTTTTATACTGTGTCTCCTTATGGCAGAAATGTGGTGTCTGTATTGTGTGGACAAACATCTGCTGAATCCTGTGATGAAAGCGCCGTTTTTTTCACTACGTAGGCTCTAAACTCAGGTTTTCAGAGGTGAAAAGTCGATGCTGATACAGCATCCCACCCTATGTGAACGGAGAATGAAGAAGTAAACGTTACACTTTGCTGCCTCTTTTTACTCTCCCCTGCACCCAGAAAACATATACAGCATGCGGTGAAACCCCATCTAAAGAATCAGGCAAAAGACATTTGTTTAATAGTGACTGTGTTCAAACAAAGGCTTAACAGGAATATAACTGATATTCGTAGGCTATTTGAGGTTAGTCAATTACATCAGGATGGCCGTTTACATTCATCTAATCATGAATTAAATACAAGTCCCATGATTTCTGAATTCATTTGCCCCAACTCTGTTCCTCCAAATAGCCCTATAAAACTAATTTTTTATGTTTTGTGTATATTTATATTTTTATAATACAAACACAAGCTAAAGAGTCAAAATCTAGTAGCTTTACCTCATAATACTTCACTTGAAGCATACAGGCAGAGAGTAAACATTTGACATTTGAGAAAAAAATAAATATTAGTAGCTCTAGGAAGCATAGAGTGTTTAATATCCAGATTAAATATTGGTGGAGCTTGAGCTCCTTTTCTGTCAGTCTATCACCTGCTGTTGTGAAAGCCTCCTGTCACATATCTCCTGACCAATTATGTCTGCAGCAGCTTGGGAAGAATCCTCTATGTGGCTGCTCACGGTGCTGTGGGCTATGAACAGGAGACTGCCCTGAATTATTCTCAGGGTAAACCCTTTATGGGTTTTAGAAACAATTAACTTATCTATTTTCTACTAGTCTGAAAGCTTTATGGGTAGCACAAATGTAAATTTATTTTAACCTCAAATCCAATGTATAATTTTTGTGAAACTGGAAGTAGGGAACCAGTGTGATTGGAAGATACATTTCAATTAATTCTTCCTCCAACGCTTTATCTCCTCAGCATCAGAACCTTTTATAGTGTTAAAATTAACAATTATGCAGCTGATGGCTGGCTGAAACCACAAGGGGATCTGGAAAGGGCCTCAGATAACACAACATGTATAAATCATTCAGGAGAACAATTCATGAAAGAAAAGTTATCTGTGTTTTGGATGACATTGGAAGAACTAAATAGGAGTCAATTTGAGGAAGGGACATTTTGCTCCATTGTCCAGCCTGGCTTTTTTTTTATTATTATTGTGTTGTAATATACATTTTCAAAATTAATTAACCATTAACAGCAAGATAAATGTTTCTTCTTGTATTAGGGAAATGCTGGCCTCAGTGGTGAAAGATTATTTCACATGAGCAGCACTCTCAAAGAAAGCTGTTGCCAGATAAGGTGGCGACTGTACTTTGAAGAGGAACAATGAGAAGTGACAGACAAGCCCGTGTTTACCAAACTGAATAGGGGACTTGCAGGTTTCCACTCACTGCTCGGTTACCTAAGCACAGTGAATCAAGGCTGGAGTGCTGTTTCACCAAGCCGTATCAGTAACAACGTGGTAACTACTTCAGAATATAATAACACACCATGAAATCTTACTCCAGGCAGTAATGAATAACATTTTGTATTTTTTTTTTAAATTCACTTCTATGAAACATTTAAAAAATACATTGTTGGAACTGCTCTTCTGTTTAAACATTTGGCAGCTGTGGAGGATTTTTGTTCTGTGCCTTTTTTCAGCATTCAGGCTTTTGATTACAGGTTGGGGTGTGAACACAGCACAACTTGAATGTGAAATCCTTCCACTTTAACTGGGCCAGAAATGTAGAAATAAGAAGATGTTCTTGTTCTGCAACTTAGAGAAGATCTAAATTTGGCAGCCACGCTATACTCGAAATGGCATGGGGCTCATGTATGTGTGGTGCTTCAAACCATCCTAACTCCTGGAACAGCACATAACCCACTTGTTCCAGAGAAGGCTACTGCAAATAGGAAACTTTCCCACTTCTGTCTTCTGACATTGCAGAACTGGCTTGGAGTATAGGCTGGGTCAAACTGCCTACACCACATTGCTTGTGGTCTTTAATAAAGTGCTCCATTTTTCTTACTTTTTCCTCTGGGCAAGCATACACCATGCTATGGTCCTGAACCCAAATATTTATAGAGCTGAGACCTAAAATGATATTGCTGTCTGCTTAGAGCATCAGCAGTTTCTTTGCAAGTAGGACTATGTGGATCAGCACTGCAATGTGAGGGGTCTAAACTTGTTCGGCAGGAAAGAGGAATAAGATCAGGACGTGCACGCTTCTTATGTATATATATATAAAAGAATTGTTTCTTCTTCCTATCACAGCCATATCAAGCCACTGAAGCAGGTAGATTATTGTTAGAGAACATAATTTTAACAATTTGTAATACACACAAGAATGCACTCACACAAAAGTATGCAAACAGGATTTACACAGGTAAATGTATGTATGAAATATAATACTATATAGAAACATATACAAAAAGGGCTATATAAATACAGTATTTTAACCTACATTGCTTATATTGAATTGGAGGTGTATTTTTTCAGCCTGTGCATCATCAATTTGTTTATTTAAAATTTGGTATAATGCATCTTTATTTTTGTTTCATCTCATTAAATATCCTTTTTCTGCTTTTCCACCTGCCTATGGTACAAACATTATTTTTACATATGGATTCTTCACATCTTCAGATTCTGGCAACAATATTAGTTGGTCAGGGTGATATAAGAGAACTCTATTTTACACAAAAGTTCACATCCATGAATATATCTTACTAAGACAGGTAAGCATCTTGCATACTTTTTCCCATTCAAATCCAAATACATCAAATGCAGACTTGATGGAACACAGGTGCAGAAAACACTTGGTTCAAATCACAGGTTTTGATTAACCGACAGAAAAGTATCTGCTAATATATGGGGGAAAAATGCTTTGCATTAATTTTGACATGCATGCATTGACTGCAGAGTTTATTTTCTCCTAATGACAGTCAGTAGGTTAGAATAATCTAGGCACTACAGAAGTAATACAGACCTTCATTATGTATGTTATCCCAAAGATCCTTAGAGAGGTCTTGGGAAATATCTGTTACACTTAATTAGTATAATATACATTAATAGTGCCCAATAGGAATTATACACACACGCACACGTACTTGCAACACGTGGCTAAATCCCTTTGTCTGGCGGCCTTTCAAGTGGAAGGCTGAGACCCTTTGCTGTACCTGCAAGAAAGGGGAGCAGGGAGGAAAAGGGTCAGTTTGGAGAGGATAATTATTCCTTCCCAGGTCTGAGCTGTGTCCCTGGATGGCCAGATCAGGCTGGAACAGCCCAGAAGTTGCTCTGTTTCATGACATTTCGCTACAGCCCCTGAGGGACCACTGGCTGAGCATAACCAGAGTGAAAGCTCTGGCTCTGTCCTGCTCCATAGGCTCCCTGTGCCACAAAAACAGTGCAGATCAGGGATGAGCTCAGCAAGCATTACTCAGCTAGAAATGTCTTCTGTACTTGGGGAAATTCTTGACCATCTCTGATTTGTTTTGCTCTGTTGAGAGTATCTGGCTCCAATTTTTACTTCATAAGCTTCAGGAAGCTGAGTTTTGAAGGGACAGTTCTTGAGGTTCGATTTACATAAGTAACTTTCATAAGTGGTGGAATCAGCTTTGCTTTTTAAATTAAATTAAATTTATTTATTTATTGTGGCACAGCAGTACTCAGTCCTGGAAAATTCAATGCAGTCCTTGATCATGAAGAGATAAAGAAGCGTGGTTTGAAAGACAAGGGCACTAGCAGAGGAACTCTGGCTGCTAGGGCAATGAAACAGTAGCAGCTCTTCCAAGCCTGCCCTCCTTCTCTGCCAGGAGTTACCTGCACACAGCAAGGACTGCTGAAGTGAACTTGCATGCGTTAACTTAAACTGTAGCTGATGGATGCTCGTCGTGCTATATCAAGCTGAAACGGAGTTCCTTACAGCTCCTGTTTTGTGGATGGAAACCACAAGCAGAGGCATGGACAGACTGCTGGCACTGCTAACGCCCACAGCAACCACTGCAAAATGCCACAGAAACCAGCCGTCAGAGCCCTAAGGTTTCTTGAAATGTAGTCCTTGCTTGAAAACTGTCCTCTCTTCGGCAAGAAACACTGCTTAGATCCTTCTGTTTAGTTTCATCAGTATAAACTGTGAAGATAAAGCATATTCATTTAGTTCTGTAAGGACTGATTAATAAACATGGGCAAAAAACCAACAGCAGCTTCATTTCACCAAAAACACAGATTCAAGTCAACTGGCATTCTTCACAATACTACAAGGATTTCTTTTCCCAGTAAGCTTTTTTTCAGTTAAAAAGACTAAACCCATTTGTTAAAATGACTGTTTCACTTAGCACTTTCTAAGAAGATGTTTTCAAATCTGTATTTTAATTAAAATCTAAGTGCAAATAAAAACTGAAAACTGCATGAAACATTTTGCTTTGAGTCAAATGATTTTTTCTCCAGGTTTTCAGAGCTGCCAGCATAATTAAAATTATTATTCTCCCAGTTCTATTGTGTTAGTTTTAATCCCAGTTCAAATTTTAATTTGTGTAAACCCCCTCCTCATATGGCCTGAACCCCTAAAAATATTGCTGCATTAAAAGAAGCCTCAGAAAATGTTACCTCACATAGGGTCAAAGAACAAAAACAGGAGAGGCAGAAGTTGGCTGTGGGGAGCAAAGCAGGAGGTGACAGGAGGGAAGAGGACAGAAACAAAACGTCTCCTATGAGAGCAATATCTCCACTGTGGCCGAAGTCACAGAGTGTCTTAGAGGTAGACCACAGCTTCTGCATGCAATTAGTGACTGTTAAGTCTTTGTAGGGCACCAGGAAAACATGAAATCCCAAGTCTTGCTCTTCTGGATAATGGCAGTTGTGTGGATCTCCACCAGGCCAGGTGATTGCTTTGCATGAGATCACAGAAGGAAAGAGCTGTGTCCTCTGCAGGAAAGTCAAAGGTCCTGCTGCACAGTGCCAGTGGGCTTGGTGCTTGTGAAATGTATCCCTGAAAGGACTCCAGA
Source organism: Anas acuta (assembly GCF_963932015.1). Lineage (NCBI taxonomy): Eukaryota > Metazoa > Chordata > Aves > Anseriformes > Anatidae > Anas > Anas acuta. The sequence continues at coordinate 53,075,077 of NC_088979.1, forward strand.
GTGTAAAACAGGACTGGAGTAAAATTTAGGTTTTAGATCCAAGGCTGTTATTGTGAAAAACTCTGCAAAGTATAACAGGCTCAGGCCAGCCCAAGTGCCTCACTGCTTCTGCTGCTTGTTAGATCTGCTGCTCCAGGCACAGAGCACCCTGCTCACTTTCCTTGGATAGCCCCTGAGGCTGGATCCAGGAGGGTGAAGAAAAAGGGTGGGCAAAAAGACAGCAGCATTTAGTTGGCAGGGAGCTTCGAGGCTGTGCGGGAAAGAATCCAGGATGCGCTGGGCTGGAAAGAGCAAAGAGCTGTACGCAGCGCTTCGCAGGTTTGTGGTTAGGGCTGAAGCTTGGCACTGGCAGGGAGAAAATTGTGATTTTAGTTCTTGCACCTTCCCCTGTTGTGTATTTTATCCAACATCTATTTAATGCACAGTACATAAATGGTCGTTAGGAGGAAAAGAAGCCACAGCTCTTCCCCATCTATCCGTTCCTCATAAGGCTCCTAACCACCAGAGTGATGCTGTACATGGGGTTTCTCTACGTGAATCTTGCAATGCTCTCAGAGCTGGTTGTTTTCTACACAGGAAAATGAAGGTGTGAAACTAGCCCACACTTTTCGCCATCAAGTAGAATAAAGAATATCTGCAGCAAGTATCTTTAGAAAGCAGAATACATATCCAGAACACTTACAGCGAGAGCTGTTAGTCTTCTTGCTAGTGTTCCCACCCACTCCCATGACTCCTGCGCTCATGCTGGAAAATGGCTTAGCTTCAAAAGGAGGGATTGCATTTAAATAATGTGGGGCATGTTACTCTAAATAGCATCAGAGTCAAGCACAGTACGTGTTGTTGGATAACATAACTTCTTGTATGTATTTTCCTCTTGAATGCAGTCCACAAAGACACGGTGAGATTTAGCTTAATCAATCAAAATAATTTGTTCCAGCATTTTCAAACATCTGCCCCAAGTCAGGAAACTCTCGAAGACGCTGCCTAAAAATAGCTTTCATTTTGATGAATTGGCATTTTCCAACAAAAGCAAGAGAAATCCTGGCCATCTCTAGTTCTCTGTAACAATTGGGAGAATATTTCCTTTCCTTACACACTTGCGAGGCCCTGTCTGGATGGCATTCTGGGGGGCATAGGCTGCCTCTGGGGCTGCATTGTCATGCAGAATTTGCCACATTTGCCACGTGTCACTGACCTAATGAAGGAAAGGGGAAAATGATAAGTGTGTATTAGTTGCACAGTGTTTTAACCATAGAACACCGTAAGAAGAAAAAATGTTTACACAATGTCTTAATAAGAAAAGCTACGTTATAAATCATCCTATAAAGAGAAGAAAAACCTTCTAATTGCATGGTTTATCTTCAAAAGTGATGAATTTCAGAACAATCTGCATATCTGGTACCTTGTCTGCCTTTTAGTGCTAAAAGGCTTCTGTTGACATGTATCCAGCTTCTGTTACCTCTCTTTGACACATCACATAGTTATATTCCTTTTAATCTCTGAAGAGCACAAATATTGTGAGCTCTTTGCTGGTGCCAGTATGGATAGAAGCCATCCCTAAAGAGACGTATATTGCAATTGGCAAGATATAAATCACGTACCATATAAATATAGAGGTGTTTGCATGTCAGGATGTTGGCAAGTCGTTTGTGGGAAAACTACTCTGTTGGATGCTGAAAGCATCTTTCAGATCTGCCACTTATGACTTCTCATTTCTTGCTGCTTTTGTGCCAGTCTTTGCATTGTCATTAGGGGATATGCAAATACCTGTCCAGATGTTGTGCAGAAGAGCCTTCAGAGAGAAAGGGGATTTCTTGCCATGTTCCTAGTTCAAGCAGCAGTGCTAGGAGTTTGTTTCATTATTTTATTTTATTTTATTTTATTTGTTTTTGTTTTTGTTTTTATTTTTAATTTTTATTTTATTTTATTATTTTACTATTATTTATTTTATTATTTCACAATAACTCTCTTCACTCACTGATGTCAGCACTTGTTTATTTGTACAGGAGCTTTGTTCTCTCCTAACACTGTGGCTCAAATCTGCCTTGCTGTATCTTTGAAACATAGTAGTTATCCTTTTCCAAACCTCAGCTCCACGTTGCTGCTTCTTGGCCTACTGCCTATCATTTCCTTTCTTCCTGGTTCCTCAGTTCCTTGCTCTGATGAACTCCCTTCCAAGCCAGCTGCAAATACAGAAGTCTCACAGAAACCTCAGTGTGGCTACTTGGCTCTAAATGCTGCTGCAGGAGGATTGTCCTGCTGTGCAATCTGCTCTGGCCCTAGGGAATGCTCCAGAGAGCTTCAGCTTCTTCAGGGAAACTTCATCCTCCGCGCTTGAGAGTGCAGCTGGCCCAGGCAGCCAACAGACACAGCACTTTATGCAGAAGGGTGCAGGAAAGGGGAGCAGCAAAGGTGCTCAGCAGTAGTGGTCCCCCAGGGCATGGTCCACAGCACCTACCCCAGCAGGTTGGAGACCTCAACCCAGACTGAGCCTTCCAGGCTGGGGGCTCACAGAGGCTGGGGCAGCAGGGTGTAGGTGCTGGATGAGCATTATCAAGGATGATGAAAGCTTTCTTACTCTTTTATGGGAAAATTCACCTCTGGAGTGTTGCAGTTGGTGGGTATAAGCTCTTTAGGAAGGCAGGGAAGGGGAGTTGCCCATTATTTGAGAAAGCAGCAAGAAAGCACAGAGCTCTGCCTAGGACTGTATGGTGATCCAGCTGGGAGCTTGTGGGCCAGGGTTAGATGGCAGACCAACATGGGCTTCACGGTGGTGGGTGTCAGCTGCAGACCACCTGATCTGTGAGAAGTGGTGGGGTGCATTCTTCAGACAACTAGAATAAGTCCCATATTTGTAGGGCCTGGGAAATTTGAAATAAATGGAGGAGATACCCTGGGAAAGCAATCTGTGTCATATCTTCTAAGAAAGGAATGCCAGTAGCTTCGGTTGAATAAATACCCAGACAACATAGACTGTGCCACTAAATCATTAGCAGTCCTCAATCCATTAAATCACTAGTCATTTCATTTCATTTCATTTCATTTCATTTCATTTCATTTATTTATTTTCTTTCTTTGTTTAAAAGGCAGTGTTTTATGAGTAGATCTTTATTACATGTAGACTCAACACACACAGTTCTCAGGTCTCAGGTCACAGCTAGCTGGAAGTCCATGAGTGGAGAGCCAAAGGCATCCAAGCCTAAATGTGGAAGCTTTGGTATGGAAAGGAATATGGACATGGCAGACCAGATGCCAGCCGCTGCTGGGATCTGATGTCTTGCAGATCTATAGGTAGCACCATAAGAACAAATCAGCTTGCAGATCAGGGTGTGTCAAGGATTTTGTGGTGTTGGATCTGGATGCAAGAGACAGTCTGGCCATATATATATTAAATGATCATACTGAAAAGTAAAACATAAAGACTGTTGGAGACTTTCTCATCACGTGTTATCTCAGGTCAAATTTATGAGAGAATTGACTTATCATAAAATTATAACATAAAAAATAATTTCCAGCAGTAAAATGTTGAATAAACACTCCATGGTCATCTGTTCATTATTTAAGTGGCTTAAACAGTACCCAGATCATTTAGCATTCCTGAGAATGAGTTCTTGCGATTAGTTATCTGACCTGGATATGAATCAGTAACCTAGAGCTGCAAAGCCATGCATGTAATTATAACACTTTTCCCACTTTAACTCACTTTATTATGATAACTGTAACCAGCTGCAGTATGAAAAACTGCTTCCATGCTGCATATATAGTCTGTTCTAAGATCAGATCTAAAAAAAAAAAAAAAAAAAAAGACCTGGGCCATCACCAGAGAAGAATTAATTGAATATTTGCCTTCCAATTTTTTCATCTATTTTCTTCAAAAAGAGAGTGATTTCAACTCTCACAAGTATTTTTTCCAAATCATTTGAAGTTAATTATCTATTCCTTAAGAATCAAAATGTAGCACTATGTTGCAGAACTAAGCTGTCAAGACAAAAGCTGATATCAGTCTAAATTATCTACGCAATAGAATGATAGAAACCAACACCTTTACAAGATATGAAATAGGATACAATAAAAAAGCTGTTCCATTAAAAATAAAAACTGTTAATAAGCTGCTGGAATCATGATGTCATTTCATATAACCACTTTAGGGTTAATGGTGGTTTGCTATCATGAAGGATTTTGCAAATGTTAAAGTTATCAGTGTCCCCATGTACGCCTTAGCTCAGCAAAGCAGTTAAGCATGTGCTTAAGTCTCATTCTGTAATCTCTTTCTCTAACCATAAATCCTGCTTCATTGACTTCTGCACTTTTTATAGCTTGCTGAAGGAAATTCATGCTACCTGTTTGGCAACATAACAGTAGCATGACAGACTAGTGCATGCCTGCACCTTGTTCAGGATTTTATTAGAGAATACATTTGGAAATGGAAGGAAAATGCAGTAACAGAGATAATCGCTTCATTCTTCTCATTTCTTTTAGCCTAAAAACATTTAACTCGTAAACGGTGTATTGCTAATTGCAGTGTCTATTGAGATATCGCATCCATTATGATTTATTTTTTACTTATCAGCCCTGCAGAATGCACAAGGCTATGGATGAGCCCTGATCTCTGACACTTGTGGTCTGAACAACCGACAGAAAAAGGTGGGTGTGCTAACGAGTTCAAAGTCAGGGGACAGTCAGCATAAACAAGGAATTTCTTGGTTTGGGTTTCTTCCCTGCCTTTGCATGTATTGATCAGCACAGTTACTGTACACTTCTGTAAGTTTGTGCATTTTGTACATCCATGTCAGCCATTTCTGTACGTTAGCCACATGCAAGTAGGTAAAGTAAGCGCTTCTCATAGAAAAAACACACTTTCTTTTATATGTTACACATCAGAATGATTTCCAGCACTATGTATGGCCTGGTGCTTTAAAAAGATGATGCAGTTCCTGATTTGAAATCTCTTAAAAGTTTTCACATCATACAGGCCTAGAGTTTTTCAAAACTCTGTTGAATGATGCAACTTGATCTAGCTTTGAAGTTAGCCCTGCTTCATGTAGGCTGCTGGTCTAGATGACCTGATTTTTTTTTATGGTTCTTTAATACAAAACAGAAGGATTAGAGTGAATCAGATTGTCCACTAAGACACCATTGGTTATTTTATTATACTCCATATGATAATGCAAATTATTAAATAAATAATTGTATGCCATCATATTAAAAAATATATATATATATATAATGAAGAGAGGAAAAGAAAAAAATCTTTACAGAGGCAGAAATGCTATCTTTTAAGGAGGAAAAACCCTGGGAACCGTACTAAGAAAATCTTGTTAGACAAGACTGGCTGAGATACCTTTTCTTAAGAAATGCTGACATTTGAGAATTTGTTATTGATTCAGTTCAGAGTGAAATCAAATATTTCTGATATGCCCCACAAACACCGGTTCTGAAAAATAAATAATTTTAGCATTGTTTTCTATCAGAATTCTATCACAACATTTCTTATGACCTTCTTTGTTTTCAGCTAGAAATATATATATATTGTCTATATTATTATTAGTTATTTCTGAAAGCAATGTACAGTATACCAGATTTGTTCCTAGTAGAAATTTCTGCAGTAGTAGCAAAGTCTTCAGGGGAGTGGACCTTCCCATAGCAATGTTAATCACAAATGGCATTATGAAAAATATTTGGATGTTAGCTAAAACTGTATTTTCTATTATTTTTCCAAAACACTTTAAAAAAACAAAACAAACAAAACAAACAAACAAACAAAAAAAAAAAAACAACATTGCAACAGGTTTACAACATGGACCTGTTAAAAGAAGACAAACAAAAAAAAGAGTAAACAAAAAAAAAGACTTCCTTTAGGAATAAAAGAACTGTAGCCAAAGGGAGACTAAGGGGGCAGGCTGATTCTTTTGAGAGAGTATCCGATGCCCTTTTCCCTTTGCCTTGAGCCCAGTGTTTGGAGCAGTTGCCCACAGCACAGGAGGGCCACGTTCTACATGTATGTCTGCTGTATAGACTTGTTGGGGAGCAAGCATTTGAAGTATCAGAAGGTAATGCACAACGCAGCAGCAGTGTTATTACTAAATTTTGGGGGCTTCATCTCAGATGCAGGCTGACAGTCACTGAATGAGACTGAGTAGAAAGTAACCTGAGCTAAGACAAAAAAGGAGAAGGAAGGCAACAGTAAACTCAAAACTGGTATTATTCAAGAGACAAAAAAAGGCCATCAAAATTTTGAAGAGCATTTAAAAAAATTAATGAAATGCTACAGCAAGACTGCTAGAGACACAACTGTGGCAAAGCTATATCTTGTGATAATCTCCAAGCATACAAAACTAATCTAGAAGTAGAATGAGAAAAGAAATAACACAACTAAAATTAATTCCATCTGAATGGATATAAGTATTAAAGAAAATGAAAGAAAGATCCCTAAGGAACACGTGAGAAGCTTGCTGTTGAGAAAGCTGCCACAGAAAGATTTGGAAGAGCTGAATCTTTTCCTACAAGAAATGGAACAGGGAAGATGTGTTGTCTCTGCTGAAAAATCATTTGTGTGCTCTGCATCAAGCTCTCCAAAGTAGTAAAAATCCTAAACTCAGGCAGCCGATCCTAAAGAGTGACAAATCAATAACCTTGCTTAGTTTTGCTATAGGATAAGCATGGACTTCTGAGCAACGACCAAATAAAGGAATCTGATAGAGATTTGCTCTGCTCAATATCTGAGTTTTAGTCTGGCCAGTGTCATGGAACATGATTACTGAAGAACATAACAACCAGCTTCAAATAGCTCCTGGTGTACCCTCTTGGAGATATCACTCCTTCATCTTCCCTTCCAGTTAAGCTTAATGACTTCAGTAATCAGCAATGAACATCAGAATCCAATATATGGCAAATCTATTGATTAGCTGGTAACATGAGTCTCTGCAACATCCTTGCAGGCAGCCTTCCTTGTGATATTGGACAGTGGAAAGTCCATCTGTCCTGAACTTCTGTTTATAAGTCATAAAATCTTAAGATGCTGCTGCTGCTTCTACTGTTGGACTTCTCTGGGCAGTTCAGTGCCCCACGATGCCCCCACCTTGCATCAACACTGAGGTATGTGTTTTGACCTCAGGGCTCAACACAATGTGCTTATGTGTAAATAATTCCATTCTTGTTCTCACAAAGGTGTGCTACGAGCTCTCAGAACGATGAATTTTGCTGACTTTGATGTGCTTCACTTGCCTCTTTCTCTATCCACGAGCAGCCAGATAAGCACCCTGCTGCTACTTACCAACCACGCCGTGCTTGGAAGTCTTGTACCGACTTCCACGATTCCCAGAAGAACAGCCTCTGCTTTCCTTGGTGTTATCTTGGAGATTAACAGTACAAAATGCAGATCTTAGTATAATTCCATGACTGTTTTTCTCTAATAAGATGCACTGTTATTAGCTGTTTGCTAGATGGGACTAACAATTGCATGTCTAAACTCGAGCTTCCCTGCAAACTCCTTGTACTCATGACCACTAAGTTTTGGCAGTTCTTAGAGATCTCTCTTAAATTGATAATAAGGTTTGGGACTCATCTCGAATATCCTGTGTTGTTAGTCTTAATTAATTTATGTAATTGATTAAGTTTAATTAATTAGTCTTCAACTAAACCTAAAACATTTGAAGATTTTCTGCGTAAAAACTCAAGTTGTTAAATACATAATCAAACTTGGAACTTCCTCCCCTGTGTTTTTTTTCAGATGCCATCAAGATTGTGGCTGAACCATCAAATATCTCTTCATTTATATTTAATTTGCAAATGATATACTCGTGGCTAGAAAAATAATCTCTCTTCTTTTTTGGGGGCAGAAGTGGGAAAGTTGACAGGTCCCTTTTGGCAGAGGCAAAAAGTGGTTTATGGTAATTTAGGCTAACCCTGTCCTCCCATAAATAACAACTTGGAACTTTGCAACACCTACACCCCAAGTCTGATGCTTCTCCTGCTCTTCTAGAGTATATTAACACTCCACTTGTTAGCAAGTGGGATGTATCAGCCCTGGTCTCAGCTATCTGTGCCCAGGACTTCTTGAAAGCATCTGGAAAGACCACTTAGTTTGAGCTCAGTCTTGGAAGTCTTTACTCCCGGTCATGGACTCACTTTACCTTTTTGTTTCTCTTTTTGCAATTTGTACCCCATGTCCCTTTTCCTGTCTTCGCATGCTAGTGCTCCCTGGTGCTGGTCATGCAGCTGCCCATGTACATATTCCAAAGTCTGCACCATACTCTGCAGCACACTGTGCCGTACTCTGATCAGTTAACATAGGTAATTTCCTTTCCACAGAGTTTATGTTTCACTTACATTTAGCACAGAAGCATTGATTTTTCCCAAAGTTTCTCAGAGTATCTGCTATGGTCTGTCATGGGGTTTCTTTACATCAGAACTTCCAATGTGTTCCAATACCAGGGGGTGATCTACTGTGAAAAATAAAGTTGCAGTTTCTGGTGGAAATGCACCAGGCTCTTACCACAGTTTGAGAGAACAGTGTTTCCCAAAGGGGCATCGAACATGCTCAAACGAGTGCTCTGTTTTCCTAAGGACACCTGCCAGAACCTTGCTGACATATCAAGCGTTGAAAAATGTTTGGCATCAGCTGTCTCTCTCGGAATTTCTCCCTTTGTTGACAATAGGAAACAGCCATGTTATGAATATTTCTTTAATTCTTTTGGCTCCCTATGTAGCAAAGTGTTTCATATGTTTTCTTCTGTCACCACTGATTCCCAAAGAGATCAAAATATCTGGCTCTTCTTTTAGTCCAGGAAACTTCAGACTGGGAACTGAAAGAAGATGGGAGAAAGTCCTTTTTTGTCTTTGTACTGTCCTCTGATAGGAACATCCTTGCCTGTTGGAAAATGCTTTCCATGAAATGTTGTTTTTCTTGGTCCCTTGTGCCCCTAGCCATGTCATACGAGTGTGCTTTCATGATCAAACTAAGAACATAAGGGTTTCTTGTTTGTTTGTTTTATTTTATGATTGGTACATTTTATTGAGTGTTATGTTTTCTGTCTTTTCTACTCCATCCTGTATTCATGCTTTATTTCACATTTTAAACTCATTAGAAGCACAAATTTCCATTTACCTTCTGCTGACTGTAGGACAAAAACATCTTAAAACACCACTCTTTTGCCTACAAATATCCATCCCTGACTTCAGAGTCTCCTATTTCTCTTTGCATTGTGTAGCAGACAAACCCAACAGAGTTTCCCATTTCTCTGCACAACTATTCCCATCAGCCCTGTTAATGTACTTTTTTTTTTTTTTTTTTTTTTTTTGACTATTTGTGCCTGAACAAGATCCTCTGGCCAATTACTTCCTGTAGTAGTCAGACTCTCTCCTGCCAATCAAAACATTATACACAGCCATCAGGCATTATTATCAACACCTATCCTGCAGTAGTTCTTTTGTTTGTGATGAGTAATTTAAAAACTCAACACTCTGAAACCTAAAGCTAATATAGTGAAGTACTCTGAGGAGACAAATTGCATATATTTTATATGTTCGATAATCATCTGATAATTTGGGGATACTTTATATTGTAGTTTAAAACAAAAAAAAATAACAAAACAACACATACAAAAAAGTAGAACAACAACAAAAAACTTTCTTACACATACACATAAAACAAACAAAGAAACAAACAAAAACCCCGAACACTCTGATCTTGCTGCAGCCAAGGATCCCTTGTTTCCTTTCTGTTGCATCTGAGCATCAGTGGCTGGGACTACCCTCCTGACACAAGAAAAGCAAACTGATGTATTGGTGTTCCTTCATCAGCAAGCCTCAGCCTTCTTTGGAGCTCATCAATCTAAAATTAAACCTTCTGCATTCATTCAATTTGCAGCTAATGAGCCAGTCCGTTCTTTAATCTGCTTAACATCTGATTCCTGGAATTTGACCAATATTGCAAGTTTCTGTAAGCATACAAACTGTTGCACTTTACTGAATGAGATTTACTGAATGAGATGGGGACAAACTGTCTTCAACAGTGGTCTTTACCTTTCACCACCTTCCCCATTCAGTGTTATAACTTGCTTGCCTACACTGAGCAGTGCAGGAGTCAAATATTCATACACTTCCCCAGCTGGAGGCTATATAAGCAATACAGTACCCATTCTTCCAAGTAACCCCAATAGATGGTTGAGAAAAAGAAACCTAATTGTCAAAAAAGGTATTTCCTTGGAGGAACCCTCCTTGTTCCCTGAATTCCTCCTTAATGCTTAGTTTAGAAATATATGAGGGGGTAGTACAAGTCACAACCTCTATGGTCTGTAGCCAGTGTTTTTGGTTGTCTGTGCTCCCCCACCTCAAAACAAAGATAGTTCTCCCCTTTAGCATCTCTCATATCTCCCTTTAGCTAATTATGATCTTCATTCCTCCTATAATTGCTCTCGATGGTTTACCAATAATTTTCTTTTTGCTGACATATAAGCCTCAGACAATTCAATGCCATATTCACTTCTCTGTTTTACCCTTACCTCCTGTCTCTCCTCCCTGTCACTTCTAAGAGCAGATATTGATTTTTAAAAAATGGCTTATTATGTAGTTGACATCTTCTTTTGAGATGCACAGCTCTCCAGCTTACACACTGGGGCAACCCAGACAGATCACAGTTATCCTTCTGATGTGAACTGTGTGCTCTCTGGTGTCCTGGTCTTGCACACACTTGGCTTAGGTGCATTCAGTGGCTCCAGCCCAGACAACCCATGCTGCCAGCAGAAAAAAAGAGGAATGGCAGTAGGGTGTGCTGGTCTGTGTGTAGGCACATGATGTGTCAGGTGTGATCAGGAGGAATTCCTAAGCCTGGGAAGTGGGAAGCTGTCCCAAGTAGAGTACAAAAGCTTTAACTGTGGAGATCTCTGTAGGAATGGCATTAATGATGGAAATCAAAATTGCTGTGCTGAGTGAAATGCAGAATAGACTGGGTCTAGGAAGCTCCACAGCACTCTGCAAGTTGTTGGAAGACTGAGGTGAATGGTCAGGCAAGAACAAGAGAGCAAACACCTCAAAGAAATAAGATGCTTCATTTGGTTTGCAAAATATAAACCAACTAAAAATAATTGGGGATAGTATCCTATAAAGATAGTTTTAGTGGACTAGGAATTCAACCATGACTTCCAATGCAGCATTGTGCAGTGAGGGACACATCATAACTGTACAGATGTGGAAGTAATGAGCAGCATTAGAGATGACAGTACTTTCGTATGTTGTTCTGGCAAGACCATGGCTATGATATGGGGTTCAGTTTTGGTGTTTAAAAAGCAACCAAACAAATAAACAACAAACATTGAAAAGATGGAGAAAGTGTTAAAGAATAAAGGGATTTAAGAACTGAAAGAAAGGTCTCTCTTTATTAGAAAGAAAATTGAGAAATGACTAGATTACGTGTATAAATCCCTTCCTGGGAAAAAACACTGAGCACTGAATTGATAGTAGAAAACAAAACTCTGGCTGGAATCTGAAGCTAAGTCAATTCAGGACAGGATTTTTTTTTATTATTATTATTATTTTTAACAGTAAGTGGGATCAACCATTCAGACTAACTACCATGCAATAGATTTTCTGTCTCCAGATATTGTCAGATCAAGACTGGATATTATGTTAGAAGCTATGCATTAGTCAAACACAAATTATCCTTTCATCAAACAGAAGTTATTGGGCTCCATACAGAAGTAATTGGGTGATGAAGTAATAGCTCTAATATACCGTAGATCAAATTTTATGATCTAATAGTCCTTTTTGGCAGTAGAATTTGAATGTATATATGTGGATATAAATGTCTAAATTTGAGGACCCAGTTTTGTGACTTTCAGTCATTTCATGTGGGAATCTATTTCTTAGGATCACAGAGTTTTCTGTATTTCATTATAGGGTTCTCCACCACCTCTAATTTCCCATCTCCTACATTGGGTCACATCTGTGCAGATTCTTCCCTTGCTACTCTTCTAGTTAGGTGCACAAGCTAATTAAAATTCCACAAACATTGTATGTTGCAAATATCATCAGCTCTGTAAACTCTGTATGTGTTGTAGCATCCCAAAAGCTTTGACCAATCACCCCTCAGAATATCTTCTCATGCTTTAAGGAAGTTCTTAATTCCATTGAATAAAAGGGGAAGGATAGAGAAGCACTAAGAGGCTCTGATTTTGACAAACTCCACATTCAGGACTATTTGCTCACAAGAGCCAACGCTGAAATTGAATGAGAAATTTTGCTTCTGTTTGTCAGTGCAAATTCATTTGCATTTATCCATTTCATATTTCAGCTGCTTATCTAGCCTGCCCCATCATGCACTCAGTGCAGCTCAACTGAATGCAGTGGTGACACTAATGATCTTTTAAAAACTCTTTGCAGTTAGCTTAATAAATGCATTTAGATGTATGGTGTCTGGAAACCTCTTATGGAGTAACTCTTAGTTATGTTTGGATGGCTTAAGATTCATGAATAGGAAGATTTTGCTTGGGAACATTTACATATGTATTTACAAAATCAGGTGATGTATTGCAGAATTGCAGAGGCCTTCAAGTAAAAAGCAGGATGAATAATCAAGCCATGTCCAAGATGACTATACATAACCCATGGTTCAAGACTGCTTTCTCCATCCAGGCCTGCACGTGAGAAAGTCCTGGAGATTATCTCACCCTTAATGACCTCAACAGGAGTCTGTTCACAGCTCAGTTATTACGAAAATGCCTGCAGGAGGAAAAGACGTAATCTGGGCTGCTCTGTATGTAGGGTATGTGTACAAGCACTATGGTGATGGGAACCGTACAACGTGTATGTTCATGAACAATACCAAACATCTTGTATAAGCCTAATGCAACACAGTGCAGAGTGGGGAAGTTCACTTGACAATGGCACCGTGAACATTAAACATTTTTATATCATGGAGTAGTGGAAGTATTCCTCAGGATAAGTTCATAACAAAGCTGGAAGGTGAATCTACAGACTGATTGGCAGGTAAATTAACTTTTCCCCTGAGAATACTAGCAGTTAGAGATTATCTACTTTGTAATTAGAGAAGTGATTGAAACACATGCAGGTATATCTGAGTCATATTCTTGACGTCAGTACCTTCAGATGAGGCCCACGTTGCCTGTTAGGAGATGAGTGGCTAATGCTATTTTCTGTAGTGCCTCAAACTTCTCATATTTTTCTTTTGCTCAGGGATCTCTCCAAAGACAAAGTAGTAAAAGACCTGAAACCATTCAGAAATTCCTTGATTTTTCAGTGCTTGACATCTCAATTTCAGAAGGAAAATGGCTGTGGCAACATGGCAACACAGTGACTTTCTACAACTTTCCCTTCCTATGCCTAATCTGCCCCACTTTTCCCCACAGTTATTCAAAATTTTGTTACTTCTTATCTCCAGGTCATCCAGAAGATCACTATTCTCTGTTCCCAGACCCCAGCACTGCTGGCTGGGATAGAGGACTCCCCTCAGCAGCCCCTACTGCTGCCAAAAAAAAAACAACACTGGGGCTGGCTGTTTTCTAGCCACCAAGTAGTTTACTCATTTTACTAATAAGTGTACGGCAGAGGGTCTGGAACTCCTGGGCTCCCACTGAGGGGAGGCCACCGGTCTGAGATCACTGAGCAGGTAAGTATGGCACTTGGGAGCAGCTCCTTCTGCTCATGATATTCAGGTTTGCTCTTGGTCCCCTCAATCCTAGCTAGCCCAGAAAAAGGTAATTATCTGCACTAGGGAGAACCCAGGTCTGGAGGCATATGGACTTTCCTGCCAACGTCTTACAATGACTGAACTAATTACACAGGACATGTTTAAAAAAGGATGGAGCAGGAGGTATCCCAGTGCTATAGTTCTTCCTAGTGTTCAATTCCTATGCAGGAAATATTTAAATCAAAGGGATAGATGTACTTAACGGAAGGCAGCTGGAGGGAAAAACACAATCAGAAATTCAATAAAACCGTTACAAATTGAGTACCTAATAGATATGTTTTGAGAACAAACTCCCTGTGCAACAAGTAAAATTCAGTAGAAAGTTAGCATGATAAAATAATATGACCAGAAATTAAATGCTTTCTCTTTATATCAAAACAATAATTATAGCACTGAAATGCAGAGCCCTCTGAAACAGATGCCTTCTGAAATAATTTGGTGCAATTAAATTTTCTGTGGAATATTTTCCTGTTCCAGGGCATTTACCATGGTCTGTCACCAGCGACAAATCCCAGTTCCAAAGGACAATGGGTAACGTTCCTGATCTCTGATGGTCAGAGAGCCTGAAGCATCTGAAAAGCAGCCACCAGAATGAAGGGCTGCTTAATACCTCTAAATAAGCCAAAGACTGACATTTCAAAATGAAAGATACCTTACTGAAGTCCTTTGCAGCCCAGGAAAATGCACTCTTAGCAGAATTTTGTTTGTTGGTAAGTCAATCAAACAGCTTTATATTATTGGCAAATCATGCTGTACTATACAAATGTCTTCTTGTATGTAATTAATGAGTAGAAACTGGTATGATTTAGCCCTGTTAAGAGACTGCTGTGAGGCTCCAGCTGAGGCCTTGGCCTGTTGCAGACACCCCTGTGCATATATGCAATAGAGAAAAGCCCTCTTTCCAGAGGGTTTGCAGCTTCTGTAGATGAGATCTCAACACCAATCGCCAGCGGGTGAAGCCAGACCATGTAGCCCACAACCACACTATGAAGGATGTTTCACAGGAGGGAATTAGCCTTCCTCAAAGGGCAGACAGGCAGATGGCTGCTTCCTGTAAAGATCTCATGACAAGTTCTGAGCACAGGCTTCAACCTAATCCATGCGTGTTTTACACTGGAAATGTGTTGAGCGTTCACAGAACTATGAATGTTTATGTCAGCTTCACAAAAGCTGGCACAGACTGAATCTGGGAGAAAGCAAGGCTTATTTTATCATTTTATAGACAGGAACCAGGAGCACTTACAAACTGAGGGTGCAATTCATGAGCCTAAGTACAAGCATCTACTGCCATTACAAACATCTGAAGATATCTAAAACATCTGCATGGTGCTGGCAGATGTTTTGACAGGACCTGCAAGAGGCACGCACTCTGCTAGAGCAGAGCTGGAGGCTGGGCAATATACCAAGAGGGGCACCTAAAACGGCTTCATGTTTAGAAACCTAAACTGCTCTCTGAATTCATGGACTGAATCTACTGCAGGGTAGGAATTTGAAAGTATGTGTTTTGAGAAGTGCCCCATTTGCTTTTCACATCTCTTCTCCCCAAAATTGTATAATTCAAGTAGCCTTTACTATGAAATGGTATGGACATCTCTGTTCCTTCCTGCCCAATACAGAGAAACATTTTCAATAAGAACCCTAGATTCTTCAGATTTGTACCCTAATTTAAGAGGCAAAACATGTCTATATTGTAATTGCTGAAGGTCTACCTACTTGTAATTGTGTAAAATCTGTGTGCATTGCAAAAGCAACAATGTTCTGATTTCACTCAAGATCTCAAATCTAGGGAAAAAAAAATACAATTTTGATCCTTTTAAAGCCAAGTCATTTGCTTCTCAGAATGTCCTTTATGTGAGAATTTCCTGAGCTTGGGAAATCCCATCAGGATCAGTTCAGCTTAAATATTTCCTCTCCCAGCCCATTCTAACTGCTGTCTATTAAATGACTTTGTGGCTTCCTGACACTGTAGGCAGCTTAATTGAAAATTTGATTAAGTGAAATAATTGCCTGTTGTACATCAAGAATGAGAATTTTTGTGGGAGAGCTGTTTTTTTGTCATTCATCTCTGTCAAATGAGTTTCTGCCACTGTGTTTTGATGCACATTTGAATTGATGTCATTGCTGACAAATCAGTCCCTGCCCATCTTTTGCTCTTATTATGTTTTCCACTGACATTTCTGAGAAAATAATAAAGATCTTAAAGTTTCTTAAGGACAAGATCCACAGTCCCAGTATCAGCTCTGGGTGATCTCTAACTACATATCACTAGTAAGGATTTAGCCAATTGAGTTGTTGTAGCTTAACTAAAATAGCTTCAGCAGAGTTGGAGGGTATAACAGCTTTCAAAGAAGATAGGAGATATCTTTCAGAGATGTGGAGAGCAGCTCTCCTCATTGAGTCCTATCCTATCACACAGCATAGCACAGCCAGAACTTTTGACTTAGGAGTAATCCTTCAACTCAGCCAGGCATCAGAGCTGGACAGAGCATGAGAAAGGTGGCTTTTGGTTAACTGTAAATTAATGCTGTGCAGGACAGAAGTTCTTTACTGCCACGTATCTCCATAGGGAGGGCTGTATTCTCAACACACAGCTTTGGTCAGCTTTCCCCATCGCCCAAAAAGACTGTTGTAGAGGGTATGGGTAAGAACTAATGCATTGCAGAAGACCACCGAGTAGTCAGGCAAGGAACAGTAGCCTGGAAGAAAATAGGAATGAGGACCACAGTACCACAACACAAACTCAGTGTAGAAAAACAATCACAAAACATTTTTTTCCCCATGTTTCAGGGGTTTGTGTTGTTAATGAACATTTTTCTGTCTGCAGTGCTATGTTACTATGATTTTCTTGGGTATAAAATCATCATGTTTCTCAGTAGAGTTAAGTATTTTAAAGGAAAATATGTTTTGATATTTTATATCAGTCAGTTTTAGAGAACTACTGTCTGATGGGGGGGAGAGGGGGGAAAGACATGTTAAACCTTCTTGAGAATCTCAAGAAGGTTTGACCAAAAGGAAGTGTTCAAAAATGGTTGGTATTAATAAACCAATTGGTCTTAATGGTGGTAGCAATAGGTTTTCATCTTGACTAATATTTGAATAATATTTCAGGTTCAACAGTATGTCAGATTTACCAGTGCT
Organism: Anas acuta; assembly: GCF_963932015.1. Taxonomy (NCBI): domain Eukaryota; kingdom Metazoa; phylum Chordata; class Aves; order Anseriformes; family Anatidae; genus Anas; species Anas acuta. The sequence goes on from NC_088979.1 coordinate 53,091,920, forward strand.
GATGATATTTTATTAGAAAAATTGTGAACAGGGCAAATATGATCAAAAGCATTCCAATCTGAGTCAACAGCTGAACACTACTGTTTGCACTAGTATCAAGTGTCAATGGATAAACAAGACACACACTTCTCAGTGATCTATGGTCTCAGAGGATTATGAATTTTCAAATCTCAGTCCTGGAATAACACTGTATTAGAAATACTGAGATGTTCTGATAGAGACAAATGCAGCATTTGGAATACCTTGTAAGAGAAACATAAGATCACGGGAAAATGAGGCTGGAAGAGACTTTGAGAGGTCATCTGCTCCCTCCACTCCCTCAAGGCAAGATAAACTACACTTATGACATTCCTGACAGACACTTGTCTAACCTGTTCTTGAAAAAACACCAGCGATAGAGATCCTACAGACTCCCTAGGCAATCTATTCCAAGGCTTAACTAGAAAGTTTTTCCTAATGACTATCCTAAATCCCCTTTGCTGAAATTTAAGCTCATCAATTCTTGTCCTATCTACCAGGGACACGGAGAACAGATTATTTTCTGCCTTTATGAATACACTTAAAAATTATGAAAATTTCTGACTTCATTTCCCTGGTATAGGCCTTGTAATTTCAGAAGGTAAAAGAAGATTCATAAAAAAAAAGAAGAAGAGATCAGGAAGCAGTATAAAGCAAGAATATTGGTGTAGGATTTCATATTTATAAACTGCTGGTGCTTAAATTAAATGCAGGTGTAAAACTGATATGTAATGGGTGTATGTTTTATGGGTGAAAATGCCAAAAATCAATGAGCAAGATTACAATCTAAGACTGTAAACAGAGGGGAGAAAACTCCTAATTTTTGATAGGAATAACACTGGACCCACAAAGCTAAAACTGTTTTTAGTGTTTCCTGTACCACTTCAAAGGCAGATTTGGATTCTGATTTGGGTTTCATTTTGCAGAAGTAGCAGTTTCTGACCTTGTTTCCAAGGCCTTGGGAGGAGAGACAAGTATGAAATAGAGAGAGACTATTCTGATCACATTGGGAAATACACAGGTTAGGCCTCTTAGCAGAGTCATTTGGACCACTAGGAGCAGTAATCAGAGTAAAATTTTGGTGCTGAGTGCCCTGTATCCACACTGGGGGCACTTCAGAGGGGATGTCCCTACATTGTCTGTAGCACAGATCAGGGGCTGAATGCCTGTGAGCAGTGGGAGTGCCGTAAATGCGTTGCTGGAGCATGTCCTCTGCACAAGGTTCCCCACACAGCTGATGCATGCCAAAATGTGATGTGAATCAACGCACAACTAGTGAGGACAACCAGGTAATCCACTTTGAAAATGCAGTCATGGTGTGAGCTAAAATGCCAATTTTTTGGTAGGCCGAGGAAGTGCCAAGTTGTGCTCTGTACACATGCAAAAAAAAATCCGTAGTTGATGCAAGCTCCAATCCTTGGGACAGTTCTTCCTTTAAACACCTTCCTCTGGATTTTCAGAGCAAGATAGTGTATTTACTTTGATCAGTAAGTCCTTTTAAGTAGCGTTACTGCCATGCTTGTATACGAGCTGTGAGGTTGACCTGGACACCAAAGGGCAACTGAAGGGCAGACCAGAATGGCCAGTGAGGGGCAGGATCTCTGCAACACCACCACAAATGTGGAGAAGGTTGTGGATCCTCAGTCTCTGGGAAAACATTGCACCCTGCCAATAAATGTATGTCTGAGCCATAGGACTGGCAAATAGTCCTTGATTCTTCTTGTGGTGTTTTCTACTGCCCTGCAAATTATGTACATTGCCTAAAGAAGGAGTAGGGTGAGGAAGACAGCCCTAAGGGACTGTGTTTGTTGGTTAGACAAGAGAGGAAGAGCAATGAGGGTGGTGAGGAGAAAGCTACACGGACCCAGGAAAGACAGCGAAGCCTTGGTGGGGATTTTAGTGTCAAGTCCAGAAAAATGGGTATCAGAAAACAAAGGCATATAATTGAGGCTGCCTGGAAGCAATCTCTAGCCCTGATGCTGCTCTTGTGGTATTTCCTCCATTTTTTTAATGCAGTTTGTATGGACATTTGAGCCAGAAGAGAGAGCAACTTTCCCCCCCAAGTCATTTTTTCAGCCAGATCGGTGTCCTGATCTGCTTCACTCTGCGGCCATACAAATGACCAACAGAGGACAGGGTCTAGGAGAAGCAGCAAGGCACTAAGTCATCACAGCCACCTGAAAAGCTCTGTGTAAGCATTGTACAGCCAAAAATGAGTGAAATGCAAGTCAGACTGACTGAGATGAATGACAATAGGTTTATTCATCACTGTGGTTTGGGAAGCACTTAGCATGATTTAAAATGGGAGAAATGTCCAAATATAGAGACCTGTCTTGATCTCCCTGGGCACAAATCTCCTTTAAAGTCAGGATGCAATTCATTTTACCTGTCTTCAGTCATCTAAAAGTTAAATGTTTAAGCTAGTCACCACAGGCTCCCTTTGTAGTCAGTCAGGAGGAATAGGCATTTCCAGAGGGTGATTGATCCCTCCTTAAGCTGGATGTCTGACACAGGTCACATCATTTGCTTTCCGAAGGTGCATATTTTTCCCCATTGACTCAAAAGAAAATCCAGGGTGGCTAACTCAGGCTCGGGTGTTTAACTTTTGGATGTGCAAACGTAGGTGAGATGAATCCTGTCCCAGGGAACCTCACCATTTGGGAGCCTCTGCAGAGCCACATGATCAGAGTTGTATTTCACTTACATGCCCAGAGCACTAAGTGGCCTTTACATAAATAAGGACTCGTGGGTCAATGACAAAGCTCCATTACTCCAGGGGAGTAGGAGACAGTCAATACTGAAAAACTACACTTGCTGACTGAGATGGCCTAATAATTCTTTTCCACTGTGAACTTCTGATTTGTAATATATATGTTTATCTTTTTTTTTCTTTCTTTTTTTTTTTTTCCCTGCAACCTTTACCTTAAACCAAATGAAGGGCTGAATCTGGTGTGAGTTATCCCAATGCCTCAACAAATCACAGAGATGATTTGGATTTTTAGAAAATTTGAATGAACTTTATGATGCAATTATATAATGGGAACCATCACAATCAGGTAGATGCTTTCAAAAGCTTTTTTGTGTGCAAATTTCATCATGTATTCAGTTGTTGAGTTTCAGCTTAAAAGCAAGTATTCTGTTCAACTGTAAATATTTTATTACATGCCATTCATTTCTGTAATGCATAAACGCAGTTGTCATACTTCCAGTCAGGTTCTGTCATGATGAGAACAAGAATTTGGTTCTTTTTTTTTCCCTATAGTTGATTAGGATTTTCTCAGTATTACTAACATAAGCTACATGCATCCCAAATTCAGGCTGTGTATAAAATTCCTTGGTCTCACTACTGGGTTCAGTAACGCCTATGTCAATAACCATCACTATCTGCAGTATGAAGAAGTGTCTCATTTCAAATCTTTCCATTCAGAAGTGCCTCACTCCCTGTACCGTGCGGATGTAACCTTCCATACTGTGAAGTGCCTCATTGCATCAGGACCTGCCAGCTCAGTGTCCTAAGAAGAAAAAAAAAAAAAAAAAAAGATACACCATACCCTTCTTACTCTAGCTGTTCAGTTAAGTATTAAAAAAAAAAAAATCAAAACAGTTTGTGGCTCACATTTAAACAGCAGCTATTTAAGTGCGCTCTCCTTGTGTATGGATGTATGGACGTATGCATGTATGCACATGCATGTAATCACTTCCACTGTACCTGACATTTAGATACCATGCTCTGAAGTCAAAGAGGTGCTGTGGAACTATCATCTCACTTTGAGGAGTAAAAAAAATACTGAGACAGTCATCCAGAGAGCTGAAAAGAGGGCCAGGCTCACCAGGAACCATAGTAGGTATTCCTATCTGTAGAGAAAAAAAAAATAAAAGAAGAAAGAAACAAACAGGAATTACAGTTTCAATGATCAGCTCCAGGATATTTTCCCTTCCTGCATTTTGTTTTAAAGGTATAAGAGCCCATCTTCACTCAGGAAATAGTATTTTTGTTTACATGTAAGAGTTTGTCTTTTGACAGTCTTTCACTTTAATCAGTGTTTGACTCTATCATAACAAATGACATTTATGTTCTTCTGAGCAAAAAGCTAGACCAGATACAATTAGAAATACTTTAGCTGACCTTTCATAAACCATGATCCCCAACAAAATTGCTCAGAATCACATTAAAAAATGGTCTTACATCTTTTGTGGGTACAGACAAGATTACAGGATACTTTTATTTTAGAATAATTACACAGTGACCTTCAGCGTTATTTGCAAAGGTCATATTCTCTTCACATACCCATGATTTCCTTTCAGTTTTCCCTTTTGTCCCACCAGACATAAATTTAGCAAAGGAAGAAGAAAGAGAGAGTATTTTTTCTGTGGTTGAAAACTGAAGAAGATAGTTCAAAGTCCCCATAGGCACTCAGAGGGCTGTGGGCTATGATAGGCTATTTTCTACCATTTAGCTCCTGTATTATCACTACTCCTTTTTCTTCATTATTCTCCACTTATCACATGCAGCATCACTACAGAGCCCAAATAGAGAGTTGTAATTACCCAGCTGCCACCTGATAGTACCCCTTCTATCATCTTTATCTCACAAGGCCTTGCTGTTTCATCATTGGATAAAACTTGCCCATGGCAATGCCTGTGATAGTACATCTCAGAGATACATTTAAAGTTTACTCATTTATCGCAGAAAAATGCTGAACCCATGCAATTATTAGATACACTTGCCAATTTATTTGTTCAGTAAGGCTACTTTAACTCCTTTTTCTATCAGCTATTTGTTCTGTTCTTCTTGAAAACACTGAGGTCACCGTTGGGCACCAAGATGAAATAGAGAATTTCTAAACCATCCAGGCAGAAGGCAGCCCAGAGACTCATTGATAAAAACAGACCTATCCTTTCTCTACCTGTATAATGTGAAAGACCAGTGTTTTGTGCATATTTTTTCTTATATTACCCTGTGAGACTAACTTATGGGTCATATGGCTTGAGCATCCCATGCTCCCAAAGTAGATTTCATGCACTGTGCCACGACTGTCAGGTCCAATCCCGAAATACCACATTTGGGAAATAAGTAATCTGCTGACAAGCGTAAAAACTGAGCGTAAAAATGTGAGGACATGATATCAAATGTATCCAGATGCAACTGCTCTATGAGCAGTCAGCATCTGCTCCGGCCTGCATGTCTGAGTCTGATATTTTAAATTGGTATTTTGCTTTAGGATCAATGCTAGCTTCCTGTCCTTCAAAGAGAAATAAAATTTAGGAAATGGGAGAACAGACTAAATGAGAGTTAAAAATATTCTTTTCCCTCTAAAATTCTCAGATCGTAATTACAGTACAGCAACAGCAGGACTTCGAGATGAATACCACACCAGCCCATGCTATGAGGAGCCCCCACAGAGCTCCCAGATTGTGTTGGAGATTTTTCACATGTATTACCTGGGCCTGGATTCAGGCTGTGCCACTTACCTGTCCTGCAGCCTGTGGCAAGTCACTTAGAGCAGCATTTGGAAATATTGGAGTCTAATGTGAGGGATGGTGAACATAACAAGCACAGGCATTTAGACCGAGCTCAAGGGTGCAGCAGTTAACCCTCTGTGTGATGTGCCACCTCCTGAAATATTAACCCCTGAACTGAATAGCCCATATGGGCACTGTTATCGGGGCAATATGGCCTGAGGTATTCTAGATAAGAGAAAAGCCTGGATAAGACATGTGGTAGGGATCAAGAGCACATCTGGCAGGCCTTATTGTTTCCAGCTCAGTTCTGGCTGTGTCCAGCTCTGCCCAGAGTCTTTCAGATGCCTCTTCACCTCTTCCTGCTCCCTGCAGGATCCAGGAGGCTGCACCTTGGTGCTTGGATACCCATACTGTGAGCTAGCAGCATGCAGCACCCCACTGACCGGTCTTGCCACAGCAAAAACCACCAAGCCAGCACCAAGACATCTCCGTAACTCTCCAAAAGTTCTGTCAGGACCAGCCAGATTTGCTCTGTTGCGATGCTGGCTCCATGCAGGAAGGCTTATGCGTCTCTCTGCCCTCATCCCTGCTCTCCCAGGGCTGGGAAGGCAAGGTAGAGAGAGCCCAGATGTCTCTGTGCACAGCCAGTTACCTTAGGCTGGGCTCTCCCTGACAAAGAGGTGAAACCCAGCTGGCCCAAGCAGCAGCACAGTAACCCTTTGTAAGAGTTAACAAGCTTGGCCAAATCTGAGCTGGCTGCACATCCCTACATCCATGGTTTATCAGCCCCCTGGATAAACCACCCACAGGTAATTGGGAGTTGACTGTGTAAAACCTGGGGAGAAGGAATGGGAGTCAGACAAGCCAGAAAATTGAGAAGAGCATTGCCTAAACTAGTCAGTGGCAAATCTTGAGGAGGAATTTGTGTTGGAGCCACCTGGAGTGCTCTGCGAGGGCACTTCTTTTCTGACCAGAGGGAGTTACCGACCTCCCCCTGTGCATCTCAAGTGGGGCATAATTTCTGAACCGTAGGGCTTCTGATTCAGGACAATCCTCTCTGAATGCCAACCTGGCAGAAATTTCCTTCCTCTGTCTCCTGTTGTTGCCAGCAGTGGCCCTGTGGTTAGGAGGACTTCTGGAGGTGAAAGGCCTGCTTTCAGATGGTTACCACACATGACTAGGAGAGGTCTGAAAGCAATCAGCCCAACCATTGAATTTTTATGTCGTAAATCCATATTTAAAAATCTGTGCCTTGACCTGTGCACGTCTCAGATTCTCATCTGTAAACAGCAAAATCGTGAAACTTCCCTGATCTGAAGTGAACTGCTTTGAGACCCTTTCTCATAATCAGGATCACTTACTCTAATCACGCCATTCTGGCACTGCAGAACAAAAGGGGTTCTTGAAGGCTTTCTGGAGGAGATTGCCTGAGATGCCCTCTGTAAGATAAATATGAGAATCCCACTGGATCTTCTATTCACCTTCCAAGCATTACACACATACCACACCCTTTGGAGAAATCCAGGTAACTTGAAACTTAGGGTGTTCACCAACACGAGAGAAGCCTGCAAAGGTTTCACAAAGCTCCCACCCACTTGAAAAAGAGAATGCCAGATAACTAATGGAAATTGGCATTGAGTATTGGCTCCACAAAGTGTATTAGACTTTCCTCCCCAATAGCTCTCAACAGTGTTTGTGTGCATCCTGACACAAAATGACATACCGTGTCATGAATTTTTAACTAATATTTTATTAAGCTTGTATACTTTTCATAAATTTTTACTACTTTTTTAGCACTCTCCTCTTTAGTATGGTGATTATTATGGCAGTTATTAAAAAAGAAAAATACCAAGCTTATTGCTCTTTTAAAAGCAGTACTTTTAATTAAGCAGTCAATGCGTGGTCGAAATGGTGTGCCATGCAGTGCATAGTTGGCTTGCACGAGTGAGTAAATGCTGACAGAGAGACTGAGCAGTTCACCAGCCCTAAAAGCCCTTTATTGCAGGTACAGCAGTTATTTCACCATATACCATAGTTAATATTCAGGAAATAAAATTATTAATATTATTTAAATATTTGGCTCCATTTTAGAAATTTTAACTTTGAAACAGAGCCGAACCAGATGCTGGCTTTCTTCAGTGAGCCAAAACCAGCATATGGCTTTCCAGATCTGACTGCTCCCCCAACTAGCACTACATATTTTTCCTTTCGAGGAAGGCAAGCCCAAGAGGTAGCATGTTCATCCTCCTTCACTCCCAAGGCAAAGCTCTTTACGATCTCACCAGCAGAACATTTGTCTTTTCCTGTTTGCTGACTGCTACAAAAGACCCTGAGAAGTTTGTAGGTCAGGCCTCCATACTGCATATTTGTCATGGTGAGCTAATCATAAGGAGCAGATTGATACTTCCCCTCGCTTCCTCCTTTGCACGGAGAGCAAGATGGTGATTTTCCAGATGGAAAGAGGTCTGGCTCATTCCCTTCTTGCTAAGCATGGTTTTGGCTAAGTGGGATCAGAAAACCACTCTGTAGGAACGGAGGAGCCAAGTTGCTCTCCTTCTCCAGATCCACAGAGGAGAAAGGAAAGGACTGCCACATTCTGACTCCTCACAGATGCTGCTCTTTCTCCAAAACAGCTCCATTTTCAGAGGTAGAGCCCTGTGAATTGTCTCGAGGACAATGTCTCACCCCAGTTTGGACAGAGGAGAAGTTCCCACCATTTGTCCTTTCCCAGCCTAGTGGGACCTGCACATCTGCATCCATACAGGAGTACATGCCAAACACCTTCTTCTCTTTGATCAGCATGGAGCCTACTGAGGCAGATTTCAGGTGGAGAGGAGGTTCCAGCTCCCCAGAACATCACCCTTCCAAATGATCACCCCCCTCTCCCCAGTGTGGGTGGGTGCACTGGAGAAGAGACCTTGGAAGATAAAGGGCATCTCTCCTTCCTGAAACACAGAGGGGAAAGCAGATCGGGACTGGGATGTTCTTGCTTTTCATCAGACCCCCAGCAAGTAGCAGAGCCCACTGCAACCTCAAGAGGAAGTGACTTGGTCTGTAGCAGCAAGCACAACTGCAGTTCTGGCAAGTAGTATGCCTGGACCTCTGGCCATGGCTTATCCCTTCACCCCTGGCTCCATCAGCCCCACTGAGGATTCACACAAGTAGCAGACCTTGAAGGTCAGATCCTTCATTGCTACTTATTGGAAGAGCCACTATCAGTAACAAATAATTTATAATATGGTGCTGTTATCTGCTGTTTGTACTGCAGCACCGCCAGACTGCCCTACTGGAGAAGGTAGCCCAGACTCAAGCTATGGTACACCAAAAAGTTAAGAGGACAATGTATGTCTTGAAGAGCTATAGCCAAGACATAAATAATGAATACTAACATTCAAAAAAAACAGCCCTTCCCTCCACCTCCGCCCCCCCCCCCCCAAAAAAAAAAAAATTAAAATAAAAAAATAATAATAAAAAAGAAAGAAGAGCTTGGTGAAAAGATTGTAGACACTTTGAAGATTCATAATGGCAGACCGCAAATCATAGTAAATTCAGAGCAAGTCATAAATATGTTGGTTCTGTACTAAATGAGCTCCACATATGTAAGGTTTGGGTTTATGATGGTCCAAGCCCAGGGTCCAGCACTCAGGGCACTGACACAGCTGCATGATAAGCACCATGTGCTCATTACACATGTTCTCACAGACTTTGCTTTTAATTTTGGTGAAAACAATAATTCCTGTTCTTACCCAGATAATTAGTTAGTTTTCTCTTTGTTTGTTTGTTTTGAGGTCTTAGGGGAAGGAGTAAGGGATGCCTCTTGTTTGTATTGCTCTAATCTAAAGGTTCACTAAATATATGTGATCAAGCCTTTATTTCACAAATGCACATACTTGAACAAAGCCCTATCCAGCAAAGCACTTGCATACTTGCTGGAAGTTAAGTATAAGCCTAGTACTCTGTTCACACCTGGGCCTGATATAGGGGACATCTATTTGGACACACCAGAGTGTAGGGTCTTAAAGTGGTTAAATTGCAAAAGATATATTTGATCTGGGTCAAGTTCAGGTAGAAGATAGATCAATAGCTGAAGTTTATTATAGATCTTCTTGAACCTCTTGTTTGGCATTGTTTCTAAATAGGAGAGGAGAGGAAATCCAGACTGCCTTAAAGTTGCTCCAGAAAGAATAAATCAGTTTCTCCATCTGTGTAATATTCTTTGCATTTCTGAACCTATCACAGAAAGTGCTTTTTATATATTCGTGCGTGTATGTATAGCTATATATATGTTCCCTGAAATACTTTTTCTTGTTTTGTAGCCAAAGTCAAGTAATTTTCAACCCAGTTATTTATAGCAGATTAATTTAATCATTTTTATTATGAAGTTTTGGAACTGGAAATACAGGTTTAAAACAACATATACAAATCTAGGTCTTTGTTAAGGTGTCTGTACTATAAATCCTCAGTTTAATTTTGCCAAGGCACCACGTTTTCCAGTTAGAAACCTGGGCAACCAAGGCTCAGATAAGGGGAGAATTCTACGACGCCCAACAGCGTTAATTACCTTATACCACAGAAGCAGCCCAGCCCTAATGACGTGTAGTTAAAGTTTTTTTTTTTTTTTTTTTTTTTTTGTCCAAAATACATAAAAAATGGGACATCTTGCATCTTCTTTCATCTTCTTTTATAGTAGTGAAAAGTTTTCATCATTATTACCAGAATGTCCTAAGAATGTAATGCTGAGGAGAATTGAGGGTGTGCTCCAGAAGAAGAGGGTTGTTACCAGGTATAGTGCAGAGTTTATAAAGAAAGGGATGAGTTACATTTGGAATACCTATTGGGTGCCTCTCCTCAAAAGACAGATGCCAAATAAGTTATCACAGTTGTTTTTATTATTTGTTGCTACTGGTAGCATCCAGAGTGATCTACCACAGCACCAAGCTCTGTATAACCACATAGAGATACATAATCAATGCCCCATGGCACATATCTCCTAAAGAGACAAAGTGCAGTGCAAGCAGAAGGTAGAGAAAGAAGTACAGAGAGGTAGTATAACTCTGAGGCTAAATTAGCAATGAAGATCTGTCACCCAGGTGGCAATGGATCTTCCACATCTTCTGAGCCTTAGACCAGCACCTCATACAAAATACATTATTGGCTTGTTTCATTTTCCTTTTGAGATCTTTTAGTCATGTTTTGCAGATACACATAAACTGGTTCAATGACTGCTGAACCAGTTGAAAATACTCTAGATACCACAGCAAAACTTTCCGAACCACACAGGGAAGAAGATACAGGAGTAGATGGGGTGACTGTTGTCCCATCCATCCATTCCCCAGGAGAGAGTGTCTCTCAGGTCAACAGAAGCAACCATCAACATCATTTGTGTGACCAAAGTAATGGTGGCACTGGCACAACACTAGCCTTAGGTATGTCTTCATGGAAGCTGCCTCATGTCTGGCTGAAATGGATCTTGAGGTGGATCAAAAAGCTGGTCTTCCCAACAGGCCTGATGATCTTGTCTAGAGTAGGACATTGGCCTGTTCCGTGCTGGTGCTGGGAAGAGGAAACCTCACATTACAGTAGGTAAAGCCCATGTGCCCAAAGGAAAATGTCTAAAACTATATATTAAAAAGAGGTCAAGATATGCACTGTGCGCTGGGGCTAGAGGCCAGCTAAGCAGCCTAGCCAGGAACCAATTCTTCAGAAACTGACACAGACATCACCTACACCTTTGAAAGAATAGGCTCAGAAGCCTTCCCTGAAATGAGACAGCAAAAACAGCAGGTTAGTCTCACATCTTCTGTGGGAAATACCTCACAGCTCTTGGATTTGTCAGAGCTAGCTACAGAAATGGCCATTCACATAATATTTTAGCTGGAATCAGAAATTACAAGAATTGTGGATGCCAGACATTCGGGTAGGTATTTTTTTTAGAACTTCGTAAATGTTGGCTTTAGGCACTGGTAAGGTTTCAAGCTAGTTAGTCGTTCCAGTGTATTTACTGGTCCCTATTGATAACTCAGTCAATGATGGATCATATTTTACTCTGGTTTAAAGGCTTTTTTTTTTTTTTTCCTTGACAGATTCTGTTCTGATTTGTTTCAGCAACATCATGTGAATCGGTTTGTTTCATGACTTATTTCCATTAATTTTCATGTTAGCAAAGCTAACCATTCCACAAATCCCAGGATGATCTAGCACCCAAGATATTTATCATACAGTACAGTAGTTGTATTTAATGCTAACTTACAAATTTTTGTAAGCAGCTGTCCCCTCAGTTCTCACCCACCTTTAGGAGTATTGGAGGAATACCATTCAGTTCTGCTTTCAAACAATAAAGCCTGTTCTTCTAAGCTCTGCCTTCACTGCAATTTTAGCTGTGTCAGTCAGAATCAAATACTAGGGAAAGACTGAGGGGGGAAATATTCGCCAGGACCCACTGCACTAACTGCAATATTTCTTGCTTGTTGTAAGCTGAGCTGCAAACTGAGAGAAGCTGTAAATTAATATCTCATCATTGCCTGTTAAGAAAATGTTGATTTTTCTGAACTTGGTTTTAACCTTATATATGCTGACCAGCAACCACCGTTCTCCAGAAAGAGCTATTCTCACTAACATGGCTACCACTCTAAGGCAGATGGTGTCAGATGCATTTTTCCTTTTTCTCTACCGGACAGACCCTTATGACAGATTGCATTTTAAACTCGTGAAAATGTACAATCTCAAGCTGTTTCCTCAATCACGCACCCCTCCAGCAGTTCAATGGGCAGCATTTCAAGGGTTTCACTTGCCTCTCCCCGCAGCCCCAGCAGAAGTTTGCAAAATCGTTTTGAAAGCATTTTTCTTCTCAACAGATCTAAAGATGCCTGATACTTCAGTAATCTGGTAAATAGCAAATAAAACTCTTGGGCATACTCCCTTGGTACTTCCACTACTTTGAAAGACAAAGGCAAATTGACTGCCAGATGAGAGTTCTCCAGTACATAAATCCTTGTCTGCAAAGCCACAGAAACTTTGCACAATGCCTTTATCTTTCCTCTCTTTGACTGTGGTGATATAATGGGGACACTGTGTTCAAACAGCTATTTGCTGGAAAAACTGCAAACACTCCAAAAATTAAACCTAGCACAATTGCATTCAGGCTAATGAAAGCCGGCCCCGTTACGGAGGTGACACTCTCCATCTTGGCAGCGAGGGTGCATTATGGGGCCTGTCACTCCCCAGCACTCCTGGCTGCCAATCTCCTGGGGGGAGTGGGGCTCACAAAGCCAGCGCCTTCCCGGCCGGGTAGCCAGCCTGGTGTCACCGAGCCTGGTGTCACTGAGCCTGGTGTCACCAAAGGGTGGCGGGTGATGGGTGTGTGGGGGACAGGGTGAGAGCACAGCGTGCTGTCTGTGTGGGGCTGGCCTCCCGAGCCCTTCTGTTCTGGGGCCTCGGTGGCTGCTCTAAGGCATGTCTTCAGGCAGGGCAGCCAGCACGTAAGAGATAAACATGTGCTTTTGTCCACGTGGTCAGTGAACTGTTATACAGGTACTGAAATTACCCGCTTCTCCCCAGAGAGAGAACCTCTATCTCTGAGAGAGGTAGACCAGAGATAGAGACTGCTGGTGTGCAAAATACTTTTTCTAAGAGTCTTATGATCATAACAATACTATTTTCTCCAATATTTACATGAAAAACAGTAAAAGCAAAGCTACCTGTTAAAAATGCCATAAAGTTTCATTATTCCCATATATTTAAGCAAAATCAGGATTTGCTCCCTTGCTCAACCTTTGACTCAAACAGTGCAAGGTGCCCAGCATCAGGTGCCAGAGTTTGAGAGGGCACCAACCACAGCACATTGCTGGCCTTCAGCCTGACACTAGGTGATGTGGCAGCAAATACTTAGAGCCACCCTCAGAAGTATGACATCTCTGAGCTGGAGGAGGGACCACTCTCTCACCTACCAGTTTCACTGATTTTAAGGTGTTTTAAATTTGGCCCTGCATGAAGTTATTAGGTTTAACATTTTTGAAAGCTCCTCAAAATTGTTTTGAGAAAGGATACAGATGCTTAACAACTGAAAGCATGCAGGAAGCCAGTGTGAGACCCAGGGAATGAGCTCAGAGAAAGGGAGTTATCAGCCATCACAATAGACTGGGTATCACGGAGGGCTTAAGGATGAGGAGGAGCGGGTGTTCATCGTGGTATGTTAATAACAACCAGCACTTGTGCTCCTCTGTTTCTGATACACTTTCCCAAGCGAGCTTCCTCCTCCTGCTTTACAAAAAGCCAGGGTCATATGGGGGTGATGCATCTGCCTGGCAGTTCAAGCATATGGATTTAACAACGGGTGTTAGAGACTCCTGGGAGAGCAAGCCCTGAGAGGAGGGTTGTGCATGGCTGTGGCCACATTACACCACCTTTGTGGATGCAAATGTGAGCACAAAGAGTCAATACACTGTTGTCTTCCTACAGACAGAGCATGGTCTGCCTCTAGAAAGTCAGCCACCCAGAGTCACGAAGGATTAGGAACCAGCCCACATCTTCAGCTCACGAACTTGTCGACTACCCATGCAGTTTGTTCCGAATTATCTGTGATTCTGGGTAACTCTCCCAAGACCAACAGCCTTTTTGGATAAACCTTGTAGTGGAGTGTTTAGCATAGACTTTGGGCCTCTTACATCATCCTAATTCAAAAGCTAAAGAATAGCGATGTGCCTGCCAACTAGCCAAAATAAAAACAGCAGCAGCAACTCCAGTTACCATTCACTTCCATGTACACCACAGCTCTGTGCAGCAGCCCTGCAGCTGCTGCTGCCGGCCGCACTGCCACCCCATGTAGGCGGCTGTCAGGTGGTGGGCAGGATGCTTTGCTGGGCCATGGTCCAGGCTGGCACCGAAGGTAGGACCCAGTGCCACCGCGGTCCCTGGGTTTGCAGGGTCAGCTGAACATAAGACAGAGAGTGCTCTGCGTTCCAGCTTCACAACAGGAGCCTAATTAAGGCTGTAAAAGCCATTGATTCTTTGATGCCTGGATCCCCACTCATTCACCCATCACAGAGTCTTCCTTCCTCTCCTGCTCGATGGTTGTTTAAGCATTTTTCCAGCCGAGTGACTGTGGTGGGAGTTGGAAGGCAGATCCCACCCAGACTGCCTCCTCATTCAGAGGCCGAGAGACTGTGGAGGTCTGCATCATGCCCCAATTCAAATGTAATTATTTAATGGCTTATTTAAATGACTTATGATGAAAGGATCCATGGAGAGAATGAGAAACCTATGCCATACTTAAATTAAGTTACTGAGGTATCCTTGCTCAAATTTTTAAACAGGAAGGAAAATTGAATTTGGTCTTCCAGATCCTGAGTGAGTTTAAAATGATAAGCTATAGACTAAAACCACCACGGGCTGTTTGCCTGACTACCCTATATATCCCCATCTTTCTCTCAAGGAAAATGGGGAAATCATCTTCCAACCACCCTGAATATTTTTCTTTAACAGAGTGACTACATGGTTACTTTTCTTGTAACCAAATATTGTACCTTGGTTTGGAAAAGTTACAAACAATAATATTACCTCCCACATTTACATTAAGAATAAGGAAATATTTGGCTATCTGGTTTCTCTTAAAAAATAAAAATAAAAAAAAATTTAAAAAATAGCTTGCTAACATTTTTTCAAGAAGCAAAATCTGATAAAATAAAATTTAATGGAAATGAGCCTTTGTCTCTTTGGAGAGAAGAAATGGCTTTTTCAATAAGCTATATCACAAGCACACAGTAACACTATAACTTAAAATAATTAAGTAAAAGATGTATAATCATAGCGGATAACACTGGCAAATACATTCTTGCATTTGTTTGTAGAGATCCTAGCACAATAGGTGCTCAATATTAATCAGGGGTATCTGAATTCACAACAATAGCAATGTGTAAGAATTGCTATTACAATGACAGCCTGATGCACGAAGAGATAACATCTTACACCAGAAGAAGGCTACTAATCACAACAAAGCAGACAGCAAAAGACATAAGGGTATGCTCGATCCTTCTTCCTTATTAATTGGGAAAAGATGTTCTCTTTAACACTGCAGACTTATTTCTTTTGCCCCTAAGCATCTTTTTAGCTTTCTAGAAACCTTAAGAAGAGGCTATGTATTCATGTGTGAGGGTAGACTTAGTTTCAAGTATTCTAATCATGGGTTAATTCACTTCTTCCTGAATTACAGGTGATGGAGTTCTTCATCTCCTAAATTGCAACAGAGGTTAACATAGAAACAGAAAAAAATCTGTGTAGAAGCAGCAGTGCTTTACAAAGCCATATGCTCCAAGGTTTCTCAAACTGTTAATCCTCAAGCATGTAATATGATCTTAGCCCATTTCAAGAGGTAAGTACTTTACAGACATTTCATAACTCTCTATTCATTCTCAGAAATTCAACCTAGTAAGTTTTACAGTCCCTCAGCACCTAGTGAACTTGGAGGGCAGCAAAGCTATATGAAGAAAAGGATGTTTGGACTGTATTACACCCAATAGCCACCTTCTTTTGTGGGTTTGGACAAACTGTAAACCATGGTTAGAGAAGAGAGAAAGAAGGAGAGAGAGAAAGAGAGAGACAGAGAAAGAAAGAAAAAGAAAGAAAGAAAGAAAGAAAGAAAGAAAGAAAGAAAGAAAGAAAGAAAGAAAGAAAGAAAGAAAGCAAGCATCATATTTGGCAGGCAACCTTTCCCGAAAACTGAAACATTCTAATGCCAGATTCTCAAAGAAAGCAAGTAAGCAAAGTTGGATTGAGGTGGGATAATCCCATTTAAATTCAGTAAGACAGACCCTTGCTGGGTATTACTTTTCAGAAAAATGGCTCAATACCCATGCATCTATTTTTCTCAAATGCTCCTTCTTACTATTGATTTACTCTTGCCTGCAGATGCTCAAGCCTCTGTTTTTGCCTCTCTTGTTAAATTCTTGAAGGAAGGGGAAAATAGCTTGTTTATCTTCCCAGTTATCAGAGCAACTGCCAGGCAATTATCTGTTGGAAGCAGTTAGTCTCATTATGAGTGTGTGAGCTTCTACAATAGTCAACATTTTCCAAAAGAAACATTCGTTGTCAGATCACCTTCTAGGTCATCATCGTCGGGCTCAGAGATGGCACCACGCACACAGCAACAAAAGCAAGTCAGCACTTTGCCCAAATGTGCAGCCAGCACTTTTGTCTGAATGAGTCTTTCCAGTTCCTTCCTGCAACCCGAAAAAAAAGCGGTCATTGTACAGCCAAGGAGAAAAATCACTGGTGCCTAGCACCTGTGCGATAGCTCTGAGTGCATTATACTTATTCAAGTTTGCAAATAAGGGCTGCTACTGTGATTCCTGAACAAAAGGAGCTATTAAGATAAGTGAGATGCTTGCTCCCTTTCCTGCCAGCTGAGCAGCATCCTCATCCCAGTACCTCGGGAGCCCCCCTGCCTCCCTCTCGCCCTGCCGGCCCCAGACACAGGACGAGCTGCCTGGCAGCCCAGGGTTGGAGTTCATCCTTTCCTCTCTTCCTGATCTCATTAGCATCAGATTCAGACAGGGCTGCTCCATTCAGAGTGCTGGCCTCAGCCTGGTTTGGGGGGTCTCTAATTCCAGTTTCTGGCCACTGTGCAACCAAAGAGAAAGCAGGGGGTGAAATTATCCGACACTGCTCCTTTCTGAGGGAAACAATGACTCCTGGTAGTCAAGAAAAATGCCATCATCTAACGAAGCTCTCATGAAAAGTACACATTGATATTGTGGTGAAGCTACATACTCAGGAGTTAGTATTTCCCCTCCCTGAACCACTTTATGGGGCATGGCAGACTACAAGGTAAATTGTGGCCATCCCAGGCTTTCTGATTCCTTCCTAACAAGTTGCAAATAGGTAGAAATGCAGAGAAGGATCTTGTGGAGATTATAATCATTTACCATCCAGCCTTTCATAGGGACTGACTTGGTCTTTTCCACACTGGAATGAAAATTCACTCACAGTGATGTTTTAAAGCATACATGTCTTTTTAGTATAAACATATATGATACATATATTTTCAAAGGGATTTACAAATTTAATGTAGTAACCTCTCTTGAAGATTAGTATATGATAGCATTTCTCTTTGGAGAAAGAAATGAGGAAACAGAGACATTTATGAAGGCGTGACTCCCTTTTCTCCCTGCCTTTAAATGAAGTCAGCATCTGGCTTGGATATTCCTACATTCTTGTATTTCTAAGATAATAGATGATAAAAAAGTTATGTGAGTGATATGCAGATCTCCTGCCCAGCAGTGTCTAGTTCCTGGGAGGTACCTGAGCTGACAGCTGGAAAGCCCAGGTTCTGTGCCCAGCAAGTTGTCCAGATGTTGTGCATGAATTTGTCTCCCTTGCCTGTTTGGACTGCTGAGCTGCTTGGGAAGGGACCTCCTCTTAGTGTGTGCACTGTGACACAATCAACATAATGAGCCTATGCAACATAATTCTCCATTACGTTGTGCTATACGCTGTTAACTCGCGGTGTTAATACACTTTGTATGTGCCATGCACTCTGCTAATGGACTAAGGTACTACACGGTGTTGCATGCAGGGCCTAATTTCTGTTTTTATATAGGTAAATGTCACTTAATAAAATCAGTGTGCTGACATTCTCATCAAGACAGATCTCAGACATGGCAAGTGATTAACATTGCTCAAACACTTGACCTTCTTCCTAAATCAAGAGATTGATTTATTTTTCTTTGTTGCCCAGCCTTTGTTCCCTAAATCAAATGCAATCACCTTTCTTTACCTATGTATGTGTATCAGTCTTTGGCACCTCCTGCAGATTCCCCCAGCTTCTTCATTCCTGCTCATCTTTGAACTGTTAGGATTGGCTTGGGAAAAAACAAAACTCTTGGGACTGGCTTCTGGAAAAGCTTTTAATTCAGTTTCTCAGAGGATCAAGTCACTGGTGAACTGACCATGTCCCTTAGAGGGAGCTTCCAGAAGCAAAATGCATTTGTTCCTTAAAATCATGCTAACTCTGCTGCTGCCAGTAAAATACCAGCCAAGGATCTTCTGACTGCCCTTTTTTGTAGAAGAGCTGCATAGAGGCTTCCTGACACCAGAAAAAAAGAGCTAAAACAAAGCTGCTGCAGATTAAAAAGTACACCTCTACAAATGTAAGTCCCCCTTTTGCAGAGGAGCTGAGCAGCTCTGTTCACATCAGCTGTGGATGTGAGTGCCCATGTCTCTGCTGCAGCTCCCCTTTCCTCTCCGCAGCTCCTGTGTATATCAAGGCACAGCTTTTTGCTATTTAAATAGGCTCCATAAGGAACAAGGTACCTTTCAAGTTTTAAACAGAAAAGTAATCTTCAAAGCAGCCCAGAACCTGCTTCAGGTAGGAATGTGAAGGGATGGAATAAAGAGTGTGGGAGGCATGGTATTATTTTGGAAACAGGGAAATCCCAATTTTATTAACATCTCTGAAGAATCCAAATCTTTTCGCACCTGGGGTTTTCCCAGGTGGGATGGGGAAATACATTTTTCCATTTGGTAAATCCCTGGATGCAGGGCCAAACTGAAAATTTGAGGTGAAACAGAATGTTTCCAGTCCGAAAACTACCTACCTATAAAGTACCTGGGCTTCAATCAGGATTCCTGCACTTCACCACTGTGCAAGCTTAGATTTTGCCTGTTCTTCCCTGTGAAAGTGTCATGCACTTATGAGTTACAGGACTTGCTAATAAAGGTTTATCACTCAATATTAACTTTCACAAAAACACAATGCCTGGCACCTGGTGGAGACCTCAGTGATACCTAAGAGTCTCCCATGGTTGTGGTGGAGAGCTCTGGACCTAACCTAGGAAATCCTGTCCTTGTTGCCCCCTGTGCACCAAAGATAGGGCAGATGTGTCTGATTTACTGCCCCAAAGCTGGTGGCCCCTGTGTGGGATGTCACTAAGGCACAGCATCTGGCCTGGGAGCTTGCTCTCTCCCCCAGGTATTGCCACCGAGGGCCCTGGTTCTCAGCTGAGCTGCTGCTTCCCAGTGTGCAAAGAGGCCCCAAGCAAAAGTGACTCTCTCTGTGTTCATCATACATTGTAATGGAGCACCCTACAGCCCCGCTTGCCTCTCAGAAGAGGGAACAGGCCAAATTACCTAACGTGCCTCACAACCTGGGGTAGCTCTAGCTGGTCTTTCACATAGCAGTAAATTAAATCAGAAATTTGAGGGCAAAGAGAAGGGACTTCCAGGAACAAAGCTTTTTATTTTTAGGAGTCACTTTAGATGTCACCTTGTGCTTGCAGCCCATGCCTGCAGCACAGCCACCATGCATTCACAGTGCTAGGTAAATGAAATAAAGCAATAATAACAAATAGATGCATTTCAATTACTAAAATGTTCCCATGCACCAGGCCACAAGCTTAAAAACTCCATCTGTTTATTTAATTGCAGTTTACCGGGATCATGGTAATTAGAGATAAAACAGATCTGTTAGATTATCCAGTTTACTTTACTGCAAGAGCGGTAACTTAATAAGACATATTAACATATTAAATTCATCCTGCCCTAGATCTCAGCCAAAATGCAGAAGAGATAAGATATGTTAGTGCAGTTTGCCTTCATAATAAAATGGTTGATATCTGCTCTCTTTTGGCTCTCAGTGCTCCTGTGAGTCATGTTCAGAAAAAGCTTTTTTTGTCCTTGTTTTACCTGTAATCTGAGCTTTGCCACGCTGTTCGGAGCACCTCCTGACCATATTGCTCTGGATGTAATTAACTACGGCACAGGAGTTGGGTTCCCGATGCAAATAATCTCCCAGAAAGTTACCCTGGGTCGAACTGATGTTTCCCAGAGCACTTGCAAGAGGATTTCTCTCTGAGCTACAGGTTGCAGCTGGGCTGTCTCTCACTGTGTGCTGCTAAGTGCTTAGACTGGCACTTTATTATCAGAATAGAACAACTCTAGGCTAATGTGTGTAGTATAAAGAGTCCCAGGGAGCCAGGGCTCCTCATTCTCCAACCATTCTTTCCAGTTTTTCTGCTGTTGCACTCCGGATAATTGCAGTTTAATTGGGTGACATGAAATGAAAACTGTGTCCACATTATCCAGGATTATCTCTTTTTCCTGAAGCCTGCCACCAATTGAAAGGAGCCCATTTATCAGTCCAAAGAGCTGTGCTCAGTTGCTTTTACGAGCTGGGAAGAGTGTGAGAACAGGCTGGAAATGGGAGAAAAGGACTTGACAGCTAAGAAAAATTATTTCAGTTGTTTATCACGAGGAAAGTTTATCTGATTCTTTACAAAATGATATGGAGGCTCAGAGTGTCAAGCCATGAGTAATGAACATTGACCAAGTTTGCTTCCTCAACTTGATGTGCTCAAACACTGCCTCCCTTTTGTGTGGGCACAGATCAACTTTAAAAGCTTCTTTCAGGCAGCATGAATGCACTTCATTTTACCAAAAAGAACTTTGTATTGATAGCTAGGAAAAAGGAAGGTTGTTTAAAAAGGAAGGGTAGACAATCAGGACAAAATGAAGAGCTTTCAGTTTCCATTATGAGCATGTCGCTCTATTCTTCTCAGCTGTTTATACATTCCCAGCACAATAATGCCTCTTTGCAGTAATATGTTTCCCCTTTTACACTATTCATATTGAAAAAAAGCCCTCACATCATGACCACAGTAATAAATACTATAGAAATGTGGGTATAATGTCAATTTGCATTCTGTGAGAAGATCAAGGTAAACCTAAAGGCCAAAAGAATATTCCACTAATGCTCATTCATCATTCTACAGTTCCAGGTAACAGAAGGACCTTGTCACTACACCGCACACCCTTTCAATTGCTAGTGCATCTGTGTGAATATTTTAGCCTAATGCACTGATTGTTAAATAGAAAGAGCAGTCTTTGAAATTGTCTACTGCACTCAAATCCCTAGCTGCACAAGGTCTGGGCAGGAGTGGTTTCTATTCAGAAAGAAATAGAAGGCTTTAGTTCGGTAAGCACAGTGTGTGTGAAAGAGACTGAGGATATTAGGAGTTATTAAATTAAAGTTTTCAAAGAAAAAAGCTTGCAATCTATAAATGGCTACTGTAAATATACTGTACATACCTCATATAGATGAATGAAACCACAGTTGTCCAGGCACTTCTGATCATAAATCTTGCTGAGAGAAGGAATCTGAATATATACATACTAATAAATTTCCCTTTTCCATCACTTATGCCTCCTTAGATCATTGGTGAGCCACATTAATTACCACTTAGAGCACACCTCTACACAGAGGCACTCTCGCAAGCATGCTCACAAAGGCAGAGCAGAGCAGCCAGTCCGTCCCCTGGCTTGAACCCTGGGCCAGATCCTGCTCTTTCTACTCATTTACAAGACGTTAATGTCAAAGCTGATCCTGAGCCTGTGGACAGCAAATGGGGAGACCTTCCATCATCTGAGTGGCCCTGGGACCAGCACACACCATGTGTCTGTGCACTGGGAGTTCTTCAAGAAATATACAGAATACTCAGAAATTGCACTTCCGCTTTTTAATACTCGATTAACTTACATGTCATGCTTTGGGGCTTAAGCCAATCTCTGAGATTAAAGTCAGAAATGAGACTTAATGCAAGGGACTTTATTCTGTATTTGCCCACCGGGAATTTGTACACATCTTTGGTGTTTTGAGTGCTTGCTGCTGTGAGAGGTTTGCTGCTGGATGGGGTAAAGCTCAGGGAAAGTCCAGGTTGACAGCCTTGGTTTGCCTGTTAGGGTGCTGAGTGATGGTAAGTGATGTCAGCATTTGGAAAGGGAGAATACAGATATTTTAAAATGTCACAGGTGTGGGTTGTTAACACTTAAAAACAGTCATGAGATGCCACCTAACCTGAGTGTAGTCAACAGCACCATGAAACCTGGGCCTGAATGGTGGCTATACCTATCAAGGAAGTCAAACTACTCCGTATCCAGCCATAGCCCATCTAAACTCCTCTGTCCCAGCTTTGGTTGGAATGGAAGCTATAGAAAGCATAATTCACTCCATCTTTCTACAGGTTAGCTGTGGAGGCAAGCCATGAAGGAGCTGGAATTTCCTAAAGTAACGCAGGTGCTCAGGTATTTACTAATCAATTGTCACGGAGCAAACATTTGGACAATTAGAAACATGAAGTGCATACTCCTGGGAGGATGTATTTTTAATGTTTATGGATTTCAGCTTGAGAATTTGTGGCAGGTAGAATCCATTTCCGTACCATATCATGCAAATGTACCAAAAAGCATATATCTTCTAAGTATTAAGGGGGGTCAGGGGGGGCACACTAGGAAGCCAAATAATTCACTTTACATTACAGCACATAGCCAAATACAGGGAGATGAAAGTTGTCTTTATCCATTGAAAATGAACACCTCCCCAGCTGGGAAGAGTGGGAAATGTTTATCAAAGCCTGATATTGTGTGTCTCCCAGACAGCATTCTCTTTTTGTGTACAGCAGATTATAAGTTGCTCCCTCCTCCTGGTGTGTGGCTGACTATTTTTTTTAAAGATCTGCAGGAGTTGCCCGCCACTCAAAGCAGTATTATAATTTATCTTCTCTTTACTGATCCATATTTTCTGTGCTTGGGAATCATGGAGGTCAGAGCAATAGTATCCCAGCCCCTGACTCACACCAAATTTGTTCTGAGCAGCAAGGAATTGGAAAGAGAAAGCTGAAGCCAACAGGGAAACAAGGTACAATAGTACCATTAGTACATTGTACCTAATGGGCCAGAGAGGGTTTGAGGCTGCTCCGAGTCATAACTTCTGGTTTCTTCCCTCATCTTTGCATCTACCAGTGCATGCATGGCTGTGGAAATACCATCAGAAGCAGGTCACTATCTTTTACAGCTGACAGGTGTGAAGGGATGCTCAGCTAACTGAAAAGCCTTTGGGGACACACAAGTGACAGATGCTGCAACAACAGGAGAGAACACCAGGAGGTCCAGGACTGTGGGCCAGGAGCCTGCATGGTGCTTTTATACATGTAGTATATAAAGCCTAATGATGGTTGTGTGTGGTTATGTAAATAAAATGTTTGCACTGCTGTGATGGATTTTTTTTTGGCTTTTATTTTTTTTCTGATCAAGGTGGGCAGCCTGTTATATAACCAGCAATGAGAAATTTACTCTGCTTTTTACATATGTTTCACTAAGAGCAGGGCCAGGCATATACCACTGTATTTTTCTCCTGTTTTCAATAGAAATGAGTTATGTCAGGAAAATTTTATCGCTGTAAAGTGGAGCGTGAATAAGTCAGTAATGCCCAAATTAAAGGTGACCTGCAGCTATTTGTAAATATGCTCTAACACATTCCTTTATGCTGATTATTCGTTGAGGAAATTCCATTTCATTTGATACACACCACCTTAACTGAAAACTAGGTTGGCCCATTCACTCCACTTCTCTTTGATAAGTTATCATCAGAGATGAAGGGAAAACAACTCTGATATTATGGAGGACAGGCAGCAAGATAATCTTACTGAGACATCTATTTCAGCTTCGTGAATAGCAGCATTTGGTTTTGCTAGCCCAGCCTATGTCTTTTAGTCAGAATTTCCCTAACTTCCTGTTTTACTGAGGTTAGCAGTCCTTAAAATCATAAAAATCTTTTTTTGCACATTTCCACATCTTGACAAAATCTGGCTATTTTTTCAAATGTATTTATGTAAAGGTCTTTGACATCATAACTTACAGAGCTCAGGAGATTGCAGCAGTACCCAGGACAGCCCCACCAACATACATGAGTGAAAGGTAAGTGGTTTGTTGTGCTGCCAGCCCATATCTTTGTAAATGAATAAACATGTGCCTCAGTATAGCAAAAGATATAAGCATGCTTCATCCAGTCTATAATTTGGAATGACTAATGTCTGTAAGATGTGTTTTATTATGAAGGGCAGTTGCACTACCCTCTGCTTTGCTGAGCTGTCTGTACTTTTAGGTGGATGATCTTTCTATTTTCATGCAACATGGTGCTATTGAGAAGCAGATAAAAGATGAAATTTACCTCTTTGCATAAGGTATTTCTGTAACTTCTCTGTGACTGGGTCTCACGTCCATGGCCTGTCCATATGTATAGTAAGGATTTTCAAAAGAGTTTTAAGGGTCACTTACTAAGGAGGTGTGAAATGACACTCCTGAACCTCAGAAAAGAGATACTGTTCTTCTGATTTTCACTTATATGAAGGGCTGCCTCTATTTTTTAATAATTAATAAGCTGTGTCAAAAGTGTGGAGTGAGGAAAATACAGTAAGTGCAAAATAGTTATCTATAGCATTTACAGATCTTTAATAAGACACCATCTTTCCTTGTAAGTTATCCCGACATTCATAAGGTGTAAAGCAGGGTACTCTTCATTTTCAGAAACATTAACTGACACCGCAGCAAGCGTGACATGTTTCATAACATGTCTTGGCTGCCTTCATTGCTGGTTCTTCACTAGACTGCATGCAAACTCTCTTCAGCTGAATCGTGGGTGCTTCATGAGACCTGGCGATGAGTCAGAATAGGAAAAAAAAAAAGAAGGGAGGGATTTCTACAGGAGCTACACTTGTAGATCCCACTTTTGTGGGAGAACCTTGTACAGTAAAGGGTTACAGATGATTTAAGCTGCAAGCTTGCTAGACCTTTAGGGTGGCTGCAGATTCTGATTCCAAGTCACCCATTTGATGTGTTGAATAAGTCAAGGTACTTCCAGCAGTGGGGAAAAAAGCTATCTGTACCATGTACAGCACTTTGGTAAGACCTCATTTTGAGTGTACAGTTTTAGGCATAATGTTAATGAAAAATCAATATCATACAATCAGAAAATTATTAGTAGGAAAACTGTTTCTGTTGCCATATGAGGATCTAGATTAGACTGGCTTCATTAGCTCATTATAATAAGATGTGATTGATCTCTGTTGTTGATGTTTACCCCTCTGACATATTTACAGAGCAGAGTTACTTCACCTAAAGGGAATGTTGGCTAAAGAACAAATAGATATAAGCTGGCCACGGTAAACTTTGCCTGGAAAAGGGGGTTCTCTGCTTTTGGAAGGCAGAGAGTTTGGATCAGCATTTTATTTGGAAGAAGATAGGCAAAATACTAGCAGCACTTGAGATGGACTCTCCGAGTCTATTTAGCAGATTAAGTGGCATGTGAGCAGATGACTGAAATGAATAACATGTCCCTACCTGCCCTATATTTCTCTATTTTTTATCACCTTCCTTATTCTTGTTTTCCCTTTTTAATTTCCCTTTTTTCTCACTCTTGCTTGTAAGAAGGTAGGTAATTTAGATGACAAACAAGGAAATGCTGATGGGTGCTACATAGCATTGTCAGTGCCCAAAGATGTGAGTATGCCTCCAGCAACGTTCTGCTAAGCCATGGCATTGTGAATAGCTATAGACACTGTACTTGACCAGTGAAAAATACTTTGGGTACCTCCTTTTTCCATCACTTGTGATGGGACAGAGCATGTCTGTGACATGAGAGGTGAAGAAGTTGTCTGCCTATCTAGATCCAGTCAGCTGTCTTCATTGCAGGCAGTGACAGGTCAAGACAACCAAGGCATCACCTGACCTTATTCGACAGGAGAGATAAAATAATGAAGTTGCCACTTAACATTTATACTCTAGGCACCTATCAAATAGGAATTGCACAGGAATCAACAATCCTATAATGAATAGCCCCATAGACTGCAAATCTTACTGTATCTCATTTATGTGTACATGCTGGAGTTGTCATACTTGCTTCAAACCATGAAATTCATAAATCAGGATTTGAAAAGGCATACATTAGAGTTGGTTTCAGATAACAATATTATGAGTTAGAGATGAAAGGGAACAGGTTGGCCAAACATCAATCCAATCCCAAACTCCTCTCTGTTTTTCTCCAAAAAAAAATTGAACACATTTATCCTTTTTCATCCAATTTCACATTTTTAAAGAAGATTTGAAGACAGTCATCTGCAGAATTCTACACATAGAAGGTGCCCCTGCCTGGTACCTTCATGTCAACTAACTTAGCTCTCTAAAGTGAAAATCAACTGAGATCATGGACCTCCAAATTTAAAAGACTACAGTGTTGATGTTTAATGTTAGCTGGGTGTTTCAGGTTTCCATTGTGGTCAATGGAGATTGTTACTGAGATGTCACTGCATAGGCAGAAATGTCTGATGTCCTTTAAGTCTGCCATAAGGTATTAAAGATATTGTCATTGTCATGTTCTGCTACATACAACCAGGATTACTGGGTACTGGGAGTGGCAGCTGGATGGAGGCTACTCATATCACGTAAATGTAGGCTGCTGAATCCCACCCCTAGTCAGTACAGTCAACAGTGTCTATAAGATTATTTGCTGCATTGCAGAGATGTCATGGTGAGACATGCCTTACATTTCCATGGATTCGGCCACCACTAAGGATGCAAGGACTTTCTTCTCTGTACCCTGTGCTTCCTTGTTTCACTGAAGCACTACAATATATTGCTGCACAACAGCTCACAGTTAACATGATCAAACCCCACTTGTAATCTTTTTTTTTTTTCCCACTGCACCACTTGCTCCATTTCTGTTGAAAACATCCTACTCTGTTTCTTTGTTCAGACTCAGAGCCATGGAGACATCCTTCATTTTTCCCTCTCGGCCTCTTGCCATACCCAGGCTGTCTTCATGTTCAATTGTTTCTTTTATACTGTCCATTTAAGATTCATTCTGATAGTAAAAGCATTCATCCACACTTTCAAAATCTCATAATTTCTGCATTCTTCTCTGAAACCTACTTCACACCCCTCCAGTTCTACCCTGGCACTATCACTGTTTAAAAATTAAAAAATAAAAAAGCCCTCTTGGGACAGATGCCTTCATGGCCTTTGAGAAGTCTTTTTTCTCTGAACCCAGCTTCTAACAAAACAGCATGGAAGTTTTTCGTGTTCACCTTCCTGCATCTCAGGCTTTTTTCCCTGCCAATTTCCTCTTCATTCTCTTAATTACAGCAGCACCAACCTTGCTGGTCCCTTTGTGCCTTCCACACGCATCCCTGTGTCTCTTCCCAGACTGCGTGAGGGCTTTCCATCCTCTTCTCTGCTCAGTGTGTCCAGAAAATCCATTCTTACAAAAGACCTGCAAATGTTATTGTCAAACTGAAAACTTTCTCTGCCCCTGTGTCACGTTCTGGGTGTTGATGGAGAGGATTAGCCACTTGCCATGCACAAGACCGCAGTGTCCGTTCAGAATGAGATCTCCAATTGCAAAACACATTTTAATTGAGGAAGCAGAGCAATGGAATGGACAGATCTAACTCGTATTAAACCTATGAAGTGCTTCACATTTTGAAATCTGCTGCAAGGCAGTCTCTTGCTGGGTAGTACAAGGGGTGGCACGGGCTTGTTACCGCCTGCCTTAGTGCCCAGGGGTCACCCCTTTCTTGGGTTGTGTATGATACTCTATATCATGGAGCTGTCTCATTGTTCTTATGGGGGAAAGAAGCAAAGAAAGATGTAAAGATGGCAGTTATTGAAACCATACTGAGATCACATTAAATACCATTTACAGCTGGATGTGCACTGAAGTCTTTACTGGGCTGCAGTGATGTCTCTGAGTGCAACAGGTTAGAGGTCAGACAATGTGCATTCATGCTATTGAGAAATTTGCTGCTGATATTTGTAATAACTAGCTGGCTTTAACAGCAGTTTCTTTGCTTGTCAGCTCGTCAAGACAGGGATTGCATTAGTCTCCATAAACTCGTCTAGATGAAGCCAAACAATGCATTTTTTTTAGAAGTGTTAGGGCAAAATGATTTAGCTTACATTTAAAAGCTCAAGCAGGGGCTGGGCGAGTAATAATTTAACATTGCAGCTTGTACAAATGAATCCGGTGCTCCACCTCTCCTTCTTTTTATTATTTATGGCAGTACCACCTGTCTTTCACTCTGGGCTCGTTAACACTGTGTCATCCAGGAAGCGCCTCCAGATTGCTGACTCGTGCCTGGGAACATCCCCAGAACAGGCTGTTCCCAGCCCCTGCTCCCCAGTCCTGTGCCACGCGTGCTGGGACAGGACCTTGGCAGGGCAGGAGAGCAGTTAGGTAGTGCAAGCGTCCATAAACCTACACTTCATGCCTTTGTGCCTGCCTCAGCTACGGAGGCTTTCTAGTACTCTGAAGCAGAGCTGATGGTGGCTGTTTCTCCTGAGCTTACAGCATGGAAATCCACATTGCTACACACGGCTTACTTGAGCCTCTGCTCAGGCAGGGACCCTCAGATGTTCGCCAGCATCCTTTTGGGCTAACATATATCAAGGAAGGAAAGGGTTAGCTGCAAAGCCTCCATGCCCTGTGTGAGGGTCCCTTAGTTAGGCAGCAGATATCTGTGGGGTTATCTTGGAAAACAAAGGGAGCAGGAACTTCCCTGTAGTGAGCATCACCTCACATCTCATAAAACTATTCTGCTTTTTAAGAAATGGCTCTTTTTTTTTTCACATCCGATAGCTATTCCAGAACTTCATGACTCTCAAAATCCTTTGAGTTTTAGCTGAAACTTAACAATCAGCTCAACCTTATATATTTTTGTGCTAACATTGCTTTTTAAATCTCTCTCCTCCTGCCATGTTCTTTCCTCCCTTGATGTATTTACAGACAGCAGGCACATCTCGGCTCTGTGTTGTTGGGCTGAGCCAGACCAGCACTTTTAGTCTCTTTATTTAGAAGAGGATCTCCATTTTCCCAGCCATTGGGGAGCTCTCTTCATGTCTCCCTCCCCTCTCTCAGCCCCCTTCCCACAGCCCAGGGGTCCAGCTGCACCACTGCCTGCACAGCAGGGCAGCGATGGTAACAGCTGCAACATCATGGTCACCTCTGTCCCGATTTGGCACCTCCCTCCTCACTCTCTGACAGTTCTGTTTTTAGTCTTTCACTGCATTTAATGGCAATGCCTTGACCGTTGCCTTTGAGATCTTTTCTGTGGGCTGAAACCAGCCAGATGACCAGCTAACATACCCAAGTCCTTCTACTACTCACTTACTTCCAAATGGAAATCTCCAAGCTGACAGCAAAAATTCTTGTGAGAAATCCCGAAATCCCCCAGTTCTTGCTTTTGCATTTCTTACTGCATTTTTTCATTTTTTCATCAGGTTTCTGTTAGCCAAGCCATTCTTTTTTTTTTTTTTTTTTTTTTCCCCCCCCTCAGGACATCCCAGTCATCCTATGTACTGATGATGTTGTCTAATAAGGCCAACAATTAGTTTTAGGTGTCCAAAATGCTGGCCACAAGAAGGAAGGACAACTGTTAAAATACATCCAGTGGCCTTTTCAGTCAAAATGACTGACCTCAATGCATGCAAGATGCACGGAATTCATTTCCAATATATGGGATGTGCATTTTAATTATATTTCTAAAACTCTGACCCTCTGGGTTCAAATCTTGGCTTGGCAGTGCCCACCTCCTGTTTTCACATCACATCTGCCAAATTGGGTCTGGGGTGCCTGGCTGGCACAACTTCAGAGGGGACTGATATTTGGATGACAGAAACCTGCACCTTCCCACACCTATCCTGCATCTCCTCAGCCTCCAGCCATACCTGCAAACCTTCCCCGGGACATTTGTCATCACTTATCCTAGGCATTTAAATTTACCTCACCCTGTGCTCCGCTGCAAACACAGGGCAGCCTCCCATTAGTTTGGAAACAACAGTAGCTGTGGCGAGATAATGACTGTGGACTAATGACCGCCAGCATACAAATAACCTCTCTGCTAAACATGCAGCTCAAAACACACTTCTGCACTCTCCGCAGCGAGGAAACAAGAAGCCATCACCTTGCTTGAAACCATTCACAGGCTGTCCCCCTTGCTGGCTGTGGGAGCGCTGCAATGGAAGAGGCAGTCCCCTGGGCAGAGCCGCTCCACCCCGCTGGCACGCAGGCTTTCCAGACACCCCTCGGAAGTGTAGGTACAAATTAAAGACACGCTTTTCCTTGGCTGCAGCCAGGCCCCAGGGATTGCTGCTAGCACTGCAAAACCCCTTCCGCGAGCCTAAATAAATAAAGATAAAAGATGGGGGGAATGTCCATGGAGTAGGATGTGGGGAGATAGCCGGTACAATACACAGCAATTTAGCACGGCAGCCTGGATTTCTGTGCTGCTTTGAGCACAAGGTTTTTTTTCCATAATAAGTGACAAACATAAAAATGGGCTTTCTCAAGGATGGCCTACACTCCCCTTTTCCCACTAAAACGAAGAATAGCTTGCCAAGATAAGTGACAATTATTGAGATCCTCTTTGAGACCTATTCCCACCAAAACCGAAGTCCCGTGTTCCCCAGGGGACAGCTGCAGGCCCAGACACTTGTACTTCTACCTCCTCTCCCCACACAGACATACAAGTTCCTACTGATATCAGGCAGCTCCCAGCATGACTGCTTTCAAAGCCAGCCTAAACTCCCCATTGATATTAACTCACAACCGCTCATGCATCATATTAAAAAATAAAATAAAATAAAAAATGAGTGCACATCTCAGCCTTGCTTTTCAGATGCATTTCTTTCCCCCAGACAAGCTGTGCATTGCTGTTGCCCACCCACTCCGTGAGGCTCCAGCAGTCCGGGTGTCACAGTGTCAAGGCTGCGCTTGCTGCCTCGTTTTCCCTCTTGCTGTGACTTAAAGAACCACTCGTTGTAATTTCTTTTTGACATTGCACAGGGATAGGAGGAAAGTTGCTTCATTTGTGAAACACTAAGCGACGTGATTGCATGTCAGGGCTATCAGCATGCTTTTCCTCAACTTTCTGAAAGGAGCTGTCCTGAGGAAACAAGTGCTCAGTGCAGCATCCCTGCATTCCTGCACTCCTGCATGGCATGCTCCCCCCACTGCAGGTCTGCAGCTCTGCCCAAAGGAAAGTGAATTATTGCCATAACACCAGGGAAAAGTTTTTGTGGGATCCTTCAATTGCTTTCATGGAAAGCTGCTTTTGTGCTCCATTATATTTGTCTCTCTCTGTATTTCTGTGATATTCAGCAAACAAGTTGGGAAGTAAAGCCCAAGCCTCCTGTTTGCAGGGTGGCTGCTGATTTGATGCTCTGGACTTCTTTTTGGTGGGGCTGGGATAAAGCTGACTTTGCCTAAGAGAGACATCAAGACCCAATTTTCTCTCCTACCAATTGGGAAATAAAATTAAAGGAATACAAATAAACCCATAATTCAGCACGCTGTCTCGCAGATGTTAATTTCCTCCACACTTGCTGTAAAGGAAGCTTAAAAATGCTCGAGTTAAATGGATATTTCTGGCATGACTTAATTCTCATCTTTCAGGTATCACAAAAACAGCCAAAAGATACATCTGTCAGAGAAATCCGCACGTGGCCTCTTTCAGGCTGGAGCCTGCAAGCCGTGCTGGGACAAACGTGGTGCTGCCTCACCGGGACTTCTGCAGGGGAGCGGGGAGGAGCTGCTGGCTGCTACCAGATGGGCATGTGGGTACCAGGCAGCAAGGGGCTGCACGGCGTATTTGGGGATTCCTGGATGGTACCTGCACGCCTGGAGCTGGTGCATATTTCAAACCAGTTCAGGAATCATTTTCCAAAAGCCATTTTGGTCACGCACTCTCCCTGCTACCAGTCGAGGATACAGAGCGTGTGCATGGGGTGATCCATGAATCCGTGGTCTCTAAAGGGTTACAGCGAAAAATGTCTGTAGAAAATCAGCTTTAAAATGTTATACAACAAAACATGTTATTGCTGGTAGTTGAGTCAGGCTTGATAATGCATTTCAGGCTAAAATATTTCTTTGATTGTCACAGAAATATGTGGAGAGCCAAGTGTTTGCTTTCAGTGTTCAGAATATATTTGGTTGCATTTCATTACCAGAGGCTAATTGTCTGAGAAACAGTTTTCACATCCAGAAGTCCTGATACGGTGAAGAAAAAAAAAAAAAAAAAAGAAAAAAAAAAAAAAAGGACTACTGGGAACCAAGAAGCCTTATGTTGCTGATTATTTAAGAGTGAAAGGATTAGTAGTGGCAGAGCGTATTTAGGCACTTTTTGAAAGAAATGTAGGTTAGTTGTCGGATTGATGTGGGTGCCCAGAAATTCTACCCGACACCAAAGTTAAGGCAGCACGTGTATCCTGGCTGTTTGTTTATAAATACCTCAATAGCCGTTTTCAGTAAAATATGGAAATTCCTTCATTCTGCAGCCGTCCTCTGTTAGATCATTAAGCATGTCAATACCGCTGAACAATCAAACAGAAAAAAAAAAATGGTTTAATCTGCTTATGCTGGAGTGCTTATTTATTACAATCATTCATCAACAAGACCTGAAAAAAAGGGTTTTGATTATATCCATTGGTTAAATACTGCACAGTACACAAACGTGGCTAACACAAGAAAAAGATGGGCATACTGCCTGATAAAGAATTACACTGGAAGTGAAAGGCTGACCTGCAGTCTGCAAATGTTAATCATTTTTACACCAAAGTGAGTGTAACGTTTCTATAGGGAAATTACTTCAATCTGGTCAGTGCAAGGAGCAGTTTGTATAATCGGATTGCAAATAAGGTTTGATCACATTCCAGCTTAATCTACTCTCTGAGCACCATTTACAGCACTAAATCAAACACTGGGAAGCTGCAGGTGCTGCTTTACAGTCATTACACCCAAGGGGCAGGGACTTGGTAATAAACAGCAAATAAATTGAAGCACTGACTTGCCTGCTACGGGGCATTTCTAATTATCCTCTAGTTTAGCTGGAAATTGTCATGCTCTCATCACAGCCTATTTTAACTGCTGCTGAATAAGTGTGACACTTTTAGACTGAATTAACTGAGAATATGAAGAAATGTCTTTTTTTTTTTTTTTTTTTTGTGGGGTGGGGATCAGAAGTAACTTGCTAAGATCCGAGGAGAACATTTGTGATTTCATGTCCCCACACTGGAAGTAGAAACATAACAACTTTAAGCCTCATATATTTTAATTATGGGCTGAAGACCTACCAAAATGAGCAGCACTTATTGTGGTAGCTCACACATATTACAGAACAGGCTGATAAGTGGGGCTGCAACCGCCCTGCTGCAGTTTTTCCAGCATTGCTGGTAGTGATCTCCCAGAACATGGCAGGAAAGTGGATCCCAAGAACAAATGACAACTAGCAATGCAACACACTGCTGCTGTGATAAATTAAATAATTATAAGGAGAAGGGAGGAAGATAAGACCCCTGGCTTCTAAAAAAAAAAAAAAAAAAAAAAAGTAAAAAAAAAAAGTTGTTTGGAAATGCACAGATAATTGCAACGATTAAAAGCCGCAAATATCTTATCCATTTGTGATATCTCCAGATCCTCCCACCCAGGTTTCATTCTAGTAACTTGTCAACACAAGTCATATTCAGGAGGAATGCTGATATAAAAAGACATCTCTACTGGAGAGTGCGGCACCGTGGCAACAAAGGTATGCAATACACCTTGATGAGAGGTGATGTGGCGATCATTTTCTGTACTTTTGAAAGGATGTATGATGTGTGATCCCCTGACAGCTGTGGTTATGAAGCTGCTGTATAGCTCAAGACCAAATTTAAACATTTTTTTTGTGGCGGCAGGGGGACACAACAGGGCTGTGCGAGGAAGCTTTCCGGCTTTTCCAACTAGAAAGAAGTTAGATGGAGCTAGCTTAGACATTATCTCTTCCTGTTTTAAAAAGACATCATTGTGTAAATTTCTAAACTGGATTGAAGTCACAATTTACAATCATATTTGCACCCAGACGAGGATGCTTTTTATTAATATAACTGTGAAATAAGATTCAGATCCTTTAGGTAAATTGCTCTCCCTAATAGCCTTAAAATAGTATTTAACAGATAATCATAATGAAACCACTCAGATCACATCCCTACAAACATTCTTCTTCCACTTGCTAATGAACAAGAGAAAATAGAATAATCCTCAGGTTTGCATCTTTTAGGAGTGCAAACAATTAGTAGCTTAAATGATTTATCACAGGAAAAAAATGTGTAACTGGCAGTTTTATGGATCTCAGCAGCTCCACTTAAAAAGCTCACCTTTACAGGGAGATTACAGAGGAGATATCACTGCTGAACACAACGTAGCTTCTGCCATCCAAGCTGCAAACAACCACAACTCACTGACCCCAGCTTCCAGGCTTCAATGAGAGAATAAGGACCATATGGACTACTGGACCAGAGTATTTGTTTCTGTAGGGGGTAAATGTTTTTTTTTTTTTTCTTCTTTTTTTTTTCAGAACGAACTCAGCTGTAGACTGGAATGATGGTAGAGCAGTGACTATCCCAATGCCCATTGAAATAAGGCTGGGATTTCCACATCAAATAGAGAAGCAGGAACTGGATTTCTCTGGAAGGGTCTGCTTTGAGCTGTTTTACTAGAAAAATAGACTACATTCTAGCCCAGAAGATAAAACACACATTAAAGGCCCAGAATGATTGAGATCTCTGTTGCTGTTGAGTCCAGTCATTTTCTACACACCAATTAGACTTCTAAACTGCATATTTATTTGTAGATGTTACCACAGGCACACAAAGTATTATCCTCCCTGTAATACTTTCTTTCCCCAATAGCCACCGTTATTCCCAGTGGCCACAACCGGGACCACTCAACATTAGCTGGCAACTTTATTTTTATTTTTTTTTTCTTATGGAAATGCAAAGAATGTTCCTTTGTTACATGTTGATTTGGTATGGTATCTGCATTTAAAGTGCCTCCATGTTGTAGATGAGCTATGCTTTTCACATTATGTTCTTTCTTTTGGTTTTCAGGCAAATTAATTAACATGATACAGAAAAGGGAGAATACAAATGCTGAAGCCCTCACTTTAAGCCCTCATACTCTTTTGTTCTCCATTATTGCACCAAATTATTTAATTGGGTCTCTCTGATTGTGCACAGACACAGAAAAGAACACAGTCTATTGTGAGAAGCCCTACAACCATAATGCAGTATCAAATTCAATTCCCATCAAAAGTGCTTGCTGCTAAAAGCCTGTACTGTGGCTGCAGATTAATGAAGATCTGCATTGAGCAAAGTGGTGGTCGTAGAGACATTATTTTTCTCCAATAGAAGGCCTATTCTTGAAGAACAATAAAAGCATAGAAAAGCGTTAGTCTGCTTATGGATGGAAATAAATCAAAATGAATAAGAGGGTTGATGGAAATAGTCTGAAAGCAGTAGAGTGGAATTCTGAAAATACTGTTTTTGTTTTGTAAGGATTTTTTTTTCCCATAGTCTCTCAAAAATGCTGCTTGATGGAGGCTCAAAAGCCTTGGAGTGAAGGACAAATTTGAAAAATCAGAAGCTAATTGCAGAAAATCAGCATTTCACAAATGCATTTTTTTCTGCAGAAATGTTGCACATAATCAGGACTCAAAATAAGAGGAAAATGTAAAGAAGGAAAATCAGTCATATTAACTAATGCACAAGTCTGATCCAAAGAACAACAAACAGCTCTTAAACAGTATTCAATCACCTTCAGATGAACTCTTCATCTCTTTTCCGTTTTTCTTGTCATGATTTTGCACATTGTTTTTTGTTTTTCTTTCAGTGTCAAATTCAACTTTGGTTGGTTGTCCTTGGTTGTGTCAACTGTTAGTGCAAAATCACACCATACTAACCAGCAGTAAGAACATCACCATTGACTGTAGCTGTACAAGAACATGACCACAATACTAAGCAATTTATTTTTTTACTCTGTTGGTTGCTCCACTTACAGGTGGTTTCACCCTGCATTGCTCAGTGCTGGAGAGGTTTGTAGAATGAGCAGAGTACTCATGTGAAGCAAACAGGTCCAGTCCTTCTCATATCATGGTCAGGGATGGCAGGTGTCCTGGTTTTGGCTGAGGTAGAGTTAATTTTCTCCCATAGTTGGTATGGTGCTGTGTTTTGGATTTCGGATGAGAATAATGCTGATAACACAGTGATGTTTTAGATGTTGCAGTGAAGCAATCCTAAACCAAGGATTTTTTAGCTTCTCGTGCTCCCCTGCCAGTGAGCAAACTGGGGGTGCACAAGGAGCTGGGAGGGGACAGAACCAGGACATCTGCTCCTTCACCTTTCCATGCTTGGTCACCATCCCCTTCCCTCCAGGCTAGTCACAATAGCTCTTGAGAATTTTGAATATCTTTGGGATGTTCAAACCAGTGTGTTCCTATTGCTGTCTTCTGAATGTGTTTCAGGTTTTGTTTAAGGTTAAACAACTACTTAAGAATGTCACCCAGAGATCTGCCCTGAGGCAGAACAGTTATGAGTGGCAGGGTGTGTGCAAGAGTATGGGCAGGTACAAAGGACAGTGGGAACATCCATTGTTTTGGAACTTCACCCCTGAACAAGCACAGAATAATGAAAAACTACTATAATATTTGGAGGAAAAAAAAAAAAAGTATGCTGTAACCCTGGCAATTCCAGAGATACACGAATCACTTCAATGTGCTGGGGCCCGTCCCATGCCTACTGAGCCCTGATCAACACTATTCAGCACCCTGAAGGAGAAGAGAAGGTCTCTGGATCTGACGACAACACAACAGGCACCGCAGTCACTGCAGCCCCTGCCACAGGCACTGCAGCTACACCAACCCCCCTGGAGCCTCGTGGGGACAGGCCCTGCAGCTGGGCCAGACAACCAACCTGTGCTGGTATCAGTCACCCCTGTACGCAAGAAGAAAAAATGGATGCAAAGTCACCTCATTGAGTAAGGAAAGAAACTCCTTCTAAGAAAGAGAAGAATAAGATGTGGATGAGGCAGACTACTCCAAAGCAGGGCCATCATAGGTCCAGGATTAGGAGCAGGCAGAACTCATAAACAAGGATATTCCTACATGATCCCTAACCTTGGGTGAGCTAGGAGATAAGCAAAAAGATTTCATCTGTCATCCAGGTGTGCACATTGTCACCTGGCTGTTCTGGTGCTGGGATAGTGGGACCAGTATCCTGGAATTAGACTGCAGGGAAGCCAGGCAGCTTGGATCCCTCAGTTGTGAAGGGGCATTGACAAAGCGATGGGAAAAGGAACACAAATCTTCACCCTTTGGAGGCATCTCCTGTCAATCCTGAAGGAAAAATATCCCTTCAAGGAAGATCTTTTATGTCAACCAGCAAGTGGACCACCATGGAGAGGAGTATCCAGTACCTGAGGGAATTTCAGTTGTGAAGAATATGTACCAGGAGTTCCAGCAATTCAGAGAGGACATGTCCTGCTCCCCGCCCATCCAGACCAGTATCTCAGCTAGTAGGAGTAAGTGTCAAGAGAGAGGACATAGTGGGTACACACCATGAGCCACCCTGTGGTTCTACCTGCCTTACCACGAAGAGGACATGAGGAAATAGGATGGAAAATCTGCCTTGACACTAGAGGCACAGGTACATGAGTTGCAAGGAAAAACAACCACAAAAGGGAGCTCTTCCATAGAAATGGCTGCTCCATTTTCCAGTGGGCCATTCCCCAGACAGAGCAGAAGGGCTGATATTAGTAATAATCTTAATAAAGGGACATCTGAGTTGCATTTACAAGAAGTGAATAACAAATGCTATGAACAGGACAAGAGGGGCCCTGCCTCCAGCTAGTTGGAGGAAAGGGACAATAGGGTTTATTGGACTTTGTGGATTCGATGACCTGGCACATCAGACCCACAGGAATACAAGCCTCTAGTGGACACTGGGACACAGGCACTCTGATGCCATCAAGCTACAAAGTACCAGAACCCGTCTGTATTTCTGGAGTGACAGTGGGATCCCAACAGCTAACTATATTGGAAGCCAAAGTGAGCTTAACTGGGAATGAGTGGCAGAAGGACCCCATCGTGACTGGCCCTCAGGCTCTGTACATCCTTGACATAGACTAGCTTCAAGGAGTAGGGAGTACTTCAAGGACCCAAAAGAATACTGATGGGCTTTTGGCATAGCTGCCTTGGAGACAGAGAAAATTAAACAGCTGCCTACCTTACCAGGTCTCTCAGAGGGGCCTTCTGTTGTGGGGTTGCTGAGGGTTGAAGAACAGCAGGTGCCAATTGCTACCAAGGCAGTGCTCCGATAGCAATATTGCACCCACTGAGACTCCCTGATTCCAATCCATAAGCTGATTCGTCAACTGGAAGACTTGCTAACCCTTTAATAATCCCACAAGGCCAGTGCGAAAGTCTAATGGAGAGTGGAGAGTAACAGGGAACTATTGTGGCCTGAATGAAGTCACGCCACCACTGAGTGCTGCAGTGCCAGAGGTGCTAGAACTTCAGTATGAACTGGAGCCAACAGCAGACAAGTGGTATGCCACAACTGATACTGCTAATGCATTTTTCTCCATCCCTTTGGCAGCAGCATGCAGGCCACAGTTTGCTTTCACTTGGAGAAGCATCCCGTACACCTGGAATCTGCTCCAGGGGTGGAAACACAGCCCTACCATTTGCCATAGGCTGATTCAGACTGCACTGGAACAGGGGGACACTCCTGAAAATACATCATTGTGTGAGGAAACAGAGAGTTTTTGAGAAAGGGAAGAAAATAATCCAAATCCTTCTGAACACTGGTTTTGCCATAAAACAGACTAAGGTCAGGAGACTTGAACAGGAGATCCAGCTTTCAGGAATAAAATGTCAAGATGGATGTTGTCAGATCCCAATGGATATGATTAACAAAATAACAGCTATGTTTCCACCAGCTAACAAAAAGGAAACAAACTTTCTTAGGCATTGTGGGTTTTTGGAGAACACACGTTCCAAATTACAGTCTGACTGTAAGCCCTCTATCACATGGCCCATAAGAAAAACAATTTCAAATGTGCCTTTGAACAAATTAAACATGAGATAATTCATGCAGTAGCTCTTGGGCCAGATCAAGCAGGACAAAATGTAAAATAAAGGTGCTCTGCACCATAGTAGGGGGTAATGGACCCACCTGGAGCCTCTGGCAGAACAAGCCCAGTGAAACTTCAGGTTGACCCCTAGGCTTTTGAGTCGAGGATACAGAGGATCCAAGGCTCACTACACTCCAACTTGGCAGCATATGAAGGTGTTCAACCTGCTTCAGGAGGGGTTGGTACTGAAGCACAACTCTTCCTGGCACCCCGACTGACAGTGCTGGGCTGGATATTCAAAGAGAGGGTCCCCTCTACACATCATACAACTGATGCTATGTGGAGTGAGTCACACAGATCACACAACAGGCTCGGATAGGAAACCCCAGTCACCCAGGAATCTTGGAAGTAACTGTAGAGTGGCCAGAAGGCAAATATTTTGGAATATCACCAGAGCAGGAGGTGACACATGCTGAAGAGGCCCGACTCCACTATATAATAAACGACCAGAAATTGAGAAGCGATATGCCCTGTTCACTGATGGCCCTGTCGTGTTGTGGGAAAGCATCAGAGGTGGAAGGCTGCTTTATGGAGTCCTCCACAACAAGTTGCAGAAACTGCAGAAGGAGAGGGTGAATTAAGCCCATTTGAAGAAGTGAAGGCCATCCAGCTGGCTTTAGATAGAGCTGAATGAGAAAAGTGGCCAGTGCTCTATCTCTACACTTTGCCATGTGCTTACAGTGGTGGAAGCAAACACCAAATGGCTGGAAACATATCCTGTGCTCCATGCTACCTCCTGGAACATTGTCCTGGGCCTCGGAAAGAAAATCTTATGGTGACATGGCTCCCTGGGAAGAATTGAGTGATAATGGGGTGCACAAGGAGCTGGGAGGGGACACAGCCAGGACAGATGGCCCAGGCTGGCCAGAGGGATGTCCCATGCCTTGTGGTGTCACGCTGAAAAATAAACTGGGGAAGTTGACTGGCAGTAAGGCAGCTGCTGCTGCTTAGGGTTGGGCTGGGCATTGGTCAGAGGGTGTTGAGCAATTGCATTGTGCATTATTCCCTTCATTTTCTGTCCTATTAAACTGTCTTTATCTCAACCCACAAGCTTTACCCTTTTTCTGATTCTCTCCCCCATCTTGCTGGGTTGGGGAGTGAGTGAGCAGCTTTGTGCTGTTTAGTTGCTTGCTGGGTTAAACTACAATGGCAAGTCAGGATGGGAATAGAGGAGACCCAGGTTCACATCACTTGAGGTCATGCACGAAGTTGAGATAGCTAGGCTAGGATCCTAAGCAGGTTTGAATCTTCTCTCTGGAAATCTCTCCTACTCCCCTTCAGCTGTTGAAAACAAACAAAACAAAACAACAACAAAAAAAAAAAAGCATGGAATTTGGCTTCCTGACTTAGGTGATCTGTCAGGTAAGTCAAATGAGTTGAGATGAATCTGAATCAGAGAGATTTATTTCAAGTACTTACTCTCACTCCTTCATTCCATCCCCAGAAATCCATCTGTATATACAATCACAGGTGATGCAGAGATGAAGTGCCCAATTTACACCAGTTTGTTCAGGAAATGGTTCCACCTCTGGGTTGAGGTCACACTTTTAGAAATAAAAAAAATCCAGTATAGGTCCAGGACAATACATGCTTTATTATGATCATGTTAGTCTACTTTTTATTAGGTCTCTCATGCCCAAGTCACCCACAGACTTTAAACCCTTCTTTCAGAACAGCACGCATTCTTCAAAGAAGTAATTCCTGTGCAAGTCAGAGCAGTAACAAAACCTCCTTCCAGAGCTGGAACATCTGATCGTTGATGCTGCCTTTGCCCTGATTAAGAAGTGTAAAGTTAATTGTCCTCCCCAAAAACTACCCTGTGCTGAATTATATTGGCCAGCTATTAAAAACATTTATTTATACAGCATAAAACAGATCTTGTTGTAGCCACTGAATGACAAGAGATGCAGGTTCTTCATAAATTGTAGTAATGAATCCACCTTTTAGATTTACTTACAGTTTCAGCAGTCACCTAAGGTTTACACTGCCTTTTGCTGTTACTTCATTGGAGGTGGAAATGTGGAGATGTACGTCTTGATCTATATGTTATGCTGAATTAGGTCACAAAAGAATGAAGCAACTTTGAATTGTGCTTTAGAATAATTTGTCACTAGACCAAGCTCTATTCTCTCTCACTATGCACTAGTATCCCCCAGCCCAAGCTCAATGCACATGAGAAGAAATTCCAGAACAGCTCTAAGGAGCGGTGTCCCTATAGCGACACGAGTATTGCAATAAGGCTTTTAAAAAGTGTTCATTTTTGGAAAGATCTCAGTCACAACACACTCAGCCCTCTCAGAAAACTGCCCCTGCACATCCAGACCCGCCCAGTCTGATTTTTGAGGTTCTGTGAAGAGGAGACACTGTAGATTTTAAGTGGGTCCAAAGACAGGAGTGCAGAAATTAATGCTTCCAGATCTGTCACCCCAGAGGCTAGGAATGCACATGGGGATGGTCTGCCACTCCTAGCTGGTCTGAACACAGACAGCTGTATCACTAGAGCAGGTCTGTGCAGGATGTGGACCACAGATAAACAACTTAAAATACTGTGTCACATTTACATTATCCTGGGTCTACTGTGTGCAGTCTTACGATCTTTGCACAGAATTAAGAGCAACTAAAAAACTGCATTGAATAAAAAGGCCTGAAAATATAAGAGGACTAACCACAGGCTAATATATGCTTTCCCCAGTGAAGAATTCAGTGCCTGAGAAATGCCCCAAGTATCCCACATTTCTGCATGGGCTGGAGGAGATAGCACAGGACTAAAAGGAGACCCACGCCCTTCTGGAGACACAGCTGGAGGCCAGCTAGGCCACTTCGTGGTGCCCAAAATGACACCATTGCTTTTATGTATCTGAGTGCCAGCTCCCTGTCAGCACTGTGTCACAGGCCTGTCCTGTGTCAGCAAATGGGAGCCTTCCTGGGGGGTTAAACCAGTTAAAATTGTCAGACTGAACACATTTTGCAGCACAAACAACATAAAATATTGGGTTTATTGTTCCTTTCTTAGCTGGTTCCCTCTCACTAATCTGTCTCTTATTGGTGACTGCTGATAGCAATCTAGATGAAGTCCAGGGTTTAGGCAGCTCTGAGGCTCATCCTCCTCACCATCACCATCCTCTCCTCACCATCCTTTCCCCTTTGGTGTAAGGTGAACCTTACTCTGAAGAGACGCTCTGTGAGACATAGTGCCATTTGGAGGGGGATGTGCTGCATGAGTAGCAATGCTCCAGGGTGTCCACCGACACATGCAGGGCAGATTCAAGAGCCCCAAAATGCTGTGTGTCGAGGGAGTCCCAGGTAGGTGTTCAGAGACAGACCTGCTCCCCATCTCCAGGGGAAGGAACAGCATTTTCCTGCTCTCAAGAGCTGTTTGGAAATGATCTTGAGCTGCCTGTAATGGGGAAAGGAAGAGAGGAGCTATTCACTCTGTTTCTTTCTAAGGTCATGGGGCTGCAGCTTGCAATGATCCTGTTTTGGGGCATGATACCTCTTCTAATTGTTCAGATATAGCTCCCCAGAACTGGTGGTAAGTTTCATCCTGCAAACCTTAATGGCTTTTTTTTTTCTTTCTGTTGATGTTTGTTTGTTTTGTTTGTTTGCTAAAAAGGAGATTATAAACTAAACCCTGCCTCTTCCAGTTGAAAGGGCAGAAGGTGTGCGAAAGGGCTGGGTGGTATGGGGGCAGGAATCCATAGCCAGTGGGTGATTCCCTGCTCTGAGCCCTGATACCTGTGACAGCCACAAACCACCTGTGCATAGGCCTTGTAGGGATGTCAGCAGCAGTAGGAGCT
Organism: Anas acuta; assembly: GCF_963932015.1. Classification (NCBI taxonomy): domain Eukaryota; kingdom Metazoa; phylum Chordata; class Aves; order Anseriformes; family Anatidae; genus Anas; species Anas acuta. Next base: position 53,135,015 of record NC_088979.1, read on the forward strand.
GGCTCTGGTTCCTCGTGGTTGCTCTCATGTCCATTTCAGGTCACATGAAGTTTATAATCCCCACAAGCCATGTCAAATGAATTAATTACTTTGGACGGCATTATTCATGCAGCAAACAGTTCTGTGTCTGACATTTAAATACTTCTGCTGAACCCTAACCCAAGACTAATCAAGGACCAACTGGAACTTCCTCGCTCAGATTATTCTCTTAGATGAGAAAGCAAACTAAACAAAATCAGACAGAAGTATATTGAGCTCAGACATAGCTCCCCCACCATCTCACTCAAATCACTGATATTTGCTAGGAAACAGTAGTGCAAAACCACACTTACAGATTTATACACATCCTTTTTTCCAGCTAAATGAAGGTAGGAGAGAAAATCTGTCCTGTCTTGTGAGAGAACCCCAAGCCTTTGCAGCAGCCTTACTGATCTCTCCACACCAAGTATTTGAACTTTGCCTTTCTGCTACCAAATTGTTTTGACATGAATTCATCAGTAGTTTTCATAAGCTGCAGGATTTGAGGGGTAACAAGTAAAGCTTCTCATCGGGCAACTCCTTCCCCAGGCCAAACTTCCCTCAGCAAATGCTGCAAGCACCTCATGCCTGCACCGTCTTCGAAACACCCATCTCTGTTTTGCAACAAAGGCACTTCAGACGTAGTGAGCTTTGCACTGTGTTATAACTTTCATATTACCCTTTGCACAGCCATTTTACTTCAGCTGCATACTGTGTATCATTCATTGCAAGTTTACTTCATTCTCTGGATTCATAGCTGATGCTCTCTGGACCATAAAATTTCAGCTGCAAAACCAGAACATCTCATTATTTCTGAAATATCAAGCTTGTATCTTCTTGATAAATAATTCCTACTAGTATAATGTATCAGACTAAAACATATTTTCTGAGGCCAGTGAGGTTAAAGCGGCAATCTCACCTTTTTTAATTTTTTTGCCCTGAAGACAGTGATTTCCATATATAGAGTGACCCCGGTTTGTGTTGAACATGGGGAATGAGGATGAAGCATGAAACGACACATATTGCTGTCAGAGATTTGAAATGAGGCCTGCTAACCTGTAGGCAGCCTTACAGGACTAATCAGTCCCTCACATTACCAATGTATTCAGATTGCTGCATGCGGCAGCCAGCAATGGCTGGGGAAGTTTTCTTTTTTTATCGCTGCCATTGACAAACATTACATTTTAATGCGATTCCCCCCTTCCATCCACCGTCTAAAAAAAATCTTTTGACACCATATCTCTGAGACACTGGTCTCATCTGGTTTCCTTGATGCTTGAAGAGTGGGTGAGACTGTGTTGATTTGCTTTTGAATATACATTAGTCAGCAGTGCTTAAACAGCCGATAACATTTTTTTACTCTTGTAGCTGACAACACAAACTCTTTTGAATTCATCTTGTTTCTTAAACTTTGCCTCTGAAGTTTAGAGTAGCCCAAGACACCTGAGCTGAGTTTGTTTGGAGATGATGGAAGATGTGTGAGCAGGAGTGAAAGCCAAAGTCTGTCTTGCTCATGAGAGTTTTCTTTTTTGTAGTATTCCACGCATCAGCCAAAACATTAACAAAAGAGCTTCTCGAATCCTTAAACCCCTGACTTTCCCATTCAGAGCACACACCCAACAAAAACTGGTTTTCCCCTTTTGCTGATAAATGTAATTTAAATATCCTCTTTCAGATGACTGTTGTACTAAGTGGTATTTCATCTACAGGCGGTGGTATTTCTTGTGTTCTTGGTGTTACGTGACGACTCTCTGTTTCCAGGTGTTGTGCAGGGAGAGCAGAGCAAGAAGGCACAGAAAAGCCCCATCAACAGCCCTAGTGAGTAGTAGCCACCCAGTACATAAATCCTGTCAAATGACAACTGCATCACCAGGGTTTGGGAGAGGAAAAGCACATGGTAGGAAGTGCTGGCTCAGGTGGGCAGGCCATACCCCCCTCTAGTCCAAGTCCAAGCAGAAATCCATGTGGAAATGTACTCAACCAGCTGTGGTGCTAATCCCTCTCCTGAGATTCCCCTGCCTCTCTACAGGATTTCCCATGGATCCATGAGACTTAAGCTAAAGCACAGTAAAATGTGCAGCAAGGAGGAAGAGCAGGCATCAGTGCTAAGGTCCAGCACATCAACTGCATGCTTAGCATCTCCAACGTTAATCCTCCCCTCCCACACTGGCCTCCCAGTACCTCCTTTCCAAAGTGCCCTGGCATGGCTTTTGCTGCTGTTCAGCTGCTAACCTTCATCCTGAAAGAATAAGGACGTGGTGCTCTCTGCCCATACACCTCACCAGGTTTTCATGACATTTTCTCCTCAGATGGGATCCATTGTAGGAAAGGAACAGTGGAACTTGCACTACAGCTTGCTATGTTTGGACATGGGCTTGTTTTTAGGACCAAAAATAAAACAAACAGTGGGAGGAAAAATTCATGCTTTTGGTCTCCTTTATCTGTAATGCTAAAGAGTTTCTGGAGGATGTTTTGCACCCCTCATCCTCGGGGGGTGCTGTTCCAGGGTGGCTCAGGAAAATGTGATCCACCCTTTCTCCCCACCCTGGGCTGTGCATTCCTTTTCCCTCCCCGCTTCTGGCACCAACGCTCATCTGAACCTTCAGCAAGCTAGCTCCAGGCATAAAACTAGACAAAATCTAATTTGGGATAAAAAAAAAAAAAAAATGAATAGGAGCTTAAAACTGTTGCAGAACCTGATCCTAGATGTGCTCAATAGCTCTTGGAGATAATAAGCATCCCACACATTCAGACCCAACCTTATTTCAACCTGGAGAAAAGGAAGAAGAGGAGGAGATATGCTAGCCAGGAACAGTTTCCCAGTCTGTGCATCCACAGCACAGCCCTCAGCACTGTGCAGTGCTGCTAAAGCCAGCTCCAGGAGGAGAGGCTCTGGAGGAGAGGCTCTGGAGTGAGGTGGTCACACCATCATAGTGCTTTATCCTGATGAGCCCTGCTGAGGGGAGGCCAAGTATGCAACTTGAAGGTGTTACCAGCTGGCCCCCTGATGCTACGCTGGATCACAGGACTCCTGTTGGTCCCATGTACCTATGGGAACATGTTGGATGTGCCACACAGTTGTCATGGCACTACCTATATATGTGTGGGCGACCACGCGGAGCCCCAGATGTCCATTGGGATGAACCACTGAGCCAGCCAGCCACTGTGTGGATGCACTGCCTCACACTCCTCAAGTCCACTGCCTCAGTCTGAGATCAACCCCCCGCCCCGTGACTGTGTGTCACTTGTCAGCATTTAATTCCCTCTCAGAAGGACTTATCTAGAGGTTCAGTTTACCACAAAACTCAAAAGCAGCTCTGGGGAAATATCTGCTCCTCATGAAACAGAAAAAGAGAAAGTTCCCACTGAGGTTTTACATGGGTGTTATTTTTCCCCTTGTGCAATGTATGCAGTTGAACTCTTTTTTTTTTCTTAAAATAAAAGAGCTTCAAAGGCAGTTAAAATAAATAAATAAGCTTGATGAAGTGATAGAATTTTTCTGGAGGAGAGATCATCAGCAAATTCATTTTAGAAATCTCTTTTTTTCAAACCATGGCATCTTGTTTTTAAGAAGATGTTTGAAGTCTTTGAATTTGCCCCTTGGACCCATTTAAATCTAATTTTTAATCCCTTAGTCTCTGTAATCATATGAAACCTCTATTTTGGTATTATCACTTGAGTCCTAAGTATTTGCCAGATACATACTATATCATCAAATATTTGTCATATAGTTGTGATTAAGATGTAGAGCCCTCAAAAGAGGTTGATAACAATTTAAACAACTTTGGAGTAAATTAGTGGATTTAAAGGATTAGAAAAGAGATAACAGATGTTAAATGTGTACTTTTTTTTTTTCATAAGTTTTGTTTATTCTAAAATACCTGTCACAAACAATGAAAGGCAGAAGCTGTTCTTGCACGTTACATTCCCACTTTCCACTCTCCTGTGTGTAAAACAATTAAAAACGAGGTATTTCTGCCATTACTTGGCAGGGCATTTTACCTCAGCGGGACGTTTTGTTTGGCAGAGATAGCAACAGCTGTGAACCAAACCCCACAACTCAAACTCTTGACAACGTTCGCGTCTCTCCAGTGAGGCAGAAAGCAAAGCCATGCGCTCCCGAGCCTCACCGTCTGGGCAAGGAGCCACAAATATTCCCGGCCACTGCTCTTCTCGCATCCATCCCATGTCAGACCAGGCCTCCAGACACACACTCACCCCAGTGTCCCTCTGCCCCGGTGGGCTGGGGAACCAAAGGTGGGATGGTGGGGAGGGAGGAGAGGCCAGATCCTTCCTGGGGATGGCACAGGGCCATGGCTCAGGCAGCCCAGGGGCTGTGCGATGCTGCTGGGGGCCGATGCAGCCATTAAAAGCTGGATGGGGTTTTGTTCGGCGTCCTTGATACGGGTTAATCTTTTGTCAAATTAGTGGGGGGTTATCTCACACAGAGAGAGTTCAGGGCCAGGCCCTTTGTTCCTCTCGGAGGTCTAAAATTTTAAAAGCTCATACAAAAGCTTCTTCCCGCAGGTTTCATTTCATCCGTGTGGAGAAGTGGGTTTTCAAACACCGAGAGAGCTTCTCCCAGCCGTGGAAGCAAGGCAGCACTTCTAATGCAGGCACTCAGCGGATTAACAATTATTATTATACATCATACAGCGGCGGCCCTAATGCGAGGGATGCTATTGCAGGGAGACCTGGTGAATAGTTCTTGTCCTAAAACGCCTGGAGTCGTAAAAGGCAAATGGAAGCAAGCGCTAGCAGAGGGCACCTCGCTGAAGCAAATGGTGAATGGGGCTGTGCATAGGCAGGAGGGTTTCTGTTGGACGACCGGGTTGAGGGTCCCGACGAAGCTGCAGTGCTGCTGAACACGAGCCAGGGCTCGAGCTGAGCAGTTTTGAACTTGGAAATAAGCTCTTGCCTGGCAGCAGCTGGAAAAGCAGGAGACCACACCTGAAAGCATGTGTTTATACCAGGTGCTGTCTCACAAGACGGGTATCGGAGCAGTGGGAACCAAGCAGAAAAGAGCAACAAGTGTGAGAGGAGGCCTCAGGTGTTTCAGCAGGCAGGGAGGTTAAGAAAGCTGGCGCTGCATTCACCATGAAACAGCAGGCAGACAAAAAGGGCTCTGTAACGCGTGCGATGCCGGGGAGCGCCGAAAAGCCGGGCGCTGAGGGTGCGAGGATGAAACCAAAAAAAAGAACAAAGCGCAGAAAGGGAAGACAAGGTTTTCACAACGTTTCTGCACACTCTCTCCCTATAGAGGGTCATTAGTATGAGGAACACAATAACCCACAATCGTCAGGCAGCCCGGGATGTGTTTACAACACAATGGTTTGCTGCACTGGCAGCAGAAGCTGCAAAGCCTCTTGGAAACCCCCTCGTTAAAATTCTCCCACCAAACCAAGGGTTATATGACAGATAAAATCAGAGAAGCTAAGACACAAAATGCATTTCAATTAGCAAGGGACATAAGAGGCGACTAAAGAGATTCTTCAACACAATAGAAATAAAAGGAGAATAAAGGGAAGTATAGCGCCCATTAGCAAAAGGCAAAGAAGAGCAAATAAGCGATGACGCAGAGAAAACTGAAGTGTAAAACATGTTATTTCCTATGGATTTCCCTTGCCTTTATTTTTTTTTTTTCACTAAAAAAGGAAAATTTTGACCAGATACTTATCAAAAAATAAAAATTCAAGGAAACAGGATCTCAAGCCAGGATAACAAAACCGGGTTGCACTGCAGAATAGCTCTGGTAGGTAAATTGTTGAGTCAGCTAAAGGGGACAGAGCTGATGGCACCAGAGGAATGGTTTGTGGTCACCCACAGGGCGATACCAAGCTATCACCAGAAAATGGGTGCCCGCTGCTGGATGCAGCCGTGGCACTGAGCTGAGCTGTCAGATTCACGAGCCCTGCTCGCCACACTGAGCAGGCACTGAGGCACAGAAGTGCTGATGTGATGTCCTTTATTAGACCTAGCCAGCTGCCCCTATTTTTTAAATTTGCTACATTTATGGGATGGCCACACAACTGAGTCATGGTGAGGGAGAAGACATGTACTTAGCTTGAGAGAGCCACTCCACCATATCTGACAGTGCACAAATTCTTACTGTGGGATACATGTGAGAGAGTTTCCTCTTCAACAAATAAATGAGGGGTAAACTGCCAACCTAGAGAAGGAGAATTTACTGCGGGGAAAAGAGCAATTAAATGAGCCAGCTTTGAGGCACATTCACACTTTAGCAAGCTGGCAGTAGTTAGTTCCTGTATCCAAAATCTTAGCGCTAGGACACAGAGAAATATTTCTGAAGTATGTATTTTTCTTTTTCTTTGTTGAAAAGGCTGCACTTTAGGACATGGTCTGTCAAAAAAGCTGCATGGCTTAATTGGTCTGCCAAGGCTGTTTGCCTTCGTTCCCCCATTATGATTACAAGTGAGCATCACCCTGTAACTGGTAACTGATGAGTTACTTGACTGGGGCATCCCAGAAGACACGTTCCTGGCAGAAGGGAGTAGAAGGTGTGAGAATACAGACAAAATATTTTGGAGAGCCTTGAATAAAATACCAGAACTGCACTTTGAATGAGAAAAAGCACTAAGACCTATTTCCAAGCCAACTGACTTGGAAGTCAAGTCCAATAGACTTTGGACTGCATCCTAAGGAAGGAAAATGTTGTCTAGCTACAACTAGCCTGCTTCCATTCTGCACTGTTTGCATACAGCAGTGTGTTGGAGGACTTTTACTCTGTATGCTTTGGAAAAAAAAATGCCTCAATAAGCTAATATTTAAGCAGCCCTTTCAAACATTTGTACTTTCTTCTCCCCACCCAGGTCATTTTATCGATTTTATGATTTTATGTGATTTTTTTTTTTTTTGTGATTTTATTTTTGCAAACTAAGTAGATCTCCTGCACTGCTATTGTGGTGCATCCTTCACAACCTGCTGCCCAAAGCAGCCACCAAGAGAAGAGCCTTGACCCTCCTTCCCCACTTGGGGAATGGGTGCTGGAGCAAGGTGCTGTGGCAGCAGCTGGAGACCTAGTTGGAGGGGTTAAGGCCCAGGGAGGCAGGGACCTCCATCTGAGCAGAGCAACAGGTTATACTAGCATAGGTGCCTCGCTCCTGGGCAGACACATGGGTGTGAACACCTTGCTGGGGAGCAAAGTCCCATTCCTTTGGCTGCAGTGTGCTGTGTCCTATCCCAAGCTATGTTCTCGCCAATACAGGCCATGTCAGCCTCCCCCACGGTGCACATTTCTCTGTTCTTACCCTAGAGGCACCAGCCTCTTGGCTGTCAGCAGAGACTTTCTGTTGGTTTTGGTTCAGGAAACAAACCTTTAAAGAGCAAAACTACAAGCAAAGCCCCCGTAGTGGCTAGCATGAAGCAATTTGGAAGGGTGCCATTTGTTAGAGCGATGCCCCCCTGGTGGGCTGTGCTCCACTGGGTTTCTGCAGTACTAGATTAGTATTCCCAAATATTACACCTTGTCCTGATTAGATTTGTTGGTTATGACTCTCTCATGCAGTTATCCCTTTGTAAACCAATGATGCCTGTAAATTTACGTGGAGGTAGCGGCAACAACCTTTTGCATGACGTGGGGAATAAAATGCTCCAGCCCCTGGTGATCTGCCTTGCTGTTTTGTTTTATTGGATTTTGTGATATTGAGATGGTTTGGCAACTGTTGGCCTGTCAGATTGAGAGGTCACTCAGCAGCCTCCATCAGAGATTTAAAGGCACTGGAAGGAAACTCCTTGTGTCAATTTGACTCAATTTGCAAACTAATGAGTTAAGCCCTCCCAGTGTGTTTAGGGTCAGCTCAGATCTATTTGGGAAATGTTTGACTATTATCATTTAAAGCTTCAGATGTGCCAAGCCCCACTTCCCCCTCCTGCTCCCCAGCCCTCTCCAGGTTGCTCCCTCCTTTAATTTCCCTGCAGGTTTTAGAAAGGATGCATTAAATTAAAATCACTAGCTGTTTTGTGAGCAGTCTTTTGTGACCAGTAATGAATGTAATGAGTGAAAAAGGAAAGGGAAAACAGGATGATTAAATGATGCTGGGCTGTTTTTTACCCAGCAGTTTGCAATGTGACACAAATGGACAATTGGGGCTTTTCTTTTCCCATTAATTTGTATCTGTGTTTGCACTTGTCACATAAAAAACAGACTATTTACTAAAACATGAGGTGGGTAACAGATGCTACCTCCTTTAAAATGAAGGGAGATGAACCTGATTGACCTTATGTCTGATAGTACAGTTGCGCAATGTTATTTTGGATTTTCTCAACGTTGGACACAGCCCCAAGCACTATGACAGCTCGACTTTACTCCCATGTGTCTTTAGAAGGACTGCTATCTTGCCTTGTGTGTTTATTATATATTATAGAAATACAGCAGTCATTTTGAATTTTTTTTTCTGCCAGCACTGAAACGTAGTCAGGTTTCAGAGTTTTTCAAACTGCAGGCAGAGCTAAGAGCTTTCCTTCTTAAGATGCGTGTTAGGATTTTTCCATGATAGATATTAGTTAAAAGCTTTAGTAGTTAATAATTTTCTGGAACAGGGTGTGCTGTGTTCAAGTCCTACTTGAACATGCGTGCGTGCATACATGCATGTGTGTTTAATAAATCAAGTATCTGGGTCTGAAATCCTCAGATTTCTATGTACTGTTTTGGGACTATTCTGAGAAATAATTTCTACCTCCTCCAAATATACCAGATTATTTCTTACTGTTTTCTCATTCTTGTGAATCCCACAAAACAGCCCACAGAATGGGAAGTGCCCAGATTCAGGACCTTAACTGAACTGAAGTCCATGTAATTTTATGTACTCAATTTAAAAGTGTGGTGCTGATGTAGCTTGGTAGGATTCACACTAGGGTTTTAGGTTGGAGTGGAGCTAGCATTTTTGGAAAGTATCCTGTGATACAGTCCAACCTGAACTCTTGGATACGAAGATCATAATAGCTTTACGAGATTGCATACAATTGAATCTATGGGTGGAAGGACATGGAGCATCAAATGTTTCACTAAGTCTGTATTTATAATGGGTTCGCTTGTCACTCCTCAAGACCTAATAGGAGGCTGAACCAAGGACATGTCTGAATCAAACTATGTTCAAAGTCAAAACCCATATAGACCACCTTTGCAATAATTCTCACATGGACGTAGAACAGTGGAATTTAATTCAGAATTAGCAGAAATAAGCTGGAGCTAGCCAGAGAGTAATGAATTTCAGAAATGAACTTGGATCCACAAAGAAATCAGGTCTTTTTGACTTGATTGTTTACAGCTGCTGCACCATGTGAAATGACAGATCCTGTAGCTCCAACGGGGCTCTAACGAGAGTCATCATTGCCAGAGACAAGTGACACATGCAGTGAGCTGCAGTACTTTAGCAACAGGCAACCTTATCCTACTATTAAGTAAACTCTTCATGCAATTTCCATTTCAATTTTATAGTTCCTGCCGATACAAGTCATTAAAATGCGCAAGCTAGCTTCGCAATTATTCATTCAAATAGCACTTAAATTTCTAGAGGGGTATTCTTGTTCTTGAACTTGCAGAGCTGCTATCCACACCTCACTGAAATGCTCCTTTAAAATCTCACTGACAAGAAAGTGGCCTTTCCATCCTGGTTGGCCTCAGCTTAAAGATCCGTTTCTGTTCACAGGAGGAAAATGAACTCTCATGCAAATCAGGCAACAACGGTAAATACTTTTTGTTTTGTTTTTCTTGAATGGGAAAACAAACTTTAATTTGAATACTAAACCATCCAGAATATCTAGCTGAAAACATGTTTTTATTATTTACATTCCTAGGTTTGGCTTGTTATGCTCCTGGCATATCTATTCATATCTCTTGCAATATTTTTTCATTTCATATATTAATATTTAATATTCTTTATACATTGTTCAACCTTAATGGTTGTCTAATTTCTGTTTTTCATCCACAGAGAAGCTATTAATTTATGAGCATATAGGGCAGTAAGTAATAATTTGCATGAATGCCTTGAGCAGATATGCTTCCATAGGCCTCCCATAGCATAGACTTTGGAAAGAGTGATACCATCTATTGGCCAAGCTTCAATGAACACTCTTTACAAGAAGAAGAAGAAAAAAAGTTTTTTAATCCATAAAGAAGTCTACTAAGTGAAAAATCAAGAGAGATGACAGGAACTGGATTGTTCCTAGGGTTTGTTTGGCTTTTTTTTTCTCCCCTTTATTAATGTGTTAACTATATTCCTGTGGTTTATAAAGCATCACAGAAACTGAAGTTTTCTGTACATCCTCAGGATTTACAATGAGCATTATAAAAGATTCTCAAAGACTTGCTGGCCTACAGGGACATCCCCACGCCTGGTGTTCTCAGCCACAGTCTGGGACTCTCTTTTTAAGAAGGTCATATTTATACCCTGTGGTAAGACTAACTTCTGAGTCCTTCTTCTACAGACAGATGTCAATGTAAAGCACTAATATTGTTTACCATATATTACTGTCCCCAAAAGACACAAATAAAGCAAATAATACAATTTATTTTGTAATCTATTCGGTATGGGGTGGAGAAAAAGACATTGTTTGTTGGTTAAGTGCATGTCTTCTGTTTTCACATACAGCTCATTAGAGCGTGTGAAACTGCTTGCTCTGAATAACTTCATGAATACAAAATATTTCTGATGGGAGACCATTCTACCGGACAGTAGACTCAAGGAATTTTCAAAAAATTTGTAGGCACACAACATCAACAATATTTTCTATATGAAAGTGTTGAAACTTTGACTTGTTTAAGCCACAAAATTCTGGTTTCATTTCTTCAGTGTATTCTGTACATTTTGTCATTAAAATTTTGAGTGAAATGGTAGGAAAGTTTCATTGCCATATTTCAAAATAATTACCCTTTTTTTTTAAAGAATTGGCATGGGCATAATAATAGCTCTGTGACTTAATATTGCACTGTGATCAAAGCACATTTCAAAAGGTTGGACTGTATTGTGGAATGGAAAGCCTGTATTTTGACAAAGTTTTTATGGAAATTTGAAACTCCCTGTTGAGTTTAGGTACAACTGAGTAGAATGCTGCAACCATCAAAAAACACCCAATAACATGCAGGGATGGGAAAGGAAGAAAATGCCTGGTGGCTGACAAGTATTTTCCAAGGGTTACCCTAGTGTGCTTTCCCCATTATGTTCTATTTAAGCAGCCAAGTTGATCTATGCATTTCTCCTTCCATTTTAAGAGTAGGAAAAGAGTCCTCCCCACCAAGCAAAAGTTACTGCAGGCTTTCCTGCCTTGCCAATAGGCATTTCCAGAGCCTTCATTTAAAGACATTTTCTCATATGTCTGGACTCTGTATTTTGTGTGGAGTTCACAAAAATAAAGTGACAATGCAATAGTGTTTAATCTTGGCTTGATTTGCTGCAAGGGACCGTTCAGACAGAAATATGTGCATCTTTTTCTTCGGTCATCTGAAATGTAGTGATAATGCCAAATCAATTAGACTCAATAACCTGAACGGTCTGGTCATCTGTGTGGGTGTAGCAGAGCAGAGCCTCACCACCCAGCACGTAGTCCCAGCTTTCCTACCCTAGCTAGCACCTACCTGTGCCTGAGGTGTACATCTGCAGGGTAGAATTATTGGGGGGATTAAATCATTTTTAGTGTGCTACTTGTCTGGCCTACCCCAGATTGCTGTATTAGGACATACTATATGCCAGGTATACCCAGTTGTCTCCAAACTGCTGGTCCAGCAGGGATTCAGCATGCACAAATGCTTTGAGTTTCACCATTTTCAAAAGGTATGTTGCTGCTAATTTGACATTCTGCCTTATGAACTAACTAAACAACACCTGGATTTAAAAAACAAACAATCAAACAAACAAAACACAGCAGTCCTCCAAGTAAAAGGCATGTATATATATTTTTTTTTCACATTGTTCAAACTGTAAAAATGAATGAGTACGTGGTACAAAACATGGTTGAAGAAAAATGTCAAATGAAAATTTATCTCCATAGTCATTTTCTACTCAATTTCCATGGTTGAAGAACTAAAACTCTAATAAAAAAGTTCTAAATTAAGCTGTGTATATCAGTGTACTAATAGTACTTGGTGGCATGTATAATAATCTGTCACATTGCTTTTCCAACTAATCATTAATGAATTAAAGGTTTTCACCGGTTTTGTACTGAGTAACATAATGAGATATACACTATTTAGGGCTTTTAGAGATTTAGGGCTCTATTAATGAAAAATAATTATTATTCTACAAGAGTAATTAAATATAATTTGCACGGAACTAACATTTTCTAATCCGTAAACATTAGCGATGTCAACAGTTCCTCCCAGAGCTGGTGTTGTGGCTGACTGTTAACTGTAACGCAGCATTTTTTTCAAGGAACACAAATGGCCCCACATGCTGGCAAAGAGGCACATGGTTCAGTAAGCTGGTAACAGCATCGTGGCAGGAGGCTTCTTGGGCAGATCTGGAAAGGTGCAGAGGTGCCTGTAGATGCCTATCTGCAGCTTTAGGTGCCCAAATACCACAGGCTCTTGGATATAGGCAAAATGCAAAAAGAGGTTGATGCATATGCAGGAAGTGATTTGCAAGGTGCAAAGCAAAGCTGTCTCAACAAGCCTCTTGCCAAGAGCCGTGCTTTCACGGAGGTCTACCCAGGGATCTCCTACCTTGTGCCTGCTGCAGGCTCAGGGTACGTCCCACGTCATGTGTGGTGGCTCACTTGAAAGACAGCAAATTGTTCAGCTACTGGAGCTCAGTGGTGGTGGTCATACACTAGGTCACATCAGACTGCACGAAATAGAAACTACAATGCTGTCTCTGTTTTGACATACCCAGGAGTCACCCACTCAGTATACTGTGTCTCAGCACAGACATGCCAAATAACCATTAGTTTTGCCTGTACCCCCTGGACTGGACCTACCTATAAAAGCCATGATGAGTATATACAGACCCTCATTTCCTGGGCTCCTCTGTGGCCTGTCAGACTGTAGCCAGCATAAAACTACTCGCAGCTGCAGGTTTTTCCCTCTTTCAGCATGACTGGTTGATAAAGGCCAAATCTTACTTCTGCCACTTACTCTTTTAGCTAAAATATGGTCTGTTTCCTGGATAGGAAAGTCTAGGAGTTGTGAGATATACAGTTCATCAAAATATTCCCTCCGCCTTCTTCTACTTGCAATTTTAAAGACCTTAAAAATTTAAACATTACCTCAAAGCGTGTTGAGGTTGTAGAGGACATGGCGAGCTGTGGTGAGAAGAGAGAGGGTGGCTCAAGAGCCAGGGATCTTCTGGCTAGGTGAACCAGGCCCCAAGCTTGCTATGCAACACTAGGCAAACCTGCACTGTTTAAGCCTAGGGAGACCAATAGACTTTAAATTGCTTTACCAGCATTTGAATGTTTGACTGTACACTATAGGGCTATTTTAGTTTTTGGAGATTTGTGTGCACTTTTGAAGGCATTGCTGCTTTATAACCACATGACACACTGCAAGGAGTATTTGCAAAGGTCAAATTAATAACTGACAGGGAGGCTACCAGAACAGAAAACTGAATAGAATTTGTGATTTTATAATCTAGTGATATGTTAATTTCGTGTCTTTTATCTATGTGCATTTTATTAACAGACAACACTATGTTTGCCTAGCCACTTCCTCAGAGAGAAGTGCACAGTGAGGGAAGAAGAGAAGGCTATAGGAGGTTTGGAGGTTGATTTAATTTCTTAGCTATAATTCAAGGTGGATTAGAAAATAGCTTGTGAATAGATTTTCCCCTGAACACAAGAAGTAGGTTTTCAAGCCTTAGAGTGAAGCTCTGAAATCATCTAATAAGGAAGGAAAAAAAAAAAAAAAAAGAAAGAAAGAAAAAAAGAAATAGACAATTTAACCAGTCTTAACATGGAATTAAACGATATCACCTCGCTTCCTTAGTTTCCTGGGCTTTTCTGATGACCTACATCCCCCTTTTACAGCTTACCAGTATTATGTTTTTTTTAGAGTCATTCCCCACATCCACCAGGGCCCTCATACCAACTTCAGACAGGAAAGGACATTAGCATGCTGTCCTCCACCCCCTTCCTACATTATGCTGATAATCTGGGATCCTTCCAGCACCTTTTGTCATCGCTCCTAGAATGCTGTTCCCTCCTCCTTGCTCATCTACCTCCTGCCCTCTTTATCAGTCAAAAAGTCAATTTGTATGTATAAACTGATATAGTAAAAAGATTGCTCTCAGTTTTCTGGAACAAATTTTTCATACATTTTAACCAATGTCTACTTTAATCCTCTTAAGAAAAAAATAGCAGCTATTCTGTATAAGGGCAAGAAGAAAAAGTAGGCTTTAGCAACTAAATCTTTTATATATCTATGTATATGATAGGACAGATAATCATAAAGACCTTTTTTTTAAAAAAAAAAAAAAAAAACAACAAAACAAAACAACAAACAAACAAAAACTCCTAAGATTTCAAAACATCCAAAATAAATATCCAATCTCTCTGAAGTTTTGTGTGTTTTGTTCTCTACCTTCCAATGATCTTTAACCAAATTTACCAGGAAAAAAAAATCTCTTCTGGGAGGAGAAACAAGAAATATAAATAAAGGCCTTTATTTAAGAGTGGACAAGCAGACAACTCTGTATGCAGCCAATGGATATATGACTGTAGCTTGCGCTATGCTACAGGCATAGGCCCTGCAAAGTGTGCAGTTATCATCCGATAGGCAGTAACTACTTTCATATTATAGAGACCCTTCTTAGAAACTGCCATACAAATGTACAGTAAACCTTATTTTTTTCTGATATATATTTGATAACACATTTTTAAAAACTTGATCATCAACATTAACTGAAAATGTTGCTTTCGTTTTCATATTTCTACTTATGTTTAAAAGGAGGTACTAAAGGTAATAAGGGGAAATTGCTTCTGCATCTCATTCGTGACCCAACCTCTGCTCTCACTTATTCACATCAGCATGAACCCAGAGGCACTGAGAGACCTGCAGCAGGGCTGTCCTTGTTTTGCACAGCTGGAGAGACCGGCGCACACTGCCCCTTCAGGCCCATGGGCTGACCTCCTTAGATGGAAAAGTCAGATGCAGATGCAAGCACACACATCTGTAATGACGAGCAGGATCAATGAGAGCATTAATTCCCCCAGTTGTTTAATGTAGTGGACGTGTTTCTCTAGAGAGCTGAGTTCAAATTCAATTTAGGTGACAAGTCAAAATGATGGTGGCCATTTTTTTTTTTTCCTTCCAAAGAGATATCCATCTACCTCCAGCTACCATGACATAATTGGTGATATCTTCTGAAAACAAATCAGGTCTGAGATTGATATGGACTGCTGCATGCTGAACCTTGAACCAGGGCTGCCTGCAACATTCCTTACTCTGACTGGTGCTGCTGGTTCCGTGGGAGTGTGAAATTAATGCATAATATGTCAAAATTATGAATTAATTAAAATCAGACATAATGTCTGCTGAAATGGTTCAAACCTGCAATCCCACTGATGACAGGAACTCTTCCATTGGTTTTAAAAGGGATCTGGATACCCAGTAATGGTTATGGTTGTGCCAGGCATTTTCTGAAACAAACTACTAACTTTCAAAGTCTCTGCATTTTACCTGCTGAAACACGTGTGAGCGTGCTCCTCACCTCCATCTCCCAGTCATCCACCATGGGGATTTGGAGGCATATGCAAATGTAGACCTGCATAGGGTTTGAGCACCTGAGTTTCCTTTCGGCTGGCCCTGAGGACAAAGGAAGGGGAAGAGGTGAGCGTGTGCACTGCTCCTTCCCCAGCCCGCAGCCAGGACTCCTCCAGGATGTACGCCCAGCTCCGAAACCGGGAGCACCTCCCTGCTTTGTGGTCACCTCATTGTTTCGATTCGGGAATGCCATGACTGCGACGCTGACACTAAAAAATTTCAACCACGATGCTGACGTTCTCTACGTCAAGTCAAGCCCTGTTATTGACACGCTGAGCACTTCCTAAAGCGAGAAAGCTACTTAGGGAAACAATGAAGGGGTTTGGATTCACCTTAGGCTGCAGAATTTTTAGTTCTTGTAGGAGGTCAAATGAGTAATCATCCTCTGTACAACCAGCCCGTATCCCAGCTGCTGCTGTAGCTCTGCTCATCATTACCGTGCCAACACCAAATGTCAACCACCACATGGATGAAGGCAAGCGGGAAAGTTTACCTCTTGGAGTTTCACACTGTAGGCAGTACCTGTTGAAAAACATGTTTTATTCACTATTCACATGTGGAAAGACTTTCAAAAGAGCTTTAGCATATACTTGCAACAAAATTTAATCTTCGGCATTCAGCTCCCCTGGAAATGAAGGACTATGTCATCTTTGGGTTCAATAATATTAAAAGATGTGAATTCTGAGCTGTAGCTAAAGAGGACATTTCACACCTAGTCTCAGTTTCAGTGTATAAGGCTTGTGCTTAGCGATTCAGTAAGACCACCTTGACATTTAAACATGTGTCACTCACTTCAAAAATGTGTCTAGCCCTCCACCCTCCTCGACCCCCTGGCCTCTGTGAAAAGGAAACTGGGCCTTTTAAGGGCATCTGTCAAATGTCAGGCAAGCATGCATAATCTGCAGTGTGCTCCCAGGGTAACTGCTGAATAGTCGCTGCTAAACCCTTCTGAAACTAAGGAAGGAGCCAGACCTGTTGAAATGGAGGACAAAACAGGAGGAACTTTTAGAAGCGATTTGTTGGTACAAATGCAGAGACCTCCGCTTTGAAGCGCGTGAGCCTGTCGCTAGTGGCAGCAGACGACAGCAGCACGCATTCACGACACTGGCTGTCATAATTAATTTCTTGGCAATCATTGCTGGGAAAAGAAAGTTACAGAGAATTAAGCTAGCACAAAGTACCCACCACCAGAACAGGGGAAAAAAACAACAGTGAAGCCTTTGGGAAGACCCAAATTAAGCTTGGCTTTCTGTGTCCTGTAGCTTATTAACCTTAAACTGTGAAATTCTTGAGAGAATGAGAATTGAGCATGAATAGACCAGTTGCAAGACTTTCCTCTGTATTGAAATGAAGTGATTATGTGTATCACTGTAGCGCATAAACAACAGAGATGTTGAGAAACTCAGCATTTCCAAGATAATAAAATAAATGGGCAGAGGAAGTTTTCCTTAGCTCATAATGATTTATAAGCCAAAGTAGTAGCCGTCTAATCTATTATTCTTGGTAGCAGTTCCCTTCCCACCCAAAGATGTATTTATATATGCAATGTATCTAGTAATATCCAGTCAGAAGCTGAATGATTTATCTCGCGGTCTGCAAATTACATTAACAACATAATTAATAACTTAGATATAAAAACTGTGTATGTCAGAGCAGTATGTCATGTAATCAATGGCAACAAATCATTTTCCCTGGTGTTTAATGATTCTTTCAAGAGGGTGAATCTATAAAAACAGAAGAGTCAATCAATGAGGAGGTTGCATATATTGTCTGTCCTATTTGCAGACTTGAAAACTAAGGTTGCCTTTATTGTTTAAATTTTAACTATTGGAAATCAATCTAGGAACATAAACAGAAAGGGGGGAAAAAAGTATTAATGGCAAAAAAAAAGTTGGTATCTGTAAAATCTAGTCAGGGTTGCCAACTTCCCAAGTATTGCTAAGTGCTGATCACATAAAACGTTTATGAAACCATTATCACTTGCACAAAAGCATAAACATGGGCAGTACATTGAAAAATTACCTTTTAAAAAGAGAGCGCTCTTCCTCCAAACTATAATGTACAGCTTGGATGGGTCCTGCAAAATCAATGAGCTTTTCTGACAACCCTAGTTCATTTCCATGCCTTCTGCTGAAAGCATTAGTCAAAGCCCACCTCATTCATTCTCGGGAGCAAAATAGGGTAACACATGTGTGCGGGGCATAGGCTCTCTTTCATTGACTGACTCCACATGAGTGTTTGCTCAACTTCTTTCCATAGCAAGGTGCTCTGAATAGAAGGGAAAAAGCTCTTATCTAGCAACTGCTCTAGACTGCCAGGTTCCTCCTTGTTTTTTGGCAATGAGCTTTTCCACTTGCACTGACTCATTTCAGTTGAACACCCTCATTCAGAAGTCAGAGCTGTAATTCAGGAAATGCTTTTATGTTGTTATGACAGACATATTTTTTTATCCATTTTTCACTCTAAGATGGAAAGAATGACTGCCTTCTGTATAGCTTGGAGGCACTCAGAAACTTAAAAAAAAAAAAAAAAGAGAGAGAGAGAATTATTAAGGACTTCATGCTTTTCCTACACTGTCTATCTGGAAGAACCAGCTTTTAACTACAAGGTCTAGGAGGACAGCAGAACCTGGAGCTCCAGATCCACACAGGCACTGAAATATGCATGGGTGGGATTCATCTTTCCAAGCTTTAGACTGCAGTGTCCGCATCTGGGCTGCTTATCCCACTGCCTACTAGTAGTGGAAAGAAATGAGCACTCTAAGGTGCGTTTCGACAGACCAATGTCAGAGGTGATCATAAGGATGAAATAAGTAGTCTCTTCCAACTGACTTGAAAGGGTGGCGAGCTCAGGTGTAAGAAGTCTGTGTTCAAGCTGTCTGTGGGTGTTCACCCCAGCACCTCCTGCTTGCCAGGAGCTTTACAGTGCTAAATGCCTTTGTGGATCTGGCCCATAATACCTGAGAGAAGAGCAGGTATGATGGACCTCCCTTGTTATGCTGATCAGGAGAGCAATCTGCAATGCTCTCCTATGATGCACAGAGAACAAAGTTCAGCCTCCACCTACTCCCAGCCCCACCCTGTCCCCTACCTCCCTGCTTGCTTCTGGCCATGGAGGGTATTATAGCTTGAGCAGCTACAGAGTAATAATTATTATTTGTGTGCATTCTTCTCAGTGCCATATTTTTCAAAAGCTACTCTTGATCTTGTTCAAAGTGTGACGCGCAGAGGATAACAACTGCCGAGACAAACAAATGGCACTGGTTAGCATTGTAAGCCTCACTTTCCAGTTGTAGTTGTATGTGTTTGTATGCTTCCCAAGGCAAAGCTGGAAACCAACTTTAGCTGTGCAGTGAGGAGGCTGGGGGGAGGGAAGGAGGGAGGAGAACAATAAGATTTTAGATACCTACAACAGGGAGCATACGGTTAGACAAGAATAACCCACATACACCAAAAGCCAGAGACAGCTAAGGATCAGTTACACATTGAGCCTCTAATGATCTGCTTACATCAAAAGCCCTTTCAAGGCACAGCAACATACCTGCCCTGCAAAGGCTCCTGAGCTACGGGATAATGTAATCATCCGTACAATATCCTTTCTCCTTTGTGAGTAGTTTAAGCAAAGAAAAGCAGCCGCTTTGACTCCAGTATTAAGCCTCATCTTGAACAATAACCAGGAACAATAATACCACCTTCTTTGCTGAAATGTGCCGTGTTTGTACGCCGAATGGCTCTACCTGGGATATTTGGGCATTGCTTGTGCAGCTTCAGCATTTTTTAATTTATGATTTTTTTTTTGTGCTCATTGTGTAGTTGTGTGGGAGCTGGGGAGCAACGCTCAAATCAGTTGAATTCCTCTTATTTGTTTCATGAGCAGGTATTTAGATGAGCTTTGTCTCCCTAAACCTCTTAATATAAAGAGTAAACTAGATTGCCTGTGAGTGTATTGACTGTGTTAAGAATGCTGGATTGTATTGCAAAGGAGTTCAGGCCTGTAATGTTATCACTCAGCAGGAATGGATCCCATCAGAAGGCACATGGCGTGCCATGACGTAGCCAGCCTTAGACCACAAAAGCAGACTTTTCTCTGTGAATTAGACAAACCACACAAAAGGCAACAATAGCTAGCATAAACACTATTTAATACTATTCACAGGCTATTGAAGAGATGGGCGTTGACTAAGAATTGCAGCAAAGCCAGTACATTGTTGTCAGATGAAAGGACGCCTAATGAACAGGAAGCATCATTTGAGCAGGCTGACAGTAACCATATAACTGCAGGATTGTGGGACTGGCATTTACCCCATGGGTCTTTACAGTCAAAAAAATAAAGAGAAATTAAAGCATAAGGAATCCTTTTTTGTAGGCACTTAAAGCCCATAAAGCAACACAAGAAAGTGTACAATTGTCTGTTCATGATTTGTCTGTGCTTTAGATAATCATAAAAAAGGAACATTTGGGGTGCAGTATCTATAGCTTCTGTGTCGTAAAATAAACCTTTCAAACAACAGAAGATTTTGGTACTTGCAAATTGTCCCAGTTGAAATAAGATCTTCATGTTGTTTTTTTTTTTTTTTCTTTTCCTTTTTTTTCCCAGCTACCTCAAACTAGATTCTAGCAATGGCTCCCTTACGAATGTCACGATAAACACTTTTTTTGTACTTGCCCCAGCAAACAGGCTAATAAATGCCTCGCTGTTGTCCTACTTTATTTGCTAATGCGTAACAGTAGAGGAAACATAATTAAATAGATTCCCTTCTGATACAATTATTCCAAGTATGTTCTCCCATCCCAGTGATCACACACAGAAAACAGCTTTAAATTGTTCTTGCTTTGTGTTTTTAACCTTTTAATTTGGGCACTTAGGGTGCAACATATTAAGACTCCTTTCTGTCGAGACTTCAGCTGAGACAGAAGGGACTCAGGTTCTTAGAGAACAGAGGTCCGAGAGAGGAATTTTGTCAGTGAGAGTTTTTTCTGAGTAAGACGTAAAATATTTTAGGGCTGGCGTGTTTCAAAATGTTCTTTGGGAAACTGAATCTGGAATAGTGTCCACAGAAAGACCTTCAGGCCACTTAGGCCTGTTATTTGGCAAAAGGCTGTGATGAATAGCATTGTGGCCAGGAAGAGGATATTATTATTTTCTGAAACTGAAGAACTAGCTCTGTGCTGTTTGCCATTGCCTGAACAGGGACAGTGGAGTTATATATATATGTGCGTGTGTGTGTGTGGATATGTGTTTATATGTGGACCATAAGACCAGCTCCTTTACTCTTAATTTCTCAGCGTTCTGTCCCAGTAATACAGCAAACAGTGCACACAAGGGGCTGCAAGGAGGATGGATATGCATCTCTTTACTCCCAGTTCTGGACACTTCAACCACAATAAGCCCCAAACTAAAATTTTGGCACTGACACTGTGAATAGGAGGCAAAGAGAGTTTCAAGTAACAAAGAAATATATCCTGTATCATCATTTAACCCCCTTCTCCACTAACCCCTGTCAGCTCTTTCAATAGGTGCACTGTAATACACTTACAGAAAAGAAAGGGAAAGCAGGTGTCAAGGGAATGAAAACGTAAGATCCTTTTCCACATGAAACAGCTGTGAAAAGGCAATCCATGTTGAACTGTGTTTCAGAGGATTCCAACTAAATTGTTCCCTTAAGGATTTCATTTTCTTTACAAAAATTCAACTACTTGAAAATTAGTTCTACATTAAAAATTCTCTGAATGAACAAATGAGGGATCCAGCCAGCTCCTGACTCACTATCAGCCCAATTTACCTCGCCCACGCAAACCTTTTGATATGTTCTGAATTAGAGCATTGGTTATGCAGTTGACTTTCTATGCTGTTTATTAACTGGCAGGAGGAGACCAAACGAAACACTCAGATCACAGCATGCTGTGCCATTACACTGTTTTTAAACATCCCCTTTATGTTTATACAAATATATTTAAACACGCAGTTAGAAGACGGTTTTCATCAGTAGAATTAGAGTGACCGATCAGCCTAGTTGTAGAAATAAGTAAGGAGTGATTATAAAAATTCATTGAGCTGGAGTTGGTAAACTGGAAAGTTAACATTTAGGGGGACACAGTTAAGATTTCTTGGGCAGCGCAAACTGAGTGGGATGTGCATGAGGGCAATCGAATGAATAGCTGATTTCAGCTTTAACCACTGAGTGACTAGTGTAGTTTATCATGCATTTAAGGCTGGAAAGGCAAAACAAAAAGAAAGAAACAAAAAGAAAGAAGAGAAATAGAAGTTTAATTAAATGCCATGGATGCAGTATAATGCAAATCTCACAAATAGAGCATAATTGGTTTAGCAGAGAGATCCAATGCCATAAATAACCATTCATAATCATATACAATTAACATATCAATAGTTCTTTTTTGGAGTTATAGTCCATAAGCTAAGTTAGTTCTTCACTAGAAAAGTCTGGCAAAACCAAGCTGTTAATTAAACCCTTTTCAGAATTTGGTGCCACATTTCGACTCCTTCACAAAAAAGTCTGAACCTATTATAGTATCCCTCTTCTTCACAAGCAAAAGGACACATTTTTTTTGCTTATTTAATACCACATAAATCTTCTGAGAGGAGAAAAACAGTAATATCAAGCCTTTCCACTACAGCTGGCTAGATGAAGTTGCCTGTGCTGTAGTACAGTATTGAGACAATGCAGTATAGTGGAGAATTTGGCTTTTTGTGCAGCATGAAATGAAGCTTGTGGCTGATTGAAAAAGACTTCACGATAATCTGAAACAGTCCTAAAAGAATCCAGTCCCAACTGAGGGTTTATGTACTTTAGGTGATAATTTTAAGAATAGGTTAAATATCCTTTTTTCCTAGGAATTAATTAATGTCCTTCTTTTACCTATATGAACAATAATTCAATCCTGATCTCTCAGCAAAACAAAAGAGCTCATGAAAGAATTGCAAAGACCTTGCCAGTTACCTGCAAAAATGCTGAGAGCTTTCTGAGTACTCTCAAATTAAAGGGGAATTAGAAAAGCTTTAACTGGTTCCACAAAGGGCTGAAATTTTCACCTCAAAATTACTTCAAAGAAAGGTGTCTCTCCAAGCAGCTGGAGTCCCTGCTCTGCTTTGAACAAGAGACTTGCAAACAGGATTGCTTTCCAACTCCGTGCCTCTCCTGGGGTTTGCCTTTATTATTAACTTCACCAAACATAACTTGACAAAATAAACACCAGCCCCTTGTTGACTGACTGCTCCTCAGACTGCTGTGGGCCTTCCTCCACCCTAGCTCCTCAGCCTGTCTGCCTCCAGAAGCCTCTTGGCTCAGAGCCTGACTAGCTCCCAGGTCACCAGAAGATCTTGTGATTCTCTGGAGGCTTCAGCCAGTTGGGAGGAAGGTGACTGTACAGATGATCAAGGTCCCTACCATCCTGCCCTTTTCTCCTGTTTCAGACCATGGTTATGTGATTACACAACTATACAGGTTTTGTTTTTGTTTTACTGGTGTGTTATTTTTAAATGAGGCCACAGAAAACTCTGTGGTCCTGTATACAACATTTTAGCTTCATACCTACACGCTTTTCACCCTCACCTACAAATCAGTCAGACAAGCCCATAAGGAATGATGTCCATATTTAGCTCCATTGTAACAACAGAGTTTATTAATGAAACAAGCTGGTCTTTTCAAGATGACACCCATCCTGGTGCCCTGGCTAAGGCATCCCACCACAAAGAATATATGGACAGCAAGACCTACCAGGATCTTCCCTCAAAGAAGCTATGACGAGCTTCATCATTAGGTATATTTTTAAAAGAGATGGTGCCTTTCTTGTCCATTGAATGTTGCTGTATGACCAACAAATCATCTTAAAGGCAAATAATAGGAAAGATATCATAGGACTTATAAAACATTTTCTGAGCAAATGTTCCTTCTGGACACTATGTTGAAATCAAATGGGAGTCAAAGACAAAAAAATGAATAATGAAACGTCATCTTTCACCCCCTTAATTCTAATGCTATACTAGGGTCTGTGGGCTTTCTTCCCAACATTTCATTAACAATGCTGTGGGAGGAATAAAGAGTTTGATTGATGGGACCAGTGTTACACTAAGCTAGTTGATTATTTCATATTGGATGTCAAACAAAGATATCTATGGCACTTAAATCATTAGCTAATGTAAACCAGAGAGCATTTAAATCATGAGATAATGGGTACAGAAACTACTAGTGCTTCCTAATCACTGAATCAGCTGAACTTTCAAAACCAAACTCTAAATTCAAGTTTTCTAAATTCTCTAGTAACAGTTCAAGACAGGCAGGCATGGAAAAAACAGCCTGCTAGTCAACACCGTAGTATTGTAGCCACAGATCTATGAGCATAATCACTTGCTAGGGCTTGATGACATTCCTCATTAATTTAATGTAGTTTTTATCTTCAGAAATAGAGTAGCACATGTAGTGGAATTTATTCCACATACCTGTATTGTGTGTACTCTGTTTACAAATGAAGCCTCTTGGGCAGAAATTAGTAACACTAAAAACAAATTGTCAATGTGAATGTTATCACTACTTAATTTTGAGCACAGGCATAAATCCTCTATCTGCTTGTGTCATATTCGGAGAATGTGAGCAGAAGTGTTTTTCAGGTGAGGGCATGAAGAGACATTTGGGGAGCCCTGATTTTGCCCAATGAAGTGAGCGATTTAGGCAGTTTAAGCTCGGGTAGTCTGAAGACCATCATGATTTCTGCAAAGACCTGCAGGCCTCTGGTGGCTGTGTAGTGCAATATTTCAGTCACTAAAGGCAGCTAATGTTCAGTGACACAGGGTGCTAGCCGGGGGTGCCCAGACACAAACATCTTGTGCCATTTTAGATGTCCAACCTTATCCAGGACAGCTGCATCGAGCTTGCTGACATGACCCACATCCTTACAGTACGGCTCAAGGCCTGGTGGGACACTCCACACCTGTGCTTAGGCAACTTGCTGCTGGTCATAAACACAGCACAGGCTGTAAGCAGGAGTCTGCAAAACATCTGTGGTGTAAGGCTTCAAAACATCTCTGGTGTAAAATGAAACATAGAGAAAGGGAATTGGGAATTGGTCGTAAATACGGCTCTTCCGGGCAAACCAGGAGCAGTCTTTGGAGTAACATATATCAAATGAGGAGTAACATAGATCAAAGGATGGTGGGGAGCATTTGAGAAGAATGGTGACAAGTTAGGAGCAGTGGGAGAGAAACACGGCATTGCCCACGGTGGCCCATCTGTGGGAGGAAGATCTGCTCTGTAAGAGCAAGGGAGGGAGGGCGAACTGTCGGGAGTGACACTGCCACTGGGCAAACTGAAGGAGACTGGAGAAGAAGGCTGGTAAAGGCAAAAGCTCAAAGACTACTTTCAGGAACACCCAAATTTAAAATATCTGAGGGATTCTGGAAGTCTGACAGACAGAAGGCACAAAATGAGTAAGAGGCAGTTGTTGCAGCTGGAACTTATACTTTCTCCATGGGTGTGTGTACTTTGGTCAAGGAAACAGATCAAATTGTCTGAAGAGTCTCTAGAGGGTAATATATACTGCTTTCCTTCTTTTTCTTCTTCTGTCGCTTCTTCTTTTTCCTTTTTTAAATTTTTTTTTCAAAGAGACGATGGGGCAGGTCCCCTTCCTCTCTTAACTGAAGCTGAATTACAATGAAAAATGAAAGAAATGAAGGGAAGGTGAAAGAGGGAAGGGAATGGAAGAGGCAAGGCAAGGCAATGCAAGGCAAGGAGGCAAGGCAAGAAGGAAGAGAAGGGAAGGGAAGGGAAGGGAAGGGAAGGGAAGGGAAGGGAAGGGAAGGGAAGGGAAGGGAAGGGAAGGGAAGGGAAGGGAAGGGAAGGGAAGGGAAGGGAAGGGAAGGGAAGGGAAGGGAAGGGAAGGGAAGGGAAGGGAAGGGAAGGGAAGGGAAGGGAAGGGAAGGGAAGGGAAGGGAAGGGAAGGGAAGGGAAGGGAAGGGAAGGGAAGGGAAGGGAAGGGAAGGGAAGGGAAGGGAAGGGAAGGGAAGGGAAGGGAAGGGAAGGGAAGGGAAGGGAAGGGAAGGGAAGGGAAGGGAAAACGAAAAAGGCACTCTGAAGATGTGTTCTATTGCTAACTACTTTTCACAGCTAGTCAGAGGTACCCCAGGTTCTGATTTTATACTCTTATATGAGTTTCCCCCACTCCTTGACTAGGGTCACACTAAAATCCTTTATTTCATTGTACCAGGTATGTGGGCAAAACAAGAGGGTCCTGCTTCTGCTGCCCCTAACAAGCAGGGCTATTCAACAAGATCACTTCAACACTCCAATCCTCACTCTGGGGCAGGCCATTGTGAACACTGCTGTTCAGACCTTCCTTTTGTCTTAACTTCCTTTTCTCCTTAGTTGTTTTTTCTTTTCTTTTTCTTTCCTTTCTTTCTCTCTCTCTTTTCTCTCTCTCTCTCTCTTTTTTTTTTTTTTTTTTTTCTCTTCCAAAAAGACACTGCACAGTCCAGAAATTCCCTGCTCCTTGTGTTGCATGTCTGGAATCCTAACAAGTCAAACCACAGGAGTTAAGCCAAAAATTTGAATGGAGACAATTAAATTCTTCAACACTTGCAAAAATTAAGGAGTCATAATTTATACCAACTTTAAAATCCACCCCATCTGTTAGTACATTTCTAACAATGTGATTTGTCACAGTAAAAAGTAATTAAATGAAATGTATAAAACCGAGTCTCATACTGTTTTATGCATAAAATATATTTTATTATAATTAGTCACCTGAACAAAGGATGATGAAGTGATTATAAATGGCAACACTTACAGAATTTAAACATGCAGAAGATGTCGCGCAAATGAAATATTTTCTCCATAAAGAATCAATTCACCCAGAATATTTAAATGGGAAGCTGAGTTTTACTTAGGTAATCCAATTGTCTTCAAGAAACAGAAAGTTTTGCGAAAGGAGAGTAGCTATGTACAGTGTTGGGGCCTGATTCAGAGTCAATTAAAAGACTCCTGCTGATTTCAGTGGCTTTCAACCAGCTTCCTCAGCATGCCACTATGCTGAAGAGCTCCCTCGCTGAGCCAATAGAAAGAATCAATGGTCTTTTACACCAAGAGAAGAATAACCCACCCGGATTAAATTGATCTCACTGGCTTGACGATGTAAAAAGTTCACATTAAAGCTGCCCATTATCATATGAATAAACAAACCTTTCTAATGCTGTTATTGTTTTTGCAATTTCCATGTTTTTGTTTTTGTTTGTTTTGTTTTTCTTTTTCATTTGACACTTGCAGACACACCTGTAGTATTTCATTTCTGAGCCAGAAAACAAAAAGCTCTTTGGTTATGTGTAATACTTTCAGCTGTGAAGAGGTGTTGTTGTTTACATGCATGAGCTCAAGCTAAACAAGAAACTGAGGAAAAAAAAATACAGTACTAAACCAAGATGTAATAAAAATCTATTATAGGGGAGGGAGACGAGGGTTTATCCCACAAGCAGAAACAGGAGGAAAAACACAGAAACAGAAAATACCCAGTGTGGAAATGATGATGAGCCTCATTTCTAACCCGACTCAACCAGAGCAAGGTTAAAAAGAGTCTGTCCCTCTCAGTCATTTAGCAAGAGCCACTGGTAGTTACCTAACAGCCTTCTCCAAGTGAGCAGTTCTCTGCAGCCTCCTGAAAGAAAAGAAACATCAGACAAAGGCATTTAGGATCATAACAGATAATAATGTCTGTCCTTCTAATTTTAGAATGATTTTGAATATGTCTGAAACTTAAACCTCCTTCTTCTCCTTCCTACAGCCATAAACTCTTATGTTTTCTTTTGCTTTTGGGCAATGAGGATTTTGTTCATAACGTTGAAAAGACAAAAACTCAAAGAACTTTCGTCTGAGTTGCTGGAGGGAATTTTTATTTTCTTTATTTATGTCTCTTAGGCTGAGAATTTAGGTTATGGAAATTTAATTCACCAACTTTATATTATGCTTATGCTTGTTCTTTGTTTCTTTAATCAACTCTTACTCCTGTGATGTAGGAAAAAGACAAATTACAATAAACAAGAATCAAGTTTTCCAAAAAGCAGCACACTCAGATGCATTTGGGATCTTTGCCACCTTTCTTTTTACCTATTTATGTCCAAAATCTAGCTAATCTGTCTGACCCACTGCTGGGAGCACTCTAGGCAAGAATGTCGCTGCATTGACTCCTAAGCAGAAGAACAAGTGGCATTGTTCGTAACTCAAACATCTCTGCCACATTTCACTTCCAACATGTAAAAATAAAAACCAGAGCCCCAAAGCCTTCATTATTTAAGTTAAACAATGAAATTGTTACTGCGTCACTTAAAGCCTTGCTTTGTTTTAGGGCATCATTTTTTTCTGAGAGACGGATGAAGAATAGACATTATAAAACACAGATAAATATAAAGCAAGGCCTCTCTAGATCAGCCCCAGGATTACAGGTTGCCATGAAATGAAGAAAAAAAACAGAGAAGTGATTACGTCGTGAAAACACAAGAAAAAGTTGTTTCCTTTCACGGTCAAGGTAAGCTATAGGGAAATGGCTGTTGTCTCCTTCACCTTCAGTGCTATCTGGAAAATGCCCAGAATAAAGAGGAAAGTGTGAAAATGCTTCAGCTTCTGCTAGCAAGCCAGAGCAGTGTTGCCAGGATTACTGAAATTGCTTAATTAATTCCTTCTTTGCCGATATCTACCTTGAGATCTCCACTTTAACCAGTAATCAGCAGGCAGGCCAGGGAGCTGAACTCAGGAGCTAGCCATGAAGACGGGAATGGCTTTCTTTCCTGAAGGGGCTGCTTCTGGGACAGCAGGGATGGCCTTTGGGTACGGGTCCTTGGCCACGCACTAAGGCTGAACACCCTCCTGCCTCCTCTACCAGTGCTTGGAAAGGGGAGAGGTGTAGTTTAACCATGCTTTTTTTTTTTTTTGGTTATAATTATTTTATTTTTTGTTAAGGGAGCAAGGGCTGCTCAGCCAGTGTGCCCATGCCCTGGTGTGAGATCTGCCCCTCAAAGAGGGATGGATGCGGATGCTCCTGGCAGGGGATGCAGCCGACGTGCTATCCATGTGAGCCTGGTGCTAAAAGCAAGTGTGGCACTGACCAGCAGCTGGATCTTTTATGTGACTTGAATGGATATGCACATGACTTGCAAATTATGTCTGATTTCTTGTGGTGTTGCAGATAATAAATTCCTGATCCAACGTTTATACATCCTAAGAAGCAGAAACTGATAGTTTACGTTTTTCACCTTCTATTAAAAATTTCTTGTATTACAACAAATAAACAAAAATATAATAAAAAGTTTTAATAAACCCAGTCTTCTGAAATAAAAATGAATTCCAATTCCCTAGAATTTCCCGCTGACTTGCTAGCAACCATTGTGTATCTTTATCTCTTCCTTAAAGAAGAAGAAAAAATACATCTTACAACCCACAAAATGCCCAATTCACTGCTATACTCATTTGCATAGACGTTTTATTTCCATTCTTCTACCCTTTGTTTATTTTTGTCCCCTAGATGGTTAACTCTGCAGGGAAGGGATTATATCTTTCCTTTTTTATACAGTTCTGTGCATAATGCTCCCCTACTGGTTCCTTTGGACACCATCATAATATAAATATAAATATTTACTACCACTGCTAGCACCCAGGAGGAATTATCCCATATAGCTGTATAATCGTAGCCAGTAAAATTTTAAAGATCCCGATCCAACAAAATGCACGTGAGTCGCTGTTACATATTGATCCAAATGTAAGCCCTACCTGCAAGGCCTCAGCCGTCTGGGTCAGTTACTGTCACTCCTCATCTGCCGGCATCATCAGGGCTCTGTCTCACTGTTAGCCTCTATACACAGTCGGTAGCGTGCCCCACTCTGTGTGAGTTATTTTCTTTTTTCACAGGACTCACCATTAACAGTGAGAGAAATTATAACCCCTGTCCAGAAAGCCCTCTGCCTGTGCAGTCCTCCTCCCTCTCATTTGTAGTATGGCAGCTAAAAGCTGGCGAGGCAGACGGTACGCAGAGCCTTTCTGCAAAAAAGGTATGACACAAGGGACTACTTGTAAAAGACTGATTTTCTCCTTTCTGCTCAGTTCCCTGCTATATATTACGTATTATGGTCTGGTGTTACGGGGAGATTATATACTTGCCACATGGTAAAAGTTTTCATGACCACTGACTCCACTTTCCACAGTTAAATCTACCAATTTTCTTATGCACATAGGCACGCATGCCCTTTTAATGTTATGCTCAAATGAAATACAGTATCAAATGAAAATAATATTCTGGCAGGTGTCTCAGTTCCAAATTGTTTTTCTTAGATTCATAGCAAGTTTTTACTCCAGGAGAAGAAAAAAAAAAAAAAAAAAAAAAAAAGTCAATTTTGCCAGTAATACTTTATTAGGTAGAACAGCAGTATGAACAGCAAGGGAATTTTCTTCCTGCTTTGATCTCTACTAGAGGTCTATCCCTGAACTATAGCTGCTCTTCAGTGCTGGAAATTATGTGGAGATCCTTAGAGGCAGACACTTTCTTACCTATTTAAATACTGGGGCATATGAGTTACATTTGGAGCATTGTCAGATGTTGTCACAGACTCGGTCTCTGGAGGCTGCCCTGCAAGGCCCCAGACTGATGCTATCACCAATGACCCACAGCCACAACATGATGACTAGACATCCTTTTGTCACTCAGTGGCTTTCTGACCACTCAGCAGTCTCTGGTTCTCAAAATAAATGCAAGCTCTGGACCTGCCACTAAGGTGATGGTGTCAGCTTTATTTGGATGTCCTCAGGAATCAGAGTCCCCACACCACGAACATGGGGTACCTCACTTCTGTTCAATGCGTAGACCTGACCATAAGCAGAAGCAGCAGAGGCTTATGGGCAGCTTCATTCTGCTTGGCAGGGAACATCTGGACCAATTTTCTCTTTCCTGACCTTCAGATGGCTTCACATGGGCTGACTTCTGTGGAGTATCATCTCATCTGAGGGGGAAAACTGTGCACTTGGAAAAATCTTTTCAGATGTCTCTTTTTGGGTGAGCTGAATCTCATCTCAAATGGCTTATTTCTGTCTCTCATCAATGTCTGGGTAAATGCCAACTCTACCTGGCACACACACTTCAGGGGGAAACAGGAGTGACTCTGAAATCATGAACCCACACACTTTTAAATTGAGAAGTGTACACCATCCTTGCAAGACGCTGTGATGTGAAGTGAACAAGAATTGGTCTATTGAAGCAACACGGGTTCCTTGATTTTTGCCACTTGCTCTGTCCTGGTCCTTAGACTACCATTGAGTCCTGCTTCCAATTCTTGCATTTTGCACTGCTTCCTGCACAAGGTTTTCTTTTTTCTCTTCACAGTTCTCTTTTATTAGTCCATGTTCAGAGAGATCCACATCATGAAGCTATTTAGATTGCACCTCATATGCTGAGGACATCTGAGGAAAAATACTTAAATGTATATGAACCCAAATAAGACTGAAAACACTATTTTTGTAGCAAGCTATATTTGTAGCTTGAGTCCTCAAATGCAAATTGTCTTCCGCTTTTAAGTAGTGACCCAATGTCTTCATTTTGCCTAACAAGAAGCCCTATATTTTAATGTCTTGATCCATATCTTTGGTTCAGCACACAGGGTAACAATGTCTGGCTTTAACTTCTCCTAATGCAGATAATTGGTGTCTGTGCAGAGTCACTAAATATCACTTAACTTTTCCATGAGGCTGAGCTCAGTTGTTAACTTAATTTCCCAAAGCTAGTGGGACTTCACTGCATCATTTTATTAGCATGTCATTAGCATGTCTAGAAGACTGGTTTCCAACATTTTCAACCTAGCATTTGAGGGGACTATAAAGCTATTCTAGAAATATCACCTTCTCTTTAGGCAACAGAGGCCATGCCCTCGCTAACTTTTGGCTTCACATTGCTGGGCCCTCTGTGTGGTGGCCACAGCTCCCCAAATCTGGCCTGTGGTGGGGCTGCTGGTGGGGCTGGGCATTGCGCCCCGGGTCGGAGTCAGGATGCAGCAGGGTGGGTACCCACCACGCACAGGCGCTTGGCAGTTCTCCCAGGTCCCATCGTCTAGACGCAGCCAGAGGTCTAATTAGCAACAGAACAAAAGTTAGGCTGAAACTTTCATGTTCCTCGAGTACTTTTGTTGTTGGCTGGCAGACTTTCTGGTCTGTGTGGAGGAGCACCTGTGCACCAACTCACCCCAGCTCATGGAGACTTAGCTCTGGTGGGATTCACAGCCTAACAAGAGGTGCAAGCCATTTTGGGGTATCTTACGTGGCCTACCCACAGCTGGTCCTGTCAGTCCTGTGTTGTACCTCACAGCACGTGTGGATGCCTTCAGTGCTTTAAGACATCAGAAATAATTCCAGAGGTGTGCTCATCGTTATGCTGCATACTGCACACACTACAAAAACTGGCCATGTCTCTGCTGTAAGGAAGAGGCAGAACTTGGGAAGTAAAAAGAATTGGTGTTAAATAACCTTGAGGATGTCACAGGAAACTCTTCCCAGGCACTGGAAAAAGCGCCAGAGTACTTATGTGAACATTTAACATGGAAAAGAGGAGCATTTTGCCCATTCAAAACTAGCATGGACCTACTTAAAGCAGAGATGAAAGGTTGGATGCCAAGAGGTTATGAAAGCTGCTTCCAACGAAAACCATATTTTTTTCATGCAGTAGAAAAGAAAGAACTAGCGGGAGAGATACAGAAAAATATATACAGACCTAGCTAGGTGAGAGCATGACAAAAAAGAAAATAAAAAAATAAATTCTTAAGTTCACAGAAAATAATTTTGCAGTATATGTTCTTTCATGGAAAAAATGGGATTCCTGACATACAACATTTTTGCCAAAGGTTGTTTTTCCTCTTGCAAATAAAAAATGCTCCTCTTTTTCCTCCCATTCTCTTTCTGTCTGTGTCTCCCTCAGTAAAGTTCTCTGCACAAGAATGCTGGATTAAACTAATTCCCTGGCCCAAGTGGGACCAGGGACTGAATTCATTCCTTTTCAGTGAGATGGGAGAGAAGCTTCTGGTTCCCTTACCAGTTGTTATGCCTAGAAGCACTTGTGCTTTTAAAGAAAAATAATATTAAAATGTAATCTGCTTTATATGTTGCCTGTCTTAAAAGCAAACAGACGTCACACGGACAATAGAAGGAGTTTGGACAGTGGTTTCTCAATTGGTTTCCTTTTCTGCTCCTGCTATGCTAACACAAGGCTCTCTCCAAGGATATTCCAATAACAAACAAATGTCACCCACTGATATCCATAAAATCTTAAATGATTTTCTATTCTCAACATATTTTATGGAAGTTTCATAAAAATATAAACCTTTGTCTTAGGGTTATGTTATCTTCCACCTTCTTGAGACATAGACAGCCAGGTGAGAACGGATGTTGTGTCACCCACTCTTAGACCCTCTTTAGAAGGGTCAAGGGGACTTTCCTGAACTCGTTGCTGTTTGGATTCAAGCAGATATTTAAAACAAACAACTGAACAACTTCATACACGTAACTTTCAGCTTACAACTCTGGAAACTGCTACATGTGGAGGATCTTGCTTTCTAGATGAAAAGATCCTCTGTTTTTGCTTGTGGAAATCACACTTTATTTTGTCAGAAATTAGACTAAAAAGGTCTATTTTTTATTAAAATACATCAATAAGCTGTATTTCCATCAGAAAAAAAAAAAAAAAAAAAAAAAAAGAAAGAGCAGGTATTTGATTTCCGTGAATGTTGCCCATTCAAATCCTGTAGTGAAGACTTACTAGTTTGCCAGACAGTTGGTGAAGTCAGCCATGCCAAACTTGGCACATATTTAAGAGATATACAAACACAATGGATTAGCAGTATTTATATTTTACCCTTCACCTCTTACGGGGGTCACGTTCTCAGAAGAAGGTGACATCATTGTGAAACTTTACCCCACTTAAGCCCCAAGCAACATGTCTCCTTATTTAAAGATCAGATTATCCCTTCTTCATTGTTTTCCATTTGATTTTGTTTCTTTTCTCCATTTTGGGGAAGGGCAGCTCACTATTTTGAAGAGGTGATGGAGCATGTCAGGATTTAAGGAGTGAAAGGGAAGAGATTGGTTTGGATTTTCTCCCTTTCCTTTGTGTGCTCTGAAGCTCAATATACTTAAAGTGGTGACTGCAGGTACACGGGCAGAAGAAAGCTTTTGTGCTCTGATAAACCCCAGCGTTCGCTTGGACTATACCTCTATAGTCAGAAGACAGGAAAGAAGTTCAAACAGTTTTTTTGACCACTTTCCATTTCAATGGGTGTTTATTAGCAATATTGCGGAGTCTTAGAGGTCAGCACTTTAGAGTTCTGAAAAGGAGTTTGAAGCACACACAGATAACACTTTGCAAAGAGCAACAACAAATATAGATGTCCCTGTTTTAAGGAAAGCTGGAAGGTTAAGTACTGCTCACGTCTGAGTTTGCTATTTTCAGAATATGATGAAATAGAATGATAGATGAAAATAGATGAATAGATGAAATACAACTGAATAGATGAAATACAACTGAATAGGTGAAATACAACTGAATAGATGAAATGCAACTTCAGCCATATCGCTGCTCCTACGGATGTCTTTTCTGGATAGTTTCTTACTTCCCTAGCCCCAGAGAAGCTCCTGGACTTCAGCTGGCTTGTAAATGCTGGATAACACTGGGAAATGCCTGTCTTTCTATCTTATCTTCATTAGAATTAGTTTGCAAAGTAGGGAGAGCAAACCTGAACCCCGCGTCATGAAACAAGGGAGTTTCCCATGTCAAGACTTTTTAGCAATTTTAAAAAATATTGCTAATATTAATTCATTGTGTTTTATATTAATGGATGTGACAGACACAGGAGATACAGTAATTTCAGGAGAAAACAGTTTCAAAGAAATATGGTAAAGCAAGTGACTCTGTGAGATATTGGCAATTCTGAGGGGAACTCTTGTCATTGACCATATGGAGGTGACAAAGTATCACCTCAATGCACTGTTCAAAGATTAATATGAGAATAATGTCATCTTAAAAGTCTGCTGAAAACATGGATTATAATTATGTGAATATTTTGGATACTGTCTTCTCACTAAAGGTAGATGAATACTGTCATGAATGCTTGATCAGACATTTGACTGGATTTGTTTCTGCCACACTCACACCTTTTGTACTCACTTTACAAGCATTGCAGTGTATTTTAATTTTACTGACATAAGTATTAGGAAAAAAAAAAAGCAAATTTCAAAGTCATATATTTAGGTATTCATTGGAAAAGGCATTATAATTTAGCATGCATGACTATTCATGCTAGAAATACTTGTATAATTACCTCATTTGAGCCAACAACAAGGTTTCAAATTAGAAAAAAAAAATAAAATAGTGCCCTTAAAAAATCAACAGCTTTCATGGTAATGTCCTGGCCTCACCCATCCTCTCACTGGGCCAGTCACTAACATGGAATTAAGACTGGGAAAATCTTGCCCCCACTGAAGTCAGTGACAAAACTTCAATTGATTTCAGTGGTGCTAAATCAGAGCCTTCATCTGTGTTAGCATCAAGGGAATGAGAACAGCACCATGCAGGACACATGACCAATTACAATTTACTTAAAAGAAAAGTATTCATAGGAGTTAACAAACGCTTGCAGATCTCTGTTAGCATGCATTGAACTGTGATTTGCTTTATTATGCATCTTTGTATCAAATTCTAAATTCTTGCCATACGTAGAAACTAAAAGGGGCTATTCAGGATTTGTGCCTTTGGGCATTACATGGTGTAAACTTTAACCCCCATACTGGGCGTAGGAGGTCTCAACATCTTTTTTGACTTAACAGCCTTTTTCATTTATCTCTTCAGTCTTTTTTTGCTCTCAGTTTGTAGGGGTACAAACAAGTTCCCAAAAAATACTCCTGCAGTTATAGATCTTTTAAGTCAGGCAACGGAGAAGTCCTGTGACATCAGTTAGAGTTTGATATCTTAAATGTGTATTATATTTACAGATATTCCTTATGTTTGTCATATTTAAGCTTCTGATGGGGGGCAATATTTCTGTGGCAATTTCCACTTTCTTTTATTAATTCTTGGAGTAGCGGTTGTTTTGCTATTTTTGTTCCCTATAGGTAACACTGGACTCTCTCTGAATCCCTGGGGATTTGACCTTACAGAGCTCCTGAGATTTTTTTTCTCTAGTTAAAGAAGCACTTTTTTTTGTTTCCACCTGAGCATCCAAACCCAATCCAAAAGAGATGGGAACATCAAATTAAGACTGAATCATCACGTTATTAGATCTGTTCGAATTAGTTTTAAGAAGAAGGGCAAAGAGCTGTGTTTGGTGAGACCTGATCAAGCAACAGCTGCACACCAGCTCATGCATGATATCCCCACCCCAGCTTGGGGTAGGGATAGCCATGGAGGGGCAAAGTTTGAGCACACTTGTGGACTGCAGGTTTCATCTGCGTAAACCAATCTGCCATTCACATAGTGCATGCATGCATGCATCTACATGTATATATGCAAGGAAAGAAAAATCTGACCTCCAGACATTTTTGAACTCCCCTCTGTGAGATGCTCCCTCAGTAGAGCTAGGGATCAAGAAGTGTGACCCCATGAAGGTGCAGATGCACACAGAGTGAGAGTCTTGTGCTTAGGGCTTAGACCGCAGCCAGGAGTCCTTTGGCTCTTTATATGGCACCAAAAGCAACTGTGAAAACCCAGCACTTGTGGAAATCAAGCCTTGCCTTCTATGTTGTACTGTAGTAAAAGATTTGGAAAAAAAAAAAAAAAAAAAGAAGAAAAAAAATATCTAAAAATAAGTAACTAATAACTGGATAAAATACTAACCTCTCTCATGAAACCAAAGTAATTGTCAATGTAGAGCTTTGGGAAGGTGCACAAGGAGCATCTTCCTTTGGTGATGCTAGAAGAGCAAGAAGTCCGATTCAGATTGTGATCAGCTGTGGAAATCATACTGTATAGAGATGCTAATTCTCCAGGGAACTTGATAGTTGTCACCGATAAACACACCGCAAGGGCCCGGCATGTTCAGCTTCAAGTAATCCTCCCATCCAACACACATACACATGTGCACGTACTTAACCCTTCTTAAACTCTGTTCCCGGTGCCTCGTCCCTGCAGGACTGAGGCACACAAATAACCTTGCTACATGCCAGTAATCCCATTATCAGGCAGGATCAGGCCCTGATACCAAACATGCCATCTTGCTGGTTCTAATCAAAATGCAAATGGCTCCTGCCGTGTTTAGGTTGAGCAACAAACACCAAGAATATTTTGAGATTTCATATTCCCCAAAATTAAGTAATCTTCCAGGGTGTTTGTCAAGAGGAGGTTGCATCACCATATTTTTCTGCGTTCCAGTCGTGTTAGCTATGTAAATGTATTACGATTTTTAAGATCATGTTTTGTTCCCAAATCCTTTTTTTTTTTTTTTTTTTTTTTACAAAAACGTCTCTATCATTACATTTGCATTTTAAAAGACTGCGGATGTTGTACTTACAATGGGCATTATTTACATTTCAGATTTCCATATATCTGCACCAACTGGCTTTGCTGGCTGTCTGATACAATCGCGCTTTCCATTATCCATCTTCTTCTGCTGCGCAGATAATTCACTGTACCTCCAAACTTTGCTGGTCACGCTTTGTACAATAACTCATGTCTTACTATCGCCTGCAAGTTCGGTGGCTCGTTAATATAGGGCTTACAGAGAGGGTGCGCTACATATTGATCTAATTAAATGTTTTTGAATCAGGACAACAATGGTAATGGGATTAATTATTGTAATTTGTGCAGCAGAAGTATATACATAAATAGGCAATTTTTCCCCCCGTATAGCCGGCAGAAAATGAATTTCAGACATTAGGACCTGAGAGACCAGAGAGCTACAGCTGCTGAGCTAGTGTCCCTCCCATAGTTCTGGCCAGCAGCTCTGACATCCCTGCACAAAGTAATCACAGATCACAGCATTTAATCACTGAAAACAAGCACTCCAGAGGACAGCAGTGTCAATATCCCACTCTCTCATTATCTGTTTGGATTGCACATCCACACTGTCAGATAAACAGAGTGGAAAATTAAGATTAAAAATATGGTAATTTCATTTCAGGCAGCAGGCACCACTCACTGCCCCTATTATGCTATTGATTACCTCTGAATTCAATTTTTCTTTCAATGCAAACTTTAATCTGTTTGCTACCCAGCAATTCAACTCCCCAAGGGCTATTTGAGAGTAAGTAACCATTTAATCTGATGCTAACTGAAAAATCACCGTCCTTAATGAATTGTGTAAATCATTCAGCTCTAAAGCACCTTTGACTTCTATTTCATTTTTTATTTTCTACTCAATATAGGAAGGGATCGGCGTGTGAATAATTACAAAGTAGCAAGTATTTTTAAATAGAGCAAATATGATAAAAACCCTATTATAGTGGGGCATGTGTAATGAACAGTACTTTTTAATTTCAAAATAGCTATTCATTAAAAAAGAATGGGAGATTAAAAAGAGAGGCTCAAAGCTCAAGGTAAAAGTTGATAGACATTGTAATTACATGGTTAATTTCAAAGATTTATATGCTGTTATGATTTAAAAGGAATTTTTATGACCTGACATTTTCATTTGAGAAGATTTTTTATTTAAAATTAATCTTCTAGCTCCTATTCTTAATTATTTCTTGGCAAGCGATAAATGGGAATACAAAAAATGCCCTATATCAAATTTTCAGCAGAATAAATGCATGTGAATTTGTGAACAGCAGTAAAGTGGTCCTCCTTACCGTAGTCAAATCACTTTACACTGAAAGCCCGGGCTCAGATAAATTCTTTGCATATGGAAATTATTGACACTTTTAGCAAGGCTCTCAAGCCGTGGATCCACACCATTATTTTTGTTTTCCTAAATGAGAATTTCGGGATGCTCCAGCTAAAGCTGTTCAGCCGCAAACACCCTCTCTGCCTCACAGCCCTGCCATCGGCACACCTTTCCTCCTCCTCCCGGCTCGGGCAGCCCTGCTTCCCATCTCCCCGCCAGGGGACTGGCACACTCAGGAGGGACTTCGGCAAATTTTCCAAAGGCTGTGCCCCGGGGATGCTGCCTCGTCCCCAGGATCACGCAGGTGGGGATGGAGTCAGTGATGGGATGCTTTTCCCAGAGCCCAGCGCTCGGCTACCACCAGCTCCGCCACCAAGTCCTTCCCTTGACACTGACAACAGCACCTTTTGTTGGGACTGAGCTGCATGCAGTTATTAAAGCAGACAGGGACCTCTCTAATTTTCCCGGTGCTGGGCAGGGCTACTGATCCTCCCTCAGCCAGGTCCCATGTGGGATGCAGAGTGTGGGGTGCAGGATGTGGGATGCAGGGTGCAGGATGCAGGACTCGGGATATGGGATGCAATATACAGGATGAGGGATGCAGGATGCTAGATATGGGGTGCAGGACGCTGGGTATAGGTTGCTGGATGCAGGGTGCAGGTGTATGGGATATGGTTTGCAGGACATGGGATGCAGAATACAGGATTCCAGATGTAGGATGCAGGACCCAGGATGCAGGATACAATATATGGGATCTGGGGTGCAGGATGTAGGGATGCACAGTGCTTTCTCCCTCGTGGTGCAGTGAGTGAAGGGGCGAAGCCGCACACCCTGCTAACATCTCCTACTAACACACAGCACTGCCAACAGACACAGCAAGGAGCCTGAAGGTGTCCCTCATCCCCAGTCCTTCACCCTGCCTTAGGAGATATCACGACAAAAGGATGTGGGAACTGGGGCTGGGGGCTTTTTGCATCGCACCTGCTTGAAGGCTCAGCAGTGACCGTGGAGGTGGTGGTACTCGCAGTGCTTCAGCCAGTTGCCTGTGGCCCTGCTGCATACACGCACACCCACGTGTATCCACATGCCTTTAGCATCCTCCTGTCTGCTTGCACACACTCATCCACAATGCATGCAGGGTGATAGGTACGTGATAAATTGCAAAACTGCATGCTGAATTACATTTTTATGCCTTCCAGACATAGTCACCTGCATTTTCTGTCCCATCTTTTGCCTTTCTCTTTTGGCTTTGCTGTTCCTATTCACAAGCACAAATCAGCTTACAGTGTCTACATTTTTTTTTATTATTATTATTATTTGATCTGCCAAGTAAAATTTCCCTCCTTGCCTACCACGTCCCTGATTCTGCAGGTGGTTAAAGGCCAACCCACCTGGCTCGAGTGGCAATCACCACCGCCAGCACCACGACCACCACAGCACCACATCTCCTGCCTCCAGCCAACATCCAGCTCTGGCTGCAGTGGACCTTACACCAGAAATCCCATACGGAAAGCTACCGAAACCTGCCCAAGGCTAAAACCTCGCGCCAGGCCTTCCAGCTTCTCCAGGTCTGCAATAGCCAAGGCTCAAAGCAAGGCTTGCCTGGGACCAGCCTGAAGATTATCCACACAGTACATGTGGGGTGGGGAGGCTTACGCTGAGCGAGGGGGAATTTCAACCTTCCTGCGGGATGCTTCCTTGTCATCCTGGAAATTCCTGAGCATTCTTATAACCTGAAATTATGACAGTATGATGTGTGGTGAAACGTTTTAAAGTGGGGGAAAAAAACTGATTCATGTGGTTGAGTTGCACTCTCAGTTTTGCTACAGGTCCTGTACAGAGTTGAAGTCAATAAGGCTACTGACATGAAGAAAGTGTTGCTGCTGTTTACAGAGCCCCAAGTCATCTGGCTTTAGAGGCAGAAGGCTGGAGTGCCAATAACGTTATTAAAAACTCTCTGCAATTGTTCCAAAATATTTCTTTAATAAAAGGTATCATACACAGAATAGCCCGTGTTGGGGCAGAGAATAAAGGTTTTGCTGGCACTTGTTTGGGAGAGGATGCATAACCGATGTCTTATGACCCAAAGCGTGATTGAAAAAAATTATACCACACATAAAGTATTTTGTGGAAACTGCACCTTACCGAAAGCCTGCACGCACTGAAAGCCTGTCTAACAACACTCGGCCCTTAAACAGCTTTGTTCCATATTCTCCGACTGTAAGCTCTTCCACAAGGTTACCTACACCCAACACTTTGGCAGGTTTCAATTGAATTTCAAGTAGCTTTGTACCAGGGTTGCCAAGTGTGTCTTCTTTTCCTAGCAGTGGGACTGGCTGCCAGGGTGCCAAGCAGAGCTGCTAGCTGCCTGTACCAAAAATTCAGGCAGGAAGAGATCACAGATAAACACTTTCCAATTCTTAAATACAGAAATAATACATATAACTGGGTCCAGTTTGGAAAAAAGGCTGCACCAAACCTAAATCTCATTCAGGGAGAGTTCCTAAATCACTTCTGAAAATGAGACTTGGGCTCCCAGGGCTCTTGGTAATTTACATTTTTCTAATTTAATTGGAATAAAAGTAAGATTACTAAAGTAGTCCTCTGACCTGTGTGTACTAACAATACACCCCATGTTGCAGAATAAAAAGCCGTGGGACACACACCACAGACATGCACGTGCCTACTTTTTGTCACCGGTGTCACAAGGACACAAACACACACTAAATATGACTGCACGCAGCCTGGATGTTTCTTAAAAGCTGAAATTGGTGCCGTGAATGGGAAAGGGGCTCCTTGCTTTGCCTGGATTCGTGCGGCATGGGGTGCAGCAGGGGATGCCCAGGCAGCCAGGGCCGGGGCTGCAGCCAGCTCTCCCCAGCCGTGAACAGACCAGCTTTTTTGGCAGGAGGAAGCGTGTCGCCGGGCTGTCCCCCCCCAAGTTTCTGCTGATTTCTGCTTTGTGTCTCCCGGCGGTGCCTTTATGCTTCACGTGCAGTGGCGGGGGCTCAGCTGGGTGGTGGGGCCAGCCCCCCAGCGCACCCCTTGCAAATATAGACTGCAGAAAACAGCTCAGACACCTTCCTCAGGCTTCTCCCAGCTCCCACGTATCTCATTCACGATGTGCATGGATCATCTGCTAGCCAGAGACCCCTGATGGAAGTTTTCACTATCTGCAATACCCAGGTACAGTGCAGTGAGCAGGAGCAGGCTCATGAGAGCCCCCAGTCCCAGGCAGCACGATGTGGGGCTGCTGGGGGTCACGGAGGCAGAAGTCCCACACTGTCACCTCTTAGTCTAGAGGAGGTACCAAGCTGCCTTGTTCCGGTCTTGTTTCGGTTTAGGACTGTCATGCAGTAAGAAGAAAGTGTGTGTGCGTGCGCCTTGCACTCGTGTGCACGCTTTCCTTTATTTGTCCCCCAAGAACACTGATTTGGGAACAGGAGGGAGTCTGTAATGCACCCCCGACATTACGGCGGTCACTTCTGATGGTCTGCCGCAGCTGGAGAGGAATGCGTGCATTCAGAGTCATTTTAAATGAAAATATTTTACCACATCGGTGCTGAAAACTGCCTTGAAAGCTGTTACGATCCATCACGGCAATGAGCACTTATGGACTTTTAAATCCACAAATTAGATGCTGTGCATAGGAACCAGAGGCAATTATGTTCAGCTCGGTGCGTGGAGCCTCAGCCACACAAATCCAAGTCCAGCACCCCCCACAGCATGATAAACCCCAGCACCTGCTTGTTTATGCATTTACTCATTTACAAGTAGGAGAGAAGCTGTTGAAAACTGTGCATATGGATAAAACGAATTTCTAAGAGAAAGAGACAAGGTTCTTATTTTTTTTCTACCCACAAAACTCTCTGTGACCTTTGATATATAAAGAGGTGAGGCATCCTCTGTGCTGTAGTTTTAAATTAGCAGAGACCACAGATGCATGTGTATATACACACACACACACGGTCACATGCATCAAACTTCTCTAATGCTAAGGAAACCCTCCAAAAAAATCAGCACTAAGATAGTTGCACAGAATTTCATTTTCGAATCTCACATCTGGATGGGAACCTCGCAGCTTAAACATCCGTGGAATTAATATTTTTATGGCTATTCTAAGTCTGAAAATTTGATTTAATTGGAAATACCAGCATTTAAAGGTAAAAGGATGAAAGTCACACCATAGAAGTAAAACAGAGTTAGACTGTAATTTTGCCGGTGTTTACATAGGCAGCTGAGTTCCCAGGCCTGCCATGCTGTATTTATGCCAAGCTCATACAGCACGGTGAAAGGGTTTACCACAAATACAGCACCAAAGCTCTCCTGGGCCTAAAAAATTTGTCAGTTCCTCCTGTTAGCTTCCATTTCACCAAGGCGAGTGTGAACTCTGAGAAGGTCTCAGAACAGGAGCGTAAAGCTGGGAACGAGGGCAAATTCCTTGCACCGCCCCAAGAAAAAAGTGATGAGCGTGTGTTTCCCATTGTCTTTTCAAAACATTTTGTCTAATCGCAAAACAAAGCAGAAGCTGTGAAAGTTTCCATCCTTACCTAAGCCCTAAAGTCTGGAAAGAGAGGAGAAGCCCCCATTCAGTAACCACCCACGTGTTTGATGAGGATTAGCTTGCTTCATCACCTGCTTCTTGAGAGCCCCCTGGCTTTGCTGGCAGTTTTTCCAAGAACAGCAAAGATTTTGGGTCTTGGTAGCATGTACAGCATTGCAGCTTGTGTACAGGATAAGAAAAGTCTCAAAAGAAAAAAAAAAAGAAAAAAAAAAAAGTTTCTGCATGGGAAAACACTGAGGGAGGTGGAGGGAAAGGTCCATGGCAGAGGGGTGAGGAACAGCATGGAAAAATACCAAGAATACCAGAGAAACTCAGAAACAGCTCATGGTTATAGTGCTGGGAATAGTGCTTGACATTGCTGCACACAAAATTGAACAGAAAAGTTCCTGGTGCTCGTCAAGATTTATATTCTGTGCAGAATTAGCAGCTGTGGGATGTGGCCATCACCGTCATGTTGAAAATCCGTGCTTGGCTTCCAGCCGTGCAAAGAAATGGCACCAACAAAATGTGAGCTGATTTCAAGACTGTTTAGGAAATAACGCTGAAGCACACCATGAAATGCTTGTTGTGCACAGGGCTGACCCTTGGCTTGAACGCTGATAGGAAGGGAGGAGATGGAAGCTTGCTGCAAAGAGACCGAAAAACTGGGGCACTAGTTTTGAGAAGAAATGAATAATAGGAAATAGGGGTGAGGTAAATGAAATGATACCTTGTAGACAATTTCTGCTGTATAAATTAAGGAGATGCTAAAGGAAGTACTTTATTACATAAAGTATAATTAAAGTGTGGGTCCTTTAGCCACAGATACCACTGAGGCTAGAAGAGAGGATTAAAAAATGGGCTAGTGTTAATATGGATGGCATGAGCATCGAGAGTCGTGCTACATTGGCCAGAATAGAAAATGAGTTGCGTTCCCAATTTACCCAAACACAAGGACACTTTTCATATGGGGAAACTGCCTAGAAGTGTATGTAGCATTATGTCCACCTCATGCAGTCGCAGAGGCCTTTGAGGAGGAGCCAGGGGCCTTGAACAGAAATACCATACCAGAGCTGGGCAGGCTGGTATGGAGGCTGAACACGGCCTCGTGCCTCTGGCGGCTTGTTGGTAACTCCCTGCTCTGCTGTAAGGACCTGGCCCACCTCCTCTTGAGGCACCCAAAATGCTCCAGACAAGTCTTCAAGGGCTCTGGGGAGGGCCAAGGGACCAGGGGATGCTGAACTGAGGCTTTGTGACAGAAGAGGGAAGGCAAGAGGGTCACGGCCATGCCACTGGCCAGAGCCACGTATTGCCCACACCATTTTTCTAACTCCATAATGAGAGTTGAGAAGCAAACTTCCCTTAATAACAATTAGCACTGGGGTTCTCCACAATGCATTTTCTTCTTCCTTCTGCAACATATACAGAGCAGGCCACAATTTCAGACAGAACACAAGGCTATCTGCAGCTGCTTTTTCTTTTCTTTCACTACAAAGACGTGAAATGTGGTGACATTGGCAACATTGCTTTGCTGTCTTT
Organism: Anas acuta; assembly: GCF_963932015.1. Lineage (NCBI taxonomy): Eukaryota > Metazoa > Chordata > Aves > Anseriformes > Anatidae > Anas > Anas acuta. The sequence continues at coordinate 53,179,663 of NC_088979.1, forward strand.
CCTCCTCCTCTTTGTCTATGCAGTCTCTTAATGCTGTCTAGCTGGACTTTGTTTTGCTGAGCTAATGCATGCCTCAAACATGTTTATTGCTATACAGGCAATAAATAAGTATTAAATGCTGTACAAATAACAATAAATATTAAATCTAGTAGACCACACTTCTGTAAGCCTCAGCAAAATGGCTCAGAGGTGGAATGCCTCTGCCTTGTGGCTGACTTGCTCTTGAACTTGAGTACATGCATGAAAAGCAAATGAATTTATACAGCCAAGAAATGTGCTCCAGAAGACTGTCACTGCAAGGGAGCTTCCAAAAGGAATTAAAATATTAGTTTAGACGATAAGAACATATGCCAACATACACCCTAGTACCAGAATAAATTCCCTGTTGTCACATCTGAGAATGCCCCTTCATCAGGGAGTGTAGCGACAGGACAAAGAGTAATGGCTTTAAACTAAAAGAGGGTAGGTTTAGGTTAGATATAAGGAGGAAATTCTCTACTCTGAGGGTGCTGAGGCACTGAACAGGCTGCCCAGGGAAGCTGTGGGTGCCCCATCCCTGGAGGTGCTCAAGACCAGGCTGGATGGGGCTTTGGGCAGCCTGGGCTGGTGGGAGGTGTCCCTGCCCACGGCAGGGGGCTGGAGCTGGGTGATCTTTAAGGTCCCTTCCAACCCAAACCAGTCTGTGGTTCTGTCATCCTATGTCTGAGCTTTGAGCTGAAATACACTGGGGACATCCTTAAGCGAGCACCAGGGGAGGCGGTGGTGGAGCTGAGCATGGTACGGCTGTCAGCAAGGCACAGTGTTTGGGATGGGCCGAGAGGGACAACAGAGCCACTCCAGGATGGTGTCACACTGACCTCGCTGTGCTGCTCCTGGTTTCAGCCCTGAATCTCACCGGCGGCTGCAATTTGTGGCCGGCCAAGCCAAGCCCTGGGATCAGCAGGGGGGAGCCACCAGAGCTGATAATCCAACGCGTGACAGCACTAATAACCCAGCACCCCACAACGCTCACAGACTGCCCTGTGGCACTGCATACACTGCCTTCAGCAGTAGCCCGCTGCCTCCCTGGTCTCACACATCTTGAAGGCTTCTTTGAACAGTAACTCGCCTTCACTGAGGAGGCAGGGAGGTCCGAGCTGACGTGCTTGCACAGCACAACACTGTTCTCCACCGAGATGCCCTGGTGGCTTCCTCGGGTTATAACGTCAGGGCTAATTGCCCAGGTGGAGCAGCATCTTAGCAGACCTCTACGGTTTTCCATCCCGTGGCTCGCCCAGTTGGCAGTGTCCCCGTGCTGGTGAGCATTACGGTATGCCTTTCCCTGAGCGTTGCTCTCGCCCTCTCCCAACACCCAAAAAAGATGCTGGCTAAGAACCCCAGCAGCTGGAGTTGCCCGACCACATACCAGAGGTGGTACACACGCTCCACCTCATTGCTCTACATTTCCTATGGGCTTGCTTACACAGCTCTCAAGGCTTTGCACGAGTTTCTGTCAGTTTTATCTCCTCCCCCTGCTTTGGGACAAGGAGCCTGGGGCTCCGGTGGATGTGGAACAAAAATGTGTCTCCATCCCCAAGCCCAAGCAAAAGTCAAAACTATATGTGGGTCACGGCCACAGCTATCCTAAAGCACCAAAGATGGACTTGCTGAAGAGTCTTAAACAGCTCTTTGAGACTAATGGATAGCTTCACAGGGTGAAATGTGCCAGCCTACAGTAGATCCTCATCATATAAAGAATCAATGACTGTAAACTAGGAGTGGAAATTGAAAGAGGCAAAGCACAGTGCAGAACTGAAAAGAGCTTGCCGAGCAACTAATGTGATGGGGGAAGAACCGAAATAGAGAAATGCATCCTATTTCGATGCATTTCCAAAGCAGGTGGAAATATGAGGAAGAGATTTAAAAAAAAAAAAAAAAAAAAAAAGAGCCCCCAGCAAAGAAAAAATGTTGAGGAAAACGTGTGCACAGCTATGGGAGAGAAGAAAAAGATGGCCTGCGATCGTGCTGGAAAGAAACCTGCCTCCACGTCAGAAACGAGTCACAATGATGAATGGGAAGAAGTTAAAACTCCAAATGCTGTGACTATCCCCAGCTCTGCTCTGGACAGATGTTTGATGTATTGTATCTCTCTATGACAGAGTCCTGAGGGTTCTGAGGTCTTTTTTTTATTATTTAATATTTTAGCAAAACTTGTATAGCTTGTCATGCCAGCAAGGTATTTTTTAATTAAAATGAAATGCATGTATGTGGGGTGAGCCAGAGTTTATGAGGAGCTTCTTCAGGGGGAAAATGAATCAGTCCAGGATTTTCAAGAAGGATTCAAGGCTGAGCTGGAGCTTACTAACTCCGGAGGAATGTAAATTAAGACTGCACTTACTGGGCTGGGAAACAGGGGTTGGGAGTCAGGCTCCTTCGCCTGGGACAGTGCTACCCCTTGCAGCACAAACAGCCACTTCCAGCAACAGGGGCAGCGCACACCAGAGGTCCCATCAGTAGCATTTACCTTATTTAAGCCAGAGGCCTCTGATGTCTTTGCCACAGCATCCCTCTCCAGCAGACAGCTTTGTGTTTTTGGAAGTCGGCAGCTGTTAAAGGCGGCTTTCTGGGCACCTTGAGGAGGCCCCTGGATGGGAGTGCTGCTCACCTCCTCTCGAGGAGTCCATAATGGTGGCCAGCGCCTGGCCAACCCACAACAAAAGAAGGTGCTTTCCCATTTACTGTGTCTACAAGGTCATCTTGCTGCCTGGACTGTAGGCCCTTGGAAACCAGGAGTGAACCATCCCCTTGTTCTGAAGGTTTTTTTCTGAACTTCTAAAAAAGCTGCATTTACCAGGACTGATACCATTTGTTCTCATGGCTTTCTTCTGCATTAGAGAAGCTGTTTCATCAGAAATAGTATTGAATATTATATATTTTTATATTTTGTGCATTTAGGATTATATTAATAATAGTATTTATACTGAATAATATTTTTTCCAGTGATCACAGAAAGGAGCCCTTGTCACAAGTGTACAAGAGGAGCTGTTGATAGAGCCCCATATTCATCTACCCAGCATCAACACCTCCACCCTTCAATGGGTTTAAAACCAGTCTTCCCATGGCCCTAATTCCTGGAGGTTGTCCACAAATGTGACTCTGAGAGGGGGATTGTAATCGTTTAGAAGCCAGGCAGAGAACTGGCATTACAGCAGAGCACAAGACCAGGATTAGAGACTAATGAACAAGGGACATGACCCTTTCTTTTAAGGCAGTTGTGCATAATCATACACCAGGAAACAAAAGAAACGTAATTGATGGTAAGCACAGAAGATGAGAGGTGCAAGTTTATTTCTCCTTACAACACTTAACAAATGCTATGGATATATTTTATTTTCATATCATTCATATTAATTTCCTGTACATATAATGTGGTCTGTTTCCTCTTATCCCAGCAGGTTAATGGTGTTCCTCAGTGTTTTTTTTATATTATTATTTTCTGTGGTTTCTCATTTTTTCTTCTTCCATTGATTTCATAATGTGATATACTTGTAATAAGTAGTTGTCCTCTCTGAAATCTTCCTTGATAAACAATACATATGAATCATCATTTTTTCAACCTTGTTCTAAACCATTTCAAAATTAATAGACTAATTAGTAACCTGGTAAATTATTACCATAACCATTCTGAAAACCAACCACTTTGGTGTGGCCAGAAATTGCTATTGAGATAATATCCGTGACAGCCTTTTGCAACCATCTGCCATAACCCGAGACATGAAAGCCTCTCTGCTATGTGCTGAAGCATGCTCTTGCGGTGGGACCGAGAGTGCCAAATATGAGACGGTGACTCACATTCCCCAGGATTCAGCGATCCTCTCCTCGAATATTTCGCATAGCTGGATCCCTATTCACGCCACCTAACTCCAGGCGCCTAGCTGAGAGCCGTGGAGAGGCGCATGCCCGAGCCCTCGCCCCAGTGAAGGTGCCTGGGGTGGCAAAGCTCCTCCAAGAGGCAGCCCAGCGTAGGGACACATCTGGTTTTAACTGTGGCACACATTCGGGTGCTGGGCAGAGGCAGGGCCGTTTCAGTCTAGCTAAATTTCCCCGTTTTCTTCTGTTCTCACAGTGCTGGATATCCCCCTGTGATAATACGCAAACACCCTGAACCTATCCCGGCTTTTTCCATCTTTCTGGAGTTTTAAATCTTCAGCCACCCTGGTGTCTGCATTAGCACAATGCCACCGAGGGATTTTTTAATACTGCCAAAGCAGGATGACAGCTGCTGTGTGAAGATCCCATATCCAGCTGCATCTTCAGTCTCTCCCCACTACCCAGGGTGTTAACCAGATTATATTTCTATCCATCTTGCGCAAGATGAATATTTCTAAACTGGCTATCCCAGTCTCACAGTCTGCAGCACTAGCTGTGTCCGCAGCACGCATACTTTTATTTCGGCTCCCACCCTTCAGGAGTGATTTTTCTTTACCTTTCCCGAAGCAGCAGGGCCTTGGGATGCACCCCTGCCTGTTGTGCCCTCTCAAACACCCACCCTAAATGCACACGCAGGCAGGTGAGGGAAGGCTTCCCTCGTACATGGTGATGTGTTTCTGCATCCACTGTGATTATTTTCCTTTGCTTGCCTTCTCTCTTGGCTGAACTTCTCCCACCGATCCTGCTGCATTTCCACAGACACAGTGGTGTCACCAGCAAGGCAAAATTTGGGGTTTGCCTCAGTCGCTGTCCTCACCTCGTAAGCAGTGGTTCCACCTTTGCGCCTGGTTTCATGGCTCTGCTCAAGCCATCCCAAAACGGGCAGCTTTCTGGTGATTTCCTTCACGCTGCCACAGTGCCAGAGGGGAAACAGGATCACCCTCCTGTTTCTGAAAGCAGAACCTGCCTGCATGGTGGCACCCCATGTGCTCTTCCATATCGATCCTCCATCCTGCAGGAACAATGTGTGTTCCTGCAGAATTGCTCTAGTTTTTGCCATTATTTTGCCAGCTGCAAATTGGCAGTAAATTGAGCAGGAAATTGCATTTTTTTCCCCTCTGATACCTGTAATCCAGTTTCATCAAGCTCTTTTTCAGTGTTTTGAGGTTTTGGTATTTTTTTTCCCATTGGTCATCTCCAAAACATAATAAATAAATAAATAAATAAATAAATAAATAAATAAATAAATAAATAAAGCAATCTTTTTTTCTATATATACCAGCTAGGTTTTCCCATGTAACCTGCTTTTCTCTTTTTGTAGCCAAATAATTTCTAGAATTTGCACTGAAATCTTGTGTAGCTAAACTTTCCCCCTTTCCTTCCTTCCTTCCTTCCTTCCTTCCTTCCTTCCTTCCTTCCTTCCTTCCTTCCTTCCTTCCTTCCTTCCTTCCTTCCTTCCTTCCTTCCTTCCTTCCTTCCTTTTATTCATCCATTCACCCTTTTTGCCAAGTAAAATATCCCTTTGCACCAGATGTCCAGAGCAACTTGTGTCCCTAAGGTATCTGACCCAATCTCGGTGTATCTACTCCAGGTACCTGGTGTTACTTTGGATGCAGCAGGGTGACCCACTTGTTCCCCAGCTGTTGCTCAAGCCTCCTGCTGCCTTGTGTCCTATCAACCTGCCCCATGTGACACTCCTACGTGTGACAACTGCAGTGTCTTTATCTTTTAAATTGGCAGCCATTTAAATATATTCTGCAAGAGAAAATACTTTCTATTACAAAATTAATGCAAATGCTCTGCCTCATTTCCATCAACAGCTCCCACGTAACCCGTAACTGATGATGGAGGCAGTGATGTCTCTACTCTGTGGCAGTGACTCTGGCTACACTCCTTTCAGTATTTAATCCAGAGACATGCAGGGAGGCCCTTGTCTGATTGATTAATGAGAAGGTTTTTGCTTATATAGAAGGATGAGGTTGGCAGCACAGGCCTCAGATGCTTTCCTGGTCAGTGCATTGACTGAGACAAAAAATGTGGCAAATGAGTTAGTTTTTTGGTGTGCAGGGTCTTGTTATAGCATATGAGGTGAGCTGAGCATCTTGCAGAGGAGGAGAGGAATCTGCAGTGATGGTAGCAGCCAATAACCTGCATGGATAGGTTTGATCTGCTGCAGAAGAAAAGGGCATTGGAGATCTCCTGAGGCATTTACCCCAAATAAGTCTCTAGATGGAATAAACCTTCACCCTTCCAAGCAAAGAGTGTGCACAGCTTCAGCTTTCAGGACAGATTTCTTCCTTCGGCAACCTGGAAATGACCCTGTCCTGTCAGGATTTCTATCCTGAGTCCTTCATTCCATACCACTCGGGGAAGAAACCCATCTCTTAATGAGTTTTCCACAGCATAAAAAGCTATGGTCTAAGTTAAGCCACACTGACTCTCCTTCTGCTTTTCCACAGACTTCCAGAAGATGATGTGTATCCCATGGGAAACGGGTCACCAGATCTATATGGGCATAGATGCGTGCCTGTATCTATGACAAGTGGCTTCTCTCCGTGACTGAACTCTCCAGGCCTAACTTCCCCCGCTGTGTGAAGAAGTCTGGCATGACCTGGAAATTTTCACATAGGAGTCCATGAAAGAAAGCAAAAAAAAGCAAGTAAGAAAAATGTATGTGGTGCAAAGCACCCTCCCTATCCCCTATAAAGTACAGGGTTCCCATAGCAAGGCTGCCGTAGAGAAGACATTTGGAGAGCTGGGTATCAAGGGTTGTGGACTTGTTGAGGGATGAGCCACTGCCTGGGCTACCAACTCAATTCCTGAGCACTACAAGGGGTAAAAGGCATGTCATCAGTGTTTCTGAGTCCTGAAAGGCTAACTGTAGAGGAGGTAAACTCTTTTGGGTCATGTTTTAAACCTCGTACATTGTGCACCTGTTGTTGACCAAAGGAAAAATAAATCCCAGTGGGAAATGATGGAACACCCACAGGTGGGCCTAATTAATGTCTAGGCACACCTGGGGTGCACATGGTGAGACATTTTACCTTTTTAGACTGTGTGGGTTTCCGGTGTGGTTGTACATCTGTGTATTTGCACATAAAAGTGTTATTGTAACACCAATATGACCGGGACCAATCGCCACCACACAAATATAAAGGTAAATATGGGTTTTGACTCCAGCAGCTGAGAATTTAAGCACTATAGCTCAGCATCTGAGAGCAGTAAATCATTTAGCATGTTTAATGCTACAGAAACATCCTTCACGGAGTTACAACATTGATTTTAAAGCTCTTAATTACAGACCCATCAAGCCCAGGAACAAGGGTTTCATATCTTTCAATCAACTCAAGGAGCCTTCCTGGCTGTGGTAGTATCTTCAAGGGAGATATCAGAGCTGAGTGAGGTCTGGATGTGGTCAGCGGGAGAGCAGCCCTGTGTTATTCATAGAAATATGGCAGGTATGCAAACTCCTGTTGAGTTTCTAAACTGCATTCAGGTTTTCCAAGAAGAAGTCCTGGCAGTTTTTCTTTCAGAGAGGAAAGGGGCTGGCGTAAAGCAGATCAAAAGGGAAGGGGAGCTTACCGCTTGGAGAAAAAATCCTTTCCTTCCTTGTGTTGTTTTGGCGTAGGGAAAAGTGACAAACGAGTTCCTACATTTCCTATGGCAAGGTAGGCAAAGCACAGCGCCTGACACCATATCAAAGGGACGAGCTGGGAGGTCAGCATGAGGCGCAGCTCTGCATCACGAGCCCCGCACTCTGCCCCTGCCAGCACAAACTCACCAGCTGCCATCTCACAGCAATTTAGCTCCATGGCTTTCTACGGGAAGCATCACGACATCCCCTTTCAGGGAAAAGAAAGAGGGCTCCAGCAAATAAAAGGGCCAAATTACCTGAATGCAGCAGGGAGAAATATGAAAGGACACATCTAACAAAGAGTTTGTGCGGCTTGCTAGGTTCTGTCATCAGCCGACGGGCTCCTGGCCGAGGAAGGTCAGAGCAGCACCCCTCTGCTGCAACAACGTCTGAGATGATGGGGCTCATTCATGCTGAGTCTCGAGATCAAAATTTTCCTGTTTTGGTGATGCCTCTTTTCCCCTCCTAATTGTGAAGGCAAGTGTTGGAACTGAGAACTATATTTTCTGCAGTCATTTAGAAAAATAAAGGGAAATGGTGGAGAAAAGGTGAAGCAAACGAACGAATTAGCTATTAACAGAAGCAGGTAGGTTAATCTATTTCTCTCCCAGTTGTGTTCTGCAAGCTGGAGCAGCCCCAAAGACAGGGGAAACACAGGGATTTCAGCTGCCCCCTGCAGGGTATCCAGCCGGGACAGCTCTCAGAGAAACTTGAAGAGATAGAGCTGGGAAAAGAGGCCCAGACCCAGCACCAAGTCTTTATGGGACGACATCTTTATGCCCGATTCTGGGGCAGGTGTGGTGGCCATGGCAAAGCCAACCTCTGTGAAGAGCTCACACATAAATGAGCCTCCCCAGCAGGCAGGTGCCGGGGAGCCAGAAAAGCAGGGTAAGGAGTGACCAGGAACATGTCGCAGACAGTCACCTGTAATTTTGTTCTCCAAGTTTTCTCTTCCTCATCCTGCACTGGAAAAATCCTGAGAGATCACGGATGGAGCATAAAAAAAAAAAAATGGATAAAGAAGGCTTAATTTATAGGGGAGCTGCAATTTTTAATCCTGTGCCCCAAAGAAACCACTGCCTAGGCAGCCAAATCCTATCTGCAGTGAGTAATGAAGGCAGGAGGTAGAGCACAGGCCCCCATAGCAGCCCCATATGTCTAAGCTGGTGAACAAGCAGATGCGTCAGCCTTCTCCGCCCAGGAGGCTGAAATTCCCCTCATGAAGGGCCCTCTAACATTAATTGCAGAGACACAACCTGCCTTTTTATAAGACAAATTAATAATTTCCTTAATCCATCATCAGGAAATGGAAGGCTTTGATGCTTTAATTCCTTTCCTGTGACCATGGCAACAACAAAAAAAAAAAAGGGGGGGGGGGTTGTTAATTTTCTCATCCATGAGAATTTAGGCAAATAGCCTGTTAGCACTCTTTGTCTGTGAGTGAGTCTTTGCTGGAGATGAGTCCAGAGAATTAAAACAAAAGGCAGGTAGCAAAATGGGGTGCCTGGGACATGATGGCATGGCAGTAGGAAGGAAGCCTCCGTGCCCTTTGCCCGGGGGTGCAGGTTCACCCTGGGGTGCACAGGCTCATCCCTAGCTCCCCGTCCATCAGCTTCAGTGGGGCTGCAGGAGGGCATTGGTTTCATCCCCACCATCTGTGGACCAAAATGCTCGTGGGGCTGCTGTGAAGGGAGGCTCCTCTGCCAGAGCTTGCTTTAGTTATTCTGCAATAACTAAAGGCTGGATTCCTAGCGCTTGAATCAGGCTGGATGGTCTGAGGGAGGCTGATTCACCCAAGTTTGACTTTGCTGGGATGAATGAAGCCAAGGCTTTGCCCGAGTGAAGGTATCAGAGCAAGGATCTAACAAGCATAATCCCCAAATTGAGCACGCCGTCCAGCTGGGAGGAGTCCGCATTCAGCTGCTATTAGGAGGCAGTGTCTTTTCAGGTCCTTGGTTCAAACCCTTGTGGTAGGCTGACTTGTTCAGTCAGAGGAAATGCTTCTCATGGGTTCGTGTTCCTTTGCACTCTGGGTGTAAGGTCCTTTGCTTTCTAACACATGCTGTCGACACACACTCCTCTTCCCAGCTGCGTCATAAATGCTGGATAATACCCGAAAGTTTTCATTTCACAGCTGCTGTGGGAATATGAAGTGATTACAGGTGGGAATAGGAATAGATTTGCAAGCTGTGAATGGGCAAAGAAGTGCCAAAGGGCACCCCTGCATTCAGCACTGAACAGTGTTGTGACCTTTGCTAGTGACAGACACTGGGACATGTCCCTGGTCTGCAGAGCACACCTTGGCTGCCAAAAGTCTTTGAGTGTCTGTGGTGAGACTTGGCCGGTAGGCATCGTGAAGCCAAGTTTTATGAGCTTCATGAAGCAGCCCTCCTGAAAGAAGAGCCTGTGTAACCAAAGGAGAAAAGCGACTTTGAAAGACACTGACCTTGCTCGACCAGACGTCAGGGTTTCCTCACCAGCGGGTGCCACTCCAAGGATCGTGCCCTACACAACAGCTTGGTTTCTCCAGACAACTGCTGACTGGCTGCTGCATTTTTCTGGATCTTCAAAACCCAAGGCGGCACTTTGCCGATAGCGCTGAGAAATAGGAAATAGTTGTTGCAACCCCGTGTTTCACAAGGCCGGTGAGAAATTTCCAAAGAGGATACCTCAGCAGTCCCAAACTAGGGCTTCTTTGTTTACATTCAAAGAGTAACAAAAATAGAAATCAAATGAAAGTAGAAGAAGTATCCCACCTCTGAGGGAATGGGAGATGGAGATGGACCCTAAAATCACACAGCTCAGGGGCAAGACTCTCAAGCAGCAGTGCCAACAGAAGATGATTTTCTCTTGTAAATATGAACACTGATGTGGTATTAAGATACCTGAAAGTAGTTCAGTTATTCTGCCATTGCAAACTGAACTTCCCACAAGAGAATTACAGTTAAATACATTTAACTTTCACCATGTGCTTAATCTGCATTTCTTAAAATGCATGTGGGCTCGTTTAACCTCTAGGGAACATTTACTCACTGAAGATGGCCAGTCACTAACTGATCCCTCTGCAAATTAATATCTTGCCTTTTGTACTCCATTCCAGCTACAAAAGCCAGTTGTGAAAGACTATGCCGATACCTACAGGAGTCAGACTTTTTTGGCTGGTGGCAACCTACCTGCTTGGCTGAGCGCATAGAGCTGATGCACTTTTTAGTTTGGGCAGGATGAATGTTCTCAGGGAGGCAGAGAGGTGCGCGGATGCATGCTGTGTTTACTGTTAAGGAGATGATTAGTTTGAACACATGTATGTGTGTGGGCTTAGAGGATTAAGCATGATTGTGTGCTGACAGTCAATACTATTTGCATTTTATCATGTTTAAGTGATATTAACACAGAAGTCATGATGCAATGCGTTGCAGTTTCATTCTCCACCATTACAGCAGTTCTCCCTTGCAAGTGCAAATGTACTGGAAGGCTGACCTAAACGTAGGAGAAGCTGAATGCTGATCCTTATCTTAATGAACAAATACAATTAGCCAAGTATAAGAGTGTCAGGTATTGAAATGATCCTTTATAATGCCTCCTTTCTTTTATTTCATGGTGCTGATCCTCTCCTGATGGTATCAGAGCAGTATCTCATCACAGCACCTGGCAAAAACTACCTGAGTGTCCGTGCAGCATCATATCCAGGCAGTCTGTCCAGGTCCAGGCTAAGCAGACATTTCTATTGTGGTTGGACTTCCTCAGATGTACAATGGCCTTTTAGGGAAAAAAATAAAATATGTATTTAATGGCTTCCAGCTCAGCTTTCTTGACTGTCTCCAAAAGTGGAGAAAACTTCATTTCCTTCTACAAGAGATGGTGTCCCTCATATAATAGCTATCAACACTGAAAAAATGCTTACAGAGAAAAGAGATGGGAACCAGCATGGCTGAAAATGAACCTCATCAGATGCTGATGATCACTCCACTGGCAATTTATGATAATGAGAACATGAATGAAGGGGGTCTTTGTCTCCCTTTGGGGATCTCTCTTGGCAAAAGTATGGCAAGGACAGTGACTTTATTTTGGTTGGTTTATTTTTATCTTTCCTTTATTTTGGTTGCCTGCTCTCCTTCGATTTATAGTATTTTTTGTAATAAGCCAAAAATGTCAATCTTTCATGAAGACCCTACTGCTGGCCTCATCCCCTCTAGAGTGAGGTTTCTGCCTAGAAAATGAGGGGGGGAATAATGGATTTTCATAGGTGGAATGTTTTAAGAACAGGTTACACACACACTTTTCAAGGTTGCAAAATTGCGTTTGCATAAGCTTTATTTGTATAATCTCACCGCTGAGTACAAGTTATAAGAGTTGATGCTGATCCAGACTTGATTCCATTGATTAATAGGCACCATGTGCAACGCATTTATGCTTTGGGAAGCACAGAGCTCTTCCCCCTCAGTCAGGGCAGGGGACATTTTCTTGATCAGAGCAATGGAAACTTGAATCTTTGTGTGATTCTTCATCAAAGAGACATCTGGGACTGGCTGTCTGGGCTTTTACAGCCAAAGAGCTACATCAGAATTGATTGCCCAGACTGTTTCAAACGAGTCTTCACAGACTGCAATGAATAAGACTTCTTGTGGAGGTTTATTTTTAGTCTCTTTCAGGCTAAAGTTTTCAAAGCAACAAAAATTATTTTACCTGCTTATGCAATTATACAAGCGCATCCTGCTTGATCTAGCCTCCATCCCCAGCACTTTTTCAAAGAGGCAAGTAGTTTTGTCTGGATTTGACACCCCGATTTAACTGAAGAACTTAGGGTTAGATTCAGGAGAGGTTTAGGTGTGGAAATCCCTGATTTCTAGGTTTCTGGCCACCAGCATCTTGTGAGCTGCACTCAGATTACCTACATGGCTCATGGTGAAAGTTGGGTGCTTCATAGCTTGACCTAAAGGAGTCCGCAGGATAAAGTGGGATCTTCCTGAAGGGAGCACTCAGCTGCTTACATTCAAGCACGAGGAAAAGTGGAGGACAAGGGTGTATCTGCAATTCTCTCTTGCACTAAAAGCCCCTTGAGGCTGGAGTGAGGCAATCCTGTCTGCTTGGGATCCATTGTCTGAAATCTTCTCCTGGAGATTGGTACCTACGCCCTTTCTTTCAAAAGACTCCACACAGATCAGTCTTTTAAAAACAAAGCAGGAAGAAGAAAAGGTGGTGATAGCTTTTATTATATAATGCCTTGGTATTCAAAGTATATGCTGAGGAAGTGGGAGGCTTGGGTTCCTCTCCCGCCTCAGCCCGAGGGGTTCAAACCCATGTCTCCCACATCCCATAAGAGTGCCCTAACAACCAGGCTGGAGGCTACCTTGGGCGGAGGATCCTCCACCCCTGCTTTGAAACTGCACCACTCTGCAGCAAGGAATTTAAGACTCATGAGGGGGGTGAGGGGAGGGAGTGAGGGAGCGCGTGCATGCCTCCGAAACCTCGAATTGAGGCCAGTCACAAGGGAGTGGGAGCCCTGGGCTCTCTCCTCACACTCCCCAGACTTTTGTTGTCCAAGGACTATTGCGTGTTGACTGCAGGCACAGTCACGTATTTCTCCACGCAGATGAATGGTTACAGCCTCCAACTTTCTCTTCCCTCCTTGGCACCATGACTCTAGGAAAGGTGTTCAGTACGGACAACCAACAAGTGGGGACTGTCTTTCTTCCCAACCCCCTGGGCACCCTTCACCCTGATGGCACTTTCCCGGGGGACAGTAAATGCAAGCCCAGAGCCTTGAAGAGTGAAGAGGGCCAGGCCTGCTCTTCACAGGCTGAGCGCTTCTTCTGCCCCAGGCTGCATGGAAATGGTGGGACCCTCCTTCACCCCTTCCCCATCTGCTTGGTGGGTGTGCACACGTGCAGCTCTCATCACATGGGCAGACTCCAAGGACAGCTATCAGGGGCCCAGCAAGCCCCTAAACAAAGAAATACCTGGTTTCTTCATGCCAGGAAGGCTTAGGTAGGAGTCAGGCAACAGGCTGCCAACCCTTGTCTGTGCTGGAGGTACAAAGAAATGTGGATCTTAGCACCTGTGTAAGCCCTAAGGTGAGTAAGGTATTTCTAGGGCTTTCAGGCAATGGCAGGGTTAAGTGGCAGAGTTGAGTTTTCCAGAAAAACTGCCTGGACACATGCACTTCAGTTGAGTTTATTCCCCTTGGTTTTGATCCTACCTACAGCAGAGGAGGTTTCTTTCTGCCCAAGCGGGCATGCTGGGTGGCAGGCGGGGAATTAATGTACCCTCCCTGATGTTAGACAATAAATCAACTCCTCACCAAAATTCGGGATTAAGCGCAGTCCAGATAAATCAAAGTGGGAAATTCAGCTCTTTCCTAAACTTCAAGGCAATGGATTAGAGAAGAGAAACACATTCAGCTTTTAAGAAAGCCTCATGACTCTTTCAGTTATGATACGATTAGGTGTTAAAACTCTAGCGGGGCTGATATTTCTCCCAGTGTAAGATCAACTTTCTCAGTTAAAAAAAAAAAAAGGAAAAAAAAAAAAAAGGAATTATGCAAACAATTTAACAGCAGGGGCCAGTCTTTATTACAGTCCCCTCAGGATGGGCAAATGAAAGCCCTGAACAGCTACCAACAACAGTAGCCACAGTTACAGTAACAGGGCTTAAATATCATTTGAGCCTGGCAACTCTCACCAGCAAGGAGAAGGCACAAAAAAAAAAAAAAAAAAAAAAAAAAGCACATTATGCATATTAATACGTGATAGAAGTTTGCCTCAATACCAGTTTCAGGGAAAGGATCATCGCCTCTTAAAAAAAAAAAAAAAAAAAAGCTGGAGGGAAAAGCAGCCTTTCTGGTAAATCTGTGACAACAGCATCAGCAGCTCGGACTGGTTTGTTGCCATTACTCCTGGCAGCCCAGCAAAGCCATCTCCCAGAGATCTACACGTCCCTCTGTTAAGTAATCGCTGCGCTCGCCTTCATTACACTGCAGCAAAGGAATCCCCATTAGCCAATTAACCCAGCCATTAGGAGGTCCCTGTGAGCACTGCCTGCACCTTCCCCACAGCCCAGCCTTCGCCCCAGCGAGCGGCCTCCAGAGAGGAGGAAGGAGAGACCTGGTCTGCCATGCTGGGGCCTGGCAGGGAGGCCTGGCTGCTGCTCCCCTCACGCCCTGGGGAGCTCTCCTGAGCAATGTCTCCCATGCGGAGGGCTCTGCCTCTGCCAAAAGGAGCCCCCCCGATGCCTCCCAGCGGGCCCAGCCCTGTCCGTGCACTCCCCAGGATGGCACCCGCGGGGAGCAGGCTTCAGCCGGCAGCGCTGGGCCTTTCACTTTCTGCTTTCAGCAGCGGGTTCTGCACAGCGTCTGTCGCAACTTCTTACAAACACCCCGATACACGAAGGCCTGACCCAGGCGAACAAAGAGCAGTGAGGCTCCTTCAAGGCCCCGCACTTTCCAAAATGCTCTTCCCCGTCCCCATGGACCGCAGGAAATTCATCGCCGTGTCCCCCGGTCACAGCACCTCCATGCTCTCTCGAGGCCTTGATCGCCTCTGTCATTTGCTGCGAGAAATGGAAGCAGAGCCTTTTCCATAAAACTATTTAAAAAATGCAGATTTGCTTCCCTTCTGCGCCGATGTGTCTGCATGACGTGACACGCCGTTCAAGCAAACCCAGCTCTACTGACATGGATACCCACAGAAATGAACACACACGTGCAGGCCCAAAAACAAATGTAAAAGTTTTAAATTCACGAGCACGGACATTTACACCCACTGATGCAGAGACAACAGCACGTAGTTTCTCTGATCTGTTATGAATATTACTCAGGAATCTATATAAGCATTAACCACATACCTACATTTATTTGTGATCTTCGCAGAATGCTTAAAAGTAATTGCAAAAGGATTTGTTGAGTAATTCAAAAAAAAAAAAAAAAAAAAAAAAAGGGAATGATTGTCAGGAGATGACCTGGTTGTGGGAAGAGGCACTTACTTAATTCACTGCATGAATGACTCACGGTGAATTACTTGCATAACTCCACTTGCGGAAATCACTACTCTGCAAAAGTGCATACATGTTAAATCAACCAAAGCACCGAGTGGTCCATATTCTGGGTACAATGTGGTCTTCTTGCCAGTACAGAATGAACAAAAAATCTAGCTAATCTCTCAGCCTGGCAGGGAGGTAGGGGAGAAATCCTCTTTTTTGCTGTCCTGGCAATGTTTCCAAAAGAAAGTTGTACAGCACGACTTGCCCTATTCATGCCTGGCATTTATGTTAAAAAGAAAATCTGGGCTTGTAATATTCAAAAGCAAGCTCTTGTTGACAGTGAAACTTTAACTAATAATTCTTAGGCTGTATTTCCCACCCAATTCAATTTCATGTTATAAAAGGTAATTATGGTTCTTTTCTGGAAAATGCAGAGCTCTGTGAAGAATGTCAGCTGGTGAGAATACTAGCAAGATTTGTTTTCTTCAGGCTTCAGGCTCAGGATAAGTCCCTCTTTTATTTCCTATTTGTGATTGAAGGTACAAAATTTACCGGAATTAAACAAAAGGAACTATTTTTCACTGCCCCGCACCTTAATTTCTCATAGCAATTCGAAAAACCTCAAAAACAAAGAATACACACACACACAAAACAGAACAGAAAACCATGGTTTATTTGTAAGTCTCATGTGTCTGACACGATCCTACAGCCGTACCACACGTATCAAATTCACATGTTGGAGTGACCAGGTGATACACGTGTCCTTGGCTGCAATAATGTAATTTAGACAGTGTAAACTGGGAACTTTTCTCTGGGTATAGTTAAGGCATAGGCTTCAGGTAGTATTACAGAGCTCTTTTGCTAGGAGCTTTACTGATTATAAGGAAAACCTTGGTCTATAGGGAGGCTCAGCCCTATGTTGCACGAGGAGCAGCTGCAGTAGGACTTTCTGGGTACATCGAGCAGCCCGTCCTAAAGCAGACGTCCACTTGGGAATCGCAGCGCTGAGGGCAGCAGTGTCCTCAGGGAGGCAGCAGCAGAAATGTGTTTCCTTTTGTAGGGCAGCCTCAGTCCTAAAGCACCAACTCTGCAAACAACAGGCCTGTGTGCTGTGGGAGCTGGAGTCTCGGCTGCCACCACCCAGCCTGGTGGGTGGCAAAAGCAAACTGATCCTGCTGCCTGGGGAGACCCGATACCCCGAAGCAGGAGCTCTGGAGCAGAGTCCCCATCTCTTCCTGGTGTTCATGCAATTTCTGCTAACTGTAGTTGAATGAAATGCAGGCGTACTCCCTGGAACCGGGACCAGAACCTGGGATTTCCTTTTCCCTGAAGAAACATAACCCCCAGCGTCCAGCCCCAGTGAGGAACTGGGACCCCTTTGGCCCCCAAACTGTTGTGCTGCTGACCACACGATTCATTTAACCACGGCGAATGTTCCTGCCAAAACCATCCCGAGGTTACGATAGCTGCGCTGTGGTCGCAAGGTGGACTTCTGGTACAACACGAGAATTTTTTAACAGATACTCCAGCACCACGTTATAAAAGGACGGGTAGCAGTTTACATTGCATCAGTCCTAGAACTTGCCACCCTGGGGGATTACTGACAAATACATAATTGATCTTGTAGTAGGAACTGCATCATGATAATATGTACAAGTGCTTGAGAGTTAGTAGATCTAGGGAGAAACTTGGAGCAGTTTTCAGAAATGAGTAGTTTTACAGCATCTTGTTAAATTAACAAACTCGGAGGTAAAGGATTGAGAGATGACACCAGATTTTGGAGTTGTGCTGCTAACCCACTTCACTTCTGCGTCTATTAACTTTATCCAGCCCATTGAGCTCGTTAGCTGTTTGAGGCACAGACCATCTCTGATCTGTACTTTTGCCACTGCAGGGGTTCCTCCTTAAAGTCATATAATGATTTTTGAAAATCTATTGGAATTACATTTTAGTCACTGCCATTGAGGCAAAAAGCTTGAAAATGTGATCTGTGAGATCTCAGCCAGCGGAAGAATGGTGAAAAATGAGCTGAAATGTATTCTTCTGTGCCGTATCTCATAATGGAGGATTTTCAATCCTCGGAGTTGGCAACGACACAAAGAGGTGCTTGGAGCTTTTGGGCACAACCTGTACTTTGCTCAGCCCCGCGTTTCTGCCTTCACCCACACAGCCGCAATGATGACAGAACGCGGCACGCTTCTGAGAAACGCTTTTTATTGTCCAACAGGAGCTGTCACGTGAACGTCAACAACAGAAACCATTCCGCAGCAATAAAAAAAAAATCAAATTAGTACACAAATGCAAAAAACAAAACAAAACAAAAAACAGAGTTAAAATGATGAAAAAGCAGTGCGATGTTACACAATGTAAAACATACAGAGAAAGCCACATTCTTCTGCTGAAGTGTCAGAAGCTCATCACCTTCACAGAGGGCAGGTGATGTAAGTAAATAATTTTTCTTTCCCCCCCCTCAAAAAAAAAAAGGGGCAAACTTCAAAGGGAGATGTTTGGAAGGGTCAGATTAATACAAAAAGCAGCATTTTCAGTAAAGTATCTATACCGTTTGGATCCTTTGTCCCCTTCTCGTTCTTTCTGCAATCTTAGTTCAAGCACGTATTGGGAAAATGAAAAGAAATTGTGTCAATATCACTTAAATAAACAGCATTTCTGATCTTGGTCAGAAGAAGGTCCTCCGCCTTCCAAAGAGGGGTATGAACAGAAGACTACACCCATCTGGCAAATGAGCTCTGGTTCAGCTCACCGAGCATAATTTTGCCCTTAAACTAAGCAAAACCTGAGATAACCAATTCTTAAGAGCCATGTTGGCATTGAGTCTCCCAGTGGTCTTTAAGGAGGGGTGGAGCAAAGAGAGACCAAAATTAATGTCTGAAAAAAACCCACCCTGTTCTTTAGATGGGAAATAGAGGCTGTTCCTAGACTTTTAAACCAAGCAAACAGCAGTTCCACAACTGGAGATTTGCAGCATCACTGCATAAAATTATACCCGTTAGAAATAAGACTCTGGAATACTTTAAGGCACCTCAAGGTGAAGAAACATTTTAAAGGCTTTAATAACTCAGAAGACTGAGTTCTTTTTCCAAGATCCCCAAGAAGGAATGTAGCTAAAAATAACCAGCTTTACTATTCCCAAATAAAGCATGAAATTTTGCAAAGTGGAAGTTTACAACCATTTGAACTTCTCTTTAAAATGAAACATAAAACACCTCGCTGGAGAGCTAATCTGTACGTTTAACAGATCAAGACTTCCAGCAGAGGAAGGCCTTTTTCATACCTGTTCTGAGTTTGGCCATGCAGGTACGGTGCTCTTTCTCGTTCGGATAAAATTAAACGGGTGGGTCAATCTTCACAATAGTCATCTACACAAAAACAACTCTCAACAATGAAAAAACAAAATCTAAACAAAAAAAAATCTGATTAAAACATTTTTGTCACTTTAAACTAAGAAGATGGACATAAAGGCAACAACAGGCACAGATGACTCGCTATCGGTTGCTCTATTCAGAAGTGAATGGTTTTCAAGTGTTTTTAAAAATTTGGTTTTTGATACCTACAGCTTGTAATGTCCTGTCAAAACACGTGAAGGAGCAGAATCAGCATTTTCAGAGATTCCTTGCATTTTTTTGTGCGCATTCAGAAAGCTACAGGATCAAATTAATTCTGGCTCATAGACTGATAGCTAGATCTGTCAGGGTCTCATACCAGCGAGTCTGCAGCAGCCAGCGTTTTGGAGTTCTGCTCTGACATACAACTTCCCATAGATTCATTTCAGAGCTGAAATGAACAAAAACTGTAATTATACCCTTGGTTTACACGTGCACATCTCCTTTGCTTTGATAAAAATTAAAGCCAAGGTATATGGCCAGGAGAATGTGCTGTTCTCTTAAGAGTGTTTAGAGGTCTTAGTGTCATACTTATTCTCGCGGAAGAGCTATCTAGAAATCAAAAGAATTCAGCATCGTAGCACACAGCCAGACCCCATGGAAATGTCCAAACTGCTCAATAAAGAAGGAAAGCACACGAGCTCAAGCGCCAGCCCCTGTTACCTGTCTGTGCTACCTGGAGTCGGCTCACTCCAGCTTTGTTTTGGCGCACTCCAGCTGGATCTCTCCTCAATGCTCGAGCAGAGTTTGGACATGGTTCATGCCATGGATCCCTTCCAAAAGGCAGTTACAGACAAGCACGGCAGGCTGAGCTTTCTTCACGCTACAGAGTCCCCCAGCATTATCCCATGTGACTTTACACAGTCAAACACTTCTCTACATCTTCACATACCTCCGCAAGACAAACCCCACTCTACTGAGCTGCAGAATAGACCTGTCTTATTTCAGACGATTTGAATTGAAAAGAAAAGGTAAGAGCACACACTGGATGATAAATGTGTGCCAGGAACATAAGGGGACCGTACAAGTCCAGCGAAGCCCAAGGGCAAAGTGGTAGAGAAAAGGGGACGTGGCTGGTGTGCTCCAAGAATTAGCTATGGGCTTGCTGCTTACATGAGTCAATCTGTGCTGCTCAGCTTTCGGGACACGCAGTTGTTCCCTGACTGCCTTTTATTTAGCACCAGACCTAGCACAAGACTCGTGTTACGCATCACTGCACAAAGTCCAGTTCCACTGATCTCAAAGACATTTGTTGCAGTCAGCTGCACCCCACAGAAGTGTCTGAACCTGCCAAAAGAAAGCTAGGGGCAGCAGCGTTTCATTTTGTAACTTCCTGCTAACATTACAGGAGGATGTTAGCAGCAAGCCAGACACCCAATGTTTGTCTTTTTTCCCCCTCCACCCCAGCTGGTGGTAGTGGAGGCAGTAAGAAGACCTCCCCCTTCTCCTGGTACCTCACAGCAGGACAGCAAGCCCCATGCAGCGAAGCTGCTGCAGCAGGAGAATGATGATTCTGCCCCTTGCCACCAACTTCTACACGGGACAAAGTCCTACTTGAGCCCCGGTCCTCAGGCACAGGCTTTGGCCTCAATTTAGATCTCAACAAGGAGAGAGTAATTTTGTATTTCAGTCAGTTATTTGCCGGTAGAGCAGCTTGAAATGAGAAACATTTGCGTTTGCCTTACTTTTGGACTGCTGGGTGAACATTGGGTAAATCACATTTATCTTACAAAGGTAATGCAAGCATCTTCAATACATTTTGTAAAGCACGGTATTTTCTGTGTCCTGAAGAGATGTGTTGCTTTTTAGTGTCTTACTTTAAACAGTAAGATGAATAGATTTATTTGGTACTGGACCTCAAAGGGTAGCTATCTCACTAAACATGAAAAAAATCTGAAGCAGCATAGCACTTGCTTGATTTTGTAATGTAGGGAAATAGTGCCTTTATGTTAAAGTGCTTTGCTAAATCAGGACATAACTTACAAATACAGAATCCCTCTCTCACTGCATTCTCCTCGCTATTAGCAACAGCCATTCAAATCTACAGGTTGTGCCTTCCTACCCATTCCAGTAGGATGGTAACTTCAAACAGCTCGAGTTCAACAGATCCCCTGATGCAAAATTTTAAATATACTAAGGCTAAATATTTTTAACATGTATTTAATGAATTTGTTGTGTACCCTGCAGTTACAGCTTTGGCTTGAAGGCACAAATATTAAGGCACAATAAATGCAAATAACGTATACATTTCAATGTGTTGTGTTGGAGATAACTTTGTACTACATGGTATTTAGGTATAATGACATGTCATTCAAAGATTTCCTCAAGTTATTTTAATACTTTTTTTTCTTTGATAACCTGGATAAAAAGAGGAATGTATGTTAAATTATTTAAATATTTCTTCAGTGCAAATGTGGTAATTTTCTTCTAGAGTATAGAAGATGGAGATTGATTTTTTCAGCATTTGGATTTCAGCAAAATAAAACTTGTATTTACATTCATCTTGAACAGCACTACTTGAATTATCAAAAAAATAAGTATATAGTACTTTTTGCTATCAAAAAGGAAAAGTATTTTTGGCTTGTTCAATTCTTTTTTCTATCAACCTGCATGACAACTTACGACAGGTAGAAAGACAGCCGCGTTAAACAACTAAGATGTCTGCTACCAAATCTACTGCTTAGGCACAGCTGTCAAGGTAAAGTGACGCTCAAAAAAATTTGTTTTTGATTGCTCTCAAAATATCTCCGAAAGAGAAAAGGGATACGTTCCAATCTTTTGCTTCAACAAATTCCAAATATGCACCCTAGACCTGTTAGGTGTCCTGCACCTGTTTAAATAAACTCCCAAATAAAAACTGAGCCTTCCTAATTTCCTTGGCAATACAAACATAATTATATCTGGAAAGGAAAACATATTGCACTGAAATTGAACAAACAGGGACAGCAAAGATTTTCTTCTCAGTATTAAATAGAAAGGATGTCCAGTGCAAAGAATCGCCCCCTCCCTTTCCTCTCCCGTTGACCCTTGAAAACATCGAGAGTTTGGATGTTCTCAGCTTTACATTCCATGGAAAACAATCGTGGTTATCAGGAGTCACAGTGCAGTTTCAGTGATGCATAATCCTGAGGAAGGATCCAGCGAGGAGTCTGCAGCAAGCTGGCCGTTCTGAACAACTTCTGGATAATTCTTACTGAAGTAAACCTAGGGAAAACAGCAGATTCTGCATGTCATTATACTTGAAACATCTTTGAGTTTAAAACACACTTTCTGGAGATAAACACAGAACAGATAAATACATGCCCCTAAGGAATCTGAACAGGAACTTCAGGTTAGGAGTACTCGGTAACTGTGTGTCACTGAAAAATTAGTAAAATTACTGTATGATCTTATTATAACAAAGTCTAAGAAAAACCCCACACAACCTGTAGATCCACTCAAATCCTGGTGATTCAGATCAATAGATATATTTTATCGCTTTACATTAAACTGATAAGTAAAACCATTTTACTAGCTCAAAACATGGAGATAAATTAAAAACAGGCTGACAAAGAAGCTGTGAAATCTTGCGTCTGCACAAGGGTTTCTCATTTTCACACATAAAATGAGCACAATGGATTCGGATGTTAATATCGGGTTGTAATCCCTATATTTTACAAACTATGATTGACAACCATTGAAACTTCGAGGTGTATGTATGAAATATCCCAGCGTTTAATTTGTGCTGCAGAGCAGTTATAGGGCCTATAGAAACGTGATCTCTGGATAGTGAGCCACAATAATGAAAGAAGAAGCAAAAGCTTTAACAATGACTCAACCAAGCAACTTCTCTAAAATGTAAGATGATACCAAATAATAGGACAGTTCTTTGCCAAGCCTTTGAGTTCTTGAATTCTACCAATTTCTAGCTGAACTAGAAGAGATACAGGTTTCCTGATAAATGTATAATCAGAACATAAAGGAAATGAAATGCTGTCAAGTTTCACTGTTCCACAATCATCAGTTTTTAGTAGCTGTATCATATCTCTGTTCCTTGACAGATGCGCATAACAAAATGAAATAATGTCAAGACTTGTGTGCTCTTATCTAAAAATGTGTTTGGGTGAAAAAGGACTTCAAATGCATTTTTTTCAAAGAAGAATGTGAAAAGTTTTGTTTGAGCCTTTAAAAACAGAAAATGCACTATCTTTCTGAAGCTGACACATGTCATGAGTTGGGTCTCACAGTCATACTGCTCTGACTACAGCTTATGAAATATTTCTCCAATTTGTATTCGAGAGCGTTGTCAACAAAGTTTGGCTTGTTTGATAATAATGTCCTTTTCATATGTGTGAATGCACGTAGAAGACATGGGGGATAAAAGAGAAATAGCTGTTCCATGGAAACACCCCAGTAAGCACCACTGTCACCCTTTGTGTACACACACTAACGTGGGATATGCGTATCTCCAGAATTTCTGGAGAATATTAAGGTGTGATTTGAGCCAAGAGCAGGACTGGGAGGCCTGGTGGAGGCATTCCTCAGGAACCAGCCCCGATGGGATGCAACAGAGGAGTTATTGGGGTGCCCGCAGCACTCACACCGCAGAGCCTGCAGCCTCAGTGGTGTTTTCCCGTCCTTTGCGCAGTTTAAAATACAAAACTCCAGCATACTTCTAACGTAGCTTCTGAGCGTGATTTTGTTTTCAGAGTTAACAGAAAACCTTGGCACATTACTAGAGGCCTAATGAAATGGCAGCTGCTTTTCAACTGTCTCATTGCAATTCTTCCCCTGAGCCCAATCCCTCAAGACACCAATGCTCAAGTCTTGTATAAAGCCTCTTCCACTGCCAGCAGAGCTGCAACCTTCTTGTAAGTAATCACTGCGGTCAGATAACACCTAGTGTTTTAGTATTTACACATCTGTCAGAGCTTTAAAATAAAATCACTCTCACTTTTCCCTCAAAGTATTTAAAAACTGATTGATCAAAACAAAAAAAAGGCCCTATCCTGATGCCACCAAAGCTTGTGGAAAAGCCTCCCTGTGCTGACAGCAGCATGGAGAACATACCAAGGTTTTTTTTTGTTTGTTTGGTTGGTTGGTTTTTTTTTTTTTTTTCAATCTGAATAACTGAGCAGTTTTTTAACTGTTTTAATTTCTCACTTTCCCACAGGATTTTCTCCTAATAAGCTTCTTGTAAACTGAACCAAGACAGAAATGCAGTCTCCTGATGCCTAGCACAACTCCACTGCAGCTCGTAGGCTACTTAAAATATACTCAGCAGTCTCCTGTCTGAGCCCTGCCTGCGTTGCTTTCTTTCATATTTGCACAAAAATCTGGGATATTGAGTGAGCAAAAGAGACATGCAATGAGCAAGCCTGGATCGATTCAGAAGCCTGAGCTAAGTTTTCAGCAAGTGTGGTGATCCTGAAGAGTTAGATCTTTCAATGCTTGGCTATGATAACCATGATTTTTTTTTCCCAGGAAACTTTTTCAAAGGTGTCCCAAGTTAGTCTTCCAATTTGAGGTGTGTAGCCTCTCTTATTTGCACCTAAAGGACATATGCAGAAGCCATACTGTTCCAGAAAATTTATTTAAAGTCTCACCTTACTGAAAGAAAAGCTCTTGGTAACAAGTTTGTTCTGCACAAGCTGCAGGTCCAAGGTGCAATAAATCACACAGTCATTGTCAAGGCATGGCCACGTTCCAAGCCATTTGACTTAGCAGCCTCCTGTAACGCCTTTTGAGAAGTATGTATATTTGCCATATTACCACTTCTTTTTATGTGCAGCATGCTGTTTTTCAGCAACAGAAAAAAGCTGTTCTTCATAAAAACAGTTCTTAGTAACCACAGGAGGAATGTACGAGACCAGCAGTACATGCAGCAGACTCACTGGTGGAAAAAGAGCAGCCCCCAGAATCAGCTCTTCTGACTAAGCAACTTCTCTGAACGTATGCATGAAGCACAAGGGGCAGCAGTAACAAAATCCTGGAATTATATCCAAGTCCTTTAAACAGAAAGAGCTGTAACTGTGCTTCTGGGTAGCTGCTGAATGGAGATATAGTCTCTCGATTCCCATTTTTTTGGGCTGAGTGTGGATAAGCACCATGCTTTGCATTCTTGGCAGATGCTAAAGCTTGTATCTGCCTTCTAGCCTGGGAGTTAGCAAACTTTTTCATCAAACCACATTTCAGCAGAGACTGGTTCCTGGATCTCTTCCCTTCCTGTACAAAATCACATAACATTGATGTGGTAACTGCAGATGACTATATGGGCAAGTAACATCAGGCAATTATTTTTATATATTTTGAATTATCTTTGAGTGCAGTTGTGCAACTGGGGAGGGCTGCAGGGAAGGAAGGAGAGACAGCATGACATGGCTAAACCTCTGTGCATGACAGCTGAACGGCCTCACCTCTAGCCACTGCAAGGATCAAGTCCTAGGAAGCTGGCTTTCACTTTGCAGACAAATACTGGCCTCACGAATTAGAAGCCACCTTTCTAAACAGCATTTACCTCACCTCCAGATTGTCATACACATCACAAAAAACACATCTAACCCATTCCTGTTAATGATAAAATAAAAGAAACAACACTGCAGTAATGGAGAAGGACAGCAGGAGTCATGCCGTCCAGTTAAGGACAAAGCTGCTTCCCGAGTTCTGCAATCAGTGCCATACAAGAATTTATAGTGTATGCTCTCAGCTGCAAAGCTTCACCTGAAAAATTCTTTAAAAAAAATAAAATTGTTTAGTAGGTATAAAAACAAAAAGAAGACTGAGTGTGAACAGACACAGAGACCGCATTCCTGATCTTCAAAACGTCCACCCTCAATACCTGAGCACGCAACCTCCAGGACTGCACAATTTTTCACCTTTTTCCAACTTGCCAGAAGGGTCTCTTTCTTGTCTATTTTTACTAAGAAGTAGCCAAGGCACTTGTCATTTTGTTTCCTGCCTTTACATGTTGCTTCCTTCCTAGTGTTCTCCTTTTTCTCCCCAGGAAAGAGCTCGCAATTTGTGTCACCATTTATGTGCGCACCAACCAGCTTGAGGAGAAGAAAGCCTAGAGGACAGACTAAGACCTTTGCCTCTTGTGTGGAAACTCTCTTAGGTCACTAGATCCCTAATATCTCTATCTTCCTTTCACACTTAAGTAAAGTTACATGAATATGGATCAAGTTGCTCCCAAACCAAGCACTGCAAGTCTCCGCTGCGGCAATGCTGAAACTTCATTGGCAGAAAGAAATATAACCTTGCTCTGGACATATCGTGCACTGAATTATCACAAAAGAAAAAAAAAAAAACAACACAAGCCAAAAGCTATTCAAAATGAGTTCCTCGATCACAGGTCATTTTTTCTTTTTTTTTTTTTTTTTTAATCTTCTTATCTCTGCTTCAGCTTTCAATCTGAAAAGTGAAGATGATATAGCCTCACCTCAGAGGCACATTATGAAAATTAATCCATTGATGTTTCTTAAACACTTTGATTGCCAGAGGAATGCTCACAATTACATTAATAATTCTATACTCAAGAGTAGGATTTGAATAGTAAGCAGTAAATCAGGCAGAGCCTCGTAAGGAACAAGGAGGCAACAAAACATTCAACAGCTGTTTCTTAATTGAGCGCTATTCATCCTATGTGCAGAACAAAGCAAGGGTACAAGAATGAAGCAAGAGAAAGCAAAAAAAAAATATAACACTGATTGCACCCCCAGTGACCATAATATAATGTACTGGCACTGAACTTCAAACTAGCTCTGGATGGGCCTTGTAGAAAATACAGAAACAAGAGAACTAAATGCTGTATTCTGCAGCCTTAACATGTTTTTAAAGCATGTTTTTGTAAGACACATGCCCAGCACAGGTGCGTATGTCATATACTGTTTACACGTACCAGTGTGTGTACATACATAAGGATGCAAGAAATCCAAATAGTCTTTCAACTCAGTATATAAACACACTTATCGTTTGGAAGCCTGTGCGTATCCCACTAAAAAACGCTCAAAAAATGACGGCTTAGCCTTGCAAAGCCAACAGATTCTTAAATATAGTGGAATGCCTACTATAACCTTGAATATGCTAACTTGTGATAAACAAACTGCAGAGGCAAACTTAATTATCACTTCTAAAATTACCCGTTTTGCTGTTTCAAACAGAGAAGCTGCTTCAGTCTTGCCCACTTGTTGCACCATTTTGTAAAACAAGCCATCTTTTTCTTGCAGCAAAATGTAAGGTTCACCATATTCTTTTAGTCTTCCAGCTTCTAAAACCTGTTAAATCAGCAAAATCAACTTATTAACATAAGAAATTAAAAAGCAAATATTAGAGACTATAAGCAAAAGGGGAATGAATTTTGTATCCTGAAAATGAAATATATATCCTCTTCAAACACGCATGGCACTTTTTTAGTTTATAGACCTGTTGTACAATTTTAGAGTGCCCTACAGCCATTCTACCTATAGGAATTCAATGCAAAGTTATGCAGAATATGGAAATACAATGTTTGTGAAGCCAACAAAGCAGATTATCAGATTCATTGTGTAAGAACGAAAGAAGCAGCCTAAAATGGGCTCTGAAGTAAACAGCTGTAGGTATAAACCACGCAATAACCACCAAGACGGTTAAAGGAAAATAAGTAGGTCTTTCGGATTAGAGGAGGTGAAGATGTAATTAAAGAAATTGAGGGTGTTGCTGAAAAGATAAACAATTTCTCACATCGCTTTTTTGCCAACTACATACTAGAAAGATACTTACCCATAACCTATTCTTTCTAGATAAAGAAGATGAGATGCCACAAGGGACATCGGTACTCAAGAAAAGGAGGGGAGAAGGAAAAAATCACAGAGAAATTAAGAAGGCATTAAGTCAGTATGCCACAGAGGATATACACAGTCAAAACCATTAGAAGAATTTAAGAATACACTGATTGAACCTGTAAGAAAATACTGTCAGACTAGTGACTATTTCAGGACTGCGTGGTAGCAAATATTGCACTTACATTTTGAAGAGCCTTAGGGGATTATTCAGGGACCTTTTAGACTAGCATATATATTTTTAGACAGGATAGCGATTTAGACAAAACAATCTTTAAAACACAAGCAGAAGACACACAGATCAGAGGTAGAATTTGTTCACCATGATTTTAGCAAAAGGAAATTGTACCTCATAAATTTGATAAAATTCTTAATGCACCAGATGAAGAGTAAGGGAAGAACATTTTATACGAATTTCCAGAAGGGTGTTTGGTGTAACTAAACAGTTATGCTACAAGGGACAAAAATTATTAAAGAATTTGGGTTGAAACCAAAGATTAGAAGTAAACAACACATTTTTGCTGTTTGGAAAGCTGAAAGGGTAGGAACTGGTCGCTAACAGAGCATTCTGCAGTAGCTACGTTTCTGTTCTTCATCAGAAAAAGGAGGTAGCAGAGAAGTGACAAAGCTGCAAATGACACAAAAACATGCAGGTAAGTCTAGACCAGAGGAGCTTCAGGTCCAACTAAACTAACCTAAGAGAACGAGAAACACAATAGCAGGAGAAAGTCAATATTGACAAATGCAATACACTCAGATACTTCACTGGCTTATAAATTAATGGTATTGACTCAAGAAAGAGATTTGGGTTTCACTCTACAAGTTCATTGCTCCAGTCCATATGTAGGAGCAGTGAAGTTGAAAAAAAAATAAGGTTATGTGAGAAAAAGTAATTCAGAAAATATTTTGTTCTTATGTAAACAAAGAACTGACTACACATGGCACACTGTTGAAAAAGATATTGCCACAACACAGGGACTTCAAGGACTCGCAACCAAAGCCATAATTGTGGTGTACATACTTGTAAGAAAAAGAAAAATAAAAAAATCTAAAAGGCTACATCTGTTGATTTCAGGAAAGAAATGAATAAAAGGTATTATGAGGACAACTTCCAAAATAACAGAAACAGTTTCCAAACTTATGTTTGAAAGAAGGATCTCCAATAAGCTTGGAGATAAATTCCAAGGCCTGGGAGGAAATTTCCAAATGTGCAATTTGACTGTGCCACTCATTAAAGCAAAGCATCTTAATGGCCAAGAGCTCAGCAGAACCCACAGGCGGACTGGACCCCATTTGAAGACATAACATAGGATGTAGGGCAGTTGAGCTGATCCATTCGGCTGCACTAGTGCGAAAATTACAGGCTGCTGAGATCTCGGTGGAGTTGTTTGACACCAAGGACCAAGCACCAGGGGAAAGACTCCCACTGCTTAACTTCTGCTTCAATTCAGTATATCGCATGTGAGTGTAGAGTAACTCAACTGAGCAGTAACAGCGTACTTACAGCCTATTTTATAAATTGTATGCCCAGAAACCTACAGGAAGTTATTCGCGATTGTCAAAAGCTGGTATCTTTGAGCACCCAGAATATAATGTGATTTTCTTGTAAGCAATTTTCCATACTGTTCAGTGTATAGCTGAAGAAAGTGCTAGTGGAAAACATTCAAATACTGTTCATGTTGCACAGCACAATATACAGTAATTTAATATTCAACAGATGCAGTATTTCACCTGCACAGGTACACTGGTGCATATGCAGGTTTTTCAGTATACTTAGTGCATTCAAATTAAATGGGATAGGACTAAGGATTCATTGTAAATTTAAATTTAATCGCCAGCTTTCATATACTACAGTGAGTCGGAGTTAAAGACAGCTTCCTTAACAATGCAATAAGCTCAACTATCGCACACAATTCTATATAATAATTAAATTGGGCTGCCACATCATAGGGGATTTCTGGTTCCTTGAATATTTTTTTTTCAGCACTAGATTATGTAACCACTCCTTCCCAAAAAACCAAAAACAAACCAAGAGGCATGGTCGTTAAATGGTGTCTCCCTCGCCAGTAAAGAAATATAATAAAAAAGTGGAGTTTTTTTTTTTTTTTTTTTTTTTTTTTTATATTACTGCAGTATTTGAATTCTATTTTGCAAGTATCTGAAACAACCACAAACACGGACATTCGTTCTCCTCCAAAGAACCTGGGAGGGGAGAAAGGAAAAATTTATTCTTCCTTGACAAGTTTAAAACAGCCAAGTCCAGAAGATGAACAGATAGTTAGCGCCATTTGTGTCTAGAAGAATTCCATTCACATTTTAAACAAATCATTAAGCTATTCATATCCTTTCTTGGGGAATAAAAAAACAACTTGTGTTATGAAAATAGACAGAACAAGCATAGGGAAAACAAGCCCTGTTACTTTTTTTAAATCTGAAATGAAAAAAAATAATGAAACAGAGAGACAACATCACTCTCATAAGCCAGGAATACTCTGTAAACCATATTAACTAAGGAAAAAACCTGTTTCTACTAACTGCTGCCATCTGTGACACAATAGAGAGATTTTAAGCGGATTTACTTGGTAGTTAAATATTTAGATATTTATTAAAAAGGGCTTAGACAAAGAGATAGGTATTCTTCTTTGAAGAAATATGTGCTGATAAAATTTAAATAAATAAATAGGTGCTTTGGCTAATGCTTTGCATACTCTTAGTCACTGACTCCAAGCCAAATTAAAATCATTAGGACTTCAAAAAGCAAGCTAATCATTCAGGAAAGGTGGAATCTGGTGTTTACTAGCCACATACTTTCTGATCAACTTGCATGTAACCCTTATCACTGCGCAATGTGACTGAATCGAACCCAGATGCATCCCAAGGCAGTTGTACCAGTGGAACTTGATAGAGAAAGCCAGAGAAGCTCGTAGCTACTGAAATCAGATCAGCACACTCATTACGGAGAGCACACAAAAGAGCATGGGACTTTTTTTTTTTTTTTTTTAAATCAGGCTGTGATTTCATTCCACGCTTTAACATAGATGCTGAGAGCCGGGGAGATTGTGGACAAATCATTCAACTTTTCAGTCTGTTTGTAAAGCACACCAAGGATAGCCTCGTAACCATCCTGTGGGAGTTAGCTGTCCATGAAATACTTCAGCAGCGCAAAGTAAAATAAAAGAAGCACAGAAATCTCATAAACCCAAAGCAATCACATGGAAACTGGTTCTCTACTGTCTTGCACTGGCAGCCTCTTTACCTCAGCTGCGCTGTTCTTGCCTTTGTGTTCAGATCCTTATGACTTCAAGAGGATTTTCTCAAACTAAAGAGTAACTCCAACAGTGCAAAATTTACAAAGTTGGATGCTGGTGACCATGTAAAAGAGCATGGAGGAAGATTCTTATTCAGGGGAATTCACTCACCTGCTAGCTGAAGGTGAAACTGATCTTTAATTATAGCTATCCAAATCATCCTTAAAACAGCACTAAGACATTTTATGTTGAAACAGGGCTTAAATGCTATACTGTACTTGAGCAAAACCCTCTCATGCCACCTAATTCCACTCCATCTAGTGTTTCATTGGGGTTGAACAGACTGGGGCAGTGACTGCGCATCACAGCTGTGAGATTTGCAGAAGGCAAGAGAGTTTCCACCAGCACTTTGTTTGACATGGAGACACAGAATAACACAGAGGCACTGAAAACATGGCAGGGAAGGGGCAGAAAACCAGAAAAGAAGCTATTTGAATTTGACTGACCTGTAAAAACAAACATGAAAGGAGAGTATTAGCCATTTAAATGTGTTGTTTATGATAGATCTAGCTAGCATAGAAGGACTATTTGCTTATGCCACAAAAATGTTGCTGAACTAAATTTGTATAGGATCTGGCAGCTACAAAATAGTTGCCTGTTTTTTGCCTCCTCTCTATCCTGCCTGTTTATCTCCCTTCACTCTGCCTGGGTCCACCCCTCAAAAATCAAACTTTGCAGTATTGCCATTAAGCTACCTCAGAGTTTGAAGTATTAACCATGACCTCTCTGAACAAATTCTGTGCAGGTAGAGGAAAGAGGGCTCAGTAACTGAGCTACTGAAGAACAGTGCAGTAAAGTTAAAGCAAATATAGGCCAACAACATATCTCCTAGGCATTGCACATAAATATTTGGCTTAAATACTATTTTAAGCAAGCTTTGCTCATATGTAGAATTCCTCTCTTGGCCAGATCAGTGTAGATGCCCAATACACTTCTGTGACTGTTTTCATACTGGCATTTATTATTCAATAGTGTACGTGTGTGTGCACAACAGAGAAAAAAAAAACAACACACATAAAACGGTGAAAACAAAATCTGAGATCCATTTCACAACAAAAAGAGAGGAACAAGACAATGAAGGAGGACAAAACTTCATAAAGCTAGTCCAGATTTCTGCACAGACCTAAGCAGCAGAAGGAGGACAGTACCTTTTCTGACTGATGAGTCCTGCAACTAACTTGCACTCTTATGTTGCACAGGGTTTTGAAAAGTAAGCATTTATTTTGTAAGGGAATTTAAAATCTGCGTGGATTAATACAGGTAAAAAGTGCTTCATTATGCACAAAAAGAGCATGTGCCCTTAAAAGTGCTGTAACAAGCAGCATGTACTTATGGCTATCCATAGACACAAGAAAGAAAGTTTTAAATCCTGCATTTTCTAACTTTCAGCAACAAAAGCAGACAAACCAAGAGAACAATAGTTATAAAACACTCTGAGAAAAAAAAAAGTCCAAGGTTGGAAGTGTTCAGCCAAAGAGGAGGGGGGCATGGGAATTTATTTCAATTATTATTGAGGAATGACTAGTATTCCTATTCACGTTCGTCTTCACCATAAAGCCAGAGGGAAAATGAGACATTTAAGAGTTGATCATAAATGTTTTTATTTCCTATTCAAAAGGAAAATAATTCAAGCAAATTATCTCCTAGGGAATACATCTGATTTAATTTAGAGTTGGAGAAGGCATCACCAAACAACAAAATTATTATTAAAGTTCAAAACTCCGCTAGGAGTACAACTTTGAACAATGTTTTCCTCAGAGAGCATACATCAAGATGATCTTCAATAAGACCCTCTTCCTCCTGGGAAGAGAAGAGTATTCAGGAGATGCTTCTGGTTACATCATATTAAAAGAAATATATTTACCCAAGACAATACATAGCTTTGTGGGAAAGAGTCAACAGCCCGTGCCCCAGTTGGCATTAAGTTAGATGCAAGCATGTTCCGTCTCTTCCGTCTCATAAGGGTTTGTCAAAACAGATCAGAAACATGTACATACTTCTCTGAAGAGTCATTTGCAAATATCAACCTATCTGAACAGGTTTGTGAACATCGAAGAACATTGAAAAAGCTGAAAATATAACTCCAGAACCATTTAATTTTTTTCTAATTATTATTATTATTTCTATGTTTCTATTTTCTAAAATATTTTCTATTATTTTTTTTTCTGATTTTTTTTTAGTGGTGGGGCTTTGGCTTTTTTTTCTTTCTTTTTTTTTTCTTTTCAGCTTTAAGCCTAAGCATTCCCCAAGATCCTTCAGGAAAGTTACAAGCTACTCTACAAGTACATCAAGAAAAAATTTACGTCAAATAATGTATGTTTCACACATCATGTCAGTTGTATATATATATTTTTTTTCCTCTGAACAACTTTTTTTTTTGCCTCTGAACAAAGCAGAGCACACTTGGGTGTTTACCTCTTTATAATATGAATTATTCTTTTCAGCCTTTCCAAGTATTTTACCTCCGCAGAGTTTCACTTTGCAGTAACAACATCGTCTGCCCCTGGTCTCTGAGATTTGACAATGTGCCCCTGCCTCACAGAAGAGGCAATTTCAGACATCTTGTTCTGCAACCAGAAGCAGTGTATTACTTCAAACTGAAATTATTTTTCAGCTATCACTTAGAGAAGATTTAGCATGTAACACTGGCTGGTAAATTGTTCTACAAACGAGTTATCTTTACTTTTCTCACAGAGGCGTAAAATCTACCCTTCTGTTTTTCTTCATCAGATTGCACACCACTGTAAGCTGACTGGAATGTTGCGGGGAAAAAATACCAATTATGTATGTAGTAACGAGTCTTATTCTGCTGATAATCATTTGATATTAAATCCTTCTGTATCTTGTTGGAGGAAAGAAACCTGTTAACCAGTCACTGCAAATATTTTCTGTGCTGTTCAGTCACCTCAAAACATCTGATACACCAGTGCGAGTTCAACCTTTCCCTTAGAGAGGGCGAAGAGACCTCATGCCACTTCTTACCAACAGCTCTACATGCTGACAAAACTCCTCCTTGGTCAATCGCTAATGACTGCTTCCAACACCGTAAAGCCACATTTCTCAACCTGGATTGCAGAACAGCTCAAACATGGCCATGAAGTGATAGAAGATATACTCCTGCTTAAGAAAACCCACTCTCTAATAAAGCTTTTGAGGGTCACAGGAAGTCAGATACATAACAAAGATATTGTAGTTTTCAAAAGGCTGAGGAATATTGGTGCAGATGACTGGGCATCTCTCCTGGGTTTATCAGTTTCTGATGACAATGAACTTGTGGCTCAGCAGCCATGCACATTTTTACCTTATCAGAAAGGCTCTGCTCAAAGCATCAGCCACCACCATGTCCAGCGCTAATTTGCTTCTAAACAACAATACAGTGTTTCGGAGAGAGCAAAAAAACATCCTCTAAAGATGTGTTAGCATTTCTAGTACGCTCTGCATTCCTTACCACTGTCTTTAAAGAAAGATGATCTGACTGTCCTGTCTTTATACTGATGGAAATACATTCACAGGCAAATGCCTGACAGAATGAGAGATCAAGGTTCATCAAACATTGGCTTCACTTCCTGCAGTAATTCAAATCCAGCTCTTCATTTGAATGCTCCCAGCTGAAGTACTGCCTCGGTAATTAGTTGTTTTATTTAGGCAAAAGAAGAATCTTGTTGGGCAGCCCTCTTGAAACTGGGAGCAGCTTGTAAGAACTGTCTTAAAGATGACAACATTTTGGAGAGGTGTGGCTTCAGACTGTCAAAGAGAATCAACAACGTTAGTACCTTCTCAAGACCATTGGGATGTTGACTTGTTTTAGAGACAGCTGGGCCAGGTGTGGTATTTACAGCTATCGTAGATGTACTTTATTTCAGTTGACAACACTTGTTCATAACAAAGTATCATATGCAAACTTGGACTGAACATCAAGATGATATCCTCTTTTAATGGTAAAGATGCATAAATTACTCAGGTTTGAAAATAAGGCGTTCACTGTTGATATTTGCTGAACTGAATTATTCAATTCCAAGCAAGAACATGGATGGATCTGTTTTTTCCCTTCTGGTTTGCTAAATATCAACCCAGTTTCAGAGGATCTGGGAACTGCGGGAATGGGCTCTGTTCGGATTAAAACCGAAACTGATTATTTCTGAAAAATCAATTGCTATTGCTCAGCTCTTCCAGAAACTCTGCAAGTCTTGAATTACCAAATGAAAGGAGAAACCAAAGGTTCCCACAGCCTTTGCTCTCCGTCAGCTGTACAGATGGGTCAACACAGTCAATAGCTAATACGTTCATATTACTCACATCCAGGGTCCAGTGGAATTGTGCTCAGAAGTGTCCCTAAAATATTTCACCAGCCCTCACAGTGAAGTGGTGAGACCTTTCCTAAATTATCACATTTGCTCTTTTTGAAAATCCGGACATCCAGACAATTTATCTGTCACCTTACAGAATACATATATACAAACACTTTTCTGTAGGATACTGATATTCATTTATCCTTGACCAAGTATTCTTTCCCTATCCCTGTGCAAAGCATCTCAGCTAGCACCATTAACTCCAATCTTCTGCTCCCCACCAGTCCCCTTCTATGACTATCCTTCATATTCTTATTGTCACACATCCCTTAACTCAGAAGACTTTGGTCCCGCACCACAGCTGGGATTTTTCTTAGGTTGAATAATAATAATAAAAAAAAAAAAGCGCTAACATTTAGTTATAATATTCCTTAGTCTGCATTTGAGCCTCTCAAAGCAGGGACTCGGTCCGAAAAGGAGTTTTGTTAGTGTTTGTTCCCTTTGAATAATGAGGACAGGTGCACAAATGTGAATGTAGCGACTTTACTGTGGGTTTCTGGATTCAGACCCACAGGCACTTTATGGTTACAGTGAAGAATTTGGTACCTAAGTATCTTCAGAGATTTGATTCCTAGTTTTGAAACTTTGGGTTCCATTCAAGCTACTGTAATCTATGAAGTTTCTCTGTATTCTTTTAACAGAACAGACTTTAATAGCACAAAAATAATATCCACTAATATTTTACCAGACTCAGAATACTGGGCTCATATAACGTCAAAACCCCTTTCAGCTTCTGGGCACAAAAAATCTATCAATTTAATACACTTCCAGATCTCCTACTCTAGAACTCTGCAGGACTGAACAACAGCTCTGAATCTACCTCTAATTTTTCCTACTTTTCAGAAAGTTTCATGTTTAACCATCTGAGGCTCCAGGAATACCTGTGGTCTTGTCCATTGGCTTGCCTTAGACATTTTATCCATTTGAGGGTCTGTATGTGACAGCAGTTAGCTCTCTGCTGACAGAAACCCTACATATACATACTTAGGATGTATATGTACACCCTAAGTATATATACATCAACGCTAATGGTAACACACAGTTTTCACAAAGAACTGCTCTGCAGCTGGGACTACAGATTTCTGTATCTTGTAACTTACATAATCCCCTAAAGAGAATGTATAAGATTTACTATAAAGCATATCCATTTTCCAGTGTTGATATTTAAACAAGCAGCAAAAATGCCACCAAGAGAAGAGCCAACAGAGCACGGCATTTATAGCTTTCACTCAGTAATATCAATTTTAGTCCAACACCAGCACCTTTCTACATTCTCCACACGTCCATCTGAAGATGGGCCACTGGAGAAAAGTTCACGTGAAGGTTGTCAGTAGGGTGGCTGGGGCCTCTTGCCCTCCTTCAAGAGCTCTGCTTCTACCTGGGCTGCAGATTCAGGCTCCCCCAAGCTTATTCTCTCTTGTCGGCTGCACAGAGTTGTGTCTAGCTGTGGGAGACTGCCCTAGCACTCTGCAAACTGCCCAGATGTCCCTGCATTTTCCCCTTTCCTTTCAAGGTGTTTGTACCTGATTTCAGTGGACTGATGTGCCCTGCTGCAGTGAGATGTCCACAGTGTATGTTTTATCCACAATGCCTGATTTATGAGGCTGAGATGTTCCACCATGGTAAATGCAATGTCAGAAAAATGGGAACACCTGAGTGAGGGAGGTGTACCAGGGAGATGTGGGAAGTAATTTTCCATCGACCAAAAAAAAAAAAAAGAACTCAAGCCTGGCTGTGAAGCACACTGTACTGTTATCCTGAATATTAGTCATTTCAGTATGCAACCACAACAGGTTTTCCCATAAATAAATCAAATCTCTTCCCATGGTTCTCTTCCTCAAAAACTTCCAATTTGAATGAGTTTTTAATTACTAGATCAAGTTCTGCTTGCATAAAGAGCTTCCATTTCAAAGAAGCATTACACTGATATGAAAAATCTCTGTGGAGAAAACATCCTTGTCATTGGGAAATGCACAAGTTCTGGCTACTTTGAGACTTCCCTATAGAAAGGCCACAGGATGGTATATAGGGCAAACAACCATGTGAGACTCTTGGCAGATGCATTCATTATGGCCCCGAGTGAGCCTCAATTCCTGTATGCCTTGAGTTTCCCCCCCCCCCCATCTCTAAAAATACAGTTTCTAAAAAGTATTTCTCAACCTGAAGAAGGAAGCAGAGAAGAGGGGGAGGAATGGATGATGGGGATTTTACGAGATCCCACTGGAAGTCTTGGGAGTGGTGCCTCCCAGCTGCCCCAGGCTACTCCTGGCTGGGTTCACTGAGCTGCAGATGCAATTTAGGTAAAAGGCCCTCGCCCTCTAAGGTGAGGAAAGGACAAGGAAGCAGCTGTTGTGGTGGTGGGGAAGCCACGTGGAATGAGGGGCTAGTGGAGCAAGCCTGAACTGAACTTTTGCCAGGATTTGCCTTCATAACGAGAGGCAACTGCGGTGCTTCTCCTCTGCCAGGGAGAAGGATGTCTGCCTGTGCCAAAGGGCTAAGATGGGATGCTGCAAGCACCTGATGGGAGGAGAAACAACTTGGATT
The DNA here is from genome assembly GCF_963932015.1 of Anas acuta. Taxonomy (NCBI): domain Eukaryota; kingdom Metazoa; phylum Chordata; class Aves; order Anseriformes; family Anatidae; genus Anas; species Anas acuta. The sequence continues at coordinate 53,217,577 of NC_088979.1, forward strand.
CTCAAACAAATGAGGAAAAAAGAGTGAGAAAATGTCCTATGAGGAGCACGGGAGGAAAAAAAAAAAAAAAAAAAAAGAAGTTTGAAAACCACTGGATTATAATTTTATGGTAGCATTATTTGATGGCCTGACTTAACAAGTCTTTCCAACTTTGGTTCCAGAGATTGTATGGATACTTCCCTATCTCACCCAGGTGTTTGAAGTTTAATTAATTAATGTTTGTAAAGAGCGTTACAATTTCCAGATGAAAGGTCCCATGCAAGTGCAATGTAGTATTACTCATTGAGGTGATTGGGTTAGAGAGTATCACATTACACAATACAGCTCTTCCCTCAATGATTTTATGCGTTTGAAGTTCTGATAAAATGTATTTATCACTGAGACAGATATAATGGAAATACTCTTAAGGCGTGACCTGGATTATGAAACCAGAGGTATGGTTTTGGGAATGGAACAAACGAGAATTAAAACAACTCCCGAGGCCAGATTTGTCTACAGTTGTATAAAACGTATTCTGTTCTTCCTTTTTTTTCCTATTCCAGTAGGCTTTCTTCTCTTCTAAAATAGAACCGGTTATTACAATGGGTGTGAGCAGACATGCAACAGTTCACGTTCAGTTCCTATTTCCATACTCATCCAACTTGACATTTTCTCATGACTTTCGAAAAATTATTTTCTGTTCTCTCTCTCTCTCTTTTTTTTTTTTTTTTTTAAGGTTTAAATTAACCCTAACGATGAACATTTTCTTTTTGGGAAGTTCTACTTTAACCAGCAATTAAATCAAATCACATCAAAAGTATGTGGACAACGTCAAACTGAAGGCTGCAGTCAATATGCTTAAGGCAGGGATGACAACCAAGGGGATCCAGATGTAGACAGGCTAAAAGAATAGGTCACCAGGAACTTCAGGACACTGAAACAGGTCAGATAAATGTCCTGAAAAGGACATTCAAAGACCTGAATCCGGAATGGACTAACTGCCTCTTAACAATACCAGTAAGTGTCTGGGCAACAGCTCAGGTGAAAAGGAGCTGGGGTCCTGAGAGATGTAGGCTGAACAAAAGTCAACCGGTGTGCCATGGGTATCAACAGCACATTCACACCCTCTTTTCCCTAAAACAAGAAAGATGAAGACAAATTGGTGTGAGTTCGAAACAGGGTCACCAGGGTGGTCAGGGCACTGGAGCACTTGCCCTGTGAGAAGAGGCTGACAGAGACAGTTTGTTCATCCCTGAGAACAGATGACTTCAGGGGAGTGAACAGAAATCTTCCCATACCTACAAAGCCACTCAGAAGAAAGAGCCAGGCTCTTTAGTGAGATGTACAGTGGGGAAACATTTGCCATAAACTGAGGGGAGGGTTCAACTGGATATAAGGAAGAGAAGATTTCATGGCAGATAATCAAGCATTGGGGCAGATTGCCCAGACAGCCTGTGGAATCTCCACCTTTTGAGGTTTTCAAGACCCAACTGGATAAAGCCCTGAGCAACCTGATCTGAAATTGTACTAGAGACCTCCTGTGGTCCATTCCAAATCTTACTGATTCAGTGGGCAGGGAGGGAAATCCTAGTTTGTGCCCAGGTTACGTATACTTGTTCAGGAATGGGCTTGGACTTATGACCAAGTCAAGAAAGCTGAATAGGTCTGCTCCAAATTTATATGAGAAATAAGTTCATTCATTGTTTGTCAAAAGACAGTATTAATATGTCAATATTCCAACTGTGAGGTTCCATTTTTGTTGTTCTTCACTCATTTTCTATCCAACTTACCAGGACAGCCAGTAACAGAGATTTGGGATGGCTCACAAATGAAGGCGTTATTACATCTAGAAGTCTCAGTTGAAGAAGAAACAAACCCAAAAGTTTTAATAATAATACATGATAGTAGAAGAACAATGCACTGCAGTTTGTGCATTTTTACTGCACAAAGTTAATTTCGTGAATTACTAAAACACATTGTAATTTCAAGAGACCAAATTTTAAAATACGCAGCTTTTTTAGCCGAGTCTTCTGAATTTTCCTGATATTTAAGTAAATGATTATTTTTCCATGAATGCTGTTTTTATTGTTAATAGCACTCATTAATTGTTTGTTCTCTAGAGGAATATTCTTGTTCTTTGTATTTTTAACACACACTTTTCTTACTCTTCCAAAATTCTGTTTATTTCCACTAGGAGTTACATGCCTGAGTAAACCAAGTAATTAAAAAGAGTAACAAAAGCACACCTGCCACAATTCTGATCATTCTAAACATGCTGTAATATTTCTGATTTGTTTGGAAGCAGAATCAGTACCTCTGAATAAGGATGTCGAGAAAACCAGCTTTTTAATGGGTCAACATGCCAGTTTCCTTCTTTTTTCTGCCTAATGCTTCTCACTCTCCCTTCACCCTAACATTACAGAAATCTGTAAGAAGATCAAAATAAAGCAATGTAAAAAGATGAAAAATATTTAAGTTACTAATGACTGTGGACTCTTAAGGTATACTTTCATGAAATCTCCTCTTTAATGGACTTTAAAGCGATCAAAGCCATTCCATAAAGACTGTATTAGACAATGTATGAACAGAAATGGACTTTTAAGAAAGTAGGAATCTTAATAGTGGCTAAACTGAAAAAACATAAGGTCAAAAATAAGACACTGTCTCTAGAAGTAGCACAGAGTAGTTACACCATTGGCAATAATACTGAACAGTTTGAGAAGAGTGATTTCCAAATTTCATGTCTTATTCAAATGATTTTAGCAAAAACAGTACACAAGAACATCCAGTTTTCATCTGAACTGCATGATTTTAAAGGTAATACTAAGAAAACATCTTCATGGAAAGAGTACTCTGTGCATAACATGTTAATTGTAGTTAATGAACCAAAACCCACAGAAATCCCTTTGGACAGCTAACAAACACACACAGCCATTAATTAGGTCACAGTTGTTTCCTCACAAGTCTTTTGTTCACTTTAGTTGTAGAGAACACCAACATACCCATTAGACTTGTGGGGAGGTATTCACCAGTGAAGAAAATATTTATTTATTATACCTTAAATGCTTGCAATTATACAACTTATTATGGCAGTTCTGCTGGTTTCTCTCTTTGTACGTAAACTACGATCACTCGGTTCACAATCTGCTCTATTCTATTCTTCAGAACACCACTCACCTCAGCAGATCCAATTGTTTCATTTTGCATACTTTGGGCAACCATTGTACCTCAATCACAGATTTTAAGATGTTTTGGGCATCCAATTAAGAAAAACAACAACGACGACAAAAAAAACACGGCACTGAAAGAATTAACAAGCTGCATTTTAACATAACAAAAGCTTCACAAATATTTTAGGGTTAGCATTGAGAGGATAAGGGTAATGTCTGCTTGAAGCACAACTAAATTTGAGTTGCACTCATGAACATGCTTTGCCCACTATGTCAGTCACTTCATTAACTGACCGAGGAAAACATTTCCAATGGGCTCCTGGTCCTACCGCAGAAAATTGCAAAAATGCAGACCGCACAACATTTCAAGGACACAAACCTGCCTGATTCCTGAGAGCCTATGAAAATAATTAGCACGGATTTTTTTATTTTCTATGCGTGCACAATACATTATGGGGCAGGCATGATGGCAAAGAGTATTTCACAGTGGCATAGTGTATCACTGCTCTGTTGGGAACAAAGATGGCAGAGGCTGCTGGATTGGAAGTGCTTCATCTTTCTGTTTGAACCTTGCTTTAGAAAGCTGGCCATGTTCATTACCTCACCAGTCTAGTTCCACTTCTTCCACCACCACCCTTGCCCCAGGGCAGCTGCTGCCTCCTTACCACCATGTCTCCTGCCCCAGAACCTCTACCACTTCCTTCTCACACATCCCACACCACTAACTATTGTCACTGCCTCCCTCAGCCCACCGAGACTGAATTAATAAACCTGACTGAATCCAGCTGACTCCATCCAGAGCCACTTGGGTGTGTCTTCACTACTACTGGCAGAGCTTATTTGCTCAAGTCTGCTGGTGCACCTTACCTACAATGTGTTTATGCCTCGCAGGTTGGAAACCACAGAGCCAGAAAATGTAAGCAGTCTTTTCAGGTCATTACTTCTACAGTTTTATGATTTGCCAATCACAGTAAGTAGGATAAGTAGGATAAGTCTAAAACACAACAAACTTCTGCCCATTTCTGGATCAAGAGTTAGCTGAATAAATACAATTACTCATTTTCAGTAAAAGAAAAAAGAAGAACGTAAGCAGTTAACTCTTACCATAATCCGGTCGCTGTCGATAATGGTGTTCAAGCGGTGTGCAATGGTCAGCACTGTGCACTGAGCAAACTTTTCACGGATTGTCTTTTGAATGAACTCATCTGTTCTGAAACACAGAAAGAGTAGTGCAGACAAACGTAAGATGCTTGCATGGATAACTGAATGACAAGTTTTATGACTTCATCAAACATAACTGCATATCAGGAAATGTTCTCATGAAGTCATGGTAGTGCTTCTTCCCCTTGTTACATTACATGACTTGGAGGCTTATCATGAAGCATGGCTCCAAAATCTATCCACTAATGGTTAAGGAGGAAATAACTTCTTCTTGGAAGCAGAGCAATAGGTTTCACTTCAAGAGACTGAATTCCCAGGCTTTGATTACAGATGGAGCAACATTCCTATTAGCAGGGTTAGATGTTCCTACAGATTTCTGCACCAAAATTCAACTGTCATTTTCTTTTAAGGTTTAGGTTGTGCAAGCAATGAAGAAAAGATGATGGAAGTAAATATCCTTCATGGCAAACAAATTGAACACCAGACAGCCCATAACCAAGGTTCTTGATTTCAACTGCAAAAGGGGATTAAATTGCAGAGCTGGTTGGTACATGAAACTAGAACTGGAGTAGCTCAAGAACTTGAATACAGAATGGCACACTCCATAAATGCAAAGTAATAACTGCCACAGAACCCAAGGAAAGGGATAAAAGCTTTCAAGTTTCATATAGTCTTACCCTACTATATGAATTAGCCACCTAAGGAAGGGTATCAGGTGGAAACATCAGGCTTGTAAAGAATGAAAATTAAGCTAGAGCACAGACACTGAAGCACAGTGTTAATGTGAAAATGTCACAAGTTAAGCTGAGAACGCTGAAAAGGAAATATAATTGTACTGAAAGATAAGAATATTTTAGTGTCTTTCTTTAGTTGTATAAACAAGTATTAAGGCAAACGACCAGCAATAAGACTGGAGATTGTTCAAGAAGCTAAATGTACAGGAGAAGCATTGACACCACCTAAGTTAAAGCACTACAGTAAGGCTTAAATTTGGAAATCCACATAGTCCACTTTAGAATCAATGAAAAGAGGAAAAGAATGGCTGGAAGGTGAATTAGAGCACCTGAATTAGGCAGCCATCAGGTGATGAATGCCCTCTACAGGCACCTGACAGCCCACAGTGCAGAGGGAGCCTTAGTTCCCAACCTGGGCACAAAGACATACCAGGTGACTATGCAAATATTGTGCACCAGCCGTCAATAAAACGATGAGTGGCAACAGCGAGGGTAAAGGCAGTGTGGGAATGCAGATAGAGAAGTTAAAATTCTTTTTCCAAGATAAAAGGAAGACACAAACAGCTCAAAATATACTGGGGTTAATGGGACCAGGGAGGCTGCGGCTTAGAATTGAAGTGTATGAAGGCACGGGTCTCATTTCCAAGATTCCTGCTGAAACAATATACTGTACTTTTATATAATGACCGGAGAATAATAAATGTTGTACGTAGAATTAAAACAAGACAAAGGAGATATATTTGCATGAACTGATATGTTCAGGGAGCCACGTTAGCTTCAACCAGCTGCTTGCAAAGCCTCAAACTGCTCAAAGCAACCAGAAAATCAAATACAATAGAACAAAGATGCAAGCAAAGCGTGTCTTCCTGGGACAAATTATGACTTTTTAGATAGAAATAGTACTCTACAGTGAATCTGTCTGGACATGACAAATATTTGACATTGCCTCATTAGTTAAGCAAAAGGAATTGTTCTCTTGCCACTATGTCAGGAGGCACTAACAACAAAAAGGGGCAAATGTAACTTTGGAGGAACAGGATGACTTGGAGAAACGGGAGTAACCTCTAAGTTTCCACAGCAGAAAGCACAACTTTGTGCTTCTGAGGACGGATCAGAACTCCTGTTACAAACTGCATAAGCAATCGGCATGACAGAGGAAAAGACAGATCACTGCAGATGACAGGATAAATCATCAGAGAGAAGGAAGACAAACAGTTAAGTAAGAGCTCCCGTGAAAGCTTACTGGGGATAGAAACATTTTAACTCCGTCATGAGCTGGAGATGATTCTTTAGACAGGAATTCATTCAGTCTTTGCCTAAATCCTTAGTGCAGCCTGGGCCACCAGACAGGTTTGGAATCTAGCAGACTCCTTTGCCCATCTTCTCTATCTCCTGCTAACAGCTTACTAGTAAGAACACTAAGGAAATGACAGGACCAGGCTCTTGGCCTCTGTCTGAGATAGCCTGGTCTTTATGCTCCTATTTCCTAAGAGAAGAGACAGGAAAGACTTAGGAAAATCCTTCTCCTCTGTTCAGTGCTGGTGAGGCCTCACATGCAGTACTGTGTCAAGTTCTGCGTTCCCCCGCACAAGAGAGACTTGGACATGCTGCTAACAGGCCAACAAAGGAGCACAAAGATGATTGAAGGACTGGAGCATCTCTCCTATGGCTGAGTGAGATGGGACTGTTTAGCCTGGAGAAGAGAAGGCTCAGGGCAGGATCTTATAAATATCTGTGTCTACCTGAAGGGAGCGTGCAAAGAAGATGGCGCCAGGCTCTTTTCAGGATGCCCTCTGACAGGACAAGAGGCAATGGGCACAAACTGTAGCACAGGAGGCTCCATTAGATCAGGAAACACTTATTTGTTCAACTGTGCAGGTGACTGAGCACTGAGCAGGTCACCCAGAGAGGCAGGAGAATCTCCCTGCTTGGAGATCTTCAAAGCCACCTGGACACGGTCCTGGGCAACCTGCTCTGGGTGGCCCTGCTTGAGCTGGGGTTGGACCAGCTGGCCTCCAGAGGTGTCTTCCAGCCTCAACCATCCCATGTGATTCTGCAACCAGAGAACATGTTTCACATCTTCTGCTTTTGAACCAAGGCCGCTGTGCCATCAGGGAAAGGGACAGGAGGAGAAGTCACGACAGGTTTCTTTGGCCCCGTGTGTTAACAGTGTCCTTAAGGGAAGGAAGCCGTGAATCCTTAACACTCCCCTAGCGTGTGCATGGTTCAGATCACAGCAATACCGGTGCTTTCACCCCATTGTTAACGCACACGTGTATTTTTTGCCGTCTTCTCAGCGCTACCTCAATGACCTGGCTACTCTTTATTTCGACTGAGCAAATCAGGGCCACACATGATAACACTCAGTAGGGAAGAGGCTTATAGAGACAGCAGGATGCATTCTCTGCAGTGGTTAGAGATAGTCTACACTGAATAGAAAAATGGAAACAAAGGCTTCAATACGACCTGGAATAATGTAAAGAAAACCTTTTTCTTTCCCTATAGTCAAGCTCAAGGTGAGGTTTCCTGCAGAGCTACTGAGGAGCACAGAGAATTGTAGCTTGCTCAGGAATTTTGAAAATAACTTTTAAAAGAGCTCAAAACAATTTTCAACTCTCAGGTTATTCCCACTGTTATCTCAGGAGAATGCATAATCCTTGAACATCTCTGTTCCCTGTATTCATTTATTATACCTGCCTTTAACACATGCATTCCTTACAGCACCATCCCTCCCTGCATTTACAATAGAAAACATTTCTCATTCTTTTATAGATACTATCAATCTATTGTCTTAAACAAATATTTCTTGAACATAAACTTATCCCTCTGGTCGTATTGTGGATGCGACAAATGTTCTCAAATGAGACTATAATCACAGGAAGACAATACAGCTCAATCCTCAAATACCACAGTATGAAATCTCACGTAGGTATCTCCACTGGCAGACCCAGACCAGACCCTCTCTAAGGTTAGTGGTAGATCTTAAAGTATAGTTTTTAGGCAGAAGCACTGTCAGTAACCTCCAGAGAACCTTGGAGAGAAGGTAGGAAAGGCAAGAAAATCTCAGACTAACTATGAAATGGGACTGCTTGTAGAATTAAGCACTGACGGGTGCAGAGACTATATTATATGCCAGTTAGAGCTCTCCACCCTCCAGAAAAGTGCCAAAGGAAGCATAATTTCTGTCCTTTTTTGAGGGCCACAGATTGTACACACCTTTGGGCTGCCAACCCACACTGATAAAGCGGACAAGCAAGTGCCAAGGGATTCCATCGTCCCCTTCAGTGGATCAAACTTTCAGGCACATTATAAACCAAAGATACAACCTGAATACCAAACCAGGGCTGCTGGATGACAAAAGCTCAACCTGGATCTGATAATATGAAAATGGGAACCACGATGCTCCCCATTACGCAGAACAACACAATAAGAAAGCACAAAATGGTGGCACGGCTGTCCCGCTGACACCACGGATTGGGGATCTAAGAGCAGGTTTCACAGCAACCCAAGATCTGGTATATCCTGAATTAGTTGACTGTGTAAGAAGAAAACTGGATGAAGAGCAAGAATAAACACAGTCTGAGTGTGAAGCAACTGAGCTGCTTGAAAGAAACACTGGGTAAGTCGTTATCTCCAGCTTAGTGTCCTCCTGGGATTGTCCTGGAAGCATATCTCTCACTGCGCTATTCCTGAGCGGCCTCGGAGAAAGCAACACTTGATGATAACTGCTCCGAAAGAGAAACGAGTGCAGATACCAATTAGATGCAACAGAAAGTTAAACCTTACAAGGTTAAACCGACTAATGAACTGAACCATGTGCAGCGACTGCTTTTAACCACAGTCAATAAACAACCAGTGTAAAAATGTGATGGTGGTCTGGCCCTAAAAGGTTGTGTCCTCTGCAAGTAGTAAAAATACAAGTTAATAAATACTACTGTACTCAGAGAGCACTGAACTTAGTATTAAAGAAAGAAAAAAGAAAAACATGAAGAAAGAAAAAGCCTCAGCTACTAGGGATTTTGTTTCAATATATCACCAAAGTGACTGCAGAAAGACTTTTCAGCTCTTCTCCTCCAGCTTTCACACAACTTTCCCGAATCACTTAACTGCTATAAAATTATTCCGTTCTTAGGGATAAGAATTCTGGCTTCAGGACTAAAAAGATAACATCAAATTAAATGCCTGTCAGTCATCGCATACAACATGCGAGCAGTCTGACTTAGGAGAACCTTCTTTATGGCAGGCTCCTCCTCTCCCTGTGAAGAGCACCGACACCCCTGCAGCATGCAGAGCAGCCAGTCGCTATGAGGAGGTAATAGGGGTACTTATGGGAGCTGGGAGACGTAGATAGGAGGGAGAAAGATGCACTCCAAATTCCTTCCCTTTATTCATTTGCTCAGCTTCACTCAACAGCAAACAAGAATGGCCTAGCCAAGAGGGAGAACCATGGAGAAGAGTCCCTCAGCCCAGGGAAATGTCACATCCACTGCCTCATGGCATCTCACCCATCCCTCTCCTCCTCCCACCCTCAAACCCTGGCTTCTCACATTTGCTTCCAGGTTGAATTGAAGGAGGGACACGGTTGCAGCAGCGGTTGAGGTAAAGAGATCAAGAGCCAGAACAACAGAAAAAGAAATAATAATCTCCAGAGCCGGCGGCAGCTCCCCATGGTTTCCTATCCCAGGTGCTTGATATGATGTGTGCTTGCCGCCAGGCTAGAGACAAGGGTGCCAGGTATGGGGGTTGTGCATCAGAAGAGGAGGAGGTTTTCTTTACATGCCAAAAATGCCTCCCTAACTGCTCAGTTAAGCAACACACATCAGCATTTCCTGATGAACGTCCTATCAGATTGCACAGCTGAAAAATACTTTGCTCTAGTTTTAGCAACACATTAAGGAAAAGGTAATAATGACTGTAATGCAAACTGAATTCAAAGGAGAAGTTCCAAGTTATTATTTTTATTGTTATGCCTAGAGTTGATACAAACAAACATTTACCTTATTATAATATATATTGCAGCGCACATTAATCAAGATCAATTAAATGGATAGTGCAAGTTGAGAACACACACGTTAGATGCCAAAATAGGGAGGATGAGTAAGATGGTATTAAATTTCCACAGCTATGATTAATCACAGTTAATCTATCAGTGCTTAGACAAAAATATACTAATAGTCAAAAAAGAAAAAAAAAAAAAAGGAACCTCTGGGAAGGGAAAACACTGCTCTAAAGATTTCAGAAATACACTGTGAGCTGAACTGCAAAGCTACCCTAGTGGCACCATTTCTCCCCCAAGAAGATGTTATAAAAATGAGTCACGCCCAGATGACATACAAAATCCTTAATGCATCTGTTTGAGAGACTTGCTGTGTTATTGTCCTCTTTGGACTTTGAGTTTTCCCTCAAGCCATAGTTTGTTGGAACTATATATTCAGCTCAGGCTAATTGATGCAGTACGTTTGCAGTATTGTTTCCAAAATATTTCCACCAGCGTTTCAAATGTTTCAAAAATTAACAGTGGGGGTACTTCGCTATTGGAACAATGTAACACGGGTTGTCATTGAAAATTTTTTCTATTGAGGTTGGATGTTCTTCTAGAAGTACACTCTAGTTCAAACAAGAACGAATTCAGGAAAGTTCTGCTGGTCTGAGTTATACAAGACAAAATAATGAGTGATAAATGAGCTCCTCCTCTAGCTTTAAACACCTCCAAATCTGTTTTGCAATTGCTGTGGTCTTTAGAATAGCTTACCTTTTCCCCCTTACTTTATCTACATTGGTATCTGAGCCATCTGAAGGGACAGCACCTCACAACCATATGGGTTTTGCCTACAACCGCTTGTTACCCTTCTAATTTTGCCTTTTTTTTGGGGGGTGGAAGAGAGAGGAAGATTTTTTTATTATTATTATTCATTATTTTTGCAGAGACATTTCTTCCTGTAATCAGCAGAACTCAGCTTAGTTTCATAGCTATTCTGATGTTACTGATCTGCACTTCCAGGGAAGTTTTTGTTGATGGCTGCAGGACAGATCCATTTGGAATATTAATCTTTCTATTCCACACTGAAATCAGGGATATTCTGGGCACATATCCAGCTTATATCATCTGTTCTGGGCCTGAAGCTGAGCCATCCCAATATGAATAGACAGTTATGATAGGATTGTGGAAAACATAGAACAGCAATACAAATGACAAGAAACACAAAGTATTTAAGTTCATCTCTACAGCACAGGTGATCACACCGAAGAAAAACAGCTCATCTTAACATGACATTTTGTTTTTACCTTGGGTCCACATTTGCTGTTGCTTCATCAATGATAAGGATCCGATTTTTTTTTAGAACCGCTCTGGCAAGACATACCAGCTGTCTCTGACCAACACTAAAATTAGACCCAGATTCTGCCAGCTGTGTCTCCATTTTGTTAGGCAGATCTTCCACAACCTCCTTCAGTTGCACCTGTTGACATGTCAACATACTGTAGGATGAGTAACTCCCTTTTAAATCAGCTATTGTACGTTTGATGACACAACAATAACTATGCAAGGTTTACCTTTTATATTCTGACACAAAATGACTAAGTGCCAAGTTGGATTACAGTGTGTCAGTTATTAGAATTCTAAAAAAGCATATTGTTAAGAATCTATTAATGTTCATTAAAACTAAGATATGAATCAAAATGTAACCAAAACATCATCCCAAGGGATAATTTTTTCATAAAAGACTTATATAACAATATGCATGTCTACACACACATGCACAAACACACACATTCACAAACACTCACACAACGCTCTGCTTTTTTCCATCAACAGCTATGCCCGTAACAAACCTCATGAAAACATCTAAAACCCAATGCACACAAGCATAATGGTGTTACTTGGCTTGTAAATACAGATTTAGTAAGTCACCTCTTCCAAGGCATTCCACAGATCCTCGTCAGTGTATTCATTGAAAGGGTCTAAGTTTTTCCTCATAGTTCCAGTGAATAAAACAGGCTCCTAAAACCCAATAAAATTAGCATTCTGTTATAAACACAGGTTTTAGATCACAATAGGTTAGCTAATAATAATCAGAACCTATATCAACAGTAACATAGAAACATCCTACAACAAGCCATCTTTTATGAAATACAGAAGAGTATTTAGCACACTGAAAAGAGAGGGGGGGAGACAAGTGTCTGGCCACTCTGTGTGGAGCTGATTTCCCAAACAGGGCAGGTCTATTTGCAGATTACAGCACACAGTTATGTCGGTACTCAAATGGGCATTTAAATCCCACTGTTTTGATGCCACAAGCTATATATATATATACTCACATGCAATCACTGCTATCCTGGTATTGTTAATGAGAACCAGAAACTGCTGCTGTCAATGGGGTCACACTCCTAAATTATGTTTGGGCAGTTTTGAAAATTTATGTTTACACTAAATAAAACAAGAGAGGAATTCAATTGCTCACAGTGCCATTTTCATTTTCATTTTCCTTTTTTTTTTTTTTTTTTTAAACTCTTAATTTCATACCAGAAAACCCCTTCAATTTTACCAGCAGAGCCTAAAAGAAACAGATTTCACCATTTCCGTGCAATGTTTAAATCTACACGTGTAAATGTGTATCTTACACTCACACGTAAGTTCATCTATATGGCTTCAGCATTATACCAAGCTTATCGAGATCTGGAGTATTGCTGGGCTAATTCAAAATAAACTAGGGAGTCAAATCAGTACGGTCGCCCAGTTCAGGTACCAGTGTGGCTTTACCTGTGGTCGAAGCAGCCACTGTTCTCATTCAGACCAGTAACAGATAGTAAACTGGCAAAAACTAGCAGAAATCAATGCACACTGAAAAATGTACTATTTGAGAAGCGGGAAGATGGCTTTTGGTCCAGCATTCCCTAAGCATCAGGTCAGTACTCACTAAGGGGATTTGACAGACCAGAGAGTTGTGTACTGACAAAACAAAACTCCTCTTTATACTACACAAAGACAACAACAAACCAAGAGCTGTACCAGTACTAATGATAAATGGAGAAAATGTTAGCAGAGTCTAGTTTAAATTGGAGAAATCTTTTGCCTTTTTTTTTTTTTTTCTCCTAAAGAATGTTTAAAGTTGTATTTGGTAATTTCAGCTTACTCCAAGACTACCTTCTGTCTTGACTGACATCCCACCTAAGCCTAGTGATGGCCAGCTCCATCCAAACGGCAGCAGCAAATCAGAACAGAATTTCTGCCTTCACTTACTGTCTTCACATCGAAACTATTCTGAGTGGTATAAAAGGACTAACTCAGACAAAACATGCCACAAGCAGTATAAAAAAACATATGTGTTTCTTGACATGGCACACCAATTATTTGAAAGTATCTGTTGCGTTGGCAAAACATGTCGCTAAAAACCTGTTGAATGAACAAAAGGATTTAATAAAAACATTAGCAGGCTAAAGAACATTTTTCTTCAAAAAAAAAAAAACACCTTAGGAAGTAATTTGTTTAACAATAACTATTTTAATACTCCACTTGGTGTGTTTTTTGAAGGTATTGTTAGGTTTATTTTCCTTTTCAATCTATTTTTATAGGTTGGTAAAATAAGCAACTGAATTTATAAAGTGTTCATAACTATTATAAAGTCCTAACAACAGACGTGTACTGCAACAGTAGATAAGGATATTTTTTAATTATCATTTCTGACACAGATTATTATTTAAAATAGCCTGGTTTATGAGAGGAAAGTAATAAGACAAACCTGTAAATAATTGTTGTAAAAATGCTTGCAGTCAGGGAGGCAGACAACATTTGCATAGGAAAGATTTACAAACACAGCCTTCACACAGCTCTATCCAAGCAAGCAATTAGAAGCCTAAGCACATTTTTATTTCTCCAGGTATGTATTTAAGCTTACATATAAGAAAACATCAGCCTTGACTCATCACTCTAGGAATGGGTTAGTTTAGCGTGCCTTATGTTATAGTTTTAATGAATCTCTCTCTCTTTTTTTGTTGTTGTTGCTTTTTTTTTTTTTTTTTTTGACTTCCCACATAATTGTGGAGATATTTGCTGCAAAACAACTGCCTGATGTTACGTGACTATTTCTATTATTGACATTACTGTTATTAATGCACTACAAAGACAATGCTTATCATTCGGTTTAGTCTAGTATAAACCTAATTCCAAACCTTTCTCCTCTTCCTGCTACCACCACTTCATTGTTTCACATATTTTTAGTAAAAACAAGTCCTCTCCTATATGGAAAAGAAATGCTACCTGCTACCCTTCAGACAATTAAAACCCTTTGGGACCATGACGAAAACCCTATCACAATATTCTACTGGTTTGAAATAGTTTTATAACCATGTGATAAGCTAATGTATGAATAAACAAACCACCACATATAATTAAATAGTGAACTTTGAGCATCTGCTTTAATCAGTGTGTAGAAACTGAATTTGACCAGCAGCTTTTCTGTGTCAGCACTATCTTATTCAACTGGGTTGAATGCTTCCAAATGTAGAAATCAAAAAAAAAAAACCACCAAAACTTAAGTCCACATAAAGTTCTCTTTAGATATAAAAAGGTGACTAGTCCCACTGGGTACCTCTGCCATGCATAAACAAATACCTCAGCATGCAGAAACAAAAAGGCAGCCTGCATAAGGCAGCAATCCAGTTGTTGGGGGAGTGGTGTTCTTTTTTGTTTGTTGGCCTTTTATTTTATTATTATTATTTTTTAGTAATAGCATATCTACTTTCTCTGATTCCTGCTCTTGGGAAAGGGGAAAAAAAAAAGGCAGGTAAGCAGGGAGGCTCAGAACCACTGTTCATTACCATTTTTATCAGATTCTCAAATTAAAGAAAGTAATATAAACACTCTGAATGCCATCCTGCCAACAGGCTAGCAAACATTCAGATACAAAAGTGGTCAAAGGTTTCTAAATACAGCTCCTGTAGTAAAATACAGAGAATTAATGCTAAACATGGCAAATGAATTCCTCTGCTTTCCAGCCTACTGTTCTATCTACCTGCTAGAACAACCGAGATGAATTATTTGCCAGAAAGATGACTTTGCATTTCCAACATACGAGCTCTTCCCTCTTCTTTTGCTCTCCACTGGAGAGGGAGGGAGGATCACAGGAGAGATCAGAGCCCTCATGAAACATGGTAACCTGCACAGGCTCTGCCTTCAGGAAGTTTTGAGGTTATACATAACCCTTCTCTGGTTCATTGTCTCATTTGAAAGGCAGACAATAGAAGACAACACTTCTGGTCTACGGGATTTCTTGGAACATTCATTCTTCTGTTCCAACATCAGAGATGAGGTTATTCCCAATATTGTCTTATTTTTTTCCTTCATTGCAGCCTTTCCTGCATTCAGCTTCTGAAGATCACCAAGTTTTTATTTATAGGTCATAATGACTCACCTTTCTCCCTTCCTCTGCTCTCCTCCTCTCTGGCCCTGAAAAGGCTGTTAGCTCACTTCCAGGCAGCAAACTTGCTCTTTCAAGATCTAGCCTCAGTCACTTTGTACAGGGGTGACTACAGAGGTGAATGTGTCCCCTTAAACTCCCTTACTAAGAAAGCTTCAGCAACACATCAGGCAGTTTCTGCCAAAGGATCAACTTTGGAGATGCTTTCAGAGGATTGCTGAAGCTTGGTGTATTCCCACCAGATTTTCTTCGCTCATTCCCAGTCACGGAGGACAGCATGCTGCTAACATACATTTGCACTTACTCCAGAGGAACAGACAAGGAACAAAACTAGGAAGAAAATCTTCCAGTTCTCAAAGCTGATTCCATTTATCTTAAAATAATCAAGACCTTGTTCTAGCAAGAATCAGAGAACCATGGAATATCCTGAGTTGGAAGGGACCCAAAAGGATCACGCACAGTCCAACTCCTGACTCCACACAGAACCACCTAAAAATCAAACCATATGTCTGCGAGTAACGTCCATACGTTTTTTGAACTCTGACAGGCTTGGTGCCATGATCATTTCCCTGGGGAGCCTGTTCCAGTGCCCAGCCACCCTCTCAAATAATGCCTTGCAGAAGTTTCTCTGCCTACTGAATACGGGGGTGTATGTAGAACATATCCTGGCAAAGCGTTTTAAATACTACAGGGCTATAGGAAAAACATTTATAGCAAAGTCAGTTTCTTACCTGAGGTATAATTGATATTTTCTTCCTTAAGTCATGGAGGCCTAGCTCTGATGTCAAGTACTTATCAATCCAGATTCTTCCTTCAGGTTCAGCCAACCGAAAGAGGGCTGCTATAAGAGAGCTCTTCCCAGCTCCTGTTCTTCCCACAATTCCAACCTACAGAACAAACCAAGCTCGGACAATTAAACCAAGAGCCTTGCAGGATAAATTAATATGTCAAGCAATAGTTTTACTACATCACAGGATTTATAGTAGAACAAGCACCAAATAAAACTACTTTATAATTAACTTTTTTTTTTCCATGAGGAAAAAACCTCCCCCCCAGATCAGCTGGCATTCAGGTGACAATTGGATCCTCAGTGATTTCTTGGATCATATCATTCAAAGGTGAAAGAAATATTTTCCTAACAAAGATTTTCTCTTAAGGTGTTGTGTTTTATTGTATAAACAAGATAAAGGAGCTCAGTGAGTAGAGTAATGTGATTCAAGCTAGCCAATTTTACACTAAACCTCGTTTGCTCTTTGACATTAGGCAAATCACTTCAGGCATGCATCCACTTCTCAATCCAAAAAAGGACTCTTACAAAGCATTTCAGGAATAATTTATGAGTGCTATTCCCAATTTACATAACTAAGACTGATTTTGCTTAGTACTGTTAAGGTGAAGTTCTGTAAAGTAGTCAAGCTCGAGAGCCAAAATAAAGCTAAAACTAGCAGTAGGATTATAAACAGTATTCATGCTTCAGACAGCTTCAGCAGAGAGGATACAAGCATTGGAACTACAAGACTGCGTGGGCAAGCTGAAATTCTTGTCCAAACACGTGAAACAGTGAATAATAAAATCATAGTGATTCAGGCTTCTATAGGCTCCCCAAGGAAAAATAAGAAACTGTGTGCAACGTGAAAAAACAATGCTTTCAGAAAAAAAAAAAAAGAGGGAGAGACAACACAAAATATGGGATTGCCAACTTTAATGACAAGGGGTAAGATCTACAAGTACTTATATTAAATCAAGACTTAGGAGAAAGTAGGGCCATTAATAAGTAAGACGAGACATATAATTAGTGGTGATTAAACACTACTTGAACAGCAAATTCTTTTTTTTTTTTTTTTTTAAATGTTGTCTTCAGGTGAGGGATTCTTAGAGAAAACAATGTGCAGTAATCAATTGTATCATAGAAGGTGATGGGTGTAGTTCTCTACACAGATCTGATTTGGCAGGATTTGTTATTTCCTGTACTCAGTTCTAATTGCTACATTTCCAGAAAGAAATCAACCTACTGGAAAGAGTTCAGAGAAGTGCAACATAAAATTAATATGGGTTGGAGATACTGATTTTACGAGGAAGGATTTATGAGGATTAAACATGTACAATATAGCCTGGCGAAGTGATTTGGGTGCAGAAAGGAGGAAGAAACATGAAAACCTTCATGAATATACGTACAGACACCAGAGGGAATTACCCACTGCCTGAGACTCAGATGTATGCAGTAATGACTGCTGGAATGAAATTAAGCATAGGCAACATTACATTGAAGAGCAAGGAAAAACTTTCCAACAGCCAGAGACACTAACCCCAGATAAAGCAGCAGTGCCCGCATTTAAGCAAAAATAACACTAAAAAGGTATATGACAAGGAGCAACTCACAATGCATGACCTAAACAGCGTTTCCTACTTCTATTTTCTGATTGAACAGTTTCATCCAAAAATTCATTATTGTACAATTGTACATAAACTAACTAACATTTATACAGTGCTTATTAGTAAAGATACTGCACAATGTAAGCAAATCTGTTACAATAAATTATAAAATATCTTCTATTCTAAGTGATGTCAAACCAAATGATACGAAACAAAGGGAAAATAGTTACGAACAGTTACACCACCGCTCAAAAAGCGAATGCTGAATGGATACAGACATACGGAGTTATGAAAACAAAAGTTCAATTGTTCCTCTGTAAATGTCAGTGATATAAAGTATTGTATTAAGAATATAAAGAAAAAACATAAAAAATTGATACTTAAAATAAAAATGCAGCTGCTCTGCATATTGTCAAAATCCCACTTTCAGTTTGGCATCCAATGAAAGGACTGTGCTCTTCAGCATTTAGAGGAATCTATTTGTATTTTGGGTCCAATTGACTACAGGCTGCTGAAAATTGACATGAATTTGAAACAGCTCTCCCTATACACTTTTTTTTAAATTTTTTTTTTATACATTGTGTTCTTCTGAGGTCTCTGTTCATAACCAGTGCAAACACGAGGAGGGTTTGCAAATCGAAGTTCAGCCGCCTAACAGGAATCATCTGGGCACGGTTTCGTAGCCCGATGCACACCATGTGTATACACGAGAGTACACCTGCTGTACCGGGCTCATCATTACTCAAATGTCACTTGTACTTCAAAGTGGAGCTGAACAAAAAAATGAGAGTGAGATTTACAGCATGTCAGCTACTCCTCTCAAACTGCCCTTGTTACCCCTTAGGCAATCTCCCCGAGTATCTGCGTGAACAGCTGCCATGCCGTAAATCTAGACCCTCACCCCTCCTAACTTTTTTCATGTAGCCACATCCTCAGATCCAGGATCTGTTGGGGCAAGGTGTATTTAACAATGTTGGTCCATACTCATTCGCAAGTTGTTGAATTCAGCTAAACCCCCTGAAACAAAGGCTGGTCTTTAAAAATCAAGGCTGCACATGCTAATCTAAGCTAGGCTGAAGAGGTGAATCACAGCTGGCTGCTGGCAGAGCTCCTTGCATGACGCAGACCATGTTAGGTTAGCAAAGATGGTTCAACAGAAAGACCTTCCTAGCCTGCTTCGACTGTACGGAGATATTAAACGTGCAGTTTAGGTGGCAGCTGTAAAGGCACCGTAATCTGTAAGTGATCCCTTAGAAACGATGTCCTCCATTCTTACTGCACCTACAGCCTCACAGACTTGGTGCTGGGTCAGCTATAGGAAAAACTGCAAGCAGGCAGAAGTTTAAATTCACTCGTTCCATCAGAGGCACTGCAGCCACCAGAAGTCTGAAGTAGCCAGGGGTTTAAGCTGGCACAACAGTTCTCACTGACAGCTACATGCATCTGGAAACCTGGTTCTGAAGAGACATTTCTCCATAATTAAAAACAACGTACGGAGCACAGATGCTTGGGAGATTTATTTTACACAGTGGCAGTCTACTGCAGTATTGTGCAAAACATCATAGAAAACAAACATGAAATTCTTGGCAACAGTTTCAAGCTGGACAAATTCACTTCAGGATGACAAAACCACAGCATAACCACTCAGCAAAAATAAATACCCCCAGTCATCATCCCTCCTCCTCCTCCCCCACCAAGGACTGAATAAGACCTTGTTAATATCTCTTGCTTCCGTTTTCTTTTTTATTATTTTATTTCCATCTCTCACTAAGAAATGTAAACCTTCTTGTCTGCTATTGCATTAGAGTGATACGTAACAGTTGAAGAGATGGCCCATAGGCAAGAAAGGTGGACAGCAGATAAACACCTCTTCAGTTCTTCTTCTTAAACACCGTTCTGAACTTGTCTGTACCTAATTCCATGAGGTTGTCTCCATGAAGCAAAGTTGGGTTGAATTCTTGTAACATGCATGTTATTAAAAAGGCCCACTTGAGGAATGAAACAGGTTTGGCACTGAATGGAAAAGCATGTTACAAGCGAGGCCAGGGCAGTGACTGTAGAGAGCTGAACCAGCCTCCTAGGGAAGATATCCTAATCAAAAAAGTGCACGTGGATTTGAAATGTAGCAAAGCACGAATTAACACTGCAGGGCTCTAATTTAATTTTGTCTGTGGGGGAGACCTTCCCTGCAACACTCTTACAACAGGGATAGTGTCAAAACTGGGGAGGAAGAGTCAAATTTGCAGAGGAGGAAGAATTTTATTTCTATGTTTCTTTTGGCTACCAATCTAATTAACAGCAACCGTTAATTGGATTGGTAGCCGAAAGGAACTGAAATAAAATCCCCAATTCTAAAGTTATGCAACTGATTTGTGTTTCTTTCTTCTCTCTTCCATTCTGGGCTCTGTGTGGGAACATGTACATTCCTTCTTGTCAATTGTCTCTGCTCACCTTGTGTGCTGACATCCTTCATTCCATGTATATTTCCTCTACTGAATTCCCGATTTCCTAACGCAGCTCCATTTGCTTTGGATCTGAACAAACACTTGGGGTTTCGTTGGCATTTTGAATGTCTGCCACTTTTTGATGAAACCCAAATTTTATCAGAAAGTTATTGAATGTTTAACCCTTTGTTTTGATACATAGAAATGTCATGTTCACGGATGCATTTATGCTACATTTACAGGAAATCAATAGGCTCTAACTTCTGTTATTAAATATGACTATGACTTATTTTTTAAAATAACACTTATCTGATTTCCTAACATCCATTTCTTTTATAATGTGTTTTTATAACAGTTTCTTTTCAATTATCATATTTGCTTAATTACTGTAATAGGCAAAGACAGCCATATACATACCTTTTCTTTTGGTTTAATTACAACAGACAAATGCCTTAACACCAAAGGTCCATCCAGACTGTATGTGAAGTTAACATTTTCAAATGCTATCATTCCTTGACTTGGCCATTCAGGCGGTGGGTGCTTGTTGGTTTCCCAAGGGGCTTCTCTTTCAAGATCTGTGTATTCCATCACTCTTTCTACTGATATCATCTAAGGGGAAGAAAGAAGACAGGTATCTACAAATTCAGTTTATTGCACACACACTGCATACATATATATATGTACATGGATTTTGACTGTAAAGATTCAATGCAAATTTTTCCAAGTTTTTCTCTCAGGTACAGATAGGAGTGCTTGGTACTGTCCTATACTTACTTCATACTACCAAAGAAAAAGAAAAAACACATTTCATGTCCTACTACAGACTCCAATCTATCACGATCCCTAAATCCATACATAAGCATGAATTTCTAATCAGTGGGATAAATTACAATTTTAAGTATGTGCATAATTGTTAAGAAATTTAAGCTATGGTAGTTATCTGTCAATCCTGGCTAAGATGCCACCACTGCTACAGGCAGATCCATGATGGCTACTAGCATCAAGTTACCAGCTTCATTTTCCCTTTTTTGTCTTCCTCATTACCACTGCACTAACCCCTAGCAAATCTTTAATATGTTTCTCACAAGTAATTCCAAAATCTAAGATAGCTTTCACCATATCATGGCCTTAATATGCAGCAAAACTTGTTTTCCTGAGCATTTTATGCCAGATAGGAAGGAAGTGCAGTATTTGCTGTTGTCCCTCGTCTTGTGGGAGGGATGAGAAACAAATATTGAGCTATCTAGACACTTTTTCTTCTCCCTCAGGAAAATAACAGAAGTTCTGTTTAGGCTCTGGTGTGCATCCCTCACCTATACATGTATTCTGTACAATTCATTTTACTTAACTGTATCTATGCACAGGTATGTTCTGAAAAGGCCATCATAAAGACATCTAGTAGGCTTATATTGCCTCGAGTAGCTTTAAGGCCAGAAGTTACCTGGCAATGAGTTCATAGAATAGCTTGGACAGGATCTTGAAGACCATCTAGTTCTAACCCCCCTACCATGATGGGGAGGGATGCAATCCACTAAATCAGGTTCTCCAGGGCCTCATCCAACCTGGTCTTGAACAGCTTCAGTGATGAGCATTCACAACCTCTCTGGACAACCTGTGCCAGTGCCTCAACAATCTCTGAGTGAAGAAATTCCTCCTAACATCTAATTGAAATCTCCCCTCTAGAAAAGGTTTAAAACCATTCCCCCTTGTCCTGTCATTGTCTGATTGAGCAAAAAGTTGCTTTCCATCTTGTTTATAAGCCCCCTTTAACTACTGAAAAGCTGCAATAAAGTCACCCCAGAGCCTTCTCTTCTCCAGGCTGAACATCCCCAGCTCTCCCAGCCTGTCTCCACAGGAGAGGTGCTCCAGCCCTCTGACCACCTTCATGGCCCTCCCCTGGCCCCGCTCTGACAGCCCCACGCCCTCCTTGTGCTGTGCCCCCAGGCCTGGACGCAGCCCTCCAGGTGTGGCCTCCCCAGGGCAGAGCAGAGCAGAGCAGAGGGGCACAATCCCCTCCCTCCCTGCTGGCCACCCCTCTGGGGGTGCAGCCCAGGACGCAGTCGGCCTGCTGGGCTGCAGGCACACACTGCTGCTTGTGGCGAGCTGTTTGGCCACCAACACCCCCACGTCCTTCTCTGCAGGGCTGCTCCCAGTGAGGTCTTCTCCCAGGCTGTGCTCAGGGCTGGGATTGCCCCGGCCCAGGTGCAGCACCTTGCACTTGGCCTTGTTGAACCTCATTTGGTTCACGTGGGCCCACTTCTCAAAGCTTGCCCTTTGGATGGATCCCTTCCTTCTGTTGTATCAACTGCACCACTCGGCTTGGTGTCATCTGCACACTTGCTGAGGGTGCACTCGATCCCACTGTCTATGTCATTGACAAATATATTAAACAGCACTAGTCCCAAAACAGACCCCTAACAGACCCCTGAGGGACACCGCTCGTCACTGGCTTCCACTAGGCCACAGAGCCATTGACCACCACAGTTCTCTATCTCACTGCCACCTGCCCTTTCCACACTACAAAATAAGCTCCAAAGAGACATATGCAAAGAAAGACTAACAGCAGAATAGAGAGGAACTGTTCTTGCCTCCCCCAAATATAATCAGACCATAATAACAGGGGCTTCTTGTTGGATATCCACCTGTCAAAGAAGTTGATGCTAATCACAGCTCCATAAAATGATCAACTTTCCACAACAAAGGCAGCTAGTGAATGGTGAGTCTTCCTCCTCCAAGGCATTTCTGAATCACGGCCTCATACACAGTAACTCGCTACACAGGAACCCCATAGATTTACACTTCCGAATCTTCCTAACCAGTACAGAAAGAAACCCTGAAAGCTTTCTTCCCATTTCTCACCAAAGTCTGTCACCATTCCCTTATTCATGACTGAAAAATGCTCCGAAGAAGCAGTGTGCTAGACAAAAAAAATAAATACAAACCTAACATCATGATTTATTTTATCTGTTATCAAACATAGTTTCATTCCTTCTACTAAAGGACTACATATATTTCCTGCAGTATGGTCAGCAAATCGAAATTACAGGTAACCTCCTATTGTCAACAGAAAACAGAAAAGCATGCTTATTGTGTAGTATGCTCTTTTTATAATAGTTTTTTTCATACACTAACTTAAAGAGTAGATAGGCAGAACAGAGCACGTTAGTAAATATTGTAAACTGGTGGAGGGTATTTTACTTCATTTATTTTAAAAAACGAACTCAGCAGAACTAAAACAAACTCTCAGCAGAATACATGCTTAAATACTTGCACGTATTTGTTAACTTGCACCAATTTAAGGTTTAAGCCTTTGCAGCAATTAACAGGACCATAAAAATTGCAATGAGAGATATAAACAAATTTTTAAAATGCAATAATGCATAATAAAAATTAAAAATCCCAAATCCAAGAAATCTTTAAGAAAAAAATCTTACTTGTACAGGGATTAACTTTAGCTACATGCAATGCAGACATCCCCACTGTAACAAGACAGCCTCCTTTCTGCTGTAAAGGGTGATTATAAAGGCTCCCCTACTATCAATGGAGAGGGATGATTCATCTGAATAGACATTCAAAATCAGTCAGACAAATTATACCCTAGAAGAGGCTATTTTTCTCTACTCTGCTGACTCTAAGTGGTGCCTCAATTGCTTGCTAAGGTATTAATGTCCTAAGTTAATTAAGAAGAATCCCATCCTTGAGGCTTTATGTCACAACTACAAAAAGGAAGCAAGAAGCAAAAAAAGGAAGAAGTAAACGTTACCAGGTTTTCAACTTCAGCACTTTGTCTAACACCCCACTGGAACGTTCCCATGAGAGTGATTGCATAAGATAGCGCCAAACCAACCTGCCCCGCATTCAAAGCTGCAGAACAAAGGAAAAAGAGAATCAAATAGGTACACTGGTAATTACACAAAACTCGAGTTAACTTCACTTTCATGAGGTTACTTACATGATGGAAGCATCACAGCCAGAATTTTGTTTGGTTACACCATACTTACCATCTGTGCGCTGATGAGTGGCTCCAGGCAGAACAGCTACTTGCAGCATTTTTATTTATTTTTTTTTTTTAAGCTTTGGAAATTATCTGTATGTCTGAAAAGACAATCTTGATTCTTGGCTTTGCACTTTATCAAGAAACTGAGGCTCAATCTCGAAATCGTACTTACATATCTTGCTAAGGTCATCCCTACCCAAGCTAAGCATTTGCGGTCATTTTCTAAGGGATTTACATCAGCCCCTAAACCCAAGCAAAAAAGGACTGCAAAATGATCTCAAAATAAGTTACAAACATTTATATCAACTCTGCACAGTTTTAAGTGATCAGATAAAATAACAGGACAGAATATTTCTTCCCCTATTTACATAAACTTTTATTGTGTTCAGTAGGTCTGCTCTCATAAAATAAATTAATTTTGTCTGCCCCAATATTAAGCATGATTGTCTTCTAACTAACTTGAACTTTATCCTAGCATAGCTCTATTGACTTCAAGAGAGCTACTCCTTATCCAGAGGCAAGGAAAGATTCAGGACCATTGTTTTGACTTGTCTTTTTGCATTCTAATAAATTCAAACCTAACTCAAAATTTTCAGTGTCAAGCAGCACAGAGCGTTCAAATTTTAAAGCACACATGCATATACAGAACACATCCAAAAGAAAAAGAAAAGAAACAAAAACAGCAAATTAGCACTAATTTTCATGTCCAAGATAATTACTTCTTCCTTCATACTTTAGATGACTATCTTGTTCTAGTACATCTAACACAATTACATCCTGGATGATGCATATACTAATGACAGTTCATGAGTGACAGTGAATATAAAATGTATTATTACAAGGTGATTTTCTTTCTCCAACTGGCCTATCCTGCTGATCCAAGGTATTAGACAAGTATCCCTAGGAATTTTAGTTTGCCTTTTGGCCTACTGTGCCATGTGCAGAAAGGAAAAAAGTTGTTAAGAAGCAGCTCTGTGGGTGTTTCAGTATGAAAAGCAAAGCCCTGTAGGGCTAAAAAAGAAAGGCAAAGGTGGGGAAAAAGATTTATTTGTTGTTATTGCTCTGAAAGCCAGAAGCTCAACAAAAGCGAAGACTACAGATCTGCAAGTTTGTTTGCACATTTGGGGATGACAGTAGTTGCATGCCTAAGCCTGGAAGATGTCTGAACTGCCTCCAGTATTTGCAGAAAAGGAGATACGGACCCAATGCCCTAGACTGAGGAAGAGATCGTGATCTAGAAAGAAACATTTAACTTAATTACAGTCCTTAAACAATTAGAAACAGTAAACTATGAAAAAGAATTAGACATCACTATACATGGTAATTAATGGGTGAACTCTTTCTAACATCTGTACTTACTCTTGGCGAGAAGCAGGGAACCGAAGGCAACCACTACAACAAAAATGGCACAGATGGCATCCAGACGCACAGCGAACCACCTCGAGGTCGTCAAAAATAGAAACCAGGCCTCTAAATGGTATTTTACAAAGACATTAGTGGATCATTAGAAAACTGAGTTGTATAATAATAATAATAAATTATTTCATGTTGATATTGTAAGTGTTTCTTTCTTTCTTTTTTCCCCTTCATTTAAAATTGTCGTCTTCAAGTGCACATCTTTATGGGCAGATGATGATCAGAATATTGTCCAGTTTTCCTGGAATACTCTGACCTAGTTTTCACACTAGCAGCAACCAGGGCTAGCATAAAACACAGTAATAAAAAGAAGAACATTCAAGGCCTGAAGCACAGCCCATTTATTTAAAATGGAAGCCTTTCCCTGACTGTAGTGGACTTGGGATGGGAGTTTTGTACAAAAAGCAGAAGAACAACTACATTTGCTGTAGCCAGACTAGGCTTTTAAACAGAGTGTATCACAACACAACTGCCAGAGCCAAGTCTTTAGAAGACAGCTGCAGCTGGTTAAGCTCCCATTATAGGCAGAGAAGAGCTACTCAATACATTCAGTGGAGCTACAGAGCTATTCCGTTGGCCAAATGCACATAGCTACTTTTGGAGAAGCTCACAGGTGGACATTTCCACTGGGCACTTGCATCTAGGTGTCCACAATTTGGTGCTAAATTCCATCCCAGACAGACACTCTGCAGTACAAATACAGGAGACAGCAGCAAAAGATACCGAATACAGAATGCAAAGTGTTTGAACTCAGGGCCAAAAACAGAAGTCAAATGGCTGTAACAAAGCACGGCATTATTTATTGCTTACGATGCAGTCAGATGAATCATTCCAGCTGCTACCAAGTCACAGTAAAAGATTATCATCCCAACCCTTTCTGCATTGCTTGTTATTACTACGTGCTAAAAATCAGTCCTGTTCCAACCGAGCAACTTTTCCTTGGCCCAGCGTTGGGAAAGATTCAAACTAGAAAAATCCTTTCCACAAAAAAAAAAAGGGAGGAGGTTAATTCTGTTTTTATGTCAGATCATTTTGGATAGTCGAGTTATGGAGTGACCAGATCAACAACTCAGCCAACAGAGCTGCAGGTAACTCCTGGAGGGCAGCAGGGGGAAAGAGTGAGGATGACAATAGGCAGCCAGGTCAAAGCCAGAGCTGGTGACCTCTTTGCATCAGCTCTACCTGCATGTGCCTGATTTAGCAGCTGGTTTCATTAAACAAAAGATCCTGGGTACGGTTTCGTGGACAGTCATATCCCTAGGCTCAGGTAATGATATATGCAGAAAGGAGAGACACATCAAGTCACAAACCTTGTTTGAGAAATGCAATTCACCATCAAAATGTAAGCACCTCTCTGAAACCCAGGAGCTGAGTATCCCGGGAAATAGAGCTGATGCCAGCTTTCCGGTGACTTGAAAGGTCGTTTTTAGTGCAATAGCACAGTTGTAAGACCAGGAAATGGGCCACCTGCGTTGTAGGTTTTCAGCTCCAAGGTTTTGCTCCACTGATCCTGTTTTACAGGAAGGTGCACTGAATTGTCTGCTGGAGATGGATCATTCCGCAATCTCCCTGTGTAATCGGGGCCACCATGTGCAGGAACATGACATTCTTGGGACCTAACAAAAACTCACCATGATGCAACTTCTGATGACTCAAGAGCTCTCTTATGGAGATGTTGCACTGGCAGGAAGAAAGCTCAGTCTTCGGTCAGACCTCAAGTCTTAGATGTTTTTTTATCTACAGGTTATTTAACATCAAATTCATAGCCACCCCTGAACCAGGGTTTGAGGGAGTGTCCCATTTTCCAGGCTCAGCCTTAAATAGAGTGGAGTTGACTAGTCCAGCAAAAGCACTAAACAAGAACACTGCTGACTGGAAGGGCCTTCTGTGATGCAAGAAATAGTTCAAACCTCTTTGGAGCACTTCAGAAGCCAACACTCCAACTCTCTGACCTACTAGGAAAGGGTAATCCTGTTCTAACTAGATTAGAAACAGTGTTTATATTCCTTTGACCCGACCCTAAAATACAAGAAAACATTTATAAAAAAGGTCACGGTCCTTTTGCGTGGTGAAACTTACATATGCAGTTTATAAAGATGCCTTTTAATATAAAATTTAAACAACATGTTCTCTTACTACCAGCTACTGACAAATTGATTTGGCCAAATAAGTAGCAAGATGAAAATACTAAGAAACGGGAAATTCCGATCTAGAGCTGCCTCCCTGGAAGGTGTGTGTCCTCAGTCACAAATGACTGGGCTCAACACAAAGCTAGGTGGGCAAGTTTCCACGGCATGGGATAAACACTGAGTCAGAAAAGATCATCTGGTCTGTTCTGGTCTGAAAACTTAGCAGTCCATAAATGAGAAAAAAGCCACAGGATATACTCATATACTTGATGACAGGGAAATTCAAGGTCTTACCTAACAAACACCAAATTGCAAGCTTGCATTCTGCTGCAACTTGAATACTATACTGAGTATTTAATTGACAGATAGTAAAATCTCAGTGCAAACCTAAATCACATTTCTTTTGCTTGCAGAATACTAATATTTTTATACCTTCTGGTCATGTTAATACTATTTTTATGTTTAAGCCCTGAGTGCCACTCAAAGTAAAAAAGAAGAGGGATTTACAAAACTTTTCCAAGATGATCATTTAGATATTAATTATCTCTGCCCACTCCTAGCACATTACTTAATATTTAATGCTTCATAATATAACTTGTCATCTCCCCCCCCTTTTAAAGTTGGAATCCAGGAAAATGTCAAAATGATTCTTTAAATATTCTTATCAGGCACACTTTAAAATGTTTATCTTAGACATTGTTAAAACATAAGCACGGGTATTTCAAATTATATCACAGCCCAAAGTAAACTCTCAAAATCTAGACAGATAATAACTTTTTTGTTCTAACAGAGAAATTTTACCCTAAAGAGACAAATGCACAGCTCCTACTGATTTTAATGTACATTATATACATGTCGCTGAGGGCAAAAGATATTTCCCTCCTACAAAGCAAGTATTTGATTTTTCACGTCAATTCATCACAAACCTGAGTGGAGGTCTTGGTGTGCATCAAATAGTTTTTGAAATCTTTCCTCTGCTTTCAAAGCCCGAATAGTCCAAAGTCCCTGGAGGGATGATGACAAGTGGGAGAACACTGGACTTCGAGCTACAAAGGGAAATGAGAGTAACGTAGCAATAGCTGAAGGGCAACATTTAATTCTTTTTGTACCATGCTAATCTTTAATCCTTTGTATTTAACCATACAAGTTACTGTACTGCATACTTTTAGAATAAATATGCTATATCTTTGACCAAAGTCCTCTTACTCTGTCAGAATCAGACAGGCAAATTCATTTATACAGAAACATCTTCCATTTTTTAACAATTACTGTCAGTGAAGGAATTCTTTGAGCTTTATTAATGACATGAGGCAAACATGTTTGTTGTTGGTAATCCTGAATAGTTCCTAACCTAGACAAGTTCAAGTCAGGCACGAGAATCAGATCACGTCAGAAACACCATTAGGATGTGCACGTAAGACCTAGCATGCTCATAACTAACTTTACTTTTAGAGTGTTAAACTGACATACCTAAGGTTTATCATTACACGAAACAGGAGTTAAGCATGGAATTCACTGCTTGAGAAGAAAGGCAATAAGGAAGCTATTTTCATAACAAAAGAACCTTTGATGGATTGTCTATAAAATGCTAGCATTTCACATAATAGTAAGCAGGGTTCAAGCTGACAGCAAGTCCCACCAAGCTACATACTTGTGGATTCTAGACGTTTAATATCTCTTGAAGTGTCTAAGAAATATCGTCGAAGAAAAATGAAAAGAATAAATAGCGGAATTAAGGGGATGAGTATCCAAGGAATCACTGCCACAGCCACAGCTACCACACCAAAAATCTGTAGGAGAGTCTGCAACACAATAGAAACAAAATAAAAAAAATTATTTGCCAGAAGAACTTAATTTAGAACATGTATAAAACTGTTTAACACTATTGAAACACTTAAACGTTTAAACAAAACTACCAAATTTTAGAGTGGATGCATTGTGTAACATGAACTACATCTAATTTTAAGCAACTTGAGGAATTTACAGTAATACGTAAGTTGACTAATTGTGCAGTTTATGGTTTTCTTATTAATTATTTTTTATTTAAGAAACATCTTTACAAAATTAATCGACTGAACGTCAGCATCTCACTTTATGGGCTATTCTGTAACTGCTGGAACAAAACAGAAATTAATTAATGGAACACACAAATCATCTTTGATGAACCCAAGCTATCTGGTGAATGAATCTGAGATTGTTTTTACTCGAGGTAAAAAGAAAGACAGTTGAAAGACTGACTTTCAGTTAAAAGACTGACTTTCAACACAGACTTGTAAGTCTATAATAGAAACAACTGTGCCTCATATAAGAAGAAAACATGGTATCAGAGAAAGTGAATTTTCTCTTTCCAAAGGACTGTATTGTGAAATGTTACAAATACGAAGAAAACATCAAACATTGCAACGAAAAGCTTCACAAGAGGCTAGTTCTACCAGGTTCGCTGAGGAGTACAAGTTAAATGGCTGGGCTGGGCTGGGCCTGAACTTACTCTTAGAAAACCAGATACAAGGTGGAATGAAACTTTGTTGTTTAGGACAGTGGATCCCAGCCCATATTTTCAAATTAAATTTTATGTTAAATATGTAGACTACTGCAGACCATTTTACATCCTTCAAATCAAACTTCCAGTTTGAATATATTGTGAAAAAAACAGTATCTGCACACAAATTCCTTTCAGGACACCAGCTCGGGGATTCCTGGCATACTGAAATTGGGGTGTGCTTGTTTGCTCCTGGAAAAGGGGAAAAAAAAACATCTAAGCACACAAAACAGAAACCCACCCTGTACAAAAAACAGACCACAGAAATTCCAGTTCAAAGCTGAATTCCTCTATTATATTCGTTAAGAAATTTCTTAGAGCTGGCAGTATTTTCCAAAATGTCTCTTCTTTAATAACTGTATAGAAGCCACCTTCTTCATCATCACATATGATGCCTAAGTGGATTTCAGCAGAATTTTCTCTCTGCTTGATTTCTGGATGCCAAAAATGCACTAGTGACCATTGTATTTCGAGAACGTGTGTCTTGCAGGCTTCTGTCCCATTATTGATGCATCAGGTTGGCAAAGTTAAGCAGTGAAAGCGCTCAGACTGGATAGCAACGAGCTGCCTGGATTTTCAAACACTTTGGGTGGAACTGCATATCAGGCATTGTGCTTCCTGTTATGCTCCTGGTAGCTTCCCCACACCCTGTACAACCAAAGCTGAGCACAACCTTTTCCCCTCCATCTGTGCTTTCTCGAGGTTTCTCCGACTTCACCCGAATTTCACCTGACCAAAGAGCAAACCCACACACCTTGTGCGTTGCAACTGCACGAGTCAGCACAACTCAGGTCTTAGGCTCTAGGCAAGATCTTTGCTCACGATAGAAGATTTATCAGCCGAACAGCCTCGCATGTCACAGATCCTCAAAGCACATTATAGGGTCCCATAAATCCATTAAGGAAAATAGCTACAGGGTAGGCGCGGGGCAGGAGCTCTGAAGGAAGCCGTATTGTACCACTCCAGTGCTCCTCAGTGGGTGAAGTTATCGATGGCATCATGTTGTTCGACCTTCGAGATACACAGAGCAGATTGCAAACGTTTTACCTGGATTTCATCACGGAGAGGTAAGGCGGCAGTGAGAGTGCCCGGGATTTCACTCGGATCAATTACGCCAGTGGTTATGTCAGCACAAGGCGAAACAAAGCACCCTGACTCCTCAGCAGCGCTGCTGCCAGCCCTTCCCTGCACCTTCTGCCTCTCCAGAACCCCACGAGCTATTTCGGTTTTGTTGTGAAGAAGGGCTAAGGAGGGAAATGCAGATTCCTGACCTCCTTCAAATCTTCTACTGTCTAGACCACTGCTTCCCCCAGCATTACTCCTTGTCTCTGCCAAGCCTTTCGGCCATCCACATTACCTAATTTCTGAAGGCTCCCTTACCTCCACATCCTCAATAGAGACCCAAGACAGTTCCTTCCCTCTGACAACTCACTCCCAAACCTGGTTTATTCGTCTCCTGCCTTCCCCTTCTCCCTCAGTAAGCTCTGTTGTACTGCGAGCCAGCCGTCTGCTTCCCAGGCAGGCGTGAAAAGCAGTCTCTGTTCTGCCTCCTCACACAACCAGCCACAAACAAGAAGTGAAACATCGAGGAAAGCTGCTTCAAGGAAAAGAATTACGAGGAAAATAAAACGTTTCTTAAAAAAAAAAAAAGGTGCTAAACTGAAGTTTTAGTGATAATAATCTACAATATGTTGCGAAGAGCCAGTAGAGGTGGGAGTAGGACTATTAGGATCCAGCTCATGTAAACAAAGCCTTGCTAGGACGAAAACACAGGGAAGGAAAAGATGGTTAGGATGACTAAAATAAAAATCTGACACCGCCTTTGGAAGGAATTTTAGATGAGCCTGCACCACCTTATCATTATAAAAATTTATGATAGGGTGGATCAGTCATGTGTGTTGTTTTTTGGAAAACCAAACTTGCATATAAATTAACTCTTAATGAAGTCGTCTGAAAGCCAGACACAACTATTTGCAGGCTGTAATCATGCAGCTACCGTGTGAGGTAAGGCAAAGGTTCCAGTTCCTGCGTTTCACAACAGACAACCAACCTCTTCGGCCGCGCTTCCAGCAGGATCGCCGCGTGCTAGCAGGAGGACCCCAAAAAATCAGCAGGTTGACAATGATAACACGAGCAGCCGGGCCGCTCTCTTCTCTGGAGACAAGCAGTGACCGAGGCAACCAGTCTGCACAGCCAGAAACGCTCATGACTGCGTGTCTACACCTTGTCGAGCAGAAGCAGCTTAGGGTTGGGAATCAAAAGGCTAAGCACAATAGGAAATTTCCCTGCATCCAAGAAATATGGCTTATAAAACCAGCATCTTTTATCACGCTTAATTTCAGCATTTAAAAATCTTTTTTTAATGGAAAAAAAAAAAAAGGAAAATCTAATTAATTTGCTTCTAAATGTGTCCACATTCAAATCTGCTTCAGTTTCCCTGAGAAAGAAGAACGTCACACTCATGGACCAGTCCTTAGACCACATACTTCATCCTGAGAATACAGAAAAACCCGTGCTGTTTCTGTCGGGGTCATCGCCTTGAGGCTTTCCTCATGCTTTGGTCAGCCACAACGTTCAACGTAGCTTATTTTTCCTCAAGAAACCTCCTGTCTTACCGCAGTCCTCCAGCAGAGCAAGCGTAGCCTCCTGTAAGCCTCTGGGGAAGTGAATGCTCTGATCAGCACATTCATGTGTGCAACACGTGCCTTCCCTTCAGCTTCTGGTGATCTACGGATCTGTAACTCTTACAGACACTGTCAGTGATATTCTGGTGTTTCTGTCTCAAAAGGGTTTTGCTGTAGGAAGAACAAGGCATTTCTGTACCCCAACTCAACAGAAGAAGCCAGGTTATGAAAAGAACCGTAAAAATCTGGAAGAACACAAGATTTGCAAATCACAAGCTATCAGCCTTTCCCTTTGTTGCATAAACTACACCACTTAGCTAATGGCAGAAATCTTATGAGAAACTGTAAATCATTTGGAGCAATTCATTAAAGTCAACAGACTGAAACACAGAGGTGAAATTTGGAGAGTTCAAGATGTCTCAGAAGAATGTCCACCCTCCATCCAAGAGATCACTGCCATTCCACACCAGTGATGCCCCAAGCTTGATGTATCGTGCTTGACTTTGAAAAACACAAGTGGAGCCCAAGAGGTGGGGTTTGAGACTCAGAAACCTGGATGGAGGGGTCCACACGTGAGCTTCAGAGCTAAAAGTTTACAAAGTGATAAAGAGTGAACCTTGAAGTGGACACCTAGCGACCCAACAGTGGGCTCTAGAGAAATACTGAAATACCTGCAGCCCAAGCACCTACAGCCCAAAACGTAGACACTTAATTTTGATGACTGAACGTGCTGTCAATTCCCACCCAACAACCTCAGTGACCCAGCACTGGTTTTTATCAATATTTAAGTGGAAGTCAAAACACGCCTCCCCCCAGCTCCTCTTCCCTGGACCCCAAAATGCGCTTCCAAAGATTCATCAGCCCATGGACACTGCCAGGAAGCCCCACTAATTTAATAACAGCAACTGTTCATGATCAGGATTTTGAGTTAGCAGCCTTAACTGCATGAAGGCAGGGCACTCGCAGCCAGGCTCTGCTGTCTGAAACAAAGCCAGGTCAAGAAACTACAAAACCCCACTCTGTCCGTACACGCTTGGCATCCCCTTCCTCCTCCCCTTCCCCTGGCTAAAATTATTTCCTCATTGGCTCTGCCAAATAACTGCACACACAATCAATCCCTGATCCACTTCTGACATTTTCCTTTTTCCTTGAACACTTTGTTTTGTTTTGTTTTAGTTTGTTTTGGGATGTGTTTTTTCAAACCAGACTATTTGGAGCGACTGCCATGCAGCTCTGTTACAGCTCGACTCTATGCGTGGTTGGCTGTGCTGGCACACCAGAGGGGCGAGGAGACATCGTAATGAGCAGATCAGAGCTCGGCCCAACTGCATCCAGCACAGCATATCCAACCACAC
This sequence comes from Anas acuta, assembly GCF_963932015.1. Classification (NCBI taxonomy): domain Eukaryota; kingdom Metazoa; phylum Chordata; class Aves; order Anseriformes; family Anatidae; genus Anas; species Anas acuta. Next base: position 53,251,913 of record NC_088979.1, read on the forward strand.
TGTAGATTTGTACATTTTTTTTCCTTCCTTATTGCTCAAACAGAAAACATCCACACAGAAACCCATCACCTCTGTACAATAATCCTCGGACATAAACAGCCCTACTTCGTTTTGCTCAGATAAAGTGACCGATTGTGTAGTCTTGTCTTGTCTTTAAACTATCTTTTGAATAAAATCTACGTTTTTTCTTTCCAAACTGATTAAAAAAGGTAGAAATATGGTTGTTTACATTATTGCTTGCACAAAACCATCAGCAAGAGATTTGTCTAGAAAAAGCAAGACTTATGAGTAGAGGAGGAAAAATGCTGCGTGTAACTCCAACATTTGAAAGCCATCCCAGACACGGGCCGGTGACATGAATCCTCGACAGGAACGACAGCCCTCAGTCAGCATTACTTTAACCTTAGGAAAATGCACATCCACGAGAAGATTTGGGAATAGAAAGACAAGACAAGACAACCAAAGCACTGGAAGTGGGGAAAAAGGCACAGCTTGGAAAGAAATTAACATTTTAATTTCAGATGAAGTGATTGAAAGAGGAAAACAAACGTAAGAGCTAAATACTCCCAGCTCCACAAGCTTCAAAACCAGCAAGCTCACGTTATCTTGTACACGATGCTCTCTCCTCCTCAGGACCTTGCTGTTAGTAAGAACAAGCCCACGAGGTTATGCGGCTAAATTCATGCCACTGCAAATGGCCTGAACACATCTGTCAGATTCACCATGGAAATGTGTTTGAAATGAGCGCTCATGTCCCTCATGCTAGTACCTTCCATTTATTCTTGTCTCTGTGAGCTGGTCTTTCTGGATCGTTGTTTTTCCAAGTGAACAAACATACACTCAGCTCCTCAGGGTAGATGTTTTTTGTGCCACCAATATGCTTATTCATTTGACTTGGCATGCGTTTAAGTGAGAAGCCTTAATATTTGTTTGAGATCATGTTGAACTGTGTCCAAGCGTTCTTTAACAAGTTCAACAAGTGACCTTATAGCAAAAAAGGTCTTTTCTTTAATACACTGGCACTGCCACCATCCTGTTGTATTTAAACAGCATCCTGTCATCACTAATCTTTCACCCCATAATGAATGTTAAAATAGGCTTTCTGGCACCTTGTGCTGAGATCTCATGCAGGTCTCAGCCCCAGCTCCCAAAATCCGTACATTGTCTGAGTCTTCCAAGTACCGATGCTTTAGAAAACACATGCACAATCAAGCTCTGGACTTGGTGACACTCAAAATACCCATCCTTTAAAATTTTGCATGAAATTCCTACATCACACAGAGGTTATTTTCCTTTTAACAATAAATTATCTTCACCTGTGTGTGAAGCTCATTGTCAGGGTCCTTCAGCACAAAGTCTTCTCAGTGATTTGGGCAAGCAAGGCACAGCTTTGCCGAGAGGATCTACAGGAGAGAGATCCTCTTCTTGAAGTTAATGGGGAGTTAGTCATAGCGTTACTTGGATTTCCCTACAGAAATTATTTCTCTCCCCTTACTAACAAAAAGGTAATACATTTTGCTGTTCAGTTAGGTTTGTTTTTTTTCTTCCTTCAACGTCCACACTCCCTTGGCTATACTTACACCATTCCTGTCCCAAAGGAAAAAAAAAAATCCTCAGGCACAAAAATGACTCCCATGAACGACAGTGCCCTTTGTACCACGACAAATATATCCTCCTGTGGAACAGCTGAGATGCCAAGCACAACTTCACATGGTCGTTTGAGGAAACAGCAGTAACCAGAAGAGTGTACAACATGCGTACACACACACTTTGTTTTCTCAACAGCTCATGCCACGACCTGCCTGAAACGATACAGAAAAATGCCTGGCACCAGCCAACCCTCCCAGAGCTTCTCTTCTTCTCAGGTAGCGGAAAACATCCCTTGCCACCCTATCAGCCTAGGGATTTTGTGATTTATACGTGAACAAGGAGTCTCACACAGCCCGTGCTCCCCCAGTAATACCAGCATGCGTGGTCATTTTGTTGGCTGCTCCAGTTGCTCCAAGGTTCCCAGTGCGCTTTTATAGCTCCTCGGCCAGTCCCTGCTGCCAAATGGGTGGCATTTTTAAAGGAAATTAAGAAATTAAGAAACTACAACACATGGAGCATTTCCTATTTCATTCTTACTCGTATGTTCAGTACTTTATCAGCAAAGACTGATCGACCAGTATTTGTCCTTGGCCTTAATCTACTTTCAACTCTTCTAAAAGGGGGTTTTCCTTCAGTGGTGTATATAAATATATATATAAATATATATATGTATTACAGAGAATAAAATCAAAATTCAATAAAGACTTCACTGCTTTCAGGATAACAGATTATAGAAAGCAGAGCTCACAGCCATACAAAATGCTGCAAAGAAGCAGATACAAAAAGGACAATTTGACACCTCCAGTACAACATGCTGGATGCTGGGGTACTAAAAAGGGAAGGGACCACAGAAAGCAGTCAGGCTCCTAGGGTTCTCCCCAAGCAGCATCTCCCGTTGCCACCGCTGGGGAATGAACACTGATCTGGATGGGCCATCAGCTTCACTTGCTGTCCTTATGTGACAGTTCATTCCCTTACTTGCTAAAATATTACTCACCACTCCTGCAAGGGATTCCTCTGAGCCAATGATGACATTAGTGCAACCTGTTTGTCTTTACTGTGCATATTTTTCCCCATTTCTTCCAAACGTCTGGCAAATTTTTGCTTACCACAAACGCAGCTGCTCCGTATGTTGCAGGTTTGCAACTCCAGCTTGAAGCTGTATGGACTTTTCCGCCCCAGGCCTCTTGTCCTTGATGCCAGAGAAGCCCCCCGCCCTCCCTAACAATACCTCATTTTCAACTTTGTGGCCTTTTCTGCTCAGCCAAGTCTAATTGTTTGGCCAGAAGTGAGTTCAATTCAGTCTCAGCCATTTTAAAAGCTTTCTGTCACATCTGAAGTGTGGGCTCTGCTGTTAGAAAGGATGCCAGTTCTTCAGTAACGCAGTCCTTCAGCCTGACATCAGTTACAAGCTTTTAAGCATTTTAGTGTTTGTTCTTGCTATTTAAAACATACTACCTCCTGTTCTTCGCTGGTTACTCCCCTTCCTAGCAGAGATGCAAAAAAATGCTTTTTAGCCCATTTTTGCCCCCCCCCCCCCAATTTCACCGAGCTTTGCAGCTCCAGTAGTGCTATAAAACACAACTTTTCCTATTCAGAATAAACTCTTAATTCATAATTCTGAAGAATTATATGCTGTTTTGCAGTCCCTTGGTGCTAGGATGCCCAACAGTGGCCTGACGCGTCCAGCACCCACACTGTAACTCACCTGCACACCACCACATGCTTCATCCAGTTCAGCCATTCTCTACGGCTGCAAGTAAAAAGACCTCTTTCAAGTTTATTTATGGCAAACCATCCACACATACATACCAGAGCAAACAGCTGATACCAGGTTTGACCCTCAAATTCAGACTTCTATCAGTAAGATAACTGATTTTTTTTTTCCCCCCTCATGTTATGCTGAACTGAAGAATGGACAACTCGATCCGATGCCAAAGCCAGCACATTCTTAGTTTTGGAAGGGAAGATCTAAACCCTTTCTTTTAGCATGAAAGGAGCGACTTTTACAATAACAGCTCTGCTTGTTTAAACATTAGACTGATTTCAAAACCCAGTGTGAAAAAAAAAAAAGAGAAAAAGAAAAGAAAATGGGACATGACTGGAAGAAAATGCACTCAGCACCCTATTCTTCAGCTGTTTGGGAACAGCCATCAGCCACCCCTTGAAAGAGCTTATCCCCACACACAGAATTTTATGATTTCAAGACTGCAATCCAAATTAATCAAAAATTGTAAGTGATACAAAGCTTGTAATGTAAACATAAGACAAAGAGCTGTAAGCTTCCCAAGGACATTTGACATTCAGTTCCCCAGTGAACTCTCCTCTTCTGCTGTATGAAACTGCCCACTCTGCAGCCACTGTCTTTTGAAGAAGGAACTCATCGGGAATTTTTACATCAGATGTAGAGCTCCCCAGCCAGCCACAGTATCAGCATCAGATCTCATGAAAAACACGAAAACAGTTCCTACATCCTGCATGCCATGTACACATAACCCTGGCAGCATGTTTTTATGAGATGCAGCCTTTTTTGCTGAAGATAATTCTTTGTCCCACATGTTTGTTTTGGGCATCACTATGCATCCTGATTTAACACACGCACCAGTTATATGGCTTAGTAATTCCAATTACCTCGAAGTTTCCCCGTCCCTCTTGAATCAAAAGTAAAATCTCCGGTCCTTTTGCCAAACAGTGAAATCCTACTTTGTTTGTAAGCACACGCATCCTATCTGTAGCATATCAGTAGTTTAAGGCAATCTAGAAGATTTGTACTTATCACCATTTGGAACAGGATTGTTACACTCTATGACTGACAGCAGAATTAAAAGATTTCGAGCTACTGTGAAGTGTTGGGAATGTTAATGATCTTCTAAAGTCTTTAAAAATAACAATCAGTTTGAGCTAAGGACGTGAAAGGGTACAATAAAGCTTAAAAAGTCAGGTAAACATATATAAATAATAATAAAAATCCCCTCTCGGACACCAAAAGGAAAAGTTGAACCAAAAACAAAAAGTTTGCTTATATCAGAGCACTCCTTCACTGCCTTTCACAGTAGGAAAAGCAACCAAAATACCTTCCAACACATACAAAGAGCCTCAGCCAGACTGAATCTCTCTCTGAAATTCTTACAAATTCCACCTTAACCAAAAGGGGAGAAAATTCCAGATTACACAGAGCTGGGGCACATTAGTGGACTTCCATAGGACTCTACGGCTTTCTAGGAGCTGAAAGTGTAACTGAGAGCAACCCTATAAAGAACAAAGAGAAGTCAAATGGAGAAGAGCTGATTTAAACCTGATCAACATTTTGTATGTATTAATTTCAGTCAGACATACCAAAATACCGTAAGAAAAACTACATTTTTTACTTTCTATCACTAAGCCAGAAAATTTAAGGTATATTAAGAGGAAGTCTGCATCTTATAAGACTTGAATGCTCTGGACAAAGAATACAGATTTCCACTAAGCGAAAGCTGGCTTTATTTTTCTGAAAAGTCCTATATTGAGAATGTCACTATTCCACATGTCATTGAAAAAAAAGAAAGCAATAGCCCAGTAACAGAAGTATTATCCGTATCTGCCATTCAAATTAAGTATAAAAAATAAAAATGAAAGAGAGAAGATGAACAAGAAAAAGAGAATAGCACTAAAGGATACACAAGGAAGCAAGATGACAAACATAGTGAAATCACATTTTTCACTATTATTTTATCCTCATGTTAAATATGGGGTTACACCTTCCAATTTTATTAGTACAGCCATTACTACATAAATATAAACCCTAAAATACTTTAAAAGTCACGTTATGTTCCCACAGTGATTTGTTTTGTTACTGCAGTGATATCTGTTGGCTTGATATTAATATGTGGAAAATGAGATACAATCGATTTTTATATAAAAAAAATTCTATGCACCCATGTAAACAGGAAAAAAATGGGGTGAGGAAAAGGATCTTTAGCCCTCCTCAGAAAAATTGAGGTCCATGTAAACAGGAATTTATCTCTCAGCAGTGACTCCAGACTTTATGTGCCTTATCTGATCCACATATGAACAATGTGAGGACGTAGGCAGCTCACATGATGCAAGACATCCTTAAATTCAAAGGTAGATGATGACAGGTCCAGGGTAAAGACCAGCCATAGCTTTGGCATAGATTATCTCCACTGCTGGTCGCCATCAAGAAGACTAATTGGCTACTGGGATTTAACAATTGAGGCATTCAATGACAGAGGAGCAAAAGGTCAGTGAAGAACTGCATTATTTAGACAAGTGTCTATGCTAAACTCATGGCTCCTGCAGGTTGGTCCTGGAGATACAAGTGCAACCCAAGCCTCTCCCACCCCTCTTTTTGAGGAGGGGGGAGAGATAGACGATGACAGGGTGGGCAGGATAGACAGGGTTTTTTTTTTGTTTGTTTCTAAAATAAACCCTTATGAATTCAATAGATAAAAAAGGCAAAATTGAAAGTACATACAAGTATCAAGTGACTATGCTAGAAATTATTATTTTTACAAGGATCATTTCAATCTTCTCTCAAATTAGAGTTCAAAAGCAACCAATAATAAAAAAAAAAAAAGCCCTATTTTTCTTTCAGTTTTAATTGGCTTTTCATTATGTACTAGCAGATGCTGTAATGTGCATCTTGGGAACGTACAGCTAGAATTTTAGTTCAACAGGGAGAGTTCAGTGAGATTTCAGTAGTCGGGTGCCAGTAAGAAACTTTTTTTATTTTTTTTAACTTTTATTATTTAAACCTCAGCATAACTGCAGAGTCTTGGGTTATAACCATCATACACAACTATCAGGACTCACCAGAAGGGTAACGAAATTGCATCTCCAAGATATGGGTTTGCATACCAGGCTGTAAAGAACTTGCTGACATTTAATGCAGATCTCACCACTGGTTGTGTTATCACGATGTATTTTATGATTATATTTCACATACAAACACACACAAACTATAACAAACACAAGCAGCTCTTGAAACCATCTTGCACATGCATACATATGTACAAACTTCACTAAACTGAAAAAAAACAACACCAACAAACAAAAAAAATCCCTACCCCTCACAGGAATCACAAAATAACAAAGTCATTGTTAAAGTAAAAGATACTGGAATTCCTTCTACACACTTTCCCTGACATCTTCACACAATAAAATGCAGGGGTCAGCGGTACTGAAACAAGCAACGGCAGTTCCACCCTTTTGCACATACGAAACCAAGTGACCCAAGCTATTATTCCAGTCTGAGGCACTTTTTGTTCCTAATATCCAGATGCAGCAGCTTTCTTTCTTTTTTTTTTTTTTCCTCCTCCTTTTATTTTATTTTATTTTAAAAAGAAATGACTGTGGACACCTCCTTCACATTTTCCTTTTCTTCAGCATTTTCACTTCATAAAGCTGCAGTCAATGTGTTTTGTGTGTGGTGAGAAGGGAATGGCACATTCAGTGGTGGTCTCAGCCACAGCCTACATTGGTGGCTCAAGTAGTCTCAGGATTAGGTCTTTGTGTGTGATGAAAGGATATGAAAAGTCAGTTATTTAAACGCAGTCAAGCTGTTGATTTTGGGGAGGAAAAAGGTTTTGCAATTCAGTTTTCCTCAATAAATCACTGCCCTTTTCCAAGGGCAGCTGCAGATAGTTCACATGTTCACAGTGTTCTCCAGAAACAAAACAAATCATGATTTTCCCCCCCTCAGTCCAACACAGGGGAAGAAATCAAAGTGAAGGGGCCATTGCATGGAGTTACTTAAATTCACTAGAAACTAAAGCAGAAAATCAACTCTCTTAAAAGGTAATGAGATCAATGAAGAATTAAAAGGACAAGAAGGTACGGGGGAAAAAAGCCACCCTTTAAAACTTATAATATAATTAACAGAAAAGAAGAATACACTCCAGCACTGGAATACACTTCAGCATCCTATATATATTCTGTCAGTTCATAGATACAATTTCCAACTAACAGCACATCACTCTGCGTGCTCATCCTCCATCACCCTGAGACCCCATTTCAAAGACGTTAAGCCTCTACAAATCTACCTCAAATCAAAGTGGGAGGCAGGTACTGAAAACAAGCCTGTGATGAGCCCTCACATATGTAGCACCCACGTTACCAGCCACTTAGGAATATCCGGGCTAATGTGCATAAAACACTACTGAATGGATTGGATTCCTCATTCCTAATACTTTCTCATGAAATGCTTTTATTCTGTTCCTTGATGGATATTCTCTCAAGCTAGCAGAGTGTGTTTTATCAGTGCTGCGCTGAGTTAGATGTGGCTGTGCATTGTAACCATGGTATTTCAAACTACAAGCCCCACACCTATCGGTGAAGTCTGCATCAACAGGGCTGAAGGCAGAAGGAGGAACAACAGCTGGTTAAAACACTCGGGACATCAGCTGGTGTTTTCAGAGGAGCCTAAGAAAATTAAGTAACAATTTCCCAGTCATCTCAAATGGCACCTGACTTCCTTAGGGCCCTTTGAACTTATTTATAGGATGCTCAAGTTCCTATCAACCAAATAAACCATTTCTGCCATTACTTATATTTGGGTAGCACTTTGAAGCTGTTGTTAGGCCTGCCCTCTGATTAAGCTAATAAAAATATAAATATAGCATACAGATCTAAATGAAGTAGTTGTTTAAATCCTCTAAGAAGGTTTTAAAGCACTGTAATGGCATTTATACAAGTAGACTCATACCTGAAGAGATTTAAGATATGTCAAAAAGGTAACTTGGAATAGGAAAAAGGAGAAGTGAGGCTAAGGAGGTTAACAGCACTATAGCAAGGGATTAAAAATGTGCAAGCTCACCAGCAAAAATACACCACGGCAACCTTCAAAACCTTAATTAAAATCTGATTTTGCAAACATATTTAGTGTTGTATTTAGTAAAACAGTAAGCATTGTAGAGAACACAACATCGCCTTTTATTTTTCACACAGAAGAGCTTCTAGAAGATAAGACAGGCTCATTTAGACCATTTGCAGGACTGAGGACTGTTTCTTTTTTAATTTAATGAGCTCTGAACTGGGCTGTAAATTTACAATTTAAGATATCTCAGCTGAAGTGTGTAACTTACGTTTGGTTTCTTTTCAGTTTCTTTTTCAGCTGCTACCCACTGAGCTCTGTTCAACAGCCACATAGTTAAATATAGCCATAAACACGTTCTCATAAAAGAGACTTCTTTTTGACTTATAAATCTTACAGATGCAGTAATTTCTACAAATAGATAGTCAACTGCACTAACATGACATTTCTTATAAGCTGTTAAATTCCTAAGTTAAGATGAAAAAGTGACTGCCTCCTCCTAGCAAGATCACTTTCTCTCAGTCTCTCCAAAGACAGGTACGCTATATTTTAGTGCACTTAAAACCTAAGGAAGAAAGGATGGAAGGAAACTCTAGACAGAGTGAGAGTTGCTTGTTTAGGAGCTATTGTGAAGCAGCAGTTCCACAAAGTCCGAGCAGGTTTTCAGAAAAATACACAAGACCTATGATGCATTTTTGAGCTTTCCACCAACCTTCTAGCTTTGGTTTAATGGCTAAGCGTACAGTAACCATCCACTGTCTTGAACATAACTGATTGTTTCTTCTTCGTTGGTCCTTTGGAAAATGTAAAAATTTGATTCTTTTACTTTAAGGAATTAATTTTCATCCAGTATAGCTGTCTAGACTAATCATGCTCATTATGACTGTAGTGCAGTGTATAAATCTTATTAGGGACTCAAAAAGAACATTATCAATTTTTAGCATTGCCTTAAAATCTGTGCTCAATGTAATTATGAAATTCTCCAAACTAATAGATTTTAATTATTAATTTATAGGTATTAAAATGGGCTCACAGTGTAGTTTTCGAGTGCCCAATCACACCGTGTTTATTTGTGCAGAAATGATGCACACACACACTCGCTAATATAGTAAAAGGCTGGAATGCTTCACAATGGTCTCAGCAATAACTCAGAAAAAGGAGCACTTCTTCAATGCAAATCCGCTCAAGAAAAGCTTCTACACACAAAGTAAGATGAACCAGTTACTGCATTGTTTATGAAGTTTCACTTGATTCCTCCTGACAACCATTTAAACAATGAATGTTGGGAAATGTCTCTCAGAGAATCAACAACAATGGCCGGGATCAGAGCTTTTATATTTAGCTAATACTGTTTTTAGAAAGGAGAAAATATTTCTTCCTGAAGGGATTATAGGAGGTCTTATAGAAGACACCTGCAAACAAAACAACCGACAAAAGATCTCTATCATAATTGATAACAGTTATCCTTTGTAGAGATCTGTGCTTCTTCAGAAATAAATGTTACATCTTTGCTATCGAATTTCAAAAGGCATCAACTAATCAACAAGCCGGCTGATCAAGAATTAGAAGTTTTCAAAAACCTGCCAAAAAGGAAGTGTTTTTGTCTTATGGATAGCAGCCTATTATTAAACAGCAGCAAGCTCCTAAGTTTTCTCCCTGATGCCAAAGGGTACAGAGCACTATTGGAGCATACAGGACACATATCTTCTTCTAAAAAAGAAAACATCACTTAAAACACAAAATTTTGTATTTTAACAAAATATTTCGATTTTTTTTTTTTACATAATTTTTGACAATTTTTAAAATAGTGTAGTTAAAAGAAATGCATGAAGTAATCAGCATGAGGGGAAATGCAGTTTACAGTATGAGCTTGAAAGAAGAAAACAATCGCATTCACAGTAACAGCCTTCACTCTTCTATCCCAGATCAGTAAAGTTTTGGTAATCATGTACTGCCTGGACTATGTGTTCACTGGTCAAATTGCTAGGCTTTCCAATTCAGTCGTAGACATAGTCCTCTGCTCGTGTACCATGCACACAGGTTACGTCCTTCCCCAGCTTGCTCCTGGAGCAAAGCAGCTGGTCCTCTCAGAAAACAACAACAAAAACCACTGTGTGGTTCTCAAGACAATTTGCTTCAGGGTCTGCTCCCAAAAGGAAGTATGGACAAGACCACACCAATTTTGTCTCCCTCTGCTTACACAGAGTTCTCTAACATTTTCCCAGCAAATTTTGCATCCTCAGACAACCCCGCATGCCTTTAAACCACATGACAGGGCATGCAAAACACCCACTCAGTTTCTTGCAATAAAAACACCATGCAAGTGGGCTGCAACACAACTCTCGTGTTATTACATTATTATAAATGCACAGAACGAAGGAAAAAGGGTTAATCATTTTATTTCAAGATTTCAGGACCCAGAGGATGCTCTGGCCAAGAGTGGTATGTAGAATGTACATTATCCAGTCTTCTATAACGACAAACCTGTGTAAACACAAACCCCTCTGCATTGCTTAGTCTAATAGAAAAGGACCTTTACGCAGAAGAAATGGTTTTGACTTTGTGGATATAACCCCTATGTAAAGAGAAGACGATAAGGATTGCACAACAGCCTGAACTTCCAGACAAATAGAAAGACATTTATGTATTGTCCAAAGAGAGCTGAAATAAAGTATTCTGTCTCATAAAGGATAGTTTCTAAGACTAAAGAAAATTTGGAATCTCTGTAAACAGTAAAAAATGAGTAGTATACTATAAAAAGATGTTTATATTTTACTTTCAGGAAATAATTTATCAGGGACTTAAAAATTGGAATTCCAAGTCTTAATATTTGCTATAAGCAACTCCCTAACTCACAAAAAAAAAACCGGGGGGGGGAACAGCAGGAAAAAAAAAAAAAAACAAACAAAAAAAAAAAACAAAACACCACCAAACACCACCACCAACAACAAAAAAACACAGCACTTGCTTCAATTGGTAGGTAAAATACCTTCCTTTCTTCCCCCAAGTGGTATGTGGCACTTGTAAAGCTTTGAGAAACATATACTTCAATTTTAAGAGCTTTACTAAACTAGGAAAAAGAGTTTACCTTAAGAAGTGTCTTTTTACCAACTCTTTGGAACCTTCTCCTCCCCCCTGTCTAGAGTTCAGCATTAGCAATGTCATTAAGCTGCTTTTAAGAAACCTAAAATGTCTTTGGTTTCAGTTTGAAAACATCAAAAACAAGGTTGAAATCCCGATTAAGTTATCTCTAACAGATGAAGTAAAGTTAGCATTAACACCTTAAGAAACATTTCTGACAAGAGCATTACAGGTCTGATCGAATGATCCACTGTCATTTCTTTCTCTAGCCTCTATGATTCTGTGTATTCTGTGATTCATGTTACTTTGATACATTATGATCTTTTCTTTTTTTTTTTTTTCCTTGCAGCTTTCTGCAGAATTTTATAAGGAGGATTAATAGTTACTGCAACAGTAAAACTACCTTGGTGTCATATATAATCCTTTATCCTTTCATCATCATTGAAATCTCAGTGCTTTGTCCATCTTTTTTGTCTGCAGCAACTTATTTCACTTGTTCTTATTAAGGCTATTATATTCACACTATTACTACTAATCTTTTCTTTGTAAATAGCCACACCTATTTTAATCCAAAATGGTGTGGTAAGCATTTGATTCTTTGTGGAAGTAGACACATAATTAGGTTAATCTGTGCTATCTTTTCATGTGAGTTGATTGTTTCTTTACTATGGACATATTTCTTATAACAGCAATAAGCTTGCCAGATTGCTTGGAGGCAAATCAGGAGCAATTTACCAAGCATGTAGCTACTATGAATTGAAATCTTGACATAATAGCAAGCTGTGTATAGCCACTCCTACCTGCCAGTTATTACTCATGTTAGCTTTTTACTGACACATTAAATTTCAACCGCACCTTTCTTTCACAAACAAGCACTTTCCTTAAACTAAACTACATCTGTGACAAATAGCTGATTTTCACCAAAGCTTACAGGAATCTAAATTCAGCATGCAGTTCAGAAGCAACTGAATTACCTGCACAAAGTCCAAAAACGTCAATGGAAGCAAGTCATCCAGATGGCCAATATCTTTTGAGAAACGGTTTAAGATTCTTCCTACAGAAATAGAGTTGGGGAAAAAAAAGGGGGAAAAAAAAAGGTAAATACAATTCCTTGAAAGATCAAAATATCTTAAACACACCATGTTTTACCAGTTTAGTAAAAGCTAAAAGGAAACAGCTGGAATCTAAAGATAAAAAGACACCTTTTGAAAACATTATGGAAGGAGATCTTTTACAACCAGTGCAATGTATTTGAAGAAGAATACTTTTTAACAAATGCCTTTCACCCAAATACAAAATATTACCTGAAAGTTGATTTTATTTTTTTTCTAGCAGTTTAAGCTAATAGTTCAATATAATTTAACAGGCAAAACACAAAAGCTTTCTGTGTTCAATGTGTGCAGGTAAAGAGGTTTGCAGTACAGGCACTGTAATACGAGTTTCATCAAGTAACATCAGTCACAATCTGTTCCTGCCCTTGACTGAAACTCACTCATGCATGTATGTCTTAGATAGATCATAGTTGATCTAAATGATCCTTTTTAGTATTTCTGTTCTCATCCCTTCACCATTATGTGAATTCAAATCGCAGGCATTTCTGAAATAAAATTTGAGATAGATTTGTTTCCACACAGCCTTATATTTATACTTATTCAAAACCTTGACAATACTGATCTTCATTAGAACTAATAAAACAATTTTTAATCTGCTCTCACTGAAGCATTTACACTCCTCTATTTTCCCAAGTTCTACTTGAGTGAAAAAAATCAGAGCAATAATTCTTTAATAATTAAAGTCACAACACTGCCACCCATAAGTGGATTAGTATCTTTCTCTATTGATGCCTCGACTCACCAGGAAAGAAACTAAGCTAAGGATGGGAATCTGTCCTTTTATAAGGTGTGCAATGCCTGTACATGCACTCGCATTGCATTTTTATCTGCATATATCTTGATTCAATTATTACTTCTAACTGGTACAAACACATTCACTTCACTGGCAACAAAAGACTTTTTTTTTTCTTTTTTCAAAGGAGCTCATTAAACTGAAAGTAGTTTTTTTAAAGTTTCTATGCAGTACGTTGGAGACGTAATTCAGAGATAAGAGCCTACACTGAAGCTACTGAAGTAACTTCTGTGGCAACCGTCACTCTGTTTTTGTGTTCATAGATGTCTTGGAATTACAGATTTTGTTGCATAACACTGATTTTTTTTTTTTTTTAAAAAGGTGTTTTTGTTCCACACCAACCAATATCCAACTCAATCCTCTCCTCAGGCCTGGGACATGACTCCGAAGAAAGCTGCTGGTGGCGAACAGCTTGTTCTGCTCTTCCCAAGGACGTTCCTTCAGCAGGCAGCAGGAGGATTCACCCCATTTATAGCCATTGCACACAGAGAGGAAGGGTATACAGCAGCACGAGATTCAGCAAAAACTTTCATCAGTTTCTACTGATTTCATTTATGTTATGAAGGGATAGATATATTAGAAGGAAAACCAAGGAAATGTTTTTTTTTTCAAGCGTCCTTTTCCTGTGACTCCCTTACTTGAAGATTGCCCATGGAAGAGTAGGCACACCCTGCACACATGCTTGAGCTAAGAATTCTTAACATCTCTAAATATCACATTCCAGGCTATTTTCCAAAGAAACTCGACTTCACTGGCAAAAAGATCTATCATCCAAAGAAGTGAAATGCTTCCTTCAGGAAGGGTTTCCCTTAGCAGCCTGTCTTGGAGGGCAGATGAGGGAAACAACGTGGCAGCGTGGTTGGGCTCAGGATATTGGCTTTCTATCCCCATTTTAACCTCCTGTCTTCTGAACAACCTCGTTTTACGTTACAGAGCAAAGGGCAGAGAAAGGGGAGGTTAGCAGTGCCCAGCCCCTTGGTGAAATGCCATGAGAGGCACCAAGGACAAGCTGCACACAGGAGGAAAGGCTCTGTCCCACAGCCTGGAAATCTTCACTTAATTCAGTCTTAAACTCTTCCTTCACCTTTTAACCCCAAAGAAGTTTTATTTGCCACGGCTGCAGAGCAGTGGCAGCCCAATATAAGAAGCTGGTCTGCGAAGGCTGTCTGACATGGCAGTGGGCCATGGCCGCCATTGTCGCTTAGGCCGGGGCCGCCATGTCGCTGGGGCTGCCCTGCAGCCAGGGCACGGCTTGGGTCACTACCAGTGCCCTGGGGAAGCGAGCACCATCTTCCTCACCCCCACAGTCCCTCCTGAGGAACAGCACATCCTAACCCCTTCCTAGGAAAGTGCTTACACTTCCTTTGGACAGCGAGGAAAAGGCCATAGGGGCTAGAGGGGATAAACCATTACAAAGTGCTCACTAACCGTCAGAAGCAATTTAACTCTTTTGTACTCTCACTTCCAGCAGCATCCTGGAGTTCAGTTCCCATTTTTCCCCCCACCTGAGATCTCTCCTGATCAATCACCAGTTAAAGTTGCGCAAAGGAGGAATTTTGCAGGTGTTGAGTTTGGGTTCGGGTTTAGGCAGTTGTTTGGAAGCTGTGACCATCCTCAACCATTTCCTGAAAAAGTTGCATTTTTGCAACAACGAATTTTAGGCTACAGATCTGTCTTGGCACTTTTGGTTGATCAGAGCCAAGACAGATATAAATGAGAAGTGCCTAATGTTGGCATTCATTCAGGACACAAGGGGTGGTTGTGGTAATTCTTCTACCTCTTCTGGTGAAGCTGTTTGAGGAATACAGTGACACAAGCTCACCTTTTGGTGAGCTCGGTCTCAGTACTCCTCTGGTCTTACTCTTTCCTCCATGTATCCACCAACAATTACGCCAGATCCCACAAGTCATCAAGTTGCTAATTAATTGCCAAAACTGTATTTTTGGCCATCGCCTTTAAGCACGGTTACACTCAACAATTTCGTTCAGTGCCTCCACAGACTGTGTTTTGACAGAGCTACAAGCTACCACCACTAGGAAAGTGGAAATTACTCTGACGTTATCAATAAAACATGAAAACATCTTTTAATCTGCCTAATCCTCTTTAAAATGTAAATACAGTAATTCTGTAAAATGACATGGACTAAAATATGAGTGAGCAGAAGAAATGGTGTACAGAAGACAAAACTTGAGAATAGTGGAACCTTTTACAATCCACCTCATACAATTAAAATGGTTTAAACACGGGGAACATGAATCAGCTGGTTCCCAAATAAATACTGAAGTGAACCTCTGACGGCTGAATTTTATTGCTTTAGAATTTTCAAGTTATTGGAAAAAAAGTTGTCTACAGTCTATTTAGTGTTTGCATATCATATTTCCAGAAAACAGCCCTTGAAATCATTACGTCTAAGCAAACACCTTATTTCTTGCTAAGAGGTCTGCCTCTCCCTCTCATGATGCTGCTGTTATTCCGGTGATAATTGCAATAAAAAGAAAGCCATGTATTTCTATTTCTGTTGATGCTTGTTTTCAATAGTATTATCGCACTGAGTGTATAAGGGAAGACACAGGACTGGAAATTTATTTCAGATCCTGTCAATAAGGATGTAACTGAACTGGCATTTTATTTAGCATGTTCTGCACAGAAGAAAGCTAATGGTAACCCAATTAAGTAAGCGAGTTCCAACACAAGAGAGCAGAGAGAGCAATACAGATCCAAGAAGTGCTGTACTTTGGAAATACCCACAAAATACCCCACAGCCATCATGGTGTTGCATTGAGAGCAATTGCTACATTTACAAGGATGTCTACAAGTAAATAAGGTCTGTTTTGCAAGGTATGAAGAAACAACTGTTTCCATTTACTGGAAGCACAGCACATCAGTGGCGTGTTTATGCATTATTAACCATGCAAGAGAAAATCTTCCAGATAGGAAAGTTACAGGAGTCACTTTGAGTCAGGACTCAAAATGCTTGCAGTTATGACTACAGTTTCTACCATATTTGCAAACCTAACTTTCTGGAGATGGTTCTTCAGACCAAAGAAACTGTTGCACCTGCTATTCAAGGACAGAATCTGCACAACTCATGTTAAATAAATAAATAAATAAAAAATCTCTCCAAAGATTCTAATACCCTGTTCTCCCAAACTCACAGACTATCAACATCATCTTCACACAATACTTAATACTTAAAAAACTAACTAAATAAATCCTCAAGTGAGCTTTCCTTAAGTGAGTGATACATGCCAAGAGCTAGTATTTCTTAAACCTAAGACGGTATTTTCAATTCACAAAAATCTTCCAGCTCACTGAATGCTTGCCCCCTTTACTTATCCCAGCGAGTTTCAGTCTGAACTTTAAAAGGAAAAAAGAAATATTAAGTCTAAAAGTTGTAAGGCGATTGAAATTTCATTAAACAGCTACAAAAAAATAAAAATAAAAAATCAAGAGCTGATAATGCTGATGTTACAACAGCATCCAGATTTGCAGATATGATCTGCTGCTTTAACCATTCTCAAGCCTCCACTTAGTGTGCTGTGTCAGTAGCGAGCTGCAGAAGGGAACGTGCTCTACTCAACAATTCCCTGTTTGTTTTTACATCGAGTAACTTAATCAGAACACACACTGTTGTTAGATTTCTTCCAAAGTAATTAAATAACTATTCAATGCCAATTAATCACAGTTAAATAAGAGTCTGTCACCAAAGTGCTATGTACACATTTGAGACTATTTAATGGTCAAATACTTGGCAGTATCAAAGTTAAACAATGATTCATTAAACCTCCTCCACTACACAATAGTTAGGCTAAACTTGAAGTGAAAGAATCAAAACTCTTTTGTTCTCCATGAAAAAGACATCTAACCTCAGTAAGTGATACTCTTTTCTTACTAGCCCTCTAAACTGCTTTAATTGCATGAATCAGAATGTGTTCAGGTGCGATATACCCACTTTGCTGCTGCAGGTGCCTGCTGATACTTTGGAATCGATGTTCAAACCTATCATCCAAATAATGAAAACACTTGACAGTGTACCACACCTACTTAAAATGTTTATACATACTTCATGATGAAAGAAATATAATCCAAACTGAACCAACACTTGTGATGTAAACACCAGAGAAGAGGAGGTTTTTCTTTTTTACATCAGAAACTAGGATCCTCCACAGGAAAAGCCAAATGCCACCAATAGCATTCGCTATTGTGCAACCTAAATTCCAAGCATCAAGGACCCTAAGAGCTGCTGTACATTATTTCTAAATGTATTTGGCATTTCCAGTATTCTTTGTTGGCCGCTGCATTCACTGAAATTCTTCTATGCAACAGAATAAAGCGGACAGATTGGTTTTATATACCTTGCAAAGCCTTTCTACCCACTTTCTTCCCCATACATTGCAGAAATACTTCGGTACCTCTCTAGTCCACTGATTCATTTCTTTGGAAAAGAAAAAGGTTTGAAGAGAAGGACCTTCTAGGGATGGAAAGGTTTTGCCACTTGTGTGTGTGCGTGCACGGGTGCACACATTTCGAATGTTTTCCCCCCTCAGAGCTCAGGCTAATCCCCAATCCAGGCAATTTTAAATGTATCACACTTTAGTTCGCTACACATTTTATTAATAAATACTGCTTTGCGTAGTAATCTAGACAACTCCATAGCAACTGGTCTAAATACCAATCTTCTTCTTACAAGTACACCACATTTCCCTGGGAAAAAAAGTATTTAAAATCTCTTCATCTAGTGTAACAGTGAAGACAGGGATGCTTCCCCACTGCCCAGTCCCCGTGAAGAAAAAGTGACGAATTAAACACCATTATCTCCTCCTCCCCACTGCAAAGGAGCAGAAACCTGTCTGCAAGCAGCTTGCACCGCTAGGAACGGATTCAATAAGGTACTTAGTCATATCTGCACAAATAATGTGCACTGCGACTCCAACTGTGATTGCACACTTGCTCCAAGTCAGTCGTGCCACAGAAACGCTCTCCTGGTTTAAGGCAACTTTAATTTGGAGGGACTGCACTTCACAGCTACCTACTTTAATCAGCAAGGAGGAGAAAGCAAGCCCCCGTGCACCGTGCTCTGCTGACAGCAGGCTCCAGAGTGGTGCTGGAAACAGGGATGCAAAGCAGGGCGACCACCTTACGGTGCTGTCATCATTCTCCATCCTGGGAAGGTGCATTACAACAGACCATCCCTACGTTTCTGACAAGATGAGCTACAGGTAAAGGCGTTAACTTCCCCTAAAGAGAGAAATAATCTACTTTAACAGCCCAAATTACAGACTATAAAACCAAAGTATTTTAAAACAGACACACGGCAGTAAAATAATCCTCAGACATGCAGTAATAAAACAACGCTCAAAGGTGGGAATAAAAGAAATGACTGCGCAGGCTGTTTAAACATGCACCAGTTTAGCTACATTGAACGTTTCCCATTCTGTCAGGAGCATAAATCGACAGCTCCCCGCCTATCTTGCTGTTAAGCTATGGCATTCAGTGACTGATAAGTCTTCACCCATGCTCAATTCATACACACACAAGGAAAAGAAAAAATGGGGAGGAAAAAAGTACTGAAACTACAAGGAGCCTTCCATTCCATCAAAGCAGTGACAAAAGTGGATTGTCCATATCAAATGTTGGCAGGAAGCAGACATTACATCAACCTTGTAAAATACAACTATGAAATCAACAAAGTAATTAAAGATGGATTACTGACTTTGAAAGGAATCGTAAGTTTGTGAAATATTTCTTCAGAAAGAAAACTGGAAATGCATCTCCTGCATAGCTGTCAATTACAGATCTACTCCGGCTTTTTTTCCATATTTCTACAAAGAAACGTCAATAGGTCTGTTATCTTTTTTTAATGTATGTTTAGCACCACATGTCCACATAAACTGCCATATACAGCATTACTGTCTTCCCCACAGGCATCCTATAAATATAAATAAGAAATGCTACCCCATTTTTTTTTTTCCTTCAGCAGCCTGACTCTGACAGGAATATTATCACTTTCTTAGACATTTGCAAATAGGCACGGTGGTGCTGGGCCAAAATATGCTGAGATCATAATATCCATTTATCTAAACTGCCAGCACATAATAAATTCAGGTGGGATGCTTTCTATCCAAATTAATTTACTACTTGAAAAGGACTTTTTACACAAATGCTGTCAAACACGAAAACAGCTTAATAAATGAGAAGAAAATATGAATGCTGTGATTGTCCTTATTTTTCAGTGTAAGTTTTAAATAAAAAAGGGTAACTATTGATGATGGTAAGAAAGGAAAACAGGCTTCTTTGCAAACAAATTTCTATTTTTACTGATAATGGAGATGTCTACATTAGTAGAAAACATACACCGATCCCAACTATTCAGTTGTTTCTTGAGCTTTCCAGTCCACCAGAATCACTCAGGACTCCAATGAGCTACCAATTAGAATTACCCTGCTTGTAGAAAATCAAAAAACGTCAGTGCTCCATCCAAGTCCCACTTATCCCTTTTCTAAATGATGCAGCACAGTTAATTTGTTGGTTTTGTCTTTCCCGATGTCGGAAAAGCATGTGTTTTAACATCAGTTACCACCAGCGAAAGTCTCTCTCTCCATTTAAGATACAATGCAGAAAGCGTATGTAAATTCTTCATTAAAAACAGAAGCATACAGAGAAAAAAAATCTCTATGAAAAAAACTGTAACCTTCCTTCTTTCTTAAATTGATTTCATGCAAAGTCTCAAAATACTTTCTGCACTGCATTTGCCTTTCATATTATATGTCATTACCAACTAACCATGTTAGCTCTCATTTCAGCATTCATAACAGAATTCACGGTACGTTTTTAGCTTAAGTGCTACACCCTATTCAGTAACAAAACAATTTATTTTACAAAAGCAAGATAGATCTGGGATAATATATCCATTAGCAATGTAAGAATTATTGATCAGTGTAATATCAGCTCCTGTGACAGTAACTGGCATTTATAGCTTTTTATTTTTTACGTTACTGTGAAAGAAAGTATTGGAATCATTTAAAGTAACAATCTTCTGGCTATATAACACTGCTTTATCCTATAACCCAAGTACTAAGCCATATCGCCACTTCGTAATTAGAATGACAATGAAAGCGGGCATCTGATGTGGCACATGTTGCCTCCCTGCCTTCCCCCCCAGAGTAATTCTCAATTTTTTCATACGTAATCTGCGATGAAGATTGCTGGAACCAAGTTCTAACAATTCCATGAGTTAAATTCTGGATATTTTCTGCCCTTTTTTTTTTTTCTTTACACATTCACTGGAGCTATTTTAAGTTCTCCTGAGTTTAATGAATAAAATCTACATTTGAGGATACTGAAAAAAATATAAAACTAAAACCAAGCCACCAATTGCAATGTCCTGTCAAAATACGTGAAAACACAACTTTATATTGTACTATACAGCAGAAATTAACGAGATAAGGCCCAAGACCGAGTTAAAAAATAAGTATTTATACAGAAGAGGGGCTACAACAGAAGTTGACACCTTCCCCCTTTTCTTCCTGAAGGGAAAAAAAAAAAAAGTAACTCCTTGCAAATGCTGAACGTCTTTTTCAAGACCAGTGGGTAAGTAGCACCCTATCTACTGAATTTCCTATTGATTTACACTTTTTCTACTTCAGATGCAAATTTATCACCACGTGACAAAGCATAACATAATAGAAACCTGGTAGAGTATATATATGAAATATAGGCCTATACAGACTTTCCATGCCAGGTTATGATTAAACTCTTTACGAATCTATTAAACCACAAACACATCCACCTGTGAAAGACCATTTGTGTTGTCCAGTTCTTTCTGTTATAAACCCACTTGCTGCTTTGCTGCTTTTGTTTTAAGGCGCTCAATGGGTTGAACTAAACACATCAGAAATCAGGATGGACTGATAGCTCTGATATTTCATTTTATTGTTTCAATTTTTACGTGACGGGACTAGAGGTACTTTAGAGCTCCTTTCAGGTCTGGGGGGGTTATACATCAATACGCATCAATACAAGGATTAAAATGAAAAAAAAAAAAAAAAGGAAGAACAAGCCACCTTTTTGGCAAGGTTTTCCAACAACAGAAAGTGGGTTTCCTGTGGTATCAAGGAACCCTATAGAGATGGTATCAGAATAGGCTTTATATACTGCATTTCAGAAAGGTACCAGGCAAAAAAAAATTCACAAAGCTCCTGCAAATCTGCTCATATTTGCTGATTTTCTTACCATCCTTCCCCCTCTTTCTTAGGCATCAAAGTTAGATGGGGTAAATCAACACTTCAGTCTAATACAACAATAATCAAGTAGAACGTCACTGAATACAAAGTTTTTCCCTCCTGAAATCTTCAGTGTGGCTGATAGAGTGACCATCCCAAAAACAAGTATTATCCTATATTTTACCAATCAGATGTAATCAGAAGCTCTCCCGCGTACTGAAGAAAACAACTCCCATGCACTCTGTTTTCTCCCTTTTCTGAAGCCACGGAAGGGAATTCCATACAGACTATTGTCCGGAAAACTGAGCCAGGACTTCTGGCCTCTATCTAGCTCATCCATTTTGGAGGATAAAGTCTTTGGGCAGCTCAAAGAGCAGAGGCATTTTATGTCCTCATCTGACTTTGAAAACGCTCATCTTCTGCTTGGTGTGCTACTTTGGTTCGATCGTTCTCTTTTCTTTAGCATCGTTTTCTTTTTCTTTCTCTCCTCTCCTGGAAAATGTGAATTGTTTAGCCAGGAACGACTCTCTCCAAAGTTCATTCCATATGTACACATTTAATGAGTCCGGAAATACCTTTTTTTTTTTTTTTTTTTAAAACAACTCAAAGAGCCACTGCAAACCTCCAGGTTTGGCTACCCAGAAATAACAACAGATGAAACCAGGTATTGTTTTTGTTTTCTTTTTCCCATCCCACATGTAAATTCATTACTACTGAACTGAACCCAAGAGAAATGCTGGTAGAACTACCAGAAAATTAGAACTCTGTGTATTTGTTTTCTATGCAAAAATCAAAGCATTTGCTTTTAAAATTTTCTGTGTTATTAAAAAAAAAAAAAAGAAAGGAACATCTCCCTCACAAACTCAAAAATTTTGCTTTAATTTAGGACAATTTAAGCCACATCTTAGAGCAAAAATCACAGAAAATTTGGGAACAATGAGACTCGGTATCATTGACAAAACCTCAGAGGAAAAAGATACTGGGAGACTTGTCATCCTACGGCCAAAGCCCTGGGTCAGGCCACTTCCATGAGCAGTGGAGGCATCATTCTCAATGACCACAGAATGTGGGTCACCCACCTCTCTGGTGAGCACGTAATTGCTCCTCTGCAGGCAGTTCTGCAGCAGGCCTCCTTCGGTCATGCCTGTCGAAGCTGTTCTCCCCTTGGATGAATCAGCGAGCAAGTATGGCAGCGGAAGAAGGCAAATGAGTGTTTGCCTGAAGGCTACGGCAATCAGCATGGGAGGGACTTCACCTGGATTCAAATCCTTTTTTTTTTTTTTGTTCCCCTAATTTGGGGCATGGATCCTTTCCTGAGGACTGGGCTGTAGGGTATAAGGAGGGATGACTTCACCTCCTCCTTCAGTTTTGTGATTGGCATCAAATTCCCCTTGCAAATCTCGCCTGAGAAACAAGCAAAAAAAAATCTTTTGTCTCAGAACAGCTGAAGGCAACAACCACTTCCCAAGCGTTTTCTTCGAGCAAGAAGTGCTGTCCAAAGGAATCTAGATAGAGTCTGACAATGCATTTCTTTGGGCCATCAGCTTCCAGGGGAGAAAAAAATCACTATAATGTAAACTTCTTTACAGCCCAAACTATAATTAACAACACTGAAGTGGAAATGCGGGGTATAATATACATTCAAATAAGAAAAAGGTAAAATATGACCTCTTCTCTACTGCCTATTAGATTCATTATATTAAAAGAAAGAAATTTTAATAATTAAATGCTAAGCACTGTGAAAAGTTGCATTGCGCTGTATCTGACTTTACTCTACCCCCTCTACTGGGCAACTATTAAAAAGCTTCACCTGAAAAACAAAAAAAGAAAATCATACGAGGAGCAAGTAGCTGCAAGTGACGACTGCACTAAAACACCATTGGTGTATAAATCAAACCCAAAGAACTTTTAATGTTCGTATAAAAGTATAGCTTAAGTTCATCCCCCTAGAATCCCTGACAGCTGAATGCTGGAGATTTTTTACCTAAGGAAGTAGATTAAATTACTTAAAAACATATGCCGACGTTTACATTGCTCAAAATTAAGGAAAAATCCAGTATGACCCTATAAAATTCTGG
The DNA here is from genome assembly GCF_963932015.1 of Anas acuta. Lineage (NCBI taxonomy): Eukaryota > Metazoa > Chordata > Aves > Anseriformes > Anatidae > Anas > Anas acuta. The sequence continues at coordinate 53,275,600 of NC_088979.1, forward strand.
TTTTTATGCCTTTTAAAGAATAAGAAACAAACTTAGAATGGGAAACCGAATTATGCTAACAGCAACATTTCTTCACTTTTTTGTAAACAGAGAAAAGAATTTCACACACATCAAGGAGGGAAAAAAAAATGGCTTCTCTGAGCAATCATTCAAGCAAAAGTGACTAAAATTTACAGTCTATTTTGTCTTTGTTCAATTCAAAGATAGACTTCAATGTGAAGCTCTGATTTACAGCTGTCCAGCAGTCTGAACGCCTAAATAAATAAACAGGCAAAAATAGGAGAGTGCAGGCTGTAACAATGGGCTCCTGAGAATGCTATCATTTGTTATTTGCATGACAGAAACTCCCAAAGAAGGCCTAATATATCTGAAGTGGGAGGCAAAGCCACTAGGATGCATGCTGGACAATCACATAGCCAGCGGCGTGCCCTTCCCTCAAGAGTTTCTTGTGTCAGTGAAGGGAAACCCACACAATCGGCTGTAAAAGGAACAAAGAGCAAAGGGAAGATGCAGCAGTAAGCTGGAACATAAAGTTGCAAGACAAGATGTGTGCCTTCTCATTTATTTTATTTTTTTTTTAAATGAGGGAAAACAAAGGGGTCAGGGAATTAATGAGTTTCTCCACCCAGATGTTTAACTCGTGTCAGTTTGCAGATAAATGCGGTTACGATGATACTGGTATATCTTGAGAGATGATTTGAAGATGAAGGAAAGGCAGCTTGTGGATGAACTTTGCTGCACAGGGAGCAGGAAGTTACAAAGATGTAAGCAAGAAAGATAAGCAGGCAAAACGACGGTGGAGGGTGGAAGAAACACAGGAATGTGCCAACAGCTCCAGTTACCAGGTGCAGAAATAGTAAAAGCTTTGCAGGGAAAGAGGGCTAATGCTCAAATGACACCACGCTCATTTCTGCACCTCCTGGAGTCTTCTCTCAAAACACACCGGGGCTGTGAGATCAGGAGCCTTCTCTCCATCTGGCCCCGGGGAGGAGCTGCAAGACAGCACTGACAAAAGACTAGCTGGTAGTAACAGTCCCAGAATTTGCCAAACCTGGGATGTTTGGATATTACAAGATCTTGGCATGTATTGATTTCAATTTTAGCCCTGTGCAGGTTGGCTGTTTGCACATTCCCTCTCCTTCATTCGCTGCCTTCCTCGTTTCCTCTTCATCTTCCTTCAACATTTCTTCTTCTATTCCCCTTCACCGTGGCATGGCACAAGTTTTTGGACACAAACAAGCATGCTTAAGAACAGAATACCACCCAAGCACAACCAAGGCATGCAGCCAGACAAGGTGAGGTACAGAGGATATTGAGGTAGTGGGGAGGGGAGACTTTCCTTCAGAAAAATAACCCAAGCAACACCTTATGACATTGACTCAGCTGGGACAAAGCCGATGAGAAGGGAAGGCAAACAGAAGGGGACTGCAAGCAGAAGAGTGCCTGAATTAATGTTTTGGAAATGCAGAGTAACAAAAAAAACAGCAGCCAGATAGGGAAATGGCAACAGCTACGTGAGTCATCAAAGCAACAAAGGGATGCTTTACACTGAAAAACATGGGAAATCCTTACAGCAAATGAGATATCAGGTTGTGAAATAGTTCCCAAATTAAAACTGCGGAAACCACAACACCATTGTCACTTAAAGAAGGACTGCAAAATGCATTCAGAATACACCACACAGCCATAAGTCATTTGATATATGCTGACTATTCACAAGGTTATACTTAGACAGATGAGGCAAGACTCACAATCTGTTGAGAGCAATGCCTTTGAAGAACAGTTCAGAGGATTTTAGTTTCTTCTTGTATTAAACTGCTCTTACCAGAGCATATTTCACTCCACAACTACAAAACTGTAGGGGTAATAGCCTGTTCTGTCTCCAGTTAGTCTTCAGAGTATACTCCAATTAGTTCCTTTAATTTCATTCACACATGATCTTAAGCGTTCAGAAGGCCGATTAAGATTTCAGGTAGAGAAATTCTCAGTAAAAGCTTTCTTCCTTCCTCCAAAACAAACGTGTCCATCTTTGGGTCTTAACAGTTGACTTTTCCAATTATTTTATGCATTCACTTTGTGTATCTAACATTGATTTTCATATATATATTTCCTTTTTTAAAATCTTAAAAGCTTATCTGCAGAAACTCTATCAGACACATTCTGATGGAAGATGAAAGGAGGTTCCAGGGTTGCAAGGAACTGGACAACTGAGGAGCAATGCAAAGATGGTAACGAAAGTACGTTCAGCTATTAGTATCTAATGCATTAAAATTTTAAATCTTTTCATGGACCTGAAGTACGAGTTATATTTTTGGAATAAATACTACAGATTTTGCAGAAGATCACTGCTCATAAACTGATTCTAGACTTTTTTTGGGAAAGGCTGTTATAAAACAACGACATTAATGTTATTCTGCGTTTTAAAAAGGCATTTAGAAAATTCCTGATAAAGCAAGATTACAATGGAAAAACACACGTCCAATAATAAAATTAAATATCTATAGAAGAATATCTACATTTTTCCTCCCCTCTTCACATAACCGCATGATCGGAGAACTTGCTCCTGGATCCATTTGTGGATACTGTTAAAAATATGAAACAGCAGTGTAACTTTAACAACACCAACAAAAACTCTACGGAAGGCAAACCATGTCAATAATCCAAGCACTGCTAATATTACAGAGTATTAATTATTTAAAGTTAGCATTGTATATATTTAATTATAATATCTAGAGCACAAGTGTTTGCTCTAATAGTTTTCAAAATGTAGCTCAACTTTATTAGGTGGTTTTCGTATGCATTCTGAAGTTGGATAATCATACGCCAATACTCCAATGACTCTTAACTTCCTTAGTATCTATTTTTCCTTCGGCTGCCTCCAGAGAAGAAGTCCTTAAATAGAAAAATATGAAAGTTCAATTTCTAAAGTTTTTAGTGGTGAACTGTACAGTGGTCATGCTTTCAAGGACGACATGTTTAAGTGTTTGGATTTTTCTAAAATCCTTTAGGACCTTCTGGACAATTGCACTTTTAAAAAAATGTGTATTTTTATTTTTTCAAAAAAAAGACCACTGAAATGTCTCAGCATCAAGGTTTTGTACTCTTTCAAAATCTGTTATTTTCCTGCAAAACTGTCATATCACAATTAGTATGGAAAGTTGTAGTCTTAAGAAACAAAAGTCCTTAGAACAGCACTTGATTCACATGTTGAGGTCTACTCCACTTTACAGAAGACTCCTTACTTCAGCAGGGTACCACCACCCTCATACCTTCAGAGGTCCGTCCACAATGGGCCACCCAGCAGGATTAGGACTTGAATTAAGTTGTGATATCACAAATTACCTGATCGAGAAACCCAAATGAACACTGATAACAAGACTTAGATATGCTGTAAAATAATATTACTAATGTGCTACTGCTTGCAAGGGTCACAATCTTTCCTCCTCAGCGCATTCAGGCTCCCAAACAACCATTATGTTGAGAAAAGAAGAACTGAAAGGTTCTGACATCAGAGAATTCAAACTGGATTTGAATCCCATTGAGGAGGTATGACTCATCTCTGAGGTTTAAATTAGATTATCAACAAAGTGAAGCAGCACAGTAAATCTATAATAAAAGGCGAATGCCTACAGGAAAATAATTTTTGCCCCTAGTGGCAGATGCCTGAACTTTAAAGGATCTGAGACTAAGCTCTTTGTCTAAGCCTTCCTGACAGAAAACAATTGAAATAATTTCTTTAGTTGGTCCAACTTTGCTCCATATGCCACATGGAAACAATATCTAAACCCTGTAAAAGAAAGTATATTGTCACTTCTAAACCAATTGAGGATCAAACAATTTACAGAAACCAAGACTTATTTTGCTGACAATTAAGCTCTATCACCAAGACTTGAGATTCAATGAAATTTGACAATTGTGAAGAAAGAGGCTTTTGTCTCAGTAAGTCTGAAGCATTTGGAAGAATCAACAGAAAATCAGAAGACCAAATTAGATCGAAGTATCAGAGCCTTTGAGGATAGTCTAGAATTCAGGAATTGAAATAACTGCTTTGCTTTGCTCTGTTCCCTCTCTGAATTACTTTGGGTGTTAGAGCAGAAACAGAAATACAGCGAGAGGCAAATTTGGTCTGAGGAGCAAGCATTACACCCACTGCATCTCATCTTAGATCAACAGTGGGTTTTGTTTGTCTAGTCTGCTGGTCAAGGCCCATTACAAAGAACCTCCATCCCTTCAAAGACCAGATGAAAAACAAGTACAAGCTGCTGCTCTACACAATATCTAAGGGACGTGAAGGGCCTTTTAAGTCTTTTTCTTCCAGGCTGAAAACCATCACATTTACTTTGTAGTAATACAAACTCAAAGAAGGTTGCAAATTCTGACCTATTCTAGCACTGGAGGTTACTAGCTTGCATCTCCTCCTTGTGGAGTCAAAGAACGAATCCTGTTTCTCCAAGACATGTAATACTAGCTTGCTCTCCTTCTGCACATTTAATTGGAAAAAAAAAAAAAAAAAGGTAAAGACTTCTGTTCAAAACATCTCCATGCCTACTTTACAACTAATAAAAAGCATTCAAACGGCAACTGAATAACTTGCAGAGCAGAATTACAAAAAACACAAGCAAAGTGCAAAGTTATTAACAAACTCACCTGTCCTCACAGCAGTACATTTATTTTAAGCTGAAAATGTCTCAGATCATTTCAGAAAGTCTGGATTTTGCATTTCAAAAAATGTTTGTGTGTTTGTTGGAAGTACATAATAATATTTCTTTATTGCATGGCTAAGATGGGAAAACAATTAATGAAAACATATTTTTCCATAGGAAGGTTTCTTAGTTTTAAGCAAAAGACCACTTCTGGAAAGTGACAGATTGGACATTTCCACTCTCAAATACTCAGCAGGTGAACACAATCATCTGTATAAGCCCTCATAATCTGTGAGAAACACTTATTTCTGAACAATCACTTCTAAACACTATTCCTTAAGCCTTTGGTAGTAGCTGAGCAACACTCATTATTAAACGGAGGTGCAGCAGAGTTTAGTTTTTCTTATCTCAGTTAAAAAAAAAATGTTGGGAATTGTTTTTTCTTTTTTTTTCTTCTGAGGATATTTTTGGTTTTCAAATATAAGCAGCATTTAGTCTTTGAATTCAGTATTAAACCACACTCGTAGCTTAATTATGAAAAAAGATCATTGTCACTACACATTTGGAATATTAAAACTTGTAAGCCTTATAAAAACCTCAAGGCACTTTTTTTTTCTCTCAAGTTTGGTTGTATTTTGAAAGTACTCCTTAGATAAAGTACTCCTTAGATAAGATTTCTTAATATTACACCAAGTCCAGTATAACTAGTTTTCTGTTGAAAATATTGGGAAGAAAATGTTCCTCTATATTATTAGTTCAATAGAAAAAAAAAAAAAAAAAAAGACACTTCTAAAGCTAAAATCATCTGTATTAAACAATTCTTGTACTTTAAATTTGCAGAGATTTCTGTAGGTATCTTTTGCCTTATACGACCATCATGTATTTTTTTTTTATCCAACAGTAGGGGAGCATCAGCTGACTGAAAGTATCTCTGCCATCAACTTTTCCTTAAAGCCATTTTTACCATCCTGGAAGGCTAACAGCAATGGTTTACTTTTGGCTGGTTGTTGAAACTGGCAAAATGAGTAATTGTTATTCAGAGAGGAGTCTGGGGAATGAAGGAAGAGAGGAAGGAAAGAGGCATTATACTACTATCAAGCAAAACATATATATATATATATATATATATATATATATATATATATATATATATATGTATATATTTAAATTATGTTTCTTTCCTTTCTCTTTGTGGTGAAAATCTGAATATTGAGTACTGTATAATACCCATCCGTAAGCCCATACGACAGCTAGGAACCCTGAGTTCCCACACTCAGGTACAAGAAATACAGCTCTTTTGCCATAAGCTTCAGGGCAGAAATCTAACTTTGGAGCTCCAAGCCATGCCCTGTAAGTCTGACTCTATATCAAGTACCTGATAAACCTAAGCTAATGTTAATCTCTGTCAATACCCTTTTTTGCCTGGTCATTTCTCATTATATATGTTATTCAAACTGGAATCCTAAATTACTAGAAAATAGAAGTAATCATGGATTTGAAGAAGTCCCATTATTTTACTCACCAAGCCCTTAACCTCCATTATTGAAAGGATAACCTTACTTGAACAAACAAGCCATTTCTACTTTATACTTAACAATAACTTAACCAAGTAATGGCATACAGCAAACCTGATCTGAATGGGCATAGGAACCCCGGCACTTCACTTTGCTTTTAGTCTCTCCTTTTGTAAATTGAAAGAGCTAGGGTCCTACCTCATTAGGCACTGCAAAGATTTGCTCACATTTACAGGTCATAACAAAAATAGAAGGCTCTTCACTAAGTTGCCCAGCATTAAGAATATGCCCCCTGTTTCAATAAGAGGAAAAAGAAAGCAAACACAACTAGTGATAGACAGCAACAGTACTTCTGATACCGTTCATTATCCCATGTAGTGAGATGATCACCACGTATAAAACATTTAATGCTCCACGTGAAGGCAGACACTCACCACCTTCTCTCTGAAGAGCAGAATGACAGATTATAAACATAAGTGTACTGGAAGAAGAGATGACTGAGGTCGTGTAAAGTTTATTTATAACTTTAAATTTTCACATTAAAAAAGAAGGGAGGAAAAAAACACAATACTGAGCAAACTCCCCCAGCATCTAATTACTTACTGTCCTCTGCTCATGTCCTAGAAGGGATGGGATGGAAACAGTACTCCGGTATGAGAAATTAGTTATGACATCTTAAAAACAGATGTAAAAACTTTGTCTGAAAATTCAGACTGAACTGTGTTTTGGGTTGTGAACACTCAAAAGTGATGAACATGAAATGACACTGAGAAATGAATACACGCAGGGACAAGGAACATGTATTCCTGATGAAGGGAAGCTTACCACAAAGCTGTGTTTCTTTTTATTTTTTGCCCACGCATGAATTAGAAATATTCTTCATTGCATCATTTGCATATTAAACAGACAATAACTTCATTGAGAAAAAACAGGTTTACCACACACACAGAAAAATCTCATCACATCTGATAAAAAGAGAACTGACGAAGAAAAGAGTTAGGCCATCTATCCTCCATCTGTTATACCTTATAATTGCCAACAATAACGTTCATATTCCAAATCTTCACCCTCTCATTTTTCCATGTGCCGTCAGATTGTTCTGCACTCTGTAGCTCAACACTAACACAGACTGGTGAATAGCTATGCTTGGAAGCAAGCAGGATGTATGCAGAACACAGCGCAAAGAGCTTGGGAGAGATGAAGAACAGCATTCCCAGACACAAAGAGTAGAGAATAAATTCAGGTACACTGTGGGTAAAATTCAAGGGACATCCTGGTGTACAGAAAAAACATTACCTTATGAGTTTAACTTCAGCCTCCTTTGAGTTTACTGGTGTCCTATATATTGCCCAAGTAGCTCACAATAAAAGTTTATGGTGTATTGTTGACCTCAATAGATGTTTTTTTAACTGGAGAATGAGGAAGGAAGAAGCCAAGCTACATCTGCAAGCACATCAGGTCAGCAGTCACTCACACATCTTCTGCAGCAGTGAGAAGTCCAACAGGGAAATGAAAACACCTCATGAGCATACAGCACACTTCTGTTGTGAACCAAACAGTCAAGAATGAAGACTTAAATATCTTTCTCCTATATACCACTCAGCTTGCTTCACACACTGGCTCTGTGAGTACATTCTCCTACCTAGTATTTAGCTGAACAGTGGATAAAACAGCCTCAGCCTCTTCATACATTTCACAAATCCCCTCATTCCACAACCTCTGGCCAGGGTCTACCACAACTAAATGTTCTGCTCCGGCAGAAATCAAAAGCTGTGCCAACAAAACATTCAAGTGAGAACCACCTAGGAAAGTGTTCAACAAGTGCCCAAATTGACATGAGCATTAACAAAAACCAAACCTCCAAGAACATGCAGTTTCCAGTTTCAGGGCATCTACCTCAAGGCAGGTATTGCCACAAGCAACAATTAAAATGTCCATTACCTAATGCTACTCTACTTATAGGACTATTGTTCTGTAGATAATAAACAAAAAAAGATTTTGTTTAAAAAAAAAAAAAAGTATTTGATACTATTTTAAAATACTCTGTAAAGCTGTCTTAAGACTGGTAGTAGTCAATATTTACAGCTTGCCGTACCACTGATTCTTGAAAATATAGCATTATTTTGCTTTAAATAACATTAAAAAAAAAAAAAAATCTAAACTTGTAGGAGGTCCTCTGTATGTATTCAGATGAATACTTAATTAAAAAAAAAAAAACTGGCGAAATATCTGCCCAAACCGATTCCTAGAAAAAGAACACCAGGGGAAGACAGGGTGGAAGCAATCAAGCAATGTTGGCTTGCATTATTCACAAACAGTTCAGTAATTAATTCTGACTACCAAGTTTGTGTTTTTCAAACAGAATAAGCCCGCTAATGTAGTGCTCGAGTCAGTACCTCCAAAGGCAGAGACACCCCACTCTAGTTTTAGATTTCTATCATTCAGTTCTTACTCTGGATTGCCAGAACAGGCATATTCACATACAACATCCATTCTTTCCTACACTAAAATTTTAATTTTGGATCGAGAAGTGCCTTTTGTTTCCAAACACTCTCTAAGATCACCACAGGCACAAACTAATCTTCACTTGTTGCATAATCTGCAAGATGCTGGCAATCTGGAAAAAAAAGAGTAATTAATTCACCCAGATGCTGCAGTGCAAATTACCTAGGATCATCTGGGAGAGAGATTTCTGTGCATTATAAAGCAGAAAACCAGAGCTAATGAAATGAGTTTGCACTGTAATAGTCTTTGTTTTCTTTCAATTATCAGCCATTCAGATAAAAAAAATAACAAAATGGGCTGTTTTTTCCGCAAACACCACAGTGGTCTAACTGTATCTGTGTGTCTCTAAGAGATGACAATAAAAGGTTATGGCTTGGGAAAGAGGCCAGGAAAGCCAATGGCCTGATGTGTGGGGCTTTATCCTGAGATGTGGGAGCCCCATCTCTTCCAGACCCTTGGAGAGCAAGAAGATTTGGGCCTCCCTTCCCACACTCCCACAGCCTGGCTGTTTGCTCTCCCTGCACTGCTCTTCCCCAAAATAACTGCTTTGGAAATGCTTCTGCCTTGCTCCAAGTTAGAATGAAAGTGTTTTTTTTTGGAGAACTTTTTCCTCATTTTTCAAAAATGCCCATTCCCCACCTAAAACTGGTGTCCATAAACAGCAAGAGGGAAGGCCCTAGCCACATGCAGCCTCCAGTCCTCACTGCTTAAAACAACCATGGCAACATCCAGCAAATTTTAAGCAAATGAAAAATAGCAAAAATATAAATATATTTAAGCTAGTTCCCATAAAAACCAAAAAGCCCTTCATGCTTCAGATTATGTCCAAAAGCAGATTTGCAGTAGCATCACGTCAGCCAGGCCTTCTTTTAACCCCTTCACAGCTTTCCACTGATGTTCAGCGGCCTCTCCCTCAGTTTTCAAGTGCCTTCAACCACCATTTCCTTCCTACTTGTCACAAATCTCGTCAAAACAGTCTGCTATCTATGCGAGACTGAAACATAACACCATTTTCACTTCACTTGCCATGTTTCTGAATGGTTTCTGTCCAGCCTTCTAAACCCCATACTTTCAATTAGGTTTATCCTCGTCGGCTCCTCTGTGCCTCCTTCTCCTTTGGCTGAGGCGTGGGAGCAGCTTGCTTTGTGGTCACTTCAGCAAATGAAAAACCCGAAATGAAGTACCTGGGCAGGTCAACTTATGGTCAGAAATGAGTTTCGCAGCAGGCCATCTTCCCCAGCAGGGGATTTGAATGTGAAGAAGATAGAAAATCCCTGTGAAGGCACGTGAAATCTCGTGCCAGGGAAGCAGGAGACTGCGCTCAGGAGCGGTCATCGGCACAGGCTTCCCACTATTTCTGTCTGAAATAATGCACCGTCCCCTCCTACAAAGAAGCTTTCTCTCTAAACCTTTCAATTTTATCTCACATACGAAGTATAAATAGGGTGAGCACTGACTTGGTGAACCGGAAATGTAATAGGCTTGTCTCATCAGTTTACGGCCAAGTTTCATTCAATTATTACTGCAGAGAAAAAGAGGATAGAGTTGAATTGGGTTATGCTAATGGATAATAAATGTAAACATAACTCCGCAGTGCTATTTACTAACTTTGAAGACTACTCCTACAGTAATCAACTTTATAAGGCTCCTGACAGAATCATAATAGCGATAAAATACAGAGAAGCGTAAGGCTATTTAAACTCTTAACAAAAGCCACGATAATACGAGCAGTAAATGAGCAACTCCCACAAAATATCATTTAATAATCACGCCCTGATAAGGTTTAAAGTACACATCGCCATTGTTAGATGAAAAAACATTAAAGATTTTTTTTTGTGTGTGTGTGTGTGAATGCATGTAGCAACCTAACAGGTTTTAATTACCACACCTACTCCAGTGACGAGCTGTTCCACTCAAACACCCAAACATAATATTTACAACCTTGTGCGGTTGTTAAGGATCTCGGTGATTGATGGGACGTATTGTGTTGTCATCTCACCACCAACAAATGCAAGTGATTACCAACAAGGAAGAGAGAGGCTGTTTTTATTTTACAACAAGAGGCCATCCTGTAGGGACATTTTTTTTTTTCTCCAAAATAAACTAGCAAACCTATGCACACGTGAACACGCTTCAGAGCTTGGAAGAGAGAGTGGCAAACAAAGCCTCTGCTACGTTAAGGACAATGTAGTCCTTTTGTATTAGCTTAAGAGAACATGCCAGCTGTCAAGAGAGCTAGGATACTTTTTCACAATCCCTCAGAATTCGCCTTGACCACAAGGAAATATCTGAAAACTGCATCGGAAAGATAGCATAGATCTTGTTTCAGAAAAAAAAGAAAGCAATTGAGTCATTGAGTCAAATAGGAATACAATACCTTTTCTGGCATCGCTACTGAATATTTATATCGGTGATGAATGAGACTACAAACGAAATATTTTAACATGAAGCTTTGCCTTGTTAACTGCATGATATGCCAAAACACCACCTACTATAAATCACAGGGTTTAAGACCAGTATTTCTTGTTTAAACATGCTACTTGTTCAGCAGAATCACTTGTGTGAACAAGCAGACATTAATGTACACTAACTAGAGCAGTTTCACTATCCAACTGATAGAGCTATAATTTAACAACCTCATTATCAGCATTGTAATTTTCAGCCTGCTGAAATACCATATTTGTTGCAAATATTATACAGCTTAAATACTTTAACAACATTGCCCATTTGAAGCTTCTGTCAGATAAAATGCAGATAGGCACTTGTGCATTGACGAACAAGCTTTTAATCCTATAAAGAAACTTTCTCTGTCAAATTATAGGTGTTTCAACACTTGATTTATGAACACCATAATTAAAATCCTTATGCCTTAAAGAAAAAGAAACTCTTCATTAGAACACCAGTTTTCTTTCACATTTTTATCTTTTAATAGTTGGAGTTTGCTTTTATATCCTGTTATTAGCTATCACTTCAGCATGTCACTTCTGGCTGCCAAGACAGGAGAATATAACCTGGTCAACCCTCAAAGTTTGGGTAAGCACCCAAAGGGATCAACATTTATTTATTTACAGCTTCCACAAAGCATCTGGGAAAAAAAAAAAAAAAGAAAAAAAAGAAAAAAAAAAGACAAGAAAAGAAAAGCTGCTAATTTTGCTAATTTAACAGATAGAGGACAACCATCACACAATTCAGTGTTTTCTGTTTCTAGGAAGGCCGGAATGCTGTAATGCCTGCCAAAATATTTCTCCTCCTTCCATGAACTGTCAGAATGAAGAGTTTGGAGAGACAAATTAAAAAAAGAAAAGGGGAAAAAAAAACAGCAAAGCTTTCATATGCATTTCTGTAGTGGTTCTGGTTCAATTTGAATTTTAGACAGATCTCTAGAGGGGGAAGAGATTCCTATTTTATCTGAACAAATTCATGCATATCATTCATTCATTCATTCTTGTAGCACCCATCAGCACAGCAGCAGCAGGTTTCAGTTTCCTAAACTCAATGCAATTCAAAATTACTCACAATCTCCACTAAAACTACCACTGCCGAAAGTGATGCAGTTATACATTAGCATTCCTTCTCTAAAGAAATCTCTGTCCCCAAATCCCAGAAAAGAACAATTTATTTACAAGCTAAGCAAGTAATCTCGAATCAAATCCTGAAGCTTGACAAAACTAGGATCTTCAACACTATCAATAAGAAACTAATTTTAAAAGAAGGAACTCCCAATTCAACAGTTATTGCTGCTGAAGTCCTGCTCCCTTTTACCTAGCCTTCTATCAAATGTGTTTTAAAATGATGCAAACGTTTTGAAAAAGAAATGCCAGGAATAATGTCTGAAGTCTCCTTGACTGGAGCAAAGCATCAGACTCTTTCGGGTTATCTGACTTTTGGCCACTAATTACAAAGCCAACAAAGTTCCTGAACTCAGCATTACAAGAGGCCAACAAGCTTGCCATGTAAAAGAGAAAATATTATTCTTGCAGATAATGAGGATAACAGAACAGAATCACACTACACCGCTCGGTGTAGAGGCTGTAAATCCATTCCTCAAAGATCATCTCTAAAAACATAACAGATAAATTTTGTTAGCCTTCTAACAAGCTGTTGTAATGCTAGGCTGGGATAAAACAGATCATGCTGCCCTCTTGTGCTAGACTTGCACAGAAACCAACCCCTTTATTCCTGCAAGTGACACACGAAGAGCAATATATATCAAGCATTCACTATGAAGTAGAGAACATCCACATTTTCCTCCTTACAGACACCCTGACACGCATGCGATTCCCTTAGTGGGATTTGGATAGAAGAGCAAAGGAAGTTTTAAAAGAAAGTCAACTTTACACTCCAAAGGAGAAAGTAAACAATTCTGTCGTCTGATGGGATAAATCCTAAAATACAGCCATGTAGCCTAAAACTTCCCATCAGGCTTTCACTGTAGCTGTTTAAGTGGTGCTGTACAGGTATCTACGGATAAATTTGAATTTCAGTCATAAATTTGTGAATCCTGAGTAACAGAATAAGCTTTACTCACTTCAGATGATCAGTTCCATAGGGTCAGGTTAACTGCTTAGGAAAGAAACGTTTATTAACAAGGTTCTTCTAATGCAAACCACTCTTAAAGAAGTCATGCCTAGTTGTTTACAGGAAGGTGAAACCTGTGTATGTAAGAATATTGTTGGGTGGCAAGGAAAAAATGAAGAGAAGGGTCCTCATATTCCTGTACCATTTGTGCTATATAATATAAATTCCTACAAATACATCTGAATTCTTACACTGAGTAAGATGCTCATTACTATTCCCTTTACAGGCCTCTCTATATATTGCTAATGCAACATATAAAGAGAAATCTTGGACTCGTGCCTAAACTGATTCAAAATGCCTTTTTATTTTTTTATTTAAGAAATAAGTCATTTCATTTATTCACCACGACTGATTGGATCTACACTGTTGGGAGTTGACAGACATGTCATGATTCACCACGTATTTCCATTTCCTGATGTCGACTCCCTGATGCTGCTCATCAGTCTGCTTCCCCAGTAAGAACTATCTAGAGCTCGGGATGTCTATTAATTTCTTTCCTTCCTCAACTTTGGAAATGGATCACTGTGTATTCAAAACATTGACGACGGCACTTTTAATTGCAGATTATTTCCGGAGAAATAAAACAGCAAAAGTCAGTTCAGCAAATGCTCCTGCAGTCATTTTAGAGACTTCACACAAATACTGAGAACACACTGGATGCTTAAATGACAGCTCTGTCACTACGGTATCAGCTTTGCTAATATGCGATATGCTAACTAACAGCTTGGATTGGCTATCACAATCAAAACGCTACAAAAGGGCTTTCGTAATTTCAATTTCTTTTCAGTATGTCTTTCACAGTATGGCATCTTCAAGAAGAAAACAAGAAATAAAAGAAAAATGGCTTGCACTTAAACCTTACCCCAATGCAAATAGTATCTGAAGGTCTAAAAGAAGATAGATACACAGTAAAAACAAAAAGCAAACACCTAAATCAGCTGGTAAAACAAAGACATTCAAAAGAGAATTCGGAATTGCTACATGCTGCAGTTCGGAATAAGAGCATCAAGTCTCCCATGTAATCTTTTTTCCTTCCCTTTTTCCCTTTTTCAAAAGATCTATAGATCAGAACAGCTGTACCTTTGCATGCTACCATGACTAAAAGAAAGATGAAGGAAAAGACATCTATGCACACTGAAGTTAATCTTCCATTCTAAAATGCCTCCTGATAAAGAGAAGCACATATCACCAAGTCATGACAGTGTGTGAATACCAGCGATAGGCAGGTTGCAGGAATGCCACTCTTTTACAAAGCGCTGCTAATTTGAGCTTCACAGTATGTTTCAAAGCAAGCCATTTCTTATTACTCTGCATTGTCCCCGATGTTTACTCTATAGCCCTGACTTCATTTGTTACAATGAGCCAGGTTTTGGGGCATTCTTACGAGATGATTATGCGTTGCCTCAAAAATACACTTACTGCACGCTGCATACAAAGACCTAAGAGGGAAAAGGATAAACCTTGCGTATCTGACAACAAACCCCATTAGTCCCACAATTGCTTGTGATGTATATGCTCTCACTAGCTCTCCGCTAACCGGCCTCCTGAGCTTACAGCTTTACTTCTGACCCTTTGCAGCTGCCTTCAGTTTACACGACCACAGCCTCACAGTACAAGCAGGCCATGTAACACAGCCTTAAACTTGTGCATTTGTACATTTTTGTTTTTTAAAGGGGGAAATTATGCATGTTTCACTCGTCATATTGTAGACCTGAGCCTTTTCTCCACATGAATATTTTTCCTGAAAATATTACTGATCTCTCTGAAACAATAAAGCCATCCCTACATACCCTTACAGCTATTGAACAGCTTCTGGAAGTATGAGATCAGGCAAAGGTTCGTTTTCTTCACGAGAATGAAGGCCAGAAGGCACATCAGATTTCTGTTTCTCATGTAATGCCAGCCATCAAATCAACCCCACCGCATTTCCCCAACACTCTTCACCCTGCCCCAGCTTTTTTCTCTTCTTTCATTTGAAGAACTGGATTACAGTCTTAAATTGCATTCTTTACACATTTTCTACTATGGAAGGACACCAAGCTACTCAGTTTCTCAACAACTGCCACTTACCACACTTGCTTGAAATTATTATTAAAAAGGGCAAATAACTGTTGGGGTCAAGCTTTCAAAGAAAAGCACACGAAAGGCATCCCCACAAAGTACATGCATATACATTCAGGATTTCAAAGAGAGACCTCTGTTAACTTGATCAGATCATCACCAACTAGCAGTTGGTGCTACTAACTAGCAGTTCGATGTACAACACCAAAGCCACAGTTTTGAAAAGAGTAAGATCAAGTATCACTAAGCAGTTAACATTCTGACTTTTTAATTTAAGAACACTACACTTGTTTTTAATTAAAAGAAGCAAAAACCACAAAGGTACAAAAATACTTTAAATTCATAACTGCTCAGAAATAGTATATTTAACATAATCAATGAGGTACATTAAATGTTAAGGTTTTTTTGACTATTAAACTTACCAATAGGATTTCTGTCAAAAAACAAGACAGGAGCTTTCAGAATGGCTTGAAACATTTTGTTGTGCAAAGTCTGACCGGAATTAACGAGAACTTGAAACACCAGAAGACTTCTTATTATGCCAAACAGTATTGTAGCAACCGTTAAACCTGAAATTAAAAAAGAAAAACCAGAGCATTCATACAGATATCCATCCTTCACAAGCATATTCCAAAATAAAACTGAGCTAAAACCTGGTTCTGTTGGCTTCTGCATATAGCAAGAATCCAAAACATAAGCCTAGGGACTCAGACTAAGCGCAGCACACAGGTTCTTTATATTTGTCACTAGCTTCAGTTAGTGTCATATCGTCAATTTAAACAATTTATCTTTTTCTGTTTGATGAAAGAATCAGCACTTTATGGAAATGCAGGAAATGTCTGTTAACCCACAAAATAAATCTGCATTATAACCGTCTGCATAACAGCTCAGCTAAGAAATTCATTTCACAGTGCCATGTATAATTGTGGCTTGCAGAGGTCACTGTGAAGATTCAGTATTTGCCAGCAGGTATTAACCAAGTAATACACACATGGCTATTTAGAGACAACCCCGAGTTATTCTCAATCAGCCCAAACCACTCATGCCATTCTTCCCCTTGTAAACCACATCAAATCATTTAAATGATGTGTATTCCTTTAACACGGCAGAAGATGCATCCCTTATGCCACGCGGAATAGAGCCCTTCTAGGGAATTGGTCTGCAGCCTGTTTGTCTTTCTTCTGGGCACTCCTCCACTTACGAGACAGAGGAGCTACGGGGCAAAAGATGGAAGGGAAGAACAATGAGATCGCTGCTGCTCTGTTTGTTGTGTGTAACCCGCAATGTGCCTGCCCAAGTTCCCAGCCGACGAAGCGCAGAGCCCAAAGGTGAAGAGCGAGGGTGTAAACCTTGCATTTGGCAGGGCTGCAAGGCCTTCCAGGCTCTAGGTGATCTGCTCCAGAAACGGAGCACAGCCACCGCAAGCCCAGCTGCTCAGGCCTCGAGGACACCCTGAAATTAGGCTTTAACTATCACCATAACACATTGCCTGTCCTAAGGACAGGGCAAAACTGGATGCAATTCCGGAACAGCTGTAGCAATAAAGAGCGAGGTTTTAAATGCTACAATGTGGTTAGGTCAATGGGCTGTAGGTGCTGCTTACAGAGGTATCCTGCCAGAATGCAAGAAAAAGCGTAACTGCTCGGTTTGTTGCACACCATTTACTGCCTATACTGAATCTGTATCTCATAGAAACAACAACGATGAGGAAGGAGCTACCACAGTGATTTTTTTCAAACACTGAGAATTAGAAATAAAATTGTTAAATTACTTTATACAGTTTAAGAAGTTACGGAAAAAAATAAGTTAAATTATGTGCTCTATATGAAATTTACTATCTTCTTATAATTTTTTTCAATATCACGTTCTATGTAAGTAATAATGTCTTCTCTTCAACCATTGCAAATATTTCATTGAGCCATCTGCACATTTCAGTATCAAAGTTATTTTTTGCTTTTCTGGTATCTAGAATAAAATTTGCCTTAAAGGATAAAATTTTCTGCAAGGTGACATAGGTTATACAGTCAGAGAAAGCCAAGTTTGACATCCTTCATCATACTGTGCAGTCCAGTGAATGGCTCATGAAATAAGGCATTACACTGAAAACACAGGGCAAGTTATCTGGCTCCCACACAGTTGTTTCCCAGGCCAAGCACACCATATCAGTTAAGTACACACAGTTAAGTACTTCAATCCCATAGCTTCTTACAAAAAACAAACACAGAACTCACCACCTATCGTCTCTCACCCAATGTATTCAGAGGTTTCTGAATACATTCAAGCGAATATGCTTCTGGTATCCCACCTGTTTTCTTAGACCTACCATCCATATCTCAATCAAGAAATTACTGTCCCCAGCAAAACTGTAATTCACTAAAAGTGCTGAACAGCAGAGCGTGAGAGTGTATTTCTACACATTTTTCTACGTCAATTTTCACTGCATTTCAGAGTAGCATTTTAATATGGTTCAGTGTTTGAAGACAAAGATCAATGCCCTTTTCCGGATATTCAGAAACAGATGGCTACCTATTAGATATATTATAATATTATATATTGAAATGATTTTTCAACACCTTGCTTTGCATACCCATCTAGGAGGCTTTTCGAAAACTGGTTCTTTTGCTACGGCACTTCAGAAGCCATGTTGCCATGCCAAGTTTTAGAACAGCAAAGATTTAGAACAGCAAAGAATGAGGATCAATTTCTAATCCCTCTTGCCCATCCATATAAAGGCTGAAGATTTAGCTGAGTGACCTGTTAGTACAGACAACAACCACAACCTTCTGACGACTGACATTTTGAATACTCCGTTTCAAACTTACTTTCTAAAACCCAGTCAAAGCAAATTAAAAGCTTGCATTCAACCAATTTCTTTTGTTGCTTTTATTTATTTATTTATTCCCATAAATTTAGTCAGGAAGCAAGACTCAGGCTCCTCATCTGTTAGGACACTCATTACTCAGTTCCTGCTAGAAATCACACTTCCCCATATTGCTGTTGCTTTGCACCTCTCAAAAATGCTTATTGCAGTAGAATAAATAATAGATCTTTAGAACATAGACACACACATGCATGTGTCATTACCTGCGTAAATTCCCAAATAAAATGTAAGGTCTAGATGTTCAGTCTCATTTGCTCCATTATTTCCATTTGTTGTGACATTCAGCTTTTCTTGATGATTTGCCCTGTGGAAATACAGAAGATAGTGATCATCAAATCACATTCCGCAAATATTCATGAGTATGTTTAACTGTTTCTAGGTTCAACTGTGTTGAAATCTTCAGTTCAGAAGATCCCATGTACTGATGCTGTCATGCATCACGCCATGAGAAGCTATCACAGCTTCAGCATAAAGTTTTACTTTTTTTTCCACTCACAAAATGAGTAGAGATTAGTAAAGATCAAGCATATTCTCAAGTTTCCTAGCACAGTTTTTTCCCCTACCTACACAACAGTGATTTCTACTTGACAAACAACTCTTTTCCTTGACTCAAAAGACAGAAATGACTGATGAGTTATTATCATTAACTTACCAGTAAGAAAGCCACCAGTCCTGGAGCACATATGCCACCTTGAATAAAAGAAGCAAATACAAGAATCATTTTACAAAATGAAAAAAACATTAGAAAATTAAATTTCCTTCCTATTCTTTTATGTTCTCTGGGAAAACATCACATATTCAGAAAAGTATGCCATCCAGTCTTTCAAGACCAGCAGCAATTTGCAAAGCACATTAGAAGGTGCATTAGAATCCTCTACAAAGAAAGAAGTTACCTTAAATTACCTTACATGATAGCAAACTAAAGGTAAGCAATACACTTAAGCAAGCAAAATATAGTAGCTCTTCCTAATGTATGTTAATTGCACATTAAAGAACTCATTTTTTCAGTTCCTAAATTTGCTGCTACAGATATTCCAAAATGCTTTTTGATTAACAAACTTTCTGATGTTACCAGTCCAGAAATTTGTGTTTACAGGAGATAATTACCAGAAACAGGATCGAAGGAAGATGAGAGAAGAGGGAAAAACTTCTACTGCCACCTTCCTTCTGTGCCGAGTGGTGACTATAAACTTATAACAGGACTATTTATCTCAAAATACACCTCTGTTCACACTAATTTAAGTTCTGGGCACTCTATTGCACAGATCTGATCTTGCTCAGCTACCTTTCAAACAGACTCAATTCAAGGAGAAGCAAAAAGAACATAGCATGTCTAAATATACTATTTTTTACTGCCAAGACCAATCATTTCCATGAAATGAATTTGAGTTTTCTCTGCAGGAAACAGAGAGGAAGGCAACAGGCTGTCCTCACACAGCTTCCTCAACTCACCACTTCTTGCAGTAAGTTTCAAAATTATTTTCCTTGTCTAAAAGTTCTTTTACATACTTGCTACACTCTGCATCACGCACAATATTTCACTTTCCTCTTCTTCTAGTGACCCTCCTTCTAGCCTTTCTTTTAACCTGCACTTATCAGCAGAAGAGCTTTTATTTTATGAATTCTGTAATACCCCATCCTTCCATAACCAGTCAATTTCTTTGTATTTCCAGTTGAGGAAGGTATTGTTTCTTCGGATTTGTTAAATAATATTTTGTATACCTCATGATTTTTTTCTGTATTTTCAAAAAATTAGACTGGCTTATAATTTTTGTGCTGCACTGCCAGGAGATTTATAATTTTATTGAATAATTATGACTGTTGAAATAAGGATCAGTGCAAGACATCTCAATGCTGTACAAAAACTCCATACTGATACCTAAAAATTGACCAAGTATACTACAAAATTAATAGATAAAAGAACATCACGTCCCCCCGCATTTTGAGTTGAAACATCACAATAACAAGGCATACACTACATTAAGTAGAAAGGCAAAACCAAAATACAATCATTATTATCTGTGGTTCTCAGCAACTTACCTGTGCCAAAATATTAAATAGTATAAGTATAAAAATCACAAAGTAGTTTGCTCCCGCAGTGAAATATTTTCTGTAAACTTTAAAGTTTATTTTTCCCTCAGAGCGACTCTCCTCTGGCACTGCAGCCAATGCATTTTCAGCCTGAAAAAAAAAAAACAAAAACAAAAAAAAAGAATAAAAACCATTAACCTGGCAGTTATAGATTCAGACTAAGCTACTTGAAAGACATGGTTCAGAATTAGTAAACAATTAAATAATAAGATAAAGTGATTACACATAAAAAAAAATGATCCCAACTACAGCTTTGGCAAAAAAATAAAATAAAATTAGTCTCATTGCAGTAACACTGAAAAATCTACTCTGCTAAATGACACTGGGAGGATTTTATTTTGCATTGCATCGTGGCATGTAACATGAATTCATTTGCAGTCAGAAATATTTGCTCTAACTGCCAACACTGCTAACTACTAAACCAGAATTTTTCTTTTCTTACACCCTACCATCAGTCATCACGACTCTGAAAGCTAAGGCCTTGACTTGGGAAAAGATCTGTTTTCAGAGTCCAAGTGTGTATAACCTTTCCTTTTCAGAAAGGTATTTAAAGTAAATAATCTTCTGCAAGTGTGCACCAAAAATCAGTCAACACCTGCCAAAGGTAACAAATTACACAAAGTTCTAATCACCTCCTTGCAAGTACCAACAAAGCACCTGTTAATAGGAAAAAACAATAAAATGACAAATAAGAAATCATATTAAGCTAATGATGGACAGGGAACAACGGAAGACAGAAAATAAAACAGGAATAAATTAGGTAGAAGAACATATTGTTCAAATGAACAAAATTATGTTTTATTTATTTTTTAGAGCATATGTGATACAAAAAGAGGTGCCAGTTCAGTGCACATACAGCATTTGATACTGTTGTCAGAGGATATAGGTATGGAATCAACAGACCCGACTCAGATGTGAAGAGAAATCCCGATTATGTGCCCATGAGAGAAGAGAAGCCTACCTTTCTTTTTTTTGTTTGTTTTTTTCCACCCATCCAACAACTCTACTGCTGCTAAGAAGTTTGTCACATGTTTGTGGATTTAATAGCAGAGTTGCCACTGAGACATTAGTATCAGATAAGCAGGTAAGTTTACTGCTTTTTGGTATAAAAACATTCTTCGAAAAAGGCTAAAGAAACAGAAGTTAGCAGACTTTTTTTTCTTTTTTTTTTTCTGGGCGGGTGTCTCTCATCTTTATAATAGAAAAATAAATAAAATACACCCATAGCATGAAGATGAAAAGCGTCAAGGACACGCAGATTATCTGTTCCGTGGATGTAGTGCCAGCACAAGTTTAGCATGGTTATAGGGCTCCTGCACTGTTTTGTATGAATGCAGACACCCCATCACAAGGCCACCTCTGGTACAAAACTATTACGGTTGTTTTTGCACGGTGCAGACCAAGAGATAACAAGGCACCTGGAAGTCAAGCTGGCACCATAAAAACACTCTGTTTTCGATACCAGCAGAGCCAGGGAGAGCCGAGCAGTGGCATCCCAAGATTCCTCCCTCAGGGCCTGCTCATGATCATGTGGGGTATGTTAATGCCAGCCATGCAAATGTAGACTTTGTGTGAAGCCACTGCTTCTGCACACATTTGCCAGAGCTCAGGATTTTAGGGAAAGTATTAATTTGACCTCAGCACTGTATGAACACACAGAATCCACTCAATAACGTGGTATTCTCCCTTTAAAGTACCACTGTCAGAGGACAGGATATGGGAAGCACAGATGAATTCTTCTGGATACTGATATGAATGGTTCCCAGAGCCAGCAGAGTTGATGCTGAACCTAAACAAAGTGTGCTGGGTGTGAACACAGCTGCACAGAGCTGTGGGATGCCTGCCCTCTGCAGCCCAGGTGGTAGGACTGCCAGCTAAGCACACCTCTGGGCAGCCTCTGCACAATGAGCTCTCACCTTCTAATGGCATCCAACTGACATTCCAGCGCAGCAGGAAAAGCCTTTATCATAGCCTAAGTCAGAAAAACACAGCCAAACAAGAACTGCAATGAGCACTCACAGGCGGTGGCTCCACTGTTCCGTCTTTCATCGAGTGGACAGAAGAATCCTGGGACCAGACAGAGGACTCTGAAAAGGTGCGGCTACGGGAGGCCTTCAGGTTGGGGGTTCCTGGGACTGACGGCTGTTCTGCCTCCTCGTCTTTTTTCAAAAGGGAAGCAAAGTCGATGCCAGACCTCAGGAACTCTGAATAGGTACCTTTCCCCACCATTTTACCCTACAATTAA
Source organism: Anas acuta (assembly GCF_963932015.1). Lineage (NCBI taxonomy): Eukaryota > Metazoa > Chordata > Aves > Anseriformes > Anatidae > Anas > Anas acuta. The sequence continues at coordinate 53,298,118 of NC_088979.1, forward strand.
TACAAGTTTTGATTATCTTCATTATACACTTTCTGTAACAGACAATTTTTGTGTACCTGTCCGGGCTGCTTCAAGAGTTCTGCAGATGCACGTCCCTCCACAGAAACTGAAATGAAGCCTCTAAACATCAGCTCCTCATTCAGAAGAGCAAAACCAAGCTCTTCACTCTCTTCCAGTCCCTTCCTGGCAGCTAACCAAGCATACAAACGGGATGACAGAAGTCCCAGTTACAGCCAGGTGAGAATTACCTCTTTGGAGAAGCTGTGGAAGGCAGCCATGCAGCCTTAGGACATGCTGTTGAACTACGTACATGACCATCGGTCTTTAAATTACTCCAGGCTGTTTTCACAGTCTGTGTGGCTTCTTACAGCTCTGTCACAAACTCACCTCTAGAAAACTAATGTAACTTTTAAAGACACCTGAATGGGAGGAAAAAGGCAGGTACTTTTTCACAACTTTGTGATGCACCAAAAGGAATTTGAAGTTGGTGTTGGGTTGTCACCACCCAACATTAAAAAACCTCTGAAGCTCTTGCATTTCCTCTCTACCCTTGAACATCTGGTCCAACTAAGTTTGGCAGAAACCAGTTTCACTAACAGACTCCTTGTTCTCAAAGCTGTGTGACCACTTCTCAGCCTTAGCTTAAAAAAAGGACTAGCTGCAGGACCAACAGGGCTCTTTATTCACACAAACGTAAAAAAAAATCAAGAAAAACAAAGCGTTAATTTTGTCTCAAGAGAAATAATTTTCTCACAACATAATACAGATATCAAGACAAAATTAATATGTGAAAGCGAAAGAATTATATTTGATATAATTCAGGAGCAGATTTTTCAAGGAAGGCATTCTAAAAATAATTCATTGGCAATTCTAAATCTTTAAAAATATACATGGTCATCAGTAAACAGGAAATTTACAAACAAAAAATAAAAAAGTTTAACTGCTTTTTTTCCATTCTTAGATTATTAAAGAAAGATTATTAAAGAAATTAGAAAGCATGTGAGATGTGAGAGTGTAGACACTGATATCACTTACATCTTTTAAGATTAGAATCTGAGTTGCAGCACGGAGATATTGCAACTGGTGAGTCACCAAAACAGATATCTTCTGATGTAAGGCCTGACAAATACATCTGCAAAGAGATGGAAAAATATTTAAATAAAAAGGCAAAAAACATTTTTGATGGTTCCTAGGAACTTCTACTCAATTATACAGTATTAAATATAAGATAATACCCATGCATCTTGGATGTCTCAAAGTTATGCTCAACAAACATGTCGCTTCTTTGACTTTTTACATTTTAATGGTAGGACATAGGAAATTCATGTTTCTGTTTTGGGGTGAAAGAAAAGGAAATATCTTAAGGAGGTTTCGTTAAAATTGTATTTGCCATCGTCGTAACAAACGTACATACCACAAGTTGATTACAAAGAGGTTATTTAACAAGAATGAAACTCGCAGAAAGAGAAAGGAAGGCAACATCCTGCAGACAACTATGGAAAAACACCGCCAATAAAAGTCACTTGAGTGAGATGAGCTTTCAGAGCAGCTGTTGGAGCAAGTTACTGAGAGGGCTGGAGAAGCAGACAGGACTACTGCTCTGAGCTGCAGTCAGGTACATATTGATGGGGAGGAGTGAGATCCTTCAAACGTCCCTGACCTTTTCCCATGAAAGCAGGGCTTACCCTCCACTGTCTTACCTATCCGCCACCCCTCACTGCACCCTCTGGGCTTCCCCTGAAGTCTGGGATTTAGGGAGAGAAGTGAAGGGACTGGGAACAACAGAACCTGTCCGTAAGTGCAGTTTGGCCCCCTCTGAAACATCTTTCCTGCTAAAACTAGTGTATTTCAGGAGGTCTTGTAAGGCCACCAGAGACAAAAAATAAAAATAAATCCTAGCAGTGGAACGCAGGTTTAGATGTGCAGAACCCTGCAAGCCTGCTGCTCTTTGCACGCAACAGGGAAGGGGGCAGCACTGACACAAGTGAATATCCAACACTTTCCAACCATTTGTGAGGGTTCCTGCTTCTCAGCCACTCGCTTCCTTAGGAAAACAAACATGCACAACTCATACTGCCAAGAACTGAGGGGGTCAGTGAAGGCACAGGCATTAGCACTCTCCATTTGGACCAGGTGTGTATTTTTGAAGATCATCTCCCACGTGTCTCAGCTCAACCTGCTGTGGCTCATACTGGTGAATGGCACTGGGGTACGTGAACTGGATTTCTAGATGAAAGCAAGCTGGAAAACGTTGCAGGAGTACAGCTCGTATTCAACCACCAAGAGGAATGCAGCTCACAGGGGCAGATGATGGCTTGTTCAAAGCAGAACCTTCTGACCTGCACGTGGGCCTTGGCACCATGTTTTCCTCCACGGACCCACTCCTACTGGAGTCATTTTTTACTGTCATGACACAGGGGGGTGACACTCAGCACAAAAGAAAAGAAAGGAAAAAAAAAAAAAACAACAAACCAAACCAAACAAACCCCATACACCAATTCTATCTCCTCACTCCCCCCCAAAAAAAAACAAACACACACAACCAAAACCACAGTAATCCAATAGGAAAAATTCAATAAAGAAATGCAAATAAGCAGTACTGGGAGTAAGGCAGAAAAAGAACAGCAGCTGACTAGCAATGAGACCATATTGCACCCTGTCTCTCTTAGGCTAACTCCCTACATACAGCTCTTTACATCTACTTATCACTCTGTCAATGACTGTTTATAACCATGTATTATAACATGGTTAATGCTGGTATTAATCCGGATAATTACACGCAGAAGATGTATTGCACAGTCCCAAACAGACTATGCAGTAAGTTAAAACCAACACTCTCGCTGAGCGAGTTATCTGCCTCCTGTGCAGCATTCAAGAAGTAGCCATAAACCAGCGATGCCATTCTTATATGATCAAGGTGCAACAATTGATCAAGGCCAGGTATTTGCAGCAGCAGAGCTATTGGAGCAGCTGCAGCTATTTATACACCAAATTCTTTGTGGGAGTATTATTTTGGGTGTGGAGACTGCCTACCCTTTGAGCAGGCCCTGAAAGGAGCCACCTGGGAACTGGAGCGCCAAATTAAGGCATGCAACAAATCAGCCTTCAGCACAACCTTTCCAGAGGACCGGGCAAACTGCAGGATATTTCATCACCTAGTAGAAAAGCTGAATATACCAGATATCCACTGTCAAGAGATCTGGCTTTCCCTTACTATCTACAGGATAGGTAGAAAGTATCTACAGCCCATATCCTACTTTGATCACTGCCTTTCTGTGTGCCAGGTATGTGTCTAACAGCTTACCGAGACAAACTGGACCTCTACAAAATCTCAGGGCTGAAAACCTTTAAACCTCGATCCTGCGTCACGGTGAGCCCATCGTACTTCAAGTTAGCATTTGAAAAACAGAAAAAGGAAAAGAAAAAAGTGGATTATCTCAGCGTCAGAGCAAAGCAATTAGCATTGTCAGCGCCCTCGGCACAGCATCCAGCATGAGCTTGATCGCAGGAGAGAAGGCAGAAATGACCTCTGTGGAAAAATAAATTTCCGCAGATATATCAGATCACTCAAATGAGAACTGAAAAAACACACACACACACACAACAACAACACCTCTCGATTTGATGTCTATCTGGGTAGAAAGAAACTAGCTGAAGAGTTTGTTGATAACAGATGAGTAGAAAAATTGTTGTCACAATTCACTGGCATGAGCACCGGGAGGAAAAATCACCACAAAGAGCACAGACCTCCATCTATTACTCAGTTAAACAACTCACTGCTCAGACAGCTCACTAGAAAATTTTGCCACTTAAAATACAGTATCATCAGGAAGCACTGAAGCTGCAAAACTAGTAAAATAGTACGTATATACATAATGTCTGTTTCAACACATCAGGCTGTTTTGGAGCTTTATGTTCTAAATTTTTAAATATCTATAACCTGTCTATGACAACAATCTCTTTTTGCAATGTACGGTGAGCATTTATTTAATACGGTGCCACGTTTGCCACAGAAGACTGAAGTCAGGGTTCAAGGAGAAGTGCAGCATAGCCAAATGAGATAAAAGGCCCAGCACAAGACTCACAGCTCCCTGAATTTGTATTTGTGAAAACTTGGTATCGTCACAGGAACGAAACTCAAAAAATCCAAAATCTTCCATAAGTAGTTGTGTTTTGAACTGGCACACTAGGGCTCAGTCTCATTCTCATTACTTTTAGAAATACTGCTGTGTATAGAAGAAAAAACAACCATCATCAAAGACAACCAATTCTAGGTTAATCAGTCTCATTTATGCCCCAAAACGCCTCTATCGTTTTACCTGCTGCTTAAAAACCCACCAAGTTCCCCTTCATTGTGCTGCTTCTCCACTACTCTCCCGAGGGCCGTCATCTTTTAATTACACTGGGAGCACCTTCAGTGGATTACAGGAGAAGGAATTACCACGCAAAATGCCATCACGTCGTCAGATCATTAAATACACACGCACACAGACATGTGCACAGGCAGCCAAGAGAAGTGCAGACAGTGAAGCCTCAGAGGTTCCTCAGCCTTTCCACTACAAGAACTACAGAAGTTTGTTTTTTTTCCTTTGACATCTCAACCTCCTTGATGGGCTACACTGGAGCCTGAAGCTGGTCTACTTTTTTTTTGGAAGTGCACAAAATCGAACACATTATTCCAGTTGAGACCTGACAGGGACAAAGCACAACAGGAAGATTATTTTACCTGTTCTGCCAGATAGGTTACGGGTCATAAATCCCAGGGCACAGTTTCCTTGACAAGAGCACAACTTGCTGACTCATCCTGGATTTGTGACCTTCCATAATGTGCATCTCCTCTTCCACAAGACTGCTACAGCTGATCCCTGCCTATTGTGTGTTCACAGAGCCATACTTCGCACTTATCCCTTCTGTGGGCATCTATTAACTCACACCTTTTAATCAAGACTTCCCAAATCCCTGTCTGTCTCCAGAACTGCCTGAAGCATTGCCCCGTTTTCCAGCGCCTGAAAACTGTAGCACCAGTGACCACCACCATCATCCAAAGCACTGAGGACAGACTCTAGACAGGTCTCTCTAAAAATCACACTCTTCCAATTTGACATAAACAAACAATATTTTAAGTTACCAGGGAAATTATGACCCATTAAAAAACCCACTGCACTTTGACAGAAAACAATTATAATTTAAAAAACGGTAGCTTGAGCTGTGATAATGCAGGGCACGTGGCAGAAGATACTTGCTCAGGAGGGTGCCTACAAGAGCACAATTGCTCCTCTAGGTAGAGGCAGCATCTTGGCACCTTCATGCGTGTGAATCCTCACTTGTTCTTCCTTCCATATCAGGTTTGCCTTTCTTCAAGACAAGTTGTTCCTTAATCGTTTTTAAGTTTTTATCTCTAAGAACCAGCTTTCTTTCACCTCTGCAAAGTGTTTCTTCTTTAATGATTACACTTTCTTCCTTCCTATTCTTCTCGCCTCTCCTTTTGGGAAGTTCACATGCAAGTTTTAACTTTATTCTAGTTAATACTTACATTGGTTTCAATGGAAATCACCCCTGAAATGAAATGAAAGCACATGCAGAAGTGCTCACAGGCGTAAAGCCTTTGTTATATTAATTTGTTTACTTCGTTTGCTTTCCTCTCATTTCCCTTCAAATTTAAAAAGTTTAGGAAAAACAATCCACCAACAGTTTTTGTACATTTTGAAATTTACAGAACTTCGGAACAACGACAACAACAAAAAGTGATGCATTTGCCAAAGACACAACCCCACATGTCCTTATACTACACTGTTTCTGTTCCTACGCTTATCTTGCTAAACATTTATTTCCATCTGATGACAAGCCCCAGCCTCCAGTGGGATGATGTGTAAGGACAACTGTACTGACACGAAATAATGGTCCCTAAGACCCATGCTCCTGCCCCAGACACCAGGCAGCAGTGAATGGCTGGCTGAAATCTATACGCACCCGTACAATGCTGCTTTCTTTTGTGCACACTGCCAGCTTCCAGAGGCCATACGTTAGGGATTTTCTGCGACAGAGATCTTTGTGTTTAAGTAGCTCTTCATGAACTTTTCCTGCATGGATTTGTACAGCACCCTCTTGAGACCGCTTCTGTTTTGGTATTCACAACACTCTTCTGCATCTACACCCACAGACCACTAAAGCACACAACTGCACTGGGATTCTCCGAGTGGTTTGGGTTTTTAATTTATTTTATTTTGGTTTCTATATTGTGTGACTAAAAACCAACCAAAACACATTTATAGGAGAAAAAAAAAGTCAAGCTTTATGGTTTTTGGAAAACACACAATGTACAGTGGTCACAGTTATGCTTTCCTCTTTATGAAGAAAACAAGCAACATCACTGTGACATATTCATATCTTTTAAGCATATAATCTGCAATAAACGTAATGAAGTCCAAGGAATTCCTATTTGATCACCTCCATGTAAAGGTATAACTAACACATTTTTAAGACCAACACATGTAACACAAAAAAGAGCTGCATTTAAGCTTGCCCAGTACTACCTGAGGGTTGTAATAGCTGCTGTGATATTGGAGGCATGACGAGCATGGACCAGGTGTAAATCAAAGTGGGAATTCTTACAGATATCCTCAAGAAATCTGCCATTTCAAGAGATTCTACATAAAAGGGAGCTGAGGAAAATCCTCAAATTTACACAACAGCTCCCATGCATATTTGGTATCAATGGAAGGAGCACACGCCTTTAAACACATCACTAAGTACCTGCCAGGGCTGTTGTTCCTCCAACACAACGATTCTGCCTGTAATCCCTCTACAGCAAGGACTTTCTAGCTTCTGCCCACTAGTTTTACAGAATTGATGTGTTTCACTTGCTTTGGAGGTCTAACACCACCACGGTAGCTCTTTTTCCTCAAAGCTCCAACATTAGAGGAAATTTAAAGTGTAGCCCACTTCAAGGGAGATGAGACTAGAAGCATTTGCACACTCCTAAGCGTTCCAAAAATTAAATTGCTTTAAAGAGACTAAGTACATATTCAGATCTGTACATGTAATTAAAAAAAAAAATCCTTCTATTCATTTTCCCTACTTCATTTTCCTCCTCCCCTCAAGCACTTCTGGGTCTGAGGTAAGAATGCACTAAGGAATTCAGGACATCTTATCCATGCACTTTACATGATGGAATTTCCTGCTCTCCTTTGCCATCAGATCACTTCTTCCTTACCTTTTTTTGCAATTACAAAGGACACCTGTGCTACAAATCATGCCTGCTCCCTTCCCTCTCTTGCAGAGGAACTCTCAGTTATCTCAGATGGCGAAGGAGAGACTTTATCTTTGCAAACACCTGGCCAAGTTGCCACGTGACTCTTGAGTCAGCCTCAACACGCAGTTATTCAGTGATCCACTGCTCAGTTACGCGTCACAAGTCCTTTGAGTTCCTACTGGAGGCTATCACCCCCTGGTACCAACATGCTCCATCTGAATAAATGCTAAAGTTCAACTACTTCATCATTATTCCTGTAATAGACAAAGTTACTGCCTTGTTCTAAATGCAAAATTGAGGGAGAAAAGACGTATGACCCTACACTCAAAGCAGCTTGACCACACATTCAAAACAATTTGTGCAAAACTCCCTTGGGTAGTGAGAATGATACACCTGTGCATACTATTCCCAAACGTGACCACAGTTTTAGATCTGATTTACAAAGATTCCCAAACTGTCCTGCAGCTGTCTAGTCCCGCAGGTGCTGAGGAGAAACTGAAAGAAATCATGTTGATCATCCACTGGGACTCGGCGCACAGCTCCTGTCACTAGGAAAGATGAGGGAAGAACAATAACTGAGGAAGAGTATCTGTCTCAATACACTGGTCTCACCCTTAAAAACACCTTTTTCAAGTCAGCAGGACATAATTTCTGTCCCAAAGCGATCTGAAACCATGCAATCTATAGAAATATGTTTACAAAGATGCACAAGGAAAGCAGGAAATTTCTTGGGGTCCAAGCATGACTGATTGACTTTCTTAGAGCACCACAGGCTATTCCAGATTCTGTCATACAAGGAAATGTGCCACAGTATCTGTAATGTGTGTCTCTCATTTCAAACCTGGTGGAAAAGCTAAAGGTCTCAAAATGCCAGGTTTCCTAAAAGCTAGTGAAAATATACTATATGCATGTGTCTATATACATATTTATGTAGATGTGTGTATATACACACTGATAAACCAAAACGCAGAACTATACTGGTACCCTTCACTGTGAGAAGGCTGATCCACATCTAGTGTTGCCTTTCAGAGAATTCACAGGAAAAGAAGACGCAAATAACAGAAAAATAGGGAATCTCCAGTTTGTACTTTATTACGCCTCAAGGAATCTGAGCAGGAGAGAGAAATTCATTGGGAAACGAGCTTCATCTGTTCTGCCATCCACAGAACAACTTGGCTCCATTATGGGTAAATTTGTAAGAGACCCAGTCCCTCATTAATAATACTATGGACTATTTTCCCATCGGAGCTGTGTTACTCTCATTCTTCCTCATTTGAAAAGAATTTATCTTTTTAAAACTGTTTACTGCAGTAGCTGAATGGAGCAGAGAGAAGCAGCAAACGTAACGAAGCAGCCCTTCGCAGACCATAGCTTCAGGGAAGTGCTAGGAACATACCTATCTCTAAATGTAAGCAAATAGGCCAAGCGCTTCTAAAAAAAAAATAAAAAATTAAGCATTAATATAAAATTACAAAGAAAAGAAAAGGAAAAAAAAAAGAGCAAGTGAACTGAACAATATCCATTTCAGATTCTCATTAAATAACCCCCTATTTCTTCCATCTTGCCCATTGTTTTACGCCTTGCGGTTTGGATTCCTGGGGGCAGTTTGTATGAAGTGGTCTCAGACATTCCTCAGCGTGATGTTCTAAGAAATCGTTCTTGCCCAAGCGCTCTCTTCTGCAGATTTCTAGCACTACTGAGGAAGCACTAAGGAACAAGCCCAGCCTTGTTATTCAAGGCAAGCTACCGAACGTAAGATTCTCCCCACTAACCCTGCACCTTTTACAGCTGCCATGCAAGCCTCAGAAGGCAACCTCCTTTAACATCTTGATCAGGGCAGGCAGTTCAGTTTCCCTTGCCACTCCTTCACACAGTCCGTTCACCCCACAGAGTGCTTTTATTGTACTTTATCTGTATAGGTCAAGCTGATCTTGAGCAGAAGAAGACGCAAATGAAAACACATGCTGCTAGGAAAAACCCTAGCCAGTTTTCAAAGTTTCAAATTCATCTCCGTGTTTCTTCTCAACTCCAGAGTTACCAGGAAAACCTACATTATGCTAACAGAGCAATGGCCTCTAGCTCCTTTACGCTCCTGCACATACAAGAATCCAGACGTGCAGTTCTGCAGCAGGATGTAGACTCCCAATGTCAAAGCTCACATAAAACTGAAAAAAAATTGAAGAGGCAACCCAACCTCTTTTGCTGGCACTACTGTACTTGGGTGTTTCCCTGTTAGTGAATAAACCCTCAGACCTAAGGGAGAGACAGCCTGACAGCCTAGGCACGCTCACTTTCAGAGCGCTGCACAGACACATTCAGAAGGTGAAGCTGTCAAGTGATGCTGCACAAAAACAGAGAAGCAGCAGCTAAAGCTCAGACTGCTTCAACTGGCACTGAAGGAATTTGACAGAGTATACAAACTACAGAAGTAATGATGGTTATGTTGTGGCAGGTGAAAACGAACACACATGGAATAATGAATATAAAGCCAATGCATCACAAGACTCCTAACTTCATGCAATCTCATGGAAAGAAACAGTAGCCATTTGAATATATCAATAAAATAAAATAAAATGCTGATGGGGTTTTAAAGGGAACTTGAGATTTGAAACTGCAAACGTCAACCGGATGCATAGTTTTCAAATCTAGATTCTAAAAGCTTCCCCACTCAGCAATAAAAGAACGTGCATGCAATGACAGTCAATGCAAATCCTACAACCACATCTTCAAGACAAGTTTTTATGATTGTCTAGGGGTGGGGAGTGGGGAACAACAGTAAAAGTAAATTAATTTATGTGGTAGGAGTGTGGAATTCAGTGCAGGTAAGTGTGCTCCAGAAAATGCTTTCATGTAAGGTTTCAACCAAAGCCCTGTGAATTCAATCAACGGAAGATTTTCCTTCCACTTCTAATAAATTCTAGATCATACCTTTTGATAGGAAGAGGAGTAGGCTATGAAGAAGCAAGGACAAAACAATGGCTGGGAATAACTGGATTATTCCTGTACTATCAATGCGCTGTAGATTAGGCAGTTTGAAAGAAGAGACGGAGAAGAGGAAATTTATTGAGAAGGGACCCTGGTTTTTAATGAACACTCTGCTATTTCTTCAGAAATGGGGAAAGGTCTAATCTCTCTCTCATTTATGGTAAGCTTATGCATTCTTTTTTCCTCTATTTCCGCTCTCCACAGTCTAGTCTGCAGGCCGTATTTCCCCATTTCACTTAAGAGAAATTTCAACCAGTCAAGAACTGAAATGAAAAATCACTCAATAACCTAAGAGAGTTCTAGCCTTTTTTTCAGCCACTTGAAGTGCTTATTACTACACCAATAAAGCTGCAGCAAACTAAGAAGTGATTGAAAATACTGCTCTACGGTGTTCTTTACTTGGTACAAATATTCATAAAAACCTGTTATTGATGTACAAAATACGACCTTTTTTTTTCTTCAAGAAAACAGCATGTATTCCCTTAGGAATAATTCTAATATCTTCAAAACAGAGCTTTACAAGGCTTTTAAAAATAAATAATAACAGTCACACAGGAAAAAAAAAATCATACCTATTCCAAATATATAAAAGAGAAGAAAAATATACACAGAAAGTGAATGCATTAGAAGTTTTGTGAAGAGAACCATCTACCCAAAAATGTTTTCTCAAGTTCTTCTATTACAAATTGAAAGATAGCAATGGTATTTTAAACAAAAATAAAGCAACAACATACTTTTCAAACAAATGTCTTCCAACTTCAGCATCTACTGCACTCAGTGGATCGTCCAAAAGATAGATGTCTGCATCTTGATAAACGGCCCTACAAGGTTTAAAGAAAAGTCAGCATCACACGGTCTTAAGTGCATTTACTTCAGTCACCAAAGTCTGTGAATTTGTACATTTTAGGAACAACAAAAATACTAGCCTGGCCAGATTTACACGGGCCTTCTGTCCCCCACTCAGTGTAGCTCCACGATCTCCTATGACTGTTAGGTCACCATCTGCTAGTAATTCCAAGTCCTGTGAACATAAAGAACAGGCAACAAGCATTTCTTAAATCATTTTAACCTCCAACAAACCTGGTTCAACGTAACATTTTCTTATTTAAATAGTACTGTTTAAGGTATCACCTCACATTAAAATACAAGAACTCATACGGGATGAAATATCTACAGTTAATTTATGACTTCGTACCTTCAGCAAAAGATAATTAAGAAAGCAGGAAAAATAGGTGAGATCTTAAAGTTCACTTTTTCAACAGGTTTGCCAGAGGAAAATGCACTACTATTCTTAGTGTTATATTGATTAATTTATGGGGCTTGGGACTATGAGTGAGAGAACAAAATTATACAGTATTCCATGTTATACTACTGTATTTCCTCTTCAGGAAATATGAAAGTTTTATACCGAGCTACAAAACATATCCACAACTTCTATAAGATACATAAATTTGAAACAAAACTACGAAAGCAAATCTACCATCAAATATGAAAGCTGTTTTTTTTTTAATGCAGTTTGCTGTCTGTTAAAGTCACTAAAACCTTAAGTTTAGACAACAGCCTACGACTGAGTATCAGTAGAAGATGTTAAAACTCTACCTACTATGTATAAAAACCTTGCAAAAAAATTTCATCACGGTAACCATCTGCTTTTCACCTGTGTTGCTGCTGACAGGAATATTATAACATGCTGCATAAAACCTTTTTAGCTGCCAAGCAAAATGTCTGTTTCTTGACAAATCTGGCTTAATCCTCTTCTATATCTCATGTCACAAACTTCTTTACACACAGACCTTTCAAAAATATTTTTTCATAAAACTACTTGGGCTCAGGAAGTTATCCAATACATAGCACTAAGGTTCTTTTGATAGTCGTTAGCAATGCATAATACATGATATACATGAGTTTTTTTAAAAAAGCATAAAGGATATTTGCAAAATGAAAGTCACAAATGGTGCTAGCTTGATCATTTGTTTTTCCACAGTTTTTTACATCTACACATGTATCTACCATAACATCAATGAATGGGGTAAAACATGATTATGAAATTAAATAATTGGGAACAGCTTTTTCCAAACGTGATGGAGCTTCACATAAACGACATCCCCCTCTAGTGAAAGTTTTGGGAATTACAAGAGTGTCCTTACACATCAATGTCAAAAATGATGCACAAATCCTATCACTTAACAGAAATGTTATCTCCCATTATATTAATAAAAATCCATTCTGTGTATTTTGTATTACAGCACATACCACTAGACTGCAAGAACACGAAGGAAACAATAAAGATTGTGAAAATAAAACAGAGAAAAAAAAAACATACCTTTTTAAGAGCACAGACTTTTAAAACTTTTTCATATTTTTCTTTCTCATATTCCTTGTCAAACAGTATATTACTTCTTACTGTACCAGAAAACACCCATGGCTGCTGAGAAACGTAAGCGATTCTTCCAGTAACATTTATCAAACCTTTGTCTTTAGGCAGCTCACCAAGCACAGCACTTAAGAGTGAAGACTGGAAAAGATTGAAAAATAAAAAATGTAAAGTTTGATTGCATTGAAGACACCATGGAAACTACGAAGTACTTATTGTCATGATGGCCTATTTCACCCTGTCACTCAAGCCACTCTAATTGTATAAATGCACTAGTACCCCTTACATGCTGTCTAGAAGTAAAACACACAGTACTTGGTTAACTTCGAACAATCTCCTCCCCACTCACAGGCCATCTGCTTTCCTTGAATGACAGTACCTCAATGTAAAGTGTATCTTTATACACAAGAAGCTTCACATTTTCAAGTTTTAGACATGTTTAAGAGACTCAAAAACCCCACAGAATGGAGTAAGCATCAAGACTTACTTTTCCAGCTCCTACAGGCCCAATCACAGCCAGCAATTCCCCTCGTCTAACAGTAAATGAAAGTTGCTGAAGTGCTGGGGTTTCTAAACTCTGTGGATTTAAGAAAAAGTCACACTTACTCAGTATGAAATACACATCAACAAAATAACTCTTTAGAAACAGAGAACAATGCACATAAGTGACTCTGAATTAGCAACCCATATGACAACCGTATTTTCAGACACACTGCTTACCTCTTCAGTAATTCACACACACCTCTGAAATGCATTGATCCTTAACCCTAAGCAAGTAATTGACAAAACTGAGTTCAGGGAATGAGGAAACTTAAGGCAGTAGCAGAAGTACTTCCTCCAAGCCCACGCCTCCAAGCTGCAGCTCAGCACAGAGCTGGGATGGCAGCCTCAGTAAGAGGAGGTCTCAGCTGGACATCTCCATGGCATTCACCAACCTGGCCCCACAGGTCCAGCTCCACCTCTTACCAGCTGTAAGAGGGAGAGTTTTTGAAGTTCTCTCACAGCCTGGGAAAGCTAGGTCTGTGCTTGCTCTCAAGGCTGCATCCAAAGTCAAAACAGAAAAGTACCATTTGCTTTGACACAGCTTCATCTCATGTATCTTGGAGGCCTCTGACAGACAACACTGTGGAGTATTTGTGTGGAAATACATGACCTTGAATTCTTTGTTCAATAGTCCTTACTAACATGCCTATCCTTTATGTTACACCACTGATAAGAGTTTATTTCTCAACATATTTTGCACCTCTCCTACCAAGGTGTGATTGTAAAAATCATAGAACCGTGGAATGATCTGTGCTAGAAGGGGTTTTAAAGATCACCCAGTCCCACCCCCCTGCCATGGGCAGGGACACCTCCCACCAGCCCAGGCTGCCCAAAGCCCCATCCAGCCTGGCCTTGAGCACCTCCAGGGATGGGGCACCCACAGCTTCTCTGGGCAGCCTGTGCCACGTGCCCCACCACCCTCTGAGTAAAGAAATTATTCCTGATATGTAGTCTAAACGTACCCTTCTTTAGTTTAAAGCCATTACTCCAGTCCTATCACTACAATCCCTGACAAAGAGTCCCCCTCCAGCTTTCTTACAGGTTCCCTTTAGGTACTGGAAGGCCACTATAAGGTCTCCCCAGAGCCTTCTCTTCTCCAGGCTGAACAACCCCAACTCCCTCAGCCTGTCTTCATAGAAGAGGTGCTCCAGCCCTCTGAGCATCCTTGTGGCCCTCCTCTGGACTCGCTCTAATAGCTCCATGTCCTTCTTGTGCTGGGGACCCCAGAGCCGAATGCAGCGCTCCAGGTGGTGTCTCACAAGAGCAGAGGGGCACAATCCCCTCCCTCATCCCACTGGACATGCTGCTTTTGATGCAGCCCAGGACACGGTTGGCTTTCTGGGCTGCCAGCACACATTGCCAGCTCACACTGAGCTTCTCATCAACCAACACCCTCAAGTCCTTCTCCTGAGGACTGCTCTCAGTCCACTCATCACCCAGCCTGTATACATTTTTGGGATTGCCTCAGCCCAGGTGCAGGACCTTGCAGTAAGCCTTGTTGAACCTCAGGAGGCTCACACAGGCCCACCTCTCAAGCCTGTCCAGGTCCCTCTGGGTGGCATCCCTTCCCTCCAGCTTACTGACCGTGCCACTCAGCTTGGTGTCACCGGCAAACCCGCTGAGGGCACACTCAGTCCCTCTGTCCAGCTCACCAACAAAGATGTTGAATAGCACCAGGCCCCAGTACTGACTTCTGAGGAAGACCACTTGTCACTAGTCTCCACCTGGACATCCAGCCATTGATCACAGCTCTTTGAGTGTGACCATCCAGAAAATTCCTTATCCACTGAGTGGTCCATCCTTCTAATCCATGTCTCTCCAACCTAGAAACAAGGACGTCACGTGGGACAGTTTCAAATCCTTTGCACAAGTCCAGGTAGATAGATGACATCAGTTGCTCTTTTATCAGTGATGTACCTATACAAGCATTTCTTGTTGCCCTTGACGTCTTTGGCCAGATTTAATTCTAACAGGGCTTTAGCTTTCTTTCATAACCTGATCCCTGGCTGCTCGGACAATATCTCTTTATTCCTCACTGGCTACCTGTGCTTGCTTCCACCCTCTGTTGGCTTCCTTTTTGTTTTTGACCTTGACCAGGAGCTCCTTGTTCATCTATGCATCCTCCTGGTGTTTCTTCCTGACTTCCTTTTTATTGGGATGCATCGCTCTTGAGTTTGGAGGAGGTCACCCTTGAGTATTACCCAGCTTTCTTGAGCCCCTCTTCCCCCAGGGCTTTATCCCATAGTACTCTACCAAGCAGATCCCTGAGGAGGCCCAGGTCTGCTCTCCTGTAATCCAGGGTAGCGAGCTTGCTGTGCACCCTCCTCAGTGCCCTAAGGACCCTGAACTCCACCATTTCATGCGCACTGCAGCCAAGGCTGCCCTCGAGCTCCACATTCCCCACCTGTCCCTCCTTGTTGGATAGGATGAGGTCCAGCATAGCACCTGCTTTCATTTACTCCTCAACCATGGGGAGAAAGAAGTTAACACTGACACACTCCAGGAACCTTCTGGTTTGCTTATGCCCTGCTGTGTTGTCCCTCCAACAGATATCGGGGTGGTTGAAGTCCTCCTCTATGAGGACCAGAGCTTATGAGAACATGAGGCTGCTCCTATCAGCCTGTAGAGGATCTCACTTGTTCAGTCTTCCTGGTGAGTGTCCTGCAGCAGACCCCCACTCTAATGTCACCCATCTCAGCCCTCCCTTTAATCCTGACACACTAATTCTGTCAGCTCCTCATCCACCCCCAGGTGGAGCTCCATGCAGCTGGTCATTGACAGACGGTGGCACCCCCTCCTCATCCCCTTTATTTCTTATGAAAAGGAAGGATCCTCATGTCTTTAATAGCTATTGTAAACCTCATAGCTAAGGGTCTGGTGCAGTCCCCTCTCACTAAAGCAAAAATCCCTTGTAAGAGGATCTGCCCTCACATGCATCTGAGGCTGCCCTAAGCGTGATTGACACTAAAATGCAAACAGCAAAATACTAGCATTAAAAAAAAAAAAAAGAGCTGGATATTGCTAGTATCTCTATTAAACAACCACATTAAAACCCAGCCCTAAAATTCAGAAGAAGGGCACTACTGACAGGCTGCTTTAAGTCTCCAGCCACCCTCTGAAGTGCAGGAGGCTCAGTAAGGCTGTCACCTGTCCCTGCAAGGAAGCTGCCCTGTGACCCAGCTCTGGGACTGCCCAAAGGGGAAGCTTGCAACTAGCTGTTCCAAATGATCTGGGAGAGACGTGGGTGCGGTATCCATCCCACCTGTGACAGCTGGACTGACACACACGTGCCTCCTCAGGCCAGGAGGAATGCTCGGTGAAGCAGGAGGGTCCTCAGAGCCCAGTGGCACACATCCCGTCACAGCTGCCAGCTCTCTGTATGAAATCAGAGTCACGCTGCAAGAACCCAAACCTGTGTGTGCTGTGCCACCCCGCATACCTACTGTTGTTGCTGCTGTTATCCATCCCCACGAGGTGGCAGCAACAGGGATCTTTTCTTTTTTCTCCACACTACCCATCAGCATTTTGCCATGAACGTGCTTTCTCAGCCTAGAGTGCACGCACAGGCACGGTTCAGGTACTGAACTAGAGGTAAGGTCGGGAGAACTCCGCTAGCTGGTGGCAGCCAACGCATTTTTTATTGCGAGGTTTGTAGGATGAGAAACTATCTTTTAATAAATTGATCTGAAAAATCAATTTTACTTAGAAGAAAGTACTTAGAAAAGTAAATGAGCTGTTCCACACACCCCTCCACAGCCCCTCTTTAGACCTCTTGATGTTGTTTCTGTATTCACGAGACAGACAGCAAGGGGACTTCCACCCATGCCAAGGTTTTCAAAACAAAATACTGTAAGATCCTACAAGTAATGTTAGAAAAACATAAAAATAAAAGTTTTTAAATTATTATATATTAAAGCAGTACTCTAAGATGTCACAGACCCTACAGAGAAGCGGTAATGCAAGCAAAAAGCACGGCCACAAGGGCATGGTATTTCTGCAAAATAGCACTCCTCATAATTAAAGGCAGTTTGTTCTATTTTTAGGCAGCGAGGCACTAAAATTAGAGCCCAGACTGATGTTACAGCTAAGTTCACCTGACAGCTAATTGCCACCAAATGTCCCAGCTCCCCTGCGCCCTGTCAGCTACACGTCTGTCACCTCCCTTCTGCTGCTGCTTCTCCTGGCCTGACCTTGCAGATGTGTTGTTGTTCACGGGACTCGGCTGTCAGAAAACAAATCAGACAAAAAGGGTTTCATTGCTTTATCCCTGTGAAGAGGCTCACCATGGGGTCACACATCATCGCCAACACAAGGCAGGGAACAGGGGCACAGAGCGGGAGGACAGAAAGATACGGGACTGATCCCTTCAGCAGCAGCAACTCCTTCAGTGAGCCTGGGCAGACCTCACACCCTGCGGCCAAATGAAAGAAGTAATTCATCCCATCTAAGGGCTTCAGAGCTGATCTCTTACACAGAAGTACTACACTGCTTAAGCTCTTCATTTGAGCAACTAAAATTACAAGGGATACATTTGGCCTCTGTTCAAATTCCTGAATTTTCAAGTTTTTCAGCTAAGCACACAGACTGTTCTGTAAACTAAAGGCACGTCAGGAAAAACCCCGTATCGAAGAGTCCCCAGTTCCATGCTGCTATCAGACCAGCCTGTGGAACTCAGATAAGACTTGCCTCGGTAAAACAAGAGTGTGACCGTGAATTAATTGGTTTTATTTATCTTTTGATAAACTGTACTACACCATGTTAAGTTGTTTTCCTAAAACTCTATCTAATAATCCCTTTTTTACTTCCAGTGATTTTGGATTTGTGGGTTGTTGTGGATTTTTTTGTTTTGTTTTGTTTTTTTAAGTACCTATTTGGACTCATAATCTTTAAAAATAAAATAAAAATAGAATCCAATCCAGCTGTACGGTTGCTATACAGAGAGCCAAAGAGTCATGAGAAACCCAGATACAGTATCAGCAGGCTGAATTGGTTACTTGACAAAGTATAGCATATTTTTATTATTCCTTTTATAACTTCCCTCTCACAGACCTCTCCCATCTTTTCAGTCAGCAACTCCATAAAATTATTTTGCCTTATTGTAGAAGCATGTAAGAGAAATGTTCTGAACTGCTGGTATAGTTCCGGGAGAATTATTCTTCTGCTTTGCACATTTCACTTAAATATCAAAATGAAAATTACATTAAGTTTTCTTTTCTTTTTTTAAACCAAAAGGAATCTAGTTAATTCCGGTCATGCTATTCAACTTCTCCTAATATAAATAACTCCTGAAAAACCCAAAGGTGTTCTACGGACATATTATGCAACCATTTCCTATAGATTGTTAGCAGTAGTATAATATTGGTTTGGGGAGAAAACAAAGGCTGAGAAATACATTCCACCCTGCACCAGACTGCATTCACTATTAAGTATTCCACGTCACTTAATTAAAAAGTTTGGTCAATGTCTCTGAAAGAATTCATGTCACAGAGAAGCTCTGAGAAAGTAAAGCATAATAACATAGCAATTTAGTTTTATAGCTGAGTAGTATTGTAAGGTGGATCCTCTCATATGTTTTCACACTTTATCTTCCTTGGGACACAGCACATGTGAGGGGAGGAGGGTGTATAAGGGGAGATCCGTGAGATGTCTTATTTGCATTACATTTATATGCAAAACTCATTTTTTAGAGCTTCCAGCGTTTCTGATGGAGACTGAAGCTTCCCTTGTGCAAGGACACTGGCAGCTCATAATAACTCCAGCAACTCACCACAAATTGCTGCTTCTTGCAACAACTGCATTTTTTAAAAACAGAATCAACACTTGCCTCTCTTGGAGAAAAGGATACATAACAGATTTATCACCTCCGTATTGTCCCTTTTCTAGTCATTTTGGTGGCTTTGGCATATTTTAAGAACGAGCAATTTGCAGCTGAACAACCTCAATTAAAACACACAGAGTAAAAAATTCTTGTAGATTCATCCCTAAAGCTTTCAAATCTGTTACATGAAGTATAATATTGTACTGCTTCTACACTAACGAACCAGTCAGCATTCAGTTCACAAGAAAAAAACAACAAAAAACATCATGCACTAAGGCCTGCTGTACTGTGCTTTCCAATGTAAACATCTAAGCTGCAGTAAAATGCTGTTAAATGAGATATTTTCCCCATAGAAACATACAGATTTTCATTTAGTATAAAATTCAAGAGCAGCTACTTCTAAGATGCACTTGATAGTGTTTTAAACCTATTCAACAGAGGTAGTTTAACTTACTAAAATGTTTCTCCTGCACCAATACAAGGCAACAGCACACCATACAGAGACATACTGCTTTGTAGGCTCAACATGCCTGCAGCACCAGTACGCCCTTAACATTTAGTAGAAGTTTACCTTATCCCAATAGCAAGTCAAGTCCTGAACATGAAGAATGACATTGTCATTACCACCATGCAGCTGGGGCTTGAAGTGTGAGACCTCATCAAGTATCAGGAAGTTCTGCAATAAAAGAAAAGGTCGGGTTACTGATGTGAGACTGGGAATGAGAAAGGAAGCCAAACACATGTTTTTCTAAGCAGCATACAAAATGTTATTGATGAAAAAATAAACACACCGATAAAGGAATTCCAAAGCAATGCAAAACCCATTCAGACAATGCACCTCTAAGAGCTAACTATCCCAGAGATCACGCAGAAGTGCAGATTTCACAGCGTGACAGTACTGTGGAACTCTACCAGCAACCTGCTCAATAACAAGATCTCTGAAGCACATAGAAATAGAAAAAAAAGAAATTTTTCATGGATAACAGTCACAAGTTGGAGACAAAAGACAGAACAATTTGAATCACCCACCATGAAGACCTGAAACAGGCCTCTAGTCCACAACATTTTGAGAGAAGACAAGTAGTTAACACGTACTGAATGGCCTGCACACACAAGAGTAATGCTGAAGACTTACGAAAGTCAGTAACTATGAGGAAATGGAATAAAGTTGACAACGGGGGCACAAACAGCACTGTGACGTGTTAGCAAGCACAAGGGACCTTGCTCAAAATTCAGCTGGTATCACTTAAGAGACCTGCAAGCAGTCAAACCTTTTCCTGCAGCCTCCAAACTCAGTGCACATCCACATCTCCACCAAAGACATTTAGATGTAGAGCTTAGGGATATGGTTTAGTGGGGACTGTTAGTGTCAGGTTAGAGGTTGGACTCGATGATCTTGAGGTCTCTTCCAACCTAGAAATTCTGTGACTCTGTGAAACAGCAAAGCAAGTCTGAACTCTGGCCAGGTGAGCACTGCTGCGCCCTCCTGTTTTAGGTACCTCCAAATGGTACACGTGAAAGAGAGGGCTCGGGAGAGGAAGGTGGTAGTCAGGGAAAGGAATTTCAGACATAGCCTGTATCTGTAATGAGGCACATGGCCTTTGAAGTGTGATTTGGATTTAGATGATGGATGAAACATCAGGGAGTTATTAGCAAGGAATCGGTCTCATTTCAGCTTTTACCAGGAACTTCTCTTCTAGCAGTAGTGTTTGTATCAGGTATAAATTCTAGCTAGCCATTTAATTCAAAAATGCTATAGTAACGTATATGGAAGGTTTCAAATAAA
This sequence comes from Anas acuta, assembly GCF_963932015.1. Classification (NCBI taxonomy): domain Eukaryota; kingdom Metazoa; phylum Chordata; class Aves; order Anseriformes; family Anatidae; genus Anas; species Anas acuta. Next base: position 53,318,876 of record NC_088979.1, read on the forward strand.
AATAGCACAAATCAAGAAAAAAATTATATGGCTAACATTAGGGATTTAACATGGCAGGGGATGGGGACAGAAATCTACACTGGAAATAAAATGTTCAAAAGCAGTAAAACAACATAAGCTTTAAACACTGTTTAAGTTCTCTTAAGACATTCTTCCATTCTTCCAGTATTGAATTGTTTATGTCTACCATGCAGAGAAAAACAGAATTGCTAGCATCCACAGGATGCTGAGAGGCAAACACTAGCTTGAGATAGGATTGTGTCCTTGAGAAAAAACAACTATCTTTTTTACCCAGATGAAATTTATCCTCTTTTCCCAGTCTCTACCAAAATAACCCTCTGAAAAACAACTGCTCTCACTTTGTTTCACAAGGGGACCTTGAGGCAATCGCTTCATCCTAAAATGTTGGGTGAGCTTCAGGAATAGATGCAGACGTTACTGTGTAGCTAAGGTGAGGGGAGAAGACAGCTTAGAGGAAAAAAAAAATTAAATACCATAATATTCTTCAGTTCCTATGTGTGTATGCATCAATATGGAGGAAAGGCTACTGATTCCCCTCTGATTATGCTTCATTCTCACACGAAGCATGGTATCTCCTGCCTCCATCTGAGCATATTTTAATATCAGTGCTGAAAACCCCACTTGCTCTCGTTCAAGGGTTCAAAAATCCACCTTCTTAAAAAAACAGATTCTTTTCAGTCTTGCGCAGATACACCTAGCCATCAGCTTTGTATTTTTTCCCTACATTTTCTACTCTTTCCTTCTCTCTCTAATTCATAATCAGAAGCGCGGGGGAGCTGGAGCCAGCTGCTAGGAGCAGAATCTTGTGACCCGTAGGATATACTGGAAACTGAGACAGGAGAAAAAGGGAACAGCCTGCCACTGCCTCCACTCGACAGTCATTCTCCTGTTCCTAAGGCATCTTTTTCAGCCTTCCATCCACGTCCCTCAACCTGCACAGCTTGAATGATCTTTTGAAAGAGCACTGCCCTGGAGCTGAACACAGGCTACATGAAAGTATTGAAAAGCCAGCGTGCACCATCCAGCATCCCAAGCACTTCTGTCCCCTCCCGCAATTTAGTTGAAGCAGTAATAATGAATGTTACTGCCTGCATTTCACTGTGGTGGGGATTTTCACACATTAGGCTTTTCTAATTCCATTTGCATCGACTTTTACAAAATGTTTCTCTGAAGAGCAGAGATTACCTGTTTAATACATGGGTTATGTGTGGGCTTATTACAATCAGAAATTCATCAATAACAAAAAAAAAAAGATTTATTACAACCAGACACACAGAGAAGAAAATAAAACAGGACATTTTTAGGTACTTTGATCAATAAATGACAGTGACACCCTGCAAAACCACATTTCTGCTTACTCCATTCTAGGCAAGATTAAATTTTTCCCCCCCAAATTTAAGTTCTAAAATACTAATTCTGTATTTCAATAGCTTGATGATTTAGGACTTCTAAAGTCTTAAATTTAAAACACGTTTTGCATTTAAATGTTTCACTCTTGCAGTTTATGCTGAAGTACAGGTACATACTGCAAACATTACTATTTTATTCAAAACATCATGGAAAACAAAACAACACAAATGAGGTCCTTCTGCCAAAAACAGCAGCATGTTCATCCTTTCTGAGCCTGCCCTCCAGTATTGAAAGCAGCTACAGGACACCAGGTAGGGCTCACACTTTCCCTCTACAGCTGACAGTGTAGTGCAGAGCAGACACAATATGAATCCTGCATCTCCCACCCGCTGTTTTTGCCATCCGTATTTCCTGACTAAAGACTCCCAATCCCACCATATTTGCACACACGATCCTCTTACTTCAGAAATGTCTACACTGCCTCATTGCACTTACTTTTCTCCTACATTTCACCTTGCCCTAGAGCACATTTCATGGGCTTCTCCACATTTACACAGGAACACATTCGGTTTCAAAAGAGGTTATTTCAGTAAAAATCTCAAACGCTGCAAAACTAAATAAAGCTGCATTTTCTGTTGATGATAAAACAATGTTAGAGTAAGAGAAGAAATCCACAACCATACCTTGATTCGTCGTATGCTAACCACTGCCTCGGACACCCTCTCAACAGCCGCAGGGAAGAACAGAGTTACTGTCAGTCTCACTGCACCATACAGGGACACTGCAACGAACACCCGGCTGGCAGAGATAACATTGCCAAGTAGTACATATGCCATGAAAGTCATGAACACTGTTATTTTGCTTGCCACGAAGAAAGAGGCTAAGTTCAGTCCTCGAAGGTAGGAGCTCTTCATAACCATGGCAATCTCCTTCCTAAAAAACGCAAAATACAAACATTTGCATCAACCCCTCTCACCAGAGATACCATCACCAAAAGGATGAGGGAGACCCCACTCTTAAGATTACGCTTTTATGCCCTTTCTTCCCCTTGCACCACCCCAACTTGCACGTGAAGAACTGTACTCAAAAGTAACTGTGAAGTAAGCACAGCATATGGCAAATAATAAATGATCATTTAAAAGGCTAAGGAATGAGGAAAACAAACATTTAAAATATTAAATATTTTGATAGCTCCTCAAAAAAAAAAAGTATTCTTTAGGGACATAAAATCAAAATACTCTTTTCCTGTTTTGGTCAAACTAGCATTTGAATTCCAATTCTAACCTTTCGACTCTTTCTAGATGGTGTACAAGGGCAAAGAGGAAAAAAACTTCTGTATAACAGCCAAGCATCCAGCAGTTCCTTGTCCTTCTAACATAAAAATCCAATAGAGTTCAAGTCACAAACTCTTGCACAAACATCAATACACACTTTGCAACCAGAAGAACATGACAACTTCCAAACCATGAGGAGTTCACCTGTGGCCCAAGCATTCACCACTACTCAGTTGCTGTTCTTCAAGCTGGATCACAGGATTTGCAGTATTTCCTTTGATCTCTGCCTAAATCCTTCCTGATTTGGACCCCGTGCCTGGCTTCCACTGCTCTGGGAGTTCTGGTTTGTAATTCATAAAACACAGGTGCTGATGCATATGTTCTCTGTTTCCACTTCAGTTAAACTCCACACATTCCCCTTCTGTATGACTCAAGTCCAATCCTCAAAATGTTATTGCACTATCTACAATGTGGCTGCCTTCAGGTTTAGCTTCTTACTAAAATAAAAGGTTTCCTTTATCAAGAGAGCCATAACAATTTGCTCCTTCCCCATATAGTCTAATTTTACCTGAAGCGACACAGAATTTTACTTTATATATATATATATAAAATCTATTTTCTCAAATATTCTGGCAATTCTTAGGGAAAATCTTAATCACTTTGATGACCTTCCACTTGGAACTACATACAAAGATTAGGAAGTCAAATGATGCTTATACCACTTGAAGTACAGTCGGTTCTCACTCACGGAGAGAAGGATGCACGATGTACTACTAGAAAACTAGTTAAGCAACTTTCACACTGTACTTGCCAAATTGGCTGAATTGACAGACTTTCAAAGGATTTCAAAGGCATTTTTTTCAGCTTAAGGGCTCACAATCTCTGATCTCTTCCAGAGTACGGTAAAAGAACATTTGTACGTAAACTATTTGGATTGGGTCTAATTCAATTACTTCTACAATCCTGGAAGAAACTCTTTTCCCACTCTCTAATAGTCCTTAATAATCCTCTCGCTATCTGTGGATAATCACCCAGTCCTTTGTGCTATTCTCTGTAAGTATCAGATAATTACAGCCCACCCATAGGCCGTACATGATATACTACGCTGTCTTACGGCACCGAGTTGTATCAAAGGAAACCAATACAGACAGCCTCAGGGAAAAAAACAACAGCAGAGGAGTTCAGATGTCATCTTAACAACTACCAAGGGCCACTGTGGAAGTACTGAGCAATAATCATGTGGATGAATTGAAGACTTCTAACAGTTTGCCACTGAAAGAAACAAAAGACGGCTCAAGATGTGCTTTGGTAGAGCTCATTTCTCTCCATCATTAAATAGGAAACCTCTAATCCTAATGAGACACTGAATTTCATAAGGTGAATACTCCCACTGAGGTAGCTTTCAATAAACAAATACACTCTCTGGCTCCATGCAAGACAGGGAAGCCTTCAAGCAATCAAGAGTATTCACTCAGCACAGGATCCTAGATATACTGAAGAAGAAGAAAGAGCATTCTGTGCGTGGGAGGAAACGTCTCAGTGAATGTTAACAAGTCTGCAAACCTGCACATGTATGTAAAGGATAAAAAAAATCAAATTAAAAAACTGAACCCCAAACAAATTAATAATAAATAAATGAAATCAGAGAATCTAAGGCAGGATAGCAGCTCGTGTGTCGGAGACAGACTTAACATGAAAACTAAGTGATGGGAAATACACACCTGAACTCCTGTCAAGGAAAAGAATAAGAAGTGTTGAAAAACAAGTTTATGAGTAGCTTTGATCCAGATTCTGACAGATCTCTAGAATGAAATGACTCCAGAGCCAGTTGGCCTTGCCAGCTGAACAACTCGAGAATTTCTGAGCTGCTTTCATTCTGCCCTCCACCCTTTCCAGATGGTTTGAGCAATACTTCAAAATGCAGAAAGTGGAGTAGTATCTGAGGATGCTATTCATGTAGGACATGAAGTCAGATTCCACGTATTTCTCAGAAGAGAGAAGTCTGCTTATTGGTTCCTTTCCATTTGTTTAGAGGACTGTGAGGATCTTCAACTATAACCATCTTATTTATCAGTTGCATTTCTTAAACACAAATGTAAAAGGAAACACTAAAAAACACATTTTATAAATATCAAAGTATTTTTTCTTCTTCCCTTAGGAACGGAAGTTCCCTTTTCTTCTGTCCCTTAGGATGTATTTTCATTCCTTCACCCTCACTATATAAAGTTTAAAAAGCCAAAAAAAAGTTTAAAAAGCCAAAAAAGTTCAAGGAAACTTCTTTCCACAGCACAGAATAATGCATTTATTGGCACGTAAAATGTAAACAGATATAGATCATATACCAAGCTTTATTTTTCCAGGATTACCTTCTCAAACCACTCACAAGTTCCGCAAACGATTTTTCCCAAGCATACATCTTTATTATCTTCATGCCACTTATGACTTCATTCATGGTTCTAATCCTGACATCTGTAAACGCAGCTGTCTTGCTTCTGTAAATAGCAGAAAGCAAAAATTCTCAGATTCTCAAAAGAAGAGAGACTAGTTATAATCATATAATATGCTCATTTAATTAAGTTTTTGCTCTTATTTCTAGAAGGTTCACATAACCACAATTCCGTTAAAGAAGCTTCCTAAAACAGTATCTTACAGATGACACACAGCAGACAGATTTAGTATGTCTATCAGTATTCCTGGCATTCTCTATCCTCAGGGAACTGTTACTTGATTCATATTCAGAATACTATGTCAGTGTGCAGCAACACGTGGTCTTCCTTAATCAATGTATTTTTGTATTAAAAGACACAATAATATAACTGCCAAATACTAAATTTAGAACTAAATGAAAAATTGAAAAAATATATTTTTTAACATTATCATTTTCAAATTTCAAGCATTCTCAAAAGACTATCTTGATTTAGTTAAAGAAATTAGCCTTGGCTTGTATCTTTTTAAGGTTAATTCTGCTTGAAGTAAAGACTACTTAGAGCATGAGCTATAATTTAGAAGAAACAAAAACCTATCTAGATTTGTTAAGTAAAGAAATAGTATTTAAGTGTTAATTGTAATTAATGCTGAATTCAATATATCTATTCTAGCCTCACATTATGTTTGCACCGATAAACTATAATATAATTAAATAACAAAGTCACAGCATTAATTAGGAAAAAGCATTGAAAGTTAGAAGCCATGTAATAAATGCATAAACCATGCTAATAAGCCATAATACAATTCTGAATTCATTCACGTAGATAAACATACTTAGCACATAATGAGCTATCACAAGCTTTTTTTCTTTTTAATAAAACTCATTTTTTTCTATTAAATTATTTGTATCTAATGAAACTTGGAGACCAAAAAGAAAAAATTAAAAAGCTCTTTAGAATGGCTTGCTTGGTTTTGTCAGTTTCATTTGACACCCATGAGGTTTTTCTGGTGCTCTGGAAAAAATAGCCACAATCAAAGCACATCAGAAGAAAGTTTAAAACGATAAACAGTCCCCTGAAATTCTAACTTCTCAGCACCACTGATCTATAAACGTTGGGATGGCTAAATAAAATATTAAGAAATATTTGCATAAGAAAACTGATATGAAATAATGGGAATTAGTCCTAATGTAATCAAGGTGTCTTGCTATGACTGAGGAAGATCGGTTACCCTAACCAACCTTACTGGCATGGAACTAGAGCATCTTTTCTAAGTTCTTTTTCTCCTCTTCTGATGTTTGACATGACTGTTCCACGTATTTTTCCTTAAAAAAAATAAAGAGCTTTAAATGAGAACATTGCAATTGCATGGCAAAGCACTTTAATAAGAGTTGAGTTCTTCTGAATATATTAAAAAAAAAAAAAGGGTCTTCAATCCAATACTTGTACTATTTCTCAAATAATATAGCATGTCATGTGCATTTTGTACAACATCTAGTATTTGTGGAGGTATAAGGAATACTGTATCACACAGAGTATACCATTCTGCAGGATACTCAATCTATTTCTACAAACTCCTACAGCTAATGGGAGAAGCATCTGTATCATAAACTGGTGTGGACATGGGTTTATAATACCAGGTCACAAGTGCATTGCTGAATAACAGCACAGATTAGCTGCCATGCTGAGTGTGCCTGGATTTTAGCAAAAGCTTTAATCCTTAAATCACTTCTTCATAGAATGATTTCCTTAAAACCATGCAGATTCCCAGCAAGTGTCATGTGAACATACAAATCATTACAAAGCTGGAATCCACTTCAGTTTTTCAATTAACTCCTTTTGCTCACTGGGCATTCGTGTTTCAAAAAGATCTGTGCACACATATGCAAGCAAATGCATACCAAGTTAACAAATTATTTCCCTTGCTCTGCATCCAATAAAGTGGCTGTAAATAAATGGGAAACATCCCAAAGAATGTTACAATGCCACTGGCTAACTTTTGGAATACATACCTTATAGAAGAGATTTTTGCCACTTGTTGTTTGACCCTGGACAAGTCCCTTAATCTCTTTGTGCCTCAGTTTCCCATCTGTAAAATGGGGATAATAACGCTTACCACTTTGGAAGAGCACTTTGAACACCACTGATAAGGCACTATTTAGGTGCAAAGTATTTTAACTGTTGACATTAAAATTAAAACAAAACAAAAAAAAGTGAAGTAGCTTTATACATATGCACACACAGCACATATACAGTGAAAATGCATATGTAAGAATATATTGAAAGTGTTTTACAAACAGGTTTTATCATAAAAAATAAGAATTTGATGGAGAACACCAAATGACTCATTATTTGAGAAATAGCATGTGAGCATAATAATTGAAGTGATTACAAACAGAGGGAAATCTGTGAGTTGGTCTAATTTTGTAATTCTCAGTTCTCTCTTCATACCTAGCCATGCAATGACAATGCCAGTCTCAATACTTCTGGAAAACCTGTCTTAAAATACAACTTGAAAACAAACGAACAAACAAAAATCACCTTACAGTAACTCACTAAGAAGTTTTACTGATCTGAAAAGCTAGAAGAAACCGACTCACCCTGAACAGAAAAGCAACAAAGATGCATAAAACTACAAAGCATATGAGTACCTGGTAAAGGAACATAAAAATATTTCCATTTAGATGCAAAAGACTTTAGAAAAGTCAGGATGCAAGTAGAACATGATTAATTATACAAGAGAAGGAAATTTAGGAAGCCAGAACATTGAAGATAATTCAATATTCCAACCTGAGTTAAGTCATTTTTTAAGAAGAAGTTATAGAAAAATAAATTAAATTTGCCTGACAATGGAAAACTACTGCAGGCTCATTTTATACATCCACAATCTCGAACCTTATAGCTAGAAACCTCATAGCTGGCATCAAAAACATTGCCGTAATTCTGTTCTTCCTTTCTCTCAGTTCCTTCCCCTTTTTCCTCTCTGCATCTTTTTCTTGGAGGAGAGAGCAAGATCGTTAAACACAAAACTTTCAGAGTTTTCTGCTGCAACTCCTATATCTCAGTAAGTCAAACTTAAGGCAGGACTGACATGTTGCCTTTGCAGTAGCCGCTCCTTAAGCATCAGTGCAGGAAGGCAAAATTCAAGGAGTTATGCAATTCCACGCCAAAAATCTGCAAGGTGGATGCTAAAAAGCTACAAGGCAGCTACAGAAAGAGCCCAGTTCTTTAATACAATGGATGTGTAAGAAGTGCCAGGTATTTTCAGCATCTCTGGAGTAAAGTCCACTTCAAATCCCTACACAGGAGTTCAGAAATTTCACATTAGTAACTATGAAAAACATTGATGAAAATAAAAGGCAAAGGACAAGACCTCACCAAATGGGAGCTGATCTCAGAGCTGTACAACAACTTCATCTAGTCCTCAGCCAACCCAGCAGGCACATTTTCAAACCCAGGCCAGAAAATACCTACAATCCAACACAAGCAACCTTACCTTAGGGAAGAAAAAAGCCTCCCGATGCAGGTTTGTACAGGAAGAAGAATAATCAGAACTGCCATTCCTGCGAGACACGATGGGCCTATTTCCATCCAGAGAAGCACAGTTACTGCTACAGCTTGAATTGGTCCAGCCCACAGGAAGTGCAAGAAAATTGTTACCTAGGCAAACACATAAGAAGCAAAAATCAGCTTTCGGTCTTAGCTAAAACATTAAATCCTAGTAACATGAAGTTGAGAAAGCATCTTTGCCTGCAGCAGGTACTAAGGCATTCACTCAGAAGACCTGGTGAAAATTTTGAACCAGATTGACAGATGTACAGTCTGCAAGGAGATGCCTAACCTCCAGAAAGTAAGGAAATTACCACACTGATCTTCTTGTATCTATGCACACCACATATCTCTGAGCTCAGGAAAACAGCAGGAAAGGATTAGAAGGGCAGAAAGGAATGTTTTAAGTGAGTGTTTCTTTTCCTACGATATTTGAGAAACAACAAGAAATGTTCATAAGAAACACCTATCATCAGCTGTAGACAAAAGCTCACCCACAACTTCTTCAGTTCCAGCCCCCTGGAAAGATCTGTAAAAATTCTTACCTGATCAAATTTGTTCACGTCATTTGACAGAAGATTTACTATTTGGCCAGTGGTAGTTTTTGCCATAGCTACGTTACTGAGACGCAGTGCCTAAAAAAAATCAAAACAGTCTCAAATTGTCACGGCTTATATATACAGCACAGCACACTGATATTTAGAAGACTCAATACCCAAATACAACTCTCGGGCAAAAAGGTTTTGCCTGAGAGCATCTGGGCACCATCGAAAAACCTTAGATCATGTGTTGGTTTGGTTCACATTCTGAATAAAGTCCTGAAGAAGAGCACGTAAAAAAAGCCTAGACAAGGACTTCAAGAACTCAAATGCCATAAAAAACACCATCTTCGCTTTCTCTGAAGTGATTAAAAGTGGGAAAATACCAACACAGCAAGTTGTTAAAACTAAAAAAAAAAGCTTGTAACTTTTCGTTTACATTGCTCTCGCACCCGCATTATGAACCACAGCACAAAATGAGAACAGAAAACTCAACCTGAAGACCAAATTAAAATCAGGACAATGTTTGGCCAGTCAAATAATTCTGTTTTAAGTGAAATTCCTGACCACTCCTTAATAACACCGCAAGCTGTCTTCTGTTTTTGTAAATCAGTTAAAGTCCCTTCACAAAGCATAAGCATTTCCCTTGTTCATAGCTCTTGTAAAATCCTATGATTTCTGGATTTTATTAAATTAAGTTATTAAAGGCCACAATAATAAATAAATATTAATTAGTTTCACAGGCTGATAAGTAGGTTAATCAGTACAAAATAGCATATGATTTAACAATATCCCCCCAAACATCTTATCTATAAACATGCAGTCAGGGCGTTTCTGCAGAGATCCAAACTGAGATAGCTCAAAGATGCAGATCGCTGCCTGCTTCCTTCCATACCTGCCACTAAGAAAACACAGTTTTGCAGCACAGTGAAATACCAAACAAAATGTGCTTCGCATCTTCCTGGAACAGGGATAGTTCACGCCTCAAAAACATCTTGCTTTCTTTCGTGGCACACTTCTACTTACCCTTTCCACTACTCATGGCTTAAAATAAGGCTTTGATCATGACACTTCCAAATGCACGCTGAACGTAAGGAAGACAACTACAACTGAAGATTAATTAAAGCTAATACTTTTTTAAAAAGCAGCTGTAAATTGAATTTACGTTTTCTTCTATGTTTGCCAATTTTCTGGTTTCAACATAAAGATCTGCTTCATTTTCTGCCCATAGATTTGACATACGGATGTCTTTCCCAGCAAGCAACCTTTCTCAAACACAACAGGCTTTAATTATATGAACTAATGAGAGATGTTTGTACTCTTTATGTCTTAGTTTAAACTCTATTATTTCTTTCAGATAAAACTGTGCAGGCCCAATTTCAATGTTTTAACCATTCTTTGCTTTCTGCGCTCTCATCTCAGTGTTTTAATCTCTCCCTGCCCCACGTTGTTAATTCAAAAGCACAGGAATAGGGGAAAAAGTGAACATGCAAAAGAATACTGTAACTATTCAGTCAAATCACTCCTGACACCCTTCTGCTTGCTTCCTGTCTCAACTACCTCGCGGCTTAAACTGCTTCAGTGTTTATTCTGAACCTGGAAGAACTTGCACAATTTCACTCTTCAAAAAAGTAAGCAGCCTTGCATACACAGCCTTTGGTTTTAAAACAGAATTGAGCCATGCAACAGATCCCATTTGCATCTCTTCCCATGTGCATCACCACTGTTTCTTAGTGATGACAAAATATCTCGCAGTTTGAATACGGGCTGTTTGCAAACAAGATAAGATTTTAACTTTCTAGGAACCAAAAAAGGGTTTAAAGTTAAGAATGACCAGCATCTGAGGTTCTGTATCAAGGTTCTGTACCCTCTCATCCAACCCACTCATCCTCACAAATCCGATGTTCTATTCACTACAGCAATTAATGGTCACCACAGAAGTGCTGGTAAATTAGCATCCAGATTTTTTCAAAAGCATATAGGAGGATAAAGACAACGTATGACCTATCTCTAAACCTCAGATAATGAAGACAGCTGATTAGTAAGGTTTATCAGTGTTATTAGAAAGGTTTATCAGTGTTATTAGTAAGGTTTATCAATGTTCTGCCCGACCTCAGCCTTCACCCTCAGGAGTAAACATTTACAAGATGAGGGGAGATTAATTTTCCATTTAGTCACATCCCTCGAAATAAGGGTGCACGTTACGAACACTTCTTTTCCAAGCTTCTGGGCTTCTCAGCCAATACCAACACTGCAACAACCAACGCCACTATGTACGGATTGCATGAATTTCAAACCGTGCTGCGATAATCAGTTTAGTAAATTAATACCTTAGAGATATGTTTATGTACAAGAAAGCAGTGTGCCATCTTAGAGCCGAGTTCCCAGAGGATAATTTCCAAGGTAGCAGAAGAGGGAGGAGAATAAGTATGTGCATGAAAAACAATCGCCACTTCCAGTGGGGCCGTTTTTACCGTCCCCACTTTACTGCTTTGCTCAGAAACTTGACGTGAGACCTGCAGCAGCAGTCTTAGGTGGACTGCACCTACGTTCAGTGGCTAAAATAACATGATTTTTTTTACATTCTAAATAAGGTTTACACTCCTGATCCTTTACTTAAACTTCTGTGCTGAGGCAAGCACTGGCAGGTCACTATCCCAGCAGCACTGAAGCTGGAAGACGGGACATGTTCCCTTCCAGCATCCCCAGCAGGGACTGCTTGCTTAGAAGTGGAGACAGCCTCAGCGGCTTGGGTGCCTGTGAAGAAGCATCCCCTGCAGCCTGGAGGGGGCAGCAGCAGTCCTGCAGCTCACCGAACAGATCCCAAGCACCCAGAGAGGGAGAAATCCCCCTGACCTGCCGAGCAGGCAGTTCATAAACTCGGCAGCACTGCAGAATGTAAATGAATCACACCACTGATCGCAAGGGGGAGAAGATCAAACAGAGAAGCAATTCCCTGGCAATTAAGAGTGCCAAAGCAGATGGTGACAGCCAAGCACAAAGTCCTTCCTGGGGAAGACACCTGAGGGCTCAGCAGGTGGCAGGCAGGATCCAGCACCTCCTGGTCCTTCTGCCCTAGGCTGGCCACCTCCTGCTGCTCCAGCAGGTGAAAATCAGCAGCTCCTCCCAGGCTTTAGGGCCAGGATAACTTACCACCTTCACTACGAGGACTGAAGTGGTCATTCAGACACGGTATTCATGAAGAAGGAGCAAAAAAAGCACACGGGTTCATTTAAGATCAATGTATACTCACACGCCTTACGTTTCTACAAATGAGTAATTTCAGTGGAATTGCAGGAATGAATACAACAAACATATTTTTAGCCTTCCATCTCAAACAAAATAGCCATCAAATGCCAAATGTTTGCTTACCTTCCGATAAATCATATGACACATAGCTACCCTCAGCTTCATGCCAGCCCGCTGTACATGATAGAAGTATAGGTGGTGCATTATAGCCAGAATAAGTGTGCACACAGACAGAGCACCTGCGTAGCAATACGCAAATTTCAAAGCCGCCTCATCGTAGTTTTCAAAATAATTAATAATTTTTCCCAAAAGTATTGGTTGAACTATTTTGAGGGTTTCCTAAAAGAGAAAGAAAGGAAAAAAGTGTAAGCAATTTCATATCGTAACATGCTACCCAACCTGGTGCCTGGGCAAATAAGAGTCAAGTTCCTGCTGCAAGTCACACCCCGTATTATTTGGTCTTTTTTAAGCTCTGAAACATCAGGCCAAGTTTTATGAACATGATATCCAGAACAAAAATGTTCCACATCAAAATTTGGATGAATCTTTAAAATGAACTCTCTCGATTACCAATAAAAACTTTGATGCTATTAAAGCTACATGAATATATACCACAGTAGCGTTTTTAAAGATGACGTAGCGCGTCCTTTACAACCACTTACGCACAGCAAAAAAAAAGGACAACTTCTTCTACAGGACATCATCCCACTCAACATAAAATCCAGCCAAGCATTACAAAGCAGGTCGGATGGCTTGTCATGTCTCAGAAGTATTGCACTGAAATCGGTTCTCTGTTCCAAGTCCGTAATCCTGCAGTTACAACTCACTTTTTCAGTTTCAAAGAGCTGCAGCTCTTAGAAAAGAGAGTATTTTTGAGAGAGAGTACGGATTCTCCGAACAGCCCAGTGTGAAATCACTGCTATGAATCACACAATCTCGAGAGGCCAAATTGCACATCACTGTTAGCTAAGAAATGTGTTGTGTCGCATTTTACACCACTTACCTCAATCATTGTGAAAATTCCAAAAACTAAATAGGATTTCCAGTAACAAAGAATTATCGCTTTTGTTAAATGGGGTGTTTTTCCTCTCTTTTTTGCTTTTTGCACCTCTTTATCCCAGTACCTGACAAATAAAAGGCAAACATGCTGGAGGACAGAAGTAAAACCGTAAGGCAATTACCTGGAATAAAACAGTTTCAGACTTGCAGCAAGACTGCCATGATCACCTTTATACTCCACATTCCTTAAGAAATTAACAAGATAACAGGTAGTCGTGTTTCCTCGTCCACATAAACACATTGCACTTCGTATAACAGGCCTATTTGTTCTCCTATAATTGCAAACAATTTGCCACTGTTGACTACTACTGCCTTTGACATGTTTGCAGCTGATGAACCCTTTCTTTCTTTGTTCTCCTCTCAGCTCAAGCAGCCTGTCACCTTCATTAAGAGCCTGTCATCGTATGATCTCCAGACTAAGGGCTGAACAGGGGCAGCACGGAGTACCATAGGTTCTTGCTATAAGCTCTATAAGCTGGAATGGTTGTGGTGCACAACCCTTCCTCGTGTCTGACCCTTCCTCATCTCCACCACGTGCTTCCAGGAGGCTGAGCAGATGAGGCACCAGAGCAAGAGGAGCCATCTGTAGCAGCTCCCTCACTTCACACTCCCCACGGCTCTCTGAAAGCAAGGATTACAACAGCGGAGTGGCAGAGGCCTTTGTGTTACCGTGTGCCTACCCACAAGTAGGACACAATCTGTTCACATTAAAATCAAAGACAGGAATAACAAGCACGACTGCTCAGTTACATATGAACAAGAATAACCAGAACCTAAGCAGACTTCTTAAAGCACGCTGTTGTCAGACAAGACGTCCCCCCTTGTTCCTGGAGGCTAAGTATTTTCTGCCAGGCTCTCTGACCTTGCTAGCTTGAGGGCTGAAATAAGTCTAAGGCATGAAAGCCAAACTTCTTATTTTGCAACCCCACACACAAGTTTGAAGCATGCAGTACAGATAAGGAAACATAACTGATTCATTTTTACTCTCTTTTTTTTGTTAGAAGGATTATAGCTATTGTCTAAATCCTTCACAATCAGAACTGAATCTGCGTAGGTTCTGTTTGCTGGCCAAAGAAAAAAGGCTGCTTCCTTCAGTGGCTATTTATGAAATTATATTCTTTGCTTCTTGGCCAAGCGCACTAAGGAATAAAAAAGAACAAAATATTTTCGGCATGCTGTGTTTTCTACCGCTTCCTGCCTCATGGAAAGTGTGTGCTTTTACTGTAAGAATCACTGGAAAGTGTTCGCCTTCCTCTACAGTGAACTCCCTGAACCGCTTCACGACACGTCCTTGGAGTTTGGCAAAGATCTCCTGCTAGAAAGATGTTAAAAGCAGTATTCCTATGAGTTGGTCATTATCCCTCTTTCTTCAGCCACCTCAGCCACAGCAGGGTGATGTCAGAACTGGTCATAACCTTTAGTTTCTGGACTCTCTTTACTCCTTAGGAGCATTCTCTTGTCTCAACCAAACCATTAGGAAAGTTGATTTGTTCTACATCCTTCAGCACACGGGCAAGGCCACGTTTTTATTAATATAAAGGCCACCCTCTTCACTACAAGAGATCTCTTCTTCTAATGGTATTTAACAAAAGATTGTTTGATGACCAAAAAACCTCTCTCAAGAGGCAAGGTTCAAGATAATTTACATAATTTACTATTCTTGGGAGATATTTCACTGTTAGTAGAAAAGAAAGAGAGCCTTTTGGGTCCATGATGACATGAACCGGTAAGCAGTCTAAGAAAGGGTATTTTATTATAAAATAAAAAGGGTATTTTATTATAAAATAAAAACACTCCCTAGAAGCATGCTTTTAGATGTACATGACGTCCAAGGCATTTTATCCACTCTGTCAAAAAGTGGTGTATCCTCAACAGACATATGTTTATGTACACATATAGAAAGCGTACACAGTTCTCAGTTCAGTTTGTTCTCCAAAACGAGAATATTTTTCCTCACTTTTATGAAGAGTGTTTTTTAAAGTTTTCATAGCTATTCTTCCACAGACCAGAAGGCTTGGATTCATTTATTAAGGATTAGAGCAATAACAGCTGATAAAAAATCATCTTTTTCAAGCATTCTGCAAAGTGCCAGACAAATTACAAATGATAATAATAGGAATACTCTAATGTCCCTTCGTTATGTATGTAAAGAAATGAAAACACTTCCATGGTATCACCTCTAAATACTACTCCTAACTCTCCAGCATTTTTAACAATAGACCTTGTTAAACTTTACAACAGCCTCTTCAAATTTTAGAACACGAATAAAACCTCACCTTCCCCACCTGAAATACAGTGAAATAGAACA
The DNA here is from genome assembly GCF_963932015.1 of Anas acuta. NCBI lineage: Eukaryota > Metazoa > Chordata > Aves > Anseriformes > Anatidae > Anas > Anas acuta. Next base: position 53,334,651 of record NC_088979.1, read on the forward strand.
ATGACTCCTTACCACTGCAACTCCTCTCCCAGCTTCTCCGAGGAATCTTCTGGCAGCACTTTATACATATCATCTTCTTCAAGTTTCCGTTTGTGGCCAATAATAAATAAGGGATTCAACCACCTGTTTAAATGCAGATTATTAACAAACTGATCAGCAGACCACAACAGCAATTTCTTTACATGTTAATTTCATTCTTTTACCCTTCTCGAGCATCCCTCAACATCCTCACATTTTACCTCATTTGTCTTCACAAACCCTAAAAAGTCATCCCCAAGCAAGGTCCTAAAGTTGTTCAGACCCCACAGCACTTTACTCCCAGGCATCCAGGAGATGCATGACAGAAAGAACAAAAGCAACATCACCCATAAGATGGAGCAAAAGCGAGTGACATCTATGAAACATTCATGCCTGAGAGGGAACAGGGAAGCTAGAAAAACTGCAGTTTGACACTTAGCTTGTATTTCTGAATATGTGATATTTAGTTTCCTGGAAAAGTGTGAATTTTAGCTCTCATGTTTGTTCCCTTGAACTATTTGCCAGGTTGGCAAACACAAACAGAACCAAGAGGTCAGGGATGGACCTGTTTGAGGAAAAAACATTTCTTGCACTCGTGACAAGGTGTATGTCTGGTGTCGATTGCCTGTCAAAGTTCAGTTTCTGATGCCTCATTATTTCCCTACTTCACCAACACGGTTTTTAGAAGAGCACCTGGCGCACTGCATGAAGTGTATTATTTTCTGGAAGGCGTGCATGTGAGAATTCAAGGCTGTGATGGTTTACAACAAGGGCATTTATTTATTTATTCCCAACCACAACAGTGGTTATGAATACTCATCAACTAGCTTTGCATTTCTTGCTCGGGCATGCTCCAACTTAATGTTGTACGCTGGCTTATGAGAAGTTTGTTGTTTAGTGTCAGACAGGGTGGTGAGGAAGGATGAATGCTAGAAGAGGGGGCCAGAGAGTTTCTTCCAAGGCAGAAGTGTCACAACAACCTTTCTCACAGGCCCCATGGCACGACTACGAGACAGATGGGATCAATAATATTTCTCCTTCGCTACTGAGCATGTCAGCGCACAGCATTTGTGTGACTCATCCAAGGATTAAATCTATCCCTAAAGTACCATCTTTGATGCTTAACAGCCCTTTTTGAACTCTTGGAAGGAGTACTGAAGATCCGTATCATGTGAGAGCTGCTAAGTCCTCAGCGCATGTTAAATGTACGATGAAGAATAGAAGGTCCTTGTCAGGCAAGTCTGCTGCTTGGACTGTATGGCCAGCACAGCATCAGGGCCCAAATCACCGCCACAACTTCTCTAAAGAACAGCCACGGGAAACCTGTGCAGATTTCTGCCAGCTCCTGTGGCTGATACCAAGTGTTCCTCCTCTTGCAGCATCAACACCAGCTCCAGCGCACTCCCTGAACAAGCCAGAGGGCTGCTTTCTGGCAGAATAGGTTAGGGAGCATGTAACCTTCCCCAGCTCCTTTAGCATCAGTCCCATGATGAGGCTGCACTTGCAGGAAAACACAGAAAGAGCACAGAAAGACTGACCCCACCTGAGAAGTGACGGATGAAACACAACAGTCTCAAGGCTACAGGATTGCCAGAGGAACCTAGCTCATCCTTCAGCCTTAAACTCTCCAAAAAACTTACTGATGGTACCCATACCTCCTCTGAGCACATATGGTTTGTAACAAGTCCCTCCTGTCACCCAACTCTACTTGGTCCACATTCATGTATGTACTATGAGACTTAATTTCCAAATTAAGTAGCAGATGGAGATAACAGTGGAGGGTAAAAACTGCCAAAATCTCAATTTTTTAAGACTCTTAGTTCCACTTAGAAGTACCACAGATTCAGGGCTTCTTACATCTTTCCATTAGTCAAAACTATAATCCTGAAAACAATCATATGTTGCCCCGTAACATCAATTTTAACATCTAAAAAGGCTACGGAAACCAACCCAGACTGTGCAGAAACCCATGGTAATTCATTTTGTGACTCATTTAATTTTTTGGACAACATGGCAAAGACCCGGAAGCCCACAAGTTATGGTGAGATTAGGGGAAAAAAAAAAGTATACTATAATAAGTAAATTAATTAATTAAACATCTCTAAAAGAGTTTCTGTCCAGTGGAGCACCAAGCACGCAGCCAACACTGACACACTTAAACATTACTTTAGATGTTGGACAGACGCAGCAGGGTAAGTCATAGTCTTGTCCTTTGTGGTCTTGCTTTGATTCTTACACCAACCTCAATTAAAACTTTACTTCCCCAAAGCCTCATAATTAACAGAGGGATGATGGTATTACTTTCACTAGTATGACTGCCTTCAAACAGATTGGAAAAATACTCAAAATCTTGCAGAAACCTAAAGCAACCATCACTCTTCATCTGATCAAGTAAGCAACAGCTACGTACACTTCCTTCTTCTAACATGCAAATAAAGTTATGTACTGGAATATCTACCAGAATCGTTTATAAATAGTTTTTGAGCAATGTAAGTTCCCTATACATCTGTGACATATACCGTTGATTACATTTGCTTGCTCTCTCCCACAAAGTATTGATCTTTCTGAGGTCTTGCTAAAAAGGTTTGTTGTGTTACTGTAGACTATACTTGAAGATCTTTGGAAGACAGTTAAAACATTTTTTCTTTTCAAATTATGTTTAGTGCTTGAAGAGCTTTCAGCCCAAGAATGAGGTCTTCTATTTACCCACCCCATATTCTTGGTATGGCAAGCACAGCTCAAGTTTTTCACTGATGCCTCCTGAACTTCAAGTACTTTCAGACATGAGACTTGACATTCATTTGCAGTCATTAAAGGAAGAATTTCCATCGGGAAGCAACACACGAGGGCAGATTGCACCACGTGGAATTCCCTATGCCGAGAGCACTGAGCCCATTTTTTTCACACAGCCCGTGGTTACTCAAGTCACACGTTCCTAACAGGAAAACGAAATGGGCTCTTTCCTTGCCCGAAGGCTCAGTTAAATTAAGGAGTGCTGTAAGAGGACTGTTAAAGGAAGTCGGAAATAGAAGGCAATTGCCAACATAAAGAATATCCCTGCAACCTTAACAGTCCGACGTAGCCATAAAGGGAAGACCGCTCACTATAGTGGTGTATCTGTTCTGCCCAAAAAGATACCATCTAACACTGATCTCTTCAAAGAGGAGAGGGAAAGGCCTGCAGAAAAGTAGAATCTGTCATGAACAAAGGAAGTACACAAGCTACATTATTCTTTAATAAAAATAAAAAAAAAAAACAAACCCACAAATATTAAGACAACTTAGAAAAAGGGAGGGAATGTATAGACAGCGATGCAAACTACTCCCTTCATCCCAAACAGGCTCACTACTCATGTCTGGCCTGAAGAAAGATGCCATGTGGTGGGTAGGAAGAATTTGCACCTTAGCCTCACATTTCCCTATTCAGCTTATTCAACTTGAACAAAAATAGGTGTGTTTAGTCATCATCTTCAGTTTCAATGGGTACTTTCCTGTTTGCTAAATATTTGGAATAATAATTTGGTTCTGATATATCAGCCAAGCAGCACCTCCTTCTAGCCACTCTTTTGAAACACGGCGTGCACACGATGCCTTTCAAAGAGCACAGCCCAAATTTTTGCTAGCATAAACTACGCAAGCAAGCGGGAACACTTGGAAGAATCCTGAGTACCTTTTGTTCTGCAGGGAATGCCTCTGTTCTATCAAGACGATTAGCTGATCAAAGACACCAGCCTGGAAAGAAGCCCAGAGTTAGGCCCGGTGACTGCCAGGATGCTGATGTCACCAGGCACACAGATTGAAAAAAAAAGGAAAATAAAACCCACTTGGCAACCTGGTGCAAACCCAAGAGACGGCCAACTGCAAAGCAGTAACTCACTGCTCTGACCCCAGAAAGCCTTCCTCCTCTACAGCAGTACCTTGGGCACCGATAAAAATATAAAGCCATCCATTTCGGAACCGACAAAGACCGTAACATAAACATTCGCTTCCTGCATCCTCCTGCTCCTGGGCCCTGACATTACACGCCCTGTAACATTACAACGCCGTCAACCAGCCACAGTTTACGTGGTTGTTCAGGAAAGCGCAATTTTTTTTACCAGCTGTAATTGGAACAACCACACCAGTACTTGGGAAAGACTCCACAGGGTCTGCAAGAAAAAAGCTAAGAAATAGTTTTCTTACCAGAGTAAGAGAAGTGAGACTCTGTGGGGAGGTATCGAGCTTCCTCACCACCACAGCACGGCAGAGCATCAGGCCCTGCTGTCCCAATGGCAGGCTCGTTATGCAATAGTCACGCTACTCTGCCTGATACATGAAATAAACTTCCTAAATGCTTCTAAATTAGGTTTGCTAGCGTCCCAAAAGCATGCCCTTTCAGCCACGGAAGATATACACTACTGGCAGGTAGACTAAACTAACCACAGCGCCTGACCTACCAGCCAGGCCCGACCTACCCGCAGCCTTGTCTTCAGCCCCCTCTCAGACCAGCCAGGGCTGCATCCCCTCACTGCCAATGGACACCACTACTGACACCCCAATTGGGGTACTGATGGGGGTACAGTGAGGGGACTGCCAGGACAGGGGCACCCTCAGCTCCTACACCCCTCTTGCCGTCCCCCCACAGTTGCACCTAAGTCGCTCGCCGTGACATTATGGCACCCTCAGCTGCGCGAGCCTAAGGTTTGGCTCTCACCAGCTTCACAAAAGCCTTTCCTTCATCACTGGACTAGTTAGAAGAAGGACCAAGTGGACTACTTTTCTGATGAAGCAATTCAGACTGAAATTACAAATAAAAGGAAAAAAAAAATGAAGTTGAACTGGGTAATTTTACAGTGCCCAGTAAAAGCCACATCCTGTGTACTCTCACCAGCTAATTCCTTAAGGAGGTGGTTTACAAACTGCATTTTCCCCATTCCTCTTAAGCCTATTTGTGCATTATATTACAAGCATCATCTGTTTATACTCAACGTCCAGTTACTTTTCAAGAGTTGCACAGGAGAGTCTTTGTTTACCCAAATTCTTCCACGGCACCAGGATTTCACCTTCTTGAGCAGCTTGGAAGCACTACTTCAGCTGCTAAGCTCCACAGGAACACGCATTTCTCTCTATTTAACAACACATTTTGGAGCCTTTTTCTTTGGTTAAAAAAAATGGTGTTTCCTCACGGCACCTTTTGATTACAAACGCATGTCACTTATCCTCTGCAGCTTACCTCAGGTGCCTTTCTGTGCTGATCATTACCCAACTTCATGAGGTGACTCCAGCAGGCCTACGTGCTTGCTCATAGCCCAGAGGAGCACTGTTTGGGTGGGATGTACAGACAGAAGGACACACACAGTCTTCAGTCTTATTTTGCAGGAAATCACACATGTCACCGCACCATGGGATTTCTTTTCCTACGCTATCACCGTTTCACATGCTCACCCATTCTCTTCAATAAACTGCCTTTTCCCACTTCCCCTTACCAAGGTAGACATCTACATTGAAATAGACACAAGAATAAATTCCGGTATTTCTTCAGGTGGTTTTCAACCACTGCCTTAGCCACAACTTCCCTCCCCTGTTTACTACAGCTTAAACAGTAGGTTTTCTCACTGCTTGCAATAGAAAAAAACAGAAAAACAATTAAATTAATTCAAAGTCATGTTGATCCCAAAAAACCCTTTACAATGCCAGGCTGTATTAACCTTTGCTATTCAGCTTCATGCTGTCTTCTGCGTGGTTGCTTTTTCACAGCGCAGTGTAAGCAGCCAAGCTGCTGAACATCCACTTACCGATGCTGACAGCATTTGATTGCACTTATTGCAGGCTATTTTCATGTTGTTCATCTCCACTGCCAGGTACAAAATATCTGATTACTGTAACATACTTCCTGAAAGTCCATATGGCAAGAAGTACAAACAGAGTGAGGGACATGAAAAAAGAAGAGAAAAAAACAAAACAGGACGCACTGCCTTGCTGTGGCTGCTATTTTCTGTACAGCCTGGGAAGAGGGAACGGAGGGCAGTATTACCTTTAACTATGACACTCCAACGAATTCAAATTATTAAAATATTGGTTCAAAATCTGGCATCCACATGCAAGGGAGAACACCAGATGTACCAAAAATTTGATAAAATGGTCTCAGGATTATGCCTTGTAACGATAAATTTAAGTACAAGCTACTTATTGAAGCAGGGCCTAAGTGGTTACACAGAGCGAACAAAGAGACTTCATCAACTTAGCAGAAAATAATTGGTCATCCAAACAAGTTTTTAACCTCAGATTAACCAACTATCGAAGCAATTTAGTTGGAATGGGCAATTTCTTAACCATTTTAAAAATACAACTGAAAACCATCATTGCTCTGTTATATATACGCATGTACGTACGTGCTTAACAGAACAAAAAGCAACCAACACCACCACCAACAAAAAACAAGCAATCCATCAAACCCTGAACCTGAAGTTACTCAGGAGGCCTACAGTTGAGCATAATGGTCTCTGATTTCAGTTTCTGAAAGAAAAATGCAAATGACGAAACCTAATGATGAATCAAATGATGAAACCTAATGGCAGCAATTTTTATATTAGCTTCCTTTTTTACAAGTAGTGGTAAGAGGGAGAAACAAAATCACTTATGAGTCACACTGATCTTACAAGTGGTTGGATGACACGGATACAAAAAAAAAAAAGATTACGCTTTTTGAGTTGCCTGTCTCCTTCACTCTTACGGCGTTGAAGAATTTTCTAGAACTGAGCAAAAAAATCATTTTGGGAAAAAAAAAAAGAAAAAAGGCCACACAACAGTACAGTGCGCTCCTAATTTTGTTGTTTTGCAGGGATTACAGCAGGGACATTTTCTCAGAAATGGTACAGCAAGCTTTACCTAGGTCATTTCAAAGGCAAATAGCTTCAGCGCTTTGTTATACTTAAATTGTTCATCTAATCGTGTATCTAAACACAGATATTTACTGCAGATAGCAAATGCCAACATTCCTATATTGTGTACACACTTGCCATAGTTGACATAATCTATACATAAACTATGATTGTCGAACAGGATTTTCTTTGTAATTCAGATATCTTGCAATACAACAAGCAAAACATAAATGGATGCAGTAGTTCATAAAACTGATTCAAATGTGACTACAGATCATTTAGTATCTAACATGTGAACAAACGAGGCTTTTTTTAATAAAAAGTTGTATGTATGATCCTCAGTCTTCTTTCAGCTGGGAGGAAAAAAAGATAAATGTGTTTGATTTCACCCTCTGGCTACTGAAAATGCATTCTCTGTTCATCTATACTGAAGATATTCACGTATTTGTTTAGAGTTCCCTACAGTACCACAACAGTCCTGCTAAAAGTAATAAAAAAATCTTCCACCAATAAATGAACTAAAGAATAGCTATCTCAGATCTTTCTGAAGTGGAAACTGTTAGGAATTATTAACCTGTTGCATTCTGAGTGGAAATTCACCAGATATCAGGGCAGATTTTCACATACATCACAAATCCTGATGCTGCTTGATATTTTCACTTGTTACCTGCAGTGAACTTAAAATCCTCACAGGCAACACAATGCAACTGACACCAGAAGGTGCACCCACCTCTTTTACCAGCAGCATTGCCGGACCCCAGCTGGACCTTCCTAGAAAGGCAATACATTCCTTGTCTAATTTATCTCAATGTAAGGCAGGATATGCATTTGAAGGGAGCCAAGTCCCAGGACTAAAATACAGGTGAGGCCCACCTGAAGCAGTCCGGGGCCCTCCTGACTCTCAGAGGAAGAAGTTAAGAGAAGCGTGTAGCTATTCACAGTGGTATGAGAGGGGTGCTCAGCACGACTGTATTGGGTCAGACAAACAGCTACACATTGTGCAGCCATCACCACAAAGCTGGGTACCTCCCTGTCTGTGCTTACCACACTCTGGTCGTGCTTAAAACCAAAGATATGTGTTTTTTTTTTCTTCTCCCACTATACTACAACTCAGACTGGGGAAGAGGCCTTAGATGTTTTGTCATTTTCCCTAAAGCCCTTCCTCAGTACGCTGAGAGCACTGCTGTCAGACACCCAAAGGTGTTAGAACAGTTACTTACTCCTTGGAATTGTAGCTGTGCAGAAGCCATGGAAGAAGTTTTCAGTTGTGTCACTGCAAGGCTGTGTCAGATAATTACTCTTATTAATACGTTTAACTGTAATTGTTAAAAATAAATTATAAGTATGTGAAATTTAACAGGATTTAGCTTTCTTTTACTTCTCTGAACAAAAACACTGGATTATCTTTTTGGGGTGTTCCAGCTTGCTCTCCCTTTCACATTATTAATGGCCTAAAATTTATCCAGCCTTTCAAAAATCTTGTTGTAGCATGTTTTATACCTTAATATTGAAGCGGATTCAATGCCTGAACAAAAGACAGCCTAAAAATCCAACTACTGTACAGCTAGAACTTCTCTGATAATTCAAGGGAGCAAATACTACACACGAATACAAGTACACTAGCTACTAATGAACATGCAAACTCGAAGACAGGATTATAGTTATAAAACAGAAATACCCTTACTGTACAGTTATTAATTTCATAATCCTGAACACCCACAGCAGAAAAAAAAAAAAAGAAAAAAAAAAAGATGTGAAAAGTGCTAGTCTCAACTTCATAAAGTATGAAGTCTAAAGCATTTCAATCTCAAAACGCTTTCAACAGCAGAATAGCTGTCTAAACACGAACAACGCTGAACTGAATTGCCTGGATTTTAGGTCCCTCTGAGAAAGAAAACAAATCCTCCTATCAATCCTTCAAAGACCTAATTCTCACCAGCAAGCTGAGCCAGCAATAAAATAAATCACGTAGATGAAGTAAATCAGAAAAGTGAGTGCTGCTAACTACGTAACTAGCAGCCAGAGCTCCAAGAAGTTTGGTGAGCATGGGAACTTGTGACTCTGAAGGTCAGTAAATATAGTAATAACTTCAATATCCAAATAACTTCAATATCCAAAACAACAATTTGTGTTTTAGAAATCTATACTATTATATATAATTCACTGAGAGAGATGGAAAACAAGAATATTTTGCAACTACCCTCATCTTCATACTTCTGTCATAAATGTTTTTTTATTCTTATAACATGAATACTAGCATTACACAAGGGGTGCCCTGTAAAATAACAATATTCACACACAATTCAGATGCTCCTCTTTCCCATGAATGTACTACTAGAGCATTTAATGTTCATCAAGCTCATACTTGTCAAAGTCACAACCCCAAAAGCAAGAAGACAAGCTTTGAACAATGGGAGAAGAATGTGTCTTCAGCCTACACACTCATTACCTTAAGTTTTATAATTCAATGAAAACATGACTTCTTTTCTTCCCCTGTGAGTTTGATCCTGTTCCTGCAAGGCCGAATAATTTTAGCTTTTCTTCTACACTGCTGGCAACAAAAGGGGGGGTGCTTCCTTACAACGGCAAAATGGCACTTTTGAAGCTTTTTTGGGGGGAAAAAAAAGAAGGAAAAAAAAGGAGGAGCTTTGCCAAGCTACCTGCAATGCCCTACCTTCTGTCCTTATTGCCAGTAAGCAGTCAATGCCTGGGATCTGGAGAGCAGAGCAGGCACACCTGAGCAACCACATGGCAGTGGCTGCTGCTACATCCCGGACAGCCCTCCTTCAAGCACTGTTTGAGCACCTGCTGCTGTGAATTAGACTGCTCTGAAAGCTTGACAAAGAGCACACGGGGCAATTTCTAAAGCTTTTCCCATTCTTTCATCCCTTTTTGCAAAGCAGGAGCCCTGCAGTTTTATGCCACCACCTGATGAATGAGGCATGTCACAGACTGCGAAGCGTGGCCTCCCTGGACTTTCAGCAGGCCTCTCACCCCACGTGCACGTGCAAGGGGTTCCACCTCGTCCTGCCCTTTGCACGCTGAGAACCCACATCCGTGGCTGGGGTAAAGGGAACCCCGTCAGGTGCTCGCCTCAGAGGCGAGACATTTAAAGTATTCTGATCTCGGTGCTGAGCAGTGCGTGGCGATCGATTAAAAATATATATGTAAAACTAGGATGACAGAAGCAGCAGCAGAACACAGCCCACTTCCTTTTTTGCATCTAGCGGGGCTGGTTTTGGCAGAAGCGGCAGCAACACCGCAAGATCCCAGCAAGGGCGAGCGAGGAGCCCAGAGGCAGCCCAGGAAGGCGAGGTGGCTAGCACGGACTCTCCCCTCTCGGCCGGGATTTCCTTGCAAGGTTGTTTCCAGCACGGGCATCCTGGTGCTCAGAAAGAAAGCGTTAAGGCACAGCTCCGACCTCGGGCATTCCTACACAAGCACATTACCACTTTTTTTTTTTTTTTTTCCCTCCCCCCCTTTGAGGACATATCTGCGCTAGGAATATTTCAGCCACGGATGAGCTGGGACTTCTCCCATCCCCCTAACCTTCCCTGCACCTGCTCGTGGGCTCGGCGAGGGTTTTGCTCCCGGCTTTCCGAGGTTTCCAGGAGCCCTGTGTCCCCGTGTGCCTCCCCCGGCAGCCCAGCCCGGCGCCCTCCCGTGTCCTTTCCTATTTACACTCCCCGGCAGCCCAGCCGCCGGGCCGCCGTTTCTCGCTGTTGTAACCCCCCAACACCCACACGGGCACCGCCGACCCCATCCCCGCCTCTCCCCTCCTTCCCTCCCGCCCCCCCCCAAAAATAACAAAGAATAATAATAACAAAAACACAACCCCTCCGCGGCGCTCACCAGAAGAAGAGCCGCGAGCAGAGGTTGGCATCCCGCAGCGGGTTGGGCTTCTCCTCGCGGGGCACCGCTTCCATCGTGCCGCCGGCCGGCCGGCCTCCCCCCGGCCCTGCCTCCCTCCCTCCTGCCCACCCACCCCGCACGCAGCCCGCGGCAGCCGCCGCTCTGCCGCCGGCCGGCGCCGTTTCCGGGAGGGCCGGCAGCCGCCTCGGCCCTCCTCCCGCCGCACGACGCCTCCTGCCGGCCCGGCTCCCCCGCCGGCACCGCCCCGACACGAGGCCAGCGCCCACGGGGCCCCGCGGGGCCCGGAGCCGCGCTGGGAGCCCGGCAGAGCCCGAGCCTGAGAGCCGGTGTCACCCACTGACCATGTCCCCAAGCACCGCGTCCAACCTCTCCTTGAGCACCCCCAGGGACGGTGACTCCACCGCCTCCCTGGGCACCCCGTCCCAGTGCCTGCCTGCTCTTTCTGAGCAGAAATGTCTCCTCATTGCCAACCTGAACCTCCCCTGGCACAACTTGAGGCCATTCCCTCTGGTCCTATCACTCGTTACCTGTGAGAAGAGGCAGACCCCCAGCTCACCACAACCTCCTTGCTGGTGAAGAGCCTTAAGTGTCTTCATGGCACAGTGGTTTTGAGACATAAAATCACTCTGTGAGTCAGGAGCAAGGCCAGCTGAATGGCTAAACGCCACCAGGAATGCTTCCTTTCACCCCTCATGCCTCGGCACTTCTCTTGGAAAAAGGACTCGGCATCATCTGTCCAGCTGGGCTGTGGGACCTGAAGGAAGGGGCTGTGTCAGGACTGCAACCACAGGGGCACTCAGGGAGCTTGAGATGGGTCAGGACTGCAATCACAGGGGCTTGAGATGAGCCAGAGACTGGGCTGAGACTACAGATCGTCAGTGCTATCTCCAGCTCAAGTTTGGGGACATTTAGGAGAGCGTGGTGGCACGGAGTGAAGCAGTTCCTGAATGCCAGGACCTCCTGGCATTCCTGGTGTGTCACAGGAATCCTTGAAGCAGTTCTCAGAAGTTCAGCACCTATGTCATGAGTGATCACCATAATCCGCTCCGGTATTATCACCATTGCCTGCCACAGGGGCTGTGGCCAGAAGAAGTAAACTGCTAGAGGCCTAAAAAAATAGGAGCGTGGGGTGTGTACCTGAAGATAACAAAAGAATTGTTCATCTCCTTGAAAAAACAATAGACAGAATGGGTCCCCGCCATGCTGCAGCTTCTCTGCAGTTTCACAGAGTGGTTGTGGTTGGAAAGGAGGCCACCTGGTCCAACCCCTGCTCCAGCAGCGCCACCAGACCATCTCCAGGCAGCTTTTGAAGGTCTCCAAGGAGGAGACCCCACAGCCTCTCAGGGCAACCTGTGCCAGGGCTCCATCACGCACAGCACAGCAGTGCTGCCTGGTGCCCAGAGGGAGCCTCCTGTGCTCCAGTTTGTGCCCGCTGCCTCTTGTCCCGGCACTGGGCACCACTGAGAAGAGCCTGGCTCTGCCCTCTTTGTACCCTCCAGTCAGGTATTTGTATACACTGATGAGATCCCCCCCGAGCCTTCTCTTCTCTGGCCTAAATAGTCCCATTGCTCTCAGCCTGTCATCATAGGAGAGATTCTCCAGTCCGTTAATCATTTTGGGACTCTTCCCTGGGCTCTTTCTGGTATGTCCACGTCCCTCTTGTGCCAGGGAGCCCAGAACTGGACACTGCACTGCATGTGTGGCCTCACCAGTGCTGGATATGGGGGAAGAATCACATCCACATCACCTCCATTAGGCAATGCTTTGCCTCATGTGGCCCAGGATGCCAGGTCCCTTTGAATGGCAGCATGACCCTTTGCTGTCTCATCCACTCCTCCCATTTTGTATCAACCACCAACTTGCTGAGGGTGCCCTCTGCCCAATCATCCAAATCATTAATGAAGATATTGAGCAGTTTGTACCCAGTATTGACTCCTGGGGGTACCCTACTAGTTACTGACCCCTGACTAGACACTGTGCATCTAATCACAACCCTAATCTCCTAGACTGCCTCCCCCTCCAGCTGAGCCAGCTGCAAGACTAGCACCATTCTTACGTTCTATTTTTTGCCCCCATTAGCAACCAGCCCTGTCTCTTCCTACTAAAATGAATGATCTGCGTAACAAATTAACAGGGCTGGTATCAAACTGTTACTGTAGTTGACACAAATTGCTGGGATAAAGGAGTGATAGGGTCTGGATTCGCGGTATTACCAAAGGAACAGCATCAGTTCATGCTTGCGAGAATGTCATAACAACCACAAACCAAACAAATCAAGCTTAAGCTTGCTGTCAGTAAACACTGACAGATCTGGCACGGCACGAACATGCTATTTGAGCATAGACAATGTGCCACAGAGTTTTGCAGGCAATAAGTAGTACACTTTTCAACAACTGGCTACAGATCCTTTCGGATTAAAATAAGGAAATAGTGCAGTGATTTGAAGGGATGAGCTTTAACAAAATAGTGTGTATGTATACCAGAGGTTCCCAAAATATATGAAGGCAAGCTCTGCTTATCAGCAAAATCTGGCGGGTTTAGGTTTCTGTGAAGCCAGTATTTCCAACCAGATTTTTGTGCGAGAATTAAAAGGAGTAGCAGCCCAATGCAAGTCCCAAAACTTCAGTAAAGCTTGCATCAGGTAGAGGGAGAAAGAAGGATGTAAGCCTTAAAACTGACTTCTGTTCCTGAAGCATTACCTTTGTGAAGTAAAGTATCAGGCCAGTTGTATTGCAATGAAAGGTTATCCAAACATTTCTTAGTTTGGGTGCAAAAGTAAAATACTGGTCATGAATAAGGATAATTATTTTTAAGATAAAAAGTTTAAACTATCAAAGCAGAATATTAAAGTAATTGTATCCAAGATCATTGTAATGGTAGGAAAAGGACAAAGAACAAACCTTACATGTAAGAAGTAAACTTCTTCTTTGCCAGCATTATCAGTGACAAATGTTGAAGCTATTGAATTTTAAAATAAATACCGGTGTTGAATTCAATGCCCTACCAAAACACTCCAGGAAGGTTTGGAGAAAGGAGAACTAAGGATCTAGCAAGCACAAAGAATTATAATAAAATTCAACAAGAAAAAACACCCTGAAAGCTAAAAGAAGCTGTAAGGTTATCTGTCAAGTGGGCAAGTACCCAGTAGAAACTTTTGCAGTAATGCAGAAATATGAAGCAATTGAAAGAGCAACAGAGATGCTCAGGAAAATCTGAGACTGCACATGCAGAGGAGGGGAGAGGCAAAATATCACAATAATGAAATTAATAATCTTTTTTTCTGTTTTGTAGGAAAAGAAAAGCTACTGCCAATTTATCCACTGAATAGTTTGCTATGGCAGCAGTATATTCACAATATGGAAAGTGCAAGGTATGTAAATAAAGTGATCAAGGTGCAACTTAGTAAATTGATGGTAAGAAGAGCATTCCAGCAAAGCCAGCTCCTCAGACAGGGTAATGGCCAAACTAAGCCAGTGGCAGCTGAATTAAATTAATTAAATTAAAATGTGCATACACATTGTGCTAGGTAATCAGTTAGATGGTGACAAAATGTCACAAACATACAAACACACAAAATTCCCTGTTTCTTCAACACAGAAGAAGGACACTACTCAGTAGGCAAGCATCTGCGTGATGTTCAGCCTTCAGCCCTCTTTGTTCTGCTCTTTTACATCTGGATGCAGCCAGGCTGACAAGTTTCTTCATGCACGTGTTCTGTGGCACTTATCGCTTCAGTACAAGGAGTTCACAAACATCTGCTTTTGACAAAACCCTTACAACATAATTGGGCGTTTTAATTTCCAGATGGTGAATAAAAGCAAATGGATCTTAGATGAAGTATCGGCACTGATTCAGATTATGCAATAGGAACCTAAAGCTTAATATTTCAGAGGTTGTAGCACTATAACCTTTCACGTTCGGGCAAGCTCCCATTGACTTCAGCACTGAGCAGTTTCTGCAGATTGTACCCGTAGGCCTCAAGGCAGGTACCCAGAACACCAAGAACTCACGTTCCTGAGTGTGTCTGAAAAGTCTGGGTAAAGGATTTGCTGAGCACGCCGTGGTATCTGTGAGGCAGCTGTGAGGTATCTGTGAGGACAGAATCGTTTTACAAGCTGTTTGAAAGACATCTGAGGGAGCAGTTTTCCAAAGACAAGCTATGAGAGCAGAATGTGAAGGCTTTACAACAGAGCATTGTTTAATTTCTGTGATTGAAGCCAGACAGAAAGGCAGCCCGTATGCCTCGCTTACAAGCCGACCAAGCCGCCTTGTTTCCTGCCATGCCACAGGCAAGAGAGCAGGCTGTCCACTGGCTGCAAGCCCAGCTTGTCACTAGCCCATCTGTGGCCTGACTCATCATCTTGCTGACTTATCCTCTGGGGAACAGTTTCTCCTTCTTTTGCAATACAGTCATATCAGCCTGTTCTTGTTCAGCTGCAGAATGGGAATGTCAAAGCGGCGGAACCACGCTGTAAGTGAGCTGCTATTCCCAGCTGGTCATCACTCTATGGTACTGATGCTCTTCCTCCGATGCTCTTTGTATTTCTTCCTGCTGCTCTGTTAGTCATCTGTATTTTCCCCGTATCTCTAACTGCCTGCATCAATTTTCTAATTGATACTAATTGGCTTATTCATTCTCAATTAAGGTGGAGTTCAGGTGCCTAAACGTAGCTGCCTCCTTCCATTTTAGACGTGGTGGGGTATTCCGCTTAGCCACAAGTTATCGCTCCTGAAGGTCTTTTGTCTATTGCATCATATCTGCCAGTCCTGTGGTGATGTCTCAGGCCCCTTTCAAATGGCAGGAGGCACCTCTGTGGGGACGCTGAGTCCCACTCATACAATCTTCACTACTGAATCAGCCCGTCTGCTAAGCCAGAGCCCCCTCCATCTCTGATTGCAGCATTAAGGTCATTTTGTCTGCTATGATTCTTTGTAAAGAGCTTATAATTTCCATTCACATTTTTCTGTCTAAATGTCACACACATGTACATGCACACAGTATTTTTATTAGCTTTCATAGTTTAGTTCTTTTGATGTTTGCATGTCTGATAATGTTCTTTACACAAAATTATGTTACGATCATTTAGCCATAGCAAATAGTAGTTTCTACTGATTGCCTGCTAAGGTAGGATTCAAAACAGTTAATTTCTATAAAATTAAAATTTTGATGCAATTGAAAAGAATCAAAAAAAGTTGTGTTAAAAGTTTTAATTGCAACACCTTCCACTTATAAGTTTCTCCTTACGGTTAGCTCTCCATACTTCATGCTTAAAGACTTAAAGACTGATAACTTTGTGGGATGATTTGGATGAGCTTTCATCATCAGCTCATTGTGCTTATTGTTAAAACCCCGACTCTGTTGTATTTACAATATTGCCGTCCTGAGCTACATACCCCTCTTTGATCTCTTCCCAAACAGCCAAGAGCTTATTTTGCTGTTCTAGTTTCACCAGGTAATAAACTTTAAACTTTTTTGCTTCTGTTCATCACAGTTTCAAGAATTCTGTTTTTTAACCTATATTTCTAATATTGATAATACAGCTTCTGAAGAGCAGAATCTTTGTATTCTCTGTCAACTGCTATGATGTGGAAATTTTTTACCTTTATTTGCATTCTTCCTAACCTGGCCTCTTGCTTTTCTAGCTTAATACTAGCCAGCACAGCACAGCATAATCTCCAAGCAACGGTACCAGAAAAATTAAACCGAACTAGTTTCAGGGCGAGGGTGAGTCAGCAAACAGAAAACAAACTTCTGTGAGTATTGTGCTGATCATGACTCATGGCATAGGGAAAGTGAAGACTTCCCATCCTTGGCATTTAAAAAACGCACAGATGAATCTTTGTTGTGACATTTGATCGACATAGGTAACCCAGTCCAAGTAGGAAGTGGATAGCTGACCTCCTGACACCTCTGTCTTCTGTGAATGCCACTGTCCGTGGATTTACTTGAGTAGGAAAGATTCCCAGGGTGTTGCCATGACTTCCACACAACAAAGAGGAAAACTAATTTTTAGAAACTCTTCTCAGAGCCCGGATGTGAGTGGTAGATCTCTGCTTCAGCTCCTGTTAAGACTGTTTTCATGACGGTGCTCTTGCTGCGCAGATGAGGACCATGGGCATAAGAGTCTTGTCTTGTTTTTGTTGTTGTTGTTATTGTTGTTTTAAAGCAGCATTTAGGATATACAAGACTAAGAAAAGCAAAATTCCAGTGGCTTCAGTAAAAAAGCTCTGTTTTCAAAAGTGACTAAGACATAATAGGCTAGTAGTAAACATTTGCCCACTCGAGTTTGTAAAACCTGTGCTTCTTTCCATGTTTTTCTTGATTACAGCATTCCCTTGCACTTTCCACATTTATTTACATGAATGTGTTTTCCATTGCATGGTCTCTTTCATCTGGTGTCAACATAAGTAGCCAAGAGGGAGAGGAGAGGGACAGAAAGTGGAAGCATGGCAGTTCTCCCTTGCCTAAGGACTAAATATGGAAAAAATAGGTGGTGAGCACTCACGCATTTACAAGTCACACAGCAAATCAGTCAGCAGATCTGCTATTATACCCCAGACCTTTCTGGTCATTCTTGATGCCACTCTGCCTCCATGCTAAAATTAGAAATACAGATGCTGTACAGATGGCCAGACAGAACTGCCTTTCTTCCTGAAAGAACTCATTTCTTTCTAGTAATAATAATCACCAACGTCCAGAAGAAAAGGCATGTAAGTTGCTTTCCAGAATGAAACGTCACCATCACAATCACCTGGATCCTGATCTTATTTCATACAGCATTGCCAGGCTTAATTTTAAGAAACTTGTATTTAGCAATAGCAAGGGGACAGAAGGCAAAACAGACAAATTCATAAGTTACTAAATAGATATAAGGGTTTTACTTCTTTAACATGAAGTCACAGAAAAACCTGCTTAAATTCAAAGGCACAGATGTGACTTTTACCCTACTGGACATTATCAACTACGATGTGATGTTGGACGTAATCAAAGTAATTTCTCGTTATAAGACAGTACTCCTGACCTCAACATAGAAACTGCAGATGATGCCAGCAGCAATGAACCTAAAAATATATCTTTTTTTTTTTTTTTTTTACTTTTTTCTGAGCAGCCTTTAACATCATTCAGCATCCTGAATGAAGATAAAAAATATCTAGAATACTGCTAGGTCCAATAATATTTAGAGGTCACAAACTAAAACACTCATGTGTTTTAATAGTAAATGGAACACGTTATAATGCTGCATACTGAGAACTCAATTTCTACCTTTAATTAAACCTCACAATGCTAAGCCAAATACAGCTAAAATACAGTCAAATACAGTGTGTGCATACATCATTAGCTTTAGATACAAGCACAGAAGATCACCTATTTTAGCAAGATGCTAAGGACAGGAAAATAATTTTAAAATGTCTCTTTAATTTTTTTTTCTTTATTTTTCTGCTGAGGCAGGACAGGGTGGTTTACTTGGTTCTCAATACTTTTCTGGAAAGCTAGTGACAGATGGGAAGGGGGAAAGGTAATTCTGTCGTAAAACAAATAAGCTCAGACCATCAAAGCGTAGATATGTCAGGAGATGAGATGGGAGCCAATTAGTTGCATGTAGAAACATAAGCTGTCTTCAAAATATGTCACAACTGATCTGGATATGAGGCACTTACCGTCAAGTGTAGACAGTCAAATCAGAACACAAACAGTATCAAATGAGGGCAAACACAGTTACTCTCAGCCTTGGCCAAATGTCTGTCAACACTGTTATCGCTTCTCCTTCCTTAGCTCTCAGCAGCTTCACCAAGGTCTAGGACATGCCCATGGCTGGGACACACAGAATTTAAACCTTTTCTGGGGCACCCAGAGTTTGAGTAGAAACCGAAGTTTCTCTGACACATTTTGGTACAGTTCTCAGCAGAGCACCGGTTACCTGCCAACGCATAGCAAGCAAGAAGCAATTTTTTTGGTCCCCATATCCATGGCCCCAAGCATCCTCCTCACCAGGCTCTTCTGCATGAATTCTTTCGTGATATCCTGACACTTGGGTGTTGCAAGCATGGATAGACTAGACAACAAGACAGCAGAAACGGTTGATCTGGATAGCATGCATTTTGTGAGTCAGAAATTTGTATTATAAGATTTGCACTATAATTATAGTGCTATATTTGTGCTGAATTCCTTATTTATTTTGGGTTACTTTAAAATTGTAAATTTCAGCCCAAATAAATTTATATATACATACATATATGAGTGTATATGTGTGTATGCACATACACATACACAGCACCAAGGGTATTTAAACACACGCAGTGCTCTTCTGTGTGCAGATTCCCCCAACATCCTAATCACTGTTGCATCTGGGTATCTTCTAGCAACATATTAAGCACCATTACTAACACATGTCAAGTGTTGTTTATTCTTGCTCTCAATCTGTTTTGATTTAGCGCAGCATCAGGCTAATATGTCCACAGCTGTGTTTAGGTTAGGGAAAAGAAGGCTGGAGTAATACATACTGCAGCTAGAGCAGAAGGCAGCCAGGTCTTCCTTAGTGCTCCCAAGCCATGCCTATTTGCTTCTCAGCCTCAAACAGACCAAGGTGGAAAATCTTATCTCTTGCCCAGGCAGGCTTGCATGGAAAATTTTATCTCCTGCACAGGGAGGTTTGCTGTTACAGAGGGACATTCTGCTTCCTCTGTGGTGGGAAGATGTTTAGTTTGGTCTTTATCTCAGTATTTTAGTCATTTATTTAGACATCAGGAAGCAAGCAACAGTGCACTTGGAGGGCAAAACTGAGACCTTGCATTCAGTGATAATTTTTGGAAGGCGAAGCAGAGAACAGACCACAGAGATGTGTATATTATACTCCGTGTTACCTTGGGGGTGTGCACCTTGTATTCTGCACGTCATGCTATTTCCTACGGGCCAAGGACGTCACGTCCAAGTGTATGGAGTGGGCGTAGCTCAGAGGCACATGGGAAAATGTAAAAGAAAGAGAAGAATGCCATGGCCTCAGCTGTGTCACACCGAAGTAAGTCACAGTTTCCTCTTCTACAGGAAATAACAAAGAGTTTTCCTAATTTTTGTGAATCTGCAAAAGGCTGGCATCAGTAAAAAAAAAAAAAGGGAGCACCTCCCTGCCATGACTTGCACTGGTCAGATGTATACATATCTTAAGCTGCCAAGCATTCCTGGGAATCTTGTGGCCACGTTTTCATTCATTACATTTTAATTTTCTTTCTTCGTTAGTGCCCTTGTTCTTGCCAAACCATTCTGAGCTCTCTGATCAAATCCTCTGCCTGCATATTCATCCTGATGGCCCTTCAACCATTATACCCTGGGACAGAAAGATAGGAAAAGGCTGCAGATGCTTTCAGAAGAGGAGTGGTAGTTCCAGACACAGCACAAGGAGGAGAAGGAACCCTGAAGTTAGAAATGTCAGCATAAAAACAACAGCGGTGGCAGTCAGGACTTCTGGGTGAACCACAGAGAAAAATGAAATAAAAAAAAAAAAAAGAAGGGTTTGGGGGGGGGGGGGGAGTCTGAACTGGTGCCAGAGAGAAAAGCAAGAATAATGAAAAAGAAACGTGGAAGACTGGGCATGATAGAATAAGAGGGATGAAGTTAACTGTGAAAAGGGTGTGACAGAGAAGGATGGCTGTGTCGAGCACTAAGATGACCAGCAGATGGTGAACTGTGGAAAACCTGCCTTGTCCAACACATACAGCTTTTGCACCACGTCCTGACAAGAACTGAAACTGAAGACCAGACTGATGGAGAGGAAGCTCTTTTACAAATCCCTCCAGTTGTGACCAGGGCAGGCAGGAATAGGTGGGATAAATTCATCTGTATATTTATGGGCTGATATTGCTGTGCATGGGATAGCTTTGGGCTGTATCAGTCATCATGGCAGTAGTTCTCTTTCTGCAGCTAAATGCATTTCAGACCCTTCTAAACACTCTTCACAGCAGCAAACTGTTACACCATCACCCCTACTGACACAGAAAGTCTCTGTGTGCTCCTTTCTTCTCTGTCTTTAGAGGAGATGCGTGAAGTCCCACCCCTCTCACTTGCAGCAACTAGGAGGAAACACCAAGGTGTCCCACCTCACGAGTGCAAGCAGCACCAGAATTATCCTTCCCAACAGGAACCTCTGACTGAATTCATTTTCCATGAACCTACCGGGCTGCTAACAACGTAAAGTGGGATCTTTTTGAGCCCCCCTCCAACATGGCATCTGTGCTAGCACTTCCTTCTCAGCTGTGAAAACCGGAAAACAGTGGGTAAAAAAAACATAGTGAACCCTACCAGCCATTTTGCTACCAGGTAACCACTATAGTACAGAGTTTTCACGAGGATTAGAAGAAGAAATATGGTATATCACTGTCTTCATACTCAGGCACTGAGCTCCTTTGGTGATTGACTACCCTTTTCATTGCATTTTAATTGCTCAGTACTGGCACAGTGCTTCTGCTTCAGGAGCAGGATTCCCAGGAGCAACATTATGACATAAAAAAAAATAATAATTAAAAATAATCTTGCCAGCTTTTGTTCTACACGACAAGTAATGACCGTCT
This sequence comes from Anas acuta, assembly GCF_963932015.1. Taxonomy (NCBI): domain Eukaryota; kingdom Metazoa; phylum Chordata; class Aves; order Anseriformes; family Anatidae; genus Anas; species Anas acuta. The sequence goes on from NC_088979.1 coordinate 53,355,964, forward strand.
GAATGAGTCATTTAACCTGTAAAATTTTTAAAGAGATTTTCCTTTAGCAATTTTGTAAGAATGACATTTCCTTATAGGAAGGGCATTCCTTGAAGGAGGAAGGCCCACCCAGAATAAGAAGACCATGGCATTTCTGCACTGGAACATTTCTGAGAAGGCAAAATGGGTAAGTGCTGTGTGCTTCCTCCTGCAGAGTTTCTGTTCAGTGGGAGTGACTTGGTACACCCAGTTGTTTTGTTGGACATGCCTGCACATAAATTAAAGAGCCCAATGTGTAAATATGAGTAAAGAGCTCTTGTGGAAATGAAAACAAAAAAGAAAAGCAACATACTGGGCTCTCTGTAGGCTCCAAAGCCTGTTCCCACTCTTTGTACAACCCTTTAGAGGAGTCCAAAGATGAAATACATCATCAAGCATCCCTGCAACTCATACTTACTCAGAAAGATTTAAGCTGCTGGGAGTCCAGATCAGGTATGAAGTGCCACATGTTGCCACTTCTATATGAACTGGGTGGCATGCAAATACCGTTCTTCACCACAAGGAAAAACTAACACATTAACATAGTGGTGGTATAATACAGCCTAATTCCATGAATGCCTGACTGATAGAGGTCTGCATTGAAGTTGCTGCTGCTGCTGTCTTACAGTAGACAGTAAACAAGTTTGGAGCTTTGCTTCAAGCTGAGAACTATTATAGTCATAAAACAAAATGCTTCGGCCAGGCACATCCTTATTGTTCCAACAGGACCTGATGCTAAAAGCATCATTCCCAGAGCACGCTGAGGGTAGACAGAACTTGTGCAAATGCAACCAATACTACAGAAAACTACACGTCCTGTATCAGATTGCCACTTAAAAAGAAAAACCAACCAAACAAAAAAACCCACACCTAAATCTGGTGGCAGATGAACAAGTAGAGAAGAAAGTAAAGAGGAACCTGGACTCTGTTCCTAAGGCCAGAGAAGAAATCTGTCGTAGCAGGGGCTCCCAAGCTTGTGGCTTGACCAGTGAACTATCGCAGCTCCCAATGCTTGTATAGGGAAATTTTAGCTGCCATGGCAACCACTTTTTCTGGTTGACTACACTGTGATAAATATTCGATTAAACCCTTTCTATTTATGTCTCCAATGTAAAGCGTTTATATATTGAAACAGTAAATTTAAAGGTTTTGCTACCTAACCATGCAGCAACCAGCACAGTTGAGCCCTGGCGTGGATGAAAGGCAGCACAATTAAATAATAATAAGTGACAGAAGATGGAGAGTCAGAGTTGCAAAGGAAATGGGAAAGGGATGCTCTTTTGGTAGTAAGATGGACAGATGAACCTAGGTACATATTTTTTTTTTTTTTATGGTTTTCGAAGGAAAGGTTAATTTCAGGTTAAGGAAAGCTAAGTAATTTCAAACAGACAATCAGAATATTTTTTAAACATAAAAATAATATTTTATTTTTCTTTTGCTGTTTTTCCCCATTTTTTTGACACAATTTAGTGAATCAAGAACAAATTATATTCCCAGAATTACCTTTTTTCCCATAAAAGACTATGATCTAAACATTTTGCAATATATTTAAAGAAAACTATGATCTGAGAGACTAACAGATTTTATTTTTTTTTCTATTTGGCATATTTTTTTCCCTGCCCTATCTTTCTTTTCATGCTGATTCAGCAACAGAGCTCATCTGCCTATCCCCACAAAAAACAAACAAAAAAAAAAAGTTCAGAATTTGTTAGACCTGAGACTTTTCATTTAGATTTTGTTAGGCCTGAAGGAATCTCTCACCATAATTGTTTCTCTGGGCCCACATTTAAATTTATCGCTGGTTGGCTTTTTATCAACATCGCCTTTCCATGACTAGCAGGCATTGTTTCTCGGCTCCTCTTGGACTACAGGTTCATGTGTTGTTTTTAAACTGAGTCCAAACCAGTGCTTCCAAAACTTGTGGTACATGGGGCTCATGTTTTTTGTTTTTTTTTTCTGAACTAAAATTGGATGGCAAATGGCAGATATTCCTGACTTAGCCTGCTGGGCCCATAACTCAGCTCTGGGGGCCAGAGCTCACACCTCACCTCGCATGACCTCCTGTATGAAACCTTCTGCAAATTGCTTCTGTAAGTAGGACCACAAGCAAAACAGATAGACTCTGAGAGACCAGGAATAAAAATGTAGGTAAAATGCCAAACAAGATGGTTTTCAAACAGCTTTTCAAACTGAGGATGGTGTATTTATCACTGGATTTAGGCAGTACCTGGCTTAAAGGTTTTTACTCCTGATCATATAAAGCAGCATTTTTGGCCTTCATTTTTGTCCTTCCTGCATTTTTCAGGCTGAGGACAGAACTAACAAAAAACTTAAATGAAGCACTGTACAGTGTAACTCAACACTCCTTGTCTCATTTATGTTTCTTATTTGTTGCAGGGTTATAAAGCTTTGATAGTTTATGAAGGGTACTCAGAATAGATTTTTTCTAATGAATGTGGTACTGGCAAGATTTTTTCCATAGTTTTTAATAGTTGCTTTTTCACTCTGCACCCTCAAACTTTCTATTTTTCTTTCCCTTAAGGGCTTCTCTTTTTGAAATTTGGCACAGTATTGGGATTTTTCCTCTCCTTTGTCTCTTTGAAAGTAAAAGGTCTGCTTTGTTCATGTTCTTTCACATAAAAGAAATTATCAGTAACATCTGCACAAACACTGGAATAATTAACCTTTGCATTTTTATTAGAAGCAGATCTTTCTGATTACATATAGGCATTGCTGTATTAGTCAGAGTCTTGCAGTCAAGATGAAGAGCATGCACTGCGCATATTCTTACAGCCAATCCAGTCAGTACCCTAAAGAAACTACATGCCATTGCCTCCTCTCCTGCCCCCAAACAGATCTGATGTATGAAAGATCCCAGCAGGTAAAAGTAATTCTTAAATATTTAACCATGAGTGTATTTTCAAGAAATTACAGAGGAATATGCATCCTTGCTATACCTCCACACAGAACTTGATTACCAATGGCCTGATATCAATGGGTGGGGGTCTCCCACATCAGTGGGGACCAGCTTTAAAAGAGTTTCCCCCTAACCTGCCATCTTGAACATTAAATACATGCTTCATGCACATGGGCTTTTAATCATGGTGTGAAAGATGAGCAGCAAGAGGTAACAGCTTTCCCTGCTGTCGTCCGTGGGTTTCCCTGGGGTATACCTGACAGCCCTGCTGGGGGAGACTCCTGAACTCATGCCTACAGGCCTAGCCTGCCCAAATGCTGGCCTGGGGCAGGACCTTTCTGCCTTCCCATCCCACCATGAGATGTGTGCTTCCCTCCACCCCTGGCCTTTCCCAGGGGGTCTGGGTCTCTTTTTGGATGCTCCAAATCCAGAAGAGCTCAGGCTACCTGAGGGCTGAAGAGACAAGAGAGTGAAGCCAGGAGAAGGGAGAACACTGGGCAGTAAGGCCCAGTCTGGTGCAGACAACACAGAAATTTGGCATCTAACAGGGTAATCAGGTCTTCACTGCCAGAGGTCTGGAAGACTCAGCAATATCGGATGAAACCTCCCTGGCTCTGCCTTTCACAGGAGACTCCTGAATAATGTCTTCTTTGCCTATGGCTTTCAGCTCCAGCCAGCTCAGCCCAGGCAACTCAGCCAGGTAACATGGTTAGCACAGCATACAATTATCTAATGAGAAAGCCCTGAGGATAAAACAATATATCTAAGCTCTCTGCAGCGCCTCTGGGCCTGCTCCTGTGTTTCACCCTTGTTGCAGAAGGAGCTCACAGCCTGTTTCAGGCGCAGCCCTCTGCCAAAACCAGGCTTTGGTGTTCTTCCAGGACAAATCCACGAATAATTTCTTTTTTTTTTTTTTTTTTTCCTCACACACAGGAAAGCAAAGTTTATTTTCTGTCAGAGGTGGTGCCTTTCCCCATCGCCAGCCTTGCCAGGCCGAGTGCATTTCTAAGAGTCCTGGAAGCATTTTCCAATTCCCCAGAGCAAGCAGGCCGGGTTGCAGAGGTGGCTCCATCCCTGCCCTGGCGTGGCAGGACACGCAGCCTGCACCAGAGGCCTTGTTTCCTGATGCCCTTCTACAGAGCACCACCACATCTGTACGAGTAAAATAAGCATCACCAGGGACATGATTTTAGGACAGTGCCAAATTCTGGCCCTGCTAGGCACGGTTTGGGAGCTGGTACAGACAGGGCCATAACCAGCAGGCAGCCTGGATGCAGCCACCTGGTCAGGGGTAAAAGGGGTTTTCACAAGGTGGATGTGAGCTGATCAGTACCACCTGGCTTCACTGGCACATCTGATTTACCAGAGCAGATGTAGCCAGCAAGGCTGCAGGTGCCTCTGGCAGGCAGCAGTGGCTATGGAGGCAACAGGCAGATATGCTCAGTACATGGCGAGTGTCAGGCCTGTCTCCTTCTGACTTAGCTTTCTCCTTCATCCTCTCTAGGCCAAAACAGCTCACCCCACAACAAAGGAATTGCGCCTCCTTCCTTCCTACCCACCTGCCTACCAGTACATAAACATCAGGCAGGAAGGGGACACAGGCAAGCAACTGTGTACAAGGAACCAGGTGAAATAAATAGAAGAGATGCTTAAAAGAGGTGACTATGCCATCTAGGTGACACAGACTATGCTGAATGGTGTTCCCTTCCTATACAGTCTGGCCAGAAACTAGGTAGGAGTAAGACAACTAGTGGTTCACCTTGTCACACCTCATCCCTCTGAAGCACATTACCACTGCACTTTTTGGAGAAGATGAGCCTAGAGCCAAGCTTTGAAGCTTCCAAGATGCAGGCTGGTTAGAGATGGATGGGAAGCATCAGAAACAGCCATGAAATATGGGGAATATTTGACTTCTCTTTTCCATGTGTTTTACAGATCAACTTTTGATGGTGCTGATGCCTACTCAGGTGCCAATGCTGAGCCACGTGCATGAAGCATGTATTTAATGTTCAAGATGGCTGAAGGAATAAAGGAAGGAGGGCCATGCCCAGGCAAACACAAGCCATGAGAATGCAATGTTGCATTAAAATGACATCAGTCTAATGGCACTGGCTAATACACAACAATTAGCTGGTGGGCAGCAGGAGGTCATCATTCAGCTCTGCTTCACAGAGCTGTGTGTGCCTCTGAACTGAGTAATATTATTTTCTGTTTTATCTACCCTTTCTTCTGACATTAATATGTTCTTAATAAGCTTACCTCTTCCTGTTATATTTGTTTATACAGGGCTTTGGCCTTGGATCCTTCCCAGAAAAGCTCTAGTGGGACAGAAGCCCCTTGATTTAAAGCTGGCAGGGGTGCCTAGATGCCTGGACCCTATATTAATTTAAATGATACAGTGTAAATATCTGCATGACTGAGTTTGTGGGCTTTATCAGCATGAGCAATGATTACTGATGCTTATCAATTAAGGCAATCCACATGATTACATTGCAAGATAATTTGAAAAAATACATTTTTTTTTTTTTTTTTTTTTTTTGCAGGGTTAGGATCTTAGTCCCTATCTTTGTGAGTTTTTAGAAGATACTTTGTGAGATGCAATAAGCTTCTTAGGTAACATATTATCCTCCACAGACCCAATCATTGGCACTTTTGTAACAAGCTTGAATTGACTCCATTACAAATTTTTCAGCAAAATCACTGTAGTATAGTTTAAAAGAAGAACAGGGATTTTTACAGGGCTTGGAGTTTTTGTGTTTCAAATAGAGAGTAGTTTTAATACATATCAATTGCAAGAACAACATCCATTTGAAACAGCATGGAATACATGGGATAGATATTTTAAAACAGATAAAATTTGCGTGAGCCCCAAACCTGAGATTCCAAATACAATCTAAGTCAAACACCTTAGCAAAATGTTGTTCTTGCTCCATCTGAACCTGGAGGTAATCAAAAGATTTAAGACTGTCCCCAAGGAAGGTAAAATCTCTGCTCCTATTCAAACTATTCAAGAAACAGGGGAACTGGTAGACCTGCTGTTCCTCCTTTGCAACAAAGAATGGGACTTCTGTTACTTTGAAACATTTGGAAATTAGATTAAAAGATTTTGCAGATGATCCAGTCATTAGCAATGCAGGAATTTTTAATTTGTAAAGCTGGCCTAGTGACAATGACTCCCTTAAGACCCTGGGAGAAAGAAGTGGTTCCAGCAGCATGGTCACACTGCAGTCATCTTTTGGAAAATGAAGGCTAAGAAGGCATTGAAGCATTGCCACAAGAGAAAGAGCACAAATCTGCATCCAGAAAGTGAACCCTGCACAGATTGTTTCTGTACTGTATGGCAGAAGGTATTGATTTCCTCACTCATGTGGAAATTATAAAGATGTTGTATTATTTTTGCCTTAACATTGCCCGGAAGAATCCCAACAAGTTTTGCACCCTGCAGAAGGAGTTGTCCCACTAAGTGCTGATATCAATTAGGATTGGAGACAAAACCAGATGGAAGCTTTTCTGCTTTACCAATTCTGAGGGATAAGGAGAATGCAAACACAAACTGTCTACACCAGCCTCTGTTTAGATAGTCCCTCACACCAAAACTATTCCAGCTCTTTATCCTGTTACACTGGACAACGTAAGACACAAAAAAACTGAAAGATGAAACTAGATGTTAGGTGTCTCTCCATCCAACTAAGTCCCTTACTTGCTAGACCCCAGGATCAGGCCTGATGTCTTTTCTGAAATCACAAATCTTGCATTGGCAGTGGGGGGTTGAAGTGTATCTCCATCCCAGCTGCTCCATAATCCACTGGTCACATAGTCTGCAGGATTTACCTAGGAGTTGTGGGTTTGGTTTAACACAAGTTTTGGAAGGGATTTCCAATTCTTTGCTGACTGTATCAATTAATATATTACTATTACAATCTGATTACTTCCTTTTTTTTTTTTTTTTTCATTTATTCCTCTTCCCCATCTTTGCTAAGGAAGTGACAAGCCAGTCATTTTCATCCTAATATATAATTTATGTACTAAGCATAGAACTGATCCAGGCTTCACTGGGGCACTTAATCGGATGCTTAAACCCAGGAGACACTATTACAGACCGCCCTTTGACGCTCTCCCATAACAGTCTCACGTGTGCCTTAAGCTTAAAACCTTCTGGTAATACAAATCCCATTCTTGGTGCTCATCTCTCCCCAGTCAATGCAGAACAAACTCAGGCACCTGCCCAGGCACTCCTGACTGGATGGTGGCTATCACAAACCCCATGTCCCCATCAGCTCCAGCCCTTCGTTTTGGGTTCATACTGGCATACCATTAACATCTATCTCCTTCTTTACATACAGCTGATCCACATTTTCGTTCTTTTTCCTCATTTACTTTGTACATCTCCAAGACCTTTTGTCGTTTACTTTGAGGTTCTCTGCGAGCTTTGATCCAGTTTGATTTTTGGCATTCCTAATATTTTTCCCTTGCATTCTGAACCACAGATAAATATTTTGGTGGGCTAAAACGGTCTGCTATTCATTTTTCCCTATTCATTCAGTAGGTCTGAAGCTGTTTTTTCCCCTCTTGTATAGCTACAGGCTACCGGCTTCCTCTACATTCAAACTCCTAAATTTCCTAATGCAGATAATTTTTACCGATAAGCCCTATGAATTCAGCACCACTTCTGCTTTCAAAATCAGTGAACTTAGTTGCAAAACTACCTTAATTATTCCCTGTATCAAAAGCTGAATCATCTTATGACCACTTAAAGGTAATTCCCCACAACCAGATCTTCTGTAAAGCACACATTTCAAAACCAAGTTTAAAATTACATCAGTTCCTGATGCTTAAGTTAGTATTCAGAGAAGAATCTGTCTTTTCTCACGGTCAGAAATAATCTGCCCTACTGCTACTAAAAACAGGAAATACGGACTTTCAAGGTACATCTGAAAAGTTTGTGAGCATGTGGCGGAATAAAACAGCTCAGTTGGCTAACATGTGGAGATGATATCTGTCTGTGTCTCAAAAGGTTTTACATTACAGTACAGACTTGTAGTAAAGGGCTGGTCAAGGCAGGGAGAGCTGGCACAAAAGGATCAAAGAACAGAGATGAGCAAAAGAGGCAAATCAGGAACAGTCAGGAAAGCACACTGGCATTTGTGGCCAAAGCACTGTGTTCTTAGAAAATTTAATTCCATCATAGTGATTCCAAATTCTCACAGCTATTCAGTTTTTGGATCAAACCACCAAAGTTAGTGTTCCTCTGCAAAGACTGAGCTTGGTGGTGTTTACCAATGTTACGCAAGAGAGAGTGGTAAAACAGAGCTTTTTTTCTTTTTTCCTTTTTTTTTTTTTTTTTTTCCTTTTTTTTCCTTTTTTTCTTTTTCCCGAAGAGCATGTTTTTCACCACTGTTGAAATCTGCAACCTATCAACAGGAAACAAGAGATTGGACTGACACCTGATTATAGCTGTCAAAGCTGAAGTCCTCTACTTTCTAAGCCCACTGCAAATCTGTTGAAAGGCACAGGGGGAAATACTGGAACATTTGGCGTGCATGTGCAAAATAATAGAGTCTGGCATGGCATCACTCAAACAGTTGTAAAATACCTGCTGCAGAAGCTATTTCCACTTAGTCCCTTCCAAATCTTTGAGAACCATTTGGTTTTGGGAATTTGGCCAATCCCAAAAGCAAATGATAGCTAACAAGTTTGGCAGTGCCAGGGAGATAAAAAACTGGAAAGGTTGTAGTTGTTAGACTAAATGAAAAAGTGTTTTTTGTTGTTGTTGTTGTTCTAGAGTCACTAAAGTTGTCAGCAGTCTTATTTTGCCTTACATCTATATGCTGCTTACTCTTAGAGTCCAAAAGATGTGAAAGCTTCCAGGCTGAATTATCTCTTTCCTGAAAGAACTCAATATTAAAGAAAGCCACAAAGGCAACTTTTGGATGCAAGATGAAAGACGATTAAGACAACAAGGTGATGCTGACTTGGACAATAGAAGTGTTTTCAAAGCTCTTCCCCTTGGTGCTGCTCCATCAGACTCAAAGAGTACTGCTGATCATATCAGTCACTCCGGGTGAGGATCAAGGTTTGGTTCAGGATGTCCAGGAGCAACAAATGTTGGCAATACAAATCCTCTCCTCTCTTCTTCTCTCCTCCTCTCTCATGGTCCTGCTTGTCTTTCAGGAAGGAGGAGGTGGGAAGATGGAAAGGAGAAGATTTTCCTCAGCCCGGGACCAAGGACCAGCTGGGTGAAGGCACAGCTCTTCTGGCATGCACTGTACTCCTGAACCTCTAAGAAGTCATCTCCACACTGGAATACAAAATGTTCATCCCTGCCAGAGCTTCTCAACAACAAAACTGTCAGTTCTCAACTGTTCTTGCAAGAGCTTCCCAGTGATATCATTCCCTTTTCCTGCCTCCATCCTTCCTTTCCCCAGCCAAATGTAATAATAACAGTAAACTACCAACAGTAGGCAATGTATGCAACAATTAAATATATTTTCACAAGAAGCTGCTTATTTTTCTCTGGTTGCCAAAGGAGAGAGCAACACAAAATTAAAACACGTATTCCCCATGATAAGCTGTGGGAGCATGACAATAGTCTGTTTTTCAAGCACCACGAGACACATTTGGCTGCTTCTGTCGAATTAACCATAGCACAGAAGAGGAAAGGATGGTCAGTAAATCTAAAATCATCTGATAATGATTCTAAGGTTTAAAATCTTAAGGAAGAATAAGTTTTAATGTTGAAAGGTGTCCTGGTTTTGGTTGGGTTAAAGTTAAGTTTCTTCCTAGTAGCTGGTATGGTGCCATGCTTTGGATTTAGGATGAGAATAATGCTGGTAACACACCAATGTTTCAGTTGTTGCACAGCAGTGCTTACACAGAGCCAAGGACCCCTGCTTCTCATGCTGCCCTGCCAGCGAGGAGGCTGGGGGTGCACCAGAAGCTGGGAGGGGACACAGCCAGGACAGCTGGCCCAGGCTGGCCAGAGGGATGTCCCACACCTTGTGGTGTCACGCTCAGCAGTAAAACGAGGGGAGTTGGCTGGGGGGCTGCCACTGCCTGGGGTCTGACTGGACATCAGTCAGCGGGGTGGCAAGCAATTGCACTGTGCATCTTTTTTTTTTTTTAATTCATTTTTTTTCTTTTCCCTTTCTTATTAAATTGTTCTTAGCTCAACCCATGAGTTCTTGAACTCTTTTCCTTTTTTTTTTTGATTCTCTCCTGCATGCCACTGGGGGGGGAGGGAGTGAAAGGCTGTGTGGCGCTTAGCTGCCCGCCAGGTTAAACCACAACAAAAGGTCATCCAACTAGTTATTTCCAACTGGACTGGATTTACCATGCCAAAGAGGCTGATCCTGTGCAAAACTGACTTGTCTAACATGACCTTGTTTCTTAATTCACAAGTACTAGTACTTTTACCAGGACTTTCCTGTACTTTAAAAATAAATTTAAAAATAAATAAATTACTGTATATCATTTAGGATTGTAAATCAGTAAGTCTTTGACATAGTTAACATCAAATATTATTTCATTTTAACAGTCATTTGTAAAATAACACATGGGGATTGCTCAATTTCCAGTTCTGGAAAATCATGCCTTTATAAAGTACCCAAGGGTCATAACTGAATATGAGTTTCCAATGTAGTGCTGTGGAAAATAAAGTTAAAGAGATTCTTCTGGATAAAAAACTAGAGTAGGGCACTGGGACAGGAAATAGCAGACTATAACTTTGCATTTTGGTGCCCATAATTTGACAAGAATACTTAAAAATTGGAAAAGATGCAGAAAAGAGCCCCAGAAATTTTCTGGAAGTCCAAGAATTTACTTCACTCAAGAGACTAAAAGGGCTTAATGTGTTCAGTTTATGAAAAACATAACTGAGTGTCAATTATACTCTGCTCCAGTATAAAATTATTTCCAGATTAGCCAATGCTGAGGCTGTTTGATAAGCAAAAGAAGAGACAGAGGATGCTGAAGATGAATTTAAATATTGAACAAACTGCCCTTGGAGCAAACTGCTCAGTAACATCAACCTACAATGGATAAAGTAGCAGCTTCATCCATTAAATCAGAAGCAAATGCCTTCTCCAAAGACAGGCTGTAGTCAGACTAGCCTCAACAAAAAGGGGAAATAGTTGAAATCTAATTCAGTTTGTGACATATGGAAAGGTACTGCAGTATCAAGAACCAGTAATACACATGGGGGACAGGTAACAAGTGATGGAGATGTAGCATAGCAACTCTTTTATTCAGCAACTTGCCCTATGAACAACAGAGTACTGAACAGGGTCAAGATCCCACTGAGTAGCTTCCCATCACTGCATTCATCTGCTGTTTTTTACAAGACAGGTGAAGCTGGGCTCAGCCCGTGGAGCACTGTGATCATGCCTGAATGGCTCCTGACAATTCTGGGAGGCATTAATGTGGTTAGCGGTTCCCAGTCAGGTGTGTGAGTCATGGGCAATGGACTGCCTGGATGTGGTTTTAATTAGCAGCGGGGGTGGATTTAAGAAACAAGCTATAGCCGCTGGGCATAAGGCCAGTTGGGTGGCAAGCTCTTTATACGCCAGCAAACAAAGAGCTGTGCCACACCTCTAGCTCCTCGCACATGCTCTCCACCTGGTCTGTTTGGAGTAGTGAGGCAGATGTATTCAGTCACCTCGCTGCTCCTGGCAAGCTTGAGGACATTGGCTCACTGGGCTGAGACATTCAGAAAGGGTGTGTGAACAACACTGGCTTTCTTCAGTTTTATACTCCTGGGGTCTGGACAGTATCATAGCTTGGCCTAATGCATTGCTACCTGAAAAGTGAAGAGGTAAAAGATTTCTTCTGCATTGCAATAGGCTTTTCTTTGAAAGGAAGAGTGGAGACTGACACTGGATGTGAACAGTGACAAGCAAAATGCTAATAGCCCTACTGAAGATAAATTCTCAACATAAAAGTGCTTAACTACCAAATTCTTCTTTCAGGATCGTATGAGACAGTCACAGGAACTGATGCCTGAATGTATATACATAATTCTGTGTTTTGTGCTTCAGCTTTAGTGGAAATTGCCTAGCCTTTATTGTCAAAGAGGTAGTAAATAGCCTTATGTGAGTAAGAGAGTTTGGTGTTGCTCAAGTGAACTTGCCTATCATGCTCAGTATCTCGGTTATTTAAGACAAAAGGAATACATATCTGTGCTTATGAGCAGATATGTTTCTACTGCCTTTGGGGAAAGAATGACTAGCAGCATTGCAAAAGTCATCAGAGTTGCACACTGGCAGGTGCCCAACAGGTGCAGTAATTCAGTGGAAAGGCTGGTTCCCTGCCACACCAGAATGGGAAGTGGCCTCAGTGGAAGCACCCCGTTGAAGGAGGTAGGAAGGGGAATCATTGCAGAAAAGCAACAACCCTTTTTTCCTTCTTGCCTAAATCCCATGTGAAGTGATAGCATCTCAGAGGGCTGGTACCATAGCAGGCTGGCAGGGGGAAGAGAGGGGTTTGCACTGTTCCTTATGAGATAGGCTGAAGAGGAGACGTGGAGAATTTTGCAATCTGATTAAGTGTTGTAATTTTTAAAAGTTGTAATATTGTGAAGGTATTAAAATGTTTTCAGACCTGCAAAACATAGTATTAGGAAAGTCATTCATTAACTCATTTGCACTATTAATTCTCATATCATTACTTTATGCCAAACTATCTTATGCAATTTTGATATAATTGGTGAATTCACATGGCTGATACTTATCTTAAAAATTTACACTCCTACTTCTGGTATATTCTTATCATTATGCTTTTATTTTTTTTTCCTGCTCTGTGCCCGTACTCAATGATGTGACACAGCACTCGGGAAGGAACGATTATTTGCATATGCTTTTAAATGCACTCATTCATAACTACTAACGCGATCAGATATCGTGAACTATGTATAGTCAGGATTACTGATTAGTCAGTCCTACTGTAATTTCGGCCGCTAATGCACAGATATTTAGATAATGGCTTCTGAGGACACGGCTCCGCAGGGTGGGGAGGAGGCAGGGAAGGGCCCAGCAGCCAGGGCCTGTCCCACAGCCCCAGCTGGGAGCAGGGCAGCCTGGGGAGCCATAGTCCATGGTGACAGTGACCCAGGTCAGACACAGCCCAGTGATCGGTGGCAGGCCCCTGGTGATGGGGCAGGTCCGAGGTCAAGCTGGGAAATGGTGCCAGCAGGCCAGGGTTCAGGTCCGGATCAGCGGCCCATGGCCCGGTGCGGGCTGGGCTGTGAGGCAGCAGGAGCAGTAGTTCAAGCAGGGCCAAAGCCCCAGAGCCTCGGCTTAAAAGCAGATCCCACAGGGAGGGGAGGGTCCCTGGATGTGGCCTTCCCACAGCACAATGCTGGCTGGAAGCCTCTCCACAGCTCCGGTGGGAGCATGGCTGCAGTGTTCATGAGGTGGCCCCAAGCCCCAGCAGCCAAACCTCCAGCATGGGCCCTCACAGGGGTTTTCTTGAGGTTGAGGTCATTTGGATTGCAGACTAAAGTGTTTCTTTTCAGCACTGGGATGTTTCTCTTCAGTGTTTATGTTCATCTGAAGCAATATTTCTGTCACTATCCTATCTCTCTGTTTCCTAGTCTCCTGCCTTCTTCATCAGTGTTTTAGTCATTTCACTTTGCATTTGCCATCTCCTGAAGCATTGAACACTTCAGTCCACAGCACCCTGATGCTTGTTTATGTCTAATCCTACTGATTTCAGTAATGCCATCGACATACTGTAGCACAGACCACTTCTAATAGTGCTAATAGTCTAATAGCTTCATTTGATGAGTTCAGTCTATGAAAAACACTTGTTTTTGAAATGTCTTCCTCGAGCCCGTCATTTCATCCATGTCTGCTCAGAAGTTCTCAGCAAAGCACAGTTACTTTTAAATACATCCTGGCTCACAGCACTGATCAAATTTACGACTTGTCCTACAATTTCTAATTCGCTGCATTTCAGTGTTTTGCATTTTGTAGTTTTATACAGATGCAACAGCCATTTTGACTTTCTGCTACTCACTGCAAGTCTAGCCAGAGTAGGCCAACAATAACAGTACACTTAAAGATAGCAAATATCATTAATCCAAATATGTTTGCTAATGTTCAGTGTCAACAGCATAAACTAAGGAGACTAATGCAAGATCGACCAACAGTCAAATTGCCCCGCTCATCTATTATCATTAATGTCCAGGTAAGGAACATGATGAAAAAAAATAAGTTTAATCCTGTGTATTTTTATTCTTCCACCAAACACTAATTCAAACCGATTGTTTGAAATCCCAGCCATTCTTTTCAAATATTCGTAAAGTAATAATGTAAGTAATGTACAAGACTTGGTAGCTTGCCTATTAACTATAAAATGCTTTAAAATGTAGCAAAGCATAGTTTTCTATCTATATGGATATTGAATATGTACATTTACTGATATGCATATTCATGTATATTCTTAAATGCATATATACCTAGCTTATTTAAAGTTAGTCTAAATCCTGAACTGGGTTACCTGCTGTCCCTATATATTCTCAAAACAATTCTCCTTGTGATGAGTATATGAGATTTCTCTTTCTGTACTGTAGCAATATAGCAACTGTACTAAAGAATAATAGTATTATACTGTAATCATAGAATGGTTTGGGTTGGAAGGGACCTTAAAGATTACCCAATTCCACCCCCCTGCCATGGGCAGGGACACATCCCACCAGCCCAGGCTTCCCAAAGCCCCATCCAGCCTGGCCTTGAGCACCTCCAGAGATGGGGCATCCACAGCTTCTCTGGGCAACCTGTGCCAGGGCCTCACGACCCTCAGAGTAAATATTTTCTTCTTTATATATAGTCTAAACCTACATATTTTTAATTTAAAACTGTTAACCTGCTGTCCTAGCTGTCACTAGATTCCCTGACAAAGAGTCCCTCCCCAGCTTTCCTTTAGGCCCCCTTTAAGTACTGGAAGGCCACCATAAGGTCTCCCTGGAGCCTTCTCTTCTCTAAGCTAAACAGCCCGAACTCCCTCAGCCTGTCCTTGTAGGAGAGCTGCTCCAGCCCTCTGATCATCCTTGTGGCCCTCCTCTGGACTCATTCTAATATGTCCACGTCCTTCTTGTGCTGGGGCCCCCAGAGCTGAACGCAGTGCTCCAGGCAGGGTCTCTCATGAGCAAAGTAGAGGGGGAGAATTGCCTCCCTCCACCTGTTAGCTAGATCTCTTTTGATGCAGCCCAGGGTACGGTTGGCTTTCTGGGCTGCAAGCACACATTGCCGGCTCATGTTGAGCTTCTCATCAACCAACAGTCCCAGGGCCTTTCCCTCAGGGCTGCTCTCTATCCACTCATTGTTCGGCCTGTATTCATATATTATTGATCTGTGTCTGCAACGCTCAATAAAAACAATAGATTTGTAATGAGCATAAAGACTCTGAGATTACCTTCTCTAGCTGTGTATGTCACCCAGCACTTCGTGAATAATAAGGTGAGCAGCAAATGTCTCAAACTGAAACTATTTCATACTGCTGTAACTAGATGTTGTCCTTTTGCTATAGCAAGCTGTGAAATTGTCTACTCCCTCAACTTTCCTATTTTCAGTGATTTCATTGCTCCTTGAATCTCCTCTGTATTTTGTGCCCGTTCACCCTCTGCCATCTACCTTGTTTACCCAGAGTTTCCAGGGTGCATCCATCTGGAAGGCACGGGAGGATTGGGCGCTCAGCTGGAACGCACCCTTCCTACTTTCAACACCATCTCTCACTTTGCTGCCAGTTCTCAGGAACCAGTTTTGTGTTTGTGTTATTATCCCAGACATATTTCCATAGAACTTAGCCATTGCCTACATTATGTACTGATGCCTCCAGGCTTTTTGATTTCTTCACCACTTTATACACTGCTTTTACTTCTTCAGCTTCCCCACAAGTCTTGAGTCACTTACGCTGTCCCTGTAAATTCTTGTCTTACTGCTTGTCCAACTTCTCTGTGGTTGTTTAGTCCTTTCATAACTACCTCCACACAGCCCAGGATCAATTATCAAGATGACATCTGGATTGCATATAGGGTTTGTTTTTTTTTTCCTTTTTCTTTCTTTTCCTTTATTTTTTTAATTTAATTTTATTTTTATTTTACCATAGTTATTCCCACTACTAATTCAGTTTAGCAAAGTGTGTACATCTTCATGAGGAAACCATACATTGTCAGCTGACAGATCTGTATCAGCCAACTTACTCATTCAGCAAGCAGGTTACGACAGCTAACATAGGCTGAAGTAAAAATCATAAGATGCGTGCTATAGCTTACTGGTATTAATAACATCTTTGCCCTGCTGCAAAGGTGTCAGCTGTATTTTAAAACTGTGATTGGACTGATTTCAAAAGGAGCTATCAGCAGTAAAGGCTGTATCACGCGGTGCTCGTGCAACAGAGCTGGCGATATATCACATGATCAGGTAGTGTCTTTTGTGGAGTTTTGGAAAAATGGTTCAAGAAAGGCCTATAGCAATGCTTTCCCTTTCCCGACTTCATATTTAAATACTCACTAAGCTATCGACTGTTTTCCAACTTTTGTGTGTTCAGTAACAAAGAAAAGAAGTTTTTGATGTAATGGAAAACACCATTAACAGGTTAATTTTCAACTTTGCCTTGAACTTCTTAAATGACTGATTAACTTACTTCCTGACAGTTTATAGAAGAAATGAGGGTTGTAAACAGGACTGCTTACTTCTTTCTTATCACCTAAGTATCTGTTTAATTTATTCATCACTTACACAGTAACTGCCCCGAAACAATGCACAGTGAAGTGCTTCTAACCATGAGCTCCACAAAGCCATCCACTAGAATTGGGATAAAGGCCAAGAAACCACTAAGTCCTCCTCAAGCCCTAAAAAACATAGCCTGCAGTTCAAGTGGTGCTTGGTGCTTTCCACTATTCTATATTTCTATGATTCTATGATCAAGTGAGTCACTTTTAGTGTCCCATGAGCACGATGCTCCTGACTGAATGCACTGGATACGGCCTTGCTATAGGCCTATCAGCTAGGAGCGAGAAGAGAAAATTTCTTAGGAGTTTGTGTTACAATCATCTAGAAGCAGAAATGTACAGCCCCTTCCTAGCTTGGCTGCAGTTTAAAACAAGGTGGTCTGACTGAGAAGGCATCACTTTCTTTAGCCCATGTCACAAAGAAGCAACCAGGGAGCCCTGTCCTGCTGAGCCCCCATAAGCTCATCACAGGCCACAGTGCTAAGGCTCACTGCTGTGCACTGCAAAAGGCAGAGCAGGGAGGGATGGGGCAGTGTTTGTACCCAGCCACCTTTGGTTTCTGAGCCCAAACAAGCAGCTTCTCATGATTTTCCGGATCAGCTAAAAGAGCACTCACGAAAAGTCCAGAACAGGGCCTGAATTCAGTATCAGATGCAAAATATGTCTCTGATCACCAAGCATTCTGCCAACACCACTGTCACAGAGCTGGTTTGATGATAAAAAAAAAAAAAAAAAAAAAGTAAAATTGGAAGGCAGAGGTTGAATATAAATTAATGTTAACTCTCAGAAAACTCTCAGGAACTCTCTACTTCAAATATTTAATATATAGGTCAAATATTTAATATATATATATATGACCCATTTCTGTGCTCTCCTTGATACCTTTTTCAAAGTTAGTGAAAAGATATATGAAGGATTTTATGAAGGTTAACCCCTGCCATAAGACAAATATGTCACTGAATTATTTGACAGCAAAGGGAGAATGATAGCTGTCTGTGTAATATGGTCCTCATCATTAAAATTACCTGCTATATTGTAGTGTCACTGTGTAGCAAAACCGCTTTCCATGTATTTGAGGCTGGCTGTGTTAATAAAAATCTTTTTGTTTGCACCTGATGTGTGGGATGTGGGTTTACTACTCTGAAAAGAAATTCCTTCTCATAGTGTAATTCTCTGGTCTGTATAACAATACTTTGGGGAAGTATAAATGAAGTGGAAGTATCAAGCAAAAGACACAAGAGTCTTTTTAGAACTCCTCTTGGTCTTTACATAGAATATCAACGACGTTTTATTATCCTTGGTGACCTTTGCTTGAGATTTGGGAAGTCTACAGAAAAGCTCAGATGCCAAAGTTTGGTGTGGCGTTTATCACAGTTGCAGAAGGGAAAAGCAACATGAGAAGTATCTGAGGGGGGGAAAAAAAACAGACTGCTGTCACTGTTGAAAGTGATGATGCATACTCAATACCCTGGGTGATTGCACATCACCAAATGGCATAATGCAAGACCAAAGAGAGGAGATATATGCTTCTTTTTAAGAAAGGAGGCCAAGAAGGGCCAGAGCATGAAGACAGCAAGAATAAAGCTAGAAGTTAGCATCTCAGAAGCCTGAAGACCACATATGTCTGTGAAGCCATGTGCAGAGCCCACAGGAGTCAGTTGAGTTTACTCAGGAACTGGAAGCAGAATAGCTGCTTCGGTGTGGTGCTGAGCCCAGGCTGAATTGCTCTGCTAAGAATCAGTGCCTACCACTGTAAGGATGACACATTATTAAATCTATGGTATTCTTTGGGGATTCTTCATGGCACGAGGTTGCGGGAGCTCAGTCAGTGGTAGGACAGATGTTCCTGCACCATGTTCACCGAGCAGGGAAGACGTACCATAAGAAGAAGTAAATTTTCTTTGAAGAGCAGAGAATAAAACTTGATGGAGGCTACTTCAAGTTAATTCTCCTCACTACTGCAGCAAAGGGACTGCTTGCTATTTCTGTTCTTGCTCCAGATTTGTTATTCCACGATCGTATTCACAGACACTGCCTCCAAGACGTCGCTGTCTTACAGCTGCTCGTATGGCGGCTAGTTATGGCTGAATTAATTTCACAGCCTTTTCAAAATGCATTTTTCAAGTGTTGTGTGATCCTTCTAAAATGTTATGGTAATCTGTTAAATAGCACTGTACAGTTTGGACTCTGAACTTTTTTTGCTAGATGCGATGTTTGTAGGTTTCCAATTAACTAAAAATTAAGCATTAACTGGAATACCATAATTGAAAAAAGTATGAAAACGTTTTAATTATTTTTTATAATTAGAAATTAGTAAGTAAGTGCTGGTAATTAGCTCCCATAAAGTTGTACCTTGTCTTTCTTTCTAAACATTTGTAACGCCTAAGGCCTTTCTCAAAATCACTCAAGCGCGACAATTTCTTTCAGCCACATTAACTTTCTGTAGCAAGTGTTACTGAACTTGTTCAAGTATAATTTGCTTATGTTATGTCTTTTTGCTTACTCACATGACTGAAGTACTTTCCTCTCCGCACAGTGGCATTACTAAGTCCCCGGGTTACAGGGAAACATGCTAGGAATACAGATCATAGCTTTTATATTTTGTTTTTGTGGGCTAGCGGCCGCGATTGCTGCTACCGCATCGAATGAGTGGAAGGTCACCAGCCGAGCATCTTCTGTTATCACCGCAACCTGGGTTTTCCAGGGCCTTTGGATGAACTGTGCAGGCAACGCGCTGGGTGCTTTTCACTGCAGACCTCACCTTACTATCTTCAAAGTGGAAGGTACGTGCAATTTAACTGGAACGTGTGGAGAGTGATGTGCGTTGCAAGATGGGAGCCCGAGGAGAGAAAGATTAGTTTGGCTTCTGCAAAAGATTATGATTAAAGAATTGTTACGAATGTAGGTAAGGGGTAGTGCAGGCAGAATATCAGAAACAACTCTGTAGAAGTGATATGTATTTCAAGAAAGACAGTAAGCTCTACTGTGCGGTTGGTAACGTGAGATAAGCGTCCTGGACAAAGTTCCAGTAAATGCGCTATCAGTAACAAGCCACTGTTAGCAGAGAGATGGACCAAACTGTCCTCCAGCGCTAACTTCCACGCAAAATAAGTATGCTGCTTGCTTGGATGGGAGGGGGGCGAGGAGGAAAGATAGTAAAATCTGTGATAACTGTCAGCACTTCTTCATATGCAAGGAAACTCGATAGCAAAGCACTACATCTGCGAATACCACGCAAATATTCATGCTGGAAATTAAGGGCATGTGTCTGTGCTCGCTGTGTCACAGGCTAATATTTCAACTTTAGTTTTCTAAACTTCTTGTTTTCTGTTTGTTGTTAAGCCCTGAGGCAACAGGAAGAGTAGTGTTCACAGTGAAACTGTGCCTAACCACATCTGAGGGCAAGGGGAGGGAGAGGGACTGCTCTTTTCTGGATGTGGTCAGCGCATGAGCATGAGGAAGTCTAGCTAGGGTAGGAAAAAATTGGTCTAAGACACTGGTATTTTAGGGAAACAGAACAGAAATCCATCCAAGACAGAACCAGCCATACAAAGCTCTTATGAGACCACCAAACATGATTATAAAAATTATAAAAAAATAATTATAAAAGCAAACCCTCAGTTGGTGAATGAGGCACAAAATGTGTTGTTCCACGGTTGCTGCCATAATACACAAACAGGGCCATGCACACACACGCACACCCCACATACACACGTGGAAACATGGAAATGTGGGGGTGTTACAGACCCACCCCCTGCCACATCAGGCTGCATGCTGGGGTACACAAATCGACTCCTACATCTACAGAGGATTTTGATGTAAAACTCAGCATCAGTTTTGAACACATTTTACTATGCCCTGGTCCAGACCATCACAAATCACACGTGAGAGATCTGTATGCATAAGAATACCTGTACATTGCTTCAAGAATGCTGGTCACCAGGAACTAAAAGGCATAGAAACTCAAACCTCCTTTGCTTTAAATGTAAATATTATCCCTTTGCAAATAACAATTCACGCATTATTTTTACTGAGATTTAAAGGAAAAAAACAGTGATTGTTCTTTTCAGGCATACATCTTCAAATTTGTTTAAAGCAATGTAAAGTACTTCAGTAACTAGAAACTTCCATTATTGCTATTATAATTCATACAAAAGCTGCTCTCAGAATTATCAGCTGCACTCCATTTGCCACTTGTGTTTTGTATCGTTACTATTATTTTGACCGCTGGCAGACTGAAACTTGAATAAACAAACTACACATCGGTATGTGTATACCCCTTAAATATATACTTAACCATCTGAGTAAGATTTGGCTTATTTGCTCTTTTGGGTAATATAGGCAAGAAATTCACAGCAAATTAAAGTAGCGTGCGCTTGTTAAAATAGGAGGGTAGCACGCAGCTGAACTGACATTTAGGAAGTCTAATTTTAACTTGCCAGCGCAGGCAGTAGCAAAGGGTAGTGTTACACGTAGCATAAACACTACCGGGAAAAACTGAGGTATTTTGTTTGGAAAACCTGCTAAACATAAACCCCTGGTAATCCAAGGAAAACAGGAGTTCAGCAGGGAAAGAGCTTTGCACTCTCACTTTGTCCTACATTGTAAAACAATAAAATGCTTGAACTGAAGAAGTAATGAAGTACCATCTGTACTCAGACCCTCAATATATCATCATCATTCACTTAGAGACTTCGGGCAGGGCTAGCAAAATAATTTTTTTTTGTACTGCACCTTTATGATTTTATGGAATCTACTTGCAATTTGTCCTACAACCAAAGATAACTCTGTTACACAAGCTCCGTCTCCACTCCTGCCCATCTTTAGGCTACCCTACTGCCTCACCAAAAAAAAAAAAAAAAAAGTAAGAAACAGTATAGGTCACTGATATTCCAACACAGATTCATTTGATCATCAAAGTTTTGATTGCATTTTTCAGGGTCTTTTGCAGTAAAGGTTTCTATTCAACCTCTATGAAGCTTTAAGATTTTTTCCCCTAGAAAAAAAAATAAAAGAAGAACGAGAACAAAACAGACTCCAAAGGTCTTCCTCGGAGCAGTACCACCCTGCTGTCCTTGGCAGTGAGTGGGTGTATTCCAGAACTGGCTTTCAGCTAAAGGACCAGTTGTGCTGACAGGAGCACAGCCAAGGCAAGAAGATCTCAGCGTGTACAACCCAGCCCACCTACAAACCTTGAGGGCTTCTTGTTTTTTGAAGCCTGAGTTAGCACAGCCACACCGCTAGGAGTACCCCAGCTAGCTGGGCTGTTGCTGGATGTACTTGTACATGTACATCCAGGGTAATCAGCTGCAGTGACTGAAAGATGAGGATGAAAGATCCTGGAGGAGTACGGAGTATTCACTGTAGCACAAATATGCTGTAGCTACAGTCATTTATGGTGATGTTTGTGGGAAGAGACAATATCTTTCATTAAATCAACTGCTTTGGGAGAAGTGTGCAACAAAGTCATTCACCAGATCTGACACAAATATAGCAAGCTTCAAGATGAATATTAACTGAGAACATTGTCTCCACAGTTAGCTTGATGGCGATTATCAGTGCACCATATATACTTCTGGAAATGATACGATCAAAACCAAGTGACCATCACTCATAGGCATAAATTCATGCAGTCAATAAATGCCATAAATTAAAGCTAACGGAGAGAATAGTGCTTTATGAAACCACTAACCTCTGATTAACCTCTCAGTCCTTACCAGTAAATAAGACCCACAAAGTACCTTAATCAAAGGGAGAGCCTGGGAACTAAGGCCACTAAATCCATTGGAGCCAGAGCTGCCATGGATGTCAGTAAGATACAAATTCTATGGCAGAGTTTCCACCCACCCTGTCTCCCACTAGGTCTTCAATGCTCCATGGGCAGAAGTCACCTCTCTTCTCCTTCCTCTTGTGCTTATCATCCTGAATTCCTATACACCAGAGTTCTTCAGATTTGTCCCCTTTCCTCCTTCCCTAGTCAGTTAGGGCAGCTACTGTGTTTCTCCAAATAATTAGCTCAGCATTTGTCACGCCAGCCTACGGCACCGCTTCATGACTCCTCTGCGCTCTCTGGCTCCCCATGCCGTGCGTCCAGGCAGGCGTACCACGAAGCAGAAGAAACGTGCTTCCTTCAGCCTCTGCTTGTGTGAGCCTCAGATCTTCTGCTGACATCTCTTGGTCTTGCCAGTGCTCGTTTTAGCGGGGCCAAGTGGTGCAAGCAGTGCCTGTACCAAAAGGACGATGCCCAGGCCCTCTGGGCCACGCAGGCAGGCAGACGCAGAGCTGCCATTGCGTGATGATGATGTTGCGACACATCCAAGAGGTGGAAGGAAGCTGAAACACGACAACTGCTGTCGCAGCCCCTGTACCCTGAGCAGCCTCGCTTGGCTGGGGTGAGGGCTGGGGCTGCAGCTTCGTGCTTTACTCCCTGCTCCCTGCTCCTTGCTCCCTTCCCTGCTCGCTGCCTGGCGGGATGTGGCCGTGCTCCTCTCTCCATGGTGCTGCAGGCGCAGCCCCGGCTCCTTTCCAGCCCCCGGCTCCCCCAGACCCCAGCTCGCCGGGCTGAGCTGTCCTCCTGCAGGGTCTGCTGCACAGGGAGTGCCAGACATGGGCTGCTGTAGGAAAACAAGGTCAGAACTGCACTGGCAAGGTTGTGTGGAGGGAATGTGAGAGGGAAGGAAGGAAGGAAGGAAGGAAGGAAGGAAGGAAGGAAGGAAGGAAGGAAGGAAGGAAGGAAGGAAGGAAGGAAGGAAGGAAGGAAGGAAGGAAGGAAGGAAGGAAGGAAGGAAGGAAGGAAGGAAGGAAGGAAGGAAGGAAGGAAGGAAGGAAGGAAGGAAGGAAGGAAGGAAGGAGAAAATGAAAGAAGGAAAAAAGGAAAGAAGGAAAAAAGAGAGAAAGAAAAATAAAGAGAAAGAGAGAAAGAGAGAAAGAGAGAGAGAGAGAGAAAGAGAGAAAGAAAGAGAGAAAGAAAGAGAGAGAGAGAGAAAGAGAGAAAGAGAGAAAGAGAGAAAGAGAGAAAGAGAGAAAGAAAGAAAGAAAATGAAAGAAAGAAAGATAGAAACTGAAAGAAAGAAAGAGAAAGAAAGAAGGATCAAGACCTCACATTTGGGAATGAAGATTGTGAGACATGGCCACAACTCCCCCCAGATGCTTATGGCTTTTTTCCAAGGTACTCTCTGTTTCTCATTAGGCAGAAGGGTCAGTGTTTGGACTGTCTGAAATGTTTGTTCCGGCACAGACTCTCGTGTACCCAGAACAACAGGACATTTAATCTTTGTTCTCCACTCTCACTGCTTGCTCCTCCATGGCAGCAAGCCTCTTTCCAAGCTCCTGTCCTCAGTCCTGACATTAGATAACTGGGTCAGGCGAGATAGCTTTGGACACATTGTGTCCCTAAAGAAAAGTGGTAACACCCTAGAGGTCCCAAGATGTTGTGATAACACACAGCAAATGGTTTGGGACACCTGTTATGCATTGCGTATTACTGCATCTCCCCTCAAAGCGAAGGAAGAAAGTGAGTTAAACAGTTCAGCCTAGGCAGGAGATGGCTTGAGAAATAATGGGCCTTGGTCGGGTGGCTTCAAGTAAGGCAAGGAATTGGTTTGGATGCAGTAGGGCCACTCAGAGCAGAGCATGTATGAACAGGAGGAGGCAGCTTGTGCCCGGTACCCAAGACATTTGCCCCCAGGTATCTCCAGCAGCAGCTTAGCAGTAGATCCAGAGCAAATCCCAGGGCTTCCTTGTGGGTGGAAGGTTCCAGAGGAAACATGCAGAGCCAGAACAGCTCTGTGAAGCTTGGATTTTTGGATCTCAGAGCTGAGGCATTGAAGGATAGAGATTTTGAAGTGGTTCAGAAGGAATCCTGCTGCCAATTTTGTTTTCTCTTCTAGCCTTTTGTTTCTAAGATTTTAATCTATGAGCTCTGAAAAATCATAATCTAAACCACAATGAATCACTGTTTACTGTGATTTACCATGAAGACTGCCTGGCACTGGCTAATTAGTTGAACCAGAATGGTCCAGGGCTGTGGGGCAGACTGGAAAGAGCTGTGCCTGCTGAGGGGGATCTGCAACCACAAACACACACAAAGAGGGTCCAAGATCTGCAGGGCCAGGCTGTGTGGGACCAGGTGGAAAGCACTGGAGGATTTCACAGCCAGCTGCCTGTTTTGGAGGAAAAGCTGACCCTTGGCTTACATAGGACAGACACTGATACTGCTTTAAAATTTGCAGGATTCCAGGAAAAGATAAGGCACTGCAGAACAGACTCCTTTTTAGCTCTTGTTTATACCTGGAAATTTGGCAGCATCTCTGCAGTCGTGTTTTTGTGCTACGAGCCATCTACCTTCCCACCTCTGTACATGGGCAGAGGTTAAGGTGCTGAGCATCTTTCTCACTTTTGTCAAGAACTGGGCAAAAGCAGTGCTTCTTGTGCTTCTCTTCAGTTATCCTTACTCTGATGGATTTGGGACAGTCCCCCAGACGTGGTCTTCACTTGCAGAAAGTCAGCAGGGGAGTCTGGGAAGTGCTGCTAGTTGCCAGCGTATTTTCCATGCAGCTGGTGCAGGGATGGGAATGCAAAGGTTGTTATTGGGGCATTAATAACAAAGCTCTTTCATCTTCTAATACACACGCCAGAATAGATTGCTATCTCTGCTTTGCTTTCAGTTTTCTTTGATTACTCCTACATAGCAGCAGAGAGTGTACTGCAAAATGAATAGGTCTCTGCAGCGATTGGTTTGCAGCCAATGTCTTAAAATACCTCTGTTCAAACAGGTTTGTTACCCTGGCCTGCCTTGGGAGCACTGAGGTGGGTGCAAGGAACTTTCCTATAGCATGCACTGGGGAGCGTAGGGCCCATTCTCTCCATATATTCTCTTCTATATTTTTTGGCAATCATGCAACACACAGAGTTTCATTTGAAGTCATGGTGATGCAGTTCATCTCATTTTTGAAAGTCCCTGCAGCAGGAGGAGAGAGGAAACCTGGCAAAAATAGCCATGGTAGATAGATGGGAGAGAAGACACTGCAGTGCAAACCATTAAAGCTTCTGGTTTTGGAATTCACATTGCTGAGATGTAAAATCTGGAGCCTTCTAGCACATATGACACTTGCAGGGAGTAGTGGAAAGGGGGTGAGAGAGGCTGAGCAATGAGCAGCCTGGGACTGGGCATGTGGGAATGAGTGCAGCCAACAGCCAGAACTGCAGAGATAATAAAATCTATGTGCATAAAAATCTCTGCTGTGACACCACATGGAGCTGGCTGGGCAGGTATGAGTTAAATGCCAATTTGGTAGAGAGAACAAATCTCTACAGAGACAAGAGGGGTATAAAATTCCTGAGTGTCAGTGTTATTCTGTGTTTCATGGTACTTACACATAGCTTTCCAATGCAAGATGCCAGATGAGTGCAGCCATTTCGATGGAGCTGTACTTGGGGTGTTCCTCTCCATAGCCCACATGCATCGAGTCCTACAGTGCCTGGCTTTCCCTGTAGCCCTTCCCTGGACTGGATGCCATGATGCTCTCAAGGCTGGTCGCTGTATCCTCTCGGGTGGCTCGCTGACGTGAATGAGAGCAAAGGTTTGGAGCAGAGGTGTTACCAGGGGTGTTACCAGGAACCCGGTGCTTCTGCGTGGCTTCCCCTCCCGGGATGTATTTCCTACCACAGGAAATCACTCTGATGGCTGTGCCATAAAGCAGGGCTTCGCCGTGTGCGGGGACACTTTCTTCCCCACTCTGCACATTTCACTCCATGGCCTCACTTCTCCAGAGCAGCCACGCAGCTGCTCATGGCTCTGCTGACCTGGGGTGCAGGTGGTGAGGCAGAGGTGTGTTAAAAAACACATATATTCGAAACGAAATCCAAGTCACAACACCAAGCATTCCAACTTTCACCAGTTTCTTTGCTAACAATAAACCAGCACAGTCTTTCTGTCAGAGAGAAATGAACCAAGAGGCATGAGGCAAAATGAAGGAGACGTCAAAAAGAGCCACTTAATGGCACAGATAATCATCTGAGCAGACATCTGCCAGAATCTGTTGGTGTACAGACCCTACCTTCTGGCATTTATCTGGGCAGGATCACTCAGGAACAAGGGTGGTGGCTAAGTAGGATGGGCCTGTAGCACAAGGTGGCCTTTCTATGTTCATGCAGTGCACGGGACTGACAGGGGATGAGCAAATGTGCTGGCCTGGAGAGAGAGCTGGAAAGCCAGATTCTTGTTCTGCTACTACTGTGGCTTAATATGGGATGCTGGGAGACACCGTTGTCTACCCAAATATTAAAGAAATCTAGAAATTAAACATTTGTGGCCTAAATTCAGCACAGCACGTACTTGAATTCAGCCACATGCGGTCTCCTGAGAACCTTTTGTTCATCTCTTACCTTAAATAACTTGGTCACCTAGATATTCGTCTTTTAAATTTAATAAAATGGATCTGAAAAAATGTAAAAAGCAGAGGCATTGAAGACCAGGTCTGATACCCTACAGCCAAAATGAGAAGCAAAACTGAATATTTGAAGAGTCTTAGGAATTTGTTTTCCCAATAATATATATATATATATATGCTGTTTTTCTATTGGGTTTACTCTACCAACCTTTACACTTGCTATTATTTCTGTATCCATGAAACACCAGCTAAGATGTATGGCTATTTTTCTGCAGCTATCAGTCAGATGTAAAGGGATGTCTTGGGCTTATACTCTGTGACACCGTAAATGTGTTCAGGGCAACGCACACTGCTTCGTATTTCCAAAGGAAACGAGGGCTCAGAAGTTCTAAGTTTCCGCCGCAGATGGAAATCCGCCAAAATATTCTTTTATTTGGAGACTGCCTTTTCCTTCTTCACAAATGAATGTATAAACAATAACACAAAGTATCACATAAAAGCCTTTCTATTGATATTTCGTCCTGGAAGCAGCAAAAGCAGAAACCCGACCTCAGCCACTAAGAAACAGTGAAAGTGACTCACTGCCCATATCTCAGCGCCGTGCTTAGTTGGGCTACCAGGAAAAACAGCCTCTGCAAAGGCACAAACAGCTTCTCTGCTGCAAACCCACCGCAAACCCAAGCAGCTGCCCACGGCTGGCATCCCACCCCGTGCAAGCATCCCGCTACATGCTGGGCCCAGAGTCAGCCGTGCTGTTAAAAGCAGATGTGGTTATCTCACAAAGTGGTGAAGAGAGGCAATTTAATCAACTAAGTAATAGTTAATGGCATCTGGCTTTTCCATAGCATGTTTTTAATGGCCATGTTCCAGCTTACAAAACTGATTATATGATTATATACCAGCAAAGCCAATGCAACAGACAATTTTACTTTAATTTGCACCACCTTTCAACATTTTCATGCTGCGAGTAGTTTTGTTTTACTCAGTGGCTGTCATAAAACCTCTAATCTCATGGTTACTTAATATCCTCTCCCTATAAACTCAGTGGTTCATGCTTAGTCTTCACAAAAATTCAGCATTTTTAAGTGTCAGCTTTTAATAAGTCATAACTCTCGTGCTTCCACGTGCAGCAAGGCCCAGTCCCCCTTCCAGCAGACCTGTTTTTTTCTGGCTGGGACCCAAGAGGCCTTTTCACCCTCACGAGCACCCCCAAATTCAGATCGAAGGTCTGGATGTAACTCGAAGGACAAGATGTAACTCGAAGGCAGAAAATTAGTTTTCCTCTCTGGCCAGGGTTTGGGTCAATTCCTGCTGAGTCAGGAGCTCAGATGTGCTGCGGCCCTGGCCAAGTGCCAGCAGCCAGGACTTCGTGCCCTGCTGCCCCAGCTCTGCTAGGATCTGTGCACACCAGCGCTTCCTACAGCATGGTCTCTGCTGGCACCACGGCCTTCATCCTCTTTGTTTTTCCCCCCTCAGCCCTCTTCTCCCAAGGGCATCTCCGTCACAGGGCTTCTTTGGTGTTTCTGGCCCACCCTGGGGTCTGGCAGCAAAGGCCAGAGAGGAAACATCACATTAACAGTGCCCAGGAAGGCTGGGTGGAGGACAGGCCTCTGTTAGGTATCTGAGAGGGGTAAATCCTCCAGGAGCCACAGGGAGCCCAGCTGGGGTCCAAGCTGAGGTAGCCAAGGGCAAAGAAATAATCTACAGCTGTAAGCATGTGTTCCTAGAGCAGCAGGAGGCTGCATACGGCCTTCACCCACGGCAGCGTGGTTGGAGATGGTGACGGTCAGTGCTGGGGTACGGCAGGAAGCAAAAGGGTCGTGCTTCTCCACATGTGCTTGTGCTTCCCTGTGCCTCTCAGTCACTTTCCTGACTGTGATACAAGAGAGGACTCACCTCTAAAAGGGCGATGGCCGTTTGGGTCTCTGCATTAGGATCTTCTGCACTGCCACAGCCGTGCTTTGGCCTTGGCTTCACGATTTTGGAGCCCAGTTTTGCCGTGGCGCCCAGGTACTCCCCACAGCTCTGCCATGCTTTTTCATAGCACCTCAGGCTTTTCATTGCCCCCTGTCCTTTCTTACCTTGATAGCAAGCCACAGAGGAAGCCCAGACCACCACAGACCATACCCATATCCCAGCCTGCGGTTCATCTAACTCACTTCCTAGGGGTGAAGCTCTCTTACCCTGGCTGGTGCTGGTGACCCCCCTGAGGGTCTGTGCTCAGTATGCTCAGGGAGACAAGCAGCAGGAGACACAGATGGTCAGAAACAGCGTCCTTCCTCACAGACAGAGGCTACCAGCCCTGGGTGAACTCAAACCTGTGGCGTGGTGGGCTGCGAGGGGGCCGGCTGCGTGTGGTGGGGAGTCCTTCCCCTCAGCACGCAGGGAGCCGGGCGCTGTCACGCCTTGCAGCACAGGAACACGCGGAAACATTTCCAGCCAAGGTACTTAACACGAGCCTGTTTGCCAAGCAGCTTCGCTACCTTCTTTGGTTCAGAGAAATGTTTTCACTCAAAGCAGAAAACAAGTGGGGGTGTTTCCCCCCCCCTCACCCTTCCTGTCTGCAGAAGCAGACATCTCTGGTCTGTAGTTCCTTATAAACAAAAGAAGGAGCTTTTGTGGAGCCTGTTGATAAGAGAGACACCACACCATCACACGTCCCACAGGTTTTTATTATTATTTTTATGTTTGCAGTAATATGCAAATGTTTGATCACTTTCTCAGGTCACTCGCTAGCTGCGCTGCAGCGTGGTGCTTGCTGAGGTTACTGGGGAGGCTTAGGGGAAGTCCCAGGGCAGATGAAGGCACAGCCGGGTTTTCTCAGCCATCTGCTAGGATTTGCAATCAACCAGCAAGATCTGAGTGTGCAAGTACATCTCCAGACTCGCCCCACTCCTCATTCTTGGGAACAATTTGCAAGGAGATAAAACACTTGCAGCCGAGGGAAGCCAGCCCAGTGTGGAACTGCTGGGCCAGAGGGCAGGGAGGGAGCTCTTGACAAAGCAAAGAGACCACAGCCACCCAAAATACATCAGCTTAATGGAAGCAGATCATTAGGAGGCACTGGAAACAAAAAAGGTCAGTAGCTTTGTCTGAAGAAAGAGCAGAGCCCCAGTCACGGCTGCTGCAGGGTGTCTAGCCACCACGAGCAAGCCCTTTATAGGCACCCCCAAAGTAGCACCGACATGGGCTCCAGTGTGCTTAGGGTCCCTGACGCTGTGGGTGCAGGATTTCAGCTCAGTGGGTGTGATGATACACCTGAGATAGGAAGTCCTGCACTGCATGACCATTTCCAGGACATTCACCCCCTCCAGGCTGGTGCCAGAGGAGCTGTCTAAGCACAGCAGAGGAGTTGGCCTGGGCTCAGGGCAGAGACCATGTCTGGAGGAAGGCTGGAGGCAGAAGTTGTCTTAGCAAGGATGTGTACTCAGATCACCGCTCCCCCTTCCCCACTGCTCTTAGCTGGTAACATGCAGACAAGCTACTGGAAAGCAAAAAGCGAGCCTGTGAGGTGCAAAGGCTCTGCCCTGAGCTGCTGGTGACATTTTTGCCCCCACCTTCAATATGGGAGAGATTGGGCCAAGCTCTCTGCAATCTCAGCAAAAGCTAACCACTTGACCAGAAGAAATTAAATCGTTTCCAAAAACTTGTAGATTTCAACCCAAAGAATGTTGAAGGGGAAGCACTGGTGAACAAGGGAGAAGAACTAGAAAATATAAGTCTTTTAGCACTTGGTTATTGCTTTAAAAGAAGAAGGAATGACAAGGAAAAGTCTGTTTCCAAACACTCATTTCTATTATACATGAGTCATGCAAAGTGATTTTTAGAGCCAGAGATTTTCTCACTGGCATTGCTCATTTTTCTCAGTAAGTGAAAGAAATAGCATTATTTTAAGGTCTGAAGTTCACTGGGTTACATCTGCTTTCACTCAGTTCTACCAATAGCAATATTTTCTAAATGGACCTGTTTCTTTTTTTTTCTTCTTCTCTCAACATCTTTGCAGTCTTACTGTCTCCTTCATGCCACTAGCAAAGACAGGCTCGTAAATCAGTTCAGCCTTATGTCTGACCCAGCGCAGTTGCTCAAATAACGCTTGTATAATCTAACCCTTTCTCTACCTCAAATTATGAACCTTCTTCTCTC
Organism: Anas acuta; assembly: GCF_963932015.1. Classification (NCBI taxonomy): domain Eukaryota; kingdom Metazoa; phylum Chordata; class Aves; order Anseriformes; family Anatidae; genus Anas; species Anas acuta. The sequence continues at coordinate 53,387,159 of NC_088979.1, forward strand.
TAAACAACTTAATGGAAACTCAGCACTAAAAACAATCCCACCTGCTTCTGGCCAGCTCTTGGTTCTGTGTAGCTGGACCAACAGGGATTACTCCAATATCCAGGGGCATCTCAGTTAGGAGTCAGGCAAAGCATGTCATATAGATTGTACGCTGTTGCAAAATTAAATTAAAATAAAATAAAACAAATCAAAATGCAAGAGCCTGCCTGTCTCTACAATGTGAGAGTGTTTCTGCTCCCAGGCAGGAGCCTCTGCTGCAGTACTGTGTCCAGTTTGGGTACTACACTTTAAGCACGCTGCAGAGCACTTGGAAATAACACAGATAAGAGCAACCAGAATCGCTAAGGTTTACAAAACATGACCTATGAAGAAAGACTGGAAGAGTTAAGATTGTTTACTCTAAAGAAGATTAAACTGAGTGTAGGCACGAAAATAACCTTCAAATATGTAAAAAGTGGCTGCAAACAGGAAGAAAAGAATCAGTTCCCCTTATCCAGTGACAATGCCACAGGAAGTGGTGGGCCCAAGTTGCTGTGAAGATGATGATCAATTTCAGCATTGTACCCTAAAAACAACTGTCCCTTTTCATCTGTCTACAAGCAGACTAGATCTAACCCTTAGCTTAATTTTGTTACCCTGTGGTTACCTGAACCAGTTCAACCTTGTACCCTGTGGTCTGTTTAAGTCACCAGAAGTGCAATGTCCTTTTGTCTTCCCTCTCTGACTCCCATTTTCAGCCTGCTTAGCTGGAAAGCTTTAGTTCAGAAAAGTTGATTTATCCCTTATGTAAGGTGCACTTGTTGGTAGCCCTTGGTCTGCAGAGGTCTTTCAGTGGACTTCTGGTCTGCAAAGGTTGGTTAATAATATTAAATCCTCCTGCACTTTCTTTATGTACATTTCCTACTTTTTGTCTGAATTCAGGGTAGGCTTTTTCCCCTGTGCTTGTAGAGCACACAGTTCTGTGTAACATACTTGTTGCTTTGACTTGGCCTAGATATTGCTGAGTAATCTGCAGCCCTGAGCAAAGGCAGCACACTCACATTTATCCTATGTCATTTCTCTGTGCTATTTTCATTGCCAAAAAATATTCTTCTAATGTATCTGAAGCAGCCTGAACTGGAGGAGACAGGGAGGCAATACAGGCCAAAACGCTTGAAGTACTCAAGCTGTACGTATCTTCCTTGTATCAAATATAAACAGCATGTAGATTAGGATCTGAACAAAAACATCCAGCTAATGGCCAGCTCTCGGAAGAGTCAAACAAGGCTGGCAGGGAGAGGCAATGCTTCAAATAAGCTTAATGTCCTCTATAACAGCTGAGATTTGCCATGAGATTACTATCTTGTGTACAGAACAAAGATTCACTCATAAATAATCTTGAATGGTGTAGGTCCCATATTTCTCCCTTTTCCCTGTCGAGGAAATGTTCTCCTGCTTCTTCAGGCACTTGAAATTCGACTGATTCCCACCCTGACTCAGCAGATACCTGCTGGTGAATCCTACCCTACCTCAGATCCGGTGGATGTAATTCATACCCACACCTTTCAGTCCAAACAAAAGTGCAATTTCCTCCTTTCCTGCTGCAATACCTTTTGCACATTTCACATCCCTCCCTTGTCGCAGGCAGACTGCTCGAAGGAAGCAACACTTCGCCCCGAGCTGCTGCAGGGGTACAGTACTGCAGCCCTTAAAATGCCCCCTCGAATTGAGGACCCCCTTTCCATCCCTCAGTATTCGGTCTTCACTGAGTAGACCTTTAACTGGGCGGGACTCAAACTATCCTTGATGTGCAAAGTGTGTGTCACTGTCTCTTTTTCCACACAGCTAGGATGCGAAATCCACGTTCTTCTCTAGCCATCTTGTGGTGATGGGCATGAGTATGGAAAACAAGCCTCTGACAGGCATTCGCTGGCAGCCTGGGTCTCCCTCATGCCAGAGAGAACAGCAGCTATTTCAGAAACTAAGCCTGCCACCTATTCTTCGGAATGGCCTTACATAAAACACGCTGTGTGCGCGTATGTGCATACTCAAGCTGTCCCCCAGGCTCTCACAGCTTGTTTTCATCACGCAGAAATAATGCCATCCTTCTTGAAAGACTGATACCAGGACAGTGGAGGAGTAGTTACCGTGGGCCAAAAGGTTAATCAAGGCTGGTGAAGTTGTTTAAAGCCATATAGTTGGCAGGCCGCTCAGGGGAATCAATGGACATTTTCATAAAGCATTTAATAGGAATGCACTGAGACAATATAAACCCTGTCCAAAGGAGCCCTTTGTTGAAGTGTTGGCAGCATATCTCGGGCTGGAGTCAAATAAATTAGTCATCAGATAAATCAGTCATGCCAGCTGTGAAAGTGATACCAAAATAAACAGAATGTTTTAGTCAAATCCGTGAAACAAAAGGATCAGCAAATCTGGTTTAAAATTCTCCCATGTAATTGATGCATAATTAAGCTGCTAACATGAATGCAAGTGTGCTGTTCCAGAGTATGTGACGATGAAGATTGTATCTTCGAAAGTAAATGGGGATCTCCGGATGCTATTAAAAGTAGTTTTTGAAATGCTGGTTCCAAGTACCTAGTGGCAAAATCCAAGAAATTCAAAGCCTGAGTCATTCCTACATTGCTGCAGTGTTGATGCCAGGGAAACGCCACAAATTCTGATGGAGCTACACCAGGCTCAGGCTGAATCAAGCCCTCAGAACTTCATCCTATTAAAAAAGCATTGTCAAAAGTTTTTAAAGGAAAACATCATGAAATATTTACAGAAAACACATTTCATAACGAAGAAATTGGAGGGGAAGAATAATAGCAGCAACTTGACTGCCTTATCCCAAACATGTTACCCTAAGTATAGTACCTTACTAGGTCTAAAATATGCAAATAACCTGAACTCTTTTACTTTTTTTCTTGTCCCAAAATAATAATAAAAAAGATATTAGTGATACCTTTATAGTTATCCCAGTTATCCTTATGTTTAGCTCATATTATAATAACTAATTTCATATATAAGTTTACATATAACTATTTATAACTTTAACTATTTATATATAACTATTTACAACTATTTTCATGTATAGTTTTTAAAAGCTGCTTCCATAACCAGTGCTCCCACCCCACTCCTCGGGATGCCTGTTAGACAGGACCCAAGTGTTGGCAGGGAAAAGCGGGGCACAGGAGCCCACCAGCTGCAGCACCACGACCAGGCTGCAGTTTGTGAGAACGAAGAAGGACTTTTTAAAATGGGCTGAGAAAGTTTAAAATGTTGTGAGGAAGCTCCTCTTATCTAGTTAACATTTGTGTCAAATAGCTGCTATCTCAGACCAAAATATTACGGTTTGGGTGCCTAAAGTTAGATAAGTACCCAGACTAACTGGCCTTGTGCATAGCGGATGTGGTCCTGAAGGGACATAGGGGCTGATTCTGATTCTTCATTACCTAGAGTGCATCTAAGCACATCAAGTCTCACAGCTTTGACATGGCTCTCACTGTTCTCCCCTCACATGCTTCCCTAGGCCAGTGTTGCCATTCCCCTCCCGAGCTGTGTGGTGCAGTCGACAAGCTGCAGGGAAGGGATGCCATCCAGAGGGCCCTAGATGGGCTTGAGGGGTGGGCCTGTGCACACCTCATGAGGTTCAACAAGGCCAAGTGCAAGATCATGAAAGCTGGGGAGGGACTTTTTGTCAGGGGGTGTAGTGATAGGATTAGGGGTAATGGCTTTAAACTGAGAAAGGGCAGGTTTAGATCAGATATAAGGAAGAAATTCTTCACTGTGAGGGTGGTGAGGCCCTGGCACAGGCTGCCCAGAGAAGCTGTGGGTGCCCCATTCCTGGAGGTGCTCAAGGCCAGGCTGGATGGGGCTGTGGGCAGCCTGGGCTGGTAGGAGGTGTCCCTGCACATGGCAGGGGGGTGGGACTGGGGGATCTTTAAGGTCCCTTCCAACCCAAACCATTCCATGGCTCAATGAAACTGCGGCCACCTCTGTCCTGCTTCAGGGCCCCGTGTGCCAAGTGCAGCTGATGATCAGGTCCTTCTGGCAAAGAGCCCTGTGAGGAGCTGGGGAGCTGCCTCTGATACGACTGCTTACTCTGATACAACTCCAACAACACATCTGTGCCAAGTGCCTGGGTGATAACACAGAGTGTAGCTGCACCGCAGGACAGAATGGCTTAAGATGACTTTGGTTAAGTAAAAACCACGCCTGCCATTGCGTAACTCCAGGCTGCTGTCTCAGCAATGCTGCTGCAGGCAGCTGTGCTGTTAGGACAGCTGTCAGGCTCTCCCCTTCCCTGCAAGCACCAAGCCCTGGGCAGACATCTCCTGCCAGCACACCGACCATTCACCACATTGAGTCTGGCCACAGCCTGTGTTTGATGCACATGAGTATTAAAGCAAAGAGCTGCTTGTGCATTTCAGTTCAGATTGCAGCATGGATTCCTAAAAGAGGCAGTATAGAGAGATCTCTGAGCGAGGTATGATCACTGGGCATTTATTTCCATGAGACACCTCTCCCCCAGACTGAAAATACTTAGCAAGTCCCTTAATAGAGCAAATCCTAAAAGTAACAGCCTTTAGCACATTCATTCAGCACGTGTATACAGAAGGGACAGGCCATCACCTCTGTGCACACCCATCAAATCCTACTGAGCGATGACTATGGAACAAGCTTCAGTCGTAAATTCTTTCGTGGAATATCCTCAAGGCAGAGACACTTCATGTTTCCTCATGGAAAAGTAGAAGCCTCATTGGGAATAGGCGATCCAGCCAATAGTCAAGTTTATCTTATGTTATTTCCCTTTTACAGTAGCGTGTTTATTACTGAATTTCATATCTATATTTTACCTCCATCAATAACATTGTGTTCTTTCTCTTGAATGATCAGGTTGATCAATACTGTATTTGCCTTGGAAAGGCTGTGCCACTTCCATCATTACCCTAAAACTACAAAGATTTCGGAATTAGCTGATGGTCAGCTGCTGTATTCACATATTTTTAGGATTACATCTCGCTCATACAGTGCTCCACAAAGGGACCAAACACAGGCATTGTGCTTGGCTTGCTCTTATCAGGAACTACTGAAACCAGAACAAATGTTTATTATTAATTATTATTATTGGCTTCTAGGAGTACATCTTGTAATTGGCACTGTGCAAACACAGAAAAGAAAGGCCGACTGTGTCCCGAGAGTTTATAATCTAGGGAGTAAACTTCAAAAGAAGCGGGTAGGTTTATGCCACAAAGGAGGAGGAAGAAGGAGGGGGAAGAAGATCAAGCTTGTTTGATCATGTTGCTTTACAAAAAGTGAAAGGAAAAAGCCCTTTGGATTGGTGGGGTTTGTAGGCTCTTTGTTAAGCTGTTCCTCCAGCGTGCTGGGAGTTTCTCCATCGGTCACCGCAGTATTTCCCAGTTTGGAATCATTTCTGTCCTAATCTAGAAAGTGCAGCACCCTGGCTCTCCTTCTGAAACGTTTTATAGTTTATAGTTATTCTGTGTCTTGAAGAAAAGGATCAAAATATCCAGTCAGACCACACCCAAAAATAAGACGGGAGCCAGAAGCGTTAGCGGCAACGTGACTGCCGGGTAGGAAGCAGCCTACACAGCAGCGGTGGCCGGGAGCTCAGCAGTCCCTGCCTGCTCCACAGTGTCCATGGGGCTGTGGAGGGCATGATCCTATAGGAAACTAAGGGGTTGTTTGGATTTTAATGGAGTTTCTTGAGGGGAGGACGTAAGACAACAAAGATTTCCTGGGAGAAAGATGTCTCTAACTTTTACAGTATTGGAACAACACATCCAAGGCTGAGAAGAATATGCACAGAGAGCATAAATATAATTAGATTAAGACTGAAATTCTGATAATAGAGATTCCCAGTAATAACCAGGGAGCCAAAAAGTCTCAGTGGTAGAGATGCCCCATGCTGTCCCAGAAGCTCTCCAAAATTTTCAAGGATGTTTTCAACTGATACAACAGAGGAAGAGATACAGATGGCAGTCTTCATTGATAATGTGCTCTAAATTGCATCATTTGAAAACTATTTACCAAAAAACTGTTTAGAACTTCCCCTTTGGAACAGTTCTTGTATCTCACTGTGCTCTTCTTTTGTTGTGTATCTGGAGAAATTAATCTACAAGCACTGGAAATAGGCATCAGCGTAGGAGCCAGCCCGGCCCTAACTATCTTAGCTACAATTTTTGTCGGCCACTTATCTGAGCTTCTGTGTTATATCTAAGAACAAATAGACTATTTCTTTAATTTCACGTCCTGCTTCTGTGCTAGTAACTTGTATACCATTGTTCACTAACAGTGATTATAACAGAAGCTTTTATATGGCCAGTTGCTGCTGTAGCCAGGGTCCTAGAAACAACCATTAGGGGAAGAACTTCATGTAAATGCATCAAGAACTGGCTTTGGTGGTAGGGTGATTTTTTGTTTTATTTTTATCCTCAGGGAAAAAAATAAATAAATAAAATTTAATTTGGGGATCCACTTGCTAAATTATGTTATGCTCTCACTGAGTTAACCTTATTCATTTTTCTCTTTGCCTTCACTTTCAGCTAAATCTTGAGTATATGCTAGAAAAGTGATACCTAGAATTAATAATTGTAGGTCATTTTTAATTGAGTGGCTGGAAAGTGATCAGATATTTAATAGATTAGTCATAAAAAAAGAGTGGGCTAATTCTGCTTGACAGACAATGCTGACTGTTGTCTCAAATGCTTTTCTCATTACTGTCTGAAGAATCTATCTTTCTTCCTTGCCACCAAGAATGGAAAGACCGTAATAGCCACAGCTAGGATTGACTACTCAAATCCAGCTTACTGGGCATGCAGAAAAGATCTTTCTCACCTATAGACAAAGAGGACAGGGAAGTGTCACATTATCCAGGCAGAGGTGTTTCTTCTTTCTCACGTTCCTCTTGATCTTTATGCTGGCATTTTCAACTGGACTTTACTTGGCAGGAGCAGAAGTTTTGCTAATCCTTTTTGTCCTTGAAATGCCTGAGAATGTGAGCCTTCTTGTATTTTTTTTTTTTTTCCTATGAATTTAATTCATATTTCTAGAGATTCAAAAGCTCACTGCTAATAAAATGAAATTGTCGTGCTAGGATGATCAGTCCAATTTTGATTAAGACAAGTAGGGGTACACAAACCTGGTAATGTTTCTACAACACAGAAAACGTTATCAAATGTTGTTTACATGTTTTGTTCTGAAACACCATTCTTACATAACCCCTGAACGTTAACACATGTTATTAAAGTTTAAACTTACACCCAGCACTCGTTAATCTGCTTACAGCTTCCCTCAACAATATCGGCGAAAAGGGATACACCAAGACTGATGTAATTAACCTGGTTTTATGTAATTCTGGAGCATGATATCTCATTTGTAATACAGTTAGCACCTTCTTTCATAAGCCTGAGAACTGCGGCAGAGACAAGGGGCAGCGAGGTAGCATGTGTTGGCTGGGACAGCATCTGCATTCAGAGAGGCAGAATCTAGAAGCAGAAGAGCAGAAGTCTGAAAATAACCTTGCAAGTCATGTAACAAAACCGGGAAAACTTTATTTTCCATGCACATAGCTTCAATTGCTCGTGTTGTAGCGCTGCAGGCAGTAACAGAGTTTGTATCTGCTAGCAATGTTAAGGACCCACTGAAGGCCAACACGTTCAGGGCAGATCCCTGCAAACCCCTTCTGAGGACATCGCTGACAGAAAGCCACTGATGATTCAGTGAGTCTGGGGCCACAAATTTAGGGTGATTTTGTCAAACTTCATGCTGAAAAAATTCAAGTTTTTAAGTGCAAAAAACTCAAGGAACAGAACATTTAAGTGTGGTCTCCGGCCTTCTAGTCAGGAAAGAAGTAAGATCGGTTTGACATTGCTAATCTGTACTGGCGTTTATGTGATTTTTCATTGTCTTACAAGTAGTTTACTTACAAATAGTACTTACAAATAGTTTACTTGACTACATGTTCCAAAAAAAATCCAACAATTGAAGTGTATGAATTTGTAATTCCCTGATGTTTCTGGGTTGGGTTGTTTGGTTTTGGTTTTTCTTTTGTCTTTCTTCTTTTTTTTTGGCACAGTTTGCCCTTTCCCAGGTTTCTGCCACTTTACAAGTTCTCCATGAGCCTGTAAGGCTTCATCTACACCATGAAATAAAACATGCCAGACTGGTGCTTGGGATTGCTCAGAGCATGCTCCAGAGCAATTTGTCTTGGGGAGAACAGTTGCTGTGGCCCAAACTGAGCCACGAAGTTGCAGAAATTTCAGTCAGAGCTCCGATGCTGGAGCTAATTGCTTGGACCTTCTTTATCTAGAAGTGCATGTGCTGGAAACGCATGAACTTCTCTCTAAGACTGCTTCAGACTCATGACTTCATTCCAGGCTATATATAGGACATCTGTTTTCCTCCCATAGAACAACAGCTCGGGTCTGCCAGAAGTGTGGCACACAGGCGCACGGTGCCCCATGGGGGCATTCGTGCCCTGCCAACATGCCACGCAGACGTGGAGAGGACCAAGCAAGGGCAGAGTACTTAACCCAGACAGTGCCCTCTGTGCTCCTGTGGTTCTCTGGCATCCCCAAATCCTAAATCCTGTTGTCAAGGGAGTGTTTGGAGGCTAAAGGAAGAGCGACAAAGCAGCAAGGTCTCCTTACAGAAGCAAATTAAGATAACTTATCCCTGGATTCTTTTGCTATATGAGAGCTTTCAGACTAGAATAATGTGAAAAGTGTTTAAATGTGAACCAGAACTAAGCAGGGCCCAAGAGAACAAGCAAAGTGTCTCAGCCTCTGGTTCTGTTTCCCTAGATCTCGCAGGCAGTTCTTGCAAAATCCTTTCCTCTTTCTCCATGGATTCTTTGGATCTGCTTCCCTCTAAAGGCCATTCAATGAATTATACTATTGCCCATAAAATCAAGTCTTTCATACGAAATCAATGCCCAGAACTATTCCTTATCTGGAAAGGTGTTTGAGCTGTAGAAAGTAGAGGAATAAATACTTTTGAAGTTATTTGTTTATTGTTGTTGTAAGAGAGCTTAAAAGAAATAAGATTCAAGTAAAGTGATAAATTTTATCAACCAGTGGAATTTTTCATGATAAGTTTATCTGAAACTAAGTCTCAAGGATACCTGGTTTTGAAGTAGTACCCTACAGTACAGTAAGGTGAACCACAGAGCTGAACTGGCTTGTCCTGGGCAGAGACCTGAGCCTGACTGTCCTCACTCCCAGACGTCTGCTCGAAGGGTGTTTGACCTCTCGGCTATACCGGCAGCATTACTGCAGCTCCACGTGATCCTAGGTAGGGAACTTTCTGGTGTAGTAAAGTTTAGGAAATGTCTCGTCTCAGAAGGTGAAACTGCTCTCTAATGTGCTACATTTCATACTCGTCATGTTTGATTAAGGCGAATTCCGGGGATACCAAAGTAAGCCAGCTGGACTTGAAACCTGGTTATAACGAAGGATGGAGAAATGTAGGATGGACGCTTTGACTTCATCTCTTTCACCAAGTAACATGGACGCTACTGAAAATCAACAAGATTGCAGCCTCTTTCAGCACAGAGTCAAGATTCTGGTTTTAAAAATGTGAGAGCTACCCTGCCTGGAGCAGTGAGGCTCAGATTTAAGTGCCATGAAATTTAGAGCTTTAATGGAGGCAGTGGACTTCCACTGTGGATAAAAAGGAGCCCAAGCTGGAAAAGCATGCTGAAAAGCTAGTAATTTTGTCTGCTTATTTAAGAGAAGGAAAAAAAAATTACAAACAAACACAAAACAAAACACCAAAAAAAAAATAATGGAGGAGATTAAGGTTCACCAGTTTTCTATTTGGGTAGACTGTGAAAAATAGGATAATCACTAAGTATACTTGTAATCTGAGTAATAAATGTCATCAACCAGCATTTATGCTCAGCTTCAGCACTGCATAGACATCTCCAGTGTGGGGGATCAGATTTTAGGTAAACTGAGTATCTCTCTCCAGTTCTCTCTGTATGGGGAGTGGAGAGCAATTAAATTCCTGAGGTAAATCGGAGCTGAGAGCAGGGCTCATTTAACTTTGAGAAAAGGGATCAAATGAGGTGTTTAAGCATAGGCAATTTTAAAAGTCCTTAAAATATCTGAGACTTTCCTCACTCTCCAACTGCAGTCAGGGCACTGGAGGATGCCTTAGGGCATTTAATATGGCACTATCCACATATGTTTAAATCTCTAAATTGCTCCTTAGTTGTTTTGTCCAATGTAATTGCTCTAATCAGACAGTAATGAAGCAACAGCAGGGCTCCTTCTTAGTGTGTTAGCTTGCTCCTAGTGACTCAAAGCAGCAGGCAGCTGTTTGGGCTCCTGAAGCCTCCAGGTGCCCTGGGTAGAAATAGAATTGCTCACACAGCTGTTGGCTCTTCATCAGGCCCTTCATTGTCCTCACTGCCATTCAGTGCACTTCCAGGATCTCTGCTGGAGATAACTGTAGGTGTCACTGCTTGAGCAGGAGGGTTAGACCAGATGACCTCCAGAGTCCCTTCCGACCTCAACCATTCTGTGATTCTCTGATTTGACGAGACCATAAACCAGGCTATAATTCTGGGCACAGCAGACTCCATGGATCATTACGAATAGGTGACACCATCTCCCACATATGTCCATGAGTTGTACCTGGATACAAAAACAAACAAACAAACAAACAAACAAACTTAAATTCATTTTCATAACATGAAAACACTGAGAAAAAAAAAAAAAAAAAAAAAAAAAAACAATAAAAAATTCATAATTTTGCTTTAGGGCCATCATTTTGGGCCTGGAAGAAATCCAAGCCAAGCCAAACCAAACCAAATGACATACAATGATGTCATGGACAACTCGCTTTAGCAAAAGTTAGCAGGAGGATATAAGCCTTCCTGCAATTTTGGCAGGAGTGCCTTTAGCTATGTCAGTGCAGGCTGTAATTCGTACAAGCAACTGAGCATTCGTACCTAATAAATAAGAAATTGTTAAAATAGGTGAAAGAGCACATGTTGCCGAAGGTGTTTTGGAACAGCTACAGAACAAAAGACATAACCAGTTCTGCAAGAACTGTGTCCAGAGTATCTGCAGAGTCCAAACCTCTGAGAGACTTCTCTGAGAACAGAGAACAATATGAAGTAAAATGAGATATCCTGAGCACAGTTGGGTATTATTTACAAAAAAACATTATGTTCTTTTGGTGGGTTAAGGGGGACATTAAGTGGTGTTAAAACAGGAACGCATGAAAGATAAATCTCCTAGGGAGAAGTTGTTCATACAAAGAACAAAGAAGTTGTGTAAAACTGGTAAAATTTGATCACTTGTAGACCCAAATCTGCCTACAGCAGTACTTCATTCCAGTAGAATAAGGAGTTAAACAGGTTACTAACTAGGTTCATTAGAAAGCACTGTGCAGAGCGTGATTTGCTGGCAGGAAAAGCTCAAAGATGACATGACAGACCTCAAAGTCACAAAGGATCAGATCTTCAGAGAGTTCTCCCACTCTGTGGGCAGGAAGTGCAAATAACTAACGCTATCTCTCCCCGGGCAGGTAGATCACTACTCTGCAAGCATGAAGAAAAAATGCTACCTTCTTTCATGTACTGTATGATTGGAGGTATCAGGTTGTCACTACAGGAGATGAAGGTCCACAAATGTCCTAAAAATGGAGGCAAAGAGGACAATGAGAATTAAATAATGTTTCCACTCTCTTTCCTGCCTACAGAAAGAAAGAGGGAATGCACCCCACATATCTCAAGCAAATATTTTTGGATATGATGTCCTCCCCATCTATTGTTTCTCTTTTGCACAGAGACAGAGCCCAGACAGTCAGCAGAAACTACCCCCTGAAATTTTAGTCTGCACAGTTTGGGCTAGATGAAACACATCTTAACACTGCAAGTCTTCACCCTGCAGCTCGGATGGCCACCTCTGGAAGGGGCACTTTAGTTACCTATTTGTGGCACTGACAGATGGTTACAGAGCCCTGTCTTTAATGATTATTTGGTAACTGTGTGCTTTCTGTAGCTTCTCGTACAAAGAATTTTATCTCCATAGTCTGAAAGCACTGGCTGTAAAATCTGTATGCTATGTTCCCAGATACTTTGCATCTCAGAAGCGTGGAGTGCAAAGGAGGTGCAAAGCCTAATTTTGTTAAAGGTTTCCAGGGAGCAGAGTGCCATGTACTCAAGGAAAAAAAGTAAAAAAAAAATCCAGCAGATTTGAGAAGAAAGTTCAGAATGGCCCACTTTGATTATCTCAGGAACAGTTGGCACTAGCTCAGCCACCTGAAGTATCCCAAGTGCCTCAACCAAGAACTGCCGAAGCACTAGGATGTCGAGGCCACCAAGCCTTCCCCCTCAGCCAAGCCCTCTAGGCACCACAGGGGTGCGCACATTATCCATCCGCCCACTGGTGGGAGTCCCCTCCATCACCTGGGAAAAAGGTAGGGCTTCAATCAAAGTTGAAACATTCCTAACAGAAGTGCCTCGGTGTAGTCCTCAAGGTGAGGGAAATGAGTTTGTAGTACTGTCCCAAATGTGAACTCCAGGCTTTGAACACATGCGTTGCTCTGCAGCTTTGCCTTGTTCCCTTGAGTAGAAAGCAGGAGCATCAACATACAGATTTATTTTTAGTCGTGCTGAAATGTAGTGATACTGATGCTTAGGAGGTGAGGCAGCTGATAAACTCATTTACCAATTCCAAATAATAAAACCTGCATTTAAAATCACATTTTACCATCAGAGAAATAAGTTATCTGAGAAAAATAAGCAGGTGTAGCAAATCAATACTGTGTTGGCTCAGTTTTTCATAACGGGAAGTCAAAAGCAGCAGAACATCTCCCAGGTGGTTCTTGGCTGTGCAAGAACGAAGCCGCATTTCCTTCCCAGGAAGCAACGTGCTATTAATTGGTGCTTTGAATGCAACTCGCTTCAGAAGTGGTGCTGAGGGACAGCTTTATGGGACCTTACGAGAGGTGGGCAGATGGCCATTTCATGATGTTAACAGCACGCTTGTTCCTGTGCTCCTCTCTTTCATCAAAATATGAATGAATCACCACGTCCAGGAAACTCTCGCAATCGTTTTACAATTATAATGCAGCTGAGACAGACGAATCCTCAAGAGTAGCAGATCGTTCTCCTTGAAATACAAGGTGCGCTGTTATAAAGGAAATATAATTTTCCCCGTAACATCCAAAACTCTTCAACGCAACACGCAGACAGCTGAGGCGTGTGAAAGACAAAAAAAAAAAAAAAAAAGAAAAGAAAAGAAAAAGAAAAAGTAGATGAGGAAAAGTTGAACAAGTCACTTCAGAGGAAATGAGTGATCTTGGCCAAGGGCTGTGAAATGTGAAAAATAAATACACAAGGAAAACAAAAGTGACAACAAAGACTTGGTAAAAAGGCCCACTCACACGGCAGCATTTGCAGCAGTAGATCTTATTTGGGGAAAGCAGTATTTTTAAGACAAAACTATTCACACTGGAGCTTCCCTGCCATCCCACTGAATGCCAAAGAACAGAAAAACTAGGCAGACATTTCCTTACTTTGCACAGGATAGATTTGTCTCGAAACCTCTGACAAACTCCTCCCACTCCACACCAAAACACGGAGCAGTGTTAACAAATGGCAAGCAGGGGTCCAAACCTACTCCCAGTAGGTTTGGCACTGTAAGGGAATCTGCAAATCAGCCCCAATTCTGCAAGCACCGAGTGGAAAAAGCCTCCTCCACCTCCCTTCCTCTGCACTTGTGGAGCACCAGGAGAAGGCAGAGCCCCGAGCAGCAGCACCTGTCAGGTTTTCCTCCCAAAGGCAGCAGGTGACTGGCTGAACAAGATCTGCACCAGCAGCTATCTGAGCAGACGGCAGCAATTCAGCTGAAGGCAGTAAGAGGAAATGCCAAGGTAAACACATTCCACATGACTTGCAACACAGTGTGAAATTTCACCCTATCATAAATAACGCCATAAATGCAAATGTTGGATTTCCCAAGGGACCGGTCGGACACAACCTTTTCCCGAAGGAGCAGATGGGGAGCTAACGTCGTATCGCTGCTCTTCACCCTGGCAGGTGTATCTGAGGGGTTTCTTCTGTGAGGATGGCCGTGTTGCCCACTGCTCCCACCTGCTGCCTGCCTGGGTAAAGAAGGATGCTTCACGAGCTGCGTGCTCGGGCACACAGGGCCAGCGAATTAGATAAATGCCAGCAGCTCCTGGGAAGACAATGAACAAAGGTTAATTCCTTCCCCTTTCCCAACGTGACATTTTCACTGCGTTCAAGTGCAGTGTGATACCTAGTTTCTGCCATAATTTGAGGCCATGCCCTTCCACGTGCATAAAAGCCAACCCACTTCTTATCCTGAAAGTGGATTATTTTGGTTGTATCTAGTTTTAACTCTCAAAAACCAGGCTCATCCAACTACAGTTTCAGCAGATACTGTCTAGGAGGAGAGAAATCCTACCAAAGTGTGACTGTCCACAGGCAGGAGACGGCACAGACTGAAACTATGTCCAGTTTATCACTGGCCTGGAAAGTTGCTCTTCCAGAGGAGCACAGGCAGTCACTGATTTCAACAGCCCCACCTCTGGAGTGAAGTACTGCTGAGGAGATGGGACTGGCCCCACTCATTTTTGCAGTCCGAAAGGTGTGTCTGAGGCGACCGCTCCTGCAAGAAGTGAAGACAGACACATCTCCAGAAGGCAATCCACATGAGCCTGATGGGATAGACCATCTTTTGGAAGTATCTGTCCTTCTCTAGTGACTAGATAGGGTGCTTAGAGCCAGTGCCTTAGGCTAGTTTCTTAAACCTCAGACAGCTAAGTTAGGAGAGGCCAATCCCATGTGAAATGAGTAGGCAGCTCAGACATGCTGCTCATAGGGGATACCACGGCTCATGTAGTAGGGACTCCTCAAGGATCCCTCCATGTACAAAGCCCTGTCACATGGAGAGTAAGTCTTGCTTGCAAAATGACCACACGTCTCATTTTGCTGCATCCCCCTAGCACTGCACCAAGATGTAAGTGCTGAGAGGGTCTTCCTCAGGGCTTGCTCCTGCTTTTCATGCCTGTGTTTCCTCTGCCTATCTCCAGCATATTCCAATGTGCCACACACTTCCTTGTCTTCTGGGGTTACATAAGTATTTCTTCTGCTTTCTCTTTTTTATTTTTTTTCACCATCCACTCTTATGATAGCCTCTCTGATTGATAGCTGAAATTACCGTTCTCCCAAGATCCAACCATTTCTTTTGCTTGCATTATCCATCTGCCACATTTCAGCTTGTTCAGGGAGATGAGTTTTGTGATGTAGCCCTGAAAAGTGACGTTTCTTCTTACAAATTAAATAATAGCTTGTGTTTGCTTTTCTGTGGCTGCATATAGGATCTGATCATGCACTCAGAGCTGCATAAATCTTCATCCCGGTGATGCTAATTGAGTGATGCTGCTGCAAAACTGCCATAGCGGAGATCATATCCTGATTTGTCAGGTCATTTTTTTCTCCAAATTTTCCAGGTGAACAGATACCAATGGACTATTTTATATATATTTATCTTTGCCTTCACTGTGCTTCAGCAGATTCACTTCAAAGTCATACTTGAGAGAGATCACAGTTCGATTATTAACCTCATCAGCAGATAAATTCACAATTTGGTAGCCATCTGTTCCAGGACTTGTAAGTGATCTGAAGTCAAGGAGCAGTCAATTTCTAACAAGTTGTTCAATGTGCCAGGTCTGTCGTAGGAAAATGAAAAGAGGACTTCATTGTATAGAGGTCTTTTTATTTATTTTTTTTCCTTTTTCTTCTCTCTCTTTTTTTTTTTTTTTTTTTAATACTATGTCAATTTGCTAAGCATTTTCTCCAGAAGAGGGCGCAAAATTCGTATCGACCAATACAAAAGAAATACGTTTGCTGGGCAGCCAATCTTTATGCATATCAAAAGCTTTTCAGGCTCTTTCTATCCGCATTTGTAAATATGGGATTCGAAATTCAACACAGTAATAACTCCCACCCCGTGACATTTATAATATAGATGGCTATGTATGAATTAGTCGGTCCTGGTTCCCTTTACAGTCTGTAAAAAGGAGCAGGCACTTCATGCACACAGCTCATCCAGCTCACCTTATAGTTAGTTATTCATCCAAGTAGCTCTCCAGCCTCCTTGGACTATATTGCCTGGAGCTTCACTCACCTGTGTAGGGCCTGGACATCTACCTAATGTGTAGGCAAGTTCGAGAGAATCCCACCTCTTGTGTTGGCCAGGTAAGGCTCTGCAGTGGCAGCCTGGGAGAGGATTACCCTTACTGTCCTTATTGCCAAACACCAATTATGGTGTTACATCATATTCTTTGTGAATTTAATTGAACTTATGGAAAGTTCTGATTACTTCATTTGTGGGGCTGTTATCATTGCCGCAATAAGTGACCAAGATCAAGGGTGCCTTGCAGAGGTGCGAGGGAAGTTTTGATGAAATCGTCTGGCAGAGGAAGAGAAGCGTCACTGTGGTTAGACCGCAGCGTTACTTAAGCCTTCTATCACACAGATCCATAGCTGCATTTATTTATGTAATATCAATTTTTTTATTTATTTATGTAATATCAATTCCTGTTACCACTTCGCTTGGCCTTTGCCAGTGCTCTTTAAACTCCGCAGACCAGCAGATCTTGAGGAGGGGTTGAAAAGCTTGAAGTAAGCCCTCACTGTCAAGCCTTCCTCGTAACTGCTCACACAAAAAAACGAACAAGCATGGGTCGTCATTCAAAATAATGACTCATTTCGGCGATGTATACGCTGTGTAGATTGTATCACTACAACTGGAGATGATACAATCATCAAACACGGCAGTTCTGTGATTTATGTATTCGCAAAGAGTTGCTTTCAGCTGGAAGATGTAACCCTACCCCTTAAGCATATACACAGCAGTCATCACACAAAAACATTTCTGTGAAGGTGTCTGCACACTCAGGTGCAAAACAAGCGTCATGTTTCTAGCCATGGTCCAGCCAAATGGGGAGGTTACACAGCGTGCCCTCCTTCTGTCCCAGCCTACAAAGGTGAGGAATATTTTGCATTTCTCTGGGATTTCCCATCTGAAGCTTGTTTCCCGGACGCAAGATCATTTTAACGTCACCACTGCTCTGAGCAAACAGGGATAGCTAATAATTATTTAGTGGTATTGTCTTAGTTTAAGAAACAACAAAAGAAAGTCTAAGAGAAATCCATGAGCCTGCTAGTACACAAGACAAGGTCAACCCTTACTATCAAAATGTAGAGATTTTTACTGAAATGGGTGTCAGAAAAAGGGGTTGGGAGCTGAAGAAATGGCATTCACAGTTGCTTTACACCTACATTAAAATACACAAAATATGTTGATATTAACATGTTAAACTAAATCTCTCACTGACATACCTCTTACGGTGTTCATCCTTCAATACTTCAAAAATAATAATAAAACCCATCAGGATTCAGAGTCGTAATGGAGGAAGAATCATTGGCAACTGGTTTTGGGAGTGAACTGTTTTGTGAGTTGGTCATGAGTAGAAATCGTTCAAATGAAACCCAAATCAATGGATGCAGAGTGCAGAAATAATTGTGCAAACCAACAGCTGCCCCTTCTGAAGGAAGACTCTGGGCAGTGAAAGACTATAGCAAATTTACATAAGTTAGCAACTTCATCCTTTTAATACAAAATCTGGCAAGCTGTACTGATGAGTAAATATTACCCCCAATTCATGCATGATGGACATGAGATTATACAGAACTACAATCAAATCCCTGGGTACCCCCAAGCTTACAAACATATTGAGGCGATAGAGCTAAGGTCACTGACGGTGACGGGACTCTTAAGTGAAAAATACTGCATTGCAGCGCTACAGAACGTGCCCACAGAAATGCTGAACACTATCCTTATTGCTTATTGCCCATCTGAATATCAGGAAAGGCTTGAGATATCTTATCTAGCCAGGCGTGACTGCTGTCATAAAAAAAGAAGGAAAAAAAAAAAAAAGTGAAATCAGCATCAAATGCTGGAAACCAAACAGAAAAGAATCTCAGAAACACCTCCTCAGTTCAAGGCTACTACAGCATTACTGAAAATAAAGAGATTACTCAAGAAGCTTACTTCCCCGTTAAAAAAAATCCCATCTGTTACACAAACAAATCAAGTCAGAATGTCAAACCTCTCTATAACCTAGTGTTTGAGTGGAGCTGCTGAAAGACAACGACCCACGATTCACAAATTTGGGAAATCTCTGCTAAAACATTAAACATGCTATAGTGAGTTCTTGCTAACAAGAACGCTAGTAGTGTAGAAGTAAAAGCATTTTTAGTTCAGTGTATTTTAAGGTGAAACTAAGAAGGAAATACCTCTCTGGCTTGACAGTAAATCTAGATAATTCCTGATAAGGCTAATTAATTGCTGTAATTATTGCATGCCCATCCTACTTGGCCATGTAATAAAAAAATCCTAGTGACATACAGGTGGTAGATAGAGGTATGTAGGAATGTCTAATGCAGAAAAAAATTCTGTGGATAAGGGGAAGCCCTATAATTGGGTGCCATTTGTGGTCCCCAGTTGTGGATTTCTGTAAGGAGAAGGAAAATATTTTTTATTTTTACCTAGGGTGAGGCTGTATTACTCTGATCTCCAATGCCTGTCCTAAATTCTTCCTTTTCTCTCTCTCTCTTGCTATTTTATGAATTGCCCTTAAGAGTCTGTAGTGCTAATACTTACTTATTGAACTGTATATGCATACAACATAGTTAAGAAAAGTTGAAACAGGAATTGGTGGGGTTGTTGGTTAATAATTTTGATCCTATATCAAGGAAATAGCAGTTTTGATAAGTCCCCAATCTCTCTTTATGATTCTGAGATATTTGATATAGGTCAAGGATGTAAAAAGGTGTATCACACTTTCAATATACACAAAAACACATATATATGTGCATGCGTTTTGTTTTATGATGTGACAGACTTTATTTGGTAAAGATCAGTGATTTGTATTTCAGTCTGCTTGGTAATCTGCAGGGCAAATTCTGCTCTCAGGGACACGCATCCTAGTCTAATGACTTTATTGTATTTACTCATATATATTAATACACACTGCAGTTGGACTAGATGATCTTTGAAGGTTCCTTCCAACTGAAATATTCTATTCTATTCTACTTTATTCTAATATATTCAATGATGCGTGTGCCACATAAAGGACTAACGACTTGACGTCATTAGCATGTGGCATGAATCGTTGCTCAAAGCAACGCTTCAGGTTTTGATCTACTTGAGAGGGCTTCCTCCAGTAAGTTTAAAGTTCAGAAGTTCAAAGGCATGTCTCATTAGAAATTAACCATGGCACTTTAAAAATGAGAAGGGAATGACTTACTCCACGCCTGAAAAACTTGGCAGAGGCCTCCTCCCAAGCCAACAGACAATGGCATGCAGAGACGCATAGTGGAGAAGAGGGCTCGACTTGAGGGACAGCACAAACAGCAGAGACCTCTTGCAGAGCTGCTCAGAAAACATGGCCGATTGGCTTCTCCAAGCTTTGTTTGGAGGGCAAGGTCTGCAGCATGAGCTGTGATGTGCTTTATTTTACAGCTGCCCACCTCGTACTGACCACTGGGTAGATAACTAGCTGAATATCCAAATGGGGGTCTATTCATACACAACTGAGGGCTGCCCGTGCAGCAGCAACTAGTCATATACCTCTGGCCTTTCCTCACGCTCGGACAGATGTCTGATACTGTCTTGTTGTGGGTTTTGAATGACCCAAAACCCCAGAGCTGGCAGCTGTGGAGAGCAGTCCCTCCAGCTTTTCCTCCCAACCTTTCCCTTCCAGTCGCTGCACCACCCAACCCCGGGGCGTGAGCACCCTTGGGGCATCATACAGCCCTATAGAGTCTAAGCAAATTGTTAAATGAGAAAAGCGACTGTCAGCCACAAAGAGCGAGTCCAAGAATGCCACTGGTCCTTGCAAAAAAATCTATGAAACACACCAGCACCCACGCATCCCACCAGGCAAATAGGTTTCTGCCTGCGTGAGGCCTGGCGTGGCCGTGGGCCATGGATCCCATGGCTGGAGGGGGGCAGAGGGTGAGGGCTCATAGTGCCTGCAGGCTGAGCTGCTGCTGCTGTAACTCGACATGTGCAGTTAGGGGGGAGGCCTGGAAGGGCCATCCGAGCCCAGGATAAAATTTGGCTGGTGGCAGGGGTGAGCAGAGACCGCTAAGTCAGCACCCTGGAGCAGCCCCAGGAGTGAGGCCTGGGAAGGACTGCACTTTCCCTTTCTTTTAAGCACGGCTTTTTCTTGCTATACGTCCAACTCGATCCTCAGAAGGCTTTTTTTCTTTCACTTCTCTGGCCCCTTTGTGTATATCTGGGGCATAATGTCCATGGCAGGTGGCTTTGGCCAGTGTCCCCCAGAAGCTTCAGCCAGAGCCACTG
The DNA here is from genome assembly GCF_963932015.1 of Anas acuta. Lineage (NCBI taxonomy): Eukaryota > Metazoa > Chordata > Aves > Anseriformes > Anatidae > Anas > Anas acuta. The sequence goes on from NC_088979.1 coordinate 53,407,582, forward strand.
CCTGGCTCTGCGAGGGAGCAGGAGGGTGCCTTGGGCCGTGCTTGCAAAACCTCAGCCTGGGGAGGTGTTTGCAGCCCTGCCAGGGCTGGAAAACAGCTGTGACAGGCATGAGTAAAAAACTCTGCAAAACACAGGCAGCAGAAGGGCTTGGAGCAACATCCATGGCACTACAGCAGCTTGACAGTGATCCCAGCCTCAGGTTGGATCCTATTCTCGACGGGAAGAAACCTGAAACAGGTTCAGGAAAGAGATCCCAAAATCAATATTGTCACAGCCCGGGACACGTGATTTGTCACTTGGGGCACAATGGCTGGCACAGGACGGCAGCTTAATGAGGCTTCAGTGCATGCTGCCGCTCTCCAGCCTGCACGCAGACACCCGTACGCCGATGCCTATGCCTAAACCAGTCACTGTAGGTTTTACTTATGGTCAAGAAAGTGCATTAACTGTATATCAACCAAAAAAAAAAAAACAACAAAACACCCAAACACTTTATGCATTTTAATTGTAACATTTATGTCAGGTTCTGTAATGGGTCCAGCAAACCTGTAGCTTCTGTGTGCCAGATTATATCCTACCCTTCTTTTACAGAATCAGGTTTTTCCCGTACTTCCCAGAATACCGCATGAAAAATGCTCTGGGCCATCTTTCCAAATAAACTCTTAATCCTCAGACATCACTGAAAGTAATTTTTGACAATAGTGCACTATCCCGCTGGAGAAAAAAAAAAAAAAAAAGTCACTACAATAAGCATTGATGTCTCCATTCTCACTGTCTGACAACTGCTAGCATTTTTATTTCACTGCCATTTTTCAAACGATTTACAACCAAAATCGACCTGAGACTTCCGAAATCTATGAATTTGTTGTTGGAAGGTTTTCTGATTCATACTTGGCCATAACACACAAAATAACCACACCAGACAATAGGAAACATACAATCAAAAAAAAAAAAAATCCCTAATTTTTCACAGAGCTGACACAAAGTAAACAGACTGCTTCATTGCCCTATTTTCTCCCATTGTATATCCTTGCTTATTGAAAAGAAAAAAGAAAAAAAAAAAAAAAAGAAAAGAAAAGAAAAAAGAGTGCAGTGCAATATTTAAATTCAAATAGAAGAGCACCAAAATCAGAAAGAATGACCATATACATGAGGCATCATACAGTGCTGTAAACATCATTTACAAGCTGGACATAAGTCAAAACTATTGAAAAAAATCTCCTTTTCTAAATGTTGAACTTAATTTTTGACACGAAAAAAAAGACTAATTAATTGTAATGCTAAATCTCTCAAAAGTGATTCTGCCCTAGTTCAGCTGGTTTGAAGTTAAAACAAATGAAAAAGCTGAAACAAGCAACTAAATGATCCATTCAGAGAAAGAGTCCGCTGTTAAGAGACACCTGAAGAAAGCAAAAACCAGAAAAACACAGCGCATATCTTTTATCATATACACTATCAGTAGAAAAAGGTTTATTTCTTTACAAGCGCAATGGCAAGGTAGGACTACGGCAGTATAATAAAAGGAAAATATCTTCACCGTGGGAGCATGAAAGCATTAACAGAACAGGCAGGGTACATTGTGTGCTGTCCTTGGCGAATGTGTGGTTGGCTACTCTGGACCATGATCCGGAGAAAATAAGAAATCCAAGTGAACTCTCTCCTAAATAACAGAGCTGCTTCGTTTGCTACGTGTGGTAGGCTCTGGCAGACCGTCTCCCAAGAGTCTTCAGGAGGGCTCCATGTGGAGGAATAAATAGGGAGACCCCTTGGTGCAAAAAACCTGTGCACGTGCTCCCTTCCCAGCGAGTCCCCGTTTATTTTGCAGGCGGTCTTCACCGAGGAGCTAAGCAATACCTCCAGCTTTAGAAAAACACGGCGCTATGATAGAAGTCGTGTGACTTTATTAAGAGTAACAAGTTAAAATGATCAAGAGCACAAGGATTTTATAACCTTCTAGGTTCTCAGCAAAACAACAGGCAGAGCTGATAAGCACGTGCTTCAGCTCAAGGGGGATGGTAGCAACCGGAGGCAGCGGTGGAGGCGATGACAGCACATGATGTGAGAGCGGGGCATGGCAAAGGCCATGGGAGGAGGTAAAAAAAGAGCCACCGGGGAGCAGAGGCGAGGGGTGACAAGTGACACTGTGGTCTTTGTACCCAGCCCTGCTGAGCCTCAGTCCAAATTTTCCCCAGTTTCCAGTTGGCAGGAAGGGGAGACATGAAGGCGAGGGGTTGCTTCCCACCTTCCCACCATAATCTCTATGTGAAAGGAAGCTCGTCCCATACCCCCCCCAGCTCCTCGCCCCGATTCCCACAGTGGCCCCGTATTTACTCAGAAACGGGCTGTGTCACAAGGAGGGAGTTGTGGTTTACTTTCTCCGGCCCCACTGTTTATTAGACACCAGTCCTCCCTGCCCGTGGCCGCGAGTGGTTTCATTTAACCGAGAGCACAAAAACCACAACCTGGAAGGAAAGCAGCTTCTGTAGCGTGACTTAATCTGAGAGCAAACTGGCCGGGATCAAAAAAGGTCATGGTGACAAAGCGGAGTTAAAAGTTGACTTAAATCAACATGCTCAAGCGACTCTGAAACAAAGGGAATAAGGAAATAATGTGACTTTTTGCGATCAATACAGACTTTAAAAAATTGATAAACTGAGGCTCAAATTAATGCGCATGTGACCTATCAGCGATACTGCTTCTTTTGATCCCACTGGTTCGACTTCATTGCTGACCTGGTGTGTGCATGTGAAAGATAAACGCTGGACAGGCTTCACTCGGCTGAAGCAGGTAAAATCCTCTGGTGGGAAGGGGCAGCAGAGGCAGCTCTCAGGTGAATACGAGAGACTTCACATCAAACTGAAGCTTGCTGAGCTTGGGGAACCACAAGTCAGGCTGACAGCACTGAGATCTGAGATGTAAAAAAGAAACAGGGGAAAACAGGCTTAAAAATATAGATGGAAATGAGAGCATGTGTGCCAGACAGTGCCTCTGCCCACTTTATGTGCAAGGGGTCTTCGTGTTCCTCCGCACCTCGTGGTGCCCCCACGTCTTGAGACCTGGGAGGCATACGATGAGGGCACGGCTAAGGGCTTTGGTGCCATGCTCCCCACGTTGGGTTTTCTTCAGCCTGTCCAATGCACTTTCAGAAGCAGTGACCACTGCTAAAATTTCAGCTGGGAAAGTAGTCCAATGTACCGCCGTTGTGAACTGAGATGCATATTTCCGTGAAACGAAATTTCAGCACGTGGGCTAAATAACAGGGCGGCAGGGTCCTGAAGCAATCACGCTCTGTGCACAACATGCAATGTGTAATCACTGGCGCGCCGCTGCCCCACTCACAACAGCTACAGTAAGTCAAATTAGGGCTCCCCGTGCTACCCTATTTGCTTGTTACGACACAGTCGTAGGGTAACAGAGTAATTTGGGTTGGACGGGACCTCAGAGGTCACCCAGTCCAACCCCCAGCTCCAAACACAAGCACGTTCTTGTTTTGTAGTCATTTGTACTCGAAGCTTTCCGCGTGGGTGCCTGTGAAAGACGAGGGACTGCTCGTGCCCAGGTCTGCCAAGCATTGGGAAAAGGGCAGAGACCAGCCCCGCTGTACGAGGGCAGGGCACGGGCCGGGTGGCAAAGTGTTCCCACTGCGGGAACACCACGGGCTCCAGCCTGGGCTGCAGCTCAGCCCCACTGGTCAGGACTCGGCCCCTGCGTCTTTGTGGCTCACTGCAGGGATCGCTTCTGAAAACGGGCTGCTTTGGAAAGGCGTTGATTTGCCCCCCTCCCTGATTAGACCCTTGTGAAGTGCATTAGATGCAGCAGCCCTTCATTTCACGAATCCTTTCTAAATCCCATTGCACGGGACCACGCTCCAAAAATCAGTTGGGAAGTTTCCTCCCTTTACAAGGCGATCAGCCCCCATTTAGCGAAACCTTATTTGACGTGGAGACGGCTTCAGCACTACCGAGCGCTGCAGCTGTGCTGCCTGCCAGGTGGAATGCACCTCAAGTGAAGTAGGAGATGCATTTCTTCAAATTTCCTGCTCAGTTTGTTAAACAGGTTATATCTATTTTTAAAAGCATTGTATTACAAACTTTCAGGGAACAACGCAAGGTGTTTTTTCTTTTTTTTTTTTTCCCCAACAAAATTAAGAAAAGGTGAAAAAAAAAAGCAATGCTGCATTAATCTTGGTGTCAAGAAACAAAGTCTCTAATGTCCAAACGCACCGCACAGAATGGGAGAGGGGAAAGTTTATTGGCTCTTGGAATGCAATTTTTCACTCCTTTAAAATGCTCTGGCTTGTCACTTCCTATTAATTTTTACTTTTACTTACATAAGAGACGAACCGCGGAACTTACAGTCCCTCTTGCCCTGACGGTTTACAAACCCGGGCGGTAATTTCATTTAATTTCTCATAGCTCAACAAAAACGATGGTGGTGATCTAACGTGAGCGAGGACTGGTGCTTATTACCCGATGTTCCGGCCCTGATGGGCTTTGTAGGGTGACACAGAAGAGGAAACCAAGAAGCGTTGCTTTGTTTATTCTCCTCTGGAGAAGAGGAGCTATCTGCTCTTTGTTTGAGGCGGCGCTTTTGTTCTGTGCAACGCAGAGCACTGCCAGTCTCCTCATTTCACAGTCCCCTTCACCTCCTCTAACACGTATGCCAATGCGAGGTGCATTCCCCAAATCCACCACCACCAGCAGGTCTGACCTTGCCGAGGTGTGACTCCCACGCAAGCCTGGCTGTGCTCCTTGCGAGGCTGCCGTACCTTTTTGATATTCAAATCCCCAGGAAAATCCTAGCAAACAAGGAAGTTGTCCTTCAGCCTTAGAAAAATAAAGTGGGTTGATTTTCTTTCTTCTATCTTTTTTTTTTTTTTCCTCCTGCACAAGTGCTCTAGGCACCTTGAAAGCCATAACACAGCAGAGCCAGGAAACGGTCTCAAGTTGCCCAACCTGTGCGTGGTAAAATTACAAGAAAAATTACTCCAGGACAAAGGCATGACGACCCTAGTCTGCTTATCCTGGCTAGAGAACAAATGGCGTTGTCATCGGGTGTTTGACTTATGAGGCAATCATGACTGCTTGTGATTTTGATCCTGCAAAAGCTAAAATAATATCCTGTAGTTCAGCCCTACCGTTTCGGACGGACCCTTCTGCAGATAGCAAAACAACTTCTGTGCACTGTAGAAATCCAAGCGCTGGCTTCTGATTGTAAGAAGATGTAGTTTGCACTTAGTAATAATGATTAAAAATAGCAAGACCAACAACACGTTTTTATGCCCGAGATGCAGTGAGACAAAACCTGAACGCCAAGGGATGGTTTCCTTAGGAAAAGTTGTGAGCACCTTTCTTCCCACGTCTGAGGGGATAAATATACACTCAGGCAAATGAATGAGCATGAAACTGTGTTAATGCAATGCTCTGCTCAATTTAATGCAGAAAAGAAGAGGAATCAGTCATGGGGTGCCTGCAGAACTTATCAATATCCCACAGTCAGGGCTTGTCCCAAAGCACGGGGGGAAGAAACAAGGCAAAGGCTGAGTCTGTCACCCTACCACACAAGTTAAAAGTCAGAAAGCCAGAACTAGGTGGCAAAAAAACAGAGGTAGAGGTTGAGGGGTCTGACAGGCATATGTGTACCTGCCTACCGTGTTCTTGGCCAGCAGTGAGGAGAAAAGGGGACGTGGTGGCTGGAAAGCCCCAAGCTGAAGGTGTTTGAGCTACGAGCGTGACCGAGGAGCTTGCAGCTGCACAGGGGAGAGGAGCTGATGTAAGAAGGGCACAAACGCAACCCCGGAGAGGAAAGTTTTCCACCTCCTAATCCCTGCAGATAGCAGCCAATGCCGGGAAAATGCCACGGGGGAAGAGTGGTTGCGGCTCCTGCTCAGCCCAGAGCGAGCGCCCAGCCCCGCCTGATGTCAGCTGGGGTTTGCACCACCGCAGATGGGATCAGGAGCCCGAGATCTTGCGTTGATTTTGGAGGAGAGAGACGGTCAGGGCCGGATTAGTAACACAGATAGCCCCGGAGACGTTTCGGGAGCAGCAGGATAGCCAGGAGAAAGCCCCGCGGCCAAACCGGGCGCTCAGGTACACTGAGGGCACTTCACGCTTCTTAGGGTAAAAATGGGTCTGCAGGGGCATGAAGGTCCAAACCCGGGTCTGAAAGGGCAAATTAGCCCTGCTCAAAGGGTCCCTGCTCACAGGGGAGTGGGTTTGCAGTGGGGTTAATGCATTTAACCCTTCATGGGCTGCAGCTAACCCTACAGGGAGTGCACCTAACCCTACAGGGAGTGCACCTAACTCTACAAGGGGGTGCACCTAAGCCTTCAGTGGGTGCACCTGACCCTTCAGGGGTGAACCTAACCCTTCAGTGGGTGCATCTAAACTTTCAGTGAGTGCCCCTAACTCTACATGGGTGCACCTAACCCTGCAGGGGGTGCACCTAATGCTTCAGGGAGTGCACATAACCCTTCAGTGGGTGCACCTAACCCTACAAGGGGGTGCCCCTGACCCTATGTGGGTTCACCTAACCCTACAGGGATGCACCTAACCTTGCAGGGGGTGCACCTAATGCTTCAGGGGGTGCACCTAACCCTTCAGTGGGTGCACCTAAACTTCCAGTGGGTGCCCCTAAACCCACAGGGGTGCACCTAACCCTACAGGCGGTGCACCTAACCCTTCAGGGGGTACCCTTAAACTTTCAGTGGGTGCCCCTAAACCCACAGGGGTGAACCTAACCCTACAGGCGGTGCACCTAACCCTTCAGGGGGTGCCCTTAGACTTTCAGTGGGTGCCCCTAACCCTTCAGGGGGTGCCCTTAAACTTTCAGTGGGTGCCCCTAAACCCACAGGGGTGCACCTAACCCTACAGGGGGGGCACCTAACCCTTCAGTGGGTACACCTAACCCTACAGGGGCAGCACCTAACCCTATGGGGGTACATCTAACCCTACAGAGGTGCACTTAAGCCCACAGGGCACACCTTCCCTTACAAGGGGTGCACCTAACCCTTCAGTGGGTGCCCCTAACCCTACAAGGGGCTGCCCCTAACCCTACATGGGTGCCCCTAACCCTTCAGTGGATGCCCCTAACCCTACAGGGAGCACATCATCCCCCACAGGATGTGCACATAACCCCACATGGGCACCCCCGCCCCTACAAACAGGGAGATGCAGAACCCCCCCCGTGCCTCCCCCCCACCTCCCCTCACACAAGCCCCGCCCCTCCCTCCAGGGGGGCGTGTCCGGGGCTCAGGGCGGGCCGGCGGCCGCCCAATCAGCGCCTCCCGCGGCCGCCCCGCCCCGCCCCGCCCGGCGCGCCCCCGCCGCGGCTCCGCGCCCCCGTCCCCGCGCCGCGGGTGTGCGCCCCGGCGGGCCCGATGGCGAGCACGGCGGCGGAGATCGTCGCCTTCCTGCTGACCATCTCCGGCTGGGTGCTGGTGTCCTCCACGCTGCCCACCGACTACTGGAAGGTGTCCACCATCGACGGCACGGTCATCACCACCGCCACCTTCTGGGCCAACCTCTGGAAGACCTGCGTGACCGACTCCACCGGCGTCTCCAACTGCAAGGACTTCCCCTCCATGCTGGCGCTGGACGGTCAGGGCCGCCCGAACACCCCCCGAAAAAAAAAAGAACCCCCCCCCAAAATTAAAAATCAACCCCCAGGGAGAACGGGGAGGGGGGAGCCGGGCCGGGAGGGACCCCCCCGGGGGTGCCCCACGCCGTGGGAGCAGCCCCAGGGGGTGGGGGGCTCGGTGCTGCGCGACCCCATAGCAGCCAGGGGAAATTTTGGGGTGCTATCGAGGTTTCTGTGCGGGTGTCAGCACCCGGCTCCTTCACCTGCACTGCTTGCGGCTCCCCTAAGAGAGCTGCGGGGTGCAGCAGGGCTCGCCTGGCTGTGAGTAGGGGTTTTGGGACTAAATGTTGGTTTTTTGGGGTGATAAATGAATAAACTGCGCGGTGCGGGTCGAAACTCAAGTCGGACCTACAGCCCTGGCCGGGCACAGGAGGCTGAGGGCGGATTTGGGAGCGAAAGGGCTGTTCGGAAGAGGAAAGTGCGAAGCCAATCAGTGGCAGAGATTAATGTTATCGCCGCGGGGATAAATGTTATCGGGAAGCAAATTAATGCCATTAAGCCTTTAAGCTGCCAGCAGGACGCAGGAGAGGTCCGCACTCCGAGGGCAGGTGTTGCTGTGTGGCAGCACCGACCCCAGGAGCATCCTTTTCCCCCCCAGCCCCTCGGTGGCAGGGGGTATGGGGGCTCTGCCGGTGTCCCCGAGGGGTGGCAGGGCTGTCCCGGCACCGCTGGGGTCCCTCGGAGGCACCGAGCCTCTTGTTAGGCTGCTGCTCTACTGGAGGGTGAAGTCCCCAAGACTCAGATCTGGAATAAAGCCCCCCAGACTGGGATCTGGAAGATCTGTGGGGTTGCGCTGCCCCAGGAGGTGAGGTGCTGCTGCATTGTGAAGCACCTGGAAGCTCCTGAACCCCGAAGACACAACTGGAGAGGACCTCGTCCCGCCCTCCCGGCTGGGCTGTGTGACAGCAGAGGGAGGAAGCCCGGCATCAGCCTTCCTCAGCGGCGTCTCCGAGTGCTGCGGGGCCAAATCCTGGCCCCCAGGCACGGTGTGGGCAGGGGGGGGAATGATGCACCCCCAAACCCTCCCCAGCACAGTCCGGCCAGCCCCCATTAAGGGCTCGCCCCCGTGATCTGTATGCAAGCAAAAATGATAACTGCAGTCCGTGGGACTTGAAACCAACTGGGGTTTACCTTTGTGCACTCCTGGCCATGGATGGGAACTTGGTGATGGAAACGCCTCCCCAGGGCAGGACGTGCCCGTGACCGTATTTCCAGCGGTGGATCCAGTGACCTTGCGACAGAGCTCAGCTGAACGTGAATTTACTTAGGGGATGGAAGAGGGTGTTAGAGCTTAGAAAAACATACAAAAGCAATGGGCGTGTGCTTTCGGAAGGAATTCGTGCTCTATCTGTAAGGTAACCTTTTACACTTGGTGCAGACTGCAGGATGCCACTGCAGGTATTTGTTGTGAAAGTGATGATCCCCGTAACAGCATGCAGGTGTTTTTTTTTTTTTTTTTTCTGAGTATTGTATATACTGCATAAATATACACATTCCCCAGAGCTCTTTGAGAGTGTTAGAGGTGAGCATGAGAGGCAAGCGTGAGAGCAGTGAGGCAGGCAAGATGATAGCAAGATGAATTTGAATTCAGGACAAAACACATTTGTTTTAAAAAAACATACTTGAGCTAGGTTTCTCGTGGAATGCTGCTAAACATGACTTCATGCGTAATACATGTTTGTCTACCTGTCTGTTTAAAACATGGCTTTTTGTTGCTTTGGAGCTTCCTTTGGGTGGTCGGCGGCTACATGACGAGGTACCAGCTTCTTACGGACCCTGATGCAAACACATGTAATTCTTTTTTGGGTCTTCAGTGGAAGAGGGGGAAGAAGTTGGCAGCTTCCCCATACACTTCCCTGCGCTGTGAGTCTCAGTCAGCAAGGTAACGTCCTTGCTTTCCAGGAAGCAAAGCAAAGGCTTGATTAATGTTGCAGCCAAACGCTCCCCAGGCCAGTCCTAACCTAGGTTCAAGTGACTGGGGTTTGGTGCTAAGGCTGATTTCACCCTTTTGTGTTTCCTGGTGCTCCAGTCAGCCTGGTAGAGCTGAGTCTTCTGCTCTCCCACCTTATGAGTGCAGGTTGTGGTTATTTTTTTTTCAGATATCTGTGTTAAAAGTGGGTGCCCGTTGGGTAATGGCTGTGGCGAGCTGCAACGAGTCCCGCCTTGGCTGGCCTGCAGAATTTGGTGAAATATTGAGCGGGGAAGGTTACTCATTCAGCAGAGCTGAGCAGTGCTCCAGCTCGTGCTATTATAAAGGAAAATGATTTCTGGGTGAGGGAGTTAATCATTTCTTGCTGTCTCACTACCCTCAGCCTATTTTGAAGCTGCGCGTTGACCTTCAGCAACAATTGCATTTCAGCCACGTCGTTCCTAGCATCCATGGCTTGTGTGGGTTGGGGTGAATATTTACTGTTTCTCCTGGGAGGTTCAGGCATAAAGAAAAGTTTAGAGGACCTCTGGGTAAATATGTTCATGGTTCAGCACCTTAATGTGCCAATTAACTCCTAACAGCGTCGATAAATTGGGCCTGTCAAAAATAACAGCTTCCTCGCCAGTTTGCATCTCCTGCCTTACCTGGCTGCTATGGGAAATACATTACGTGGAAAAGTAGGAAGAGCAAACTTTTCCAGGCCTACTGGCAAAAAATAATGAGAGAAAACAAGGCTGCTGTCTTCAGATTTGTGTCTTGTGAGCTAAAAGCCACGTTTTGAAATCTTACTGAACGCCGCTTCCTACTGACGTCCTTTGGGTCTCGCCTGAGGGCATGAGGGGGGGACGGAGTGAAAATACAGGATTTTACTCGAAAGCAGAAGTTTTAGCTATTGCTGGAATTTCAGCCGAGCTGTTGGGGAGTATAGTTTTATTTCGCTGTTGAGGAAATTGTGCCCTGGCCGGTTTGGCTAGAAGGGTGGTCGCCTCACCTGATCTGAGGTAACCACAATATGGCCGTCTGGCGGGAGCTCCCTGAGCTCACTGTATTACCCTTGCAGGAGATAAATAAATAACTAAATAAGAGAGGTGCAATTAATGTGATCTACTGTAGGTTCCTCTGTTGGGATAGGGTGAATGATGCCTCAGAAATGCCAGGTTTTCTCAGCTGATGGTACAGTGTGGTGAACACCAGAGGTGAAGAAGCTTCTTACGATGTATGACTGCGCGCTCTGCAGAGTGGTTCACTCTTTAGGGTGTCCATACCTTCTGTTTTCTTGCAGGTCCCCCCAAAAAAGTTTTTTACAGGACCTAGGAGATCTTAGGCAGATGGTGGTCTTAGGTTTGGCTCCGTAAATCTTCAGTCTGTAGTTCTTCTGCTGGGTTTGTCTCATATCTGGTCCGAGTCAGCCCCTGTAGCATGGACGTGGTGCTGCTTCTCCGTTCTGTCATGCCATGTTTCAGGTGAAGGCATCTCCTCTGGGGTGCCACGGGATGATATGTGGGATGCTGCTCGTGTGTTTAGGGGTCTGAGAGGGACCTACCTGGAGCTGCTTTTCGTGGCTGCTGGCTCAGGACTGGAGGCTCTTCAGTGTTGAGTGGAGAAGACCACAGACAGCAGCCTTTTCCTATCTAAACTGTGCTCCTGGAAGAGCAGGAGAGAAGGCTTTGGCTGTCTCCTTTCTGCTAGAGCATTGGGAAGCATTGCTTTTTACGTGGATTCAAAAGGTTTTAAGGTACACCAACCTGCCACTAATCATTTCCACTAGAGGCGTTATATCCTAGGTAATCTGACCATAGCTGAAGACAAATATCAGCCATGCCTATCAAAATATTCTGCGTTAAAGTCACAGTAGATACTCTCAGCACAGCAGAAATTCAAAGATAAAAAGATTTAAAAAAAATGTATCCAAAGAGCTGGCTAATTTTTGAGTTCAAACAAGACTTAAACATGGTAATAATGCTGAAGTAACACTTCAAGGGAACATGTCTGAGGCATGTTTCTGTAAGAACTGAAGGATTCCTCATGATCCTCTTTCAAAAATACACAAGAATACACAAATTTATGCACATTATAAAAATTTGTATAAAAAATACAAACTGTGACATATTATTGGATATGGAAAATAAGTAAAATTGTAAATTATAATTACAACATTGTGATTGTAAGTACCTAAAAATCAGAAGTCTAGACTTAGGTGTAATGAGACCCGATTCTGAACTTGCCAGCCTGTGCTTCATTGATCATCCATGGCAAAGGGAGGTGTCTGCAGTGGGCAGCTCATCCAGCTACCATAGGAGTTCAACTTATTATAATAATTTTAATTATAGTGTTAGACACGTCAGCAGACCCAAATGATGCTTATATTCCAACATGAGAGTCCTATGGCTGTTACAGTTATGTCATTGCGTATTCTTCCTTCAGCAGGGGGACTACAGGAGCATGTTGTACATGAAAGATGTCCATGGGGTGTTAAGTCCTACAAATTGCTTCTAGTGTGCTGTGTATTACACAAAGCTGTGAATCAGTTATTTTTTATTTTTTTTAAGTGTTCTTAAGCACAGATTGCTCATCCTGGAGCTGGTATTCCTCCAGCAGCGGCCAAAGTGGGTGCCAGAAAAGAGTGCAGAAGAAGGCCAAACGTCTGCGATGGCCATCTGCAGCTCAGGGGCCTGCCAGCCAGGCAGAGATTTCTCTTTAATGGTTTTATCCCGTTTTTGCACCTGTGCAAGAACTTTTGCATCCACATAGCCTGTGGAAAGCAGCTCCACAACTTTATTGTGTGAAAAAAAAAAACACATTTTTTGTTTTGAATCTATTGCTTGCTTTTTTCCATTAGATATCCCCTAGTTCCTGTTTTAATACATTAATTTTCCACACTTTAAGGGCTTTTATGCAGGGCTTTTTTGTTTATTTGGTATTCTGGAAAAGCAGGTGTAATAAGCAATGGAAACCTGGGTTAGCTCTCGACATTTCCACCCACCAGAGATCACGGAGAAAAGACTGCAGGCACGAATAATGGAAGTGCATTTCCATTTTAAATGAGATGTAATGGGTTATGGAGAGAAACTTCTTGCTATAAAACGGTGATTTGGCTGTGTGAGATGGCACTGTTCCGCTCTGTGAACGGTGCCACGTGGTTATCACTGTGTTTTAATCCCAGGAGGAAGGGAGAGGAGGCCAAGCAGTCGGGTGTCCTGCGGAAAGGCCCTGCCCTTGGGCGCATCGGTTCAGAGCAGCCTGGCAAAACTGCGTGTGGCCAAATCCAGCACTCGTCCGGTGTGGCAGCAGCTCGCTTTATCTCTGAGGATCTCTGCTGTCCGTGAAGCTGAGCACATATTTGGCTTCCTTGCAGAGCGAGGGCCTGCTGGGCTGATCCACAAGAGATGAGGCCTTGCCAACCTGCCGCCATTGCGGCACCTGCACAGCGAGATGGTGTGTGCCTCTGCAGCCTGTGGCAGATGCTGCACGTCCCACACAGAGCTGCTCTTCAAAACCCCATGGGTAGAGCCTCTTGGGGACACTGTGCCCAATGCCACAATTATTTTTGCAGCCCCAAGTGACACGGAGAGTTTTGTAGGGACTGGGTTCACGCGGCATCATCACGCCATCACCTGGAAGTATACACTCTGGGATAAGTTGGCGTTACACCAGCCAAGGTCTAATTTGGTTTGCAATAATTAATTCATGCCAGATGCTTTTCAGGGTGAGGGGAGCTGCAGCAAAACCCGTTGTGTTCCCTGCCCTCACGTTAGCCTTGCCCTTTCTCGTTGCAGGTTACATCCAAGCCTGCAGAGGACTGATGATCTCCGCCGTCTGCCTGGGGTTCTTTGGTTCCGTGTTTGGGCTGATTGGGATGAAGTGTACAAAAGTCGGCGGTTCTGATCAGACCAAAGCAAAAATAGCTTGTTTAGCTGGACTGATTTTCATACTGTCTGGTAAATATACCTTATTTCTCTAAGTTTGTGTATTCAGGAGTCGTGCCAGAGCTGCTGCTTTGCAGCAGAAATCCACACGTGACTGCGTCAGGGTCAGCCCCAAAGCTCCTCTGCTGCTTCCACTGAACGGTTTGTCTTTTGATTTCAGGGCTGTGCTCTATGACTGGTTGTTCCCTGTATGCAAACAGGATTACGTCTGAGTTCTTTGATCCTTCTTATATTGCACAAAAGTAAGTACTTTCCTATACCCCTTCGTCTTTCAAGAGTAGACCTTAAGTTTCATGCTGCGTGCCAGAACTCATGTATACAGAAAGCAGATGCTTCTCCTGTTGGGTAGAAATGGCAAGTGGGCTTTATTTATTCATATTTCATCATGTTTTCCAACTGTAGTAACTGTGTGCTGAGGTTTCATGAGCTAACACCTCTCTGTAGAGTGATGGGTCTGTGGTCTCTGTGCCCAGGCTTATCGCGGCTTGGCAGGACTCTACAGCACTCGTCCCAGAGCAGGCTGGGTTGTTCAGGAGTTATGTTTATGTCAAAGATGCAGAGGAGGCATTTCACAAGACAGGTGCTCGTTAGGCACATAATTCAATAGGAAGAAAATTACTCCTCTAAGCTATCGATAGCCCGTGGTTTCCATAAAGGTGTTGAACGCTGTGCAGTCTTTAGTCCGTTTGAAGAGACGTTTCTGCAGGTTCTGTGGACTGCTTTTGCTGACAGATTTTGAACTCTCGATGACTATAATTTGGATCATAAATATTTTTCATAACCCACAATCATAAAGCACTAATGTCAATGCTTCAGCTGTACGTGCGATTAAATACAAGGGAGTGTGTGTTCATAGAATTGCAGGACCAAACCAGAAATAATGAGCATCCCTAAAGACTCCCCTTAAAGCTGTGTGAGTGCTCAGGACCTTCCAAGGCAGCAATTCATGAACCCATCCTTGGATTCTGGATTTGCATTTTAGCCACCAAGTTTGAAAACACTGGCTGTAATGTAAGCTTTCTTTGGGGTGATCCCCGAAGACGTCAAGCACTGGGTATATATAAAACTGTCAGCCTGAATAAATAACATCAGTTGGATCCACATTTGCAGTAGGACTGACACAGTTTCTCTTTTCTTGAAAACAAGTTCATTTGACTTTCCTTTGTAAGGAGGAGAGGACAGGATCCAAAGGCCACCAAAAGCAACAAGGATGTGAGCTACTGTGGAGAAAATGGGGACTGGCTATACAGCCAGAAGTTAATTATTCATCAGGCTTAATGTTCCCAATGAAAAATAGCTTCATCATTGCCAAAATTCCCTTTCCTTCGTTGTGTTCCTACACTTGTTTTGTTGCAAAAAGGGCAGGCAGACCTCACTGCAGAGTTTTACCGCGAGCAAATGAGAAAACCAGTTTAAAAAATGAAAGGTCTAATATTAAAACATTTCGTCTGCGGAAATTACCTTTTTCCTGAACAACCAGAATAGCACAACTGCTGGCATGAGAAATATTTGCTGCAAAGATAAAGGTGGAGAGCAATACTAGAAGTTGTAATTGGAGTTTCACATGGTGGACATGTGATGTAGCTCATGCAGTGATCTTGTGTCAGGTTAAGATAAAGGTGTTATTTGACTACTTTCTCTCTGAAAGAATATAAAATACATTGGAGCAATTAATTTTGTTGCCTTCTGGGAACTCTTACTTTGATATACATTGCAGAAGCAGTTAATGAGCCTTGCTGGTATGCTATAGAAATTTGGCACTGGCTCAACTGAGAGAGGACGCTGCTTTGGTTCCTCAACTGTCTGCAGTTTGGTGCATGTTTTCTCCTGAAGTTATCTGGGTGGTGTCAAAGAGAGGTTTGAGATACTGTTAGTGGAAAATTAATGACGTGGGATGTTTGGCATCCCTTTGGCTATCAGAATTTCCCTCTGGTCTTCTGCATGGGGAAGAGGTGTCTTGAATATATACAGATGTAGGGGGAGTCAGAGATCTGCCTGCCTGAGGCTGGTGCCCGAGAGACTTCTGGTTTTCAATTTACGTGTAGCTTAGCGACGAATGATAGTCACCTCTGGGACACTCTAAAGCCAGCCTTGCTTAGAAATCTGAGGCTGGATGTTATGTTCCCACACAATAGGTTGCATTAGGGGTTTAAAACAGCTCCATGAGTGCTGGTCCACCTCACGGAGCAACACGCGCAGAGGCTCGGTGACAGCACGGGGTGCCTCCGTACTCACAGCCAAGCTGACTGCATTTTTCTTCAGACACCTCTAAGAGAAGAAAACCCTTGCTTCTCTCTGCTCTGCTGTCTTGCCAGCTTCTCTTAGGAAACCATTTTGTCACTTTACTACTTCTAATAAAAGCTTTTATAGTTTTCATCCTTTTTGTCCCTTGCCGCAGTCTGAACTCAATAATCACCATTCTTCCTGATGAATGGAGCTAGTTTATCCAAATTACCTGACTAACTTCGATTTTTATAGAGAATTGTTTCCCCTCAGCCTTTCTTTCCCAGAATCTGTTGTGCCCAGTTCATCCACACAGACCCTCTTTGCGCTGTCCTGCTGTCACGTGGCTTTGAACCCAGTTCTCATTTTCCCTCAGTCTTAAGAATTAGATGTTCAGAATAGGGATTTCCACTGGGGAGTTGTATTGATTCGCTGAGAAGTTAGGTATGATCATTACCAGCGTCCTGGAGTTCATCTAGCTGGCTAGCGAGATTTCAGCTGGTTTGCATGAAAGTTTGCTTCGTGGTCCTGACCTACGTAACAGCCGGGATATTTTCCTTCTATACTGATGTTACACCTTCTGTCTCCCTGAATTCTGCCTCCTGGGATTGATTAGAGTGAAATATCTGCTCTTAGTCTCAGTGCCTCGTTCCCCTGACCTCCTGGAGACTTCCCAGTGATCCTGCAGCAGCAGACTGGGTGCACTGGTGGGAGGCCGGGGGTGCGCAGCCCCACGCCCGGAGAGTCGCTGCTCTCCTTCTTACAAGCAAGGATGATAAGAACAGGAGACTGTGTTTCCTGTAAAGGTTTTAATGATAAAAAGGGAAGGGAAAAACAGCAAATAGAGAAATTTCTTCTAAAAAAAACCTATTTATTAGTCTTTTTTTTCAAGAGGCATCAAGGTGCAGGATGTTTTTAATATGGCATATCGTGGATTTTGGATGGTGGGGTAGGCTTGGCTTCTTAACTGCAAAAAAAACCCTGGATTGGATAAAATCCAGGGAGCCATAGACAGGTTGATACGCGATTGAAAATTCCTGATAAGCACCAGTGTAAATCACAAAGGCTTTTGTGTATGTGTAGGTGGGGAGGAAAGACCAATTAGGCCAGCCCTGCAGCTCCTTAGGGTAGCGGGATGGCAGGCACCAGGAAGGGTCCTCACGCCCCTTCGTTTGGGAGTTCAATGCTTTGGTTCGCCTCTGCAGCTTGCTAAAAGGGCACCTTGGGGCTGTGATTCAGCGTGAGTATTTTATAAATCCCAGATCTCGTACAGACAGAAATCTGCTCAGGCTTGTGAAACCTGAAGCACCTGGACAGAAACGTTAGCATCATTAGGAATAAAACTACCTGTGGTAGGTTTTGAAGTCAAACCAGGGTCTGGAGGCAGGGTTTTCCTGGGTGAAAGGCTTCCAGCTGTGGCTTCCAGCGTCTTAATTTGCAGGTTGGGTCCCTAAATCCCACGTCAGGTATGGAGGATGTCTGGGGGAATCTGATCCTTTTTTTTTAGCAAGGGGTGATAAATAAAACCTCTGCTTAGGATGGTGTGAATGGAACAGGAGAAGGAGGTCTAGATGTTAGAGCACTCGCAGGGCTGTTACAACTCAGGTGCAAGCCCCCACCTTATCAGAGCTTATCTCCAAGCTCTGAAGTCCCCATCTCTTTTTGGAGGTCCCTGAGTCAGAAATAACTTGAACTGGGGGTGTTATCAGCTTCTAGAGACTGATATTCTTTCTACATGTGGCTTTTTCTTGCAGTATGTCTCCTTTAAAATAACTCCATGCTTTACCTCTGGGTGAAATCTCAAGAAAACATGGAAAAGTGACTACTTTTTGTTCTCCAACCAGTGTTCACCCTACAATTCCCTATATCATTTTCTGGGTGTCTGGACCCCCCCTCAAGGAATTTTTCCATTTCCACAGCATCATCTTGTAAAGACAGGGGTTTTGCAGAACAGCTTACTGGTATTCAGGTTGTGTATTTCAACTGATGTCAGAACGGGAGCTGTTCGTGGTCGGAACTAGCTCAGAAGTCTGCAGCTGCAACTTCCTTCTGAGGCACAGGAAGGCTGTCGAGCCCAGGATTTTGTTAGACTGACCTCAGCAGAGCTCACAATAAACTTATTAATAAAAATTGGAACTAATGTAGAGTAAATCCACTTGAATGATGACTGGGGCTGCGCAGATGATCTTGGAGGGCTTTTCCAGCCTTAATGATTTTAGTCTGTGGTTCCGTGTGGATGCATATCTTGACGTTTATATATTGCATATTTTATATATATATATGTATAATAACCTCATGTTGTGCTCAGGCTGAGAGCCAGAGGGGAGAACTAAGGACAAGGAGAGTTGTAGGCAGCAGCTCAGGTCCCCAGCCTCAATAGCCTCGGAGGAGGGCTCACAGAAAGCCACGGAGCAGCTCGGGAGACAATGGGAACAAATCTGAAAGGGTCTGGGGGGATGGGAGCCATGTGGGGTAGAAGGGCTGAGGAATCGCAGATTTCTTCAGCCCTCCGACTGGGAAGAGACGTGGAGAAGCTGCAGAAGTGTGCCTCGGGGACAGGTCTGCCTCTTGCATGCCAGGGAAATAATGCAAAGAGCCTGGGAGAACGACAGAGCTGCTGGCTTTGCAATGCAAAATGTGTGTGTCAATGAAAAAAAAAAAAAAGAGGAACAAAAAATGTAGTGCTTCTATTCTGAAAACGAAATGTTAAATTCATTCTGTCTTTGTTAAATGCATTTATT
This sequence comes from Anas acuta, assembly GCF_963932015.1. Taxonomy (NCBI): domain Eukaryota; kingdom Metazoa; phylum Chordata; class Aves; order Anseriformes; family Anatidae; genus Anas; species Anas acuta. Next base: position 53,426,040 of record NC_088979.1, read on the forward strand.
GACTTCCTGTAGGTATGAATTAGGAGCAGCTTTATTCATTGGATGGGCTGGAGCTTCACTCTGCATAATTGGTGGCAGTATATTCTGCTTCTCAATAGCTGAAAACAGTAAATCTCCAAGGTAAAACCCGAGTTGCACTTCCTGACAGAAATCAATCCTAGGGCATTGGTACCTGCTATGTTCTGCAGCTTGATTGCTTTTCCGAAACACTTTGCAGTGAGGCCAGAAAAGGATTGTGTGCATGCCAGAAATTAATGGGGTTTTAGGGTAATTCTCTTCCCACCTTGAGTAATTAAGAAAAACCAATGTCTCAGTAATAATACTTGTGTTACAAATACTTTATAAACTTGCTACAGCAGGAAAAAATGCATTCACAGATGGAGGAAGAGCAGTCAGGTCACCTTAGAGTTGTGAATAAGCAGTGGTGTAATCCCAAATCTCCAGATAAAAAGTGAGAGAGCTGCCAGACGGTGGCGGTGGCAGCGGGACCTCCAGCAGCAGAGCAGGGGTGAAAAGGAAGAGGCAGAACTGGAGGGGGCGACTGTTCATCTAGGGCCTGCCCCAGCCTGAATATTTCACCTGATCGGGCACCGATTCACTTGGCTGTGAACGAGGGATACAAGTTTATGTAGAGAGGAATGGCAAAGAGAGATGCTGGAGGGAAAAGGGAAACCTCAAACCTGAATAAGGCTCCAGAGAGAAGGAAGGTGTCCCCCTGCACCCAGCAGGAGCTCGAGGTTCCCACACGTTTCTCCTCCCTCTGTGAGGTTGCAGTGCTTGGGTGCAGAGATGTTCCCTGGCCGTGGGATGAGCTGTAAACAGTTGTTCCTCTTCTCTTTTCAGGAGGGGGTACGCGTATAACGGAGCAGCATCTGTGATGTCTTCTCGCACAAAGGTTCACAGCAGCGCCCCAGACAAAACCCCACCAAAGCACTTTGACAAGAACGCCTACGTGTAATTGTCCCGTTCCAAGACCCCAAAAGCCAGTTTGGAAAATGAGTTTGTGTGTTTCATTCCGGGTGATTTCTCCCCAACAAAACACAATGGAATAACCACTAAGAGGATGAATTTTTAAGATACTAACTCGCAGCTTTTTACGTATTGATGTAAATTTTATTATTCAATATTTTAAAGATTGATGTTGGTGTTGTAAAGTTTATACCTGCAAATCATGCATCGATGCTGCTTTCTAAAAAAAAATAAAAAATAAAAAATGAATAGGGTATTTACGGGCGCAGTCTGTCAGTTGCTTTGGGAACGGCACCGCACACCTTACAGGTACCGTAGTGCATCACTGCAAGCGCTTCTCCAAGGGGTTCGGCACCGCGCAGGAGGGTCACGCTGTGCAGGTTAATATGTAAAATGTCTCCCCACCGATCAGCAGTGACGTTGGACTCTCGGAGCACACTGCCAGGTGCTGGCAGTCAATGGGAATCAGCAAGCTCTTATCTGTTTTGACATTGCCAGGGGCGAGGCTCTTATCTCCTTTTGACATTGCTAGGGATGTAAGAAAATACATTCGTCAAGTCAGTGCCACAGGTATAAGATCAGGAGCCTGGGTAAAGCGAAAACAAGCCTGTAGTTTGGGGAGCCAGCAGCAGCACAGGCTGATCAGGTACAAAGGAGAGTCAGGGCCAGTTGTTACGAAAGCAGCTGTTCAGAGACAGCCTCACGGCATACGGAGAGGGCACGTGCGATGATGAGCACCTGGCAAAGGACTAACCAAGTAAAAGCTTGCAGTACTTCACAGCACCAGGCCGGATAATCTTGAATTAGTTAGAGCACTTCACAAATTCAGCTAGCGCTGTTTCTTTGCCTGGCTCTAGAAATGCAATGGATTTCGAGGGAACACTTACACAATGAGTCAATAAATAAAATCAGAGACTATGACTAACCACAGAGTAGTTTCTAGGCTGAGACCCTAAACTTAGGCACAAACTCAGGCCTGCCTTGAGGTTTGAACAGATGCACCCTTGGAGTTTCATTGCATTGACTATTTTGGGACAAAGGTGTAAGTACAAACAGTATCTGGTCCTATTTAGTAATGGCACAGTACAATAGAAAAAGACAGGTTTGTGCCTGACGTCATCTAAAATGCATCAGAGTGAGAAAGTCATTCACAATTACTTTTATTTTACCTTATTTTTGTATTCATTTAAGTCAAAATAAGATTGTGGCTTTACAAGAAGGCAGGCAATATGGACATAACAGAAACGTGAAAGTACTTGCCCAATTAAAGTAAGGAAAGTACTGACCCTCGGGCTGATGTGTTTGTTGTTTTTTGTTTGTTTGTTTTCCATTTTTTGTGCTTTTATGTTAACAAAGACTCAACTCCAGTAGGAAAAAAAGTAACCAAAAACTAGGAGGCATTTAGTCGTAACATATTTATACGTGAGGCCATTTTTTTTCCTTTGGTGTTTATTGTAAACCATGTAAGAAACTTAACATTTTAATACATGGAAATACTGTATTTACACTGTTCACAATTTTTATAAAGTTTATGATAAAATACAAGAAAATATGCATTTAAAATATTAAAAATAATATTCTGCAGTAAATTCTGTTCACTAGTGAACAGGCTTTCTTACAAGACCAGGCTCAGTCTTTAAAGTAAACATCAGAGGCAAAGTCTTCACTTCAGTGAAATCAAGATTTTTCACCACTGACTTCACAAGAAAGAAGAATTAATCCTCTGTTTCCAAGTAGTGGTGCAAGTGACGTGTATATGAAAGTTTTTGTTCAAATTCAGGACTGAAAGACCCAAGAGCTCCGTATACAGTATTCCTTGTTGTTACACGAACAATATGAGAAATAAATAGAAAACACAATGCTTTCAACTACATTTTCAACCCCAGCAGAACCCAGAAGCAGTGCCTCCCATCAGGAATACAGCAATTAAATATCTGAAGAATCACTCCAATCTGTAACAGTGACTAAGCTGCTTTTTAATGTGCTTGTATTATCAGCTTCATGAAGGCCTGTTAAAATAACAAGAAAAATTAATCAGATTTTAGGGGTATTTTGATTATATCTATGAGAGAATCATATGTTATGTGAGCAAACATCTTTTCCTGAAGTCCACGGCTTCATCAGTGAGGAAATTACAAATGCTGATAATACAAAGACTGTTTGTGTCACAGAATATGTGTATACAAGTAGTGTCAACATGACACTTACTTTCTCTTTAAAAATGGTATGAAGTATTCAGTTTTAATCTTTAAACACATTGAAATGTTAGAGCTTGAAGCTCCTCTGTGAGATTGAGGCTGTTTCCTTTCCAGTGGTTCAAGTAATTATCACAGCCTGGCAGGACACTTGGATAGGTATCTGGAACAAACCTAGGAGCTGATTATTATTCTCAAGACAGAGTAAGAAAATTCCTCATTGCCTCAAATTTGGGAAAGGCTAAAAATAAAAAAATTAAAAAGTCTTAGATGATCAATTTTTAAGACCATGTTTGAATCCTGATAGTAAAATTTCAGATTAAAGCTTCTTGACATCTCTACGTATTCACATGTGTGTTTACATACACATATCATATGTATGTGTATGTAAAAACACATCCATTTTTTCTTATTATTCAATATATGGTATTTTACAATGTGTAATACACTATACTTAAGTTCTCTAGGTGTGTCAGGCACTTAAGACTTGTAACTTAGAAGTATGAATGTATTACCTTCCTCTTTTGGCACACTCTTCTTCGGAAGACCCCACGCGTGTACAACAGATGCAGCATTTGCCTCGTTTTTCTGAGCTGTCAATGCCTTCTGACCGCTATCATTTTTCATCAATAAAAAGTCTTCTTCTATAGATGATATATCCCAGTCATCTTCATCTACTTCTGTGAGCTAGTAAGGAGAAAAAAAAAAAAAGAGTGCATTTTTTCCTCTGTCGCATCAAGTTCTGCTGAGATCAGGTTCTCCTGTAAGCCCAGCAATGTGAAACTGTTGCAGAAAAATGCACTGGTGCATGGCCTTTGTGACATCTGTCACCAGTTTTAACATCCACATTTTTCAATTATATATGTAAATACATTAAATATATATATATGAATTTGTTACTTTGGTTCCAAGGTTTAAAGATGGTTGCTTTTTTTTTTTTTTTTTTTTTAAGGCAGGAACTGCAAAAAGTTAAAGGGCCAGATCCACAACTGGCAGAAACCTATGTTTTCTGGCATAATATGTTCCAACTCTTTAAAAAGGGTTTTCTTTTCTGGAATATTAGCTGTTGCAGTGAGTTGGAAAATCCTTTTTACTTTAGAAGGTACATTACTTACTAAAATAGAAAAAATACCTGTTACCATGCAAGGTGGCAGTTTATTTTGCTATATAAGTATTGTGTATTCACACTAAAAATTTAATATTGCATTTTCGATCTAAAATTCATTTATTTCACGGGAAAAATAAATAATAAAAGTGAAAAACCTGCTGCTCAAAGCTAAAATATATATTTCTCCAAAGACTCACCGTCACTATGGACAAGTATGACCACTTTTAATTAAGTGGTGGATTTGCCTGAGTTCCCGAGATGATTATCGAATCAAACAGATAACCTGAAGGCAGCAAGTCCATGGCCAATCTTATCACATCAGCCTGAGAACTAAATATATTCATTCATCTTCTGAAAGAAGAGCTGCAGCATTTCCCTACTTGCCAATCGGTTGTGGTTCAAAGGAATCCAGCCATTACTCCAGAGCTTACCCGTGGAAAGATAAAGATGGTTTCTCACACAGCTAAAAGCCTTATTTCACCAGAGCCTCTGAATGTTACAATAACACACAGAATGTGCTTCCACTGCACAGAAGAAACATTCTGATGCAACTGGAAAACGATGTAAGTTATGTATGTACTAGAGAAAAATCCACACGCAGGACCAGGTAGTGCGTCTCGAAAGAAGAGACCAGAGTGAAAGTTATTTTGCAACATAATTCAATGTTTAACATTCATAACTGTTGCAAACTGCTTTTCAAAATCTGACAGATCTGCTTGCTGTGCTGTATTATTAACATACCAGGATTCACCATCTTGCCGTTTTAAATTATTTGCATTTTAAGGGTGTGTCAGTGAGAAAGTCAGTCTCACACACTCAGAAATGCTGGAGGAGGTTTCCTCAAACTTTCACTCAGCTCTACAGATTTTTAAAGCATAAAATACTGAAAAAAAATAGCAACTTCATCCAGAACTCAGTTTTGATCAAGTGTAAAATACATGGCTCCAATTAGAACTGCTAGGCAGGGTTCATAAACTCATTTCCAACTCATCACACCCATACTGCAACATGTCACTGTGTATTCTCTATATTTCAAATGAATTACAACAAAAATGTATTCCATATCTTTAAAACACAGATTTTAAGTCTTGTTTTGTGACAGCTCTTTGCTCTTGAAGCCCAAAAACGTCTTAATGCAGTGGCCAACCACCTATAGATCGTTATTGAATGTAACATCCCCTAAATGTAACTGTGACTATTTTACAGTCTCAAGTCGTCTGCCTTTGCAGAGAATTTGAAAGTGACATCAGGCCCCAGATGACATTTTAATAGTCACGTCTGATTTGATAGTTTTGACTTCAGTGTGATTTGCAGCTCTCACACAATCAATGGACAGTTTAGGCGTCTCCAGTGGCAACTAAAAGCACCCCACCATTACAGCTCAAATGCAGACCACCACCCTTTTCTGGAAACTGAAATAGATGTGTCCCTTGATATACCAAGATATACCTTGGAGGATTGATAACTTTCCCATTTAATTGTTAGTCAGGAAGCCCTAACAAATCAGTTTTGTTATGGATAACAGGATTTTCAGTTACTATTATTTGTTTATTTAATAAAATAGATTTTCTTGAATGTCAGAACAAGTATCTGTCTATCTACTTCAATCTACTAGCATACTGAAATGAACAGCACCTACCTGCTCTTGACTTCTGACTTCGATTAACTTTTGTTCTTAATAAAAAAATTGTTCAGGTAAAGATCAATATGCACTAAAATGGCTTACCAATTATAAAACTTGACACTGAGGGGAAGACTGGGGCTTTAGTAAAGCCTGAGGGGCAGAGAATAAGCTGTGTTAGTATTCTGACTGTGAACACATGCTATACTCAAAGGACAGTTAGCAGTGATAGATTGGATGTAGTCTGAGAACAGCATATGATAACTAGATGCAGCAGAACAAATTTCCACACTCAGAAGTGGAATTTGTTCCCTCATTAAAATGCAGTCACGAGTTCCATACCAGACAGAGCTCAAGAATTAAAAATACTCCAAAATACTTTATAAGCAAATTCATGTTTTCCTCCATCAAAATAAGACACTAGGAAAGTAAAGAAAGCGTCTCACTCTATTGCTGAAACAGGAGATAAAGTGTTATCAGTTATTCCCAAACTTTTGGATCACTATAGGTAGCCAAAATAGCCATGGTATAATCTAGAAAGGGGTATGGATGATGAGGTCACACGCCACACAGCTCACTCTCTAGCACTCCTATATATAACAGTGCAGATGCCCCCAAAAGACTATTTAGATCCAACTCCAAAACTGTCTTTGAGACTTAAGTTTGCATCAAAATAGTTTCAGCATGAAATAAAAGGCAACAGATCTCATTCAAGTACTAGGTATCTAGTTCAATTACTTAATAATGGTTATTAAAAGTAATACCTTTGGTTCTTGCACCTCTTCTTTCTTAATAAATGCTTGTGCGACATTAATCCCTCCAGCTGGTTTGCTCTTGTTTCCATGGTTAGAAAGACTCTTTTCAACTTGTTCAGTCAGTTTTTGAATAACAGTTCCTAGAAGTTCAAAAAAAAAAATTATATGAATGAAAATTGTCTCTCTCTATATAAGGCAAATGTTACAATAAAGCCTCAAGAACAATTGTTGACTCCCTAAATATATTCCACAAAATAGAAGGCTGAGAAAGGCACTTTCAGACAGAAGCCTCTCTAAGAGAGAGATTGTCTCTTTTTCTGCATGCAGCCATACAACTTGATACTCATCTGATTTTAACTGACATCCTTAAGTATTATAATAATATAAATACACTACCAAACTAATAAATTGCATACACACATACACAAGACTAGATAACCTGCTTTTGTTATATTTCTAACACAGAAATATCAGCAAATGCAAAATGATGCACAGCCTGTTAAAACATGCGTATACAAAAGTAGTGCAAAAACCTTTTGAGGTTTTGGTAGGTGTTTCAATTTCTTCAATTTCACTTTCCTCTGCCCCATCCATATCACTTTTGTCAGAAGCCATCTGAGAAGCGTTGCCTTTGCTGGTTGATGTTTTTGACTGCTTTTCCAATAATTCTGATGATATGTACAACTGTTTAATATCATCTTCATCTGCTTCTTCCTCTGAACTGAATGGTGGAGTTCTACACAAAAAGACACACATCCTGAGGACTTACTGGGTTTCAGTGCCTGCACTGACACATGCATATATTTAAGCTTTCTTGTATTTTCCTTTCCTGTGCATTTTTCTTGTGAAGGAAAAACAAAAACACAAAAACAACAGGAACTGCCATAAACTCTATCAATAAAATCATTCAGAAAGAAATTCTGCTAAGTAAACTCAAGAAGTTATCACAATAGATCTCTCAATCTAAGAGAGCTCTTAGACATGATTATTTCCGCCTATGAACTATCTTTGCAAAACCAACACACCAACACATAAAAAATCTTGCCAAGCAAACACCAATAGACTTTCATGGGAGAGCAAAGTTCAGGGCCATGGAATTTGCACCACAGAAAGTCTGTCTGGGTATTCTGCTTGATGAAAATAATTTAGGAATTTTCCATAACACGCGCTCAAGTTACAATAACTGTTGAGTTGTTAATTAGATGTTAATAGCCAGACTCAACCTACTTCTGTCTTGATGAGTTTAGAATTATATCTCAAATGGTACCCAGAAAAAAACAAAAGCAGAAAATTAAAAGTAATGTGCCTGATGAGACCTGGAATAATGTGTTTAATTTTGATCACAGTAAGAAAATATCAACAAACTGAAAAGGTGAGGTCACCAACATCTTTAAATGCTTCCACCTGGCTTGGAACGCAGTGATTTTTGATTTTATTGACAGTCTCTGGTTCCCAATAAAGAACACATCTGCTGAAATGAGAATATGCTGTCTTTCAGGGATTATAACAACAGACTCAAATGGAATAATGAGGAGAGAGGGAGGTAAGAAGAAGTAAAGTCCAGAAGAGTATTTATAATTCAAACTTAGCAATAGCTCTTGTGTTACAAGTATTTTTGAAGAAAACATTTTTGGTACAACAGTACAAAACATACGTGATACTAGACGTCTTTCTGGAAGATCCATTTCCAAAAAGCTTCCCGGACCTAAAAAACAACAAGACAAGTTATTTCAACGCTGACAGTCAACTGAAGAAGTATGAGGTGTATGTAGAAAAAAATATGAATTGTTTCCACAATTTTTACATTATACTGGCATGAAACAGACACATCAGTTCCAAAAAAACAAACCCACAGGTGATTGTTAACCTGAGGTATGAGGACTATGAGAACAGCATCTCTTACTTTGGTGTCGATGTGTTCTCCGTGATGGCTGTTCTTTGTTCAGCTGGGCGGACAGCTGTTGAAGACCGTCTTACTGGCTTTTGTGGTACGGTGAATGAGGAAATTGCCGATTGACTGAACTTCTGTTTACCTATAAGAGAAGTTCTCTCTCATTATCAGAAGCAATGATTGGCATTTTTACATTAACATCTGGTTTCTTTCTAAAATTAAAGATGTTTCTGCTGTAGATTATGGTTTTATACAATAAAGGGGAAAAGTTTTTTTTTTTTTTCTGCAGAACAATTCATAGTTACTATATATCTTTCTAATGCAGGAGCTAAAATTTCTGCAATTATGCCCCTTTATTAGTATTAATTATTAATAACCCTTTAAAGGAAACTGTTTAGTAGGCCATAACTACATAGAATAGTTATATGAAAAATTATGAAGGCAGCTACACCCAAATGTTTCTAGATAAAACCTTAAGTACCACAGTAATAAAACTAAAATAAATTAATTGACCTTCTGGAGGAAGATGGGGACTGGAAACAGTTCTATTACATGACGATTTCTCTTCAATCCTAAAGCTGACTTGGCGTTCAAGATATTCTCGAATTTGTTGCATGTCAGGCTCTTGCTTCCGTTTGTGTTCTCTGGCAGATTCAATAGCACGCAAGATTTTATTTAAACGATCACTTGGGATACCACGAACACCCTAAAGAAATAAATCAGATTGTAAACACTGGCTACTGTTTCTGGGACTTATAACCTACAATCATATACATCCTTTTAAACTTCAAATATTACAAAACCCATAGAAAAAACAAACAAAACAAAAAAACAGAGTGAAAACATTGCTCATAGCTGTAGGCAAATCATCCACAGCTGTAATTTGATGGAAATTCCCTCAGGTTAATGAATTACACTGATTTATAACGGTTAGAAATCTAGCACTTGATTTTCTAGGTTGAGGGCTGTGATACAGAAGTGAAAGATAGCAAAGGAGCGGGACAAACATTACCCCTCTTCTAAAGAACTGAAAATAATCTCACTGCTTTAATTCCTAAGGATTCCAGCTTCTCCTCCAGGGCTTGCTCCAAAACAACTCTTAATTCTTTAGTTAAAGAAGGATCCGTCTTCAAAGCGTTTATTAGCTGTTGGTTACTTCTACCTGTTTTACGATCACCTTTCTCATTTTCTGAAATAAGAATGGAAAAAATGCATTTAAGAGACGTTTGAAAAATCCACAATACCAAAAACAGTTAAAACTGCATTAATATATATATTTATATATATTATATATACATATATATATATATTTTACAAACACCACAGACATACAAGTGCACTTTTTGTTTACATGGAGTTTGCATTCTCCTTAAAATAGGGGGCTAGCTTATAGAAGTCAGCTCACTTGGAAACTATAACTCAGCATCTAGTACTCGCCGTTGTGTCTTGTTTTTTCTTGTTCCAGAAGCACTGTGAAGATACGCTTGAATATTTACCAACAAAGATCTTAACTTTTAGAACTGTTCTTTGGAACCTCTGATAAAGAAAGACTGTCTTCTGATAACCAAGTCCTCTAAAAGTGGTGTCTCAAATCAGAGCTAAGCTCTAGCAGGAGTTAGAACAGGAGAATGGCAAACTTGTTCTCAAGATGAGTTTCAAGCAACGTGCTAAACTCTGATAAAAAAAAAAAATGCCTACTGAGCTCAAATCTCAGGAAAGTTGTAATGCTTTCAGAAATCCTGGTAAAAACAAAACCGTAGCCTGAGGCAGACAGTTTCACAGAATACAAAACTGATACTACTTATCTTTAAAACTCTTTCAAGGACAAAGTTCAGTTTTCTTCTACGCAGATCTACGACATCACAGACACTAAAGAGCGGGCGAAGAACTTTCTACTTCTTTCCCGTAGGTTAAGTGCCAGTAATGACACGAACTCTTACACAAGACAAAAAGGATCATCGAGACAGATTCTTATCCGAAATGAAAGACTGGTGTTAAAGTTAAGCCGAAGCATTGTAGAGTCATCCAGGAGAGCAAAGCAAAGCTCGCCCACTTGGAACCTACCTGTAAAATGTCTCTGGCAAGAGGGGAATTTGACTGAATGACACTTACCAGTGGGGCCATGGTACCTCTTTCTGTCTGGCAGTGGTCAACAAAGACTCAAAAAAAAACCCTCAACGTACATAAGAAATGTATCTAGGTTGTTTTGAGGAAGATGCTTCTGAGGGGTTCTGGAAAGAACTCGAGGAAGTTAAAACTGGCCAAGTCCAGCTACCACGCTGAGAGACGTGTATTGAAGGGGACGGCATCTGGCTGAAACCTCATCTGGCCTTGGGAACAATACGGACAACTCATTACCTGACAGAGGTGGGATTAAAAGTCATTTGGCTGAAGGGCTGAGTCCTGGGAGAGGTAAAGTACCGGCCAGTGCAGGAAGGTAGGGCTGCCAGACTACTGCCGATCAGGAGAGGGTGATGTCCTGACCCATCACGTAGCATGAAATCCTCCCAAAAGCCTGGCAGGAGACATCTCACCTTTTAAGGGGAAGACTCCCAAGGAGCTTACATCTTGTCCCTTTCCGATGTTAATCCTTCCAATAACGCAGATCCATCTAAAATCATTTTTTATTTCATAATCACTTCATACTAATATGAGTAACAAGACTATCCAGCATCATCCTAATTAATGACAGTATTAATCCTTGCTAATTAACTTAAGCCAAATCCTCTGTGCAGGAGCCAAGAGCTCTGTTTAAGGAACTGCTTTCTTACTGATTTTGGTTCAAAACCACCAAGCAGCACTACCAGATGTGACAACTTTGGAGCCAAGGGTCCTTAGGTGTGGCCTGCTGCCTCAGCTACCCAATGAAGCAATGTGCCGAGTCAAGACTTTTCACACTCTCCCTTATAACCGGCTGTCACTGAAAGCAGGACAGAAAAATCTGGGTCCATCCTTCCAGACTGCATTCTTGCTTTCTTTCGCACTGCAGGCCATGCCTTGAGGCGCAGCAGAGGAATCAAAGACAATCCATCACGAGGGAAGGTGGCAAGCGAGAGAAAGAGCAGAAGGAACGGCAAAAATGTAAGCAGTCCTTACTTCAAGTAGTCAGTGGGTTTTCCCTGGGGAAACTTCTCACTTAAAGCATAGATGTATTCAAATTCCTTCAGAATTTAAATTCACTGGCTGTAAGGTTCAAGACTGATATGTATTTTTATGCACAGCACAGATTATGCTCTTCAGCTATTAGGTTTTCCAAGTACTGTGAGCTTCCTCAAGCAGATGACCATGCACAATGAGCCAACACCATTTGTTCTGTCCCTGTAAGTGTGGCCTTGCCCAAGTTTTCCTCCAATGAAGCAGAGGACCAGCTGCCAAGGCTAGGTTGGTAGCTATCAGCACAGAGCTGCAGTCACCAGCACCGGGCACAACCTTGGCAGGAGCTGTGGCTGCTCAGAGGCAGGCATAACTTAGATTACTTGCAAAAGTATCTTTGGTCCACCTCTAAAAGTTGGCAGCTTCAGCCTCCACTTCACCACAAACTTCCTTCCTGCAGCTGAGCTGTTTACCTGCTTATGCTAAGTACGAAAAAGAAGTGAGCGTACATTACAGGAGCACCAGATTATACCAAAAGAATTTCCTAGCAAGGGGGTATTCCTCATCAATCATTTGTGCTCTGCTTATCTCAGGTGCCTCAGGACATATGGAATAAGCCTGCGTTAAAGAGTTAAGTCAGATCTCCACAAAAAGGTATCAAACTTGGATAAGGAAATCATAATATTTACAAGCACCAATGGCAAAAGGAAATTGACACATGCAAGGAATGTTCCCACCCAAGCCAGATAAGCATATTCAAGTACAATGAAAAACACTGAACACATCAAATAATATTCACATTTTTATTGTCAAGAAAAACATGTAGCTACGTTTGGTTCTGTATCAACCATTACCTTTTTCCTCTTCTGAAAGCTCCTCTATGGGCTCCAGCATATGTACCAAGGGGGCCTGCTCTAACAACAAGAACAGGAACACCAGACAAACAGGACAGAAGAAAGTCAAGGTCCAGAGAGGGGAAAGTAAGGCAAAAACCACACCGATGTCAATTTTCCTGAGTGCTCACAACCTGCTGGACAATCACAAGCCCAATGTACCATGACTCTACGTAGTTGCAAGTGCTGTCTTGATGGAAAACATTTGTAGAGGTGATCCTAGTACAAAAAGTATTTTGGGATTGATTCATTTGCCTAAATGTTGCTGTCTTGCTTTACTTCAGATATATTAGCTTTACGCCACCTGCACAGGACTGGCTGATATGTCACAGAGCTATCGAAAACCCCATACCCTCCTGGAATGGGGTCCAGAGGCCAGGCGGGGTGGTTTTAAGCATCTACAAAGACAAGGCCACCTAGGATTAAGCAAATTAGTAATCATCCATTTGTCATAAGAAGCATTTTCATTTTTAAATGTATTTTTAAATACTGTTTATGTGCAATTTGATATTAAAAGTTTACACATAGCAAGTGAAATGGATGGATATAGAAATCCTCAAAAAATATAAACCAAAAAATTCATTAACTCATTAATCCAGAGGATTAGTAGCGAGTCCGTATGTGCAAGACAGAGAAAATTTTACCTATGTATATATAAAGATAACATTTCCAGCAGAACCTATTAAATATTCAGTGACTTCAAAATAGTGCAATTCAGTATCATGAGCTTTAAAGCTATCTTGAAACATCCTCTGCTAAAGAAATCTTCTTAAACACATTGAAATTATTATTCTGTAGGCCATCAGAAATAACTGTTTTTATACAAGTGAGGCCAGAGTACACTTCTTTTTTTCACAATTTTACAGACTTCAGGTGAGAGATGCATAAAAATGCTTCTGTGTAGATTAATAAAAAATAAGGTTTTTAAAATGTTAATATTCATCTTCTGTATAAATTTATTTTGATAAAAACTAGAACTTGAGCTTTTTCTAGGGTTTATATAAAACAGAGAAACGTGTGAACTATACTTTCAGCATCCAACTACTGCCAGTATAGGAGAAAACAATTCATTGGCCAATATTTAGGGCCAACATATATTTGCCCCAGCCTTCACAAGGATCCTTTGGTGCTCTCAGTGGCTGCTCTGCTGTATTGGTGGAATGGGAAGAAGTGGCATTACTGTAAAGGTGTCTGCTCTTCAGCACTTCTTCTACCACAGGGTGTGAGTGTGAATGCAGTGGGATGGGTTATGACAGCGAAATGAGCACGTGGAGCTAAATGACACAATGTCACACCTCCAATAATTCCCACCTGAAGAGGGAATACGAAGTGTGGTGTAAAACCTTCGCTATGGTAGCTGCTCTCTCCTTGCTTTCTGTACTTGCAGTTATATTCTTAGAAAAGTCTCTCAAGACGTTTTTCCAAGCTGGTTACAAGGCTGAAGATTTGCTCCCATACAATTTGCATTGAATAAGTTCTAAAAGATGCTGCTTTTACCTGTCACATGATGCTAACAGGATGCTATTGTCAGTATATTTTATGGAAACAGTTAAAAGCAAAACCCTGAGAGATGGACTGACAAACAGGTTTCCAGTCTTTCAGTCTGTAAGGCCCTGATTTTAACAGTGGCCAGAGCATCATTAATGCCTTGGGAAATTATCATATGATCCTCCATGCTACTGAACTCCTAGAGCTGTTCCTGATGCACTGCTGCCCTGCACCAAGTAGCAATGTCCAAAGCAATGCTCAGGAATGGTTTGGGAACGTTACAAAACATCTGCAGTGCCCCTGTTTTGGAGGAAAGAGCTTGAAGGGATGCTCTGGTGGGATTTAATTCAGTTGCATAGACACAAGCCTCAGAGTTTGTTGGCTGGACCACATCTAGTTGGTATGTAATTGGATTTAATCTATATTTAATCTATACTCATTTTCTCTGTACTTTACTCAAATTCAATCTGCTTAAAGGAGGTGGCTCACCTCACCACAAGCCCTTGTCAGGTAAGAAGGAGAAGCCCAGTCCCCAGAACTTAGAGCTGAAAGTAATCTGCTAAACTGGAATAAAGGTGTATCTTCCTCAGTATACTGCAAACATAGGAAGGTAAAACCAACAAAAGAAGAGTCGCAAGAACAAAACCAAATGTGTATTCCTGCTACGTGTAATACTGTTGTGGACTGCATGATGGCAGAGGAGATCAAGGCCTAAGACATGGGGGAGTGGACATCTGGAAATGCCAAGTTTTCCAGTGAAACCAGGCCTTTCTTTTTACTGTATACATATTCTGTGAGATGTTTATTAAACATCAAAAAGCAGCATGGTTCACCACTCCCTGGGCTTAGAGACAGGTGTAGAGATGCCCCCCTAAGGAGCCACACTCGGGAGGTTTACCAGAGACGTGCTTCTTCTAGCAGCCTGATCACACTGATCTGATCTCAGCTCTTACCTTAGTGCATATCCTTGAAATCAGCAGCAGCTACGTATTAGCCAGCTCATCATTAGGAATCATTTAAGTCAGACAATCCAACTAAACCTCACGTTAGCAGTTTGCTAGCTTGAAATCTAAAAATATCCCATGGATGCAAACCCAAATCCTAACTACCCTGAGGTATGGTAACCTCCTTGAGCCCATCAGACCTTTCTGCTCAGAACCTCACCAGGCCGCAGTCCAACGTCAGCCTTAAATAAGTAACCATTGCAACTACTGACTTAAGCAGGGCCAGTTACTTTCCTGTCAGTTATCAGTCCTAAATCTAGTTCAGCTGATGCTAGCAGACATTGTTCTACGACAACATATTTGGCATTCAGCCTTGCTGGCCAGGACCCCACTCCTAGCTTAATCCCAGCCTGGGCGTTGAGCTTAGACTACCACCTTCCCTTCTGGGCTCGTAGCCACTTCTCAGTTCCCCTCTCCACATGAACAAAGCTAATGAACGCCCAGACTGTGTCTGGGCCTCCCTAGAAATAGGTGCCAGGAGGCTGAGGCGAGGAAGGAGGCACGTTGTGCCCCTGCTCTGGACTAGCAGGGTGCTGGTAGAACTGGAGGTTACATCAGGCCTGCAGCTCAGATGCAACCTCAATTACACTTTGTTCACTGACACCTTTTGAACCCTGACTCCCAGATCCACGCCTTTCTCAACTATAAAATAGATAAATATCAACTTCATACTTCAGCCTATTGAGACAGGCTCTGCTGTTGCTGCGTTGCTTAACTGATCCTGCTTAACTCAACCATAACTCTTCAATGCCTGCCCTTCAATGCCGGCCAACGTCTGCCCAAGCCTAATTCTAACCCACGCCCAGTGATCCTTGTAAAACACTTGCTCAGCAATAACCAGATGCCTCTGGCTGATAACAGCCCTTTGCAGACCCTGCCATAAACCAGCTTCTGCTGGCCTGAACCGCTTTCACTCCAAACCTAATTTGGTCCTCCCCAACATCCAACCCTAACCAAATGGCTCATAATGATACGTTGCTAAATCCCCTACCTAGCTTTCCTACTTTAACCTAGCTAAACACCAGCTGCCAACCCCAGCCATAATGCAAGCTGGCTGTAGTTATATATCACATCCTCCAGACTATCTCTTCTGAAAAAATCTTTAAATTTCTGTTTTAAATAATATTTGAAGATGTTTTCCATGCAGGTGGAGTAGGAAAACACATCTCACAATAATGAATAATTCTGACTCTGTGTGTTTCCATCATACCATATATTACTTGTCTGTTCTCATCTAGTAGTTTAAAACAAATAAACATTAAAAAAAAAACACAAATAAACATTAAAAACAAACAAACAAACAAACAAACAAAAAAAAAAAACAACAAAAAAACAGTGTTCTGCTAGTACTATTGGGATCTGGTCTACTAGTCAGTATCTGAAGAAAAATCCTATTTACTTAGAGCTATGAAATGCTGAAGTACTTTTACCCCAAGCAGCAGTGTTAAAATTGTCTATAGTGGAGTAATGCCCACAGTAAGCACTCTGGCAAGTGTGCTATGAAGACAAAATATAAAACCTGTTTGCTGTAAATTGCTATATTTCTTAAAGAAATAAAGAATGTAAGCCACAGTTACAATCTCTTTTAATCTTCTTCTTATTTATACTCAATATTTCACAACCAAGGGGTTGCCAGACTTAATCTGATTCTTGTCATTTCAACCATCATTTTTAAATAATGTGTTTCCCTCCTAATTAATCATTGGGAAGCCATATGCTACACATAAGCAGCATAAATATCACTTTTAAACCTTCTTAAATTTATTCTTAAATAAATTATTAAATATTCTTAAATTTATCCTTAAATATAAATGGTAAATTTTAGACACTTACCTGAGGCCTCTAAGTTAGGAACCTACTCATCTCAGACTCCTTCTACAGTCAATGAAGAGACACAGGCAACTTCAAAGAGCAATTCAGAACTTAGTTCAGCTGAACCAAACTCTGAAGGTGCCCCTTTTCTCTGTTAACTATCTAAGAAGACAGCTTTGTACATTAAAACCTATGACTCGGTCCTGACATAACTGAAGCAACTGAGGAAAATTTAGTCAATCTAATTAATATCTTTGCTTTTTAGCTACTGTCTTTAATTCCACTTAGTATTACTGACCTACCAATGATTAAACATTGAATAAGTATTAACATTTCAAGAGCAATATAGGAGCCAAAGTGCTCCTATAATATGTATTGTAATTCATTTGTTGCTTTTTCTTGAGACTGAAGTAATCTTTGGAAACACTGAAGTTATATCTGCACAACACTGCAGCTAGCTCAGAACTCAAAGAAGAGTGGTCAGCCAGAATGGCATTCTAGGCAGATTACTAGCTCTTCAGGACATTTGCAACATTAATATAAAAAGCACCAGGCTAAGTATTCCACTTTACATCTAAGATAACTCATTTGTAATTTGTAACTCTTTTTACAGCACAGATTTGAGATCTACGGAAGTAATTTCAGGATGCAAAAGCTTCCAAGCAACTTTGAAAAGTGTACTTAAGCTCACATAAAAGAGCCTTTCCCAGAAGTAATTTTCTTTCAGACAAGGAAAAAAAGAAAAAGAAAGCTACTAGATATGCAGGTATTGCTTGGTAGGAAAACTACAGCTCTTCTGATTTCAGAGATGCTCTATGCTAAGTAAATTTGTGTAAAGAAGTTACCAGCAAGCACTTCCATTTCCATAAGAGCATGAGATGCAGTCATGATATCTTAATTCAGAATGTAACTCAATCCCTTGAAGAGTCCTGAAAGTTTCGGGAAAGTCACTATAATTTCTGCTAACCTTTATATCCAGAAATTAGGTAGGGTAAGTTTTAAAAAAATCCAGAAGGGAAGAAAGGGGACAGACAGAGAGACCTGCAGAGATAAATAAAATAATCATCAGCACAGGAATCTGAAGGAAACACCTTCTTTGAGGTTTCATAATAAAGCGATAGTGAATCTTTTCTATATCAATGGCAGGAACAGCTTTTTCTATCTTGGGAAGTTCATAAGGTGTCAAGAAATTCACATCCGAAGAAGTAAGAAATCAGGAAAAAAGTATCAAAATAAGCAGATTTAAATTGCCAGAGTACAAAATACATGAATGTTCACAGAATGGTTTTTCTCCACAGTACAAATGAAAGTGAATGCACTAAAAAAAAAAGCAAAGCTTGAAAAGCTTAATGTGTAAGCCCTTAGAAGCAAGATTATTCATAAAACTCAGTTCTTAAATTCAGCCAAAGTATGTGCTGTGAGTTCTTTTAACTAGAACCAGCACTATTGTGCTGGTGAAATGAAAGCTGGTTTGAATGAAAAAATACTGGACTATTTAAAATACTATTATCTATACTGTGTCAATAATATATTATGATTGTTCACCACACATTTCATCTATGTGAAGTTATACTAACTAAGCTTCTAGCAATGAACAGTAACCTAACAGATAGGAAACACCTGTATTATTCAAATAACTTCACTATACAATAAAAAGCTCTCTTCTGTAGTTTAATAATTATTGTCACAACAAATATTTTGAAATCAACACTTCATTTTTTATCAGTTGTTCATTTTTGATCAGATTATGTAAAGCTTTTCTTGCACTCTGCTCCTTCTTCCCATATGCCTCTTCAGAACTTTCTAAATTTACTTTAAAAATAAGTATTTTGTATGTTTTTCTTAGACATATTACATTTTTTCTCCCTTTGACAGATTTTAAACTAGAAGTAATAATAATAAACCTATATTTAATTAGTATGTCAATAATTCAAATACTTAAACTACTGTTTATAAGGTTTAAGATTTGTTTTTTAAGGTTTGTGTTTGTAAGGTTTAAGGTTTACTTGCTCAAAGTTCATTTTTCATATTACTTTCCAACTTCAAATGCAAGTAAAGAATCGATCACAGAATACCGGTATGGTAACAATACTGTCCAATAATTTGCATAATGACAAAAAAAACAAACTATCTTGACAGAGTCAGAACAATGTAAATAAATTATTCTCTTTTCTCCCCACTACCAAATAATATCACAATGTTCATATGATCTGACATATACTGACTCTGGATGAACTGTCTAGATGGGATGAATGTCTATTTTGATTATTTCTGCCATATTTTTCCTCCTTGACATTGTAAGTCACAAGGAAAATACGATACTTCAAGGTTTGTAAAACAAATGTCTCCACATATTTGCCTTATACAAATTCCACTATATGTGTGTATAAAGAAATAAGCATCTTTTCTAAAAGAAAACAATTTTGTTTCCTCTTCACAATTACTTTCAGTGACTTTAAAATGCTCTGATACTATAGATGTGCTAGGAAATATTCTACGATTATTATTTCTTTTTTCATTTTTTTCTTCTCAGTGTCCCCTTACTATTACTTCATAGGAATTCTCGACGTGGATATGCTGCAAAGTGATTCAAATTACTTTCCTTTAGTTTAACTAGTCTTACAGCTATGATCTGACAAATAACAAATTCGAGAAGACAGAGTTAGATTTGTAAGAACTGCATCCGGACCTATTGCAAAAACTTACCATGCATCACTGGTAGACTTGACTTAGATTCTTCAAGACGCTCAACAGTAGTGTTTGCTAAAACAGCATAAAAATAAAAAAAAATAATGTGAATGTATCATAGTAAACAGTAACAGATACTTACAGATTCATAAATGTAACAATATTTAATCATACTTAGGAATTACAGGATTTTTTTGCTTTAATGGGGAAAAATTAAACAAATAGTTTACAAGTGAAAAACAGTCCTTCCCAACACAAACTCTGGATATGCTTCATATTTTTAATGCTTCTACAAGCAGCATAAAAATTTAGTAACCAAAGCACTGAACTGGAATAGGAATCTTCACTAGTCATCTCATGTTTTTGGTCATGTATGTACGTTGTCTTTGTATCGCAGGCAAGAAGCTTTGGCCCAAAGCCAAGTCTACCCTGATCAAGGCTTTTATCTCTACTTCTTCCACACCTCTTATCAATTAACGTGAACCCTATCTATACAATGTATAGAGTGCCTTGGAGTGAATTATCACATCAGTTCTACATTCCTCAGATCAGTTTGGGGCCTAGGAGCAAGTTCACTTTTGTAAGAGTCTTATACTTACCTGTGCTTCAGCACGGTTGAGTATGACCACCTCCAACTGAGAAGTCATACAGCCATACTAATAGTGTTTTCTTCTCAAACTAACCTACTCCCTGCTGTTAAGGTTGAGTTCAAGCCAATGCCTTACTAATAAAGCAGGATGGTTGCCAAACTGGTTTAAGAATTAATCTAGCTGCCATCAACTATTTAGTATCAACTGCAGTATCAAATATAGGTAGATTTGTGGTGCAAGACTGCATCACAAAATACTATTAACAGGTTTAGCTACATGTAACAAACTTCAAATGTTAAGACTTTACACAAACAAAAAAGTATCATTAGAGTTCTTACATTTCTTTAAACAACTGTATCTTAACTGATCAATTAATCAATTTTGTCTATCCTTTCAGTAATTTAGTGGGTTCTTCAGCCTAATAACAATGAAGTGCAAAAAAAATTACAGTACACTTCATAAAGCAAAGTCAAAAGTTCTTTATATAATACGAAACAAAGATGCTATATTTCACACCTCTTCACTACTCAAACCATCAGCTTTGTACATTACACGCTCTTACAGCTGCAAAACATGAACTTTGGAAAATAACAGAGGCATGGAAACAGTATTACAGGTAAGGTACCCTTGTGACAGAAATAAATTGCAAGTAGTGATTTGATTTCAATATTTAAATAGAAAAGCTGATGTCTGCAGTTTTTAATGAATTGTAACATTTGTTTCAGCAAAGCTGCTCAAATCAAAAACAAAATCTGTTTTTACCTTTTGTACTTACCATCACATGGCTTGAAGCTTGCAACTGATTTTGTGGACAATTCTTTTATCTAAATAAAATAAAATATAAAATAGATATTTGAATAGTTAAAAATGTAAACAATCAATATTGAGAAATGCATGTTGAGTATGAAATACCTAGTTTCAGTACTATTTCATGACAGAAATTATTGTTTATGATCTTGGGAGAAAAATACTTTTGTAGAAAAATATTCTACTTAATACTTATCACATTCACACCTAACTGTATTACATTCACACCTAACTTATTACATTCACACCTAATATTCAGGACTTATTTCTATTTTCTTATGTGTTCATGTTGCACTCTTGCTTTGTGCACAATACAAGCTTTAGAGTGAAAGAAGAGCAGTTTATGGGCCACCTCTGCACTTACAGTTTCAATCGTTTCTGCATCAGCAATTCACATTCCGTTTCTTTGGAGTTTAGCTCCATTCCAAAGAAACACTTAATATACAACTGATTTTTAGTTGTACAAACAGCTCTCCTGTCTACTCTAGTTTTGTCTATTTGTCTACAAGTCATGTATTTTCAGATTTCAGACACTATAACTCATTATGATCATCTTGTAGCAGATAAAATCCTGTTCACAATCAGAATTTTTTTTTTTTATCCGTGGAGGTCTTTGGTGATTGCAACTTAGTAATCTTTTAACTTTTTGTAGAACTTATTAAAAACATTTGGTTTGTTCAATCTTTCATTCTAAATCATATTTTAATTCCTGGTTTTCATCCCCGTGTCTCTTCTCCAGATCTATTCTTATTTACTAATGTTATTTCCAAAGTGTAGCCAAAAATACTCCAGCAATACTCTTACCAACTAGTAATATTAAACTATGCAACCAGAGATATATAGGAAAACATTTCTGTTTCCTATGCTCTCTGAAAAGGACTGCTTCACAAAACAGACCTGCTTCTTCTGAGTAATTATCAGATCATTCTGCTCCTGAAGCCTCTGCCCCAATTCTTCTATCCTCCTTTTGTAAAAGGTGTTATTTTTATTCAGGTCTTCTCTCACTGATGATTTAAGCTTCTCAATCTGTGACAGTAGCTAGAAAGCAAGCAAAAGGAAAAATACATTGACACTAATATTATATAAAATACTTTAATGCTCTAAGATTTAAACAAACAAATATCATATTTAAATATTTTTAACACTTTTTTTCAGCGAAAATGTAATGTCCCCTATGATTTCATTGCAACTTGCATGTATTACAAAACAGTTGCCTACATCACTTTTTCTTTGTACGAGGAATACTACCTAAATCTCAATGCAAAGAAGGGGGCATGCAAACACATTGCTGAGATCATCTAAAAACATGATTGCAGGAAAAAGCATTTGACTATGTAAAATGTTTTGGTTATAGTGTCAAATAATGATATTTTAAGGAGACAAGATGTGAACTTGCGTGATAAACCTAACATATTAGCTTTGATTGTAGAAGAAAGGAAACAACATTTTAGGTGTGCCATCTCAAAAGTAATACTCACGTTGCTCCTCCCTTATTCTATTCTTGCATGTATGTGGGGTATCATTAACTACATCCTTTTGGGGGAATGTTCCATGGTTCCTCCCCACTGCTTTCTTGCCAAAGGAGGAGAAGTTTTGGCCAGACCACTATGATCTGCTCAGTTCTTACATGGTCGCGCAGATGAAAGGAAAATGAAAGGAAAGGAGGCAAGAGAAACAAAGCAGGAAAGAAATTAAAAAGAAACGCAGACACACACACACACAAAAAAAAAAAAAAAAAGAAAAAAAAAAGAAAAGAAAACTGAGGAATAAAGCTTTGTATAGTAAAATACATAAGCCAACGCAAAACAAAATGCGATGGTGTTCTTCCGTCGAAAAGCCGAACAGATTCTGATTTTGAAAGCTACAACAGAAAAAGAAGCAAGGAAGTGAAAGAAAAGAGAAAAAACAGACTGAGACATGCTGTAGGTCTATGGCAGTTGAATGTGCAGGGCAGATGAAAGCTACATGTTGGCAAATTGTACCTCAACTATCTAGCATATCCCCATAACACACTGCATAATACACTGTTCACAGCGTTAGTTGAGCCCTTCAAAAGAGAGATACAGTTTCAGGTGTCTGTCAGATTCTTAAAAGATAAGTTCCTTCTCAACTTTGGCCTTAAGAAAAACTTCAAGATAATAACATAACTGAAAGAGAGATAAATGTATCTAAGGGGAAACACTTGCACAAACTCTTGAGATCTAGGCTTTCTAATCCCCCAAAGTTGTATTACAGCCTATCAAGAACTACTGCAAGGGTAAGAAAACTATCTCCTTATAATATAGGTGGTTTGCTGTGCCACTTACCAGGGATTTCTCTGTCTCATGGTCCTGACGAAGGGCTTGTATTCTGGACGTCCATTTACTTTCCTGTATAAAGGAAAACAATATTAATTTTTGTTAATAACACATTGACATCTACTTCAATATATGCAGGTTTATTTTTTTTATAAATAAAGCACAAGTATTAAAAAAAGATTATTGATGATACAAAACTTGAGTAGCCCCAGACACAAACCATTCATCAGCATGTTTTATACACCTGAGTGTGGCTTTCTTACCAATCGTTCTGGAAACTATGTTTTGGCTCCTAGATTTGTATACAGTGACTGTGACTGAGAAATACACAAGTATTTTAACACACTTGTTTACTACTAATAAGAGTAATAGTAACAGGCAGGGCTTTTTCCCAAATACTGTCATTTCAAACACTCATTAACAATGTATTTTGCATAACAATGATAAGAAAACAGCCTTAATAAATGAGTTTTAAAGTGAATTTCCTTTGATGAAATAAAAAATAATGTAAAACTAACTAATTTTTCCACCCCTTGGAACAGAAAGGACCAAACTTCTGGACGAAACCAGCAGCATACCAAGACCTTCACATCCCTAAAACCATGAAATATATTATGCATGTTACAAAGTGTCAAAAAAGAAAGTAGAAAGGTATGTGGGTATTCCCAAAGGCCTCAAAACTCTCTTTCATTTATTTATTTATTTTAATGAATGACCTGGACATGCAGGTGAGCCTCTGAGCAATGCAGCCATCTCAGCCTGTGTGGCCCTTCTTGGCTTGGTCTTTCCTATAGATAGGACTTGGTTGCCCAACTAGCCCAGCAGTTGTGCTGATCAGATGATAGAGTCCTGAGTGTAGGATACAAAAGCTTAACATGACAGGTTTGAGAGTTTTGTGTGGCTCAAAAGCCACCAGTTGGCAAATCTGGTCAGAAAATTCTTAATGTATTTTTTCCCATCTTGGAAAATGGAAAATTCACATTTTTCCATCATTTCCTGTAAGTGGCCTCACAGATCAGCAGACAGAAACGGTTTATTAGAGCCTTCTGGAACCAAACTTCATCCAAACCATATTTGGTAAAGCTAGATATTCCCTTACTCTTTTTTTTTTTAAATCAAATATATCAATACATAACTATAAATTACAAAGGATAAGGGAAGTAGTTCCTTGATTTCCATTACAGAAATTGTTTTTTGAATCTATTACTGTTTACTAAAGCTACTTCAGAAATTGATAAGGATGAGAACTTTACTTAGGAATTTAAAATCCAGCTCAGAGATGTTCAAAAGTAAAAAGAACATAAGCAGTCAAAAGCAACACGTTAAGATATAGCGTTACCTGT
This sequence comes from Anas acuta, assembly GCF_963932015.1. NCBI lineage: Eukaryota > Metazoa > Chordata > Aves > Anseriformes > Anatidae > Anas > Anas acuta. Next base: position 53,450,594 of record NC_088979.1, read on the forward strand.
TTTTCAAGAAGTTTGACCACTTTGTAATAATCCTGAGGACTCTGAGACTTCTCTTCTGCAAATTCTTGGCTGTCTTTCAGTGTCCCTAAATTGGACTTCTGTTGCATATTGGATGTTTGTAACGCTAACAGTTGCTAAAAGGAGGAGAAAACATTTGAGGCCCAAATATATATAAAGTTTTTGTTTTACGAACCTGTCACTTAATACAAAATTTACTTTAAATACAACTATACAGAGATCATATCAAGTTCTTCTAACGTTTCTCATGAGTTCAGCATTTATCAAATGTCATGTCATTATTAATATATACACCTTATATAAACATACACTGCAAATATACTCGGAAACTAACACCTACAAAATACCAGCGTTCTGGTAATGCAATGCATATTTGATTTCTGACCTAACTTTTATAATTCTCTTTCTAGCCAGAACTCTGGGAAGCATTTCTTTTGACTATACTGAAAACATATTCAGCTCTAGGGTCAGGACTATAATGTAGATATTAGCCCCCTCTGTGCCACTTCTGAGATTAGTACAAAGCATGCCCAACAGACAGCAATAACAACAGCATAACTCATCTGTGAAAAGGCACTCATAGAGTAGGAGTAGGAAAAAAATGGTCTGGTAACTGAAGGCATAACTAATTGAAAAACTGAAGTTGCATAGATAAAACCAGTAGACAAGGATACAGTTACAGTTATCTATTACTCCTAAAGTTTCGTAAGAAAACCTTTCAGGTGACTACATCACATTTCAAATATCCAAAATTTATCTGCCTGGATGCGTTCCTGTGTGATGTAATTTAGGAGTTTATGCTCTGGCAGAGGGCTTGGACTAGATTATCTTTCAAGATCCCTTCCAATCCCTAACGTTCTGTGAAGTTCACCATCTACTGTAAAGGATTTGTGCCTTAAAACGTTAGGAAACTTAAAACACTTACATTTTCTAGTGTTGAATTTCTTGAAGATAACTCCTTAAGCTCTTTCATAAACATCTCCTTTACTTTTTCTATTTCATCAGCTAATTTTGCTTTCTCTTCTTCTTTCCATTTATGAAATGACTGGAGAATTTCTTCTTCTTTTGATTTTTGCTGTTCACATTCCTGAAAATATTTTAAAAACGATACCTGTTATTCTTCCCACAAGCAAAATACTAACTCAAGCACCCAAACTGTATGTAGAAGCAGTCACTTCCAACGGGCAATAACGTGACACCAAAAAACATGAAAAAACAAGTTTCTGAAGAATTCTGGGTGATGATATATTCTGCTAGCAAAACATGTAAGCTTCAACAAGTTTTGAATTACCTTATTTGGTCATGTCAAAGATCCACCTAGTTCACCATCACGTTTCTTAAAGAAGCCCTGAGTGTATAAGGTAGGAAAGGAAAAGAGCAGAGCAAGCAAACACGCATATTCTCCTTCATGGTTTCCAAGCTGCCAACTCCACCTGACACAGCTTTATAAACTTGGTAACCTTCAACAGATTTCTCATATACGCTTGCAGTTGCTAAAAGCTGACACGGACTCAAGGGAAGACTGCAAAGTCTTTTGCTAATGAGCTGGTCTACTACACGTTGCATGAAGAATCAAGCATTTCTGTTTCAAATTTGTCTCCTGACAATTTCATTTGATGGATGCGAGGTCTTGAACTAGGAGCGAGTGAATGATTGATACCTATTCACTCTATATAACTCATGACTTTACAGGCATCAATCTCTCCCCCCACCAAGCTGTCATCTTTTTTGGCCTGACAACTCTCAGAATGATAAGTCATTCTAAATACAGAGGCTGTTCCAGACTTCAATCATCCTTGTCACCCTTTGCTGTAACTTTTGTAACTCTGTCCTACAAACTTGAGCCCTTCTTGAGATGAAGGGCTCAGACCTCCAGACAAGATTTAAGCTGTGGCTACACCACAGAATTGAACATTGATTTTCATAAAAATTTGCAATACTTGATTCAGTTTTGTTGTTGCTACTCATCACTGGGCTGAATTTCACTGGAAATATCTATCACAGTCTTAAGAGCTTGCACTTCAACAACACTCTAGCTCAGGACTCACCTTTTCATAGAGGAAGTTAGATTTTTTTTCCCCATATGTATTTGCTGCACTTCATCTGTTAAATTTCATTTACCATCTCATTAACTAAGCAATCATTTTTGTACAATCCTGAATTTCTGCAAAACCCTGCAGTTTGTTGCCCAAAATATACATACTTTTTGGCAAAACTGATCACTGTACACTTAAGAACAGGATCTTCTGTATCCTCTCAGCTCAGACCTTCTCCACTATCCACTGGACACAATGATACATGAATTGTCAAGTCATAGCAGACAATCTGCAACCAGTCACACTTCACATTTTTATCCTCCTCAACACCACAGAAAAATACAGAAGTTTCAAAAGCCTTGTGTAACACTTAAGTTTGTAGCTCCAGGATATTCCAGGCAGTCTCCTTGTAATTAGGAGGCTCAGTTAATAAGTGACTTCAAAATAGGCCCCTAAGGTACTAAAAAATCTTAGCAGCTATGAACACTCTACGTCCCACATCATATGAGTGATGCTTTAGGTGCAGGAAAAATATACTTATAGATGTACCTCTGAAAAGCAAGGTACAGAATGAATGAGAAGAATACCTAGAAGATGTTCACGTTGGGCCAAGACTCATTATTCTGACACTGTTTGCACTCCCAGGTGAGACTCTATCCACACTCTTCATTTAGATATTAAAGTACTTTTGAAAATGGAAAAAAAAAAGGCTAAAAAAAAAACAAACCAAAACAAAAAAGGAAGCTACATGGTTCCAAGAGGAGTGAATAAAGGAGAGCCTGAAGCTGTGTTCAGGAAAGGAAACACTGAATATTTTACAGAAGATTGGCTTTTCCTCTGAAATCAAGGGAGAAAATAATTAAATGATAGCAACGTTTTTGTTTATTCCCTTTTAATTCAAAATGTGCTTCTTTTCAAACTGCACAATGGGTTTCATGTTTAAAGGCCCTTGAACTCTGCAAGGAAAGCCATTTAAGTTTGGAATATTGGGTGATCTATTAAGAGAAGGTTCCCACGAGTTACATTAACAACCACAAAATGCTGCTTTCGAGTGTGATATAGGGCAAACTGTAATACCAGGATTAGCATTTAACTTGATCATTAGAAGTATCTGGTCTTGCGTGTCAAAAATTCCCTCCTCAAAGTGGATCACAAAGCCCTTCCCCCCCCCTTAAAAAAAAAAAAAAGTCAATCCCCATTTTGATAGGGAATTATCCTATTTTATTTACTTGAACTGAAATGAAAACTGTGAGATGATTTGAACTTATCAAGCTGAAAAGAACAAACAGATAACTTATAGATTCTTTGTTTCTTTTGACAAGCCAGGAAGTACAGCCACACAATTCAGTATCATTCTAAATAAAGCCTTGCCTGTAATTAGAAACAGATAATTACTGCTTTAAAATCATTCTGGTTTAAGATTTCTTTTGTTTTGTTTTTATTCACACAGCCATAGCTAAGACTATGTTTGCTTTGACTCTCTGCTCTTTAAATCCCACAAAGATAGGCAGAAATATACAGTTTGCTTTGTTTCTTAATCTCTCTTCCTTAAATTGTTTTATCCCATGTTACTAAAGCTCTTCACAGCAAAGAAGAAATGGTACTTAGCTTACTAAATCATATATAAAACCAGTCATATCTAAGAAATGTTTAATCATCACAAAATATCATGTCAAAAATAGCTTCTATTTCACCACAGCAAGACCAATTCTATCTGCTTCAATAACAGGCCACACTTACCTTATGAACTGGCAAGTGCTAACAGAAGTGTTCTCTTAAGTATTCATTTAAAATATGCCTAAAACAAAATGTAAGGGGAAAGGGAATGTTCTAAAATCACAGGGGTGTGCAGAGGGGTTGCTATGCTCTAATGCCCAAGCAGCATTGCTGCCAGGCAGGCAAGCTGTAGACACATTTTTGTTCTGTTCTAGTTACTAAACGAGCAAGCAGGGTCCAAAGTACTACTTCTTTTGAGATGTTCACATTAAATAGTACCCATTACCTTAGAAAACCTGACCATATTAGCTTGCTGTTCAGCCTCTAACTGGGACTTGGTGAGCTGCAACTGCTCCTTCAGTTTATCAATCTCATCCTGCAGTTTGTCTGTCTTAGCTTTCCTCTTTTGTTCTGCTAGGGAAAAAAAATAAATAAATATTTAAAAACATTGCTTGTAATTTCTGGAAATACGATGCTTACTGTATATGTTTTTCTACAGTGTTTCAGTAACATCTTCATGAACTGTGATTCTTACGCCACTTCCCTTCCCACTACCATGATTAATTAATGGTAAAATTATTTACCAAAGATATTTTTAAATACTTATGTTCTCTGGACTGCTAACATTGTCCTCAAAGACTGAAAAATACCGGTTTTACTGCCACGTGAAGTAGTTTATGGGATGTTTACAAGAGAAATTACTATATTATCTAATCGCAAAGCATACCACAGGAATCTAAGCAACACAGGCTCAAAGAAGGATGCATGAAGGACTAATAACCTCAATTGATCAATTCTGTTAGGTATAATTTATTTTGCATAAATGGAAGACTCATTACAGAAGTTATCTGGAATGACTAATTCTTTATGTGATATTTAGCTCAACTGGTTCTGCAGATCCTTCCATTATCTATTTTTAATCAAGCGTAATGCGCACAAGAACTTCTTTCTTCTTCCAATATATTAACGCTCCCTGGGATGCTTAAATACACTCCTTTCACTGCTCCATTGTTTTAATTTGCCTTACGAACTGCAGTGCATAGCTTGCTAGATTCTTCCCTCTCTTCCTCCTCCCAGATGATCTTCTTCTTCCTCTTTTCCAATCATTGCCCTTTGTCAATACCTGTTAAGCCTTGGCAGTAAATCAGAGGCACACAGCCTAACAGGAAGGAGAGAATTTAGGGATGAATGAAGCAAACTTTGAGAGAAATGTTTTTGAAACTTTTTTTTTCCAATGAAGAGAGACAAAAGAAAATATATTAAGTGGCACAGCAACCAAAATGAACATAGATACATGAACCTCGATCAGTCTTGACAGTTTCTTTTTCTTACTATATTTTACAGTTAGTTTAGTCCAGGAGCATCTGATCCCAATTCAAACGGATGTCAGGTAAATTGGATTATTTCTACTCTAGTAATTCACATATATTCACAAAATCTATTTTCCTTACTGTACCTTAATCATTTTTACCCACACCTTTATAGCACATATACCTAAAGAAAAAAACTATGCTCTGAACTCTGCTACTGACTGAAGTATTCAGCGGGAATTCTAGTTTGAAAAGGCAGTGTAAATGTGGAATATGTTTTGTTAAGTATTTTCCAGACTGAGACGTATTTCACTGAATACGTTTTGTCAGTCAGCGTTGCTTGTGTTCACACAAACTGGCATCTGCCATACAGAAATGCAATGTGAAAAATCATTCTCAGTGTGAAAAAATCCTGGACCACAAATCCTCAATATATTTATACGTTTCTTAACGATGCCTCTTAATTTCCGTGATTATACTGAAGTACGTACCAATCTGAGATTCTTCCGGATGACGCCTTTGCATGTGACTTTGTAAAAAGGAATAGTTCATAAAAGCCTTTTCACAGAGTTGACACTGTAGAAATAGATAACATTTCAGTTATTAGTAGTAACACCTATTTGGTAAGTATAGCAGTTCAGGCTTTTAACAGATTGTATTATTTTGCCCAGATACCAAAAGTAGGCACCTTTAATAAATTCCATTTCCATTCCATACAAGAATAATGGCTAAAATTCTCACTGTGCCACACTTCTGTAAAGTTATTCATATATTTATGCTAGTTACCCATAAAACAGCTCGTGTTGGAAGGGACCTCAAAGACCACCCGGTTCCAGCCCCACTGCCATGGGCAGAGACACCTCCCACCAGACCAGGTTGCCCAGGGCCTTGTCCATCCATGAACACCTCCAGGGATGGGGCACCCACAGCTTCTCTGGGCGGCCTGTGCCAGGGCCTCACCACCCTCACAGTGAAGAATTTCCTCCTAACCTCTAATCGAAATCTCCCCTCTTTTAATTTAAAACCATTCCCCCTTGTCTTTGTCCTGAGCAGAGTTGCTCCGCATCTTGTTCAGAAGCCCTCTTCAAGTACTGAAAAGCTGCACCGAGGTCTCCCAAGAGCCTTCTCTTATTTAGGCTGAACAGCTCCAGCTCTCTGTTTTTCTTCACAGGAGAGGTGCTCCAGTGCTCTGATCAACCTCACAGCCCTCTGGACCTGCTCTAACGACCCACGTCCTTCTTGTACTTGGGGCCCCAGACCTGTAAGCAGGGCCCCAATTGAGGTCTCACAAGGGCAGAGCAGAAGGGAACAATCCCCTCTCTCGACCTGCTGGCCACTCTCAATGAGCTCTCCATCCAGCCTGTGCTCATGTCTGGGATTGCCCTTACCTGGGTAAGGGCGCTCACTTTGCCCTCAGCCTTGTTGAACCTCATGAGGTTCAACACGGGCCCACTTCACAAGCTTGTCCAGGTCCCTTTGGATGGCATCCCTTCTTTCCTCTTTATTCAAATGCCCCTAAATGCCTCCTACATGCCTTCTTCCTTTTTATACTGAAAATCTCAATGCAGACTGTTCTTAGTTTTGTCCTCTTGTCTCATCATTACTTCCCCAGACAGGCAAAAAGGAATTGAGTTTAAAAAAAAAATAAATAACCACGTGGAAGACATACGTGAAGAAGTCAAACACTTCTAAATGTTATTAGAACCCCAAACCTAACACGGTGTAATAAAAGCCAAGGATCTCTCAGGAAAACACTTCATCAGCTTCATATCCAACTGTGCTAAGTTAATTGATTGCAAAATTCATCTGAAAAAAACTTTATATACAAGTTCATTATAACTTGTCCTCTGTTTCAATGGTACACATGACAGTTTCTGCTTTGCAACCCCATTTTAAGTCAAATTTAGATCCCAGCTGTTTTAAAAGATGTTTTTTCACTGCCAATGTATATCCCACTAGTGCTCAGAATACTAAAAATAAATGGACAGTGCAAGAACAGGAGCCACATCTATAGATTTTGGAATGTACTGGTAATACTACGAATGAAAACCCGTAAATGCTTTAGGTAGGGTTGCTTGTTCTCTCCCAGACTTTTATTTTCTCCCCCCCAAATAAATATATTTTAACAGCCCACGAATACTCAGCTGAGCCCTTTTTCCTCCTCACTGTGACATGAATGTAAGCAAACAGTTAAAAACTGACTTAACAAATTGAAGATCTTGCCATCATAACCAAATTCCCAGATGTCATCTAATATTTAAAATACTGCCACTGATAGTTAGACAGGCTTTTAAATATCTGTGTCCTCTAGCAAACACTAGAGTCATGAATTATGAAGACAAATTTTGTCAGACAAATGCAAGGATAAAACCCAAGCAAATCAGTGCTAGCGTAAAGCCAAAGCAAAGACAGAGCATGGCAGCAAAGCACTGCTGCCAACCAAGAGGGAGCTTCCAGTGTAACAGATTGCACAACACTTATGGAATTAAATTGGCTGTGAAATAATGTTATCCATTCAAGCACAAACTTCACGTCAGTTTGACTTGCTGGTAGGGAAAGAAAGCTCTTACTGCAGGAAACAGGGCTAACACAGGGGATATCCAGGGTTTGGATTACGTGACCTTATTCCTGCAGCTAGAGTGTTAGACACCATGTACACTCTATGGGGACACTGCATGTGAGCACATCACATTTCTGTACAAAGCATCAAGAAGTGAAAACATGTAATACTAAGAAATTAAATAAAGACAAAGGTGTTGGCAAGACAGTCATAAATTTATGACATTTAGGTAGCGATCGTTTTAGGGTAGTATTTTATGATTGAACTTACATTGTTGGTGGATAACAGCCATTACCTTTGAATTCCAAAACATAGTTACATCAGATACAGCATGCCACCACTTAAAGATAAATAAATAAATAAAAATGTGAATAGCTATTAACAGGCTTGCTTGCAAAACAGCCAAGACTAAGGAGATGAAACCCGAACTACCCTCTGAAGAACACCAGCAAACCCCCTTTTATTTGGCACTGCAGGTATGCCAAAACCATGGCACAAATAAATAACATAAGCTTGTAGTTTACTGAACAGTCTGCTGCCCTGCGTTTACAAATCCTAGAAAGAATTCGTTTGATGACACTGATACTATAAATCACAGAATGGTTTGGGTTGGAAGGGACCTTACCCAGTCCCATCCCCTGCCATGGGCAGGGACACCTCCCCCCAGCCCAGGCTGCCCACAGCCCCATCCAGCCTGGCCTTGAGCATCCCCAGGGATGGGGCATCCACAGCTTCTCTGGGCAGCCTGCGCCAGGGCCTCACCACTCCAAGAATTCAGACTACATTTTAAGCTAGAATCTGCAGTCCTGATACCTGCTGAAGCTGACACATTTTCAAATCAAGTTACTACAACCAGAGCTCAAAAGCCCCTCCAAAAACGACTGTGTCATGATACAGAGTAAAAATGGCAATCTACTAAGGTTCTTGGGAAAGCTCCTACAGGAACAGATTGTTTTGGAGTCAGGGATGAGCTAACGCACTGGTATTCTTTACCATCATGCCTGAGTCACTTCTGAGTCACACACACAGGCAGAAACTTTGTGCCTGGAGAACATTACTGCAGGGAAGTGACAACTGGCAAGCAGGCTACTACTTCGCACTGATGCTGATGTACTTGCCCTGTGTGTTTTCTGACTGGAGGTGTTCAAGGAAAGGCTGGATGGGGCTTTGGGCAACCTGGGCTGGCGGGTGGTGTCCCTGCCCATGGCAGGGAGCTGGAACTGGGTGATGTTTAAGGTCTCTTCCAACACAAACCAGCGTATAATTCTATAATATCAATATCATGAAACTAGCAAACTTTTATTTTTGATTTTTTGAGCAAAGACACTTCCCACAACCACTTCTATGCCCCGTAAGAAAACAGTTCCTCCCTTCCCTGCAAAAAGGCTGTATTTTGGAGAATTAGTTACTGGACCTATTTTGTTCTAGACTCAGGGATGGCTACACAGCTACTTCCAAATGTAGTATAGCAGCATTTACTGTGAGAATTAGACCTGTTTAAAGTGATCTCTTTTCTTGCAACTTCCTACTTTTCATGACTGCGAGGAAGATGTGGGTGCTCAGTACCAGACACCCATTGCTCCCCACCAAAGGTCCATATTTTTGGTGCACAAGCCCATGTTTCTTGTAGGAGGAATGGGCCTGTGCAGCCCTGCTTGCCCCCTGACATGGAGTCAGGATACAGCCAGAGTGTGTGTAGGGACAGCTTGTGGTGAGTACCCCACAGCAACTCCGTCCTGTGACCATCAGGTGGATGCATGGAGGCAATGAACGCCAGCCACACGTGCTTTCCTCACGGGTTTTGCGGGTGGTTGGGTGCATGTTTATATGACACTTGATGTGTGCCAAGCGAGGCCACGAGCAGGGGACACGGCACGTGGCTGCTCCGCCGGGCTGGCAGCCAGCAAGCCGCAGGTGGCCGTGCCCTCTCCCCTCACCTGGTGGTAGCTGGCCCGGGCCTCCAGCATCATCTGCTGGGTGCCGATCATCTTCTTCCTCCGGCGGCACTCCTCCTTCAGCGCCTTCACCTCCTGCACCCGGCGGGCCACCTCTTCGCCCAGCCGGTCCCTCTGGGCCAGGGCGTCCCGCAGGGCGTCCTCCAGCCCCCGCAGCTGGGCGCTGAGGTACTCCTGCGAGTGCAGCAGGTACTCGGTGCACAGCTGGGCCAGGCGCAGCAGCTTGAGCAGCAGCGGGTCGGCGGGCGCCTGGCAGTGCGGGCAGCGCTCCCGCTCGGCGCTGCAGAAGGTGACGTGCTCCAGGTGCTCCTGCAGGGCGGCCACGTCGCCCTCCCGGCACACCCGCCCCACGTCCACGGCGCTCAGGCGACGCCAGTCCGGGCCCTCCAGGCGCCCTCGGAACTGGAAGGCGGCGAAAGGCGGCGGCTCGGCTCCCCCCACCGCCGCCGCCGGGCAGTAGCCGCGCTCCGTGAAGGGCTGCGGGGCGGAGAGAGGCGCTGAGATGGCGGCGGGACGGCCGCTTCCACCCCCCCCCCCTCCCTTCCTCCCTCCACACACCGCCCCGCTGCTCACCATGGCCGGGCTCCGGCCCTCAGGCCCCGGCCCTCGGGCTCCGGCGTCCTCCGCGTTGCTACGGCAGCCGCGGCCCGGGCCTGCGCGGAGCGGGAGAGGGGGGAAAAAAGGGGAGGGAAGGGAAGAAAATGGAGCGAGGCGCGGCCCCGCCCGCCGCCATGGCCCCCCGCCCGCCACAGCGCCGCCCCCGCCCCGTCCCGGCGCCTCGCTGCCCTCAGGGCGCTGCTCCGCACCCCAAAAGGCCGAGCTGGTGCCCCCATGGTGTGGGTGCGTGACCTGAGCCGCAGTGTGTGGTTAGTTGCTTCAAGCACTGTCCCCAAGCAGGAATAGTCTCCTCCATCATGCGAAATGATCCCGGTTCTTTGCTCATCTCTACTACTCTTCTCCAAAAACCCACTCTTCCTGGTACCATTTCTTCAGTCTTTTCAATCCCTTCTACACGCACTTCAGTCTCTCATCCCCGTTATGTACCTCCCCAGGAATATCCACACAACATCTACGTAAGCACACACCCCATCCCCTAGGTTTCTCTACATCTTATATAATAGACTCACAGTAATGTTCACAAGGGACCTCTGGGGATTTTCTAAAGGTTAATACACTTGTGCCCAAAAGCTTGTTTGCTTTCCCCATATATATGAATCAATCTAATAAAACACACTAGATATTCCTGCAAACCCAGCCTCCCCTCATCTTTGCAGACATAGGTTGAGTATATACATCCACCTGATGGTCACAGGACAGAGTTGCTGTGGGGTACCCACCACAAGCTGTCTCTACATGCACTCTGGCTGTATCCTGACTCCATGTCAGGAGGCAAGCAGGGCTGCACAGGCCCATTCCTCCCACAAGAAACGTGGGCGGAGAGCAGGCTCGTGCACCAAAAATACGGACCTTTGCTTCCTTCAGCCCTTCAGCCTCAGCTAGCAAAGCCTAATCCCAGCCAACATCAGAGAGACCCAGATCAGTCTCAGGAAGGGTCACACACCCACTGCAGGATCACAAGTATTACCAGACTGTCCAATTCTTCACCTCTATGTCCACTCCCTCACAAAGGGAAAGATGAAGGATGTTCCTTCCTTTTCATACCCAGAGAAACATGAGGACTTCTTTCTTGCTTCCTCTGTATAAAGAAATGTTATACCTTTCGTCTTCTCCGCTTCTGGAAAAAGGTTGAAAATCATCTTTTCCAAGTATATACCTTGGCCCACCAAAAAGTTTCATAGAATCTACAAAGTGAATTTCAGTATATTTTTCACCTTAGAACAGTGAAGTTGATAACATGAATGAAGGACAGCGAGCCCTCCTGCTTGTTGGCTCAAGCCACCGTGGAAGGCAATCTTCCAAAACACTTGGCACTACCGCGTGCTTTTTGGACACTTAACCTTAAGCCTGCTGGCCACACTTTACTGCAATACTTAAGGTTCATTGCACCTTCCCTGAGGATCTTCCATCACTCGCCGTGATGCTTTTTAAATTCAGGAAGACTTCTACAGATGGGCTGAAAGAAGATTTTGACAAAATGTAGCGTTAGTCCACAGGAAAGGAGAAGTTCTTTGCTCTGATTTTCAGCAGCAATATCACTTAACGTATACATATGGTGGCTCATACCTACAAAGTGCACTGGGGATCAGTTCCCAAGTCATTTAAGCTCGGATATACCATGTGGTATTTGTAATATTGCAGTCCAACACGGCTGTCTTCTCCTGCAGGGAAGGAATTTTTGCCACCTTGTTTTCCATGAGTAATTGCTGTCTTCAAAGAAATTCATTAAACATCATTTATTTACATGAATTACAGTCTGCCTGGCTTATCACTGAACTTTGCAGTGCTCTGACTTTCAAAGCAGCAAGAAAATATTCTGCTCATCTCCTTTAGAAGTGTTCGTATGATACTGCAGAGACCGAAAAGGGTAGTCCCAAGGAGGCTGCATTTAGCTAAGACATGCTCTCCTTGATGAGGCTTGCCCACACTGGGGATAAAGCCCTGGCCAGGTCCCCGGGGGAAGGCAGTGTGTCACCCCATGGGCCTGCAGGCCCTGAGGCAAGCTCCATGCCCTGGCCAAAGCAGCCTCCCCACTCCTTCCCAGCTCCCCCGAGGATGGGGTGCAACAGGAGCCGCGCCTGCCCATGCCTCAATATTTAATGTCCTAAGGTTGCCTCAGTGTGCTCCAGTCACTAATGGGCCTTCAGTCCATAGGATCAGGTTAGAGTTGGTCTGACATGAAACCTGAACATGTGTAAAATGTGGAATTCTGGTCCCCATTACTGACTTTTGCTTCAGGAGATCTGCTGTTTGTATTGGGCTGCACCAATTGCTCATGCAGGCATTGCCAGAGGAAGATACCAAGGCTTTTGCACAGTAAATCTTAACACCAATACAGAAGAGAGTGATTTTTGTTTTCAAAATTTTTATTTGCAAACCTTTGTTTGAGGAGTTTTCCTTCCTCTGTGGCTAGGCAATGTCACAGTCACAGCCTCTGTGGTCCAGGCCTAGCAGCAAAAACATAATAACACCTTGATGAGCATTACGGGAATGGCTGGAGAAAAAAGAAAAGAAGCAAAAGAAAGCAAAAAGTGCATTTTTAGTCCCTTCTGTGCCCAAGAAGTTTTATACCCCATGCCCTTCTGGAAGTGCTGCAGCAGTAACACAACAGCCTGTTCAGTGTGCCTTCTAAGTCTCTCTTGTCAAAACTGTTGTTAACGTCACATAAATATTGACTGGGTGAGAAAATGTTTGAGATTCATGTCAATTGATTAGGGGAGGTGTGCATGAAGGATGCGGATATACTTGGATCTTGTTTGCTTATTCTAGTATCTGTTTAATACAAAATCAGCCCTTGCAACAAGAGCTAGAAGGAAGTTCTCTGTTCCGTGAGGGTAGGGACATCACCCTGTCTGCTACACACTTGGCAAGAGTGAGTAGTCTTTATGCCCTCGTTACCATTCCTTCCTCAACTTGTATCAAACAGCTTGGTGATGAAGGTACTCTCCTAAAATGTGCATGGATTTGCTAGCAGAGGACTGAGAACATCTTAGCCTTTGCCCATCTGTCTGATTCAATGCAAGAAGCTTATGGCAGCCAGCAGTCTGGCTGGAGCAGACAGACGGGTGATTACTGATCATGCACACACAGTGGCGAGCAATTACCGTAAATCCAACATGTCTGGAACACATCAGTTCTGCTGTGGATTTAATCTGTGCTTTGGCCCTCTGTGCAATACTTACATACCAGTACTCTTTATGTTTCATCCATTCGTTACACATATACTGCATGATGCACATAACACCTCTATTCCTGCTAAAGATTTTCCGGAGTAAAATGTTCTGATTTCTCACACTTCATGGGTTAAGTCAATGTTCTGCTGTCTCTCATGGTTTCCTCTCCTTCCTACTCTTCTCTCCCAGCCTCTGATAGGGGTCAAGAATGCACCTCCATCTGCCACAAAGGTGTCAACTGATACCCAGTGGCACAGGTGATGTAGTCTCTCAATTTCTGCCTTGAGAGGTGATGAACTTTCTCCACTGTCCTTCTTCTGAAGGTCAGCAGTCACTGTTAGATTTTTGCTGGGCAAATTAACAGTCACACTGTGAGAACACACATGGGATATGCTCCTCAGGTGAACTAGCTCGGGGATATCCCTGGCTTGTGCACACCACGAAGCACAGAAGAGGACTCCAAGCAGCTCATTTCTGGAAGACAGGATGCTTTGGGCACTTTCAGAAAAAGTGATTTTTTTTTTCCTTAGATGCCTAGGAGACAGTGAAATACTGGCTTCTCTAGTTAACTTCCAACCTTCTTTTAAGAGTTATAGATGATAGCTGAATCAGGTTTGGGGACAGCTAAAATTTGGGCTAAGCCATTTAAGACTTTCTTAAAACCAGCTGGTGACTCATAAGGAGTGGTGTTTCCCGGGGTTCAGTTTTGGGGCCCATCTTCTTCAGTGTTTTTATTGAGGACTTGGATGAGGGAATTGAGTGCACCCTCAGTAAGTTTGCAGATGACACCAAGTTGGTGAAAGTGTCAGTCTGACGGAGAGTAGGAAGGCCCTGCAGGGGGACCTGGACAGGATGGGTCGATGGGCAGAGGCCAATGGGATGAGGTTCAACATGGTTGAGTGTGGCCACTTTGGCCACAACAACCCCATGCAGCACTACAGGCTTGGGCAGAGTGGCTGGAAAGCTGTGCATAGGAAAAGGATCTGGGGGTGCTGGTTGATGCTCACCTGAACATGAGCCGGCAGTGTGCCCAGGTGGCCAAGAAGGCCAACGGCATCCTGGCTTGTGTCAGGAGTAGTGCAGCCAGCAGGACCAGGGAGGTGATCGTCCCCCTGTGCTCTGCTTTGGTGAGGCTGCACCTCGAGTGCTGTGTTCAGCTTTGGGCCCCTCTCTACCAGAAAGACATTGAGGCCCTGGAGTGTGTCCAGAGAAGGGCTACGAAGCTGGTGAAGGGCCTGGAGCACAAGTCCTGTGAGGATGTGGCTGAGGGAACTGGGGGTGTTTAGTCTGGAAAAGAGGAGGCTCAGGGGAGACCTCATTGCTCTCTGCAGCTACCTGAAAGGAAGCTGTGGGGAGCTGGCCTTATCTCCCAGATAATGAGTGATAGGACTAGAGGGAATGGCCTCAAGTTGCACCAGGAGAGGTTCAGGTTGGCAACGAGGAGACATTTCTGCTCAGAAGGAGCAATCAGGCATTGGGATGGGTTGCCCAGGGAGGTGGTGGAGTCACCATCCCTGGAGGTGTTTAAGGAAAGGGTAGATGTGGTGCTTAGGGACATGATTTAGTGGGCAATGTTGGTGGTAGTTGGATGGTTAGACTAGCTGATCTTGGAGGTCTTTTCCAACCTTAATGATTCTATGATTCAATGATTCTGGAGTTCTTACTCAAAACCTTTTCTTCCCCTTGCAGTTTTTATATTCACAGTTTCTTTTACCCAGTGCTTTCACACTTCAAATTTTACATGCTTTCCTTATTCTAGACAGTATCTCATTGTTGCTCACTACCATACACCAGTCTTCTACGGGCAACTGGAACTGGTAAACAGCTGTTAACTGGGACTGTTTAACTAAAGATTATGCCCAGTTAGTGGTTTGACTTTATCAAATAATGTAGACTTAACGTCTACATTGATGTAGTTAAGTCTACATTACTTCTGTTGCCATCTACTTAATGTAGAGAACTGGCACTTAACAAAACCCTCTAAAGGTAGTTTGTGTGCATGAGGGTTTTATGAAACTATTTTGTATTATCCACTGTTCTAGGAAGGTTTTTCATGTTTTGTTGACATAGTGCAATGCTGACTATGCTATTTCTTAGTACAGTTCAGGAAAAAGGAAAACTTCAGGAAAAGGGAAGAACTGAACTTTCTAGGAAGCAGAAAAAAAAAAAAAAAAAAGATTTTTTTTTTTCTAATGGGGTAGCTGTGATTGGAGCAAGGTATTTGTGAGGCAGGCTTGCAGAGCCTTGCTATCTGCAACTGGAGAACACAGAGAGGGGAGGTTGTTCTGATTGTGAGGGGGGAAACGATGGCATCTTGGCCATGTCTACCTGGGAGATGTGCTGGCTAGCAGGGCAGTTTGTCATGGCTCAGCTCTGCCTCCTGCTCCCCAGGGTGTCCAAAAAAGCAGGGCCCAGCAGCCAGGGCCAGTCCCACAACCCCACCAAGAGCTGAGCAGCTGGGGACACCCAGCCCAGGGCTCTCTGGGGACTGGGATGGGCTGAGACTGGGCTGGGATGTAGGCCCACAGCTGGGCCGAGCTCAGAGGGGCCATTTCTAGGCAGGACTATGCAACGTGGAGCTGGAAACCAGCCCTGCTGCAGCCTCGCTGGGACTGGGACCAACAAGCTGGCAAGGGTGACGTGGGGTCCCAGGCCCTGTGCAGAGGAGGCTGGGCAGGGACAGAGAGGCCTTGTGGTGCCCCCGGGGCCCTGAGGCAACGTGTCGAGTGAAAAAAATTATCCGCATGTTTTGTGGGATGGAGGAGGACACCGTACGTGTTCTGCAAGATGTTTTAATTTGAGAGGACAGTGGAAAAATTGTCTTGTGAACTGCGAAACAGACTCTTCAGTAATTTTTCTCTTACAGTGATCTTGGAGTGACGCATGCCAGTAATCATTAACTTTGGCAAAAGTTGACTCGAGTAGCATGATACAGGTATAATAATGAATCTGGCCACATTCTTAGTTTATTTAATCTTTTCCTTCCTGCCAACTCCCTCTACTGCACATTTTCCACCATTAGTGGCTATAGTATTTCCATTCTTTCAGTCTTAAACACATACTCTCATCACTGGAAAACAAAGCATATAAAAGAAAAGAAAGGTAGGATGAGCCACTCTCCCAAGTCTCCTCTGTCAGAAAGAGTCCTGTGCCTCCTCTACAGTCCCAAAACACAACACCCGCTATGATCAAGTAGCTCAAAGAGACACTGCCCCATGTAGTTTAACAAATTTCATTTGCAGGTTTGTGTACTTTTCTCTGACTAAATCTTCTTCTCCTGAAATAAAACAGTTTCTCTTAAAGGTTTGTCTTCATCTAACAAGTCTAGCTGGATTTTACCGAAACAGCTATACAATTCATTTATCTTCCTTTCTGCCAGACATGGAGGGAATTCAAGTTAACTCTAACGAAACGTCTGCAAACACACTGATTGTGAGTTTTATCTACTTTAAACATAGATATTACTGGAATAGTTTCCTGACTTTTGTATTTGCAGTAACACCTAAGTCATATGCCAAGAACAGCGTTTTGAAGTTCCTTCTTTGCTGCAATTACTGTTTCCTTTCTGATGACTTTTTGCCCTCCCATTAACTTTTTTCTCAGTATGTGTACAATAAGGTAATTACAGGTATTTAAAAGAGAAAGTGCATAATGGTTTTATCACACGGATACTTTCTTGACCTGTCATAATTTTCATATGGCCGAGAGTTTCAGGGCACATGCCGCATGCCTCTGTGAGGTAAGGAGTGATGAGAACTTCAGCCTGGCTCACTACATGTGTTGCTATGCTGTCAGCATACCCTGTAGCCCTGTTGGTCATCCTGGGACACTACACTGAATTGTGTTTGCTGTGCTTCCAGGTTGTCTGCAGCACAAGGCAAGGCAGGTGTCCTTGTTCCAACACATGGGGTTCACTCAGTGAGCTCCGGTAAGTCCAGCTCAGATTTGCACTCAGAAAAACATCCACTGTCTATCATATGACTTCTGTGGTATTTAACTTGTTTGTACCTAGAAATCGGATATAATAGGAGCAATAGAAAGGTCAATAAACACTGAAACCGAATGAAGGACTTACGACACCTAGCAACTGCTGGGTGAATTTTTAATGGCATGCATTAGCATTCATTCTTTTCTTAGCAACTAGGTTACACTTTCCTGTGACTGGGACTCTTCATCATTTTTGTGAGTAAGAACTAAACTGTACAAAAAAGGAAAATGAACTACCACCTTAGAACCTCAGCCAAAAAGCATGAAAGGGCAATGTGTTTCCCCTTTCTTTTTTTCCAAATGTTTTCACTCATGATATTCACAATCTAAGGGCATGCCCAGTTTGCTCCTTTAGGACTTTTCAGAAACCTGGGTTCAGCAAAATTCTGATTTCTGAAAGCAAGAAAGTGAAAAATGAACAGATATTCTCTGCTTGTATACATCTTTTTTTTTTTTTTTTTTTTTTTTGTATTTACCTATTGTGTTGCACTTACCTATTGCTATATTGAATGAGAGAGAACTCTGTGCCTCATTTCCTCAGGCCATCATTGCATGCAATGTAAGAATTTTGTTGCCATTTGGGTTATTACCAGTTAGGAGATAAATGAAGTTTGCTGACGCAAAGATGGGCGAGTAAAAGGTGATGCTAGATGGCATCACACATCTGTGGTTTACATGCTTGTAAGAATTTGCAGAAGTACTGTTCTTTTGCAGAATGGGTTCAATAATTGCTTAATTAGCCCAGGAAACTCTCACTTCATAGGATCAAAGAGTATGCATATCCTGGGAGTATGGGGGTGTCTGTGGAGCAGGCAGAGGTAAGGTTGCACATTTACACACTTTAACATTGTAGTAAAAATTCTGCAGACCTCTGCAGACCTTGGTGTTTTGGCAGGACATAAGTTAGGAATTAACACCTCAACTGATAGCACTGTACTTTGTCACTGGTATTTTCTACATTTGTTAAAATCGAGGAGATGTTCAAGAGAAACGCTTAAAATAGTTTGGAGCTATCACGTAGATTTGAAACTGGGAGTTGAGCTTGAAAAAATATTTGTAATAAATGACAGGTAAACCAATAACTGTTTCAAGGAAATCAAAACTAGTTATGAAAATAGGATGAATTTCCTAAGTCGTTTCAATAAAATAAAATAAAATAAAAAGAGAGTTCATTAATGTTAATATTCCATATATATTCAAAATGTTGTTTTATTTCAGAAATACAGCATTTCTGAAATATAGCTATGATCAAATATAGTGTAGAAGTATCAATATACTTTAACGTTCAAAGCAAAATTTCTTCACTTTTAATTTCAGAGTAGCCTTTTTATTTTAAAGCGTTCTACGCCTTAAGATATGAAAATAAGAAATGCTTTAAAAGGGGTTGTAATAGATCGTATAGTTTGCCTTCTGTTAATCCTTCGCTCTCTCAAAACTAACAAAAGTGAGTTTTTTCTTTGAAATGAAAACACCTGAAAAATACTGCTTAAGTTTAATTGTTTCAATTTTAAATGAAGTTTGAATTGTTTCTGGAATATTTCTTGTTCAAAATAAAGCCCACAAAAGTATCTGTTATTCATCTAATTCTGAGTGGGAAACAAAGACGTCAAGGTAAAGTGTAATGTGGGGTTACTATTATCCCCTTCCCTGTTTAACACGAGAAGGTTAAGTTAGGCAGGAGGCAGTGACTACGTTAGGAGATGTTTGGAGTTTGCTGTAGCTACCATAGCTAGTAAGAAAAATTACAGACATACTATAATTCCCCTGATTAAAATACATTTAAAATAAATTTAACTGTAAGGAAGCACTGATGTCTAATTCCCCTTTTTCAACTTCTGTCCTACACCCCTGTTGATAATTAACCATAGCAATATAGCTTAGTGAATAAAGCAGACTCAAGGCCTACATAAAGCATATTTATAGCAGCAGGTAGTAACTAGTACATTTACAGAGCTTCTAACACAAGGTTGTAGCTCAGCCTTGGAACAAGCAGTTCTAATGGTTCTCCCATCACAGATGGGACAAAGACATATTTGTGGAATTTTTTTAGGGCAGCATGGAGGGGAAAGCATTAACAGAGGCTAACCTTACCCTAAAGAAGACTGGTCCCTTATGTCCCCTTTCAAGTCTATGGATGGAGATAAGTTTTTTCCAAGAACAATTTTAGAGAACTTAAATTAAGTGCTCATCCTGAACCACAGTCTGTAGGAGCCCTTCTGCTTCCTTTTACTGCAAAAGGAGCCCATAAATAATGCATTTCCCTAAAGCCACTTCTTTTAAATACTAATCCAAATGTAAAAAGAGCTGCTCAAATAGATGTACACTGCTATTCTGTTTAGCTCCAACACAGCTAAGTTGCTGATGGAGATGTACAAAGATGAGACAAAAAACAAGGTGTAAGGTCTGAGAGGTCTTCTCTTACAAGAAGCCCTGAAAACAGCATCTCTGTTACCATCCCCTCTCACCTCCTCCTATATTTGCATGCTAGCCTGTGCACATAGCATAATAGTCTGCTGTACTGCTTCTTTGCCTACATCAGGGAATGTTTTGATTTGTTTAAGTGTTTCTGGAAACAAGATTATGAATTAAAACCTATCGCCAAACATATCGATAATGAGCAGGGTCCCTCCAGTACCTTGTGTGCTGTTGTGTCTAATCCAGACTTCCCACTGTATTATCTTTCCTGTGTATATATATATATATACAATATATACATATATATACACATACATAGGGTATTTTATATACATATATATACACATACATAGGATATTTTATATATATATTTATATATATATGCAGGTTTCTCAGTTAATAAAGCCTTAACAATATCCACCATATATATGTCAGTTCCCACATTGAGTTCACCAATCCCTTAAAAAGCGATGAGGAGTTTAAAAAGTCATTCCTTGCTAATGGACGCCCTCTGCTGTTACCACATGTATCACCAGCAGTAACTCCAGGAAAATTCCTTGGCTTTCTGTCTTTGAACGTGGTGTAATCTTCTCCATCCACTCATTCCCTCCAAAACTCAGGACTGAGGAAGAAACATGTTTCTGGCACGAGTCTAATTCTGATTAATCTTTTTGAAGTGCTTATTGCATTACAGCTGTGTTGCTTTTCTATTTTTGAAATTCCAAAAAATAATGTTGGCATGTCAGACACATTTGTGCTTTTAAAGTCTTTCTCCTCTGCATCTCGTCTGCTTCTGAAATTTCTCACCAGAATATGTGTATATTTTTTTTTTCTCCCAGGATTATACTTAATACTAAAATTATATATATTTTGGGATGGATGATCAGCAAGAATGTACCTTCATGGTTTGCAGTCTCTTTCAAGAATTACTGTGTTGGTATCTGTGTACCTGACAACATTTCTATCACTGAGGGACAATGAAAAATGCTTTCCCTTTGAGCATGTTACTTTGTAGTGTTAAACACTGTTCTCTACATCACTATGTTAGCCTGAAATATTGACCTTCAAATATATACTTGTCAAGCATCTACTTAAAATCACATTCGATGCATTCATCATCATACTTTCATCTTGCTTTAAGGGACTTGATGCTTGAACCTTCATGCCTGGAATCCCAGTATTAAGTACAGTTTTCTCTGGATTTCTTTTTTTTTTCCTTATCTCATTTAACATTAAGGGCCTGTTGAGTAGACCTTCACCCTTGATATTATGTATTGTTATCTTAGGGGGCTGGAGGTATAAATTGCCCTGTCATATTCATTTTATCTGGCTTTGACCTAATACTTTTTTTTTTACTTTTTTTTTTTTCCCCCTCTCAGGTAAAATAATATAACAGTGATTATATTCTTCTTGGTCCAGTTTCAGCCTTTTTATTTCATCTTACCCATAGTGCTAGGGTTGTCATGTTCACTCATGCTGACATCTTCAGAACGTCATGTTGCAGAATTAGATTTTACACAACTCTGATGTTGCAGCAGTTAAGGATTTATTATATATCTCTACAGCAAATAACAAGGTTAGATCATAAGATTTTAACAGCACTTAATCAGCATCTAAGTATCAGTCAATTAACATGGTGATCTAAAGAAACTTGCTACAATAGCAACAGTGACTTAAAGGTTCCTGAATGGCAAGGGTCACCCAAGGCTTAGTGTAGGGTCCAGGGGGGAGCTCGAAATCCAGTCGCATGCTTCCGAAACTCCCCCTTAGAGTGAATTACTCACCCTACTTCCATGTCAGCATTGGTCCACAGATGAGATTGTTCCTCAAGGAGTCAGCTCTGAGATGCACAACCCCTCAGGGGTACCCTGAGAAGTGTCCCAGTTCAGGGGGAGATTGAGAGTGCAGCCTGCTGTGGTCCCTGGAGTGCTCAGAGTTCTTGTTTGGGATCCCTATTTATAGGATTATAAGGCTTTTGGTCAGTAATTTTCCAGGATTCAGGTCTTCTGCCAATCTGTTTAGGAATCAGGTTGTGCAATCCTCCCTCTCAACCCTCAACAGAAGAGTGAGACAACATCAGACTTCACAGCGTTCTGTAGATAGCAATGATGCCGTGATGGCTTTTCCTTTCATATTTATTAGATCTTTATCATAGTCATACTGTAGTCATGATGGACTCGTAGTCATATTGTAGTCCTGATTGACTCGTAGTCAAGCTCAGATGCTTTATCAGGTCGTTTCCTGAAGTGAGCTCTTCCTGAGGCTCCATTGTTAATGAGCTGGTTCAAGGAGTGATTACACTGACACCTACAGAGGCTTATAAGTCTGAACAAGTCGTATGCCCAGTAAGGAGCGGGGTGTACCTACCACACTGTACAGAAGTAGGGCGTACCTGACACACAAGTCTTCATTTCACATCTATCACTTCTATTATTGCGAGTTCTTATTTCTGAGTACTTTCTGTGGGTCAAATTTCAAGGTGACACTTTTGAAGCATCATCTTCTGAACAAAATGTTGAAGAGGGCTAACTGACTTTTCATTTTTCATTCTGATCTTCCAAGATCAGATCTTCCTTCTTGTGAATTTTATTACGTAGGGTGAAAAGGGTAATGTGAATGTACCTGCAGAAAGAAAAAAGAAATTTCTGTGATTGCTGAATCAGACTCTGAACTTCAATGTTGTTACTTGCTTGGCAGACTTCTAATGAGAACACGATGATTCTTTTTTTTAAAATATTGATGGCATATAACGTTATATAATATGCCACTAATATGAAGTTTTTATTCAACAATACACAGCAGATAACTTAAAACAAATGTCTATGCACACACACTATTAGCTTTTCTGTGGTAAATAAGAATGCATGTATTTTAGTAATGAAAAAAATAAAAATAAAAATTAAAGACGTCTCCAAACACATGCTGGTTAGATGGCAACCTGTCTTACAAAGGTTTTGCTTTCAGTGTGCGGCTGTTGTGCTTTAGCCCCAGCAGGAAGCTCAGCACCACAGAGTCGCTCACTCACCCTTCTCAAGAGGATGAGACAATTGGAAAGGTAAAAGCGTGAGAACTCATGGGCTGAGAAAAAGACATTTTAACAGGTAAAGCAAAAGTCACGTGCACAAGCAGAGCCAAAGAAGTCCATTTGCTGCCTCCCATCGGCAGGCAGGTGCTCATGAAGGCAGGGCTCATCAAGTTTCTTGGCAAGACAAAGGCCATCGCTCTGAATCTCTGCCTTCCTCCTCCTGTACCCTGACTTTTACTGCTGAGCATGGCACCACACGCTGTGGGACATCCCTCTGGCCAGCTGCCCTGGCTGTCCTGGTGCACCCACAGCCTCCTTGCTGGCAGGGCAGTGTGAGAAGCTGGCTCCACCCAAGCACTGCTCTGCAGCAACCAAAAATATGTGTTATCGCTGCTATTTTAATCAAAAATCCAGAACACAGCATCGCACAAGCCTCTATGAAAAAAATAAACTCTTATCTCTGCTAAGACCACGACAAGTTTACAGGTCACATATGAACTTTTAGTGTGAGAATGCTGCGCTCTGGTAGGTCACATCACCGGTTTGGGGGCAGTTTGGTGAATCCCCTGAATAATTTCGGCATGCCTGGCGGTTTGGGCAAAAGCTGATGGTTTTGGCTGCGCTGCACCTCAGTGAAAAACAAGATAATGTAAGATTGTGACACAGGGACGGCAGAATGGGTAGGCTGAACTCTAGAATTAAGAGGAGAGGCGCTGCCTCCCTGTTTATGGCTGGGTAGGGGCACGAAGCCCCCGCCCCGTGAGGTAGCGATGAGGGGGCGGCAGGGAGAGGAACTGAAGGGCTTTATTGAACTCCTGGCGGCGGCCATTTCAGGTCAGGGAACCCTCCTCCCGCAGCGGCGTCGCTCCGCCTCACCACGCATGCGCCGCCGCGGTTCGGGCAGCCGGGGCGTGCGGCCGCCAGCCATAAGCTGCCCCACCCCCAGCGCGCACGCGCACCGCCACCACCGGCCTCACCTCCCCACGCCACCCCGGCGCCGCTTCCGCCTCGCGGGCCAATCGGCGGCGGCGCTGCCCCGCGGCGGGCCAATCAGCGGCGCCCACGACCCTCCCCGCCGCACCAAGAGCCGCGCCGCCGGGGCTCGGCCGGCAGTGTCGCGGCGGGCGTGGGGCGGTCATGGTGTGCGCCGCCGCCTCCGCCGGGCGGCTGGGCCCCGCGCTGCCCTTCCTCATCGTGCTCCTCGACCTGCGGCACCACGGTGAGCAGCGATTCACCCCCGGGCCTTAGCGACACTCCGGGCCTTCCCCGGCGCTGCCTGAGGGGGTCGGGGCGGTTTGGCTGCGCCTCCCTCCCGGCGCCGGGTGTGCGCCCCGGCAGCGCCCAGGCCCCGTTATGCAACCGCCGGTTGTCTTGCTTGTAAAAGTCTGCCTTGTGCCAGCTGGTTCGTGGGTCGGTGACAGCCTGCCTGGCCTTTGTACCTTACAGTCGATACCTGTGGATGTGAGTTATTTCAGGCCAGTAAATGCGTTCAGTCAGAAATGTTTTGGGATACGTGGTGTCGTGGGAAGCTGCAGTTCATCCCTTCCTGTCCTGTTTCCTGAATCCTTTCCCCTTGAACTCCCTGACTCCTGCCAAAGAGCTCCCGTCTGGCACAGACTGCCTCTTGGGAACGCTTCCCCTTCGTGGCTGCTCACCCACACAAACTGAGGCAAAAAGAGGCAACTGGGGAGGATAGGGAAATACTGTTCCTCTTTCCCTTCCCCACCCTAAGGAAAAGGTAATAAAGAGAACAAGAAGAAATGATTTTTAAGTATATGGTGCTCAATTCCTTACTGTCAGCCCAGTAACCTCCTCGCCTCTATCCCATATGTTTCTGCCCTGAGTTTGGGAAGGTTTTTTCGTCTCTCCCCAAGTTTTGTGAGGAAGAAACAAGTTTTCTCTTGGCTTTTTGGTTTGCCAAGCTTTGTTTTATTTATGAACTTTGTTTGCAAACTGAGGGAGTAAAACTGCGTGGATGGAAATTGGACTTATGTCAACTGGATGTGGGGAGGGGAAGGTTTTGCTGTGCCCTGAGGCCGCTTGTGAGCTTTTTTGACGAGCCCTGAAGCTGCGATTGCATCTCCACTTCTTCCTTTGTTCGTTCTTATCGCTGCAAAGCATGCTGACACACTTACAGAAGGGCCATACTAATCAGAACCATCCCAAAAGCAGGACTGCCCCTTCACGTGACAAAACAACCACTGGACTCTGTTTAAAAATAAAAGTTCAGCTCCCTTTGATTAAGTTTAGTGGCATGCATGTTTCTGCTTGGAAGAACGTGCCAGTGAAAATTGTGTTTCTGGTGCACTGTCTTATTTTCATAGTCCCGTGACCCAGCTTGGGCATGAAATTAAAAAAAAGTTGAAAATTCTTCAGGGAAGAAAATAGGAGCGTATGGATAAGTGTAAAACCGTGAAGCAGTTCTGGAGTTAGAGGGCCAGAAACCCTACCAGGAAGCTCTCAGCTCTTTGAAGTGCGTGTATTTAACTGGAAGGACAGGCCGGCTACACCTGTTTGTCTTCCTGTAGGGTGTCAGCACCTGGAGCAGGAAAGCAGGAGCACCTGGTTGCTCTCCGGAGCAGGTCTGTGGACTCTCTGCTCTTGGGTCAGGGAGTAGGTACCCAAAAATGTTGCGCAGAACTCCCGTGTCTGTGCTGGCAGCCCTTGGCTGTCTGCCACGGGGTGGTTGCTTTGGAGCCGCTGTCTGCCTGCTGCCAAAAAGTTAAGTGCTGTGTTTGTGAGCGAACAGCCCGGCCATCAGGTCTGTGCACTCCTCAGTAGCTCACGGTGACACTGGCTGCTCCTGGAGATCCCTCACTGATATGTGATGTTCAGAAACAGGTAGGGTCAAGTTTTTCCTGCTCAGTAACCCTTAACTCTCACTTCACTTGTTTCTTTTATTTGCTGGTGCTGTCTTTGGTATTTTCAAGGAAAAAGCTCTCCTGCCAGATGCGTTGTGTGGCTGCTGTGCCTTATGAGCATAACGCACAAGCTGGGCGCTGTAGGCACGTCCTGTAGTGGAAGCTATTCTTAGAGCAGTGCTGATGTGACTGAATGTGAAACGTGGATGCTCCGCGAGGAACTGGAGACGCTGTGAAACTTGAATGCTGTGTTTTGGTGAGCAGAAAGTGCCTCAGAGTAACCTACAGCCCCTTTACAGCATCCAACCCCACATCTCACAACTTCTGAGAGACTTCAGATATTCATATGTGGGGAAAGGCAGAGGCATGAAGCTCATGGGTCTTCTGTTGTTTCATTTTTTGGGGTAAATTTTGTTTTTTCATGTTAAATATTTCAGCCTGCTTGCGGTTGATGTCTGATTTGTTGCTACCACGCTCCCAAAGCCAGGGGGAATTGGCCTTTTTCCAAGGGCGTGTGTTTTTTTGTTTGTGCCTTACTGTTTGTTTTGGCCTTTTAAAGGACATTGGATGACTCAGTGATCAAAACTTTAAGCTAGGAAAAAGGCAAGTGTCCATTTTTTTTTTCCCTGTAAAAGAGAAATTCACATGAAAGCTACTGAATACTGCATGTGAGAAACCTGTCAAGAAATGCTTCTGTGATATTGTCAGTGAAGCTGTTTATATTTATTCAGTGTTGTGCACACCCAGAATGGATTTTAAAATGCATTTTTAATAAGTTCCCCAAATGGACTGTATGAGAAATATTACTGTTTTAATTCCCTCTAGTTAAACAACAAACAAAAAAAGAAAACTTGGGGGTTATTTTATAATTATTTCCATTGATTTTAAAAAGGAAATTTGTTTGTGTGGCAGATATAATGCAAACCATTGAATTGAAGCCTTTGGATCCAATTACTTGATTTGTCACCGATGTTTTTTTTTTTTTTTCAAGAGGTAGAAGTTTTTCCAGTGGATACAGAGGACATTTTTGTCATTTTTTTTTTAGTAGAGACAGCCCAACTTTCTTACGATGTGGAACTGGAAGTTATGAACTGCATTAAGGAGTGGGAAGGGAAAATAACAAGACTTTGGATGCTAAAAACTCCTAAAAGTTGATGCCTTGGTGATCAGAAGTTACTGTTCCTTCATTAGAAATACTACTTTGTTGTTTAATCACCTCTCAGGGTGAGAAGTTCTGATATGCTTTCCTTTAATGTGCCTGGGTAGTGTAACGCTTCAGACTAAGAACCAACTTCAAAGTGCTACTCAATTTTTGTATTGAATTCATAGGATCATAGTCCCACCCCCCTGCCATGGGCAGGGACACCTCCCACCAGCCCAGGCTGCCCACAGCCCCATCCAGCCTGGCCTTGAGCACCTCCAGGGATGGGGCACCCACAGCTTCTCTGGGCAGCCTGTGCCAGGGCCTCACCACCCTCACAGTGAAGAACTTCTTCCTTGTATCTGATCTAAACCTGCATTCTATGCTTAAAAACATTATTCCTCGTCTTATTGCTATACTCCCTGATGAAGAGTCCCCCTCGAGTTCATTTCTGATGATTTCAGTACAAAACCTGAGTAAAAGAAATTGCTTCCTCGTAATTGTAGCTCATTGTTTTCTGAGGGTAGTGTATTTAAGATTTTAATGTATTGACCTTGCTTAAATTTGTGCATAATGGATGCTGTCAGAAAGCTGTTCATCGTGTGCATGTTTTAAGTCACAAATTGACAAGTCATAGTGAAATTCTGATTATGATTTAAAGACTGCTGGAAGCAGTACAAATAAAAAAAACACCATTGCTGACTTCATATATGTACAGCAAGGACTTAAAATCAGCAGTCTTGGCAGTCTTCTTTCCCTGGAGGTTGACCAGCAGCAGTTCGTCAGTTTTAAGCTAAAACCCATCCCTTCTGAAACACACCACTCAAATACAAATTTCATATTACTTCTTAAATGGAAAGAGAATTATAGTTGTTTATATCAAAACTTACTCTCTGGAAACATTTTGCCTTGGAAATGATAAAGATGAGGCACAAATGTGGTAGATAAGCCAATCCCTGGAGTGGCCAAGAGCTCTTAGTAGAGTCCTTAAGTATCAGTAGGGTCAGAGTTTCACTCTGACATCCTTTTGGGGAGGGGAGGGCATGCTGAGAGTTCTTAGGCTGCAGGTTGTTGTCATATGGAAAAGCATCACCTCTCCTTCTGTATCAGTACCAATGTTTATGTTGCACTATTATTGTATGTATTTGTTATAATAAGCTGGCCGTTCAGAACATCACTCTTGTTTTCCTTCAAGGAGCTGAATGTGGAATAAATGCTGATGTAGAAAAGCAACTTGAAATGGGAAAGAAGTTACTGGCTGCTGGACAGCTAGCAGATGCTTTGTCTCACTTCCATGCGGCTATAGGTATGTAATTGAAGAAAGTGACATCTGCAATAAATGTTTCTGCCTTATTTATGTATTTATGCTAGTGTTTGCTTCCTTACTTAGCCTTTCTTGCAAGTCTGTGAGTCACCAGAGTTGGGGCACCTTCATGCAGCTGCTTGGACTTCAGCAGGAGCCAGGAGAGCTGCCGTAGAATATTTATGCTTTGGTTTTAATAAAAGAAGCTGTTAAATGGACTGCACAATACATGAACGTGCTGTCGCTGCTGTTCTGCGAGCCAGTTATATGGCAGCAGTTACATGTGACTGCAGCGCCATTTGATGAGGTGCTCCCTGTACCTAATCCCATCAAGATCAGAATTTATCTTTGGCTTTGAAAGGCTGGGTTTATCCACTCGTTCTTCTTCAACACCTTAAAATAAAAATAGTCTCACTTTATTTTTTTTCAGTCTTGCAGTGGGCAGTACCACAATGGAAATGATGCTGTAAGTTGGGTACATTGAAAGGGTAGCGAAGGGTACATTCACTGTCTCCCACTCTTACACTCAGCGAGTTCCTATTTTGGTGTTCTGCGTTTGCACCAGCCTGAGAAGTTAAATGCTGCTTGTATGAATTTAAAGGAAGGCTGGTGGTTCAAGTCCTTGAATTGAAACACAGAGGCAGACTGCAGCAGTGAAGAGCAGCGTCCATTAACACTGCAGTTCTTCAATTACACGTTTTTGTTCTTTTTTTTTTGTTATAATGTGTGTGTGTATGCAAGTGCAGTATTTTCCCCGTGAGAGTAGTAACACTGAGTTGTTACACAGTAATGAGTTGCACTGCTGAGACACTTCTATTTATGCCCTGGCCTAAAAATAAAGTGTAATTGAAATACGGCTGGTTCCGGGCTATTAGTGTTTTCTCCTCCTTTTATTAGATCAGCTCCTCTTGGGGTGGAAGGAGCCTCTTTTGCTGTGCCCTGGGAGAACCTCCTCCTGTGGGGATGGTCTCTTCGTCCTTTTGCCTCTTGTGTTGCTGCACAAGTGCTCCCGTGGGATCTGAGCAGAGCTAACGTTAGCAGCGTGGCTTATTCCTTTATTATTGGTTGGGTATAAAGATCCCGTCCATTTCTTCTTCTGTTTTATTTTTAACTCCTCAATTCTGTCTATTTGGTGGCACCTCTGCGAGGTTTACCTCTCTGGGTAAATGCTGACTGACGTTGCTTTCTGTTACTTCTGACAGTCAGGATGATTATCTGATGCTGAAATACACTTTCTGGGTTAGCTGTTTCCTATCTTCTTTCTTCCTCTGTGTAGGAATAACATTCCTGAACTTCATCTTTTGATTTGTTTGCATTGAGTTATGTGCAGTAAGACTTAATACTAGGTTGTTTCCTGCTCTTAAAGGTAGTAATACTTGAATTTACTTGATGTCCATAATCCTAGTGTACAAGGTGCGTACAGCATGGAGGTTGATTTTCAATAATATCATAACCCAGTGCTAGACATCAATGTTTCCACAGCCAAGAGATTGTGGAAAAAGAGTGCAGATACCTTTTTCCAAAGAGATTTAACCTAGCACTTAGGTGTTGGGGGTGGCCAGCTGTGAAGCTGTTGACCTGCATTAAGATTTTGGGCAATACTTTGTTTCATTTATTTTCAAGTTGAACTTCAGCCTCTGATGAGGCGTGAAAGAGATGTCCTTGTGTTGTTCCTCAGATGTGGGTGTTCTTGTATACAAATCCTGGATTTTCATACGTATAATTAATTGGGCAGTAAATAGTCTGCCTTACACTGTGTATGGTTGTGTGGGAGCTCTAAATTACCTTTTCCTAAGAACCTCAAGAGTAACTGAGGAGAATATGAAGGAGAAAACAAGCTTCTGAAAACAGGTTTGCCTCGTGTAGGGGTATCCATATAGAGTGTTAAAATTGGAGGATCTTGGAAGTCTGAGCAGCAGACACCATGAAATGTGGTGGCCTTGAAGTTAGGCTGCAGGTTTTGGTGTAGTACCTGGTTTTGTCCCCCATTAAGAGGGGGTGTTGGTGCCCACTTTAATATTAGAAAGAAGTTGCTGCTGTCTAAATGGATGATAGGAAGGGTTTATGCATCTGTAATGACGTTGGACTAACATATTGCTCGATTGGGGATTATTTGTTTGCATTCTGGGTGATGGACAGGGGCTGGGAAGGAGAATAATGAATTAACGTGCTCTCAAATGCGGGCCTGCAGTTTGAGATAAAGGGTAAGTACGCAGGGACTGCTTTTTTCCTGCACAAGGCTAAAAAGATGTACATATTTCTTCTTCCAAAGTCTTAATTATTAGCAATGTACTGTGCTTCTCTAATCTCCATTGTTAAATAATTAAACCGCATTACAAATTACTCGGAACAAATGTTTTATTGATAAATGCAAATTTGTCTTTTCCAGTGGCTTACAACTCAGGTAATATATTTTTAGTCATTAGAGTTGAGCTGCACCCAGAGGTTCAGTTGTTCGGAGATAGTTCTGATTCCTGTTCATTCGCTTGCAGAGGGAGACTCTGATAACTACATTGCTTATTACAGAAGAGCCACAGTGTACTTAGCCATGGGGAAATCTAAAGCAGCAATTCGCGACTTAAGTAAAGTGGTGGAATTAAAGCAGGACTTCACATCCGTAAGTATTGCTGGGATTGGAAACTGTTTGAGTGGATACAAAAAATACTTCAAAGGAGGCTGGTCTTCAGGTTTTGCTAAACAGAAATAGAAAATACGTTATCACACAACTTTAAATAGGATAAAATAATAGCAGAGGGGTATGTGCTAGAATTTGAAAGTACTCTGAGCACAGTCTGGATTGTTCCTCTGGTAGCTAATGGTTTTATTCAGTGCATGTTCCTCATGGGCTTGTACCAAGTGTTTTTCTTCTCTGTTGTGGTTGTTCCCCTCTCACCAAGGCTGTGAGGGAGCGGATGCCTCTTCTGCCCTCCTGACCAGCAGCTGAGCTGAGGCTTCTCTTCTTCACAAATTTGTAAGATTTTTCAATCAAAATCTTACAAATCACTCGTTTGTCATCTTACATAGCTTCTATTGCTCTAAAAGTTTAATGAGAGAACCCAATATTAGAGTTTTAAAAATCATTTTCTTTTTTTTAAATCTATGACCACATATAATCAGGACAATGGAATAAGGTAAACATTCACTTCGTTTTGTGCAACTTCTCAAATGTGTTCTTTTCAATTATGTTTAGGACTACAGTTTTTTTTATAAAAAAGTCTATACTTTGGACCTCCATTATGGTGTGAAGTAATTCTTTTCTGTCAGAGCCCTCTTAAGAACATTGGGAAGACAAAGAGCAGGTGGTGGTATTTCTTATTCAGCTTGTTAGCTTGTAGTAAAAAGAAACATTTTTTTCCTGCTAAAGGAAACAAGTTCAGTTTCATAATTTCCTGAAGACCCATGTGTAAACTGAAAGAAACTGTCTTCTCTTTAATTTCAGGCAAGATTACAGCGAGGACAATTACTGCTCAAGCAAGGGAAGTTTGATGAAGCAGAGGATGACTTTAAAAACGTGGTAAGTTCTCCAACTCACCTGAATTGAAGAACAGTTTCTGGTTTTAAGTTGGCTTCTGAGCCCAGGTCTCATCTCAGCTCTGATGCTCTAGAGAATGCGTGTGGATACCAAAGTTCAAATCTTCCCTGTCCTTTAAAGGTGTTGTAGTGAGGCTGCTTTGTATGAACAAACGATAAAGTTGAGCTGGAGAAGTGAAGTTGAAATAAGGCGTTGCGTGAAGTAGCACAGCACTCTGTAAAGTCTTGGTTTTGTTTGCGTGCCTAACACTTTGTGATCTCTCCCTGATGATACCTGTACTAGAGAGCAGTCTTGGTTCAGAAAGGTGGTGTGGGACTCAGTACATAGTTGAACGCTGATTTCCATCACCATTTTCAGGAGACAATGGGAAATGACTGTAGGCCGCATGGATCAGGCTCTCTTTCCACTGATTGCAGAGAGATCCTGGCCTCTTAGTTCAGTCACTGTGATGCTAAAATCAATTAATTCAGTGGCATACATCTGCATCTCTTTATCTGTGAAGGAATTCTCCAGCCTTTGTGAAAGTGTTGAAAATACTTTCTGTTGTCAAAAAGTGCTTTGAGTTACCACGCAGCTGTAGTTGGCTATTACTCACCTAAAACTCACGTAGGTCGTTTTTTATTTCAGTTATTTCAGTCTCATGCTGCGAAAATAAACTCTAGAACAAAATCCACTTCATCCTCAGATAACATGTGGAACTCATTTTCCTCGGTTTCACAAATTTTCTATAAGCAGGAGGGTAAATAAGATTAATTCTTGTATTTGTTTTCTCTTCAATATTTTCTAGTTTGAACAGCTTGCCTGTCCTTTATACCAAAACAAATAGAATTTGCAAGTGTAACTGGTGCTGTTGTGTTGGCTTTCTTTGTGTGATGGAGAAAGCAGCTCTGTGTTGCAGCTTAGAGATGCTTAAAGGAAATGTTACTTGTGAGTATGTGAGACAAAACCAGAGGAGTGACTGCTGCAGTTACAAGTGCAGGAGGCAGTGCTGTGTTTGCAGCAAAACAGCAGTGGTTTATCCTGGCCTCTTGCTGCTGCTTCCTCAGGAAGTGTCTCAGGGGTGAGCCTGCGGTCTGCAGCTGCATGTCTGGCTGCACTGCTGCCCTGCTTTTTGCTCTGTGGGAGAAGGTTGTGCAGCTCTAATTAACAGGACAGCTGCTGCAGTAGCAGCTATGGGATGGCAGCGTTGGTTCTGAGCTTGTGCCCGCGTCTCTCCACAGTTACTGGCTCCCTGAGTATTGCTCAATACTGCATACGGAAATGCTCTCCAGTCAACTGTTAAATAACTTGGCTTTTTTTCCAAACCAGCTGAAATTCTGAAAAACATAAAAAAAGATTGCTGCCTTTGTTCAGTCAAACTGTTTCAGTCTTCAGTTGAGCTTTAAACCTGGAGTAGGACAGAAGAAACTGAGAGTTTCTTCTCAGTGGTTAACTTAGATACCATATTGGTTGTAAATTTTAGTGCCAGTTCCCTTGGTTCTGTGAACGACATTGCTTATGCACTTCCTTAGTGATTGCAGCAAGTAGTTACAGTGTATTCGAGCAAGGTAAGAAGATACTAATGCAATCCTTCATAATAGATTAAAAATTTATCCACTGTGTGAATAAATTATATATACATGAGAGGATGGGAGAAAAGGAGGAAGGCTGTTAGAGATGAAGTGGCTTCTAAATTATTTTAAGACTTGAACGTTTTAAACTCTGTATCTTAGCTACCAAAAGCAACACAGGAAAGGTAAACAGTAGTCACTAAGAAACTGACTCATATCATAAATCAGCTGTCAAGAACCTCAAAGGAGTAAGTTGTAGGCTGAAATGAAAAGTCCTATTTCTAGGGCAGATGCGAAGAAGTGCTAGTGGGGTCTCAGTAGCTTTTAGGCAAGGACTCAGTTTTGGTCTTGAATACCTAAAATTGCATGTTTTACCTGTGAGCTGAGTATATAATCTCAAATTCTGCTCCTTGGCTGTGAATGTAGATGAGGACCTGATAGCTGTCCAGCATTTTAATCTGTTGGCTGGATAGCTACCAGCCAAGCTGCTGTCAGTCAGGGTAAGCACACAGCAGAGCAGCAAATGAAGGTGTCCAAACCTGGATTTAATTTACAGTGCAACTTTGGCTATCTGACATTTGTTGTACGCGTTCTTGAAGCCTGCAAGCAGTCACAGTAGCTGTGTCATGGTCTGATCATGCATTTCTGCAAGCAGAAGTTAAATATCATGTAAAGATGTTGAAATACAGCACCTTCTCACCATCTATTCCACTTCTTCACTGCAAGGGAAGTCTTTATGTGGAGAAAAACACCTGCTTTCTTTATGGTGCAGATTTGCAGAGCATTAATGTAGATGGTTGAGGACATCTATACACCTATAAAAATGAACCAGAAGGAGGTTAATTTGCTAGGTTTTTACCTTCAGTGTTATTTTTTCCTGAGAAAACAGTTTTCTGGATGAGAAGGCTTTCAGAAGAAAGCCTTCTTTGAAGTAGATTGTGTTCCCTTGGATGACAATAGATGTTATCTTGTGTTTTCACTGATTTGTTTTTGTTTGGTGGTCAGCTGTTGATTTTAAGGCAGGGGATCAGATTTTTAAAATGTTCTCTACTTTTGAGCTGGAGAAACCAGATCAAGGTGTAGAAACTAAGGAGAGTGTTTTAGGATGAACTGCTCAAAGACAGGCTTGTAGGAGGAAGGCAGTTTGCATTTCCCTGTATGATGTTTGCATTAACAGTCAGTGTTGCTTTCCCTGTCTACCAGAAGCTGCAAGCTGTAACGAGCTGCCTGCAAATGCTGTGTTCTCATAGCGTATTTCAGAAGTTTGTCAAATCCCAGTATAAGTGCTGAAATGCCTGTTTTCTTCCTGTCATTCCTCCATTCTTGCTTGGAGTTGTGCTCCTTGAAAGAGATGTCTGGACAGTAAGACAGAGTAAGAAAAACCTCAGAAATGGAATAGGGTGACAGGTAAACTTCCCAGCCTATAGCAGCAACAGTTCTCTGTACATCTTAAAAGAATCACTGAAAACTTTCTGCCAGTAAAATAGTAAACCTATACTTGAATGTGTACTTGTGGAGAGGAAAAAAAGCCTTTAAATTCTTTCTATGCAGTTTTAAAGTATGTGGGGAAGTTTCCTGAGGACCCTAAACCTCTTTAAAGTTACCTGGTTGCTGAGCAGAGCAGTTCTTCCCTTTGGATATCTCCCTTCTATTTATCTTCTCTTCTCTTCTACTACCCAAGATGTCCCTGGCTGGCTGAGGAGCATTTGTGGCAGTGGGAATGTCTGGCTGGAGGAGTGGGTTTGCTGCTTTTAGGAGCAGAGCCTCTGGAGACCCCAGCCTTAGGGCCATCCTTTCACAGGTTGCTTTTGTTTTTTCATTTTTCCACACTGTCCTTCCCTGTTTGCTGAAGTCAATCACTGGGTTTGGACAGAGGGGGTGATTCAGGCTTATCCTCGATGCGTGAAGCAACACAATGTTTACAGCAACACTTCCTTTAGGCCAACAGGTGCACCAAGCTGATGAGGTTCATACAAGCACCAGCCTCTTTTTGTATAGCCACACAGGATCCTCCTTACTCTTTAGAACAGTGGCTTTCCTCTTAATAACTCAGCTATCAGCATGGAAATCTAACGCCTGGAGGGTAATAAAACTGCTCATGGATGTCAACAGGAGGGTCTCGTTCTTGTCTTCAGAGTGCCCAGGATGAAACAGGGATAAATCAGAAGTCCTTGGGTGAAAAAATTGAAAACAAAGTTATTGCTTATGGTGTTTAATAGCATTAATTTCTCCACTCCAATTTTGGATAAATGCTGGTATGCATTAATGTCAAGTCCCTTCTGTTCTGGTGAGCAGTTCCCAAGCAATAGCAGTAAGCAGGGTGGGTTTCTGGCACATCAACACTCAAATCTAAGGCCTCAGTCCATGAAAACCCTGCAAAATTTATCTTGAAGCATGTGGTTTTCAGTGAAAATAAAGGGGTAACGCTATCCTTTGGTTGATGAAGGCCTTCTGAAAAGGATACAAAAGTGATTGAAGCTTTGGCTGCCCTTTGGATGTTCCTTGTAATATCGTTTATGGCCCTGCTGATGTCCTAGAGAATGACAAGCATCCGGGTTACTGTGTAGGAGATGCAAAAACTGGAAGGATTTTTAGGACAGAACTTCTGTCACTTCTGCCTAGCCTGTTGGAAAGTCTGAAAGGGAAAAAGTTGTCAAATATATTACAGTCAGGAAAAAAAATAGGGTTTGAAATGTTCACAGTTGCATTTTGTTGCAATAAATACGTCCAAACTGAGGTGCCCTCAATGTGCTTCTGAGGGAGACAATTGCACAGGCACTTAAAACCTGGAAACTGAAGTTTCCACTGGCAGTTCCACTAGATGTCAGCCAAAACTAGGTGACTGTGTGCTGCGTTTTTGCAGATCCCTTTTTTTTCTAGTCTAATGAAGCCTGTGGCTGTTTCAAAATGCACTGAACAATGCTTTTCCGTGGCTAGTTGGCCAGCATTTTGGATGGAGGTGAAGGAGACCATTTCCTGGCACAAGTTAACCTGATCAAAGTCACTCAGCAAACTTGTGTTGGGTATTTTGAATTTCTCTTAACTAGATTACATTAGCAGCGGATTGTTTCCACATATGTTGCTCTGTGGTAACACGATCATCTGCAGCTTCCTGAGTAAAAGGTATTTAAACACTTACTGCCTTTTTCCATCTAACATCATAGCTGTTACCTCATATGTTGCTCTGCCAGCACAGACCTTTCCTGTCTCTTCTGTAGTGTGTGGATGCCTTGACCTTTGATAAAACAAACAAAAGAGGTCCCTGCCTCCCCCAAAAAAGCTTTTCACAAGCCTACTCAATTTGCTGCTGTTGTTATAGTCAAAAGCACGGAAAAACAAGGAAAATGCTGGGGCTGAGGACCTGAATTCCTGATAGGCTTTTCCCTATTGCCCTGAGCGCAGGAAGGTAATGCTGAAGTTTTGAGTCGAGTCCTTGAGATGAAGTTCTGTGGAAGCCAGCCTCCTCGCGGACAGTGAAGAAGAGAGAGAGGCACCCATGCAAATGCTTTTAAAGTCTTGCTTGATAAATTGCTTGTGGCTGATCCTTTTGTTTAACTTTGCTCATCTAGGGGCAAAAGGCAGGTTTTCTTTGCCCAATGACGTTTCTCCCCTCTACTGAGGTTAGACAATCAAATAAAGCAGCACTTATAGTGGTAAATCTGTAATAAAGAACTACTTACAATAACAAAGCCATTCCCGTATGCTGGCTTCTCCTTTTCTCTAAAGGAATTAGTAGCAAGTTGATTTTTTTTCAGTAGTGAGCAAAAGCTGCTGTAACAGATGGCTGATGCTTGTTGCTGCAACTGCAACTCATCTAGCATTGCCATCTGAATGCAGTAAAACTCCAGGACTGCCAAGGATGCTGTGCTGGAGAGCAGTGGCTGCGTTCTGGAGCATCTTCACTGCTAGCAGCGTGCTCGTCCAGCTGCCCTGTGCAGAGCAGAGCTTCGAGTTGGTGCAGGGTGATGAAGGGTGCAGAGGAGTAATCGAGAAGTGAATTGTTATCAGCAGTGGTGTAACAGGCTTCTGATCGCTGGGCAAAAGGACAGGAAAAACTTCAAGTAAAGCAAAATGACAGTGTCAAACAACTGCATTACATTTCCAGCTTTTTCTCTTGGAGCTTAATGAAGAGGCCTTTTTTAACCTGTAAATAACATTACTGATTAAAACATGATAATAATACACTCTACACTCAAACTCTTAATAATTAACTATTTTCATGATACATGGAACACAAAAACTTAACAGCTTAATTTTGAATGATAGCTTGAGAGGTTTCCCTTTGCTTTGACATGCCAGTTTGTACTAAAATTACCTCAGATGTTTCACTCAAATGGTCTTTATTACAATCTGATTTGTCTGTGTGATTGTAAAATTGCTTCTCATATTCCACTGATGCTGTTCTCCAAATAAATTACAAGAAACATCATGCGTCTAAGGAGTGCAGTTACCATGAGGTAAGTTGAAATGGAAAAAGCTCGTCTGTAGAAGGAGTTCTTAATTTTTGAAAGAAGATGACACTGAGAAATCAAGGGAGAAAGTTAAGCCCGTCAGCTGGAACTAAGGAGGTCAGACCTGGGAGAGGTTTGTGTTCTTGGAACTTCTTAAATTGCAGATGCAGAAATTTACCTCTGTTGCAAGCTCCAGATTTGAGGGAGAATGAGGATGCAAAACAGCAAGGGTTTGTAGGCAGAATCTCTGTGCTAACCAGAAGAAAAGCTTTTAGAAACATAGTAAGAGTCAACTTACCAAGAACAAAACTCTTTGATCGCATCCCTCTCTCTTGCTGGGATAGAGTGTGGAGGGGGATAAAGGAGAATTTTTGGGTCTAAGTACAACTTGATTTCTGCCAGTAAAATGAAACAACTTCATAAAGGGTCAGAAAGACTTCAAATGAAGAATTGAAGACAGAGGTGTGGGACCTGGTCGTGCTTTTCATGTTGCGTTAAGGCTTTTCTCTTTTATATGCTTAGATAATGAGAATTGGGAAATTTTGTTAAAGGAGTTCTGAGGGCTGATGCTGAATTACGTTAGAGACTTAAGCACGAAGTGTGAGCGTTTGAAGGGCTCTCTGATTAGAAGAAGGGAAAGGGTAACTTCAAGGGTAAAGGAGGAGAGAAAAAGTATTGGATGACTTTGAAGGCTTGGTAATTTTAGTTGATGGTCTGTGTATAAAATACAAGGTAGTGCAAGTTTTGATTAAAATAAAAATCCTGGTCCAGGAGAGGAATTGCTGCGTATGATGTGTCCAGTGGTGAGTGATCAAGCAGGGTGAGGGGAGGAATTAGGAGCTCTCGAACTTCTGACATCTCGTATGAAAGCTAAAAATGTCTCCGGAATTCAGAGTTGGAAACACTTCTGGAATTATAAAACTCATTTTACTTTATTTGCAGCTTTAGTCAGTTCTCCGTGGTATGATTACCAAAAAGAGATTCTGGAACAGGCAGTTCAGCCTCTCTTCTTGTTAATGTTTGCAGCTCAAATCCAATCCCAGCAATAATGAGGAAAAAGATGCTCAGACTCAGCTGACAAAATCTGATGAGCTACAGCGCCTGCATTCCCAAGCATTATCTGCCTACCAGCAAGAGGATTACGAAGCTGCGATCTCTCTTCTTGATGAAATCTTGGCAGTAAGTGTGAAGTAAAACGATGCAGGGAAAGGGAAGAGCTCCTGTCCGACGTATTTTGGTTCAATAACTTCTTGACTAATGTGCAAACACATGGTGTAATTGGCGTGGTTTTGCTGAGCACCACGAATCCGTGCTGAGGCTGGAGAGTGCAGAATGCTGAGTGAGCACTACCTGCAACAAAATAAATTAAAAAAAGAAATCATTGTTATGGTTAAAGATAAGTCTTCAACCAAGCTTTTGCTGTGGGGCAGCTTTTGGATCATCATCTGCTTTTTTCACAGCTCAGTATTCCTGAGGGGGAGGGGGGAGTTGTTCTACAACCCAAATACAGGAGGGATAGGTGGTTTGCATCTAGATCTTTCTTTGCTAATACGTAGGCAGTTTGTGCGTGCTAAATATAAAGTTACATAAAGGGTGGATCATCACTGTGAAGCAGGTACTTCCTTGTCTTGAGAAAATGAAGTAACAAATGCTTAAGAACACCACCACGTAAAAAACGTGTATAGCTGTGTTCTCTAAAACCATGGTTTAAAAACAAAGGATAAGACCCAAAAGAAATTATACAAAATGAATTATGATAGGCAATTCCTTTTGAGTAATTATTCTTGCCATACTGTGACGCTGTTACCTCTGTATAAATCTTCAAAATCCAGATATTGAGGTCAAATCTTGCTTTGCTGAAACTTACTCACATGCTTCTTCCTAGAGGACAGCTGACAGCTCGGTCCTTGCTGTTCATTTACTCCTGTTCTTTTGGGAAGATACAATAATTTATGGTTCTGGTACCCTTCCCTGGAGGCTT
The DNA here is from genome assembly GCF_963932015.1 of Anas acuta. Classification (NCBI taxonomy): domain Eukaryota; kingdom Metazoa; phylum Chordata; class Aves; order Anseriformes; family Anatidae; genus Anas; species Anas acuta. The sequence continues at coordinate 53,490,226 of NC_088979.1, forward strand.
AGCAGACTGTCTCTGTTTAAGCAGTGCCAGGAGATTTAATTCATCTTCCTGCATGAGCTCACTGAATCACTTACAAATTCTTCAGGCCTTTGTTTTCCGTTTGGGCAGGTGCATCGCAGCATCCAGCAGGAAGCAGAGATGCTAATTTCGTGCGCCCTGCATGCAGCTCGAACCTTATGCTACTGCAGTTGGCAAAATGAAACTTAATGGGGTTTGTGTTTTGTTGGGGAGGGACAGAAGTGAGGTGTTATGGACCAAAGTCAAGCTTTAATTTTGATTTCTCAAGGTTTGTGTTTGGGATGCAGAGCTGCGGGAACTTCGAGCTGAGTGTTATATAAAGGAAGGGGAGCCAAGCAAAGCCATTAGTGACTTGAAAGCCGCTGCCAAATTAAAGAACGATAACACTGAAGCCTTCTATAAAATAAGCAGGATATATTATCAGCTTGGGGACCATGAATTATCACTCAGGTAATTTCACTGTTTGCTGTAATTATAAGAATTGAGACAAAATGTGCTGATGTAGGGCATGATAAACCACGAAATATCCGTTATCTTTTTGTTTTTGGATGAAGTAGCAACTCTGGGCTGGACCTGATAAGGGAAACTCCTTTCCAGAAGCTAAGAACTGTGAAGACATCATGTTTATTCTTGGCAGAGCAGCCATCAGTGCTGCCTGAGCAATTTTTATTCTTGTTTAGATGCCATTGTGTAGAAAAAAGAAGTTGCTTACATTTGCTGCTGTTGTTATATTTCTCTGTCCTGGAAGAAAGTGGTTCTCCAAACTTGGAGACTTGTATTTTTTAAACTTTGAACCTACTTTCAAATTAAGTTCACAGTGAAAACAAAAAAATGTTTGAGTTGAGCCCTGGGGTTGCCCAGTCCAAACTGCTAACTTCATATTCCTTGTGCTCAGATGGACAAATGATATAACTAATTTCCACATACAAGTGTTTTTTTCTCTTCCCATAACAAGCTTAATGATTTTCAAATGAATGGTTTTGTCTGTGCTTAGGAACAAAACAAGGTTTTTTGATCGTGTTCTGAAAATAACACTATGGTTGTGCTGTGATGACTCATTTTTAACGTATAGTTATGTGTATGTATTAGTTATACATAATTTTTATTAATTTGTGACTGGGTTCTGGAGGTTTTTGTTTAAGACCTTTTCCTAGTTTAAAAGGTATGGGTCTTAATCAGAGTCTCATTAAATGGTCCTCACAGTGAAAAGTCTGGCTCAGGTTTGGCAGATAACTTTATCAAGTGGAGCTTTGGGCCTTACCTGAGTTTTGTCTGTTCCAGGCAGCATAAAATATGCTTACACCTTACATATATTTTTTAATATACCTAAATTAAAGGAAAACTACAATTGTCTAACTGCTGAATGCAATGAAATTTCCAGAGTGTGTTTTTCTTTTACTGTTTCACTCAGATACTAATGTAATGCTTTTCAATTTTAGCATATTTAGCAGTAAAAAATAATGAAAAACAAACAAAAAACAAATATCCCTGTATCTTCTGGAAGACACTTTTTCACTCATTTTAATTTTTAAATAAAGGGAGAGATTGTGTAAAGAAGCCAACTGTTGTTTTGGACAGGTTACAGATGCTGCGTTGTGTCTCTAGATGAGATTCCATAACGTGTGGTGTTTTCTCTTATTTCCTTCTCCCTGTGAAAAGTGAAGTCCGGGAGTGCCTGAAACTTGACCAAGACCATAAGCAATGTTTCTCTCTCTATAAGCAAGTAAAGAAACTCAACAAGCAGATTGAGTCAGCAGAAGAATTCATCAGAGAAGGCAGGTAAGTGTTCATTGTCGTACGTTCAAATCACTACCAAGGCACCAACTAATTATTGACTGAGGAGCTGATTAAGTAATGCTTTTTGCATCTGTCAGTTGAAGTGGATAACTGAGCACAGCTCTCAAATTACAATTAAAATAAATATTGACTCGTAGTCAATTCTGAATCCTTTTTGATACCGCTGTCTTCTCTTTGCATACTTTATGGAGCAGGTATTAAGACCAAGGTAGGGATAATGTTTGTTAACTCTCAGGTATTGGAGGATGTAATCTTCAGACTAAAGACACCAAGCGCTCCTGTGGTGCCTTGAAAGCTAAAGTGGATCTGGCTGCTAGGACTTCTTTACGCACCTTGTGTAATGCTTCTCTTCTGTTACTTCTTGCTTCATTTCAGTCTTACACCTTCCCAAGTGTGCAACATCCAACTGTAAGAAGCCCTAGCAAGTGATTAAATGTTGTCAGGGTGGCTCTTTAAAAGGAAGTGTGTCAGGAGAAGTGAATCAGCACAACTGAAGGCTGTTTTATTAAGTCAGCAGTCCACTCGGGCTTTTCTCACTTTAGTTTTCTCTTTAATTCAGTATCAGCACATTTTCAGGGACTCTTCTGAGAGCTTGAATTTCTTCTAGCTTGTAGCAGCCCATGAGTTCAATCACACAGTTGCATACTTAGGTGAGCGTTCAAGTCTACTTCTTATTAACTGTAGAACTTGAGTGTCTTTGAACCTTCACAGCAAAAATACATTTTGCTACGTGGCTTGCTGAAAAGAATATAGGGAGAAAACAACCTCCTGGTTCAAACTGGCATAAGATTTTTTTTTTGGCACCACAAAAGGCAATTAGGGCGGTGCTCATGCCAGGACAGACTTAGTCCATCTCGAATGTCAAAACTAGAGAAGCTTTTTTTTTTTTTGGAAGTGCTGAATGGGATATTGGGCAGGAAGCAAATCTAGACACTCTTGTCGGTATGCTCTCTGGGAATGCAGTCATGGTGTTCTACAAAAGCCTGCTAGGCACGGTGCCTGCTCTTCTGTTTTGAAGCACAGGAGAGGGAGCAGGAATATAATTCTTAAAGTGGTTGAAAATTTTTTCATAGTGTTGCCTCCCATCATGCCTTTGAGACCTTTACAGCCAAGGTACGTTGTTTGGAGGATGGGAAAATCTGGATTTTAAGATTTCAACATCTGCAAATAAATTGCAGCAGCCCAAAGTAGTTATTACATTTCGTAATAGTGTGCTCTGTAATTAAAACAGGTATGAAGATGCTATCAACAAATATGACTCTGTTATGAAAACTGAGCGAGATGTCCCAATTTATGCTACTCGTGCCAAAGAAAGGATCTGTCACTGTTTGTCCAAGGTAATTCTTGCTTCCACTTGCCTCTCCAAATTTCTGTAAAAGCAAAACAAAGAACTCCACCCATGAACTTGATTTTCCTTTCTCCTCTTTAGAATCAGCAGGCTACAGAAGCCATAAAAGTTTGTACAGAAGTTCTGCAACTGGAACCAACCAACGTGAATGCCCTGAAAGACAGAGCAGAAGCTTATTTGCTGGAAGACCTGTACGAAGAAGGTATGATTGTATGCACCTTGTTCCTGCCTTTTGGTGGGCACTTAAAATGCAGTTAGTGTTGCAGAAATTTTTAACATGCACTTTTGATTCCACACTACGTTGTTATCCCTAATCAGCACTGGTAGTAGCACATTTACAAAAATACCTGCTGTTAATTTTGTCTTGATTAGTATAAGTGGTGTGCACTTGTTTTAGCTAGAGTGTTCTTTACAACAGTGGGCTGTGTTCAGGATCCTTTATGTGAGAGCATTCAGCTTATTCAGACTTAAACACATTTTATATAAACAGTAGTGCCAGAGCAGCGTTCATAGACAAAAGGTAATTATGGTTAGGTCATGTAAGCCCATTTTAGGAGCTTCCTTTGAATGTCCTTAGATAACAGAATGAAACAAGGCTGTCCTGTACCTTAGTGTGTGCTCAGAGTAGAGGAGGGGAGGCCACTGTTTCACCTCCCTGGGTCTCTGTAATGCTGCCAAGAGCAGTAAACTGATTCTGTTCTTGACACTGCATTTCTTGTGCTGTAGAGCAGGGAAGCAACAAAAGGGAGGGATGAATCTTCAAGTGCTGCCTCCCCCAAAACACACCCGTGTGCCATCACCCCACATCTTCCAACCAGGGATGTTTTTGGGGTTGTGCTGGACCTGCTGGCCATTCCTCCTCTCCCAGAAGACAGAGAACCACGAGGCTGGTGCTCGGTGCATACGCAGCCTTGGAAAACAGGGACTGAGTAATCGGTGTCTCTGAGTACACCACTATGTTGTTTTGCAGCTTCCTGAAGAGTACTAAGTGCTCGTGCACTATAAAAATCTTCAAAATTTAATTTAGCGAATCTCATTTCCACGAGGAACCAGGCTTAAGAAAGAGACTTGAGCAATCTGTCTGTTCCTGTGCTCACTCATGCAGCAGTTTAGGAAGCCTTGGGCTGCTTCAGTGAAATGAGATAAAGGAGAGGACTCGCAGGCTTTAAATCTGCTGGAAAACCAGCTCCATTAATTTTAATGCTCCTAGAACAACTTCCCTTTTCTGTACTCTGGTACTGGGGCTTCAGCTTCACGGCTGAACCAAAAACCACTCCGTTTAAACACGGAGACAGCAGCTCCCAGCAATGGCATGCTTGGATTTTTTTTGTCTGTTGAGGAAATGAATCAGATGATACTGCTCACCTCTTGAAGTAAACGTCACAGATGAGATTTGTTTTATTTTTTCTTGGTTGTCTTGACTCAAATGCTTGGAAACAAGGTGTAAGGAGGACTGGAGTGACTTCAGGCAGCCCTTTTTAGCAGCCTTGTAGACTTGGTGCTCCAGAAGTGACCTAGTCCTGGGCCTTCGCTGCTGAGGCTGGCAAATCCCCCTCCTTGTAAGAAAGGGTGGAAGACAGCAGTGTTTCTGAGAACATCTAAGGACCTTGATACAAAGCTTCCCCCACCCTTCAACTTCAGCTTCTGTGAAGTGAGGGCTGACTTCTCCCTGCTGCAGGGAGCAGTCGAGTAATTAAAATCCCAGCCTCATATTTAAAGTGGGAAATTGATTCTCCCCTGAATGAAACCCCAAGCGGGAGGCACCTACGTCCTATTTAAGGACAGGAAATCTCCAAGTGCTTATCATTGAAAACTTTGAAGGAGATCATTGTCAAATGCTCAAGATGCACTTAAGGATGTATAGCTGAGCCCTGATTCCCATTAAATGCCTTTAATTACTTCATAATCACACGGGATCCAGGACTTGTCTGTGAAGACAGATGTGTAATGAATCCCTTCCTGGCACCTCCCTGTAAGTACAGGAGTCTGTTAGTCTATCGAGTATCCAGCACAAGTTCTTCCAGAGAGGAAGAAGAAGCATTTGCTCCTGCAGAATTGCTCAGGACATGTTTCATCTCCCCACCCTGCTATGGTGCAGGAGGCAGGCCCTGTTCCTGTGAGCATTACAGCTTCAGTTACAGCTCTGACAGAGTTGGTCTGAAGCAGCAGGCCAGTCAGAAGAAAGGGTGATTCTTGTGTAAGCTTGGGAGGCATCAGTGCTTCTAGAAACAGTGGCTGAGAGCAGCTGATTAAATACCTCACTCAGCATACCTGGAATTCGTAGCAAGTCTCCTGCTCTCCTAACAATATTTTTGTCATCAGGAAGCTGTCACCCTGCTCCAAAAGCGCCTGGTCCCACCCCTCACATGTGGACAGAGCTCAGCTCTGAAATATTTGCCCCTTAAGCAGCGTTGTTGCCAGCTGTGGGGCATGCTGTAGACAGAGAAAAAGTCTTGGGGTGATAAAACAGCATAACAAAATTGCTCCACTTTCATTTCTATCAGTTCCAGCAGTATCTATTAGGCACATGCATTAGTGTAATTGTTAAAAGTCTCATCCAGAAGCAGGATGTTTTGTTCCAGCAGCAAGTAACAGCATCCGATGATGTGAAAATGAACAGAAATTCAGTTTTGCTTGTAACAGAACATGAAATTGTTGGGGCACTGGAAATGCTGCTTGGATTACTTTTTTTTTTCAATAACCAAAACAAGATTGCGGTGGAATCAGATGTCTGAATAGCACAGATTCATTAGCACTTCCTGCTGTCTTGCTCAGAAACAGTGGAAAACAAATGTAACACCTGCTGAGAAATAGCATCTGCTTGGAAATAATCTGCTGCGAGTGCTTTGTCTGACTCGAGAAACCTGGGAGACTTGGATCTGCAGATGAGACTTGGAGGATTACGGCAGTGAAAGAAGAGTAGGCTCATTAAGGGCTTCAACAGTTGCCTCCCTTGATAAATCTCGGTATCAAAGAATGCTTAAAATTGGTGTCTTAAGCATTGGGGTACCACTTCCAGTAATAATATGGTGTACGTCAAAAAGGTCTAGAAATGAGATCTCAATATTCACGAGTGCAGTGTTCCTGCTCTCCTGCTTTTATTTCAAGAGTTGGATTTGTCAGGGATGAAAGAGTGCCTTTAGGGTAGTGGGGGGACACAATGACAGAACACCCAAAGCTTAAAATGAAGCTGTCTGCAGGATATATTGATATTGAGGCATCAAAAGAGAATATTTGTCTTTCACTGTGTCATAATTGTGGTGTTGCATACATGCATTTACTTGGTAATGTGAAATCTGGCGTCCTTGTTGTTAAAGAGACTTTTTCTGCTTTCTGTTGGGTTGAGTGCACGTGCTGGGAGAAGGAACCTTAATGTAAAGATTGTGTACAATGGCAAATGCACAGCAATGTATGGGACTAACGCTGTGCAGCTGGCTCTTCAGTTACTGCACACTGAAACTTCTCCATTCCTCTTCTGTCCCAGTCTGGCTGCTCGTTATGTTTGTCCCTAGGACTCTAGCATCTCGAAGAGCGTTCTGACTGGCTGCTAACAACCTCTCTTCTCCCTTTCCAAAAAGTGCAGTGAATCTAAAGAAAGAAAAGTACCTCATTTATATGTGAACGAGAACCTCCTCTGCCCTAGCGTTTTCTAATTTGCAAAAAGCACATTTGGCAAGTTCAAGTTCCTCTGTTTATAAGTGGTAACGGCAAAACTTCAGTTTTGCAGAGTGTTTGAGTTCTTGTTGAAGTTTGTGAGGAGTTATGTCATGCTTTTTCCATTTTCTTCTTTCACAAAGCTATTAAAGACTACGAAACTGCTCAAGCCAACAGTGAAAATGACCAGCAGATTCGGGAGGGGCTCGAACGAGCCCAGCGGATGTTGAAGCAATCACAGAAGAGAGATTACTATAAAATTTTAGGAGTAAAAAGGTGAGACATTCATATCTGAGACGATGACGTGGATGCTATTAAACTATCATATGTTAGCAAGTTGATCACTTGCATTTGTTCTGCTGCTTATTTTTTGTTCATGTCTTACTACCTTCACTTTTCTACTGCACTAGGTGAGCAGTGTTCAGCTTTTAAGTGGCATTTGTTTAAAACTTATTGAGAAAGACAGAGTAGAAACTACCACTGGGAATGAAGGAAGTAAATGCCTTGGCAAGAAATCTTTGGTATGGATGATCGAAAGTAAGGTGAATGACCAGGGGAAGAAATGAGGACTGGGAAGAATTACTTAAAGCAAGAAAAATAAAATTGTAGCAGATGTCATGATGGATCAGGAGAGTTTGAAAGGACTGAATGAAAGAGGTATCTGAAATGCTTCTGCCTAGAAAAACTGACAGCTTCTCTTTGTAAAGAGAACCAAACAAATGTTCAGTTCTGAACCAGTATCGGTCATCTTCCTAACTGAGAACTAATTCAATCCCTGCTCTGTGCTTTTTGTCTCACCTTACTGTGAATCCTTCAGACTGGGAACTCTACTGCTGTAGTAGCACCTTTCCAAAGAGAGTAAATAGATAGTGAAACAAAGAGGAGTCTTTAAAGCTACAGCCTCCTTCCTCTGTATTTGTATGGATGTCCAACATCACCTTAAGAAGGTTAAATAGGATCTCATAATTATCTTGATGCCCTTAATTACTTTTCCAAAAGTGTTTAAAATAAACGAGTAGATTGAGGAGTGTGGCACATGCACAATTAGAAGGCTTATAAGTGACCTATAACTTTATCCGTCCAGAAACGCCAGAAAGCAGGAGATCATAAAAGCATACAGAAAGCTGGCGTCCCAGTGGCACCCTGACAACTTCCAGAGCGAGGAAGAAAAGAAGAAAGCAGAGAAAAAATTCATTGATATAGCAGCTGCTAAGGAAGTTCTTACTGACCCGGGTAAGGCTTGCTCTTATGAAGTTACTTTGCTTTATGACCTTTTTTGGGACCTTATATCTGACACTTGCTGCATTTTTAACAAACATATCAGGTTCCCTTTTTCTGCTCTCCCCTTAACCATTTTTGAGAAATGGTGGGACTCAGCTGCTCCAAGTGTTGACTTTTGAAATTCCAGCGTGTTCTGTTGGACAGCCGGGTACTGGCTTGCCTTGTGTTAAACTAAATGATTTATTTGAAGGCCTTAGTACTGCGTTCTCACAGGGCTGGAGGCTTTTCTCCTCTGCCAGTGTCCTGGAGAGCTTTGAGAAACTCAGAAGGAATTAAACAGGTTCCTACAAATGCTGCCAATATAAGTGATAACAGCAGTTCCCTGTTTTAGGGGTGGTTCCAAACCACTTTTTTGGTCTTCAAAGACACTGTTGCATTGCTGTCCTGCCTGCAGTGCCACCGTTCCACCTTGTTTTTTCTTCTTTCAGAAATGAGACGGAAATTTGACGCAGGAGAGGACCCACTGGATGCGGAGAGTCAGCAGGGTGGGGGCAACCCTTTCCACAGGAACTGGAACACGTGGCAAGGATTCAACCCCTTCGGCTCGGGAGGAGGACCATTTACATTCAAATTTCACTTCAGTTAGAGCCAGGACTGTTTTCGGGTGGCTGCTGCTGTTTTTTACTTAATTCGTTCAAAGAAAATAAAAACTCTCTCAGTACCAGACCCCAAAATCTTAATTTCTAATGTTGTCCTTATCCCAGAGTCTTACGGCACTAGAAGAAAGCTCCTTCTCCCTTTTAGTGCTCAAAGGGTTTGCTTTGTGGTGAGCTTGACGAGCTTATGCTGGTGGGGGGGAGGATGAGCAAGGGTTTTGTTACAGCCCCTGTGTTTGTTGTGGATGCGCAGGAGACGTTTGTTCATTCCTTTGGGTGGAGAAAACAGGAAGAGGCTATTCAGGGCAACACTTAAACACATCTTTAGGACTCGATTATATGCTTAAAGGTAAAAATGCATGTAAATATTGCTCTGAATCCGGGCCTAATAAACGTGGAGCGGGTAGTTGCGGTAGTCTCTACGTTATCACATCATTAGGACGATCCCTTTCTCAGTGTTGTTTAAAGGAAACCCCAGTGACCACCTGTTGTATTATATTACTGACGGCGGTGCCATAGGCAGAGCGAGGAGGCTGAGTGAGCCTGAACAATCTTTTAAAGAAGATCACTTGTAAGTAACAATGTCTGAAAATGTCTGTTCACTTTACTCGTTAACCTGAAATTGAGATGATTTCCTTGGCAGCAATTGTCAAATATGGAAGTTGGAGGAAAAAAAAACAACAAAACACACAATACACCTGTTTGGTGGTTATTTTTTTTTTCTGAAGACTGTTTCTGTGATTTGGAATGTTTTAGGTATCATTTCTGAGTAGTTTGCACTTTAACAAAGTATCTGCTTGAGATCTGAGCAAAGCAGTGTGATGTGACATTCCCCCAGCTGCGCAGCAGTTTGGTTCTTCTCTGTACTTGTAAAACTCGGTCAACCCAGGTTGTGAGGCCAGTGTGAGAACTGCAGGAATAAAATACGAACTGGAGTCTTCCCCATTTAATGCAACTTCATTTCGGGTTTATTCTTCCCATATGCCCGCGGCTCAAGCTGGGCTCGTGCGCTGATGGAGCTGTGTGAGCTGAGGAGCATTGCCAGGGCTGGAGCTGCTACAAGAGATGAAGTCTCCTCGTTCTGTAGCTGAATACACCGAAGCTACTGGCAAGTTTCACCAGCACCCATTTTATTAGAATGCAGCCACGGTCAAAGCAAATAAAGCCTTCCATCTGCGAGGGATTTTGAAGCATAACTTGTCTCCTGCCTCAAGTACTTCACAAACACAATTTTTACCAAGCCACAAGGCCTCGCAGATTTTTCAGCAGTGATTTAGAGGTCAGTGTTTGGTCAGCAGAGATTTGTCTTCAAGCTGAGGAGCGCGTGTGGTGGTTCCTGACAGCTTTTGGTACAAACACGCCCCAGCAGCCTGTGAAACCCCAGCGTCAGGTTATTTTCCAAGCCGAATGACTCCTGGAAGGTGGCAAGTTGGCTTTTGCTTTTGACCTGTCTGAAATGTTCTTTAAACCCCGCAGAAGATGCTGCAGACACTGGCTGTGCCCTTCTAAGGTCAGTGTGGTTCCCCTCGGACCCCCGGGGCTCCAGCCCTGCTGGTTGCTGCCAGCACTCTCCTGTGGTCTATGGTTGCTTGTCCTGTGCAGGCAGGGCTCTGTGGAAACATTTTTGGCATCGCCTTGCTTGCTACAGGAGGGGCTGGTTCTGAAATGCTGTTGAACGACCACTGTGAGCAAAATGCTGTAATTTTGGACATTCAGGGGTGGTGGTCAGCTTCAACAAGTCACAGTAAATTCCAGACAGCTAAGTTTGTGTGCCAGAGAAGTGCTAAAAATGCTGCGTTTTAGAGGACTACCCTTCTGCAGCTTTTTGTCCTTCTCTCTTCCCATCCTCTGTTTTAAAAACTATGGCTGAGAGAAGCGTGCGGTTTCCCTTTTCCCTTTAGGGAAGGAATCAGATGGCCCCTCATAAGTGAATTATTCACACAAGGCATTGATGTTAGAGCCGTGCATATTCACTGCTTTCTAAGGCAGTGGACAAATGGGTACACGAGAAGCAGTCAGGAACAAAAAGGATTATGTTTAATTCTGATAATGAATAGGAAGGGGAAGATCATGTGTCTGGAGGGGAGGGGAAAACAGCTTGAATCTAGGCAGTGGAAGATTCATGCTTGAATGCTGTTCAGAGATTCCTTCTGTGGAAGAGTGCCTTGAAAATAAAGGAAAAAAACTTGATGGAGAATAAGGCTTTCTGATACTCAGCAGCTGTTGGACCATGTAAATGTTACCACTTCTTAAAGGAGCAGATGCTGGCTTTAAGGTACTTCTGAAAACACACACAAAAAAAAAATGAAGTTGTGTTTTTGTTTTCTTAAAGAAAAAACTTATATTTCAAGGATTTCCAGACACGGTGATGCAGTTCCTGATGCAATTACAGAAAAACCAAGTGCTGATGACACACTGTCAATGGTGCAAGCTATGTACAAGGAAACTGAACTTGCCTTTTTTATTTATAATGGGTGTCTGTAGTGCAATAATGTTCAGCAACTGAACATTGAAGTAAATGTCTTGGTAGTTCGTAAAGCCCGAGGTGTGCATGAAGCAGCATTACGGCGATTGGCCTACGTGTAGATGCAGACTTTCCATGCTGAATCCTGTCTTGCAGTTTTTATGAACTAGTTTCCAACTCATTTTAAACTAAAGGGGGGATGCATTTTACTTGAGGTGTGCTTAATACTGATGTGTTCATGGATCAGTATTCAAACAGATTCCGAGTGAATTATAAACTTAAGAGCTCAAACTTGTGACATGCGCGGAAAATCTGTTAGCTTAAAGATAATTTTCAACATAAGAGCTTGTTGTTATTTCAGTTTCCAGACCAGTGTTTGGAATAAGAATTATTCTTCTGTTTAGGGCTGTGATTTGTAGGAGCTTTGCTGGACATCAGCCAGTACAGCATAGCGGGTTAGTTGTATTTAAAAGTGCCTTATCGTAAGGTATCGTTTGTTTGCTCTGTAATGCATAATTTTATCCATGAAGTTAAAAATGGGAGAATCTTTTTCTTTTGCCCACTGCAAAATTCAAAGTAGCAGTTCTGTGTTGTAAGAAGGATAAGTCAAGTTAGCCAGAGATTTATCAAATGTCTCAAGTGATTAAAATGTCTTTATATAAATCATAAGTCTAAAAAGCAAGAACTGTTTTTTCTAGAACTGTGGGAATTATTTTATGGTATTTTTCACAATAAAGATATTTATGATGACAAGAAAGCACCGTGGTGTGTGTGTGGTTCTTTCTGAGAAGCCCTCTATGAGAACGGGGGTGTTTTGCAATCTGTTTTGAGATGCCTCCCCAAACGTCACCTCCATGTTCACACCATACAGAGAGGCTGAAACAGCCCCTGCTCCTGGCAGAGTCTGGGTCAGGGCAGAGATGCTCCTGCAGGGAGGGTGGGATTTGTACAACTCATGGCTGGAGCAAGTGGATCTGCAGCAAGTGGCTGGGGAGCAGAAACCAGAAGGATGCATCCTGAATGCATAACCATGATAACTCATACAATAAGTTCAGTTATTCAAAGTTAACCAAAAAATTGGTTTATATAGAGTCCCTCCTTTACAACCAAAACTTTTTAGAATTTGCAGCGGTTCTGCCAGGAGAATGTTGGATGCAGCTGTGATTTACAACAAGATGTCTTAATTGCTGTAGCAATGCCAATCCTCATGCTTCTGTGGTAGGTCTTGGCTGCTGCAGCCACCTCATTCTACTTAGTAGCTCTTCCAAGGCTGGCTGAAAAGCAGCAGCAGCAGAGCTGCTCTGCAGAAGCTGGAGCAAAGCGCTCCAGTAGAGCTTCAAGTCCATCCATGGCTTCAAAGAAAACTGAAGTGTGTAGGCGATGCCATAACACAACCACCAAGGGCTTGATCTAGTCACCAGCATGACCCCTATGCAGCAATGTAAGAACTAAAGCAGAGCTGTACCCGTGACAGCTGGGAAGAGTCCTATGTGCAGTCATCCAAAGTGTACACATGACATAGGTGACTGCAAATAAGTAAGTGCAAATAAGCAAGAGAGCTCCCATCAGCCACTAAAATGTGCTTGTTATTTCTGTAGTTGGAACCAACTTCACTGTGTAAATACATAAGACGGTGTACATGGTGAAAAGCATGGACAGGTACATAGCTGTGAGAGCTAAGGTGGTGGAGTTGAAAATGACGTGGCACGCAACAGCCAGATCTGTGAAAGTGAGTGCAGGTTACGGAAAGTGAGAGGAGGTTTTTGGGAGGCTTCTTTGAGAGGACAGGTTTTACGTCAGATGATACCTTACTGTGGCATCTCAGCATCTGTCTTTTTAAGCCTTTTTATGCCTGTCTTTTTATATATCTTCATCTGCATAGACCCATCATCTCTGGTAAAGGTAGAAAATAATCATCTAATAATAAAAGCCAGCTTCTACAATTTCTATTAATGGCTTTTCCATGTATGGCTTCAGGTTTAAAAAAAAAAACAAGTGTGGTGTTGATTGATTCTGGTTTTAAGCTATTGAATATAAATAAAGTTCTGTGTTTAGTAAAAGGCACTTTCTGAACCATCTGCACATCTACATTTTGCAGTCATCAGAGCCGAAAATCTGGTACAAGAGGAATGCGTGGAAGAGTGTAACTGGAGGAAGCTATTTATACGACATCCATTTTAGGACTTGGCACCCTCTGATGAGAGGCTGCCAGGATGTTTCATTCACAGGAGTGAGGACTCAAACACAAAAGGACTGCGCTCTCCATCAGGGGAGAGAAATTTGGGTACAGCGATGCTGATGATGGCTGTAACTGCTCCATACTCACCTTCAGGCGGGGAATTCACAAACCAAATTGAGACTTCCATCACAGCAGGCTGGGAAATGTCAGAAAGCTGTTGGACATGCCTCAGATACGCCTGAAATTCAGAAGGAAACATTAGCTAATGTGAGCATTGGTGTAAGAGGCTCACGGATTGAGAGGAGCAGGGCACACCCCCCCACCCCCCCCAGCTGCAGGAGCCTTTTTGTCACTCTGGGTTAAACAGGCACCAGGGGCAATGCTCCAGGTATCAGGAGCCAAAACCAGCCTCCAGCATGGGCTTCAAGGAGTAGTCTCATGGTGACAAAGGAGGCAATATGTCACTGTAAATGTAAATCCTAAAACAGAGACACTAGAAATAAAACAATGCATTCTAGATGGCATCCCAGGCCTAACCTTTTCAGGATTAGCAAACTGTGCTGGGAATCAGATCAGCTTGCACATGGCATGAGGCGTTTTCAGGGCAGGGTGTTAATGTGTTAGAGACTTGACGCTGGGCTAAACCGATTAAGAATTTGATCCGATAAAACAAAATTAGATATTCTTACCCTGTCAGGAAATGTTTCAACAGTTTGGCTCAACTTTTCCTGTGTATACTTAAAGTCAGGTTTTGAATAAAGAACAAAACATAGCAACAAAGTATTAAGAGAAAGAAGAATTATAGAATCATAGAGGTTAGAAGAGACCTCTGAGATCACCTGGTCCAAACATCCCCTACCACCAGTGTCACCCACTAACCATGTCCCCAAGCACCACGTCCAACCTCTCCTTGAGCACCCCCAGGGACGGTGACTCCACCACCTCCCTGGGCAACCCGTCCCAGTGCCTGCCTGCTCTTTCTGAGCAGAAATGTCTCCTCGTTGCCAGCCTGAACCCCCCCTGGTGCAACTCGAGGCCCCTCCTCTGGTCGTATCACTATTTGTGAGAAGAGGCTGACCCCCAGCTCCCCACAGCTTCCTTTCAGGTAGCTGCAGAGAGCAATGAGGTCTCCCCTGAGCCTCCTCTTCTCCAGACCAAACACCCCCAGCTCTCTCAGCCGCTCCTCACAGGCCTTGTGCTCCAGGCCCTTCACCAGCTCCGTAGCCCTTCTCTGGACACACTCTAGGGCCTCAGTGTCCTTCTGGTAGAGAGGGGCCCAAAGCTGAACACAGCACTCGAGGTGCGGCCTCACCAAAGCAGAGCACAGGGGGACGATCACCTCCCTGGTCCTGCTGGCTGCACTATTCCTGACACAAGCCAGGGTGCCGTTGGCCGCCTTGGCCACCTGGGCACACTGCCGGCTCATGTTCAGGTGAGCATCAGTCAGCACCCACAGATCCTTTTCCTCTGCACAGCTTTCCAGCCACTCTGCCCAAGCCTGTAGTGCTGCATGGGGTTGTTGTGGCCAAAGTGGCCACACTTATCCATGTTGAACCTCATCCCAGTGGCCTCTGCCCATTGACCCATCCTGTCCAGGTCCCCCTGCAGGGCCTTCCTACTCTCCGTCAGACTGACACTTTCACCAACTTGGTGTCATCTGCAAACGTACTGAGGGTGCGCTCAATTCCCTCATCCCAGTCATCAATAAAGAAAGATATTAAAGAGGATGGGCCCCAACACCGACCTCTGGGGAACACCACTGGCGACCAGTTGCCTGCTGGATTTCACTCCACTCACTGCCACTCTCTGGGCCCAGCCATGCAGCCAGTTTTTAACCCAGCAGAGAGTGTACCTGTCCGAGCCATGGGCTGCCAGCAGGAGAATACGACAGGAGTCCATGTCAAAGGCCTTGCTGAAGTCTGGGTAGACTACCATAGAGTTCATCTATTGAGCTTGGAAAGATAAAGTCTTGATGTGAATGCAAGTGCTTGATTTAGGAAAAAGGTAAAAAGAAAGATTATTGACAAATATTTTCAGTCCTAAGGCTCTGTCCTTTCAACAATGCTGCACTGCTGCCTGGTCAGTTCATTTTCTCTTAAACATACCAGTTGACATTAAGAAGAATAAGACCTAGAAAAGACACCAGAATAGTAATATGAATATAAATTGAACAAGCTCTTCATTTCAATGGCTCACCATCAGTCGATATTACTACGCTTATTCACTGATTTGAACCAGGTTTTGGTAATACACCTGTAACAGAGGATGCGTTTTCTTCCCTTTCATAGTGCAGAGCACACAGGTTTGAAAGTGGATGTATTAACCAGGCATTTAATGTTCACTGTATAATGCAAAATAGGGGAAGAGAAAACAATTGTTTTTTTTTTTTCTTTTTTTTTTTTTTCTCCAGTGCTACCTTTAATATTTTGTACAACATTTACAATCCACTGTTTTAGTATTAAAAATATAACAATATGCTAACGATTCAAAATGCTGCTTTAAAGAGACTTTCAAAAAGTAGTTCATGTAGTTGCTGGGCCTCTCTGTTTTATAAACAGCTTATTTCAGAAAACAGCTTTTTCTGAAAATATTATAACGTGCTGGGAAAAAAAAAATCTGTTAAACATTTTTTTACAAACAAAGACAACATCAAAGAAAATGGCAAGAGAACTTTTAAATCTTCAAAATATCTTCAGCAAATTACATTTCTGAGAAATTATATTCTAAACATTTAAGTAATCTTAAGAAAATTGTATTTAAAGAGCTATTTCTTTTTAAAAAACATACAGAAGTAAACCGATTTTAAAAAGAACAGGATGATACAGGTGTAACGAGCAAGAAATCAGTGCATAAATTATCCAATGCACTGCATAACAGAAATTGCCCACACAGATGATCATAATGAAAGAGAACCAAGGCTCCTTAAAGGAAAGGAACTCCAGCTTCCGAGCTGATGTTCACATCAGTGTGAAATGGTGATGCAGACTGAAGTATCAGGATGTCAGGATAAGCTAAAAAAGGGAAGCAGGTGACTAATTTTTTCCCTTAATATATGGAGTATCCATTGTTTCCTTGTTACACACTGAGTTTATAGTAGCTCTGCATAATTAAGTCATATAGCAGTCCATGAATGCTCTAAAAATACCAACTTACTCAATTGTGTTCTACGATGTTCCAACACGTTCAACATGCTGCCTGGTATTCTGAAGTATTATGGTGCTTGTTATGAGAACAAGTGTAACAAAACAAATATTGCAGTGAAATTGGATAACTAAAAAGAACTGCAATTAGTATTAATGGATTATTACTATTGGATTGTACAGGAAATATTTAATTGAATACTTCATACAAAGCAAATGCCCACAACAGACCTTTTAAGATCCGCATATGATACGTTAAAACTGTTATTTCAAAATGCATAAAGGTAATACAATGTAAGAAATAAAAGCCTGTAAAAAATTTGCATGTCTCATATCACTAAGACTTTAAAAATGTCAGCAAAGCATGATTATAAATACCTGCTCTTAGAGGAAGTGCTTTCAAATAAGCTACACCTGAGAACGCTGACTGCATGCAAAATATGCTTCATTATTCTTTCTATTCATTCACTTATTCGCTGGTATGGAAATGTGCAACTGATGATTGATTTACCCACTTAGTGCAAAGTACATTATCTTTTATAATTACAAGCGTTTAGATTGAAATACTTTATTAAGCTCTTCTTATAAGAATTTGTGGTCTCATCCAGTCTATTTTGAACACCAGCACAAGCTAAGCAACAGAGCAGGTACTGAAGGTACTAGGTTAAGAAACAAAATTTCTATTTTCAAATGTGCATTGCAAGAATTTTTCACTGCAGTTTCTGTAGATCAGAATATCAGTAGCCCATTAGAGCAACAGTTTTTGTGAGTACGTATTTATGAAATTACAGTAGACACCGACAGTCAAAATTAATCAAGTATTTTATTATTTTAATTTCTGAACAAAATAATGATAAAACTGAGTGGAAACATCTTTCAGGTACTGACCTTCTGATTCAATGCAGGCTGGTTGGAAAAGTTATCTTAACCAAAAAACACATAATGGAATCCTATGGCATACTACTTAAGTGACCAAAAGGAGCTTAAGAATCAAAAATGGTTTATTTCAAGTTAGTAGTAAAAGTGCAGCAATCCTGTATAAAAAATGAATAATTATATTCCTTGCTTCAGTAAGCTTCAAAGTTGATTTAGATTTCTGCAGTCTAAATTGTTCGGGCTATTTTTTGTATCATGTCTTTGCTACAAAGATAATTTTTCTTGTGACCGCAGCATTTCTTCAAGGACAAAAGTATGGATATATAACCAAAATTCTTTATATTTAAATACATTTACTCAATGCATGTAATACGCACAAAACAGTTTTCATATACATATTTAATACTGCTCCCCCCAGCTGCTGACAAGGTAAATCTTTGAGGAGTTGAATACATCATAGTTTATAGTGTAAAATTCTCCGGGCAAACTGTCTTTTAGAGAAGTAAAAGAAAAACAAAGAAACAAGGAAAGCTACACTACACTTGTTTAAATAAAAGCAAGTACCTGTTGATTTGTCTCTTCTGTTCGTTACATTTCATTTAACATTTTTAAATAACAACATAAGTTATAAAATATTTCACTTCACATTGAAGAATGTTAACAATAGTGCCAATGCAGCTTTCATAACTTCCAGTCAGTCTTTAGCAGAAGACTATTGCACTGTCACCATTGATTTTTACAGGTGATATTAAAGTTCATCATGCTTCAAACCTGTAACCAAGGAAAAAAATCATATCACCATTACATAGAAACTTAATCACTGGTTTTGTAAAACATGGAGAAAGCTCTTTATTGTCTATTTACTGCTAAGAGAGTCAACTCAACAACATGCACTTCATTTTTAGAGCCTTGCTAAAAGCTGACCATAAGCTTTCACAAAGAATAAAAACTACTAAGAATCCTTTATACTAAAAAAGGGCATTTGTTCTCCGACTCAAGACTGGAGACTGATACTGGCAGGGAAACCTGTAAGCTACAGTCTGAAGATGGAGAAACGTACTGGACAAGGAGACAGCGTCATGGAAATTCATGGAGAGGATGCGTAAAATCTGAAAGGAGGGGAGCATAGGTGGGGTGACTCTCACTCCAAGTGCAAAATTTCTTGAAGGGAAAACTACAACAACACAATGTATGTGCCTTTTGATCCCACCCTTCATTTCAGATAGATTATTTTAAAGAATTACCAGATGAATATGCATGTAAGTTACCTTTTTGAACGAAGGATGTTTGCTTTTTCTTCTCTTTTTCAATTTGCTCTATTAACTTCCGTATTTCAGTGTCATATTCAACCCATTCAGGAACAATCCGGGCAGCAGCCTTTAGTTTTGGTTCTTTGGTTTGGGGATTGTTACACTGAAAGTTTGAAACATATTAGATGTAAAGAAAGCCAATGTGAAAACAGCACCTCTCCAAGGAATTCTAAGTGATCAGCTCCTCAGTGTCACTGACAATATACAGCAGAACGCACATTATTGCTATGTATTCATACGTTGATTAGTACAATAATCTGAATGTTTCATAAGTGAAAAACTTTCACTTCAAAGTGAAAAATAAGTTTAACTTCAGACGAAAACTACTTTGCAGCAAATAATGAAACTTGACATTAATATAGTAAAGCATAATAAAAAGTCATTTATGCAAAAAATAATCCTACTACTTTGCAGAGAACTGCTGTTTACCATATTTTCTTATCACGATTCAGTTTAAATATCTGGTTAAGATTCTGATATTTTATATAAAGCAGCCCACAGAAATATTTGAAGTCTCAAACATATTTCTTTGCTCTCACTTATCTCATACCTAACAATAATCTTGTTAGCATTTATGAGTTCTTTGAAGGACAAAATGTGCAAGGTCAGTTACCTGGAAAATCATTTAAAAAACAAATTGTAAATAACCCCTCTTTAAATAGTTTAAAACATTTTATTGTAAATAATTCATTTTTTTCTGTGTGTTCCTGACCATATGGATAGTAGAAACTTAGCTACCAGAAGACTACTAATATTTAGACATAGTTACATGGAGTATACAAGGTATACATTAGCACATTGAAATTAAAACTGATATCATGCTTTCTATTAAGATTGTGATGCTTCCTCTAGTGTTATCTAGAAAATGGTTACTTTCATAAAATAGTATAACTATAAACCATAATAAAAAGTGACATGATACTGGGGATTGAAAGATAGTCTAGTAATTTAAATTTCAATCTTTTACTTTCTAGAATAGACAGTAGCCATGTTTACCACACACACAAAAAAGCTTATTTTAACTGTAAAGACACATAGCTCTTTACATACGGGATATTTGCACCAGATTCCAATTGTCTATTTTTCTTCAGAATTATGGCTCTGAAGTTTCACTCACACTGAGTGGGGGTTTTCAAGAAATGAAGGGGGGAAATGGGTTGTGGTAATAATGCCACAGCAGATTTTTTTCTCTCTCTGTTTCAATTCCCAAAGACAGATATTTTCTGCTTTCTAAATGCAGGTAAGTCTCTCCAGCTTTATTCTTTTTAAGCTATGCTCTATCTTCATTTATAGTGGTGAAACGGACAGAAAAAAAGAGTCATAATAATATTACTCCTCTGCACAGCAGGTTCAGCAGAGGAAGCAGCACACAAAACTCAAAGGGCTATTAGCAGTACTTCATGATAATTCTACTAACCAGGCTGAAAATGGAGGGAAAAAAAAAAAAAAAAAAAAAAAAAGGAGGGCAATTGCATGTACAGGAGTGAAAAAAACCTGATCCTATCCAGTTATGATGGCAGCACTTAATTTTCAGTTTTCAGCTTCAGCATAAGCTCATTTGGTACAGAGCATACAGGATAGCTCTTGGAGGAACGGAGGAAAGTTGTATGTATTCAGGCATTTGTCAAAAGGAAACTCATGTTCCAATACCTTCCAGCAAGGCTAGCTCCGTGATATCACATACGCATATATCAAAAGGCACAAAAATTGTAATATATTTTTTTTAAACCTATAAAACTAATTTAACTCAAAACCAACTTACCAAGTCTATTGTTTTAGCCTTTTTCTTGGATTCATCATCACACCAGGTTTCACACCAAAGCCATTCTTGAGGGAGAGACTTAATAGCTACTTGATGAATCATATTATTGGGAAGATCCTGTAAAAGTTTGTAGAATTATAAATTAGAATTGAGTTTTGAGGTAACTACAATTACTCAGAGATTCCACAGAATATCTTTTGTCTGATACCACTTCTGCAAGTTGTTCTTATGTCTCCTTCTATGTGCTCATTTGACTCTTTTTCTAATAGATTCAAAATTTCATTTTGAAATTTTCATTTTGAAATTTCCATTCAAAATGTCCGCCTCTTACTTTTCAAGTATTTTTGTTGTGTACTGACATCTGTCTTTCCTTAGTTTGACATAACTTATACTGCTATCTGACACTTATAGTTTGGCCACCACATGCCATCTACTAAGTACTCCTAGCAGAATTAGACTGTGCGTAGTTATTAAAGCATCTTAACCATATTTCCATTCCTCTGATTTTCAAAAAATGCTCAAAAGCACATAACCCAGGATTATGACACTACTCTAAAGTTAGCCTTCTTTTAGGAAGACAGATTCCAGAAACTTAAGTATGAAAAGGAAAAGCGATTAAACTTTCTTACTTAACTTAAAATTGTATTTTTTTTCACTTTTATTAAACATTCAAATACTCTCATCAAAATGAAAGCAATGAACCAATATTTTGCTGAATGTAGCCAATAGCATTTACAAAAGAGAAGAATCCCAGGCAGTCTTATAGTACGGGTGCTCTGACCATGGTTAAAAATAATAAGTGTAATTGGTAGATCCATTCATAAGCTCCTTCACATGCACAACCCCTACATAACAGTTAAAAAATAAACGTCAGTACTCAAGTAAGTATTAGTCATGTCTTATTTGCCAATACACATTGCTAAATGTGACAGAATAAAATAGTACATACAGCTGTGTTACAAAAAGCATGTAATTTAATTCAAATATAGTCATTAGCATGGAAAAACTACACTAGCTAACTACTAAAATAGAAGTATGCTGTGTCAAGACATTTTAACATTAATTTAAATGTTTCCTTTTTTGAAAAACTTCAATTCTACGAATGTTAGGAAGATCAAATAAATGTTTTATCATTATCTCAATTTCAAGAGAAAAGAGGTTGTTTTTCTGTTGTGCCTCTCTGACTTTTAAAATGAAATCACGATTCCTAAGTTAATACAGTAACTCTTAAAGTTGCAAATTTAAAAAATTGTTAAATGGAGTAGAAAGGAGAGAGACTACTATGTACTTACACGCTTGTGATTTGCACACTCACTTATCTCACCTAGCCTTAAAAATTGGTGGAGTTACATAAATGAAGACCCTGGTCAACCCAGGGTGACTCAGCAACCACAAGACTGCATTAGCACTTAGATTAAGTAAATTAAATTAACATTAATGGGAAAATAAAAATTAAAAAACCTGCTAGGTAAGACTGTAATTACCATTATCAGAACAGAAGATTATAATTAAGAAAACACACAAGTGTACATAGAACAAGTACAGATAAAGGCAAGCAGTGCAATACACTTGTTCCCTCTGCTATTTTTTTCCTTCCTTTCTTTATATCAAACCATTTTTTAAAGTAATGATCACTTTGTTACGTTTTCTGAACTGTGCTCATATGGACACCAAAAAATGTTCTACATCAGCAAAAAAGGCAAATAGTTTCAGAATTATATAACATGCATTGAGATAAAAAGTTATTCCATGCATACTGAGAAAGATAAAGAAAAACTTAATTGCTTAAACCTAAATATACCTGATCTAGATTTGACAGACTGTTTGGATCTTGACTAAGAGCTTGGTACTGGCCCCGAAGCCTATCTCCTGCTGCAATCTTTCTGAACTTCTTAAGATCCACAACATATAAGGCACTACAAAGATAAAAATATGAATCAAACTTGCAGTTTCATGTTGGTTTTGATAACATTAATTTAAAAAGTAACAGGAAACAAAAACTATTCAGATGCTAAAATGATATCATTTTAATAGCTGAAGTTACAATAAAAAAAAGGTGAAATTAATGTATCATCTAAATTTAGAAAAATTCATCTCTTGCTGAGAATGACTGTAAGGCAACTGCTTGTGAACACTTCATTGTTCACTACCAAGACCTAGATATGAATCATTTCTGCAAACTGCATAAAAATATGTAGAATTTCTCCTACCTAATATGGTATTTCCTTTTCCCAAGATGTGATGCCCAGTACCCTGATTTCCAGAAACGGTACCCATCCATTTCCTTACGGCTGTCACAGAACGGCGTGTATCCATAAGGAGCTCCCTTTAGATCTAGATCTCTGAGTTCTTTCAGGTCACTCCTCACAATCTAAATACGAATAAAAACATTTTATTACTTAATAGTGTTTTTAATGTGTGCATATGAAGGTAGTTATGTCAGCAAACTGACCAAAGTTTATTTTTTTAATAAAACTGAGACACTAGAACAACACAGTGTAAATAAAGTATTCCATTGGAATTATATACACCTAATTCTAGTTCAAGAAAAAATCTATGTGTATTCTGTGGCCAACTATGGAACACATTTAAAAAGTAAATTAAATAAAACAAATTAATTTTAATTTATGGGCCTCTGTTCTGATTGCCCCCTATTAAACTCCCTTAATACAGTAGTATAACTTTGAAAATCTATTGAGAATCTCCCTTCTAAAAAATTATTCTTATCTGTTACATTAGCTTGGACACTCAAAAATTAAGGCATCATTTGAAAATCTTTGTACCTCACAGCAATGTACTTTTAAAAATAGGTTACAAGTCCATTTTACAAATGTTCTTTCTTTACTAATTGACCACTCTTTCATCAAACCCCACCAATCTAATTTATCAGTGGTAAAAAATTTCTCCTACTTTAGAGTGCAGAGAAATCCTTACAGTAGTTAGGACAGAAAACCAATAAAAATACACTATACAGATGAAATTGCAGAAAGCTGCAGTCTGCATTGCTACATCTGAATTTAATTTATCCCAAGCTTTGGAAAAGCATCAAAATAGATAATATTTTTTCTGAGATTTTTAATAACCATGTGACAGACTCTTCAATATCCTATCTGATATTGAAGCATGTTACCTTTCATTAAATTATACAATACTCATTTCTGAGTGAAAGACTAAATGCAAATTCAATAACAAAAGAGACAGAATTCATCTCAAAAATTAGTCTGTTGGTCAAATAGTCTGAAGTAATCACCTCAGACCCCTTCCACAGCCAGTGGAGAAGACAATCAGCCCAGGGATTGAATCATTCCAATATGCCCTTAATGAAATGCACCTTTAAGATCACACCTATCTCTCCAGGTGCCTTTGTCTCTCCATGGACATTAGAGGGAATTTTCAGCAACTCACTCTGATGAGACTCTTAGTTTCTACATGACTAAAGACAAGTGACTTTGTTTTGTTTCATGTTCTGCAACACTACTGGTTCTGTTCGTACAGCAACAGCAACAGTCCTATGAGACCAACGTTTGGACGGAATGGCCACAGGGAATGAAACTGGATCAATTTAAACCAAAACAAATTCCTCATACATTTATACAGTTTTATTTTTTCTTACCTGGTCAGCATCAACAAATATTACTTTATCTACAGCCAAAGGGAAAAGAACATCCAGAAAAAGGATTTTGTAGCCCCAGATAATTCGTTGCTTTTCTGTCTGCTGATAAAGCCAGCGAGGCCATTTATACTGTACTAATTCGTACTTGAATCCGTACTTTTTCGCCATGTGAGGAATAACATCCTAGAAGAAGATCCAAAAACTTTAAGTTTATGTGACACACACAGACTTGACACAGTTGTAGCTCCGTTGACCTTACTGATCACATAAATTATTATTTTTAAATGTTTCTTTAATTCTAGAAGTATCCTCAGCTCTACAAATATAAAAAGCATTTATTTCAGGCTCACAGATATCAGAAGATAATGAACTGTAATCTATCACTGGGTTTGGGGTTCCAGAAAAGAAGAAACTTACACTTGAGGTCATTTCCAACCACAAATTTAAATTTTAATTATATATTTTCTCAATTGTAACAATTTTTGTTAAGTATTTAAAATTTTAAAGAAAGACGTTTCTCCTACCTTAAATGTTGGGGAGAGATAGTTTTTCAGAAACCAAAATTTAACTGGTGTTTTTGTATGACGTAGAACAGAAAGCATCATAATTCTGTGGAAATAGAAGTCTATAATGAGCAAACCGATACACACAGGTCATTACATTTCAACTGCACCCGAATGGTGCTGAAGCTTTCTAATTGTAACTTTTCTTAACCCTGCTTAAGTGGAAATTTATATCTATTATCTATAATATATCTATAAAAAGCTTTAAAAAGCACGCATTCGAGACCACTTTGAGATAGACGTATTTGATCCATCCTGAACAAGCAGTATTAGAAAAAAGTTTCAAAAGTGGATCTGTTAACACGTTTTACCGTGAAAGAGGAGCCTGACAATGAATTAGAATAACGATTAATCCCTAATGTTAACTAGGCTACTGAGATTATTTATTTTAGAATATATTGAGTTTAATTGGTTGCTGAAAAGAAAATCAGTGAGAAAGAGAAAGCATGGTTCAAGCTAAGATCCTGTTCAGAAAACCCTTGATAACTCTAAAAAGAAGAAAAAAAAAGTTCAGGTATGTGAAAAAAGTGAAATCCTTATTTTGGTTTCCATTCTTTGCAATTCACATTTGTTTGGTGAAACCAGACAGATAAGCAATAACTTGTGAAGCGTGTGAAGATGTCAAGTCTGCTTTAAAAATCACGGAGTAATAAACCTTACAGTACATTAAAGAAGCATGCAAAATATTTAAAAATTAATTTTCTCTCCTTTACAGTAAACAAGTCTTTCCTTTTATGAAGGCTGTTGAAGTCTGAAGGAAAGAAATGCAGACATTCAAACTCTGTCTGACTACTAAGAAATAACAGTTAATACATACAAAATACTACTTTCCAAAAAGATATGCATGACAGAATTGTGCAATTGCCGTTGAGGAAATGAAAATCACTAGATCTGACATCTGTAAACAAGCATGACTCATGGAAATAAGAAAAGTAACAGAGAAATAGTGGTAAACAGATTAAGCCAAACTAAGAATTCATTCAAAGCAATCGTTGCTTATTGAATAATCCATGTCCACTGAGATATTAAATAGAAGTCACATGTGCACACAGAAGAATCCATAGTTTGGACTTAACGTGAATAGATACAGCTTCTAATAAGTCACTGCTGCTATGTCTTCAAAAAGAGAGGCTGAACTTCATCCTTTTTGTTTGCACCTAGCACATGCACTCATGAAAGGCACGGAGAACATTTTTTTTTCTTCAAAGAACAGCAATATTTTTAAACATCTATACTTTGCTCTCAGAGATGAAGTTGGTCCTTCTTTATGCCTTATGTCCTGATACTAGCTGGGATGCAGTTAATTTTCTTCACAGTAGCTGGTAGAGTGCTGTGTTTTGAATTTTTGATGAAAAGAGTGGTGATAGCACACTGATGTTTTAGCTGTTGCAGAGCAGTGCTTGCACAGAGCCAAGGACTTTATAGCCTCTAATGCTGCCCTGCCAGCGAGGAGGCTGGGGGTGCACCAGGAGCTGGGAGGGGACACAGCCAGGACAGCTGGCCCAGGCTGGCTGAAGATATATCCCATACCGTGTGGTGTCACGCTCATCAATAAATCTGGGACAAAGGAGAAGAGGGGGGGACATTTGGAGTTAAAGTGTTCACCTTCCAAAGTAACTGTTGTTATTCATGATGAGCATTGCTTTCCTGGAAGTAGCTGACCACCTGCAGGCTGATTGGAAGTAATGAATGGATTCCTTGTTTCACTTTGCTTGGATGTGCAGTTTTTGCTCTACCTATTAAACTGTCTTTATTTCAACCCAGCAGTTCTCACACTTTTACCTTTATGACTCTCTCCCCCATCTCACTGGTGAGAGTGTGAGCGAGTGGCTGTGTGGTGCTGAGCTGCCTGCTAGGCTAAAACATACCACCTTGTCAGCTTCTTTATGCTGCTTAAATTTTTTGAACCTATACTTACCTTAAAAAACGTTCGTATAAATGGCCTGAAGCAACTGAAAATATATTAAGAATATCACTTTTCTTTTCCTTCTCTTCTGGTGGAATTTCTTCTGAAAAACTAAGAAAATAATTTAATTATTATATAAGCATAAAGAAAATACTACTACATTACCATTGACATTGTAAATAATCACAAGTCAGAAAACACACACAAGACATACTCATCCTACAGTAGCTGAATACCCTTATGTTTTTATTTCTTCTGCACATCCCTATGATACCAAAATCTTTTGGGAAGAACACCTCATGCTCACTCAGGACAAATGATGGCACAACAGCAGTCTCAATTTTTTTCAGTCAAACACAAAGGTCCCAGTCCCAAACAGTGTTTGTGACTTTTTTCCATACTAAAGAGGAAGGATATGTGACAAGTTTCTAGGTTGGAAGAAGCTGGCAGACAAACTGCAGGACTCGAGCTCATGCTCCTGAGCTATAACTTTGAGTCAATGGGAAGATCAACTAAGAACTTTATTGAGTGAGGGTCTGAAGAAAAGTTTATTACAATTATTTACAAAAGTCAAACTTCAAGAGGTATTTCATTGACATATTTAAACAGACTTCATGGGCTTTCATAAATTTTGTCTAGCAGCAGAGAAATAGAATCATAGCCTGTTTTTTGATGTTCAGTTTGATACTGATGAGTAACACATTACACATATTGAGATTGATTCCCTGCCACTGCAAAACAATAATAACATTGACGGAGAAAATGAGCAGGAACTAGAAATGGAAAGAAAGGATTAAAAAGAAAATAATGAGATGAACAAGACATCATAACTTGTCTCTTTCCCTCTTTTATTTATATTATAAATCCCTTGGGGAGACATCAGGTCTTTTCACATGTTTGTATCACTAACAACTAAGGAACGCTTACAGTATGAGGAATAATAAACACGTCCTGGCAGAGTTAAAATATAAACAATTTATTTATTACCTTGTAACTGATTCCAAATTTCCTTTTTCTGTTATTCCATCAGTAAGGAGATCTTCATTCACTTTATCAGGCTTTTTCTGTACCTAGTCACGTACGATAAATGAATTTATGTTATTTGGGAAGTTAGTTGATAATAATTTCTACTTCAATTATGCTATCAAACAATGGTGGACTCACTGGTGAGCCTGACTAACACCTTACCAATTCATATTTCAGCAAAATAGTTACTGAACTGTGTTAAACTGGACTGTAAAAAATGTCATTTCATACCTTTAAACTATGTACAGAACATATTGTAACAAGAAGCAAAGTATCATAGCTCATTTTCCTCCCGGACAGAAGATAAAGGTGTGATTTTGTGATACAGACATTAGTGGACAGGAGAAGAGTAGCAGGGTGGTGCAGCTTGTATTGAAGGGAAACCTGATTCTCATAATCCCTTCACGAGGGGAAGGTGACAAATCCGTGTCTGAAACACTCTCCTGTAAAACTTAAGCCATTTCTGTTGTCTTACTCAGATACTAAATAAGGTGCCAAACTCATTTTGCTTGCCGACCTTAATTTCCTTGATTAAAAAATAAGTATTTCTGAAATCCAAATACCTTCCAAAACTAGGTGTTTGAATATATTGTTACAACCACAGCAGTTTCTCATGTTTACACTGTCAAATTAACACTTGCAGACTTCTCTTCACACTAAGTGTCCTTTTAACTAATGGTGCTGAAGCCATATCCTAGATATCACTGAAGTGGTTCTGAAATGCACCACTTTTCATATAAAATATTTTTCCTATTTAAAGCAAGCTGGCACCCTTTACCCCTTCTCTGTGGTTTAAAGGCAGTCTCCTCACACTCCAGAATGTTACTTGTTTTCTTAAGGTTCTGGAAAATTACTATTAAAGAACTGGGGAAGATACTCAGGAAATAAATGATTTTAAAATACTTCTTTCTATTTATGGTTATATAGTTCTCTAGGCTTCTCAGTGTCTGATATTAGGATAGGACATACCAAGTACACATAAACAAAATATTATTTACATAATGTAACTTCTGTTTCTTTATTTTTGATATATATTTAAAGTAATTTCATTTACACAGATTTGACAACTTAGGGCAGAATTCATCATGCCTAATTTTAGCTTCCATTTTGGAATCTGGACTTCAAAGGGACTTTACGTCCATCCCCAGTCCCAGGGCAGAACCGGATGCCTCAAGAGGTGATCATCTCTTGTTTTAAATCGTCTTAAGCTGCGATGAGAAGTCAGTCCTCTGGACTGTCTTTCTCATTCTATTAAGCAGAGAAGGAGTTTAAAGCACCTAATTCAGACTACAGACCAGTCTTAGACACCTTAAAGTAGATAAATTAAATCCTATGTATGTTATGTACACAGATGTACTGTTTTAATAGCTATTTAACAATCTCCCACACAACTAGTACAACCTGACTCTATCAAATTAACCAGATTAATTTACGTACCCTTCTCTTATTTAAATTTACAAAGTCTAAATTATATGTTCCAGCATATTTGTGCCATTTAAATATAGCCTAAGACATGTGAGCTTTACTCATATATAAAGAAATAGTGCAGACAAAATATCTCTTTACATACTTGAACTTTGATAATTTTGCTTCTGAAGTTGTTTAATACCACAATAACATCAGCCAGGTCAGCTACAGAATCTGTTCCTTCATGGCTGTGAGGGGAAAAAAAATGTGCAAATGTACTAACTCATTAAAACATGCATTATCACTTGTGTTTAATTAGAGGATAAGGTTTAGGATTGCTTGTATTTATAGAAACAAAATTTCTTCACTTGCACCTAATTACATCCTAACTTCAGACACTTCCTGAGCTTTATTCATACCTAGTCATTGCCCTCAGTTTTAATCCTCACTTTTTAATTTGAATTTTTACAGGAAATTTTATTAACCAATGAAAAAATGCAGCAATCTAGAGCTGAATATATTATTATGCATTATACAGATACATATTGTATTAAAATATTAAACTACATTTCATTTCTCAAATATGGAAAAAATCTTGAAAATTGCTTTGTGATGGCACTAAATGTACTTTTAAAATAAATCTACTTTAAAAGGTCTGGTGAAAGCTTCATCGCAGCGCTGAACGAGTAAGGCTGGTAAAAATGGTTGGTTTTGGTAACAGACAGGGCTTTAAGCAATGCACCACATGAACATTTTGCCCCCAAACATCAATTTAAAGCTATTCAGGCATCTCTAAACCACTCATCCGCTCAGTAAGAAGTATGAGAAGTGTTGCTGTCTCTCTGTGTTGCAGTGTAATAGCATAATGCTCAAATTTTATACCTCTTATGTCTCCATATATTTTTCCTTCATTCCTTTCTTTCTTTTAATGCCATTATATGGTTTCCCCTTGCTACAGCTACACATACAAAACCTTGGTTTAAGAAAGTGATCTGCTACCCCCTCCTTTTTTTTTTCTTCAATCTGTTTCATTTTACTTACCTAAAAGTGACAGGATTTTATATATTTATCCATATTTTCTATTTAATACACTTCCCTAAAACCCATGATCACTAAGTTTCATAGAAATTTTTGCAGAAAACAATGTTCAGAATTATCTTGACCTTTCCACCAATTCAGTTTTACTTTCACACTTTTAAAATATTGCATATATGAACAGTCAGTCAAGAACTGTCTTCTTATCACAGCACTCAATATAAAAGGGCATTGATCTCCACCGTAAGTAGTGCAATTAAAAAGCTCTAAAATAGTAAAACAAGAGCCAAACTCTTTCTGTTGACAGCGGAAATGGCAGCAGCTAGCACAGTCACGATTTTAAGTGGTCTTACTTTTGCCCTTAGCTTTGCCACAATCAAAACTTTCTCTTTTATTCACTCATTTACCTCAAAATTTCCATGTTATGAGTTCTGTTGCTATCTCTGCAGCTCCACTGATGAAGACAGTTTTCCAAAGTATTTAAAATACTCTCAAACTGTTTGGTTTGGCCATGAATTTAACATCACTTTTGTCTCCTCAAATCTCTTCTCTGGATCCCCCACTGTCAACTCCACCTTTCTGAGCTCAAAACTGTTTTACTCCGCACTGGGCTCATTGTGATGAGTTTCTGTCCCCGTATGAACAATGTATTGGAAATAATGAGAGTTACCATTAATTACACTTAATGCTCGTCTTGCTATAATTTATCTGTTTCTCCATTCGTATTTTTTATATTTTCTAGTGTAACACTGTTTTCTTTTCTCGACTGAGTACTTCTCCTCATTTTGACTCCTAGTCACTCATTTACATTATCAATGTTCACTTCTTTTGAGGAAGTTTCTATCTGACAGAAAACTGAGAGTCCATCACACTCTCCTCTAATTTTAACTGAGTGTTCTGAATCTTATGGAGGATCTTTCCTCTTGTATCTGTGCATGATACTCAGCATGTTGTCATTTTACTAATGTAACCGATGTACATTTCAAATGAGTGATCATAAGAAAAATGCACTGAATGTGACCCCTGGTTTGGAAGAACTGGGACGACGATGTATGAACTCCTTTAACAAATACAGTAAGGACTTTGTGCTTTGTCCAAAAGTTAATGAACACGGTTGGCACTGTTAGGGTAATTTATAAACTCACTGAAGGCAGGCACAACTTTGTTTTTAAATCTTACCAAAATGCCTTGCATACTGATGGCACTACTAAATATTTAACAATAACTAAATCACTTCTACGTAATTATTGAATAAAACTAAACATGTCCAGTAGACTATTTAGGTCACAGCCTTAATCTGTTTCAAAATACCTACATACTTTTAAACACAAATACATTATAACTTTCCCTATGGAGAAAAAAACACTTCAATGGAGACCCTTTCAAATCTCAGAATGAACAAACAACTCTATGTCCAAATTGCAAAAGATACAAATCTCAGTTAAGCAGTCTGCATACCATCAAAATATAATAAATTATACCCAGTTGCCTTTTTAAAATATGAAATTTTCAGCAGGAGGCTCTGTCTATCTATCTTTATAATGAACTATTATCTTGCAATACCTACCTGTTTCCCTACTGACATCACAGAATCCAAGCTCTAATAACAAATAGCATTCAGAGTGTCACCAAGTATATTGATTTTAATTTTCCTAACATTCAGGTAATTTATTGATAACACCGATTTACAAGTATGACTGCTTCTACATAATGATCCTTGTCATATTTGACAGAAAAAAAAAAAAGCAAGCTAATTTCAAAAGCTGTGTGTTTACACAGAGGAAAATAAATTACTTGCGTGTATATTAGATGTTACTACGAGAGAAGCAAAATACGCACTGAGTTAAGCATGCTGTGACTTCAAAATCTTGTATTTCCTCTAAAACTCCTATTATAATGTACAGGCTTCAAAAGAACAGGTCAAATACAGTTTAACAGGAGTGGCTCTGATTAATGTACAAGAATAAAGAATATCCTGCAATAACTCTTGGCAAAATTCCATGTTATTAAATAGTTTCATGAGTTCTGACAGCAGTTTGATACTATTAATACTGATATCATTAAAAGCAGATCAGAGATGCCGGTACAACCCCCCAAACATACTTTAGCTGTTATATTCTAAGTCTATGGCTTGTAATAATTACATTAAATAAATGTTATTTTTTAGATTCGTCATAAAGTATTAATTATACATAACTTAGCCAGGCTCAGTAAAGCTCATTTTTATTACTTCTTACAGAAAATCTTTAACAATATCTTAAAAAACTGCAGATGTTTTAAGTTTCCTTTGAACCAACCTAGAAAGTAGAGTGGTTTTGTTTCACTTTGCTTCATTTTCTAATTCAACTACAGCTCACTACATCTTTTTACAATACCTTTCATAAATCAGTTTATATACTTTAAAAATTGAATATTAAATTTGGCATCTTATATAGCTACAGTTGGTGGAGATTAAGTGACCTTCTTAGGATAAATACTGAGCTTTTCTGCCTTTTCAACAGATTGTAAGCCATTTCTTAAACAAAATAAATTGAAAGTTGCAAACAAGTAGAAGGAACTTAATATCCTGTTAACATGCCTCCCTGTGACACTGGAACTGATGCATTAACGAAATACTCAAAACAGCGAGCATGGTCATCGTTTTTCTCATTTTCTAATACCAGTTGTTGACTAAACATCATATGGAACTGTGTTCCTGACTTCCAAGTAATAATAAATATTTTATGAGAAAATTGACCTATATTAGTCCACATAATTACAGGGAGAGAGGAAAAAAAAAAGGCAAGAACTGAAGGTAAAATAAAACTATGATGTTTCTCTACAATGGACTGGATCCAAAGCTTCAAGAGGAAGCCCTCATATACTACAGATCTATCCTGTGACATACAACATGCAGGGAAACTACCTAGCTAAACAGTTGGTGTTACAGGGATGGCTTTGGTATCTATGGCTATTGAACCTTCTTCATTGAAAAAGGACTGCTGAGGAGAGGTAGGATCTACCTGATACATAATTTGGCCACAGTAAAGGATGGCTTTAGAGCAGGTTTGTCAGGGAATGCTGACCAAAGACTAAGAACAACTAGAAGTATGTCAGCAATGAGGAAGTGCTTAAGGGAAGGCTCTCCCGCTTCTCCTGAGAAAGCAGCATGGCTGGCGGCCTGCCTGGGAATGCATACAAGATGGGATATAAACAGAATAAATTACAAGTTTTGTAGTTGTGAAGCTATGATCTCATTAGGATCACAAAAATGGCAGAGAAGCTCACATGATGTGAGTAATTCAAAGGCTTCTTATGCTGAGAAGTCAAAAAAGATAGTTTGCACCTGGCACAAAGTAATGGGTTGAATGCACAGAGCTTTGCTGTGGAAGAAGCAGTAAATCTATTCAGAGTTTATGTAAGGATCACAGAGGTTAAAGTGACATTGTGGTGGGTGTCTGTAAAAATTGCCTGATCAGGAAGAGGAATTAGATGAAGTCTTGACAAAGCTGGAAGGCGACTTGTGATCACAGACTGGTTCTCATGGTGGACTTCAAATACCCCAGCATCGTCTGGAAAAGCAACATGGCAGGGCACAGGCAATCCAGATTGCCAAAGCATGTTTCTTTCTATAACTGTGTATTTTTCTATAACATCTACTATAGCTTAAAATAGAATTTTGGCCTTATGCAAATCTAAAACATTGAAGAAATGCAGGAAAGTCTTCTGACAGCGAGAGAATGATACAAAGGCAAATGAAATTTAATGAAAGTAGCAGTACTGATGTACTAATAGAATTTAATGGATATTGCTGCACAAGAAAAAAGAAACCTAATGATAATTAAGCTATAAGAAGCTTTAAATTAGCTATTAATTCTCAGGAAAGAGATCTTGGAGACTAGATTTCATAGAATACCAGTTTAGTGCCTAGCAAGGCACTAAATGGAGATCAGGCATTAGTACTTAATAGAAAACGAAGCAATAAACATTTACCAATGCCATTATACCACAAGTCTGTCTTTAATTACGGCCAACCAACTCAAAAGGACAGACCAGAACTAGAGAAGACACAAATAAGAGCAACAAGGATGACTGAGATATATGGAGAGCCTCTGCATGAGGAAGAACTGTACTCAGAATTTTCAGCTCAGAAATTAGAAAAACATAAAGAAAAAAGAGAGAAAGGCCTATAATACTATGAACATATCTATCCACATTTATTACAGAGAAATACTTTTTTTTTATGTCAGGTATATCCCACACAAAGCTGTAGAGTGGATTAGTTCCTTTTTCTTAATAAAACATGCCTTTAAACAATACTTTGAAAACTATACACTGGTGAATATTTAATGCTTCTGTTCTATCTTGTCTTTCAATTATGGAAACAAAAGCAATTTTGAATTTTAAATTACAGCCTAGCTCAATGTAAAGAGAAGAGATGCCTTATCAGAGTGGAGAACTTACTGAACAAAATAAGAAAGCAACTAATACTAAATTTATATTGAAAAAGATCAATGCTTAAGACAAAATATCTCAACAGTCTTTTCAGAAATGCAAGAAGCAGAAAGCAGAAAAACACCATCGCAGAATAAGTAGCCTGAAATTAAACTACAATCATTCAACAGACACCTCTACTCAGAAGTATTGGAAGATTAAAAACAGTATTGGACTAGAAGCATGGATAAAATGTCACAGATAAATCAAATCTGGTTGAGCAGCTTCGGAAAATGTGATTCCAGACAGAAGTAAAAAAAATTCTAACAGTATTTAAAATATTAGGAATACAGTATAATCTATCATACACAGTCCACTTTATTTCCAGCCTCTCAGTGTATACATGCAATTCTAGATCATCCTCAAAGGGATTATATGAAACACTTCTTTATTTTGCTACTTAGCTTTGCAGGTGTGCAGTAAAATTAGTAGGTAGCAAACTCGATTTTATGAAAAATCACCCAGAAAAAGAACACTTTCAAATTTAGTTTTTATGTTTTATAATTTCTTCCCCTTCCACTATCAGGAATTAAGGCATCTGTTATAAACTTTGAATCATCATTTGGTTCCTGTTCTACTTTTTCATTTTATTCTTGTTCATTTTTCTTCAGTACTGTCAGATCTTTTCAAAATATGTTGAACTTTAGCAGATCCATTTGTTTCCTAAGGACAGATTAATACTTACGAAAACACCTGATAAATCTCTTCAGATTTCCCTTTACGCAATCTCAGCGTCCAAGCACCGGGATTTGCTTTCAGCTGAAAATACCCCTATGAAAAAGTAAAAAGACAGGCAATTGTTCTGTCAGTGTTCAATAATCAACCATGTAAATATCCAAACATCAACTACAGAACATTTGGTACTGCAGCCAAGGTCAATAAACACTACCTACTGACACACTAATCCTGCATGTAATATGGCATAGTATCACCTTTCCTGTATGTCCATATTAATGTGTTCTGTTTGTTTCTAGCTGAATTTGAGGCATATATAAATCTTCATCTAAAACAGTAAGTGAGCAGTAAAGACATGAATTATTAAATAGACTCTAAGCAGAAAAGCTTCTTTGAAATTAAATTTTTTTGTTTGTAACAACTTTAAAGTCAACACAACTCTTTTCCAATTTAGGAATATTGCATACAGGTATCACTGTGTGAAAGCCAGATGAAACAAGCTTTGGAAACAAACATGGAAGCTTCATCACGTTGAACACCTTCTGCTGTTGAGAAAGTTTTCAGTACTTGTGTAAAAGTCAAAGATTCGCAGTTTATTAAGCATTTCATTCTTTGTGATACAATTTTCACAGAGAACTGAGAATGGCAGATAGGTGACAGATCTTATTCACTTTAAGTTTTGATCTTTCTCTATCAAATTAGCTTAGACAAGACAAAATAAGTCTTTCACTTCAGGAATCACAAGATCTTCTGCTCTACAAACTGATGCCAATAGAAATAATTCAGGTGACCAGAGGAATTCTGAGGTGTGGATTTGTCCACAAAGGCTTTAAGCACTTAACTGAACTAAAATAAGAGCCTTCTTTGCTTGGATCGTTTTTTAACAAAAATGGTTATTTTTTTTATTATTTTAACAAAAATGGTTATTTTAATCAGAAAGTGATTTGTACCTTATGTTTATTGGTGGAATCTTCATCTGAGGATATCTACCTCCTACTATTTACTTAAGACAATGAGACTCCAACATTAGGCACTTCAGATAAGGGTCTAAAATTAGGCTAAACTAAAATCTATATTGGATTTTAACAGTGTGAGGAAAAAGCTGGATAAATCAGATATGCACATCTTTTGTGGATGGTCTCAACTCCAGGATACTGCTGTTACTTTTAACATCAGTAATTCTGCAACACAGAGAAATGGATTTCTCCATTTTGAACAACAATGGATTTCTCTATTAAGAACAAAAATCTCATACAGAATACTCACGAGGAGTGTGCAATTGGTTTTGCATGACTGTTTTGTACTTCATACTTACCAAGTTGGCCATCACAATAGTATCAACCATGACAGGATTATTTTTTGTGCCCAGGGTGAACTGTAACCCTCGAGGAGGTTGTCCAGTTGTCACATCAAAGCAATGTCCTTCAAGCAATATGTATTCCAGTTCATATTCTGCTGTAACAGTCCCTTTTATCTGTGAAAGGAATATTTTACTAGATTACATCACTTAACTATGTGGAAAAAGTAACATTTTACACTGACAAGCGTGTTGTTTGGGATTTATCTCACCTAACTTCAACTGTCAAAAATAAGAGAAAGGCTCCTCCAGGGGGAACTTCTCGCTATGTTAAAATAGGTATCCAAGATAAAAAGGACAAATTTAGAAGAACCTTCTCTCCATAGACTATTGGGAAAGCTGAGACATCTCAGCTTTGGTAAGATAAATCCCAAACTTCACTTTTATGATACACCTTCCAAATTCACATAATTAAAAAAAAATCTAAACTAAAAATGGGTTAAATATTAAAATCTGTTTTTATCTATATTAATAAGCAGCAATATATTCAGGTTTACTTTAAGATATAATCAGGTTAATCCTATTTCTACCAAAAATACATAATAAAAAAGTAAAGAGAAATAGAAAAATAACACAACACACAGAATCCCTTTTTTAGGTGTTGTTTTTTTTTTTTAATCTCAAAAAACCTGCATACTTCCATAAACATTAAAAGCTCAACATAGCAGATAAAGCACTTTTATTTGTATTATGCATTCTGTGTTTCTTTTCACTGATTTCTTTAAAGACTCTTCTTTGAGAGAGAGAGAAAAAAAAAGAGGGAGAGAGAAAGCAAGAATGTGGAAAATCAGACAATGAAAATAAAAATGGTAAAATACTGACCAAATTATCAATTAGCACAGAAAGCATTTCTGGAAAACAGAGAAAAAAATCTCACAAGATTTCATTTTAGGTCAGAGGTTGGACTCGATGATATTGAGGTCTCTTCCAACCTAGACAATTCTGTGATTCTGTGATTCCTTTTCCCTCTTGAGGTTAAAGGTCCAATACAAGTTTTATAATGTTTACAAATTATTACTTACATCCTGTAAATGAATGTTATCAAGATCACAGGAACTGTTTACTGCTTCAACCAACCAGCTTTCAGGAGTGATCATGTTTAGAGTCAAAAGCAGTGATTCTGGCAATTCTAAGAATTTTGCCACAGGTTCAGAAGGAAGGTGTTTGTTGATCCCATACGTTAATTCTGGTTCCAGAACAAAACGATAGAAGCTGTTGAAAAAGAAGTGTTAAAAAAAAAGAGCTCCATGTTAACTAAGTATGAAGGCTGAGTTGCAGATACAATGTTCTTCCAATGTTCCTGCCTCCCTCCCTCCCTCCCTCTAGTGATATCCAAGCAAATGAGAAGAATCAGAACAGAGAAAGATGAGCACTGAAGATCTCCATCTTTCTCCATCATAATGAAAGTAGCAAGCTATTATTACTTCATATGGAAAAAAACACAAAACATTTAATTACTATGACAGTTGTTTTTTTAAAAAAAAGTAAAAAGGTAAGAAGAATGGAGTTTTCCCACAAAGTATTTGGACTAGGCTGTACATGGAGGCTTTTCAAATAAAAACACTGCTGTGAGAAAAACACAACCTGTCCTCAGGGCAGGTCCCAGAACACTTCTTCTTCTCACCTTTCCCAAGCTCCAAAACCTGGAAAGTGGCTAGCTTTAAAAGTGATTACAACAATGTTCACACAAGTTACTCTGAAGTCACACTCTTGCAATATAAGAGATGTGCATTCATTTTCTCTGAAGCTGAATAGAAACTAAGGCCTTCTGTCTTGTGGACAATTAATTCATTCTCTAGTCTACTGGATAAAGGGTAGACACTATCATCAGCTCTCATTGATGACAAGATTATAGGCAAAATTTCTGCCAAAGGGGTGGACAGCAGTGCTTAAATGTGTCTCTTAGAAGGAAAGAAGTCCTCTCTGGGGAGTTCACTTCAGTGTAAATGTCTGTAACTGAATTGGTGAACCCTGCTCTTTATAGCCAGTTAAGAGAAAATTCAATTTAAAGCTTTCTGGGTCCTTAATGAGTTAAAATGAATTCGCCAGTATAGACTGTACATTACTCAGACAAGTTTTATCTTTAAATTTAGTGTACTGAATCTGTAAAAATCAAGATGTGACCAAGATAGGTAGATAATCTCTACAATCGTCCACAGGCATGAAAGACTCTCTGCTGACTTCTACAGGGATTGTTTATGACAGGGGTATTTGAGGGACTAGATCACCCCTCTGTGATGCAATGTTTGATTTCTTAGAAATAGAAATTTTTCTAGACAATTACTTCAGTAACATTCAACTTTTATTCAAAAAAATAATGCAACAGAAGAAACCATATACATCACCCACTTTTTCTTTCTCAATGGAATATGTACAATTAAGGCTTTTTTTTCTTAATTCAAGTGAGATCATATACTTGTAAGAAAAGTTATGAACTATTCACCTCTTCAGTGGCACTTCTGACAGCTTAGATCTGCAGTTCAAAAACAACCTGAGTTTCATATTGACAATGTCTTTGAGTACCTACAGAAAAAAAAAAAATCTGCATAAAAAATGGTTCTTGATAATCATCAAACTTTGAAAATAAGCCAAAACTATCCTTGTGGCATCCTGTCATTTCTCAAGCTTCAGTAGAAATTTCACACATTTTAAAGTTCTAAATATATCTGTATATTACAGGATGTTGTCAGTTATTGCAAATAAAGACTTGACCTTTTTGAAAAGTGAATGATTTAGCACACAATATTCTTGATAGTCAAAATGTTAATGTTTTCTACCAGTGATACGGATTTTTAAAGAGCAGCCATCCTTATTTTCCAATGAATGAGTAAATTATGGTATCACTTTTCTCGTACTGTGTTTTCTGGAAGATTTTAAAGCCCTTTAAAGTAAGTACAACATCTGCCTTTGATCCAATAACCAATCTTAAAACAATGACCTTCAGTCTTACTAAAATTGCTGTACACAGTAAATCGGTGGATACAGTAAAGTTCATAAAACTCTTCTAATATTGTCAGTAATAGATTAATGGTATACTAAGCTATTCAATCAATTCCAAAACATTCAAGTTATTTAAACTCATTTCTACTTCTTTCTAAGTTTATTCACCTATTCATTTCTAAAATACTAGTTTTCTGGATGTTGTTATACAGGAGCTATAATACTAGAACAAGATTTTGTTCTTTGTGAGCAATCTATTTTGTTTAAAATTAACAAAATATTTAATATCTTTAAAGCACTCTTAAAAATCTTTACCAAGTTATCTTCACTTATGTGGTTTCTGATCAGAAGCGCTTATTTGAAAGTATAAAGCAACTGTGGCTACCTTGATGGATATTATCAGAAAAGCAAATAAGATATTAAAACCAAGTTTAAATACTGATACCACTAAGGCTAAAATTAGTATAATGGTAAGTAAATTAGGAACAAAGCAAGACAATGACCATCCTTAAATCTCTCTTTTATTATAAACAGTATTTTTCTTTCCTCAGTTCAACCCATAGCTGCGTATTCTTTACTATAGTGCTACAACTTTGCATAGCTGAAACATTGCTCACCGTTTGTCATTCTCATCCTTTGCCTCACCTGAATACCATCACCGAAAACACTATTGAGCAAAAAATGATGACTAGGGAATGGCATAAGGGTGAGAATAAGTGAAGAACCAGGAAATGAGAACCTGAAGAGCAATGCTACTTGTATTTATTCAAATCCTCATAAAGCTTTTAAGATTAACAAATTATTCTAGCATGAAAAAAGCTCAAGTAACTCTTTCCTTAGACAGAGGAAGCTTGAGGAAGAATTTCAGGGCAAAATAAGGTTTTAGATTTATTATAGGTATTGCCTAATATGCGCTTTTAAAAAGCAGAGGTATGTAACCATATTCCATCCATATATTCATACCTCAAGAGTAGTAATTCATAACATTAAAAGTAATGTTAAGCAGCAAATAACTGAGGAAAATTCTTCTCTGGTCAATGAATAAGAGGAAATCGGAAAGCCTCTGATATGGCAAGTTATTCAATGAATTCAGTCTGCTTACTTTAATTAAGAAAATGCAAAGAGCAGCCTGGGAATTTTGTTCTGGAAGTATTTCATACTGTAGCAAATAGCTGAATTATTTTAGTAAACATGCCTTGAAAATGATTCAAGCCCAGATTTTCTTTTGTATGTGCAGTCACTTTTCAAACACTTACCATCAGTTACCACAACTCATCCAAAAAGCATTAACTTGCTAAACCATGATTATTCAACTAATCACTTGGAACTGTGTGCAAACATCACCATAACATGAGACATCTACACTGAAAACAATCTCTTACAATAGAATCTGCAACAGAGCTGACAAAATGAAGAGAAAATGAACATATAAAACATGGAGCTAAATTAAAACCTGCAATTCCAAGTCTGAGTTTAATAGTCAGATTAATTAACACTGGAAAAGCTCAGTAAGAACTGTGATAGGCACCTAACCACTTAGCAATATTTAAATTAGGATTAGATTAAAGAAAAAATATCTATTTCAAATGCTAATTGATCAGAAGAGGTCCCATGACCCATGTTATATAGGAAATCAGACTTGATTATTAGAAGAGGCTCCCTTTGGAGATTTCTCCTCACTTTTGGAATGGAATAAGAGTTTCTCCCTGAAGACAGAATGAACAAATGAAAAAAAAAAAAAAAGGTAAAAGATAATTGACAGGAAAAAAGGGTGGATTTTTCACTTCACGTTTTTGAGGTCTTTGAATTCAGTAGCTACTATTACTTGAAGAAGAAAAAAAAAAAAGTAGTAGGATCTTAGCAGTTCATACTGCTGGAGCCAAGCAGTTAAGCTAGGAGACAGGTATTTTGTTCAGTGGCTCTGAACAAACAGAATATGTAACATATTTTTTCAGCTGTTTTTGGTGAACCATGAGAAAAAAAACATTCAATTTTGTCTTCATTTTTAGAAGAAGCAATTTCTACTTTTTTCACATCACCTTTGGGACCACCTTCATAAGTTAGGACTAGTTAGTTGCTCCATGTACTCTGCTGAGAACTGATGTGGTCCAACCCTGGTGAAGTTAACACTGGTATTTAAAAATCTACTATAGACACTGACTGTCGCCTTGTATGCTAATATTTGATGTTGAAGTCTGTGACAAAACTTTTTAAAAAAGGCAAAACACTATTTCTATGGAAAATTCTGAAGTTCTACCTGACTCCCTCTGGAGAGGATACAGAGAAGTTCTTATGATACAATCTGATATATATTAAAAAAAACAAACAACAACAACAGACAGAAGCCCTGACTCTGCTCTAACTCATTCATGCTCCAACTCATACCTTGCCCCTGGCCTTGAATTGCCATTTTTTGATACTAAGCAGTAAAGTTATTTTACTGCTTACCTATAGCTGTTTATACCTTCTCAATTTCAGTGCCATTTAATATGAGTAGTTTATCATTTATATTTCAAAAAATATTACCAAAACTCGTATTTGAAATGACTAATAAGGGACAAAAGTAATATAATAGCAAGTTTTCATCAGAGCAAAAAATTAAAGTGTGACACATTCAACAATGACTGAGGGAAGAATCATGCTCCTTGCTGTGGCAGTTGCTACATAAATTTTGCATTATGAATAGGTACCATCCCAAAATACTGGGCACTAGTCCACTTCTGTCACTCAAAAAAAAAGATTCTTTAAATATAAATATATTCTGGTACTGAAAGCTTACAGTATTTATGTCATCTATATCACAGAATCACAAGATGGCTGAGGCTGGAAGGCACCTCTGGAGGCCATCTGGTCCAACCCCTGCTCCAGCAGGGCCACCCAGAGCAGGCTGCCCAGGACCACCTCCAGGTGGCTTCTGAAGGTCTCCAAGGAGGAGACCCTGCAGCCTCTCCGGGCAACCTGTGCCAGTGCTCTGACACCCGCACAGCACAGAAATGCTGCCTGGTGTTCAGAGAGAGCCTCCTGGGTGCCAGTTTGTGCCCATTGCATCTTGTCCTGGCACTGGGCACCACCAGAAAGAGCCTGGCTCTGCCCTCTTCGCACCCTCCCCTTCAGGTATTTGTATACATTGACGAGATCCCTCCTGAACTTCCTCTTCTCCAGGATGAACAGTTCCAACTTTCTCAGCCTATATATAACAACATAATCAGAGAGGCATCCATTCAGAAACTTTGAGTTTGGGGCTTGCTGTATACGTAAGCATGCTTTGTCAAAAATTCTTCATGAATATTTCTACACTGGTAGCCTTTCAAGATAATACAAATTAAAAGAAAAAAAATCAAGTTAATTTATTTTTAATTAAAAAAAATCATTTGAAAGTAAGTTTCATCTGCATTAAAATATTTCTGATTTTTTTAGTTTCAATAGCATTTCATTATTCTCTCTGAAAGGTTGGCAAGCTGAGTAAGACTAGAGCTCCTATGAATCAAGTAGCATCTACGATGGCTGAACAGATTGGTACACCATGGGAGTCATTTGCCTAGACGTGCATTAAGGAAGATATTGTTCATTAGGGAATTTGCTGCACTAAGAGAAATGAAGGCTTCTGATCACAGCTAAAAAGACCTTGAGGAAACTTACTAGAAAATGAACTTGAAATGGAATGGAGAGAGTTTCCTGTCAATTCCAAAACCAAAACATTTTCATTTGGTAGGATCAACATTTCATTTTAATAGAGAATGGTGAAATGAAAGATCTGATTCTAGAGAAAAAAAAAAAAAAGCTAGTATTTAAGAGTCTCAAAACAAACAGAAGCTTGCAGTATGAGGATTTTCATGAAATTTTTAAATTTCGTACTTTGTTTCACTATTATGTACGGAGAGTGACTGGATGCCTTACCATTCTACACAAAAGGCATAAAAGGGTATGAAAATGGGGGGGAAAAAGTGATGTAAGAATTTATGAAACTTCCATAATTACTGCAGAGAAAAAGATAAAACAGGATGCAGCAAAAATCAAGTAAAGGGCTTCAGAATTCTAACGGACCATAAAAAGAAGACAAAATTTACATTTTTATGGGAAACTATAAAGGAACCTGAGGCAGAGTGATATTCTGCAGCTAGTGAAAGAAGAAAATCATTTCATGAGCTATGTTTTTAGGACAGTCTCTCTTTACATGATCAATAGCTACACACAATGGAAGACTTCTAGATATACCTGGTAACATTAATCAATGGAGAAATACCCTTCCAAGAGCTGAAAGGTTTATAGTCCAATCTTCTTATGATGATATTACGGGTCAGATTTAGACCACCTCATTTAGGTACATTGGAAAACTAAGGTGGTTCGGCATAATGGAAAGAAGCATATGCCTTGTAAGATTTTGAGATGGGAGATCCTCTCCCTCTACATTACGCATACTCCTCCTTTCTTTCTATTGACTGTAAAAAGCATTTATGGACTCACTTCTAAGAGGACTGGTTCATAGGGCATCTCAATTTTAATTGCAAATAAGGTACTTACAATGATGAATTAGATCATCCCCAACTTTTTAGTATTAATTTAAATAACCAAGTAGATATTTAAAAAATACCTAAATTCGGTTTACCTCCTTACTACACTTTACATGAAAATAAGAGGTTTAGTACAAATTAAACTGCAAATATGCAAATTAAAAGAAATGACCACCATCTTACAATCAATAAATGAGCCATCTTCTGTGCTTCTCTTGTCAATGGATCAACAATAGCAATGACATCATAGAATGGTTCATTCTCTTGGGGATCGACTTTTACTACGCTGTTAAAAAAAAAAACAAAAAACAATTAATAAATAAGTGAGAACTCCAAATTCAGTTTATAGAAATAACAAACATTTTTAGGCACAAATCTGTAATATAAGAGCCACTTCAGATTTCACTGCTTATGAAGATATTTTCCTCATTTCCTCAGTAATCACTTTTGTCCCCTGTGATATCACTAGAAAAGCCAAACATGAACAGCAATTAAAATTTGGCATTAATGTACATAGTTCCATACTGGTTATCAGTTAAATATATGCTTAATTACACAATCAACAAAATAAAAGAAAAACAGAGAGCAAAATTCAAAAAAGGGCCTTCATTTCCTTTCAATTTCCTTCAGTGACATTTACTCTTTCTTTACTGATATCTACAACTATCAGATTTGACAAGTGCCAATGGTGACACATTTTTAAAAGAACAGTGCAACTGAAAAATGTGAAAGTTGATAAGACGGATTAGTTTTATGCATTACAGAAGATAATTTAGTTTCATTAGAAGTCAAGGAGACTGTGGTTAAACTAATCTGGTTGTACAGGAAGAAAAAAATAGTAAACCTCACTGAGAAAAAAATAATGTGCTGTAAATACAGAAAATGGTTTTCGAGAAAAAGTTTACTTAGAAATGCGATTAGT
Source organism: Anas acuta (assembly GCF_963932015.1). NCBI lineage: Eukaryota > Metazoa > Chordata > Aves > Anseriformes > Anatidae > Anas > Anas acuta. Next base: position 53,535,079 of record NC_088979.1, read on the forward strand.
GTTAGCGAGGTCATACTCCCTCCAGTACAGCTGTCCACGTTATTAGTAAAACCTTGGAAAAGGTGTTAGCCACTTAAAATAGGCTACTGATATCACTGTTTGTCTTTCCAACAACTAGTAGAGGCAGGGCAAGCACAGCAGCACAGCATGCTAGAACAGTTTTGCAAATAGAAACAAGTAAGGATTTGGAAATAATGTTACCCTAATTTTAATTTTGATAGTGGTTTTCGAGCACATGTCTTTTAAAGAATGTGCCTGCCTTTGCTCCAGAAAGCTTGCCCCAGCTATGCTTAAATTAAAAATGGCTACTATCAGCGTCCATTACAAAGACAGGATTCATAGAGGTACGTCCTAGTATTTTAGGTCTCAATAACAATGACAACAAAAGAAGGTGCTTGTAGCATATTCACTTTTTAAATCTAGGATCAGAAAAACAAGGATTCAACATACATAAGTAAACTAATGACACTAGTATGAGCCTGGCAAGTGTAAATCTGTCTGCTCAAGACAGTCTGCTCAGTTTTTTTTAAGGAATTAGGTGCCATTGAGCCAAATCAATTTGCATTTGAATGTAATCTGGTTGTATTTTAGAGTCTAATCTTACTGTATTTTAGGGTCAAGCTAAGAACAGGAGTCAAGAGTGACGCTGCTAATCCACAAATTGTTTTACATGTGTGCATTAGCCTTGCCAAGAGTACTCAGGACTAACAACTGAATAAGCTCATATCGTAGTTCCACATTAATGAAAATTAATGGGGGCTTCATTTACTTCTGATCTGTGCAATTGCCTATTACATTTGATAAATGTGAAGTATGGACTCCAAGTTTTCTAACCAGATAAGCGCTTCTATTCACACCTGTTGTAATCACTCTTTCTTCAATAATGGCTAAGCCTGGAAAACCATTCGGTATTACTAATTCATCTATTAAAAGACAGGTAAAAAATGCATTACACTAGATCAGACGAACAGATTGCTCATACTATCAAAAACTTGTAAAACTGGAACGCTTATTGAAGTTTCCAAAAACTGAATGTAACAATCAGTATATTATAATTTTAATATGAAAATACTGTGGGTCCATTACCATGACAGACAGAACTCACCTGTGCTGTTCCTTGAGTAATTCAGCATCTTGCCTCACCTCTGTTTTAGGCAACGATGACAGTAGTGCATCTATTTTCATAATGAAATCACTGCCACTATATTAAATAAAACACATGCAAGTCACAATGATTTTCATTAGAAAAGGAGTAAAGCTTTTGCATTTTAGTCTATCTACACAAGGAATATTTTAAAAGCCCACATCCCAAATTTGGATTCTAAAAGATTATCACCTAGAGATTTTGTAGCTTTGAGTAAAACACTTGGTATGACAGTGACAAAGAACCACTACCACCTTAGACTTTGGGAATTGTATGCTTCTTAAAATGAAGCAATGCAGAACCAGCAGAATTTACATTCACTGTCACAGTTTGCATAGTACAATCTGCTGATATGTAGAACTCTTTTTTTTTTTTCCCTTTGTAACAACATGTAGGAACATACATAAGTGAAGAAAGCTTTTAGTTTACTGGCAACATTTTTTTTTTATTTCTTCTTGGAATCTCCTTAAAAATCTCAGCAGTTCTCTTTCAGTGTCACTGAGTCTTAATATTTGATTAAATATGTTTTGCCTTTCACTACTTATCTCCTTGATAATTCTACTTCTTCGTGATTTTTTCTTCTGGTAGGTACTCTCTCAGTTGTGCCAGTCCTTCCAGATAGCAGAAATGATGCTCAGACACAAAAATCAATAAATATTTCTCCACAGTTTGGCTTGTAAAATAACATAATCGTGCTCTCTTCTTTGTACGCAAATTGGATGCTTAGATTAGAGGCTGTCTGGAAGTCATCTTTATACTTACTTCTTCAGTCAACAGATGTGTGAATACTGTCTAACAGGGTGTCAGAGCACCACATTTGTCCATGCCACTACGGGCTCCTTTTCTAATGATTCCCAAAGACAATGCAATTTCTTACTTCAACTATCAATACTCACGTATTACTGTGTTTTTAAGATACACTGGATTTTATTGAGCTTATTATTTTTTATTCAAGTAACCAAAAGCTAGTAGGAATTGTTTACAGCTAGCTGTACTCATCTCTTGGCTGTAAGTAGAATGTAGATAAAGTATTTGGAGTAATTTAGCAGAACTAAACACATTATGAGACAGGTTGGAGAGGATAAGATTCTTTGGATCAGCAGTAATCTCTTAGGCCTTGACCTCACACACACAACCAGTGACAAAGAGGTGCATGCCTCTTGAGAAACACGGGGCCTTTTTTTCTGCTCTGCATTGTAACAAGGAGGTACCAAAGAGGTTGTCAGCAGCAGGGTAAATGACATGCAGCTGAAAACCAACATACAGTTTTCTATTACATATATAAACTATATGTTGCAAAGCGTAATTGGCCAAGCATAAAGGTGATACAAAATTCAGTGGATATGACATTTCCTCTAGAAAACAGTACTGTCTTAAAACATCAATTGCTTGAATAGGTAAGTATACCAAGTATGTAACAAAAATGCAAAAAAGAAAATGAAGGACCCTTAAAATCGTCTGCACAGACGTACTCACATGCTAAGTGAGAGGACAGCAAATAGCTAGCATAGAATATGTCTCTATGGTATAGAAATACAGCATCGAAACAACAAACACTTCAGCTAAGTGCAGATACAATATATATGTGAGTATACAGTATGAAGAGTAGTATGACCAAATATTTGAATTTTTGTTCATATTCCACATGCAAAAGGATTACTAATTTGTTACTGTCAGTAAACAAAGCACTTTATCATACGTTTGGACAATAAAGACGCAAAACCTGAAATAATTTTACCTTTTAGTGCTGATTCCCATTTCTTTGACAATAGCTTTAATCTTCTCTGCTGAGGTACTGTATGTTATTTTTTCTAACAAATTAAAGTCTTCTGCATAGAATTCATCTTTATCTAAAGGACCCAGTATCTTGAAGAAAAAATGATATTAATAAGCATAGAATTTCCTAATCATGTTTCTTTTGTAAACAAAAATATATTAATATTTTAAATGAATGCAAAACATCCACTAGGCAAACTCCTAGCCCTATATACATCATTATTATTAACTATATAGTACTAGACTGTATAGTAACTATACAGGATTAGGTTTTTACAGCTAACTCACAAAGAACAGTTGCAGTGGAAATATCCATTACATTTTTCATTATACATACCTATGTCAAGGCGTACACTGTTCAGAAATAATAGATCTAAGTTTAAGAAAAAGCTCTGTTTGGTACATTGTTTTAGACTGAAATTCAAACTACTGTCTTCCTACCACACTCTTTAGATGTTTAATTCTGTGAACACAACCTTAACTTCTCAAGGCTTCTCAGATGAGGATGAATGGATAAAAAGTAATACAAGAGCAAAGGACAATGAATGCAGGATACCAGAGACTAGAAACATAACTTTTTTTTTTTTTTTTTTGGGTGTCTGAAGCAAAAGAAAGTCCTAGAAAATTGATTTGAGGATTTTATTGGAATTTCTTACTCATAGTCTACCAGGCTAAACTGACACAGCTGTCAAGAGGGGATAGTGTTTCCAGGATGTAGAATGTCAGGATGTAATCTTGGCACTGACAGCCTCTCTCTCAAAATTCAACTATTTCCTAGAAATGAGAGGTCATCTAACTCAATTCCACTTTTGAATCTTTTATTAGTACTAATGATGCATGAAATAGAGAAAAACACAGTGTGATTATGAAACACCATGCTACTTTTGAAGAAGTCCCAATTAGAAAAAAAATTCTTTGCTCATAAACACAAAACTCCAATGATGAAATAGCAAAGATACAAATGAAGGATATCGCATGCATTTTTAAAAAGTAATCTTCTAACGTGAAAACACACTTTCAGCAAAGCATTTCCTCAGCACTTACTATAGGACATTAATTGAGCTTTTTTAGGCAAGGAAATCAGTAATAGCCTTTCGTTTATAAAATAACATTGCAACTTTAGTTTTATTATTATTATTAAGACAGAAAAAAACAACACAATTCTTTTGTTCTTCATCAATAAAAAGAGTTTATGTGGCTTCATTAGTATTATTTCAGTAGAAACCATTTAGGACACAACAAGAGTAGCTAAGTACAGATTAAGAGCTTCCAGAAGTGAAATGCCAGCATATTATCCCTACTTCTTTCTAATGGTGGAGCAATTAAGAGAAGACTTAACTCAGAGAGTAGTTTGTATAAGTTGTATTTATAATGTAAGGTATTGAATGTCATTAGCAAATACTAAATATTAAACCCGAAATTTTATTTTCAATCACAGTTCACCTCTAGCCAAACTGTAGTAATGCCTATTGGTTTCAGAATATACTTACTAGAAATTTAAAGAACAAAACTATTACGCTTTTATTTGAATAGTAAGACTATAGAACAATGTAATGTTTATAAACAGTTGGCTTCTTTCCTAAAAGAGAAGAGCTTGAAAATACCACTCTAGTCAATGTAACTTGATTTAGTTTATCCTACACCAAGTATGTGAAATATGTAACTTCAGGATCAAAATTTAGTCTTAAACATCATTAATAATACATCAAATGCTAGCCTATTTAAAGAATTTTGTCTATCATTTCATCAGAGTTTCTCTGAAATAGCTGTGGAAATGACGTGAGTACACATGGAATTGAGCTAATAAACAAATTACGAGGAAAGCAAAATAGAAAATAAACAAGGCAAACGTTCATACCATTCTCTGCCAACAAGCTGAAAAAAGCGAGAAATTATTATCATGCATTTTCTTTAGCCTGAAACTGAAGTTCCGAGAAATAAAAAGTAACTACAAAAAGACTGAGAGATGACAACTTCTTACCTTGCCATTGCTCATAACAGCCATTTGCCCAGGAAGCAGCTTAAGAACCTCCTGGCAGAACATCTGGTGGGTTTTAATTATATCCACTCCTAAAGTGTTGTACTTCTTCTCAAAAGTATCATCATCCATGCCCTAAAGCAAAGACAAAGTATGAGACAGTGAAATGGTTCAGCAAAAATAAATATTGTAACAGCTGAAGTAAGCAAAGACTTTCTGCAAGTTACACGGTAACCAAAAATCAAAATAAAGCCACCTCAGATTCAGTTTAAGTATATGCTATTGGTATGGAGCCACAGTCTCCCAACTAGATAGTGTGCTGTTCTTCACCCTTGAACAACTGTTAACAACCAGGAGAGGAAAGCTATGCCTGAAGGTAAATACTTTTTCTAAGATCCAGAGCACAACTGAAGGAAAAACAGCATTCTCAAGAATGCAGTTCCTCTTTTCCTTTAGGAAAAAAAAAAAGTATAAAAAATCATATTACTCTAAAAACTATCATTTAAATATGGTAAATCAATACAACTGACACATGTTTTAGGGAAGTCAACAACATTGAGCAAGACACATGACAAATCAATGTTTAAAGTGGAAAAAAGTGCTGGAACTTTGCCATGCTTACAACGATGCAGCAGGTTTTGATGCTGTCAAAATTATCCTGCTATACTAAACTGTACTGATATATATTTCCCAGTTAGAAGTATGCACACTAAGTAAACAGATTAATTCAGAAACAATTTACATAACAAAATAAAAACCAAAACAGAAATAATAACGCATACACTGCCTAATTAGCTACTTCTATGTCTTTCAAAATTTACTAAATGATAAGAGTACGATCAAAAACAATTAACTAATTCATTTTGTAAAAATGGTGCCAGAGTTCTCCTAGTCTTCCAAATCTTATTTAAAAATACTAAATTTTACAGCTTCTTCTGAAACCAAAACTGAAATTTGCAGCAGATATTTAGTAACTCAGATTTATTCTATATGCAAAGTCAGCAACAACTATATTTTAAACCAATGTATTTTCACAGAAACATACCAAAAAGAGTTGGCTAGAAGTATACAATACTCATTAATCTCAACTGCTTCAGTCTGCACCTTTTACTGTTCACAACCACAACAGGTAAAAACAGTTATTTCTGAAGTCTTAATTCTTGACAAACATTGAAACGGTAATTTTAATGAAGAGTGAGCTTTAAAATAATAATTAAAAAATAAACTATTTTGGTCTCAATAATTTGTTATCGATACTCTATATTTTTCAGTACTTTTACATTTTCTTTCTTTACTTTAGAGAAATTGTCTATTCTTCATCACTTAAAGATTGTCAAATATTCCAAATCTGCTGGCCCAGAAACTGTGTGTTAAAAACTTCATAGCATTTGGCCAAACACTGTTCCTCTCAACTGCGTCTCCTTAGAATAAAAAATATGTACAATAAAAAATAAAGTACCCAATTTAGTTTGCACTCACCGGGACAAGGAATTTAACAATTTTAGTTCCAGCAGCAAGGGATTTTGCTGTCTCTTCCTTAGTGAGTTTATTTAGGAAACTTTTTAAGCTGCTGTTGTTTTGTGTTAGAAAAGCTGCCAAAATTCCTCTTGCAATGGCTGTGTTATCTTCCTTTATTTTTGATGAAGGATTGTTCAAAATTCCAACTCGTGTATGACTGCTTGTTTTCTGCAAAGAAAAATACAGAATAATACACAATTTTACATTTACATCTGCTGATACCTAATGTATGCATATTTATTGTAGCTCTGTGAAATATCTTTGTATTTATTTTTTTGCAGCTATTTGTCTTCAGAAAATACACATGAATGCCTAATTCAAAACTTCAACTAGCAGCAAAAATGCTATTAGTAAGGATTTATAATACATTTTAAATAAAGATTTTTTTTTTTGACAGAATAATTACTTTGAGCATTCTGCAGAGGTGCATTTTTAACAAAGTACATATACAAGTATTCATTTACAGATTTCAGGATTGTTTTTGTAGATGTGCTTTTCCATTTTTTTTTTTCAAAAAATATCAAACTGAGCATATAATAGATACAAGAAAATTTATCCACTTATCACTTTAATCTTAATCAGCAGGAAACTCTTTCACTTGCTAAAATCAGTGATGACACTTAAATCTTAGTATGAGAGATTGATGATTCTTGGATAGGACCAAATAGTGTCACTAAATGAAGAAAAGGTAAATGGACTCTATTGCAATAAAGAATACAACACTAAGGGATGAAATCAGTGGTATTCAACATACTTAAACTGCAGAATTTAAACTGCAGCTCTTAATAAAAGTGGGTTGGCTTTTTTTAAACACTTTTTTGAAAAGCCTGAAAATGCGTTCTTTAAACTGAGAAGGGTGTTACAGAATCATCTAGGTTGGAAGAGGCCTCCAAGATCATTGAGTCCAACCTCTGACCTAACACGAACAGTCCTCCATTAACCCATATCCCTAAACTCTACATCTAAACATCTTTTAAAGACCTCCAGGGATGGTGACTCCACCACTTCCCTGGGCAGCCCATTCCAGTGCCAAACAACCCTTTCAGTAAAGAAGTTCTTCCTAATATCCAACCTAAACCTCCCGTGTTCTCACTGGAAAGAGGACAAGCTGCATAGTATGCTACATTAGGAGATGGGCAACAAGCCAACCAAGGCAAGTTATTCTTCCCCTCTACTTGGTGCTTGTGGGGCTGCACTTGGACTGCTGTTCCTGGCTTTGCCTCCCCAGAGCAGTAAGGGTGCCGAGATACTGGAGAGGTCTCAGCCAGCCAAGACATCTCTAGTTTTCTCAAGTTAAGTTAAAATATACTAATAGTATTCAAAATCATACTATTATATATTAGCTGGAATACTTGTAGTTAAATTGAATTTCCTTTGACCACTTCCCCTCACAGAAACCTTGCACACTTCATGCACAAGTGTTTATGCCACTTCTACATCTAATGGAAATTCTGCTTTTCTAGACCCAGACCCAAGAGATGAAAGGGAGTGGAAATGGGTAGATTATCTATATGCAAATTAATGGACTTTGAAAAAACAGTGTTTTTTTCTTTTTGTCACGAAATTTTGAAAAATTACTAGACCAAGCCGTAGAGAGGGCAATGAGGTTTATCCATATCAAATCTATGAATAAGAATGAAGATAATCAATTAAACTGCTATTTCATAGAAGATGCAACAAACCTTGTTCAGAAAAGCTTTACTAGTGATTTTCCTAAATTGCCACTATCACATGGGGACTTGCCCAGACAGTTCTCACCTCCTAGAGTTAGGAACTACGCTATGTTTTCCTCACTGAAGAGGGAAGGATGTGAAACTACAGAGGGAATACATCTGTCAATGTTGAGCTGCAGATCTAGCAGTCAGAGAAATGAAAGGTTTTTCTTTAACAGAGACTTACAATGAATATTCATCTCTGCAGCTTAAGTGTCTTTTTAGGACATACTTGGTATCACACACTCCCTGTAATATATCAACTTTATAATTTCCTTAAGGTGTTTCCAGTTTCACTCCTGATAAGTAAATCTAGGTATTTTCCCAGTGTCAGTCTATAATTACTCTTCTAAACACCCCCAAATTGAGCTTTTTGTAATTTACACTCACATGGCATTTGCTTTTATACTTTAAACCCTATTATTAATACCAAAGAACTTAAAAAGAAGTAAACTTGTAAACGATTCTCCTACAAATAATTACAAAAGTAATTATCAGTATATTAAATATAATAAACTTTTAGTCCGACTCAGAAGTATACAAATAGCATAGGAAAAAACAGTCACTTCATGGCCATGACTGTGCCATATGATACAGGAGAGCACTGCATAATGGTTCATGTGACCTAACTTCCCTGATCACAGGAAGAACGCCTGTAATTGGGATGAAATTCACCCTTTTAATGCACAACAGCATAGTTTGTCTCCTGCTTCAGAAGTCCATGAACCAAATTATTATTTACAGGCCCGTAAGATGTCAGAACCACAGGAGAGTAGAGCAAAACAAATCCACAGTCTCCTAAGTCTGAACCTGACCTGAGACCATTTAAGAATATAATTTTTGAATGCGCACAATGTTGGTAAGAACATATTCATAATAATTAAAAATACATTTTTAAAAATAAAATCTGCTAGAAGCTCACCAGGTGTTTCAAGGCGTTAGAAAGCAGTCGTCTCCCAGCTGGCTTATCAAAATCAGCAATAACCCAGACAGTAACAGCATATAATGCATCTTCATCTGAAAATTAAAGATAATCCTGCTTTACACTCTGGAGAATCTTCTCATGAATAATAAATAATGAATCTGCTCAAGACTTTGAAGTTTGTGTATATTTGACTGCTGACTTCAACTGTAGGTCTAATTTTTGCCACATCAGTATCTTTTGCCTTCTGATTTGAAATAAAATTCTTAGGAGGTACTTTATCCTATTAATATGAGAGAGCTGCTAAAATAGGTGATCTGTTCTCGTACATGGAAACACAGTGTCTCTAAATAATAAACTAGTTCCATTTAACAAAAACTGCTTTGTCAGAGGTTTCTCATGAACATTTGATGGGGTTTGGTCATAAAGCCAGACATGAAAATAAGTAGTTACAAGAAAGCATGAGTTTGGTTACCTACATTCCCCAAGAGCAAAGGGAGAGTCCTTCAAGCAGGGTAAAAATTATTTCTGGACACAAATGTGAGTATATCCTATACAGCTCAAAGAAAACAAACTATCATATAGCTGTATATTCAGATTTTTTTTCTTTTTCCTGGTCTATAGTCTCTTGTTCTTTGTTCTTCATAGAAGGGCAATGGTTCACAAAAAAATCTGCAAAATTGTCTTCAGGAGTGTATCAGTCTCAGGTGTATCATATGTTCCCTAAAAGGTGATATGCTTAGACTGGAATTTTACAAGGTTCTAGTGAGATTCTAGGAAGAAGTTGTGGTTCAGCTTTGTTGAAGTCTGGAAAAACACACTGGTGACAGAGATCTGAAACATAGATTCCAGCTTACAGTTTATGGGTTTTACACAAGAGATCTGAATCTTTGCACTGAGCCAACAGATTGAAAAGCAGTTATAATTTGACAGCTAGCTTTGTATGTACCTCTGGCTGTAGATGGAGAATCAAATAGAGTTAGAGTTGAATTTTATTCTTAAGAAATGTTAAATATACTTTTTCTGATAGTGCAATAAATGAAAACCATTTTAGCACCACATAATAATTACTGAAAGAATAGAACTTTGCTAACTGGATCATCTGTCCCTAGATGGGATGATGTAAATCAGCAGTGGTTAACTGTCTACTCCAAGATGTTAACATGATACAGACTAATGCAAAATTCTGTGCAGTTTTATGCCCCCAGAATTTCTTCTAACTCAGAGGGAAAGTACCTGCATATGCAATTCAAGTGCATTACATCAAAAATATTTTAAGTACAAAAAAGCATGAGTTTTATCATGATAACATGTATAAAATGAGTGATAATCCATTGGTATATGTATTTTTTCCTTTTCTATAGAAAAAGCTTCAAAGATCAAAATTAAATAATGCAACTAGAGGAAAAACAAACTGTATGTTAGCAAATAGAAATTAAAATGAATTATCCCTTCAACTGTAGAAGTGCCTAATTCTGATATAGATATTATAAAGAATTCAGAGTCTTCACTTTATAATACTGCAACTAAGAACAATTTGAAAACTTAATATACTCTCTATATCATCTTCAAGTAAAACCATACCAGTATGAAAACCGAGTCTGCTTTAGAAACTGTAGAAGTCTTTCAAAAACTTTTTAGCTTCATGTCTATGAAACAAAAACAACCAGTCACCTAACTAACAAGTGGATAAAATTATTCTGATAAGAAGATAGGGAGATTTCCCAGAAACTGGTAAGTGGGTATGTGTCTATGCATATGTGTGTGGTGTGTGTACACGTGCACAGGTATGCAGATGTCTGGAACTTTTCCAGTTTCTGATGCTTCAGCAGCAGGCTTTTTAAAATGACTTAATGACAATCATCTGATTTCTACCAAATCTGAAACAATTACCATATTTTTATAATTTACCTTTATAATACTATGGTATGATTTGGCCCCTGAAAGGAGCATATACATAATACATATATACATATAACATACAACCCATATGCAAAATAAATATACCCTTTCTTGTTAAATACTTCATGTTGTCCGAAATTACAGCACTTTTATCTTGTGAGTCCAAAAAGGAGAAGGTAGAGAAGTCCTGCACATCAAATGGAACTGCAAAATGTAAAACAGGATATGTTAGATGTAAAAAAGAAAAATAGTAAGTAACAGTCAATCTGAGAAAAATAGTTACCAGATGTGGATCTGAAATGGATGTATCTTCTTTCTGCTCCAAGAATAGTGGGGTTTATACGGGGAACTACATTTTTCTGATCCATAAGAAAATCTATTGCATTTATATGATCGTTTAACAAACCCTGTAGGAAGATAACACATAAATACATCAGTACTCCTATAGTTCCAAGACAAACAAAGACCAAGTATTTATACCATCTTTCAATTGAGCTTAAAGCTTATCTAAAAGCTATGGGCAATTTCTGGTCAAAAATGTATAAATATCACACAGTATTTCAAAATACCACATGCACATTTTTCAATTAACAAATACAACACACTCTCAGATTCTGGTTGAGAAATTCTGTATGATTTATGTATGCTTAGTTGTTCCTTAAATCTGTATGATCTAAATAAACCGTTTAAAAATCATGACCGCAAATTAATAACAATAAAAATAAAATAAAATAACAATGTAGTTCCAATTGACATATTATTAACTTCAACCTATTTCATTATAAATAATACAATTTATAAACATGACTCAAACAATCCACTGCCAAATATTTCATCTTGTTTTCGTTCTGAAATTTTAAACATACCATGAACACTGCCCTCTGGAAGAACCCGGTGGCATCAATAATCTTCTGAAGAATAACTGTTTCTAACTCTGCAGCATCCATCTCTTCTCTGTTAAAGGGCACACCATTAAACAGAGCTTGAGGCAATGGACCCAGGCCGGTCTTCTTATAAAAGGTTGCTCCTGCCTGATCATATCAGAAATATCACAGAATTAAATGGACTGTGGCTAACTGTAGCAAAAAATGAAACTAATGTCAAGAGACAATGAACTCTAATCTCCAAGTACTATTCACTGTCACACATTCTCACAAATAGTGGGGACAAAATAGGAAATATGTGGAAAACAAACAGGACACATTGGAGTCAGTCCGCAAACAGAAGGGCAAAACAATTTATTGATCTCTATATGGGTTTTTAAACTTTTGCTTTATCATCTTGCTGAAAAATAGTATTTTATTTTGCTTAATATTCTTAGTTAAAAAAAGCAAATAGGGCGCTTGTAGAGGGGGCTTAGACCTTGATGGGTCTAAATCTATCTTTCTTCCTCTAATATTCTCCATGAGAAACTTTCATTCACTAAGCAGAGACAGCTCTTTCTAGAAGAGATTCAAACTGCCTTTCAAGGCCAGGCTGGATGGGGCCTTGGCCAACTTGGTCTGGTGGGAGATGTCCCTGTCCATGGCAGGGGTTGGAGCTGGGTGATCTTTAAGGTCTCTTCCAAACAAAGATATTCTGTGATCCTGTATGGAAGGCTCTATGCATGTCCGTGTTGTGAGGAACAACCAGTACAAGGCAAACAGCGCCTTTTTTTGCCACCCAGATGTACCTTGTTGACTGGATATAATACACGTTATACAAAGAAATGTAAAAAGAAATAAGTAAAGTGAATGGCGTGTGTCAGAAACACACATTTTTGTAGACAGCAGGGCTGAAGATACATGAAGAAAAACAGTACTTTTATCATTTTTCAGCAGAAAATCATCAATATAATCAACTATTTATAAAACGTCTTCTCTTTAAATCAAAATACACTGCTGACTTTCCCAAAGGAAACTGTAACCAGAAAGCACAATTAAAGGAAACAATGATTTGCATAGAGGACAGGCTTCTGCTCCTCAGGCAAGAACATACAGGTAAACAATTTCTGAAGTGTGACAGAGCCCCTTCGCCATGCTTGTTAGAAATAAACTTGTGCTCCTGAAAGCAACTGGCAGCAGTAAATTTTAATAGTGAGAGGTGTAAAACAGAAACTCTTTCAGCATTTCCACTAGTAATTGAATAATTGCTGAAGAAAAAATTAACTTAAGAAAAATTTAACTTAAGAAGAAAAATTTAACTTAAAGATACTGTTTTTACTTGCTTTAATATTTAGTAACCTTTCAGCTTAGGAAATGCAGGAACTTAACTGTACTGCAGTATTTCTAACCATTTTGCTTTCAGCTTACCTTCCTCCCTTCATCATATTCAGAATGAACACCTAGGATGCTCTGAACATCAGCATAGGGGTATTCATTTCTAAGAACTTTTTTCACATGATTAACTGTTAGAACATTTCCATCTTTCACTTCGTGATACACCTGTAAAAAATTAGAAAAAAAAAAGAGTAATAATAAAATTCAGAAAAGTAAACAAAAATGTTAAAAATTCCCATTTTTGTAGTGTTCTAGTAATTTTTATATTGGTATAATATCACATTGCTTTTATTACTACACTGCAATCTTTATATTCCTTTAGTAATTACCACCATCACACATATGCACAATTTTTCATTGGAGCACTATTCTGATTAAACTACTATTATACCTTTAGTCTAAATCTGAAGTGGCAAAGGAAATACACTTATGTGAGCTGAATGTGAAATGTTATATCTCTCCACTGATTGGAGAAGGGATCTGAATTCTTAATATAGACTGCCTAACCATGGTTAGTTCCCTGAACCTATATGGGGTGAATCCAAGCCTAAATCAGTGATATTTCTTCCTACAATGATAATCTGAATTTATATGGGATGAATCCAAGCCTGAATAAGTAACTGATGCCTTTTCCTAGAATGACACTTTTTTCGTACCAATGCTATTTGATTTCATAGCATGAAATTTTATTACTTTCATCAAACATATAAAATAAATCTGAATGAAGAAATTATTCTAATTTCTTTTCAAATGAAATCAGTACAGTACATTTATCTCTATAGCTCTGAATATCTCAAAACTGTATCTGATTGATATACTGTATCTTGTTTTTGTCTTTTAATTGTATTTATTATCCCCTCCTTTTTATATTATGAAACAAAGTAAATAGAAAAACAACAAAATTTTAAAAGTACAGTAAAATGATATCTTGTAATCTGGTTGTAGATAGTAGTCATGAATGTATATCAGATCCTAACACTTGTGGATTTATATTTCTTTTCCAAAGTACTCCTTGCTACTTCAGTCCTTTTTATTTTAAACTTTTTGAGTTTGTCCATGACATTAGTTTCTAGGCACCGAATAAAAGAAAACAAACTGTATAAAAAATGTTATGTATTAATATCATATTCTCTATTTTGCTTGCAGTTTTCACGTAGACTGTTCACTTTACTTCCCTCCATTCATCTCTTATCTCTGAAATTCTGTTCTTTACATGAACCTACATTCTCTCACACAGAAAACCAGATGCGTTTGTTAAGCTGCAAATCTGGAATACTTTTGACACCTGTGAACAGCCCAAGCAAGACCAAAAGAAAGAACTCAGTCCGTTTCACTTCCTACACAGAATAACCAAAGTTTTTCAAACCTTATAAAACTGCCAGAGTATGTTTAAAATGCTTGTACTCCAAGAGACACGGAACACAAAGGCAGATACATGACTTTTACAAAAATAATAGAGAAACATTTTTCCACATTTCCACAATGATTTTCCAAATAATTTTTCTATTTCTCCACATATGTAAGATATACGTCTACCTTTTTATGTTCTTGAAGAAAGCCTGTTGACAGTTAAAATGACAATAAGTTGGTTTCCAGACAAGGAAAATATTTCTGCTAATCGTTCTACAGTAAATTAATGCCATATACTTTTAATATGTTTTTTCCATGTAAAGCAAATGCAAATGTATCATGTTGACACAAGGAAGCAATATCCTAACTATGTAGACAAGTAACAAATTTTAAAAATGATTTCTTGTGAAAGACACTAACATTAATTATGGAGGTAAAGGCTTGAGAGATGTCAGATTCCTCTGCAACGTAGTTAAACATTCTCCAAAGAGCTATTCCAGCATCTTCGTTTCCATCAATTTCTTCTTTTGTGTTTAAAACAAAAACAAATCCAATTCTATAAAGGAACAGAAAAAGATCAGCCATTTTAAAACAATATCAATTTCATACACATTTGAGAACTGACCTAAAAGAACAAGATGTTTTCACTCAAGTAATCTGTCCAGTACATAGCCTTAAACAATTTCTGTGTCTAGGATGTGTTGTCATGACTCTGTGTGGTGATGCTCAGGACACCTGCTATGCAGTCTTCATCAGATCTCCCAGACTATGCTTAGGCTACTGAAAACGTACTGCGTTTGGATATGCCTTTTGTTCCATTTAAATCTGACTTATCGTCAGATTTAGGATTTCTGCGTGTCATTAGGATTTACTCATAACATTTTTTTTCCTTATTTATCTGCAGGTTATGACACTCTTCACGTTCCTGCCACCACCACCTCAATGGCTTGACTCTTTGGCATAGGAAAAGTCCAAGAGTGATCCTTTTCCAGTCTCAAGTGACGTAGCATGTGTACAGCCATGGTTAGGTCATTTAGATTTCCAAAAAGGAGAAATGTATGAACACAGTGGTGTGCATTAGAAGGTGAATAGGAAGGGGGATGCTGTCAGTCACCTGAAATTTTGTGAGAGCAAAGCCATCAGACTCCTCCTAAGTATTTGCAAACCTTTCACTGTCTGGTATCAGTACTTTTTATTGGAAGAACAGGCACCCCCAACCCACCCCCTGCGCTCCAACACTAAGCCTGCACGTGTAATGGGAGTGAAGAATGGGAAGAAGATGACTGTCCTGGTTTTGCCTGTGGTAGAGTTAATTTTCTTTGTACAGGTTCACTGTTTTGGATTTTTTATGAAAATACTTGAGATAACACACTGATATTTTAGTTATTTTGAAGCAGTGCTTACACAGAGACAAGGACGTTTCAGCTTCTCGTGCTGCCCTGACAGCGAGGAGGCTGGGGATGCACCAGGAGCTGGGAGGGGACACAGCTAGGACAGCTGGCCCAGGCTGCCCAGAGGGATGTCCCATATCATATGATGCCATCCTCAGCAATAGGAGCTGGGGTAAAGATGGAGGCAGGTGAACATTTAGAGCGATGGGGTTTGTCTTCCGAGAAACTGTTACTTGTGATGAGCCCTGCTTTCCTGGAAGTGGCTGAGCATCTACCTGCCAAGGGGAAGGATTGAATGAATTCCTGATTCTGCCTGGCTTGCATGTGCAGCTTTTGCTTTACCTAGTAAGCTGTCCTTATCTCAACCCATGAATACTTGCACTTTTACCTTTCTGATTCTCTCCTCTATCCCCACGTGGGGAGAGTGGGCGAATGGTTGTGTGGTGCTGAGCTGTCTGCCAGGATTAAACCAAAACAATAACCAAAATCATGTTTTTTTAAGAATCAGAAATTTAGATAAAAATAGAGATTTTATTTACATATTCTACTGCTTTTACAGCTCAGATCCACCTTGTGCAGTTTCCCAGAACACAGCCTTCAATCATCCTGAATAGCTAATGCTACTCACACTGGATTTACAGAAAAATCCTCTACTAGTAGCTATCACTTCTCCCAAGACAAAAACAACAGTGCCCCAGAAAAACTGCTCCATGAAAAATCCCTCTGGAAGCGTCTGTTCAGCTTTGTTCTCTTCTGTATTTACTTTTTAGCAAATGTACAGGTATGCATGCCTCTCCCTGACAACTGCAACCAAAACTGCTCAATGTGCTGACTGCCTTACACAACTGCAGCCGTTTAGGAAACACAGCTGGATAAACTGCTGCCGAACCCTGACTACACAAATAGCAGCGCTGGATAATGTTCTGAACACAGAGAGATTGGTAAAGAGCTGGAAAATCATGCCAGCTATCAAAAAGAGGAGAATTAGACAGAACAGAGGAATCACAAAGGAGTTTCTAAAGGAGTAGCACACAGACTCAGAGCTGGCTTCTGCTTGTGCATTTTGTAATTTCATTCATTTCTGTGCATTTTGGAATTATTTCCATATAGCATACAGCTCCATCATAGCTGCTACAAGCACGTGAGAGATCTACTGATCTCATGGTACCTGAGAGCTGCTACAAGAACATGAGAATCTGCAATACTGGGTCCACATTTCAGAAGACCTCTATATTTATATGCAAAAATTCAACAACTTTCATGATTTAGGAAGCCAGGTTTTCATTTGAATAGCCACTGCACATCAGATATTTCTAATCTAACAATAATACATGTGTTATGTCAGTGTAATATTGCTTAGATGAATGTTCAGGTCATAATTAGGACTGCATCAAATCACAAGAACAGAGGGAAGTAAGAAATACAGCACATTTTCTAAAATGATGTAAATAATGATTAACACATAAAGATGCATCATGTTCTACAATAAACTGCTTCTTCCATTTTTTTACATCTATCGTTACTGTAAATAACTCTTCCAAAATCTTGTGTCATCTAGGTGTAGTAGGAACAGTGAACAAAACAAAACATTATAGAAGAGTAGAGACCCCATGGTTTGTCCACATCTTCAACAGTGTGTATGGGTTGTTGCTCTCAGCAAAGTTCTGTTAACACTAAGATAGTTCAGGGAAGGACACCTAAGACAACAAAAGAACCTTCAGAACAGCTTTCAAATAATAACTCGTAGCCTAGGGAAAGAAACGACTGTGGTAGAATATCATAGATCTCTGTAAGATTATAAATAGCATCTAGAGAATGGGAGAAACTGTTGAGTCTCTTTTGGTTATAAAAAACATGGAATCAGTAAATGAAGCTAGTGGAAGTCTGGCTCAAAACAAATCAAGTAGTTCTTCATGTACCACATAAGTCAAATGTGAAAATGTTTGGCAGAGATACTGTGGATGGTAAAATTTACATGAATTCAAGGAGAAAGCAGAAAGGTCTATGGAAGAGAAATCAATTATTGTTGCTGAATAGTTAGAAACCAAATCTGGAACCCTTTGATCTCCAAATGCCTGAAGGCTATGAAAATACTCGGGCAAAGGATCTAGTTAACCTGTTCTTTTTATTTTACATAGGTAGCTTCCTTAAGCCCATTGCAGAGTTCCTTAAGCCCGTGACAGACTGACCTAAATGGACCTTTAGTCTGACTCAGTTTGGCTGCTCTTATGCTATTACATATCAGAAAAGGCAAATCAGATTCTCTGATATATTTTCCTCAAGGGCTGAAGTAGTGTTGTCTCCCACATAGAGAGAAAATGCACGGATAATTAATATCTATTCTCCTTTACTTTTTGTCACCGATTAACAGTAATAATAATAATAACGATAATAATAATAAGCAATAGGAACTGCAAAAAAAATATTAAAGGAAACTCAAATTTAAAAATCCTGCAAAAAAATTTAAAGGTAACTCCTGTAATTTACTGGGGAAACAGCAAGCCATTTCATGGGAAGATTTTAAATATTTAACATGGAGTTAATCTTGCTGAACCTTGGATCTAGGTCTCTTTTATAACCTGTAAAACAGACACTCTGAAGAACAATTAATTTTCTCATAAAGTAGATATCTCAGAACAACTGGATTCTTCTTCACAAGTGTCTCTTTCTCTCAAGTGACTGCTAGTTCAGACTCCCATGACTAATTTCTAGAAATTCAAAATTTGTTGAGGTTAATCTCACTTTAAAGAGTTTTTTAACAACAAAATTAAGTAAAGCAAACTCAATTCAAAAAAATAAAATACAAAATACCCTCGAATCATGTTTTACTAACTGTGTGTCTGCTTACAGAATATTTTGCTTATAATGCAACTTCACATAGGCATACAGTAGGACTATTTGAGAAAGTAACTTTAAATCAGAATTTTACAGTTTATTTTCCACTCAATCAGGTATGCTCTCCTTTACAACCTACTTGCTTAAGAATACTTAATACTCTAGCAAGCTTAACACAAGTGGTCAAAAAATATGGCTTATTAGAATGTTGTTACATTAAACTTCCTCTGAATTCATTTCTTTGCTTAGCAGAATAAAAGATGAGAAAGAAAAAAGGAAAGCAGCTTTCTTTTAAGACTTTCCTTCAATACTTTCAGGTTTTCCTTACCGAAGTGGTACATTATGATGATAGAATAGTTCTGCCAATTTCATATAATCATCTGTATCTTCTTGGACTGGGTCAACAAAAAGAACCTAATAAGAGAAAATATATTATAGAGACAATATTTTGTCTTTATGCCTCTTCTGAGCTGTACACCCCAACTGTTTTCATTTTCCTAGAACGTTCGTTGTAAGAAAACATGATTAGTATGAATGAAAAAACCTTCAGAATTAATGGATTTAGACCAAATACCGAGCAACAGGATTTAACTGTTTATTAAACTTCAAACCAACTGTAAACTCTCCTTTGAAAAACTGTGCCACTATTTTATCTATTTTAATTGAAGTTATCTATTTAAAAAAGATCTAGTGCTAATTTTTCTATTACTACTTGCAATTAAGTCTCTACTGTCAAGAAAACCAAACTAAAAGAAGTAAACAGAATATGTTGAAATAAAACTGTATTTAAAAAATGGAGCACTGGGAAATAATTCTTTCCTGTCTCACATATCCTTGTATTCACTGTCTCACTTGTTGTAGCTTGGAGTGTAAAATCAGATCTTTCAGGCATGCACAGAATCCAAAACTGTGATTTGTCTGCATGGGTAGATTATACTTATGCAGATTTAATTATGACATTGGTACCTTATTTATTCAGCTTTGCATTCAAGTCCCTTGGATCACAATTTTGTTAGAGTAGCTGAAATGCAGCAGAATAATTTTAAAATTTGGAACACTCCTTCCCCCTCGGATTATAGTTAAATGATATGTTGTCGATTTCTATAATAAAGCTTTTATATAAATCTATACCAACATTTAACTTTGAACACATATGCAATCTACTTCATATTATACACACCTTTTGCTTCATTGCAAGCATGCATATTTTAGTTATATATTTTTGTATCTTGGTTGTCTTTTTATACATTGGACTTCATTCAACTGCCTTTTGTAATTATTTTAATTTAAAACAGCAATAGCTGCTTCCTTAACTTACTAAGAGATACTAAATGCTACATACAGAGGAAAAATTAGACTACAAGACATTCATAATTAGTATGCTTTCTGTACCTCAGCTCACCACTTCTAAAACAAGAACATTTACCATGACCTTCACTCAGTAGTTGTCTATGAAGAAAACTTACTAATAATTGTGAATCATCTATATGCAGCAAGGAAGGGAACAGTAAAGCTCTGGGCAAAAAAAAAGTCAGATATTTTATAGTATAAAACTAAGAAAGCCAACAATACGGGGAGTAAAAAAATGAAATACTGAGTATTTGTTCAATCAGTGAGGATAAACTTTTATTTGCAGTACACACCACAAACATCGTCTGGAAAACCAGTCTGTGTTGTCATGCGGGTCAAAGTATTATAGTAATGCACAAGGAAGCTGACGTAACTGTACCATCAGAGCTTCCCCTCATTCTCCAGAACAATATTCATTTTGAGCTATTTTGAAAGAAATTATATTTTATATTCTTCCTAGATAAGCACCCACTGAACACTAGCATTTATCAAAAAATACAAATTAACTCAGTGGGGCTTTACTCATCATGTAGAAGTAGCTCATTTTTTATTTTCCTCTTTACTCAAAAAGATAAAAAAGTTGCATTCCTCTGTCAAACTGTAACTATATTGCCTACCGAATGTCATTTACATCATTTTCTTGTCAGAGAGGTTAAAAAACATTATCATGGTATCCAATAAATCAGAAGAATTTCAACATATTTTCCTTATGGGGTTGGAACACCTTTTTTCCTGTATTCTTCAGTGCTAACCCCATGCATTCTTTTCATCTCCTAAACTGTATACCAAGGCAGTAGAAGCAGACCTTTCATTATTTTGCATTTCCAACTGTATTCTTTGGTGATACATAAAAGCAATCTAATTGCTTGAGAAGGAAACCTAAGTCAGTGGTGAATCTTCCATGAAACTGGCAACATTTTCTAAAATAGTCTTGAAACGAAGCACACGTTCCTCCTTTCCTCTAAAAGTTGGTGGCCTGCTTGTGCAACATTTCCATCTTTGTCTTTTGTCCCTGAATCTTAAGAGTGGTGTTACTTCACCAATCCTAATGGTAACTCTATGAAGGATTCCAATAAACTACGAGGCTAACTTTTAATACAGTCAGTTGCCTGGCATAAACACAGGTTAACAAAAATTAAGAAGATTTGCAAGACTTGCTTGCAAAGCCTGAAAACCAAGAAATAAAGAGGGAATTAAAAAACTGCTTTTAATGGAAGCATCTACAATAAAGAATTACTCAATTAACTGATCTCAGTTTGACATTCACAAGTTAACTGTTCTGAGATATCAATCAGCTGTAAAAATAGTTTCTTGTTGTTATAAGGATTATTCAGCTGTTACAGTCAATAGGCTTTAGAACTCTAGTTTCAGGGTTTTCACTTATGTCCCTTCACTTCTACATTTTGAAGAATTTAATTTGATGATATAGTACTGGTAATTTCCATTGTCTTTGTCTACTATTATCCTTCCATTACGTGGCCAAATATACAGAACAATGTACTGATGTACGTATATTTACATCATGACTAGAAAATAGTCTGGTTTACCAAGAAACTCTGTGTAAAATGTAAAATTTAACATTAATTATAATTCTGGGAACATTTCATAGAAATAAACCACTTCACCAAAAATCTGCTATACTCAATAGATAAAAGACTGAAACAACAGTTTTAGAAATCAGGCTAGTAATCACACGTGACTTACGAAACAAAAAGATTCTCACTGCTGTTGGTAGACCGACAAAGAAAACACAAAACCATAACCCAACAGTGAATACAGAATGCGTATTTTTCAATAAACTGTCTGCACATATTGATACATACATTATGCAAAAAAACCCACGTTATCTAAACTTACCAAATTATATAAATTGCGTCTGATCTGCTGGATAACTCCAGGAAATGTAGGTTTTAGCAGTTCCTGATAGCTTGCAGGCCATGTGCTATAGCTGTGGTCTTTTTCTATGTCATTAATCCACTACAACAAAAAAAGCCAACTATTTAAAAAACACACATTAACTAGTGGATAAACTATGTATGTATAAATAAAGCTATTTTAAAACACACAGAAAACCTGGAAACACGAAAAAGTTCTATTTCTTTTTTAATTAGTAACAGAAAACAGCTT
The DNA here is from genome assembly GCF_963932015.1 of Anas acuta. Lineage (NCBI taxonomy): Eukaryota > Metazoa > Chordata > Aves > Anseriformes > Anatidae > Anas > Anas acuta. Next base: position 53,557,342 of record NC_088979.1, read on the forward strand.
CTAAAATTAATATATTTTTTTTCTTTTCAGTCACCATGTTCAGGTATTTTTTTTGTTTGTTTTTTTCAGCACATGACAGAACTAATTATGAAAGGAAAAGGAAAAAGGCTTTTGTTTTCTGTATCAAAATGTGAATAAAAACATTTTTTCAAGTGTGGAAAATACTTTCACAATACAAAGATCATAACAACTTACCACACAGATACATGTATAACATAGCATAGCCACCTTGAAAGACGTACAGTATTTATCTATCAGCTGCAGCAGCACTTAAGACATATCAGAATAACTCAGTAATTAATAGATGGTCCATCACAGTCAATTTTTATGTGTTATCAAAAATACAATTTTATAAGTTTTCCTTTTTTCTTTTTCTTTCATATTAATATTTATCACTGTGTACTGTTCTTACACTGTTTTCTGTGCAAGCTATCTATAATTGGCAAACAGGAGAGAGACACATGCTTCTTGCAGGTGAAGAAAATTAGTCTTTTAGTGCCTTTTCCATATGCATATAACCTTTGTTTTGACAACTAAGAACTTTGAAAAACAAGGGAAAAAAGCAGAGTCATTGGACAACAGAAAACAAGACGTGTAAGTTCTCCATAATTCACTTATCCTACTTTTAAAGTACTGTCTGCAGTCTTGCATAATATAAACAAAATCACTCTCTCTCTCCAGGCCATGGGAGACATGGAGTGAGTCCAGCGAAGAGCTATTAAAATGATCAAGGGACTGAAACATTTCTCATATGAGGACAGGCTGAGGGAGCTGGGATTGTTCAGCCTGGAGAAGAGGAGGCTCAGGGGTTTCTGACCAATATCTGTAACTTTCTGAAGGGAGGATGTCAGAAGATGGGGCCAGACTCTCCTCAGTGGTACCCACCAATAGGACAAGAGGCAATGGGCACAAACTGAAACACAGGAGGTTCCATCCGAACATGAGGAGAAACTTCTTTACTGTGAGGGTGACTGAGCACTGGAACAGGCTGCCCAGATAGGTGGAACAGTCTCCTTCACTGGAGATATTCAAAAGCCACCTTGACACAATCTTGTGCAACGTGCTCTCTGAGACCCTGCTTGAGCCAGAAGTTTGGACTAGATGATCTCCAGAGGTCCTTTCCAACCTCAGCTATTCTGTGGTTTTGTGATTATGAGTACTGTGTCCAGTTCTGGGCTCCCCGGTACAAAAAAGACAGGGAATTCCTGGAAAGAGTCCAGCGGAGGGCCACAAAGATGATACGGGGCCTGGAGTATCTTCCGTATGAGGAAAGGCTGAGAGACCCGGGTCTGTTCAGCCTGGAGAAGAGAAGCCTGAGAGGGGATCTTATTGATGTTTACAAGTATCTTAAGTGTGGAAGATAGAGGGATTTGGCCAACCTCTTTTCAGTGGTTTGTGGGGACAGGACAAGAGGCAATGGCCACAAGATGGAGCACAGGAAGTTCCGCACCAACATGCGAAAGAACTTCTTCATGGTGAGGGTGACGGAGCACTGGGACAGGCTGCCCAGGGAGGTTGAGGAGTCTCCTTCCCTGGAGATATCCAAGGCCCGACTGGACGCCTACCTGGGCAGCCTGCTCTGAGGAACCTGCTATGGCAGAGGGGGGCTGGAGACCCGATGATTTCTCGAGGTCCCTTTCAACCCCTACAATTCTGTGATTCTGTGACTAGTTGCTTCAAAGTCAAATTCTACAACTATGATTTGCAACTACTCTTAGATACATTCTTCTTTTCTTTTAAACATCCTACACCTTAAAATTTTAGTAAGATATATACTAGAGAAAATTATTCCAAAAATACTCTGAAGGAATACCATCCTCCAAAGTATCTTACACTGTTTATTGACACATTTTTATGCCTCTTATTTCAACTATACTCCATATACTATAGTATTAAACTGTCTCATACACAGAGTTAACAAATCTGCAATATTAAAAAAAATGTTTAAATACTCACTATTATCGAAGAATGGTGAATGTCTAGTGCATAACTGTCATCTGCCGGATGTATATGCAATCTCATAAATTTACTCAGGGTCTCCTCTTTGATTCCAAGTTCATGAAGGCCATGCATTACTTTTCCATCCACTTTAAGAGTCTCTAAGATACTTTTGCAAGAAAACAATATGTCTATCTATGAAATCTTGTCATGGCATAATAAGGAAAAATATTTCAAAAACTGTTAAGGTAAAGATTACTTTTAGTATTAAAAATCATTCTTACTTTCTCCTAAAGTCAAATGTCTAAAATAAAATATATTCATAACACTACAAGTATTTATCCACAATGTATTTCAAACCAGGATTCTAACACATTATACAATTTTGGTTTATTCACTTTTATTTTACATGAAGGAACTTCCTCCATCTTTAAAAAGATGTGGCAGGACAGCAGAGGGGAAGGCTGCTTGTTGCATTGCCCTGGATGAGGCAGGAATCCAAGAAGAGTGTAGATAAACATAGATGAGTGTAGATAAGTGTAGTAGCAAGTGATGGAGACACAGACAAACCCTATGTCTGCATTTTGGCAGAACACCGAAAATGGCAGGGAGGAAGTACAGAGCTACACCTCTCAGATAGAAGAAAGATATTTCCCAGATTCCTCAACAGGACTCATTTGTTACATTCTGAAAATTTGATATTAATAATGGAAGCAAGCCTGAAGTATTTGCCCGTTAGAACACATAGATTTTTACAAACATCTTTATTTCTGTTTTGTTTCATCCTGAGTTTTCTCTATTTCAAAAAGTTTCTTCTAAATCCTATTGAAATTAAATTTAGCATTATCATTTTAAAGTACCTATTAATATTTGCATCATTACCAAAAAAGATGCAATTGACTCCATCTCAAAACTCTGAGAAAAACATGTAGCAAAAACCTCAAAACTATAAACACTAGAACCAAAAATGTTTAGGATCTTCATCAAAAGACAAAAGATGACATGGAATAGAAAAATAAAAAATAGAAATGGTAGACTGACAAATCAAGAACATAAAAAAACTTCAGCCTTAGCATTGCAGACTTATTGACAGTTTGCATGCCACCAACATGATTCTGAAGTATTCAAGTCTGTCTTGTTGTTCACAACATGCAGAGGAATGGAAAATGTCCACAATTTTTATGAGTTCTTGCAAAGAAGAGGCAAATCACAGGCAATATAATTATACTGTAATTACAGACACTGGAAGAAGTTTTCTCATAGAAAAAAAGCATATTAGAATGTAATAACAGAACTCATCAGAAAAGGTGACCAGGTACAGACTCACTAACATGCCTAAAATTATCCAAGGTATCTTTAAACTAAATTTAACGCCCATATTTTTTTTTGTAATTCTTATGAAATAAAGATGAGAGAGCACTTAATTTACTTTTTCTGAAGTGTTCTTCCTACCTTTGTATACACGCGTTGGATTCCTTCCGTTTCAAAATTAATTTTACATGGTAAGATATAAAATTGTAAGTAAATTATAGAACACATAATCCAAGAAAAAAATAGTGGTTTCAACTACTTCTGCAATTTTCATATACAAAGCAAAATGACTTTAAAGCAATATTCTCTCTATTGAAATACCTCCTGGCCCCCAAAATGCAACAGATTAGATTATCTATCACCATGAGCACAGCTCCAGAATTATTAGTAATTCTGTAATTTTCAAGCCAAACATACCCTCTTACCTAAATGGATCATGAAAATCTAGGTCAATATGAAGGCCATTTAGAAATAAACGTGCTTCTCCGGGTTGGATTCCAAGTGTTTCATGAAGATGCTTAAAAATGAAAAGCATTGCTAACTTATTTAGACGTGTAAACACTAACATGCATACACACACACACATACAAAACTGTATGCAATCATACAAAACAGACACATCAAATCTCTTCAGTATAATTTCTTCTCTTATCTCAATGTTATTAGTAAAAATATTGAAAGCATACTTCTACAGGTGTTGTTTAACACACTGTCAATTAAAACAGTTGTATAAGCCTTCCCAGTGTACAAGGTATAGACAATGGCACATTCTCAGTGTTTGCCAACAGAAAGTGAAAATACACACAAATACCAAATTATGGCTCATAATTTTTTGAAAAAGTACCCCCACAACATTTCTCCTGCAAATACTTTAATGTCCAAACAAAAAGTAAATGGAGGCCCAACACATCCTTCATACCTCCACTCCAAACTAGCTTTCTTAATACCTAAAAATCTTGCACAATTCCAAAAATGTGCAGTAGCAATTCTTCAGGGAAGGTAGAAAAGACAGGCTAGAAACATACAATCTCATTTAACAAAGAGATTTTGAAAAGACCGTAGATCAGAAAGGGACAGCATATCCCTGCTTTGCAAAGAGAAAAACCACAAAAATCAAACAAACACAAGATGAAGGAAGTATTTAGTGAGTAAGGACTGCCTTATCATTTTTTCTCAGAGAGCAGTGAGGCACCACACTGTTCAAACTATCGACAGTGGCTGTAGCAAGATAAGTAACAGGAGCAAGAACAGCAGTTTATTCCAACTAACACCATGAGGAGCTGTCAGATTTCCAGATCTGTCTTAATTCCCAACAGAGGACTAGAAAGCATTGTAAGTATGCAAGGAAAAAAAAAAAAAAACCACACACACAAAACAAACAAACAAAATAAAAGAGACTTTTTTTTTCTCATTTAATTCTCGCTTATTGAACAAAACAGTGAACAAAAAATGCAGTTTCAACAAAAGCACACTTAAAGCAAGCAACTCGGGCTGTGTGTATGACTTCGCTTATGAGATTGCCTCTGAACTAATGAGAGAAAAATCAGGAAAATATTGAAAGCTGTAAAGCTTATGCAACCATTAAAACAAGACTGAGAAGTAGTAGCTGGTGTCTGACATTTACATTTTTCCTAGCTTCACATAAAATTAAATACCCTCCCAAACTCTCACTTTCACTCTGCACTACGCAGAGAAGCAAAGTCCTGGATAGACCTGAAATATTCCTGTAGTTAGCGAATCTAACTCTGACCATGATTTTAATACCACGGTTGTACCACAAAGTGCTGTGACTGCAGAAAATTCCCCATTAATACCACTTGACTCAAGGAGTGAACAGCAAATATAAGCAGAATTCCAGCCTTGCAAAATCTTACTAGCATCTTTCAGGGCCCTTACTCAGATCTTGTGAGAAAAGCCAGGCAGTGAGAACAGGCCCTTTCCCTGAAGCCCTGAAATCACCATTTAGGCTAAGAGATCTCATACCGTGACTGAAAGCTTACTGGTCATCCCTATAAGCCCAGATAAAAAAAGAGATGCTGATAAGATTGCAACTGCCTGATATAGGTCATACAAGAATTGATGCTAACTGAAACAAATGCAAGAACAAAGATAAAAGAATCAGCCAACAGGTATTGCAATGGGATTCTACATGTTTCCAAATCCTTTGGTACTGTAGGACAAAAACTGGGCTGATTCAGAGCTGAGACACATTACACATCTTTGATAATAGGCATTTGATTATTCAGAAGTTCATCCATTTGCCTTAACAACTTTGATGGAAGCAGTATTTAGACACCCAAGACTAGAATTTACTGCTAATAATACTCACACAGTATTTTGTTGCTAAACTGTCAGCAAATTATTGCACTGGAAGTTTTGAGATGTGTTTAATGAGATTTTCTTTTTTGTTTTACCCATAGCAGTTCTTTGTCTATTTTTTAGTTGGATATCAACTCATTACATCTAAATCATCACATGCCTTTCAACTTTTAATACCTTTATTTCCTCCCGTTACATTTCCTATTCAACTTTCATTATCTTGAGAGGGAATCACTCAGCTACACACAGCATGAGATCATATCTCTCCTGCTGCTAGATGGATGCACTGCAGTTCAAGAATGCACATGCCAATTTATTGTGCTCTAGCAGCAGTGTTCAGGAAGTTTCCCTACTTTTATTCAACAGATTTTGGTTTTTAGCTGTCTAAAGACCTGTAGGATGTAGTATATGAAACTTAAATTTAGGTGCCTTAAATCGTGTTATAGTTAATGCATTCAATCCAGTCTATGGAATCATGCCAGTGGTTCAGCTGACCAACCACAAAGATATCCAATGTCATTTGAGGCATTAAAAAGTCTCAGGATAAGGCTTCTGGACTGGAAAATACAAATCAGGCAGAAGGGAATGGATATCCCCATGGCCGTATTCACCAGACCTGTGTGGCTATTACGGATACCCCCTGACATGGCAAACGACATCAGAAATCCAGGTTTAGGCAACTCAGTCACATCCCACAGAACAACCACTGAGGGAGAAAAATTGTTTTTGATGTACATTGACTACAGCTTCATTTTTATAAGAGGAGTTTAGATACATATATGGATGTGCCTAAATGCAGGTATCTTTATTTCAATCCAAGTCTTCATTATTTTGCCTAGTCCTTATCTTTTGTAATAATAGCCATTTTAATTCCTGATATACTTTTTATGTGTTTTGGAGCAGAGTAGTTTTTGCTTAAGAAGTTGTTTTTGTTTTTTGTGTTTACAGAGCTTTAATTGAAGCAAGATATTTTAAAGACCATACCAAGCAACAAGGAAGGACCTGATTTTAACACTCATATACTGTGGAGAAACTACGGTCATCAGAGCTGTTTTGTTTTGTCCTGACTACAAGCTTAACAACAATGAGATACAGGAAAATGTATTCCTTAGATGTATACAGAAAGCAATGAAGCAGGATACAGATATTGATTCACTGCCTTGTGGAGAAACTATGGCACTTCTCACTAAAGCAAGAAGCAAGAAGTCTCCATAGTGCATTCAGAGATCTCTGCAAAAACACTGAAGTGCATCATCTACCCAAGAACCAAACAAGCACCTAGCACAAAAGAAAGCTGAAGGGCCCAAGGTGATCTGCTGGGATATGCGAATCATATTTTCAATGCACCAATCCCATGTGCAATCATCTGTTGACAAAAACAAAACAATCTACTGACACAACTGTTTGTGCAACGCTTGAGTCTGCCACTATTTGGGCAGGAATACTCAAGACCAGAAAGTTTTACATGGTGGAGAGCTCTAACACATTAATGTGAAATGTAGCTGGAGTGGAGGCTCTTTATGAGAAGACTACATCAGTGGGCTTCACAGCACAACAGGGACATGGTTCATTTTCACTTTTTTGGAAGGTGGAAGAAACTGGAAAGGCATTCCCCTAGAGAGAGTAGTCTTGGCAAGACAAAGACCAGAATGGATATAAAGCAAAATGATACACAGAGATGTTACAAATGTACAAGAGAGCTTTAAGTAAAAAAGTAAGAAACCCCATCACAGTAGTGGTTGGTCAGTCTTCGTATCATACAAAAATACATATTCTGACAAACGCATGAGTCACAGACTGAAAATCAGGAGAATGCTGCCTACTCAGAACTTAACCTGCACGTGCCAGAAGTCAGATTTCTCAAAACCAGCTACAGGGTTTGGTCACTACACTTCCTCTTTGACAGGAAACAGCCACTTGTAGGAAGGCCTGCTACTCGAGCAGAGATTGGCAACATTTGTCACGCCAACAGCAATGGCAACTAAAAACTGGGTAATAAATACTAATCTAAAGAAAGATTGAGGACTATGCCATGGAAGTACTATTCATGTCAAAGGAACATTTACATGGTCTAGCGATATAGACACAAATAGGTCTTAATAGATTCATTTAAAACACAACAATGCTGATCTTGGACCTGCCATTTCAGGAGACCAGTCCTAAAAGCACAGTAGCTAATATTTAACGCTTAAGTGAAACAACAAACTCAATCTCTGAGCTCAGGCAGAAAATACATTTGTCAGGAAATCTCTACAGTGCAAAGTGACACTTTAGCACTGGTTGAAGTGACCAGCCAAAAACACAAGAGCAATGCCGCTTCATGTGATACTAAGCACAAAAGATGCAACGCAGCAAGGATGAAAATAAATCTACCTACTATAGACAACGTTCAAAATATCTTGCAGAAGATTTGCATGCATGATTCTAGTAAAATGGAAAGCCCAAAACTAGCATGTCCTGACCATAACATAAACAGCAGGCCTACATTCAACACCAAGCTCTATAAAAGATTAACTGTTATCTTGCTTTCACAGTATACTATTTAAGACTGAACACAACACTCCAGAACAATAGTTTTTCCTTGCCTAATTCTGTAAAGCAAAAAGAGGGAAAAAGTACCAAGAACAGCAAAAAGTAAAACAAAATAAAACAAGCAAACAAAAAACATTTATTCCTTTGCTCTGAAAGAAACCATGTGAAAGCTGCTGCACTATTACAAATCTCGGAGCACTGTAATATGACAGTAACCGAAATGGGTACTGGAAGAAATAAAACAAACCTTCTGATTTTCTTCTATTTCATTTCGCATTTGCTTGTCTACTGGCACTCTGGTCAATGATCTGTAAAAATGAAATATTGGTATCACTCAACCATTGTATTTTTAAAACTATATTAAACAATTTGAAACGTATTATTTTAATATGGTATCTAATGCACTGTAATTGAAAATGCTATAAGTAAGACTTAGAGAGTAATGCATAGTGTCATAAATGTTTTATTTTCAAAACAAATATCTTTTCTAGTACTCTAGTAAACCTAAATTTCAAGTTTATGTTAAGTTTTGTTGAAGAAATATTATCAGCATTTATTTTTATTATTATTTTTTTTTACAACTCTCAATTTTTCCTCTTGCTTTTCTGGAAATTAGCATGTATATTACAAAAAAAGGAAGTTGTTTGAATATCTAAACTATTGCCTAAATAAACATCGTAACTGTATCTTTTAAGTTGATGTTAATACCTCTATGCTATTCAACCTTAGAGCACAGGTGGCCAAGGACACAATTTGATGCTTTTGAAGTCAGTTTCCTTAGTCATTCTACCTTTTAAGTGATAATCCATTGATTTATCATTTTTACTTTTCAAGAACATTGTAAAAAGACTATTTTGACTATTTTACCTTCATCTGCCACAATGTCTTGTATGTAAAGTTTATAACTATTAGGCTTGGGTAAAATACACCCAGAGGCAAATTAATTTCACCATGCTTTATGAAACCCCTAACTATACTACCCTAAATCTGATTCCCCCAACGAATGCCAAAATAAATACTCTATTGTCCACATTTTTTCACCAAAGAAAAACGATTATAATTATATGTGTTTTAGCAAATCTGTATGGGACAAAGAAAAATTGAAGTCATCTTAAACCTGGAAGTTAACTAAACAAACTAATAATTATCTACTAACTCAACTTCAAATATTATGGCAGTAAAATAGCTATTTAATAACATAGCCATTCACTTCCCTCCCAAAAGCAAAATGGCTTAGAATAGACCTTGCTAATAAATTCCACATACTTTTCACAGTATGTCAGAAATAAGATGCAAAATCTGTTTACTTTAAACAAATATTCACGTTTTCCAGGTTATCAAAGGGACTTTTTGTTAAGTGCAAACAACATGATCTCCAAGCTTTGTTTATAAATATTACAAAATTCATCACAGCTTCTCCTTCTTAATGTAAATACCTTTTTCCATCCACCCCCTGTACATATTCTGGCAGGTTATTTTTGTCACTGCAAAGCAGTGCATGATTTCAGAGCATGCAATGAAATGGCAAGAGAGGGTCAAGAAGGAGCTGTATTTAAACAAGCCTATACTTGGTGTATTTTCCTTAGCTCAAAATTGGCTCAAAATGGGAAAGCTGAAACTCAAACTGTGATCTCAAAGACAGTGCTACAAAATAGATCAGATGCATTATTATCAGTAATCACCAGTGGACAAGCTTAATGACTTGCTTATAACTTTTATTTTGCTAAATTCAACATAATTTTTAGTAGGGTCTGCAACTCTTAGAATCAGTGCTTCATCTGCATAAACTGATGATAAAAACTACAAAGATAAAAAGGAGAAACATAAAAGATGAATGTGAAAACAATAAAAAGCAGAAAGGACAAGACAAAGCTGGCCAAACATTAATAAAGAAGTAAAATAATGGCCAGCGCAAGATCAACTTTACTGCTAATTATTTTTATAGTAAAAAAACAATAGGTTTAGAAACATTAACCAGCTCCTCGTCTGTATATGACAGTTCATGTTGCAGGATTCTTGCAAGATTTTAGGGAGAAAGTGTGGTAAGTGTAAGGGACAATACCATATCAAGAGGCAACGGGCACAACCTGGAACACAGGAGGCTCCTGCTGGACATCAGGCAGCACTTCTGTGCTGTGTGGGTGATGGAGCACTGGCACAAGTTGTCCTGAATGGCGGTGGAGATCTCCTTAGAGATCTTCAAAAGCCACCTGGACATGGTCCTGGGCAACCTGCTCTGGGTGGCCCTGCTGTAGCAGAGGTTGGACCAGATGGCCTCCAGAGATCCCTTCCCACCTCAGTCATTCTGTCTTGGCCAGTCATCGAGAAGAACACCCTATGAACTTGAGGTAGCAAGTAAAAGTACTTGTGAAAGACATTTGTGTGTTTTGAGTTCAGTCATCTGTTCAGAGCTTCACTAAGTTTTATGCATTGTTTTTCAAAATAGTCACTGATAAGGACTCACCAACCAGAAAAGTTTTACCACCTGAAAGTAAACGGATTCTAATGATCATTCTGCATGCCACAGGAATGTTCCTGCATGCCTCTAAGGTTGAAATATTTTCTATCAGATAATATATGCACCTTAATTCTTATGTGAAAGAACACGTAGCTATACAGTACTGCATATCAGGGAAAAAAAGGAAATCTTGCACATGTTCATAACGTTAACGCTCATGAATTATGAATGAATAGCAAAAAACTTGAGTACTATAATACTTACTTCTGCATTCTTACATAGCATATATTCATGACAACCATTTATAAAAAATCAAAGCTGAAAAATATCTTATAAAATATTATCAAAATGTCAACATGAAATATATTAGTTGTTACAGTGTCTACATCTGATGACATTTTGTAAAATCCCCCTCAGACTAACCTTTTCAAATGAAAATACTATGACACAAAAATGTAGGTAATAAACTATGAAGTGAAAGAAACTCCCAGAGGAATGCTATATTAATTTGTTATGGTCTAAAGAATCCTTCAATTCTTAAGGAGGATATAATATTTAATTTTTATTTTCATAACTATAGTTCTAGATATTTATACAGCATTTTCAAACCAAAATTTGCATAATGAAAAAATGGTTGCTTTCATATCTAAATGTAAACAATTCTAAAACAGTACTATTATAATACTCAGTTATCTATCTAAGGTAATTAAGTAATATATTTTCATCTCCCTTTTTATTTTTATTTTTAACTAGTATTTTTGATTCTACGGGTTAAGTGTGATTAGATTACTGGGGAAATACATGTTGCATATCATTTTTAGACAATGGCCCTTTGGTTTAAAATTCTTGTGAATGCAGACCTACTAACTTTTAAAATTATTTAAATATTTGTAATCTCCCATGTTAAAAATAACAGAAGAAATTATGCAGAGCAGGAACTACAACTCCCCGTTTAGTAGTTTTAAAGTCTTCCTATACTTTTACCCAGAAAAATAAAAATAAAATATTTGTAAATTCTGCTCTAGTGCCACAACTACATGTCAGGAATTGGAGTAGGATGTAACAACTTAATGACTTTTGAAATCAGTGACTTAAATGTCACCTGGAATACTCTGAAATGACTTTTTTTTCCTGTCATTTAAAGAACAGAACTGGCTTTGCAGTTCAACATTATGTACATTTCCATTATTTTGTAATGAAAAGATGTATTTTCTGATTTTCTGATTGCTAATCTAAGTGTAAACTTGTACCTTGTCATTTAATAATAATTATGTTTCAGGCATTTTAAAACTTTTTTTCTTTCTTGAAACAAAATGCAGTTTTTCCATTACAGTGTTGATTTTCACTAACAGATAATCAGAGATGATAATGAAACATAACGATAATTAAACAAGAGTTGTAAAATATGAAAGCACACTGAGTTAAGAACCATATTTAGCATCATATTTAATTCAGTAATTCAAGCAAATACTGCTGATAGGATTACGTGAAGAACTTATTAAATGTAAAGGAAAACATTTCTCAATTGCAGTACAATTGGCTTACAGGAAGGGCAATCTTTAATATTAGTACAAAGGGAAATGTTATTAATTTACTTAGCATTTACCTTGATATTCTGTTAACTTATCTGTTATGGGAGACAGATCTTCCCCAGTAAGAACCCTAACATACAGTAGCCATGGTTGTATCTTATCAGCAGTGTTGTGCTTTGAGCTAGTGTGTGTAGATCCCCTACGAAATTAACAGAATTTTGCCTCTTTTGACTGCAAGTAGATTTGCTATTAATTCAACAGAACTTTGCACCTGGGAAAATATAATTCCAGAAAAGCCCAGAGGACTAGGTTTTCAATAATAAGTGCCTGAAGGATTAGGATGCCTTCATGGCATCTCATGCATCAAATGGGAAACATTTAAGAGACCAATCATGAGCTCTCCCAGGAGTTATTATCTACTCAATTAAATTGTCTGGAATCCATCTAGTGAGCTGTAAAACATGAATATCTGACTGCAGGATTTGGCTGTAAATCTGTATTATTGTCATTAAATTCAAACACAAACATAAACACAGTATTTGAAAAACAAGTATAAATATCATACCTGGCTCTTATTGGGAAGTTCTGAGCTATGTCTTTCATCACCTTTAAGGCATCATAAGCAGGGGTAGACATAATTCGAGCAGCTGCTTGAAAACTAAGATCTGAAAAAAAAAAACAGTTTGGAAATATCAATAGTGCCTACAACCAGAAAACCTTTCCATACACACACATTATATTTTTTTTATGCCTCAATTAGACATTATAAAAGATTATGAAGTAACATTATTAAGGTTGAAAAGACAGGCCCTTGAGAAGCTGGAAATACTAAAATCAGGGCTTCTCATACAATTTGTGCTTGGCTATCTTGAGCATATTGTACATGTAATTTCTAAGTTTTACAAAAACACAAGGAAAAAAAAATAGACAATTAATCACATACTACTGTACTAGTATCACAAGTGTATGATGCTGAAACCTAGATACAGACCGACCCACAGCAGCCTGTAACTGCAGCCAAAAAAAAGATCTTTCCAGCTCCAGGACTTCACAGGATTTTCTGGGTGCAGATATAATAAATCTAAGAACGCTGTATTGAGCAGGTAAGATGTACAAACATCAAGAGTTTGCAACATTTTCTCAGGAACATAATACTGAGACTCCTGAAACAAGGACTGACTGTGAAATTTCAGTTCTTGTAAGTATCTAGTGCAATTATTAAAGGGGATATCCATTTTTCCTCTACTCTCTTTTCTTAGAATGAAGCAACTTTGCATATAGAAGTTTTATATGTTTTTTATATGTTTTATAATTCATGTACCTAACTTGGCTGTGACACTTCCTAGCACGTAAGACTGGGAAAAAAAAAAACACAACAATTTTGACACTGATAGGTAAGGGAAATAATACACTAGGTACTTCCATCTACTTTGGATATACTGTGACTAACAGCCTCAGAGTAATGATGCTTTTTCCCATTATTTGTTAGTTAAGATGCCTGAACATAAACTGAAGGCCTCAGACGACTCAGTTTGAGGAAAGTGGGTGCCACATATAGTAAAAAGAGCTAGGCACAAAGTCATTGAGGCTGCTGCCTTACAGAACTCTGCACCATCTTTCTGAAGCAGGCAGGAATTAAAAAGCAGCCTGAAGAAAAGAGGACAGCGTGCATTTCAAGTTAGCCTGATATAAGATATATCTTGTTTAGGAAAAAAAAAAAAAAAAAAGTGAGTTTGAGAGGTGGATTGTTAACTAGAAATTTTTTAATACTTACAACAATGCTTCCAATAATGAGATCACTGTTTTCAGAAAGAGTGTTTCACATCTCTTTCCAGAGCCACATAAGCTGTGATCAGGTGAGGCAATACCTAGTTGCTACTGCTACTACAGATAGTGATGGCTCACCTGTTGTGCACTTAGGACTTGCACTGAAAAGACCATAGCATATGCCTTCAAAAATTACTAGTAATTTCCATCTAATGCTGAACAGCTTAGAGTACAAATTTTCAAATCCCACTGAGGAAAGCGGGTATGTCTTCGGGTATGTCTTTGTACCTTCCTGGTTATCTCTGGTCTGGGATGTGCACTTGCAGACCTCCCTGTTGTGGTACTCAACACAGCTGAGACAGCGGTGTAGGGCACCTTGGGAAAAGAAGATCCTGAGCTTAAAGCAAACCTCAAAGTATGCTTTGAAAGCTAATGAAGCACTAGGGAGTGAGAGGCTATTCACACAGATAAAAGAATGAGTTATTAAAGAGAATACCAAATTGATACCCTGCACATCATTCTTCATTATGAATAGTAAATCTAATTACTTATCTAAAACATACAGCTCTTAAATTGGATTCTTGAATGGTGTTTAGGGTCACTTTATTAATAGAAGTATGCCCCCATAGCTGAGGGAGTTTTAGTTAAATTTGGCTAGATTTTTACTTGGAGGCTGGCTAAAGGAAATTAGAGAGTAGCTGAGCTCCTAACGCAGCCTGTATAATTAGTCATGGAGAATGAACAATAGAAAGTAGTCATGTCAGGATTAAAAGCATCAAAACACTTGCACCTTACAAAGAGGACGCTGAAGGTCTTTGAGAAACGTGTAGATGTAGAACTTAGTAGCATGGTTTAACGGTGGACTTGTCAGTACTGGGTTAAAGGTTGGAACAGATGATCTTAGAGGTCTTTTCCAACCCGAATGACTCTATGATTCTACCTGAAAAGGCGCTGAATGTACTCACGTACTGTCAGTTCCTTTGGCACCGAACAAACAGCATCCATCCCAGTGCTTGACTCCTTTCAACACCTGTATGAACTGGTTGCTTGGGGTGCAGAGCCAATTTAATTTCTATTTATATAGCCCTGATACTGCAGAAAAGACCACCACTAAGTACAGACCTTATACTGGCTTTTGAAAGTAGGCAGTAAAGGGATCAAAGCTTCACTGCTGTTTCTGCTTGAACATCAATAGAGTAGTATTTGATCATGTTGAACTTTTTAACCAGACAAAAAGAGAATTTTCTTTTTATTTGCACAGTAGATTTCTCTGGAATTAATTATTATTATTATTATTATTATTATTATTATTATTATTATTATTATTATTATTATTAACCAAAATAAATCCTATAACTGAAGGGGAGTTCTTTGGTATAAGACTGCAAGCAAACTAAAAATTATCTTAAATAGCCACTTTCAGACTGCATATGGCTAACAATCCCCATAACAGAATCTTCCTGAAAGGAAACTGGAGATCAGATGATTGCTCAGTCTCCTTCACTAGTATGAAGGCAAATCCTTTTTGGTTCGGTTGTTGTTTAACAGTGAAGTACAGGTAAAATGTAGTTGCTGAAACTTAAGTGTCATGACATTTCAGGGACCTTAGAGTAAGCACCTTGGCAAACTTTCCTCTCACCATTTGAGGCACTGCAGAACATCTGCACAGAGACCTACAGGACAGGCCTATCTACCTGGATGAGGTTAGATTCCTTAGGGTATCTAACAGCTACCCATAGTTGAAGACATGCATCCCACCCAGGACTGCAGAAATGTGGGAAATAGCAGAAATGTGGGAAAAAAAAAGAAAGAAGAAGCACTCATGGAAGACACAGCTTCACACTTCAAAATTTCTTCCTAAATCTTCCTTTTCTGATTTGTTTTAAATGCAAATGTATTCAGAAAGATGAAATATTATCAATATATTGTTTCCATTGGCATATTAAGATGTCTTTTAGGAGCAATTACATTAACATATAAAACAATAATGACGAAAACGGGCACAACATTCTCATTTTTAAAAGTATTTGCATACTTTCAATTAAAAAAATCTTTAAGCTTTGCTGTCATCTTCTTTCATACTCGGCATGGGAGAGGTCTGATAGAAATAGTTTATGTGCTACAATGACACTACCTCGTAATCGTAATGCATGGTGCATTCTGAGAAATAACAGGGCAAAAATCACCATTTCAGAGGGATTTATAATTCTCTTCTACAGCTACAGAATGTCCTCTTGTAGGTCATCAGCACAGGAACTGCTCAGAAATCATCATCTCTGTATTGTTCTCCTTTGCTACACAAAGTTTTTTAAAGCATGTTCTTTTATCTGACGTTATATTAAAAATGTATGTGTGTCAACTCCACCACACTGATAAAAAATAGAATTTATAAATGAAAGAAAGCAAAATGTCTTAACTGGTATTCCTTCAATGGTCATGTCAAAACATTATTTTTTTGCCTGACCCCTCACGTACAACCCTGAAACTAAATTTAATATCTTAGATAACACATCAGGCAGAAAACGGTGCAATTTAACTTCCGTCTTTAAAATCAATAAAGCTAGTTCTGATTCTCCATCATATGAAATGACTTCAATGTTCCTTCAATTTCTCTCACATAATACTTGGAGAAGATACAAACATGTTCTCTTTAAATACTTGATATAATATTGTTTTTATGAAACTATATGTCTCTTTTTAAAACAGCTTTTATTTTAATGGTGATACATCAAAGGAAAACTGAGAGCACCATGCTAATTCAGAAAAATGCAATACATACCTTGTAACTCCCAAACCTTCAGCGGTTCCATGTTGTTAGTAGTTTCAATTAGATGCTTTTTAAACTCTTTCAGATTATTTTTCAGATCAGGATGCATCTGTCTATATCAAAACATTTTAAACATGAAGACAAATTAATGACATCCAGAAATGCCTGC
The DNA here is from genome assembly GCF_963932015.1 of Anas acuta. Classification (NCBI taxonomy): domain Eukaryota; kingdom Metazoa; phylum Chordata; class Aves; order Anseriformes; family Anatidae; genus Anas; species Anas acuta. Next base: position 53,574,135 of record NC_088979.1, read on the forward strand.
TTTTATCTACTGTATTACACACAGCTGTAGCACTGTATCCTTATGTTATCAAGCAAGAATTAAATTTTTAATTCATTCTCAAAACACAAATGAGGATTTGGGATGCGAAAAGGGTGATTTGTGAGGACTAAAAGCCTGTTAATTGCAAGGAAGAGTTCAATTGGTTTGTAGTGATCTATCTTAAACCCTGTCACAAATATCTTGATGGAATAAATGAACTCAAAGTCTAAATAATATTGACACAATGCAGCTGTAAACAGCAGTAAACCTGAAGTTGTTATAAGCTCTACAGTTAGTTTACTATAGCATATTGCATGCTTAATTAAATATTAACTATACTATATATGAACTGTAACTGTAAAATAACAGAGCTTGTTGTATTACCCATGAAACATATAAGCAAGCTATTGTTTGTATGGAATGAGAACGCCTAGTTAGAGACCATTTTTTATAAATTAACATCACTGACAAACTCAAGCTGCTGAGCACAAAAATCACTGGTCAGGCTTGAAGAAGAGCACAGTGCCCAAAACCTTGGATATCTTTTTCCAAAAGATAATTGGGCAAAGAAGTTTTGAGGGGAAAGACTTCTTTCCCCTCAAAGACAAGACAAAGAAAGACAAGACACCCTCCAATAGCAAACAATCTCCATTAGACTTTTAAAGACTCTTCTACAAGAAATATAGAACAAGAAGCAAACAGCAGCTAAAAACAGACATTTAAAACATTAAGACTAATTTCCATAACGTTTCATATTTCATTGTAGATATTAGGAAGTTTCACAAGGGATTCCTTCTCCTCCCATCCCCCACAATTTTTAGCTGTTGGATTATTTCTATCATCAAAGGGATGCTGCCTTTTATCGGAAAAGGGAAAAAAAATCACATATCAAGACTGTTGTTCTGGGATTAAAATACAATCCAGGCTCCTCAAAGAAAGAATACTCACCTGAAAAGGGAAGTAAAGACAAAAAATTCCCTTTTTACATACTTGTAACACAGTCCTAGAAATGACAAACTAAGAAGACACTAACAACAATCATATCTTCCTCAAAATATTGCTCCTTAAACCCAAGAAATGAGTAACTATTCATCTTGAAAACACCTTATGTGGCTACAGTGCATGGCTTGCTATTTGTTTTGATCTGTAATTATCTGAAAACAGAAATAGCAGCAACTGTTTCCCATAGGATACCATGTTGACATGTTTGTATCTAAGTTTTTGTGGCTGTTGCTCAAAGCAAATTTTTTACTTAAAAACAAACAAACAAACAAAAAACAAACCCCACAACTGTATAAATTCTAAGAGAATTAGAAATCAAAAAGCAATAATTGAAATGAAACGAATAAGCAACTGTTTAGCAAATATAGTCATTTGCAACATAAATCTCACTTCTTCTGTAAAAGACTTTAATTTTGGTTCAGGTTCCAGAAAAAAATGCAAAAGTTTAATTATATCTTATGTCAACTCACGTTAACTTGTGGAAAAGAAAACCTTGGACATCACTTTCTTCATCATCGTCATCTTCCTCTTTCTGTGTGTCATTTGATCCTGAACATGCAGCACATATAAGCAATACACAAGAAAGTCACTGAAGTATCCTGCTGTATAATTCCTATGAATTATAAAACTGTTAACAGAAATATGCAATCTGAAAGTTGTCATTCCCGGATGTAATTTCAATTAGATTTATATCTTTGCATTCACATTTTGGCATCAGAATGAATCACTTTACAGAACTTAGCAACAGTGGAATTATTTTTAAAATATAATTCATCTGATGTTTACAATTTCAATATAAATTGCTATGGTTAAATAGTTCACTTTCCAAAATAGCCATCACTGTTTGATTAAGTGGGAAACTCTTATCAGCCAACTAATACCAGATTTATGCTTGAAAAACATGATGCCTTTAAAGTGCTTGAACCTCCAACTAGCATTTGATGCAAGTGAGAGATTTGTTTATTTCCTCTAAAAAAAATAAATCTATTTTTGAAGGGGCTCCAAGGCTATTAAACCATAGTCTTGTGAAAGCATAGATAACTGTAAGTTTCTTTAAATCTTGCAAATCTCCACACAAAGTAATTTCTCTGTGTCAGAATGCTACAGCTTCTATTTTCTGTGGTGTACGTCTCATTTTAACATGTAGGAACATATACCGGCAACAAATTCTATGATCCTATAGAAGAATGTAAAGTTATTTTTAAAATTAGAAAAATTAGAAACAAATTCAGGAAAAAAAGCAACCGCAAAACACTCATGTGTAGTTATTGTGATAACTGCCATATTAGAGATGCCAACAAATACAAAATAATTGAAGAACAAAGGTTAAACAATCTTATACTTATTGAAAGGAGAAGAAGAGTTTACATTCTGAAGTACAGCCACAAATAACAATAATTACAGGTTAAGTAATGAACTATGTTCTAAGCAGAGTTGTTCACAAATGATCCCATGCATTTTAATGTCTTAGTTCTTAATGTCCAAGAATTCCTTGTGCAAAAATAAAGTACAACTTTCAAAATACTACTGACTTCATAGCTAAAGATATTTATATATTTTCATAGTAACTCCAATAAGATACCATAAATGTAAAAAACAACATACCTTTAACCTGTGTATCATCTACTGCTTTGTATTCTGTGCTCTTTATTGCAAGTTCTACACCATATCCAGATAAATACATTTTCCTGGAACTTGGTTTCTGTTGGACAATATTATTTTAACAGAACAAAAACAAAACTTTAAAAACTTTATCTTTAGATTTACAATACGCAGTACTGTAACTTCAACATGTTATGCCAATAGTAACTTAATCTTTCAATATATGATTCAAAACATGAAATACAACATCAAGCAAAATAAAAGTCATGCAAGGCATATTGTCAACCCACTGAGGAGGTGTATATAGAAAGTAAGAACTTCTTTTATCTCCTGTAGAATATAGAAAGGCTGTCAAAATAGTAATTCCCTCATATAATATTAGAAGGATTAGAACAGCAGAGCTGGTAGCACCCTATACAATTAATTACTGATGCTTAACGATTCACATTTTAAACAATTCTTATATCCTTTTAAATTTGCCAGACTTTAAAATGTTAGGAGGAAATTATGCATCAGGCTGATACCTTGCAAAAGTTTTGTTGAAAGGATCAATCACTTTCTATAAGGAAGATTAAGAATTATTATTAAGGTATCACTGCTAAAAACGTGTTGCCAATTTTATTAATAAGATCAAATGTTTCTAACTTTGGAGTGGAAGTCTGACATTCAGCAGAGTAATTACTCATATGTGAAAAAAATGCCCTATTTTGCTCAAAATGCAAAAAAATCCCTTCCCAAAATGCAAATTGTACATGTGCAGCAACAATATCTTGAAAACCTTTCAGCTTTAGTTTACAGTTTCCAAGAATTATTTTGTACTGAGACACCTCCAGCCCCCACTGAAAATCCCAGCATGATTGGGGTTTTCTCTGTTGGTTTTCTAAGCAAATCTCAACACAGAGAGAGACTGCAGTGTCAGTACTACTGGGAAAAAGAAAAAAAAAAAAAAAAAAAAAAAGACCACAGAAAGGCTGTGTACCTCTTTTACTCTCAATACTCCCTCTTCTGGCATTTAATGAAAAAATGGAGGGAGAATCAGTCTCCATGGGAGAGGAGCAAGGAACATGGAGACCACAGGTATTTAGTTGGTAAAAAGAAGTGCAAAAAAGACAAACTGAAAGTTCAGTAAAAACTACAGCCCTATACAACTTAGAATTTAAGACCGACTTCCTCCAATTCTCTATTTCATTCCCATAAGCAAACAGCTCTGAAAGTTAATCTGCAAACTAAAAATCTCATTTCCCTGAAATGCCTGGTCTACATAAATCACAGCAACCTCTTACTGCATCAGATTATTCTTGCATTAGCTGCACTATTTAAGAGCTGTACTTTGAATATGAATTACAAAAACCTTCTGAGAATCAAAACAAGGAGACAACATAACTCCATGTACTGGTATGTGTCTTGCACTGTCACGTTTCAGGGAGTAAGTTAGGGAAAACATTCAGTAAAATGTTTAAATGTTAAATGTTTAAAATACTGACACCGTGGAACACAAATGTCACAAAAGTGACAGCATATGCTATTGTACTACAAAGAACATGAGTTTATACTTAGATTATGTAAAATTACACATAATTAATTATGATTAATAGTACTTATTGATTATTAATTAATGGTTAATAATTATTTGTGATTAATATTAACACACGATTTAGGCAAATTCAAAAACAAATGTATAATGCATGTTGTGTCAAGAAAAATAAAGATAAAATACTAACAGTTTATTGAATCAATGTTAACTTGAACTGCATACCTGAACATAATGTCGGAGAACGTAAACAATTTCCTCCTTTTGCGCCTTCTCAGATAAAATCTTGTGGAATTTAACAAAGTCTTTTGTACCTATTTCTGCATAAAGAATAACCACTGGGCCATCCTCTTTGAGAGTCGGGAATTTATGATCTCCCTTGAAAAGATATGGCCTGGGTCTGGTTTCAAAAACAAATAAATGTGTTACAATATATGCAAAAGTGAAATAAAAACTGGCACTTTTTGTACTTCAAAATTGAAAAACAAGTAAGGGCTTATATGCTAGAGGTGTACGAGCCATGTAAAAATAATCACAAAATAATCACAGTTGCTCACAAAAGGACCTACAAAACCGATTTTCAAATGAAAGTCTCAAAAACTGAAAAATCAGCATCAACTATAAATAATTTCAATGCATTATATCAAATTGAAACATCAGCAAAATAAAAAGCAGAGACATTTTGGGCAACAAACAATTACAGCTAGAACCTTTCAAATAAAATGACACTGTATCTGTTAGAGATGTACACAGCAATCGGTGAGTAACAGCACAGTAGAGGGATATTCAGTGAAGTTTGAGAAAGCTGCTCACACATATGGAAACTAAGTGGGGTTATGCTTCACTTCCAGCATCAAGCTCGTATAATTTAGCTAATTTTGCAAATTTTGATTGCACCTACCCTCCTCATTCAAGGCCATGACGCTTCCTACACCTGCAATAAATGAATTCTTAGATGACTGCAAACATCTTTTGAACAAATAGGGAAAAGGTGGAAAAGTAACAGGCAAATACAACTATTCTCAAGGTGCTAATTATTGACAAGTACATTTATTTTTTAAAGTTGCCTTTGTATAGTCACAGTGGAAGAATCAATAAACTCTTTCCAAACCTCTCCAAGGCAAGCTCAGAAACTCTAACCCAACTTACCCTGCACAAATGTGTGCCCTGTAGCTACACACTCATTCAAAAGTCATACTGCAAAGTTGTGAGCAGAACTCCACATGCCACAGCTTCTGTGATGCAAAGTTTAGGAATATCTTCTATATAAAATCACGGAATAATTTACATTGGGAGGGATCTTTGGATTAATCTGCTTCAATCCCTCACTCAAACTGGGGACAATTTATATGAGCTTGCTCAGAGCCTTTACATCAACATCCTGTGTAAGCTTGGGAGGTATGCAATCAGAGACCATATTTGCAAGGCAGACACAAAAGGAGGGGCCTGGCTTGAGAATTAACTTGGGTGCATGCAGCCATGTGTTGCAAAAATATCAGGTAAGCTTTCTCATGCTCATCATGGAACAGGACAGACAATGTTTCAGATTCCTGAAACTGATGACACCTACAATTCTTCAATAAGTTCAAGAGCAGATGCAGATTTGCCCCACTGAAAACTTACATACGGGATGTGACGTGAAACTTCTCATAACCAGAGAGACTACTGCCAGTCATTTATAGGACGCTGAAAACCTGAATCAAGGGAGCATCTCTTTTCTTAACCAGTCACTTAGTAGAATGAATCATGATCTCAAGAAGTACCAGCTGCTGTCGTGACTTTTCTGAACACTGACGGCCTCTAAGAAAGCATTTCACATGATAATGACCAAGCTTCACTAAAACCTTAAGTGCTGCAGTGAAATAACACAGCATTGGGCTACCATAATCACCTGGAAATTCATAATTAAAGCATTCAGCCCTTGCTAATCCGAGGTAAGCCTCCGTTTTCTGTTTTGCTTTGACACTGAACAGCAGTGAGGAAGAATCGATTCTCTTACTGCTCAAAGCTAATACATTTATTGACATGCGTGATTCCATGAGAAGGCTGCCTGAAAGGGAAGGAGCAGCAGTTAAGCAAACAAAACTAATAAAACAGTACATGGATGTGGAGTCCAGCACTCATTAACCAGTTACTAGGGTAGTGAGGGCGGCTATGTGCTTGCCTAGGTAGTTCCAAAACAGTATGCGTGACTCGTCAGGTGTGTCAGCAAGAGCCCTAGAAATCCAAGTGTTGTTTTCAAGATATGCCATCCCAACCATTTTAGCACTACAAGATCTTCCTTTCAGTGGTCCACAGCCTGAGAGCAGCCCATTGCAACTCCACACAAAACACTTCCTACTGGAGCCATGCAGCCCATTGCCACGTAACTGAAACAGACCAAATCACGGCAGCTGCTGCATAAAGGAACGGCTGAAGCAACACTTGATCTTGACATGCAGACCTTGTCCATTTGGGCTCTCCTGAGTCCAAACTGCCTGAGACTTCCTGGATCTCAGGCTGAGCTGATGGATCTGCACAAAATAATGCCGCAGACTCTTCTTTCTCTGCCACCGAGATTTGAAACTATGATCCCTAAAAATAGAATATTTCTTAGTGTTCCCGTTCAATACTGGGAACTTAATGACACAACTGAAAGACTAGCTTAAGCCTGGCTTAATTGGAAGATTCACAACAGACAATACCCCCCAAAATAAAATACAAAGCAAAACAGATTGAAATAAGAACGGAAGGAGCATAGATTAATAAACCAAAAACGTCACTTTCCATGAAAGTCACAAGAAAAAGAATGACTGATTTAGAGGAACCAGCAGTGAGATTGTTCCATATACCATGATGTACACCATACAGAAAAGGGAGAGAAAGTAGCACAGCCCTACCTGTATCACTTAGGCTGTAAGTCTCCAGCACAAGTGACTGAGCATACGCTACCCAGAGTCTATTGTTTCCATATTGAAAGCAATATGGAAACAATTACTTGGTAGGGAACATGTTTTTCTTAAAGTCTAGCTCCAGGAACTCTAAATATTGGAGTGACTCATCTATTTTTGGGCTAGGTATAAGGAGAGGAAGTTTAACAAGATTTTGTTGCCACTGCTGAAGGTTGTAATGTGACTTGTACACAAAAAAACTACCCAAAACAGAAAAACAATTTAATACAAAAAACTTCAGTTTTCCTGTGAGTTTTTAAAATTAATTTAATGATTCGTAGCAGTCTAACTCTTTCAATTCTGAATACTTTATGATTCTTTTGTTTAGTATCCTGATTTTCCAGAATCATGTCAGTTTGAGAAAAATATCTCCAGAAAGAAGAATGTGCCAAATCCGCTTTAAGGGAGAAGTATATTGTTACAGAAGAATAGTATATTCAGGCATTGTGGTAAAATGCTAAGGTCTCATAATGCTTTAATAGATCACCAGAAGAATTCAAATCATTTAAAAAGCCCACATATAATACAAATAATTTATGTAAGAAAACGAAAGACCTTTGTTACACAGAACATAACAGTTAAAAATGGGACACTGCAGATGAGACAGTAAAATCTTTATGCAAAAACCTTGGTTATTGACTAAGTAAAGGACAATGATTCAGTAGGTTGTAATTATATCAATGACTTACACAATACCATAAATCACACACATAGAACATAAGCCTGTTTTTAGAGGCAACCAGCACCAAAAAGACAAATTTCATTCTTTTTCCCCAGTTTATATTTGACAGAAAGAAAAATCCAAGTGTTACGGCCTACTAAATCATCTTTTCATAGTAGTCTTTCTACATATCTCCGTGAAGTGGCTGAGGGCATGAACACGAATGTATATCATGATAACCTTGACCATTGCAGGATGAAAAAATGAAACAAACAAACAAACCCTACATAAAGGTTTTGAAAAAATACAATTCTGTTTTTATAAAGGTTAAATCTTTTGCTTTCGTTATTTTTGTTATTGTTTGTTATTTTGATAGGTTCTATATATTTTATCTCAAAACCCAAACTCATTCTGGACAGATGGTAGTTTCCACAGGACAAAAGCTGCTTAAAGTCTTGATAGATTTAAAGTCTAACACAAGGTAAAGAAAGTTATGCCATCTGTGGTAGACTGTTCTTCCACTCCTACATTCCGGAAACCCTCAAATGCATTGGCATTGACAACATAGAAAGGTCTGTCAGTAGAAGTACAGACTCTGATGCATAAAATGGTAAGCTTGTACAGAAAGAACACTGTAAACTTCACTATTCCATACCAGAAAAATGGAAGAAATACAGAATTATCCATGGGGTTAGAGGAGCAAAGCTCTATGGTTTTGTTTTAGAAGGCTATTTTGATTCATAATTGATGAATTTCTGTAACAGAAAGTGTTTAAAATATTTCAAAACCAAAAGTAACTGTTTCAAAATAATGTACACTTTAAATGGGTATGTCTTTAAATATGCAGTAAACCGGGATTTATGGGCTTGTTAACATCAAGTATGTAGAATGCAAAATTCCAAAATACTATATGTGCTATAAAACATTTACTTCTTTATTAAACTATTTTTCCTCTTAAAACAGATCATTAAATTTACCTCTTAGTAGCCTTCTTCAGAAGCTTTTTTATTTCATTAGTCTTACAGGTGTGCTTCTCATGGATAACCACAAATGCACTGCAGCCTTCTGGTGGAGGTTCATCAGCTGCAATCTAATATTTCAACAATTATACTTAACCAGAATACTTTGATTGCACTTCAACTTAAACTCACATCCCTTTGATTAAAATAACTCCACAGCTGCCATTGAGTTTTGTTTCTAATTAAGCCCATTCAAAGTTGTGTACATGTGAAAATAGTAATGGAAAATATTAAAAGATTGAGACCTTATAACCTTTGTAAGAGTTAGTCTATCAAATAAAGTCATGTTCCAGAAATCTCAGGTCCCTTTATGTTCTGTAAAAATGGTTCTGAGAAATATCCTCCACAAGCTTAAATCACAGACTATACTCTGAGGCATTTTTAATTTTAGCTGCTATCAGTATTTGACTATTCTATCTTTCAACTTCTGAAATACTATAATGAGAGAGATGAGAAGTCCACCAAATAACAGATCTAAATGTCTTGAAGATACAAGAAATTTCCTACTTTGGGAATGTCTGAATTCCCACAGGAAAATTTAAAGCAATACGAAACAAACAAACCAACCCACAGCTGAGCTTTAAGAAAGAACAAACTATCCATATACAACTATCCATATAATTAAACACAAAGATTTTTTCCTCACAATAAAACTAGCTTATAAAACATCACATCATACCTTTTATAATTTGTATCAGGGTTGACTACAAAAAACACCTGCATGTATATTACTGAATTGTAATAAATATTATTTACTCTGAAGCCAAAATACCACATCAATCATTTACCAAATATATCAGATAATATACTCACCTGCTGAAACATCTGAACAGTTGGAGAATATGCCCGTATGGAAAGTGCAAACTTCAACAGATTGATTTGCAAATTGGATAAAAATTGTCCTGCTTTCTTCAAGATTAAATTGTAGTAAGAATGCTCTGAATCTGTTGAAGAAAAAAAATACAAAGTTTTTGTATTTAGCCTCTAATGGTGTGGCTTACCTATCTGTGTTAACATAGTATTTGCATATTATGCTAGCACTGACAGGCAGTTCAGAAGTCTTCAGTGTTGTCCACCAACAAATTGTTTTCTTTACCTACAAATTCTCAAGGCCTAATGTAACATAAATGAATTAAAAGTGAGCAGAATAGCACTGGTTAACATCAAGTCATTTTCAGCAATAAAAAAAAATCTACTCAATACAGTAATACCTCTTTGCAGTCCCATATGGAAAGTCTTGAACAGAGCTTAATATTTCAAGCTTATGCTAGCCTTTTAATGCAAATTTTTAAGGTTACGTTCAACCGGCGTTATTTTTAAAATTATTTTCTCACATTTAGTCTTGGACCACTCCAATCATTCAGTTTACGTCCATGAAGCTCTTCTACTGGCAACATTCTTTGGTCTACTCTCACATACCCTATTTCTTCCCTGGAAATGCATTATTAACAAGAGTACGAGAAGGGATACAAGTGAAACAGTTTCCTATCCCCTACCCCTCCCAGCAATCTCACCTTCTCAAAGCCAAAATCAGGACTCCAAGTAAGAATGGAAGGTGGATGGAGTATGGGAAAAATGGAAGTTATAATAAAGAACTGTGGTGGTAAAGAAAGAGTATCCATTTATTCTTCAGGTGGAAAAACCATAGAATCACAGAATGATTTGGGTTGGAAGGGACCTCAAAGACCATCTAGTTTCAATCCCTCTGCCATGGGCAGGGACACCTCCCACCAGCTCAGGCTGCCCACAGCCCCATCCAGCCTGGCCTTGAGCACCTCCAGGGATGGGGCACCCACAGCTTCTCTGGGCAGGCTGCGCCAGGACCTCACCACCCTAAGAGTGAAGAATTTCTCCAAAATACCTAATCTAAATCTATTCTCTTTCAGTTTAAAACTGTTAAACCTAGTCCTGTTCCTACACTCCCTGATGAAGAGTCCTTCCCCATCTTTCCTTGCAGGCCCCATTTAAGTATTGGAAGGCTGCTCTAAGGTCTTCTATGAGCCCTCTGAACATCCTCATGGATCTCGTTGGACTTGCTCCAACAGGCCCATGTCCTTTTTATGTTGGGGGGGGCCAGGAGCTGAACACAGTACTCTATATGGGGTCCAGGAGCGGAGTAAAGGGGAAGAATCACCTCCTCAGCCTGCTAGCTACACTTCTTTTGATGCAGCCCAGGACACGGTTGACTTTCTGGGCTGCACATAAATATTCTCATGCTTTCCTTAGGCATGTCAGTGGAAGAAGCCTAATTACTCTTTTATCAAATTGAGAAAAATGCCAGTATCTGTTAAGGAGTTTAAGGAATAATGCATCAAAAGTCTGAACTGGGCCAAGTTTTCTACGTTGCTGTGTATGATGATATTCTTGAACACAAAGTTGAGGAACCAAAGCTTTTACCATAAAAAACATTGTGCACCATCGCTGTTGCAGAGGTTGGTCTTCCACAGTAGGAACAGCTGAAACATGCACAAAGTAGTCCAGAATGGACACTGTGGTGAAAAAAAATCTACGTAATCAGCATGTATTTTACTTACATGAATAGATACTACCTGTAAAATGCAGTGATTCAGGATCTTTTTCACCTAAAATTCAAACATTCTCCTATAAAGTTGAAAATTTGCAGCAAAGAGAAAGCACGTTGAGGGGGTAAACCATTGTAGCTGTCCAGCTTAAATTTACCTATGTTGTTGGTCAACATCTTAATTTAAAAGTGTTTCTTCTGTGAAAGTGGAATGATTGTCCCCCCTCTAGGGGTCCAAAGTGGAACCACGCTAGACCACATACCATAACCCTAGAGGCCATAGTTTTGGAATTATCCATCAACTGAGGCCAACTCTAGATGTAAATAAACTTCTGAGCCTGGCAAGTTCTGATGAAAAGGATCCCTTGGGAAGGATTAAAAAAAAAAATCCAGAACCTGGGATATTAAAAAAAAACAAATACAAAAACACAACTTGGAGAAAAAAAATTGGCATCTGAGCATTCACCATTCTGATGCCAAAACACTAAACAACATCCTTCTACTCTATAGAGACTGCCCAGTCTTTTACTGCTCCTGTTCAACAGCAGGATTAAAACATTTTTTATCACAGCTTCTGTGATACCCTGAATTTTCTTTGCAGGATTTCATTCGTATTATTATATAGCACATATCTGCTAGGCAGTTTCCTTCCTACCTTGTATCCTTGGCCAAGTATTGTAGAATACTTGTCTTCATGTTTCTCTATTCCTTTAATTTCTGAAGTTTCTTAAGTAACGTCCTGGTACCATGGCATTCAAAACTGTCTGAGTTACTGAATTGTCTTTTCACCTACTGTTTGCCCTAGCATTGGGCAATGCTTTTCATATACAATGATGAAGTACCTCCTATCCTCTTGCTTTCCTCTTTACAACCCCTACCCTTTTGTTCCTAGAACCTCTAGGATCTTCTTTCTCCCTTTTCTTCCTCCCGAAAATTTAATTATTTCGAAAGACTCAGTTTGCTGTTATTCACTACACACAAAAAAATAAATAAATAAAAAAAATAGGATTACAAAAGGGCATGTTCTACATTTCCAGGAATATGCCTTCCCGTAAACTGTGTATAAACATTCCTGTCTAACATTAAATTAATTGGACTACTTACATTTATACTAAAACTGCTGGCTTTATTCAGACTACAGTCTTAGCTCTTTAACTTTCAGCAAGATAAATTAATCCACATCAACAGCTATATGATCCATCTCACGCAAAAACCATTTTTTTAAGTTTATTATATACTTCAAACTATTTTCACATAGTATTTGCTCCTTGATTCTTGACAACTGCTTGCCCTTCAGGCACATTTTTAACAATGCTCTCTGCTGAAAAGTAGAAGCCATGATAAATTTTTAGAATGTTAGAGGCAACCAAGGAGAAACAGATGTTTTGGTCATAAAATGTTTCATGATGGCATATTACCATTAAATTCATTAACCAAGTTGATTAAAAAATAACTAAATGAGATGACATCGATGGGATACAGCTCCCGATTTGAAACATCTAAATGCATGCGTACAAGCTATATGTCTGTAAACTGCCACCCCAGCCAATATAGTCTAGCAGCCAACAAAACATGAAAAGCTATTTAGGTTGCTCTAAACGTGCCTAAAATTGTCAGTTGAATAGCTCTCTAAACTCCTATAGTCAAACTGAACTGAACTGAACAACAACTGAAGCTTAGAAGTAGACTCATATTCATCTACATTTATCATCCACAATCTCTAGATGTATCTCATATCACAAGTAGATGAAAAATATTTTAAAAAGAGGGAGAAGACCAGGATGGTCACAAAAGGAAAGCAAAGGTCTTTATCATAGCTCCTCAGACTCCATGCAAGTGAGCACGCACGCCACAGAAGTAATCTGAATATATGCTGGTGCCCCACAGGAGAATTGAAAGTACTGAGGCACAGGAGGCACGAAGAGTGTCTATAATGGACATAATTAAGTCAGAAGAGTACAGGGTGATAGGCATATTGTTTTGAGGGACTGGAGTTCGGGGATTGTTCCAAATTTATACATGTGTATATCTATATCTATAGATTAGTCAGGGAACTGGAGAACTCAGGTAACAGCAGTTCCAGCATCATCGGCCTGTCAAACCCCTGTGACATTCATGAAAGACACCAGTATATATGGAGTACTTTATCGCATGGTTATTATAGAAAAATGCCATGACTGTGTTATTTCCTCTTGAATTTATATGGTTGATATGGGCATTAAAATACTTATCTGATTTAGTAGTGAGTAATGGTGATCTAATACAGTGTGCAATGATTAACCTTCTATATCTGCAACAGATAATTTGCATGATTGTTGTTTATATGTAATATATTGTTCTATTCTTTTGGAGAAAACAGTTTCCTTATTAACGTCTGTGGGTTTTTCTTTGTTTAGTATTTACAAGGTAGCGGAACATTCAACACACAAACTAAACCACTTAGGAAGACAGTAAACACTCACGTTATTATTTGTCAGCAGGGAACTAGCTCCTTACCTTCACTCTGTATTCCTAAATTAACCTTTTGAGATATGAAAACAGCACAAAGTTTAAACTGCAATTTAAGTATTTTGTAACTGTGCTGTTTTTTAATATTTTCACAGCTTTGAGTTCTTTATTACATGCAGCCCCAAACAGCATCACTCCCATTTTCAAATTTTCCACAAGACGGGAGGCAAACATATTGCATGTTAAGTAAACATGCAGAATGTTGTCCATGCTACCTGAAGACCTCTCTCTAATTTAATACAGCATATCCCATAATTATCCTTTTTTGATATTTTTCATAGCTGATGATCTCAACGATGCCCAGGTTGATGTGAGTACTTATTAAAAAATGTTGCAACAACTAAACTAACCCTACAAAATGATGTAGCAAATTCCACATACATTGTTCCCACCAAATTTGTTTAATTTCTACAGACATGACAGCTAAACAGACTATTTATAGACCAAATTTGCTACGGCTAAATACTTAAATGAACAAATTAACAACTGATGTTGATTTCATTATTCCAAATTTAAAACCACAGATTTCACGGACTGATAAGCAACAGGTTTGAAATCATCCAAGGAATTACTTAAAACAGCCACCATACTTGATACTTTTCAATTGTCTCTTGACTTCTCTAATACTTTGTGACTCTTCTGAAATACTCAATAGTACATTGGGATATAAATCTACCATCCAAATCTTCTATAAACCCAGCTTTTCAGCTTGAAATCTAAAATTCCTTTAGCTTCTACGAATTTTCTTCTGTTTGAACTCAATGTATTATCATCCATCCTACCTAGTTTTGATACATCAAGTGTACAACTGAAAAGTCATTCACCCCAACCAAGCCTTTTTAAGTCACCTGCTTTAATTTGCTCAGTTTTTGTTGCATTGTGAATATTCCTCTATGTCTTTTGACGTGTAACAGATAAGAAAGAGCTTGTTCTATAACATCCAGAGAACAAACTTCTCCTCAGAGGTATACTACTGTATCTCTCCCTGTGCCACTCCAGTGTCTCAGTATTAATATTCTTTACTGGAGCTGACCATTTTATACCAGATGCCTAATGCAGACTTCTCTACTGAAAGTGTCTTAATTATTGCTGGATACATATGATACTCATAATATTTCTGTTTCACACTAAGGATATTGATTTCAGTAAGACCTTTTTTTAAGTTGGAAGAATCAATACTGATGTGATTTGGTCTTTAAATAACCACTTTCTTTTCCTCTAAAATTGTAACTTTCCTCCTCCCCCCCCCCCCCATTCAGAAAAAGCACTGGTTTATTATACTACCTCAACTGTGAATTAACTTTTAGGAAACCCACACCTGGTGCCAGAACTTTAAACTTTCCTGCACTATAAACATACAAGTTTGTGGATCATAATAACAAATACACACTTACACACTTACCAATAGTTTTATATGCTTACTTAAATAAGTATTTTAGTACATTCTTAAGGTTCCCCACTACCATCATCTAATCCTCCTGCGTACCCTGCTGTTAGGCAGCTGAGGATATGAGATCTCTCCTTACCCTTCTCTTCAGGATGAATGAAACCCATCTCTCACCCCTCCTCTTTAAGTCTGCCCCAGTTCCCCAACCACTGTGGTGATCCTCTCCTAGACTTGCTCCAGGATGACAATGTTTTTAGTGTAATGGCCCAAACTGGCCCATTACTACAGAGGGAGTCTTGCAAGTGCTATTACAGCTAAATAATCATTTTTGTCAGCTGGCTGGCTACACTCCTGCTAACTCAGCACAGTACGTAGCTGGCTTTCACAGGCACAAGAACGCAACACAATGCACTGTTGACAAAGATATCCAGCTGGTTCTCAAGAACTGCTTTCTAGTCAGCCTGTGCCCCACTTGCACTGTTGCTGAGGTTATTCCAGCCCATGTGCAGGAATCCTTAAGTGCCTTTGCTGAACTTCCCAGTATTTCTGCAGGCCCATCTCTCCAGCCTGCCGAGGCCTCTCTCATGACAGCTCTGCCCTCCAGCTTCTTGATTTCTCCCAGGTTTGCACCATCCACAATCTTGTGGAAGGTGTAATCCATGACACTGTCCGGAGCAATGATAAACACATTAAAAACCATTAGTTCCAATACTCGCCATAAAAAGGCCACCAGGAGACAGCCAGAGGTCAGGCTGACCTTATTTCCATTTTATGTGTCCTCATGCCCTTGCACAGAACAGCTCTGAAGGCTCACTGTCCTCAGCGATTCTCTCTGTTTTTGCTTATACTTCTGACTTCCGACTATCCCATTTTCACTAGCTCACTGAATAATTATTTTTTCCCTTTCCAGTTTACATCCCACACCTACAATCACAGTTCTTTGTACATCATCTACTTCTACTAGAAGCTTTCCGCAAAAATGAAGGGTAAGAGGGGAAGGGCAGTGAGAAAAGAAAGTAGAACATCATGTTCTACTCTACACAAAAGCACATCATGCAATCATAAGCAAAAGTGTTGTTTACCATGCTGGTCTCTGTTCCTTTCCTCGTAATTTTCGAAGTCTATCAGCTTCTTTGAGCATTGCTAAGCACTCAAATAATGCTCTCACTGACCCATCCACAGGGACGTAACAAACTCTTTTTGATTCATATTGTCAGTCATACTTAAGGTACAACATGTGTTGTACCTTAAGCTCCTTCTCCCTCCCATGTATATTGTATTCTGAGCATGATTTTTGTCATCTCACTGACATTACTGGCATGGTCTTCATACAACTTGTCAGCCTTTGATTGCTAACATTAACATTCAATTTAGTTAAAACCTCTCCTAGTGGCAGGTCCAAGTGATATAGGCCCTCACAATCATGCCTAACAAATGCTACTATTTCGAAGAGCAAATGAAACACTTGCCTCAAGTACTGTGTTCAGTTTTGGGCACCTCACTACAAGAACATTGAGGCCTTGGAATGTGTCCAGAGCAGGGCTACGAAGCTGGTGAAGGGCCTGGAGCACAAGGCCTGTGAGGAGCGGCTGAGGGAGTTTGGTCTGGAGAAGAGGAGGCTGAGGAGAGACCTCATTGCTCTCTGCAGCTACCTGAAAGGAAGCTGTGGGGAGCTGGGGGTCGGCCTCTCCTCACATGTAACTAGTGATAGGACTGGAGGGAATGGCCTCAAGTTGCACCAGGGGAGGTTCAGGTTGGCAATGAGGAGACATTTCTGCTCAGAAAGAGCAGTCAGGCACTGGGACGGGTTGCCCAGGGAGATGGTGGGGTCACCGTCCCTGGGGGTGTTCAAGGAGAGGCTGGACATGGTGTTTGGGGACATGGTTTGGTGGGCGACATTGGTGGTGGGGGGATGGTTGGACCAGATGATCTTGGAGGGCTTTTCCAACCTTAATGATTCTATGGTTCTATCCTTAGGTCATTTTGAACCCTTTTCACCCTGTTCATTAATTAACCTTACTATTCACTTTAATATTGACCAACCTGTTGAACGATCTGGCAAATATCTAAATTTTTCATTTTTAATTCTTCTAATTTTTATTAAACTGCTTTCCAGGGCACTTTCTGGGATGGCTCATTTACATTTATGTTTAGTTTACTGGATTTCCAGACTTCTAGCAACCTAATGTTCTGTTGTCTAGTCATGCACGATTTCTTAGCCTATTTTGCCAGTGGTATTATTGTAAGACACTAGTATAGCTGCTGATAAACCACCTCAATGTCACCTACAAGTATTAAACATTTTTGGTATTTTCATTTTTTCCTTCAGCTACCATACTCATTTTAGTTTTGTGGGATTCTCTCCTATTTAAATATCTTTCATACACAAAATCCTGTCTGAATATCCAACTTCTCTTGATGGATCTTATAGGAAGGTATCTTTAATCTTTACATTTCTGTCCCATGCTCAAAGTTCAGTCCACCTTGTCTTCTTTGTTTTTAAAGTAGCCCTGCATATAGATTGCCTGGGAGAAAATACGCTGAAACTTTCTGAAAGAAAGTTACCCAGCAAGCAATAGTGGAAGAGTTAGGCTTTACCTGACAGGAACTAGCTGATGTGTTAGCTTGACATTTAAAAATAGTGTAAAGTGTAAGATATATTAGAACTAGCATGCTGTTTAACTTACCTCCTTGTTTATAAATTGTTAATTCGCGTACAGTTTCCAAGAACTGCCAAAACTTCTCATTACCATCTTCTGCAATAAATTCACTGTTTAAAAAATAAAAATGAATTGTCCATAGGTTGACTTTGCCCAAAGATGTACCACAGTAAAAATCCTCAATTGTTTTAAAGTAACAACAAAAACAACAACAAAAAAGCAATAAAGTGTTAAGTATTTAACGATCACCTCAGATCTCTGCAGTATGAAATACGAATACTCATGTAATTTTGGTTAAATGAGATATTGAACAAAACCACTACCAACCTGAACTCAACAGTTATAAAGCAAAGAGACTAGTAATAAACACAAGCAGCTTTTCATTTTATTTTTCCATGTATATACCAATATACAGTTATGTATAAACGTAGTTAAGCACACAAACTTTATTAAATGATGTACAAATCTAAATGTACAAATAAGAACACAGCATCAGATTATCATTTTAATTAAATTACAGACTTTTTTTTTTAAATCAGCAACAACGTTTATTTCGATATGCAGGGGAAATCCCTGTTTTTTGGTACACTTTCAAAGACAGGTTAACCATTACAAGCATGAAAGGTAAGGTTTGCTTTATTCTAAATACCGTATTTTTCCCCACTTAACGTTATCACTTTCCCATTTTGTTGTTCTTATTGCCCCTCAGGCCTGCCCAGAAGATAACCTCGCTATCCCCAGCTTATCCTTCCCTGATCTTCACTTTGGAAGCTTGCCACCCCCTGGGTTACAGCAGCAAACACGTTGAAATGCAAAACCCAGCACAACTGTAAACCGAACTGGCTGAGGGGCCCGAAGCGTGTAAGAGAAGAAAGCATTTTAACTTTGTGCTTTGAATTAGGAATCGCTAATTAACAGCGCCTTTTCTGAAGGCACCCTTTACTACCGCAGCCCCACGCCTTTAGTCAAGCCTTTACCCACCGTTACTTCACTCGTGAAGCAGCAGCGAGTTAGCTGTCTGGAGATGAAGCTGCTTTTACCCCACGCTGCCCCGGCTCCCCCCGCCTCCCGCCCCGCAGCCAGCGCCGCTCCCGTCCCGGTCCCGGTGTCCCGTCCCCGGAGGAAGGCAGCGAGGGGGCTGCACGCACCTCGCCTCCAGCAGCAGCGGAGTCAGCGGCCATTTCGCCGCCAGCCGGGCGCTCACGGCCGGGGGGGAGGCCGTGGCCCCGCGGCAGGGGCAGGGGCAGAGCAGCGCCCGCAGCAGGGCGAGCAGCGCGAGTGGCGCCAGCAGCGCGGCGGCCGCCATTAGAGGGCGGGCAGGGCGCGCGCCCCGCCCACCGCCGCCCCCGCACAGGGATATACCTGGTCCCGCCCACGCGCCGCTTTCGTCTTTCTATTGGCTGCGCCGTGCCGTCGCCGTCATGCTATTGGTCAGTCTAGAAGTCAATCAGCGGCTGGCGGCTTATAAGCAGCGGGAGTGGAGGGGGAGCTTCTTGACACGCGGCGGCGGGGGGGGAGCGCATGCGCGAGAGGTAAGCTGTGGGGGTGACCGTTAACGGCTCCTCCCTCCCGTCAGGGGATCCCTGCTGTGTGTGTGTTACGTCTTGAGGGGTTCGCACCCGGCTGTGTTTTCCAAGAGCCGGGACAACAGCAGTTTTCCTAAACTTTCCAGTGCCTATGCTTGGGCTTCGTGCTAATTAGGGGTTTTGCCTCGGCTTTCATTAGCCTAAAAAGATCTTGAGAACTTAGTAGCTTCGCAGAGAATACATATACTCCATATAGTCAACATAGGAAGGCAGAATGACTTTTTTTCTCCATCAAAGTTAGAACATATTTCCAAATAGAACTGAAAAACTATTTCCTACCAGCACACTTTTTTTCTCAAGAAGCATAGCTCACTAGAAAAAAACTAACTTTAAATTGTTTGAACCAATGTCCTTATTTGCAGGCTTGTGTTACACTTTTGAAGCTTTTGTTCTCTAAGTTAACTTATTTCCAATCTGGTTTTGAAATCTCACTGGTAACTCCCTTTCTTCCCCAGGACTGCTGCACTCTTTGTTCTTCTCTAGTTCTCTGGCAAAGCTACAAGTGCTGGTGCAGGTGCTTCTGGAGCAGGCTTGTGGGGTGTGGATATGGAGCAGCTCCCTCTCAGTAGTTGTCTTTTGGAGGCATGAGTCCTTCTCCAAAAGTTGGCTGCTGAAGCACAGAGCTTGAAGCTGAAATCAGGACTGCTCATCTTCCTGCTGCATATACCTTAGTGTATCTTGTCAGTCATCGTTTCCTGACTGTTTAAAACTGCTGTGTGGATGGCTAGAGCCAGTTGGGCCATAGTAAAAGGATCAGGCTATGGGTTGTACAGTTTAGTTTGTTAGTGCTTGGGATCAGTCAGTGTAACATCCTATGTACAAAGAAAAGGGACTTGTTTGCCAGATGTTCTGAAAGTGTCATGTAGAAATTCTGCCCTAAAAAACCACCTGTACTTACATGCTGCTGGGTCTGTGGTTTTGTATGATAAAGTTATCCCTAAAACTGGGCTCTCTGTTTTTTTACTTATTCCCACAAACTTGTGCAGTTATAACACCTTAGAATTGTCAGATACCGCTGACACATCTGTGATGCCAGCTTCCCTGTAAAGCAATTTATTTAAATAACCTCACACAAGACCAGTAGCAAAGCCTTCATATACTTCCAGGAAGTATATAGGAGAGTGTTTCTGTTGGGTCATGTGTAAGGCCAATAGTAATAATGACATTCAGTGTCTTTTATATGGAGAAAGACAAACACTGAGTGTTTTTTATTCATGCTGACAGTTCAGCAGCTGCTGATGCGGAGGGGGTTGACACAACTCCTGTTATGTACAGATGAATAAGTTTGGATCTCCCATGAGTGCAAATAACTTGTGTATGTGGACAAACTTTGGCATCCAAAGAAAGACTGTAGGTGATGAACTGTTAAGACATTTCCGTTGCTCCCTAGCAAAGTTCAGAATACTTTGTAGGAATTATGTTACAATATTCTGCACAGAATAATTACAGCTGTTTTAAATTAACCAACTATCCAAACAATCCTTTTATGGTTAAAGAAGGTCCAAGCCAATTGCTTTTTGCTGTTTCTTCAGCCAAAACTGAAATTTACTAAAGACATTCCCCATGTATATATATTTATCAAGCATTTTTCATAACTACATGTGATACTATGTGTTTGTGATGATGGATGCATCTGCCTTACCCTAATCTATCAATTGTCTTTGTATATAAAGTAGCTGTATTACATTTTATTTTATATTGATATTGAAGAGGCTGCTATTGTTGCTTAACTGTGAGTTCTTAATAGCCTGTACTTGTTTCACACAATTTATTACTTGCCATACAAAAATAAATAAAAATTTGTTGCCACTGGTTATGGAAATACAACTACCTTTGAATTCAGTGTCGGGATAAAGTGGTAGCTGTGAATCAATGGTGAGATAATTAGTCTCTGCTGAACTAGAGAAAATTGTTAGTTGAGTTTTTCTCTTGAGCAAAGATCTTTTCTGCTTAAATTCATGAAAAAAAATCTCCATTAGACAGAAAGAATCTCTCTCCAATTTAGGATTATTATTTTATTAGTTGCATTACATTTAGATAGGGTAAATGAAGTTGGAAGGGGTTTTGGGATGTCTCATGTCCAGCTTCCTGCTCAGAGCAGGTCACTGAGATCTTTGTCCCCTTGAGTTTTGGTGCCATCTCCAAGGATGCACAACCTGCACAGCCTTTCTGGGCAGCGTGATCCATTGCTTGGTCAAGATGCAGTTCTGACTGCTCTTCAGAAATAAATACTGTGTTGTAACAGAGCATCATCTTCCTTATAAAGGGAATATTTATATATATACATCTGCATACCAGTATTTATTTTATCTGCCTTCCTTTTCCTTTGGTACTTTAACTGCGTTCTGGTCTCAAAGAGCCGACGTACACTTTTCAGAAATCTATTTCTTTATAATTGCACAAAGGCAGATTTTAATCTCTTAAGCAGTGTGCAAACCTAGAAGATGGAGAGCGGACTTAATCTTCATTTCTACAGCAGTTTTATGTAATTAAGTATTGCAAATAGCACTTGAACATTCCTGTACATACATTCCATATGTATGAGAAAGACCCTCAGTTCTCTGAAATGGTTTTTCAGCAGAACAGAAAAAGAATTACAGCAAAATTTTAAAATTATTCATATCACAGCTGTGTAAATAAGAATTGATTATCATAGCTGTTTCAGTGTGAATAGAGGAAGTGATTAATGAATGCCTCTCTGTAAGATGCAAATGTTTTATAGTATTATTCATAGTGAGCTATGTCTATTTAATAGAAATAGTAGCAATAAGTGAAAATAAGTTGAGCTTCATCAGTGTATTCAGTTAGCTGAAAATAAAAAGAAAATTTTTTCTCTTTTACAGATTGAAAACCATTTCTGAGCTCAAGGACTCCCTTCTTCCCCAACTTGGAGGAACACGAATGACAAACACCAGTCAAAATCAAAAGGTAAGCCTGTTACCTACTTATTAATTGTCAGCCTTCTGGGCAGTAGCTGCTGGTATCCTTTTACCTGTCAGTGTTGTTCCTGTGTCATTATGATCAGAGCAGGCGTTTGAGATATTTCCCTGGTGAGATGAAGTATGCTGCACTGAAACACTTTTTGTCCATTCCATTGGAAATAAAGAGCAACCTGAATGCTGTGATTAGCGTATCTTTATGTGGTGGTATTATGTACTAACACAAAGTATATTTTATAGTCTGTTAGCTCTTCATTTTGACTTGCAGGGAAAAGCAAGTGAAAGAAAAATGGATGTAGGAGTAGTACGAGCCTGGTTTCAATAGCTCAAAGAAGCTGTTCAGTGGCAACTAGGGCAATCAGAATTTTAGGCACACTGCTTTGCTGTGTGCCTACACGTGCAGCTGCAGTGACAGTAAGCGTCTCTCTTCAGGATCCTTCTCTTTCAGACTTCCATTTAAAAAAAAGAGATGGAAGGAACATTTTGCTTTGTAAAACAAGCATAGAGGTTACAACTTCTGGTGACCCACCTCAGAACCATAAAGAATATACCTCCTGGGCCGGAGGAGCCAACTTCCTATGAACCTGTGGGTACGCTTGTGTGGCTTGATGGAGATCAGTAAAATTTGGCCACGATGGTAGCCAGCTTTTGCAGTAAGCAGTGGCACTGTGGTGTTGTGCCAGGAGGACAGTGTGGTTGCACTGATTGCTGATTCCTACTATGCCACACCTGGGCACCTAGCAGTACCTGTGATTAAAAATAGCGTTTATCTTTAGCACAGCAGGCTTTTCTCAGTCTGACTATGCCAGATCTCAGCTTGCTGAACCAAGTTCATCTCGTAACATGACTTGGCACTTCTGATGTTATTAACTGGGGTGCTCCCACAATTATTCTCTTCTTTAGAGAACCCTGAGGCTTTCAGGTGTTGAACATGAGCATTTTTCCCATTTTCTCTAATTTCAACTTGTGAATTTGTGTATGTACTCAAGGAAAGGAAAGTACGATATCATATGTAGAATGCTGTGGGCTTTTAGTGGAAACCTTTTTAAGTGGTTACAGACATGTTTGTAATCCCTAGGATAGGTCATATATAATATTTTAATAATAAGCTTTTGTTTGTCAAAGCTATATTGATAAATTTGAGAGGGATGCAGGCCTGCATACTTTAATTGACTTTTAGAAAAGGTGTCAGCAGACAACCTGCAGACAATATTACCGCAACAGTGACTAATACTAAAAAACTGAGTGAGTTGATGTGGAATGGATCTGCATTGGACATTAGTGTTTACTCTAACCAGTGAAATGATTGAGTTCCATTAAATATCTGAAAGCTGGATAAAGTAGCATACACTCCAGGTGAATCTTAAAAGACTGGTGTGCATTTATTGTTTTAGTGGTTCCAAATGTGGGCCAGGGATGATGTGTGTACAAACAGAGTAAGAGTTTAGTCTTGGGCACGTCACGCAGTTCAAGGAGAAATTCTGTTGACATCTGCTTAAGAATAATGACCTAACTCCAAATAATGTAGGAAAATCAAGAACTGAAGGCAAATTTTGTTTTTTGTTTCATGTTGATTCTTTGAGATCTATCTCAAAGATAAAATAAACGACTGGTGAAAGGGTAAATTAATGTCAGTGTTCTGGTTGGATCCAATTACTTGGATTTTCAATTTTTTTTAAACCAATTAGCCACCTACTGGAAGTGTCCTGAAAACATCATGCTTTCTCTTGGAGATGGTGAATACAACCCAGTGATTCTTAAATGGTGCTACGTGACCTGAAAATGATACACAGGTGATGCACCAGTAATATAAAAATTATCTAAAAGTGTACTGTAAGACTATTAAATAACCATTGTTACTGATTCAAATAATAGCCACACGCTTGTGTTTTAAATGTAGTTTGCTACATGCAAATGTATGGGAGATCATAACTTTGTCAGGTAGAAATTGTTTGTATAAAAAGTACCAAGTGAAGTATTTTTACTTCATTATGTGATATGTGCATAAAAGTGCCTCAGGATAATTCTAAATACATAAAAAGAAAACCAACAACAACAACCGCAAAAAGGATTTCAGTGTGATGTTACAGGTGCATTTCCTGAAAAAATATAGTATTTCCTGAAACAAAGGAGTTGTATTTGACTTATAGACCTATCATTTATGAATCAAAATGTGTTGCTGCTACATGTGAGGTGGAATATTTAAAGATAAAGTACCTGTACAATAAGGTATATGGGTGATTTTTCCCTTCCAGTCAGCTCAGTAACCCAAGCACTTGCCCAGAGGAGGTGCATAAGAAAACATAAGCTAAGTTGGAAAATTAGCCCACAGGTCCTCAACCAAATTGCCTTTGGCATGCTCCCCGAGAGGTAAACTCTGCTCTATCTCCCTGTGGCTAGCTCTGCCTGCAGTGACACTTAGGGTGACACCCGGGCTTTCACGTGGCTCTGTGGCTCCTGGCTCATTATGGCACTAAGATCGCTCTGAAGTTGGTCCTGCTCTATGCAGAAGCAGAACAAGATGACCTCCAGTGTGCTCTTTCAACCTAAATTATTCTGTGACCCTTAAGTGCAATTTAATTTAATTAAAGCTTTGTGTAACTAAAGCGAAACAGAATTAGTCATGCGTTATTGTGTGAAATGCAATGGATTTGTTTCCATCGGAACAACTTCCAGTGCTGCTTTTCAGATTTTATTATGTCCCTTTTCCTTGTTCCATCATTCTGGTAATGATAATAGCAAACTAGTAGCCAGGTTTCTCACCTCTCAGGGCTCATTTCATCTCACTTCCCAAATCTGAAAAAAAAAAAATACTTCTGGACAAGTCATGTAAACCCATTCCTTTCAATAACTTGTACTGAATGTATTTAGGGGGAACATAGAAATATTACTTTTCAATAATGTAAATTAACATTTTATGTCCCTTTTAATTTATCTGAGTATATAAAATTTTCAATTTTTATGATTTATATGCAAAGCTAATTACAATCCATTGTCAAGACAGCTTTAAAAATCAATGTAAAAAATAAGTTATACATAAATGAAAGAGAAGGAAAAAGTGCAGCCACAAGCTATTACACGTATAATGAAAATGGATTTATTGCTCAAGTCTTATTACCTTCTATTATTAAACCATTAAGAAGGTCCCTTAAGTTTAATCCAGACTGGAAAAGACACATTCACATACACGCATATATGACATTCCAGGCAAACATATATTAAATGAACATTGTGAGAATTAAAACTCCCAGAAGAAGGATAAAAATTATTATTCCCACATCTCTGACATCAGTATGATATATCCATAAATAAATTATAAAATGTGTACTTTAACAAGTTCATAAAATGTGGGACAGTCAGGAATTACATTTTTTTAGCACTAAAACATGCATATATAATTTCAATCCTAGATCTGTATCAGGCTAGCACATTTCTTTAGTTCAAATGGCACTAGCCACTCAAAAATCGGAATAAGCAGAGTCCCAGTGAAATAAGTGGTCACTGAGCCTGCAAGGTTGTGGTTTATAGCTGTATATATGCAAATTTCTGGAGCTTTGCACCTGTGTATTGAAGTGATTGCACGTAATTAGCAATGTGATTATCAAATATGTTTTCACATACCGCATATAATTAGACTTACAGAAACACACTACATTTAGAATATTTTAATGTAGATAAACTTTGGGGGCAAAAATGAAGTGTTATTAACAAAATGCAAATCGTTTAACCTCTAATGTGCTAGGTTCTGCTTCTCCTGTATCGTTCTGTTAGTAAAACGATTCTCAGCCATGCAAACTCAGTGAGGCTTGAGGTAAGAGCCAGTTCTGCAGATTTTTTCACCTCCTACCTGTGCTGCTAGAGCAGTGATGTGTGGTTTCAGACAATGGGACACTGAAAACTCAAGGCGATGAAAAAGAGGGCAGCAAGATTAATACTGAATGTATGCTATCTGGATGTGGAACTCATTTTAATGTATTTGTTGCTAAAATAAAATGATCATGCATATGGATAGATGAATACTTGGCTAACTTTTTACACACACATATATATGGTAAACATATAAGTAACATCTCATTGTAAATTAATGAAAATTTGTATTTATCCTTTGGTTTGTGATAAAGCTAGGTTTCTGACAGGAAAACTTAGCTTTGTTTCTGTTTTCCGGTATCCCTTGATTATAATTTCCTAGACTAAGTGAGGACTAACTATCAGACATATGGCTTCTGTACTGGTTATTTCCCTTTGTTAATCTGCTGTTAGTGCTATAATTCTGATAACTATCTCTGACAGTTATCATAAACATAGATTTTAATAGGCTGATATACTTAGGCCTCTTGAAAGGATTACGATTAAATAATAAGTCTACTGTATGATACTTAGGAAAGAAAAATAAGATCTTGCCTACTGGAGGTCCCAGAAAACTTATCATAAGGAGTCTTTCTAAAAGTCCTTCCAAAGAAAGTACAAGCTTCCATCTTCTCCACTTTTTTCCCCTTCCTTTTAAATAAATCCATGGTTCTCAAACACTTAAAGGAATGCAATTCTAAAACCTCTGGACAACTTTCATCCCACTATTTCTTAGCAGTTGGGAGAAGGGATTAAAATTACATTTAAAACATCTGCATTTAAATAAAATGGCTGTACAGCACGTTTTTTATAAATATCAGTTTAAAATGTTTCAATGCCTGCTAGTTCCCAGTTATGCTTGTGCATAGCCATGCACAAGAGTAATTGTTTAATAGATCAAATTCTGATATTTCACTCACCATTAGTAATCTGCAGGCCTCAGTGTGACTATGCTGCTGTAGGCTACTTTTATCTTCTTTTACCAGCATAATTCGTATTCTATTTTATCTTTTCTTTTGCCAGAAAAGTATGCACAATGCTAGTTGTTTGTATGGACGTGCATCTCCTCACTGAAACACTTCTGCTTCAGGTCCAAAACTAGCTGTTTTGACCAACCTGTGTTTTGATCTCCTCTTCTGACAGCCTGAGAATTATTACCTTGATTTTTGCCATTTTTAATCTGAAATAGCACTTGAACAATCTTCATGTTAGTTCTCCCTCTGAATTTACAGTTTTCATCCCTAACCTATCTGTGTTGAATTATTTTTCTTCCTTCTAGCGTTTGTTAGCTAGTCTTTAGTTTGTCTTAGACTGCAGAGACAACAGATCCTTCCCTGTTATGTTAAGGGCTAGAGGAATTACTTGTCTTATATTTTGTGCCAGATTTGCTGTTGTAGGTTAAAATTCCCAGTTCTTCTGGTAACTGTATTTCCCAGCATACTTCAATCCAAAATCATAAAATGCAATAAATTAGTGCTGGAAACAGGTGTCTCAAATCAGGATTTCAAATCAAGTATGAGTATCTAACCTGACACCTACAGTGCTAATAACTTTTCTGTGTTGTAAGTTTTGTAGGTTGGCCAGATTGGAGGGAATGGGGGAAATTCCACTGTAGCCCCAGCTGTGAGGTAACCTGTATCTCTTCATAATTAAACCTAAATTCATCTCATTTTTGGGGGAGTCCAACTAAACTTTTAACTGATAATAGAAGCAGTACTTTAGTGACTTTGATGGCACAAATTAGGGAATTATGTATTACCATTCATACAGTTTATGAATACACACACACAAACCAACAAGAAAATCAAATTTGTGATACACAAGAATCCCTGATTACATGCCTTCAATTTATTAGAATGACCCCAGAAGAAAAACCAAGTTAGTTGGAAAAAGCTTACTTTTTTATACTTTGTGAAGGCTATGCAACCCTGCTGTGAGTCTGTTTATCTGGTAGAACGCTGGGAATTGGACTTGAAGAAAAACAGAAGTTCTAAGCAAAAATGTGAATACATTGTTTACTTCTTGGAAACTATCCCGATTCTAAAACATTTCTTCATGATGAACAGCACTGTTGAAATAATGCCT
The DNA here is from genome assembly GCF_963932015.1 of Anas acuta. NCBI lineage: Eukaryota > Metazoa > Chordata > Aves > Anseriformes > Anatidae > Anas > Anas acuta. The sequence continues at coordinate 53,602,412 of NC_088979.1, forward strand.
CCTCCAAGGGTGTAGGGTTGGCACAACTTTATGGTTGAGTAAGCAAATTGCTTGAAAAGGAGATACGAAGGAGAAAATAGTGGTGGTATTTCAGCTGGACTGAAGAGGGACTAGTACCTCAGGTGCTTATAGAACTAGACTAGGTAAATAAGAAAGAGGTAAAATAAAATAAAAATCCCCTAGCAGGAGTTGGAGTCATTAGAAAGGTCTAAAAACTCCTGGAGAGGCACATAAACAATGTGTGGTTTGTGAATTCAGACTTCAAAGTATCCAGGTCAGTTTCTTGAAATGAATCCAAGAAAGGTCTAGTAAGAAGTAGTGGCAACCCAGAAAGCGATAACAGTTCAGAACTTGCTGTGATTTTCAGTAAAGAGTTGGAGGTCAGTTATAAAAGAAAGGTTCAGACTTGCAGACAGCTGTGAAAGACAGATAGGGGTGCTGAAAAGTTGAGCCTGATCTACCGCTTGCAATGCTTTTCTTCATTTTCCACCTGTATCCCACAAAGATCAGATGAAAGAGATGAAGGAGGCTGAGATCAAATATTACAAAAATAATTTTTCCGTTTTGGAGATGGAGACTTCCTGGAAGACTTTTTATTGTTGTCATTGGAGCTTTTTTTTTACATCACATCCCAAAAAAAAAGATGAACCAAAAAATAGGTTGGAGGGGAAGCCTAGTGGATCAATTCTAATATTGCTTCAGATCTATTTCTCAGCAGACACTACAGTTTTACACTTCAAACAAAGCTGGGATGCAGATTTGGATAAAGTTAGACTGTAATCGTCCACAGTAAATATAAAAGTCAGTCTTGAAGGAGAGGACGAGATACGTCCAGAACAACTTTGCAAAGGGCAAGAGGTGTAGTTTGGCTTCCAGACAAAAGCAGAAGTGCACAAGATAAACTGATAGTGGGGTAAATTGTGTTTGATGGGGACAGGCAGATTAACGTCACCTTTTAAATGAAGCAAATTGTATGGCGAGAGGACAAAAATATTGCTATGATGCATATCACCAGGTGGCAGTGTTACACAGTCTTGCAACTCCGATCCTGTATCAGAAAATGTGGGGTCTCGGAAGGAATACTAATAGGGATATTTGTTGGGTTTTGTTAGTTTCAGAAGAGGTGGGCCTCTCTCTGTATTGATTGCCTGGATCAGAGTCAGTTTTAGGGTTGGAGTTGCAGTCTGGGAACTGAGACGTTGACTTGGACATGACAGTCTTGAAAAAGAGCAATGTGTTGGATGCTTTTAGGCTGCTCTTTACAGGGAAAAACAAAATGCCATGTTCAAATGTAATAGAGATATCCTTCACATGATTGTCAGGGACTGAGTCTGTAGCACTTCTACTTGTACCTGAATCTGGAAAAATATAAGCAGATGTGGTATGGATCAAATGCCTTTGATCTGTAATTAGTCCACAAAAGCTACTCTAGAGTTTGCATCATAAATATTGCAGGATTCAAAGGCTGGAGACTGCAAGGAATGTGTGTAAGTAGGTCTAGGTTTTCTTCTGCACAGGACAGAAATGGGAGAGCAGTTTTCTGTGTCGGTCCTGTTAAATGCTGTCGTTGTGTTGCAGATGCCAGCTGTCATAAAGAGCATACACAAACAACTCTGTTTAGTTTCTTTGGGATTACAAGAAAACACTCTGCATTTCATACTTTTTGCTTTCTCTCTTTGCTCCAAGACCTGCATTTGCTTCTGGTCATTTGATATTGCAGTCTCAAACAGCTGGAGTACTTGTAGCCTCACTCAAGTAGCTTCCCACTCATCAGTGCTTACCTGGCCTTATCATGAAGCTGCACATAATCTTCTTGAATGGCAAAATCAGCCAGAGGCTCTTTGTTAGCCAGTTTGCAGGCAGTGGTCACACCTCACATCATCCTTGTTACGGTTGTGATTACAGCTGGATTCCAGCAAGGGTCACCATTGTTTGTGCCTGGTGGCCGTCCTGTTCTCCAGGCAGTGAACTCCAGTAAGCCCCTTACATGGTCCTACATGCCAGAGATTTTCTCTCCTAGAAAACATGGTAACTTTAACCTGAGTTTTGTAATGCTGATGCCACAGTCCAAAAGGCAAGAGAGAACACAGTTTTTCTTTCCTTAAAATAAGAACTGCAAATGCTCTGGTGGTGGAGTCTACATCAGTAAATTAAATGTGCTCAGGAACTTCCTTGGATACTGAGGCCATATACTGTGACACAGCCTGACTGGCAGTGGTGCTCTTGGTGACTGGTGTTTTCTGGAATGGTTTGACTCCCCAAACTATGTCCAGGGGTTGTCTGGGAGAGTGCTAATTCACATGCCAAAACGTGGTTAGAGCATTTTCTCCTTCTTTACTCTGCTAAATGACGATGTTGCAATGCCCAGGAATGGTCCCAGGTGCTGTTTCATTTGCTGATACCCACTGTGAATCCAAGGATGGGCTATAGTGGTGCAAGAGCAAAAGATAACCATGTGTGCTTGATAGAAAGGACATCTATGTATATACAGCTAAGCTTTAGCATTGATCTAAAAAGATGTAGTTCAAAGTTTTCAAAAATATTCCTTTTTTTCTTGTTTTCCTGGGAAACTATCTTCCCAACAACTGTAACTATACATATGTATTTTTCTATGAGCAGTTTTAAACTGCCGAGTGATGGTTGTAAACAAAAGGGCACTGAGTAGAATGCTGGATGTTCGAGTTGTCCTAGGTCAGAGCCTTACACAGGTGGAATGATCAGTATTCAAAGCAGAATACAGCTGGTCATTTATCTCAGGAGGTAAACAAGCAGCAGCGTGTAAGGAATGATTTTCAGAGGCATTTGCATATGGACTGCCACACGTGAAACATTTAAGACTATGAAGGATCAGCATAGTCTATATAATAAAGGAATAGTGATGCTGTATCACACCCAGGACAATGTATGAAAGTAACTGAAGAACACATTTTAACTCTCACCTTTTACATTGTGATCTCTGCTGGACCTGAAGTGTCATTTCTTCTTTGTTGTCTGAATCTGACTAAAGGGAAAAAAAGGAGGGGGGGGTCATAGGTTTAAGAAAGTTATTACCTGCATAAAAAGAACAGCAAGCACGAGAAGTAAAAATTAACGTGTCGTGATGAGTTGCAAGAGTTACAAGATGGTGAGCCGGTGACAGTATAATGCATAAATTACTTTAAAAGGAAGAATACAACATTTAATGTGCCATTGAAATGGAAGGTTCAGTAACTGCAAAGAATAAAATTTAATCTGACAAAAAATAAGGGAGGTTTATACTATAAACCTTGGAACAAATTAATCCCAAAGAGATGAATGAAGTTAGCATGAGTCTATTAATTTAGCTATTACAGCTTTACTGTTTGCATCCTTGTGAAAAGGGAGAAACCTGGGACTTGCTGAACAATGAAAAATTGTTTTATGGGAAATCTCAACTGGCTACAAGTGTTGAAACATTTCAGGTCAGACGGTGATAAATAATTGAAAGAAACCAACGTGATGTCGGTGTCACTTCAATTTTGCATTAATAGATTATTAAATATAAACCTTGTCAGACAGGTAATTGCTGAATGAAATCATAATTTTGTACCTTAGCTTCGTAATATCATTTTCTTAGTCATGCATTCTGTACCAAACCTGATGTTGGCACTGACACAATTTCCCATGCCTGTTGGTTCAGACTAGCAAATGTTATATCGATTTCTAAAATAAATGGTAAGCATGCCAATTTTTATTTTTAGCAACTCAGAAAGCCTGTTGTGTGCTACCTGGGAAGTGCCAAGCAGAAGAGGCGTACTGTGCTGGAATTTTAATACTGTTTTGTGTGTGCATTTTCACACGTCAGCACTTCTCTGGTAGAGATGACAGCAGAGATTACATGCTGGTTTTAACAGGTGTGGGGTTTTTTTGAGGTCATCTACCTGAAACTGCTACGAGGAGTAGATCATTTCAGGATTCTCTTATTTGAATACTTGGTGAACTCTTGGTGAACAGGATCTTGGAGAATTATTATGTAGGAAATAAGAGAACCTTAAATCTTACTTGTAACTGTTTTGAAATCCATGGAAACTTTATTCAGAGTACCTGAAAACTAGCTTGTAACTAACTTTTGATTTTCCTTATAAGTAAACTCTTGTTGGAGACTTACAGCTGAGTTATATTTTAAGGGGAAAAATGTTGGGACTGAGCAGTGCTTGCAGTTTTTAGGGCTTTGTTTTGAACTCAGCTATGTTCCCATTAAATCAGCAGAAACATGGCTGGATTCAAAATGACCCTTATTATTGCTCCGCTGAGGCTGATGAACTACAGCCATTGACTTTGAAAGAACCTAACTAATATTAGGAAAGTTCAGTCCCACGGGGCCTTGCGCCATAACACGTACATCTCTAAGGAGAACATAAAATACTCCCAAATAGAAACACAATGTTCTCTTTGTAGGGATACTCAGCATCCAAGAAGTGCAATGCCAGGCAGGCACCTGCTGGAGACACTGAATGCTCTCTGAACCTTTGGCCTCACTGGCAGTACAGCTTATGGTGTGAGGGCATGCACTGTGTGCAGTTGTGAAGAACTGGGTGGTGGCTGGAGGTGCTGTGGGTTGTAGCTCTCCAGCAAGCATGGGCTGCAAAACATCATTAGGAATATTAAAATTCGTAAGTTAAAAGGCTGTCCTTGAGAGCTGCATAAGCACATTCGTTTCTGTGGGCCCGCACGTACTTTTTGCCAGTTTCAGAAATATGACAGTTTTTTAAAGGTCAAGTTTCTCATCTAAACCTCATTATAAATGTTCTCCTGTACATCCTTTCTATCCAATAAAGAAATAAATAGAGGTATGTTTTTTTGCTGGTCTTCACAAATCAGTAACTGTGTTGTGCAAGTCTAAATAAATAGGAACTTTAAATGTAACTGTAATTCACAGTTTCCCTGTTTAGTACATTTACCTTTTCACGGAGGTGAAGTTACTGTGTCAACAATCTGCTATTTAATGAGAAAATCTTAAATTGTAATAGCACTTCTGCATCTTACTAAAAGCACTACAAGAGGTACTTCAGTCTAAATCCTTTAGCGGTGTTTTTATTCCAAATACACGGTTACCACCACAAGCCATCCTAGTGCTATTCTGTTACAGAAACGTTACAGAAACAAGGCTATACTTAATGTTGCTTCTCTGGTTTGATGTTTGCTTGTTCGGTAATGAACAGGCTAAGGGTGAGAACAAAATGCTTTCACCAGATAATCCAGGGTGTTCTCTACAAAGTTTCACTGCAGATAGAAGCGCATCTCTCGTGATGCCTGGTAAGATCCAGAGGCTTTTACCAGCCTCATACCTTAACGGCGTTGTGAGATCCTGGACAAACAGGCGTGTGTGTGTGTGTGATACGTGCGTATGTTGGAAGCCAGGGGATGGATGGTGTTGTAGCAGCAATTTTAGGAACGTTTCACAGCTCCCAGAGTTTCATCTCCTTTACTTCAGGCTGTTTGCTGGCTCTTTGCAGTATTTCACACAGTTTTTAATAGGAGCTGATGTTCCCTTTCAAGAGCCTAAATACTCCTGCTTTCCGTGTAGAAACCTTCCTGGTAAGATGCGGAGCTTTAACGTTGTTATAGAGCTAAATAGTGCCACGGGGACGCACCGCGCTGTCAGAGGTCTTCCAGAGCTGGTTGAAAGACACTGGAGAAAGTTGCCGTAGCGCTGCCAGGTACCTGATGAATAAATGGAGTAAACTGAGGCATTCTGCGATTAAATAGCGCAGATGGGCAACCAGCCCCAGGGGCCGGTGGGGGCCGTTAGGAGCCGTTGTGGGGTCCGGCCCGAGCCTCGCCTCACGGCCCGGGCGCCCCGCTCACCTGGCGGAGCCCCCTCTCCCCCCTCATTGGCTGCCTTCCGCCCCGCCCCCGCCTCCTCATTGGCTGTCCCCGCCGCCCCCCCGCGCGCTATTGGTCTCCGCCCGGTACCTGGAGGGGAGCGAGGAGCGGCTCCCTCTCCCCCCCTCCTTTCCTCCCCCTCGGCTCCCATTGGCGGCAGAGCCGGCGTGCCGCGCCCGCCCATTGGCTGCCGGGCCGGCCGCGCGCCCGGATTGGCGGGCGGCTGCGCGGCGCCCCGCCCCGCGGGGGGCAGAGCGGCGCGTTTGGGCTGGAGAGTTGCCGGCGCCGCTCGGCAGCGCGGGGCTGCGGGCGGCGAGAGCCGGGCGCCCGCTGCCGCCGCCGCCGCCGGCCGGGGAGCGCGGAGCCGAGCCGGGCATGGCCGCGCCGGGCTGAGCCGAGCCCGGGGCGGCGAGCAGCTATGCCGCCCGCGCGAGGGGAGCCGGGCGGGACGCCCGCCCTGGCAGCGGCCGGCAGCGCCTGAGCCCGCTCCGTGCCGTGCCCCGCGCGCCGCCATGGACGAGCGCTTCAACAGGTGGCTGCTGCCGCCGCTGCTGGCGCTGCTCTTCCTGCTCATCGTCTACCAGTACGTGTCGCCCGCCTGCCCCGGCGCCGCCTGCCCCCGCCGCCCGCCGGCCTCCGCCGCCCGGCGCGGAGGGGACGCGGCGGACGAGGAGGAGGCGGAGGAGGCGGCGGCGGCGCTGCCGCGGCTGGTGCCCAAGTTCCCGTTCGCGCGGGGGGAGCTGTGCCGCCGGGTGCGCTTCGACATGCGGGGCCGCGACGTGATCGTCTTCCTGCACATCCAGAAGACGGGCGGCACCACCTTCGGGCGGCACCTGGTGCGCAACATCCGCCTGGAGCAGCCCTGCTACTGCCGCGCCGGCCAGAAGAAGTGCGCCTGCCACCGCCCGGGCGGCGACAAGGACACCTGGCTCTTCTCCCGCTTCTCCACCGGCTGGAGCTGCGGGCTGCACGCCGACTGGACCGAGCTCACCAGCTGCGTGCCCGCCGCCATGGAGCGCCGCGGCTGCGCCGGCAACCGCACCCTCAGGTCAGCCGCGGGGCCGTTAGCGGGTGGGGGGGGGGAGGGAGGGGTCCCTCCTCTCCCCTCCCCTCCCCTCCCCTCACGGACCCCCCCCCCCCCCTCGCTCTCACCTCACGGCGTTTCGGCGGGAAGCGGCCGTCGGGGAGAGCGGAGCGGCTAATAAATAATAAATTAACTAATCAATAAGCCAGGGTTATGTGGCCGGGGTCTGCCGTCCCTCTCGTGTGTGTGTGTGTGTGCGCGCGTTTTGTTCCCCAGCTTGTGCCAGGGACCGAGCCCTGCCCGCTCCTGCGCGAGTTTCTCTCAGCTACGCACCTGTCGAAACTTTATTTTTTAAGATAAAACCACAATCAGCACTGAAACGCTCCCGTGTGCCTATACAGGGTGCCCCCGCAGCCTTGTCATCGATATCTGGCAGCCCTCAAACCCTCTTTTTTCCCCCCGTTTCGGGTGGGGTGGTTGCGTGCCCGTCGCCTGCTGCCTGGGGAGCTCGAGGTTTTTGTGGGGAAAAAATCCCCGTGTGGATCAATATCCCCGGTGACACGGGCTGCAGGCTCCTGCGAGCGCTGCTTCTCTTCGTGTTAGCTCGCGTTGGGCTTTTGTCGGGTCTTGGGAAAAAATCTTTTCTGTTTAGAAACAGGAAAGTTGTCCAAGGGCAGTCTCTCCGCACACAGGATGGCTGTAGGCGATTCGCTAAGTTTCGGGCTTTGTTCCGACTCATTTACCATTAAATCGCGTTTCCAGGCTAGAGTTAGGTCCTGTCTTTATTTGTATGACACCCCCTGAACATGTGCAGTAACAAGGTAGCAGATCAATTCTCTCGTAAACTTTAACACTATAATGATTGCAGCTTCAATTTATGTAAAGTACTTGAGGGGGGAAAAAAAAAGCCTTTCCTCTTTTTCAAGTTATATAGCTTTCCAGATAACACAATGTTCTTTCCTTTTACTACCCATCTCTATTTTATGAGTCTGCAGCCTGTACATTTTTATCAGGACCGCTCGTGCATTGTTTTGGGTCTTGTAAAAACACACACACAGCCCATGATGCCCACGGACTCATTTTCCTTGGTCCTGTTGATCACCAGGAAAGCTGGTTGCTGCTGCTGAACAGCTCGCAGATGACTTGATGTGAGCATCAAAGGCGGTAACGGGTCCTCCCGTACCACACAGCTTGGCAGGTTTGGCATGATTCCAGCCACGATGATGTAATGTTGGGTGCTGGGGACTTGGGCTGCACTTGCAGCGTGCTGTGAAGGCAACTCGTACAGTTTTATGAAAGATGTTCAGCTGGGGATAAATAGAATCAGGGGTTTCACGTGCTAGTGGAAGAGAAATGCTGTGAATGTCTTCAAGGGCAAAACAGCTTGGTGGCAACAGTACAGCATCAAGGAATGTTCAATAAAATTGTAGTGGAAACCAGGGAGGGGAGGAGGAAGAGTAATACAGAAATGTCTGAGAATACCTTACCTGTCCCTGGTATCCTCTTTTCCTTTCCTTTGTCATGTAGAGTAGTAGTAAGTGAATAACCAAGTGTTAAATTCAAAGGCAAAGATCGCAAATAAGTGGTAAAAGTGAAGTAGTAAATTTTATACTTTTAGGTAGAAAACACGATTATATTAATTGAAAACTTTTGAGTTGATTTACAAAGCAGGTCATGACGATTATTCAGTCGTTTGTTAGTAATTATTTTGATTGGAGAAAAAGACAAGTAGTGACACTTCAACAGTTACAGCCAAAGTGTTTTCTTAATATTTTTTGGTTTAGTTAGGGAATGCTTTGGTTAGCACAGCATCTTACTTGGGCTTTCTGGATTCATCTTCACATAAGTGGGGGAAGTGCTTCGAATACTTATTGGTCGTATCAGTCCAATGCTTGCTCCTTGTTGTATTATATGCTGCTCTGGGCAGACATCTTTTTCTTTTTATCATTGCTTTCTCTTTATAGTCGTGTAGCCTGACTTCATTTATTTCAAGGAGTTTTAAAATGAACTATCAGATAACCCTGAAGTATGGAGTGGCTCGGCTGTGAATGTCTTTGCTGAAGTTGGAATCAAGCCTAAAATACTTTGCTGGAGGACTGTACTATTAGAGGCATACGTCTAGGTCTTTTTTAACGTATGAACTGAAAATTGAGCATGAGGTGACCGTGTGCCTAAAATAAGCAAGAAACTAGCGTATGAGCCTAAAGTAGAGCATACTGACTTTTTTTTTAGTCATCCTTTGGAGCTTCTGAATGTATTTTAGGCATTAGACTTCCCTGATTAGCTTAGCTTTTCTCTTCAGCCTTCCAGCAGTGGAGCCAGGAAATTAGGCTAAATTGGTTAGGTATGACACTGGATTTTCTCTGTGCCTGGGAGGGCAACGGGACAAACCAAATGGTGAATTTGGTACCCAGGGGTTTGAGCTGTTGCATAATATATTTGAATATGTGGTGAGGATGATTTTCTTTCTTTCTTCATAGCAAAGTATTAGTATAATCTGTTCTTTCAGGTCTCAATATATGTAACTGGCCCTTAACCACAAAGAAAGGATACGCAATTCAGGGTGTAAATCTCTGCATTTGAAATCTTGCTTCTTAGAGTGCTGGTGATTGTGTAGCATAAGTAAAGATCAAATAAGTGAGAGCCTTGTTTAATCTTACACTTTATTTGCTATTTTGTTGTACGTTAGATAAAGTCCTAACTTTTAACACAGGTTTGTAGAAGAGTCCATGGAGAAAATAAGGGAGGGAATGGTCCTAAGGGTTTGAGGAAGTATGTGAAGCCCTAATTCACTCTGCATTTGTTGTCCTTCATGAGCAGTGTGCTTACAGATGTCTTACATCTGGAAGATCTCATTGGGGTATTGCAGAGACCTGAGCTTGGCTTTTTTCATTTTCTGGTGTTTAAGTTTTGAAACCTTGTATCCCAAGAAGGAACTCAGGGCAGAAGCTGCCACCATGGCCCAGCAACTTGATCTCCTCAGGCCCAAGCACCAACTCTAATTTTGAGGTCGCTGGACCTTTATCCCTATGGGACTTATGATGTGATGTGTCCTGGGTCCAGCCTAGGTACTTCAGTGTGAAAAGTTGTTTCTCGGTGTATTGGATGCTGTTGTGAAGTTCAAAAATCTTTATCGAACTCTTTGTAATTTTAGGAATCAAAGCTATTCTTGTCAATGATGTTACTTAGGAAAAATAAAAGGGCACTGCAAAACTTTTTAATTTCTTCAGTCATTTACACCTGTTTTAATTTGCAGGATGTGAGATGTTCTGTTGAAATACTACCTAAATATTTACAGAATAGTGCTGTTAGTTTCCAACATTAATGTGTAGCTTTCCCTCTTACAACAGTTACTTTCTGGACAGTGAGGATATGGAGAAGAGTATGCAGTTAATATGGTCTTAAATTAAGCTCATATTAACGTAGTTTTCAGCTCAGTGTTGCAAATAATGTAATTAGACCATTGTGACTTCTCTCATGAGGATGCCGTTAGGCTCACATGGAAGTGCTTACATCAGTAGCATGCCTCCCCCCACCTCTTTACATTTCACAGGAGACTTATTGCTGTACCCTGTGCATGCAATTTGGGTTATTTTCTGTGCCTTCCAAAAATGGCTTTTATAGGAGAAAGTAACAGATTGGTGCACCATCTTTTTACAAGGAATGGTTTTCTATCACTTTATGTATTTGCTCTGACCTCTCTGTCCTCACAGTTGTTGTGTTTAGTTCTACCTTGGGAACTTGGCTTTCCTTCAGAGGCTATAGAGCTTCAACCAACGTTTACTGAGGACAAAAAGGAAGGAGAAATGATGTTAGATGTCTAAATTGGGATGCCATGGAAGAGCTGGTCTCAAGTCTGAGCAAGTGCCATTAGGCTGACTCTGTAGACAGTGGGGAGGAGCAGAGTACCACAGCCAGCCCTTTGCAGGGGCTAAGGCATGGCTGAGACCTGATGAATTTCCCTCTGGAGGGGCAGCTCTTCCTTTCGGTGGCTACAAAGTAAGACTGGAGGGGCTGGTTTGGGCTAGATGTTGAGAACTTGATGGGAAGTATTGCACATCTCTCATTGCAGACACATGGTCCTAGCTGATGTCTGCCTCTCAAGGTACCAGGTAATACCTGGTGTGTGGCACATGGCTTGCATGGCCTCTGCCTTATGTATGAGGGATTGAAAGAGGACCTTCAGAAGTTCTTATCAAGGCACACTTTCTCCCTTGCTGCTGTCTGTAATATCATTAATAGTTATCCATTGTTATTATTACTAGTTTGATTAAATTAGGAAGGTAATCTTTTAAACTGCACACTTGAGAGAACGCTTCATTGAAACTGTTGTCTAATTTTTTTATATGAAACAGTGAAATTAGTCTAATTCTGTAAACCACATGAGCTTTATTATCAGTGCAGTGTAGTCTTCTAAAGTATTGATTTTCATTAATTGGCTTCTATTGTACTTTCCAGTTCTTCATGTCTGTTTAACTTGCCGTATGCTCTCTTAGTCTATGGAAGTACAAATCAGCAGTAAACCCATGAGTCACAGAATTGGGAGAGTTAAATAGAAATTAGCAGGTTCCCTTCTCCTCTGATGCAGTCCTATTGAGTTTTTTTTTAAAGCTCTAGCAATAAGAGAGCATAAGATGGACTCCTTTCTTTGCAGCCATGGTAACTGTGATCATCACAAACACGTAAGAAGAGTGCTAATTGAAAATTAAGACTATGCTGAAGGTAAGCAGGAGAAGAGAACAAAAAGCTTCAAGTGTTTAAACTGGAAAAAATCTGCAAATTCTCTCTCGCATCTTGATATCTTCTGAAACGAATGTTAGAGCCAGGTTTAAGGAACAACAAGGAGTGAGAAACTTCTTGTGATCATGGTGAACTTTGTTTTGTTTTAATTGCCTCCATTGTTGGTCACTCCAGAAGAACCCTTGGTAATCCCTTCTAGGGTTTCAGTATCCTTACACTTGGAAAGTGGTCGTCTTCCCTCCAGTGCTCAATGTGGCTTCTTTTTTTTCTTTTTTTTATTTTTTATTTTTGTGAGGGACATGGAAAACAAATTGATCCCTTGCTTTTTATTTGCCTACTAGGTGCTTCAGTTCTTAGGAAGTCCTCTTTCAACATTCCCTTATTGAAAAAAATAACCAAATCCAGCTCATTCTATATTTCTTCTAGGTCATTTTTATTGTTTTTCTTCTTTTTTTTTTGGGTTTATGTCAGTTATTTTCTTGAAATGTGATGCTTCAGTGGTGGTAGAATATTTCATCCATATACGTAGTACAAAGTCGAGCAGAAAAGATTACTTCATTTATTCTGGAAGTTGTGCTGTTGGTTGTACATTTCAGTGCCACTTGCTCATTTTGCAGTTGCGTGACATTGGCTGTCCAGCTTGGGATGTAGACGCTATTTATTTTCTCAGAGACTACTACTTGTATTTCCCATTGTCTTTTTTATATGACTCATTCTTTCTGTTCGAGTATAGAGCTTTGTGCTCATCCCCACTTGATTTTGTTCCTCTTCTGCCAGTTTCTAATTTGCAAAATTGATTTGAATTTTAATTTTGTCCTTCCTAGCTTTATATCATTGACATATTTAATAAATGTCTTCTGTATTCAGCACCCATGTTGTTGATGCAAACATTGAATAGAATTAAATCCCATTGTAATAATCTTTTGTTTGGTAGAACTCCCTGGAAAGCAGATCTCAGAGTTGTGCCCCTGCCACATTATTATTACTATTATTTTGCTAGGCGATGGTTTTCTAGCTTATAACACTAATTGGAAGTGTTGTCTAGTAATGCTATTTTTTTAAAGGCATTTCTTTCTTACTCTTCCTCTTTGAAGTAGATCACTATATTTTTAGAAGGAAATTTGACTTGATCCAGTTTGACTGAGACTACAATGCTGTCTGGTGGTCTTTTCTTCTATGTGTTTTAAGCCCTTTGTTTTAGAAATTGTGGCCACTGGAGTTAAGCTGAGCGTTTGTTTCCTGCATCCTTTTAAAAGAGGCGCTGTTTGCCTTTCTCAGCCCCCTGATCCTTCACACGTCTCTCCTAAGCTTCCCGTGGCAGCCTTGGTTCTGTGACTGGTTCCAACTCCTTGATTAGCACTCTTGGGTAGGGATTTTTTATATTTCCCCCAAGCTCAGTTTCTTTCTAGATGTGTAATTTACGTACTTGCTAACTGTTGTATTTCACAATTTTCTTCTTTCTGTTGGAATGACAGCCTTTCACCTGTTTTTTTTTTTTTTTTTTTTTTTTAAGGGGATCTGATGCTAATAAGACACTGAACTTCTCCATCTCACATAACAGAAATGTTCAAAATGTTCATCTTATTTGTTCGACCTGAATGTAGAATATACTCCTAGATTATTATCCTTTACTGCATATTTATTTCACTTTGTCCCTTCTAGCTCTTATTCCATCTTGAGCATAAAGACCTTTCATATTCTCTTTGTGAGTCTGGTTTTGTTTCTAATTCCTTCTTGTGCTTAAAAGCATCTTGTGGTTGAACCTACTTTCTTTGCATTACTGTTAATTGTGCTTGTGACTTTTTATTGTTTGAACAACTGGCAACTCTCCCCAGCTTTCTGCACTGTGCTCATGTCCTCTGAGATGTCTGCCATCCAACCCAACCTCAGGAGTGGCAGCCAAATGATTGATGGGGATGGAGCTTTCCAGCGTTGTGGTTGTTGTGGCTCTGGAAAACTTTTGACCCAAAGCCTTGTCTTGAGGCTGTTGGAGCTGTAGCAATAAGCCTCAGCAGACTGCCTTGCGTGGGGCTACAAAAATGACTAGAACTCACATTTTCTGCTCATTGCTAGTGTTGATGAAACAATTGTCAGCACTAATTTGGTTAGGAATTGGTTGTTGTCATTCACCCATTGCTGTAACTTACAGATACCTGTGGAACTTGCACCTCCTTGCCTTGAAATTTTCAGAATGTGTTATGAACGCAATCACTTGAGCAGTAGTTCTTCTAGTGTCTGGAAGAGACTTTACTGTGCTTTACCCAAGTGAATTTTTCTGCTCCTTTCATGCAGACCTCGCTGCCTCTTTTTTCTAATCTGCCTTCTAACATACTGAGTGGGTTTTGTCGTCTCCTGGATATCTTATTCTGAAAAATAGGCTAATATGCTTTTTGAAATGAAGGAGCTACCCTCTTCTTTGTGCGGGAGCCAGTCAAAGAGTCTGGGGGAGAGAAGTGGAAGTGTCAGTACCGTCCCCTAGGGCTGCCCGGTGTTACAAGGCAGCAGCTGTTTCAACTCCCGTGTTAATAAGATGCTTTTTAATTTATATTATCTAGCTGCCTAATTTAATTTCCAATCCTCTTGAATAGCATATTGATTAAAACCCAATTCTTACATAGTTCTAGGCATACGTGTTGGTCTGAGGTGGAATGGGAAAAGTTTCTGAGTAGTGCCAGAAGTGAAATCTGTGGACTGAGATCCCTGTGGGGGCAAGGGGCATCTCTGCCAACTCAGTGCTGTTAATCACAAAGCAGCTCAATGAAAAGGGTGGAGAGCCATTTGAACTGAATGTCTTCTCCCCTCAAGTGTGCAGGCAGCTTTTATAATTTGCCCTTTAAGTCAGTAAAACATTTCCTTTTGGAGCATGGTGCAGCAATGGTGGTGAACTGAGTTCCTAACATAAAGGGTTTGCTCTCTGTGCAGCATGAGACCTGCTGAAAGCAAGGGAACCGATGTTCTTCAGTGCATCTGGTATTGCACACAAACTGCTCCCTGCTCTCTGGAAAGAGAGCTCACCCCAAAATGAGATTTTCTTCATTAAGTACAAAACTAAATTGATTGTCTTAATGTCCTGAGTTGCCTTAGAAGGTAACTGGAAGTTCTGTCATGGTTCTGTAATTGCTAAACAGGTTTTCAGACACAGTGTAGGAGGCACATTTTGTGACCTAAAGGTCTAATTTGGCCTGTTGGTATGATAAAGTGATTCAGCATTGGCATGATTACTGATATAGGGGCGGGGGGAAAGAAACTAGTGGCAAAACTATCTTGGGGTGTTGTTCAAGGTGGCATGGTTCTACTTTCCAAGCATATTCTAGAATGGCAACATCAACACCTGTGGTCTCTTTTCATGATCAGTGCTTGAGATTTCAGTATGTATTGACTAAAAAAAGCATAGAATGGGTTCTTGCAATAGTCTTCTATCCTCAAGCTCTGAGGACTGTGGTTGTTCTGCTGTAAAGCAGAATTTCTAATTTTTTTGTCAATACTTACATGGTTTAATTCTTGAACAACAGCTAAGGACCATGACACACTGTATCAAAGCAGATTCTTTCATGTGTGGGATGACCGTGTATCAAGGCAGGGATGGCAGCATTCAGCATCTCTTGCTCAGACATTTCTTGCGCAGGCGTTAAGCTGGGGGAATCTCAACAGCTCTAAACTGCTTTTAGATGAGTTATTCTAACAGCAGTTAGAAACTGCTTGTTTTTTGCTTACTGGTGGTCTTCAAGAGCAATTTATTGGACGGGTGAAGGGACAAATTAGTAATTTTTTTTTTCTTTTTGGTTTATGATGGCTTTCAGTGAATGAGTGCTGAGATACCCTGTAAATCCTCAATTACTGGTCTCCTTTGTCTTGCTTGGGCTGAGAGAGAAAGCCTGGAGGGAGCCAATAGTAAGCGACCTTGATGTGGTAGAACTTAATATGGAGTAATACTTTAATGCCACAAACTCAAGAAATAGCTTGAAGTTACTCTGTGTATAGTTTTGGGGAACATTTTGTATCTGGGTTTTAATATTTTTTCTAATCAGTAGTTTATAATAGTGTTCTGTGAAGTAGCTCTCGTGCTCTTTCAATATCTGCATCTATGCTGAGAGTTGTTTGAACTTTTGCAAAACATAGGGTCACAGAGATTTCAATAGAATGTGCAAGATTAGAATGGAAAGCAAGGGATTATTCTCTATTTGTGCAAACAAGTGATCCTGTGTTTGTTAGATAAATGAGTTTTTATCTGGGAAATGTAAGTAACAAAAGTGTTAGTAAGTAAACAATCTTCATTCCACTTCTTAGAATAAAACCTGCCTTTTAAAAAAACAAACATATTAAGGGCTTTTTTGCCCATCTCATGCTTGGACAGATGATGAAGCACCTCACTTTAGAGATGCCAATAAGCTTTTAAAATGCAGTAGGAGTACAGCTGCTTCTAGGACTTCTGCAGCATCTGGAAATCTAACCTTTGTAAAAATCAAGCGCTGCAATTTAACTGGTAGGAGATAACAGTTGGGCTTACTCCTGTACATTTCTCTAAAGATCTGGGTTGTGGTCCACAGCTTAGTCATTAAAAAGGGAGGAGGGAATTGGGTTGTAATTATTGACTTAACCAGAATGTCTGGAACACCTTCTCCTCTTCACGAAGTAGAGATCTGCTAGAAGTAGGTTGCTGTGAAGTGGGTTTCAGACATATTAGAAGTGTTGTGTTAATACTTTGATATATCAGTTGTCAAAGTGTGTTAATGCAGGCTGAAGTACAGCTTTGAGTTTCCACAACCTGAGGAGATGCCGAGTGTGTTTATTTAGTAATGGAAAATTCTGAATGTCATATTATGAATATGCCGTGATGGAAAAAAACAATGACCAGATGCAACATCATGTTCCAGAGTCAAAATAACGAAGGATTGTTGAAACAAACAATTATTCATAATCAACTTGACGCTATGCTACCCAGGTCTGAAATATCTTGACACCTCTGTGAAGACTGGCCATGTGGCTGCAGGTGCTGTCTGGTACTCTTCAGGCTGTTAGAGTAATTGGGGGTGCTGACTTCCCAGAGACCAGATACTTCCAGCAAACAAACTCGAAACTGAGTGTAAAAAGGAGGCATGCTTCACAAAAAAACTTCACCCAAAATATCAAGGAAATTTTCTCTCTGGAAACATCTAACATAAAAAATGGATAACCTAGAACAATTCAATCTGGATATGTGGTATATATTACATATAATATACTTGTGTTGGAAATAATTACAAATTTAAAGAAGGATAGCAGTAACAAAATATCTTAAGTTCTAAATAATTTAAGAAATTAGTAGGACAGAGCTGTTCCTCCACCAGCTGATCACTCAAAAGCCAAGCTAGTGCAGAGCAATCTAGACTGACACAAGAGCCCTCAGGAGTTAGCAGTTCAATCATTAGGGAAGTCTGTTGGGTACTTTCTAATGTGTCATAAAACCCACCTTAAATGGGAGGATTGGTAATCTCAAAATACCATGTGTTGACTGTATAAATGTCTTGTGTAATTCAAACTTTACCCAACACTGGAATGAGTATTCAGGAACACAAAATGCTCGCTTTTACTAAGTCACAGTAATATTCCTTTGTTACGGAGGAAAAAGCCCCTGGCTTCTTTGTTGCAGGCAGTTGCAAAAGGAGCTTGTGGTAAAGCTGGCATCCTGGACAGATATGATTTATGCTACTTAGTTCAAATTGCATCATTTTGAAGAACATCTCAAGAACTGTCAGAAAAAGAAGTACAGGAAGATGCATACAATATATTTCCAGGATGATGGATGTTTTTATATTGACAGTAATCAATAAATTGTAAATTTAGAATGCATGCGTTAAAAGATAGGATATACAAAGAGCTTAATTTTTAATGTTATGCTTATCTTAATCCTGGGATTATGTGCTGCCTCTGGCCAAGTTTTGCAAAAATTATTTTTTCCCAAATTCTCAGTCAAGGTCTAATATTATTAATGGAAAGAGCTTTCAGGCTCTTTAGACTTTGACTTGTAGGACTTGGGCAAGTTTCAACATAGGTAAAATGAAATTTTAGACTTAGTAATGCAGGAAAAAGAACTTTTTCTTTAATCAAGTAGCATATAACTTTTTTTTTTTTCTTGAACTGGCTTTTGTTTATGTAGCAAATAAGTTTATATCTCACTTGGTGTATTTTCACACTCAAAAGCAGCTATTTGCAATTCTTGACTTCACTTCCATGTCTTTGCACACAGGCTAAGGCTGAGAATTTGGGGGTGGGTGGAATAGCAACTGATTGTGTGTGGTTGAGGAACTCCTCACTCTACGAGGTGAAGTAAGAAGGAGCGTAGGAATCAGCTGTGAGCCTGAAGTGAGAGCCTGGAAGGCAGCAGAGGAGGGCAGGGAGCAGAAAAAGCTACAGCCTTGCAAGGTGAAAGAAGGATCACAATTATACAATTTGAAAGTTCATTCAAATAAAACTTGGTTTAGAGCTTAAAGCTCTCCTGTTCTATTCTTCCTGGAAGAGAGAGATGTAGACATGATGAGAAACTAAATATTAGCTGGTTTGAGGTCCAGTCCTACATAGGTCTTTTTTTTTTTCCCCTCGTAGGTTTCTTAAGAGTTTTTGTAAGAGACCCAGAAGTTAAATTAGGCATCCTCAGCTCCTACACTGTGATTCCCATGTAGCATAGTTGTCATATAATATTTTCATCCTTTAACTTAACCTCCAAATTTAGTGATGGGAATCGGACGATTAGCTCCCAAGAAGCTTCAAACATGATTTAATTTCTGAACGGCTGAAACCCTGTTTTCATGGCAGAAAAGCCTCTGTCAAGCTAAAGCCTTATCTTTCTTGTTGCTGACTTAACAAGGTTCAGCTGAAAATAGCTTTGTGTATTATCTTGTTGTTCTCTGCTACTAGGCATTTCTATTTATTACAGAACCATATAGGTAGGGAGGGACCTCTGGCAGTCATTTAGCCCAAACCCCTGCTTGTTTGGGCTAAAGACAAACTAGAGCAGGTTGCTCTGGGCTTTGTCCAGAAGGTTTGAATCCCTGGAGGTGATGCCGCTGTCTCTCTGAACAATCTCTTCCAGTGTTTGATAGCCCTTGGGGGAGCAGAACTTACCTTTTCTCCTAGCTGAGATTTCCCATTTTCTGACTTCTGTTTCAGATGTGTGGACGTGAAGCTCAGGGACACGGTTTAGTGGCGCACTTGGTGGCGTTAGGTGATGATCGGACTTGATGATCTTGTGGGTCTTTTCCTACCTAAATGGTTGTATGATTCATTTCTTCCTGTCCTACCACTGCTCTGTGCATCAAGAAACAGCCTGCTTCTCACTTCTCTGCATGCTGACACTTAGAAACTGACACTTATACACTTTTAAAAATATTTATATAGTGTCAGGGTATGTTGGGTCAAGCTTTTCTATTTAAATTATTTTTATCCAGAAAGCTAACACTTTCGTAAATTTACATATTCAGACACTGTTCTCTATAGCTCCAGCTTCTATCTCCAGTGGTAAATTTATTTATCAAACTGTTCACTGTTAAATGACAGTATGAAATCTTAATTGTCATGTGCTAACATGAAATAACTTCCTAGGGTTTACAATGACAGAACACAACTGTTCTGCCTTTTTTTCCTACTCCAATGTTCAGTCATTAGATTAAATTTTCCGTAGAGGGAAGGTTGGTTTGTGTAAGGCTCAACGTTTCTGGTTGTCTTTTTTTGACAAACTTTGAAATCTGAAAGTGCCTGTTGAAATGGCTTCTTCCAAACAGAAAACTTAGGTGTCTAATAAGGGGAGTAACTGAAAATAGCTTTTCCTAAAAAGCTCAGGTCCTCTGTAACACAGGATGTTCTTCAGCAAAGTCTTTGCTTTGCTCTGCAGTCACCTACATCTGCTGCCCAAGGCTGGCAGGTCAATGAGCGTGTAGCTGTGCGCTGCCTTGGGATGTGCAGCGCTGCCTCTGACATCTGCAGATTGTTTTGTATTAGTGTATCTCTCCTCCTTTTGATTAAATTGTCAGATATCTGACAACGTGATAAAGAATCCTATTGAGATACGGGTCACTAGCAGCCATCTAAACGGCTGCTGGGCATTGGCGTGGAGCAATAGTAAAACTGATGGGCTGCATCTGCCAAACAGATTGACTGGGAAGCTTAAGTGCGGCCACACAGAACTGCTGCTTTGATTAGCAGAGCGGCAGGGACGCTAGATGTTTATCGGTCTTGTTTCATGCTCTGTTACTTGCATTGCAGTCCATTATGAGGTAGTTCCAAAGAAAACGTGAAAATAAGTGAATTAGGAAGTGTTCGTAGCAAGCGCATCATTATAGGTGTTACATTTTAAACAAATGTACAAGTTGTGCATCATTTCAGGAGCTGAATTTGGTGCTGTGTTACGAGAGGATTTTAACTCTTATATATGCATGGGTAAAAAAAGAGCTCAGAAGTACATATGGCAGTAAAAACTTTCTCTTCCACAGCTACCTGTTGTGTCCTGTGTGCTGAAGTCCAGTGGGGCTCTTGCGTTTTTAGCTCTCTGGTCTGGGACATGTGAGGGCTAACTGAATTTACTACTTTAATCTGTCCTAAATTCTCTGTTTTATTGTTCCCTCTGTTCCTAGCAGTACACAAAAGCTGATAAGGAAGAATAACTACTCTCTTCCCCGCTACCTGAAACGTACTCAAGGGACAGACAAAATGCATTTCTGTGTTCCTTTACTATGTTTCTCTCTGCCCCCTTAAGCAGCTTCTCAGAGAGCTTTTATAGCTGTTTCCCTTAGATCTGTATTCAGTTTCTCCTAGGAGAAAATATTAAACGCTCACAAGTTGTCTCTGTAGTGTATGCCTCATTCTTTTGCTTTTATGATGTCTTGGAGAAGCAGGTATTTAAGGTTACTGTTGACAGAGTTGGCAGAAAAACTGTGTGCTTTACTTTCAGCTATCGGTCAGCAGTTACTGAAACTCTGCTCGGCAGGGTGAGCCACCAGCTCCGTCCTGGGGCAGGAAGGAGGGGAAGGAAGGCAGGTAGGTCCTGGATCTGTCCCCCTGTCAGAAAAGAAGGAAGGCAGCTGATGCTTCTGGACCCTGGGGGGAAAAAGGTGATGGCTTGATGGGACTGGAAAGGTATGAAGGGAAGAGGAGAATTTAGCTGCGTGTAGGGTAGGAGGTAATCCTGAGCCACACAGAGAGAAATGGGATTTCGTGATAGAGGCAATAGGCCAAAAGATGCAAACAGAACATCTGTGCTTGCATCAAAACACAGGAATGCACGTAGCTCTACCAAGTGAATTTTCAGCAGATGTTCTGGCTGGGGAGCGGCTTGATCAATCTCAGTCAAATCCGACTTTCTCTCAAAAATCTGAGAACCAATTTTAAGCAGTTAGCTTACACTTTTTTGCTATCTTTTAACAGAGATTTGTTTGCGTTCTGCTTCTTGAATTCACGTTATCTGACTTCTTTACTCTGCAGTCATGAGTTATAAATTAAGAGAAACAACAATTCATGAAAAATGATAACTTTCTAATTCCAGGACCCAGAGTCCCAGGAGCGATGCGGTGTATAAATGCATAGAAGCTGCCTTTATTGTCTGGTCATTGTCCTCCCCTTCTTTCTCTTTGGAGTGCTTTCACTGTTTTCTGGCTTCTTAGTTGTATGCTCCCTGGTCAGCCTGGTGACTGCATGTAGTGGCAGTGGCTGCAGCGATGATTGATGTGGAGACTAAATCGCTAGGCACAGCTAATGAGTATTTCACGGAGCAGTTAATCAGCAAACCTGAAGATGGAAATGCAGTTTTATGTAGTTCTGACCACCGCGTGCAACATCTAGTTCAAAGTATTGCTGTCAAATAGTTCTGTAATATGTAGTTAAACTTCTTACAGGAGCAAACACTTTTTCCCCCCTACAAAAATCATCTGCTTTTTTTTAAAGAAAGTGCTTAAATAAAGTACTTAAAAAATGGAAAGGCTTATTGGAGAGAATTTATAAAAGTAAAATCTTTGCAAGTGGCATGGGAATTACTTGAAGATGCCATGTGGGAGTCTTGAAGCAAATGCATACACCTATCAAAGATATTAAGTCTAAAAAGAAACTGGTGTGGGCACGGCTAAGCAGCAGGACAAGAGAGGTAGTTACGCAAAGCTGTTCACCATGTTCTTAAAGTCAAGCTTTTCTGCAAGAGCAAAGTTGAAAGGATCATAAATCCTGGCAGCATATGGTAAAAATGCAATGCAACAGAGACAGATGCTTGAGGAACAATTTGCAGAGGACATAAATTAAGCTTTTTGAAATGCTCTGGGAACAGGAAGGAACAGGAAGCTTGTTAGGGGATGTGCAGGGCTAATAGATGATCCCTCTAATAGATGATCGCTCTTTCTGTGCTCTGGGAATAGAGCTGTATCAAAAAAGAAGCTACTGCTGCATGTGCATTCATCTTAGAGATCTTTGAGCTTTGAAGAAGTTCTGGATCTCCCTTGAAATGGAAGTGTTGGTAGAAGCAATTATGGAACAACGTGATATTTCCTTTAAGACATGACCCAGAGGGTGTTTAAAGGTACTACGTACCAACTTACCACAACCAGGAGGTATTTAAAGAAGCTCAAGAATTAAAAAGCCAAACTACTAAATGTGGATGCGACTTTTCTGCTTAAAACTTGGTAGTTGGAAGACCTGAAAGTAGCTTTTAAAAAGAAGCTTACTGCTAAGAAGTAGGGCTAACATCTGCAATAGGAAAACCAGGAGAAACTATTGTAGGGAATAGAATTAGTGGGTAGCTTCTGATTATGGCAGAGTGGAAGGTCCAAGTGGCTTTTGAAATAGGGAATCATGCCCAAATAATCATAGAGGACTCCTAAAAAGAGCCAAAAAACATTCTCATAAGGGGAATCTGGTGATTGTAGTCTCCTTGAGTTGCCAAGGGCATTTAACAAAGCTTTTCCTCAAAGGCTGTGTGGGGAAACTAACTTCTTACCAGATAAGAAGGGGGTTGCCAACTCCAGCAGCTCTATGGAGACAAGGCTGCTCCAGCTCCGTGTTTCCAGGTCCAAACAATAGGAAGGCTGAGCAAGTATCTATTCCTCGTAGGCATGTGCATGGAATTATGTATATAATACATGCATGATACATGCAGGGTGAGCTGCAGAGGTCAGTACAGACAACACAACACTCTTCAAACACAGACAGTATCAGTGGCCTTATCCAATTCCCTTCCCTGGCTGATCAGGATGAATGCCCGCTGCTGGGAAGAGTCTGTGCAATTACAGTAATTTCAAAAACGTGTGTATATACACACAAATATATGTATGTTTAAAATAAGAAAAAAACACACCACAGATCCCTTCTGGTAGCTGGCTTTGGACGCTATCTGGGAGCTGGACCTGGATCCACAGTCTCCCTAGTCTTCACTGGCTAGTCCAGTTTTGGGTTGCTAGTCCTTGTGCTCTGACGTGTGTATCCTCATTCACTAAAGTGGTTTAACTCCAGTTGTTGGCACTTCAACTTCCATAAGCACACATGCACACACAGGAAAATGTTTAGGATTGGAGTTTAGTAAGAAGACTGGCTTATTGGGTGCAGGGAAAGCCCAGACAAGCAACTTACGTACTACTAGCTCCTCTTACCCACTCACCTTTCTGCTTTCATGTGTTCATTCTTTCTGAAACCCTCTTTGTTCCTCCTTTCCCTGCCTTTAGTTCCTCCCTTATGTATCCCAGAGTACATCTTGTACAATTTCAAACATGCTTCTCTTGGATCCCATCAAATTTCATATTCCCAAAGGCAGTAACAGCCTCCTGAGGCTGATGGGCCCAAGCAGGCAGCCCTTCCAGTCACTCATCGTGGTGGGTCTTGCACCCCTCCTCTGAGGAGCTGGGTCACGGCCTTTGCTTCTCTCAGTGGGTTATTGGGATTCCTCAGCCTGGCAGCATGCTTCTGTGTTCCTTTGTGTGCTTTGAGGTGAGCTTTTTATCACGTAGCCGAACAGTGGCCATTCCTGTTTATTATTTCATTTGCTGAAAGGAAGATTTCTGTTACTTTGACTCATACTAACCTGAATTTAGGTAGCTTTGGGAATAGCTGTTCCACGAGTGAGAAGGTATTCCTGAGCTGCCTCAAGAGGAGGGCACAGTTCCCATACTAGAAGTGCTGACTCATTGAGCACGGTGACTCGATGGGATCAGTTAGTTCTGTCTTTACTGTGACCTACGGTTTCCAAAAATACTGAACAAAAATTGATTTTTCTTATCTTGAGATACAAGCTGATTAGAAGCACACATGAAAATACTTTTCTGCTCAGTGTCCCTTTTGAGGGGGCTCCATTCAAACTCAAATGCTGCAGGTGATAAACCCTTTAACCACATAGACCTTTTACATATTTTTTTCTGATCTCAAACCTCCTTCTGGACACAAATGGAGAACTGAAACCCCAATTGTGGATCTTTCTAATATGCTTTTTTGCATCCATAAATAGCTTGACACCTATCTTTTGGAGACGAAATGTTGGTGTGAGAAGAATCTCTTTAAAAAGAAGGCCAGCAGCATCTTTTTATTGCAAAAACATAAATAAATAAATAAATAATGCTGTGTTATTGTTGCTGCTTATACGATTGTACTGCAAAGATGTAACTGCAAATTGCATGGAAGTTCATGCAGTAAACTGACTAGCCTTGCGTGCTGCTGCTGCACTAATGTTGGCAAACCAAGGGTCTCAGCAGGGCTTTTGGAGAAGGAGCAGCTCTGAAGCTGTGGTGTTTGTCCTACAGCTCAGCTGTATCTGTATCTTGTTGTTCTGTATTGCTGGTGATGGGGCTTTAATTGAAGTAAATGTCTGTATTGTACACTGAAACCAGGATGCAAGGCTTGACAGTTCAAGGCCTGAGTGAAAGTGTCTTTAACATCCTTGTGGGTGACCTGGACAGTGGGATGGAGTGCACCCTCAGCAAGTGTGCAGATGACACCAAGCCGAGTGGTGCAGTTGATACAACAGAAGGAAGGGATCCATCCAAAGGGCAAGCTTGAGAAGTGGGCCCACGTGAACCTAGTGAGGTTCAACAAGGCCAAGTGCAAGGTGCTGCACCTGGGCCGGGGCAATCCCAGCCCTGAGCACAGCCTGGGAGAAGACCTCACTGGGAGCAGCCCTGCAGGGAAGGACGTGGGGGTGCTGGTGGCCAAAGAGCTCGCCACAAGCAGCAGTGTGTGCCTGCAGCCCAGCAGGCCGACTGCGTCCTGGGCTGCACCCCCAGAGGGGTGGCCAGCAGGGAGGGAGGGGATTGTGCCCCTCTGCTCTGCTCTGCTCTGCCCTGGGGAGGCCACACCTGGAGGGCTGCGTCCAGGCCTGGGGGCACAGCACAAGGAGGGCGTGGGGCTGTCAGAGCGGGGCCAGGGGAGGGCCATGAAGGTGCTCAGAGGGCTGGAGCACCTCTCCTGTGGAGACAGGCTGAGAGCTGGGGATGTTCAGCCTGGAGAAGAGAAGGCTCTGGGGAGATGTCACTGCAGACTTTCTAGACTTAATGGGGCTTATAAAAAAGACAGAGGGTGACTTTTTACACAGAAAGGTAGTGATACAACAAGAAGAAATGGTTTTAAACTAAAAGAAGGTACATTTAGGTTAGATACCTGAAAGAAGTTCTTCACTGTGAGGGTGGTGAGGCCCTGGCACAGGTTGCCCAGAGAAGCTGTGGGTGCCCCATCCCTGGAGGTGCTCAAGGCCAGGCTGGATGGGGCTGTGGGCAGCCTGGGCTGGTGGGAGGTGTCCCTGCACATGGCAGGGGGTGGGACTGGGTGATTTTTAAAGCCCCTTCAAACCCAAAGCATTCTGTGATGATTTTATGAAGTCTTAATAAACTGAACTTGAGGTGACAAATTAGCAATTTATTATTGTTTAAAAAAAAAGTTTGACTAGTTGATATACTTTATATTTTCTTGTAATTTTGACTAGTGTGTTAAGTATGGAAAAAAGCTCATTGTAAGAAAATGAACAACAAATACCTGGATTAGAGAAAAGTTGGGGCAAATTAAGTTAGGGATAGCATGGGTAGAATTACAGGAAGCTTTTCAAGGTGATTATGCTTTCATAGATCAAATCCAGAATTACATTTGTAGAGTTTAGTGAATGGCAGAGAAGGCTGCGACTAGTTAAATGGGGGAATTAATTGTATTAATATATAGCACATTTTTTCTTATTTGCCGTGAAAGTAAAAAAAGGTTTTCTAGACATCAGGAATTAGGAAGCTAACTTCCTGGCTGCAGCAGTTCTCTGTGTCACTAGCAAGTTCCACACCCTGCACTTCCAGAGCTTTCTCTAACTCCTGGCTTTGTTTAAACGCAGAATATCTAGAGGACTGTTTTTTAGTGGTGCATGAATGAGGATTGCTACGAAAAAAAAGGATATGCAATGCACTGTTTTTTAAACATAAATCAGTTGCAGGGGTGTAAAATCAGAGTAGAGAAGTATAAAGTTGTGGGTGCTGCTGAGAGACTGGGGCCTTTCACATCTGAAGCTGAGTGGGGAAGAGGAGAAGGAGAAATATACGCGTGGCTCAGCAGTGGAGTTGAACAGAGGCTGCTGAAGGTTTTAAGAAGAGTTTTTGAGAACTTGCTGCAATCGTTCATAGTTATTTTCATAGCCAGTTCAATCCAAATCGGACTGCCACCAATAGAACAGGTGTAGGGTGGAAGTTTATTTCTCTTTCCAGCTTTTAAAACCCACAATACATGAGCTTAATGTATTTTGCTCTCTTCAAAAATAACTCAAATCCTCGAACTCTTAGCAGTTGCCAATCCAAGACCTGTACATTAAAAGTCGTTTTAGGACAGTGCTCGCTTTGAGAATCGTTGATAGAGAAGCAGTTTATAAATAACAGCGGTGAAATCCTTCTAACTTTTCAGAATAAATACCAGCTCTTGAGGGAAGAAGTTTGTCCGTGGCCTAATTCTTTCATGCCTTACAGGTACTCAGTTTGTCACATCAGTTTCAAGTTTCTTGCTCGTGGTTTCCCGTCCAGCGCTCCAACTCAGACTTACGCATTCACTTGCACTGCAACAGCTAGGTTATAAATCCCCTGAATCAAAATAGTCATTATGGAATACAATAACCTCTGAGTGCAAGTTGTGTAAGCTTCGTGTATATGCACCTTTTAATCCTTTCGATAATGAAAAAGCATTTTTTGGCTTGATGAGATGTCGGTATGAAACGCACTTGCACATGCAAAGAAGTGCTTAGATACATCTGCTGTGGTAAATCCTATTCAGCTGAAGTTCTGAATCTGCAAATTCTGACAGCTTTGTATTCAGTGCTACAGCTGTTAGCATAGCTGCATATGGCAGCGGTGCTTGGAAATATTACCTGTGAGTTCTTAAATATGTATAAAGCAAAGAAATCCTTTACCTTCATTTGGCACTTTAAGATAAACTGCACCGGCTCTTGAAACTGTAATTTTAAATCTTCAGCTACAAGGCTTGTTTATTTTTTTAAAAAAAAAGATGTTTTTCAGAAATGCGGTACAATCTCCGAGGACCCTGAATCAGACAGTGCATTTAGGTGGAATTACTCCCTCTATGCACTCCCATCTCCATTTTTTGTATCGAACAAGCTGAAAGAGCCTAAACTTTTCAATCACTGAAACTAAAGGCTTTATTAGAACACACAATAAATCTGACAAGGATTAAAAAAAAAAAAGAAAACCTCAGGTAGAGTTAGTTATAAAGCTGGAAAACAAATCTATTGCTCGCTTCACGTGCCACTCAAGTGTGTTGGCTTTTCCTTGGTCCTGTTGTTCAAACCCAGCTCATTCTTCACTCTCCCAGTGTTTGTTTAGCTTGAGACAATCTGCAGTTTCCAGCTTTTTCCTCTGAGTCCATGAGAAAAATCTCCTTGTTCCCCACCTTCTGATGCCTGACTGTGGTCCTGCTTTCTGATGCTGTTGAGAGCCCTCTCACTCCTAACTGCCTTGTAGCTTCCCCACTTGCTGGCTGTCCCTCTCTGTCACTCGTGTGTGTCTGCTACATTCTGAAAAGTTCTCTGTTTAGGGGAGAAGACTACTTTTCTCCACCATTCCATGTTTTACTGAGCACTTCCCTCATTCCATGTAACACAACATCAGTATTGGAACAAGAGTAAACAGGGCAGCGTTCCTGCTGCCTGTCATTGTCTTTGCAAGTAGTGTTTTTAGGAATCTGATGAATTTATTTAAGTAATCACTCAGTTTTGAAACTCTGTCATAGAGGTACGAGTGTGTACTGTGTATTGTGTTCCTGATCTCCCCTCCTCTAACCAAAGTAGCTGTCTTAAATCACGTGGAAATGTCTTCGGGTGTACCCAGCCAGAGGTGGTGTGGCCAACTTAACTAGAGCATTCCTGCAAATAAAAATGTTTTGAGGAAAACCTGGAAATTACTGTTTTAGACTTTACACTTCATAAAATATAATGTAATTAAAGAGCTTTATGGTGCTGTGTGAAAGGAAATTCAGGAAATAATGAGATCAAATTCTATAAAGCACGAACATGAGTTCATTTCCTATTAGCGTGACATTGAATGAATTTACTCATGAGTTTATCGTATTGGAGAGAAGAGGGAGGTAAGTTGTGGAGGGAGAACTTCTGACAAAAAGAAGTCCTTAATAAAGTCCTTAACATTTTTGAATTATATGGGGGGGGTGGGGGGGGGGGATGGGTTTGAAGGACTCTTTAAGCTGATGTCTTGTCCACTTCTTCTATTGAAAGTATATCAAGAGTGATTTTGGTCTTCTGAACATAGAAGTAGATTATCATTTTTGTTGTTAGGTACAGGTGACTGGCTATTCACAGTGCACAGAAGGGAGCAGGGATAAAGATAACTCTACTGTTGCATCTACCCACTACAGTTTTTTGTGTTTTGAAGCTCCTTCCAGATGGATTTCCAGAGGCAGATGCTCCTCGTGTTGTTTTGTGCTGTGTCTCTTCTAAACTATATTGCCTGCAAGGGGCAGGCGAGCAGGCAGCTCCAGAGGCAGAGTGACAGCGCGAGGCTTCCTTGGGATTTCCAGGAATTTACATGACAAATCCCTTGCTATATTTCCATTCTTCCACTCTAACGTATGTGCTGCCATCATTAATGATTTAGATATAAATAGCTATGGGGTAACGACATTATAAAATCTTCTTATTTGATGTGAACGAAAGCAAATTTTGTACCTGTATTCATACCCAGTGGTGTGAGTTTCTAGCAATAACTTCTCCTCTAAATTGGTTGAGGAATTTTGATCAAATCTACAGCTTACTGATAAGCCTAGTGGTGGCAAACTTTATTACATCCTAATCTATTTATGCAAAAATGACATGCACATTTTATTGTAGGACTTAAGACTTCATTTTGTTCAAACTTGAGAATGACTGTACTCTCACTGCTTAGTCTTGCTCTAGGTTATCTGATATTTAGTTTTGAAGAGGAAACACCTAGGTATCATCTTGGTGGGAAGATGACTGCTAATTAACCAAGCATTTTACTGTAACCTTCTTAGTAAGCATAGTTACTTGCTTTGAATTTATGGGAAGGATGTGGAAAGATTCAGTTCAGTCCCGTTAACAGACATGGGCTGTGACTTTGAGAAAAGAAAGGACAATCTCACCTGCAGTGAAAAAATAAATCAATTGATAGTGGTTGCATACACACTGGAGTAGCTTCCCCACGTCTCTCAGCAGAGAGAGTGCAGCAGTGTGCAAGCCTAACAGTGGCAGAGCCCCTAATTTTTTTCCATTCTTTATCAGAGGAGAGTCCAGGAGAAAATTGTTTGTGTGTGTGTACATCAAAGTCATGGGTTGTCCTCAGGAATGACCATGACAAAAATCCCTACTAGCAAAGAAACAACACATCTAGGTACTTACTGTAGGTACTGGTGATGTATTTTAGGAGGCAGAACTCCTCAGAATGGGGTTTCTCTGATGGTAAGTCAAGAAAAAAGTGAATTCTGATTGATAGGGAATAAAGGGCTGTTCATGTTTATGGATGCGGGTAAATTAAACTCACTGAAGTTCATCTGTTCTATTTGAGGATATAATAACTGTCCACTTACTACTGCCTAGCCTGTAGGCAAACTGTTCCCCCAGCGCACACGCACACATTTTTATTTACAATTGTGCCAGTGTCCCTGCTGCATGCCTCTGCCATTCAGTCACATCCTTTGTGCAGGCCTCTCAAACAACGTGTCCTACATCTGCATCTTCTGGCTGTTGGGGGGGAAAGAAAAGGGAAATGGTTTCCTCAGAATAGTTTTTTGATTTCTTACATGTAGAAGAGAATGTGAAAATCCACAATTGAATAAGATTTCAAGTTATGATGTCAGTCAGCAGCATCTCTTTGTTTCAGAAGATGGAATGAATGCTCAGCTGTGTCTTCGCATGTGCCTGTGTTGCTGTTGAGAAACGGCAATTAATAGAGAGGTCAGGTCACCGGGCAATCTTAACTACTTTATGGGTTGCTGCCACTTATGTTACAGACTGCTTGACTTGAAGACTTCGTCTGGAACAAATGACACAAGCTAAACTTATAATTTATGCTGTGAAGACACAACAGCCATGCCGAAATCTCCACCAGTGATTCTAGTGGAAGGAAATTCTTCTCAAATAAAGAAATAGAGTGAGTTGCTGTTTCTTGGTTTCTTTGATATAAAATGAGGCTTACTTACCTTCTAATAAAGTCTTCATACAAAAGCCACAAATTAATTTGTCAGTTAGACAAAATAACTTGTCTCCTATTTTCAAGACAATATCTGTTTATCCTTAGGGCCAACACACGCTGGAGGGTATCCAGCTGGAAAGCAGCTCTGCAGAGAAGGACCTGGGGGTCCTGGTGGACACCAAGTTGAACACGAATCAGCAATGTGCCCTTGCTGCTAAGGAGGCTAACGGTGTTCTTGTCTGCGTTAGGCAGAGCATCACCAGCAGGTCAAGAGAGGTGATCCTTCCCCAGTACTCAGCACAGGTGGGGCTGTACCTGGAGTGCTGTGCGCAGTTCTGGGCCTTGCAGTACAAGGGAGACTTGGACATACTGCGAGGAGTCCAGCAGAAGGCTACCAAGATGATGAAGGGATGGGAGCAGCTCTCCTGTGAGGAGAGGCTGAGAGAGCTGGGACTCTTCAGCCTGGAGAAGAGGAGGCTCAGGCATCAATGCGTATATATGCCTCCAGGGGGGTTTAAAGCAGATGGGGCCAGGCTCTTTTCAGCGGTGCCTAGTGCTAGGACAAGAGGCAGGGGGCACAAACTGGCCCCCAGGAGGCTCCCTCTGAGCACCAGGCAGCACTGCTGTGCTGGGCGGGTGATGGAGCAGTTGGACCAGGTGGCCTCCAGAGGTGCCTTCCAACTTCAGCCATTCTGCAACTCTGTCAGGCCTCTGTTTTAAGAATATAAGGGATCTGTGGACTCAACCACATTTGTTTACTTATTTATTTTTTTTTCCCCCAAATCTCCTGTACTTACTAGTCCTTCAAAATCTACCAAGAACAAGCTTTATAAATGTTGTGCTAATGGCACCAGGATGCTAATGGCCCTCCCTCTAGTAAGGAAGTTTCCTTACAAGACAAATGCAGTGAACAGGCAGAGAGCTTAATCCTTCTTGTTGCATTGGAAAGTGCAATGACAACTTGTTCAGGAGCGCTACAAATTTCAGATGATTTGTTTCAGTATGTAATCCCAGGTTTTAAATCTGTTTTTTTTTAAATTTGACATTTGGAAAAAATGTTCTTCTAGAAGGGCATAACTGTAAGTCCCCAGGAAATCTTTTATCCTTTCACAGGATTTTTTTTAAATGTGTGAACCACTTCAATTTTCAGAGGAATGTTTGCAAACTACTTCTCTAAGGTCGAGTTGACTTATAATGGCAGTAATTATTTCCTTGTTAGAGAAAATTGTAGAAAATTTGATTGATCTGTTTTGTAAACTCCCAGCTATCAAATCACTTTTTTTTGTCTGTTCTCTGTTGCTGGATGTTATTTATGTAATAGAGCAGGAAATAAATCAATGTTAGATATGGCTAATGACATTGTTTTGGTAATTTTAAAGGTTGTCAAAAAACAAAACACTGAACAGGTTTCTCTTTTCTTTTTTTAATGCAGAGCAAACTAATGTTCATGGTAATTTACTCTTTTGACCACAAAGAATAGCATTACAGTTTCAAGAGCTAATTTTCGGTTCAAATGTGTCTAGAAATGAGCAGACACCTTCAAATTTGCACTGAAAGTCCAGAAGATGATTTTGTTGGAGGTTGGAATTGAGTGTGCAGAGCTGGGGCCCTTAAAAATCACTACTGCTCTGCAAAGTTCCTGAAATGTTCACTGCCTAATTACTGTTGTAATTAGTTATCCTTGGCTGTTATTACTAAGGAAGCCAGCTTTACAATACATATGTGCTCTGACAATTATGCTTTGGCTATAAAGGCTTAAGAGGATTTGGAAGTTTGTTTATGCTTGGAGTAGATCTGGTACACTTGCCCAACAATGATGGTCTCTGATAGTCACGTGTAAGTTTGTGTAAGTGTTGAGAGATGAAGAAAGGCAGCAGTATTTACTCAGGCATGGGGGAAAAGTCATACAACAAAAAAGAAACAAAGTGATAGAAAAGAGATTGTCTAAGGCACCAATTTAGGGCAGAACCTGGAGGCTGGGGGTGTTGTGCCTTAACCCAGCAGGCAGCTCAGCATCACGCAGCCATTTGCTCACTCCCCACCCCTCCAGTGGGTCGGGGGAGAAAGGTAAAACCTGTGGGATGAGATAAAGGCAATTTAATAGGACAGAGAAGTAACGGAAGTAATAGTAGTGATAATAGTAATAATTATATATATGCACAAAATAATTGATGCACAATGTAATTGCTTACCACCTGCCAACTGATGACCAGCCTGTCCCTGAACAGCAGTCCCCCCAGCCTGTCTTCCCAGATTTATTGCTGAGCATGATGCCACAAGGCATGGGACATCGCTGTGGGCAGCCTGGGCCAGCTGTCCTGGCTGTGTCGCCTGGTGCACCCCCAGCCTCCTCACTGGAAGGGCAGCACGAGAAGCAGAAGAGTCCTTGGCTCTGTGCAAGCACTGCTCTGCCACAACTAAAACTGTTGGTGTGTTATTCTCATTCTAGATCCAAAATGTGGCACATACCAGCTGAAAAAAAAAAATAGAAACTGTAATAAAAGGATAGGAAGGCTCTGCGGGAGGATCTGGATAGGCTGGACCGATGGTCTGAGGCCAACTGTATGAAGTTCAACAAGGCCAAGTGCCGGGTCCTGCACCTGGGGCGCAATAACCCCAAGCAGAGCTACAGGCTGGGAGATGAGTGGTTGGAGAGCTGCCTGGCAGAGAAGGACCTGGGAGTGATGGTTGATAGTCAGCTGTATATGAGCCAGCAGTGTGCTCAGGTGGCCAAGAAGGCCAACGGCATCCTGGCTTGTATCAGAAACAGTGTGACCAGCAGGGCTAGGGAGGTGATCGTCCCCCTGTACTCGGCTCTGGTGAGGCCGCACCTCGAGTACTGTGTTCAGTTTTGGGCCCCTCACTACAAGGACACCGAGGCCCTGGAGTGTGCCCAGAGCAGGTCTGCGATTTTTTTTTTCCTGGAGCACAAGGCCTGTGAGGAGCGGCTGAGGGAACTGGGGTCATTTAGTCTGGGGAAGAGGAGGCTCAGGGGCGACCTTATTGCTCTCTACAGGTACCTTAAAGGAGGCTGTAGTGAGGTGAGGGTTGGTCTATTCTCCCACATGCCTGGTGACAGGACGAGGGGGAATGGGCTAAAGTTGCACCAGGGGAGTTTTAGGTTAGGTGTTAGGAAGAACTTCTTTACTGAGAGGGTTGTGAGGCATTGGAATGGGCTGCCCAGGGAAGTGGTGGAGTCACCATCCCTGGAGGTCTTTAAAAGACGTTTAGATGTAGAGCTTAGGGATATGGTTTAGTGGAGAACTGTTAGTGTTACTTGATAGTGTTAGGTCAGAGGTTGGACTCGGTGATCTTGGAGGTCTCTTCCAACCTAGACAATTCTGTGAAAAGTAACTCTGTCCCAGCTGAAACCATGGGATGCCTGAAGTAGAACTACTTGCCTACATTTAAACTATTGAATTTTATTTGTCCCTGAATGTCTGCTAGGAATCACTGAATTGACTAGAAGTGGCTTTGACTGTATGCCCAGTTAACACACAGTCTAGGTCCTCTTTAAAGTGGACTTAAATATTACAGAATTATGAATGTATGTAGGCAGAGAAATAGTTGCTGTATTCCATTAACCAAAAATTGACTTAATGGATTTTCTAGGACTGTATTCATCTCTATTTTGTGTATGTGATACATACATTATTGGAACTTCATAATTTCAAGGTCGTATTACATGCCCAAGATGCTATTGTGATTTAACTACAGAGAGAGAAATTTTGCACCAGGGAATAGAAGTCAGAATAGTGTGTCTTTTGTCGATTCCATATATTTTTTTAAGGTTCACTAATAACTGCAATGTCTTTTATGTATTTTTGGGAAAGTTGAAATATAGCCAGAAGGAAAGAAACTGCCTGAGAGGCAATACTGTGTGTTTCAACATTTTGAAATCCATTTTCCTGTTTACACCTCGTGGAGGCTGCATCTGTGTCTGCGCTGAAACGCCAGTGCGTTTAGTTTGGTTTGTACACATCTGTAAGAACATCAGTGTTCCTCAGGCAAAATCCTTGTTTTCCTTTAATGCTTGATCATTATGATAGTGTGGATGCACATATAAATTACTCGAAGTCTAATGCACTCAAACCGAACTCTGGTAAAATACTCTTTTCACAGATTACATCTGAGGATTTTTAAAGCTGAAAGATAAAATGTCAATAAAAATAAAATGGAGTTATATAGTGTTCAGTATTTTGATGTGTCCCACCTGCTTTCATAGTAATGTAATGAATGATACAAGCTGGTTTAAAAGTTTCTAAACGCATTATTAACATATTTTGGTGGTAGAAAGCGTAGGCAAGAACGAGCACAGACTGATGTTGGGCACTTCACTGAAGGAACCCCATAACTGAGGTGGTATGTGTGCTTTTAATTTACCCCCCCTTGTCTGCTTGTACTCGGGCAGCACGATCGCACCTCCACGTGCACGATCAGCGGTGCAGATCTTCCCCCCTCCCCAAGTCCTTCCTCACGCACTGAAGAGGACAGCTGGTGTTCACTTCATAAGCCACTAATCAATATTTTATCTTAGCCTGGTTATTCAGTGTGAGCCTCGGGCCGTGTTTACTATAGGCTATTAAGGCCCTATTACAATATTCATTTCCGTGTGGACTTCCTGTGGTGCTCATTGAGGTAATGTTTGTGTACCTCACAACAAAAAATAATCCTCATTCTACAACTTGTGAGGTAACGGGATGTTACGGAGAGCACAAGAATACGAAAGATGAAAAAGAAGAACACTATATTTTAGCGTTTGACCCTTATTTTGCAGCTTCTGGCCTAGACTGGCACAGCATACAGCTCCATAAACCACTGGGAGAGCTGCCAAACTCGTCCCAGCATCTGGCTTTTTAAGATGCTGGTTTTGATTGCCTCTGTAGTTGCAGACTCACAGGAAAAGATTTAGTCTTGACTAAAAAAGACTTCAATTAAACCACAGACAGAAAGAGATAAAAGAAAGGGTAAGGAAAAGAACTTCTGAACGGGGAAGAAAGAGAAGTTAGAACTTTACATTCCGTGTTCAGGACCTCTTGGCCTGTTCAACGCTCATTTATCCCTGGGGTGGATCTTTCCTAATCAATGACCAGGGCAAGGGTCCTCTGGAGATCACAGTGACTGTTCCACGAGTTGGCAGAACTCTGATGTTAGAAATCATAATAAAGCTTCTCAGTAATTTTGCATTTAAGCAAACTTCCTTCGTCCAGACATTATACTTAGCGAGATGACTTCTTCCAGCATGCAACTGGTAAAAAGTTATTGTGAGCAGCAATTACAGGAAAAACACGAAGTACGATTGTGTTTACGTTCCCCTGTCCCACCAGCAGGGTAAGAAGCCATGGTACATCAAGTTCAGGGCCGCTGTGGAGGAGGCAGAAGAATAGCTGGTCATAAGTACAGAGCTGTGAGTAGTGCACCTTATGTTTCTCTGGTTGTAGGAGGTGGTACGTAGGTAGGGTGCTCAACAGGATGATCTGATGTGCCAACCACCCCAAAAAAAGAGCCCTGGCAAGTCAGTGTTAATTGCAGGTGCTTTGTTTCAATAAAACTTTGTTTTAATTGGAAACATCTGAAAGGGCTCTTGAATTCTAGATGCCTTAGAGGACTGTTAGCATCTATCAGATCTCATTTTTCAAACTTTGTTGTGTTTGCATGAGTTCTCTCATTAGAAGAAGGCAAATTCCTGACATCCAATTCACATTCCATGAAAGTTCCCGTTTCATAGCTTGGGGTTTTCAAGTTTCTTGTTAAGCACAGTGCTGTGGGTTAACCCCAGCAGGCTGCTAAGCACCACACATCTGCTGCTTTCTCCCCCCATTGGGATGAGAGAATCAAAAAAGGTAAAATGCAAGAACTAGTCAGTTAAGGTAAAGACAGTGAACTAGGCATAGCAAAAGCTGTGCATGCAAGTAGAGCAAAATAAGGAATTCATGCACTACTTCCCACCAGCAGGCACCTTTTGCAGGAAAGCGGGCTCATCATGTGGAACAGTTTTTGGGAAGTCAGATGCCAAAACTCTGAATCCCACTCCCTGTAGTGCCTCTATCCTCCCTCCTTTTTCTTTTATCCATTTTTTTATTGCTGAGCGTGACACCGCAAGGCATGGGACATCCCTCTGGGCAGCCTGTGCCAGCTGTCCTGGCTGTGTCCCCTCCCAGCTCCTGGTGCATCCCCAGCCTCCTCGCTGGCAGGGCAGTGTGACAAGCAGAGAAAGCCCTGATGCTGTGCAAGCAGTATTCAGCAACAGCTAAAATGTCAGTGTGTTATCAAGAGTGTTTTCATCACAAATCCAGCACATAGCACCATAGGAGCTGCTTTGAAGAAAATTAACTCCATCCCAGCCAAAACGAGTATACACAGCCAGATATTTTTTTTTTCATAATCTTTCTCTTGAAACAAACAAACAAACTGGTTTCATGGGATTTTTTTTTCCCCTTCCTTGTACATCTGTGTCTATAGATGGATGAAAACCCATCATTTGCTCTGTCAGTTGTTCTTCCTCCTCAAAACATCCCCTTAGCCTAGTACAGACAGTAATCAAGTTAAACTTTACCCTGTTGGTCAAATCTTGACAAAGCAAATGATCAGGGGTATGACAGTAATCAGCCATACTGTATAACCTGTTTTTTCTCTAATTAGAAGGCACTGGAAGAAATTCAGTGGCTTGAGGAAAGTTGTGTTAAAGACGTTTAGACCCAAACTAACAGACACATATAGCCTAAATATGCAAGAAATTCCTTCCTAGTTTGACTGTCAAATCGGAAGTATGAACCTGTTTTTCTAGACTTGATTTCTTGGATGCTCCTTGCCAGGTTTTATTGTATATTATTAAAAATATTGTTGCTATGTACTTAGTGGACTGGAATAAATGAATAGCTAAAGCAAATAGATACTTCAGTAAATATCTGATCTGTATCTTGTGTTAAAGAATTGTGCGTACAGCTTACGTGCTTGATGATGGGTTTATCTTTAGTTGGGATATTCTTTTCAAAACAGCTTTGGACCAAAATAGATGTTCATCCAAGAACTGCTAGAAAGTCTGTCTGTGCTTTGTCAACAGCTAAAGTAAAGTTGGCAAAAAAAGTTTAATCTGAATGTCTGTGAAACCTCACCTTATCTCATGTACAACTAGAAAAAAATGCCAAAGGAAAGAGGTTAGGTACCTGAAGTGTTCTGAGATGTCACCAAAATAATTCTCATATATGTGAAGCTGTTAAATGTGTGGTTTTTGAAATATGCCAGCTTAGCAACTTAAAAATCAAATTAAATTCCGTGCTTTTTCTTTGCTTCTGAATACTACTCTGATCCATTTTCTCCAGATCACAGAAACTGAGCTGAATATAGTCAGTCATTGTCTTGCTCAAATTATTTGACTTTTTTTTTTCAATAAGTTATTCTGCTAGCTCCCTCTTCCATATAATCTCTACATACCAGTTAGCTTTCATGCTATTCATCATGTTTTAACCAGTTGTTGACTGTTAGGATGCAATAAACAAATTTACTAAGGATATGCTGTAAGAGTGAAGAAGAGTGTTGAGGGGGAAAAAAAAGTATACTCTCTATAGCCTTTTTCAAAGCTTGAAGGCACACTTCTTTTGAGGGCTTGGTTGTGCTTGAAAGGTAATCTGTTGTCATTTAAATCATACATAATCTTCATCTCCAGTTCTTTTGCATTTTAAAGACTAGGATATATATCTCAGTTTTATATTTCATCAACAACAGTTTTCTTTCTGTCAGTTATTAAGAAATTCTTGTCTGTGTTTGATGAGGAGTTGCATAAATAATGGCAAGTATTTTATTTCTTGCCTGGTAGAGATGTTGTAAGTAAACACTTCCAACATCAAGTCAACTTGTATTTATAACATTTTATTATTCCTGTGGAGCATCATCATGAAATTATTATGGAAAGGCTTATCATTAGATAAAAACATTTTCAAATATGTATTGTAGAAAATACTTTTACTACCATCGTAATCCTTCAAGAAAGAAGAAAGCTTTCTATCTCTAAGAGTCAATCTAACTGGGAAGTAACCCATAGCTCCTTTAAAAACATCTTCTCCAGCTGTAAACCTTCCTCTGGAGTTTGAATGAAGACTTTGGTGTAATTTAAGAAGAAAATACCTGTTTCAGCATCCTTTATGTGGATTTAAAAATGACTGTTCTTACTCTTGTGAGAAAAAGCAGAGACAGCTCAGTAAAGAAACTTAGGCATTGCTGGTTTTGAAACAAGCATCTAAAATCATGAGCCACTGAATACAAAGGCATCCCAAGTACCCGAGACATTTCTGTGGTGGAGTCACTGGATGCTGAGAGAATTTTCAGGCAGGCAGTACTATCCACAACCAGTATTTCCATTGTTTTCCTACGCATCCATATTGTATTTGTGAGGCATTGGAATGGGCTGCCCAGGGAAGTGGTGGAGTCACCATCCCTGGAGGTCTTTAAAAGACGTTTAGATGTAGAGCTTAGGGATATGGTTTAGTGGAGGACTGTTAGTGTTAGGTCAGAGGTTGGACTTGATGATCTTGAGGTCTCTTCCAACCTAGACAATTCTGTGATTCTGTATTTATTTTTTAATGGAATAAGCTTATAGTATAAATATAGGTAATGAAGTCATGCTAAAGTAAAATAGTTTGCGTGAACTCACAAGGAGCTAATTCCATTTCATTAACAATAGCATTATATCTTCTGGCTCTTTCTGTACCTTTTCATGACTGGCAAAAATTAAAGATTTACAGTTTTCCTAGAAGTTTCCTTGAAATGTTCTGGCGGAGTTGATAACCATTAGGAATTTCATATTTCAATAAGCATAAGATTTTCATACAAGATTAAAACAAACAGACAATCTCCAGTAAATCTTTTGCCTTTACTGTATTTTAGGCACTTGTATGTTATAAATTAAAATAAAAGTGATAGCATATGATAGCATGAAGTCATCAATACATCAGTATTGGGGTCCATTCTCAGTGGAACTGATGCCATTGAATGGAATGGGTTTTAAAAAAGTACCTGAGTGGGAAGTAAATTGACTCGGTGGGCAATAAATTGGAAACAGTTTAATAGCCAAGGAATGAGTTTTGAATGAAGGTTAAGAAGGCACTCCAACTGTTCAGTCTGTTTTATCTGTTTTATGTGCTGTTGTATTTCTGTCACTTAAGCATCCTGCTGAAGGCTGAGGCAAAACCAGAGCAAGCGTTTTGTCAAAAAGCAGTGGTTTTGATTCAAGATATTCACTTGCACGTAGTATCAATCAAAATGCCTTGGCTAGTCTCTAACTGTTACAGCGGGGTACAAAGAGCTGGGCCAGTGCCTTTTCTCATACCTTAAAGCAGATAAAAGCCATTGGAATTAGGTAATGTTGGTCCTTCTGTGAATCTGTTGTCATAATGTTAACCAAACTTTGAAGTAGCTTTCAAGGTCTGCGTGTGCTGTTACTGAAGGAGAAAGAAACCACCAAATCGCGGGTATGTGTGACCTGTGTACCTCAGGACTGTGATTTTCCCTTTGGGTATACGAATGTGTAAGTGTTTATGAGCAAGTAACCAGAACTCTGGTTTTGGTTTTTGTCTGCTCTACACGATATGGTTTTCTTCAATTTACTCACTCTGTGATTTGTTTTTTAAAACCTTGTTGTATGGGTGGCTATTCATGGTCTAGGACAGGAAACCTTCTGTTAAAAGTTTTTTTTTTTTTTTTTTTTACTGTATTTCTCAAGAGTGATCAGTTTGTAGAGGTTGCTTTGGACTGTTCTGGTGCCTGTGTCTACCTCTGCGGCTTTTTGGCATGAGATTATTTATTTGCAGAACATTTACTTAGTCACAAAGGTGAATTCTCTGGGAATTTTAACGTATACAGTCAGCTGTGGTACATACATTTATTTGTGTGATTGTACTGGCCCGTGTGTTTCTGGATCTGTTTTAATGCTTACTCTTGTAAGTGCGTTGACATAGTCTGCAAAATGTGTTAGAATTACCTCAAAACTCTTATTTAAAACAAACAAATAACCCCAACATATGAACCTAAACTTTTACTCCACCTAATTAGTAACAATGAAATAACTCTTAACCCTCCACCCGAATAAAACCAAACAACTAACAAAGTATTTTTGTTGTGAATTTCAGCATTCTTCTCGTAAGCTAGAGTGAGTAGTGCAAAAAGTACATCTTAGAAAATCAAGGGTTTGTTTGAATCAT
Source organism: Anas acuta (assembly GCF_963932015.1). Lineage (NCBI taxonomy): Eukaryota > Metazoa > Chordata > Aves > Anseriformes > Anatidae > Anas > Anas acuta. Next base: position 53,642,848 of record NC_088979.1, read on the forward strand.
ATAATAACTTTCTATATCTGTAATATACCACTCTGAACAGCGGAACATTTTTTTTTTCTGATAAAATGTATTAGTGTCTGCTCTGAATATGCCATGGATATCTTCTGAAAATAATTATATGTCACTTAAAATATATATAGCTAAAAGATATTAAAACATAGCAGGCATTTATTTGATGATCATCATAAATTAATTTTATGTATAAGCACATAGAAAGTAAGATTAATGGAAGCCCTTGAGGCCCACAGCCATTTTTTATAGTAGCTGACATCTCTCAAGCCGTTGCTTAATTAATACTTTAGTCCTACAAGGTGTTAATTCAGATGCTTGAAACGTGAAGGATGCTGTTATAGGAATCTTTGAGATCTCATTGTTTGACTCACTCTGTAGTGAAATGCCCATTGCAAGAGAAGCTTTTGTAGTTTTATCCTGCAGTGTTTTCCTATATTGTGGTACTAGGACCGGGTAAAACTGTTAGAATGCAGTATTTTATTGTGTTTACGTCCGTTTGGAAGAAATTTTGGTGGGCTGGCTCCCCAGTGCAGTAAGTGTCATTGTAACTGTTACCTGTTAACTCCTCTCTCATTTGTGGTAGCCTGTAGCAGTGACAGAGCTCGCAGGCAAACTTCTGGTGTATGCTTTGCACGTGCCCAAGGCAGTGGTGATGTGGAAAGGAAAAGCCAACACGTTGTTCAAACTCGTTAGCCACATAGTGTGGGCAGTACCAGTGGAGCTGCTTGATTTCTATGCAGTGAGGGCTGAGTTTGACTGCATGAGGAACGGGCTTTTACAATGCAGTAAAAGTTTGGTAAGTACTGACTGGCGCTTGCAAACACTTCGTTTGCTTTCTCAGATCAGTGTGTGCTTGACTTTCCTGAGACCTGGGTGTGGTAACCTGTATGCTTCCCTAAAACTTAAACTGTGCCAGCTTCAGAACAGCCACCGATGGAGAAAGAGTGCTGGCTGCACAGCTCCTGTACAAACCAGACCTGGTAGGGCTTATGAGGTCTGAATCCGGGTGAGAAATCTGCATGAACACTGCCCACCATGTTCCTCGGTGGGCAGCATCACTGGCATTTATTCTTTCCACTATACCTTTAACTGCCTAACATGCATAATCCACCATGCCTAATTTATGTGGGTTTTTTATTATACATGAGTTTGGTTTATTCAGTTTCTCTCTCGTCTTTCCAGTCTGGGAAGTTGGCTGTCCGTGCGTACAGCTTCTGTAGAAATAGAAGCCGTCACTTCCAGCACACGTTGAGTTATTCACAGCTGTTTTTGGAAATGTGATCTTGCATGGGAAGGCTCCTCTATTTTTAAAATGAAGGAAGCTGCTGGGGGGTGTTATGGGACTAGGTGTGTGGTACAAGATGTCTCCTCTACCATTTTATCTTTAAAACTGGGCTGTGCTGTGGTACAACATACCACTGTAGCTTTACTTTCTTGGAGGACTTGTAGGTGTTCACGTAGATGGTAGTCCTGTGAGCTGGTTTAAAATGGTTACGAAACTACAGCAGAAGCCTTCAAGCCAAGATATGCTAGAATTTTCTCAAAAAGAAGTCCTGCTTGCTCATTTCAAGCACTGTGCTAGTGCTTGTTTCTCTCTCTTCCTCCTCCCCAACTTCCCAAAGCTTGCGTAGCTGTGAAATTAATTGGGTTGGAGAACCATCTTGATTAAAATTAGCAGTGTTTATGTTCACGCAGCTGCATATAAGGGAAGGAAAGCGGTGTGAGGATGACAACTGGGGCTAGGAGCGCTGAGACAGTTCCTTCTTCTGCCAGCTTGATGAGTGCCATGGGTTGCAATCAATCAGTTGAACGTATTAGCTGTAGAAATATCCTATACAGTTGCAGCTTCGGATCACACTCAGATCAACCGTGATATGAAATCGTGTCTCTGTTAAGTCTGAGCAGTTGGCATCGTAACCTGCAGTGAGGATTCACCCATGTTCACAGGTTACATTTTTGGGGAGAAGCACGCATGCTGAAACACCAGGCATATAGTTTCAAGGAGGCAAAAAGCATTAGAAAAATCTCTCATCCCTGAAAGTTTCTGACTAATCTCTCCCTTCACCATGGAGAAATAGACTCAAAAAATCAAGGAAAAAAAAAATGAAGGCTGTATTCCTTTACTCCAGAGACTGTAAAGATTAAATTGGTTTTGGAACATCGTTTAATGTGTGGCATTGTAAATCAATTTTGATACTGGAAAAATGTCTAATTTACTTTATGCTCAGAGATTTTGCTTCTTCTTCCTCTTCTTCTTGGTCTTCTTGTATCTTTTTTTTTTTTTTAATTTTCTATTCTTTTCTCCACCTACCATTTTTTTCTTCCTGGTGGCAATACTCAGAATCTCTTCCCTGGTTTTCCATGCCACTATCTCACTATTCTTATTGTCTTCTGTTTCTGTGTGTCACATTCCACCCTTATTTTCTGTCTGAATCCTGTTTTCTGCTCTTTCTGTCTCATGCATGTCCCAGCCACCCAAGCAGCAATCCCACCAACCAGACACAGGATCTGAGCAGCTTACGGGCTGAGGTCTAAATGCAGTGGATATTTGAAATAAAAAGCCATAGAGCAGAAAGCCAGAGGCAATCCTTGAGCGACACATTGAAAAAAAAACAACACACAACTCCTTTCATGTATGTCAGAGCAGGGATGATCCTGCTCACCGAGTTCAGACCTTGCTGTCTGTGCATCACTAGCAAATGCATTTCGTGTCTGCCCTATCTCCATGAGCTGTGCTAAACCACGAGGGACTTTTCGGTGAGTTTCACTGCTACCTGCAGGGCTCTGACATGCAGGACTGCTCTTGGTTGCTTTGCACAGATGCTGCTCCTGTACCACGCACGTTAATTATATTTCAAGATTGCTACATGAGTGAAAACAAGCAGGTTCCTGGGCTGTGTACGAAGCGGTTTGGTGTGTCGATGGGTGCCATCTGGGGCATTTGGCTGGGCTCAGTGGGAGCCTTGACCTGGTGGGTGCAAGTGAAGTGAATGGCGAAGCTCCCTGGTGGTCACTTCGTCACTTAGATAAGGGCAGGGGCATGGCAGCGACTTGGGGAGCTGTGACGGGGCTTGGCAGCTAGCAAGGGACATGGTGTGCCGTGCCTGAAGACTAGGAGACTTAATTTAATGATGTGGCTGGTCAAAGTGGTGGATCATTTTGCCACGTGAAGTCATGGAAATGCTCATGAGTGGGCACAGCCCCAAGACGCTTTCTCAGACTGGCTTTGAGCAGGTGTTTGGACTCGGTGACCTCCGGAGGTCCCATCCAACCACAATGACTCCGTGTGATGTTTGTACCTCACAGCAGACTGGCTGGATAGCTTATATTTTTAGTGGTGTATTTCTAATCTGAGGTTTTTTTTTTTAGTGTCACATATGCGACTTAGTCTATTTATCTTTGGGAATTACATCATTGTTAGCACACTAACACGTTGAGAAGCATGCAGGAGAATAAGGTTTGCCACACCATATGAAGTCCTCTGGTCTGTCTGGGTGACAGCTAGCTAGCTATTGCCACTACCAGCCCTTTAAAAGGAAAAAATAAAAAAAGGAAAAAAAGACTGTAGGGTCAGTATGGGATGCTATTATGCTATCTTTCCTCCAATTCTGTTTTTCCAGAAGCAGTTGGGCACCTCGGTTTCATTAATTGTGACAAATCCATTAGTGTCAGTCCCTTCTGAGTTTCGACATTGACTAACTTTGGCAATCGTTTCTGAAATCTTACGTAGCACCTAATGGTTTTTTACTGTTACCACTTCTTTTCTTGGCTTTTTATTGACTTTACTGAGTGTCCTCTTCCGTATGGAGAACAGATGGGTTATCTATTAACTATCTGCACATAGAGCACAGAGGCTTGCTCGTAACTTTTTAATAAGGCAGTAGATTGCTATTGTTTGCTCTTGGTCCTCTTTTAGGGAAACTATTCTAATTCTTTTCAATCTCTCTGTGTTAGATCTTTTTTGCTGCATTTCTTTGAGATAACTTTGATGTCAGCATTTGCCCAGATTCACTGTATAAGTAAATGTAGTGTATAAGCACTACATAGCGTGTACGTGTGAATGTATATGTGCATTTCCTATTATTCCCCCACCCATTATTTTTGTTTTCTTAGATCATGTTTGTTTTAAACTGCAATTGCACTTTCAGTTTCATTGAACGGTTCATATGGGAGCTGTCTCTTTCCTTTTTTGATAACTGTGAATTTATAATCTTTAATGGTCTATAAAAAGCTTAAATTTTCACTCCAAGGAGCCTTCAGTACTGTCAGAAAGAATTAAGGGGTAGGAATGTATTACCCATTTGGAAATCATTTGTCTTGATAGTTGCTTTCTGAAGATTAATATTAAATTTGATATAGCGAATGTGTGCACTTCTATTTTCATAATACATTTCTGGACAATGACTCTCCTAAATGCATTTTCACATGTTTAATGTAGACTTTTGTTCTATGTCCTTTGTACAGGCTAAATAAGCCAAATTCAAGAAAGAGGAAGCATGAAATTCATCCCAAAATGGAAACCCAAGTCTAATTGTTTGCTAGTGAAAATTATGTCATAAACCATAAAAATCCTGAAGTTGGTCGGGGTTTCAGTTATCTATAGCTACTACTTGGAATCCAGAGCCTCTCCTCCTCCCACACGATGCCTTGTGCCTTTCCAGATATGCTAACGGCTACGGGGGGCAGTAGGAAGGATCACAAGTGACCGTACCAGGAGTTTGCTCATCTATATGTGGCAGTAAGGAACCACAGGCTTCCTTTAACAAAGTACCTCTGAACTTTGCATTCAGCAGGCTTGAGCCTTCATCTCTCGAGTTTTCTCTTGGGATTTGCCTTGTCTCAGGTAGGACTTTGATGACTAAAAATATAATATACTACTTATTTAAAAAAAGAGCAAAAATAATGAATCTAACCAAGTATGGGCTACGGTCAGAGGTGAGATATTTGAAGTGCCTTATTTTAGGTGTTTAGAACCATATCTTTTCCCCAAAGGTTCTTCATCCTACTCCAGATCCTAGAATTATTAGGCAAAGAGTTTGTTAGACGGTGTTTAAAGGTGATTTGCAAACATCTGTTAAAAGTGGGCCAGAAAAGGAAGTAATGGTGCCACCTCCTTGAGCGAAAGGGCTTTTAGTGGAGGGACGCATGCTGACGTTCAGATGCTCTTTTTGATGTTAGATTGAAAATGCCGGCACGGCATTTGATTTTCTGAAAAGCTATTTTTATATTAAATGCATTTCTTAACATTTGGAGTTATTCTATTACTCTGAAAGTCTAATTTATTTAATTGCATGTCCATCAGATCCCCAATTGCGTGTATGTCGCAAAGTGCTTTTCAGCAAATGAGGTTTTAATTGTATTTCAGAGATAGTGGTCGAAGTAACAAATCTTGTCTCTACATCCATATTGGAACCTGATACAGATTGATTAAGTTGAGAAGCTGATGTAAAATTACTTCGTCTTATTAACTGTGCTGTGCACTTGGATGCAAAATATCTGCATTGCTCATCAAAGCTAAATGATGGCGTGAAATTAAATAGAAATATTTTAAGATGTAAAATCAGACATATGCTTTTTATTAGCAGATGAAACCAAGCCCTCATTTTCTTACCTTTGTGGAAAAAGTTAACATTGCTGTGCATCTTAGTAGTGTCTGTCATGTGTGCATTACTTCCACTTCAAACTCTTCTTAGTCCCAAATTAAGCTGCAGATTTATTTGTTTTATTAAAAACTGCTTCTTTTTATGAAAGTCTCATTGAAACTATACTTGTAGTGATTTCATCAAACCTATGTTTTCGTGGTGCTGTGAATGTGTGTGTGCGCGTGTAGGGGCTGTTGTCTTGTTCACCTTGAGATACTCATTCTTCATGCAAAAGTGCATAAAGTTTTCCTTCCACTTCAACTCCCAGTCAAATTCTTAATTATGAAGGAGCTGGCAATGAGTGGAAACAGCTGAACAAAATGAAAAAAGTGCTCCTTTCATCCTGCAGAAGGGGATGCCACTGGCAAGACTCATACCTCTTTGTGGATTTGTAGTTCCACGTGCACCAGATGCTGATGCAATTTCACAATTATAGGAGTACTGCTTTTTAATGCAGTGTTTAAACTTGCTAAAAACAGATCTTAGCTATGTTCGATTCTAACAGGTTTTAATAGTGTTAAATGTAGTATCAGCTCAGTTAGTTAAAAACAGTATTTTAAATAAATTTTAAATATAAACTTATTCCCCTTGGCTTTTTGCAGGTTTTTGGACAGTACAGGCATTGTGATATGACCTCAAGGATGCTGATGTAAAATCTAGGAAGAAATATCTAAGACACAGACTCATTTTATGAAGCAAATTACCCTGTTAAGGAGTAGTGATAGAAACTTTTTACTTAATGATTGGCTTGTCTGTTGTATATCTAGCATACCTACTGCTACTGCAGGAGGGTGCTAAGCACCTTTGCTGTGGGGCTGAGCAGTGCCTTCTGCTGCTGCCTTTGATATTTATGACTGGAAAGGAAATACCAGTGTTTCTGAAGGAGCTCCACACTCTTCATCTTGTGCGGAGCATAAACACAATGGAGTAATGACAGGTTTGGACGGAGTGCTTTGAATATTGCTGGTGAAGTAACCGCAGGCAGCTAGCCTGGGGGATAGAAGTTGATTGTGAGGTGCGTAGGCTACCTGAGAGGCATCACCATTTTTGTGAAGCAGCAATGCCGTGTTGATCCTCGCTAACTGGCCGTTGTGGCTCAGGAGGAACAAAATCCGCCTAGTTGAAGACGGAGCATTTTTCTTTCATTTGCACTTGTTGCTTACACGAGAGCTCATTAGTCAAGTTTAACAGCTAGTAATTGCATTGACGGCTCTAAGTGTTACTGAATCAGCACCAGAACACTTAAAGTTATTTATACAGATTTACTGTGTTAGTAACTTTTGCATGAATAATTATGCCATTTAAAACGCAGCCTATTAAGGGGTCTTCATTTATATCATCAATAGTGAGGGTTCTCCCTCCTTTTCCCTTTAGTGATCTTTTAAGCCGTTTTCTTCATTTATACTGGTATCTGCTTCATTTGTCATTGTTGAAGAGTAAAATTATCTAGTTTTAGGAAAGTGGCTTTTGTAACAGCTTGTGCATAAATATTTTGGCGGCTAATGGTTTTCGAGGAGATGAGATGTTTTAAAGGCACTAATCGCCAGGAGTTAATAGCTCTCTGCTCCTGGGAAGCTAATACTTTATTGATATTTTGTAAAGTTTTAAAAAAAGTGATTTTATTGAAAAATATTAAACTCGGTGGCAGCTTGTTGTCATTCAGCTGCAAAGCAGAAATGCCTTCCAAACATTAACTATTCAAATGAAAAGATCATCTCTGTAAGACTATTGATTGGTCTAGTGAAGTGCTTACTGGTTTTCATCCCTGTGACTGCCCTGGATAGCAGAATAGCTGCATGCTTATAAAAAAACCAAACAAACAAAAAAACCCTCTCAAAAACAGCATTAAAACACACATAAATAGAGGAGGAATGTCAGTTGCTTTTTTTTCTTTTTTTTTTCTTTTTTTTTTTCTTTTCAGTATGGTATCAGGATACAGGGGAAAAAAAAAAAAGCTGGACTGATTTTTAAATGGTGTTCATGCTGGTGTAGGACCTGTGTGAAAATTGTCCTTGTCCCCATACATGTGCAGGAGTTTCTGGAAAGGAATTACAGTCAGTGATAGCCAGGACCTGTGGATATTTACTCACATCCCATAGTTTTCTCTTATTAGGTGAGTATTCAAGGAGCCATTCATTGTGCTTTAGGTTGCTTAACCTAGAAGCTCTGCCTTGCCACCTCGGACCTGAATTCCTGCGAAAGGTGGCACAACCCTCTAGGATACCATGTGCCTCTGTGTTCGGAGTCTAACCCTACATGTCTGACCTTGGCCAGGCATGGCTTCTGCTGTATTTGTAGTGCCTGACACAGCGTAGCTCTCTGTAGGGCACCTGGTGGGGTAAAAGGGGGAGTGAAATACAGATTTAAGGAAGCAAGGCGACGAAGCTATTTAAAACTCGCTGCATAACCAGGTAAGCAGCCAGCAGCTGAGCCACTGCAGTGCTTTCTGCCCTCTATCAAGACAGGGAGGCCGACAGCTTTCCACGACGTGCTCCCACAGGCGGTTTTAATCCCCAAAGCCTGGGCAGGGCAGAAGCCTTGAGGCCTGGCAGTGCTGCTGGGATTGTTCTCCGTGTGGCTGCTGCTGGTAGCCACAAGATGGTGCAGTAAAATGAATCGCAACCTGTGCACGGTCATGCTTCTGAGTCACTGATGCAGGAGCATTCAGCTGCCTGGAGAGGGGAAAGAAGGAGAAGTTTGTAAAGAAGAAGTCTAGAGGTAATAATAACCCGTTGTTTAGGAACTGCTCAGGGTGGTACTTAGTGCAGAGGTGGTTTTCTTTCCTGTCTCTAAAAAGGTGTTAGCCAGGTTGTTGCCAGAGCAAAGCATCAGACACTTCAATGCTTCCTGTCTTTCAGACACTGTTTTAACTCCTGTACAGATAGCCACAGAAAGCCTTAATGCATTCTCCCTGTTGGGCTCTGTGTCTGTCTTGGACCTTCTCAGTGGCGATGGGAAGTTCAGAGAGCTGTCAGCACCTGCGTTTTTTCAGAGGCCACAAAAACTTTGGCTGACTTGGTTGTTTGGGGAAAATACTTTTCTTCTGAGGCTTCAGCTAGCTGCTGTCTGCAAAGCTGACAGCAACTGTGTCAGTCAAAGGGCCTTGATTTTGATCAGTGACTCACCCTTCTTGTCCCCCTCTCTGCAGGCCTCCTTCCAGCACCGCAGAGTGGCACCATCCCTGCTGCAGGGCCAGGCGAGGTCCCGTGTCTGCCTGAGTGTGTAACCCATGCTGGGTTGGGAAGTGGAAATGTTTATCCTTAACAGAGCAGTTTGAAGCCTCTTCTTGTTACAGAGGTTTGTGGCGTTGAGGCAGTCTCCATGTTCAGCTTCTACACCCGAATGGCACGCATCCTTCAGGCCCTGTCCGCAGGTGCCCCTAGCAGAGTGGGGTGGCTGGTGGCAGTAATTAATTCCCCACATAGCTAACCTCACCTGCTGTTACCTGCAGTGTTCTGGTGCTGTTGAACGAGTGAGAAATCTGTGCTCTGGAAGCTTTCTCTCTCGTATTTCTCTGCAGCTCCCTATCTGATGGCAAGAGTGAGCACCAACAGTTCACCAAAGAGTGGGTACAAGTGTCCTGCGCACCGCATGTCCGTCACTTCATGCCTGCTTATGTTCTTGCACAGGAACCAGTCTCTTTGGCTCTTGTGCTGGTGCCTAAGGATCTAAAAGCATCCAGACCTATCTGTCCGTGCTGGAGCATGGCTTGTGTGGGAGGAGAGATTTGTGGCTCCTAATGGTCCTCCCCCATCCAGCAGGATTTTATGGCCATCTTAGGTACTCTGCCTTTTTGGTAAACCTGCAGAAAATGAAAACTCCATTTCATTTTGAAGTATTGAAAAAATCCTGCAAACGGTATGAGCAATTTCATAGGCACCTAGTGCTTGTCTGGCATTTGTATTTGTGCTCTAAATGCAAAATGACAAGTCAGAACGGATTTTCTAGCGAGCGAGAGAAAGAGAATATGCCGCGCTGTGGTCCTTTTCATTTAGCTGACTTGCTCCTGTTGTTGAAATCCTGATAGAGGTTTTCAAACCTAAGCAGAGTTGTCAGATACTCCTATCTGCTAGAAAGAGGCTTCAATAGTTGAAGGATACGTTTAGTTCTGCAGCGCCTGCCTGAATGTGTATCCTGGCTGTTTGCACGCTGTGTTCCTGCAAAGACTTGTCATCAATGCAACCTACAGCCTTTCCGTCTTGTGATTCCGAGATAAATGTAACAGGACGTGTGTTTTTCCTCATGCCCCAGATCATTATCGCTATGGTTTTTCTGTATTTATTTATTTTTGGGCTAACGATTCTGAGAATACAGTTATGGAACAGCTGAGCAAATTAAGCACGTCCTCACATGTCTGCTTAAAAGTGCCGTTGTTGTGCTATTCTCCCAGTTATTTTGTGGTTATACATAATAGTTAGAATTGTTACCGCCGGGAATACTACTAATCATGTTGTTTCATAAAGAAGATAGCTTTGTAATTTGTCTTCTTTATTAGAATGATGTCTGAATGTTGAATCGTGTTGTGACCAGAGGAGACTATTTTACTGTCCCTTTTAGCTTAATTTATCGCTATTCTTCCCTGGCTCTGCTCCTTCTGCGGCCATTCTCACTGTGGTAAGGGGTATGAATTTTTGTCTTGTGTGCAATTTTTTTCCTTTTTGCATTGAGTTATCTGAAATCTGACAGAAGCGTGGCTGCCCCAAGTCATGCTCTTCTGTAGTTATGCTCACGTACCGCTTCCAGACCGGCTGAGCTGATGCATCAGCCTGAAAGGTGATGATACAGCCACGGGGACTGCTCTCCACCTTGTGGCCTCCAATATGAAAACGCTGCTCTAATATCAAGGTAGGCTCTGTGGGGTAAACACCTGTTCCTTGACAGGGAGATATCAAGAACAGAATCTTTTATACCCCAGAGGGAACTGTTCTGTGGCTTGGAAGAAAATACAATAAACCATTTCTCTCGGGCTTCTTGCAAGAGACCCCCCTGAGGAGACACATAATTGGATACAAGGAACATCAGAAATCATTTTCGGCACATGCTTGTTTTTGGCACACTGAACTCAGTAAAAGAAAGGAAGGCAGTTTCTAAAGGCCCAGATTTTGGGTAGCTGTGGCATGGTTCTGTGAAACTTGTTGCAGATGGGGCGTGCTTCGCCCCCTTCAGTGCCTGTGCTTCTGGAAGGGTTTCCAAGGAGGTGTGTTTGGGGACTGGGAAGGGGCCTTCGGGTCACGTCGCTGCCCGCTGCACGGTAAATTGATGAGTGCAATAAATCAGGTTGGGGCTCCAAAGGGCTTGGTGGAAAAGGGAGGAACATATCACAGCACTTTGACTTCAGACAGATGACCAGTGTTGTTTTAGCTGCTACCACTGCTAAATGTAAAACAAATCTGTATTTGCCAACCGTATGCCCCTCATCAAAGCCTCTTCCACAGCGCAAGAAAGCACTGCATAAAAGTGTATAATGTCTTTTAGCCTTAACAAGACATCTTGTAATTAGATTTATGTAAATGTATGATGTCTTGTAGCCTTAACAGGACATCCTGTAATTAGATTTATGTAAAAGAGAAGAAACACAGGTTTCGTCTTTTGCTGTTTGAGCAAGGTTTTCTAAACAAATGTGTCTCTCTGCCCTAAGTACTGTGCTGCTGCTAGACTAATTAATCATTTCCATGCTGGATAGGGTTCATCAGGGAATGACCTACAGCTTTGAAACTTCCCGGAGCTCCTACTTGTGTATGTTGCTGAATAATTAAAACTTAAAATCAGCATTTTCCTTCAGTTGCTGAGCTGTGTGGCTTTGATCAAACCAGCGAATGCAAACAGAGTGACTTGCAATGTGAATAATGTACTACTGCTACTTTATTGCAACATCTGTACTTGTCTGACTATAACTAGAGAGGTGCCAACACATTAACTCAATACACTTTATACCTGAAATATCAGCTTAATTAGGATCATTTATCAAAATGACACTTGTTTCATAAGGCCAAATCAAATTGATTACTGTTGTTCCTGCTGCACTTGTGCAAGCGTTAAGAGCAAAGCTTTCAGAAACAAAGGTGTATAAATATACATCTTGTATTGCATAAAAATGTACTGAGAAAGCTCAAATGTTGGAAGGTATCAATATCTATAAAAGAAAATACAAACATTTAAGTGATTAAATAGTCCCTGTGATCAGCACATCTGACTAGTTGCAAGCCTTTGATATATTTGCTTTCATACAGTGGGAAGTAACAAGGAAAAAGTTGTCAGCGTTCCACAGGTGGGGACCTGAGAACCAGAGACCTAGGCTCAGATTTCCAAGTGTATTTGGTTGCTTCAATGGCTTTTGATGGCACTAGGAGCCAAGTATCTATTTATCTTCGTGGTTATGGATTTAAGTAGCCTGAAGATCAACTGAAGTCAAATCAAGTATATCATGTTTTGGGAAAGTACTACTCAAAACAACAAAACCATTTAAAATACAAACAGATAAAATATTAGTTGATTTTACAATGAAGGATACTTTTCTAGAAGATGAATGACGGCTGTACAAGCCATGTTTCTTTAAATTGAGATCTGTTTGGATCCTCTTCTAAATGCACTACTTCAATGTGCTGTGTGCTCAAAACACACTAAATACATTTGACTAATGTTGTCTGAACAGCACCTGTGACGGGACTTTCATGTCCTGAGGCTCATGTGTTTAATCTTATGAAGTTGGAGCGATCCCATCAGCCCTGCAGTTTCCTTGGTAAGTCTGAATCTGAACTTTAAAAAGTGAGTAGGATCAGCTGGGGTGGTAATCTGTGTGGGTAAGTAAATCAAATAAAAGCCCAGCTAACAGAAGAAAGCAGAGCATAACCATTCTGAAGATGTTAATGATTCCTCTTTAAAGATGAGGAATTCAGTGATAGGAAGGATTCAGTTTCAGAGGTGGGATTTGAGTCTCCTGACTCAAAATTTGAGGCCTGTTTGAAAAGAAACATTACATGTCATCCACATCAGCTCTGGTAAGCCCTGGAGATGATATGTTTACAAGGTAAGCATAGGAAGAATGGCTTAGAGGAGAGGAAAGCAATGAAAGTCAAGCCCAAAATTGTTTTGCAAACTGTATCCAGCACTGGTTTCGGAGCTCTACTTTTGCAGGGAAATACCATATAGAAAGGAGTCCTGACGCTTGTCTGGCAAGACAGCAGATGTTAGTATTTTAGTGCTATGGGTGTTTGTGACATAGCAATGAACTTCTGCTGGGAAGCTGAGGGCACAGTTTTAGAATTTCAAAGGAGCTTGGCAGTTTGGAGAAGTGGTCTGAAGTATGTGAGGATTCAGGATTCTGCACTAATCCCCGCTTTAGCTGCTGATTATTAACCCCAGAAACGAAATACGGGAATAACTCATTTATTCTGCAGTTCCTCAGAAAAGGTATGAGGCTGAAGCACAAGTTGCGTGTCATTCAGTGATGTCCCTTCCAACCCAAACCAGTTTATGATTCTATGATTATTCTGCCCAGTTCTGGGCACCAAATTTAGGAAAGGTAAGTACCAGTTAAACATGGTGCAGGATAAGAATATTCAGGATCTAGACTATGTGGCTTCCAAAGCAGAAGTGAAGAGTAGGGATGTTTTCTCCATGGTTAGGATAACCGAAACGAGAAGCAGCGTAAAGAGTATATAGAGGGGAAGAACTCCATTTATCTGCAGTATACCTGCAAAGAAGTAGCAGCAGTTAATTGCAGTAAAACTTTTTTTTTTTTCTTTTTCTTTTAATGATTAGGAGACACTTAGCAGCATTACAAGTGAATCACGAGGATGTTTTGCCTGGAGATTTCAATTTCCAATCTTTGAGGTCCTTAAGAATGAAATAGAAAACACATTTGTTAGGATTGATACTTTATTGTCACTTGTAAATCTATTTATAGAATGGAATCACAGAATGGTCTCAGTTGGGAGGCACCTTGAATATCACCCAGTCCAACCCCCCTGCCATGGGCAGGGACATCTCCCACCAGACCAGGTTGCCCAAAGCCCCATCCAGCCTGGCCTTGAGCACCTCCAGGGATGGGGCACCCACAGCTTCTCTGGGCAGCCTGTGCCAGGGCCTCACCACCCTCTGAAGAATTTCTTCCTTATATCTAATTTCAATTTACCCTTTATCTGATCTTTGAATTTGATGTGACCTTCCTGACCTAAAGTACTACTTTTGGGGGCCTATGTACAGTTGCTTTGGAATAAATGCTAAACAATACGTAAAGAATATCCTACTGACTGAAAGCAAATGAGGCAAATGTGAACCTTATTTTGGAGATTTTAATTGAGTGTTCACATTGTTCTGGAGATTTATTTGTTTTATTTCATTGGAAAGTAAAATGTAGAGATTGAGTGTGTATTAGATTTACGTGTTGGTTTCGTACCTTCACCGCAGGTAAAGGAACTTTTCAATATAGCAAAAAGTTTTCTCTTGAAATAATGGAAGAAAAAGCAAAGACCGAATACACTTTGGTGCTTAGTCTTTGTTTTACCTTGGTGACATTGCAATTTGCCAGATTTATTTTTCATACTAAAAGAAGAGAAAATTGTTGCTACATTGGTTTTCCAACTGAAATTGAAAATATGCTTTGTTCTGGCCTATTTATTTTTAATTCTTTCTCTTCAGTTCTTGTTGCCTCTAGCAAAACACCACTTCACCCTAGCAAACTATTAAAAGAAGCAATATCCATACTGCGCGTTTGGCCCATTCCATCAACACATGAACCTGCCAGAAAAATGTCAGAGGAGACTTCTGTTGCTCTCACATCACTCCAGTGAATTACCCTGGTGACAAATTTTTCACACTGATATCTTGTTTGCCTCCTTTTTTTGCTTTATTTTGGAGGAACTTATCCCTTTGTTTGTTGCTTTGCTTTTCACACGTCCGGTGGCTGAAGTGCCCCTGGTATCACTGTGTAACTGTAGACACACTGAGGTGTTAATTAAATATGAGAATTAGGACTCTGATTCCTATTTCTTGTGGAATAAAAGGTGGCATTTTGAAGAGAGACCCAGCCTGACTACCTGCAACAGCCCTGGTTTGAAACTCTTCATCAGCTGGAAAAGGCTGAGGGTGGTAGGCATCCACTTCACTTCGTGGTGGTCCTCCAGAATGCAAATGCATGGCACCAGAGGTTTAAAATAATAAGCCTGCCTAAACAGAGTGGCTGAAACATGGGGAATATGCTCTCTACTTTAAAGATTTGTGTTCTTATCTAATCTGCTGCTATCGTATCATGGGACTAGAATTGGAGTACCTGAAACAGCTTGTGAGATCCTTACAGAGCTATTTGCTTAATAGATAAACAAGATAAAATCTACAAATAAGGACTAAGATTTGGTCATGTCATTTCACAGAATTAACCCCCTGCTTATCCAAAACCCATAAAATTTGCTAGAACAGTATCAACGTGCAGTTCAGGTGTTTCCCATACCAACCCTCTTCTGGTTATCTAATTTCCAGATCCTGAAGAGTGCACGTGAGGTGACTTTTCAGTGGAAAAGATTCGTGCAGGGGGCTTGAGGAATGACATTTTGTTCTCTTAGTTCTGATGCTGTGAGGGGAATATGAACTGATAAAAACGTATGGTCCCAAGTGTTCTCTTGCAATTAGATAAAAGGTTGAAATAGTGCTAAGGAAAGAGTCTTTACCTCCTCAGATCTTAAGATCATGGCTTTGGATGACTTTTTTTGGAGGGGTAATATCCAGATATTGTTTCAAGGAACATATTATACTAAGTTATGTTGGTATATTGTTTTGACAAGTAAATGGAGTAGCTTTTGATGTTTTGTTTATCAACAGTTAAACACAGAAAACATTTTTTAGGTTTGCAGAAACATTTTCTAGCAAAGGCAGTTGTTGAAGGATGGTCTGTAAGATGAAGATGACCTGATACATTAACTAGCAGTGTGTCGTGCTTCATTATGACGAATAGCTTCCAGATCAGCCTTGCCCATTTGCTCAGCCTTTTCTCATCCTAAGAATTGCGTAGTCTTTTGTAGAGTCTTCAAAAACAGAAAAGGAATTCTTCATATTAATGTGCGTAGCATAGGGGTAGTGTTAATTTTTAGTGTTAACTTCTCTTTGTGTACGTAGGTAGTATGTCAGTGCAATTCCTTTCTTACTAAAGAAAATTTTCCAGAAATCCATCAGGGGAAAAAAAAAGACGGCTGCTTGCTTTACTGGTTTATCATAAAAAGAACTTTTGCCTTTCAGATACCAAGTGCTTTGTGTTGTTTGCAGTCAACAGGCTGCATAGTTAGAAGAGATTTTGCAAAACAGCAGTGAAAACAGCGGGCTTACCCTGAGCAATCCCGAGAAAGTTGGGGTCACTGATTGG
The DNA here is from genome assembly GCF_963932015.1 of Anas acuta. Lineage (NCBI taxonomy): Eukaryota > Metazoa > Chordata > Aves > Anseriformes > Anatidae > Anas > Anas acuta. The sequence goes on from NC_088979.1 coordinate 53,658,856, forward strand.
CAGGTAATTGATGTTGTTGAAATGTTTCTATGGAGCAAGATGTGTTAGCATAAGCCCTCTTCAGAGAGAGACTTTGATCAATACAAAAGAGTATTTTAATCTATACAATAACTACAGCTGACTTTTTACACAGTAACTTTGATATCTTCGAGAATATAAATTTGTTGTTGCTTGAAAGCAGTATAGAAAAGAACTGTGTTAACACTGCTTTTTCTGCTTGTACTAACATGTAGCTATTGCATACATGTTGTAGAAGACAAAATAATTTGACATGAAATTTTGCTAGCTTCACGTTGGATTCGGAGTTTTGGCCCAGAAAATGCTTTTCTAAGACTTTAAGGCAAACCGCTTATGAGGATGGAGAGGTCTGAAAGGCATTGTCACGGAATTTGTCACTGGCAAACATTATTTATTCATTTTTAATGCATACAGTTGAAGTCCCTGCTAAACGTAGTAGTGTTATCAGTTTTCTTTGTTATTCTTGGTAAGAATATGCCAGAAGAGGTGAAGTTACATATAATAGCAACAATATGCTACATATAATTGTTCAGAGAAATGCTTTTTAAAAGCTGTTTCCAAACTATACAGAAATAATTTCTTCACTCTTATTACATTACAATTAGTCTTTCAATTAAAAATGTTCCTTTTAATACTTTGAAATACATTGGACTCAAGTAACTTACAACATTTGAAGTCTTTATTTTTTTCATGTATGAAATGCAATTTATATGACGTGACAGGAGAAGTGACTATCTAATCCAAATCCTACTTTCATCCTGGATGCTGTTTGGAAGTGTTTCTTCCAAATGTGCTTGTGTTGCAGCAGCTCCATCTGATCAGCAAGTTGGCTTGTTTTGCCTGGAAAAATACGAGCAGCTAACTAGCAGTTTGGCTTAACATTTCAACCATACTTAACTATGAAAACATGCTTTATTTGAAATTTTATATTTTTTTTTCTTATATGTAGAAAGTTGCAAACACATCAAGAAGAACACTATTTGATCTTAATTTCTGAATCTTTCCTTTTCTAATTTTATGTCTGTTTGGTACCACTAAATATCATGTTTCGTCCCTTGCTAGTGCAAGTAAACCTTGATGCATACACAGAATGGCTATCTTCGTAGTTAACAGCATGAAGTTAAGGAGGGGCTGGAGGGGAGGGAGACCTTTTAGAATTCTAGTTTGCCAAAATAAACCCTGGCCACTAAAACCTGAGTTAACAAGAAAGCCATCACACCGCTACATCTGTTCCCTTGATTCCTAATACACATTCATAACATGCATTTTATCCTTATTCACACGCTATGATTATTTGTCTGTCTCCCGACATAACTAAAATTGTATCTTCATTGTGGGAGGATTGTTAGGAGTACATATGAGATTTAAAAATAAAGTAAAATAAATCCAATTAGATTTGTATGACAGAGATGCTAGTTTGTATGAGAAGGGAGGTGAAATGGCAATCACTTTGTTTTAATAAATAGAAAATCAAAACAGTTTAATCATATCAAGAACATGCTGTAGTAGGAGATCTTGCAGCACGTTTACTGCAGTCTCCCATGAAAAGAAGTCGTTTCTATCATAACTAAAGTCATCATGCCTAAAGTGATAGACATCAGGATAATTCACTTCCTGAGAATGTAATTGCTGTACTAAAAATTTAAAGTGAAATTCATGTAGTAGGAAAGTAGCTATGATGACATCCATTACTGCTGTGAAAGAAAGTTCATTGGGATTTTATGCAGATGATACTTATGTGATATTATTGAAACAGTAAGAAAAAAGCTTGGTTTTAAATGGCCTCTAATTTGGAAATGACAGGCAGGAAACTTTGACCTATTCTTTTAGATCCAGCATGTGTTTCACTAGAAGAAATTGAATTGGAAACATAAGGAAATTTTTGCTGTTAACAACTTAAAAATGGAGAGATATCAATCTTGCTTGAAGAAGGATGAACAGCATGTTTGCTGTTTTTTTTCATGTAGTGTGCCTGTCCACAGCTTTGGTTCTGCTCTGCAGCCTACCACCATCTTTTGACTGCTACGTAGACAAAGTGACTTCAAAATCCACTTTGAAAGTAGTGTACTTAAAAAAGAAGTGTGTGTAAATAAGCTCTTAAGACAATCTATCACCACTTGAAACAAGAAGCAAGGTTGCAAAGTAGAGCTGAGGCGAGCCAAGATGTTAAGGGGTGGTGGGTCTTGTGTCTCTAAAATTCTCCAACGGCCCAGAAAGAACCTCTTGAGGATTGACTTTGGGAAAGAGTTACCTCAGCCTCTACATCTAATGAGGCAGAATTGTATCAAAAATACTTTTTTCAAAAAGTGAGGGGGCTTTTAACATCTGACTGCTACTTAACCTTGTCTATATTTGCTCATAATTTGACAAATATTTCTTGCACTTTAACAATTATTTGTATTTGTTCCATAATAAAGTTTAAACTGTTACACTGTCTTCATTAAAGTGTAACTCTTTAACTGTTAGTTAAACCCTCTTTTTAGATTGTTGCAGGAACAAAGTAGCTGATGGAGTTTTCTCGAGAGCCTATTAAATCTCTCTGTACTCTGTTATCAGCTTTTTGGGACACCCTAGGAATGGGTGATTGTAAAAGAAAAAAAAAAAAAAAAGGTAAAAAAAACGTGGTTTTGAATATTTTTAGATGAACATTTCCACGTCTGTGGAGGTTTCCAGTCCCCTAGTTACCACCTGTGCTGGATTGACGCTGGGTTGACTGCCACCTCATTGCCACGTTAAAGGAGAGGGGAGAAGGCAACAGCAATTTGGACAGAAGCTTCTGACAAGTACACTTGTTGCCTATAGGGGATGCTGCTGTTCTGTCAAAAGCTAGTCCCCCTTGGTCTTTCGTGAGCACAGAATCACAAAATGGGTGAGGCTGGAAGGGACCTCTGGAGGTCATCTGGACAACCCCCCCTGCTCAAGAAAGGTCTCCTAGAGCACATTGCACAGGATTATATCCAGATGACTTTTGAGTATCTCCAGGGAAGGAGAGTCCACAGCCTCTCTGGGCAACCTCTTCCAGTGCTCAGTCACCCTCACAGCACAGAAGTTTCTCCTCATGTTCACAGGGAACTTCCCATGTTTCAGTGTGTGCCCATTACCTCTCGCCCTATTGCCTGGCACCACTGAGAAGGGTCTGGCCCCATCCTCTTGACATCCTCCCTTCAGATACTTACAGACATTGATCAGATCCCCCCGAGCCTTCTCTTTTCCAAGCTGAACAGTCCCAGTTCCCTCAGCCTGTCCTCATATGAGAGATGCTGCAGTCCCCTTGATCATTTTCATAGCTCTTCGCTGGACTCGCTCGAGGAGCACCATGTCTCTCTTGTACAGGGAAGCCCAGAACTGGCCACAGTTCTCCAGGTGAGGCTTAACAAGGAGTACTACCACTGATCACAACCCTCTGACACCTGCCACTCAGCCAGTTCTCAATCCACCTTACTATCCACTCATCCAGACCTCTCTTCCTGAGCTTGCCTATGAGGATATCATGGGAGTCTGAGTCAAAAGCTTTGCTGAAGTTCAGGTAGACAACATCCACTCCCTCTCAGTTGTCCCATCATAGAAGGCAATTAGGTTGGTTGAACATGATTTCCCTTTGGTGAATCCATGCTTGACTACTCCTGATCACCTCCTTGCCTTCCACACACTTAGAGATGACCTCCAGGATGAGCTGTTACATCACCTTTCCAGGGATGGAGGTGGGGCTGACTGGCCTCTGAAGACGGGTGATGTTTGCTTTCTTCCAATGAAGACCAAAGCAAAAAAGGCATTCAGTATCTCTGCCTTCTCTGCATTCTCCATTACCAGGGCCCCTGATCCATTCAGTAGTGGGCTCACATTTTCCTGAATTTTCCTTTTATTATTGATGTATTTGAGGAAGGCCTAGCCTTTGCACTGGTGCCTGTGGTCCTTGCTTTCCTGCTGTTGCTCTGAAGGAAACTCCAGCTCCTTGTAGATGTTGCCCTGCGTTGTCTTACATCAAGTTTCTCTTTACCTAAAACTCAAAATAAATAACATTGATTTTGTTATAGGTGAGATCATTTACAAGGCAGTTGTACTGGACTGTTGGCAGTCAGAAGGTCACTTTTCAGACTCTTGTAGGAGACTTGTAATGTGAATTTGCTTTTCTGAAGGCTATATTGTGGACTATCAGTCTGTTTGCTTCAGTTCATGTCATCCAGGTAATGGTATAATTTGTAATGCTTAAGACATTGCAACAGTGCAAGTACCATAAGTTTCATATGCTGCTTATATCTGCTGCCCTTATCTCCTTGGCTAGGGCTTCACTCAAGGGGACCTGTATCATATAAACAGTCTTTCTGACTGTTGAATATCTCCAAGATATTCAACCAAGGATTAATCAATGTCAGCATTTTGAAAATAGCTGGAAAAAATGAGATTTGGATTTCCAAGATTCTCACAGTCCTCTTTTACCAAATATTTGGAAAAAAAATCTTGTCGCATTTGTACGTGTACTGTTTCTAGCCTAGGGTAATTGTAAAAAGACAATTTTCTGCTTGTTATAACACAGTATTTCCATTGCATAGTTTTAAAAAGATGCCTTTCATTTATCTGAAATCTTCTGTTTACATTTTACGTTTACAGAAACAACTCTTGACATTATAATACTTGTGGCTGAAGTACTGTATGGAGTGAATGTGAAGATTGTACTGCAGTTTCTCAGAACAAGAATATTCCTCTGTATTATTCTGTACTTGACACTAGTCTTATTATGCATAATACAGATGCGCTGAAAAAACGCAGTTGTCTTTTCCTTGCAAGTGGAGGCAGGAGTGACAGGAATTCTCAAAAGGACTGATGTGCATTAGAGAGACAAAGGAGGGTTTGCATTGCATCATTAATCTCTTTTGTTAGTTTATTTGTGTAATTTGTACCTTTTTTGTTAGAATACGGTATAGGATTTATCCACGTTTGGTTCAGGAGTTAATTACGCACATTAAAGCTTCAGAGATGTGGACATACTGGGACAAATCCAGGAATGACCACAGAGATGATGAAGCACCTCTCCTGTGATGAAAGACTAAGAGAGCTAGGACTGCTCAGCCTGGAGGAGAGGAGGCTCAGGGGGAGCTCATCAATGCCTATAAATACCTGAACGGAGGGTGCAGTGAGGATGAAGCCAGGCTCTTTTTGGTGGTGCCTGGTGCCGGGACAAGAGGCAGGGGGCACAAACTGGCCCCCAGGAGGCTCCCTCTGAGCCCCAGGCAGCACTGCTGTGCTGTGCGGGTGTGGGAGCACTGGCACAGGTTGCCCTGAGAGGCTGTGGGGTCTCCTCCTTGGAGAGTTCTTGCACTTTTCTTCTTAATTTTCTCCCCCATCCCAATGCAGGGGCAGAGGGGAGTGAGCAAATGGCTGTTTGGTGTGTAGTTGTCTGCTGGGTTAAACCACAACAACAGTGCAAGTGGTAAGTTCTAGTTACTTAACTAGTCTGGTGTTTCAAAAATAATCTCCCTAAATTTAAAGTTGATGATAATGAGATTTCAGATTGCTTCCATTCAGGTATGTGAAATGAACAGCAATGTACAAGTCCAAATGATTAGTCACAAAAATGAGTGGTGTTTTGTTAGCTGTTTAGCTACAAGTGAAATTTCAACTGTTTTTGGAAAATAAATGAGCTTTTATTGATTGTGACCATTTTAAACGGACTCGCTTACATCCTTCCTCATGAAGTGGGAATGTTTTGGGTTTTGTCATATTTCCGTTTCCCAGACTGTAAAACAGGTGGGTTATGAAGCTTGTGTTTCTTCTCATCTCTCTTGCCAAGCATAGGAAAGTTTCATATAGCTCAGAGGTTTGCACAGTTTTGTGGCAGTTACTGCCAGCTAAACTAAGCAGACAGAATTATTTTGGGTAGAGATAAGGGATTGCTGTGCCTCTCCCTAGGGTATGCTTTGTTTCTGTCAGAACACTTGTTTCCTTTTCAGGCTGGGCCATCAGAGAAATGCCAGCATTGTAGTCTGGGATAAAGGCTAGAAACTTTTTCTGACTGAGTGTAAAACTTTTTCTGGGGAAAATAAATAAGCAAGTAAAGATGTGCCTGAATTTATTTTCGTAACAAGCTTGGTTTCCTACCTGGACTGTAGTTTTGGCATGAGACTGGAAGCTTTGTGAACACAGCACCTTTCCCCATCCCCTCTGCCTTCCGACCAGCTCTCCCTTCCTGCATGCCCCGTCTTCACGGTCTCCTGCACTTAGGTGTTGCTGTCCTCAGCCAGCTCTGGTGATGGCAGAGGTGGAAGAGAATCGACAGCAGATGGAAATTTCTGTGCTTGAAGCGATACGAAGAGTTTCAAGATGCAGAGAGCTCTAAAGGTATGACAAGTAGCAGAAAGTTTTAAAGTTTATGTATTCCTGGGCATGCCAAATGTGATCTTGTCTTCCAGCCCTGGTCATTTTAGTTCACAGAGGAGAGGTTTTAGATGCATCAAACTGAATCTAAGGGCCAGTTTTGAACTTTTTATAAATCTAATTGAGAGCACTACATTGTATAAATGCTTCAGTGTGCAGACGTGCATACTTATGTCCAGGCTGTAGCAAGCACAATGGTGTCCAGGTCAGCACAACAAGAGATTTTACATCGTAGATGAAACAAGCTAGGCATGGTGCCTTTATACGTGATGTCTCAGCCTTTGCTAGCAGCTCAAGTAGCACTTGAGTCCAGGCAGTTGTATTTCAGAGGATATATTTTAAAAAAATCTCTTTTCACGATGGCACTTGAAGCAGATGTAGTGTTCCAGGGAACAGCATAGATGACTGTGAGGTAGATGAGTAGATACCAGCATCACAAGGCCATTATTTCTGATCTGTAGCTTCTGAATCATTTTATTTCAAAATATTTGCTCCAGTTGTGTTTGGCATCAAGACAGCACATCTATGTGTGTTTAGGAAGGTGTGTGATATCTCCTAGCAGTCAATGTCTTGGAGGAGCTATCATGGTAATGCTACGTGATAACCAACCATTTCTCCCATTTCTTCTAATCCCTAATTCTCCTTTAATTCTCCCAATTAAGAAATTAGGCCTAAGTAACAATGCTGGGGGCTTTCTGGGAGTGCTGAAAGGTTCAATTCAGCAAATTAAATCTTATACCTCAGGCATATTTCTATTGTACTGGAACCATCAAGCTTCATTTTATTTTTTTTTAGGTGTTCACTTGACGTTTACAGGTAACCTTTTTAAAAAAACTTCAATTTCTGAAACTGATCAGGTAAATTTGGCAAGGGTACTGGCTGGTAAGCCTTTGAGCAGGATAAACCTAGATGGCTCTGAAAATTTTGGTTTATTTTTCCTTTCTAAAGTAAACTCTTTGTTTTGTATCATAACAGAGGGAGCCTAAAAATTGTCTTCAAGTTTGTTTTTCGTTGTGCTCTTCACCCCATAGCTCTTCCAGAGGGAACAAATGAGACAGCGAGCAGATTACAAAGTAGTAAAGACTTCCCTTCCCTTTGTGTTTAGCTAAGCAAAGAAGATTGATTGTTTCAGAGTGTATGTCTCTGTGTGTGTGCGTACAAAATCTATCATAAGTTAGTGCTTATTTTGTACAGGAGTGAAGGCTTATCTACTGTTTGAAGTAGGTTCAGTGACTGGAATGATTCTTCTGAGTGTTGTTCATAAACATTAATGAGATATAGCTCACTACTGACTGTCTTTTCAATAATTAGTCTTTCTGACAAACTGTTATGTGCTACTTTTTATGTTTTATTTCTCCCTTTGTCCTTCTGCATTTGTTTGGGTGAGGATGTCAGTATCCTCGGCCTCTTCTGTAGCGAGGATAGCAGCAGGTACCTCGCAGGTTTTGGTCAATATTGAAGGATTACAAGAAAAAAAAAAAGTTTTATATGATTTATATAATTGTTTTATATAAGAACAGTTGTCTTGTGGACAGGTCAGAATGGGGATCTGTAAAGCTTTTTTCTTACTTTCCAGGAGAACCTTAGAGCCATGCTTTCTTTTTTGTATTAAATGGGTTGTGTTCAGAGCTAGAACATTTTCTGTCCTTTCTGTTGAAACAGGCTCCTTTGCAGTCAGGAATGCCAGAAAGAAAGGCATGGATGTTGCCCAGTGATGAGAAAGTGTTTGGAAAAGTTTGTTTTGTTTGTATGTTTCCTTTCATCCTTTTCTTTCTCTTTTTATCTTCTTCTCCTTCCTTTCCCTTCTTTTTCACCCATTCAGGAAGCATCTGATACAAAATTTGTAAATACAGTTAAATTCAAAGAGCTTGGTGTAGAGCTCTTCATTGAGGTCCCTTCTAACCTAAACAGTTCTCTGATACGCACTGACATGAGTTACCATGTCCAGTTACTAGGAAAGCAGTTTCATTAGCACTGATGTAGGAGTGCCTTGCTCAAGTATAGCAATGTTTCTTCCAGGCTGTAACTCAGAGACTCTGTTCCTGTGTGACTTGAGAGCTAACAAAAAGAAAAGTGCTTTTGTTGAGTGCTAACAAAAAGAAAATCCACTTAAATCAGTTCATTGGGAGCTACACAGAGAAGGAAGGAGACTGAAACTTGACTAGTACATCTCCCTGTTTTCCTGTACCCACAACGTCTTTCAGCATAAAATTGTCCTTTGTTCCTTTTTAAAGGAAAGCAGACAAACAAACAAACAAAAAAAAAAACACACTTCATTCTTTGCATCCTTTTCTGCAACTCTTGTCTAACCTCATTTTTTTTTGGTGTTAAAATATTTTAATAAAACAGTGCTTGCAACATATATGTGCCAGCTATATCTGAATAATACTTTCCTATCTGTGCAGATTTCCAGGTATAAAGAAAAACAAACAAACAAACAAAAATTGATCAGTTAACATCAGCTGCCTGAAGAAAATCCTATATGGAACCGATGGTGCTTAGAGAGAGTATTTGGAGGTCAGGTTGGTTAAAGACAAGGTGTTTTGCTTTATTAATTGAAAGCACTTGTAGGTTTGGGGGAATATTTAGTTCTTATAGAGAAAATACCTCTATTTATTGTGTTCTCAGCAGCATTGTCATAGCATTATTTTCAGTACTTTTTTATTTTAGTAACATATTTACTCTGACTTTGAAATAATACAGGAGCTTCCCAGTTCTCAAAGTATAATTGCTCTACCACTCTCCTAAATATGATGAGTGTCTTTTGTGTTTTTATAATACATTTCCATCTTTTTATCTCTTCATCTGAACATGAATATTTTGTTTTTCTGGAACTTAAATGTAGGCAGAAATAGAAAGCTGTTAACAGCTCAATATGAAAATAAAGGGGGCCTACAGGAAATCTAGTGAAGGACTCTTCATCAGAGAGTGTAGTGATAGGACAGGGAGTAATGGCTTTAAACTAGAAAAAGGGTAGATTTAGATTAGATATAAGGAAGAAATTCTTCCCTTGGAGGGTGGTAAAGCCCTGGCGCAGGCTGCCCAGAGAAGCTGTGGGTGCCCCATCCCTGGAGGTGCCCAAGGCCAGGCTGGATGGGGCTTTGGGCAGCCTGGGCTGGGGGGAGGTGTCCCTGCCCATGGCAGGGGGGTGGGACTGGGTGATTTTTAAAGGTCCTTTCCAACCCAAACTAATCAATGGTTCTATGAAATTTAATAAAGTTTCCTTTGTTTATTTTTAAAATTTTAGTCATCTAATTTATAGCTGGATAACTGTCAAGCTGAACACTTAATATTGGTCAAACTATTACTACAGGTTATTGGTATGTGTACTCTTTCAGCACAGAAATGTTTAGTAACTTGAAAATGATCAATCTTCAAAACAGCAGCTCGATTAGCTCCCTTGGAACACTGGGTATGGTATGAGATTACTAAAAGCTATGCAAAGTTATTGAACGTAAAGTTTTATTAAAAATAAAATATTATTTGTGACTGGAGCTTATGAACCAAGGAATCCAAGTTAAGGCTGCATCATATGGCCTTGGGGCAGAGAAGAAAAGTGACTGCAGTAAGTTCAAAAAGCGTTAAGTGATGTGAAGAGGTGCGGAGTCCCAGGTATGTGTGGAGTCCTGCAGAGTCATTTCTGCAGCTGCACTGCAGGAACATTGGATTTCAGTTGGCCATCAACTTTGCTGATGTTTCTGAATGTGAGGCAGAAGGTCAGTTTCCAGCCCATCTTCAAATATTTTAGAGCAATCTTTTTATAAAAGCACTGAAGCTATTGACTACTGTAATCTTACTTTTGTTGAGGAGTCAAACCTGGTGAAGTCTGTGCGGGATATTTCTTATTTATTAACCAAACTAGTCGAAGTTTGGGGACTGTGTCAGTGGTTAACAATGTAGTGGCTACCTGGTGAAAGTTCTGCTGGCATGAGCTCATTTAAATAAAATACTAATATCTTTGAAGAAAGAAAAAAACCATCTCTGCATCTGAAGGTGTTGATGATTAAGGACTTCGTCATGCTTGGAGTAATTGCTTTAATTAGCTATTAAACAGGCTTCAGGGTCAATGTGAGAACAGGTTTCTCTCTTTCATTTGATTTAGTAGGAGCAGTTAATGATTTTGTTTTTATTGTCTTTACTCTCTTCTTTAGAATTATTTACTTAGCACATGGAAGGCAACAGATATTTGCTATTATAAAATCAATTTCATGCCTGACTAGGCTATCTCTTCCACCTCTGTCATTACTCTTGGTGCTTGGGGTGTTATCTTGGGCTTATTTGTGTTTATACAACTAGATGGCAGTGGGCCTTTCCAATAATTATTTGGGGATTTTGGACCCTACATCAACAAACAAACAGTGTTCAAAATAAGAGTTTTTAAATATGCTTGTACATGACCCATTCCTTCCTTCTAGAAAAATATGACTACTTAATTTTGTACGTCATTAAACATGTAAAGCACATCAATACTAAAAAATGTCAGTTGTCTTTAAACAAAAGAAAAAGCTCAATAAGAAAGGTAAAAAGTATATATAGATACTCCCATTTTATTCAGGTAATTAAGATTTCTATGTACATTCTGCAATACAAGATTTGACAACTGAATCGTTGACAATTAGTATTTACCACATTCCATACATTCTCAATATAAGCCCACTGTGATCATATTTTTTTTTTTGTTTTGCATTAACAAATCTTGTAATAATTTAATATATTATGTAACAGTTTTTGAGTCAAAAAGGACTTCTCAAAGAGCATGTAGAGTTAGCTGTCAGAATATTTCTTCATTGGGTGTTTTTTCTGTTGTTTTTTTTTTTTTTTTTTTAAATGTCTGCTATCCATGACTTAAAATATTATGATATACAAAGAGAAAAATTTGAAGCAGTTCAGAAACAAAGATCACATACACAGGCTCCCACAATGATGAGCTGTGTTGGTAGGTGGCTTTGGTGTTGGATGAGCTTGTCTCAACTAAATCCAGCAGTATTCAGATCAAGACCCTAAATGACATGGTTTTTAGCTGTGATCCTCAAATTTTAGGTTACCTGGCAAAATGTGGTAGAAAACCAGTGATTTTTTTCCCACTAAGGTAATGTCCATGTTTTGGTATCTGGGAATTGTTTTCTTTGTCCTCCCAATGGTGTCAAGAACTATCTTGGTGAAAGGGTGGATTCCTGCTCTGTTACATTTTTCCTCCCAGTTTAACAGCCTCTCTTCTTCGCTTTTTCAGTGAAATACCCAACATTGCCAGTGGTTTCCACTAAAAAAAAGGAAGAATTGTGCAACCTGAGCACCCGTGGGTATACCTGCAGAGCTCAGTGATGTAACGGGCAGAGAGCAGTGAAATGGGGATGGACATTATCCTCCAGCTCTCCCTCCAGTCGGATGCTTGCTCTCCCTGCACTGTGCAGCAGTGTCTGAACTTGGCATTCACTGGGCAAGGGAGATCCTGTGGCAGTGCAGAGGGTGCCAAGCCCCTGCCCTTGAGATTTGTGATCTCTCCCTTGAGAAAAAAACACCACCACATTATGCTAAAAAGGGTAAAGGGGAAAGTGGGTGGGCCAGGATGGGATGACAGTCCACATATAAACCTCGGTCTTATTTCTGCAGGCAGTTATAGTCACAAGCTAACACCTCTTCTCTGAGATCTCTCATTTCTCATGCCTTTCAGGACTGTCGCCGGAACTAAGATGCTGAGTCTGTCCAAGTGAGCGGACTGCTTTACTAATTTTCATGGCTGCTTCTCTTGTGCAGATCATCAAAGCTCCTAAAGTGGGCCTGAGAAAAATATCGCTTCTTGCAAGGAATTGAAATAACTTTATTATTTATTTATAACAATAACTTTATTGTTGTTAACGTAATTACTTACCATGTATGTGTGCATGCACATGCATGCATAAATGCACACGTATGTTATGGAGAAGGAGCAGCAGGACCAGATACCAATTGCCTATTGTTCTACCAAGCGTGCTTTGCTTTTTGAGTTTCTCTTCTGGAGAATTATCTTTTAAGCATTAAACGGGAAGACTTAAAATTAAATAGAGATTTGACATAAAAGATGACAAAATAGATCATCATTCTAGTGACTGTTACTGGGCTCTCCAAATTCAGCCTGCTGCTTTGGGTATTGTGGGGCGGTCATATAGAGCCGAGAGGCTGTAGGAACTGAATGTTACGGATTTGCCTTGTATAAGCCTTGGAGGTGATGGATGTTTAATAAAGGCCCCTGGATTTTATTACTGTTTTACTCTTGGGCTTCCAGCGTGCTGTTGCTATTTGGTTGGGGAGCTCTGTCTGTGCAAGAGGCTCTGCTTCACTGGTCTGTATGTTGTGGCTGGAAGGCTGGGAGAGACGGTGGTCTGAGGCTTTGGAGGCAGAGGACCAACTGTGAAGGCAAGTCTAGTTTGATCACTCTTGTTGTGCTAACCTTGCAGGATGGTGGCTATTGCAGTGAAGTCAATTCACTTAGGTCAAGTGCTTAACACAAAAGCTGGTTTTAGGTGTTGGGTAACACTTCAGAGTCTCTCTCTCTTGTTATTTTCACAACAAATTGGGATCAGGGAATACTTTTAAAATTAAACTTAATTGGTTTTTGCATAGGAATAAATGATTCCTGTGTTCAGGAACTCTGTTCTAGGACCTGTTGATGAGTGTTCATCCTGTTTTCCTTGGCGTCCTGGTGGTCATGCGGCTTCCCCTTGCTGGCTGTACAGTTGCACTTCTAAAAAAGCACGTGGCACAGGAAGAAATCCTGGATTCTGTGCTTATTAATAGTGAGAAGTAATTAAGTTTCTGGGTTTTATTCAGTGATTAGTTATTTTGACAGTGAAATGGCAATGGAGATTCTATCCTATTGATTTTTTCTTTTTTTTTTTTTTAAGACAATGACTTGAGTTATAAGATGTAATTTCACCCTAGCTGAGTAATAGCATCCCATGTCTGTATTTCCACACTAGTCAGCTGCTGAGTAGTAGGACTGAAATAGCAACACAGCTCCATTGTCACTTCTTCATTGTCTGGGACAAAGTCTGGAACACAACAAAAGAGATCGGAAATACCCAAATAATTTGCCTACATAAGATGTCACGGAGAAGCAGCAAGGAAAAATCTGAGCATTCAGTGTATGCTGTTATTAAATTGTGGCTGCACCCCACTGAAAATGGTTTCTGCAGAAGGAAGCTGACCCTGCTGTGCACCTCAGAGTGCTGGGCTGCTGAACGTAATGCCCCCTTGTCCTTGTCCCACTGTGGGACTGGTACATCCATAAGGGATGGCTTGCTGCTGTGCAGCACTGGTCTCTAAAGTAGAGAGTGCACACTCCCTGGTGCATGCAAGGCAATCTGTTGGGTGCAAGAAGAAAATGTGGTGTTTATTTAATCTTTATTTCATCCTTTTTTGTCTAATTATTTTTTGTGTATGTTAATGTATGGCATTATTTATCAGTATAGTATATAATTTAGAAGTACATATATTAGGGGTTGTGCTCAAAATTTTGTTATTCATAGGGGTATATGATCAAAAAAAAGTTTTGTTTTTTTTAAAGCCCCTTCCAACCCAAACCATTCTGTGATTCTGTCATGACTCTTTCTTTCAGGTCAATGTGGTATTGACTGATAGATATGTGCATGTATGGCTAGCCCATCTCTCCGGGATTTTGCTGTTGTGCCAGGGGAAGTTCAGGTTGGCAATGAGGAGACATTTCTGCTCAGAAAGAGCAGTCAGGCACTGGGACGGGTTGCCCAGGGAGGTGGTGGGGTCACCGTCCCTGGGGGTGTTCAAGTAAAGGTTGGACCTGGTGCTTAGGGACATGGTTCACTGGGTGACATGGGTGGTAGGGGGTTGGTTGGACCAGATGATCTTGACGATCTTTTCCAACCTTAATGATTCTATGATTCGATGATTCTATGATTAAGTGAACATTTTTCAAGTAGTTATAGAACCTTTATAAAGATTAATGACATATTTTAATGTGCTCTGCTAATTTAACACGTGTTGGGGCTTTTACGTGCTTTTCACCGGTAAGCTTTTTATCATGTATCCAGTATTAATGAAATTTGGTGGTGGTTACATATTACCTGTAATTGGCAAAAGCGGAGTTTAGAAAGTGCTCAACTGTTGTAACGCTTGATTTGAACTGTTGTCAAGTGTGCCTTGTATCCTTTCGTATTTGGTAGGAGCCCATTCCTTTATTCCAGCCCTTTGTGCTACTACTCTTTACTATGGCTATTTATTCCTGCCTTTTTGTTATCCTCAAAAGTTAAGATGTATGTAACTTTTATCACACTGGTTTCTTTTGGTATAGTTCAATGCTTTGTCTTCAGTGTGAACTGAGTACCTGGCAGTGTTTCTCTAAAAGTTTTGAAAGAATGCTACTTGTGTGTATTATTAGATGAAAAGAACAGAACCGAACACACGATCTGTTACCTTTTAAGATGGTGTATTCCGAAGAGAATCAGGTCAGTAAAAACTGGTGTCAAGCAAAACCATTTTCCTGTGACTTATTTTTTGTCTAAAAAGAGTTTCTAGGGAGACATTCTGGATAAAATGATACCTCTCTTCACTATTCTTTTTTTTCTTTCCTCACTCTTCACACAGTTACTGTGCTGTTTTAGCTCTTCCTAGGAACAAGTTAAAGCTGGTAGTCTGTGGGATTTGATCTGTCTGTAGAATTAAATTAAACTTTTTAAAAATAAAGTAGAGAGTGGTGACGTAAGCAACAGGTAATCCCCATGCTCAAATCAGAATTAAATTGGTTTTAGTACCTCCATAAAATCTTCGCGTGAAGAAACTGCACCAAATTGAATACGTTAATCAGTATTGCAAGGGTGTTGAAAGTCTTGTGCATTTTTCAGATGGGTTAGGTTAATCTGGCTGGTGATGGAGATGACTCAGTCCAAAAGTTTATTGGTTTGCTATCCTTGATCCCACTTTCTAGACCATCTAAGTAAATTCCATGAGTAGATCTTTACCGTGTTGTATAGCACATGCTCTTATTTTAAGCAGGTTGTAAGCAAATGGTTACAAAATATGCAAACAATGTACATATAGTATACACGGACAATGCTAAATACAAAAATCTTTGTGAGAATTTGATTAATATGACTAACAGCTGTATCTGACGAATTTTGTGACAAATACTGCATTAGCGCTAGGGGCTCAGTTCATAAAGTTGTTTGTGTATTTTGTGAATAGCATGGAGTAGGTGACTAACGGAGTGCATTTGACACAAAGTGTGTACTAACAAGATACAACACCATGAAATGGTGTGCGTCAACAACGCCATGGTACAACACCATGAAATGATGTGTGTTGAAGAGTCAATGACTCTTCATGTTATATTGCTGTATATGTGAAGCATTTGGCATGAAACTGATGTTATTGTAGAACATGTTGGAAGGCAATGTTTTCTGAAATCCTACCGAGGCCACAATGTCAGAGTACTCTCATTATACTCTTCTCTACCATGGTCTCATCCTTGCTGAGGGGCTTCCTGCTCAGTCTTACAGAGGCATCCCCTGACATTTCCAACAGTCCTAAACCACAGCAGATGTGTGCTTATGGTATGCCCTCTTCTGTGGCATGCTTCAGCCTGTAGCTATTTGTGCTGCAAGTGTTGGAAGTTCTCTGGCAATCGAGAACTTGCAGGCATAAAGGATGGCTTAAACTCCTCCAACTAATCCTTATTCCCCCTTCGATTGCACCAGCAGCACTTTTTGCAGCCTAACATTAGTACTGAAGCTGTTTGCAGCCTTGGAGAAATAATTCATACCTTGCTGTGTGGATGTGAGTGGGAGTGGTAGCCACAAAGATAAAGAGGATATCTTAACAACGTAGGTGTCCTGTTAGAAAGTGCTGTGGTCCTATGCTCTGGTAAAATAAGTTTCAGCATGTTGATAAGTTCTGTCATTCCTGTCAAACATCATGATGCTTCCTTAGTAATTAGAGACAGCTGCCATTGTAGAGGAGAGGTTAGGTTCCTTCCCTTTCAAGTCAAATCAAAGGGTAAGGTGATCCCTCCTGATAACAGGGGATTGGCGGATGCAGTTATATGTTTCTGTCCAACACCTGCTGTAGCACTGGCAGCAGCTGAAAGAACAGTGGGTGTGATGTACCCAGTTCTGTCTTGGGACTTAAATGCTTCACAAAGTTTCTTGTTCTTTAGGCTGCCTCCAAAATAATGAAAGGCTCTAAATCGACACAAGCTGCGTTGTGATACAGTTTCTTGGATTGATTTTCTAAGCAGAAAAATATAATCTCCAGGACTGAGTATGTACATTGCTATCTAGCCAGACGTGATTAGGAACCATCAAAACATGGTTTAGATACCATTATACCATGTCTGAGTAGTGATCCTGAGGGCTAAAGAAAAGTGGCAAAAAAATCTAGCAGCTGAAAATAAAGTGGTTTGCTTAACATGCTCTATATGCAACATTGTGGGTGACATTGGTAGTAGGGTGATGGTTGGACCAGATGATCATAGAATCATAGAATCATAGAATATCCTGAGTTGGAAGGGACCCTTAAGGATCATCAAGTCCAACTCTTGACACCGCACAGGTCTACCCAAGTTCAGACCATGTGACTAAGTGCACAGTCCAATCTCTTCTTAAATTCAGACAGGCTCGGTGCAGTGACCACTTCCCTGGGGAGCCTGTTCCAGTGTGCAACCACTCTCTCTGTGAAGAACCCCTTCCTGATGTCCAGATGATCTTGAAGGTCTTTTCCAACCTTAATTATTCTATGATTGTATGCACAACCAACATAATTGAAAGCTATTTTTCCATTAAATGCATACATTTGCATGTCTACATGTATAGTGAGTTAGGCAAACATCTTCTATCTGCTAATCAAAGCTTTGAGTATACACAGCTGATGAACAGCTACAAGATTATATAGATATGCTCATGCGTGTCATTGAGCTGAGTATGTTAAGAATGCATATACAAGTCTGTATTGCACAGCTATGAGAATGGTTCTCCTGCCTCCTACAAGACCAAATATTGCTTAAAGATAAAATGCTCCTATCTGCCCTAGTAGGAATTTGTTTGAATTCTAACCTCCCTAAACTAATTTATTAAAGGCAATGCAGGGTGTTGGCATTGTTGCAATTTTGAATGTAATTACTTTCTCTTTTTGTGCAGATTAACGTCTGAAGGTATCCTTTAAAAATAAGTGGAGTTTCTTGGAATATTAACATAGCACTCAACAGTTACCCTGCAGATCTTGGGATGGTAAACAATCTGTATTCTCCAGCAGCTCCACGATATGGCTTAATTTTTCCAGCATTGTTTTCAGTACATGATTTTTTGTAGGACTGAGCTCTTCATTCATTCTTCTACTCTTAAGTGCCATGCAGACAGCCTGGGGAACAGTGGCTGGAAAGCCATCTGTCAGGAAAGGACTTGGGTGGCATCCTGGCCTGCATCAGAAACAGCGTGGCCAGCAGGACTAGGAAGTGCTTGTCCCCTTGGACTCTGCTCTGGTGAGGCTGCACTTCAAATACTGTGTTCGGTTTTGGGCCTCTTACTACAAGAAGGACATTGAGTTGTTCAGAGAACAACTCTATGCAGAGAACAACAAAGCTGGTGAAGGAACTAGAAAACAAGACCTGCGAGGAGTGGCTGAGAGATCTGGTTGTATAGTGTTGAGAAAAGGAGGCTGAGTGAGGGGAGATCTTGTTGCTGTCTACAAGCACTTGAAAGAAGGTGGCGAGGAGGCTGTGAATCTGTTTTCTCTGGTGACAACTGACAGTACATAAGGCAACAGCCTCAGGTTGTGCCAGGGGAGTTTTAGATTTGCTATCAGGAAGAATTTTGTCAGGGAAAGGCTGGTGTTGGAACAGGCTGCCCAGGGAAGCAGTGGAGGCCCCATCCCTGGAGGTGTTGAAGAGATGTGTGGGTGTGGCACTGAGGGACAGTTTTGTGATGGGACTCAGTAGGTCACTTGGAGTTGCTGATCTTGAACGTCTTTTCCAACCTAAATGATTCTGATTCTATGATTTAGAATCTCTATTTGAAATAGCAGTACATGTTTACCACCAAAAGATAATTCTGAACTCCTTTAATTTGTCTCTCATCCTGTAAGACATAATGTCCATTTTTCACAGCTCAAAATATGGTGAACCTGTTACGATGGGTTGCAAACCAACCAGTTTGTCTCCGTTTCAGTAACAACCCCTGCCCCAAGGGAGACTTTGAATATTGTATTTCTTTGGAACAGATTCCCTTTCTTTTTGATAGGAATTAAAAATAATATAAATGACTGTTATTTTTTTTTCCTACAAGAAGCTTTAATAAGGGTCAAATCTTTATTGTTCTTGCATAAAAATATATGAAAGTCTTGCCTTTGAATCAGACACCTTACCAACGCACACTCATAAATGAAATTCAAAGCTTGGGAAGGAGGATATAATGAGATAAAGTGCAAATAAAACAATTTGTTTTGTTCTCATTATCAGGAATGTATAATACTATCATATCTTGCTTCCCTCTGCCACCCTCTCCCCTTTCTGCCTCCAGCTACTATTACTGTATTTATCCGCCTTACTTTCTTAATGTAGAATATGTAAGGATTTTAAAGTATTTCATTCTCTGGTATTACATCTCTCCCGCACATGTTAGAGGAAAAAGAGCAAACCTGAGAAGCTTCACATACATTACAACTTTGATTCTTCCCTACCTACCCTGGAAGTCAAGGCCAAGAAATGTAATTAAAAAATTAAAGAAATGTGCTTTGCACATAAAGAGATGAGATTAATTCTTTTGATGACCTCTGAAGTTGATCACATAGCTCGGTTATGCAATAGAAGCTTATTATAAAGACTTATGTGGAAAGTGCAGATTTTCATGGAAATCTGGGATGATATAAATAATCACCAGTAGGTCTGTCTTCTGAATTATTCATAGACAAAAGCCAAGTTTTCTTTGTCTCTTTGTTGAGCGCAGATCTTTTTTTATCTTATTCTGAATGCAGTGTTACAGGAAGGTTACAACAAAATGAGAAGAACTTGCATTGTCAAAGTTTCTGAAGATGGTCATTACCCCAGTGCTTTTTACTTGAAATGTACAAATAAAATACACAGATGGATGGCTTGACTTAAACCACCAGTCTGTATGATTGTCTCTTGTTGGCAATTGGATAGCAAGAGTTAATATATTGCCTGGATTACTCTCCAAGCCTGTGGTGGTTTTTGTTTTCTACAGCTTGGAAGACATTTAGTCCAAAAAATGTGTCCAGTTTTTGGAAAACATGAAATTTCTAAGGCCTTTTGCAGGTGCTTGAGCATGGAAATTCATAGGAAAACAAATAGTAAGGAGCCTCTTCTGCTTGTGAACCTCCCACACGTCAGCTTCCTTTAATGTTCCTTGGTTCTTAAACTGGAAAATGCACAGAGCAGCTGTTCTGACTCCATTTTCATGTTATTTATAAATTGCTGTCCCATTTCACTTATCTCATCATCTGGACCGAAGAGTCCAAGTGTATGAATGATTCCTCAGATTAATCTTCCTTTCTATTTGAAGGTGCTTGCTGCTCTCTGTACCTTTCCCATTTATATCTATTTTGTAATAAGAGGATCCAGAAGTGTACAGAGTGTTCCAGATGTGGTTGCTCTATGAATTTATACCAGGGCACAATGTCCTCTGCTCCTACTGCAGAATAGGTAGGTTATCTGGAGACAGCTGACTGCAGCAGATTCATGGAGCAGATTCCCATGAAATACTGCTGGGCAAAGTCTTTCCAGTCTGAGTGCTGCCCGTTTCTTTTTCTTTGCTTTTCTGTCTTTCATAACATTACCTATCCAAGCAAGGACATTCCTCTTACGCTGTGACAGCTTTGTGTCACTAAGAGCTTTTTGTGAAGTTCATTGAAAGATGATTTTTTGTTCATATTGTCTGATTGGATTTCTCATTTGCTTTGCTCCCATTATGAACCTTCTTTTAACATTTGTCAATCATGATACAGCTTCACAAAATCTTTGCTATCTCTTCCCAATATATCCCGTTTAACTGCATAGTCATTAATTCTGTTTTTTGGAATAGTTCTCCCACTTTTTCTGGTATCATTGCGAGGCTTACTGCTTTGTACTTACCTAGATCTTCCCAGGAAACATTTTCAAAACCTTGTGTCCCATTAGTCGTGTTACTCTTCTGGTATGAAGGAAGTTTAATTTGAGAAGCTGCACTATTTAGAGTCTGTGTCTTTTCCAGATTGCTTCTTAAATATTTTCTGGCATGACTTCTTGTCTTTTAGATTTTTTTGGCCTGTCAGAATTGTCATTTTGTACTGTAATTTCAGTAAGCCCATTTTCAAAGATTTTTTTTTTCTTCTAATAGCCTACCTTACTCTCTTGCTCAGCCATACGGTTTTCATCTGTATTTTTTCTAATACCTTGACAAATGATATACCTCTGTTTACCCTTTAGTACAGTGCTGTTGAACAGTGTCCAGATTACCCACAAAGCTTTTCCTTTCTATGTTATTTTCTAAAAGGTTCATGATTTTTCATGTTTCCATCTTTAAAATTAAGCCCAATGCTAGTGAAGCCTTCAACTTCTGTCGTTCCTACATCTAAGTACCTGATTTTTCCAGACCAGCTCTTCAACAGTTACATGGACTTCGTCACTGTGCTGATCCAAGATACCTAGAGATTTGCTTTTCTAAAGTTGGACGATACCACGATTCTTTCTTCGGGCATAGTGCCCCAACAACGTACTCACCCAGCCTGTGTGGTGCTGGTGTTTGCCATTGATATTGTTTCTTGGCCTTGCAACTCCTGATTCTGTCTGCATGTTGCCATCACCATCAGCATCAGCATCCAGGTCACGTTGAGAGCAGTAGCTATGTCCAGAATTTTAGGTCCAGGATTTCAAGCTAGAATTTCTGAAGCCTTCTTCCATCCTGTTTGTTGGTGTGTTCCTCATTTGGCT
The DNA here is from genome assembly GCF_963932015.1 of Anas acuta. NCBI lineage: Eukaryota > Metazoa > Chordata > Aves > Anseriformes > Anatidae > Anas > Anas acuta. Next base: position 53,680,172 of record NC_088979.1, read on the forward strand.
TGTTCCAATACTCACAATGAATTGATTCGATGCCCACTGATTTTAACAGGTGTTTAGATAACAAGCTCACATGCAGATACCTGCTTTTCACGGTCTTGAGTAGAGCCCAGCTTCTGTAATCTGCCATCTCTTCACTGGGCTGCTCACCCCGTGTCTGCTCTGGTACCACCGTGCAGTTGTCTGCACATTGCTGCCGCCTTTCTCTTCCTATCAACTCCCTTCTGTTCCTGCCCTTAGAGGAGCACACGCTTTGTGCAAGACGCAGTCTGCTGGTGGGGAGGACTCGGCAGTCCCCTCTCCTTCTCTTTTGTTAGCACAAGACTACACTTGGTAGCATTTAGTTAGGCCGCGAGTGCGTGGTCATAGCCTTGAGCTCCCCATTTCCCGTAGCTTACTGGTTCCCAAAGTTTTTTTTCCCTAGCAGTTGTTTCCAAATTTGTGATTGTGTACCCTCCCACTACAAAATGGCATGGCAATATGAATTTTGCTTTAAAGCCTCATCTGTACAGTTTTTGTATTTATTTAGCCATTTCATAAGGAGAAAGGCACTCAGCTCCTAATGTGGATACATTAACATCAGTCTAAAAGGTTACAGGAATGATCTTTGCTATCAAAAGTATGTTTTACACTAGTGTAATTAAAGTCATGCAGCTTGTATCCCTAGAGATGATTTCTAAAGTGATTTTGCTAATAGCACATAAGCAGTGGAGTGACAAGTCTTCAGCGAAGATCTGAAGGTCACTGGAGAAAAAGGATCATTAATAGCATGAAAGCTAAAGCTCAGTTGCCCTTGGATTTATGTCCTTTATCTTCCAAAGAGTTCTTCCTCCTTTTCCCCTGAGTTTCTCTACTCGCATCTCCAATACCATTTGGTGCTTTGGCCTCTCTGAAGCCACAGGCGCACAAACACACAGCCTCAGCATAATTATTTTGGTTGGATGGGACCTCTTGAGATCATCTACTTACCTCTTTGCTCAAGCAAGGTTATTTAGAGCAGATTGTCTGGGACCATGTCCACGTCCGTTTCAAGTACATGCATACATTTATGAACACTACACTGAGTGTGTGGTATTCATTAGGTAGGTGGTGGATAATAGATCAGTCAAAACTCCTCTGCCTTCAGTAAGAGCAGTATGGAGGCTTCCATACTTCCATTTCTGTACTCTGCTTCTCATTCTTGTAGAATTTGTAGGACCACAATTGTTTTTGTCTCCAATCCCTTCATCAAATTTAGTTGAAGTTGGCCAGCAAGTTTAGAAGCTAATTGTGACAAGTGAACAGATGTGGGACTGCCTAAGCCTCATTTCCTTGGAGGCTTGGACAGGCCAGGTTAAAAATGTCTCTATTTTTGGGTTCTCTTTGCATTACCAGGCTAATGTAGCATGAAGCTGCTCAATTGTACTGGAAAGTGAAGGGCTGGAGTCTGCTGTTTAATGTGCATTGTGTGAGTGGTGTTACCCCTTTCTAGTGATAGCAGCAGAGTATGTACAGTTTGCATTAGAAATTGTTAGAATACACCTCCCTAAAGTGATAATGATAATATTAAAAGACAATTTATTTTCTGTATCTTGTAGCTGATGTGGGTCTGAAGAGAGAAATTATTTTCTGCTGGTTGAGAAGTTTTGGTATTTAAATAAAATGTGTTGGGTTCCTCTGACACTTGTGAGTCTTACTTTTCTGTTTCAGCATTGTAAGAGCTCACTGAAGTTAGTGATAGTATTTCCTACCAGATCCAATTTCCTGAGAGTAAATCTGTTGTGTCTCAGTGCAGGATGGATGAGGTAGAAGTAACTTCCAGCAAGTACATTGACTTCAGCTCAGCAGAACAACCCCAAAAGGGTTTGTGTCTTAAACACTAAATGAATTTGTTAGGTACAGCAAGAAGATTAATGCTGTGACTACTGATCGTCTTGTCCTTGGCTTCTCTAACTCTTAATTAAAAAAAAAAAAGCCACATAAAACTTCCCATAATTAAGGCAGCTACAAAGAAAACTTTGTAAATGCAAAGACTTCTTGAAATGTCTGGGTGCGTTTAGGCAAAAAGTGGCAATTTCAGAATGCAGAATTTTAGAACAAATTCTAATTGTGGTAAACTGTCATAAAGGGAAAACTTTCCCAGGGGATAGTTTTGTATGTACAGCAAGTGGTAACATCAGTATGCATGTAGGGTGTCGCCGTTTAGCATTTAGTTTAGAATCTGATACTTTCTTCACGTACAATTGACTTCTTAAGGAAGTGCACTTCAGATTTGTGTTTCTCTAATGAGCAGCTTTTCCTGAACATCAGCTGGTCACATGCTCCTCAGAAATGAGAGTGTTCGTGTTGCTGGTCTGTTCCATACCCTGAGCATCTGAATAACCAAATGAGCGAGCTCTTTCTGACCTTCAGTGGCCCTCCAGGTGTAGGCAGACACACGCGGTCCTCACCTGGACGGGGGAACCGCAGGAGTGATTCTGCAGCAGACGGTGTTACTGGGTGAGTGTTAAAGCTAAAACTTTGGGTAATGAAACACTGCATTGCTGTTAGATTGCTTCCTGGGGGTGAACATCACGGGATTTTCGTACCTTTTTTTAATTTTCACATATTTCTCAAGCAAAATGGCTAGCGTCAAGTGATCACTGTGGGAAAAAAAAAGATATTAAAAGATAGTACAATTAGACGTGCATCTGCCAGAAGCATACAGTACCAGGAAAACTACATTTAAGCTGCCTGATTTCAGAAGTGAAACTGTTTTTACTGTTGGAGTCAACGCCAAGTTGTGCAATGCTGTCTTGGTATGGTATGGAGGGTTAGATGTCTCCTACACTTTTGGTCAGCCGCACCTTTTTATTTCTTCCCTCTTCCTTTGTCTTTTTCATCTCCTCCTCCCGTCCCTTGCTGCCCATTCCAGAGATGAGACCTTAAACCAGTCACTTGAAAGGTGGGTAATGACAGGAATACAGCACGGATGGAAGTAGGCGATGAACTTGTTTCCATTTTGCGACAGCATTTTTAACCAGTGATAGCCAATTACAAACACTATTCACCAATTAATGGGAAAAAGCAAACAACAGAAGTGTGGTAATTGCTTTGCAGTATAGGAGTGCCTTGAATTAAATCTAAAAGATATTTCAGGTGCCAGAAATAGTTTAGCTATTGCTCAGCAGAATAAATAAGTCTGTGCTCAGCTTTCACACCCAGAGGGCTTCTAGCAGCGAAGACTGCTTGAAATCAACCTTAAGTGTCTCTACTTTATTCTTCGTTGTGGAGCTAGTTTGGATATATCCCTCCTACAGGAAACACTGCTCCTACTGAATGAGAAATGAGAATTGAATTGAAGAAGTTCAGACTTGGATTATATGAGTTTTACCCATAAGGGCATTTAATTGTGTTCTTATGACATGTTGAGGTATAAATCAAAGACTCTCTGTCTGTCAGCTGACTCACTGAGTGCATCTTCTTTTTTCTCTAAAATAATTTCTGAAGCTATCGGCCAATTGTCAGAGTGGGAAAAAAAGAAAAAAAAGAATTCCTAAAGGTGCTCAATTTTCAGTGACTGTCAAAAGGAGAAAGTAAAACAGCACTTTTATCCTCTGGAATGGGGAGCTGGGTGGAAGGAGCCTTTGTCTTCTTCTAGGTGGTGGCAGCCAGTTGGGCTGGCCATCTAAACACCCGATAAATCATCATAATATGTGTTATGTCAGAATACACTGTGCAATGGTGATGTCCCAGGAAAGCTGAGCTTAGTGCCCAGACCTAAAAGAGACATGTTTGCTGGAGACCGAGTTGTCTTTGTTTCACTGCTCGTGATATGACATAGCTACAGGAATCATAAGTAAACCAAAGAGTCTGCCCAGAAATGATTGTAGGTATTGACAGTACTTTCTGTCCTGCCTTAATTCACAGTGGACCAATAGGATATATACGGCCTTGAAATTAAATTAGGTATGAAATCGTCATACAGTAAGATTAATTATTTTATTTCTGTGCTTACCTTCTAAATGGGTGGCTTATGATGTGGATCGGGTAGAAAACACTGCATTAGCTGTTACAACAATTTTTTTCCTAAGAAACACAGCCATGTAGTTATATTAGGTAAGATCTTTTTTTAAGAAGACTGATGGTGTACTTGAAAGGATGATGATTTTATAAAAGGGTTCATTTTTTTTTTTTTCCTTCAGCTGTCTGGCTGAAATGGTTGTTTTTGCTGCCATCAGATTCAATTAAATTTATTGCATTGGTAGTGATTTGTTAAAGCACAGAACACTGAATAGGCATCTTAATTATTGTACATTATGAATATATTTTAGGGGTTCTTTGCAGGTATAGATGTTATTAACTGTTCCATGACCTAAAGACTAAAGTCAGTTGGGGTTAGAGGCCACTTTCTTCAGGGGATTATTCCTAGGACAAAACACTGTCCTAAAAGTAATTGATCAACCCTTCATAGCTGAACATCCTTTAAATATATTTTCACTGTTCACTTAAGATGGATTCTGTTGGTAACATTATGCTAACAAATTATTTTAAAACTTATTTTTATCGAAAGCAATGTCCCACATCTTGTTTTTATCATCATTCTTTTTGGATTTATTTTTTTTCTGGTAGCTTATGAAGGTTTTTCATCGGTTCTGTAGGCTTTGTCCTATTCACATTTCTGTTTTTTGTTAACAAAATAGGTTTTGATTACTTACAGACACAGTAGGACAGCAAACTTTAATTGCTTCAAAAAGCATTGTTATGGATATGAATAGCTGCAGAATAAAGGAAGGAACACAAACCACAGAGTACTGAATATCAACTCCCATCCGTAAATTCCTTTCTGAGGGAATTTTCTTGTCCTCATTTGTTTAGGAAACAGCAGTAGCAAGGGATTTCACAACAGTTGTCAACAGTTATTAAAATCATTGGAGTTGCATCCTCTTACTCCAGTGGTGTATGTAGTTCTGCTTTATTGTTGTGAAGGGTTGTTGTGCATTATGTTGAAAGAGAATTAGGTTTGAGATGCCCGTGTTTCCTTTAGAGAATATGGGTAGAATTTTCTGCTACCTATTTTAAACTGCATGTTAGGATTTGTGCAGATATTGTATTTATTCTTACAATTGTGTTACTACTATTTTTTTAAATTATTATTATTATTTTTGTAAGGCAATTGGATTATCTGTGGTGTTTGAAGTACTTTTGTAGTATGTTTTTCTTTTCCCTATGGGCATGCACATAACATTAGGCTATTTTCAGCCAGTATCTTTAACTCATTTAACAAAGTTTGACTTAAACCTTAATAAAAATTTGTCTTCAGATTAAGTATCATATGTCATACATAATATGCCTTAATTTGCACTCAGCAATTACAGCTCTGCATGGAAAGGGAATGTTGACTTGATTAATCACACTTAAAGACTGTTATAGTGAATAAAAAGGAAAGCGGTTTGACTTGATTTCTGACATAATTGCTTCATTTGGATTGGCATCACCTTCTACCAGTTGTTGAGAGCGGGGGGACCGATTTAATTTAAAGGAATTGTGCAAGTGATTAACTGATGCTGAAGGTGGTAACATTGAAACACAACTTTATGTGAAGATCTGTAAAAAGAGAAGAAAAAACTCACTTTACAATACCACTACTGTAGTGCATACTTTTTTTTTTATCCTTAACCTCTCAATTACTACTATAATTTTGGAAAACACTTACAAGCTATTATTGTCCCTGTTCCCTCTATAAAGAAAAGAAATGATGCTGTGAAGAAGTGTGAAAATCATTTTGTCCTTTAATCATTTTAAGGTTGTAAGAAAGCTCTAAAGCTTCATTTTCAGTATTTGTTTGTTTGTTATTTTTGCCTGTAACCATTTCTTTCTTCTTAATGGTTTCTAAATAAAATTGGGTTTGTCCAGCTATGGCATTTGTAGGGCAGAAGTCCAGTTTGAAGGCTCCCTTCAGTTCAGAGCTGTCTTGCAACATCTGTCTCAACTTCTGTCTTTCTTCCCTTGGTGCTTGAGTTAAGTTCCTTGATGCTCGTGGTCATATATTTAACCGCTTGCTCAGAATTCCCAAGTTACAGCAGTTGTGGTAATTGTGCTGAAACATTGTCTTCTACATTTATTTTGGCTTTAAAGAAAGAGGTAGTGCATTTCAGAATTAATAACTGCAATCCAGATTTCAGTAAGCTTCTTTGATGTTTTAATACTGGAGGCTTCCCTGGATCCTTGCTTACAGAAAAGGGGGAGGCTATTAAGCTACTTGTCAGCTCGTTTGTTGTATAAAAACAAATTCTTCCTCATTACTGCTTGTATTGCCACAATTGAGAAGCATTGGTCCTGCACGTGTGCACTTAAGGCAGGCTTTGGAGTGTGTTGGTCATGATGCGTCAGGAAAAAGAGATGCATCTTGGCAGGGCTTTTGCCTTCCTAGGCACTCAAAATCCTTTCTACAGTTTCTTTTCTGTACAACTCCCTCTCTTTGTAGCCTTCTTTATCATAAAAACCTCAAATGTGTTATCTCTGTTCTAATACACTTCCAGTTACTTACCGTTTTCTCCACACCTAACAACTGCCTTTACATCTTAAGTGATAGGTCAAAACTTTGTGGTTTGACCCTTATTACAAATTTTCTCAACTGCATTGTATTTTTGGATGTCGCAAACAACATCTATCATCTTTTCTAAGTTCTTCAGCTTTTCATATTCCGATGCTAATTTTGGCAGGTAGGCGATATCAGTGCCAGTGTTGTTCTCCTGCCGTGCCTTTTGGCTGGTAGCTGCTGGGTGCTGGCCTCTGTGGGCTAGCAGGACACATTCTCACTGGAAACCAGAGCAGATCTAGCACTCATCTTCTCCCTCATCGACATGTGCTTAGTGGGTATTTGTATCAGCTGGACCATAGCAAGGTGAGTGTGCCACAAGCAGTACCCGTGGGGCTTGCTCACATCTCGTACAGTCTGCACTGCTGCAGAGCCTGGATTGTCAGTGCTCTAAGTGCAGTTCCTTGCTTTGTACTCCATGCTTTAGGGTCTTTAAGGTGCAGACTAATTAACAGAAATGCTACAAGTGTTTCAGTACGGCTATTGTTTCAAGAACCTCAAAACCCTAAGCTAGAATTCACGGTGCTGCTGCTAATTTTACCCTCCTGCTCCAGTATTTATAGCCTTGACAAAGATGTAGCAAAAGTTGAGAGTGGGGACAAGATTAAGAAAGAATCTCGGGCAATATAAACTCTTTTTCATGATGGGAGAAAGAGAAATAGGCCACAGGATGCTTGTTTCAATCTTACCAATTTGACATCATGAGTACCTGTAGTCCAATAGATCTTTCTCAATGTGCTTGACCTTGCAGAAGCTTGAGGAAGTATAACTGTTCCTAAGGAGGAAGTTTTGCCATCCGGTGAAGGTACTGTCAACTGCTTCTCCAGAAAAAAATGACTGACTTCTGCTGTGTCTCTGCAGAAGATTTAAATTATTCATTACTGGGCAGTTCAGGCACGCTGTGTCTCTTTCAAGGCTTGTCAAACAGTATTTTTGGCTAGGAACTGAAGTGGTGGAATGTAGCAGTACTTTGGTTCCTGGTAAAAACGAGGCGCTTCGTAATACATGATAGCTGTCAGCAGAGGCAGTGATATCTGATGTCTGCTGCTACTAAATGTGACTTCTGGTTACCGGTAACAGTTTACCTTTCCTTCCCAGCACATCTCTGCACGAGCAGCTCTCACAGCGCTGCGAGGAGATGTCTTCTGGGTGTTGGGAGAAAGCCCCCAAAGTCCAGTTCAATGAAGTTAGTAATGAGATGTTCGTTAGCTATTTGTATGTTTTCGTACACATACAGTAAAGAGAGTAAAGAAAGAGACTGTTTTGTCAAACTGTGAAGAATCATAACTTGCAGACTCGTTCCTGGCTATAACGAAGCAATCAAAAGAAAGCGGAATCACCCCCAGCAGAACCCTCTGGTGCTCTTAACGAGGCTCTTAACCTTCTTTGATAAACATTGACATTTACTTCTTTGTTAGTTTACGCTCAAATTGGGCTTGAAAGGAATATAAAGATTTTGGGAGGCAGCTCTATACGCAAGACTCTCAAGTTTGTTATCAAATGAGATGCACAGTAGTGCACTGAAAGTTATCTCGTCTGTTGTTAAGCGCTTTTTTAATTTAAAAACTTTGCAATTGTAGTACAGTCTTCAATAATCATCTCCTCGGAACTCGAGCTATAAGGAATTTCTTATTAAGATGCTTCAGGTTTATCCTTTGAAGTACAAACCCAAATGTTGCCAAACATTTAGATACTGGGAAACACTGTAATTTTTTCCTAACACCAGTATCCTTTTTAAATATTTTTGAGCTGATCCTTAACTATTTGAGAAGAAATGCATCATCTTTATTAACATTCGTTGTTATATAAAGCCATGTGGCCTAAGTATTTCTTAACTAGTTGCTAGGTGACTATTTAAAAGGATGGCCCGCTTTAGCTTGTTCAAGGAAATACGTGCTTGCTTGCATAGTAAAAAAGAAGAAAATACCAGTCTTGGGAGTATAAAATGTAAATATAAATGTAAATAAAAATGTAAATACCTGTAAATATTCTTGCAAGCAAATGCTACCCATTCATCATTGTCATGGTCGCTGATGGGTAACACACCAATTCTCCAAGAACAGTGTTTATTCCTCTTCTTAAGTAAAACCTTAAGTTATTTTAACTTGTAATCTGCAGAGCTTGCATGTGTCTGAAAACAAACAAACAAACAAACAACAAAAAACAAAACACCTAAACCTATTGAAATGTGGATTATTTCTACAAGTGACTCAAACATCCAAATGTAACCGGCAGCTCTGTATAATGATGCTATTCTGTGTTGTTTCTGGTATGAATAATACAGAGAAGGTAATCAACTGTACCGAATTCTTTGAGCTGCCTGGATCAGCAGGCCCCTCACTGACAACAAGGGCACAAATTGTGACCTGTGTAAACAAACCAGGTTTTGCTAAAACTTGCTGTGACTTCATAGATATTTGCAGAATCCTGTGGAGATGCCTCACTTCCCCACTCCCACCTCCCAGTAACCAGCAGGTGAAATACAGGTGCTAATCACACGGGCCACGGATGTGTAAATGGGGTAACAGAATAGGTTTGGATGTGAAAACTGTTCATTTCTGTCAGCAGAAACCTGGAAACTGAGCATCTTAGCTACCTACCACTGTGTGTGCTAGGGGGGGTAGAGGGGTATAAGGAGCTATATTTACCATTATGCTTCGCATGTAGGTTATTTGATTATTCATCTGCATTTGTTAGCCTGTCTGCAGTCAGATGTTTTGAAAAGTAGTTTACACGCAGCTAAACAGGAACTAAGTGAAATGAGCTGCTTTTGGGTTGAGCAAACTTAATATGTTAATCTTGGCTTAATTTAATTTGTTCTAATGGTAGCAGCGAACTTTTAAATGGTTCATTTGGTGCTTAATTATTGTTTGAGGGATTCAGTATACTTTGAAAACACTCATATTGGTATCAAGTGCAAAACCCATTCATCTGGGTACATTTCTTGTCTTTCCACTAAATTGGATATGAGCAATAATAGGAGGGAAAACTTGTTGATTTTATTGCTTAGAGACAGCAAAGGTTTCTTCTAGAAAGGCTTTTAATGTCATGATACATTTTATTTCCTGTAATGTCGTGTGAGAGACAGATTCACAGTTAGTGTCAAGCTTTTATAGCAAGTAGAGGTCTTTTCTTGAGGTTTTCTCAGGAGGTTGCAGGAGATGCAGAGCACTGTCAGAGAAAGGGCTTAGAGGAGGTCATGTGTTTAGATGAAACTTGTGTTGTTTTTTTTTTTTATAATTTGCATTTCTCCTATTTATTAAAATTATTTGCATTTTTCTTTGCAGCAAAGATTTCCAGTTCTAAATGAGCGTAACTGGTTTTTAGGCAGCCTTGTTGATGGAGTCCTTGTCTGTTTACAGAACAGATACAGCCCAGCATATGGTACATTGCCATGCTATCATGTCAAAGCACATGTAACGTAACATATTAACATGATAAAATATTGTGGAGAGTGATAAGTAGGTAGAATTTGCTCTGAAATCACATTTGCCATACTGCTTTGACAGCCTCACCTTCAGCATTCCCATTAATCCCTTTTGCTAGGGGCTCTGAGATCACAGACCACTGAGTGGTTTCACAGAGTAATGGGGCTGGGGAGAAGGGGCAAAAAATGACTTGTCCTTAGGTAAATACTTTCTGGTCTATATGGAATCTATACATACAAATGTAAAACTTTCACAATTTTATTTGCTCTTCAAACATCTAAGACGTAGAGAGCATAAAACATGGTAAATGGGGGTTGCATTAAGTTGTATGGGGGTGGGGAACATAATTAATGGATTTAAACATTCACAAAAAGGATCCTGGTAACACCTTTATGCCATCCTAAGCCAACAAGTCTGCTCTCCCTTCCCTCATCTTCTGCCCTCATTCAGGGTCACGTAGTGCATCAGATGTTGCACGTGGTACAATTGAAATACCATCTCTGCGGTGAATCCTGGTACAATTTATACTTGTTTGTATCCAGGAAAGCTCTCAGTTCATTTGGTGGCTCTCTGTTGGAAGTGCTGTGCCTCCAGGTGTAGATAGTAGGGTCACAGTGGGGAGCTGCTTCTTGTTAAGTGAAGATGGGGTTTGAATGCAAGCAGTAGGAGATGGGTTCGTATTTTCTGCTGAAACTACCTTCAGCTTATACTGTGACAGGACTATAAATTGAAAAGTGACAGACCTGTCCTGCAATCCTGGAATGTGAGGCTTGTATACCTCATTAATAAGACCTTTTCTCGAGTCGTATTTGAATGCATTTCGGTCTCATTTGCTTTCACAGTGTGGTTTAAGTAGTATCTGTATAATATGCTTCAGTCTTGTGATCTGACTGGGAGCATTAGCAGTCGTAATTATCACACTAGGAGCAGCTACATTACAGTTTGGCACACCCAGCTGAGCATAATCAGTCACTAAAAGTTTTTGTCAATAGCATTGTACCTCCCTGGTAAATAAGTCCTAAAGATTGTTTACAACATTGCCTTTCTGATTCTGCCTCCTTTTTCTCGCCGACTTTTTCCTCTGGAATATTGTTGAAATCTCCTCTGCCTGGAAAAGATATCAAAGCAAAACCTGCCTCTTCAGTAGGAAGAATGCTCTTCTGTTTTTCTTTCTTCTTTTATTTATTTATTTATTTTATTTTTTTTAACCTGGTAAGCTGCCAATTCTCATCTCTAAGATTAATATCTCTGTATTTCTGTATACTCTCAAGGTGGCTCTTGCAATCAAGTCATATATTCTTGAAGTTTTCAAAGAGAAATAATTATCCTTTCCAACATAGATGCACAGATGTAGCACAGCCCATAGGCAGTATTTAGTTTCCACTGTCCTTCCGTGCTGTCCTAGCATACTCGAGCCTTCCTTCAGGATCTAATGGATTTTCTGATGTAAACAAGAGTCACCAGTGCCTCACGATTAACTTCATGTAACCACTATTTCAGAAACTTAATTTGCCCGTTTCTTCCTCCGGGACCTTAATTTGAGTTTGGGATGAATAATATTTCAAGCTGCATACAAGTTTCTTCAATTAATTGCATTGCAGTTGATGGTGGTGGTGCATGGTCTTCTAAAAAGCAGTAGGCAAAGCTAATGATCACGGTTCCTGCCCGTGAGATGGTCTGGTCCCTGCCCACCTCTCCAGAATCCTCTGGCTTCACAATTCTGCATGCAGGCAGCAGCACGAGCTGTTTCAGTGTTCAAATGAATATTTTGCAAGTATGTCTTCAATTAGGTTAAAAGTACAGTGAGCTGTAAATGTTTTAAATGGTTTTATTGAATGAAGAGTTCTTAGTGTTTATCAGCTCCTGGTTTTTAATCTGTTTAGATATTCTTTCTGCCTTTGCCATCTAAAAGAGGGGAAAACCCAATGAAAAAATCAGAGATGTCAGTTGATCTTTGGCCATGACTTCTTTTTTTTCTTTTTTTTCCATTTATTTTTTGGAGAGGGATGTGGTGTAGTGCAGTTTTATATGCTAACTTCTTAAAGTTCAAAATTAAATAAGGTTTCAAGGTTGCTTGTTTCTTAGGTTATCCTTTCAAATATTTCAAGATCCATTTCAGATGATTTCAAGTTGGGTGCTTTGCCCTGAAGCGGAATTTGAAGTACTCAAAATGAGTGGAAAGCGATGAGAATGTTGACTTTTCCCCTTGAACATTAAATTTCATTTTTTCTACTCCGGTAACTGAAAAATATTGCTAAGTGTAGTCTCTAAACAAACCAGCCCTGTTCCTACAAAATATCTTTCTTGTTTACAAGCAGTGTCACACATCGAATCTCTTTGAAAGCATGCCTCATCTACACCTTTCAAAAGATGCATGACTTTTTCTGTTAACTTTGGCAATGCCTATTTCTCACTCTTGAATTTACAGCTGTGGTCTTCATTAGGACAACTGCTTGCTTAGGGTGCGAGTACAGTTGCTTTGCCTCGTGGAGATGCAGTAAAGATACACCATTAATTTTATTCACCCCGGTTCGGTGATATTAAGTTATAAACGTGCAAAGAAGTTTGGGCTGCCTTTGCTCCTCTGGTTCAGCACTAGAAAGTAACGGATTCCCTTGCTTCTCAGGCAGCTACTATATAGGTGCCTCTGCTCCTTTTGGCAAGTAGGACTTGGGAATGTTGATGGTGGGGGAGCAGACACAATGCAAAATGCTAACAACAAAGCTCAAAGCCTAACACCAAACAGCAACAATGATTTCCAATCCCTAATTTGAATAAGATATTTTTATTTATATTTCTTTCTAGCATTATCTTTATACACTGATTTCTGGTATGATGCTCAAGAATTTGCACTATTTAAGGATGTCTCTTTGTTCTCATGATTTCATAATTAATGTACACATCTCACATGATGCTTGTTTCATTTTTCTCTTGATATGACTTGTAGTATGTATTTATTCTTCTTTAAGAAGGTGCGTTTTCAGTTATGATGCAGAAACATAAAGTGCAACAATAAAGTTGCATCCTAAAATACTCTCAGCCCTCAACTATTTCTTTCTCAAACCGTCAGAAAAACAAAGTTGTAAAACACAATGGTTTTTCTTCATAACAATGGATAAATATATCAATAATCTAAGTCAATAATGAAATGTTTAAAGCTGAAGTTGTGAATTATTGGTGTAAAGCATATTTCTTCACTGCAGACTTTTTTTACTAAATGCACGATCCATTGCTGTAGCTAGTTTATACGCTTAGTTTATTGCTTTTAAAAAATGAAAAGCTCATACAACAGCGTGTGCAGATTGGAGATCAATAATCCATTTTGATGACTAAAACACTGCCAAAGCAAAAGTTTGGAAACTGAGTTTAGAATAATGCTCTCTAGAGATGACATCGATTTTGGGGCAGCGTCTTCTGTGAGTGCTCACTCTGGTGTAGCCCAGCATTTGCTGGGGGGGCTGCTGAGGAGTTGGGCCAAGTGCTGGCAGAGCCCAGAGCGTTAGGTAGGGCTGGGCATCTCGGCACTGCCTCCTGGCTTGACATGGCCTTCTTGGAGCATTTGCTCCTGTTGAAATGCTGCTCTCCCTTCCAATTTAATAATGGTGGAGTATGTAGACAATAAGAGTTCTGACCTTTTGGGAGTGAAACCAAGAAGTGAGTCAGTAGATTGCCTTTTTTTCCTCCTCCTCTGCAAAGCTGAGCAGAAAGTCTAATTATAAATAAATAAATAAATGCTTGGAGTATTGTTAATAGCTGCCTTATTGCCACTGCAGGTCACTTTTCTCTCTGCTGTTGTACTGCTGGAGTCAATTGCATTATTATGGGGCAGGGAGTTGGTGTCTGGAGCATTTCCTAAGATCCAAATGCATTCCAGTCTTTAGGGTTTAAAATTATTATTATTTTTTTTTACTAGGAATGACAAGCAAAAAAACTACTGACAGTTTTATTTTCTAGTCTGTGCCCCTTCTGCTCATACCTGCCTATTTGTTAGCTCCTTACTGTGGCCTCTGTCATCGTTGCAGCAGCACTGCCAAAAAAATTGACGAATGAAGAATGGGGAGTTTTTTGACATTCTGCAAAGTGACTTCATGTTGCTTCATTACACTTGAATGGGAAGGAGATGGGGGGAGGATAAAAGGATCACCAAGTCCCTTCTGAAGTGGAAAATGTAGAAGCAGCTTTTTGGAGTCTGAGAATTGTGCTTGAAAATAACTTCTAAAAGTTTTTTTTTTTTTTTTTTTTTTTTTTTTCATTATTTAGGACTGAAATAATGCATGTAACCAGAAATCCAACCTATCATTGAGAAATCATGTGTATTTTTTTAGTAAGACTAGTTTATACTGTGTACAAAGCAGGTTGAGTCCCAGAGTATGTAAATACCACAGAAGGTGTTTCACATTGCTGAAAATGGCTCATGAAATGCTGAGGCAGAAAGGATAGTTTTGATTTCCAGCCAATACCATCAGCGTAGATGTGAATCCATCAGCTGGCGTTAGCTGGTTGGTAACAACTAGTAACCAAGCAAAATGGCTGGTTGCAAATTGACCAAGAACCATGGATGTCCTGGAGAAGAAAGGGCTTCGAAGTAAGGAATGCCATCTGTTAAGGTGATACAACTGAAAGAAGAGTGCAAACTTTAGAGAACCGTCCCATCTTTAGATCTGTGAATATACTAGCATTTGCTGGAGTGTAAAACACGAGGTGTCTGTTTGGAAGTGAATCAAAATCCTAGGAACAAACCTACCTTTGAATGTGTTTCTCTAAGACTAAGAAACCCATAGTATAAAATTGAAATAGCCTACTGTTTCCTTGATTCGCACCATGCTGCCCATGTTCTGGCAGAAGTTGTAGTAGCCTGGGAACTTGCATGCAGATTTTGGTGTCTTCCAAGCCCTTTTCTGGTACATAACGGTCCTCAGCAAAGTGTATGCTCTTAGCTCATACTGTGTTTGTCCTGTGAGGTGTACTTCGTAAGCTAAATCTGGAGCTGCACGGGGCACATGCCTAACTATGGGATGGTCCTGAAGGATGGTCCTGATGGTGGAGGTGGGCCGGTGGAGCTTAAGAGTGGTCCTGGAAGGTTGTGCTGAGGCTGGTGGATCTTGGGATCGGAGTCACTGGAAGTGACATCGGGATGTTAGAGTCTTGTGAGGTCTCAGCGAGAGGCCAGAGCCAGTGACTGTATTCAGCGTCTGTGAGGGAGCTCAGAAAACACACCAACAACATTCATCAATAACAAATATGCATTAGTGACCTGTTGCTTTTAAAAGCAGTCATTATGGTCAGGTGATGTTACAAATGTTATGTGTAGGACTGCTGATGAACAGGACTACTTTATATACGCTCTAAATTCTTTCCAATTCCACTAACCAAATGAAGGAGAGTGTAAAATGCTAGTTCACTTCGCACAGTTAATTGTAACGTAATTAAGATCTGAAAACTGCATTATTGATTACCTAGTAGGGGGAAGCAGCATGTACTGCAACATTTCACTGATAATTGCATGCCTAAGTACTGGTTTGTGTTACTTGGCTTTTCTCTTCTTCTATTTCATTCCTGGTTTCTACTTGCAGTGTGAAGGCAGTGGCTCTGAAAGCCTACAGTAATTGGGCTGATTGTAACCTGAGTGAGATTGGATTCCTAGAGATGAGAGGTGTGGCCATTGTCAATAGACCAGACAGAGATTAAACATAACGGGAAAGATTTTTATGTAGAATTCAAGATGGGCCTCAATAACACCTTATTTATTTTACTTTTGCTTCAGTGGCATATCTCAGTTGGTTCATGCTGATATGATAGCAATAATGCACTTGTTTAGAAAATTAAAAGTTAAATTTTGGTAAAATTCATCCCTGGAAGTCTTTAAAAGACGTTTAGATGTAGAGCTTAGGGATATGGTTTACTGGGGACTGTTAGCGTTAGGTCAGAGGTTGGACTCGATGATCTTGGTGTTTTAAGCAGCTGGTTGAAGATAGGATACAACCAAGGGTTAGACATTGCTGGTGCTTCAACTGCAGCGTCATTGTGGGGCATAGTAGGAAGAGACTTTGCAACCGTGGTGTTACCTGCAATCAGGACTAAGTAGAAATACAATTATATAAAGTGAGATCTAAACACAGAACTGATTCTGTGCATAGGAAATGTTGTTTTTCACAATGGGATTTCACTGCCCGTGTTGCTCATGAGGACAGCTCAGTAAGATACCTTGCTGTTGCTACCACTGATCTCAGTCTTCTTCTGGACACATCAGGCAAAGCTTCTGTTGTGCACAAATCTTAACAACTCTCGTGTTTTGTCAGCAGATGGTGTGTCTGGCTTGGGCCATTCAAGCTGGTCTGTCGGCCCATTGCACAGCAAGCTGCTCGTGGCACCGTCTGTCCTGGTTCTGGCACCATCAGTTCAACATTTCCACTGACACAAGTGTGCTTTGGTGTGCTTCTGGGGTATTGTTGCACCAAAGAGTCAGACGCACCAAGAGTTTTGATTATTTAAGTCTTCCTTGCTGTCCATCCCAAATTAAGAGACTGCATGAGAATAGCTATAGTTTAGTTATCTGTGACCCCGTGTGTTCTCACCTGCCATCCTAGTCAAAGCAGGTGTAACAGCAGCGAAGCCTAAAGAGTGATTTAGCTGCTCAGCCACAGGTCTCTGTCGTGAGAGAACTGAATTGCTCCCTAGGATTTGCTGACTGCAGCAACAAGATTTCTACTGAGTATAACAGGAATTCAGATACTTATTTTTAGGTATCTCTACCTGGAGCTGAATCATACCTACAGACTGGTGCAGGTAGGGAATGATTCATAAGGGAAGAATATTTTTACTCTGCTCGAACATTTAAAGCCTTCATTTTAAATAAGATCTGTGCTTGTTTCTGTTCATACCCTTTTGCTTTTTAACAGCTTACCTTTTACCGAGCACTTTTAAGATAAATATGATGGAGAAGAACAGGCTTTTGTTAAAAATTGAAAAGTAATCACAATCTCAAACAAAGCTCCTAACGCAAAGGGTTTACCTGGAAGGTAGGATTCACAACCAAGTGCTGCTTGGCATGTCCTGCTGACACTGGCTGCCCATGTTCTTGCAAGTGAAGAGAAAGCCAACCTCAATATCAAATACCCGCAAAGCTGAAGGACTCAGCTGACCAACCCATTCTGACCACTATGCATTAATAACTTTTTCTACTAAAACATGTTGAAGGATGGAAAACAAAGGCTTTTTCCCAAGCATTTGGGATCTAGTTCCATTGAAAATTTTGGTGCTGTTGATCTTCCCCCAGCCCTGTGAGTTTCTACTCCCTCTTCAGAGGAGTGGTATCTACAGCGAATCTTCCTTTTCCTGTGCGGTGTTTTCAACCAGTCCCTCGTAAAACTGACGGCTAATCCAGCCCCAAAAGTTTGCATCTTCTTTGCTTCAGAACAGGTCAGCTTTTTGTTTCTTAATAGGAAAAGCAGATTTATTCTTTTTTTCTGTGCGATGCACAAAGCACAAGTTCTTAAGCTTTAATGTGAAGTTAATTTTCAAATTCCTTGCCAGATGTAGTTCTTAATGTTCAAAGCAGCTTTGGCCAAGGGTCCGAACTGTTGATGTCTGTTTTATCCAAACAGAACTAAAACCTTTGAACGTTTTCTTTGATCATCTTATTCTTTGATCAGCGCACACGTAGTTGTGTAAATTTGCATGCGTCCAGGTGTTCTGCACGTAGATTACCAGGCAACGAGGAATTTTGACAGGTTTGGTTAAGCATTTAAAGCTTGGAGTGAGCATCAAAACCAAATCCTGGAGGGTCTGTCTTCCTGCCGGAACATCTGCAAAGTGCGATTTCCATTGTCATGTAGAGTACAAGAGTGAGGGAAAACAGATATTTAGCATTTGAGGCATACAAAGCCAATTTATTTCATGTGGATTACAGTACAAGATTTTGAGAAGGATGGCATTTAGTTGTGTCTGTCTGATTCAAGATCCTCTGCTGCCTTACATTTTCTTAGCTTTATTGATGTTGATGGAAGTAGGACAACATAGACCTACAGAGGGTTTCTCAGGATTTGATTTGTAAACTTGCCAGAGCTAATAGGGAGAGATTGTACAAAGGATTGCTTTGTTGTATGCGGCCTCTGCACGGAAAAGAGAGCTTGTGGCTGGGTTTTCACTTGGGTCAGCACACACGGCTGTGCATGTTGGCTTCCAGCTGCCCCAGTGCCAAGAGTGAGCATCTGTTTGGAGGGTGCTGCTGTTCTTATGGGGTTATGGGTGCACTTGGTGTAGTGAAAACCAGATGACAAAGGAGACCACTGTTTGCACTGGTTCTATGCTGTGTGGAGTGTGTTTATCTGAGCAGGTCCTGGAAACAGCTGAAGTTCCTCTCAAGTTGTGCAGTACTTGTCATTAGTTTCAAGAATGGAAGCACCGTCTGAAGAGGACTTGCTGGTGGATAGATCTGAACAGAAGGGCATAGAAATCTCTGTGTCCTGTGTCCCTACATACCTGTACTGCTGTTTGAAAGGAAGAGAGAGGAGACCAGATAGCATGCAGATCACACAAAGCACTTGGAGCTTTGGGTTATGAGCCCTGGGTGGGTCAGCGTCAGTCTGAGACTTAACAGGTGTGGTAGGGCTAGTGGGAAAGAAGTACATGTATTTTTTTATTTTATTTTTTTCCTAGGGATGCTTTGGAAGTACTTGAAAAATCAGTGTCTATATTAGATCATATTGGAGGACAGAGCAGAGGGACCTGATGCCAGGGCAGTTTATCCCACTGCCCGTTTAGGAGCAATTCCTGGCTGCTGAACGATGCCTGGATACTGTTTTGGAAGCAGTGAGAGTGTGTCAGCATCCTGATAGTCGTTTCCCTGAGACCAAGCACATTAGTCCTGTATCTCTGTTTTGGAGGCAAAGGACAAGTTCATCTGAGTTTTCAAAAGCCTTCCAGACAACGCTGTGGATATTTCTTCTGTCTCCTGATGAATATACAATGCCATTAATTACTCATTCTGTAAATTCTGAAGTTTGTCATGACAATCCTGGGCTCTGTCACCTCTAAATCCATATCACAAGACATTTTTTTAGCTGTAAGGGCTCATCTTACGATTCTTAGGACCTGCCTTTCAACTCTGGAAGACAGGCAACCCCACGCTGTACGGCACCCAAGTCCAAGCTTCACCTTCCAGTCACATTAACCTTGTCCTCAGGAAATACAGAGGAAGGCCTTTCAGAGTGAACCTCTCCTGTTCCCGAGATCAACGCAATCGTCCCTGCAGAGCCTATCCTCTGAGGGCTGTTCAGTGTTTCAGAGAGCTGCTGTTTTTGTCTTCCTAGAGTGACTGTGGCAGCTTTTCTCTTGAAGAGCCGGTCCTTGAAGAATGCCGATGTTCACATCGCTGCGTTAAAGCACAGGGCACTCAGGAGCACGATTGCAGTTTTCCACAAATCTGGTTTTACATCAGCTAACAGAGTAAAGCAAGGTCCCTTCTTTTGTCTCGAGTGATTTGAAGTCTGGAAGTGTCATAATCCCCATTCAGTACAATTTGTTTTGCTATAGGTTTCATGGACTTGCCAAACATTTTTGGCAGGTGGTCTAGGGAGTTTTCTTTCTGGATCGAAAGTAGGAAAGGGGTCTTTTTGGTGGCTATCAGGTTTATCAGGAGATTGGGGGACTTCTGTCTCTACTCCCCTACCCTCACCCCTATACCCAGAGGTTCCTGAGTCACAAAATTCATCTGCCTCTGGTTTCCCCAGGCCTCCTCCTGTGCAACCAAGGGCTAAGCCATGCTTGTCTCATAGGCAGTGTGTGTAAAGTAGTCCTTCCACCTGCTCAGGAGCAAACCTTTCAGGTGGCCTTCAAGTGTGTGTGTAAGAAACCAAAAAGGCCAAGTCTCCTCTCAGAGCCTATTTAATGAGATAGTAGCCATGTCCGAGATCACGTAGAAGCTGCTAAGCTCGAGTCCCCCCTGCTTCACAGCGGGTCAGGGTGTATCAGTGGTGTTACCTAAAATGGCTGCTGTTCCTGACGTGTTACAGAGCAGCCCTTTCTCACAACCCCAGTCACTTTTAATCAAAACCCATTCCAGACACCCCTCTAAGTGCTGTGCTACTACACTGAAGAGTGTTGTTCCACTCGAATAAGCTGTCTTAGTCACTTTTTCTCCAGAAGGTTTTGAGATTTATACCCCAGTCTGAGACTTGGTGTGTGTCACGCTTGATGACACCTGCAGCAAAAAGGTGCACGCAAACAAGGACACAAGGGGCAGTAACAGTGGAAGTTGGCTCAAACTGGTTGTCCAAGTGCATGGTCAGTGCTCATCCTCTGTGGATGGTGGTCCTCCAACCCCCGATGAGAGGGGAAAAAGGTGGTATATACCTACACACATTACAGATGCTATAAAGACAAATTTCCTCCACAAATGTCTGCAGGATCTGGATCCGCTGTATTGGCAGATATGTGAAGAATGCATCCTAAGCTGTGAGCATTTCCCTTTATTGTTCTCCTGGTTTAACTGGCTGTGGAAAAGCTCACAAACTGCAGTTGCTGAGCTTTTCAGACAGCATACTCCGTGTACTTACTCAGAAGGGAGACAACCTCCGTTTCAGTCTGTAGATCAGATGTGTATCTTCCTGAAATGTAGTTACGCTGCTGATACATTCTGCTTGCACAGAAAATGAATGCAGGCATGAATACAGCTTTAACAAATAATCTTTGGAAATAAAATGCCCAAAGCAGGATCCTATTGTGAGGATTTGTGTGGTGTTGTGGTGCTCTGTCTAAAGCTGTTATGACAGAATATAAAAAAAAATGCAAACTCGGAATAAAGAATCAGGTTTTTTGGGCTGAAAGAATGCCATGAAAATTGGATTGACTTGTTGCATAGCATCATTGCAGGCATGAAATATGTACAGTGGTTCTTAGACACTTTCTAAAAATGTGTGTTTTCATGCCTTTCCTCAGGTCTCCTTGACACAGAAATTGCTTCTCTTATTTCAGACTCCTGTCTTCAACATGCTGGTTCTTTGAAGTTGGCTTTCAGTCTGAGACCTTGTTGTGTTTTAATCACTTTTCCATAGCAATACTGCAGGCTCTTATGGTCATGATACTTAAGTGCTTTGCTGCCCTTTCTTGTACTCTGGCACCCTAGTCACTATCTTTCTTTATATCATGTGGGAGAAAAGATGGAATTAGGGTTAGATTTTCATTGTAACCCTTACCAAGATGGAGCCCTCTGGTTTATGGTGGAAACCAGTAAGAAGTTGTGATAGATGTGAGGTGCATTTTTGCCATTTATACTTGTAAATCAGCAGGGAGGTGACCCAGCAGTTATGTGAGTTATGAATGGCATTGTTAATATAGACCTAAATAAACAGTGCATGTGAATGTAATTCAGAAATAGGGTGATGTGGCCAGAGAGAAGCAATCTGGATCGATGCATGGTGCGTATTTCTCATTTTGCAACCCCTCTTGCTTCATGTTCAGATGACTGGAGGGAGGTGGCTGTGATCAAGCACAGCTGTGGTCCCTCTGAGCAGTGCAGCAATTCCCACGTGGCTGGGAGAGATGCTAAAGCAAAGGAGATGGCCGTGTTCTTTGAACAGCGGGCTGTCAGTGATGGCTCTGAGATGCACGTGTTCTGGAAACTGAAATGTTTGCTGATAGGTAGTGCCCACCCTCAGTTTGGGAGAAGTAGTGGACTTATCAGAGGTGGTGCATGGGGAGGGGCTTTGCAGCCCCAGCTTTGTCTTCTTTTTCTTTCCCGGTTCCTTGCGGGACATATGGTAGTATGTGATGGCAATCTGTCTTTGATTGACTAATTCTTCTTCAGTCTTTTCAGTGAATAAAAAAGTATTTTTGATTGCCACGTAGCTAAAGCAGCTATTACCATCCTCTTATTCTTCTAATCACTTATAATTGTGGAATGGAGTACTTCTGGTTACAGACTCGTCATTATGCAGTTACTCCTTAAATAGTGCGACTTAAATATTCTCTCACTCACTTTATTTGGTCTCCTAAAGAAAAATGAACAACCTGTTTAGAATAATGAGTTTGCTAAAAATAAATTACTTGAGTTGGCTTTCCTTACTGTAGTTACTGTACAGTACAAGACAAGAGAGACGTGAAAGTCGAATGCTCTCATTACCTCAAAGTCATTTTTTTTCCACAGGTGACAGTTAAGAAATGTTAATATATGCTAAGAATGCATTTATTAATGGGACTCATGGATACTGGGACAAAGCTGTCCCATATTCCACCACCATAAAGCACGTTAATCTCTTCAGTTGATGGATTCTTAGACGAACAGATTGAGAGAATAATTGGGTTGCTCTCTTAATCCTTAATTTGAAATATGAATGAGAAATGCTTTGATGTTTATATTTGCATAAATTAATGTTTTCTAATTGATTTATTTAATACTTTCATGTTGACATAATTGTTTAGTATGTTTGTTCACTCTGCTTTGGAAAGAAATTACAGAAAGAGAGGCTTACAGTTTTGCTATCTTTCAGCATATTTTGAAATGCCTAATAAGAAGGTGAGAAGGCAAAAGATGCTTGTGTGAAGTTGTATTATTTCTGTTTTCGTTAGCTGTCACGTTTCTTGTGTGAAAGCCTGCAGCTATCGCCTGACATTAGTGCTTGGGAGGAAGACACACAGAGATGTCACAGTTGCCTTTCTGCTTGCCCTTTTACACTTGTATTCCTGCAGTGCTTTTATGTTTATTTATGTTATAAAATTGTTGAAATGTGTTGTCTGTTGAGTTTCGCTATGTCAACAGACACAGAGTGGAGACTGTAGACTGGACAGTGAGCTGCAGGTTCAATAGTGCCTTCCATGTTTTCCTTTATTTAAACTAGGTATTGTCGTGATGTCAAGATTTTAAAAAAATCTTAAGAGGTCTTGTCAGCATCTGATTCTCCATCATGGAGGAGAATCTTCTAAGATTTCTAATGTGGAGTCATCCAGTGATCACATAAATAGGATTAGGCTTCTCACTGTGTTATGAAAATGTAAGGGTCAGTTCTCCTGCTTGCTAGGGAATTATTCTTAATTTTCTGTTTGCACATGCAGTATGTAGCAAGGGAGAACGTTGTTTATCTGAAATATGCTGTGGAGAGATCTACAACAAAGACATTAGGAGATTCTTCAGAAAGCTTTGTACAAAAGTTTTTCTTAAAAACTGTTTGTACTGGGAAAGTCAGGAGCTTCAGATAGGCTGTGGGTTTTGTCATGCTTCGTGTTGGTTTTCAGGCAACCCAGTGTTTAAGTTAATGCAGTCCCCAGTGTAATCGGCTCCATTGCAGCTTTCTTCCTATGCTGTGCCTGGCAGTTTTGGCTTTGTTTATTTTGTTTTTGTTCATTTTTGGCAGTATTGCTATATTAAGTTCTCATTTACTCATTTATTCTTTATTTTATTTTATTTTATTTTATTTTATTTTATTTTACTTATTTGCTTTAACTGCTGAGTTATTTAGCATTAATTTTCAAAATGCTGTTTCATTATATAGTTCAACTGAAAAAAAATCTTTACAGTTTTCTCAAAAATGAATCCTGTCTGCCTTATTCAGCTCCAGTGCTTCTTGGAGTTCATTGTTTTCACATCATAAAATACCGTGCCCTTGCGTCAATGTTGTAGGGTTGGTTTTGTCTTGTTTTCAGTTTTCCAGCTTCTACGTTTTAGTCTCAGAATAGCTCTCAAGCCCTTTGTACTTGCTGTAAAACTGTAGATTTCGTGGACCAGGAGCTATAGAAGAGGGGAAAGAAGGAGATATTATGGGAAAAGGGACTTGGTGCGTGTATTACAGGCTCCTCTTATTATTGCCTGGGTAGACTGATACCAGTTGCTGTCAAGTCTTCCCTCTGTGTATTGCAGCTTTATTAGATTCTTCCTCAGAATCTGCCCCACATCAAAATTAATCTCCTTCCATTTTTAGTTTTCGTTTAGGTTTGGGGAGGAAAGATCAGTAAAACCCGGCATAATGCTGATTGTGCTTACACCATTGCCCCAGTATGATTTGTAAAAAGAAAGCACAGAAGTGTGCTCATCCATCAGAACGGCAGGTTTTCCTCCTGATCTTTTTGCTACATGGATTTATAAGTTCATAATACCATAAGCTACTCCAGTTTCTTCTCTGTCCTGTGGGACACTTCATGTTGAAGCTCAGTGTTTTCCTGGAGTTGCTGCCATCTGAGTGCCCCTTAGCTTTTTGCATTTGAGGAATAAGCCTGACTTTGCTCTGCTTATTAAGCTGAGATATATAAGCATACGTGAACGTCCTGGTAATTAGTCTCCCAAGAAAATCCGAGGATTTTCTTCTGTGTGGCTGGAGGTGATTTTTTTCCCCCTTCAGCCAGCCAGATACAAAGATGTGCTACAGAGTGTTGTTTTGTTCTCCTTTTTTATTATCCATAATTATTGGTGTCTATTGGCACTATTTCTCTGGTAATTTGTGTTCTCAGGGAGGAAAGTAAAACAACACACTATCACCTAAAACTGGACATAGGCATCTACACAAGCATCGCGTTATCTTGCACCGCAAATGTGTGCTTGGTGCCGTGCCCTTTCGTGCAGTCAGAGGGAAGAACTGAGGTGTTTAAGTCACTTTCTACCAAGCTGGTAACTGGATTATTTATTTGTCACGGGTAGCAGTGGTGCTGGAGCACAGGGATCGACCCGATGCCGTCGATGCACCGAGCTCGGTTGCGGTTGGTCTGCACCAGCGAGTCGATTGAGGTGCATGGGGGCCTGCCAGAAACAGGCTAACCTGGGCTTAGCTGAAACACTTCTTAACCAAAATTGATACTGATACCTGCACTCAGCATAGCAGTAAAGCTAAAGAAAACACTACATAAAAAAATAATAAAAAATAACACTTCCTACGACCTGCTCCGGCCTGCTGCCCCGGATGAGGAGGAGGCTCCAGTGCTTCCTCATGGTCGTCAGTCCTGCTAGCTGCTGTCCCTCCAGGTCTTTGGAGGATCTTCCCCATCTGTACTGCCAAATTTGATGCCGTGCCAGGTAATGTCGCCACTCTCTTGGTCTAAGCATCACATGAAACCCCAATTCAAATACTGCTTAGAATGATTTCATCTAGCATGCCATTTTCTGTTCTTGTTGGTCACTCCCTTGTGTTAACTTCGGGTACCAATCACAAGGGTTATTTCTTCATGTTACTTTTGGGATGCTGCCATCAGTAATCTCCAGGCAAACATTTACATCTTTCTGCCAGTCATGCTCAAATCCTCTCTTATTTCACTTCTCCTTACAGCCAAGAGCTATAAAGACTGCTATATGTAATTTGTCTCTGGCAAGGTCATGGTGCCAAAGGAGGTCTGTGTGGATGCATCCACAGTTGTCTGTGTGTTTGGGGAATTTTTTCTGAAAGGCTTCGTGAGGTAGCGTAGGATGCTATATTTCTAGCAGGTTGAGTGGAGAGAGAAGGCACAAGTATCAAAAAACAGTGTTGCAAGATTTTTAAGATTTATTGCTGTGTAATAGTGGTGAAAGTCTTCCAGCGTTTCAGGCCTGTCCAGGCAGGACCAGACTATCACAAGTTCCTCTGATTAGATTTACAGACTCATTAAGTAGGCTGTGCAGACTCATGTCTGCTGTAACTAGTATAATTTAATTTCATTAGTAATGTGGCTATATAGTTTTTGATTTCATGGACGATGATGATGCAGCGTGTTTGAACCACAATAGGTATTTTTATTGTTTTATTTTCATTAGTAGTATATTTCCCCTTTTTATTTTTTGGACTTGAAGACATTATCCACTCATATTTTCATGTTTTCCAGTGTGTCTCAGACTCTAGGCTTACCCTTTGGGCTTAATTATGAATGCCTGTCATGTCTGCAATTACGTTGAACATAAGCAACAAAATGTTACATGAGTTAAGCTGGACAACAGCCAACTTCCTATCAGAGAACAGCAAAGTCAAGGAGATAAGAGACGAAAATTAAGCTAGATACTTTCTTATTGAAACTGGAGGCTGTACTTCATTGTGTTTTTCACTTAAAAAAAAATCTTCAGCCTTTGCTTGCAAGAGTTAGGAATAAAAAATAATTGATGTCCCTTTAGTGTGATAAAACCATGTGTTATAGTTAATTGAGTACAGAAGTCAGGATTTGTTTGTTACCATTGTAACATTCTGTTTAAAAACTGTACATACAGAGAAGTCTAATTTATCAGAAAACCCATTCCTTGTAATGAATTTTTGTACTGACCACTTGATTTTGACCTATCTGGCTTTTTTTTAAATAAGCATGATCTGCTTGAATTAGGAGGAAAAGCATTATTGGTCTTCTGTCACCGATGCTTAGTGAAATCAAGGGTGTGCTCTGTGCATGTTCTTAATAGTTCCCAGTGGGATTATTCCAAGACAAATGTATTCTTTATGTAAAGAGAAGAGAAAGAAACCAACCAACCAACCAACCAAAAACACTTGCAGGATGATGTTGATCTGTTGAGGGATCTTTATGCCTTCCTTCTTTTGTGCTGTGCTTCCAGGATGTGCTGGAGGTGAAGCAGGAGGCATGCTGGTACAGGTAAAGCTGAAAGTCCATTTTTGTTGAAGCCTGCATTTCACCTGTAGTCAGGGCAGCCGTAGAAGCATGGTGTTCTACAAGAAGAACAGTAATTGTCTGGGCTGAAAACTTCATTAAAAAAGCCAGGAGAATTTTAAATTAGTGTAATCATGAGAAATTGGTAAGGATACATACAGACTGCTTCTTGGTGCCTCAAGGAAAATTGCAATGAAACTGCATATAATGTGGAGGATATTTTTTCAGTTCCCTTTCCAATAATGGTAGTTGTCTAGATAACAAGCAAAGGTGTGATGAGAAGTTGGATATAATTGTTAGAATCATTTGAACTGAATTACAGTCACTTTATGAAGGACAGTGAGAATAACAAGGTAGGTAACACCGAGTTTTAAAGATTTCATTACCTTTTTTAGAGCTACAGAGAACAAAGCCATGGCCTTTTGAGTGTGCGTGGATCAATATGCTGCTAGAGGGATCTGTTACCAGCCATCAAATGATGCTACGGAGTAGAAGAGTTCCTTTAAGTAGCACCGTAATTCACAGTTAATAAAATGGTGGTGTTATGGGGAAACTTCAATTTAAGCGACATTTAGTGGAAGTTCTGTGCAGTTGGACATAAAACAAGCTATTGTTGCCAGAAGATGGAGGATAATTTGCTAAAGCAAAAAGGTATCACATTGAAAATATGGTAAGTCAATTCTGGGTTTTGCTTTGATGGATAAAGATGAACTAACCGCTGGACTGGAAGCTGATGGTTGCCAAGGGACCAGTAATCCTGACCTGATTATATTTAGTACAGGGAAACAGGGCGAGTTCAATCACAAGCTTATATCAAAAGGGCTAATTTCCCAGAACTGAGGACAACTGTATTTGAAATTGGTAGGAAAATATGAACAGAAAACTGGGAATTCCTTAAAAAAATGAAAGGAGGGACCCCAAGGGAATATAGCTAGTAAATGAAGGGGAAAAGTGAGATTTCTACTCTAAAATAAATTCAGATCAAGAGAAATTTGTACAGTGTCACAGGAATGTGAGTAAAAAGAAGTGGGAAAATAGGCAAGAATGCCATCTAGTTTCTTTCAGTATTTTAAAGTGTACTGATGGGGTTGCAGAAATTCCTCATATTTTCAGATCTTTTGGTAGCAAAGGAGAATGGTGATAAATCACATACGGTTATGGAACAGGAACTACTGTTACATCTGTTCCACCAGGGCTGGAACAGGAGATGGAGCAAACCTACAGAAAATTGTTGCAGTTGTTTATTGGATGTTGAAAAGGCATTTATCACTCAAAAGGTCATATCTTAGTAGCATTTAGTACCCGTCCTCAAAAATTCACTGCTTTTAAGGAAAAAAATTGCAAATGCAATGCTGTTTATTGAATGCTTTTATGGGCCCCTCACCCTTAAGTTCCATCTATGCTACGGATTAAGAAATGGCATTACCACAAAAATAAGTCATTGCTAGTATTTTAGATGTTGAATCAACACATTTTGGCCAACTATGAACAAATGCAGACTGCTGAATTCTTTACTCCATCACTCCATCAAACTAAATCCTGGAAAGACTATATTCACCAAAAAACAACTCAGAATAACAGTGCACTGTAGTTCTGCAGGTGTCTTCCAGACAAAATGCATTTCGGAAAGATTTATACCCACAGCAAAGAAGTTCTGTAAGTAGGCTTGAATCAGAGGCAGAGTATGTCCTGTTCCTGTACAGGCATTTTATGTCCTATTCTTGTATATGCTCTGCCCTGTCTGGAATCTGTGTTTTGGCTGGATAACACAGACCTCTCCTTAAAATCACAGTAGTTTAACATGCCAAATCCCTTCACCAGAAGAAATAAAAAATTCTAAGGGGCTGCTTCTAAGATGTTGGTGACAGCCCTAATGAGGGTAATAAAGTATGGGATGTCTACTATGGTAGGGTGGTTACAAATTAAACTACAATCTGAGTTCCTTAGAAAAATAGGGGACAACTTTCTTGTGGTTTTGCAAAATTTAATCAGCCATTACAAGGGAGTAACAAGGCATTACTTACCACTAATCCATCTAAGCACCTGCTTTTCATGCTACTTTGAATGATCTGTCTTTTGTTCAAATAAAATAACATCAGATCTGTTTGCATGTAATCACCAACGCTGATTTTTCTTATCCTTCCCAGCTCTCCAAATTAATGCGAAGGAAGAACGCTTATATTCTTTATGTGAAATTTGATAAAACTTACTTGAATCAAAAAGCTGCTGGAAATTCGTGCCACTAATTGTTGTTTTCAAGTGATCCAGTAAAATAACGTGGTGCTTCATTCACCTCATGCTTATTTGAACCATGCTTGTCCTCAGCAGTAGCAGTGCATTTTAAGCCCCGTGAGGTTCTTATAGAATATCCCGAGTGGGAAGGGACACCCAAGGATCATCAAGTCCAACTCCTGGCTCTGCACAAGACCACTCAAAAACAGTGAGCTTATTTGCAGCATGATGATGATACGATGCTAGTACAATTCATCAGTGGCACAAATTATACTACATACATTAAGCACATCAACAAGATATATGGTAATGTCAACGATTCTACAAAAAATAAGTTGTTCTGGCCAAAGTTAGGGAAGAACCTTCCTTCCCCTTTCTTTCTGTGACAAGGAACAACACATTTTCTCTTCTATGTGCTTTTTCTTTTTCTTTCTCCGGCTAGATTATCTAAGGATGCAAGTTTAATGAAGTATTTGTTTTTAAAGGACAGCATTTGCAAAGGTTATCTGAGAAGCACGACGTGTTCATAGCGAGGAGTGAGTTTTTATGCTGTCTGTGTGCGGCGTATTTACAAAAGTAACTGTGATATTTGTGAACAGAAAGGCTTAATTCTGTCTTTGCAGGTTTCATGTCCTCACGTTCTGCTTGTGATGGCAGTGGTATTAAGAATCTGCCGTGGCCTTGGTTATGGAGTCATTTAGACGTGTAGTCCTGTTGGACATGAGCAGTTCACAGCTTTTTATAGTTCATTGTAGTTAAGTATGAGAATACTAATGAACACTTACTTAATCCCCACCACTTGCTACCGTGTAGTTATTGCAACATCTATTTGCTAGCCTCTCTGGGTTGCAGTTACACTTCACAGACTTCAGGGAGAGATATTAAATTACCCACTTCAAGTACGTTTTACTGCTTTATCATCAAGATATACCCTTGTAAATATTTGCAAAGCTAATGAACGTTCTTCCTCACAGTGCTGCGTGTGCTTTGGTTGTAGGTCAGTCTCGATCCTTCAGGGGGAGACTAGTGCCACTGGGAGCTGAGTATGGGTTGTTGGGTGGGGTTTCTGTTCCAGGTTGGTCTGGATGGGATGGCCGTGGTTGCTGTAAGTCCAGGCCTTAAAATGATCCTGCCTGCCAAACCACCCCTTCAAAGCCACACCTGGGACCTCTAGGAGGATGGGGCAAAGCAGCTGTGACTAATGGGGTTTTGTTTGTTTCTCTGGGAGAGGAAGGCCAGTCATGCATCCAAACACCTACTGATACCATTTGTTCTTCTCACTTCTTAAACTTGTTTGCCTCCCTTATATTTCCCCAAATAATATGTGTTGATTTCAGTTTTGATATCCTATAAAAACACCTTTATATTTGTATATACTTTATACGTGTTTACTCTTTCACCCTTCTATCATGCTCTTTCTGGTGAAGAACCTTGAGAGCTACATGCTTGTCAAAGAGAGAGCTTGGTCATGTTGTTACTGTCATCTTCCAGGTAAGCGATAAACAATCTTTTTATGCGATAGAAGTTACAGCATCGCAGGTCATGAGGCATGGGAGGTAAAAGAAATCATTGTCTTTCCATGGACAGTGAAGCTCATTTGTTGACTATATGTGCCAAAGGCTGTACCAGTCCATTATCTTGGGTATATCAGGAAAGGAGCCTCTATGTCTTCCTTCCCCTATTGAAGAGAAATGGGGGTGAAACTGTTTCTAGCAGAGTTCGGTTAACAGTGTCTTGCTGCTTATTGTCTTTCCATGAGATTGTTTTCTATCATTTTAGCTCTGAGTGGTTGTTGTTTTAATAGTAGTTTGCACTTGTTCACAGAATCACAGGATGGTTGAGAACATCCCTTCCAACCCCTGCTCCAGCAGGGCCACCCAGAGCAGGCTGCTCAGGGCCATGTCCAGGTGGCTTCTGAAGGTCTCCAAGGAGACCCCACAGCCTCTCAGGGCAGCCTGTGCCAGGGCTCCCACACCCGCACAGCACAGAAGTGCTCCTGGGGCTCAGAGGGAGCCTCCTGTGCTCCAGTTTGTGCCCACTGCCTATAAGGTTGCCCCCACTTTTCTGCAAGCTTTTGCAAGTGTAATGAGAATTTTAAATCTGTTCTCCAGGATGTGATCTTTCTAGACAGAGGTCAGCTGCAGATGGTAAAGTCACAGAAAAAAATCTTTTTGGGCTGGTCATCTATTCCTGTCCCAGTCCCAAAGCAAAATCTGTTGATTTTACTGACAGATTAAAAGCAAGCTAGGCAGACACCTAAAAAGAGACATCACAAATAGAGTGATGATGGTTTCCAAATATTCTGCATCATTCATTAGACTCGTATTTTATTTTGAAGATTCTAGTATGAGTATTTGACTATTTTGAAAATCAAAACAAAACCAAAAACACACCACAATTTAATTCGAAGAATTTATAAGCAAAGTAGTAGCATATTTGCTCTGCTGCAATATACAATAGTTTTGGAATTTTTGAATAATTCTGAATTTTGACTCCAAAGCATCATTCTGCAGGTCAGAAAGGTGATCAAGTTTGTCTACTGGGTACTGGGCTTCAGTAGCTTTTTTAACTTCTGCACAGTATGAAGTGTGTGTGTGTGTATTCACTCTGGCAATGTAAAGAACAATGCTTGTTAAACTCATTGCTATTCGAGCTTTTCAGGTTTTCTCTTCAAGTGACTGATGCTTTCTGTTCATATTTTTTTTATTATTATTTTTTTAATGGATGTTACAGTAAATGAAAGCTGGAAGTTAAAGTGAGGATGTAATAAAACGTTCTAAAGAAACAGGGGCAGGGATAGGAAAATTCTTTAGATGCTTTTAAAACACTAGTGTGTGTCTGTAGCATCTCTGTGAAAATATTTGATGCTCAGTGACTATCAAATGGGTAAAGCTTCTATTTAAAGTCATGCCAGTTTTATATCACTGCGCTCGATTGTTTTCTGTGCTAAACTATTTATGAAACAATTCCAGGTTCCTTCAAAGAAACAAATTAGAAAAAGTTCTCAAAAGACAGTCATAAATGTTCCTCACTTTGGTTGTGAGGTATGAGATTCAATTTGAGCTTGCTTTATTACCCCGAACAAATAATTGGATATGTTCAGAAACACTGAAAATAGTTATAAACAATTTGTTTCAATCTGTTAACTGAAGTTAAAATAACATTAGCGTAAATTCATCCCTGAAATTAATAGGTCCAAAACACTACAGCTGATGGGAATTGGGGTTGATTCTGCCAGGTGTAAACTCCTCGCTGTCGGTTCATCCTCTGCACCTAATGGGTCGACTCCCTCAGCTTTTCAGCTTACATCCTTGTTCCTTTTTTA
The DNA here is from genome assembly GCF_963932015.1 of Anas acuta. NCBI lineage: Eukaryota > Metazoa > Chordata > Aves > Anseriformes > Anatidae > Anas > Anas acuta. The sequence goes on from NC_088979.1 coordinate 53,712,255, forward strand.
GAAAGGAGCTCAGTTCAGATAGTAGTCCTTCCAAGTGAACCACTAGTAGTATTCCGTGCTTCTTTCTGTCATTGGTACAGTTTTTATAAATGTGGTTAATAACGTTGTGTTATTTTATAGGTGAAGCAGGCAATTATTTCCCCTTCGTGCTTTCCCTAATCCCTATTGCAAGGGGTTGGCAAATTTGTTACGCTAGTTTAACAGAAATTCTGTGGAAATAAGAGAAGTTGGAAAAATGATTCTTTGATGCTTACCTATTTGCACAGGTGGGCATAGTACAGGGAAATAAGTGTTATCTTCATACTGTATGAGTCTTAAAACCTTGATGATTGGATGCAATCGGGTGCTAAAAGCTACCCACTGCAAATGTAAGGTGTATACAAAGAGGGCGCACGCATCCTCCTTTCAGCAGATCTGAATGTGCCCAGGTGGCAGCTTCAACAGTTACAGCACTATTATTTTGCACACTTGTGCTTGTTATGCACAGACCATTTATTGTAGGTATTTAAGGAGAATGCTCATGACCCTCCCGGAAGGTGAATTAATTAACGCGTGCACAAAGTTTTGTACCATGAAGCACGGTAAGTTCCACGGAGCTACGAGGGTGAGGAGCTGGATGAGATGCCATTTTACCCAACGTGGACTAGTTCACCAGGTCTGCAGTTTGGAAATGTCAACTACTAAGCAGCAGTTCCAAATACCTTAGAAAATCCTTATAGATGGCTTCCAGTCATTATACTTTAAGATGAGATTACTGCTGTGCACCTCAATGAGATGCTTATTTCAGTCTCCGAGCAGCTTAATTTTAAGACGCCAAAGGTCAGGGAGGCTCTAGTAATAATCTAATAACAATTGACTGCACGTTTCTGGGAGATTTAGCTACATTAGAGCCTTGTTGCTGAGAGCAGGATGAATTAGTTATTACTTAACTGGCATAACTGGAGGCAGTCTCAGCCCTCTAATGTGACTAATACAATGTCATGGAGTGGCCAAAGGCACCTAATGCTTGGACAGCTGTTCTAGAAACTCAGAACACATCCACTGTGGCTCTCAGCAGATTTCTCTCTGTCCCACCTAATAAGGATGCGATTAAGCTGGGACTGAGGTACCTGATGTCGTGGTTTTAGCTAATAGGCGTCAGGCCACGGTTCTGGAGGAGTTAGGTGTTGAATGCATTCATTCAAGTGTAAAAAACATTTTTTTTTCTACAGATGATGAATCTCACGGCAGCCTGAATCATTTCAAAGCCTGCCTCCCTCTGAACCTTATTATGATCGGATTGTATAATGATTGTAAATGTGCTTTGAGATGCACAAATTGTAGGCACTAAGTAATTGAAAAGAATTTTTCTAATATTGATAGCAAAATAATATTCTGATCATGACATGTAACAGCAATTTTCTTGGAACACTGAATGGACGTTTCAGTCTCAAGACCAGAAGCTTATTTACAGTTTAATTAAAGTAAATGCACATTAATAGCGATATTATTAGTATTCAGTATCTTTGAGAATGTACAGGCAGTTAATCTTCATATTTCCTACAGGAATAAACGATAATTTGGGGATGACTAATTTGATGTACTAATTTGAAATGTGATTTTGAAACTTATTTATATGGTTTCAAAGTTACTTCTCATTTATTTTCTGGCAATCTAGCGAAGGCAGTTTAAAGAGGAAACTTCTGGTTTCAAGTGAGTATATTTGTTTCTTAACTTGAAGATAAAAATTCATATGTGTGTGTGTGTGGGGGGGGGGGGGGCGAAGGAGAGGCGTCCTTGCCTTTGGAACTTGCTTTTTCCTCTGTCCCCCATCCCTGCCTCCCCAAGGTGCAGAGTGGTGTGAGATGGGAGGAACTTGTCTGAAAGGAGGCAGTTGTGCTCCCACTCTGTCTCTGGTGCTCACCACTTTATGTAACTCACCAGACTGGCAAGAAGCTAGGCTAGTGAAACAAGCTAAATTTCCTTCTGGTTAGTGAGTTGAATAAGCTCATGAAAAGATGTAAGAGCTAATGCGAAAGGATTGCACGAGTAGGGGAAGAGGCAAATCTCTGCTCCTTAAGCAACAGTGGGCTGCTGGATTTGCCTTAGTCTGGGTCGGTTTAACCAAAACATTTCTGTGTGGAGACTGACACTCTCCAAAAGCAATGTCCAGTTGTTTGTGCTGGTGTTGTCCGAAATATTAATTTCTGTTTGAGGAAGCACTTGGGAAAGGAGGAAGATCAGCTAACAAAGAGGTCCAAGGAATCACTGTGGTCACTGGTATACGCTCGTCCTCTGTCTTCCATCATTTTGTCTCAGGAACCATGAATTCTGTCTTTCCAGCCATTAATTTCTTCCACGTTTGGGGGTCATAGAGATACCATCTCTATTTTATTGGGCATGAATAGGTAGAGCTGAGTTTTGTGAGCAAACACAACTTGGGAATAACATGGGACAGTGTGCGGAGTGAAAAAGATGTATCTGTCATGGAAGTTTTTTTTTGGTGGGGAGAATATACTGCAAATCTGTTATGGGTCTTTAAAAGAATAAGAATGTTTCTGGATGTGATAGAGCTGCTTGATATACTTAACTTGGATGCATTTTGACAAAAAGGTTTTGACAGGGTCCCCTTCTACAGGCATGAAAGGCTTTTTTATGGATGGATTTAATGGCTGGTTAAGGACAGTAGACGAAGAACGTGGTCCAAATTTTTATAGTGGCAGGAGATTATGAACAGCACCTAACAGGAATCTCTTGGAATATGTACTGCTCAACATATTCCTGGATCTGGAAAAGTGATGAATAATGAAAAGACATAATTCTGTCTAATTAAAGCATTAAATTAAAACCGAAGAATTACAGAAGAATCTCATGATGCTCAGTGACTGGGCAATAATGCAACAAATGAAATTGTGGCAATAAATTCAAAGTAGTGCATCAGGGATAAAACTATTGCTGCTTACACAGTGATGGGCTGTAAATTATCCATTAGCACTCAGAAAAGAGGTCTGGAAATCATTGTGATAGGAGGCTGAAAATGCTGGCAGTGTGCTTAGTGCCAGTCAGAACAACATTAAAAATGATTAGGAGAGGAGGAGAGAACAAAATGGAAAGCGTTTTGTAAATGTGTTACACACTTGCATCTTGGGTAGGAAACAGCTTCGGTACAAGGAGAGATTCAGGGCTCTCCAGTTCACAGAAGAGGTGATTGAGGAGAAACCGATCGAGGTATATAAAAGCATAAATGGCTTGGAGCAGGTAAATGGTAACAGTTGTTCACCTTTTCTCAAAACACTAGATGAGGGAATATCCAGTGAGATGAACAGGAAGCATCTGTAAAAGAAATTAATGCAAATAATGTTCATATTATGCTTAATTGTTATGTGGAACTCTGCAAAGGTCAAACATCTAAATGTCCACCACGTGGATTAGGCAGGGAGGGTAATCAAGGACTGATAGACACAAGGATGTGTACAGATGGTTCAGCTTGGGAAGTCCTTAAAATAGGGATTGCTGACAGTGGGGACAGTTAGTATGTGCTTCCCCCATTTTTTATGCCATTTTCTACAGCATCTCCTATCAGCTGCTGTTAATTTGACATTAAATTGACATTTGGTCTTAACCCAGCTCAGCTGACCTCATAGGTAGGTTAACATTTAACCACAAGAGGCGTATGTATAAAAACAACCATCTAAGGAGGCTCTTAACTTCACTTACTCAAAATGGATAGACCTAAAAGGAAATTCGTACATCTCTGGTGGGTCCTTGGTCCAGACTGATCAGCCTTTATGATCTGCACTGTTGGAGACGTTGCAGAGATGAAGGGAGACTGAAGAGGTGAGACAGGGATCGAGATGGACACTTAAACAGTGTGTATATAGCAAGCTTTGATTCTGGTGAGTAGGAGTCCTGATCATTAGAAACGGGTAAAAAAAAAAAAAAAAGGAAGGGCAGCTTTAGAGCAGTAGATATTCTGCCTGTAGCTTTTTTCTGTGCTTGGATGTTGGTAAAGTAAATTCTGGAGTTTAATATTGGTTTCACATTTTTGAAGATAGCATCATGTATTTCCTATTCCAACTTTCAGATCAGAAGAAAAACATTTAGGGGTCCTAGACCAGTGGGAATTGAAGACTGGGGGTTAGAAATTGAAGGCTTATTGAGAAATTTGCTAGAATTTAAGAGGCAGACTTCCTTAATATGATGGGAGACAAAAAGTTTACAAGTCTGGATCTCTGACCTGTCTACCCAAATACATTGTATAAGCAAGTTGAGTGGAAAACAAAGCCTGGAAATTGGCATATAGAAAGCCTAGAGGTGGATGACTATGGAAAAAACGTGGAAGGGAACACAGTACTTGTTATTTGACAGACGTGTTACATCAGGAGTTGAAGAGCTTTGTACTTTTGTTATACTGAGTTCTTACTTTTCAGCTTGTCTTGAAAAGATGAAATTGGAAGACCACCTATGGAGAACCGTAGCTGAATGGAAAAATTTGTGTACGACACCTTATGCTGAAGATTATTTTTGTATCTTAAATGGTGAATCACTCTGTGCGCAGGAGCGTGAGGAATTGATATCCTCTGCCTCTCTAGTTAGCCTGCATAACAGCACCGTAAATTCCTTTGATGCTCTTTCACAGGTTGGTTGCTGTGTTTCATAATGTATGTCTCTGAGATGAAGAGAATTGCAAGAATATTCAAATTGATTCAGAAGGGATGACACAACAGAATGGTGTTGCTGTGACCCCATGACATAAGACCATCCATCAGAGCCATTAAAAAAAAAAAAGTTTCATTGTCATCTCACCGAAGGACAACCTTCTTCCCCTGTTGTGAGCAAAATCAGTCTTGAGTCAGGGAATTCCACTTGATTTAATTTACTGCAGATTTGTATCAACTTCAAATCACTGATTCTGGTATTGAAAAACAAGATGAACAATTAAACTGCCACTCAGAGAAACCACCTCAGCTTCAGCTAAGATACCTCTCCTTCCCTTTTCCGGGGCTGCCATCCCTTGGCTGTGTGCTACACGCAGTCCCTTCAGTGAGACAGAAGTTGTTGTCAGTGCGTTGTTCCTTGTCTTTTTACTGCTCTTTGTTTGTTACTCAACTTCTCTGGCATGGGCTTCTCTTCTTTTGAGGGCTGCACCTACTCTGGTGTGGGTTCCTCCACGGGCTGCAGTCCCCTCAGTGGTGCTCCTCCTCCTACATTGTTTTCTATGCTTCTGTCCCTGCTTGGGCATCTCCTCTTGTTTCTCCTTTCTCTCCAGCTTTTCCGGGAGCTCTTGCGTTGCTTTCTGTAGATTGATGCTCTCAAATCTGATGTAAACAGATAGGTAGCTAGCTGGGGACAACCAATTACATGCACAAAATACCCTAAAGATACTTAGGGAACTTATGTTGAAAGACAACTGACGGATTAATTTAGGAACTACACTTAAGGAAGAAGATGAAGAGTGAAGGTTGCATCACACTCCTGATTTGAGCACCAAAAATCCCCTCCATGTTCTTTGGGATCTCCTAGCTGTAGAATTTCTGATTATTTTCCTATTCTGCACATCCTATGTTTAATGTTGTTACCAAAGAAACAGACATAAAAACAGAAGTATATGAAGAATTGCATGAATATTAGAATACAGGAAATGTTAATGCTCCAATTTTTCAATCCTTTATTCTTCTAATGATGAAGCCTGTCCCAGCAGTATTAGTCACTGATATTTAGTGCTAATTTATCTAGACAGTAGTGTATAACGTAAGATACTATCTTTATTTTAGTAGTGTGTTGTTAACTGCCTTTTGGAAGTAACTGAATAGATTAAATGGGAGTGGACGTATTGTAAACTTAAAATTTGTGCTGAAATCTTTCACATGTGGTTTCAGAATTTTGTCTTTACGTGTATGGCTATGATTTTCTGTCATTTCTGAGCTATTTGTATCATGAGTAAAAGGATATTGATGAGACTAATTTGTCATGTAGTATGTATTAGTAGATCAAAGGAAGAGATGTTTGATTCTGTTACCTTGGACCTCTTATTCTCCATAAAGTAATATGCCTATCAGAGATCCGTTATAAAACAAGAACAATTCAGTAGGAAGATCAAAAAAGTTATCAACCAAATAAGCAGATATTGATAAAGATCTGCATTTGTGCTGGGGCCAAACTTGTTCAGATATTCAGAAGTGGCTTGGTGATGCTAGATTGTATAGTGCATTGTGGAAACTGGAAAGAAATGGATTAAGAAAAAAAATCTGGCAAGCCTATTATTCTGGCCTTCTAGATAATTCTGTGCTGTGAAGCACTGAACCAGGATCACCTGATATTTACAGATGAATGAATCGGGATGATGGGTGCATTGTGTGTGACATAAAACACACCACCACATGATGTTGAGCTAAATATTTTTAAAGTAAAATTAGCAAGGTAATTGTGAATCAGAGAGAATACTCTTCAAAGTCTTCTTAGAGTACTGTAAGTATGTTGATAAAGCAAGAAAAATAACCTATCGCTAATGTTTGTAGGCGCCTTTCACAATCTCAATGATAAATTTGTAATTACTCTGTCCAAACCTACACTGCAGCCATGACTAAGATTCTCTTCAATTGTCCAATGAGTAATACTGAATCACTCTCCACCACCGAGCTATTAGAGAAAGTGGCTGTATTCAGGGGTGAGAATCTTTTATCACCTGTTTCCGTGTGCTTTAGAATTTATTCAAGTCAATAAGCTGAGAAAGAATTTAATCATACCCAACCATTTGACCTACCTACATGTGGCGCGAGTGCTTTCAGTAATTTTTTTTTTATTTCCTTATGAAGTCGTGGAGGCAATGCATGCATTCCAAAAAGAAGTGCGATTTGATAGTTGGGAAGTGCACTCTTCCCTTTCATCGTGCTAGCAGCGTATGACGGCATACGAGAAAGATCACAGCACTTCTCAGAATGGGGTATTAGAAGGTAAGCATGAATGTTTTCAAATACTGCTTGTTATTTGTAATGCTACACAGCTGACATTCATACACGCGTGATACTTGATGCCCCCGGACCAGGATCGGTATTGGTTATGCTTTTGTCACCCTAGCAGCCGTTCTTAGGATTTATGTGACTACCTCTGCACACTAGGCAAAGTATTGAAAATGTTAAGGTCCTCTAAAATACAGCGTGCATGAGTCTGTGATTACATGCTTGATGAACACTTGAGGAACAGCTTTAAAAAAAAGAAAAACAACAGAAAACTGGTCACAATTTCCTAGTAATTCAAAATCATGAAAATTTATAAGCAGAGTATATTCCTTTGACGTTTCTAGCACTACTGACTCAGACCTCTTATCAGATTTAATTTACAAACTAACGCTGAGGAATTAATGGAACTAATTTGTTGCTCAGATGATTCATTGTGTTGTGTATTCACTCCTGTTGAGTTCTGTATATGTATTTTTTTGAAAAGTAGTAAAACAAGTCTGCATTCACCGAAGGAATTATTTATTTTCATCAAATACAGGTTCTTACGCCATGCAGTGTTCTATTTAATGAGCTATTCTTAGGGCGTTTGGTTTTATAATATGCCTGCATTTCACTGGGGGATGACTTCCGTGGGATATGGAGATGTGAAATCAACCTAGCTTGCTAATGTTTATAAATCCCCTTTTTTTCTCCCTCTGCAAACAGAGATCATTGTGTAATCAAAAGGACGGAGATCGTTGTGTAATCAAGAGTGAAGTCGTGGTGAAATTCTCAGGTTTTTACCTTGTTTATACAATATACTTCAAAACCACCAACATACTTCTTGATTATTCTTTTTTGTTTTTCTTTTAAACAAAAAAGTTGTGACTATTTTAAGAAAATATAGTCTCTCCAAGCATTAGCAGCAAAAAAAATCCCCCTCTCATTCATCCCAGAGGGTTAGTCATGTTGACCGAGCACTCACTTGCCATTTGCTCATATTCATTGTGCACTTTTATGCAGCACTAATGTATGATGGCCACATCCTACAGCAGATATGATCTTTTCATTTCCCTCATTGTAGGGTGTCAAGTTATCAGAGGCACACTTGAAAATACACCCTCCCCTCCCTGATTTCAGCAGCCTCTTAGGTCTTTGCAAACAACTTTTAAAACATCCCTGTGAGGTGAGGTGGTGCTGCCATCCCTGCTCACAGACAAGGAAACAAGGTACAGAGATGACACAGAATAATTTTGGCCTGAAGAGTTTGAGGATGTCTGGGGCTGGACATTTTTATTTGGTCTAATTTACTGTGTTTTTATATCAACAGCAGTTGTAGCTATTTGTATTTATTAAATAATGAATCAGACCTCCAGCTGTCATACTGGGTGTTGCAAAGATGCAGAATGTGCAGGCGAGGCTGGCTAGGCTTGAATTTATTTTAACATGACTTGAGTTGTCTAGGTGTGAAGGATGTTGGGTGCCCAGTGTCCTTTCTCAAGTCTGTGGAGGAGAAGCCCTGCAGGAGAGCAGTCAGTCCACCTGGCCACCTCTCACACGGATGTAGATACTCTTCATGCATGTTCATGCATATGCATGAACTATTTTATTCTTTCTACTTTTTTTTTTTTTTTTTTTTCCCAAGCTGTCATCAATGGCCTAGCACACACAGATGTCTCTCTAGTGTGGTACTGACTTTTTACAAATGTCTCTGAACCTTTAGGCTGATCTTTATTTATTTATTTTTTTAACTTCTCTCATCATGATTTGTCATAGGAACGTGCCTAGTCTGTTTTGAGACTTATTTAAAAAGTAAAACTTGAATTTATTCTCTCTCGTGACAGGGCTGTTTCTCACATTATTTGAACAACTTCCTGCTTTCATCAAGAAAAGCTTAGATTAACAGATCTGCGATAAGAACAGAATAGTTCCAGATAGCATCAGCCCGAGACCAAAATGAAACACCATTGTGCTGTTGTGTGTTGTACCTACGTGAATGCAGCTCTGGTCTCCCAGCCTCAGAAAGGATGCAGTAGCAGTAAGGCAGGGATGGAAGAGATTCTGCCCACAGAGAGATTAAAACAAAACTCCACGGCTTGAAAAGGAGGTGTTGTAGGTGGGTTTTGATAGCGTTGGGAATGATAAGGAGAGGGGGAGAGAGCATAAATGAAAAGCATCAAGCTCTTGCATAAGTCCATCGTAATCTTGCCTCCTTGGGAAGGAACAACTTCTGTGCGAAGAGACTTTAAATAAAAAATAAAAGAGAAAGGGAATTACTGATGGGGAATAGAGTGAAGTATATAAAATCATGAATATCACGGAGAAGGTGAATAAGGAATAATTGTTTGCTATTTCTTACGGCACAAGAACAAGGGGATATCCAGTGAAATGATCAAGCAGTAGCTCCAAGACAAATGAAGGGAAGTACTTTTTCATGATGTGCATAATTAAATTGCAGGATTCATTGCTGCAGAGTGTTGTGGAGGCTTGAAGTCTGAATGGGTTCAAAAGCAATTAGACAAATTCATGACGGATACTTCCATCTAGGGCTATTAAGCACAATGATGGGAATTGGGAATCCCTAAACCACAATTTACGGGAAGATGAAAGGTTGCTGGAGGGTTGGGCAGAGGGAAAGAAGCATTGCTGGATGAAATAGGATGGCATATTCTTCTCCTAAGCACCTAGTGTCAATCCCTGCTGGGGCTGAGATGCCTCTAGATTGGTCCCAGTCTTTTTTTTTAATGAGAAATTAGAAAAAAATCTGGTAAGAGCTGCTCTGAAGAAAGTCAGTCTCATCGGGGGCTAGCACAATGCACTAAATGGCCTTATAGGTCACTCCCCTACCTTTTTTGGTTTACATCCATGCATCTGTGTTAAGGAAAAGATGCTGAAGTAACTCACCATGCTTAATTTAGAGAAAGTTATTAGCAGCTTTGTGCCAAGCTGCTTAGGAGGAAACAGATTTCTGATCCTTTTGTTCTCTAATTCTGTGATTTCTGGATGCCTGGGTTATGGGCTTCAGCTTCAGGATATGCAGAGTGGTTTGTGCAGGAAGGGCCTGATATTAAGGATAGTATTCTCAGGGGGAAGATCAGTTTTCAGTCCAAACTGGTCATTGAAGCCAGGTGTCTACACTCCTGATTTGTTAAGTTTCTTCACAGAAACACTGGATGGCTGAGGCTGGAAGGCACCTCTGGAGGCCACCTGGTCCAACCCCTGCTCCAGCAGGGCCACCCAGAGCAGGCTGCCCAGGGCCATGTCCAGGTGGTTTCTGAAGCTCTCCAAGGAGGAGACCCCACAGCCTCTCAGGGCAGCCTGTGCCAGGGCTCCCACACCCGCACAGCACCCCAGTCCTGAGATGGGGGGGAGAATAAAAAAAAGGTAAAAGTGAGAATTCATCGGCTGAGCTAAGGACAGTTTAATCAGAACGAAAACAAAACACAACACAACACACAAGTGTTGCACAACACAATTACTGCTTACCACCAGTCAGCCGATGCCCAGACTGTCCCCAGGCAGGAGCAGCCATGCCTGGCCATCTCCCCTGGTTTTATTGCTGAGCATTACAGCACACAGTATGGGACACCCCGCTGGCCAGCCGGGGCCAGCTGTCCTGGCTGTGTCCCTTCCCAGCTCCTGGTGCACCCCCAGCCTAAGAACCAGAAGTCCTTGGCTCTGTGCAAGCACTGCTCTGCAACAACTGAAATATCAGTGTGTTACCAGCATTGTTCTCATCCTAAATCCAAAATGCAGCACCATACCAGCTACTAGGAAGAAAATTAGCTCTATTAATATTATAATTGTTACATTATTATAGCCCTGCTCTTTGGGAGCTGTAACTGTAACAGAGCTCAGGGTGGTTTAAGCAGCCAGCTTTCAGAACACATCTGACCATGTCTGGGTAAGAGTCGGGAAGCATTTCAGCAAAACAGTTACCTTTCTCTTTGTATTGCGTGTCTGTGGCTTAGACTGTAGGACAATGGATGCATGTGCATCGATGTTTGAAGCTTAGGTGCTCTCTGAAAGTCTTAGACAATCTGAATTTTGCTTGATATTGTGAGGCTGTCACTTCAGGAGCATGTGTGTGCTCACTGGTAATCTACTGGACATGCAAAAGCCCTTTATTTCATTTTACCATACAAAATTACCTGCATGTTGTATTACAGACATTGGAGCAGTTACCAGAAGAATCAGATTGGAAAACAAAAGCAAATTTCTTAGGTACACAGCTAGGCTGGCTTCTACTTGCTTTCCTTTGCCAAAATAAGGATTTGAAGAATCTAGATAATACTGTTTTTGCCTCTTTTTGTAAAAGAAGTGTAACCATTTACCCATATACAATGTGATCATGTAAGCTACTTCTGTGATGCAGCAGCGGATGATTCATTGTGCTGGATTAATTAATGCTTTGCCACCCTCAAATAGAATAGATACCATTCAAAGAAGAACATTTAGACTAAATGTATCTGAGAAGTGAATTGCATACTTGTAATTATTTTTAGTTCTTAAAGTATCTGAAAGGATTTTTGACATTTAGAAATGTTGTGAACGTCCAGCATTTATGTAATGCTTTTTATTGAGAATTCCCATTGACATTTTTCCCCATAGGTTTTTGTATTTTTTAGCATTCATCAAGTGATGAAGGATGCTTAATATTTCTGGGAAACAGAAAAGAAAGGCTGTGATTCACGTTTGAGAGCTTTGAAGCCATCAGAAATTGTGGGTAGGGAGATGTAGTCTAGTAGGGGGACTACGTTAATTTTATATTCCATTTTGATTAACAGCTTTTAGTGTTGGTTATACAGTGGCAACCATAAAGCCAAACTGCAATATGAAATTGTAAACAGAAAACAACTTGGTCATAGTGGCTACCTAATGCTTTGGGGGTGGTTTTACAGTCACATAGAAGAGAGGTTCCCAAGACTAGTGCTGGTTTGGTAGTCTCTCAAGTTTTTGAAGTGGAATGTAGTGATGCCACGGAGCTAATCTGGGTAGCCAGGCTTCACTGAGTTCTGTGGCTCCCCAAAAGCCAGGATTTTCTGTTTTCATTTTATTTATTTATTTATGTCTCGTGTGTTACTGTGAATACAAATGCTGCTCAAGCAAGGAAACATAATTAGTGTTTTGTGTGTACAGGAAAAATCAAAAATGAATTGGTGACATCCATGACATTTTTTCTCCTTTCCTGCATGTTCCCTTGTATTAAGAAGACTGTATCATTATCTCTCTGATGAGAGTTTTGAGGCTGGTCATACTGTAAATGTCCAATCTGTTTAGACTACCGTTTGCAGAATGAGAAACCATTGGTACAGAATCAAGGAGTAGCAAATAGATTTGTAAGTCTTAGCGTGACAACTCCGAATGTAATACATAATAAACGCTTAGGACTCGTTACCGAAAGATGAACTAGAATAAGACAGGAGGAAAAACTGGGTATAATTAAAGAATCCTTCTGCTGTTAGTTGGCTTGCGCCAATTCTTGTGCAAGGTTCCTTGCTTTCAGGGAAAGGTATCTTCAGAGCATTTGTAAAACAACATTCTAGCTGAATAATGTTTTATATGAGACGTGATTGTTCGTTACCTTCTGTAATAGAAGAAATAAGAGTTATTAAATGTCAGCAAGAGGTGAGTTCAACAAACATACCAAGGTACTTTTTCCCGTGACTTAATGAAATGGTGAAATTTTTTACCACCAGATAATTCTGTGTCCTAAAGGATGAAAAAAACACGTTGTTGGAAGAAAAATCTGCTGAGGGTTTTTAAACACAAAGATACCATCTCTGGCTCAGGAAATTCCTGAGCTGAAATCTCCACCGAAACTGGAAGGATATGCTAAGGAAAAGGTACTGCAAGTTTGGGCTATTTTTGTAGTCTTTTTTAGGACTCTAATACTTGACAGTGTCAGGATAACAGATTAAAAACATTCAGTCTTGCACAGCATCTTCCCTGGGTTGAGTAATTGAAGCATTACATTTTGGAAAGAAACGGGTTAGTAGCCAACATTATTGTTCTTAATTATTGATTTTTTTTTAATACCAATTTACTGTTTTATTTTTCCATACCAGAAAGTTGCAAGTGGAAACTCCCAGCATCAAATCATGCCTCTGTCTCACATCCTTGCTTCAGAAGTTCCATCACTGCTATTTCAGTTCCCTTTTATTTATTTCAAACAGAGGGAACAGCAAAATTTCACCTTGCTCTAAGGACGTTTCTAATTTGTTCTTTGCTACCTTTATCAACTTCTTTGTGACATTCAGGTCTGCTGGGTACTCTAAAAATATCCCCTTTCTTGAATGCAAGCAGTTCGTGAACTCTCCACCATGGGGTTCAGTAGCATCTTTTTATATTGAGTAAAGGGTTTCTCTTTCATTCTGAGGTATCCTGCCAAGCTTGCAATAAGATCTGTCCCTTCTTCCATATAGGCATTGGCTTTTAATAATCACCTAATTTTAAGCTGATTTTATTTGCCTCTTGGAAGAGCTAATAGCTCGTTCCAAGCAAAGCAGATAGATTTGAAGTGGGACCTGGGTGGTCCCTAATTGTATTGTCCTAACCTTTGCCAAATTTCCATCACCCCCCAAGTCCATAAGCACTTTTAGCTAATTTACCTCCAGTTAGAGTCCTTTAGTGCCTGAAAGTTTGCTTGTGTGCACTCCTAGCAGTGCTAGCAGTCTTAGCAGAGAGGTTTGTCCATCATAGATAGAAATATTTTAAGTCTCCTCTGATCTGAAGAGCCCTTCAGGTGTGTACAGGTCACCGTGTATACATGTGACAGAAAGAATGATGTACGTAATATGGTGACCGTGACTGTAACTGAGAAGCAGAGGTGGAAGTGTCTGAGCATGGTAGTCTTACTCAGAAGTATAGTGCTTAAAACTCTTAAAAGAAGAAGAAGAAGCAGTTGTGCTTGTTGTGCATCTGGTATTAACATGCACATTGTCAGCTCCCCATGGACTCTTTCTATTCTAATCTTTCCTCAGGATTCTAATCCCCTATTTAGTTATAAAGGAAAAAGCAAATATTAAAACATTAGGACCATACTTCCAAAATAATTTTCCATATGATTTTGATGTCCTCCTGCAATTACAGCAGTGTACATTCTTAGCCCCAAAACCTCAATATAAATATTACTCTATTCCCCACAGTGAGTAGGAAGAACTGTTGAATTCTTACAGTTAACTTAGATTAATTCCTAGCCAAATCATAGTACTAAATAAGTGTTAGGTTTTATATTAGTTGTAAATACTGGTTTATTTGTTGCTGATTTCTCTCTCCTATTACTTTGCTAGGGACTTACTCTGCACTTGATGGAATGAACATTGATGTGGAATAAAAGTCCCACAAATACTCTCTGAGCTTGGAGGAACTTTGTCTCCTGTTCTGTATCACAGATTTCCAGCTAATACTTCCTTTGCCTTGTATATTTTGTCTGATAAATGGAAAACATCTCAGTCACACAGGTCTTAGATGAGTTCATGATCTTCAGTCTCCTTTCTTAAAGAAAATTTCCACAGTTTACCATTTCTGTCTTAAAGCTTCATGTAACTTAAGCAATTACTTTGGGTCGAACACTGCCCTTTTCCTTTATATAAAGCTGATGATGTTTCTTGAAGGAGCAGTCCTGCAGTACTTCTGGAACCACGTTATTCAAATCCTTGGTGGGAAGAAGCAGGCCTGCCGAGCACTGAAGTATTAATGAATAATAAGGCTAAGTGTATTTCATTTCTTCCAAACTGCTGTGCTTTATTACTCACTCTGAGAAGTTCCGTCTACATATCCTTCTGAGACACACAATAGAAATGAGTTATTTTTACAGGTAAATCTATCCTAAAATATGTATTTCTTGACTTGTCTAATACTACAAAAATAGCTTTTCAACAAGGAACACACGTGCCAAAAATCACTTGCCAGTTACTGTGTTTGAAGCTAAACAATTCAACATTGAAAGTTATTAAATAATCAATAGTCTTTGCTAAGATAAGTGGCAATTCTAATAAACAGTTCATGTGAACAAAGTCATTTGATTCAAACATTTGTAGTAGAATTATTTAAGTAACTGTGCTGAAATCTCAAGAACATTTAACCTTCTTTCTGTTTCTGTTCTATCTTAGTGTTTGTTTCCAATAAAATAGCTTGTAACTCTAAACTTTGCCAAATTTAGTGGTGATGTATAAAGCAGTTCATGTTTTATATGGATATTCTGCATTTGAAAACAAACCCAAACATCCTGTAAGGCTGTTCAACTCTAGAATTTCACTTTTAGAAATGTAAGATAAACTTGCATCTAAACCATATTGACTCTTCCTTTGAGCAGTAACAATTTCTACATCTTACTGAATTCTGAGATTCTTTTTGAAGCCTCCCGAATTCTGGAAAACCTCTTTTCCACCTCCGTATAAATACAGTGATAGTGGTTGATGAGGTGCAAAAATAAGCCCAGCACACAAAATGCTCTGTGAACTCCAAATCTCCGGAGGGAGGTCTGTGATGGGTCTGTGGAGGGAATGTTTTTGTTGCGAGGATGCTTCACGGCGCCTGCTGCAGTGGAAATACTGAATGGACTCGAGGAGTGTGTGGGGACAGAATTGTGAGTCAAACCCAGCGGTAGTTATTAGGCAGATGGGTAAACTGCATTATCGCGGTGGATTGGAGCACATTTCCTGTAGCTTTGCAATGTAGCTAGGATTTTCCAGATATTAAGGTTATTACAGAACTAGAAACTCAAACTCAATTGACTTTACATCATTTATCTAATAGGCCCTGTGTTCTTCAGGATGACATCTGCTTTAACCAAGGTGAATATGAAAGGCATTCTTCTTTAAACCATCAAATAAAATTTAATTGCACTGACGCCTTCTTTTACGTGCACTTAAGAATCTGCTTGGGTAATACATTATTCAAACCCACGAGGCAAGGTGTGTGCTGTACCCCTGAGAAGCTGCCTTACACTGCAATTCCTGTCCACCGCGGTGGACAGTGTAATGGAATTGCTTCTTAATTACAGAGCTGTCCTTGATAACAGTGAGAAAAAATTGGATTGGACAGTATTGATTCCAAGCACTTCTGCTCCTCTTTGGGGACATTCCCAACCAGCAAAACATTCACTGACAGTCAGATAAAACAGCTTAAGTTCACCCCATGCTTAGTTTAATCAATAGGAGCCTATTTACATTGCAGAACGTTGGCCATGTTAATTTAGCCCTGGAAATATCATCATTATGTGCCTCTGAGGCTGAATAGAAAATGCATTTTTGTTAAATATGTACAAGTCTATCCAAGTCGCTTGAGTTTTCCCTCATTATCTTTTAAAAAGAGTTTAGGTCTCTCATAATATTAATTTGGACAAGTTTTATCCATCTTTCATTAGCTGCATAGTAATGATCCTCTCTTCGTAAACATTTCATTTGAAACACATTCATTTGCAGCAAGAGCTATGTGCCATCCCTCCTATATCAAAAGGAAAACTGAAAGCAGAGCCATCATGGGCTGCAGTTTAATTTGGAAGAACGTAGATGCAGAAGTTCACCTTCAGAATTTTTAGCACCGTAACTCACAGATTCTGTCCCCTAGATAATAAAGTAATAGTGTAACTTCTTCAAGAGAAGGTGGGATGAAGTGAGGTTGATGGATTTGCCTGCTTCAAGTCAAGTCGCGTGATCCAAAGTAAAGCTCAACAATGTATAGGACCGAAGTGCTTTGCACAGGTAGTCTATCAGTCTAATTATAAAAGGCTGTCATCCGTGTGATGTGCGTTCTCATAATCTGCAGCCAATGATTAAAATTCAGAACAAATAATAATGCAATTAAACAACAACAACAACAAAAGCCTCAAGCCAAACAGAAGCAGATAAAGATTCACATATAGGTACCTCCAATGTTCAAGTTGCCGTGTCCAGTTTTGCCTCTCAGGTTCTTTGTTTGCTCTCAGCATTTTCTCAGCTGTGAACTTTTTTCCTTGCTACAGTAAAACTGCGCTACAGAAACCGAAATGTTTTGAGATTGCATTTTTGGGATTTGAAATCCCTGATCATATTACTATTACTTTTATGTATTCTGTGGCAACAAGTCCATTAGCAAAACAAAGAGGGACTACAGTGGAAGTTGATGAAACGAACCTAGAATTTAGGCAGAATATGGAAGCAGATAATGCAGGGCTGCAACACAATTCAATTCCTTAGATGTGGGAAAAGCAGCGAGCTAATAATAATCTCAACTATAACCATAAAAATAACTGTAATCTCACAGTTTTCTTATGAGAAACAGGAAAAGCTGGAAGAATGATGGCTGTGGCTAGATCTCTGCTGAGCAGAGATGGTTGTATTTTACTGTTTCAGAGCAAAGTAGAGTTTGTGCTCCACGATGTTGCTGTAGGGACCGGTGGAGCTCCATGGACAGCCGGCATCGATCAGTGCAAGATGAAAGCAGGGGTTCCTTTGGCTGTACCACAGACTGTATAACAAGTATCAAGATGCAGTACAAGTCTGCATTTATAAGTCCTTCTTAAATAACTAAATAGAATGGCTTATATATACCATATATATATAAACCATATATATACACCATATATACCATATATATACTATATATAATGGTTTATATAAAGTTGTTTTCTTTAAAAAAAGAACTTCTGTTATAGTCTTCACCACTATCTCTTTTTTTTTCTAACCAACTCGAGCCTTTGTAGAGCAACTGGCCATGAGGTTTGTAGGTAATTTCAGAATACATACCAAAAATACATCTCGCGTACCAGTAAGAGCTGTTAAAGAAGGGATAATTGAGTGGTGCCATATTATACTCATCTTTCATTTTTTGACCATTTAATTTCATATTATGCATGAAATGAGAGTGAACCGATTTATTTCCATGTGTGATCCATTTCAGCTATTCTTTTCTTTTTTTCTTTCTTCTCTTTTCTTTTTTTTTTTTTTTTTTACTATGGAAATTAAATTAATGCTCCTTTTCAGCTCTGGTCTGCAAGCTCAGTGTTAAATCTGAGTTATACTACATCCAGTACTGTTGTATTTAAGAATTGCAATTACAGAAAAATGATGTAATTTAAATAGTGTGATTTTAAATTAGTTTTGTCTGGCCAAAGGACTTGCTTCTCCAGTAGCAAGATGCATAAATGAGAGAAAAATGCTGTATTTTAAACGTGCTTTATATCTAATTTTTGTGATGTAGTTTGGCACTGCAAGCATAAATGAACATTAACCAGAAATTTGGACTTTGAATGATATTGCATGCTTTAATTAGGCTTTTGGTTAAACGTGTGTACATTTCTTTTCCATTGGTCGTAGCAATTTTTTACCCTTTTAATTCTGCTGTTTAAAATGTAATGCTATGCTTCTCTTTAAAATCCTCACTTGTACTTACAATTTGATTTTTAATTTATTTAGTTTTAAATCTGGTAGTGAATACATGAGCAATCTAAAGTCTAATGATATTTTCAGGTGCCCTATGTTCTAGTCACAAATAAATACCCAAATTTCAGGATCCTAGATACTTTTCAAACATCTAGTATTTTGCTCTTGGGCAAGCACAGCTTTGAAAACCTACCCATTTCATTTCTGTCTGACAGTAAGCTGCTGTTTCCCTGAAATTTTGCTGCATCAGGGCGTGCAGAACATCCCTCCGTTTCTTGCTCTGGAAGTGTTCAAAGTTTAGTTACAGCTGCTTTGACAAGTTTTCTGCAGTGCTTCCTGGTACTATTAGAGATAAAATCCAAACGACAACTTTACGTATGTTCTAACTACTTCTTCTAAGCAAGTCATAGGGTTCTCATTTAGGCAGTTACCTTTTTTTTTTTTTTTTTTTTTAATATTTTAATTTTTTCTCTTGATCCTATTTTTCTATGTCCTCCAAAAGAAGAAAAAAATTGTGGATGGTAGAGAAGCAGCAGCTCTTTCTACTCTGTCTTAAAAATAAATACCGAACCTCTACAGCCAAGGGAGGAAGAAGTGTTCTCAGAAAATTGTTTACATAAAACACCGTAGTCAGAAAGTGATAAAGAATAACTATTTTTTTTTAGCAGCTGCAGAACATCAGAATATAGTCTTCAATTCCCTTACATGTTTTGTAATGCAGATTCCCTTTAAAGTAGCCTTGCCAATGTACCTTAAATATATTTTAGAATTATTTTACCATGAAATTAGTTTTTCTCCATCATTGGCTTAGTTGAATCCTTCTTTTTGATCTATGCTGGGACATTAGAAGTGAAGCCATGGCTGCACATACTATTTTAGTAGGCTCCTCTCAAAATGTGCTCTGCAGTAGACCATACCCCATGCGAGTGGAGGTTATTAGTGTAGCGTGGCTGCTGCGTAACCTCCTTCTCCAGCTCTCACCGACCAGCCTTACTTAATTCCCACTCTTTATACTTCTGCCACCAGAATGTATTTACGTATTTATTAACCTGGGGAAGAGCAGAAGAGAGAACTGCCATCTCAAGAAGAAGTGCAGAACGGCACAAGGCTCTTCAGGACGTCCTCTTGCCTTGCTAATGCCTGCCCAGCCCAATTCAAACTCCAGCCTCCAGACTTTCTTGCCCTAGTAAGCAACCTGCAAAATATTGCCTTCCTTTTAACCTTACGTGTTAGAAAACGGAGGGCGATTTTTGGTGTGTGGGTTAAATGAAGCACTTAGGGAAAATAAATTGTTCTGGAAAGACAATTTTGGCTTACTAATATTTTGGTATCCCTGCCCCATTAATGGATTTTTTCAATTTTCATTTGCAGGCAGTTCATTTTTTGTGTTATTATTTTATTTTTAAAGTGTTATAATAGCTGTAGGGCAAATTGTTTATTGTTTTTGATTTACACGGGCAGTTAGAGAACTTCTATAGTAAAAATCAAAAGGCACTTTGTTACTTTTATGAGGAAATTAAGGTTACATTGGAGCAGTTGAGCCTTATGTTAGGGGAAATTTTTTCATAAATCTTCATGGTATTTACTTGCCATTTTTTTCTTTGGATATTCAGTGATGCTTTTAGGTGCATTATTATTTTTTAACAGTAGTTTCTTGCCTATCACAAGCAAGAAGTCAGGCAAATCAATAGAAGATTTAGTAGCAAGATTTCAGAATTGAGAGCACCCCATTGCAGCTTTTACAACTTGTCTTCCTCTGACGTGAAACCCAAGTAACTTTTTATTTTTTGAGTAAGATCATTACGAGCGTAAGGCTGCTCTAATCTAGGGTTTGTGAGAACGAGGAACTTGGAGCATGAAGAGAATGTGGATAATGTCACAGCAGAATCTGATCCACAGGGGTAGGAGCCTTGTATTTGTTACATTCTCACATATGCCTGTCATTGCCTGTGTGAGTATAATCATTTAACATACATGAGGGCCATTTTTTCCCATGAGTAGTATTTTAAGAAGAGAAAAATATATTTATTTTTTTTTAACGAGTTTATATTAAATCTGTTGCAGTAGGTAACATCTGGGCAGCACATACAAAAATTATCGAGGCTCTGCAAGCACGCTGTGCTCTGCTTGTCTGCACTGCCACCCACCATAGCAGGCACAGGGACTACACACACTCAGCATCTGTTGGGAAGGATAACCTTGGTTCAGAAATGCACCAAAATTGGTTGTTTTAAGTGTTTGTAACTAAAGAAGATTATTTCTGTGAGCAGCTCTAGGCAGCAAGCTCGCCGTTAATGTCCAGGTATTGTGCTGGATGAAGAATGGAAAATGGGTTAGAGGGTGATGCTAACTTGTCTTTTATCTTCTCTGTTCTTGGAACAGGGATGTAAACTGACATTTAAAACAGGAGAGCCATTGTTGTTAATGTCTACGTGTTAATAAAAATGCCGTTAATGACAGACAGATACAGGCTTTAGACATCTTGTTTTCACCTGAGTCCAGCTTCAGCAGGATCTACTGGTTACCACTGCCCATGCTGTGAGTACAGGCACCTGCTGCAGAGCTGTTTTGCCAGGGTTCCAGCCAGAGACACTCACAAGGTGTCCCCACGGCTCCTCTCTGGGTGCTCACTTGCATTTCCTTACCAGGAAAGCGAGGCCATGTGCAGAAAACGAGACCTGTTGCATGATCCCAGTATCCCACTGGGTTGTCACCTGGCGTGTTGATTCAGGAATTAGGAGATGCAGAGAGCTCAGGTCAGAGATGTAATCCTGTTCCCTGAATTTGGCAGTCTACATTTTCACTGGGATTTAAAGATACATATATTTGCACCCTGCAGTTGCCTGACCCTTTAATACTTAAGGACAGCATCCACACTGCGTGACTTAATACTTCAATAATTTGTAAAATGGATTTCCATTTTAACACAGCCTGCTGGCGGCAATGCAGCCTGGGTTTTGTCCAACAACTGAAATGTGACGTGATGCATGAATGTAACATTTCTTAAAACGCTCATTGGTATTTTTAGAACATCTGCACTCGGAGTCCAGCAGCCGAACGGGTGCCAGCCAGTTGCTGTTTGTCAAGTGCTTCTTTCTAGCCACCTCTCCATGTTGCACATCTTCGTACCAGTGGTAGGCATGGGAGTGGCAAAAAATGACCATGTTTGGTGCCCAGTTTCTCAGACTGGGACTCTGCAAGTCAGTCTGCTCAAGGGGATGTGGAACATCGTGAAAACTCTTTTGCAGACATCAGTTGTCTGCTACCGTGAGCTGGCTTGCATGTTGGGGACCCTGACTGCTCTGCTGAAATCACGTAGTCTCCAGCTTGTGAACCCAGGAACAGCAAGTGTAAATTCATTTTGTTGGGGTTTGACTCGTGGTTTGGACAAATAAATCAATCCTGCACATAAATCAGCTCTCTGCTTCCTGAGTTAATTTTTCACTCAGTCCAAATGAATCATCTTTCCTAACCTGTTCAGGCCAGATTATTTTCGTTGCTGTTCTGCAGTTCTCTGCTTTCAGTTTACCATTTGCTCTGGCTGCTCTGCAGGGCTATCCCACCCAGCCCCAAGACAACTGGGCTTTTGGGTTTAGACCATTTTTTCCCATTTGTTCTGTGAAAAAACACGGCAGCAGGAGCTGCTCTGCTTCCTCTGGAAAACTCAGAGGTTTCAGAACTTTATTGCCCTTGCTTTTCCTTCCTCCTCTCCCCCTGTCCAAGGGGCAGCTGTGAGTGGTCGTATAAAAGCCCAGGAATGAATGGGCTCTTCCACTGCCTTACAGCAAACTGAAAAAGGGTGAAACAGGGTTATCTGTATGGGAGGAACAGTGACCGAGGGAGGGATGTATGCGGTGCCACAGTCCTGAGTTATTAACCCGGACCTACCATTATTCAAAGGGCAAGCTGGGCAGGATTTGAGATGCTTTAATCCTGCTCCGGGCAGTCTTGGGAGTTGTTTCTGCTTCGACAGCCCTGGTGCCTCACTCAGCAGGATGAATTTTGTTCCAGGAGCTGAGGGTCTGACGGTTTGCCTTCATGATGCCGAGGTCTCAGGCATGGCCCGAAGGCCAGCAGGATTACTATCTGTCTTCTCACTAATGTATTTTGTTTCTTGTACTACCTTCTTTGCTGCACCTTTCTGTGTGTTGCTGCTGATGTGTACTGCAGGCAGAGAGTTGGCTTAAACTGCTTAGAAGGAAAACAAAGCATCTGTGAATACTGGAAATACTTTCTGGGTACTCTTCTTACCTTCACTGGATAACATGAGTAAGAATAGTAAACTATTAGCATAGTTTTGATCCTGTCTGAACAAACCTACTGGGAGGGGAGAAGGGAAAACAAGATACCCTTGAGATCAGTATTGAATACAGGTACTGCCTTTCAGATGACTGAGGGCACCATGGATTTGGGTGATACTTTCATAGTTCAGAACACGTATACAGCACGCCATAACCTGGTTGTGAGGTTTTAGGAAGCACAGTGTTACAAGTCAAGTCTCCTGTGTGGAGATGGCAGAAAGTCTGACACTGGCGTGAGAGCCAGGCAGAGTTAGAGCTGTAAGAGTAGTGCATGAGTAATAAGTCAGCTGAGTAAACTTATGCGTGATACATGGCAGGCAGAATTCATAGTCATGTGCTGGGGGAGAGAGGGGGAATTATCCTGACTTTATATATGTAGCAGTGAGCACCAAACTGTTTATTTATTTCTTTATTTATAAGAACAATAAAGAGAAAGAAAGGTATGGAAGAGCTTCTGCACAAGTGATGATTAAATAAACCTGGACTCAACATCCATGAAGGAGATGGCTGAGCAGTGGATATAAGCAGGTCTGTAAATGCACAAACGGCATGGAAAAGGTGAGCAGTGAGTGTTCTTATACAGGGTCTCTGTCTCCTACGAGATCTCAGAGACGTGAAATGAAGCTAACAGATGGCAGGTTCGGAACAAAGGGAGATTCATGGTTTCTCATCAGGGATATTGTGCGTTGCAAACACTTGCATGGGGCCAGAAAACGAAGTGAATTTGAGGAAAGTGGAATAAAGCAATGTCATAAAACACAGGAAAATCTCTATCAAAGCACAGAGGCACATGCCTGTGACTCAGGATGTTGCTGGTCTCCATATAGCTGGGAGCATATCCCTGGAACGTGCCCCTGTTTTGCTCTTTTGCTGAAGACCCTGAGCTTAAGAGACCCTGTGGTCTGACCTAGCAAGAATGCTGCTCCATTTCTGTTGTGTGCTCTCCTTGCTGTGTGGGGAAGCTGGAGCTCACAAGAGATGTGCGTTTAGGTTCATTCAGTTGTAGCAGATATCTGAACAGATCTTTATAATACACCAGGCCATCAAGGATTCTTGGCCAGGGCCTTGTCGTCCCCTGCTTGTCTCCTGTTCATTACCAGAAATGAGTCTAAGCTTCCTTTTTTTTTTTTGTCCTCAGTAATGTGGTATAAAAGGTTGCAGAATACATTAGACTTGTATTTTTTATTTATTTTTTTATCGTCCATGAATTTTATGTTCTCAAAACTCTGTGCAGGTCTAAATAACATAGCTGCAGAAATGAGTAGTAATTGAAGGGGGATGGGGGCAGATGAGCTTTTTATCACATAACCTAATGAAAGGGGAAAAAAAACACACTGCAGGAATGAGGGAGGGAAAAAGTCTGCTGAGATCTGAAATAAGATGGAAAGTGATTAAAGCAGAGGAGGAAAGGGAAGTCTGATTAAAGATAAGGAATTCTGATGATGTGACCTTTCATGCCCGCTGCATCTTTGATGGCCAATGCAAAGTGAAGGGAAGGGTTGATTTAAAAGGGAAAACAATCTGAGGTTGGTTGGCACGCATCGGGAAAGGAGTTTAAAGAAAGGAGAATGCAACTTTGAATTGCGTGTTAGATGTGTGACACTGGTGTTGTGGTAGACCTGGTGCGTGTTCAGGGGAGGCAGAGCATGGTGCACACAAGCTGAAGTCAAAGGTGATGATTTCATGCAGTCATGGTGTCCCTATCACTTCTGTCCCCGTGCTCCTTTGGTTAATCTCCAGGACCTTGGTGAGTGCTGGCTGGGTGTTACCCTGACCGAATGGCAGAAACAGCCAGCACTGCAGGAGAACACCATGGCAGAGAGGTTGCTTGTAGGATGGACACCTCATGAACACAAAAACTGGTTTTGCTGTTGTGGAAATGACAAGTTCTGGTCTTGGCTGAGGTAGAGGCAGAGATGGGCAGCAGTCTATCGGGCTGTGGGGCTTCCTTTGGCAGTGGTTGCTATCTGTAGTATGATGTGTCTTATGGAAGGTTAACAAAGACACCAGTAATTTTGTGAACCCTTCCTGTTCCAGGTATGGCCAGGAGGGAAAGAGAAGCAGGGGAGTTTTGGGAGGCTCTCCTGGAATGGTTACTGCATGCTCCTCAATGGTCTTCAACACTTAATTTGGGGTTTAGTGTCTCTTCACTTATCTGTGGGAGCTTGGGGTGGGGCACCACTTATATTTCCTTCCCAGTGACCTTCTGGGGAAAATGGAATAAAACCAAAATCCCGTCCCACTTGCCCCCTCAACTCACAGTATGCCCCTTCTGGGACTGTATCTGCCTTGTGTGGCTGCAGGTGGTCTTTAAAAGAGTCTGCCTTGGTCCCTTCCTGGCACAACGGCCTCCTTTTGGCTTCTTCATCTTTCTGGGAATGATCCTGGGCTGACTCTGGTAACAGCAGTGGGGCAGGAGATAGGGGGATGTCTGGCAGCTTTCCTCTGCTGCTGCTGCTGCCTCTAAAATTATCTTCCTTGAGAGGTAAGTGCTGCCTTTCAGCCTTCAGTGGGCCAAGCAAGCTCATTTGCAGGGCTACGCAGAGGAGGACTGCCATCAATCCTTTGTTATCCCTTCAGGCTTTTCATTAATTAACACATTTTCAATTGTAAGTAGATGGCTCAAAAGCCTTTCTTGCGTACAAAGAAGTTTGGTTATCCCTGAACATCCCTAGCATTCTTATGAGTTATTGTCCTTTTTCTTACAACTCTGAAATTGATTATTGTAATACTAAATAATTTCTTATGTGTAGATTTTGCTCCTGCCTTAAAAAAAAAAGACTTATACCTCAGTGCTTCAATGCAGTATTATCCATTTCTGCATTCATTTATTCCAAAATCTTTCTCGGCTTGGGACAGTCCTAAAAAAAGGCCGTTTTTTCTCATCCCTACTCACAGAGAAAATGGAGATCCATGCCTGGGCTAAGCAAGCTGGCAGTGGGGAACTGCTGATGAGGATGAGATCCAAAAAGGTTAAGCAATGATAATTAGAACACTGCATGCCAATGTTTCTCTTATTCTCCTATTGAACCCAAACTAACAAGTTCAACTGGGATAGATGCAAGTAAATGTCTTGCCCGTTCTCTGACTTTCAACATTGACAGTGGAAAAAAATCAGGAAAGGCTGTGTTGGAACAAACCAGTAACATCTTTTTTTTCCAACAGCCAACATCTGGCAATGCTGCACAATAAGCATCTGTCATGGTTTACTCTGTGAGGCACTGCAGGGTTTTGTGCCTTTTTTTTTTTACCCCTTATCTGTTGTAGTTCCAAATTCCCATCATCTTACATAAGAATCTAATATCTTTATAAGCATCTAATCTTACTCCAAATCCCTCTAATCTTTTTGGATAACAGATACAAGAATGTGCTTATAGTTTCCATATGTATATATATGGAAAGACGTCCATGGTTAACTACGCATCATTTAGAAATTAAATAAATATATAAAATTATTAATTTATTAAAATAGAAATATCTTAAAATTAAAAGATCTTTATTGAATTTAAATATATTGCTTTTCTTTTTCAGTTTTGTTGTTTACTCCATTGCTTTTCTGAAATTATAAACAGAAGACAGTCAATGTCTTAGCTCAATGTCTTAGAGTACGAAATAAAATAATTTCGTACTCTTCTTTCTTTACTTCTGTCCTTCCTAATCTCTTACACTTATGATCTTTATAATGTACCTTAAATACCTCTGTTTTTTCATTGTGCATTTAATTTTTTATTTTTTTTAAATACCTCTGGTTTTAATTGCCTGCTTTTAAATTTTGCATACTGCCTGCTACAGTTTTTTTTATTTTTGAGATACATGACAAGAAGTAGCAATTGTTTATTCCATATTAACCTGTATTATCACATAATAAAACTGGGCAGAGAATTACGTTTTTTTTTATTCATTAAAGGGCTGAAGAGTATGACCAAATTCTTGGTAAATATATTGTAGTAAGCAGACAGAAGCTGCATGCTGTGATGCACAAAAGCTCGTGCAAAAAGTGAGCAACAAACTAGTTTTGTGCTTTTAAAGTTAGAGTTGTGTTCTGCTAGAAGTGTGTTCAAGGAAAATTCCAATCAAAAGAGGTTCTTCACCAATTTTAGGTTCTTCGTTCGGATTTTGAAAAACTAATTGTTTGGAGAACTGTTTTCAAGATGAGCTGGAAACTCCAGCCAGGTTCTGTAGCAAAAAGAGTGCTACAAACTCTTCCAAAAATCACAATCAATTTAATAAATCTAGTGCTTTGAGGGGTGGGAATCTTACCTCACCTACTAGATAATCTTTTCCAGTAACAGACTGGTCTTGCCTGATGTCTTGAAAATGCTTTTATTTTTTAATTTGCAAATAGTACTGCTGATCGGGAACAACTGTTGCTAGTCTCATAAGCAATCCCAGGGATTTTAGCCCTTATGACACTAATCTAGCATTGCACACACCTTTTTCTATCTTAATTACAAACCTGATTGTGCACTGCCTCTCATTCTAGGAAAACAAGCTTATTGTTCATATTGCTCATGTGCCTGCATCTTGTTGTGCCTGGAAGTACGGTATGTAACCCCCCTTGTTGGCTATGGCCATGACCCCTGCTGACTGCACCAAGCCAGAGTTGGGAAGGATTGCAACTTCGTAAGAAAGATAGTGGCAAGTCGCTGTTTCTAAGAGAACAGAACCCTTAAATTAGACCTTAAGCGCAAGAAATCAGAGGAAAATACACTGCGATCAGCATTTCCAATGCTTTTCCTCTCACTTCTCTACAAAGTGATGATAGAAGTCCAAGATTACTTTTACTAGTCTCATTAAAAGTCAGCAGATCCTTTTTAGCATAGGAAATTGTAAAAACACCTGGTAAATTATATACTGAAAAAGGTTAATTATTAGCTTTTTCTAATTATAATCACGTGCCTTTATATTTACCGATGAACAGTGCTATGTGGGAGCCTAGATACTGTTATTGAATTTAAAACTCCTAATTTAATTCCATCTTGTTTTCTCTTTGATCTGATTATTCTGAATGGCAAATCTATCATCCGCGTGAACACTGGGAACATTGACTTTTATTTGGGATGTATTCAATTTTAACAGGTAAGAACCTTGCTTGTATTACTTCTGCAGCATAATTTTCACCTATGCCCTACTTAGAGCAGATGACAGTGTTTTCATCTTGCGCTATGGAAGATGCTTTTAATTAGTTCAGTGTAGTCGGCTATGAATCATTTGCTGTCCTTGAGTGCCAGAATTGATGACTGTCATTATGATACTCTGAAGAAGTGTGAAAGAATCCAGTTAATGAAATAGCCATTTGGGCATACTTATCACTTCCATTTATATTTTTGTTTCAGGAGCAGCAGTAAAAAAGTTGGTGGTTCACATTTAGGTTCATATTTAGATAGATGACTTTTGTTATCTATAGTTTGTATAGGTGCACATGCAGACAGTCAGATATGAAAAAAATATGAAAAAAAAGTTATGTAATAAACTTATATAATTGTTTAAAGAAAGTACTGATCAGTGCATGGCACATGGGACAGTGTTTTTGTGATGTATGGGGAGGTCGTCAATAGCTGCTGACTGGTAACAGCTTGAACTGGCAGTATGGTGACTCTTTGACACTTACCCAGGTGTTTTCTTTCCTCGGCTCATTTCCATGGTTCTTTCTTGAATGTAGTTTGTTCAGAAGTGAATCTTCACCTGTTTAAAAATGCTCATCACAGTATCCACACATTAGGGAATCAAGAGGTGGTGTGAGCTCCTAAAAAGCCATAGGATTTCAACTCTAGAGGGAGAAAACTCATGTTTGTGTCACAATTCTGACTCATGTTTTAAAACTCTCCTTTGCGTCTAGTCATCTGAGAATTGTAAAATACTACATTGTCAAGGCTATCAGTAGTTACATGAGGACAGTATGGAGCCTGAAGGAAAAAAACATTTCTCTTCTTGTACAGAACAGGTGATGCATGGAACAGAGTAAAGAAGCTGTAAGGCACAAGGCCCACAAGGCAGAAGTAAATACTCACTCAACCTGACTGCCGAATGCTTGTTGGTTGTTAAATGTTTACATAATTGTAGCATGTTTATATCTGCTGAATTTAAAGAGGAGGAAAAAATATGACTGATGTTTGTGCTCATCTGGGTTTTCTCAAAGGAGATAAAAATTAGGATGGCTAAAAGGAGCAGGAAAAGTGGGAGCTCTAAATCTCGTAGTAATGAGCAAACTCATTGGTTGGATGGGGCTTTGGGCAACATGGTCTAGTAGAAAGTATCCTTGCCTATAGCAGGAGGATTTTAGTGATGGGGCTCAGTAGGTCAAGTCGATGGTTGTGCTTGATCATCTCGAAGGTCTTTTCCAAGCTAGATGATCCTGTGATTCTAACTAGACGGTCTTTAAGGGCCCTTCTAACCCAAGCCATTCTAGGATTCTGTGCAATCGATGCATGGTCAACAAGCTGCATAACACCTGCCTTCAGTCAAAACAACTGGTTATATTTGCATCTAAAAATGTTTGGGAGAAATTATAAAGAAATAAGCAAGAATCTAGTATAGAGAGACCTTAAAGTCTAATTGATTAAAGAAATGGCTAACGTACTTAAAGAATAATCAGTCTTTGTATGCAAGTATGTTGTTTAATACTCTCATATGTATAAACTGTTCTTGGTTCATTACCCTTGGCTTATGTATTTGGTTTATGTGTCAATGGCTTGGCAGCAGGGGGTCTGCAGGGGTGGCCTCTGTGAGTAGAGCCCAGCAGCTGCCCCATCTCAGATCAGAGCCAGCTCCATCAGGCTCCAAAAGGGAATCGCCACTGGCCAGAGCTGAGCCAGCAATGTTAGTTGTGCCTCTGGGAAAGCTGCTTTAAGAAAGGGGGAAAAAAAAACAACAAACTGCTGTACAGCAGCAGCTGGGAGAGAAGGGTGAGGAAATGTGAGGGAGACAGCCCTGCAGCCCCCAGGTGAGTGCAGCAGGAGGGCAGGAGGTGCTCCAGGCAGGCAGCAGCAGTTCCCCTGTGGCCTGTGGAGAGGCCCCTGGTGGAGCAGGCTGTCCCCCTGCAGCCCATGGGTCCCACATGGAGCAGATCTCCACGCTGCAGCCCCCCCATGGGTGGAGGAGCCCCCGGTGGAGCAGGTGGATGTGGCCTGGAGGAGGCTGCGGCCCATGGAGAGCCCCCGCAGGAGCAGGCCCGGAGCTGCAGCCCGTGGAGAGGAGCCCATGCAGGAGCAGGGGTCTGGGGGGAGCTGCCGCCCACCCGTGGGGGACCTGTGCTGGAGCAGTTTGCTCCGGGGGGATGGAGCTGTGTGGGAGCAGTGCTTGGAGAGCTGCTGCCTGTGGGCAGCCCCCGCACGCTCAGTTCAGGAAGGACGGCATCACATCGGAGGGACACCACGGGGAGCAGGGGCAGAGAGAGGGACCGTGAAGGAGCGGCAGAGACAAAGCCTCAGGGACTGACTGCAGCCCCCGTTCCCTGTTCCTCTGCACTGCCTGGGGGGAGGAGGTAGGAGAAGATGGTTGGGGAAAAGGTGTTTTTAATTCACTTTTAGTTTCTCTAGGCTGCTAGTGATAGGCAATAAATTACATTAATCTCCCTATGCTGAGTCTGTTCTGCCCATGACGATAATTGTTGAGTGATCTCCCTGTCCTTATCTCAACCCTTGAGCCCTTTCCATTGTATTTTCTCCACCTTTCTGTGGGAGAGTGATTATGGTAGAGTTCAGCTGCCCAGCAAGGTAAAACCACCACATACCCAAAGATGTGTGCAAAATTTTCTGAAGTATTAAGCAAATGCTTAGGAGAGGAAGGCAATTTGGGCTGAGTAGCTACTAGTAGTTGGAGAGGAGAATACCAAGAATACACGGATATAAAACAACACGGCCACATTCTGGGGTGAAATTCTTGACAGTTGTTTAAGAAACTATCAAGGACAATGGAATTTAAAGATAAATAATTAAATAGCAGGGTAATACTCACATAGTTTGGAAGGGCAGTTAGTAGCCAAGGTATTTGAAGATGTCTCAGTTCAACATGCAAGAAAATCTGTGCGAATCTGCTCAACAGCAGTGCCTTAGCTTTCATTTGTCTTCTTAAACAAGCCAATGCAATTCTTGCAAGCCTCTTCCACCATTGTTTTGTAACGTGATAGATTTGAGTGCACTTGTGTGAAAGGTTTGAGACTTGCTCCTTTTCAATACGGTAGACAAAATACAGTGGTTAGATTTATTGTAACTAAATATAGTAGGCCCTGTGCAGGCTTGTGCTCCCTGCTGTGTACCATGCAATACTCACAAGAGTAGAGCTTTAGGAGACTGGTATGTTGTAGTCTCTCAGGTACCCCTGTCAAATTGTAGATAGCTTTTTTTGTAGTTTTAGGTAACTGGATGGAAGTAACTTGGTGACCGTTTGGGGAACTACAAAATCTTCTTCACAGATAGAATTGCCGATCTATTTTTATACACAATTGTGTTAGCCCTGACATTTCTGGATATAAACTATAAGTAGTAGCACGCTGAGCAAACACTGGGGTGTACCCAGTCTTCTTAAGACAGTCAGCAATACCGAAAGATGAGGTCAGTTCTCTCAACAACTGAAAACTTACCTTCTGTCTCATAATAAATATATATTTTTTGATCCTCTTGTTGAAGTACTTGGTTATCAGTTGTGTCAGAAGTTTTGCCTTTTCCTGCAATTCTGATAGTGCCAATGGTAAGGGTAGACCTGCTCATTTAAGAGTTTCCCCAGTCTACACTTTTATTTTCCAGCTAGAGTACTTAAACTTATGGGTTTCAGCATTACAGCTTTTGAACTTTAGATATTTGGCCCTCAAGACAGAATTTACTATCTGGAGTTGCATGCCTTCATCCTATATGTCAGGAATAGGAATTATGTGCTTTGGAATGGTTTTCATGAAAGGCAGCATTCAAATAATAACTGAAGCCAAAGAAAGCACATCTCTTCAGCTGGACCACTTTTGTTCTGGTGCAGACAGAATAGGAAGAGACAGTTGTGGTTACAGAGTGAGCGTTCAGTACAGAACACGGCTTGGAAGCCCAGTGTTTGGATGTTGACCAAGAAGAAGGGTGTTTTCAGGACTGTTCATGCAGATACCCCTGGCCATATCCCTGGCCTGAGAGTCAGGTCTGGAATTTCAATTTCTTTGCAGTATCTTTGTGCTGTATACGTACTGTCCTTACTATCTCTGAATTCTCTATACTCCAGTAGGATGCAACCTGTGAGTCTGGCCTTTACTGAAAACTCAGTGTATACCACAAGGTGGGTGCCAGGGTACAGCAGAACACACTTTGTCCCTCACCTGAGTTTATCTCCGTCTTGCAGGAAGTAGGTACAAGCTGGAGTAAATCTGGGAATATCCATCCAGCACCTGAAGATTGGGAGGACATGGTCATTCTTGGTGATCATGCCATCCAGAAAACATCCAGATGGCCATCCATGCCGTCCAGATCTTACGTGAGCATCACCAAAGGAGCATGCTTGGCTGATGTCAACTGGTTGGCATTGCTCCGTTGCCATTTCAGTGACTGAAATTGGTACTGAAACAAAATCACTCCATGACAATGAGCATGGAAAGTCCATAGGAAGTTTTCTGCTTCTCTGCATGCTTTCACTGATAACAGTTCCCAGTGATTTGATCAGTCCAGCAGAGATGCATAATTATGCTGCCACGTGGTGGATCTGTTAGCTGATTCAGCACTTTATTACCTAAGACTTAATCATCTCTTATCAGTTTGTGCAGGCTAGCACAATAATACTTTTATCTGTGTTAGGAGAACAGGGGTTTGTCTACACAGGGTCATTCAGGAAAACTAATCCAAATTGATTTTTAAAGTAGATTAATTAAATTAGGTTCCATCTCTTCGAATTTACTAAATGGCCAAATTTAAGTTAGTTAAATTAGATCAAATCCTTGTTTAACCTTTCTGCTTCAGAATTGCATTGCCTTTAATTTGATTTATTTTAATTCAGTTAAAAAAATGAGACAAACCTAACTGTGCTCAGTTATATTCCAAATCAGAGAGTTTGATCTCATTTAACTAAAGAACTTTCTAGCCAAATGCTTGGTTAATTGGGATTCAAGTTTGAGTGTCCTGAGTGAACAAATATCTAGAAAGAAGGTACTGAGCATGTGATTTATTCATCTTTTTCTTAATAGTAAAACAAATAAGGTCTGCTGGAATTAACATATTGCTTTCTGTGGCTGAAAGTCTTGTTTGTACCCTCAGTAAGACTTTCATGCATGAATTTAAAGATGAAAGAGAGTGCTAGTATTTGACAACAAAAGAATTAATTTTATCTGCTGATAAAAATCATATTATTAATTCACTGTAATTTGGAATTCTATATGCGAAGGACCTGATTATAGAGCTGTTAGAGCTTGCCCAGTGCTAATAGCCGAGACTTACCCAGATGTACCTTGCTCCTGAATACGTTACCGTGAGTATCAGTGTGATACATAAGCTCTATGTAGTATATTGTTTAACCTTCCTATGCTTTTAATGTAAAAGATAATGATGTGTGTCACGAGCAGATTATACAGCAGTTGGTAGCAATACGTATGTGACAATTCTCTCATTCGCAGTGCCGTGTGCCTCCGGCACTCTCTTAATGGCCAGTGAAGCTGGGCCTGACCTTGGCAGGGGCGTGCAGTGCAGGAGGGGTAAATATTTAGGTAGAATCACCAGAGTGAAGTGAGGTCTCTGATCTGGACTGGTAAGTAAGGAATTAGTCAGACTAACATTGTCTCCGCCAGTTCTTGCCTGATTTATATAGCAGCCCTCCGTGGCACATTGCTTATTTATCACTGATAAACTGTTCTTGCGCAAAACTTTCTTTTTTATATATATTCAGTCTCTCACTGCTGTGGGCTTTTGATAACATTATGATTTATATTTACCCACGTTTTTTCCTGACTGTGGTTGAATAACAATAAAATCCTTGTTGATTTTGGGTGGTCAGACGAAAACTTAGAGCTACAACCAATATATTAATCAGTGCCACCTATCAGAATGCTATGGGTCAAAGCAAAAATTGATATGAAAGTTATTTTATTTTGTTATCGTAGTAAATGGCATAAAATATTTCTAGGTTTTCTTATCGCTGGTAATGCATTAATGTTGGCTTATCCTCCTTCGTAGTCTGCTGCTAATCGGTAAATTATTTTGATTTTTTTTTTTTTTTTTTGCAAGGATCGTATATTCTAGAATCAATTTAATTTTTGTGGAAGAGTGAACCTGCATGTTTTTTGGATTAAATTACTGTGTTTCTTCAAATGTCTGGTTTTGTTTGGCTGGAAAACTGCTTTCGAAACTGATAGAAGGTTTCAGAGTATTATTTTACCACTACATAATGACAAAAGCAATTTACATTTAGAGATGATTTTTGGCATAGAAAGTCAATAGTACTGGTAAATTGTATCTAGTCTTCTTACCTGAACAAAGAGGTTGCCTGTAGAATCAAAAAATAAATAAAAAAAAAATGGAAACAAAGCGGGCATGGTATGCAGCACTGTAAGTCTGTTGTTATCCCAGAGAAGCACATCATAGTCCACAGAACCAAGATGACAATGAATTCATTGCAGTGTCTGGTCCCTTAATGATGTGCAATGCTGCCAGAGTAACCTCAGCCACCAGTGGCAGTAGGTCTGCAGAAAAGAGTGAAAAACTCTGGAGATGCTTGTTTGAAAATTATTCTGTATTTTTCCAAGATAAACACATTGGATGGCCTGTTTCACGCAGTAGTCTTCCTCTCCCTCCTGAAATTCATAGGATACGTAGGAGGAGAAGTGTGAGGAGAGATGTGAAGAGATGTGTGTGGAGAAAAGACAGGAGAAACGGAAGAGAGGCACCCATTTAGGAGGAAGGAACCCCCTGAAGGAAACTGCAGCCCGTGGAAGACCCATACTGAAGCAGGTAGACCCCTGAAGGGATTGTGGCCCTTTTAGGGCCAGATACACCCACAAAGGGATTGACTCCCAGGGAAGACCCACACCAAGGGAGGCACACTTCCAAAGGGAGTGCAGCATGCAGAAAACCCTGATGCATGGACACCCCCAAGGCGAGTGCTAGAGTGTGGGCACTCCTGAAGGGACCGTGGCCCATGGAGGGACCCACACTCAAGCAGAGGAGCGGGAAGAAGCAGGGGAGAAAAACAAAAGCACAATTCCCTGAATCAAGACTGTTTTACCCGTGACATCCAATTAGACTTACTGTCAGTGACAAGTTCCAAAAGTGTTTTCTAAATACTCTTTTTGGTCAGTGAAGCTAAGAAATTGAAATTCTGCGGAAAATTCAAAACCTGTAAATTCTAAATTAAGAATTAGTATGAGAGTTTTCTATCAGGGGAGGATACTTCACATTTTATTTGGGAAGCTGTATATTTATCCCTTCCAAAATAAGAATGACCACTAGCCATCTTGATGCAGCAATGTGACTGTGCTGCAGCAAGCAAGAATTAAATTGGAAGCAGTCATTAAAAATGGAAAGAGTTCCTACTTGTGCTAACAGCTATCACCTATTATTGCAGGCACAGCTGGATTGATCACTATATATTTTTTCATATCAATAAAATAATACTTCGTTCTCACCCCATTTTAAAAAAAATACATATTTTCTATTAACCAAATCAGTAGATAATCTTGATTTGTAAAATTCTTGCATTCAGAAGGTTTCTTCTAATGAGTTTATTCCTGTAAAGTTTCCTTAAGGAAAACGATTTGGGCTGACATATTTGGATTTTTTTTTGTTTGTTTGTTATCGTTAGTTTTTGTTTTATCTATAGGCTTTTCACAGTGGTTTTCTTCTGCAGTTTGTTAAACACGTATCTTTCCTCTGTCTCTCCTTCTGTCTGCTGCTGGTGATAGTGTTCTATTCTGCTTTCATTAAATATTGCCCTGTTTTTCCTTTAATTATGGGAGGTGTTTCTGTTTTGTCAAAGATAAATTTGCCAGCTCTGTTTGTGTTGGTGTTGAGAGAAACACTACTACTTCATGTCTTGTGGTTAATTTATCTCTTAGTTTTAATGCTAATCGGTTAAGACATGATTAACAGTGTTCCTTGGTCCTCATTTTTTTTCTGTCCAGAGCCTATTTTGACACTTGAATTAATGCTTTCCTACTTGCTGTATATTTACCCAGAGCTTAAGTTTGATATTTTTCTGTACTCTTTTTCCATGCTCTGTTCTTCAAAAATTATTTTCAATAATTTCAGCTTGAAAATGTTCACAGAAACTTCTTAGGGAGATGGGGTAGTTAATTAAGAAAGCATTCTTGAAATTTCTAAAATTAATGACAAAAGACTTTAAAAACGGTTTTGGAAGCCTTTTAGAGCAAAGCTTTTTATCAGATTTTCTTTAATTGTACAGTACATTGCTGCAGAAGTACTGGTAAAGGTGTCTCGGGTTTCAGGGCTAATTTACTGAGCCAACATCTTAGACCTTTTTCAAAAAATGAAACAAGTCAGAGCCAGCTTAATATTATAGCACTGAAATAGAATTATGCAGTGTTCGAAGCATGCCTTTTGTGCCAGCCAGAGTTTCTTGCCTGTATTTCATTACCTCATGCTTGCCAGTTCTTGCTGTCTAGAAACTGTATAACAGAGTTTTTAACAAAGCATGTCTGCTAACAAAAAGGTTCTCATATCCCATGAAAATTACAGGATTCATTTCAATCCTTCAGGACTTCTACTTTTAGACTTTTGAACATGCTGCAGATGTTTCTTATGATACTGTGCTGGCCTTCTCATACCAGGCAACTGCCCCTTCTGTATTCCTGCTGGTGCAAATTTTTCAGGTAGCTTATGCAGTATCATCTCTTCTTTTGTCTGTTGTATCAGTTAGCTACTAAACACCAACCCATAGAGTCACAGACTGGTTTAGGTTGGAAGGGACTTTAAAGATCACCCAATTCCAACCCCCTGCCATGCATGGGGACACCTCCCACCAGACCAGGTTGCCCACAGCCCCATCCAGCCTGGCCTTGAGCACCTCCAGCATTGGGGAATTTCCTTTATTTCATTTGCTAGATGGAGGAGGGTCAGCCCCCTCATCCCTCTGCCATCCCAGAGCAGTTAATGAGTGGTGTTCCTCCCCACATGGAGGAGCCCATGGAGATCTTCTCACATTTCTCCAAGTTGCATATTTTTTCCAAGCATGTTTGTGAGTGTACACTGGTACAAAATGTAAGCTTCGGGGGATGGAGATTGTTCAGACTGAAGTACGTGCGTTGATTTCTGTAAGTGAGGGAGCCTGGAAGAGTTCAACTCCAACTGAAAAGAGAAGCTGTTGATTAACTGCTCAAGAGATGACACCTAATCTAACACGGCAACATTTGCATATCTGAGGAAGTGAGAGGAGGGTTATTTTCAAGGAGTGGCAAAACTGTCTCCTGAATAAATTAAAAGTAATTTAATTATGGTCGTCTGGGTAGTGGGGCAGGTGGGGGAGAATTAATAAACGCATTTCAAGGAAGGAAACTTAGTTCTGTCTGGACCCCAAGGAGACTGCAAAGAGGAAGTTATCGTCCTCTGAAGTCATCAAAGTGCATGCCACTAGCAGGGGGCTCTCTGCAAAAAAGGTAGGGTTATCTCTGTTAGGCTAGGGCATGCAGAAAGTCTCAGGGTGTATCAAAATCACCTGGCTAGAAGAGAAAGCTTTCAGGTTTGTTCTTGGTGTAGATGGGCTAACTGCACTTTTTCTTTGAGTTCCTCACCTTCTTACAGACACTTGTAGCTGTGGTGACTATTTTGGTTATGCTAAATTAATACTTGGGGTTTACCTTAGCTTATTTTGAATGAAGAGTGATTTCAACAGAACTAGCTGAAACAAAACAAAACAAAAAACAAACAAACAAACAAACAAGTTTCTTAATCAAAATGAACAGAAAATTGACACTATGGCAGGAGCTACACTTATCCATCTTATTCTTAGGAGCTGGTGAAAAAGATTCCACCTTCATAGAAGGCTTGTGTATGGGGTTGCTCTGATTTGCAGAAATGCTTTCCAGTTACAAATAATAAGAGCTACTGACAGTGTGCTTTCACCTCCCCACACCCTCCTCCAGTGGAAAAGGTATGTTTAAACAGATTCTGGGTGAAAAGATTGATATTCTAGAGAGCAAACCTCCAAAATATGTGTCTGAATATATGAGGTAGCTCTGGGCTCACCTACCCAGTCCTTCCCAAAGTGAATATGTCCTCAGATGACACTGAGCAAGTCTTCAACCAGGGCTGCTGTGGAATTAAGAACAGTGCAACTGCAAAGAGATAGAACTTGTTGACTTCATTGCTGTTGGTGTTTGGTGGTTTGTTTTTCCCTACATTTCCAAGGCCTCATTCCTTTGGACCCAAATCACAATGTCTAACCAGCGTAAGGATGTATTAGCTTGGGTCAGGGCTGCCTTGAGCATGTGCATCCTGTAATGCATTACTTGATGTAGATGTGCCTTCAGCAGTTTTAGAGAAGTTGGACTCAAATTCCAGAAATATAGCTATTTTTTCAACAAGTTGCAAAATTTAATCAGCAAATTAAAAATAAATTGTAATAACACTATCCATCTTTTCACAAATATGGTTATTGACAGCAATCTTTCTATTTTGGGTTTGGGCTTAAATCTCAGGCTCATCTGCTCATCTTTCTGAATCATCACACTAAGCTATTAAAGTAATTTTTTATGTCAAGATTAAGCTTACTTTAGAGAATCTTGTAAAATTCTTCTGTAAGATTTATAATACCACGTACAATTTTTCTCTTGCACTGTCCTTGTTAGAGACAAGGTGCTTGAGTAAATGGACCCTGGAATTTCATGTTTCAGCAGCAAGTAACATGACAACAGTCAAACAACAAGTAAACAAGTGAGGAGATATTTCAAAATGATGCAAATACGGATGTACCATTTACAAACATGCTGAAGCTACCATATTTCAAGCCTGAAGAAGTTTTCTCAAAGGCTGAAGGTAATGCTCAAGTCAATTCTTGGTCATTTTGTTCTGCGCATGAACAGTATTATATAAGCAGCCTTATATAGATAAGCAGATATATGCAGGTTTTTGATGAGCTGTGCCATCAAGAATGACAACAGTCTCATTCTGCCTTGTGTTGACAGCAAAAGTCCCCAAATAAACTTATAAGGACTCGGAGTATCTTTTCATTTTCTGATTATTCCATCATGGTATGCTGGCAAAGCCAAGAACTGGATGCAGCTCCTGTTATATTATGTGACTATGAGCCAAGGGCTTTCAGCTTGCTATCAGCGTAATTTGAGTTAAATCCTCTCCTTTCCCCTTTCTTTTGGAAAGGAGATTATATTAAATGAGATTGTTTTTTCAGTTGTGAAGGTCTGAATAACAGAGGAAGAATAGGAAGTGGTTGTTAGTACTTATTAGCATGTGCTTTTTTTTCTTTTCATCATGATTAAAATAACCCTCTCTAATTACTGCTCTATTTGACACTGTAAAAGGGCCGTGCTTTTTTTTTTTTTTAAATTTATTTATTCTTGTTAACAATTTAGCATGCATACTATGGTTCTAGACATCCTTTTACAATAATAAAAAAAAAAAAAAAGAAAAGAAAGTAATTACACGGATGTTTTAGATTTCTTTTACAGGATATACTCGGTGTATACACATACTACTTGCCACACCATGGTGATTTACTGTGTGGTGAGGAGCTGAATGCTGAAAGCAGAGATATCATCATGAGCATCACGAACTTGTGGTTAAGACAACTGGCAGGAGAGCTCAGGCACTGTAGGGAGGGCAGGGATGTCCACTGAACTCCTGATGGTAAAGGTTAGTGGTCAGTATCCCAATTTCCTCCAAACGAAGGGTAAAAGTAACATGTCAGGTAACGGTGCCTGAACTTGATGCAATCAAAGATCTCTTGTCCTGTGCACGTTTTGCTGACTCCTATTCCCAGCCGCTCCAGGGATGAAGGATGTCTCTTTCTGAAGCCAGTGTAGGTACAGTTCTTTCGGGTATTGGCATTTAGATAAGCTGTGTTCTTCTGTGTCATGTTATTTTCCACTTTGTTCTCCTCAAGCAGTAACACAGGAAAAGAGGACTTTGGTATGTATGTTCTGTGGTTTAATTGGATGATGACACATTTGAGAGGTGTCTAGCACACTGAAGCAAAAATCTTCTCCCGACCTTGTTACTGGAGCTGACCGAAGCTGTTGGAGAACCTGGAGAAATAACTTATGATACATTCCAATTTAATGTTTACTTCTAAACACCTTCTGGTTTCCACACAATTTCCAAACTGAACCTTCCCGATATTGACAAGTAATATTTTAATGGATAGATTGATTGGACTGGCACAATGAATTAGCCATCAGCTTGACAACCATATAGCATTATGTTGTGTATCTGTTTACTCAGCAGTGGGTGAAATGCAAGAGTCTATTGAAAATCAGATTTCCATGCTGCTTTGTCAAAGCAAATTTAATCACAGCTAGAACATGTGGCATCCATCATTTCCACTTCAGAAGACATCAACAGGCACAGATCAGCAACAACAAGCACTGCTGCCACCGCTGTCTTTGACTCACATGGAAAATTAAATTTACCCATAGATTTTTGATAAATGAGGCAGTCTCACTCATCAAACATGATTACTTAAGTGTTCTCTGTTAAAATAATCCCAAATAGCTTTGTATCTAGAAGCAAGGTCTTACTCCATTTGGCTTTGAGTCATTCCTCCTGATGTGGGGTAGGCTTTTGAATATCGCCTTAGCAGACTAGGCACTGCTTTCTCTTTGTTTTCCTTAGAAATCCCAGGTCTACAAGGCTGCCTATTTCTCCCTGTGTTTTATTCACCAGCTCAGCTATGTACTGTAATTTATTCTATATTTTTCTCTGATATTTCAAATTAATACGTCTTTCTACTCTCATGGAGATATCACGATGGGTAGCACACTGGCAACATATTGTAAGAAATTTTAAGGTAACTTAAGGAGTGAAACAATACAGAGAACATGGAAAAATGAGACCAACTGCTTTGCTCATGCCTCGAGTATGGTAGAGAGTATTTGAAGTATTCAGATTTAGATAAAATATTGAAAAACGTAAGTATTAGTTCTGCATGTTTTACCTTTAAAAAGTTTAATCTCCTTTAATTTATCATAGGCAGCTACGGATTAGCAGCTAATTAATATCTTTATTCAGGGATCATTTTTTCCCCTTCTACTTTCATTTAGAATGGCCAAGCATGTGTTTTGTAACACCATTGTCTATTGCTATTATTCTTGTTAAATTTTAATCAGATGTGTTAATGCCTCCATAACTGAGTCCAAAGCCTTTTTCTTCTGGACATGAAGATAACTACAATTTTTCTACTTCCTGCTAATTGAGCTATGATTCTTTAAAATTGTCTCTTGTCTTATGCTGTCTCTTGTAATGTCTTAAAAAATTATGTCATTAATTGAGAGGAATTGGTAGTCACTAACACATCTTCAGAAAATTGTTTCACATTTACAGTTTTGAGTTACAGTTCTGCTCCAGAGCTACCTTGCTTGCAGACTATGAGAGTTCAAATAAGAATGCTTCTGTGTTGCTATGCTTCCTCAAGCATCAATATTCAGTTGTTTATAAATTATTTTTGTATGTACAATACAATCCCTAAATTGCTTTCCTTTACAGTGGTATCTGGTATCTTTTTTTTTTTTTTTGAGTCAAATGTCTATTTTTTTCCTGTTTCTTTGAGATAAGCTCTTTCCTTTACATCTCCACCAGTAAAAAAAAATAAATCTCTAGTGACGTAGTGATAACTTGAAGATGCTGATTAGATTGTAAACTTTTTTTCAAAACATCTTAATTAAATAATATGGCCATATTTATTTCATGCATTTTAGAAGTCTGGACTCAACAGGCTAGGCTGAACTAATTGGCTAATTCACCCGCGTTGATTCACTTAGTTTTAGTCAAGGGGGAGAAATACCTATTTGGGGGCATGATTCACCCGTTCTGGGAGAGGCACCTGGAAGAGGAGGGGTAATCACCTTCTGCAGGCAATATTCCCTCTTGGCTGTAAAAGGCGCCTGGGATGAGGGTGCTACCTGGGAACATAAAGTGGTAAGCAGAGCTTGAGGAGGAAACGTTGCAAAGCAGCACTGCCTCTGGCTCACTCAGCCATGCAGATGGGCTTCTGGTACCACTGGCACAGCGCGGTTGTGTCGCACGCCCACCTCCAGGAAAGCCACACAAGATGGTTGTCCCACGCCAGGAGCTCCTTCTGGGGTTTGTACTGCTGCTGCACAAAGGTTGCACAGCAAATTGTCTGTGTGAAGGCTTGTATACCACTCCTCGTCCCTTACTCTCCTAGGTGGTTGCCCTCCAGACTTCCTCTCTGAATTCTCTGTTATCTGTACTCGGACATCTGTATCAGGGACATTTGTGTGAGGTGACAGTTGAATACGTACAAGAACTAATCAATCCCTAAGGATGCAACAGTTTTGTCTCTGTCAGACTGGTTTATTTCTGTTTTTTCTAAGAAAAATAGGAAGCTGATGAAGTATAGCTTACCTATCAACACCAAAAGGGATTTCTTCTCAAAGGCTGAGGGATGTTCAAGATTTATGACTTTTTCTGCCGTCTGATTTGCCGGTCTGCATGATTTATGATGAGCTTGTTCCTGTGCTAGCTATCAGATCGTCCTTTTCATACCACAGTCTGTCCTGTTAACAGTCAGTGCAACTCAAAATTACTTGTCACCGGGCCTTCCTATATCCAAGTGCGTATTGATACACATCCAGCCAGCACCAGGTCTTGCCCATTGATCTACTTTCGTCAGGGTAGACCTTACAGCTTGAAGGTACACTCAGGATGGTGGTAACAGTAACTTGGTGTTTGGAGACCTGAATCTTAGACACCTAGCCAAGGTGGACTTCAGCTCTGGTGTCTGATCGTCAATAGCAAGTGACGTGTGGACTGGAATAGCCAAGCATAGCGTGACTTTCTGTCCCCTTACAACAGCTCCCAAATACAGCTGACCTAGTTTCTGTGCCTTCTAATCTTGTCCAACACAAAAACTCTCCATGTTTGTGTATCTACACATGCCTGAATTGAGCATTAAGCTGCTGCTTTAGGAAGTAACAATGAGGAGAAACTGCTCGGTTTATGTATTCTTTTACTTCATGCCAGCAGAGCAGATTTATTAGATTTTCAGAACAAGACTGTTTTTGAATTTAGAAACAACTTGTTAATACAAAGGCTATGAAATTGAATCTAAGCCGTACTCACTCTCAACTGTCTGGAATAGTAATGGAGCTGTGTGCTTGGGATTGCTGCCTTGCCCAGCACACTGCGTCTATTGAGACTACACACCTCTGTTTTTTTTTCTTTCATATAAGACAAAATATCTCTTAGTTTGCATTCTTCACTCATTTCTATTCCCAAGAACAGTGTAATTAAAAATGTCTGGAATGAAAAGGTGAGTTGAGGCAGAAAATTAAATTTGATTGTAGCTATCCAGCCTAGCAAACAAGTAATAGCTCTACTTCAGATTTTGAAAAATAGAGTAACATACTGTTAATGCAGTCGAACTTTATTGATAAATAACTTTATTCTGATTTATTTTATAACAAATAATATTTCCTTACATTTTCATTGCAAAATCCCTGGACATTTTTTGACATCGTAGTGTTCCAAAACAACTAAATTCATGAAACTTTAAAGTTTTGCAACAGTTTTATTAAGTTACCTGAGTAAGAAAATTAAGAGTTGCTATTTTAGTTTGGATAACTGCTTTATATACAGTAGAGAAAAGTTAGGAATAGGCTTAGTTGGTGTTCTTAACAAAGTAAAAATACTATTCCTTCCTGTGTGTCTCTTCATTTAGTAAAGAAACACGTATCCAGTTGAACAACATGATGATGTTTG
The DNA here is from genome assembly GCF_963932015.1 of Anas acuta. NCBI lineage: Eukaryota > Metazoa > Chordata > Aves > Anseriformes > Anatidae > Anas > Anas acuta. The sequence continues at coordinate 53,755,706 of NC_088979.1, forward strand.
GACCCTGTTAGGATATTATTCCACTCTACTGAATCAAATGCTTTTTCAACATTTTATGGATATTTCTGTAATCACATGATCTCAATAATTTTTAACAATAACGTAACGATTTCTTATGCCTTTTGCTTTGATATATGTACATACATCAAGTTTTAAACAACAAGCAGTATTTTTACAGGGGTTTAACAGGAGAGGAGTAATGCATGAAGCAGCTGGAAGCATCTACAAGCCAATGTTTGTCAATAATCACTTGTGTAAATACGTTTTAAAAACCAGGGCATCCTGATTTGCTCAAGTAACAATCTCATAATTGCAGCAAATACAATTTAAAGCACACAGTTCGGGAAGAAAAAATGCTAGGGAAATTTAGGGGGATGGCAATTGGGATTAGAAATAGCTGCTTGATTCATTGTTTTTGTTTTTAAGAAAGTGAGATGTTGCTTTCTCTGTCAGTTTAAGCTTTTTTGTTGTCTTTTTTACAATACATAGGACAAAAGTGAAGACTTTAATGAAAGCATGCTTTTGTTGTAGAGAACATCAAGACTTTTAATATAACTTGTGACCTAAGCGTAGTATGACCTGTCCCTAAAGGAAAATAAATCTCTCTTCAATTTTTGTTTTGGTAATTACAGACCCTCACACTTCAGAAACCTTGGCTTTGGTTGTTTCCTCTCATGCGAGGCTGTTGTGGCTACCAGTAATCCCTGAGCATACTGTCCTCATTTTGGAGTCACCCTCACCTGTATTGGAGTCTCTTCAGGAAACTCCAGAGGAAGGGTGAAAAAGTCTTCATCACAGACTTGTGCCGTGTGCCATGGACATGTGGTTACTCAAGTAAGCCATGTGAGCCAACATCTTATCATCAACCTAGTCAGGTATTGGATGCTGAGAATTGCTTGGGATGATCCAAATCACACAGACCTCTTCCCATTCCTATTGCTTCCAATTTCTTGTCTCTTACAGCCAGTATGTGCTCTTTCCAAGGATAGCCAGTTAGTCTGGCTGAGCCAGAAGAAGGCTTGAGCCTGCTTTTGTTACACAGCTGTTGAAAATGAACTATCACCACCTCTTCACTGCTTGGGAGCCATGGGATGGGATTGAGTTGCACTGGGCAGTTTCATCATGTTGTGTGCTGCTGTAGCTCAGGTCAGCACATCTCCCTGGAGTTTCTGGATTGAACTGGGGTTAATTTTCAGTTCTCTTGTCCTCCAAGAACATGCATGTGCGTATGCACACTTAGCAGCATGCTCCAGCAAGCTCACAAAGTGGCAGTCAATTTTTGGAAGATCCTCAATGTAAATCTGCTCAAGGCAAAGCGAGGTCTGCTCCAGATCAAGGCTTGCCCCTGGTTCTCTCATTTACACTGTGAGTAAAGCCTTGAGACTGAGCTTTGATGTAGATGTGCTTAGACATTTCTCCTATAGTAGGCTCCCTGAAGAAGACCAAAAAACTTTTGAACTCAAGCTATATTTTAAGTGAGTCAAAAATGGAATAATTAACTTCTTAAATCCAGAAAACTCAGAGTATCTAATAAAATGGAAGGAAAATATAGAACATTTTTATCGAATAGAAAATCTGCTACCCACTGTGTTGAGCAGATTAAAAAATCTGCTATCCATAGCAGAATAAATGTGTTATTGAAGAAAAAGGAATGAGTTATATTTTGCATGCATCAGTTTACTGACATCATCTTTGCAAATTTAGTTCTGCCCAGAATCTAATACAAATGAAATAAAGGGTCAGGACGGCAGCAGCCTTTAACAGCCTCTGTTACAGGCACTGAGCTCAGCCCTGAGACAGACGATGACTATTATGGAGCCACCAGCAGTGCACGAGACACTCGTGGACTCAGAAGTCAGGTAGATGTGTCCTACACACGTGAAAGGGTGAGAGTCATGTGTAATGGTCTGGAAAGGTGCGTCCACAAACAGCACTGGTACAGAGCTGCAGATGTTGGTGGAGTCAGCAGAACAACTGCACCATTGAGAACGAGCGTGTGTTTGTGTGTGCACCCAAAACTGCTGCTGTACCACACAGCGCTAGTGATAGATAGCTTGGCGAAGTGATCTGTCGGTCTTTGAAAAGGCGTGGAAGAAGGAAATGGAAAAAGGGAGCCAAGATGAAAAACTGCTTGTCACATCTTGCAAAAATGATTGATAGTTCAAAAAGAATCTCGCCTTCAGTGAATGAATATAGAAATGCATAAATCTGAAATAAATAAAATGTTGTGACTTCAGTGTTGCTTTCTCTCACCTGGTTTTCTCTGTTGTTTCTTCAGTCTTTTTTTTTTTTTTTCTTAACACCACCCCAATTTACTTCATGGTTGGGATATGGTTATTCTCTATTATTTTTGTTTCCTTCATGGATGTCCCACATTGATATTATTCTTCACTTTCTATCTGCTCTACTTCTGGCTTGTTCCTGTAGTCAATCACCTTTTGATGACTGGAGCAATCTTACTTCCCCCAGACAGGCTCTTCTTTTGCAGCCCACTCACCCCATCTCCTTGGAGATCCTTTTTCCTCCACCTTATCTGTATCTTCTCCCTTATTCTCTGACTGCATGTTGGAGCAAACATCTTGAAGGCAGATACTGTAGTTACATTGGTCCCCACGCTGCTTGCAATTTCAGACCACTTAAGCTAAATGAAGACTAGGCATTTTTCAAGGCTTGCTCTTTCCCCATCAAGGCAGCATTTTGGGGACTTTGCAATGATGCTCCCTTGCCATTTGCCATTCCAAGAGCACTGTGTTTTATGGACATCTGCACTAATCTTAGCTCTGCCTCTTGGACTTGCGTAAGATTTAAATGGCACGACCTAAAGTGTGACCTATTAGTTGGATCTGGCTCAATGAGGCCTAAAACTACAGCTATTAACTACTCATTAACAATTACAGAACTGCAGAGGCTTTTGAGTGGGTAGTAGATTAAAAATAATAATGTATACCAGAATCAGTAAAGCTAATACAGCATATAAGTGTGAACTGAACAAAAGTTTTAACAGAAATACCTAATTTTGCCAGTACAAATAGCTCTTTGAAAATGAGAATATATTACTGAAGTAAGCTAAAGATATTAGTCTTAGAACTGTGAAGTTTCCCATCCAGTGGCACCAAAACAGAATTCTGTAAAGCCTTCCTCCACTGAAATAAACTGTGTTATTTTCTAGTAGATAATCATATTTTGATATTCAACTAGTACAGAATAATTTTTACTCTGAACATATTAGCAATTATTAGGAATAAAAGGAAATACATACTGTTTCCCTAATTATAGCTTCTTACACTAATTCTTGCATTTAAATCCAAAGAAAGGTCTTTATTTTAACTGTAAGACATTGCGAGAAAGATGGAGTGTTAAAATTGAGCTTTTCCAGATTATTAGACAATTCAAAACTGTTTTTTGTTTGTTTGTTTGTTTGTTTTGAGAAAATGAAGCAAAGTTTATAATCTCAACATGGCAGTGGTTTGTAAGGAACCCAGATTAATTTAACAGTTCCTAATGTTCCTAATATAAAATGTTGGATAGAGGACAGTATTTTTACCAATTAGAGCGATAATTTGTCTGTAAGCTGTTTTATTTTATACTAGTTTGTCTTCAAACATGTCAATAACTAAAAGGAGAAAATGTGACATTTTTGCAAAGGAGGTTGCGAAAGTGTTTTGTTGTATGTATCTACCCCAAATGCCTACTTCATCTGTAAATGTCCACCCTGGAGAGTCCTGACAACAGCATGGTGGATCTCAGCTCTAGTTTCTCTCTCCACTTTCACTTCAGTAAGAGAAATCTTTTCAGGGGGCAATCAATCCAACCTAAAGTAGCCAAGCATCTAACTTGGTTGCTCCAAAAGTTGCTTTATCCCTTCTCACCTACCAGCCTGGATGACCAGCCTAAATAAAACATTTAAAATTCAGTGAGATTAGTTGTACCCTGGGAAACATGTAGCCCAAGGAGAAGGGCTGTACAATCTGACGAGCACTATTTGCAAGGAATGCTCTCCTGGGCAATCAAAATGCCCACAGCAACATAGACATTGAGCGTCTGCTCCCATTATAGGCCTCCTGGAGCATGGAGACCTCTCCATGGACTTCTTGCTTAACTTCCCACTTGGCAAAGAACCTAGGAGGCTGTTCTGGCATTTGGAGAATGAGTTTTCTGTGGTGTCTTTTAGATGAAGATGAGCACAGGGGACTCTTTGCCTGCTTTCCATTTGGTTACTGTCATTGCTCTAATGCCAGAGAGACCTGCAGTTGTGGGTAATCTGAAAATCTTCAGAATCTTCTGGAAAGAGCTGAAGACATTTTCTAGAGATGACTTTGAAATAATGACTTCTTCCCTGGCACGAAATAACAGTTTATTTTTGTACATGCATACATATATTCTGTAGTTCTGTCCTAATACACACTAAGTCCTGACATAATTATGAAATATAGCATGGCAAGGAATAAAAGCCAATATATAAGTGGTTGAAGGATCCTTTCTCTTTCTGATCATCAACCTAACTCTCTCCTCAGCGGTTCTTCACTGGTGTGTACAGTCAAGGTAAGGGGCATGACCAACAAGTGGAGAAGAGCTTTTATTTCTCTGTGATTGACTTGGTAAGGCTACTCTTGGAACATTTTGGTTTGGGCTCCCTGGTGTAGTAAGGATATTGAGAAACTGGAAGGGTGCCATGGGGGCTGCATGCTCACTGCAGCGTGCATATCCTATGTGAGAGGTGTTGAGGGAGCTGGACTTTTCTAGCTGTGTAAAAGAGGCTAGGAGCACTCTAGTAATAGCCTTGAAGTGCATTACAGGCACGATCAGGTCTTCCTGCTAATGCTGGAGAACATTACAGGTGGCAATAGTCACACTCAGCGAATAGGGAAGATTCAGGTGGGCATTAAAGAAAGTTTCACTGGGTAGGCTGTGACAGGTCACCAAAAGAGGTGATGGAACCTCCATTCTTGAAGGTTTTTCAAGACTCTGCTAGGTAAAGGTACAGCTGACCTAATTAATGGTACGTTTGTAATAGTTCTGAGTGGGTGGTTGGCTGGTGCTCAGATTTTCACAGTTCCATGACACCATTTCTACATTTCTGCTTTGAGGTTTTCCTACTTAGAAGATGAAGTTGCTGAGGTGTCCTTGTTTCTGGCTTGCCCTCAGCTGTGGAGAAGGATCTATTTCTGCTTGTTTGCAATCCCAGTGACTGCACATGGAAAGCCCTGATGCAAAAAGTTGAGCAAAAACTGGCGTTATGCCTCACCTGGAAGGTCTGTGTATTTCGGTATTAGGATTGTTCACTTCAAAAAGAATCTACAACTCTTTTTTTGTTTGTTTTGTTTTTGTTTTGTTTTGTTTTCTTCTGTTGGTGGTAGGAAAGGTCTCAATGTATGAACTATATGGAAACTTGCAAACTGTATGGCAAATTTGCAATCAAAAAATGGTGATCTTAATGGCAAAGTAGTAGGGGAGAACGGTGGTTGTTGTTGGCCATGGACCCAGACAATTTACATCTTTCTGTGTGTACTTAGAAGCAGACAGCTATAGAGCCTTAAGCCTAGGTGTTGCAGATATAATGTATAGTATAATGCAAGTATAATGTAAGTAGAAAAGTTAGCAGTACTTTCTTTACTATCTAAACACTCTAGCTGAGTGTTGTAACTGTTTGAATTGCCAAGGAAGGTCTTCTGGAAAGAAGCAGAAGTGTAGGGGTTTACTTCAAAGCATTTCTGTGAAAGATTTTGAGATCTGTCTCCTTTTAAACTTTGGCTGACAAAATTAGTTGGGAAAAAAAAAGATGTTTTATAAACTTTATTTGCAAAGCAGATGCTTGCTGAGTCAGAGTTCATGGGATTAGAATATTGTACACTGATTATATCAGGCAGCAGCTGTGGCTCTGATTCATGTGCCAGGTTTACATAAAAAGAGATATTTCTTCTGGGACCAATCAAAAATACTAATATTTGATCAAGGAATTACTAGCTGAATCTTTATTAATTGCATAGTGAGATGTTCAGTGACCTTTATTTAAGATGATTCTTTAGAGACTAAAAATTAGCTAATCTAAGTATGTGTTTCATTTAGAGTAGACTAACCTCAGAAATATCATTAGAACTAAGCATCTGTTCATCAATCAAAAAACTCTTTATGGAAAGAGCTCTTAGTTGATACTTCTTATGAAGTCAAAAGAGACTTCTAGATGAAGCAAGGCCACTAAAATAGCAAATTGTGTAGAACATTATAATACATTAAATGAGAATGAAGGATGTAACTCAAGCAAGTGCATGCAAAGGTGAAGATCATCATAGAGTGGCAGAATGGTCTGGGTTGGAAGGGACCTCAAAGATCACCCAGTCCCACCCCCCTGCCATGTGCAGGGACACCTCCCACCAGCCCAGGCTGCCCAAAGCCCCATCCAACCTGGCCTTGAACACCTCCAGGGATGGGGCACCCACAGCTTCTCTGGGCAGCCTGTGCCAGGGCCTCACCACCCTCACAGTGAAGTATTTCCTGCTAATCTCTAATCTAAATCTTCCCTCTTTTAATATAAAGCCATTCCCCTTTCTCCTGTCATTAGATGATTGAGCAAAGAGCTGCTCTCTGTGTTATTTTAAGTCCCCTTTAAGTACTAAAAGGCCACAATGAGGTCTCCCTGGAGCCTTCTCTTCTCCAGGCTGAACATCCCCAGCTCTCTCAGCCTGTCTCCACAGGAGAGGTGCTCCAGCCCTCTGAGCACCTTCATGGCCCTCCCCTGGCCCCGCTCTGACAGCCCCACGCCCTCCTTGTGCTGTGCCCCCAGGCCTGGACGCAGCCCTCCAGGTGTGGCCTCCCCAGGGCAGAGCAGAGCAGAGCAGAGGGGCACAATCCCCTCCCTCCCTGCTGGCCACCCCTCTGGGGGTGCAGCCCAGGACGCAGTCGGCCTGCTGGGCTGCAGGCACACACTGCTGCTTGTGGCGAGCTGTTTGGCCACCAGCACCCCCACGTCCTTCTCTGCAGGGCTGCTCCCAGTGAGGTCTTCTCCTAGGCTGTGCTCAGCTCAGGGATTGCCCTGGCCCAGGTGCAGCACCTTGCACTTGGCCTTGTTGAACCTCATTAGGAAGGAAGTAATTAAATTGCCTTTTTCAATTTACAATGGTATGCGGGATATGTTATTCACTGTTTTCATAACCTGTGCAATCCCGAGAACAACCGACTGAATGAAGATGGAATTTCACTGTAGGATTTCACTTGGTTTTCTGTGCAAGCTAAAGAAATTTCATGTAAGTGACTTCGATCTCCAGTTGGTGTGTTTGGCTAAAGTGCGGTAAGTTTTCAAGAAATGTCAGGCTATTATAGGGTAGGCAATAGCAGAAGAATTGTGTAAATGATACCGTGTGTTTAACTGTGCTGAGCAAAGCCTCTTTTCAGGGAAGGCTTTAGTGCAGATTACAGGTGAGAGTGGGTAAGTGTTCCTTAGTCCCAAGATACATCTTCATCAGCTTACAATTTCTAAAGTTTAGTGTATTTCGGGAACAATTTGACAACTCCATTAGCTCCACAGCACTAACATCTTTTTTACTGTCATAGGGAAATAAACATTTATTATATATATGTATTTAATGGAGTCTGTAACTCATTTATCATGAAATCACATTGTTTTAATGAATTTATTAAAAAAAAATAATCTTTACAAATTGGAAGGAACACTTCCAGTTGTAAAATTAAAAAAAAAAGTTTTTTTTTTTTTTTTTTTTTTTATAGGAGAATGTTTAAAAGAAAGGGGAAGATTCATACGTGTTAGTTGTAAACATATGAGTTACCTAAGGTGGAAGTCCAGTCATATTAGGATAGCAAGCAGAAAGGTGGTTCAGAAACAGATTATGGTGATTCAGAAACGACATGGTAAGCTTTTAAAATAGACCTTTCAATTAAGTTACATTGGCATTCAAAATCAGATGCAAATAAAAGTTATTCCCTTGAGCCTTCACACTGATTTTCTTAATTTATTTTTTTTCAAAGCATTTTCTTCAAAAATGAAGTATTTTTGAACAAGTCGGTTCATGGGGAAAATTTTATCCATTCTTCTAAATAAACTACCCTTGGTGTGGCAAGAAAGGGTATTTTCCTTTTTTTTTGTTCCACATGTTAGTCTCATAAAATCCAGCCTGGCCTTGAGCACCTCCAGGGATGGGGTACCCACAGCTTCTCTGGGCAACCATTTTTCTCCAGACAGAAAAATGAATACTAAATACAGCATTTGCCTTGACTGCTGGTATGCATCTGTAGTTAGGATGTTGTCATTGTCTGATAAATTGTGGAATGTCGTCATTTTTTCCCTGTAATTTCTAAATTCTTCTGTTCAAAATATGTTTTTTACTTATCAGAAAACATATAGTATCATGATGAAAAACATATAAGGCTGTAAATGTAAAGACAGAGTTCTCTGCTTCACTTCAATGTCCTCCACTTTTGCACATCCATATACTGCAGTTTTTAAGAACATGTTTCCAGTGAGACCCATTTTCCATTTAGTGTGCATGTTGGAAAGCGAATGACGGTGCTTATGGAGTGGAGCAGTTCCAGGGTCCAAAACACACTTGCTTATTTTTCCCCTTGTGATACACATCCTAATTGGTTTTTGATAAATGTAATTTCTCTCAATTTTGTAGGAGCAATATAGGAAGAACAAGTGTTTCTGAGTGGAGGAGAGAAAGTTGTCTGAAAGGATCTTAGCTACTCTATCATTTCCTTGTAGTAGGAAACACCGTCAAGGAGGAAAACAAACTACTCCTTGCTGAAGGCAAACACGGGCTGGTGTGCAGGGAGTGTGCAGTGGAACTGCACCTTAATCAATGACAGGATCTGTTTTTCTAAGCTCTTCAGCTTATATGTTGTGGCTTTATTTAAAAAAATAATAATTTGTAGCTGTGTTTCATCTTTTTTTTTAGGTAGTATAGTAAACAAAAGTCATCAAAAGCACGTGCATACCTAAATACCTCAAGTGATGCAAGGGTTCTGTAGGACAGCATCTCTGGCCACACACACGTAAATGTGTTCAAAAGGACACAGCCTGGGTTTTGTCCTTCTTTCTACCTTGAAGGAAGTTTTAGTTGCCAAGTTAATGAGGTCTCTGGGAGGCTGGGGGTTTTGCTTGTTTTGGTGTTGTTTAGCTTGGAATTTGAAATTGTAATGCAATAACAGTTGTGTTCTTTATAAATTTGACTGCAACGCAGTCAATATAAAACATCGATATTTAGAAGAAAACAGTGAAAGTTTTATTTCCTTTGCCTCTCTGATACTTAAATACAATATAATAGGCAATGTAAAGTGTGTATAGAATCTGATAAAGACAGTGTTAATCAAGTGTCTTTTGGGCCTAGAAATCAAATCTCTTTAGTGGCTATTTATCTAGATTGGATTTGTGTTTGGACTCCAGAGGATTTCACAACAGATGCATAGTTTACTAAACTGTTAAGCTTAAATTGTGGTGTTAGTACGTGTTTTTTTCCTGTCTCAGCCTCAGAAGATACTATAAGGACTATATAAAAAGGAAACAAATATTTTAAGCACATTGAAGTGAATAATTAGACTGTTCTGCATGAAAATACACTCCTAAATGCTTAACATCATGAGCATAAAGATGACTACGTCAAATTCTCTATTAGCAGGACACAAGAAAACATGAATATATCCATTGCTTCTTGCTAGTTCTGTCTTTTGCTTTACCTCAGAAGAATCCATGCCAAACTTTTGAAAGACACTGAGATTTTATTTTTTTTTAATGAACATATTTTTAAAGCTTTCTCCAAGCTTATTTTTGTTGAAAGACCAGCAGGTTATGGACAGTACTCTTGTGTTTCACTGTGAGCCTTGCAGTTGCTGGTCATGACTCAGAAAGTTTTACCCCACTGCTTGCAGATTTCTTTCTGATGCCTATTATCCTATAGGAGTCAAATTAATACACACCTTGACAGTCATTATGCTTTAAAATAATTGGTGTGGATTTCTTTTCTGGTAAAACTGGGAGAAGAAAGTCATGAGATACCCTTTTTCACTTGCTGTTTTAGTCCTAAGATGTTCTGGACTTTTTTTTTTTCCCCAATTAGTTTTCTGAATTCTTTCTTATCCCAGCTAATAATGTGCTTTCGAGTGCTAATTAGTAACAGTAAAAAATAGCTCATACTTTTAGCAAGAGACAAGGTTTCTTGTTCTGATAATAAATGGTAGAGCACTTGTATTTTGTATTGTGTCTGTTGAACAGTCTGTACCCAAAGCATTCAGTAATTAAGTAAGGGAGGAGACAGGGGAGGAAATATCGTTGGTGGGGGGATGCTGTGAGGGTTCCTTATTTTTGTCTGTGAAGACACGCGAGATTGCAGGTTTCTGTTCTTGTTTAATTTTAATGAGCAAATTTAATTGTACTTAAATATCAAATGAAATGATGGTACATTTATAATTTGAAGCATTTAAAATTTGCTTCTTTTGTAGTGGTAGTTTTGTTAGCATCCTTATCAATAGGTGAATCTACTTCTGCAAGTTAGAAGGAAATATGTTGGATTTTATATGTCTTATAAAAAGACCAATTCAGTGCTAACTCAGAATTGCAGGTCCGTGATTACAGCACCTAGTCACTTTAATTTCATCACCTTTTTATAGCAGTGCTTATTTCTGTTGGATCACTCAATTTGCTTGATGTTGCTGTCCTTGAAAAAATCTGAGTCTGATTTCTGCTCTGATCAGGGAGTTCATGCAGAAGTCGGGCTTCTACCTTGCAGAGGCTTTGGAGTCCTCCTTGTGCTGCCTTTTTCTGAGGGCTGATTAAACTTCTAGACCTAGAGTTTGCAAAATATGTGCCCTTTACTTACTGTTTACATATAATGAAACATTGACTTAGCACTATGGAAGTTTAGGTCTGTGGGAAGCTCTCAACTATGTGACATCTTGAGCAATGCTGGGCAGAGCTTGGGAGGAAGGGCAACAGGATGCTCGAGTTCGTAAAATCTTCCTTGCTCAAGATCATTTACAACACAAACCCTACTTACCAATTAAAGAAGTGCTATGTGACACCCAGTGGATGTGTCCACACCACTCCTAACCACGACAGGGAGGAGGACACAGCTTCTGTGTTCACCTATCTCCTACTCATACCTAGTATTGTAACCATGTCTTCGAGCGTTTCCAGCAGCATAGGTCCCAAAAGTGGCCACTCTGAGTGTCTGTTGGTGGCATGCTAAGCTTTAGGATATGTTTAGGCTCTTGGGGCCACAAAAATTTCCACTGACACTTTTCAAGAAACAAGAATCTGACTTAACCGGTGTTGACTTATTTTCTTCTCTACTATCAGAAGTAAGAAAGTTTCTACAAATGATTAATCATCTCTTTTTAGTGCGTACCTCACTGAACTCAAGTAACGTGCCCTCTAACATATATTTGAGGAAATGGTTTTAGGTGTTTTAAATGTAATGGCCTAGCACTTTCTTCGAACAATACTTTATTCACCGATGCTTTCCGATATGACAATGAAAAGTTAGTAAATGCAGTTTTAAAGACTCTCTGAATTTATTTACCTCCTGTTCTCTTTGAAGAGATTCAAAGCCTGTCAGGTAACTGTCTTTAAAATCTGTAGTATAAACTTTGCAGGTGATTATTTTTCCAACTAAACCAAAAGTCTGCAAAAACCAAAAGTCTGCAAAAATGACATGTTGGACAGAGAACAAATAGAATAATGTCTTATATTTGTGGAGTGGTTCAATTCAAAATAGGAAGCTGCACTTCCTTAATGTTTTTCTGCTCTTTTCAGAAACTGTGCACAATCAAATGTTTGCCCTAAATGCAAACTCAAATAGCTGTCAGCACTTTTAGAGAAGTTAGGGGTACCTCATCATTTTGTCTCGAGATTTCTTTTTCCTCCCTCAAAGTTTGCATCTGTTTGGTTGAGTTACCCAGACAAAACTTTGTTGTCTAAAAAGATGTCTGTCTAAATTTGTCTAAATAAATCTGTCTACAGGTGTTGCTGTAGTACCAGTAGTTAAAAATAATGGTGAAAAAATCCCGTGCAAAGCAAAATGATTACAGATTGGTGTAGTACAGGCTAAATGAGATTTGCTCATCTGTCAGAGCCATGTGCGGTGCAGAGTTTTGCTGGCCAATCTCTTCCCTGCATGCAAAGTAACTTTCCAGGTCTTCTCCCTTTCAGTAATGCCTCTGAAAAGTGGTTGTCACCAGGATATTAACTATTTTGGGTTTTTCTTACTTTCTTCAGTTCCAGCAGAATGAGTCTCCCATTTTCCTTTGCTCTAGGAACAGGCGTCTCTGTGAGTCGTGAATTACGGTAGGCATTTTCATGGTGCAGAAAAGATAAGCGAATCCAACCTTGCTAATGTCTTTTTCTTTTCCTGTACTGTCAAATGTAAGAATGTTTCCACAAATGATTAATCATCTTCATTTAATAAGGCTGTATCTTCATTTCCTGAAAAAAACAGATGGAAAGAGATGTCTATATTCTGCATTATTAGGTCTACAGAAACTTCATAGGGCTAAATCAGACTTTGGAAATGAATTGATCTGTCTGGGTTGTCATGACGTGTCTTCCCATGTGGAATTTCTTCCCCAGCACTAGCAGTTATTGCTCCAGTATCCATCCATCTGGAGGATGTTAAAACAGAAAGGCTTCCACAGAGCTTGCTAGGCAAAATAATGCTCAGTAGTATTGACAGTAGCATGTTGTGGTCCTCAATAAAGCAGGGCTTCCACCTTGGAGAGAAGATTGAAGTTGTCTTATAGGGTCATTTGGGTTAGGAGATGACAAGGGTTGGATTTGGGAATTGCTGTGTCTCTATCCCCAGTGTCTTCCCTTTTACGCTAGTGTTGTGCATGGCATTAAGTGGCTTGCTTGTAGTCTTTTGTAGACTTTGTGTTAGTCCAAGTGTAGTCTTTGCAAACAAATTCCTTTAGAGGCCATCTGTTCCATGTAATTCACCAGGGACTTTCATACTCCTTATTTTATCGGTACAGGCTTTAGATGTAGACTGGGTAGGGGTAGTATGTCGTGTTGTATGGACTCTTCCAGTAAATGGTTATTTCACTGCATACTAGAGGTCAGAGGTATAGGTACAGTATAGAAATGCACCCAGAATATGAACCATAAGGACATCTTCTTAAAGTGATCATGCATTCAGTTTTCCATTTAATCAGGTATCTTCCATTTCTGTTTCCACTGCCCCGAAGTAGTTTGCAGTTATCGAATGCCCATGAACAGGGAACAGTGCTTGTATTCCTTGTACATCCCTGGTTTTTCATGGCTTGCAGTTACAGTCTAATGTCAGAGAAGTGCATTGACAGAACATTTCTAAAAACACAAATTCACCAAGCTTGTGCTCTCTTTTTCTAGTTTGTGGTGCTTGTGTTATGGAGCAGTTAGATAATCACAAGAGATGTGAGCATGGTATGCTGTACAAAACACCCCTCAGGATCTTTATTCAAGGATTCTAGCATCATAAAAAGCTAATCTGCAAGAAAAATTGTGAGTATTCAAAACAAATGAGTAGTTACTGTGCTCCCTCTATTTCTCACTTATGACCCTGGTCTAGCCTCTTAAAAAAAAGAGTATAGCAATCTGTCACACAAAGTATTCTTGACATCTCCCAAATGAGCTTCTCATTTTTTCCCTTTTCCTTTTTTTTTGTTTGTTACCTAAATGTAAGTTGTTGCATAATTAAAATCTCTTTGACATCCCGCTTACAGTCATATGGTCATCCTGTCACAGAATTGGTGTCCATCTGGCTGGCAGCTGATGGAGCTGTGTACTAACCCATTCTCGTTGTATCAGGCACCGCTTGGAAATTCATCACCACCATGGCTGTAACTTTTTCAAACCAGTCAGCTCCCACCATGTATAATGACTGAAAGGCTGCACAATTTCATTTATTTATTTATTTATTTATTTATTTTACCTTGAAAGGCATTTGCTTCTCTTCTTGCACTCTTGTTTCATAAAGAGTTGAGGTTGTTCAGCTGGAGAAGACAAGGTTGTGGGGAGACCTTACTGTAGGCTATTCCAGTTCCAGTACCTAGAGAAGACTTATAAGTAAGACAAAGACTTTTTACCGGAGCCTGTAGTGGCAGGAAAAGGGACAACAATTTTAAACTGAAGGAGAGTAGATCTAGGTTGGATATAAGGAGGAAATTCCTCACTCAGAGGGTGGTGAGGCCCTGGCACAGGCTGCCCAGAGAAGCTGTGGGTGCCCCATCCCTGGAGGTGCTCAAGGCCAGGCTGGATGGGGCTGTGGGCAGCCTGGGCTGGTGGGAGGTGTCCCTGCCCACGGCAGAGGGTTGGAGCTGGGTGATCTTTAAGGTCCCTTCCAACTGAGACCATTCTGTGATTTTATATATTGATTTTTATGTATGTTATAGATGTTAAAAAGGCACTAACAAATGAGGAGAGATCTCATGAATATTTAAAGGCTATTTCTAGGCATGTCGCCTTTGGCTGTTTTCCTGCTCCCCAGTAATTCCATGCTGGGGGATATATCTGGAATCAGTAATTCCATGCTGGGGGATATAACACAGGAAACACCTGGTGTTTCTGTGCCTCACTTACAAACAGCTCCCTCTTCTGAAGCAGGACACCAAACAAGAATTTGGCTCCCTCCTGATCAGCCAAATTATACAAGCCTATGGGCTGATGCTGCAGTGGTAGAAGCTCTAGAAGGTTTACATGCTGTTACAGATCCTCACTAGCCAAGAAGTAGAAACTCCACGTGTTCAGAAGGAATACTCACTTTCCAGTGGTGCAGATACAGCCCACAAAGAGCTGCATCTGCCCATCCAGGATGTACTGGGTGGGGAGCACAGGCAGAGGTCCACCGTACAGCATCCGTATGGTGAGTCAGTCCGGTGAAGCTGCCACTTGTGCATTTGCCAACTGCATGGCAAACAGCAAAGGGCAAATTTGGAGGTGAGGCACCACACTGTGCAAGTCTGGATGCTTGCAGAAGTTTGTCTCAGGTTGGGGTATGCTATTTTAGCTATCATGCATTTATAAAGATCTATTTATGGAAATCCAAGAGTTTCATGAATAAATGAGATAGCATATTCCTTTCTTCATTTCATGAATTACAGTATCAACATTTTAGAGCCTATTCATGAATTAATAATTACTTTAATCAATAAAAATAATTATAGTGCTAAGAACATTTTAACAATGAATGCTTTCATGCCGTTTCCACTCCTTTTTAATTAAAGCATGACAACTCATATTTACCATTTTCATCATGATAGCTCTAAATGGTGAAATTTGTCATCTTTGACTTGGGCTCTAATTATAATTCTTTTAGATGGTTAAAATTTCTTCTCATTATTCAATTATGCTTACTCCAATATTACCCCCCCAAAAAAATTTTCTCTCAAAATCTCTTTCATGCTGTAAGAATATCTTCAGCTTCATAATACCTGTTTAAAATATTCTACTCTATCCAGAGTAAATGCAAATTAAACATAGGAAATAGAAAAACAAAGATAAATTGCTGAATATAAATAAATACAGCAGAAGACCAATTATTTCTGATGTAAATGCATCTGTCTTATTTCAGTATAGCATGAAATATTAATAGAAATTTGTTGCAAACATAGCAATTGCTAAAAGACTATAATAAGCTTGCAAAAGCAGTATACAAATTTAATTTTTATGATTGTGACAGTCTTCAATTAAATGATCTAAGGTTTGGTGTGTTTTTTATTTTTTTATATATACAGAATCTCTTCCTCACTCTATGAGTAGGTTGCATGCCATTCCCTTAAACATAACAGCTTGCTTCATTCTTGTACAGCATATTGTCCGTATCTTATTTTACTAATATATTTGTCAGAGCCCCAGAGAACTGTATTTTGCCTGTTCTATGGCTAGGGGAGTGAGAAACTGAGGAACTATGGGGAAAAATACTAAGTTTACCACATTCAGGTGTGTAGGACCTAGGTTTTCAAACTCCTTGCTTTGTAAAATATCATGGAATATTATGAAATTGTGCTAGCACTCCTAAGGCAAAGCTTTTACTTATTTCCAACTGTGACAGTACTTCCAGGGATCAGCCTTAAGTGAGGAATTCCAGGCATGGATTCATGTCACTTGAATTTAAACGTGTAATTGTGATACATATGTCAGGAGTTTAAGATCTCTGTATTTCAAATAACCGCACTGCTTCACTCTTTCTCTTGTTATATGCCCTCATTGCTTCTGCAACATCTTTTTTGACTGTGCATCAGAGTCATTTGTAGACTCTTCTGTGTATTCAAAAAGAAGAGGTATATTTGACCAAGTCTCCACAAGGTTCAGTTGCTGTACCTGTTGGAAGGATGCATTTACCTGTCTTGAGGATGCTTTCAGTTGACCTGCATGGTTTTAAATCATTAAGTAGTGTTTGCCTAAAAAGCCAAATTCCTCTTTCTGTGCCCTTCAGAACCCATCCTTTACAGCCAGGCTGCTCCTTCAGGGTTGCGTTGGGCATCGGTCTGCAGGCAGATCCCACAGTTTGAATCCAAGCTCCACAAACTCCTGAGACTGGTCAATTAAAGACTGAATTATAGCGTATATGCATGGGGGAGTAAATTAAATTTGCAGATGGAAACCAATTTCTAGCATTGTATCTCTGGAGTGCTTGACTTAAGAGGTAATTTCAGGAAAATTTTGTGTGCATGGTTTCCAATAGTTTTAGAAGATCATTGGGGAGAAAGCTGCAGATAGTCAGTATGCCCACTGGTCATCAGAAAGAATGAAAAGTTTGAGGTCCTCGGCGATGAAGTTTTCTGTTTAACCTAGTTTAGTGGCTTCATCCTCTGAATGACTTGCCCCTTTCCAGTAGCTTCATACAAACCGGCTTCAAGTAGTGGAAGTCTTGGGGTTCATTCCAACTCTGGAACAAACTAGCTGCTTTGAGCCTTTAGGAAATGTAGGACTGAAGAGTGTCTCATCGGTGAATCCAAATGAGTTTTGGCAGCAGCTAGGCACTCCAGTTTTGAGCAGCAGTGTCCTTGTGTAGTAGTGGGGATTTCTGTCGTGGAACCGAGGTTGCCTTGGTTGCCAGTGTAGACGTCTACAGCTTCTCAATTTTCTATTTTGAGTTTTGTGGGCTCTTTCTTTTCTTGGATCAGTGCGTTGAAGGCAGTTATTTAAACTTTGTACTGACTTGCAAAGTTGGGGATACTGCCGTTACGTACTTCACTTTTTTTTTCACCTTCCTCAAGGAAGTGAAGCTGTTTGTGTCAATTGGAATTAAATTTGGATCTAGATATAACATGGTACAAAACATGGTTGGACTCGATGATCTTGAGGTCTCTTCCAACCTAGACAATTCTGTGATACTGTGAAAACAGTGAGAGTTTACCAAAGAAATAATCCCCCCCCCCCCCCCCCCCCCAAAAAAAAAAAAAGGAAACAAAGAAGAAAATGAACAGAAGTATAAAACTTGAAATGATGGAAATACTGTTTTTAACTTGGTGGGGAAGGTCCCATTTCAAATTATGCATATCATTTATGTGCCACTGTACCGATCAGTGTAGGTGAGATTAGTTGGTAGTATAAGTCTTATATGTACTGGCTCCGTGCACTGGGCAGAATTAATTAATGATATATTAATTGCATTTGGTGTGTTAATGTTTTAATGCATCTTAATGACAAAACTTATTTTAATAAGTGATTTTAACTTTACGTAGGTCTCTCAATAAAGGAAGTGTATTTTTTAGCAATTTACACAGTCAACTTGTTGCAAGAAATATGCACAAGCTTTGGTCTTGGTTGTTGCGTATACCGTTGGGTAAGAGACAATCACTAAATTTTATATTCACTCTTTTTAGTGACAGAGAATATGTTTTTGTGAAATCCAAAGTAACAGTCATCAGTACTCAATTGCTGCTTCACTGTGAATTGCAATTGCTTTGACGAAGCAGCTATTTCCAGTTTAGCACACTGAGAAAGGAGCTCAGGTACCTATTTTCCCAGCATGTGTGTATGACATAATACTAAATACTTGAAATATTACACCCCAATCTCATGTGAAAACACTTTTCCTGCGTTATTTCACAAAGCCAGAAAATTAAGATACATCCAAAAAATATCTTGAGCAAACATTTGCACTTGGTGGATTTATCATTTGCTGTTGGCAGGTCTTTCAAATTATTTCAAGATATCTGAGGTCTGGGAATAATTTGCCATGAAATGCTACAGCTTTTCCTTTAAAGAAGGCATAAAAAATAATTGCTCTATAAGACGTAATGTTTATGAAGTCATACGAATGGTTGCATAATGCGCACATGGTGGGAGCTGTGCATTTCACGTTAAATACAAGCATGGCTCTGCACCGGGAAGGAATATTTAAGAAATCAAGAGAACTATAAACGGCCATCTGCTCCATTCTCCATTTTTATTTGCTGAATTAACCCACTGCAATATTTTAATGGATAATGGATTGCTGTTCCATCTGCTCATTAAATTTTTCATATCACAAAGCTGCCTATCATGAAAAAGGGTTGCTTTCTGTGCGGGGAGGGACAGTTGCTGGGGGGAGAGAAAACAAAAATATAAAATGACAAACAGCATGAAATATAGCTTTCCTGTTACCCTTGGCTGTGACTACCAGTTTTCCCGGGCTTGCTGCTGTCTTCAGCACAATCTTCCTTATGTTGCTGTGAGGTTACAAAGGAGGAATCGGTAATGGGCTCCTGTCACTGATGGTTTTGTGTTTCTGCTGGGTGCCTTCCCCCTCTTCTTCTGGGCTGCTGCATTCTGGTTGCGCTCAGATGCCTACATGGCCCTCCTATGGGAATGCTGCCAGATTATTAGTTTGAAGCTCCTAGGCTGCTCTGACCCTTCTCTTGGCTGAGATTAACAGAGCTGACAGGACAAGAAGCACGAGGCTTGTGCAAAGCACTTCTAACTTCTTTCTGTTCCTTCTCTTTGGCACCAAATGGAGGCAAGGGAGAAGGAGCTAGTGCGTGGTGGCCTGGGTACTCTGAGGCTGGATCTCAATCTCGTGCTTTGCTGCAGCAGCAGCAGCAAATATTTGAGTCTCTTAGCTCTGTAAGTGCACATTACTGCTCTCTTTGATAGAATAATCAGTCTAACTTTGGTGAGGTGTATGATGGAGCATTGTTACAAGCATTTACAGGTACTGGGGAAGCCCTTTCTGTGAAGGGTAATTCCTGGCAAGAGTGCAATTTTAAAAAAGGGAGGAGACATTGAGTGTCGTGGTGTCATTTTTAAGATGCAAAGATGGGTGAAGGACAATTTACCATAATATTATCCTAAGATAATAAACCACATGGTAGGATTTACCTAAATAGTCCTAATAGAGCATTTTAACTGTTCCATTGTGATTACTGTAACACTGTAGAAGCACAAAGCAAATCACAGCACAAGTCTCAGAACACAAAAAATGTGTTGCAGGAAGACATTTGAATATGTTGTTTAAAAGAGAAAGGCATCTGGTTCTGATGACCCACCAACAATGAAGCACACACAGATGACCAGCCCAGAGATTACATTTTCCTGGAAATTTCTGTTATCTCACAGTGTCATTTCTGAGTGGAAACAGCCAATTTAGGACTTGTAGCAGGGCTGGATGTATGGTTTGGATTACTGTTTTTTCCGTTTGTTTACACTGAATTTCACTTGCCATTTTATTGACTAATCACTCTGTTTCATTTATTTTTTTTTCTGCAGTTCTCTTTCCTGACAGTATAAATTGCAGGCTCTGCAGGGCTTCTGCCTAGAGACAGACTAATATCGGTGCTCAATATGAGGTATCTTGTCATCTAACTTTTGCACATATTTCTACAATAGGAACTTGTCCATCGATACCTCCTTTTGAGTTTAGTTAGTTTTGCAGGTACTCAGACTCCTCTCTTTCCTCTCTCCTGGGCAGTGTGCCCAGGTGGCCAAGAAGGCCAACGGCACCCTGGCTTGTACCAGCAACAGTGCAGCCAGCAGGACCAGGGAGATGATTGTCCCCTGGTGCTCTGCTCTGGTGAGGCTGCACCTCGAGTGCTGTGTTCAGCTTTGGGCCCCTCACTACCAGAAGGACATCGAGGCCCTGGAGCATGTCCAGAGAAGGGCTACGGAGCTGGTGAAGGGCCTGGAGCACAAGGCCTGTGAGGATGTGGCTGAGGGAACTGGGGGTGTTTAGTCTGGGGAAGATGAGGCTCAGGGGAAACCTCATTGCTCTCTGCAGCTACCTGAAAGGAAGTGTGGGGAGCTGGGGGTCGGCCTCTTCTCACATGTAACTAGTGATAGGACTAGAGGGAATGGCCTCAAGTTGCTCCAGGGGAGGTTCAGGCTGGCAATGAGGAGACATTTCTGCTCAGAAAGAGCAGTCAGGCACTGGGACGGGTTGCCCGGGGAGGTGGTGGAGTCACCGTCCCTGGGGGTGTTCAAGGAGATGTTGGACATGGTGCTTGGGGACATGGTTAGTGGGTGACATTGGTGGTAGGGTGATGCTTGGACCAGATGATCTTGGAGATCTTTTCCAACCTTAATGATTCTGTGATTCTTTCTTTTGAAGGAAAAGGTATTTAAAAATTCAGGGGCTAAAATGCTTCCTCGTAAATATCCTGCCCCGAGAGAGATGATTTCCCTGTCATAATGCTTTTCCCTGAAAGTGCTTTTTGATCAATTTACACAAGCAAGGCTTGGCATACTCATGCCTTGCTATTCATCTTCTCAGCCTTTTATCATCCCTGCCCAGGTAGCTCTGCTGTGCTTCTGCTAGGAGGAGCAAAAAGTTGAAAATGAAGCTTTCCCTGACTCATAACTTCAACAAGAATACTTTACAGCACATGGCTATGAGGAAATAGCCCACCACTTTACACAAGTGAAGGAAGGTAGGTCTTCTGGTTGCATCTTTAGTTCTCTGGTCAAGAAACTGCAGAGCTTAGCCTGGAAACCTGCAAAGCTTCTTGGTGGTACATCATCAACACCCAAAGGGCTTGTACATGTGATGAGATTTATTGTACAAACATCCCTGAAAATTGCACAAGCTGGTATACACCTCTCTCATGTTAGAAAGACATAGTCAAAGTGGGTTTATGTCTGATCACTTGTACCCTACTACTCTTACAGTCAAAGTTCAAGCAGTACCACTCAAGTACATCATAAAATCATAGAATGGTTTGGGCTGGAAAGGACCATAGAGAGCATCTAATTCCACCCCCCTGTATTTGTGCTTGTGATTGCCCTAACCTAGGCACAGGACTTGGCTTAGTTGAACTTCACGAGTTCCGAGTAGTGTGTAGGTAACAGGAATGTGGTTTCACTCTTTTAATTGGAAGACAGTTTCACAGAGCTGTTCAGCAGGAAGCTTTGACAGAATAATACGATAGTCTCAAGAGCTGACTTGCAAGAATTACATCCCTCTGAGTTATTTCTGGAAGTCATCACTTGAAGTTAAGTATTTTTTTTTTTTTAATCGACTCAGTCCCCTGTGAGCTTAATGACTACAAAAACATTTAAAAATAATAAAAAGCAGGATGGAATAAATGGTGATGCAGTTTGAAGATGTTTGCAAGGCTGTGTATATTCAGTGATATTCTCTCTATGCAGCAGTGACTTGTTTTTTCAATCAAAGAAGCTATCAGAAATATCTTGTACTGGATTCCAGTAGACAAGAAGACCAATGAAATAGGTGTTGTGAACTTTCAAGAAAGAGCAATGTGTCTTGGTTGCCCTCTGATCCAGCTGCTGCAGACAAGACTATTTTAAAATACTTCTAAATGAAAATGAGGTGAATTGGCTTTGATCCACTTGGTCATAAAAATTATTCATCAACTTAGAGTAATTATGAAGCACTTCTGGCGCACTGTAACTTTCTTAATTGCAATGGGTTCATGGACTTTATTGACAATGATCGTAAGAAGGTAAGAAGCACTTTGTTCATTAATTAGGGAAAGTCAGTTAGAAGTGAGAATTTATATTTGTTCAGAATATGGCACGTACCCTGTGAAAGATTTAGAGGTATCGGAGCAAGCATATTTTGTTTATCTGTCCCACATCCTAAGAAAAAACAACCACTCTCCAGCAGTTTCTCTCATTTTAAGAGCTTAACATTTTACAGAAGTGGGTGAAGCCCTCAAAATATGTAAGATTTCTGATGATGGTGTGTCTGCCATGTTGACATGTACTTCAGAAGCAGAAGGAAATATGCTGTATCGCAACCTCAGGGTGCAAGGGATGGCTCCACCTGCCAGTTATTATCAACGTTTGCTACATCAAGCTGTAAAATCAAGGTTAAACAGCTACCACAGATCCCATACTGCATGGTGATGGCTGGTTTAAGGAGTCTCCCATCTTTTTTCAGTGTGTGTGCAGCTGGACAGGAGTTACATGAAGAAATTAAGAGCATCCAGGTTTTAGATTATGAGGCCAGAATATGCTGAGAATATTTTAAAGCGTAAGTCACATCAATAATTTAAAACTCTTTGCAAATTTTTAAATCTTATGAATTAGTAAATAAAATATAATAAAGACTGGATGTCTTTCACATTCATTTATTCACAAAGTATAGTTTGCTTTAATAATTATAATTCTTCATTGTGTGCTCTAACATTATCCTATTAAATCTTAGCTTTGGATTGCTGACACTGACTTTTTTTTTTTCAGTGCAGATTGAACAGTAATGAAATGCCTGTTTCTGAGATTCTAATGAAAAGGAAAAGTTAGGAAAATGCATAATACAAGTCATAAAATATGTTTGCAATGCAATGTTTGGGATAGCATTTAAATTTGTTTTTTAGTGCCCTATCTCATCTTTCCTTATCCTTTTATTTTAGTACAAGAATGGTGTTTTACAGGGAGTGGAGACTTTCAGTGCTGTGTACTTTTAGTACTATGAATTTCAGACTTTTGTTCACATACCAGTGGGAAAACATTGGCAGTGTTTTTTTGGTTATCTTTTAGAACTGGGGGAAAATAGTAAGCTTTAGATTGCCCTGAAAGTCAGAACTAAATAACAAAAAAGACTTTTTTTTTTCCCCAACTAATAGCTTATTAGATTCTAGCAGCATGTGTATGACTTCAGACCTCGAAGCAAGAGAGCACTGCAGTGATTTCAGGCTCTGTGCACCTTTCCTCCTCATGTCCCCAGAGGATTTTGAGAACGTGTAGCTCAGGGCTGATGTATGTAATAAAAGCAATCCTCAGAGTAGTTTTGATGCCTTTCCCATACTCTTCCTGGACTATGTCCCCACTTTTTGTCACATTCATAATGCATCTCATTTTGATGTTCATCTCAGTAGACACCTGAAAAGATAACTTTTCAGGAGCGAGGCATTCCCGGGGTGCACATCACATTCCTAAAGGCAAATGCTTCTAAGCACGGGTTCACCCCGCTTGGGGATAGCTCACTCTAGGGACTGCTCTCAGACAGCATTATGGATGAAAGAGCACAAGGTTTGTCCTCCTCTATTCCATGCATTTCCCTGACACCACCTGAGCAGCCTTTGCACTCTCAGACATGCCCACACGCTGGCCACAGCATGCAAGTGCACATACTCCACTTCTTGCTATAAAGCCCTGTTTTTGTTTATTTCGAGTGCTTTGAAAACACACAAAAATAATTTTCTTAGTCCAGTCTGGGCTGAATGTGAGTAGCTACAAGAGCACAAAGGTATTAGCAGGGACACAAGTCAGACCCTGGCTTTCCTTTTGCCTTATAGACATGACTTTGAACACCTGCAAGTGTATTCTTTGATGTGTGTGCTAGCATTCAGTATAAATTCAGCATAAATGCCCTCTTCCTTAGTCCTTGCACCCGACTTCTGTTCCAAGAGGCACAGACTTCATGCGTAGCGTAGCTTAAAAGTCTCGTTATTCTAGGTTGCACAGCTATTTTAAGTCTAACGGCCCACATAGCTATTTTTGAAATGAGGCTTAATCCTTCAACGCAGTTGTTTTTGAAGGGAACTGAATTTGAGGAGCCGAAATCCTATCCAGCCAGATGTTCCCATTTCTATTATTCTTTTGCCTTTTTAAAATAAGTTTTCTGAAACAAGGGAACAGTGTTCGCAATGCATAAACAGGGAGAACACTTGTATTTTTAAATTACCCTGATATTGGAGGCTAAGCATTTGCTGAGGAGGTTCAGTGCCTCCTGTTGCCTACCTGTGAGTCTACCCTGTAGATAGTAGGGCAAAGCTGTACTTTCTGCTGCAGCCGAATCTTTGTTGTTTCACGACTCCTTGTTGCTTTTCTTCGGTTAGCTAGATTGATCTAGATTTCATGAGGTGTTTACTTTGGTGTCTGTTATGCTATTAATTTCCTACTCAAGTATTCAGAGAAAAGCTATGTGTCAGTGTGAAGCATTGCACCTGCATCAGCATTGTATTTGTCACTTTCTGTAGGTCTACGGAGTTATGGATTGTGTTTAAAAGGAGAAAAAAAAAAAAAGCTACCAACAAAAAACATTAGAGTAATTTGGGAGAGATGCCATAATTCATAATGTCTTTGAATTGTACTTTTGTATTTTTAACAGTCTAGTTTGAAATGTATTTTGTGGGCATGTAGTATATCTGAAAAAATGAAATTTCCTTTAATCAGACTTAAATGTATTACTTTTGAATTTGATCTTGTCTTATAGGAGGAGAATGTAAATAGAAGCATATAATTTATCATTTTAGGTCACGTACCCTCTTAAAGAGATGTTCTTATGTCTTTTACCATTTTCTCTATATTTTTTGATCCCTCTGACACTTGCATACTCTTTCAAGAAGAGTTTATGCTACTCAAAGTGAAGAAGGTGATTCAATGCAGGTTTTAAATCTATAAGAAAATGATTTAACGTATGAATCCCTTTTGAAATACATTCCATCTTCTTAGCTGAATCTCTACCTGAAGTAGAGACTGTCATTGAGCTATGACTTTCACTCTCTTCACATTCCAGTAAAGTTTAACAAAAATTCAGAAAGTGTGAGTCAAGTACATTTTTTAAGCGTTGTACATTGTATACTATAATATGTTTAATATTGTACATAGAAGTAGCTGAGTGAAATGCCTCTAACAACGTCAGAGCTTTCTAAATCCTGATTAGCTAACTGAGATTTTTCTTTAATTTGCAAATTTTGCTGTGACTAATAATCTCTCCTTGAGGTATTACAGAACGTCTAGGTTCTCAAAGTTCTTGTTTGGTTGATTGCTTGGGGATGTTTTTCCATGGGAAAGGCCATTAAAGTCAAATTGCTAGCATGTGGTGGATTTAACATTCTGAGCAGATTCTTCACAAATTCTTGTACGAATTCAGCTGCAGAGTAAGCAAAACACTGGTTTGCTGAAAAATGGAAAAAATGTTTCTCTAGCTGTAATGCCTCTCATTTTATGTAAGACGACTGTGGAAGGGGCTTTGGACTGAAAATATCACTAAAATCTCTCTTCCAAATCATGTACCTAGATATGCGTTGTCTTGAAGATCAAGCCTAGTGAATTTTACTTCAATAAATCTGAAAGGAGGTGCTATAGTATCTTTTCATTTCAATGAAATCTATATAAATGTTTTTATTTTCTCCACGGGGCTGCTGAGTCTGTGCTTGTTGTCCAGAAAAATTCTGCGAGGGTACACAGTTATGTATTTTGTCAGGTACGGGTCATTTTAAATGGATCAAGGAAAATGGAAAAGTGTTTCTCTGCCGGTGACCAGGACCTGGATAACATGACCTGCAATATTTTCCATTCTTCCTCTTCTCATCCCTGGGTTTACTGTGCTAAAGCAATAGGATATAGGTTATAATTTAGAGGAATTCACCTGTCAAATGGTTGATTATGTCCGTGATGGCCAGCAGTGTGGTCTTGCTCAGTACTTTCTTTTAGTAAACAAACCTTCCTTGCAGTGGCAATGTAAAGAAATACATAAAGAAAATCCGTGTTATACAATTATAACTCATTGAAAATAATCCATGCACAAACTAATAAATTCTCTTATTATTTTTTTTTTTATTTTTATTTTTTTCATATTGCTTCAACTTTATGCAAATTCCTTTTACTTACAGATCAAGGGAGTACTTCTGGGAAGTGTCCCAGCTTGCACTGGAGTGGGGAGTCTGTTCTGGGGGAGTGTTTCTCATCTGTGGTCTTCAGCCCTTTGTAGAGTTTGCTATTAATGTCAAAGGTAGTGGCCAGCTTTATCTCAAGTACATGAGAAACCAATTAAGGCTATGATATCGTTTCAACATGCAGGCCACTTAATAAGTTTGGGTCACAGCTGATGTGAATTGGATTTGAATTGGTGTTCAGGAGGTGAAAGATTGTATATTAAATTATTAATGCTTTGCAGGCTCAAGTTTCCTTATTGAAAGTGTGCTTCCCTCCCATCTGCTTCCTACAGAGATTTGTATTAAATACACATGTTAGTTCAGATCTGTTCTCAATTGGCACCCCGCAATATAGTTTCTCTTCCCTGTACCTCACTTTCTTCCCCCAAATCTATACCAAGTCTACGTATTTTGGGTTATTCTCACTAGGTCTCCAGCCATCACCTGCTTTCACAATATTGATATATTTTCTCTTCCCCACAGGGGTCTGTGGCTTTATAGCTATGGAACCGAAGAACAAAAATACCTCTGTATGTTTAGAGACTTAATTTTGTCTCGCTCTGTTTCTCTGTGGAGTAGTTTCTCTCAAGGAACCAAATGTGATATGCCATAATAGGATTTTTTTTTCCCCCATTATTCCTGTAAGTATTAACACTACAGGTACTCTGTTTTGTAGCACATCAATGCAGTTGCATCTTTAAAAATAATCTCTCATAACCATGAAGCAGTTACATCACACAGAATCTGCCTTCATATCAGGGGTAGGGAGAAAACATCTTTCAACTTAAATTTACATAAAGCCTGACAAACATAGTTTGCAGTGATTTTACTTTCAGGGAAAAGCCTTTTCAAATAAATAAGAACTTGCTCCAGATTCACATGACAGTGCCTCTGTAAAAGTCAGATCTGATTTTTTGCCCTTTCCTTGACAATGATTATAGTAAGTGACCTGAATGTAGTCTGTTCCTTTGAAGTGTGCAGCTGGAAACGCATTCTTTTCACCCTTCTAAAATTGAACTAGTGGGATTATAATGTTCCCTTCCCCGTGAATGGGAGTGGTACACATGAATGCTCGTGTGTGCTTTGGAAACAGGATCCCTGCTAGCATGCTTAAATATACTTAGTGGGTTATCATGTAGCATATGCCAAGTTTGTTTTCGGTGCTTTCCGTTAATGTCTTTTCAATAACTGAATTATGTGAATAAATAGATGTTTATTATGATTAAAGGAGTAACTGTATATTCTAAATTTATTGAGTGCTGACTGGAACTTTTGGTTGGAAGTTGGCTGGGAAAAATTACTGTCAAACTCATTTACCACAATTGCAGCAGAAGTGCAGTTCCTTCTGGGAACATAGGCATTTGTATAATCTGACTCCATGGCACTGAGCTATGCTGTATGTAGTGTATTTATGATTGAACAGAAAGTTTCAAACAGCAGCCTGTGAAATTGGATTTCAGATGTAATGTACCATAAATAAGTGCTATAAAGAATGCCTTTAATGCTATAAATCAGTTTTTATTGGTTTCAGCTATCTCATTCTGGTTATTGTATTACCCACAAAATCAATGGGAATCAAAGAGCTGGAATATATTTTATTTTAATGTCCCATCTCCCATGGAAATGGCATATGAGCCCTTAGATCACCTTTTGGGTAGGCTGGGCAAGACTGATAAATTACGGGCTCTGAGAGTGTACTCGCAAAAAGGTCCGTGTAAATAGCAGCTGTGTGAGGCTCCAGGTGCTTTGGTACAGCACTTCTTCCTCATAAAGGGAGACTTGGCTCTCTTCCTGAATGTCCTTTGCTTCTGTTGGGCCCAGAAATGTACCAATGTGATTTGATTCCTGTAGTTCTGGAGGCTCCTCAGGCTTTAAAAAACGGTGTCAGGGAGTTAGATGAACTGGGCATCGCAACCAGTGCATCCAGGACCGGGATTGCTTTCGGGGCAGGAGGTTCGGTTTCTGGCGTCTTTAAGGATTGCCTCTAGTGGATGCCTGCTTGGTGCTGGGAAAAGAGCAAGAACGCTCCTAGCAGCAGTTGCGAAGAGTAAAATGCAGTGTGGGCTCTGTTTAGAAACAGTGCTCTAGCGGAAAGGAGGAAGGTCACGCATCGTGATTCTGTGAGTAGACTTCTAAAACCAGAAACAAATCGTGCTATCCTGGGAAACCGAAGCTGTAGGAAGAGGCACTGTTTTCTAAGCAGGACTGGATCAATTTGAAATGTTAGCTCTGCTTCCTCTGGGCTTCTCCTGCGCACGTAGTAGGGTCTCACAGTAGGATGCAGTTAGGAGAAACATGCAGCTCTGGTGCTATGCTATTTAGGGCTGGAAATCTATGATGAAGGGTGAAATACTCGTGTCTTTACGTGCGTCAGAAACCCTCACTGTGGTAAAGGATTGAAATACAACTACATGCAGTTGGAGATGGGTACACTGGTAAATTTCTCCTGCAATATTGTACTGCTTCATGATGTTACACGTGCCCATCAATAAATACAACAGAAGTAGTAAGTAAGTTTTGATTGTTATTAAATATGATGTTGTTAAATATTAAGCTGTTCTATACATGAGCTTTGATTTTTTTTTTTTTCCCCATGAACCAAAACTGCTGTAATTTATATGCCAGAATTAAGAGATTACACAAAGAGGAGCGATCACTGATGGGATTTCTGTGACAGGTTTTTGTTGGTAGAAGTTTGAATACGGGGATGATGGTAGGGCATGAGGACCAGGAGAGACAACTTACTGATCTCTGATCCCACGAACACTACTAAACTGCCTTGGAGTCCAACTCACTTGTGTTGGCTTCCACCCACGTCACCTCGTGTTCGCTTTTAGGCTTTTATTTCGAGGACTGAATGACACGTTTTACTACTTGCAATAGCACAAGCAGTTATTCTCACTTGAGCGCAAAGATGTGTGGCTTCACAAGAGGGGAGTGTTAATCATTTGCATGCGGACTTGCTGCTTATCTATGGGAGTGGGTCTTGCTACTTGTTAAGGAGGCAGGTGTCAGACCTGGCTGCTTAATAGGAACGTGAGACGTGAGCGATACCGAGGAGGCAGAATAAAATGCCTGACTGCCTCAGCGATGGTTATAAAGGTCCCTGTTCCTACAGCGATATTACAGGTGGTGATTACGGGAGAGGTAATGATTTAATGCAAAATACGAGATAATTGAAATGTTCGATTTGATCTACGGGCCTATGGTCAATTTGCAGGCCAGCCGCTGACCGGCGCCGCACTGTGCCACCATGAACATGGCTCAGGATTATGCTGCTGCTTCGAGTGATGCTGGGTCAGGCATAACTTTAGATGCTCTTTTTGCTGCTGTTGGTTTGGATCTGAGCTAGTCCATGGGCTGACTGCTCAGTCCAAAAGAGACCACGAATCTATTGGTGGCCCAGCAGCGTGTTGCAGTTGGTTATGACTCCTGTGGTCTCTGAGGTGAGAACTCAGTGAAGGGATTGCCATAACTGGACACGGGCAGTAACACAGCATTGGGGGCATCGTTCCCCATCCACGTTTCATGTGGTTGGCTCGGTTAGGTGCTGTCGGCTTACTTTAGGTGTTTAATTTCAGATCTGTCCACGGATTTGAAACAAAGACCTGTGTTCTCTTTTTGCCTCTCATGGCTACAAAACCAAGAGGAGAGTGATATAAATGACACAAAATGGTGAGAAAAAAAGTGTTGTGGTTTCACCATTGATTTTTTACCTATTTATTTGCCTTCCATCTGAAATCAATTTATTTGCCAGTTTAAGAGAACACACGGACAGACAGACAAAACCAAACCAATGGAAACTGCAGGTGATCTCAACAGGCCTCCCTTCAGGTTAACTCACAGGGATGTGGCACAGTGCTGCTCTGGATTCATGCTTTCAGGTTCAGAGCTTGGTCTGATCACTCTTCTGTGCATTTCTGTTGGGAACTCCACTGGGTAGGGTTAGGCATGGCACCGCAGTGTGTAACAGCATGGTGTGGCCTGGTGCTTGCTCGGTTGTCACAAATTAGGACTGAAAATTACTGTGGCAAGGAGCTGAGCAGGACCAAGTGGCAGATCTCATGATTTCTCAGAAGTCAGAGCTCTCTAACTCACATCAGAGCTCTCTGATCTATGAAATCCCAATGTGTGAGGTCTTCCTGAACCATACTTCGCAGTGTTAGGAAATACCACAGCTTCCTCCCTGCTCCAGGTCCCATACATCAGATGCATCAGGTACCAGCTTTGTCAAGCATGTGGGACTGTGCAGGAGAAAAATAAATAAATCAAAGGATGTGACACTGGCTGGTTAATGCATGATGCACAAAAATGCTGTTATTTAGGCAGAGAAGTGGGGTGGTAGCTGCAAAAAAAAGCATCTCCTGCTTGGTCAGACCCCTGTGCTGGGCTGGCATGCTCACTTTTGAGGCCACGCAGTGGTCTTGGTTAGAGACCTGAGCTGGCTGAAAAGTGACCCAGTAGTTCACCCCCATGGCCCCAACAAGAAGAAAAGAAAAAAAAAGACATTTTTCATTTTTCAGTGGGGTCACATCCTGCACCAGCACACCCAGAGTCACACAAATGTGCTCTTTCAGCACAGTACTTCAGTTTCTAAAATCCTTCAGATTAATCCCTCACTTTATACATTTCCTATCTTTTTTGTTTGTTTGTTTGTTGTTTTTTGTTACCTCTCATCCATTAGCTAACTGCTGTATTCTCTCCTTTATCCAGCCTTTTTTTTCTACTGAAAAAATATGAATTTTGGGGGGGCTGGGAAGTCAGGTCGAAGAAAGATCTTCTTTCGCAAGTCACAGAAGTGACTTTTTTTTGTTTGTTGCTTCAGCCATTCTGCCTGTTCTTTCTCCCTGTTCTTCCTCCATCTGTTTTGAGGCTGTTACTTTTAATGAGCGGAGCTGTGCAAAGTTATCTGAGTACATCTCTTCCCTGATTCTGCAGGGTGGCGTAGATCAGAGGCTTTCCTTCTGAGCAGGACTCCCATTTTTAGCTGTCCATTTTTCCTTTTTCTCCTGCTAAGTCAGTGGTGTTCTCAACAGCTCAGGGTAGCTGTTTTTTTTTTTTTTTTTCTCCCAGTTCTTTACTTTGTCACCACTGACAGTGCACAAGAAAAGCTATGAAAGGAGCTCCTCCGAATCCACGATCAGATAAGCAGAATCCCCAAAATAGAAACCCCAGTTTCAGACAACAGACTCAGCACTTCTCCTTTCCACCCTGGCGGGAGAGAGGCTCTTTTCCCTCCTGCCTGGAATCGAATGCGTTTGAGTACTGCTGGTCTTCATCAGATGAACTTTTTGCCAGCTAACGAGGGAAGGTGTGCATTGCCAAACTAACTGGTCACGAGGCAAAATTTATTTCCTGAGGTAACTGTGGGTGCCAAGCAGGAATTGTGGCAAAGGAACAGATTTTTAGGGGTCAACATAAGGACCCTGTGTGAAGGCTGTAATGAAGAACCACTAAACCAACTCTGAGACAGGTTTCCCATTTCTGGACGTATGTCATCCAAGTATGCCCTTTCCTTTGCATGTCTCTCTGGCTTTGGTGAATGACAGGGCAGGGAAACGAGCTTTCACCTCCGCAATGCTTGGGCGAATACTGGTAAATTTAGTAAATTTCCCTGTTGATGCTGATACAGTTTTTCTGCAAAGTCAACTAGAAATGTGGTCTCAATGAGGTCAGTGACTACTCAGGAAGGTGTGTGCAATGAAATAGAGAGAAAAAAAGAATAAGCCAAAGGTCTTAGTTGGTAGTAATAATTATATATTAAGTATCATGCAATATAAACAAACAAGCCCAGGCTATAATGCTGCTTAGAAACTGGAATTTTTCAGGCACGTCTTAATGAGCTCAGCTTCACATGTGAAACGAGAAACACTCGCAACATCCATTCTTCATCTATCTTAATTTGCTAAATTGGGTTTTGCTCAGTTGACGTGGAGAAGGTGCATTCAGCATGTCTCCTGACACGTATATTATCCTGTCGTGCTTTTTGGAAAGGCACCGTGCCTTGCTGTTTTTCTCCAAAAAGTGCCAGGTTGGTAATCGTGGAGCAGGATCTGAAACTCTGATGCTGCCTTTAAAATGAAAGGGTTCTACAAAACAGTTAATGCTGAGATTTTAATTGTCTCTTACTTATCAAACAGATAGACTTCGGGTTTCCAAAAATATTCAGCTTGCTTACTTTCACACACTTCACTGAAGTACCTGCTATAGCAAAGCAATTGCTTATGCTTTCCTTCTAGTCAATAGAGGAAGATGGGCCCCTTCAGAATTAGGTAACTGAGATGTGAAAGACACTTCAGAGATATTTATAGTCCTAAATTAGTCACCTTAACTTAATGATTAAGCTTTAGTGGGATAAATTGGTGCTTAGCTCTTTGTTTCATGTGAAAAGGAAGATAACAGCAAACGGTTATAACCCCAAAAGGAGTTTTTAAAAAAATTACTCAAGTTGCAGTAAAATTCTCAGAGGAGGTGGCTACACTAGGAATGGTTTGCTAACTCTTTTAACAAAATGTTCTCAGTCTCTGATAAATCCTCTGAGTTTATAGGAGGACTGAGAGACACTATAATCTTCTCTTTAAAAACAAATTTGTTTTATAACCCAGGAGCAGTAGGCTGCAACAGCTATTTGTAATAATGTGCCTGACAGTGGCTGCTGGATAGAGGCTTATACAATCATGTATGCCATGTGTACTAACAGTATTCATTCAAAGCAACCTTTTCCCCAGAGAGCTTCAAGTTTAGGATTACAGAAGGATTCAACAGGTAGATTATACGTATGTGCTCAGTTGTTTGGAGAATCCAAGTGACAAGGAGTGGGGTAAGGGAAGGATTGCGTGTATAAATCAGTATTCTGATGGCCTGGTTGGTGCAAGGTGGTTGTATTTTGCAGAAGACCACAGAAGATACACTTTAATGAAGAACTTGAAGGGGGATGAGGGTGCTGTTTAAAGCCTTTGATTGCATTTTCCTTCCCTGTGTGAGGGTCAGCCTGGGAGAACAATCTCCGGGGAGAAATAGTACGGTGAGCCATTAGGCAGAATGAAAACGTGGCTCGTGCTGTGGTCAGGTAATAGATTTGGTAGGTAAGGGTAAATAAGGTGAGAGCAATAGGTGCAGGGCAGGGCACTCACTGAGAGATGAGTAATGACATGGGCATTGTGAAAGGCGAGTCAAAAAAGCTCTGGGACAAGCCCTCCTTATCTATATCCTGGTGGGACTGCAGGGCACGCTCAGGTGTGACCGTGATGGATGGGACTCATCCTGCCAAAGGCACCAATATAAAGTGTAAGCCTGAGCTTATCATCTACGTGCCTTCTTGTGGTCACTGCCAAGTGAGAAAGACAGGAAGCCGTTCCAGAGGGCATTTCTTTTCCACTCTTACCTGTACAGAACAGGTGATTGTGATAAATTGCCTTGTGGCAGCATCTCTGTCCATCTCCACAGAGGGTCTTGAAGTAGGTGCCAAAGTTACAGCCGTGGTTGTGCGAGGTGAATTCTGCTTCGAACATTAAGTAAAATGAGTGCATTTATAGACTTACACAGGCTGGGACCGTGGTTATTGTGTGACTTAAACACTATAATCTCAACAAAACGGTGCATTTTAAAATACTGTAAGAGAAATAGGTGTGACCCTATTCCACATTAAAAAAAGATGTGGGAGGGAGGGGGACAGAATAGAAATATGAGATAAAGGAGAAGGTGAAAGCATCACATACTCACTCGAATTAGAGATTTTATCTATTGCCCTTCAAACAAGATAGAGGGAAGAGAAATGGATATTTGTATTTAACAGAGAAACTTTCCAAAATTACACAGTTGCTTACGATTCCTATAGAAAAACTACTGTAATAACAACTGTAATGATGTATCTGCAGAAAGCTAATGCAGCAGTCTTCTGATTTAAGAAGTAACTCTATTTGCCCAGCATGAGTTTGAAATAAAAGAGAATTCTTCAGGTTTATATAATCCTAGGTAACTGAAGATAGCTGCTGCTTAGTGCTTTATCTTCTCTCTCCTGCTAGGACAATAGAAGCTGACCTTAAACCTTCAGTATTTTTGCTTGGTAGCACCGAATTGCTAAAGCATGTGTAGGCATGCTGAGAACCTGTAATGGAAATCTTTAGGGAACCGTTCACTTTTCAGAGATCGAAGGTTCGTTTTTAATGTCTCGTTCAAGTTTTCCTTTTGCCCATATTCCCACACCTAATAGCAGGTATCAGTTTTCTACTGTTTAACATAAAATTTGACTATTAGAGGGTCTAAGCTGATTATTTTAATCAGACAAGCGTTAAAATGACAGAAAATGAACTTTCTTGGCTTGCTTTTCTGTGTACAGGGGAAAAAAACAGGTGCTGTGACTTCAGGTAGTTAGCTCAGAATATTTGTCCATGCTTCAAGTACTGGCACTCCTCCCAGTAAGCTCACAAATACATGTTTTATAACTTTTTATATTTTTATTATTTTTCAGAAGATGATTTCTTAAGCATACTGCCTTTGCTCTGCTTCCGTGTGTTTTTCTTCCTTTTCTTATTTTTTCTTTTTGATTGTTTCTTTGTTTTCACTTCCCCTTTTTCCCCCCAGATCCACTGCGTATGCTAAATTCTTTAATCTTTGACTAGGAGGAGCCAAAAAAGCTGTAAACCTCCAATAAACTGAATTAGCACACTTTTCTTTTAATAAAGAGCTCCTTCTGCTGGTGGAAAAATAATCAAACAACCATGCAGTATACTCAGAAAAAGGTATACAGTCTAGGTAGTTTGGTAGATACAGACTGTTTTTTGGGACATTTCTGGTTAGGAAATACATTAAACTTAAGTTTTCTATTAACAGAAGGACGTACTTGTGTGCTGATTCTCTAATCCTGTGGCTCTTCACTGGTATTGTCCCTCTGTCACATACAAGTTATAGAAGAAAAATTCTGTTTCTTGCTACCTATTAGTCTTCCATGGATGTAGCAGATAATAAAACGCAGCCTTATATGTGTTAAAGACATAAACTGTTGTGTTGCCATCAAATGCATTTTCCGCGTGTCATAAAATAATGCAATGAAAACAAACTTGCTGGAAGAAGCGAGTTTCTTTTCCTAAAATGGAAAATTCCTCTTGGAGTGCCAACCTCGCATAGCAGCTGTGAGGGGTTCCTGCTTTTCAAGATGTTTTCCTTCCGATACTAATGTTGTTAGTAATTTTGTGCTAATATAGTGTAATAATCTTGAGCAACATTCAGCAAATTTTGATAGTGGGAACGGCAGTAAAGACAGAAATACTACAACAAAGCTCAGCTTTTCTTCTTTGATGGCTGACAGGTTTTAGTTTAACCAAGTTTATTTTCGGTTAACTAAGCTCACTCACTGGTTCTCTCTGAGGTGCCAGCTCAGTCAGTTGTGTCATGAGACTGGTGCTACCTGTGATGGGGAGCATGTGATGGGGATACACCCTCTTCTCAGATCCCAGTATTGAAGAACCAAGGGAGCAATGAGTTTGGGGATACGATCTTTAAAGTCGTGATTTATCACCCAGTGTCTACGCCTGTCCATGTTTTAAAATACAGGAAAAGCCATTCAGAGGTAATACTTCTTCTCGCTTCAGAAAGTCATGCTGTGACTTTCCGTCCTGTTAGCCACATTGTGAAAAGGAGACTGGCTCATTGCTTTTGTGGTTTTGTGAACATAAAATCCCCTGTGGATGTCATGATGAAATGAAGAAATAGTCAAAGTAGTGCCCAGCATTCACATCTGCAGGCTAACACACGGACTGTTAGGGTGATACATGGCTTTTAGACAGCTACCTGTATGTTTAGAGTCACCATCCCTGGGGGTGTTCAGGGAAGGGTTGAACTTGGTGCTTAGGGACATGGTTTAGTGGATGACATTGGTGGTAGGAGGATGGTTGGACCAGATGATCTTGGAGGTCTTTTCCAGCCCTAATTATTCTGTGATTGTATGATTGGAGCCACATCTGTGCAGGCTGCCCAGAACAAGCCAGGGCATTGAAAAGGCACGTGTAAGGAAGTAGATGCCTCTAGGTAGGCACCCAAATTCAGATGTCTTCAGTCTAGGGCCGGTCATACTCTTAATGCATGATATCAACAGTCATGATTCTTATGTGTGTGTCCTGGAACTTTGGGTAATGTGTATAATATTTAAAATAATTTGTTTTACTAGGTCTTTCTGTGTAATTAATGTTATTTACAATTGTGTCTTTGTGGAAAGGCTTTCACCACAATGAAAGAGAACAGAGTTGATTCTCCTGCATCCCTATTAATGCAAAGGATGTGTCATTATTACCAAGCTCAATGATATGCAAAAGTCTGGAAAATTTAATTGTGCAATCAGCAGTGTTTCAAAGCATTAAGAAACATGTCTTCTTAACATCAGTCCTGCCAGACTGCCGTGTTTCTGTTCCTTAGAGGTGCTGTTTTGAGATCAGTTCTTCAGAGCCAGTGCTAAAGGTATATACAACCAGTTATCGAAAGTGTGCTAAAGTTACTCCAATTTGGATGGGTTAATAGATAAGGTGGTGTAACGTGATGTAATTTGGTAATGCTGTCTTGAAAACTGGAGAGACAACTGGTTCCCCAGTATTATTTCTATTATTATTATGCAAAAAGAACACTACAAAGTATCAGATGTACTTGCTTAGTCACTTTGGGATGTGTCAGCCCCAGAAATCAGTTAGCAATGCCTGACTATTTGTATATGAGAAGCTCTCGGAGATCATTTTTATACAGGTTGAACAAGTATTACTCCTACATAACTTAAAAATACTTTCTTGGAAAAGTACTTTAAAACCAACTACAGTGAGTGGGCCTGATTTACTTCTTAAAACTTCTGAGGCACAGGCATTAAAGCTCCCTGCAGCCTAATGCACGCTAAGAAATTATCAAGAGGAAAGCTCTCTTACACAGAACTGCTCTCTGGAGCTGTCTATGGCCAAGGAAACCATACCCCAAACCACCTACGGGCACCCTGCAATTGTCTGAATGCTGGCCCCCAGAGCCACTGGGTCGCTGTAATACTCCCTGCCTGGTCTCTCACTTTGGGTGCCTGAAGATGGTTCAGCTCGGAGCAGGATGGGCTCGCTGAGCTTTCCCCAGGGGCTGCTCCAGCTACTCCTGAGCCTTCACAGCTGTAGCAGGGGGAAATCTGAAATATGCTGGGTGCAGTGCATGTACTGGATGTTCAAAATAAACACCTACATTTAACAGGTAACACCTGACCTTGATTTCTCTGTGCTTTGTTTCCTCATCTGTAAATTTGGATAATACCAGCTGTTCATCTTTCAGGGATATTGTGAGGATAAATTATTAGTGAAGCACTTAAGTACTTAAGGGATGAGTAATGCAGTAAAGTCTGCAAGGAAATTAAACATTCTGTCTTTCTAGCAGGATCTGAATATTGTTTACTAAATGAGGTACGGGGTCATACACAAAATGCTGAATAGAGAGCTGTGCATCCAAATGAGGCAGAGCTCCTACCTTAGGGGAGAAAAAGGATGAATCAAGACTTCTGTGCTAAGTATGTGAGAATACCTAGGCACACGGAAGAGAACTAAGGTAGGACAATCAACCATAATTGTGACTAATGCAACTTTTTGGGTGTTGACTTACAGCTTTAATATTACTCTTATGAGATGCTGTATTTTGTGATGTTGCCTGTTGCATTGTGTGGGCACACATACACACGTCCTCTTACAACAAGCTTTGTTAACACCAGAGCCTGTGACCAGAAATACAATGGAACCAAATCTGGGACACAGATCAATGTTGAAAAAGAAGAAAAAAAATAGGGAAAAAAAAAAGCAGGATATTGACTTAGGGTATTTTTTGTTGTTATTTCTTAGCATCTGCCTCTTAACACGGCATAAAAATCTTCTAAAGGGTTCGCCACTCAATTAAACTTTTCTATTAAATGCTGGATGCAGAAGCCATATATTTAACAAGTTTTCCACTCTGTTGCTTCACTGTATAAATAATATGTCTTCTGGAAATTTCTAATACACGTCAGGTATTCATGATGAAAAAGCACATTTGTACTGCCAGTTCAGAGATAATTACTTGCCATTAGGTTCATAAGAACATAAATTTTATTCATTTCTATCATCTAACTTGTCAACTTCTTAAATTTTGCCTACACTATGCCCCTCAGTGACAAGCAGCAAATAATTTAGTCTTCCACCAAAATAATAATGACTGGCAAATGAAAATTTCATTGAAACAGACAGCACAACATTAGTTGCCCTAAAAGATCTTAAATTTTTTTCCCAATAATAATTCAAGAGCCATCACTCAAATTAATGTATTTAAGTGACTTCTATTAAACAGCTCTTATTTAGATGCTTCCTTGTTGTTTAAGAGATAAGCAATATGTGCAGGTTATTTGCTTAAAGTGCATTTTTGCACTTGCAGTCTTGTGGTCACTTGTGTTAAGAGTTGTTTTAGAAAATAACAGTTTACACTTGTAAAAAAGTTCCTTCTTCCAGTTAAGTTGCTTATGCAACACAAAGATGTACACAAATCTGATGGGGGATGCAAATACCTGGCATGTCATAAGGAAAGGTCAGCTGCTTCCACATCAGTTTAGTTTGGAGATGCTGTGCAGCAGTAACACTGATGGTTTCAATGCTATGTTGTTGCCTATAACCTAATCAAGGGTTCCTGCAAAACTGCATTGCCTCGTTTGTAGCAAGGTCAATGGCATGCTGATACACTGATGGGTAAGAAAGATCTCGAGATGCTGGGGAAAGCTGCTCGTTTGGTTATTATTTCAGAAAGAGTTTTTTGTTTAATTGTATTTGCCCACCTCTGGCCATCTGAAGAAACTGCCCGTTTCTTCTTGAAAGGGCTGTTTCCCCCCTCAGCTTTTGTTTCTCTGTGTGTGTGGAAATCTTTCTTACCTCAGTGACTATGTAAAAACCTTAGAGAATCATGACTAAGCTGGAAGAAAAACACATTGACAAAATTTATATTTCTAATAATGGCCTGGGATAGTTAAGTTATTGGAAAAATATACTGCAAATATTGAAAAGAGTAGTACAGAGCTGCTTAATATATGTAATTTGGAAAAGGTAAAGTAATTCTTGGACATGTCTGTCTTCTTTGTATATTAGTCTGCCACTGGAGACAATCAGATGCAATTCAGTAGGGAAAAAAACTACCAGTAGAGAAGCAATTTTCCAGTGAATTAATCTCTGGCAAAGGTTGCCTAACAGGGGATCCTTGCCTTTCCATCAAGAAAAGAGAGGGAAAAAAAAAAGGAGAAAATAGTAACATCAACTTTTATGCCATTTGGTGGTAACATTTTAGAAGAACATGATCCAGTCAGTCCCGAAGGGACCCTGTCATGAGTGTTGACAGGGTTTAGGAAACAAAGAATTTCCTCTCAATATGTACGTTAGATATTGATATTGTAGACTTGCCTTTAATCTAGCAGGAAAATAAACACATCTTCATGTTGAGATGAAATGGTTTGTGAAATGTTGATGCTATGCTTCAAGTATTTGAGCATACCTTGGTAAACATACAGTTGGAGGCTATTAATGTATATTATTGACTGCAATTAGAGTTTACTGTGTATCTAGTAAATGGGAAAGTGTGGAGTTGCATGCGTAATGCAAAATTAATGTAAATGCTTGGAGGAACAAAACGACACCTGGTTCTCTAAAATACTTTACTTTACAGGTCGATGTAGCTGCACAGATTTCATTAATATATTGTTAATGCAGATATAAAGGGTTGGACAAAGTAAGTAGACATTCCATGTCCTGGGAGTAATACTCTTCTGCCTCTTGAGCATTTCAAATTACCTCTTGTGAGTATTCTTGAAGTATTTCATAGAATCATAGAATCATAGAATATCCTGAGTTGGAAGGGACCCTTAAGGATCATCAAGTCCAACTCTTGACACCGCACAGGTCTACCCAAGTTCAGACCATGTGACTAAGTGCACAGTCCAATCTCTTCTTAAATTCAGTCAGGCTCGGTGCAGTGACCACTTCCCTGGGGAGCCTGTTCCAGTGTGCAACCACCCTCTCTGTGAAGAACCCCCTCCTGATGTCAAGCCTAAACTTCCCCTGCCTCAGCTTAACCCCGTTCCCGCGGGTCCTGTCGCTGGTGTTAATGGAGAAAAGGTCTCCTGCCTCTCGACACCCCCTTACGAGGAAGTTGTAGACTGCGATGAGGTCTCCCCTTAGCCTCCTCTTCTCCAGGCTGAACAGGCCCAGTGCCCTCAGCCGTTCCTCGTACGTCTTCCCCTCCAGGCCTTTCACCATCTTCGTAGCCCTCCTCTGGACACTCTCCAACAGTTTCATGTCCTTTTTATACTGTGGTGCCCAGAACTGCACACAGTACTCAAGGTGAGGCCGCACCAGCGCAGAGTAGAGCGGGACAATCACCTCCCTCGACCTACTAGTGATGCCGTGCTTGATGCACCCCAGGACACGGTTGGCTCTCCTGGCTGCCAGGGCACACTGCTGGCTCATATTCAACTTGCTGTCTACCACGACCCCCAGATCCCTCTCTTCTAGGCTGCTCTCCAGCGTCTCATCGCCCAGTCTGTACGTGCAGCCAGGGTTTCCCCGTCCCAGGTGCAGGACCCGGCACTTGCTCTTATTGAACTTCATGCGGTTGGCGATCGCCCAGCTCTCCAACCTATCCAGATCCCTCTGCAAGGCCTTTCCACCCTCATTTGAGTCCACAACTCCTCCAAGTTTGGTGTCATCAGCAAACTTGCTCAAAATGCCTTCTATTCCTACATCCAGATCGTTTATAAAAATATTGAAAAGTACCGGCCCTAAAATGGAGCCTTGAGGGACCCCACTGGTGACCGCCCGCCAGCCTGACGCAGCCCCATTCACCATAACCCTTTGGGCCCTGCCCGTTAGCCAATTGCTCACCCATCGTATGATGTTTTTATTTAGCTGTATGCTGGACATTTTGTCCAGTAGGATCCTATGGGAAACCGTGTCAAAAGCCTTGCTGAAGTCCAAAAAAATCAATCACATCAGCTGGTTTCCCTTGGTCCACCATACGGGTGATCTTATCATAAAAGGAAATCAGGTTAGTTAGGCAGGACCTACCCTTCACAAACCCATGCTGGCTGGGACCAATGACTGCTTTGTCCCCCAGGTGCGCCTCAATACGTTCGAGAACCATCTTCTCCATGATTTTACCAGGCACTGATGTGAGACTGACAGGCCTGTAATTGCTAGGGTCTTCTTTCTGACCCTTCTTGAAAATCGGCACAACATTTGCCAGCTTCCAGTCTACCGGGACCTCTCCAGACTCCCAGGATCGTTGAAAAATAATTGAGAGAGGTTCCGCGATGACGTCCGCCAGCTCCTTCAGCACCCGGGGATGAATCCCATCCGGACCCATGGACTTGTAGGGATCCAGGTGGAGTAGCAGATCCCGCACACGTTCAGGGTCGGTTGGGAGTTTGTCATCCCCACCGTCCCGGTCCTCCAGCTCGGGGCACCCGAGCTATTTTCAGTGATTTATTTTTTTTTATTTATTTCAGTGATTATTTTCAGTGTTTCATTCCAATGCAGTGCCAGGTAGCAAGTTAAGAAGTTAAAAGTTGTGTGATTTGTTCTGGAATTCTTTAGGTCTCTGAGAAATTTGGATCACTGAAAACTGCACTCTGGGGAACAGAAAGGTGTTTTAGGTCATTCGTGGAATATGCACATAAATGTAGCCAAAATGTAATCTCATGCATTTACATACAGCTCTGTTACTGACCGTCAGCTTTCGCAGTAGGATGATGCATTCCATTCAGTCATGTTCAGTTTCCTTTTTTTCTGGGTGTAAAATCGAAAATCTTCCTTTGATAAAAACTAGGAAGAAGGATCTCAAATGAACAAAAATAATCAGTTCCAAAAGCATAAGATACAAATGTGAAGTGACAGCTCTATTTCTGTCTATTTCTAGTTTACTAGAATTGTAGCTTCTTCCCAGCACAGTGCTTGAGCATCTTGCAAGTCCTGGCACCAGCTGTGGCTCCAGAGACATTAAGGTCCCTAATATCTGGAAAGACATGCTCCTGTAGCTTCATGCCGTGAGGATGCAAGGAGCTGAAAGACCCCAGCATCATGAATACCAAGGCAAAGTTGTGCTGCCAGGAAGTCTGGGGTTTTCAGCATCTCATTGGCAGGAAACCAATTATTCCTACTTCCCTGCTTCCTCTCAGAAGTTTGTCTGAGGCTACTTCCATTCCAATGAATCTGCTTTTTCAGGAAAAACAACAAAAACCCCACCATTTTTCTAGCAACATCTACAATAAAAGAGGTTTCTGGCCAGTTCTCCTGCCAATTTTGACCACCTAATGAATGTAAGATTTATTTTTTTAGCTAATCCCAAGGTGTGTATATTACTCATTCTTCATGAGACCATGATGAAGCTGCAGCTTAGCTGAGAACATCCCACTTAGTTTATTAAGCAGTGCTAGCCAAAGACATTGATGACATACACCTCACTGCCCTTTCCTCTATTCCCAGTTCTGAGAAGGTGCAGGTTACCTTCAGATGAGTGGAGTTGTTCCTAGAAGCATCTATGCATTAAATGCACTGCTCCTACAGATTCATGTAGTTCAAGGAATATTTCAAAAAACACATCCTTTAAGCAGGGAGTTGGCTTGTAAATTATCAGAGAACTATTTATGTTTGGGAGAACCCACCTTCCTGTTAGGATTTGGACTAAAGCACGGGAAATAAATGCTCTGCTTCACAAGGTGTCTTGCAGTGCAGTGCAATCTTCTCACGCCTGGTAGGTGCAACGTGCATGTAGAGGAGAGGCAAAAAGAGTCTGAAAAATGAGAGAGAAAAGATACCGCAAGGAACGTAAAGTCACCCAAACACTCCAAACTTAATATTCAGATGTTGCACTTCTCAGCCAGCGAGTCTTGGCTCCGGAGGGCCATGTCCAAGGTTTCAGCAGTGGTGTCATTTTCCTTTCCTGCACGGAGGCAACAAGCATATGTCAAGCCATTTGCACCATCTGCCACAGAAGTGTCAGTAAAAGCAAGAGGAGCGCAAGGGGGACAGACACTTGAGGACATTAGTGTTAAACTATTTAAATGAGAAACACCGGTTTTAATGTTGAAAAGATACATAATCTTAGCAGCCCAGCTTTTCAGCAGGCAGCAAGGAAAGCAAAGCACAACTGACTGCTCTTGCCAAAACCTCAGGATGTGGGGTGGGCTGAGAGTCCTCAGCCTGGCTGCAGACCTGCGCTCCTGCAAATGAAATGGTGAAATAAAAGAGCAATTCAAATGCATTTTGTGAGGTGGCTGATCTCCAGCATGTTTTGTTCCGTGAGGAAAGGAGCGTTAATGTAAGCATTTCCAAAAAGAGGCTTTAGGACTTTCTAAGTGTACTGACTGAAAGTTTACCAGCAAGGATTTTCAGCTTGTCCGTGACTCATTACCTCACTTTTTGAGAGCTTCTCCAACTGCATCTCTTTTGTTGTTGTTGTTGTTGTTGTGGGTTTTTTGGTTTTTGTATTTACTTTTCATAAATAGGCTTAGTAGGGAGGCAGTAAAGTGTGGGGTGAGTCTGTTTGCTAGGAAAACGGAAGAGTTGATTTCCCATGTGGCCTTCTTGGCTGGCAACTGCAAGCTGAAGTATATTACTCAGTTATTGCTGCTTTTTTTGTTATTATTATTGTTATTATTAAGACTGAACTTATGCTCATCACTTTGCAAAACTTTCATTGTACTCCCACTGTTTTTATGGAAAGGAACGAAGGATACAAGAAACAAGTCCACTGTGTTGAAGAAAAGTGTGACTTCCGAAAACGTACGGTATTACAGCTCTACACCATCTTTTTCTTAGTGCGTGGTAAGAAGGACAGTCTTAAGTCTGAGAAAAAATGAAACATGATAAAAGAGAAGGACTGTAAGGGAGCTGAAGTCTGGAGGTGACGGCAGCACAGTAGGCATCTGCCTTCCCTTCCTTGAATGAGCTGTGATCAGTGCAAAACCACTCGTTGTCTCACCTCATTGTCACACGATGGTGTGGCTGTCCCTAACCCTTAAGCACAAATTACCTCCGCCTGGTTGGTAGTGAATATACATTTCTTGTTTTGGTGTAGTCGCACAAACTTGATTTTAATGAAAGCTAGAAGCAAATACAGATGAGGGTATATATGTGTTTGTATGAATGAGGGCTGAGATGCTCTGCTTGGCTCTAGGAACTGGAATTTAAAGAAACTTTCCCATGCAGTAAGATTTGTGACAGAAATAGGGGAGTTTCCAGTGACGTCTCTACAAGGTCTGTGGGTTTAGATATATGGAACAATTTTCCTGCCTGCTTCCTTGCACCTGGCTCCAGCTTTCCCCCTCCTAAAAGTGAAGAAAAAGAATTTGAGTACAAATTCACTCCCAGCATAGCAGACACATGGTTATATATGGGACTGTCTGGGTGGTTGCTTTTGTGTATTTGCTTTGCTTTGTTGCAAGTCTCCCATGTAGAAAACAATTTATGCTTTAAGAAACAGAAAAGGAGAGGTACTGGTGTACCTGATGGCTTCCCAAAGCCCTGAAATGGACAAAAGTGAGATATTTGTACCAAGTCTTGGCATGCTATCCTCAGCGTGTCATGTCAACATTTTAAATACTCCTTAGCTCATGTCAGTGCACAGCACTGAAGTGCTCGCATATCAATTTCTGGGAGTGATGCTACAGAGATTAAAATATTAAGACCCTTTTCTTTGTCGTCGGTGTACTCGAAGCAGATTTGCTGAAAGAAGCAGCATTAGCGACACAGCTGTAACAGGGTTTCCCAAACCATTAGTTTTGAATAAACAGTACTTGATCATGTCGAAATTTTGCATGAACTTATGAAAAAAAAATGAACTCCTCGCAGTTATCAAAACATATAACTTCATTTACTCTGCTAATGAGAAAAATAAGTGCCTTTTTGGAATAACGAAAAATAATTATGTTCATTTTCTTGCATAA
Organism: Anas acuta; assembly: GCF_963932015.1. Lineage (NCBI taxonomy): Eukaryota > Metazoa > Chordata > Aves > Anseriformes > Anatidae > Anas > Anas acuta. The sequence continues at coordinate 53,800,683 of NC_088979.1, forward strand.
CCAAAAAAATACTAATTGATTGCTTCTATGACTTTGTGTTTTCATTCTAAGGCTTTATGTACACTGCAGATAGTAAATGAGTTGTCTGTTTCATAAAGCATAGAAACCTAGATACTTTCCTTTAAAATGATCTTTATTTTTTTACCGATGGCATGTTCATTATCAGTGTACCTTAGTTAAAAGTGTCCAAGAGTTACATTGTTCCTCATGATAGGGAGGGCTACATTTTTAGTTTATAGTATTTTGTATGCTAAGGAGTTAGAAACAGTTGTGGAATGCAATCAGCTTGGTGACAATAGCACAGCAGTAAGTGCCTCCTAGGTGCTTGTGCCTTTTTAGGGGTAGTAAGACCTCCCTTCTTCCTCAGAAGAACTTCGCTGAGTGAACAGGATTCTGCCACATTGTCTGGTCATCTTGACTGAAGCAGCATGAGCACATGTTTAAATGTAACTACCCACCTTCTGTTTCTGGGTCATGTTTGGTTAGAAAGAAGGTAGCTGTATTTTTAATAGAAAAGAGTATGAAACTCCAAGTGGAATTAAAGAAAAAGGACACCAACCCCCCATTTCTGCAAGGGTGGTATCTAAAGCCAAGGAGTAGAATATGAATGAGTGGTTATCAGTGAGTAGATTGCTTCATTTTTCTCTCTTTACAATTAGAAATTGAAGAGAGGAGATGTGAATGGTATATCAGTGTACAGAAACTAAATGTGTCAACATTTAGTTCTCTTTTGCCACTGTTGGCTCATATTAAATCAGATCAGTAATCAGCCTCCTATGTTGGACTCATTCTGTGGGCATTTCCGTGAAACACTGCAGTTTGCAGAGAAAGACTTGTAAATAATAACCTTTAAATATTTTGAAAGAAATCATCTTATGGTTTGCTAATAGAACACAGTTTTGGGAGAGACACAGATTTTAAAAGTGTTAGACAGAGCTAAATGGCTTTAGTTATTTTTCCACTGGTAGTGGAAGCAGTTCCAGTCTCATGGCTATACATCGCTGTGTTGGCACGGGGGTATTTGAATTACTTTCCAGTGTCTTTGGTCCTGGATTAACATTGAATATAATTTCTAACACAAATATATATGAAAATTTTAGGCAAAAGCTTAAGAATGTAACACTGTATCTAGAAAAAAATAATATGACAAGTAATGCTGAATGCTTAACAGACCATAAAGAAACATGCATTTGAGTTTTACACTAGAGGAAAATGATTGACCTGAGGTGTCAATTTTTCCTTATAATACGGACCTTTTGTATTTGAAGGTGCATTAAAATGAATTTTCAAGTATTCTTTCCTACAGGAGCCTCAGCATATGTCATAATTAATTATGATCATTTCTGTCCAATATGGCAAGATGAAGCCAAGTCTATGCTAATCTAGCTTCTCTCTCTCGCTCAGTCTTTTAAATTTGTAATTAAAGAGAGTTTTCAGAGGAACTGGGGGAATTTTATTTACTTTACTGAAGTTCCTACCAGTCTATCTTTACAGAAGAAATTTGATGTAAAGAACCTTTTGAATTGCATTATTTCATTTTTCCTGGTTCTTTTAAATTCCAAATTTTCTCATTTTCTGATTGAGGGCATAGCTTTAACTTTGTATCTGTAGGCAAAGGCTCTACTTCCTAATTGATCCCTGATCTGTAAATTAGTGTCTCAGTATGCTTAATGTAGATATTGAAACGTTTTTTTTTCTAAATTTGATACTTGAAAAAATAGAACATTATTTCTGCAGTGAGCATGTTTTGTATTGTCTTTTTCTCACAAGAAGTTCCTTCAGCTCTTTAACTTCGCTGTGGAGATATACCAGAGCACTTAACTGAAGGCAAATATACTTTACGTGCACTGAACAGATTGAGGGCATGCTGTTGATTTCTGCTAGGGACACTCAGGACATGCCACCAACTCTTCCTGCTTTCAGAAGTGACTCATAAGCCAAGCCCATAAAGAAGCCAGATGTGTTTTCATTCTCCTCCTCTTCTTTTCCCCCACTTCTATCTACATCATCTTTTATTGCTGCTGGTAAAAAGAAAACAAAGAACACACAAACATACCTGACAAGTGTATAGAGAATGTCACTTAAATGAGTAATTTCTTCTCCCTGAAGAGAGGTTTTCCAAAAACCTGCCCATTTCTTAATGAAATACAGAAAATGCATTTTGTATGTAATAATGACATGCAACATTTTTTAAGCAGAACATCACTTTCCCCCTAGCTTGTTCATCTATGTTTTTCTATGGGCCTTCATTTCATATTTGACTACTTCTGTGCATTTCTGAGCCTTGATTTTCAGGGGGAGGTGATAGCTTTTATTAACTCACCTGATGTTTGAAAAAAAATGACGACTTTCTGAAATACATCTTTTACCAAGCCCTTCTCAAATTTTGGGGTTACTTTTCCAACCTGTGTTGCTTCTGCACTGGATTAGCAGACAACAGTCTATTGTCAGAGTGCTTCATCCTCTGCAGATATTTTGGGATGCTTTGCTGCCCTGGGATTGTCTGAAACATACTGTGAAATTCTTAATGACCCTTGACAAAACAGAAATGATCAGACAGTATTTCAGTAATTTCTCCAGTATTGGAATAATGAGGAAGAGAGATGTTTGCACTGATCGCAGCATTTGTGACTGCTTAATTTGGAAACTAGGAAATAAATATAATTTTGTTCAATAATTTGCATTATCTTGTATGACTTTATTAAGGGAGAAATGTAGCAATCCCTTCAATTTTGAAAATTAATAGTGAGTCCGTAGCTGGGTGTTGTGCTGCTCCAGATTTATAGGTGCAGAAGTTTTGAAGTCATATCGTAACAGGATATCTGCATTTTTTGTATTCATTTTGTCTGGTGGCAAATATTTCGCTACACAAGGTGAAATTAGCTCTATGCATCTTGATCCGCTTTTAATTGGAATCAACAGCTTGTAATACAGATGCCTTGAATAACCTGAAAAGGAAAGGAGCTCTGTAAATCAGACTGTGCAGTGATGACTTTATTTATAGCCTAGTTCATTTACGATTGTAAGTAAACTTGACTTCCACACACAGCAAAGTGTGAAATATCCAAATTAATCACAGACATAAGTGCCTGGGGAAAATAGATTTTGAGAGGATCAAAGGTATGAAATTAGAAACAAAAAAAGAATGGGGAACAGGCCATTTATGGATTAACAGGCTAAAGGGTCACTTACCCTCAGAAACAAGGCTTAAAGGCAGAGCTGCTATTGATTTTTCTCGACTGAAATCCCATTTAAACTGAAAAGAATTAAATTATAGACACACTAAACAAGTTAAAATGTTCTAGATCCCACTTGCATATGGCCTCTGAGTTTATCTGGCTAGCTGTAAAATGCTAGTGCTGCAGTCTTTTTACCAGGAAATAGGTGAGAGCATGAGGTACCAGTCTGTGGATCTGGTCCCACCTTGTGGATTCTGCAAGTTCAGCAGAGCTCTAAGCTGCACATGTCAAGCAGGCCTATGAAATACTCTGGTTTTTAGATGAGGGTGATCAAATCTCATCTTCAGATGAAAATCCAATCAGGCTTTGCACAAATCATTTGGATTTTGGACTAGGAGACACAGTGGGATAGAGACAATCCATTATCATGGGTGTGCTGCCTGGAAAGCAGCAGAACAATGAAGACCGTCTTTCTGGGCTGCCGTAAGCTCAGTTGCTCCTAGTAGAGTTGCAAGGAATGTGACATCTGACAGACATCATGGTGACTGTCATGTCCCAGAAAATCTGCATGGCCATAGGATAATCCAGTCCTTAAGGGAACTGAGGTTCTTTGTTCTATGCTACTGATAAAGGCCTTAGTAGTGTACATATACAGGACATAGGACATATACTTCCATCTTTAGGACCTTGTCTTCTTTCATCTGGCAAGAGAACAAAAGATTTGTGTTGTTTTACTGTGAATCCAACAGGTTTTGTGATTTTCTGATTCAGTTTAGTAGAGAATGGTTATATTATTGTCTGTTAGGGACATAATGGATTGGGTAAGTGGAAGGTGAAGTGGATTGAAAACTGGCTGAACTGCCAGGCACAAAGCTCAACTAAAGGAAATGGGAATCATAGAATGACAGAATATCCTGAGTTGGAAGAGACCTGTGCATGGGACCACCCAAAAATCATCCCATGTGTCCGAAAGTGTTGTCCAACCACTTCTTGAACTCTGACAGGCTTAGTGCCTTGACACTTTCCCTGGCAGCCTGTCTCAGTGCCTGACCACCTCTTGGTGCAGACCCTTTCCCTAACCCCCAGCCCGACCCTCCCCTGTCCCAGCCCCATGCCGTCCCCTCGGGTCCTGTCGCTGTCCCCAGAGAGCAGAGCTCAGCGCCTGCCCCTCCGCTCCCCTCCTGAGGGAGCTGCAGGCCACCATGAGGCCTTCCCTCAGCATGCTCTGCTCGGGGCTGAGCACACCAAGGGACATCAGCCACTCCTCCTACATCTTGCCCTCTAGACCTTTCACCAACTTTGTTGCCCTCCTGGTTTGCATCTTTATTGTGAAGTCCTGTAACTAGCTCTTTCGACTGTGTTTTACCGGGTGGCTTTGCATTAACAGGCAGGTGAGGATTTTCTGTCTCATGGCTTAGATGCTGTATATGAACGAATGTGCCATACAGCTGCCAAGCTGAGTTTTCATGCTCAAGTATGCCAAACTCCTAGCCACGTAGTATACTTTTCCTGGTTTTCATCTTGTCCAATGTAGGAAGAGCTTTATACAAAGCCAATCAATATTGTCTCCACAAAGAAACAAGAAAAAGGTTGATGTCTGTCATTGTTCCTGATCACTTCAAGCAGTTAACTCTTGAGGCTTTTGACTAAATATGCAAAGGATGTGTTCTCTGCCTGTGTGTGTGTTTGTACTCAGATCATCTAAACTCCCATCCAGGCATACAGATGTTGAAGAGCATTCTGTACCCTCACCTAGCAGGCTGGAAAAATTTCTCAGTCATTCCTATTAGATTCGTATTTCTGTACGATGAGATGGAGATAAGCTGCTGTTCAGTGCCCAATTTAATGGCTCACTTTGAGAGAAAGAAGGTTTTTAGAACTGGATAGTCTTTGTATTTTAGTCTGTTTTGGGTATGATGAGAAAATCTTGTCAATAGCTGCAATTCTGGAGATGGATGATAAAAATGAAGAGAACTCTGAAAGAGAAATACTTTTTCACACAACATTTGTTTAAGCTATAGAATTTTCTCCCCTCAGAGGACAATGAGTTGATGCTGTAAGTTTTTAGAGCTTCAAAAAGGCATTGAACAAATTAATGAAAGAAAAATCCATTGAAGTTGAAACTTGCCCCCTCTGGGTTAGAAAGTACATGAATCAAAAGTTGCTGCATGCTAGCAGTGTATCAATGCTTATGCTATATTTAAACTTATCTGTTTGAAGCCTCCTGATACTGAGCTAGATGGACCATTTGGTCTGACCCAGTACCATGATGTGACCTGGTCCCACTCAATCCTCAGTCCTGGTTACCGCTTGCAGCTACATGACACGATGGAAAATGCTGCTGCCAGATCTTCAGCATTGATGCAGGGCCCCAGACTTGAGGGTCTGAGGGACAAATGGTAAACACACGAGATATTTTGTCATGTGGACACAAGTGATGCTGAGCACTTTCTGGGATTCAGGTGCGGTGTAAGTGGACTGTATCAACTATGCCACGTCACCACCGGGTCTTACTAGGTCAGTAAGCTGCAAGATTTTCAGATCACGATCGATTTATTGAAAATAGGATGGTTCCTAATGTCTTTTAGAATGTGTCTACTGTTATTGATGCATTAAGAATAAATCTGGTAGGATAACTTCAGGCACTGTCTCTGAAAACATTGGCTGATATAACTTAATTTATTTTTTTTTTCACAGAACAAATAGTAGAAGAACTGCAAGCAGAAAACATGTTTTCTGTAAATACCAAAACATCTCAGTAGACCCAGCACAACATAGGTAAAAATAACTTTCTGTTATTCTTCCAGATTTGCATTTGCATTTTGAATCAATGAGAACCCATTAGAAACAAAGTAAAAATAGAAGATGAGAAGTGTAAAGCATGGTTTGAGGGGTTTAGTTCTGATAACAAAACGTAGAGACAATTCTTTCAAAGTGCAATCAACTCCTGCTATACTGTCAAGGTGGTATTTGTGTATACACAGACATAGACTGCTTCAAAGACAATTTTATACTCTATTGTACAACTCCAATCAGACTTGGTGTTTCAAAACAAGACGATTTGTCTTGCTGTAAATACAAAAAGAATTATACAAATGTATCTTTCTTCTTTATTATCCTGGAAAGCTCATAGATCATATGAAATGTTTGGTGTGTGGCAGTCAAGGAGAAAAACAGAAAAAGAAATGGCATTTAATTTGGCTTCTTGCTATGTTTACCTCCATCTGATGTGGGATTAAGGTGTCATTTATGCAGCTTTAATAACATTTTTATTCCTTTTGAAGTTTGTGAAATGCAGGTCAGATAAATTTCACCATATTTCTCAAGTTTTCTCAGTTTTTGTTAGGAGTCATTAAAAGGAGTGCAGTAATTACTTGGGAGAGAAAATGCAAGAAAAATAATATACTTCTCAGGAAACTAAAGCTCCTCTTGCCGAATGCAAAGTAAAGAATATCACAAAAACATGTTTACAAATAGCACTGACTTCTGAATGCTTATGGTTTTGTTTGTTTGTTTTTCCTGTTGACAGTCCAAGAAGTTTGATCAATAGGGTATGCTGTACAAAGAGTAGTGCAAGTGGGTACCAGCAGCTTAGCTTGTGCTCCCAGAGCAAATCCCAGTTCATAGTGGAGATGCCTTAGTAGTGAGCTTTAGTGAGACTGGAGGTCAAGAAGGAAGTACCACTTCAAAAGTGTTCAGGGTCAGGAATTTTTTATGCATCAAAGAAGTGGCTTAAATGGGGAATAAAGAGAGGGGATGAAATAAATGGGCATTACAAACCACTGAGCATGTCTTTGCCTTTGGTTATAGGGTTGGTTTGATTTTTTTTTTTGTTTTATTTGATGTTACTGCATCTTTTGCTGGCAGCCATGCCTTTTAATTTCACTTTGGCCCAAAATAGACTATACCCGTATCACCAGATACTCAGGTTTTTCACAGAAGTATTGTGTTTTGCCTCTGAGGGGTTGAAACAGGGCATCTCTCCTCCCGTGTTGGTGCACAAAGCAATTTGAAGGAGAATATTGAGTGCAGATGGCTGCTCAAGGACATATACCTGTTGGACACAGGAATAAAACACCCACCCCAAAGTAAAGCTAGGTGATCCCATGCAGTTCATGCATTACTCTAATCACAATGGAATAGTTCTGATTTTTCTCAGCTGAAATGTTCATCTCTAAAAAGGGTGGCTCAGTCCTGCACAGGGCACCTGTATAAAAGTCTTTCCCGTTGTTGCTGGTGGTGGTTTGTTTTGTTTTGGTTTATACCAAGAAGAGTTTGTTTCCACACAATAGCTATTTTTAAGTGTTCTATTCTGCAGATTTCGTACTTGTACTCTACTATTCACAAGTTGCACATAATTCAGTAGCTTTTGTAATGTGTGCATAACTGCAATTACCTTTTACTACTGTAGAATTTACATATCATAAATTCTCTTTTTTTCTATCAAGCCTCAGAAGGCATATATGTAGAATAGCAATCTTTATACATATCATCAACTCTATGACAGAGAGGTTCTTGTTTGCCCTGACAGCCTTTGTGTCAGTCCTGCCTGACGTGGGCGATGAATATGGCTCTGTTAATAGGTTGAACAAGTAACTCGATGATAATTTTACTCATCTTCATGGTTTGGAGGATGTTTCATCCAACTTTTGCAACATTCTTACACAAAAGCAGAAAGGTGGACAACTTAATAAATAGCCTTGTGTCCTATAACCAAAGCTGGGTTCTCCTGCACTGCAGGCAGGAAGCTCTGCTCCCTTGTGAAGCTCTCCCTTGACTGTGACTGGCTCTGAACTGGGTTACTGGAGACCAAGGGAACTTCCAATATTTTCTGTTACAGGAATACAGCTATATTGTATGTTACAGGTATAAATGAAGAACTGGAAAGTGTTATTTTATCTTGGTTTATAGGGCTGTGAAAAATTACTGCCACTGCTTGCCTTAATCACATGCAGTAATCAGAAGACAAAGCTGTGCAATGTTAAGATGCTGATTTCAATCACCAACAGCTAAAGAAAAGAAAAAAGATCCTCAAATTAAATCTATGAAAAAGAGCCCTGACCCTTCTTGCATGTGTATAACCTAGTAGCAGTATCATCAAATATGGTAATATAGTGAAAAGGTGTATGCACCATTCATACCTTAATGCTTCTTCAGCATTAAGATGATTGTATTTGGGGAAAAAATATTTTCCTATTACCGCACGATTGATTATAAGCATAATTATAAAATACCGTAAGAGATCTTGAAAGACTTCAGGTTACAGCAGTGACTTTGCTTAGTCTTTTGCCTGTCATTCAAGAAAGCGGTTTCTGATTTTTGACTGATGGATGGGAATAACTAAATAACCTCTTACAAATGGAAAGGATTGCTCTTAAAACCTTACCTTTGAAAACCTGGAAAGGTTTACAGCTGGAGAATATCAAAATATGTAGGGCATTCTTGTAGTCTTTTTCCTAGAGCTGGATGAAATTGAGAAAAACATTTTGATGGTAGGCTTGCATAATTTTTCTAATGCTGTCAAGTCCATCAAGCATGTGAGCTCCTGTGAAAGGGAGAAGCTAACAGTCAGTGAAAAGAGAGGAAAGTAAATTTTCAGAAGTGTCGTTCTGAGCCCTACAAATTAACAATAATGCAGATATAACTATCTGTGCTGTATGATCCTTTTGTAACTCTGCAATATTTAACTATTACTCTTCCTTTATTTGTTATATGGCATTTGTAATATAAAGAAATATTATAATATTGCAGGGGGTCTCCTAGAAGCATTTACATATGCTAGGTCTAATTTTTATTTTGCTTAATGCCCAAGCAAAATTGCATAGCTGTAAGCAAAAGGAAAATGTAATTGTGTTACTGTGTTTGTTTGTTATTTATTTACATTTATAATACCTAAAGGCATAGCCATGATGTAACACCCCATTGTAACAAGTGCTGGATTGTTACAACCAAACAGAAATATCGTCTCTACCCCTAAGAATTTGTGGTCTAAATTTAAGACAAGAGACAAGAACCAGTTTCAGAGGAACAACGAGGAGAACAATAGAGTATTGTTGCAGTTGCTGTTACACTGCAGGATGTTAGTCAGTAGTCCAAATGGTGAGTATGATGAGCAATGACCTCTGCACAAGAGCAGAGTAACATCTGGCCAGACTTTGAGGCTGGAGCAGTGGGAGAACCATGGGGAGAGGTTAAAGAGCAGTTTTGTATTAAATTGAAATGCTGTGCAGGGATCTTCTAATAAACAGGTCTTAGGGGAAAAAGAAGAAAGAAAGACAAAAAAAAGTTAAGTCTGATATACAAATTGAAGGTCTATGAGATGCATACTCTGGTGGTGACCAGAAGAAACAAGAGAAGGGGACCTGCAAGAAAGCAGGAGAGGGACTCTTCCTCAGGGAGCCTATAGCCACAGGGCAAGAGTAATGGCTTTAAACTAGAAGAGGGTAGATTTAGGTATGATATTAGGAAGAAGTTCTTTACTCTGAGAGTGGTGAGGCCCTGGCACAGGCTGCCCAGAGAAGCTGTGGATGCCCCATCCCTGGAGGTGCTCAAGGCCAGGCTGGATGGGGCTTTGGGCAGCCTGGGCTGGTGGGAGGTGTCCCTGCCCATGGCAGGGGGTTGGAGCTGGGTGGGCTTTAAGGTCCCTTCCAACCCATGAATTTTTATGATTCTATCTTCATAGAAAAGAGGCATGAATGAAAAGATGACATACCTGCTTAGTCGTATTGCACTGGCGTTGGCAGCCGTAGGGTAGATAGGGACACATGTAGGGACACATAGCAGGGCTTTGTTTTGTTGCTCAACTTTAGACAGCTGCATCTGAATGAGTTTGTTGCTGAGGTTCCTGATACGGCTGATGCAAAGAAGCAGACAGCTTGGGGCACAACTTGTCAGTCCTCTTAAAAGCTGACTTCTGGGGATGTGAATCATGCCCTAAGAGGGCATATTTCTCTGTTGGTGAAAAGGCAAAACCAACCAGCTGAGTCTGTCCAGCTGCAGTGCAGACATCTACAGCTGATGAAATGGGCAGAGGCAGAGGTTTTGTGGAAGAGAGAGATGGGGTCATGCTACAGCTGGGTTGACCCATTTCTCCCCATGGAAATCAGAAGTAAGGGATAGGAAGAAGAGAAAGAACAAAATCATTTTCATTTGGTATTTTTGCTTCAGGTAGCTAAACCCTTACATCACTATTTTTTTACAGAGTTTTCTGCTCTGTAGACATTAGTGATCACAATCTTCAGATTGCAGCAGTTTTCCAAGAAAGCCTTGTAAATTCTCGTGACTATTAATGAGTTTTACAGCTTTTTGGGTTGTAAGTCTAGGAACAACACAGATATATTTTCTTTATATATCAAGTTGAAATTAAAAATACTGTAACTTGGTTTATTTTTGTTACAACAGCTGAAGCCAGTGAGAAATGCTTGCTTGTTTGGTTTCTCTTATTTTTAATGTGTCCCTTGATTGAGGTATTCTACAGAAATATACATAAAACAAGCGAGTCATGCATACTGAATTTACATTTTTTTCAGCATATTAGATTTTCCTCTGTTTTCCTGACAACTTTACTATATCTGATGTCAGTATTTTTCTTCTGTTGTTCAGTGGCAGGTTCTTTCCTCTGCAGCCACTGTCCAGTAACCTAACACCTACCGACTTCTTGAAATCAAGCCTTTACTTTTCAGTGAGGGAGGCTTGGAAGGGAGGTTATGTCCAGAAGGAAAACAAGGAAGATTAACAAGAATTTATTTCATAATAAAAGAGGAGTATTTCAAAACACAGGATTAACTACTGGAATTAGAGCTGAATCTTTTAAAATACGTTAGGCAAACATGTCTGGTAACGGGAAGACTCAAGCCTTCAGGGGCACGTCCTTTTTTTCCCACTGTTTTGAGAAGTGCTTTTCTAGGTACTTCAGTTGAAGGTGCAAGTTTGACAGTATGGATCCTGAGGGTTTTTTGGCTTCTGAAACTCGTTGAAGTTGAGAGTAACTTTCATTAAAACAAATTGTTTTCTCTATTATATTAACCACTGTTGCAGCTGGCTGCAAATTTTTCATTTTCTGTAGGTGATATTAATCAAAGTGTGCCTGTAACATGCTGATGCTTATCCTGAACAATGCAATTAAACTATGTTAAAATTCCATAAGGATTTCTTAAATACGTCTATTGCTATGTGAATATTAATATTTTTTTTTCACCTAGCAGCAGATGTTCACTCTTCCTGTTTGAATTCCTTTCTCCAGCACACACTGTGACATTGAGGTACAAGTCACATTACATAGCATGTGTGTTTGGCATGGCTCTGAGCTATTGAGTTTTGCCACTTGTGCCCCTCAGTTTTTGTTTCGTGTCTTGACCTGTGGCACTAGGAGTAGGATCATGTAGGTTCATATAGTTGCATATTGCTAGTTCCTGTGTCACTAACACAATCTATTCTCCCACGTGCCTGGTGACAGGACGAGGGGAATGGGCTAAAGTTGCACCAGGGGTGTTTTAGGTTGGATATTAGGAAGAACTTCCTTACCGAAAGGGTTGTTAGGCATTGGAATGGGCTGCCCAGGGAAGTGGTGGAGTCACCATCCCTGGAAGTCTTTAAAAGACGTTTAGATGTAGAGCTTAGGGATATGGTTTAGTGGGGACTGTTAGCGTTAGGTCAGAGGTTGGACTCGGTGATCTTGGAGGTCTCTTCCAACCTAGATGATTCTGTGATTCTGTGAACTTGCTCATGTTTGGAAGACTCATGTGGCTTTGCTGTGAAAAGTGGCTTTTGGCATCCTGTAATGCTTGAATTGGAGGCCAGTGGCATACAGCCATTGGCTTTACAAAACCAACATTGTATTTGTTGAAGGGGCCACTTGGCCTCGAGGATATTAGGCTGCTTTTAAGAGAAGCTCAGTTACACACTTACCCAAGGTGACGTATAAGGATTTAAAACTCTAGGCTGCTGCTCAAGGAACCTTACATCTCTTATCTCAAACATGGATTTGAAGTAATATTTCCTACAGTGGAATATGAGAGATTTGCTAAGTTCAGTGTTTTGTCCATGAAACAATTGCGGAACCTCATAGCTATGGGGGTGAGTTATTTTTTGCATTATCGTACTAGCAGATGGCTGTAAATTTCCATTGTAAAAAAAAAAAAAAAAAAAAAAGGAAAAAAGTACATCTAAACAGTTATAAAGATTTTGATTGTATGTCTGATAATTTTTTTTCATAATGTAATTGGATTGATATGCAAATAGCATTATCTAAATTTCTAAAAACTCCAGTCAAGGAATGTTGCCTGGGGGAAAAAAACACAAAACTCTTTCAAAGAACGTATAAAGCCAAAAGGAAAGATACTGTGTTTGAACAGCCTATGATTTAGCAAAAAATTGACCATTAAGACTCTTCTTTTAATGTCTTTTTTAATTATTTTCAATGTTTTTAAATCAGAAACTCAAGGTAAAACATAGCTGGCGCATAGCAGGAACGTGAAAGATGGTTAGCTCTAAATATATAAAGAATATCCATAATTATTGGTACAACATGATTCATTTAGCAGTTTAACGATAGCTTGATTACGACGGTTTCCTCATGCGAAGCTATGAGAAAAGTTGAATCCAGCAAAATGTACCTATCCCCAGTCTGCTAAAGAAAAAGTAAATGTGAATGGCTCTGATAACATATTTTAGTCTCCGAAAAAGGACAGACAAACTGGCAGCTCTTGAATGGTTGGCTTCAATCCCCTGCAATATGTTGACGGTTTGCATTCAGCAGGGGAGATGATGAAGTCCCAGAAGCTGCACAGCTTTCCCCAGACCTTTTCTCTTGGTTAGATCTGGCTTCATTCCCCCCTTTCCCAACGAGCAGTGAACATGAAGACAACATATACGGCAGTGGTGTCACCTGGATGTTGCACTGCTCCTGGAACAGCCTGTGCAAAATTGCTGACTCAGATGCGAGCCTGATGAAAGGAGATAATGGAGGCAAGAAGAAGAAATATTTTCAAGAATTAGCTAATACGGAGTTCTTTCTCACCCTTTGCTGCCAATTAATGTTCTACATATGCCTTATATAAGGAAGACTGAGTAATAAATTGGTGTTATTTTTGCACATGCGAAGACGAGAAGGGGACAAGCGAGTGAGAACTCCGAGTGAGAACGCTGGTAGCAGCATATGGAGCTTAAAAGCGTGTTTTATGAATAATATGCCCTAAATCTCCATATTTATGCAATGTAAATGGTATTACGATGAGGAAGCTGCCTCTGCTCTGCAGCTCTGCCGTGCCTGCAGTGCGGTGCAGGAAGCACACGGCTCTCCCAGCTGGCAGCGCCAGCAGAGCGTCCACCAGAAGAAGCCAGGGTAAGGGCCCGTGGCAGGGAAGATGGCCAGAGCTGCCAAGCTGAATGCTTTATCTGAAAGATGTATCCTAGTTCAACTAATTATAACTTTCCTTTCCTTCTCTGTTCACCTTCAGGCAATAATCATTAGGGCTGTATGAGTTTGTTTATATTTACTGAGAAACAGCAAATTTGCACAACAGTGTGGTTTAAGGTCTCGGAAGTATTTGAGTGCATCCAATAATTGTGGCTGGAAAAACTCCAAGGCTTAATTGGAAGTTTTCTCTTTGTTAATCCCATAACTAATTTGGTGATTAGGGCATTCACCCTTGATGTGGGAGAATTTCAGTCGGTTCTTCTCTCTACCTTAGGGGCACAAACCCAAACCTTCCACATCCGAAATACCCCTAAGCACCAGATCTCATCCTCCACCTTTCCAGACATGACTTCACTTTGGACAAGACAACAACTGCTGGAGCAAGGACCAGGACCAGATGTCTGCTATCTAGTCACCTGAATTAGAGAGTATTTCTTCTCTTGCTGTTGGTTCTCTTAGATGGGAAAGCTTTTTGTGCAAAGGGGAACAGCTCCAACAAAATATTAAGGACACTGTTAAAGTCCTTACAATATTCTGGTCTGGGGCAGTTACTAAGAAAGGTGACTTCAGCTGAAATTCCTGCTCTGAATTAGGTAGAGAAGGGATTTCAGCCAAATTCTTTTGCCCTTCAGAAGAATCATGTTGTTGACAATATTTGTCACGGATAAGGTTCGGAGACATCTTCAGCTGCTTCCACAAGAGTTTAAGGGGTAGTTCAGAGGCTGTCCTGAACAAATCTCTCTGACTGACTCCCTAATTACTGCCTGGTTTCTTCACGCTCCTGTACAGCTGTTAGAGCTAGGTTAATTAATTTGGAGTAGGAGGTGAGATGGGGGAGAATAAATGACTGAAGGAAGGCATTGAATATTTAAGGCTTCCCTACATCATCCATTATGTGCTCTCTTCTCCCATTACAGAAATAAACTATTTCCCTGTCTTCTTCTAACTACTAACCTTTTTGTTGCCTCTTACGTCCCTTACAAACTGCAACTTGTCCTGTGTCATAACCTTTCCAGCATTACTCCCCCATGCTAGTGCTGTTTCTCTGTTCTGGTCCCTAAATAGGTGTTCCTATTTAAGCTTTCTGTATAGTTTTCCTTTCTTCCTTTCTTCCTTTCTTCCTTTCTTCCTTTCTTCCTTTCTTCCTTTCTTCCTTTCTTCCTTTCTTCCTTTCTTCCTTTCTTCCTTTCTTCCTTTCTTCCTTTCTTCCTTTCTTCCTTTCTTCCTTTCTTCCTTTCTTCCTTTCTTTCTTCCTTTCCTTTTTCTTTTCAGGTCATCGAAGAGCTCTAAATGCAGTCATATTGTTTTATCACTGCTCTCTGTACCCTTCCTGTGCAATAGCATAGTTGGTTGCTGTTGTATTTAATAAGACTCTTTCAGCTCCCCAGGACACTTCCATCCTTTATGCTTCTCTCCCAGGAGACCATTTCAACCTGTTCCCTGGGCAGGTTGAATTCCACTTGTCAAGACAGTTGCCCTTCTCCTCTCTTCTCACTGATTCCTTTCCTTAAAATAGCAGGTTCTTTGGCTTTATTCTCAGCTTCACTGAACTTCCACTTAGTTTTCCCAAATATTTCCCATTAATCTGTATCAAATCTAAAACAGTGTTTGCTTCTCTAATAGCTGCCTTCATCTTGAGGAACAGACAATTTCCTGCTGTACATCCCAAAGCCTGGATTGTCCCCTAAGTATTTCCACCGATTTTAGAATAAGTTTCACTCACCTTCTCCTGAAATGGAGGAGACAGCTCCCCCTCCGTGTCCTCAGCCATGTTCTTTGTGACTTTGATGTTCAACCAGGTCAAAACTCTGCCTTCACTTCTTCCAGAAGATGTGAGAGGGAACATGCATTTTTTTGAAGCAGAATACATCATCCTCTTCTTTTTTTTTTTTTTTTTTTTTTTTTCCCAGTATATTTCCTTTAGTTTCTGAAACATGGTTCTGAATGCTTGGGCTTTTTACTCTATGTTTGCTTTTTGTGCATGGAAAGCTTCTGTTGTCGGACTGTTGAACTGGTTCTTCTGGTGGAATAAGTAAGGATTTGCTTTTAGTCAAAAACGCTTAATTATTAAACATTGTATTTCTGTACAGTTTCCAAAATAGAAGATTATTGGAAGATTTGGGGTTGGATTTCATGAGCTGTTAGTAATTACACGAAGCTTAAGAGCAATGAAGTGCTAATTACAAATCCAAATTGTAGGGGAAATTAAGAGAAACTGGCTAATTGGACAATATGATAATTCGTAACCATTCCAGTTACAATCCAGTAATTGTCCAGTAATGTTATTTAGAAAGAAGTTATATGAGAACTATTTTAAATAATTACAGGAGATAATATGTGTTATTGCTAGCTTTGCAAAATTTACACCATCGAGTGAAAATATCTTTGAAATCACAGCATTTGAAGCAAGTATAAATGGAATGAACTATCTTGGGGTTAAAAATGTGTTTAAGGTTTCTATCCAGCTATAAATAAAACATTACATCTTTCCTTTCATTTGAGTGCTGAGCTTACATTTTAGTTCTGGCTTACTTCATTTAGGAACCTGGCCTGTTAGGGCAATCCTGCTCCTTTTACACGTTTGATGAAATGTTTGAGGTCTGACTTCTAAATCTGACCCTTGAACATACAGAAACCAAAATGTTTTTCACTGTGTAGAAGCTACTAGTGCCTTTTTTTTTTTTTTTTTTTTATTCTTCTGATACTGAGTCAACAGCAGGTGTACCAGTTAACATACAGGGCATCGGGGCTGTACTAGCACGAATTTGAAGAGGAGTAAGGCAAATGCCACACTAACTCTGTTCTCTGCTAAAGAGTGTCATCTGTGATGATGGATAGAGGTGTTTTGAAAAGAGCATTTCAGATAATAAAGTGCTGAAGAATACTAATAGGAAGGTATTTCACCTTCTTGTTATTGCTGTAAATTCTGTGAATGCTTCATTGTTATAATATTATGAAACACACTTTGGCACCGCAGCAGATATTTTCTATTTATGCAAAAATAAGTTTCTGGAGAGTTTTGGATACATTTTTAATGAAGAATCTCAGTATGTATCTCCTTTCTGCTGCCTGTTTATGGGAGATTTATCTACCAAAGAAGATGAATCTTTTCCAGTCTTATCCTTTGCAATCCTGCTCTTCCAAGAATACATTAATACTTGGGGTTCTCTGGACGATGACGTGTTTATTCTACAATTGTAGTTTTGATTATTGGCATTGCTTAAGGTTTTTATTGGAGAGTAGGGAGTTCACTCTGGTTTAGATTCAATCATATCTTCTAACGCTGGGAGTTGCATGAGAGACAACAGGATTGCTGCTTGCTGGTGAGTCCTAATTAAAAATGAAAATAACTCTTCAGGTGCACAGCCAAAATGCCTTCCAGTAGCATGAGATCTGAGACACTTCCTAGTCAGGAAGGCTGGGGTCAAAGAACGCAGTACTCTAAGGCTTTGACAAAATAATATTTCATGAGAGAGACACAGGAACTGAGTAATTGGTATTTACATCTGTGACTAGTACTGGAAAAAGAGCTGTCAATTAGTCCTTGCGTCTACCAGAGCAAAATCATTTAAAGGTAAAGGAAACCAGCCAGCAGGACTACAATTTTCTGAACCTTGTTCTCTCTTTGCCTGAAATTCTCCTGTCCCGAGCCTAGGTGTTGCTACCTGCCAGGATTCAGTTCTTTATGATTTAAATCAAAGCTGCGGTTTTGAGTTATGTGAGTTAAGTCAATTTATTTGAAATGTGTGATGTTAATTTGCTCTGGACTCTGACTTTATAGCAGATGCCAAGTTCCTGCCCAGAACAAATTTTACAGCTCAATTCCCTTTTCCCTAGCTATAGGAAAGCGGGTGAGCAGAGGGTGAGAGTTGATTAAATTTATAGGGAGCCCTTTTGTACTGCATGTTTTCTTCCTGTTTGTCTTTGTTTTCAATGTAAGGCACAAACACCCAGGATACAAGATACAGAGCTATGCTTTTTTTAACAGAGGATGCATTTTATTCATTTGAAATAAATAAAAATAGTGTAATGATCTGGCCTGATTAGATAGGGATTCTTGCTTATAGGAGGAAACAGAATTTTTGCATCTTGTGTACTTCTTTCCCCCATGGTTACAGTAGAGAATCTTTCTGTCTGGAAAGCATTGCCTCTCACAAAAACGTTTAATATTAATTAAGCTTTAGGGAAGGTGGCAGCTCGTCACTCCCGACCTCCAATTCAGAAATTTAGAAAAAGCAGCAAACCGGACAAAGTGTCCTGTGGATGAGAACTCCAACCACCTTCAATCCTTTAGTCTCCTCCAAGAGGTTACCATAGCCTGTGGTGCTTTTTATAATGTGGTTACTGGAGAACTGAACAGTGACCCTCAAACGTATCACTACGGTCACAATACTTTCAGGTACAGAAAATAACAGCTAATTTCTTTTGGGAACTTTTTGGATCTACGGTGGTTTTACTCAGCTGGGCAGCTGAACTCCACCACAGCTG
Source organism: Anas acuta (assembly GCF_963932015.1). Taxonomy (NCBI): domain Eukaryota; kingdom Metazoa; phylum Chordata; class Aves; order Anseriformes; family Anatidae; genus Anas; species Anas acuta. The sequence goes on from NC_088979.1 coordinate 53,818,767, forward strand.
CTCTCTCACTATGCCTCCTCAAAGGAAAAGGGGGAGAAAATACAATGGAAAGGGCTCAAGGGTGGAGATAAGGGCAGGGGGATCACTCAACAATTGCCATCACGGGCAAAACAGACTCAGCATAGGGAAATTAATAAAATTTATTGCCTATCACTAGCAGACTAGAGCAGGGAGAAACTAAAAGCAAACTAAGAACTCCTACCCCCCATCCAGCCTCTCCTATGTCCTCCCCCCAAGCAGCACAGGGGAACAAGGAATAGGGGCTGCGGTCAGTCCCTGATGCTTCGTCTCCGCCGCTCCTTCATGGTCACTCTCAGCCCCTGGGCTGCCCACAGGCAGCAGCTCTCCAAGCACTGCTCCCACACGGCTCCATCCCACGGGGTCCATCCATCCCCCAGAGCAAACTGCTCCAGCACGGGTTCCCCCACAGGCAGCAGCTCCCCCCAGCCCACTGCTCCTGCGTGGGCTCCTCTCCACGGGCTGCAGCTCCGGCCCAGGGCCTGCTCCTGCGGGGGCTCTCCATGGGCCGCAGCCTCCTCCAGGCCACATCCACCTGCTCCAGCGGGGGCTCCTCCACCCATGGGGGGGCTGCAGCGTGGAGATCTGCTCCATGGGGGACCCATGGGCTGCAGGGGGACAGCCTGCTCCACCAGGGGCCTCTCCACAGCCCGCAGGGGAACTGCTGCTGCCTGCCTGGAGCACCTCCTGCCCTCCTGCTGCACTCACCTGGGGGCTGCAGGGCTGCTTCTCACTCCTCACTCTCCTGGCTGCTGTTGTGCAGGAGTTTTTTCCCTTCCTTAAAACTGCTTTCCCAGAGGCACAACGAACATTACCGGCTCAGCTCTGGCCAGTGTTGGGTCCCTTTTGGAGCCATCTGGAGCTGGCTCTGATCTGGGGCATGGGGCAGCTGCTGGGCTCTGCTCACAGAGGCCACCCCTGCAGCCCCCCACTACCAAAACCTTGCCACATAAACTCAGTACAGGATTGTGCTAGCGTACTTAGTTGGATGGATGTAACTCAGCCTTGTTCAAATTACTCTAATTACACAGTCTGAGTTAATGAAGCAACTATTACACTTTATGAAGCAGAGATTTTTAATTTTTGCCTCAGTGATACTCGAGAAACTTAAGAAGAGACTTCCAATGAATTAGGACATTTTTTATCTGAAAATGTAGTCTTTATACTAAAGTGCTGCTGCACAGAAGTACAGACAGGATAGCAAAATTACGGACTGCATTACAAACCAGAAAGATGCAGGTCTGATATTCTTTTACCAGTGAGGGTAATGAAGCACTGGAACACAGCAGGTGACTCCCTAATTTCTTTAGGGAGTGATGAAGGTTTGTAAGAATAACTGTCGGGAAGGCATTTGTGCATTGTCATGACTAGGTGACCTTTTAAGATAACTATTTTTATTCACCAGACTTTGTATATACAGCTAGTTCAGGGCCAGGTAGAAATGCCAAGCCACGGGTTTCAGATCATTTCTGCTTTTGTGGGAACTCTGACTCATCTGCTGCTGAGTCATGAGCTGCTCATGGTGCAGCTCCTGTGATAGGTAGATGACCATGAATCAATTTGATTAATGTCCTAAATCCTGCTGTGTTAAAACTTTGATACTTACAGTGTAAGTCCAGACAGACACCCGGTCTGATGAGTTTTTAGGGCTGCCTACTTGCATGCTTGAACACATTACTTACACTGAAAGTCTGTGTAAGTCATGCTTAACTCCAGTAATCTGGGAAGGTTCAGGCACTGAAGTGTCATCAGATGAATTTAGGGAATGGTAGGTAGGTCTTCAAGAGATGCCTGAGAAATAAGATGTGGTCAGGTCTGAAAGAGGCTTTGATGTTAGGCAATTTCACATCTTTGCTCATGGTTAAAGCCATCAGCCAAGGAGCAGGGGACACTGGTTGTTCATCAACCTGGAGGGGAATGACCTAGCCTCCTGGTAAGGAAATTGTCCTGACTGCTGCATCTTGAGCTGTCCTCAGCGAGGGCCTTCACCTCCTGTGCTGCAGAAGCTGGGCCCAGGAAGAGTGCAGGTAAGAAGAAAGCTGGTTTAATGTACTGGGAGGATACAGAACTCATCTCCCCAGCTCAGGGATCCCCAAACCATAGATGCAAATTCCTGGTAATGGATGGGATTCCCAGTAATCTAACCCAACTTTTGCTTCAGGAAGGTTTTGCCGTGCTGATACAATGGTGAACAAGAATATTCTCCAGGGCAATAGCAAGCTCTGAAGACAGCAGCAGTTTGTTTGTTATTTGGAACACCATGTTTCTACTAAATGAGGGTGCAGGGGGCACCTGGAAGGAAAACATGCTAATTTAGATAAGTATGGTACAATTAATATCAGGCTGGTGTTCCTTTGATTTTTTTTCTTCATTATTTATAATGAAAAATTTACCTGGGCAAGCTTGAGAAGTGGGCCTGTGTGAACCTAATGAGGTTTAACAAGTCCTAGTGCTGCACCTGGGTTGGGGTGATCCGAGACTTGAGCACAGCCTGGGAGAAGACCTCAGTGGGAGCAGCCCTGCAGGGAAGGACGTGGGGGTGCTGGTGGCCAAACAGCTCGCCACAAGCAGCAGTGTGTGCCTGCAGCCCAGCAGGCCGACTGCGTCCTGGGCTGCACCCCCAGAGGGGTGGCCAGCAGGGAGGGAGGGGATTGTGCCCCTCTGCTCTGCTCTGCTCTGCCCTGGGGAGGCCACACCTGGAGGGCTGCGTCCAGGCCTGGGGGCACAGCACACGAAAGATGTGGGCGACCTGATGTAGTGGGAGGTATCCCTGTCCATAGCAGGGGAACTGGGTGATCTTTAAGGTCGCTTCCAACCCAAGCCGTTTTACATGATTTTATGTATTTTACATTACTCCATCACTGATAATCCAGTCTTGGATCTGAGTGACTGAAAGTGCTTCACATTTCCAGTTCCCGTACGTGCACTGAAGGAAATAGATATCCAATTTGAGTATGCTCAGGCTCCCTCTAGAAGCACACAAGTTTCTTACGAGTTATTAGGGTTAGAAAGGTGCTCCAGTCATGTGGACCTTCAGAGGGAGTTATTTGCTCCAGAGAAGAAATGTAATTAGTTGTGGTGGGCAGGCAGTTTGCTCCCTGCTCCCCTGCCCTGATCCACATGACTAACTTAGGCACATAATTAATGTGAGCTGGATTCCTGGATACAGCCCTTCCTTTTCTTAATATAATACTGATATTTGCTTTTCTAAAGCTGAGAGGCAGTAGATGTAGAAACTGATGTTAAAATATTAATTAAATGCGTTTCCAGTATTTGCAGAAAGTCTTCAAGCAAGTGCTGGTGCTGGCTAGGATTGACAGCTTCGTGCTAGTGAGAGAGAAAAGGAAATCTTTGATAAACCAACGATGTGTGTGAAAAGAAATAATCCAAGACTACTGTCTATTTGGTCATCTGTTGGCCCAACATGAAAACAAGCTAGGTGAAGTGCATTTGTCCTCTGTGGACTATATCCTTTTGAGCTGGAGATAGGCACCAGAAAGTGGCCTTGTGCAGGAGGTGGTTGGGGTGTAGTACATAATGATGCACCTGGAAATGTCACATACCTGCTGTTCCCAAATATTTGTGACACCTGATTTCCACTTGCAGTCCTTGCCCAGGTGAGGTTTATAACCTGAAATGCTACCATTAACTTTCTCACAAGCTCCTGACCACTTGTAATTGGGGCTGGCACTGCTAACTGGGAAAATGTGCTTGTAGACTCAGGAAAAAGCACAGTGCTCGTCTGGTCCCTAGACTTTTAGACTGTGTGGTGGTAGCATACATTTGTGACCAGTTAATCTCCTTTTAAGAATATTTGAGTTCTATAAGGGATGTTGTCTTTGAATCTTGGGTAAAGTTTAACGTGTCAGTCAGGCATGAAGAATAAAACAATACACAGGCTGGCTCAAGTTCATGTAACTTTGACTATGCAACAGATGAGTAAAATGTGAGTAAAATGTGTAGAGGCATAAACCATAAAAACAGAAGTCAGTTTTCATAAATTAAAAGTCAAAGTAGGTGTATTTAGTAATGCATGCGCATCACAAAATACTAGAGAAAAAAGAAGGAACTTTTTCTAGAGACTATGAGCAGGTAATTTTCGTGGTGCTGAGTTCTTCCCAAGCCTAAGAAAAATGGAGGAAAGCAAGAAAAGAGAGGAAAAAAAAAAAAAGGTACCAAAGCTGCTGATAGTGGAAAGAATGTGAGAGCTCACAGTAAGAAGACAAATTAGATTTATTTTTTTATTATTTTTTTAGCAAGCAAAAACTCTTTGTATCATTTTTATATTTTTCTGCTTTTCTGTGAATATTTATAACAGCAAGAGATGAACTGACAAGCAACATAAGGAAATACTAAAATTAACTGTCTTTTTTGCTACCTCATTTCAATCATTGTCATGTAAGATTTTACTTGTAACGCCTGTTATTTTCACACAGCTTTATCATTTTTTTTTCAAGTCTGCTGAGCCTGTTGAGCATTGAAATTCTTTAAAATCCCTGATCTTATTAAATTTGGCTATTATATATGTGCATCTAAACAAGGACAATATGAGTGTGTATTAAATTTGGGCAGAATCATGCATACGTCCTCAGGAATCTGTATGGAGTTGCCATACCACTTACTCCTCTCCCTTGCTAAACAAGGCACTGCAGCACCTGCAGTCTTCTGGCATAAATCAGTAAACCAGAGCAACTCTGGCTGTGATATCTCAGGGTAAAAAAAACGAAGAATCATTTGAATCATCTGGAACTGAATTGTGTACAAGTTGTACTAATGAAACTGGGCTTTTCTGTTATGCTCTATTTATGGACGAAGGTGCTTCCAGAAAGTGTCCTGTGCATGGCAGTGTAACGTGCTGCAAATATTACCCAGGGTTTTTTTTGGCATTCGTATTTAGGGAAGAATGTGGAATTCACAGAATCATAGAATTCAGTAGCATTCAGAGCAATGCAACAAAATCTCAAGACGTACGGATTTAGATTTCTCAAAATTTATGGATTTATGGATTTATGATGGTCTCATTTGTAAGGTGAGTGAGACCTGCTCTAAATATTTAGATAACTTTATTACACTGATTGAAAAGTAATCAATATATCCAATAGTGTATATAATCAATAATCAATATATCCAATAGTTCAGTAGAAAAGGAATATAATTAGGCTGGTCTACGTTATTCCTACTACGAAACTGATTACCTGATTGTTCATTCCCCAGGCTAGACTTTAACCCCTGTTGCTAACTAGGAAACTGGTGTTAACCATAACACTTCTGCTAAAGGCCCTGAACAATTCTTTAGTTTCAAGGCAATAGATCAGTGGGATGCTGCACAGGGCTTTAGGGGACTGTTTTATTGAAAGTGAGAATAAAACAAGGGAGGAGGAGGCACCCAAGCTATTTAGAGATAAAATGATGTGCGGACTAGTACCAGTGCTGCTCTAATGGTGCAGGGTGCATTTGCATGCATTCAGGTGCTCCGATTGCTTTTCTTTTTTGACTGGGACACAGGCTGGGATATATATCAGCTCTTTTCTCCAATGCTTTTTCTCTCTTAGCTCTGCACCATTTCCTGTAACCCCAACCTGTGTGTACCTGCATGAAGCGTCTGGAAGCTATTTCAGGTTCCTCTGGGCTCACCCTGACCTTGCATGATGCAGCCTTTTGATTGCAAAGTTTTTCTAGAATCACCAAAATAACACTGACATCATTTAGGAAAGTCCTGTTCCGATGCATGTAACCACTACAGACAGAACTGTAAGACTAACTTGTTCAGAATGCGCTTTTTTTCAAGATGTTTAGGAGGGATCAAAATCCAAATCATAGAAAAAATTGCAAAACAGAACCGAGCCATGCAGAAGACAGCACAGAAATGAAAAGGATGAGCTGGCTTAAGTAGAAGAGGTTTAAAGTCTTTAATGATAGCTTAATATAATGACAGTTATAATAAAATAAGCACGTATGCTTTAAGTGGTTTGTTATAATCTTACTTTGCATTTGTTTCCAGAAGGAAGACCAAAGAACAGGGAGAACTATAGCCACTCGTATCTAGTTGTTTCTAATTGAAAAAATCTTTCATGCTCAATTTTGAGTCCTCTCTCTGCAAAGGCAGAATGCCATTTATGCAGAACATTAATTTAAGCAGTATAATCATTAGCAAGTTCTAATCAATTTATAGTGTTTAATTTTTATTATGCAGACAATGTTGTTTGATGTATTTCATATTTGCTTATTATTTCACTCATGATTTGTGCCCTTTCCATTTGGATGGAAATGGGTGCTTAAAAAAAGAAACAGGAATTTTTAATCAGATTTTTAGCAATTGCATTTGTTTTATCTTTATTGCGGTTGTTTTATCAAAGTCTGTTTTTTGCTTAGAAGTAACAGATTTGCTAAATTTCACTGCCGTTTTTAGTCGCTGTTGGACTGATTTCTTCCGGATATCTGAGCAGCTATCAGTGTAGAGATTTCAACATACTGTCCCAGCAGGTAAAGTGTCAAGGTTATGCTTGCAGCCCTTCAGAGGGGGGCTAATATTATGTTCTAAATATTATGTCTTCGGTAGCCTTGTTGCTGCTGCTGTTGTTCTCATCAGAAGAGCTAATAAAACCAGCTAGCAGGCAGAGCTCAGCCTTTTTGAGCTATTGCCTGCTTGAGCCTTCACATCCAATGTTTTTGTCGCTTCTCCTGGGCCTGCCCTGGCATAAAGCAGCAAAAAAGCCACAGACCAAAATGGCTTTAAAGCTCAGAGCCAGCTGAGATACATCTGAAAGGTCTGTCCCCTGCCTACATGTACCAATGCACACGCATGAATACCTGTGCACCTCTTTCAAATTATTGTATTTACTGCATCTCCCTTTTTAATGTGTAAGAAGAGAACAAACTTTTCAACTTTTTCAGTTCAGAGTTGCTTTCTTACTTTCCAACTTTTGATGAACTTGTCCAAGCAAAGGAAATCCGCTCTTAACACCTGACAGTTGTGATTAAACCAAAAGTAATTAAAGAAAAAGCTCTAAATATAAACTAGAAAATTGTAAGCAATAGCTTTTCTCCACTCTAAACACTGAATTAATTTAGCAGGTTAATCGATTATAAGATAGTGGTATCTATGAAACTATACTGAACCTCAACATTTTGGATTTCTCATAATTCTCTATTTTTTAAACCAGTATTTCTTAATTTGTACATGATTCAGCAACATATGTTAACTTTTAAAACACGTTTCCATTATTTTTATAGAGAGCTGGAAGTTTAGGCCTGAGTAGTTTGTCAAAATTACCCATTTAATTGCCAAACAATATATTTTTAAGAGAGAGGATATTTTTCTGTGAGTTTTTTAGGTCATGCATTTTCATCCTTCCTGACATCGAGATAATTTGTGGAGTGACTGTTTTGCTTTGGGCACTTTAATAGCACTTTTTACTTTATGGGCTGTGCAATGTTTGCTTAGTGACTTTAAACAGCAGTGTGATTTCTGTAAGTATTTTGTCTTCATGGATATAATATAATCAAATCTGTATTTTGAAGCCTGTAAAAAGATTACAAGAAGAAAATGCTATGTTATTGCAATAGAAAGGCAGCTGTCTCTGATAGATGGCTTACTGAAACATATTTATTAGATTTTTGAGTGACTTAGTGCCTTCGTTGAACCCTCCTTTCTATATACATTGAGTATTCAGGAGTTTTTTGTTTGTTTGTTTGTGTTTTGTTTCATATACAATCTTCTTTCCAGTGGCTGTGTTATAGTAGAAAGTTAGCTTTGTGTCTTCTGAAGTTCTCTTGGTTTTTGAGGTTGTATTTTTTTTCCCGGTAGCTCTGATTTATGATCTGTGACCTGCTTTGTTACATGCTCAGAGTTGCTTTGAATGCGTACTTAAGTTTAACAGTTGTGATCCTCAAGGTCTTCAAGCATTTGGTCTTGTGTTAATTTACCTGCAGGGGTCTATTAACTTGTCTTATTAGCTTGAGGTCATTATTTCCTGTCTGAATGAAGTGAAACCCAATTAGCATTGTCAAGTGTTTCAGAGGTTAATTTGGAGAAAAGGGAAGGGAAAGGGAAAAAGAAGAAAAGAGAAAAAATAATAATATATGTAGCTTCTAAAATACAAAGCTGCAGCTCTGTTTCCAGGTACAGTGATGTCAAGTTGCCATAAAGTTTTATCTTCTGGGGTGATTTAGGTGCGTTTAGTCCAAACTTCAGCTGGTTTAACTGAGATCAGGGTCTGTCAAGAGATGCTTGTTTTCCAAGGGGCATCTCTGCTTCTTGTAGCAATGACAGAGAAGTATTTTTTATTGCTTTTTTGGGAGAACCAGGAAAAAAAAAAATCCAAATCCTGCATACATACGGATTATACCATTTACATTTACATTTGCATGGCATCTGTAAAGCACCTGTTTTTGGCTGTACTCACCATGTCCAGGCCCCCATCCATAGCTATAATCTTGGTGCTTGACTTCTGTTTACACCATTAAGAAAACTTACACACAGATCTGATACAGGAAAGTCCCACAGTACATAGAAATGCCCTAAATTATGAAATGTAAGTGGTGCAGTTCTTGAATTCTGCGCCTTTCCAGTCTTAATTGCCAACTGTGAGCTGTTGAAAGATCCTTCACGATCCTCTCCTGGAGCCTTACAGCTGTTCTTCCTGGAGCTGTTCTTTGGAAACATATAACTGGTGCATTTATTTTATTTTATTTTATTTCAACCCAAGGATGCCCAAACTTAGGGGAAATTAGCTTGTTTGGGTCCAGGGCTCTTTGTTCCAACTCCTTTCTGTGGTTACAAAATGAAGTGTTTCATAGTGCTGTGGGTGAGCACAAATGACAGAAGAGACATAACTCTGAACAACGATGGTCAGGTTACTCACCCAAATAAAATTCTGGAGTACAAAGCCTGGTCTCAAACTGGGTGTCTTGTGTAAACAGCATAACATATGAAGACATGGGTATTTTCAGGACCTGACTTTCAGACGTAGGTAGCTGACCTACCCAAAAGTCCTGCTATAGATGCCTTAATCCTTTTATAAGGCTGGTGTCAAGGTGCACAACTGAGATCATTAGCAGAAGAGAAGGCATGGGTGCTGATGCAGCTTGGATGTGGTCTGCTGAGACTTTGTGAAGGACACCCATCCTTCAGGACATGGGTGGGTGTGCACCTGGAAGGAGAGCAGCCAAACACGGGCATGCCTCACTCTGAGCACATTTCTGTTTTCCCCGTTTTTCAGCTTTAAATGTTTGGAGACCATATTGACAGTTATAGGTCAATATGATAATTACGCAGATCTGTAACACCTAAATAAATTTTACTTTTAGCCTGGGAAATGAAGCTGGTGAGTTGATGGCACAGGCTGTTTTAGGAAGCACAGTGTCAATAGTTTCAACTATTTTATCATCTACTGTATTCCTTAGCCTTGTGATCTTGCTATTTCTGTAGCAATTACATATCTAGGGGAATTTAAAAATGGAGAATCTTTTTCTGCAATATTCCTCTCTGTTAGTTATGTCAGGCCTTTTAAGGTAACCTTTAACCAACAATACTTTTTTCTAATTCAAGTATGAAACAGGGAACTCAAAATAAAAGTGCAATTGGTGGGATCCAGAGAGAAGGTCATGATTAATTTTAGGTTATGGTCCTAGTGGATTGCTCATGAAAGGCTAATTCTGCTCAGTAGCACATCGAGTTTTGTGTGGAATTGTGTTTCTTGAATAAAGAGCCAGAATTGCTCTTTGCCAGTCAGTGTATTGCCAGTTTCTTACCATACAAACTCAGTCAGTTATGAGTTTTAGCAACACTCTTACTGCACGCATTTTAATATTTGTGTTTAATGCCTTACATTTATTCAGTTTGTAGAAAAAAGAAAATGCTAAGTCTGATTATTTTCTGTGAGACAGGAGGCAAAAGGTGTTAAAGGTCTTCATTTCTATGTAGCTACATTCATGAGGATGCTCCCAAAATGTTGGATCTGATTTTTGTTACCAACTCTCAACTGTTTTCACCTATTTAGGCGATGGAAAGTTTCCCATCAAGTAGGAGTGATTTAAAGCAACATTTGGCATCCTGATGTTAGAGAATCAGTTGATTATGTGCAATTAGTCAGACTCATGAGTGCATCAGCAACACTTCAATGAACACTGTTCTCCCTGTCATCAGCTGTGACTTCCACGTTCAAAACGGACGCATGATTTTGAAGCAGAAGTGCTTATCTGGAGAACTGGGTAACAAATGGGATGTGTAACTTCCCATCTTACAGCAACTGATTTGAATCCAGCCAGAAGAAAAAGAATAATGTTGTAAATTTATCAAAACATCCAATGGGAAACTCTAAATGAAAGTGACGTTGGTTGGATGCAGATCAAAAAGGCAAATTCCCCAACTACCTGGTAGGCACAGTCATTGCAGAGGATTTCATTATACTCTATTTCATTTAAAACTTTAATGCAAAGGTCTTAATAGTAATTTCAGGGGTTAATTGTAATTACTTCATTTTCTTGTTTTCTAAAGCTACGTGAAACTACTCAACCAATGAACTTTGATGATCTTGGAGGTCTTTTCCAACCTCAGTGATTCCATGATTCAATGCTTAATTTTTGCATTAATATGTGCATGGTGCTGAGCTGAGACCCTGTAAAAAAATATGGTGGATGTCACCTCTAGAGAAGTAGAAAAAAGTGTGATGTGGAAGTAGAACAAATGTCTCCATGAGCTGAGGGAACAGAGAAGGCGATGGTATTTCTTAATTTATGCCACAGATAATCTTTTGTATCATCCTGTATCCTCTGTGCATTTATAACCATGAGCACCGAGACTGTGCAAAATCCTCAAATTCTAGAAATTGCATTTTCACGGAGTGAAATGTGAATTGCCTGACAGTTCCTCCACATGTACTAGCAGATGAGGAATACTGATGAGATGTTAAGCTTTATGATGTTAATGATGAGTAAGCAGCAGGCATGTTAGGAGGATAGGCAAAAAAGGGTGATGGGAGCAGTGTAAGTATCTAGTTCAGAACAAGAGAGCCAGTGTTTGGGAATAGGAGCTCTCGAGGCTTGCAGAGAATGCTCGATTTCAACAAGAGACAATGAAAAGGAGCATGTTATCCCTGGGAAGGACTGGGGAGAAGGGTTGAGGAGGAATCCTGTTTAACCAAGGGACAAACCAAGACCTGAGAGTGTTGTCCTCACCAGAAAATGGGAGCAATCTCCACCGTGACTTGGAGACATAGGAGGATCTGTGAGGTGAGCACGTCTTGCTGTACAATACTCCCAAGCAGTAAAGGGAAATGTGAGAGAGTGATTTATGTTTCAGAATCCTGCACCAGGTCTGTGGATACAATGAGCTTATGACACTGTGGGAGTTATGCTGTCAATCAAGAGAGACAAAGATGTTCACATTCAGGGAGATAAGTATTCTTATTAGAATTATTGGGCAGAGGGCAAAGGAGGACAAAACAAGTCCCAAAGATGCTGATTGGGTAAGGTATGGGTTCATTTTTTGTGAAGTAATCATAGGATGGGAGCCTGCTCCCAGGAGATTCACCAGAGGAGTCGGGGAAGTCCAAATTCTGGAGCTCATCTAGACCAAGGAAATGGTCTCTCTAATCCCTAGTGGGGTTTTCTTCTTGAAGCCAATATTCAGAGTAAAGGGAAAGCAATTTCTGGACCTCTTTCCCAGTAGAATCTGCTTCACATATATCACAGTAGAGTCATAGAGGAAAAAGATGTAGTGCAAAGACAAAAATGGAAGTAACAGGATTTTAACCTTAAAAAGAGAATTAATGAAAGACTGTACTTATTCCTCAGAGCAGTTCTGTACACATTCATTGTTCTTTTGCTCAAATGGATCTATAAATGGACATTAGACCCTCAAGGAGGACAAATACTGAGCCCTTTGCTGTAGATTGGTTTGAAGATATGACAAGCATCTACTATATGTTTGCATTTTGCCTTAGTAGTGATGCATGTTTCTGGAGTAACTTCTCTTTGGACTCTCTTGTATCACTCTGAAAGATATTTCAATCTAGTGACAGTAGTTACAATTTGAGTTTATACTTAGGAGACTGAAGCACTGGTAAAAGGAGGAAAGAGACTGGGTGGAACGCTATGGTTCCTGTAGAGAACATCCTTCATCTGCAACGAAAAGCAAAGATTTCTTACTTAGTACAAGAACTGACCTGTTCTGCAGCTGTGCTGTCATCAACGGCTCAATGAATACTATTTCATTTAGTTCATGAATATAGATGGCTAATTCCTCGGGGCAACTGATTCTATTAATACAAAGCATATGTGCAACCACCACTAATAGCAGAAATCTGCTCGGTTTTAGGTAGTTTGTCTTTACTCACTAGAGGGAAATGGCAATCTCAGAAGGAAAGGATGCTGACAAAAGGGCTCCTAAGACTGCAGTAGTTTTGTCTTTAGTAAATCTAGGCTTTTAAAAGGAGTGGTAATTAATTTATGCACTCGGGCAGTTGTTTTGAGACCTTCCACATCTCTTAATTTTGAGGCAGCTGGTGAGAGAGTTTTTACTCCAACTTCATTATGGAAATTACTATACAGTGGGATGATTATCATGCTTAAAGTTAAGCATTGTGCATAAGTGCACTCTGGGCTGATTGACAACAGGAGAAATGGGGTAACTGACCTTCAGAAGAGAATCTCAGAATAGATACAAATAGATTTCCTCTGTGTGGTAAAGTATGGAATAGCAAACAAAACAAAACAAAAAACTACTCGCTCAACATTAGAAAGTAGAAGAACATTTAATGTAACAACAAAGCACAGCAATGTAAAACATGGAAATAGTGAATTGGGAAAGCAAAGTGTCATAAAAATATCGTGTTTTGACCATCGGAGCACCCTATCTAGTGGGGTCAAGAAGCTTTTAAGTCTTTTGGCTTCACAAAATACTACATTTGGGCAAATGTAGACAGAACTTCTTGATGTGGATAAGAGAAGTTAAAATGTATAGAAACCTGACAGCAAGAAAGGAAGGATCTTCTACACTTTCAGGAGGAGCAGAAGAAATGTCCCATGTATGGCTCTTGAACATCTTTTGTATTTTCCTCTCGAGTGACAAGAAATTCTGTTTCCCAAGGTATTGGTGAATGGACTTCATCTTGACTCAGCAGCCTGGTACAAAGAAGATATAGTTAGCACCTCTTAAATTTGAGTAGACTGTACATTTATCTGTCTTAGAATTTTATCATTTATAATTATTGGGCATTTTCTGTTTTCATTTTTCATGGTGTTGTTACGAGTGAGATGTATTTTTCCTCCAGCTGCAGCAGAACTCCAGGTCAACTTGTGAAACATTTTGCCTATTGACTAGTGAAGACTAGAAAAGAAACTTTTCAGGTCATCTTTTCAATTCTCCTCTTCATGCAACATTACTTCCCAGCAAATACTCCTGAGTAATTTCAATTATGTAATAGATGGTGTTTTCCTCAGCCGAGATTACATGACGTTACCTATTGTTCATCCTATCTTCATTATGGAGCTTTGGGGAGGGTAACGTTAGATTAGATACAGCTTGGTCTCCTTGGCTGAACATCTCCACTACAAATGTGCTACAGAGTTTTCTGAGGGCAGACTGTGTCGTGGTGCCCTGTAAGCCCTGATGGGAAGAGCATCTGTTCCCTTTTGTCTGCCTAACACAGATAGCATGAACGTGATACAACACCTGTGTCAATACTAACACCACCATGCTCATACAAAGCAGTGCACCCAAAACCACGATTACTGGACCCAGTGTATCACTTCCAGTTCCAATAGCACGCACTGAAAAAACTTCCAGTGCACAGAGCGCTGGGGCCAGGCTCTCCACATGCCTGGTCCTGTATGAGGGTGGCCTGCAAATGTGCCTTCCTGTGGATTTTGAGCAAGTGGAAACCCTTCAATCTTAACTTCTTTTTCTTTTTGTGCAAGGGGCCTGGAGAAAGCACGGTTACAGTGTATAGTGCTATTGCTGTGTCACCAGTCCCTAACTGCTGCCTTTGGGGAGGGAACAGGGCTGCCTATCAACCCTTCAGAACCACTCTACAACTAAGTTAAGTGCTGGTGTGGGGTAGTGGGTGCCTTCTGGAGTAGCTACACGAAGCAGAATATTTCTGCTGCAGCTAAAGAGGAGTTCGGTGAAATTATTTCTGGTGGTGCAGCAGCCCTCAGCCAGAGCAACAGTGTTTTTGCTATAAATTTGGGACCATGTTTATCCACAAAGCATCATAAAATTTTCTGTACAAAGACATCAAAAAACAGTACTTGCATGGGAAACGTTTTTAAGTTGTTGCCCTCTGCCTGTTTCTACCTTCATTCCTGCTTCTGCTTCCTCCGTCTCCTCTGGAATATTGGTTATGCATGTTTCTCTTAGATGTGTATCTGTTGTGTTCTGCCTAGGTACTGTCTTCTGCCCACTCTTTTCACTTCCCTTGACCTAGCTGCTTTCCCACTCCAAATTCAGTACTTCAGATTAAGTATTAGTGTAATATTTATTCTTCTAAAGATGCAAGTGAGGATGTTACACAAATCCAAGGCATCAGTACCATTCTGGACTGTTCTTTATTCACCCCCTTTTTTATGCTTTTCCCACTTATTATCTGTTAGCTATCTTCATTTATATTCTCTAAAAGTCCTTTCAGTGTGTATGCATTTCTTTCTCAGGTGGAGTTTTATGTGGTACCGCACCATATCCTGACTAAATTCTGAAAATGTTGCTTATATTTCTTTCTCTCATTGATTACCTAACTAAAATAAAAATCAAGACTCTTCTTCTTGAGACAAGTTTTGATCTTTTGGTAGTAATTAACATTTTTTCCATAACTCTTGCATAAAAAAAATATTTTTATTTTTAAGCGGTGTGTCCAGGGAAAAGTAGATAGATCCCTTAAACATGAAGCCAGTATCTTCTTGCTCATAACTTTGGCTCAAATCAGCTTGTTTAAGGTCTGGAAAAGTATACTATAGTCTAAGACCAATGCTGAAATCTTGAAAATCATTTGTGTCTAGGGTAGGATATATTTATTTCTCAAAATACTGAAGATACAAAGCACTGTTTGAAGGTTGAGGACTGGCTGTTTGGCTGACTGGACACTGGTTCAGCGTTAGGATCTTTAATTGGGTAAATGGATGAGGCTACTTTGTGTGTGTGTGGCTATCATAGCTTTAATAACATAGGGAGGTGGGCATCACAAATGCAGCCTTTCCTTGCTGTGTGGACACAGACCAAAAGAGCAGGATGCAGGTGGCATCTGGGAAGAGTTGCATTTCTGTTCTCCTAGGGTGAGTTATTGAGTTTGGCAATAAAATTGACAGTGATTGCGCTTCTGTGGGTCTGAAGCCTGGCAGAGAAAGCCACCAAAGGAGATGCCTTAGTGGAGGAATCTGTGGGTTGCTCCTTGTCTGCCAGGTAAGTTCCTTAATGAAATATAGATCCATGTGGGGGATCTTTCTCACATATGAATGCTTAAGCCTAGCAAGCTCCTTGCTGCCCTGGTCTGTCTTTCACTGCATTTGACCAAACAGATCAGGGAGTGCCTGAGGTGAGAGGCCACGGCAGCATGAATGTCACTGTCTGTGGCTGGGAGAGAGTTTTGTAGGAAAGGAGGAATTTGTTTTGCACAGAGGCATCTGCGAATACAGTTGCAAGCAAGAGCCTGAGAGCTGTGCAGCTTGGGAACAGAGTTTTATCTGGAAAGAAAGTTTGAGCCCTGTGTCAGTCTTTTGGGACTGAAGACATTCTGGAAGTAAACAATCAGGATCCACATTTCTGTAACGTTCCCCTTGTGGAAACGAGAATGGCAGCTGTAGTTGCCTTACACCGCTTCCGATGTAATCACTATTACATCAGTGCATTGAGCATTCAAGTGCCTTAGAAACGTCTTCCTCTACCAACATATATTACACCGGGAGACAGATGTTTATGTCATGTTATTTTATTCCTCATCAATCAGCATTTTCCCAACCATCTTATTTTTAACTTGGCTATTTACTAATGAGCAATAAAAAACACAGTGCCTACAGCAACATTTGCACAGTGGGTTGTGAAATAGCAACACGCACACACTTAATTTTATTTCTTTTCATGTTTGCTGCAAATCAAAGCCTTCTCTAATATCTACGTCCTTGTTTAAACCTAAATCATAGCAGGGTACTTGTGTTCTTTCATTTGTTTCCTTTTAGTTATGGTCACAACATTTTTTTCCACTGAAGTCTTAACAGCTTGTAGCAGTCTTGGAGACCAAGGCCAATAATTTCCCTAGAGGCTATGTGTCGGGATGCTGGAAATTCATTTCTGATTTTCCCTGGCTTCCTTAGCCTACATTAATTCTGATTTGTTATGAACTGGATCAAAGCTAATAGGAAGCGAAGCTTCCTTCAGTTAAAATAAGTGAAGGGGTTGAGGTGAAGGGGTCCAAAGATGCCATGAGGCAAGATGGCTGTTAAATTTCACTGACACACGCAAGGCTCAGCAGTCTTGAAATACGCTGCCTCAGATCATCTATCTGCGCAGCCCTGCTCTCAGAGGAAAAAAAGCTTCCTCTGTTGGTCTTAAAAAGACAAAAGAAAGTGTTTCAGCCTTGTGCCAAATATTTGAGTTTGCAACACGAAGCCAGAGTTGTGAGGACTGAAGAGAGGATGTGATCCTGGATGTGGGAATGGTGTTCAGAGAGGTGGGGAGGAAAGACCACTTCCAACGTGAAAGGCTTTAGGGAGGGTGGATATCAAGCCAATGTTCATCAAATCCACTGAAGAAGAAACAGAGAAAACAGATGAATTAATAGGAAACACCAAAGAATATGGAATATCAATGGGTTTTTCTTGAAAACTGAGGTAGATGACAGGAAAACAGGGAGTGTATGTGTCTGAAGAAGAACAGAAGACTGAGAAGCCAGGTGTGAAGCTCTAACCTTAAAACATGACTTTAAATAGGCTAACCATTGCATGGTAGCAAATTTAAAATAAAGTGCTGTACAAACAGCATTGTCTTTTCCTCTGCTGAAGGTCCTGTGTTATAAGGGTATGGCATCCCAATTACAGCACCATAGTACTTCCCAGATTACTTTAAGCTGCCTGTGTCATATCTCACTCTTTCCACTTTCCTTTTCTTGGAGGACAAATTAACACATGCCATGGCTTGGTTTTCTTTAATAATTCTGTGTGCTCTGGCTCTGTGTGTCTGCTGCTGAGGACAGTGTCAGTGCTGTGTGCTTTGCTCCTGGAACAGGGGGTGCTGGGGGACACATCCATGTGTGGATGTTTCTGGAGTTTATTTCACAGCCTTTGACCTTCTTCCAAAGGAAATCCAGGGGCTTGCATCAGTCGCCTTCATCTTGCCTATAGGTGACTGCGCTGCTTCCCTAAGCTGAAACATTGGAGTAGCTGCATTAACCTCTGTGAATGTTTACACTAATTTAAAGTCTGCCGTGACAGGAGGGGTAATTAGGGTTTGTGAGCAAATTAGTCCAGAGTAACTGTGGAAAACAGGGTGGAAAGAGTAGCTGGTTGTTACTTTCAGTTCAAGTGGCGGCTCCTCTGCTCCCTTTTGACTCTGTCATTGTTAGGGCTTGTCTGTGCAGAAGCTTGCACTGTTGTAGTTAAACCTTCTTTTTTTTTTTTTTTTCCTAATGTTAGTTAAATGAATAAAAATGTGGCATATGGACTGGCCTTTATTTTGCATATTGCGTATTCTTTTCCTCCAACCAGGGAGCAAACTGCCACAGCAGGAGATATTTCCTCTGCTCAAGGCATGGTCCCCACAGTGAAAGCCCGAGAACGCGTGGCTTCAGTGCATCAGAGAAGAGTTATGTCTCTTCACCTTCAGGGACCCATTATTTCTCATCTGTAACGCTGCACATTTTTAAGGTGTAAGGAGGGAAATAACACCCAGCCTACCAGAGCTTCCATGATTAATGTGGGATTAGCCTGAGTAAGTGTAACAAGGTTTCATCTCATCCTTTGAGGAAGAGATGAAGGGGCAGATTGAGGCCAGCAGATGGATAGCTGTGCACTAAGTGGATTAGCTCGGTGCAACTTGCAGCAAGGCCAGGATATAAACGATACTTGATCAACCTGGCACCAGATACCAGCTAGCAGTGGGAGGGTAAATCTAAACTGTAAGGATGTACCCAAGCAAGGACAGTATTAAAATTGAGAGAGCTTCCACCTTTATTTATTTTTTCTTCTTTCTTTCCTTTTGTAAAAGAGATATAGATCTCCAAGAAAAAGTAGTAACTTGTTCATTCTTTTTAAAAGTTGTGTTGCCCCCCCCAGCTTTAGATACATTTTGCAGCTACTATGGAAGATTTTCTCACAAAGTTCTGTATTTTTATTACCTGCCTATAAAAGAATTTTAAACCCATTTTCAGTGATTCTTACAAAAGTAGCTCTTTTAAAAGTGAAAGTATAGCAAAATCCCAGAATCTTCCTTAAGAAGTGCCAGTGTCTCCTTGAAATCTGCCTTGTCCTCTGGTAGGTAGTAGTTCTTTAAGCCTGAGTACACTGCAGAGAGTCCATTACTCTCTTTTCCTAATCTGCAGTAAGCAGACAGGAAAGATGCACAAGTTCCAGCGTGTCTCGGCGCAATGTATCTGTTCCTGGCACCTTGCTCCTAATTACGAAGCTCTGTTCTAGACTTGGAAGAAAAATGCTTGCACTTCAGAATATTTCCCAGCCCATTTGCAAACTCTACAACATTTATTATTTTCATCATGTTTAATAGCACAGTTCCTCATTTTCTTGCCCTTTTATTGATGTTATAGTAATGTGGGCAATGACTTCATTTGACTTTTCTAAGTAGGCAGTATCACCTCTAGTTAGCATTTAGATGGGAAAATATCTGAGGGGGTTCGGGAAATGTAATGGTTGTTCGGAATGTGACATGTATCCATCTAAAATGAGACCGAGAATATGCTGGTAAGTGATTTATCAGAAAATATTCACTCATAAAGGTAAGTATTTTCCTGTGAAAATACAAGTGCTGGTAAAACTCTAGGAAAGCAAGCAAACAGTTTGATTCAGAAAGCATTTTAGATCAAAACAGGAATGAGTCCCTGGTGTGTATAATAACACAGTACTTAATGTCCTCATCTGGTAAGTGCATGAATTCATTAATCAGGATGACTGAGGCTAGAAGGGGACCTCTGGAGGCCATCTGGTCCAACCTCCTGCTACAGCAGGGCCACCCAGAGCAGGTTGCCCAGGGCCATGTCCAGGTGTCTTTTGACGATCTCCAAGGAGGAGAACCCACAGCCTCCGGTGTTCCAGTTTGTGCCCATTGCCTCTTGTCCTGTCACTGACCAAAACTGAAAAGACCATGGCTCCCTGTTCTTTGCAACCTCCCTTCAGGTATTTATAGACATTGATGAGATCCTCCCTGAGCCTCCTCTTCTCCAGGATGAGCAGTCCCATCTCTCTCAGCCTCTCCTCATAGGAGAGCTTCTCCAGTCCCTTCATCATCCTTGGTAGCCCATGTCTTCCATGTCATAGGAGTCTGCCAACCCTCCAGCCCATTGGCTGTCTCAAAGCGCCTCTTCCATATTGGAAAACTTTCGCTGTGTTATATATATTTTTTTGGTGTAGAAGTTTGAACCTTGCATGCTCTAGGTGGACAATCCATTTGCCTAAATATTGATCTCTCCTTTGCACATACGACTCCTCAGTCTTACAAAACAGGACAGCTCAAGCAGAACAGACTTGGTGAGATACCCTAGAATAACAACAGTTCTAAACAAGGCCCACTCTTAGGACACAGGAGGCCAATTTTATGTCCTTACTCTAAATTAGACAGGGGAAGTACTTGATATTGCAAATATGGCCTTAGCTACTCTGGTATGGAATTGATGCATGTTATTTTCTCAATCTTTCCTGTTACAGCTGTGCTGAGTTATAAAAATGATGAAATGTCAGTGGTGTGGAGAACTGAAAAAGCATCTCCTTCAGTGCAGCAGGAGGGCAGGAGGTGCTCCAGGCACATAGCTGCAGTTCCCCTGCGGGCTGTGGAGAGGCCCCTGGTGGAGCAGGCTGTCCCCCTGCAGCCCATGGGTCCCACATGGAGCAGATCTCCACGCTGCAGCCCCCCCGTGGGTGGAGGAGCCCCCGGTGGAGCAGGTGGATGTGGCCTGGAGGAGGCTGCGGCCCATGGAGAGCCCCCGCAGCAGCAGGCCCCGGGCCAGAGCTGCAGCCCGTGGAGAGGAGCCCACGCAGGAGCAGGGGGCTGGGGGGAGCTGCCGCCCAGCCGTGGGGGACCTGTGCTGGAGCAGTTTGCTCCTGGGGGATGGATGGACCCAGTGGGACGGAGCCGTGTGGGAGCTGTTCTTGAAGAGCTGCTGCCTGTGGGCAGCCCCCGCAGGCTCAGTTCGGGAAGGACGGCATCCATGGGAGGGACCCCACGGGGAGCAGGGGCAGGGAGTGACCATGAAGGAGCAGTGGGGATGAAGCATCAGGGACTGACCGCAGCCACCATTGCCCGTTCCCCTGCACTGCTTACAGGGAGGAGGTAGGAGAGGGTGGATGGGTGGAAGGTGGTTTTACTTTGCTTTTAGTTTCTCCCTGCTCTAGCTTGTTAGTTAATAGGCAATAAATTATATTAATCTCCCTCTGCTGAGTCTGTTTTGCCCATGATAATAATTGTTGAGTGATCTCCCTGTCCTTATCTCAACCCTTGAGTCCTTTCCATTGCATTTTCTCAATCTTTTCCTTTGAGGTGGGAGCATGAGAGAGCGGTGTGGTAGAGTTTAGCTAGCCATCAGTGTAAAACCACCACATGTATATAGAATAGCATCCATACAAGGGGAATTTATTGCCTTAATTTTACTGCTACAGCTTTATGTGTGGTCAAACCAAAGCTGGTTCAATTCCATTTTCCGAAACCATTAACTGAGGTTTCTGCTACAAATCCCATGATTATTGCTCTGTATACCTTTGCCAAATTCTTACTCTGAAAACTGCAGCCCTCATAACTCAAACCCCAAATTCTTTTCAAATTGATGGTAAAACTCACACAGATATCACAGGATCAGATTAATCCACTTAAAATTAAATTAAATTAAGTTAAATTAAAATTGAGAAATGCATTTTATGTTTCCATTGCTTTCAGCTCAGTTTTGTCAGGCTCCAAAGATAAGGTGATGTACTTGGTTATATGGGGCTGGTGAAGGTGCAATCTGGCCCTGCAGTTTAATTAACAGTTCTGTTGATGATGTGTTGACCAGAGCTGGAGCTTTTGCTGCCGTAACTCTCCTGATTAGACAGAACTAAAAGCAGCACAAGAAGGCACCGAGGAAAACAGGTGTTACTAGAAGTGCAGGCAGGGAGGAGAGCTGCTGAGTAATAGGTATAGGATTTTTTAAAATCAGTTTGCTTTCCTCCCGGCATCTCACTTTTATCATAAACCGTTGTATAGTGTCACGGTGTTCTGTTAAGCAGATGGTGTGTTTTATCCCAATGGTGTCTGCTTATTGCTCGTGGATGGAGTGATTTTTCTGTGTAGGTAGTTAAGGTGCAACTTGAGGTTCTCTGGCAGTCCGCGTTGTTACTTTGAGAGTCTTAAAATGTAAGGCATGGTTAATTTATTGCTCATTTTAGTTTATCCACGCTTAGCAGTGTGCATGCATCTGAAAATACAAGTAAACACAGATATCTAAGTGCACCTGTGGAGGTTTTCAGCAAGCTTAGTCTCTGTTTGGGGAAGGAATTTGTATTTTCTGCCAGCTGCAGGTTATACGAGGCAAACTTTTTAACAGTAGGGATAATGAAGAAATAGATGGAGCTTGTAGAGAGCTCTTTAGGAATAGGTTGGATAAACATCTGTCAGGAATAACCTAAGTATTGCTGAGCTTTAGGGAACAAGAGTGTGCAGTGAATGACTGCCTGAGGTATCTCCGCTCACATCCAATTCCTAGGTAACAGGTTTTCTAATTGGCCCCTGATTCTTGAGACTAGCAATCATGGGATTTGAGACTTGAATCTGGGCGGCCTCAGAGGAAACACGATATTTTTCCACTCTGGTGTTTAGGCTTCCCAGGAAACTGATAGGACGTGCGTGTTACAGAGGTAGCCTGTTCTGTCTTGCCTTTATTATTATTTTATTTTTTATTTGCCCAGTCACTTCCTTCTTTCTGCCAGCCTCACATCTCTGCTGGTTTTCAGCCTGTTTGAAGATTCCTACTCTGGTCCATTCCTCTTGTTAATTTATTTTGGGGATCAACTTCGAAAACTTGTGTGTGTTGGGTTAGAAACCTAGGATGCTACCTACAATCTCTGAAATGATAAAGTGCTGGCTGGGATGCTGACTTTGTTCTTTCTGCATCACTGGAGGATTTCTGAGATTACCCCGAAGTGGCACCACTAACCTGTGTTATCTTTGAAAAGGATTTTAGTAGCTTTGGCTACACGTGATATTCCTTTAAAACTTTCTAAGGAGAAGAGCTTTCTAAATAGCTATCGCACTACTTGCTGCTTCCCTACCTCCTTCTACTTTTTAACACTTTGTGAATGAGCTCTGCTATTAATAATTTGTACCTCACTTTTCTTAATGTAAATAAGTGAAACCTCTCCCTCACATGCTAAATACTGTGAAATGTTTTGATCAAAGGAATTATGAGCACGTTAGCCTCAAATTTGCCTGGCATTCATTTGAATTCTGCTGCTCTAGTAGCACCCTTGAAATTATTCCTATGTCATTCGAGCTGCAGGTAGCTTTTTGCCCGCCCTCCCTCCCCCCCGCCTTTCTTTTCAACTGTGCTTTTTTATTTTTATCCCCGTTGTCTAAACTGTTTGAATGGAATGTCATTCATTTGTGTCATTATTGGAAATACAAACTGTGTATCTGTCACACGCTTCCCACACTAGCAGTGAAGTCTGAACACTTAGAGGATGGTTAAAGGAATAGTCGCAGCATATGGGTCTTCTGAAGTGCCTCGTGTGGGACACAAATGCAGGACCCCTACAAAAGGTCAGTGTAGGAAGGGTTTTACAGCCTTCCTGTTTCTCTGCTTTCCTTCTCCCCGTTCTTCAAAGGAGAAGGTGCTAATGGTGTCCCAGTCTGATTAGTAAACAGAATTGTACTGTGGGAGCAGGCAGTGCTTCATCTTGTTCTGTAGCCATATATCAACATTTATAAATAGATCATCTTGATACCTTTTCAAGACAGCTAGTGTTGTGGTGATTTTATTTGATTTGCGCTTCTCCAGAAAGGATAATTATGACAAATGTTTCCATTACCTATCGCTAGTGCTTTGGGAAAGGAAGAAGCCTATGATTGCAATTAGCTCCTGTAGACAGCAGAAGAACTTTAACTCAAACTAGGTTTGCTTTTGGTGTTAACCGTTTCCTTTGCAGAAACCAGTACTCACTGCAGCCTGACTTTTCTGTAGGTGAGAGAGATCCTGAATATTGGCCACAACACCAAGGCCAAGTGGGCGCAATAGTTTGACACTGAGTGATGGCACTACACAAGTCAGAGAGGATTGAACCATGCTTAATTGCTCCAATCCTCTCTAGACTGCAGTTTATCACAATGAAGCTCTCTCTTTCATTTTCCAGTTGTGTCAATTTTGCCTCTAATTTTCTTGAGGTGATCCCTCACTCAGACAAAATCCTTGGCAGACTTCTTCCAAGTCTGCTGCCCCACTTGCTGGTTCTGCAATCTTCATTCTCTTTCAGCCAAGACTCTGCCTCTGGTCGTCACGTGGCTCCCTCCAGTTTCAAGCCAAACTTGGGAAAACCATCTAATCTGCTCTCATTTCACCAGACGGTTTGTTTCCCAGGGAAAGACCACCCATCAGTAACCTACTTAGGTTATTTTTTCATGTCATTACTGCCTGCCCCAGTCAGTCAGGAGCACAGAGGAGGGTCTTCAGCTTCATTCTCCCTTCCACCTCCAATGTCAGAGGTACTAAGAAACATTGCACAAAATAGGAAAGTACGGGCTTGGTCATTGCAGAACAGGAAAGGGTCATTTCCTTCCCATTTTTTGCGTCCACAGGTCATAGAAATGTATCACCCAAATTCAGTAAGATGGGTTGGAGTAGCAAGCAGGTCTGCTGCCTTCCAGTCAGACCTGTACTGGTTTTGGAGGTGGGAGCAGGTCCCTCATAACTATTTGTAACATTGAATCAGGAAATACTTTTGATTTGCCTGAATTAAGTTTGACTGTATACTTGGTTGAATTCTTAGATGCTCTTAGTTGTATGCAGTACTAACAACACATCAGTAGGTAGTACATTACTCTCTAACTACTCCCAACAGCCCCAGCTAGACTATTGGTATTATGCAGGCTGATTTATACCTCACAGAGCGTTTCAGGATGCGGTGTTAACGAGAATGGCTACAGAACATCATCATTAATCTTGGATAGTTCTGTAAGGTACTGTTACTGTGAAGCTGTTGTGGAAGGTGTTTTAAATGGTGGACTTTACCTGGGAAAGTCTCTTGAAATCACCATGACATTTTGTCTCAACAATGACTTGCTGTTTCCTTTCTTTCTCAAAAATTAAGTGCAACAATAAAGTTATCATCAGCAGAATAGCCAAAATGGTTAAACCCCATCCATCATTTTACATGTGTGGAGTCTGATGCAGCTTCCTTTTCAAAATCTCTCCTATTAGTCTGCTTTCTTGACAGTCAGGGTCCAGGATGATGGGTTTGCAAGGAACATATTAACTTAAGGTGATTCCATTCACTTTGTGGTTAGTATTTGGTGATCTGGCAGGTTATCCTATGCAGATTACCTATATTTATCACAGTTTTAAGTTTTCTGTGTGCAGAAGGTTTAACTTGATCTCTGTTCCTAAGGCTGAAGATCTCCTTATTGCCTCCTTTCAGATGGCTGAGATGCTTGACTGCCTTTGTCACTGGAGCTGGCTTTTGTTCTTCCTCTGTTGCAAGACTGATCAGCACTACAAATAGCTCTGTTTTTCTAAAAGAGACAATTCCATAGATATTTTTTCACTTACCATGTTTAAAGCTTTGCTTAATTCTTTCAAGTTCTAAGTTTCATCAAAATATGCAGATTGTTCAGATTGCAGAGTGCACTCATATCAGTTTAATTGAACTTCATTCACCTGATTTTAGCATTCATCTGACCAGCATGTGGCTGGTTAACTGTCCAGAATGCCACAAAACTGTTCAGTGGGACCAGCTGAATGTAGATGTGAATGTTTGTCTTCTGTAAGTACTCCTTGATATCAGTGCCATACATGTACAGGGGTTCTTTTTACTTTGAGTTCCTTCGATACTTCTGGCTTCTAGTGAAGGTTTTATGTACTTTAGCCAGATCTTCCCAGTAAAGGCTCCTGTTATTCACTGCTTGTACAGCTCTACTGCAGGACTTAACTTAATAAAGGATTTTCAACCAAAGTCAATAAAAAGGGAGAAGATTTCCAAAGGGCAGTTCTATTTACATATTGTTACAGCGGGTCATGAAGGAAAGTAAGTGGCAAGGACGCAGTAAGATTGTCCTATTGTGACTTCCTCTAGCACAAACTTTGAACATTCAAAGCTTGCATCATCTGTGAATTACCCAGCGCTACATTTTTACTCATTAAAAAGCTGTAAAGAATCTTGCAACACATTTATCATGATTAGTTCTCTGAAAATGCCAACACAACGCCAAAGTGACTTGCATGGCAATGCTCTACAATAACACTGAACTTGTGCAGTATACGGCTGGAGACTGGGGCCTTCCAACAGAGTGATGATTGCAGAAGAGCCTCATTGTCCTGTTGGGGAAGAACACTTGAGATCTTCCAAGTCTGCTGACTTCCTTTACGTATGTGTATCACCTGACTGGAAAGCAAAGGAGAATATACTTTTGTGTTTTGCTTACAGTTCAGCTAACATCTTGTCTTGTATTATGTTGTGTGGGTGTTTGTAAGACCTGTTTGTAGGTCACAACAGAAGCAGTTTTAAAGCATTACTCAGGAAACAAACAAAAAACCCAAGGGGATCTGTAGAACGTACTTTCTGTTCTGCGACTGAACTTTTTAGAGCAAGGTCATGGTTATATTAATTGCAGGCTGTGGTTGAAGCCCCTCAGTTGCCAAAGGAGAGCAGAAGAGGGACTGGTAAGTAAGGGCAGGGAGTTCTCCTGGCACAGTCAAGACCACAAAAGCTCATTGAGTCTTGACAGCTCTTCAGTGTTTGGCTTAAGTCAAGAGTTCAGCGCTGTGACAGTGAGGAATGGTGCAAAGAGCTGACTAGAAATGGAAACCCCAAATGATTTTGGTCTGTTTCAGGTAATAATGACTTTCCGGGGCTTTCTTCAGCCATATTTGAAACCACACGCATGGTGTCATGAGGAGCATTACAGAAATTTGTGGGAATGCTAAGTAGGCAAGACTCTGTGCACCAGTCCTTTCCTGTCCATCTGTTACTTTGAAGAAAGAAGAAAAAAAAAAAGAAAATTTGTTTTGCTCAAGGAATTTTCCATCCTAAAATGTTGTCAAAGTTCCTTACTGAGCCATCAAATATTCTGAGAGCCATAAGGAGCTCCCCTACTCATTGTGGGTGCTACCTACACCAAAAAGCATGCAGCACTCAAAAAGGAAAGCAGCATCTTTACAAATGCTTCTCTTTCTTTTGAGGCTGGGGAAGAGGACTGGATAGAGATACAACAGTCATACTGCATGTGGTGAAGAAGCCAAGCCAGTGGGTAATTGTTTCTGCCTTCCTTCTCTTTCCCTCCTCGATCATTTTTTCCCAGAGCACTGAGGATTTCTGGTTCAGTTTTGGTCCCTGAGCAGTTCCTGATGCAGCAGGACTGCATTCCCCCTTTACAGTCAGTAAGCAGTGTGGTCTCACTCTCATCTGTTTCTGTACTCTACCAAGAAAAAAAAAATCAAGCTGGGTGACCTGCCAAGGTAACCTTATAAATTTCAGTGACTTTAAAAATTTCATCAACCTTAACCATATGTGCTGAATGCCCCCAACAGCTGCAGGTTAAGAAGGGCATTCAACATGTAATTACCTCAAAATTGACTTTTTTCTTTTTAGTGCCCATGAGTCTATCCTTGCCATGGCTGGCTGGCTCCCATTCAAGTGATGATCCAGCACACTGTATGCTGGTGATGTAGCAGCCACCACTGAGCCTACTGAAGCATGGGATAAACTGTAGGGTGGGGGGGAGGTAAGTGCTGATCTTAAGTCTATGTATTGCCTTTTATCTTTTTATTCTTTTCTTTCTTTCTTTTTTTTTTTTTCTAAAAGGATTTTGCAAAACTGTGCAATATCCATTTTTGTTTTGCTTTGCTTTCTAAATGGGCACTTAGCAAACCTCCCTCTCTGCAAGCAAGCTGTAAAAAACTTCTTTTCTTTTCATAAAGCTTCTTGGACAACTGCAGTGTTACTCGTGGTGGCAGCAGGGCAGAGCTGTGTCACACTTACGGAAGGGAGAACTGAGTCAGGCATCACTTATTTATAGCGGTGCTGAAGTTTGCTGTTGGTGTCAGGGCATTCGGTATCTATATTTAGGTTATGGCTGGCAGGTCGCTTATAAAACCCAAACTGTTGATTTATGAGAATAGTATGCTTAGATCAGTAATTTTCTGCAATAATTGTGTTTTTTTTTTCCCTATCAGAAATGTTTTGTGAGGTGATCGTGATCCCTCCTAGAGTGGGGAATGGTGGCTGAATTAAATCATCCAGCAGGTTGAGAATTACTCTAGCACAGAGAGCTGTCTTAGGTTTGTTAAGTGGTAATGCCTTTAAGGCAGTGAGTAGATGATACTGCACAGCCCAAGGGTAAACGACTTCAAGTTTCTGTTCTCTCCAGTGTTTTTACACCCTCTCACCTGAGGAGAAAGGCAGGATCTCTGTTATATGCAGTTTCCTCCTGGCTCTCAAGTGTATTTTGCTGTGGCAGGCTACTTATTACCTGTGTGACACTGGAAGGAGTGAGATGGGGAAGTTCTTCTCTTACACTTAAGAATATCAATCTTCTGTATTGGATGTGTGCGTCCAAGTTGCTGGACTTCAGTCTCTGTGGCGATACTAAGGGTGGGATTTATCTGACTAAATGATGTCTGTGTTATTGGAGTTAGTTGTGTAGATTCTTTTTGTAGTCAATGGAGAGAAATACATGCTTTGAAGGCATGCTCCCTTGCATCCTAAAAGTATGCATCTAAAAAGGTCAGGTGAATTGTGACCCTGGAGTGCCAGTTTCTAGCAACTTTTTTGACTATAGGTGGGTCTATCTGCAGATCTCCTAAATAGGCAAAATGAACCCTTGAGGACCAGATGACAGAGACTAAAAATGATTCATCAAAAGGGCTGATTCCTGGAAAGAAAACAAAAATTATGTAATTTTGGAAGTCTTTGCAATGTCCCATAGCCTGTGACTTTCACTAAGACTTGTAGGAAAGCAGCAGCTCATGCAAGGACTTACTGCAGTGATGTGCTACCAACTGTATTTGTTTCTGATCACTGACAAAGCTGGAAAGATCAGTGTTCAAGTGAGGTACTACTTGTTCCTTGTTCCTAATTAGGAATTGTTTTTTATTCCTAGCAGGTTTTCTCTTAATCATGTTCATGAATCTGACTTTGCGTCGCAATCATGTATTGATTAAATTTGACACTTGACTCAGTTTTTAAACTTGAGTAATTTGTCACCATCTACAGATAACCATTTTCCTAATTATTCTTCAAATCCAACTTTCTTATATTTAATATACACTTTGATCTGATTCAATGAAAGAACTGAATTCTATGCTTGCATCAACATCCAGTCGGGAAAAGGCCTTTCTTGATACCGAGCATTTACATGGGTAGCAAGTGGATATCACTGTATTACTTCTCCACACTTCAAATACTAAAAAGCCATAATCTGCTGCAAGTAGTAAATGCAGGCACGGTGATACAGAATCAATTAGTTGTTTTTACATTACACATGCAGACTCCACATTTCCTGAAATGTCACTGAAAGACGAGCTTTAGTAAAATCATGTAATTAAAGTAGAAATTCCGACTGATGTACAATGTTAGCTGCTGTTTTATCAGCATAATGAATAGGACGAGAAGAGATTGCCTCCATAATCAAACTCCTACACTGGCTAAAGTACAGCACTATTTCAAACAAGCAGCAAAGCCTGTAGGTAGTCATCAGTTTGTGGAATCTGCAATGTCAGTGTTGTAAATCAGCGGGTGCTCTGTATTTGCAGAACAGTTGCAGTGCAGCAGAAACATAGGTCTAATTTCCTGTGATTTCTCATTGTAGTGCTTGAAGGCTGATTTTAATAAAAGAACCATGTATCCTAGAAATTGTAGTGCCAAAGTATAATTTATTTATCAATGGTTACTCTAAATCATGACGTGTTTTTTTCCTCTTTTTCCTCTTTTGTTTTTTCTTTTTTTTTTTTCTTTGTACTTAAAAAGGAGAGGAACATCCTAAAGGGTACCTTTTGGAGGTGAGGAGGAACTTTTTGTTTAAGGAAAACTCTGGTTTCTTCTTCTCCTGTATTCTGTTTCTACGTTCCTTTATCATGCGATGGGAAGTTTATAAATCTGAGGAGCTGGTTTCTTCTGTTCTTCTCTATCTTATACTCAGGCAGACAGAATGTATATCCTCACTGCATTTTCTGATTGTAGATGTAGGGAAAATGCTTAATGAATGAAACCACGTAACACAGAATCAGTGAAAATGTTGCTCTTCATAGTGGCTCTGTCATAAGTTTCCTAGTGAGATCCCTTGACATCTCCTGGGTGTATTCCTGTGTGGCTGAATTGAGGCGATGATACCAACCTTTCAGGCAAGCATTTTTTTTTTCATCATTTTGAGTGAAAGGTCTGGGAGGACAGAAATTAAACTAGCCGTCTCTTCTGTTACATATGTTCTCCTTTCTGTGTCAGTGCTGGGCTCAGGAATTTTATTCACCCTTTTTAAACCTGTGAAATTTGTTTGTAAATTGGGAATAATGATGGTAATCCTTTGATTTCTGTTGGTGAAACATACTCTGTAAAAGCTGCACATCATTCATATTCCATTATATGAAAAATACTGTGTTTTGGGGAGAATCTCATCGTGGCAAGAGCTCTGAAGTGTTTTTACAGGATAAATACAAGGATGAAATACAAGAATGTCCTATAGCTATAATTTTGGTATACCTGTGTGTCAGAGCTGTGGCTGCATGCACACCCCATGCACTTAAACCAGTAATTTCCAGTGTGATTTGGGAGCTCCCCAGTTAGTCATTCTTTTAGGTGAGACAACACGTGAGACAACAGACCTAGGTGAAACACGGCGATGGACTCTGCTCTGAATAATCACCTTCACAGCAACACTATTGGACTAATGAGTGACAGCTGTGAACTTCATACAGAGCAAGAGATTCGCCTTGCAGTGCCTGCCTTGTCTACACCAACTGGTAGGCACTACCCAAATTTAGGACTTTTTTTTTTTTTTTTGGATTGAAGCAGGTAGGAATGTAATTTAAGATAATGTATAGCAAAGCACCGTGAGTTTGCTGGCGTGGTCGTGTAGGACCATGGCCCAGATGGATGTAGGACCTCAGCTCAGTAGATAGGGGAGTTACAGAATCACAGAATCATTAAGGTTGGTAAAGACCTCCAAGATATCTGGTCCAACCACCTGATCAAGCTGAAGACACAATTGCAAGAACCACATCTGGACAGCAAATGACCACCCTGCTTGGGAATTTTGGTTTGTCGTATGAGCATTATCCTAAAGATCTCTAAAATTTAGGGTTTTTGAAACAAACGCTGTCTGGATTGACTCTACAACACAGTGAATAAAACACCAAATGCCAAAATGTGTGCTTTGTTTTAGAAGGAATAAGGAATATTTTGACATTTCTCAATTTCTACTGATAGGTTTTGGAGCCATAGGGGAAACAGTTGTGAGATACGTTTGTCTCAGCAAATTGCTATTCAACCAATGGTTTTGATGGTGGTGGTGAGACCACAAAGAAATGAGTTTCTGGGTATGCTTCAAGGTGAGTGTGGGGCTGAGCAAAGAGCTGTTTTAGTGAATTGTTCCCTACTCACCAGTCAGTTTCTGGTGGCTTGAGAGAGTTGTACTCGGCACTAACTCTTTGGTTATCCTCTCATTTTGAAAGAAATCAGCCCCAGAAAGCAAGCAGCATTTTGATTTTTTTCAGCCAAGCTGAAGGAGGCTTTGTAAGTGAATACGCTTATCATTCAATTTTAGTTTCCCTTCTGGCAGCATCCTTTCTTATACATGCAGGAAATATCACTGTGGTCAAAAATACCTCAAAGACTGTGTAAAGACTTTATAAATGCAACCCCTTGAAAGCTTAACAAACCCTGGTAGGAGACACATTGTGATTTAGAAATCGCTTAGAAAGACAGCAAGTCACCTGTGTTACAAGAAAAGTTAGAGTTTACATTTCTATTTCTGGGTTATGGAGGTCATGTATAACCTGTAACACAGTCATTTGATGCTGGAGCTGCAGAAGACATTTGGACCTAATGAGTAGAATTTCTTTCCATCAGTTGCACTCTTTGCATTGCAAACTTCGGAGCTGTCAGGATCAGGAATATGTGTTATAATATATTAATTATTTGATATTTAAACATTGCTGGGGAGGGGGAGAGGGATGTACTTACACAGACTTAACTGACTTATGCTTAAGAATGCCTGTGACAGATCAGCTAAATGTTTTAACCTTCTCAATATAGCCAGCCTGAGTTATCTTGAAAGGCCTGAGCCAAAGCCATACTGCAGTAAAATGGACATAGAAGAAAGAAAAACTTAATTTCTAGGAATCATAGAAAACTGTGGACTCAGTGTTCTGCAGTAAGGAAGACAAAAAAAAAATATTTGGTATGATTTGTGGAATGACAGTTCTCTCCCTTTTAAATATTGGGAATATTATGATATAGTCACAAACAGCTCGTGAGCGGGTGGGGTTTTTAAATACAACATAACAACAGTAAGCCAAGCATCTTGGATAAAATACACCTCCATTTTGTACACCTTGTGGAAGGAGGAGAGAGCACATTCAGAGGCATGAATTTAGGCAACCAGGCAGCTCGAGTAACTGATACCACCACAGAGTATTTTTCCAGCCCTTGTAACGTGCCGTCAGGAAGGTGTGTGGCTGAGTGGGGTTGGGAAGAAGCAGAAATGAAGATTAGTTTGGGATCCACCAAGAATACGTGCTCTTTTGCTGGGAATCCAGTAATATGTGCTCCAAGTGAAATGAGAGATGTGTCCTGCCTCGCTTTAATGAACTAGTGGAGAAAAAAGGGAAGAGGAGCAAATTAGTCTCTGCTTCTTTCATGTCTTTATCAAATGCACTGAAGCTTGCTTACTTCGAAGGGAGCCGAGGTATTTAAAGCTGAACATAGTTAACGTGTAAGGCTGTATTTAACGTGTAAGACTGTTCAAGAAGTGAAGTAGATTCCACTATTAATGAAGTCACAGAAAAACTTCCCTCATGGACGCTGCTGATGTGTTTAATTAAAGGATATTTTCCAGAAAGTCATATGAAATTTTCAATAAGTGGAGTATCTAGCACTTCCTTTGGTAGTTTGTTTCAAAGGTTAATCACCCTTTCTGCTAGAAGTAGAGGCATTAATTCTCATTTACATTTATCTAGCTCCAGCTTCTAGTCATTGGTTCTTGTTATGTCATTCCCCATTAGATTAAATAGACCTTTAATATTGGTATTTTCTCCCTGAAAAGGTACAGCTTTGCTGTAATCAAATCTCTCCATCTTATTTTGAAAAGCTAAACAGTTTTAACTTATGTCCCTCGCTATAATTCATTTTCCCAGCTCTCAGTTAAGTGTTACGTAGGTTTTCCTGTGTTATTTTATTCTTTTAAAAGGAAAATGCCAGAATGCTATGTGGTATTCTAGTATGGCTCCCATCAATGTGCTCTTTAGAGGCAAAGCAACCTTTCTGCTAATTTTTGCTCCTTTTATCCAACAAGGGTTACATCTGATATCTGCTGCGTTGTCTGAGTCACAGTCTTGACCCAGCTTATATGCCATTTCTGATGGAAAAGGGATGCCATATCATTAATTGCTGGAGAAGGGAAGGAGAGCTCCTCTTTATTTTACCCGTCTTTTATATGGTCTCTAATAAACAAAGAAACTACATTCCGAGTAGAAAATAAAAATTTAATGTGTCAGTCCAGAGATAATGGAAGAAATGGGCACTTTAACAGCAGGAAAAAATCTACCGTGTTCTGTACTTTTGTTTTATTGCTGGTAGGAGACCTGTTAGAATTATTTGCGCTTCATCCTCAGGTAATTCCAATGCCCAGAGAGGAGCAGCTGCTGAGTTTGAGGTCAAGTTTTCAGAAATAAAACTCTGCTATAGTGATCTAAACTCTGAAACCACCCTGTGCAAAAGTATCAAGAAGCCATTTGTGAAATAATTCGGTGACATCTAAGGTCACCCTTATAAAGGAGATTTCTGCACGTTTCTAATTAAGAAATGGCCATGCTGTACAATACACATGGACTCTCTGCAGCCGGCTGTCTTTCAAGCCAAATTTGCTTGTCTTTTGCTTGTCAAATTGTACAGTTTGGCTTATTGATTGCTGGTTCTGTACAGCTCTCAGCAGCACTTTATCAAAGTCATTTTTCGGGATGCTATTAGTATTTCCAGGTTATGTGATTGTACTGTGTTTGTCTGCCTGTTTCTCCTCGGTGAATCTGGTGGACAAATCTGACAGAGGTGGAAAGGTCCCTGAGGTTATTACCCCCGTGCACTTCATAAAATAAAGTAGCTGGGTGGAGGAGCTCTGCTTGGAAGGTCTCTAGGTTGGGCTTCCCTGGCAAAGAACAGGGGAAGGGTTTTGCATGTTCTCACCATGAGAAATGGATACGATCGGAGCTCGAGTCTTAGCCCAGATGCACAACTTGTGTTCCTACTTGCTTATTGATGCCACAGCTCACATGGGACATATTCTGTTGCATTATGATTACATTCATCCAGTGCATCTATAGGCACTCTCCTCCAAATTAAATTACATTTCATCATGCGTCTTTCTAAGTACTGCAATACCAAACAAACCTTTGTAGAATGCAATGAAAGTACAGCATACTTTGTAATGATATAAGAGGTAGACAGGAATATATACAGAAAAAAAAAAGGCTTTCAGAAGACTGTTACAGTGCCAAATCAAACACATGGAAGTCCAGAAGTGCCAGAGATAAAGCTGTTTCATGCTGTCTTAATTTACTTCTTCCATGTGTATGGCTTATAATGCAGATGCTAGACTGACAGATGCCTATTATGTATATTCACCATAACATCAGCTTATTTTGTGTTTATGATGAGATAGTGCACAAGGACCAAATCTGTGCTACAAGGTGGGCGATCTGTTGCATGCAGATCGCCAGTGGTACCATGTGGTACCATGCAGGTCTGGGCATTTCTTAAATTTACATCTTAGGAGGTGTGCTGAGGACACAGGGACAAGGTGGGGCAAGATTCTGCTACACAGCCCTTGACACAAGCCATCTGGTGTAAACTATGTCGAGAAGAAGACTCTTTTGCATCCAAAGCAGTGACCAGACTTGTGTGGTTCATGAAGCAGCAGGTGTCTTTTCTAGGGAGTGGGTCGGGCTGAAGAACTATGGGGTACACTTACCCAGTATCTCTCTTGCCAGCTGAAGATTACTGAGAGGTGCCTAAATTTTAAATTCTGAGTGGGAGCATTCTGTGTGCATCCTCAGTCTTTCCTTGCCCTTCTATTTCTAATGTTGTCCTCCCCTCCCCGTGTCCAAGTCATTGGTCCTGTCTGTGTTGTCACATTCGAACCCTATTACAGAAATTTATAACGTGGCCAGAGTTGGATGGCACCTCAAAGTCCGTGTGTTCCTGACACATGAACAGCAGCTAAGCTGTGTTTTGAGTTGTTGCTCCAAAGATCATGTTATGGCTTTTCCACGTAGTGAATTCTCAACAAATGAATAGTAAGGAAAACTCAGATTTTTTTTTTCTTCTCTAAGACTTTCCAGGAGAAATAAGAAACAAAAGCAAAAAAACAGAACAACACAACTTTGTGCACATACTGGTCTTGGAAAATTTCAGCCCCCAAATACTCAAGTTTTACTATGTATTAAGTACTAAAATTATCACATGAAACTATAGAACTGCTTTAGTGGGGTATAGTTCTGCTAGCTGTCAATATAGTAACATAAACTTGTACCTAGAGTTTGGTATTAAATGAAAACGTGTTGAAAGAGTTCTTCTGAGTGTGTTATGTTATGGATTTGCCTGAGTTCCTCAGAAATGGAGCCAGGCTCTTTTTATGGTGCCCAGTGCCAGGACAAGAGGCAGGGGGCACAAACTGGCCCCCAGGAGGCTCCCCCTGAGCCCCAGGAGCACTGCTGTGCTGTGCGGGTGTGGGAGCCCTGGCACAGGCTGCCCTGAGAGGCTGTGGGGTCTCCTCCTTGGAGACCTTCAGAAGCCACCTGGACACAGCCCTGGGCAGCCTGCTCTGGGTGGCCCTGCTGGACATGTAACGAGATGTAACTCTCTTATTTTGCGTCTTCAGAGACGAGGGAGTCTGTTTGACATTGTTTAGTCTTTATTGGGAAAGACACTGCACCAAACAGGAAGTTTAAAGTTCATGATGCAGCGCTCTTTTTGATATTCCAGATAAATAATTCCATTTTAATCTCACAGTAGGAAAACAACTGATGGAGTTTTAATGCCACATAGAAAGAGCTGCACAATGTGCTAGTTATTTGTCAGTCTGATGGAAGAGCAGAGGAGTTTACTTCCTTTGACTTTAGCCATGCTATATTTTATGACTGACTTTTACTTGTTTTACTCATTCCAGATAAAATCTGTCATGATTATACATCAGAAAACATTTCATTATTCCATCAGGGAGAAATAAGTGTAGTCAGTGCAGAAGCAACAGATTGCTGCCTCTCTCAAGCTTTATGGAAGTGTGTTGTAATGGGATGGAGTAGCTTGGATCGATAGTTCTCTCTACTAATACAATCCGCTGTCAGATAACTTCAACAGCTTTACAGATTTAATGAACTCCCTGTGTTGATGATAAAAATATAATGTAAGAAGGAAACTAAAACAACATCATGTATTAGATATAGCCCTAGGCAGTGTTTTATGGCCGTCTTTTCTTCGGTTGTATATTTTTAATTATAAAGCCAGTATGCATCAAGCACTGTCCTGAAATTCTCCATCAGTGAAATTCATCTTGCTCTGCTCAAGTCAAGGATAAGCAGACTTCACGTAGGGAGCTAAATGAGAATTTCAAGCTCTGTGTTCACACCACACTGGTGGTAGTATTTCAACCCGTGAGCTGGAGGAGAAACCATTTCTGGCCCCTCTTTGGGGCCATTAAACTTTGGAGCCATTAAACTCTTGTGGAGGAATGTTTTTGTCTCCTGGCCCCCTCTGCCCCATCGGCAGTAGGAGCTTCATTCCTGCAGCTTTTTTGAAACTGAGGAACTCACGGAAAGAAGCATGAATCTGTGGTTAGCCAGTCAGCGAGAAAAAGAGACTGAGCTGCTACGGGAAATATTCTTTAGGAGTAAGTAGTAGATACACTCCTTACAATAAGTCTTTACTACTTTCTACTACTAAGAAATAAACTGCTTAAATTAAGGCACTGTATAGCCATATGGGAAACCCTAAGTATGCCTGGGCTTGAGCACACTGACGTAATGTTTAAGGATTCTTGCCTTTGATAGGAAGGTAGAAAGTGGCATAAATATTATGGAGAAACATAAAAAATTATTTTCCTCTCTAGAAAAGGTCAATAAACAATTGTCAATGACATACAGTAAGATTTTTTTTTCTTTTTTTTTCACATGTTCATCCAAGCAAAATGGAACTGTCATGCAGGTCTCAGACATGACATATTCTTTGTGTAAAAGTTAGGAAAAGCAAAAGCAGCAGCAGAGTGACCTCTGGACAGACTGAAAAAAAAATAAAACATGATTGCTCTTATTTATTCGTGTCCTCTTTGCCCTCCAAATGAAAAAAGGATGCTGTGTTGTGACAGTGCCGCTAACTGAATTTCTGCTGGCTGTAACTAGACCTCTGCCCAGCAGTTTTGGTGGAACTCTTCAGTGGTGCTAATCTCTGTTGTTCATGTGCTGCTGCCATTTAGACCTGCTTTACTCCTTTTTGGTGGTGGGACTGTGGCATCTGCCTAGGTGCTGCTGCTGATCCATAACTCAGGTGGTGCCAATGGCCTGGTAGGGCACTCTTGAAACAGGGATTTCCCCATCTAGCTGGACTTAATCCTTTCTACATGCTCCACCCTGGTGGAAAGATAGTTCTTTGTCCTTTGCTGTTGAACTGTCTGAAGGATGAAAGTTCATGATGCTATTAAAGAATTCAGCCAAGCCTTGGACAACCTAAGATAAGGTTTCCTTCAGAAGGACGTTGGACAAAGTAATCCTGGAGCAATAAGGGCTTCCTGGTGAAGATTCAACTCTAACAGGAGGCCACATGGAAGTGTATTCTTTCCTGTGCCAGTTTCACAAGGAGCAGCAGATTTGGAAAAGGGACTTGGCCCATCTGCTCCAAAAAATGCAGTGTGTCATCTGTACATCCCAAGTAAGCCCCATCCCCACCACCGCAGCCCTGTGACAACGGGAAGCTGAGGACCACAGTGTGGGCAGTTGCACAGGAGCAATCTGGCCCTCTGTTCCTTCTGTTGGGCTGACAACAGCCATAAAAAAGAGAAGGAGTGCTTATTCCTGATACACAAAAATGCCAGATATTTCTCCCCTGAACAGTTTAATTTTGGCCTATTTCAAAAGACCAAAGTGCCGCATGCACTGAGTTATTGAGCAACATTCATAAAACTGTTGACATTGCTTACTATCATATAGGCTTGATTGGTAATGTTAGCGGAAAGAAAGCAAAATTTATGTAAACAATTTAGTTCTGTTAGAATTATTGAAAAAGGTAAATATCTCCAAAGCAATAAAAGCAAAAAATAATATTTATGACAGTACTAGAATTCCTGGGGAAATGGTGCATTAAGTAAACAGGAACCACATTGTGCGTTTTGTTACCATACTTTTCACAGATCAAAAGCTTTTAAGTCAAACCAGTTCACACTGGAGCATGAAAGTGAATACTTCCCATTTTGCTTCAAATATTTCCTAGCAGAAAAACGGAAGCAAGGGCAGAAGATCGGCATGAATGTGTAAATTGAATTTTAAAAGAAGTGGTTCACTTAATTCTCTTTGCAGTATTTCTCTGTGTGATCCAAGGTCCAAGAGTGGGCAGATGTATTGATAGGAGTGCTTTGTATGTTGGACAGTCAGCATTTCCTTCATGCTGTTAGACCTACTAAGTTTTTCTTAAGGAGCCTGACTGCTACTTGAGCCATGATTTCGAGTGCTATTAATTCTTGCTCAGCTCTGGAATTTATCATGTCAATGACCTGCTTCTTCTTAAAAGAAAGAAACATCTGACAACATAGTAGAAGAACACAGAGTTTCCCTAGTGCTAACTGCGTTCAGTTCGTCTCGAGTGATTTTTGAGAGCTGACTGGCCCTTTGAAGGGATGATCTTTTTTTGTAGCAAGACAGATTGTTGTTTTTGAAACACCTAGAGGAGAATAGGCATTGAATTGTTGAAATTCAGAGGGAGAAGGAACCTCTGACCTCAACGTAATAAGCTTTTAGCTGAATAGAGTAAGCTGAACGTAATTGATTAATAAGTCTTTGGGGAAATCATATTCCAGTATTTCCATAGGAATAGAGCTGCTTTTTTTCAAGAATGGGAGCCTTCCTCTTGGGAATATGAGCTGTTTGCTATTTACTGGCCCACTAACTTGAATGGGGAATGATGGAACTTCCCTGATGATGTTCCAATCAGCACAGGGATGCTAAAAGAGAATAAGACTAGCAGACCACATCACAGCTGTGTAGTTTAATACTGTAAGTGATTACAGGCAAATGGGCTTAATTCCTTTTTTGAACACAAATTGAGGCAGTAACCCTTTATTTCTTCTCTTTAATTCCTTTTTCATCATAATTTGCTATATTGCATTTTCATTGGTCTTCTCTTTCCATGCCACCTAGGAACAATTCAGCCTAATGTGGCCATTGGAAGGCTTAAGAAGCCAACAACATGTCTACCTTGTGCTTGCAGGATGCTTTGATCCATTAAGCATCAAAATGCAAAATGCACTTCTTCTTCAAGTATATTTAAATATATATGTATATATAAGCTGATATAGAAGAGTCATGCAGCCAAAGGGGAAAGGAGGAAAAATCTAGTTACAAAGGTGAAAGGCAAGGAAAGTATGTCTAATTCCATGATTAAACTACTTTTAGCTTTAAACTAAAAGAGGATAGATTTAGATTAGATATAAGGAATAAATTATTTGAGAGCAGTGAAGCACTGAAACAGGTTGGCCAGAGAAGCTGTGGATGCCCCATTCCTGGAGGTGTTCAAGGCCAGGCTGGTTGGGGCTTTGGGCAACCTGGTCTGGTGGGAGGTGTCCCTGCCCATGGCAGGGGGTTGGAACAGGGTGATCTTTAAGGACCCTTCCAACCCAAACCATTTTGTGATTCGATGATTCTATTGCACGTGACCCAATCTCATAAATCACAGTTCTTTCTGTTGTTTCTAACAGAAAGGCTTATAAATACTTAGGCCTGTCTGAGGAATTATGTAGCATAACCCAAACTAGCTTTGATCAGCAAATGGAAGACCCCAAAGCAGGAGACATGACTCTCAGGATTACTCTTGCTCCCAATCAAATAACCTGTTGTTTTCCTGAGAGAAACATCTCCTGAGCTTTTATCAAATTAAACAAGAGGTCCTGGACCTTACGTGTTTTTTTCCTTAATAATTGATTATTTCTTTCCTCAGTGTTTGGTTGAACACTAAACATTTTGTTGCCTCCCTTTTAATGTCTTAGTCCTGGCTTCTTAAAAAACACTAATAGTGGAATTGCTCATTGTTCACTGTTACTGTCAGAAATAGGCTTTTAAGTAACACTAGCAATGGTATCACCTTCATAGACATAGAAGGGATATTTTTTATCATGATAGAATCATAGAATATCCCAAGTTGGAAAGGACCCACATGGATCATTGAGTCCAACTCCTGTGTTCCCAAAGGACCACCCAAAAAATCAGACTATGCGTCTGAGAGTGTTTTCCAAACACTTCTTGAACTCCAGCAGCTCGGTGACATGACCCTGGGGAGCCTGTCCCAGTGCCCGAGCACCCTCTGGGTGCAGACCCTTTCCCTAACCCCCAGCCTGACCCTCCCCTGTCCCAGCTCCATGCTGTTCCCTCGGGTCCTGTCGCTGTCCCCAGAGAGCAGAGCTCAGCGCCTGCCCCTCCGCTCCCCTCGTGAGGGAGCTGCAGGCCGCCATGAGGCCTCCCCTCAGTCATCTCCAGGCTGAACAAACCGAGTGACTTCAGGTGCTTTTCAGATGTCCAGCTCTCAAACCTGTCTAGATCTCTCTGCAAGGCCTCACCACCCTCAATGGAGTCAACAGTCCCACCCAATTTGGAATCATCCTTGAACTTTCTCAAAAAAACCATCAAGTCCTACATCCAAATCGTATATGAAAACATTGAAGAGGACTCATCCTAACATGGGGCCCTGGGGAACCCCACTAGTGACAGATTGCCATCGCGATGTAACCCCATCTACAAAAACCCTTTGGGCCCAACCCATCAGCCAACTGTTCACCCATCCTATTATGCTTTTATCTAACTGTATTCTGGTCATTTGGTCCAGAAGGTTACTGTGAGAGACAGTATAGAAAGCTTTCCTGAAGATGGGTGATCTTGTCGTAGAAGGAAATTAAGTTTGTTAAACATGAACTTCCTTTTGTGAACCCATGCTAGCTGTTCCCATGATTATCCCTAGAGTTCCTTTGTGTGATCACTCAAAGAACTGAGAACCTTTTTTTTTGGTTTAGAAGTCCCAAAAGTCTGCTTTGTAGTTCATGTTCATCTCAGGAGAGATCTTTTAGGTGAGATTCAGTTATCTGGTCCTGAAGTCTTACATGATCTTAGTAGCCCAACTTTTTCCTGTCTAACTACTACAGTGGTAATTTTTTGTAAAACTTTCCGTTGATTTTGGTATGCTTTCACTGTTACACTGCATGCTGAAGCAAAGACTTGGCAACAGCTGTCACAACCTAATGAACAACATCTTTGAATATCAAATCTAACACTGAACTCCATGAGTGTGGTGACTTGTTCCCAAGAAATGTCAACTATTTTGCTCTGCAGCATGTGGTAAATACAGCTTATGCAGCTATCTCCCAAAATGTAACTGCTAGTCTGCAGCCTGCAAATAAGACATAACTTTTATAGGTGACAGAAAGCAATAATATTTGGTTGAGGTATTAATGGATGAAAATATCACCTCCATGTACAAAAAATCTGTGCTCTGCTGATATCAGCATTTTATAGGAGACAGCCAGGATATTTCTTTTTGATGATTTTCTTCTCGTAGCCCTAGGGTTGTCTATAGAAAAGATTAAAACAAAAGGGATCTTTAGTGGCACAGCAAAAATGCAATCTACCCCACCTTTCCAAAGTCTTTCTTAAAAGAACATTTATGCCCCAATGCCTATGTCCAATTTTCATAATAGAATAATTAAAACATACAGCTAAAAGTAATATAAGCATAATATGAAATTTACAAAATGCAAGAGAAAGAGAAAAAAAATAGCATTAAAAAAAAGCAGCAAGTTTTAAAGTAGCAGACTTGGATGGATTTCACTACACTGAACAGATTTGCTAATTGTATTTTATTAGTTCAATCTTGTTTTCTTAGCATGAAAGATTAACAACCGAATTTTATTTATTTATTTATTTTCATATTTGGAAGCAGGAGTTCTCCTAGGAGCTCTAGCCAGACAAAATCATATTAAATCACAGTTTATGAGACTGGATTGGATAACATTTGGAGATGATTGATGACATGATTGCTACCAGTTGTCTATGGGATGTCTCAAGCTTTCAGCTTTTCTGCTGGGAGTTCTGTGCGTAATACTCCTGCTGCATAGATCTCAACAAGACAGCTCTGGAGAACCACAGTGTTTAAATGTCTCTCTAACAAGGATACTCACAATGCACTAGAGATAGCTTTGCTAGAACTGAGCCTTTATGTAAACATCTGTTAGTCAATTTTATACATGTATGTGTGTGTGTGTGTTTCTGTGTGTATAAACACAATTAAGAAAATACCCTGCCAAAGAATCAGATCCCCTTGATTTTTGGTAGATCAGTATGCTATTCTCATCATGCAAACACCATCTCAGTGTATAGTGGAGAAAAGCATTTGGTATTCAGTGAAAATGATAAATACCAGAGTACTTGAGATAGTGCATATGCCCGTCCTTGGTCTACTCTGTAACTTTTCTAGATAGGAAATTAAGTGGCTAAGTTGAGTTTGAAGCTTTGTGCCCAGGTCACAAGAATTTAAGTTGCATGTTTGAGGCTACATCAGTACCTGTTGTTTTTTACAGATCACGTTATACCCTGCTTCAGGGAAGGAAGCTTTCCGTAGCCTATTTCTAATGCCTACTGTAGTACAGCAGAATGAGGTAGACTGTTTTTAAGTCCCAGAATGGGTCAGACGAAACTCAAAAACAGCAGTATGAAGATAGTATAGGAATTGATCAAGGCTTCAAGCAAAATAGACAGCCTCCTCCCTAGAAATACACTTTCAGATAAAACAGTATAGTACTGCTTATCAAAGAATATAGATTCAAAAGAAAGTCTGATATGCTGCTAGATATGGCTCCTCTCTGAAAAATCAGTGTACCTAAGCAGAGTTGAAGGTATAAGAATCAGAAATTTTGTAACCCTCCTGCTTTGTTGAACTTTTAACATTTAGGAAATAATACTTGCATTAAATAATTATTTCTGCAAAGCCTACTTTACACTTCAAATCTTAAGGATTATCCTCTCTGCATACCCTTTTTTTGAAAATTATAATTACTGTAGAAAACCTCATTGTAGCGATTAGCTTCTTATCAATAGGTCTCAAAGCACTACCTAAAGGAGCTAAGAATCATTATGCTTGTTTTGCCTGTGAGGAAGTAATTGTGAAATAACAGAGAGACTGGGAAAGGACAACTGGAAGAGTATTACAATGGTCAAAATAGGAACAGAACCAAGGATCAATCTCATGTGTTTTTCAGAAGACTATTGTTCTTCCAGAGTCTTTACACTTTAATGAGGTTTTCTCCCAAAGACTGATACTTGTTATGTTGTTTAGTTCTGCATTTTTCACCAACACAGAGAACTGCATAGCATGGTTTTTATATTTAACACAGCACTTCTGCATGTATTAAAATACCAAGCAATTGTGTCCACATGAAGTCCAGTGCTTTTTAACCAGCTGGTTTTGTGTTGAATCAGACATTTGCTACATTATGCTCCTTAATGCAGATGAACAAAATGGTCTACTAAGTTTCCTTTCCACAAAGATGACTATGGGAAAAACAATAGTTTAGTTATTTATACCAGTAACAACTGTTGTGTCAGATTTGTCTGACAAAATGAATTTTCCGTACCCTTGACATATGCTATTCTGTTTAAAACACATTAAATGTTTATAATTCATATGTGTCTCATCTACAACTATGTCTAGACTGAACCCTCTACCACTCCCAGAGGTCATTCATATGACTGAATGTGAACTACCTCTATATATCTTTCCCTCCCTCTTGAGCATTGGCAGCTTGCAATGAGGAGTACTCAACCTTTCTTACAGGTCTCAGGAATTGCAGACTAGGTTGGAGAGGCCTTTCCAGCTGTTTAGGGAGAGGCAACATATGATCACATATTCCCTGTAGCCCAAAGAAGCAAAAACATCTCCTTTTTTTGTATGCATGTTCAAACTTATCAGTAAAAGTATGTCAATAAGTCTTCAGCAGTGGTTATTCTAGCAGGTAGCATTGCTGAAAGCCAGGGCATATACAAGAATGAATCATTCAAAACAACACTGATTTTAAAAGAAGTTCCACAGCGCATCATTGGAAGAGACAGAGCTGACATGTTCTTTGAAAAGGTCACTCAAAACCTATAGGTGCCTACAATTATTAATATTTATCACTTGTCTGAAGAATGTTGCATACATGTACTTATTCCTTAAAGGCTGTAAATTGTGGCAGATAAAACTGATAAAGTTCCCATTCTCATCTGTTCAGAACTTTCCCCCTTTCTCTTTCTTAGAATTTATTCTGTGCATTTTTTTTTCCTAGTTTTGCTGAATGATTTGGAAGTGAGGGGAAATTATATTACTATTATTATTATTTGGAGCTACACAATTATACTATTAAGGTTAATGATGCCAGCAATTAAAAGGCATCTAGTTATTTGGAAACTGTCAGTTGGGACAAATTGTTCTTTAATGTCTCTACACATGGATTACTTTGATGGGAATGTAGGAAATCGGTAGGTCAGTGCAATATTTCTTTTTGCTTTTTGCTGTCAGGAAGCTTCCCCCGCTGTCCTTGAAAAGTGTTTCAGGAAAGTATAAACTACATTATACCACCCCTTATCTTTCTTATGGGTATTAGTTACAAACATTCTCATTAACTCTCCGTCAATGAATTATGGACTAGCGATTTATGGTACAGAATTATAAATTGTCTGGGACTGTTTGTGCTCATGGGTTTCTGGCTCAGAAATTCGCCTCCTTTTTACAAAACTGTTTGATATAAAACATGTCTGGATTTCTACTGGATGAGTTGCTTCATTGTGCATACCTCTGTATCAGGTTTATGTGGCAAGGTTTTGGTAGCAGGGGGGCTGCAGGGGTGGCCTCTGTGAGCAGAGCCCAGCAGCTGCCCCATGGCAGGTCAGAGCCAGCTCCAGATGGCTCCAAAAGGGACCCACTGCTGGCCAGAGCTGAGCCGGTGACGTTTGTTGTTCCTCTGGGAAAGCAGTT
The DNA here is from genome assembly GCF_963932015.1 of Anas acuta. NCBI lineage: Eukaryota > Metazoa > Chordata > Aves > Anseriformes > Anatidae > Anas > Anas acuta. The sequence continues at coordinate 53,863,641 of NC_088979.1, forward strand.
TTAAGGAAGGGAAAAAACTCCTGCACAACAGCAGCCGGGAAAGCGAGGAGTGAGAAGCAGCCCTGCAGCCCCCAGGTGAGTGCAGCAGGAGGGCAGGAGGTGCTGCAGGCAGGCAGCAGCAGCTCCCATGCGGCCTGTGGAGAGGCCCCTGGTGGAGCAGGCTGTCCCCCTGCAGCCCATGGGTCCCACATGGAGCAGATCTCCACGCTGCAGCCCCCCCATGGGTGGAGGAGCCCCCGGTGGAGCAGGTGGATGTGGCCTGGAGGAGGCTGCGGCCCGTGGAGAGCCCCCGCTGGAGCAGGGGGTCACTGCCACCCGTGGGGGACCCGTGCTGAAGCAGTTTGCTCCTGGGGGATGGATGGACCCCGTGGGGCAGAGCCATGTGGGAGCAGTGCTTGGAGAGCTGCTGCTCAGGGGCAAAGAGTGACCATGAAGGAGCGGCAGAGATGAAGTGTCAGGGACTGACCGCAGCCCCCATTGACTGTTCCTCTGCACTGCTTGGGGGGGAGTTCAGCTGCCCATCAGGGTAAAACCACCACAGCCTCCCAAATAAAATGTTCCTTTTCTGTGATGCTTTGGATTGCTTGGATTTTTTTTTTCCTCATCAAAAAAGTAATCTCAAATCCCAAGCCAGTTGCTCAGCTGTGCTCGTATAGATCCACAGCTCCACATGCAGCCAATAGCGAGGAATATCTATAAGCTCAAAATTTTGCCATCAGTAGTTTTGATAAGGTCTGTTGCGGTGAGAAGCTAGCCAGGAACACAGGTATTTTCTGCCATTCCAATCTCCATTTTGACTATTTTCTAGACATCCCTCACTGAGCATATGTGGTGATATCTGCAGTGCATTTCCCTAGAAGATTTTCAGGTTTATTTTGGGCAATTAGAAGTGACAACATCAACATTTAGAGCGTTGCTTGTATTCCCTATACTTATTAAAGGGAACAGCTGGTTAATACTGATAATATGTTGAAGTGAACACATATGGATACACAAATACATATAAATATCTAGGGAATAGTTGGCATGATTTTATAATGCTATTCTCTTGCCAGATAACAATTAAAAGGTAAAATAAAAAAAATATAATAATAATAATAATAAAAAGGTTTCATTTGGTTCTAGTCTCAAAGTGATAAACCACAAGGAAAGATCAATGTTTTGATCTAGTAAACACTTCAGGCTAAAATGCTATTTGAATGCTTAAAGTGAAGCATAGCATAGAAGGAAGTACTGCAGTATGTTAATTATGGCAGTAGTAGAGGGTAGACGCTATCCTACCCACTCTGTGCAACTTCCAGCAAAATAATACACCAAAACCATGTATTTTGGTGGGAATGCAGGTAGTGGCTTTAGAATGAGTGGTACTAATGAACCCAGAAGCTGATGAACTTCAGACAGAGCATGTGCTACTCATCTCATCCCAAAACCCCATATTAATACACCTATTAGTAGTAAATAAGGTACTTGCTGGGACTGTTCCATTTCTATGTTCTTGTAAAGGCATGAATATGTTTTATTGATTTGTCCTGCAAAGCAGGGAAGCTGGAATAGCATGGAACAAAACGCAGAAAGATTTTGAGTTCTGTTTTGCTGCATCCTGTTTCAGCTTCCCTGCCAACATTTCCTTTTCCTTTAGAGGAAAATAAGATCTTAATGAGGAGTCCTATACTCAAAAGTAGTTTATTTTAGGCAGTTAGAAATGCTGTTTGGGGTTTTTGCCCTTGTTGGCAAATACGGATTCAATTTGCAAACAGTTCTCTGAACTAGCTCAAGTCTGAATTTTATTAGATATGAAAAATCCTTCCACTTTTAATAGGGATATCCATTTTTTTCCCCAAAGGCTAGAAAATGTAAACGATGATTCATTTTTGTTTTCCTAAATAATTACATAGTTCAACATAATTATCCAATGAATACTGTTTATTTAGTCTTAATATTTAATTGCTCATGTGAAACAATTATCCATTTTTTTGTAACAACTTTGAAATCTGTTTAGGAAAATAAATACTGTAATTAGAAATTAAAAGTCCTGTTGCTTGGTATAATAACTACATTAGTTTTAAGCAATAAAGTGGAGCTAAGCTTTGTTCTTTAATTACTACTGTTATTATTTTTCTTAGTATGTATGTGCCCCATGCTTATTTCCAGCCTGGGGTAACACATTTGCAGAAGCTGGTCCTGAGACCAGCCAGTTTTACGTGTACACCATGGTGTAGTTCATGGTCTAGTTCGTAAAGAACCAGGTGACTGATTGCACTGATAGAAGGAAAGGGTAAATGAGAAAACATTTAACTAACGACAGGAAACCTAATTATAATCAAAATTGAGTTATATTTTCTCCTAATTTCTGAAATATTTTTAGCATGGGAATTATTTCTGCATCACTAGCTGTAATTGTTTCTTAAGTATATATAAGCCTTTTCACAGTTGCAAGTTTCAGCATCAGATGAGAGAACGAGCTCAGGCACAGGCTCAGTTGCAAAGCTACTAATTCTGGATTCTGTAGGGGTGTATCCGCTCCGTTTGGTCCATAGCAGTACATTTCTCAAGCATAATTTTGAATTCAAATATATACGTGCTTTTTGGATTTCCCAGCAAAGTGGGTTCAGATCTGAACTTTGTAGCTCGGGTAGACCTATGTTTTAGGTGCAGGAAAAATCATTTTGTCATATCATGATTGTGACCCCTACCAGGTGAGTATCACGATTCTAATGAAAACTCGTTCATTTAACTAGAGTGATGTTTTAATGAGGCAGAACTAAGCTCCTCTTCAAGAGTTCTGGAGGCAGTAAAGGTGAGGACTTCTTATAAATGCTCACCGCAGTGCTAAAGAAAAATAAACCAGATGTGGTGGACTTGTGAGCACACAGATAAGTGTGTGTCTTAAGTGGAGGAAGAGATTATGGTGGACATTGACTGTGGGAGGCCTTTCCTAGGTGGTTTCTGGGTTAATGCTCATAAGACTGAAGTGGTAAACTCTTTTTGACAGTGCTGACCAAGCACATGATAAGGCAGATGAGCAATGTCACTCTGATTTTAGTGCTCTAGATATCTTGACTTACCAGCTTGGCCAAACAAGAGCAGAAGGACCAACTAAGGTGCAAGGGTCTTATTTATGCCCCATCCCTGGAGGTGCTCAAGGCCAGGCTGGATGGGGCTTTGAGCAACCTGGTCTGGTGGGAGGTGTCCCTGCCCATGGCAGGAGGCTGGAACTGGGTGATCTTTAAGGTCCTTTCCAACCCAAACCATTCTGTGATTCTAGGATTCTATCTATGATGTGTTAACTCATGTGTTCGCCCCCTTGCCCCTGCCAATAGCAGCATCTGTTTGTCTCAGCCAAGGCAAAACCATAGGGTTTTTGTTTGTTTGTTTGTTTTTAGGGGGTGAATACTGCATTGCCTAAAAAGATCATTTCCCAGTGGGAGGGTTGGGGACCCATGGGCAAGGGGGGTTCAATTAGATGATCTTCAGAGTTCCCTTCCAACCTTGGTCATTCTGTGATTCTGTGTGCACGAGAAGGAACTGGCTGCCTACCTTTCCAAAAAGTCAGTTGGGTCTTCCAGCAAGCACTGCCATTCTCTGTGCACCCTCGACCACAGACAGTGACGTTGCCAGGGTGCTTTAGGGAGCTTACTAGCAAGAACCCTGAAGGCAGTTAAGGTACAAGGACATGGGACACCTGCGTCCAGATCTCCTTTGTGCAGGAGGCTCAACAATATCCAACCTAACCAAGAAACTTACAGGACACCGGCACCCTGGAGATGCTGATTTTACATTTCGACATCAGGGGCCACCCCTCAGCTTCTCACATAAAGGACAAAGCTCATCCTGGGAGAAGGACAAGAATCCCTATGGGTGGAGGGAACACAAATCCACAGTAACACTTGTCCTGGAAAAAAAAAATAAAATAAAAATAAAAATGATAAATCAAGTTTGCATTTTTAGTCTGCTGCTTCTTTCTCTTTAATGGCTGTTTGTTCAGATCTGAGGATGCTTTTCATTAATCCTGAATCCCCCTGACAATGGCTTGCTAAAATCTATGAACAGAGTAACAGTAGGCTGTCTTGGTCTGACAAGAGAAACAAAAAAAAAATCGCTTGCTTCTTGCACCAGCTGTATCAGAAGTTATTGAAGAGACTGAATGCACTTCGGTGCCTTCGCTGAATTCGATGCCACTTTTATGTTTCCCTGGTCTGTTTTTTAAGTTTCGGTGGAAGCCAAATTCCTGCACTAAGGGGAACGTGTGAAGTAGTTGCCAGTAATAAGACTTGAGCCAGAGGATGACAAGTGGGCTGAAGAAGCCCAGCAGCAACGCTCGTACGAACAGAGTGTCACAGAGATCATTTTAAGGCTGTTATTGATTAGGGGAAGATGAATGTGTCTTTTAATGGTATTCTTTGGTGTATCATTGATCTTCATAGAGCCCTACCAAGCTGCCTTCAGGTGCTTCACTGAGAGTGCCATACGTCATAGCCTGTGGCTGTGTGGTGATAAATTACACAGCACCGATCTGCTGCCGAGTGCTTCCCTCTCCCTTCAGGCTCTTAAGCGAGAGCCTGCTTGCTGCTCTAGTCAGTAAGCAGGCTCCTGCTGAAATTCACTTACCCAGAGCTTTTCTTTGTATTCTTAAATCTTTGCTAGGACCAATTAATCTGCCGCGATAACTGAGTAAAGCTTCTGCAGTTTAGTTTGAAAGTAGTAGAAAAGCATTTTTGCCCCTTCTGTAGAATTAGTTGCTTGGAAGTTATTCTTTCTGCTTGTGTTTGTTCTCACAGAGGCAGGTCACGCTGCAAAACAAACAATGGGGTTACAGCTGTATTGATCAACTGGACTGGCCAGGGTAGGTTTGCTGTATCGAGCTGACCGCTCACGGTGAGAAAGCAGAGGCTGTGATGCTGGAGGCAAATCCGAAAGAGAACAGCATCCAGTACCAGAGAGTATTCAAAATGTGCCCAGCAGATCATAGGCATCTGTTTCAAAATCTACCATCTTTAAATACGATTTGATTAAAGGACGTTTTAAACTTTGTAAGCCGTAATTGTTTCTGAACAGTGCTCTTTCCTTTCATCAGGGGAAGTTTTGTGTTTCAGATGGCACAAATAAACCTTATGCAGAAGGGCTTGGTGAAGAATCCATATTGCAGGATTAAAATAACGTGAGCATGTGCACTTTCTCTTGTTAAGGCAGCTGGGTAACTCGCACACTGCAATTTAACGCTTCTTTATTTGCAGTAAAAATTCATGCCAGCAGTTTGCTAACCAATATGTTTTGTATTGTTTCGTGCCATGACGTAGAATGAGGCAGTTTCTGGAAATCTTTTAGTTCGGTGTTGTGCATACGTAGAATATTAACTATGCATGTTTTCTGGAGGCAGCTCTTTTAAAGACAAATGTCAGGGTGTTTTTTTTTTCATAATCTCAGTAGTCTCCATTCTAATACGTCAATAAGCCACTGCAAATTACACAGATACATTTATTTGCACATATTTTGTACTGATGTTGCTTTGTGACACACTTTTTCATGAGTGAGAGCATTTAGTGTGAATACTTGAATAAAGCATTTCTTACACATGAAAGGCAATTAGGTGCGGAGCTCCCAGGAGCATACTACCGAGTCAAAGTTAATGACTATGAAAGTATCAAAAAGACTTAGATCAGTCTCAAACTGCTTTGGACAGTCTATATTCATACTTCAAGGTAACTTACTGCATTATCATTAATTATTTTAGGGTCAAAGTGAAATTATGGAAGCACTCAAAAAGTTGTACACCTTTCCCTATTTTAATTTAAAATATGATCAGAGATCTTAGGTAAAAATTTGTAATTTTCAATTTTTAAAGCATTAAATGTGACCTTAATCGATTTTTAAAAAGTAAAAAATGGTTAAACATTTTTCTCATTGCTGAGAAAAGCAGCAATTATGCTTTCGAGTGTGGTTTAAGTGGTTCAGCTCATCTCCAGGTGAGGAGTAATCTCCGTAATGACTTTTGGTGGCTGATGGCCAGCGGTGTCTTTAGAGCAATAAGGCATAATCATTCCTTGTGTGGTTGAAGGTGTTGGGCATTGGCATGGTGGAACAGAAGTGTCAGTGCTGGTTCCTCACCGGCTGTGGATATGCTACAGGATTACCCTGGTAGAGGCTCAAATTTGATGACACCATCACAATAATTTATTTTATTTATTTATTTTTTAAAGTTCTTTATCTGTATCTTGAACCCAATGAGAAAAGCCGTGGAAGCAGGGAGCTGAGTTTGACAGGTGGTGAACCTTGACATTTCCTTCCAACCAGCCTTAACAAATATGCCTCAGAGATGGGGACAGTGGCATCCTCTTTCCAGTTGTCTGTGCTGACACTTGGCAGCCTGGTCTGATGCCACCCCAACAAAAGGGTGAATCAGAGTGGCTGTCTTCAGTGCTTTTGGCCATCAGGATTTCAGCTGGGCACAGGTAGGACCGTCATCACTTCTGTGTGCCTGGAGCACCTCCTGCCCTCCTGCTGCACTCACCTTGGGGGCTGCAGGGCTGCTGCTTACTCAATCTCTCCCAGCTGCTGTTGCACAGCAGTTTTTCCCTTTCTCAAATCCATTCTTCCAGAGGCACAATGAACGTCACTGGTTCAGCTCTGGCCAGTGTTGGGTCCCTTTTGGAGCCGTCTGGAGCTGGCTCTGACCTGCCAAAGGGCAGCTGCTGGGCTCTGCTCACAGAGGCCACCCCTTCAGCCCCCTGCTACCAAACCCTTGCTACATAAACCCAATACACATGGGAACAACCTAGAGGGATCTTCAGGTTTAAAATAATGCTGGCAAACAGGTTTTTCCCCCCTTACTTTGTGAGTGTAAACATGGACTGCTGCAGCCAGGCCTCTCTCTTCTGAACTTGTATCATGTTCTTCTTCTATAAAGATTTGTTTTTCAAGAATTCTTCAACAATTCAAGCTGCAAATCTGCAGACTCTGGTACATAAGTCTTTCCTGGTGATATGTTTATTAATCTTAGATGTACTGCATCTCTCCAGGTGGGCAAGTTTGATATATTTGCATTATCAATCTAATCTAAAGCCTCCTGACATAACCAGAATATCTAAGTGTCCCCCAAGTACTTAAAAGCATAAATATTCTATTTCCTATATATAATTCCTATATAATTCCGTAGATGAAACAGTGTGATGAGTTTTTGTAAATTACTGATTTTTTCTGGGCTTCTGTTTTTTTATGGCATGTAGAGCTGTGTTATTTTTTTTTTTGCAGTTTGGCATGCGTCTCATGATTCTTGTTCCTTACAAAATAAGTAAGTAGCAAAATAAAATGATCCCTAGTCTTGTCCAGGAATGGTTCTTACATCCAGTTTGCCCCTGCGCTCATAAGCTTCCTCCTGTTCGGTGACAGTTTAATTATCCTAACGGGCAGTTGTGATTATGGAGTGCGAGGTGGCTTGTCAGGTAGCCAGCATAATCCCACGTGCATTAGAGGGAAATGCAAATATTAAATGTCACTTCAGAAAGTCTGAATTATGCGGCGCACCAAATGGCTTGCCAGGGCAGGGGACATGCCTAAGTGGTGGTTGCATCGTATCCTCTCACTTCTTAGTCTCGTGCCTTCTCTCTGCTTTACAGCAGGGGAAAGCAGAGCCTCTTACCTACAGCAGAGCTGCATGAGCCTGGCATAGAGGCTGCACATAGGGGAAGGAGCCGAGAGGACAGGTATGCAGCAGGGTGCTGTTTGCCAGCCTCCCATGGCACTTCATGCCCTTGGCTTCTGAGGATGCCCAAGGGTCCCAGAGGTCCTGAATCTGCTGGTAAATCCACTGAATTAAGGAGTGGTGCCCTCCTTGGGCACTCCTGCAAATTTTTGAATTCTGGAGGGTGCTGCCTATTCTCTTCTGGCCTCAGTCTTCCTTGAATTTTGCTTTTGCAGCACCGACAGCACCCTTGGCAATGGCAGAAGGCAGTCTGTCAGAGGTCCAGCAGAATGCATTTTCCTGAGCTGTGGAAAGAAGGAGATCTTTAATCTCATTGAAAGCATTCAGCATGAGAGATGACAAAAAAAATATATAAAATAATAAAATAAATAAAAATCCCAAGTCCCAGCAGGACTTCTTGTGCCCAATTTCCAAACAAGACGGTTCTGAAAGCAACAGCAGAGGCAGGCTGAACATTCAGAAGTGGTTTGTGAATCTTATAGGGAGGTGATAATTTCTGTAGTTACTATAATACTACGAAGTGTTTTATGGCAGAAGGTAGATGTTGGTTGATCTGAGAGCCTGTCGGGACGAGTATCATTGACATCTTTTTGGTTGCACAGCAAGACAGCAGGGAACCTCAGAAAATCTATCTCTGACTCCCCAGAACTGCAGAACTCCAGCCAGGATGAGGGAAATCATCTCGCAGCACTGCAGAAGTCTCAGAGCACTGGCTCAGTCTCCTCCGTACTGTTTCTCACAGTCACCAAAGCACGAGGTGGATGTTTTCCCCGTTCTCCTTCTGGCACGGTGCTTGGCAGGCTGCAGGGCCATACTGGACGTGGGTGAACCCCGCGCATGGGTGGATATTTCTGCGCAGTGAGAGGTGGTGTCTTCTGGGGACAGCTCGGCTTGCGTGCCTGTCTCCGGAGGCATTTGTGATCGGCAGGGGTGCTGTGCTGAGTTCCTCCAACAGCAGATGTGAGCGTGTTGCTTTGCTTTTCAGTGACTCGCTTGGGTAAAGATCTTTCGCGTCCAAGTACTTCTGAATCAGCCTGAGCTTCTTTCATCAGCAGCAGTCAGGTTCATTCTCCCTTTTTATTTATTTTTTTCCTTGTCGGTGTCTGCCCAAGGCCAACTTCCACCTCTGTGGCAGAAACCTCAACGATCCCAGAGTGCCTGCGGCAGGCAGGAGGGCAGGAAGACTGTCCCTCACTCATCTATGGGGGTATTTTTCGATGTCCTCACTGCTCATACTTGGGACTAGATTTTCCCAAAAAGCTCACCTTTCACACAGGTTTACAAAAGACTCTGCACTTGCTGCTGAAAATACTTGGCCATTTTCTCTTTGTGCTTCAGGTCTAGAAGCTGGTGGAGCACTGGGTCCTTCAGAGAAGGTCTCGGGGACTACCAGAGCTGGACTCCTGCAGCACCCAGCAGTGTGCAGGGGCACGGAGCTGTGTAGGACAGAAAGCAAAGGGCTTATTTCCAACGAGAAAGGGTGATCTGACCACACGAGAGGGATGCTACATTTTATGTGCAGCCAGATAGCACTTGTACAGCACTGGTCTGTGTAGATGCATGGCCTCAGAGGTTGCTTGAGAAATAGCAAGAGGTGGAGGCTGAGGGTAGCCACAAACCTCCTCCCTGCTCAGAAGCATTGTCCTCAAGGAGCACAAAAGCTGTCAAGGTGGTGACCACGCAAACTTCTTCACACTGTGAGGCATTAATTTTATCGTATATAAGGCTGGGATTCTGTTTTAGCAATACAGCCAGATTTTTCCTGTCTGCTTACAGATTAAATGTGCACACAAAAAGGGCTTGAACTGAACCAAACTTTTCAGAGTTAGAATTGCAGAGGGAGTAGGACAGCTGGTCTGTTTTCCCCCTGTCTGTGGTGAACAAAAATCATGGGGCAAAGAAGGGAAATAGCTAATGCCAGCTCTGCTGTCTCAGCCAGCAGCCTGCAAAGCAGACTGTTAGCTAAGCTCCTAAGCTTTTCTTCTGGCATTATATAAAAACGTACCGGTATGGCTGAGAATCGCTAACATCCAGTTGTGTGGCCTCAGCATACCTGCAATGAAAGGGAACAGAATAAAAGGAGATAAATCACTTATCTTTGTGATTTTATCAGGAAAAAGTGCAAGCAGGTGTTCATGCTGACATATTCTGGTCTATGACCTTTAGTTTAAAGGATTTATTTTGCATTATTCCTTGCTTTACAGCTTTAAAGACATAGTAATGAGGTACTCTCTGTGCATCCTCCTACTCAGAGAAGCTATATTGAGAAGTACAGCTGCAGCCAGCGGGGTGTTAATCACCACTTACCGCCAGTCAGGACTAACACAGGCAATTGGAGAGTGTGGTAATTTTCTATAGCACGTCTGCTCTCACCATCCTGTCTCCCATTAATAGGGTACCGTTGGAAATGCTGGAGCATTAGCTATTTTACCGTGGAGAATAGATTTATGTAAACAAACATTATTCTGGGGTGAAATTAGCCAAGGTATTAAATTGATAAACATGACGGCGAGCAGCGCCAATGACAAGGGTGCCGGAGAAATACGGCAGTCTGCTGTGAAACACGGGATGCCTCCCCCAGCCTGCGCCGGTGGAGTTGGTGAGTTGTGGGCTGTTAATGTTAACACGATACTTCCCTGCTCTCCATCAAGTTGAGCAGGGATTTACTGTCTTCCTGCTTCTTGTTTCTGGCCTTGACAGCGGGGAGTTTCGGTGTCTGAGTGTCGTTCCGAACAACTATCATTAGAACGGTGATTATTCAAGATAATAATTAAATCCTTGTACCAGGATCCCATCACAGTGTCGTCTCCTGCAAATTATGTCATCCTTTGGCTCTTCACCGTTTGCTCCCCGGTTCAGTTTAAAAAAGTGTTTTATTTTAAAAAGCTTCCATTAGGGACAACATTACAAGCACAAAGGACTGTATTAATTTTGGAGCTCTATTACCTTTTCCAGTATTACTCAAAATTTAGATTGTCTTGAATACCAGGGGACCAGCATGATGGATCCAAGTGACTAATCACACTAGGATAAGAGGTTATTACATCCCGAAGAATTATGTGTCTCATAAAATATTATTAAAACTTAATGTGTTTGATTTTTCTCTTAGAATTATTCAAACAATTTTAGAATCACTGGGTAGCTGACAGTTTGCAAGAGGGTAATCAGAAAATATTCCGAGGAAAATACAAAAGCGTAGCTTTTGGATTGTTTCATTACGTGTTATTTTACATTTGTTATGACTTTTAAACTTAATTATCTCAAAGGGTGGATAGTGGTGCTCTCACTGATTTGCCAGACATCACAATATTAAAGCATAATGACTCATGGTGGAATATATGCATCTAGATATTTTCAGTGTTATTGCTTGCCTCTTAAAATATTTAAGTCCAGAGCATGGATTGACACAGGCTGACTTTGTTTTAATAGCTCTTTAATAGGAAGAAAAATCCCCATTTTAAAAAGAAGCAAGAAAAGGAGCTTCCAGCCTCTCATGATGGTACTCTGGCTTTTTCTAGCTTCCTCTCGTCTTCAGGAGCTAGATGGCTACATATATCAAAAACACCTCCCGTATCCAATTCAATGAACATTTGTTTCTCAAGAAAAAGTGAAGTCTAAGGGAAATTTGACAAGTGATTTTTCCTTTCTGATGATTTTATTATTTGCATGTGTACTGGGTGTTCCAGTTTTCAGAGACTGCTCTTAATCTTTTTATGATGAAGTCTTTTGATTTGCAAATTGGAAATGGGAGAAAAATAACCAATCAACCTGAAGCAGTTAGCAGGCTCCTTCTCTACAGTTTTGTCGTTAATGGGCAGAGAGAAATAGGTTAGGCAAGTTAAATTTTCTTCTGTGTTTCAAACTTGACGTGTAGATTTATCAGATGTGATAGGACACAGCAAGCAGTATGAACACAAAGAGCTGGGCTGCTTGACTTCACGCCAGTCTATGAATGGTGCAAAGAAAATATGCTGCCTATGAATATTCAGTATTTATTCATCTACTGTCTCTTCTTTAGTCAGAAAATTCTGAAGTTGGAGCAGCTTTTTGGGTCCATAGCTAGTTGATGGTTCGATTCTGGAAGGACCAGCTGATGGATCAGGAGTGTCCAGAGACATGGGGGAATCTGATGCAGTTTTTCTCTCTCCCTCGGGCTGCTTGTGTGACTTTGAGATTACTTAATCTCCCTCTCTAAAGGCAAGGACGATAAAATATCCCTACTTGGATGTGATGACACATCCGTTCCTTGGGCTTTAAGCACTGTGATGGCTGGATGCATACAGATACCCAGATAGGTCAAGCATGGGGATCGATTTTAGCAGTGTACAGTGCACCACTAGCAACTGCTGGTGAGTCTGTAGGTGTTGCTTCCTCCTACAGAACATTTCCTCCATTTGCTCCTGCTTTAATCCCTTTCCCTTTCACCAGAGCTAGCGTCCATGCTGTGACTGAAGTAATTAATGTCAATCATTCGGTGGACAGAAAGGATGGCATACGTAAGACCTAAGGGGAATTTCAGTTGCACAGACCTCCAGCAGCAGCAGATTTCTCTCTGCTAGCTGAGTGTTGGTGCTTGGGAATAGGCAGGTAAAAACGGGTCCAGAGGACAGATAAAAGACTACTCTTACTGCAGGCGAAGGATATGACAGTTTAAAGCAATAGCTTTCTGGTTTGTGTAACAACCCTGCCATATTTGAGATGCTTATGGGAAAGGTACTGCTTTGGCTTGCCTCTCAGCCAGCAAGTTCTTGGCTCCTTTATTCTTGCAGTTTACAACTCGATGTGGAACTGAATCTGGAAAAATGAAGAAAGATATTTTTAGTGAGAGCGATGAATGCCACTGAACGAGGATGGGATTTCCTCTGGCAGAGTAACATCCAAGCCAGAAGAGAGCTGACCCACCTCCTCTAAGCAAGCCCCAATGTTCAGGTTTGTCCAGGGTCCATTCCTGATGCAGAAGGCTCGCTCTTGCACTTTCCAGCATCACAAACCCTTTTTGTCAGTTGTGTGAGAAAGAGAAGCTGCTCCAGACTGTATTTGGGTGTTTGCAGCATTTAAAGTCTGTCTGATCACTCCTGCACCAGCTTAACCGCGCTCCACAGCCCGCTTTGAACTAAGTGTGGATACAGTTGGCTATGGGTCGGGCTGACTGTTTGCAGGAGAACTCATAACTGGTGGTAGCGTGCAGCTTATGGTAGGGGAGGGCTGCACGCCGCTGAGATAAATTACGGTACCAGCAGGCAGGAGCTGATGCCAGCGATTAAACCCATCGCCTTTTTTCACCACTTTTCAGATAAAAATAAGACCGATTTTTGCATGTGGAAATCTGACGAGGAATAATAAAAGGAAATACAGAAATAAATCCACTTTTTCATGTTCCGTTCCACTCCTTCTACTCCCTTAAGATATTTCTGAGGCACTGTATGCTCTGTTGAGCAGCACTGTTGTTTGGCAGGTGTCACCAGGTGGCACTGCTTTCAAAATGTCATTGTGCACTAGGAAACACAGAGATTGGCATCTCTTTCCTGCTGACATTTTAATACACCTTTCTGATGAGGGCATCGCTATGCGAGAGGCCAGAGAGTTTGCTATCTGCCAATATCTTTGATTGAAGTTGCTCCCTAGGAGCAGGGCATTGGGGTTCGGCTGAGTGTCTTGAAAGAAGGGATCGCCTGCATGTTATTTATGACAATCTCTGCTGCAGGATGAGTTTCTAAATGTAAATTACTCGACTTGCCTTTAGAGTATATCCACTCTGATTTCTCCTCCACTGAGGAGCCAGTCTGCAGGACGCTGACATCTGTTAGCATTCAGAAAAGAAGCAACACATGTTCCTAGAAGTTAAAAATGGAAGAGACATATTGCATTTTCTAACATTGTTTTTCTCTCTGCCTGTGCTTGTTTGTTCCCTGTGCTCTAAGTCTGGCTATGCTTAGTACAACTCCAAGCGACTTAACTTAGTGCAGTTGTCATAATTCCTCAAATAAAACAGTGCCTTCACCATCCAGGTATCTGTTCTTCTGTTTAATTTACATTTTTTTTTTTTATTATTGCATTTCTTTCCTTACAGTGTAGCCATTTTCTTTTCCCTAATCAATTTCTTTAAATTACATAAAGTCCCCATCCTACAGCTGCTGGCATTAAGGGATGTGGCTCTTCACCTCTTCTCAGCACTGGTGGGACCACGTCTGGTGACAGCACACCTGGAATGCTGTGTCTGGTTCAGGGCTTGCCAGTATAAGATGTAGGCATATCGGAGCAAGTCCTGTGAAGGGCCACGAAGATGATGAAAAGGCAGAAGCAGTGGACATGTGAGGAGAAGCTAAGTAGGATGGGACTGTTTGGCCTGGAGCAGAGAAGGCTCGGGGGGGACCTTATGGATACGTATAAATACCTGCTGAGGGGAGGGTAAAGAGGACAGAGCCAGGCTCTGCTCAGTGGAGCCCAGCATTAGGAAAAGAGGCTGTGTGCACAAACTGAAATACAGGAAATACCAATTAAACATAAGGAAAAAAAATAAATTTTACTGCGAAGGTGACCAAACCGTGGAACAGATTGCCCATGAGGGTTTGGAGTCTCAGTTTCTGGAGGTACTCAAAAGCCAAATGGAAATGGCCCTGAGAAAACTGCTCTAGCTGATTGTCACAGTCTTCAGGGCTCAAGAAGCAGGAGTTAATACAGCCCAGCTACATAGATTTGCTCCTGTCTTGTCATCAGTTTGCTGCCATTTCCTCCAGACTGAGAGTATTTTTTCTTACCCCAAGATATTCAGGATGATATGCTGTAAGCCAGCAGAGCTACACCATACAGTGGGATATTTCCAACTGTGAAGTGACAGATTTCCTTTTATTTCCAAAGTGTATATGTTAAAAGCATTCCCCATATTATTCTCTAATTCCAATTAGAGACATCTTTCCATCCCATAAAATACATGTTTCAGAGTATGTTTTCCTTCACATGTTCTCATTTTTTTTTTCTAAGATTCTTTTTATTAAATTCTCAAAGCATCTTTACATTGTTTTCAGGTCATATAGTTTCTTGGCACCTTCTAAGTTATTATCATCTTCACAATTAATTAGTGCACTTGGTGTCTTTCCACTAGAAGTGTTTAATTGTAGTATATTACACTAGATAACATTGCCTCCAACAGCATCGATCAAAGTAGCATCCATTATAAATTTCTCCTTGCAGCATTTCCAAACTCGGCATTAATTTCTGCTTGTTTGTTTTCCCCATCATTTAATTACCAGGCCTATGTGATTGGAATCACTGGAAGTTCATGCTGAACAATTCCAGAAGTCAGCCTTCTTGGACTGGAATCCAGATACAGGTTTAAAAGCCTAATTTTCACCTCCTGTTTCTAAAACCTCGGTGTGTGAGTTGACAATTGATGAGCAAAGTTGCTATCGCTTGTCAAGCTCTAAGCTCAGGCAACCAGTCACTGCATTCCGTAGTGAAAACCCTCAGAGTTTGTTGTTTCTTATCAGAAACAGAAGGGACTAAGTAGCCCCACACCTACCATGCATATTCCAAACTGCATCGTAATTTCATTTGCCATGTGACAGCAATGAACAGGTCTTGGCAAAAGCTAGACACACGCACAAAAAAAAAAATAAAATATATATATATATATATAAATGGATTGGACCATCATTTGTTTTAAATGATATGGCAATAAACCAATAACTCAATGGATCACTGAGCAGCTACACTTACAAAGCTGGAGAACTCAGCGCAACAGTGAAACAGGACAAGCAGCATTCAATTTTTTTAATACCACCTTATAAAAGAAGTGATGCAATGATAGTGGTTTTCCAATAATGTAAGGCAAGTCACCTGGGGAAAATGACTTTGCTGGTTATTAAAGACTATTACTGATTGCTGTGTTGCTCACCAATAGCTAATAAGAAAGGATTGCCTACCAAGCGCAGGTAGTTGAGTGCTCAGTGTGATGACCTGCCAGTCATTGAGTTGGATTTAATCTAACCTCAACTGATATCAAGAATGTGGTGATGGTGGTGGTGGCAGGGGTTTTCAAGCAAAATTGATTATGGATTATAACTACTCCCCTTGCAACTTGGATGGTGACTCCACCACCTCTCTGGGCAACTCGTCCCAGTGCCTGACTGCTCTTTCTGAGAAGAAATGTCTCCCAATTTCCAACCTGAACCTTCCCTGGTGCAACTTGAGGCCATTTCCTCCAGTCCTATCACCTGTGAGAAGAGGCCCCAGCTCCCCACACCTTCCTTTCAGGTAGCTGCAGAGAGCAATGAGGTCTCCCCTGAGCCTCCTCTTCCCCAGACTAAACAACCCCAGTTCCCTCATCCACTCCTCACAGGCCTTGTGCTCCAGGCCCTTCACCAGCTTCATAGCCCTTCTCTGGACATGCTCCAGGGCCTCAGTGTCCTTCTTGTACTGAGGGGCCTAAAGCTGGAGTACTGGAGGTGCGGCCTCACCAAAGCAAAGTACAGGGGAATGATCACCTCCCTGGTGACACAAGCCAGGATGCTGTTGGCCTTCTTGGCCACCTGGGCACACTGCTGGCTCATGTTCAGGTGGGCATTGACCAACACCCCCAGATCCTTTTCCTCTGCAAAGCTTTCAAACCACTCTGCCCCAATCCTGTAGTGTTGCATGGGGTTGTTGTGGAGTCTATAGAGCAGGACAATGGTTAGTAAGAAGGGATCTCAAAAAAAAATCAGTGTTTTGGTTTACGGAAGGTTTAAGAAAAAAAGAGACATTTAAGAGTTTGGAAGTGTCCTACATCAAAGGAAATACAAGAAAGCAAAGATTTTATGGATTTACAAGCTCCAAAGGGTATCTAAAGCTTTGATTGTCTGAAAAAAAATTACTAGTCATTGAAAAAGAGGAAATCAAGCATCAGATATAATTTGTTTATAATCATTTATATTTTATCCCACAGAGTGTCATATGATTGTATTTTGGTTATATTTCCATATTTTAAAGATAGAAAACATCCATTTTATCTGAAAAGTTAAACTTGAGAGCCTCTCTCTTTTGAGCACGCTGGTTCGTCCTCTCCTGTTTTACTCTAGCGCAGTGTTGCTATTTGTTGAGTCAGGGACATGAAACCCCAGCAGATTTACCTGGCCTTTCAACCCTTATGAGCATTCAGACAGGAGTCGGGCTCCCGAATCCTTCGATTCTCTGTCCCTGTCAGATGCGGTGTCTCCTTCTCACAGAGTCTTGTGGTCAGAAGCAGTCAGGTTTCAAACACAAATGAATGCAAAACACCTCCAGAACTGAAGCAATATTGCAATAATTATTTGCTTTGCCATATTTACATCATTTATTTGTGCTTTAACTGAATAAATCCCTGTCAGAGAAAATAAAACTGTAATTACTTTAATTCAGAGCATGTACAGTCCACCTATTATCCAGCTAATTTACTGTGCTCACAACACTCTGCATAATGAATTAGATGATAACTTTTTTAAATTTACAGAAATAATTGAAGTCTTGGTTCAGCAAGGCACTTAAAACCTTGAAGTCTTTATTCGGCAAAGTAGAGAGGCCCATCTTTAACTTTGCATAAGTTGGTGATAGTGACAGATAGCCAACTGGTCCCTCAGATTATCTCCTCAAACTGTTATTTTTGTCTTCGGGCAACTCTGCTTGCACTGCTTGCAAAGTTGTGCTCATCATTGTAAGTATAAAGTGGTAGACTGATTTTAAGATCAACTTTTCTGTGTAGCCTAGATATATTTCTTTTTAAAGGCTCTTAATGTTACTTGTTGCTGGACTGATAATGTAGTGGCTTGTGTCTTCTGGTTAGAAAAAAAATAGTTTTCTGTATGTATTAAATACTTTTGCATTAGGTATATGTTTGTTTGTTTGTTTGTCTCTATCAACTATTTGGAGACAGTCCTTGCACTGAAGAATATATTTTTTGATGAGAAATACATGGACAAAAATAAGCCGTGCCATATGAAGAACTTTCTTTTAATTGTCCATTACCCATGTCTTAGTTATTCCTAGTGACTGCCACTTAAGTGATGAGTCTGAAAACACATTACTGTCTTATTAACATCAATCAGTGCCTTATTTAGATTCGTACTGTGTGGAAGATGCAATGAAAAATGAGACAGCCATTTCCAAACAAAACATGAGAGAGACAACAGATCATTTAGTAGCAATGGTGGTTTTGTACCGGTAACCATTTTATCTTCCTGATGGCCTGATTTCCAGCAGCATCGGTATTAATGAGAAATTGGCATTCTGAGGCCTCAGGTCCTAAAGAGTGAGTACCAGTCCTAAAGAGTGAGTACCAAGCCACAGTATGCCTTGCTTTGGGAGGTGTGCAGCACACAATACCTGCAGGTGTAAGTGTGTGCCACACAAAACAGTAGGCACAGCTGCTTCTGCAACAGCTGCTGGTGGTGTGTAGGAAAGGAGAGATGTTTCTTTATTTTCTTCCACTGCCTGAGGGGTTCAAGCTTGCCTCTCCTGTTGCCCACAAGACTGTTGTAGCTTTGTGGCTCCTGCCTCTTTGAGGAAGAAATACGTCCACTGGCCTTGGTGTTTCATTTTGGCCCTGCTGTTGGTCCATGCTGTTTCATTTTGGTCCCCAAAGGCATCAAGATTCAATGGGCAAAAGTATGAGAGTATGACTACTCCATAGGCAGTGAATTCTGCTCCAAAAGACCAGGGAGAAGATATAAATAACGATAATAAATGATGGCCTGGCTACCTCCATGAAACATCTGCATTAGAACCCTCACTGAAGGAGGAAGAGCATCACACAGCACTTCTTCCTCTCGCATTGCTTTTCCCAATTTGCCAAAAGTTTATCCTTAGGCCTTTTGTTGTTATTACAGGTTTTTAATAGGAGTTGTAGGAACCAGTACGCAAAAAAAAAAAAAAAAAAGACCAAAAAAAAACCAACACAACAAAACACAACAAACCAACAACAATGACAAAAAGCCACACGCACCACGTACAATATATTGCAAGGATGGTAATGATAGTAATGGTCATAAAGAAATGTGAAATTCTGTAGTCTGAGCAGAGTCTATGTGACACGCCGTAAATAAAACATTGAACTACGTGCATTAAGATGATGATAAAAAGAAATATTGAACAGCCATCTCACTTGCTGAGCACTGCCTGTTCTGTGCCCTGAACAAAGCAGGGGTCCTGTGGAAAAATAATAATTTTTATTGCAACTAAATATGGTATTGTAATGGCAAAATAAAGCTACACAAATAATGTTATTTCTGTCATTTTCTAACTCTGAGGACAATATTTCGGCTTGTAATAGAGGCTTTTATGCATTTATTTTCTCACAGAAGTACCACAGTATTGCTATTAGATATGTTGCACTCCTTTAAATTTTATGTGTGATATTCAACATTTACGAAATTTAATATTTCAGTTGTGTCATTTACTTAGTTGTAGTGCACTAGAACAAGGAAATGTATGCTACATGGAAAGAATTGCGTAGCTGGGGGTAGGACAGGCATACAGAAGTGTGCGGGGCAGTGAGGCCGAGCAGATTGTCCTGGTGTGGGTGGATATTTGTAAATCCAGAGTAACTCTTGCACAGTGGTAGCAGGTTAGAGTTCAAGGCTGTAGTTTGACAATAAGATTGAACTGGATTTAGATCTCTTTGTACTTGCTCAAAAGTGGTGTAAGCAACCGATGCAAAGTACTGCTCCAGCATTAAATCACTTTGCCAATTCAGGATGTTCAGGAGAAGTTGTTTAGTTATTTTTGTGCCAGAAGACTTTATGCTGGAATAAGTACTTTTGCTCTGCATAGCCCTTGTGCCCTACCTAATATCATCTCTCCTCTCACTTCTGGCACACGTAAAAGCATAAAAACAGTGGAGGCACCGTATCATGTGCTCTGGCCAGTCTGACAGAAGTGCAGTCATATGCCCACATTTGCTATGGGTTGTGTTTGCATTGCCAGGCCACCTATCCACACACAGACCTGGTATTTAATGGAAGGGGTGAGCCATTTTTCAGCCTACCTGGAGATCTCAGCTGCCCTTTCTGCATTGTGGCCTGAATGGGATGCTCCTCTCCTGCGTGCTGGACATCCACGCTCAGTTCCTGCATCCAGTCTGTTTCTGTGGTTCATTTCTCTCCAAGCTGACATGCTGTTTGATGTTGCCTCCTACCAAACAGCGGTAATAATATATTTTCTGATAGTCTTTTTGTAAATGAATGGAAAGTGTTCATTTTTACAAGTGGTAGAGAACTGCAATTTGTGACGCCCGCGTTTCAAGATCTAGTTTTAAGAAAACAAATTTCTTATTGTAGGTGAGAGAACATTTTCTATGGCAAGAGTGACATCCAAAGTCGTCTTTATACTTATGAGTAAAACTGTAGAGATCCTTTGTCTTATTTATTTATTTATTTATTTATTTTTGTTTTGCTTTTCTTTGAATTAACTCATCAGCATGTGAGATATTTCTCTCATCACTGTTAATAAAAAAAGGTATTGTTATGTGGGTGGCTTGATAGAAGAATATCTTGCACAGGGATGGCCAAGCTGAATCAGACCAAGGGTCCCTCTAGCCTAATATGTTGTCTCCAACACGGCAAGCACATAAATATACTCCCTAGTCTGAAAGTTCAAGGCTTGAGAATTTATTGCTTAGTGAAGATGTCTATTTAATAGCTCTTGGTGAGTTTGTCGTCCGTGAACTAGTCAAGTAGCTCCTCACAGTCCTTTTTAATATGACGTTTTCCATTTTTTTAAATTTTTTTTTACATAACACAATTCTTCTTAGGCCTTTTTAGAAAGCCAAAGCCACATTTAGGCTACGTTTAACAGAACAAAGTCAACAATTGCAAAGTTTCAGTAATGTAACTGTTATAGGACATCTAGGGTTTGAAGTTACACTGAGTTTTTGTTGTTGTTGTTATTGTTGTTTTGTGGCTTTTTGTTTGTTTGTTTGTTTTCCAAAATCATTTCTGGCTCTCAGATTTGTTAAGAAAACCTGAAATTACAGTAATACACCTGATGCACAATGAACTGGACTGAGCCATTGGAGAGTGAATCTGTATGTCTGGGATGCAAAAATGGGGTGGCTCCATTTCAGCCCAGTTTCGGTGAGCCCAAATTTGAAAATCCCAAGTGGAGCAAAGCATCCCATCCCAGAGCTTGTAGAGGGAGAGGCACAAATGAGGGCAACTCTGTGAAACTGGCAGGTGGGGAAGTAGCCATGTGCCTAAACCAACACACTTCTCGCTCCAGTGTTGTACATCTCCAATGCGTAGCTATAAGGCCAGACTGAGTAGGCTTAGCATAGTGAGCAGCAGTCATAGCTGCTATTGAGCAATGTCTTTTGCTCAAGGTTGCAGATTCTGACTGGATTTTAATGTTTTTCCACACTTTTGAGTGCTCTCTTCTTTTCTCTAGAACAACTTTCCTTGGAAATTCTGCAAGTATATTTCAGTATAGTGTTGTATTTTTTTTTATGGTTCCTAAGAAAGCCATTTGCCTGGAGATGGGGGCTTTTCCAATCAGCATTCATTACCTCCACGCTGTTTAGAAGTCACTGTGGTGCAGTTTTTGTGCTGGGGTGGATGTGTCTCCTGTGTGCGTGCCATCAGCCTGGCTTTGGGAGCCAGCTGCACCGTCCCTGCTCAAGTGACACCACCCCACTCTGGTTTTCTCTGATGCCAGCTCTCTGTGTTACATATGTTTGTAGATCAGTGGTATGTTCAGTTTGCTCGCAGTTTTACAATAAATGCAGGTATGTTTTAGTAAGAGCATTACTTTGAAGAGTGAAAAAATCAAGAAAACTCAGCCTGTGTACTCTTCCCTTCTTCCCTCATTGCCTGCTCCGTTACTGTTTGCACGGCATCTGTCATAAACATTTCTTCTCATTCTTTTGTGAATAAAGGGGCAAAAAGGAAAAGCAATCAACGCTGTGATTGTCTTTATGAAACCTGTGCCTTCTCTTCCCACCAGCATCTGCTCTTCCCACAAGGTAGGCTGCAGGCTACCATTAGTCTATAGATTGGCAGTCTGCTAGTCCACAGGCTTTGGTCTCATGTGGGACAGGGGGATGTGGATTTTTGGCCTCTGAGTGAAATGTCTCAGGGCTTTTGGGGGAAATATTTCTGGTGGCCATTGCCCCGAGCCCTCCTCACCTTTGGGACTGCTGTTGGATGTTCAGATGAAGAAGAAGGAGCACTGCCATGCCTGCTTACCTCGGTCACTGGAGTTGCCCGGCTGTAGTGTCAGGCTTTTTCCATTAATGCTCAGGGAATACTAATGTGGCCCTTCAGCTCGTCCCCTGCTACACCTTTGAGGGTTCCTGCTGCTCGTCCAAGGATGATTTCTTGATGAGAAAGCCCTGCCTGTGTTAATCATTGTTCCTAGCAGTGAAAGTGCTGTTACTGGAAACAACATGGAAAAATGTCGGAATGTCTGAAGTGAGTTATTTTTAGAGCCGTGGTTTGCATGAGTATGCTTAATGCTGGCAAATTTATTAAGGCCATGCAGCAAATTAAAGTGTCATGAATAAAGGTCTATGTGCATGTAAACATCCTTTTCAGCTAGGTAGAGCCATAGTAGAGCTTGAACATATAGCAGCTGCTGTCTCGAGATGGAGAAAAGAGATGCAGATGCTAAACAGCATTCAGTAGGAACACTGTGATGTATAGTTTTGCCATATATGAAAAATAATATAATTATTAGCAAAAATTTTGCTATAAGAAAAGCCCCATTGGAAAGGAACATCTGCAAAACAAGCAAACAAAGAAAAAAGAAAAAGAGGCAAACAAACCTGTTTTTTGATTTTCTTTTTCTTTTTTTTTCTTTTTTTTTTTTTTTTTGGCTATTTTCACAGGACAGTTAGGGCAGGTAGGATGTCTTCAGTGCAATGAAATTTCTTTTTGATATGCACAGATATTAATTTATGTAAAATCATTTAATATTCAGTGTATGTATTCAGTAAGATTGACCCTTTCTGTGTAATACAATCCATTAATTTAAAGATACAGATATTGAAATCATGAAAACTGCAGGGAAATATTCATGATATTATTATTAAACTGAATTTTGGTTTCCTGTTTGCATCACTGCTGGATTATATTGACAGTAATATTTTGATATAAAGAAGAAAGCAGTTTATGGAGTCTATAAAGGAAACCTAATGAATGTTTCATATTCAAATGTTTGTGTTACTTAGGATCCGTGTCAGCAACTCTGCTCCTTGTTAATGTGTAATTATCTTTCATAATTCTGTTATCATCCTGTTTTCGTCAGAGCAAGATAGGTTTGTGACCTGAAAAGTACTCTGACTCTTCAAAGGGAAGGGAAGAAATCCTAAACTTGCAAAGACAAAGAACCTTACCATTAGGTATTTGTAGCTCTTAGGCTTCGTTTCATTTTTATTTTTTTTTCCTGCAGCCTGAATTCATGTTCCGCATCTGCACAGATGTTCATTAATTTCAGTGAAAGCTACATTTGAAAATAAAGTCCTGCACAGTATTCCCCTGGCCTCTAGTTCAGAAAGATGCTAGATCACGTTGAGTCTCAATGTCAAATATCTCTGTAGGGAAAGACTAGGAAGGCTTGATCCATTTGCATATGTGAGGAGGTACAGCAACAGTCTGCTGCACTAATGTGAGAGGAGGATGTTATTTTACAATAATAAAATTGCAAAGATTATAACCCACAGTTCAAGAAAGAAGAAATTCCTCCTTGTTTTTACAAACAGAAGAGAAGAAGAGCGGGAACATCAGCTCAGAGACTGTGGCTGGGTTTTAATAAGGGCTGGATTGCTTCATGGCCCCAAACAACATTTATATATAAATGAGTTGAGATAATAAGGCTAATCAAATGTCATGCTTCAAGTAGTCAGTTCAAGGCCTGAAGGGATTTGGAAGTGCTTTCCCTCCA
Organism: Anas acuta; assembly: GCF_963932015.1. NCBI lineage: Eukaryota > Metazoa > Chordata > Aves > Anseriformes > Anatidae > Anas > Anas acuta. The sequence goes on from NC_088979.1 coordinate 53,887,225, forward strand.
CTGTACAGATGTGCTCCATTGATTAGGATTTGCCCATTCCAGAGGAGGGCTGCTGAGCTAAAGATATCCCTGATGGCTTGCTGCAGACAGTTATTCATATGGCGTCCCATCAGCACCTTGGGTGTTTAATTTTACCTGGGTGCATAAAGCGTTGCAGCAGACTGAGTTCTGTCGCCAACATTTGTTAAATGTGACCATATCATATGGCAGTATTGCTGAATGATCATGAAAACTTTGCTTAAAGTTTGCAGATCAATGTGCAGAGATTTACTCCAACGAGTTAGCAGATTGGTGGGTTAGTGCTGTATCAGCAAGGCTGAATTCACATAATTGCCTACTTGCTGGTTTCCCTGAAAGGTAAAGTATCCCTTATAAAAATTGGAGGTTACACGCCTAGGCTTCTTTATTTCATCTTAGTCCTTTTTTTTTTCTTTCCTTTCTCAGCACAGAACAACCACAACTGATATAGTACAATGCTCAGCCTGGCATGGGCTTCAGAAGCTTCGTTTGTTAAGATTTGAGGTCAGAAGAAAGAGATGGTCCAATTTCTGTCGGGTATGGATGGTAAATAATAATAACCTCATGGAGCCACAATTGAGTTAGGAAGATGAGGCTATACAGAACTGTCTCCGCAAAGCATTGAGAATATTAAGGCAAATAACAAGTTAGCCCAAACGAGATTTGTTTTCCATATCTGTTGGGAGTTGAGAGGACCGTGTAAATATGTTTAATGCCATTTGTACCTTAACTGTTGTGCCTAGGGGATGCATTCACACAGAGCTGGAATCATGAATAGTGCTTACCCTGCAAATTGCAATAAAGTACAGCCAGCGGGCATCTTAGAGGCTGCCTCCCCATGGCAATTTGACCTGACTGTGCATGTGTGTGTGTGCATGTGTGTGCACACGTGTGAGTGTGTGTGGAGGGTGTATGAGGTCCCATTTTGGCTGGTTATTGCAGCTAAGTATTGGAAAAGCTTTATCAAAGTATCTGCTTTATGCAAAGTATCTGACAGGTTTATAGTGGAATTGTACATTAAAAAAAAAAAAAAAAAGATTCTCTTTCAAATTACTTTTTTTTTTTTTTTGCTGCATTAAATTCTACAACTAACTAAATTCTAGTTGGCAAAAACTTTGTTCTAAGATACCGTGGTATCTTTAGACAAATGGTTTATAACATACACTTTCCAACAGCAGGTAGCGTTTGCCGAGATTTGGGGAAGATAAGAGGGCCCCCTTGTGGAAATTTATATATATATCTATAGCAGTCTAAACTGATGCAGAAAGAAAAGTCAGGAGGTCAATGGAAGGGGAAGAAGCAATTTTGCTTACAGCTTTGAGTTGTGTTGTTCACAGGAAGCATTTCTGGGTTTAATTAGATGTTATTAAGTATTTTAGTTTAAACACAAAGTACAATGTAAAATGGGAAGTCGGTACTCTGTCTTATAATTATCAAATTTGAATACCTCATTGTCTGCTTACCTAATGTCTTACAAGAAAAAAAAAAAAAAAAAGAAAAAGAAAACCCCCAAACCATACCATTAGATCATAAGAGCAGGAATGTCAGGAGAAGCAAATTTAACATTTCATCTTACAACTGCATGATTTCCTTAGTTTTTGTGAATTGTTTCATTGAATTAATAGGAAAGACTACTCTAATGATGTTTTCTTTAGTAGAATCACCTGAAATTCTTTAATATCCATATTGTCTTTTTGCCTGCATGATAGGTAAACACATATAGGTCATTTTGTTTACATCATTTGTGATGGCAAAACCTAGATGTTTTAAAAACTCATCATGTAGGGCAAGAAAATGGTTATGATGTCTGGATTTTGTGATGATCATTTATAATTTAAGGTCATTATGCTTGATGTCAGAATTAATAAAGACTTGAGGCAAAGCTTAGAGAGAATAAATTGATGTACTTTCAAAGGGATTTCAATTACTGGGCCTTTTTATTGTTAATTACTTTATTAATTGAGCAGAATTACTGTACTGATTCAAAATGTGTTGCAGTGAAAAATCCCACAGAACCTTCACTTGAGCATCCCAGATTTGGATGAGAGCGTCTGCAACCAAACTATTAGTTGGAAATTAGAAAGGGAGCCTGGATGCATGCCACTTGTGGCACAAACTTGGTTTCTGATGAAGCCAGCTATAAATGAACATGGGTGATGTCTGTGCTGCTTGTCTCACCCAGACAGAGAATAAACTAGAACAGCAACAGCTCATAAAAAAAATGAGGAAGAGGATGAAAGTAAACATCGTAGTTAATTTTAACATAAATACTTCTGCTCTGCTACAGGCTCAACAGAATCTGGCTGAACAAATAGAAATCTTGGAAGATGTAAGGGTCTGGCTACATTTTATTGTTTGTCTGTTTCCCCAGTTTTGTTGTCCATTTGTACCCATGTATTCTGGAAGGCAGACAAGGCTATTGGTACTTTGGAAATACCCCTGTTTTTAGGGGCTCTGTCAGATTGAATTTTGCTAATCGGATGTATCCTTGCAGGCAGATAGGCCTCGTGTGATAACAGACCTCTCATAATTCTGTAAGAAGGTGTGCGTGTTGTGTTTTTTTCTTTACAACCATTACAGAAGACCTTATGTTAAGTCACCAAATGGGCAGGAATTCTGTGTCCCCAGCTCTTTGCTTCAGAGCTGGAGCTGAGGGTGGCCGGAGCCCCATCGCCATTAGCACAGGCAGTGCCCTGTGCTGGGCAGACTGCTCCCAAAACAGGGATGTTCTCCAGCCTTGCTGGCAGCTGCTGAGGGGCTGGGACCTGGCCATGAGGAAGGTTTTGTGTCTTGTTCTGTGTACATAAGGGATATTTTGCTGTGCTAAACCATTACCGATGATTATAGGTATCATACTTGACGGGTCCCCTCCCAGTATAGTTTGTGTAACCCTTGGAAGCCAGGTTGACAGAACAAGCTCCAGCTGTGGATCCCTCTTGCTGGACTGTCTCCAGATTTGCTCTTCTCTTGTCCCTTGCCTGTCATCACCTCTCATTTCTCTTTCCAGTCCTTGTTTTCTGCTGCCATTTGAGGCCTGTGGGTCATCCCCATTGCTCGTCTCTCCTGTACTTGTAACATCTCTCTGAGAGAGGCAGGATCAGTGCTTTTTCCCCAAGCCGGGGCTAGAGACAGCTCTAGGAGGAGGCAGGGAAGAAAGTAGTGCAAACACATCCTTATTTCTCTTTCCTTTCTGTGTGGTGGCATAGTGAAGGCAGAGATAGGAGAAATCATGTTCTTGAGTAAAGGTGTCACACGTGCCCCAGATTTTCATGGTCCTTATGAGACCCGGCAATGATCTGTGCACAACGGGGGTGAGATAGAATGAGGGCGGCATGAGGAATGGATTTCTCCCTTTCCCTTCCTGGCCACAGAGGATTTATTGTTCTCTCTGGCACAAAGGTACGTGTGGTCTTGCATACAGTATCTCCAAAGAATCTTATGGACGCTATTTGTATTTATTGCGTTTGAATGGCATGTGCTCACATGCTGTTTCTTACAAGGTACAGGATTTTTATTATGCACGTGCTTGATAGAATAACCAGATTCTTATTATTTGATTTCAGTGTTGCATTTTATGTTTATATTTATTTCAGCGAAGCTCTTGCTACTTCACTCTTTTCGGCAATTTAAAGAACACTTGGTACAATTGAGCTCGATACAATTTAGGCGAGGAACAAAAATCTCTAGAGGGAACGTCATTAGATTTGTGTTTCATCAAGAAATGATTTACAATTTGTATCAAGGCTGTTTGATGGAAAGTGGCAGATTTGTTTTTCTGTCAAATCGCCTAAGCTGTGCATTTCTATTCCAGTCTGCTTCACTCCCAAACAAATTGTCATTTCCCCATCTTAACCTTTCTTTGTGTTCTTACGTGCAGCAAAGCTGGAGCCACCGTTCTCAGCCTTTGGGCTGAGACACATAAATACCTAGCCTCTTACTCTGGTAGGAGATGGCAAATTTACCCTGGGTAAAGCATTTGATAGAGCAGCATCTGTGTAGTTGTTACACAAGGCAGAAAACATGGGGCTGAGTATAAGAGTTTTCTGATGGAGAAGAAGCTGGTAGATGGAAGGTAACAAAACAAGATGTGCTGAAATAGGAACTTTCTGGTTATTTTTTTTTTTTCTAAATTAAAGTTATTAATGAATTTCCTCAGGGCTGGTCTTAGCTCTGATCCTATTTCATGTTTTCATTAATGGTGTTGGCACAAAAAGCTTAAGTATGTTAATGGAATTTGCTTAATGACCTTGAGGATTTCAGTAAGAGGTGGAATGAAGTTTGGTAGCACAAAGTACAAGATCACACGCTGCAGTCCTGCTGAAATGGATTTCCTCCATAAACTGAGTGCTTACCAGCTGAAAAGGAAGGAGGAATGAAAGGATTTCTATATATTAGCCAGTAACACAGAGAGGATGAGTTTCCAGAATTATGCCCCACCTCTGCTCCACACACACCCCCTCCCCAAAAAAAACAAAAACAAAAATAAACCACTTCACACTGTGAAGGTGGTCAGATAATAAATGCATTGCCAGTAGAGATAAGGAAGTATTTGTTATACAAAGCGGCTGTGAAGCCTCGTGAAATTTTGCCCAGTTCTAGCTGTGTAGTGAAATGTGAAGTTGTGCAAGGTCAATTACAAGGAAGGACTGCTTCTGTGGGCAAAAAAAACAGAACTGATTTCAGGTGTTTCCAGCATAACTTACTTTTGTGAGCCTCATATCAAAAGCTCTCAAGGAAAGTTGAATTGTTGGAAAAATTGGGATGCATCTTTGAGTGAAACAGTCTGACTAAAGGGTTTTGGGGGACTGCAGCTGGCTTACTTCTGGCTTTTCTTACCAGAAAAGACAACAACAACTCATTCAACTTTGTATAATGAAGGCTTTAAAGACCTTCTCTCCTCCTCTGATGTTCAACTATAAATTATCTTGATATATTTGCAGTGCTAACTCAAGAAAACTGGATGTAACTGGGCCAGAAACAAGTTCAGTTGGGGAATGAAAATCATGTTCCTAACCATGAGAAGCAATCCAACCAGAGAAATGCAGTGAAAATAATTCAAAATGGGATAAGGTGTTTTATGAAATGGATAACAGAGTGGTCGTATCTGTACTAGTAGGGAAAGAGACTGATTTCCCTGGGAGCCTCCTGTAGCTAAATAAAATGGCAGCCCATGCTTTTCCATGTGCTTGAGCATTCTTAGCTCTTTATACCCTGAATTTTCTTCACTAACTTAGCCTAACGTTATGCTCTGTGTTCGAAAATCTGTGCCTAATCCTAAATGCAGCACACAAGAAAGTCATGCATTAGTTCAGAAAACTCACACATTCATATGCCATCTATGTGCATTTTCTAAAATCCTGGGATTAAAATCGTGGGTAGCTAGATCATTTCATTAGTCTAGGAGCTGTTCAGGACCCAGACTTGATACATGTGAAGAGAGTTCATTTCTTTAAAGACACGTAGTTTCTGCACTGTCCTCTCCAATTTCAAGAGACGCTATTGAATGAAGTGTCATTGAAATAAATATTCATGAAGTTTCTCAATAATTCAGGCTGTGCTGATTCAGAGTGTTATACCCCTGCTTAAAACCATATGCAAAAACAGTCTTGTAAAAGGCAAAGCACATTCCCTGTACTCCGTCTTTGGTAGCTAAGAAGGAACAAGGTAGGACAGGTACAATGCTGTTGGCGGGCTGATTCTGTTTTGATGTGTCTTCTGACAGGGCTGTGCACTTGGTGACAGAAGACTGCACAGTCACACAGAGCCACAGAATCACTGGCGTGGGAAGAAACCTTGGGAGGTCTCTAACCCAACTCCCTTCTTAGAGAAAGGTCAACACTCAATGTAGACAAGGTTGCCTGGGGCTCTGTCCAGTTGGGTCTTCAGAACCTCCAAGGATGGAAGTTGCACAACTTCTTCAGCAAAGCTTTCCCAAAACTTAATTATCCTCCTAGTGGAAATTATTTTCCATGTATCCTCCTCTTTTTCAATTTTTGACCATTGTCTCTTATTATCCTCTCATGCATGTCAGTGAAGAACCTTGTTCCACCTTCTTAGTAACCTCCTCCTAGGTACTGGAAGGCTGCTGTTGGTACCCACCTTCGTGTCTTAGGCATGTGTTTAAAATACTTAATTAAAGTCTACATCTTCACAAATAGATATTCTCTCATGTCAAAGAAAAAAAAAAAGTCTTAACACTCCAAGTTTCTTTTGTGCAGAGCAGAACCCAAGATCCATTTTTGCTAATGATATTGAAGGGATTATGGTAATGTGATATGTAGACAACATGATTACTACTTCTATAGTTATTCACTGCTTACAAAATCTGTTGCATATCAAAGATGCATGTAGAAAATCACAGTTTCTAACTTCAAAAGCCTACAGTCTTTGAAAAGAAAGTTGTCAGTTCACATAGTCCCAGGCCACTTGTCTTCATATGTAACATGTTTAAGAAGAATAACCTCTATAAATGTGTTTGTTACCATTGGTTATTGTACAGATGTATTGCTGGATTTTTAAAGTCTTTATATATATATATGCATATACATACATATATATTAAAAATATATATATATGTATATATATATATATTTAAAAAAAAGCTAATTTCAAATTCTCATTTGCTAGCATAGCTTTGCAGCATTATTGGATTTGCCCTAGCTTCACTTTTAGGAAAATTAGGTTCCAAAGGTGGAAAAATTCCTGATGTTGTACATGCAGCATTTGTGTTGCCACAGGTTCACTCGCTTTCTTCTGCCCTTCTGGACTACCCTAAATCACTGCTGTTAAAAGTTGTTTGATGTCAGAGAGTGAGTGATCTCTAAAGACATTCGTTGTCATCTGACATTCTTTAATCAGCTGTGGGATACTAATCTTCACATCAGCAGCCATGCAAAAAATAAAAAACCAAAAAAATCAAAGGGCTTTAAAGCTTTCCTGATTTTTTTTTTTTTTGTTCTGATAGCACAGTTATGGAATATAATTTGGTATTTCAGAGGATATTAAAAAAAAAAAAGTGTCTGCAATTTCTTAACAGAAAAAAATCAGGACTTTTATGAGTGCTAAAGCAACAGGTTAACATAATAAAAACTGAAACTGGTAAGAAGTGGTACCCCTCATAACATGCAATGAAATGTGAGATGTCAGATTTTGTAAGTGCTTCCCAGTGCCCAAACACCAAATTTCTCTTGACTGTTAACAGACTGTCATCCCAAGTAACTTCTTTTGCAATTGCCTTTGCTTTCCAGAACCAGAAATATGATACCAGTTGTCTGACTCGAAGCCCTCTCCCTATCTTATCTGTCTCCCTATGGCAGACTGTTTTTCTAACTGCTGTTTTGGAGATGTGTGTGAAATAATACAATACTTACCTAAAACTTGTGTTTATCTGGGGAAAGCTCCAGCTCTTAAAACATGCTTACAAAGAGATAACGTGACTGGTGTATATACATACATATATACATATTCATATATATATATATGATAGGTACAAAAAGTAACATCATGTAGGTACTCTGTAGTTACTTCTCACTCTCTTCAGCATATTTTATTACAGGTTAGTTTTCAAGGTTGGCCTGAAGTTCCCACTCTGTGAATACATCTGTGCAGGCAGGCAGACTTTGACTGCAGGTGTGGGATTCGCCTTACAGATTGAGACTTCTGTGTAGGTGTCTACTTTTAGGCATCTCCAAATCAGTGGGTATCTAAGATCCCACAGTAGTCAATGTGCACAGTGCGTTGCTTAGGGAGTCTGTACATACAGCCAGGATGGCTTTTGCTGGGCATTTCAGAACTTGCCATGGGAGCACACCCACTTCCAGGACTAAAGCTGCTAACTTCTCATAACAGCTCAGGTCATAAACTTGAACAGGGCTTTTATTTTCCCGGCTACCAGGAAAAACCACAACGTGGATGTCTTTATGATGTACCTGGGCTTTTCAGTCATTTTGGTTCTTCTTTCTTCTGGCTGTTAGCATCTCACCAAATATTCTGCAGTGACCGCCTTTTTCTCCACCTCAGATATTCCTCCATCCCTGCACCAGCTGCTGTGAGCATGCTCTTCTCCTTTGTGAAACTCATCACTCTTTATACACAAGGCCCTGCCTCAGTATTAAAATGAAGAGGGGGCAGCTCGCTTTTCCCCCACTCTGAGCCTCCACAAGTGCAGTGTGAGCTCTCCTTGTGCTGGCTGCTCCACACGAGAACAAGAGTGCCAGGGAAGATGTCATTCATCCTCTTCCCCAGGAGGCCCTACCGGATGTTTTTGTTCTCAATGCGTGGTGATCCTTCACATGTTTAGTAAATCTGCCTCAGCCGGGATGTCTGTTCCGTGGTGATAGAAGAGGCAAAATGCCCTGGTTTGGGATCACCCCTACTAATATGCTCCTCTGAAATGAATTTCTAAATCCAGGCAATACTATTGAAGGATTAATGTAAGATTAGAGTATTTATACTAAAATACCTTATAATGTGAAAGAAATACGTGTTCTTGGGTTATAACTAGAAGCTCAGTTTATCTGTTCTATTAATTAAAGGTTTGGGTTGTGGGTTTTGTTTTTTTCTTTTTCTCCCCTAATGCTAATGAAGAGACCGGATTTCATACCGGTGGGACTAGAGCCTTCTGAATTTCCAGGTGGTTTCTAATTCCAGTTTAAATAGTATTATTTCAGATATCGATCTTCTTGAGCTAATAGGAACTACCCTGGAGCTCAGTTTGTGGCTGTGGTCTCTCAGGGATTCTCTCTGCAGGCACCTTCTGTGAGCTGCACGCACTATCTTGACTAGGCTGTTGCAAGGATTACTACATCTGACCACCATGCTGCTTAGCATCCCATCCAAAAAATCAACCACCCTGAAGTGGCCATTTTGCCACTTGCACTTACTGTGATTTTTCATTCCTTGACCACAGCAGCTTATGCTGGATTGCCATATGAATTTTTACACACACAGATGTGGGCACATGGACACACGCATCCATGCTTATATATATGTACGTGTACATATATATATATATAATTTGCATGGTTTTTAATTAATTTGGAAGGTTTTGTGTAAAATATCTTCTCGCTGACATGCTAGCATATTCTGCTTGGTAGTCTTTAAACACTGAAGCTGTCTGTGGCAACAGTTTGAGTAATCAATGATAGAAGTCCATTGAAATGAAGCCAAGAAGTCTGTGATGAGTTAGCTTTGTCAAACCAAGGAAACAGAAGCCAACACTTAGATCTTTGCTGAGTATTTCCCCCAGTGGCTACCTGTGGAGTTTAACACAGCCATATAATCAGGAGCATGCCTGAAGCAAGGAGGACGTTTACACAGACAAGACTAAGTGGACGTCTGTATCCAGACTGGCTCAAGCACACTCAATGTACAGTTGACTTGATGCTCTTCTACTGAATAGGGAAGAAAGGGGAAATGGAAGGCGACCTGTCATCTCACTTTTTAATGAACTGCTTCTTGTCTTTATTGTGAGCTGACTCCTCAGCCATTCCAAGTCTGAGTGAAAACTGCATATTATGCACTGGGAGCTCTGAAATGCCTCTCTCTTTAACCCATAAATGTCAACAGTTTCCTGAGATAATTTTGGTAATTTTCCAACTGAAACGAATGTGCATAACCTATGTATTTTTATTTATATCATTATTCTACAGAAAAGACATCCTTTTCTCTGAAAAAAAATAATAAAAATAATAGTGAAAGCAGTGCTGTGAGTGCTGGGCAGCATCCCCTATTTGTCTGTGTAGCTTTCTAACAGTGTAACCTAGGATTAGGTGGAAGTAATCTAAGGCCTTCCAACCTTAGGTTTGTTAAAGGTGATAGAAAAGGTGATGGAAAGTCATGAGCAGAAGGTTAAATGGAAGGTTGTGAAGTGTGAACGTGGTGTGGATAGCTGCACTGTTAGTGCCTTGGGAATGAAATGTACATCGGGCTGCGGGTGAAGATTTCCTTCCAGATAAAGAAGCCATTCAGTCTTAACACAAGGAGGCAGCACTCTGCAAGATACGCAAATAAGAAGGAAATTGATCAGGACAGCAGAGCCAGATGCAGAATTCAGGTAGTTACGAGGAGAAGCATTAATGGGCAGGTGAAAGTTTCTTTCCCAGTCTGCTGAAGGGAAGCTGCGGAAGTCACACAAAGACACACTCCTCTCATTTCCCTGCATTTGCTTCGTATTCCTGTTTATTGCACATCAAAGGCATTTACATATCCAGGCATGAAATGGAAATGATTGATGCAAAGGAGATATTTTTGTTAATTGCTGTTGCTCTGAGTCATGCCTGAATGGGACTGCTAGGGATGGGAGAGGAAAGACAGAAATGTTATTAGAGGTATAAATAATTGTTGAGAGCAACTTTTAGATACATCTGTTACCACATATTCACATCTAAAATTATCCAAAGAGGTGAGAGGCACCAATATAAGGACTAAGCCAATGCTTCGTCTTCATTGGTACAGATGTTGGCAACTGTTCCTGCATTTTTGTCCATTTTTTTCATGTCTGCTGCCTGGATCCTCAATCATTGTCTACAATAGTCCTGTCAGTGCCTGCTGGATGTTACAATAACAATGTCTTAGACTCAGAGTTTATGGGTGTTTTGAGAGTTTGGCTGCTTTATCTGCACAATACCAGTGAAATGTCCGCTTTTTGTTCTATTGTTTGGAAACAATTCTTAATGTGCTCTCATACATGCATCATAGAGTCAAGGTGAGATGGGCATTCAATTTGAGACAGGAAAGCCATGCTTGAAGTACGTAAAGACGGTGTTTTTCATAGTGGAGCTATACTTTGGAGCACACAGGAGGATTTCTGGTGCTTCCTACTCTGCAGGAGTAGTGAAGAGGTATTTAAGTAATCTCTCTCTATGGAATGGTTGCACAGTCCTTGAGTTCTCTGTTGACGTGAGCTGTGTAAATAACTGAAGTGGGTCCAAACAGCTGAAGTACAATTTGATCATGTGTAGCCAGAAAACCCAAGTCCCATTTTTTTTGGAAATGTCATCCTTTAGGGTATCATCTGAAATTAACAGAAATCACAGCTCCCAATTGCAAGTGATAATAAAATATATCTATAGCACTCCCTAGTTTATATCCCTCCACCTGTAACCTTTCTACTGTGAAATAATTTTTGAAACAACCATTTCCATTAGATAGTAATTCAAGAAATGATCCTGCAGCAGACCATAGTCCATAGTTTGGCCTCATAATCTTATCCCAGAAAGTATATTATATATCCTCTAGGTGAAGAACTCAAAATGAATGAGGACAAAGTGTTCAGCTCTGTTTCCTTTTGCTTTGTCCGAACTGGGGAATATATCTGCATTTTAGGAAATTGTGGGGACATGTCTATCTTAATGACAAACCCAAGGTTTATGGAAAATCTATTTACCATCTTGAGTGGTAGAAAATGGGTGATACCTGAAAAGGAAGGGTATTGGTCTTGGAGATTATTAGTAGTTTTAAGAATTTTCATTTAACTGGTTATAAGATGCCCCTCACAAAGTGATGGTTTATTTCCAGTGTAACTTGTCTTGAGCAAGCTTGCTTCCTGCTTATTTGCTTCATCCTTGACTAGGCTTAAAGAAGAATATTTAGATCAGATTTTTCTTAAGAAATCTTAGGATTCATGATTTATTAATGTATTGTTTGCAGTCAGATGAGTCACACAAACTCATGAGCTTATTTTTGTACCATTCCGTGTGTTAATTTTAGTCATTAATCTTCTGCTAGTTATTCTAGCTGACAGAAATCATAAGTATTTTGGTTTTGTTTTGTCCTTATGATATCACCCTGTAATTTAGGTTAGTTGTTATTGTATAAAACATTTCCCTGTAAAAATTGGAATCTGTAAAATCCTGTTTGAACCATAGTCAATTGCAGTCCATTTCAGATTGCCATAAATAGATGTACAAATTCAATTCAAGAGCTAAAAGACAAATTGACAATGTGAGTGCTGCAGTTATTTGCTCTATTTCAAATCAATATTTCGTAGTGTCTCTTTTGTATTCTTGACAGGTGAGGTTGAATAATGATAATCTTTATATCAACAAATGCTTTTATACTACATGATTATAACTAATTTCAATCAACCACTTGTCTAAAATTAAGTCACGTGAGTGGATTTGGGGCCTCTCATTATCTTCACTCCCGCCCATTTAATAATAGTGTTCTTCTTAAGTAGGTGGCTCATGCCAGTCTTCCACACAGTGTTATTTTTAGCACTTGCAGCATCCACATTGTATTGCCCGTGCTTCTCGTATGTTCTGACCAAGTGCTGTATGGATTATCATCTTGTACACACATGTCACAGTCCAGAAGGAAAGTGATGAGATTATAGAAATCACTTTTTCCAATTTTCCTGATAGTACCGTCCTCATTTTAAAGTAGGGGGGAGTACACTTTGGTTAATTGGCTTCTACACGAAGTAACTAGCACTGAACAGTTGATAAGTCAAAGTAACTACTTTTCTCTGATAGCTGTTTATTTCCTTTCATTTCTCTCTTTCTTCCAATCTACCTCATATTTTTTTCACAGGGTTTATGAAGCTTTAAACATTTTACTATCTCAGAAATAGTTGCTTTCAATACTTACCTTATGTTGAAGAAATGAAGGGGGTGGTGGTGGTGGTCACTGGTAATCATTTGACCGGAGAATAAAAAAGGGAAAAACACTGAGTCTGTGTTTAAAACCGTGTTTAATGATATGTTACAGGAACTTCTATTACATCACGATGCTGAGGGATCCGGTGTCACGATACTTGAGTGAATGGAAGCACGTCCAGAGGGGCGCGACATGGAAAACTTCCCTTCATATGTGTGATGGAAGAAGCCCGACACCAGATGAGCTGCCTACCTGTTACGAGGGCGACGACTGGTCTGGAGTCAGTTTAGAGGAGTTCATGGACTGCAGCTACAACTTAGCCAACAACCGCCAGGTGCGCATGCTGGCAGATCTCAGCCTGGTGGGGTGTTACAACTTGACTTTTATGAACGAGAGCGAGAGGAATATGATTCTTCTCCAAAGCGCCAAGAACAATCTGAAAAACATGGCCTTCTTTGGCCTCACCGAATTTCAGAGGAAAACACAGTATCTCTTCGAGAGGACATTCAACCTGAAGTTCATTTCCCCTTTCACCCAGTTCAACGTTACGCGGGCCTCCAATGTGGACATCGGTGAGGATGTGCGGCAGCGGATAGAGGAGCTGAACTTCTTGGACATGCAGCTGTACGAATACGCCAAGGACCTGTTCTTGCAGCGCTTCCAGTACTCCAAGCAAGAGGAGCATCAGATGAACCGGCTAAAGAGGCGAGAGGAGCGGAGGCTGCTGCGGGAGCAGAGAGCTCATCAGTGGCCAAGGGAAGAGGTGGCAGAAGTTGCCGTTACTGAAGATTACAATAGCCAGGTGGCAAGGTGGTGATGCTCCTCCAGCTTGACTAGCCCATAAGAGGATCAGAGGCTCATACTTTGTGTACTTGGCTACCTGAAAATCAGCCAAGGAAGGCCAACCGCTTTGGTAAATGAGACAGCATCTGACAGCTACCCTTCCTTGTCTCAGTTTTTCTTGGTTTCTGTCAGTGAGGAGAACATTTTTTTTTTCTAACTAGGCATTAATAGTGTTATTAAATAGCAGTAGAATAGATTCCTATCCAAACAGACTTCCTGCAAAGCCCTAAGCTATGAGAATGGGTTGAAGAGAGAGCTATATCCACGACATTAACAGATGTAACCTATACAATCTGAGCTACCAAACCTTGTGCAGGCATGAATCAAAATTGAAAAAAAAATAATCTGTTTTGGTTCCTCTGTGATGTGCGAGCTGGTTTATTTAATATTGTCCTTTGCAACTGTAGTGTGTAGCTTTCTAGTGGATGAAATGGAGGTAAACATACTGCCCTTCAAACTTTTACATGCTGTGTTTTGATTAAGGAAAGCATTTGCTGGGCTGATTAAAAAAAGACCTAGGAAATGTGGGATTGGTACAGTGCTTGTTGTTTTCTGTAAGCCCTCAGTCAGGGATGATTTGCAAGTGAAGTGGGAGGTTTAACTTATTTTTCTGCAGATGTTAAGAGTATCAAACCCAGTCAGGTAGCAGTCATCTTTCAGAGTGTGTGTGGCAAAGGGGAAGCCAGAGTGCAAAAACTGAGAAATAAGGTAGGTCCTCACTGAAGCTGCGCACACATTGCCCATATTACCTGCCTGTCGGCAATGAAATAAGCCTTCACATTCACAAAAGGTGAAGAGGGGCCCAGCAAACTACAGGGAAGAGGAAAGAGAGAGCAGGAAAAGCTTAAATATTAGTGTGACATTATCCAGATTTGCTTTAAAAGCCTGGAGATATATTGTCTGTGAAGATAGGCAGGTTTATGATATAGTCTGTTAAAGTACATTGATTCCAAGTGAATACAATTTAAATTGGTTTTCTCTCTAACTATGGTAGTGGCTACAACATATTAAAAAAAAAAATCAGCTTTCATTTTTATAGGATAAATAATAGATATGTGGAAAGACTTGATATTTATTACTCTGTATGAAGATTCTTTGTAAATTTATTGCTTTCATGAAGAGAGATCTGCATCTGTTTTTCTTCCTTGTCTACAAAGATTCAATGGGTTCTTCCTCCACACATTGCATTCTTAACTGCATCTATTTATTCTGAGATTTTTTCTTGTTTCCATTTGTGGTAGTGGAATTTTAAAAAGAAGGTCCTTTGCATCATAGATCTTTGAGAGATTTTTTTTCCTTCTTCTTCTAGCATAAATCTAAAGCATTAGGAGGAAATTTCTCTAAGTGCCTCAATGTGGCTGCTAAATCAAGATGCTGAAAGTATATTATTGCATGCATGAATGGCTTTTACCTTACAGATTTGCTAATTAGAGATACTGGAGTACCTGATATGGATGCACATTTCTTGGTTATTTTCAAAATTCAAGGGTTTTAGCTAGTCATTTTAATGTGTTGCAGAAAACAAGGCTGATTTTGAAACTTTATCCCTTCATTTCCAAAATGTTATTTTTAGTGCATGCTGTATCTTTTTTAGTTCCAACAATGTTATTGCTATTTATCTATGCACAATATCAAAAACACGATCTAACAATCCTGTTGAGAGTTAATGCATACAATAATATGTTGAACATGGAATATTGTAAAGAATATTAAGAAGTGAAGAAGGCTACTGGGACAATGCCTCATTATCAATGTAGTTTATTAGCAAAGCGCTGCTTTACACCAGTGTGCTACTTTTGTGGTAAGCAGGGAGTTTGGGGCTCTAATGCCTGTTCCCTTGGTGGATCACATGCATCTCCTCCCACCTCTGCCTTCAGAAGGGAAAACACAAGGCAGCAGATAGCCATTCTGCTGCCCAAACGTGGGATGTCCATCTCAAAGAAGACTCCCCTGACCATTCTGACTGGATCCCCACCGCCTTGAAGAGGCGCTCAGGCTCCTTTCTCACATAGAAACACCTAGGTTCAGAGGTTTGAACTGAAACTTTTACAGTCTGAGACTAAAGCTCACTCTGCACGTCCTGTCTGTGGGACAGTGGGGCCACTAAAAACCAGGCTGGACCAGTACTCTTGCATCTTTAGCACAGCACTGGCCCCGGCCCTGCAGAGGGCAGGAGCCTTCCTGCTGGTCAAACATTCCCGGGCCCATTGCTGCATCTCCTCCTGTGCTTCAGATCCTGTGGTGAGAGAGGGGATGGGAGTCTCTGGCACCCTATACACCATGTCCAGGATTTGTGGGTGCTCATTTTGTCTCTGTGAGCACAGGGAGCTGAGGATGCCAGAAGTGATCCTGAAGGGTCCTGTGGGGTGGACAGGAGTCAGGGCTGCTGGTGGGCCTGTGGGAGAGAAACCAAGTGCATGGAATGAAAGATGCAAGCTCATACTTGGATTAAGGAGGAGGATAAACAAGAAAGCAGAATCAGTCCCAGACCATCTTTTGTTGTAAAGCATCCCTAAGCACCCAAGAGAGTCCCTTTTCTCATGTCCCTGCCTCTTTCCCCTACAGGCCACCTCTCCACACTGCTCACAGCAACAGGGTCCTCTTTTTTCATTTTGAAAACACTGCATTATTTTTTCAGGAGAGAAGAGAGAGAGAGCGAGCAGAAATTGTTCCCTGCAGCCTCACCAGTTGCTGTTAGTATCAGTTTCAGCTCTCTAAGCACACCAACAGTTCTCCAGACTATTCCTTCTGCATGACACAAAACAAAACCTAATGAGGAAAATCAAAGCAGTCTTTGGGCGGTTTGCATTAGCTTTAATAGTTTGGCAATACCTTAATGTGATGCCTAACCTTTTAGTCAGTCATTTCCCAGGAGACAAGATTAGGGTCCTGAAGAGCTGCTAATGTGCTGTAGCATCTATGTTAACAGGATTTGCCTTAATGCTTGGGATTTATTTAAAATTGAAGTTTTTTGTTGTGTGTGTGTGTTTTTTTTTTTTCTTCTATTTTCTTTTTTTCTTTCTCCTGGAGCCTGTGTATCATAATTGCACTGGTTGTGCAGGAACGGGCAGCAAGCATCTGGGATCTTGCCATTACCAAAGCCCACGGCTCCAGCAGCTCCCACCCCAGCTACAGCAGTAGATTCAGCAAACTCCCTTCACTAACACTGCTGCTGTCCTTAGCAGAAATTCTCTGCACATCAAAAATCAAGCAGTTTTAAAATACTTTCAGGCTGACTTCTTCTAACACACAGGCTTGCAGCTTTTTCCTCTCGGGCACAGCACCCAAAATATTGTAGAGCAAAAGCAGCCTAAAAGCAGAATAAAGGTTCACATCTCTGTTATTCCAGGTCTTCATTGCTCTGACAGCACAGGCTTCCCTGTAATTACAGTGTCTTGTTTAAGATCAGAGAGCAGTGTGTTCCTTTTGAAACCTTCATGAGCAGCGATGCTATAGGATTTCTGTCCATCTTCCTGGCATTATTTTGTTGCTTAAACAAGGCAATTTGGCTTCTGCTACTGTGGTGCTGAAACAAATCTCATTCTTTTGTAATGGAGATGTACGTACTAATCTCTCCCATCGCATCTTCAGCACTGGCTGCCTTTTCCAGTTATAATTTGCTGTAGGCTTGGAGCAGACAGAGAAACATGCTGTGTTGTTAAAACGGGTTCCTGGTAATTTGATGTCTAGTCCAAGAACATGGCCTATTGCCTATGGGCCGTACTTTATTAGAGGAGGAAAATTTGTCCTCTCTTCCCCAGTCATCAGTGCTAACAATAAAAAGCTTTTTCACCATGGGAAAGGGAAAAAAAGATGGTTTCTCGTGTTTGGTATTACTCACTGCAGTTGTGTTAACAATGAGGTTGGAATAGCCTTGCTAGGGCTTCTACCCAGTATGTGGTATTTATCTGTAGTTCGCTCAAAACAGAAGTAAAGAGTGAAAAACTGAAGGAAGTCAGATCTACAGCCGAATTCCTAACTTCAGTGTATCTACTCAACAAAACCAAGTGGCGAGTCACATCACCCTTCAGTCTGAAAGTGTTTCAGAGTGGACATCCTTTACCAGGAGGGTCTTGTTTCCTACACATTTTCAAGAGGCTCAAGTACCAGTAACTGTGAGTGAGTGTGTGTTGCTGGGGACCTTTCTCAAGTTGGCCTTCCTGTTAACACATTTTATTCGGCACTGGTGGGTTCTTGTTTCCAACATCCAGTCCTCTACCAGTACTGAGCACTGACGCTATAAAACTCGTTATCTCACTGGCACTTTTTTTCACCATTGCTGTTCCTCTGATACACATGAATTTATTTTTTTTTTTATTGGATAGAGAATATCTATTTTCCAGGCTGGTGGAGATTACCCTGTAAGAGGTCCTGAGATGAATAACCACAATAAAATCATTCTGATAGAGTAGATTGCTGTGTCTGCCTTACCCATGGCAAAAGCATACTCAGAAAAGGTACCCAGCTTGCATTGAAACACTTCCTGTAGTTTGGTTCTTGTAATACTTTCTCAATATTTTGGGGAGAGAAATAGATTCCTACAATATCCTTCATTTTTTTGTTTTGTTTTGTTTGTTTTTCTTGGCCATATCACAAGCTCTGTGATTTCAAATAAATCTTTGAAGTGAGAAAATGAATAAATCAGGAGTTCCCATCAGTTGCCATATTTGAGATGAAAGGGTAAATTAATAGACTGTAAATTATTTTATTCTTTAGGGATTTTCCTTCTGTTTATGTGCAATAATGTGTGTGAACTCTGCTACTAAGAGATTGTATTGTGACTAACCATATCTACTTTTATTCCTATTTAAAGGATAGTTTGTAGACCTAGGGGTTTTCATTGATGTAAAGCACAATTTAATGAATTATTTAATGTGTTTAACCATTGTGGTGTCAAAAGCAATTGTTTTCATATATTTATTTGTTGGTGGTTTTCTGTAAATTGATACTCATTAAGAAATCTGTTAAAAATGAAGAAGTTTTGTTGAATATTGTTGGGTCCATGAATAACTTATGAGCAACAAATAAACATTGATTGCATTTTTGAAACACTAAAGGTTCCATCTTATCTACATAACCATAAAAGTGACTAAAAATGCTTCTGTTGGGCTGGTTTCAAGCATTAGTGCAGATCCACTATGACCATAATTATGTTTCGTAATAAAATGTACATAGAGGAAAAGCATGTTGGCACAACTTACTCTTTAATTATGTTGGGACCCAATCAGAAATCTTATGATTGCAATTGACTTTAGCAGGCTTCATCTCAGATTGCATTAAGTCAGGAGGCTTGAGACTTGCATAGTCACTAGCACTAATTCAAGTGACCCCAGTGTCAGAATTTCCATACTTGGATTGAATTAAGACTTAAGCACGCAAATAACTGAAAAAGTGCTGGTGAATTTGTTGGACTTCATTTCTACAGAAACTGCACAGAGGACCGGTCCCAACTGTCAGGGTAATCTAAGGAGCTACCATGGGTAAGAATAAGAAGCTGCAGTCTGTTGTTTCACCATTGGCTTCATATATATATCCTTACATCTCCTCTGGGTTCGTGGACCATACGAGGAGCCAATTGCATTTTCAGCCACACTATCTCATGTATATGTGTAGGTACAATGAACTAGGACAGGGATGGGAACATGGGGGAGCATGGATAGATGTGAATAAGGAGGATACATGGAAACCTCTTTTACAATGTAACTCAGGCCCCCTATTAGGTCTCCTCTTTCAAAGAGTATTTTGCGTCCCTGTTTGTTCCATGACTATTTTATCAGGACAAAACTTCTTCACAGTTCTTGATTCCCAACATGAAGCAAATATGCCACATCCCTGGATGCGAGTCTGGTTGAAAGAGGAGACCATGCCATGGCAAATTAGGATGGATTGGCCCTGACTGGGCAGGTTACATGAAAAAAAGGGCATTTTTTCAACAAAGCCAACTGACCAGTACTAAGTGTTGTAGTAATGGTTAAAAAAAAAAAAAAAAAAAAGTCTTCTTGAGAAATTCTCAAGGTTTGAGTTTATTTTATTTTCTAAATTCTTCCTAATAATTTTCTAATTGTTCACAGCTACTGTTTAAAAACCAACATAGTGAAGGAAGGCCCAATTTTGCACTTTTTTTTAGAGCCATTCACTTCAACACTGAATTTATCGATACTTCTGGTTGTCTCTTGAAGTTTTGTATATGTGTATGGATATGCATCTGGAGTCTTTGAAAAAAACTTAAGACCAAATTAAATATCATAAAGAACAAGATAAAACTATACATACACCTTGCAACAGGACTGTGTTTGATAGCCTTTTGTATCCCTTTCAGTGCTATTAATGAAATCCCCATTGCAAATTTCAATTTTCATGTCACTATTTTAGTGTGTAACATTTTGGGGACATAAAAAGGTAGGAGAACTTTCTAATCTCCAGTTTTCTGTAAATTGCAATAGTGGCAGTATCCCACTGCTTGCCTGGTGGCTGATGTGAATTAAACTTGGTTCCTGGGAGGCAGCCTGTTGGCCTCTGGAAACTTATACTATTGTTTGAAACCAGTCCCCCAGAAGCTGATGGCTGAGTGGGCATGAGAAGTGGACCCTGACAGTGAAGACCAGATGGCAGAGGGAGTTGATACTACCAGGGAACAACTCAGGCTGCTAAACAGAATCATTCAGTGCTGTTTATGATGTCCTGAAGTTGCCTCCCTGACCTCCAACCCCTGCTCCAGAAGGACATAGGTCTCAGCGTAGATGTTGTGTCATATCTGCAAGCCCTATACAGATGTCTTGAATACCTGCAGGTCTCCAAACAAACAGTTCCTCCCTCCTAGAGACTTGTATTTAGGAATCCAAATTGCTCCCACAGTGTTTGTACTTTTGGGGGCCATCACTTGAGACAATCTGCAAGGTGAGAGTCCATCATCATCACCAGTAGTGAGCACAAAATCAAACGCACTGCAGGACAGTGTGAGTGATGGAAGAGCAAAATGAATGTCATTACTTTACTGGGTCCTGCACTCCAGTGAAAGCAGCTATGAAGCAGGGGCGGAAAGATGGTAAATGAAATAAATGTCTGCGTTGCTGATAAATATTACTATATAGCAAAGTAGAAATGGATTTTGCCACCAGAAGACAGATAAATTTTTTCCACATACATGGTTACATTTCAAGAAATACATCAGAAATTTGTGCTGTAATGTGCAGTTATGGCACAGTTATAAGCAAGAGTGGGAATTGGCATTGCTGGGCTGTATTAGATACCTCTGGAGAAAGGCTTTGATTTTTAAGATTTAATTCACGTTAAATTCTATTTTAGCTACAGAGGTTATACAAGGTGTGACACCTTTCAACATTCGTGTAGAAATTTGTGAGTATGCCCCTAAAATTACGAATATGAGCAAGTGAGATTAGGCAGTATGGAGGTAAGTAAATGACTGTTATAAATCTTACTGTTATATGAAAGTACAGGGTGCTAAAAACGCATAATGGGGAGAATAAATAAAGCCTGTCCTGGTTTGGCAAGAGGGCTGCTAAAGGATTTTGTCCACTGGGTAAGCAGCTGCCCACTTCATGGTGAAACATACAGGGTCCCCTCACATCACTAAAAATCACCCTCCTCGCACTGCCTTTGGGGATCCCCTTATGGCCAATGGAGACAAGAGGACCTTCAGGGTACTAGGATCTGGCCTGCTTTAGACACTTATCATGGGGTAAGAAGACTTTCATCCCAGAAACGGCTCCTGCACCTCACTGTTTGCAAACAAGAGGAAAACAAACGAAAAACCAAAGGTACTTTAGAGGAGGTAGAGCCTCAGCCATACCAGAGGACAAGGGGGCAGGAATTCACTTTTGGAAAGACTGCACTGGAAATAGAAGTAAGGCTTCCAAGTGAGTAGGTCTAGAGATATTTAAAGATTCACAAAGACCAGAGGGGGAACATTAGGGATGGAGAGACCTGGGGACCATCTGTGCAAAGATGGTGATCAAAACCACTGGAATTAGCAAGGTAGCTGAGAAATAGAAGATTCATGGGGAGGAATGCAAGCATCAGAGATCCAAATAAATATCCACTGTGAAAGTGTGGATGTGAAGATGCCCTGAAAATCTGCTTATCTATGCAAAGATCAAGGAAATAATTGACAGGAGATTTTTGGTGGATTTCTGTCTTACCCAGAAATCTTTATACTGTGTAAAATATACTCAGGCCCAGCCTCTTCAGGCAGGATCTGATGGGCTCCTATGAAACAACCTGTGCTCTGCCAAAAGCAGGCAAGGTCACCCAGCAGTCCTTTTGGGATTTCAGTTCTGTGATGTGGCATCCGAGTGACAAACAAGCAGCCTTGCATTACCAAACATGTGGAGACCAAGCAATGTTTCTCCCTTTGTCTACGGGGAGTTTAGTGTCAGGATTGCTGCTTCAGCTGTAAGACTGTAAACCTGTGACCAGTGATGCTTGTGATAAGCAGTAATGACAATATCTCAGCTGTAGAAGTTTAAGTGTTTCTGACTAACAGGATGCAGGAATATGCATGCTAATAAATGGCTGGATATTAAGCAGGATAAACAAAACAACCCTAGGGGAAATCCATCAGCAACAGACCAAAATGAAACCATGTCATCATTATAATTGGCAATACAAACTGACTGGTCTGCAGGTGCGTGATGTCACAGTCAAGACAGGGTTTCAGGAAAGTAATCACATTGAAATGAACACTATCGAGAAAGTAGGAACGTTTTGGAAGACTTTAATGCTGCACAGCTCCAGTTACAGTCCTGGGGAGCAGTGGAGCTACTTTTCAGGAGTGACTGAAGGTTAACATATGTGTGGACACTTGTTTCTGCAAGACCATATGTGCGCACACACACACACACACGATGCTTCTGTCAAAATGTCACTGCTGGCCATTTGCATACTGTTTGCATTGATTCCTACATGCTGGACACAATGCTTTGGATTGCCAGTCAGACAGAGCCCAGCCATGCACTTGCCTTTGGTTTGGGGGAAGTTTTTATGTAAGGATCAGATACAGAGAAATGGTAACCCATCCAGCACAAACTGCTAGAGCAGGAGCTTTTCATCACCTGTAGGAGTACTGCCAAAAGCTCAGACATCTTTTGCTACTTTGATGGTGTCCATCCAGATGCTGAAGCCTCATGAACATTATATTTTTTCTCTACTCTTTTTAAATGCTTGCTAGTGTTAGCAAATAGTTGTGCAGAACGCTTCTAACACAGTACTAATTTCAGAGATGAAGATAAATAAGAAATACTGAATCCCTTCCTCAGTTCCCCACTAATCTTGGGGATGCTGTACCATTTGCACCAATGTCTTCTTAGGTACCAATGCTTCTTACAGTCATTTTCTTCCTCTCCATAAAGCTGCTTTTATGAACCTTGTAGCAAGCCTCTATCTCAAGTTAGCCTCTCTGGACCTTAGCTGTCTCACAGCTGTCCCTGCTTTCTCTCCTTTGCTTTTCAAGTCCCTTTGACTTCTGATATGCTCACACAAGCACTTAGTTCCCACGGCTACTAGCCTTGAACTGGGAGCTCTTTTCATCTTCTGGGTCCCACCTCAATGCTGGGGAGCCAGAAGGATACTCTTGCCCCACCAGGCACCTTGATTTCCAAGCAAAGAAAATGAGAAACACTGGGTTAAAGAGGATATATGACCACCCCAGTTGCAGTGAATCATGAGGTGACCAAGACTTCAGGACATAGGCTCAGCACTAGATATCAAAATTGCACAAACATAGGTTTTCTCACCTGTATGTTTATGAGAATTAAATGGCAAATAAATGAGCTACAGTTTATCAGTGATTTAGATAAACAGTCATAGGATGTTTCATCTTCTGTTTGGATCAACTGGGCAGCTAGCTCAGCAGATCACGAGCTGAATGTAAACTTCTTCTGTTGGGCCTAAGCCAGGCTTGTCTTTGCCAGATTTTGTTTTAAAGAAGCATCTTTATTTATAAACTTTGAGCAGAATTTGTCAGTCAACATTGTTTATGTCACATTTAAAACAAGTTAAATAAATCACAAAATTGACTAAGTATCTGGAGGAATGAATATGTAGGAAATATGCATTTGTGGTACTCCTCTCTTATTGAGTCATAATGGTCCCAGGCTTGGGAAACGTAGGCAGTGGTAGGAGGTGATTCATCTCCTGAAGCAGCTATCCAAACCAGGATATACTAATCTGCCTTTCTTGTTGTTGTTGTTGTTGTTATTGTTGTTTACTACAAATGAAGGTCGCCTGAAGAAATCTAAAGCAGATGGATTGTATCTGAAGGCTTTAATTATCTGCTTTGATGCCTTGTCCACTGGATGAACCCTGGGAAAAAGCTTATATTCAAGCTTATGGTGTTCTCTTTGGTGTAACTGAGAAATCAGCATTAGCTTATGTCCCCCCGTCAACAACATACTACAAATAAAACCCCAAAGATTTAAATTAAGAATAGTTCAGGGAATAGCTGAACTAGGGGCAGCTAGAGCTGCTCACTCTGGTAGTGGCCCAAGTAGCTTCTTGTAAGAGCAGGGAAGCTTTTTGAACTCAAGCAAACTTTTAGTACCTTTAGCAAAGACTATTTTAGCTTACCTGTGATGAGATTTTCATTGGCACAATGGAAAACTACCTCTTTTTGTTTGTTTTGAGTCTGCCACCTTCTGGTTTCATTTAAGCACACCTAAATCTTACCTTCAAAGACACACTGAACGACAAGTCCCTGTTCATCTTCATGCAACTCCTGATTTCATGGTCCTCTACCATAACCCTTCTCCTTTGTGTCTGCAATAGGCAGAAGAACATAAGGCTGTTCTGTAAACATCCGCATTTTCCATTATCCTGGTTGAGCTTGACTGCAGCATTTCTTGATCTGCCTCGTCTTCCTTTGGAGATAGATCTTGATCTGCCTTGTCCACAGCATTCAAGATACAAGTGCACCAGAGATTCTGATGGTGACATAAGGACGTTCTGCATGTTGTTTATAGGCTTTTTCTTTTTTCTATAATATTTCCTAGAATTTAGTTTAGATTTTTTTTTATATATATATTTTTTTCCTGACCGGTTATAAGCACAAATCTACATTTCCATAAGATTACATATTATAAGTGCAAGATCTCATTTCCAAGTAGCATACTCAACTGCGAATGATAAGTTAGGATTATTTTTCCCCATATGTCTCACTTTAAATTTACCTAAGCTGAATTTCATCTGTCATTCTATCACTGTCACGCCGTGCCATCAGGGCCTTCTGTAATTCACACTCAGCCCTTGTCTTTGGTACTCTGAATAATTTAGCAGCTATTCTCCAGCAGAGATTAGTGTCCCCAGAGCTCATTCTGCGAGCTGACGAGGCAGCAGGGGAGCAGAACTTGAGGCAAGCCAACATAGCATCCCAGAAGCAGATATAAAGGCTTCATTTACCTTCCCAACCATTTTGATGAAAGTGTTAAGATGTATGCTGCCATTCTGCTCCTCTCGCCATGGAGGTGAAAAATCAGTTTTTATTAGTGTTGAAATTGCTTTTCACACAGGTTGCCATAAACAGAAAGGTATTGCTTTTTGGTTCATTCTTTTAGCAGCGAGTCATAGTGGCAGTGTGTTTAATCCCCTTTCTCATCTGTATTCTCAGATTCTTTTAAAACTTTTCGAATTACATCTCCGTTTCCTTCTTCTGCACACAAATTTTGGCAAATAGAATTTTGTATCTTTCTAGCACACCAGCAGCTCACATCTTCGCTTGGTCTCTCTGCTGTAAGGCTATAAACAAAGGCATATTGAGTGAGCTGGCAGTCAAATTACAGAAAGCTGAAAAGGTCAGAATCTTAAATCATGGATCAGATAAGACAAAGAATTTCAGATATCTCACAGCAAATAAGGTGCGGAGAATGTGATGAACACTGTATAACAGCATGAAACCATATATGGAAAAATGTGAAGTGCTATAAACTTCCTCTTCTGATTTAATTTGATACCACCACACATAGGAATTATATCAAAAAGGCACTGATAGCCACATTGTTATTTACTCTCAGTAGGAAGCAAGGCTGAGCTATGTGTGGACGTTGGATAGGGCCCTGGATGACTTGATCTAGTGGGTAGCATCCCTGCCCGTGGGGGGGGGTGGTGGTGGTGGAACCAGGTGATCTTTAAGGTCCCTTCCAACCCAAACCATTTTGTGATTCTATGATTGTCACGAAGAAAGGTAGGTGCTTTTAGTTCTTCAAAAATCTCATGAATATTGCAAGGATTTGGAAACTCAAAAATCAAACTTTCCACCCTAGCAGCTTCCAAAAGGGTATAATCTCTGGATGTGTGCAATAGGGAGAAACAAGGGAAGAGGCATCCACTCTAGAAGCCATGGAAAGTAGGATTTTACAATGCACCTTTTAACAGCTCAGCCTGTGTTCGTGGTTATCTTCTCCAGGAGAGTGCAGATGAACCAGGGCTAGTGCCCAAGGATACCAATGACATTTTGAGGTCAATTATCCTGATTCCTGACTTCTTGGAAGCAGGCTAGTCTTTATCATGAACAAAAGACAGATTAATAAACAAGTCCCCCAAATAGCCCAGGATTAGGAGGAGAAAATAGCAGCTGAAAGTTACATGGACATCTTTCTCCTCAAGGTGAGTTGCTGGAGAGTGTTAGGAAATCGAGATGAGTAAGAGGTGACCGGAGATAGGAGCTGTTATAGAAGGTGAAGGGAGACTCACTGGGTGAAACTTTCTCTCTTGCTTTGGCCTTTTCACCACAGAGGCAGCAGTGACCTGGTTCCCCTCTGCTGGCAGGATGGCCCAGGGATCAGCCTGGCTTACAGCAGAGGTGAGCTGGGGAAGAATCAGGTTAATAGATTTTGGCAGTATTGTGGAGACTATTTTCTTCAGCTTTTCCCAATAAAGCTTAAAGACAAGAACCTTAGCATTTCTTCTTAAAATATAAGACTTAACTCCTTATTTATGAGCTGCTTCTGAATTTAAAAACGTCTCGTAGCCTCATGTCAATATCCCAATGTTTGCCTTAGCCTATAAATAATACAGCAGTACGTGGAGATGCATTCCATGCCAAGGCTGTAAATAAATAGTGAATAATGATATACTGTCTGTTAAAGCAGGCAGGAAAATCTGCCTGCCCACAGGCATGGGGTGACTCTGGAGTGGGTTGGAGGAGGTGAAGAAGTACTTCTGACAGGTGGGAATCTGGGGGTCTGGTCACCTCACACATTCAGTGCACTGGCACATCTAGTGTTTGGCTCTTACCAAAAGCTCAGGGAAGAAACCTCAAGCTGGCATTTGTTTTAAGGTCTGCAATGATACATTTGACTTCAGTTCTCAGTGGAGAGTTAATTCAAGACAGTTGATTAATAGTACCTAAAGGAAACCTACAAGAAAGCAGGAGATGGACTCTTTGTCAGGGAGTATAGTGATAGGACAAGGGTTTAAACGTGATAGGACAAGGGTTTAAACTAAAAGAACATAGGTTTAGATTAGATATTAGGAGGAAATTCTTTACTCTGAGGGTGGTGAGGCCCTGGCACAGGCTGCCCAGAGAAGCTGTGGATGCCCCATCCCTGGAGGTGCTCAAGGCCAGGCTGGATGGGGCTTTGGGCAGCCTGGTCTGGTGGGAGGTGTCCCTGGCCATGGCAGGGGGTTGGAACTGGGTATCTTTAATGTCCCTTCCAACCCAAACCATGCTGTGGTTCTATGATACCTGAAACCCAGAGTACCTTCTCTCCCCTCTAAAGGGAGGTATTGGTACAGTGGGTAAGGGATGCAGCATGGACAAATCTAACGTCAGGAGTACTGTGCACACTACCAACCAAGGGAGTCCCTTGTTCATTTTTGAAGTACACCACAAAGTGTCATTCAGAAACTGTGAACTAAAAGAAAACTTCCTGAGACCACAGTAGTCAACATTATACCCATGCAACTTCACTGATGGGAGGAAAGGTGTGTTGCAGGTATATTTTTCCATGCCCTTACCTGTACACTAAAAACTTGTCTAGGCCATGGGTCATTCATCATATAGATCCATGCATGAAATTACAATGGACTTTCCTAGCAAGATACCCAACTAATAGTTTGACTTTACAGTATATAACACAGAAACAGGTTCAGAGGAAGGATCTGAAAGGGTCTGGACACAGTTTTGGGGAGGAAGTTCCAGCAACAGAAGTCAGCAAGGAGCTAGATACCAGGCCAGATGTGCAGGAGACAAATTCAGACTCTCTGTGAAGAATGCATTCGCAGTTAGAAAAAGCTGACCCGACTCTGTGCTTTCAGCCATGTGGAGTAAAAAGTCTGGGTAGGCAGCAGGAATTGCTGAAGGCCTGGTGACATCAATTATCGACTTCCTAATTCCACTGGAAAAAATGTATTCAGAGAGGTCTGTAGAGCCCAAGATACCGTCTTGAAGTGCAGTAATCAAAATAGGGTAGTTTTAGGGACTAGCACTGGTGTTCTCTAGGCTGTAATTAGTCAGTAAGGTCATGCTGATTCTCCCTTCTCAATGCCCTCCCTTTTCTGGCAAAGAATAAAAAATAAAAAAATAAAAACCAAAGCCTTTGTTCAAATACTTAAATCTCCAAAGATCCCCACTGTTATCAGAAACAGTGTAATTAGTGTGCATGGCCCTGTAGCTTTCAACTTTGCCTCTTAGATATTAGTAAAATGGCTTAATGTTTGATAAAAAAAAATAATAAAATCCAAGAGACTGCATGTTGTGGTTTAGCCCCGGCAGGCAGCTCAGCATCACACATCTGCTCACTCACTCTCCCCAGGTGGATGGGGGAGAGAATTGGAAAGGTAAAAGTGCGAGAACTCATGGGCTGAGATAAAGCCAGTTTAACAGGTAAAGCAAAAGCCATGTGTGTGAGCAAAGCCAAACAGGGAATCCATTCCCTGCTTCCCATGGGCAGGCAGGTGCTCAGCCACTTCCAGGAAAGCAGGGCTCATCATGAGCAACAGTTTCTTAGGAAGTCAAATGCCATCACCCTCAATGCTCCCTCCTTCCTCCTTTTTTTACCTCGGTTTTATTGCTGAGCATGACACCACAAGGTATGGGACATCCCTCTGGGCAGCCTGGGCCAGCTGTCCTGGCTGTGTCCCCTCCCAGCTCCTGGTGCACCCCCGGGCCCCCCACTGACAGGGCAGTGTGAGAAGCAGAAGAGTCCTTGGCTCTGTGCAAGCACTGCTCTGCAACAAAAACCATCAGAGTGCTATCACCAAAAGTCCAAACCACAGCATCTTATGAGCCTCTCTGAAGAAAACTAACTATCCCAGCCAAAGCCATGACACCACAGCTGCTCTTTGTCAATGCAGAGAGCAACCCATGGAGCAATTACCATTTAAACTCAGGGTAACTACCATGCCAGGAGGCCAGAAGAAAATCTGTAGTCCCTGAGAAACTTATGAGGAACATATAAATCGCAAGAGAGACCTGCCTTTCTCACTTCTCAGCAAAGATGTGGGATAAATCCCAAGGAGCTGTATGTATTATCAGCCATATAGGAGGCGGGATTCCTCCCTCAGATTTGCTCCCAGTGCCCTGCTCCCTGCAACCTTTCCTCTGGGCAAGGATTTGTCAGCTGTCATTTTTAATCTGCATCATTAGTGGGAAGATCATTAGCAAATTACACGCTGTAATGTGTCAGTAAGTTTACATCAGAAGTCATCTGTTTGTGGGAGTCACAGGAGTCCTACGCAGCACTTCCGAGGACTACAAACAAACAGAACAAAACCCCAAACCCTTCCAACAAACCCACGTTAGATCAAGCGACAGCAAACAGCCCACAGTCTGCATCCTAATACACTACTTTTGGTAGTCCCCTCCTTTCCCTGCATTAATTTATTTCATCTGTGCAGTAAATCATCCTTAACGCCACCCCTGAGCAGGATCACGGGTGTGTGGCCTGGCCCTGGCTCTGAGCAGGGTGGCTCACATACATCAGGTTGAATAGGATCAGAGCAAAAGGTTGTAGTTTTGCATGGTGCAGGATCTCCTCTAGCAGGGGGCTGCTTCAGAGAGGTTTGTTCTCCCTTGCCTGCCTGCTCCAAGCCCCATGGGGCCCCCCAGACTGGAGCCAGTGATTGCATGGTCACGAGGTGGGCAACATCCATGGGAAGGCCTGGTTTAGGCTGCCCCACACTCCCACTGTGGGTGCTCACATGCCTGATTTGATACCACAGAAGGAGGGGGTTTTATTGGGGTCATCTCCTTCAGCAGCTTCTTGCAGTAAGATCAGAGCAAGCAGAAGCGCTGCCAGGCTCCAAGTGTATGATTGTATTGAGGACAGGGCAATGGCTCTGAGTGCTACCGAAACCTAACATTAATACAGATGATTAGCAAATAAGTGCTCTAATTAAAAAGGAAAATGAGGTAAGAGAAGGTTAAAAGTTTCTGAACAAGCAAGCTTGGATTTTTGGTTATCTCCCCCACCTCCCCCCCCTTTTATTTTCTTAATTCAAAGTATGGAAATACATAAACTTCTAACAATTAAGTTAGATTAGATAGATACACAAGCTCTGTCAGTTCCCTAGGGTATATCACTGAAACAGTATTTCCTTTTTAATTTTCTCTGCACGTGGCACCTTGTCTACTTGCTCAACTTGTGAGATGTTTTCCCAAGCTCTCTGAGCGACTATTTACCTGTTGGAGCATTCACGTTGATGCTCCAGTGCAGGCAGCAGCTCTTGGCTGCTTTCCTTTCGGTCCCAGTGGGCCAGACTTTGAACTTTTTCAGCTTGGAAAGGTCAGGCCATTACAGAAGTTGACAATTTTTAATTTGGTAACTTCTGTGGGGAGCTGAATGGCACTCATTGAACAAAGAAATTAGTGTGAGACTGACTACTTTAAACGAGCTGCAGTTGTCATTTGGGGGAAGAAGTAAATTAATTCCAATAAACAAAGAGAAATCCTTAATGCCCTTCTGACAACACTGGGATCTCAGTGAGGAGGGAAAGAAATTTAGCTTATTAATTGTTTAAGTCTTTGGCAAACTCCCAGTTCATCTTCTCTGTTTGGGTAATGATAATGCTTTGCAGCTGTGTAGACAGAGGAGACTCTCAAACACTGACATCCCCTGGGCCACGCAGTGGGCTGGTGGGATGTTGTGCGTGGGACATCACCCACTTGGGAATGGTTACAGCAGATGAGGTAGCTCAGGGCATCATTGCCACAATATCTCACATGGGAGGCAAATTAACCCAGTATAGAGAAGGCCAACAGGCTGCATTTGTCATAGTAGCCATACTGGTAGAAGTTTATGGGAAAACTTACACAAGAAACACCTTCCCTTTTAGACAAACCCTGCCAGAGAGCAGGTTTTTGCCCATGCTCTTGCCAGCAGGGACACAACCTGCCAGTGGACCTACCTGGCTCACATTAGTGATGCTGGTGGACAGTGCACTGTTGCGTTTTGCTGATCAGGGTAGCTGACTGAACAGATACGTTGTTGGCTGAGCTCTGCGTGGTGGTGGCTCTTAGATGTTCATCTCAACAAAGAATTTTGGATACCTGTGTTTTGTATGGAAGATGGTTGGCTGAGGCCTATGGATTTGTTTGGATTGCCCTCTTCAATTCTTATCCATATGGAAAGGGTGTTTTGTTCTTGTTGTTGTTGTTTTGGTTGGTTGTTTCTTGTTTATTTGTTTGTTTGTTCTAACCTTATATTCTTTTTCCAACAAAGATCTTACTTTTTGTCTTCGTTTGATTTCAAGTTGAAGTTAATTATACAGCAAAAAGAGACATACCTTCTTACACGTGAGCTGCTGTTTCAAGGTGAGTGTTTGGTATGTGGCCCTTGCTCTTCAGCATTGTTTTGGAGATCTCGCTCCATCTCCATGGATGAACTAACATCCTTGCACTAGCAAATACGAGATCCAGACCTGTGGCTGGGTTAATCTAACATGAGATAGACCACAGAAGTGTCAGGGAAATCATTACCATTCTTTTCCATGAGGATTAGCTTAAATATGAAGAGGCTTGATTCCCCCTCCCCTACCAAACATTAAGATCTGGATCAATTTGTCTTGTTTGCAAACTATACCCTTGGTGCTGATTTACTACATGGAAACATCTGCTGTAGTCCCCATCTCTGGGGTCCCTGCTGAGACACAGCAAACACAAATGAGAGTGTAGCTATGAAACCTGCTGGTGGTTGAACCTAAGCCACCAGCTAAGTAATGATTTTGAAGGAAGACACAAGTCCATTGGTGACATTGAGAAAGGTCAAGAGCTGATCTTGGCCAGTGATGTCCAATACAATGTCACTGAACCTCCTGCTTGGAGGTTCAATAACTGCTGACAGGGTCCTTGGCAGGAGGACTATGTAGGGAGAAAAATTTTAGGATTTGTAGGAGCTTAAATGTGGGAAACAGAGAAGGTTGTGGGGATCAGGAGAGGACGTTAAAGTAAGATGTACATTTTTTAAATCTGCATAGCTTCCTTCAGTTTCTGTTTTGTTAAAAGTTAAAGCCACGTTAGGTTTTGGACCTCCTGAACCTATGTATGTGTTAATACAGAAGCTGTTATTTTACATACCATGGCTATGATCAGAACTGCTGTAATAAAACAGAGCATTTAATATTTCCTTTCAATGAAACTGGAAACGAGGCCCCATGCCCTGTCCTCCAACTGACTAGATATATCACACTGGTTTTAAACTCTATTCTGTAAATCAGCGTTCAAATTCATGCAATCTGCCAAGCAGGTAATGAATACCAAGGAGGTTTCCAGGAAAACTACGGCAAGTGGAATTTTTTAGCTACTATAATTGATACGGCTTGTCTGAAGAAATAATAAACATCATGTTTTTAGGGAGCAGAAGCCTGAGGACATGAATGCCCTTTGGAAGAGGACCCTGCAGGGGACAGCAAGAGAGCATCAAGCTAAAACGTATGACGTCCTGCCTTTTTTGTCATTAAGTGGTCAGTATGTTGCCCAGCACAAATGCACGCAGACAATACCATTGCTGAATAGATGTCTCCCAAGAGCTAGAAAGACCTTACCAAGCGCCTGAGCCCAGCGTGTGATGATGCCTGCCTTAGCTGTTCAGTTTGTTAGCCCGCTGCTGGAATAACTGACAGCAAATGAACACCGCGGTGTTTTCTGCTGATGATTCCTGACAAGGTGAGAGAGAAGATGCTCTCCCTTCCCAGGAACACTGCTACTTATCCAAGCTTCAAACTCAGGGCTTGGGGCTTGATGTACTCTTTGTCTGATGAAAGCATTTTGTCTGAGAGGTAGTTTAGGACGCTCAAGGCATAGAAACAGGCTATTACAGTTTTCATTTGCACAGTAGTTATCCACCCGTTGTTGCTCATAGATCTTTCTCTGTGGCCAGATCTTGAATGTGCCTCACGCACAAGGTCTTACAAGCTCTCCAGAATGCTATAGCAAAATGTCATTTTGGGGGTTATTTCACTTGCTGGGTCTGCAGCATTTACACTGTGGGAGTGCATTGAAATTTGTCCTAAAAAGCCCTGGCTGCTGCCCGAATTTATAGTGTGACCAGGAATTGCCACCACCATCAAACATAGGAAGGGTAGGTGCAGTTTGGTAAAGGTAGGCCCCAGCTCTGCCAGCTGGGGCTTCCTTGCAGCGGGACATGGTCAGATGCAGTTCCCACCACACTGGCTTTGCCTGTGCAGCTTTTCAGGCTCTGTCCCTGGACTTTGCAAGCCCTCAAGCTGCCCCCAGGCAGGATCTGGGAGAAAGGGGGTTGTAGGGGTCTGACCTGTGCCTGGGAGCAGCACCTGGGGCTGTTCATCACAACCAGTGGCTGCCTGTTCTGCTGAGGACAGCGTTTAAGGGCAAAGGTGTCCGTTCTGTCCTGGAGTTTCTGAAGTTATATCCTATCAACAGGCACAAAGAGCAGCAGTTATTGAGGAGTCTGGGTCAGAGCCTCCTAAAAGAGTTTGATAAGGAACGAGAGAGTGCAGCCAGACGCCTTCGGCTGCCAGACATTTCTCTGACAAGCAGCAAAAACAGTTTGCCTACAACATACCAGGGATGCTGCGTTTCAGCAGTTCACGTTTCCTTAGAGCAAGTTGATAAAGCAGAAAAGCTGATAAGTGCTTGTGGTCTCAAGACCCTCAGCAGAGCTGTTTTTCTCTTGTTGGACACCCTATTCTGCTCTCAAGAGACTCACCCTTCCACCCACACGTGCTGTCTGAGGATCTCCCTGCTAAGACCCATCTCCCCTCTCCCCCATTCAGAGAGGCTGGAAGGTGCATCAGAAAAGCCATTGGCAGGCTATTGATTTTTCCTGTCATGGGCTGTCTAAATATTGTGATCTGTGCTCCCGGCAGTGAACTAAAAAAATGTAACCTGCTTTATCTTCCGTGCCTTTACAGGCTTTGTCATCCTCTCACTGAAGTGGGTCTTTAAATAATGAATGCGCTGTCACGTCCTGTGCTTTTTTTCGCTATGAAGTGTGAGAATGTAACAATATAAAACTCAGAAACATGGCTAATAAGCTTTTACTTTCATTTGATGTCACTTCCATTGGCCACGACTCTCCCAGTCTGAGCAGACACACATGCTAAATGCCACACAAATGCACTGTTGCTGCTGGGGTGTATTGGGGTGTCCTTCCCCATCATCTGTTGCAGGGAAAGCTGCTGGGAAAAGCTCTGTGCTGCTGAGGTTTGGAGTGAGCAGCAAAGGAGGGTACGGAGGTGATGTGAGAGCTGCATAATGTGCATATGTCAATTTAATTGAGAGTTGTAATGGCCGTTTTACTCGCTGGCAATTTTGTGTTACATATGCACAAGTAACGTAAGTGCTACTAATGGAGTAGCCTTTTCGGTGATGGGTTACTGCTTTCTGAAGAAGTGGCATTGCACTCAACCGAGACAAATGCACTTAGGCTCAACTATGCCTTTAAAGTGTTTCTAATTGTAAGTTTTTACACTGGGTCCAAACCACAAAATATTTGCAAGGAAAAAAAAAAAAAGTTTTAGAAAACTAAAAGAAGGTAGATTTAGATTAGATATTAAGAATAAATTCTTCACTGTGAGGGTGGTGAGGCCCTGGCACAGGCTGCCCAGAGAAGCTGTGGGTGCCCCATCCCTGGAGGTGCTCAAGGCCAGGCTGGATGGGGCTGTGGGCAGCCTGGGCTGGTGGGAGGTGTCCCTGCCCGTGGCAGGGGAGTGGGACTGGGTGGGCTTTAAGGTCCCTTCCAACCCAAACCATTCTGTGATTCTATGAAAAATGCACACAAACCTTCAGTACAGCTTCATACAAGAGAAGACACAGACACACCCTTTTGGCTGAGCCATGAAGAGATGCAGCAGCAACTGCTAAAAACCTGCAGCTGGGAGGCAGCTTTGTCACAGGGAGAAAAGGTAGCTGAGTACTTATGTCACACATAGGTAAGTAAAGGCTTGTCCTGCTATCAGCTCCATCCCCTAAATCTGACATGGCCTCACACTGTCTGCAGAGCTTGGTGCCTGCACAGTGCGCACAAACAAGGCTCTCCCACCTTGACACACAACTCTTTCCCAGCTTCTTGGTCTGCTGAAATTATGACAGCAACATCATCTTCATAGGGGAAACCACCAATTTCCCAGCTGCCAGAAATGTGCTGGACACCCCAGCCAGGCAAAGGCAATTAGAGCACATTTTCCAAACGTGGACCAAACTTTTCTGCCTGACTGCATTGCCTTTGGGGAGTGTGGTGCCTGTGAGGACGAGGGAGGGCTGTGCTCAACAGAGGTGTCAGGAGCAAGAAGGGTCATGAGCAAGCGTGGGAGAAGAAAAGGTCCTTCTTCTGCCTCTCCACGTCGTGCTTGCCATTTCAGGGGGATGCACAGTTGCTCAGTTCCTCCCCAAGCTGCAGTTATACACAGATGAACTTGCGTTCTCCAGTTTCAGCGTGACTTGTGGGGCAATTCACACTTTTTTTGCCTTTTACATTTGATAATCACATTGGGACCTCTCAGTTAGAATAGATTTAAAGACACTGAGATATGAAATGCTGTCTCTGATGCCTGCAACAAAGAAAATCTTTCAAAACATCTCTCCTCATTTAAAGGTGTATCTTTGGCTACAACCTGTGATAGGTAATCTGTGGAAAATATATACTGTAGAAATGTTTATGAGCAGAGCAGTGGTTTGATCATGCTGCTACCATTTTTTTCTTTAAATTTATATTTGGCTACTGCAAATTCTTGCTGTAAATTCTGGCTACAGTAATCTGCATTCTTATTAACAGCTTGGTTTAAGAAAAGAGGGAAGTGTGGGAGGTAAGGGATTAAAGAACAGTATATGCATGCTTCAGATACCTCTTCTTAGCAAAAGCTTGCTTAAATGGGAAAAAAAAAAAGATAGAAAGAAAAAAAAACAAGCCCTTATATCCTCTGGGGGAGCTGGCTAGAAGCTGGGAAAAAATCGCATGTAGCTGGTGGGTGAAGAGCTGAAACATCAGGTGAAGCTGTTTGCAGTGAGCTTGGAAGGATTTAGAAAACAGTTTATGTTTTTGATAAACAGGCATGTCATTACAGGGGAAGATAATATGCCAGAAGCAAGTTAGCTCAAGAGATATCTTCTAAGCACACCCGCATGGAGGGGATGCTGCTGCCTGCAGGGAGGGGACCCCGAGGTCCCTGCCCATCCTGCGCTGCTCCCCTGCCACGCTCCTGGGCTTCACCCAGAGATGCTCAGGCTCTGGGGCTGTACTGCTGTGGTACCCCAAACAAGGGCTGTTGCCTTGATGGAAATAAAGATTATAAAATGTAATCAGGTGTTTTCAATGGAAAATGCCTTTTTTTTTTTTTTCACCACAAGAGCCAGGAAGGCAGCTCTAGCTGTGCCCCCAGTGCACATGGTGGCTGGAAGCTGGCCCTGAAGATCTCTCAGCCTCTAATTGCTGTACCCACATTAACAGCCAGCCAGGCAGCTGGTGGCAGAGGGGCACAGAAACACTTAAAGCTCCTCTGAGCCATGCTGAATTTTGCAAAGGCTGCTCCCCAGGCTGCACCACAGAGCCTGAAGGAGCACGTTTGTTGTGCTGAAGCAGAAGGTGGGTCCTTGCAGCAACAGGAGGAAGGGGTAACTACACCTGGACAGCCTCTTGATCCCCTCAGCTTTCCGTGGTTCAGCCCCTGATCCCAGATATCACCAGGCAGTATTCAGGACATCAGCATGAATCTCTGTTAGCATCTGACTTTGCAGCGCGGCGCCCGCAGTCACGGAGATGCGAGGCGGGTTAGGAAGGCATTCCTCGCCTCCTCTTGTTAAAGGTGGGAGCCAGGCCGCCTACGTTGGGCTTAGAGCCTGACAGCTTTGCAATCACAGATTAAAATGGGAAAGCAGAAGCTGTTTCCAGTCCTCTTACATTCCTCTCATAACTCTGGCTCCTCGATGTGGCTGCTGCTGAGCCACTGGGGAAGCAGCTGGGCACACTGGGCTAAGGGAATCCCAGTAAGAAGATCGGATCCCAAAGGATCCAGTGCTGACCCTTGGTGCTGTGCCCTTCTCCAGGACCATCTCTGAGTAGGTGAGGGTCAAGTACACACCACCAGTGAGATTAAAAAAGAAAACAATATCTTGGGCTCATTGATGAGCCATATACACATGTGGTTTATGGAGATACAGAAGTGATAACTTCATAGCACTGTTCTGGTAGCAGAGAGGAATGCTAGCTTTGTGCCAGAATTAGGGACTTCTCTTTAAATTAAACCTGTCTTTGGGTATTTTACCAGCTCCTTGTAAAATTACATTGTTCGTCTGTACCTGTCTTTTAATGAAACACGCGTAAAAACCAAAGACCACGCTCTGAGGCTGATGACTGCAGAATTATTATTTCAGTTCCAGGAAGAGGCTTTTGAAGATCCCATTATCTCGAGGAGTCGAGAAAGCCAGGTCTCGGGGCAGGCAGGTCCCCACTGTGATACTCGACTGGGAGCAGCTGCCTTGTTGCTCCTAGTCCATTTTCCCCCAATTTGTGTAGACCTGAGCAATCTCGTTCTTGCTGTGCTTTTCAGGAAGGCTCCCTAGCGAGAGCACTTGCGAGGTGAAAAAAAAGGCAATTTTGGCTAAAAGACTTCGAATCAGCTGCTGACATGAGTGGGAGTGGAGTGAATTCAGCGCTCAAGAAAGCAACCGCCACCTCGCAGGCTCTGAAAGAACAGTTCACCCGGGAAGAGAGTGAGTAATAATTGTGGTTATATCAGTAGCTGTCCTTGGGGAAAATGAAATATATCCCGATCAGGCTCTGTCATTGCTCCTGAATTAGCTCTTTAATTGCGCTCCTTGCATTTATGCTCAGTACAGCATCAGTGCCTTTCCCAGATTTCGCAGTGCAAGCTGATGGGGCCAGTTGCTCCAGTTGCTCCAGCAGGGAGCTGCACTGGGTCCTGCTTTGCTGATGCTGCCTGGGACTGGGTGTCCTGAGGTCGAGTCCTGGGGCTGCTGAGCAGGCTGGTGTGCTCCCGTGCATTTGCAGGGCACGTTGGTGCTCTGCTGCAGAAATAGGGTGGTGAAAAGCCTAGAGAAGTGTGATTAGAGGTCTGGAATAATATTTCTAAAAAATCCACGTGGGCTCTTGTTTTAGGGAGTGCCTGCTGTGGACCCCATTCGCCGTGGGGATAAAGAAGCTGTGTGTTGAATGGGGCACCCCACTGGGGTCTGTTGGCTGCTCCCCAGGGCTGCTGCTTCTCTCCTGTGTCCCCTCTGGCATCTGGGGACAGGCAGCCAGTGACTTGTATCAGGATACCACTTACAGCTTACAGTATGCGACAGTCATGTCCTCCTGTCCTGCTAACCTCACTTGCTTGCTCAAACACCTAAAATATCTCTTTAACGTCAGGAAGAATAGGTTTCAACCTCACATATGCCAACCGGACAGCCCAGACTATAGGCAGTGATCTATTTTGTAGCTGAAAACCAAAAAGGTGAGGGCAGAAAAACCAACAAGGGGCAGGGGTGTGGGGAAGAGGGAGGAGCAGGG
This sequence comes from Anas acuta, assembly GCF_963932015.1. NCBI lineage: Eukaryota > Metazoa > Chordata > Aves > Anseriformes > Anatidae > Anas > Anas acuta. The sequence continues at coordinate 53,925,621 of NC_088979.1, forward strand.
TGCTGGCCTGGGGCACACGATGCCCACCGAGATCAGGGCAGCCAGCTCTGGCCCCCACTGTGCCTGTGTTACACATCACAGCACCAGCACACATGGCTTTCCAGGCAGCCCCTTAAAGGCAGCTCCTTAGCTTTAGCAGCTTAAAGAGCATTTAATTCCCTCACCCTGCTGCAGAACTATGTGTACAGTGGCACAAGTGTGGCTGGCTTGTAGGAACCCAGCGTAATGCAGGGGAAACACCAATGCAACAACACGACCCACATTTTGTTGCCAATTTTGGTCCTCCCAGGATTTTAAAGGCAAGGAGGGACTGTGCATTACAGTCCATAAATTTGTACCAAGAGATTGCTGCATCAAACCTTTAACTTAGCAAGTTGTTGCATAGCCTGTACAAAGACATCCCACCTTGCTTTAAGCCCTCCCAGTACTGGGGAATCGGCCGCACCTCATTCTGAATCTTGATTACTTTGACTCTGTTTCCTGCCCAGAGGCTGTGCTTGCTATACATTTGTTTTCTGGATTAAAGAAATTTCTATTAGCGGTGATTTCTTCAGGAAACTACCCCTAAAATAGGACTAACCCAACCTAACCTCTGCTCTGTTAAGCCAAACGGGTTGAACTTCAGGGGTTTCTCAGTGTCCTCACTCCTGTAACCGTGTTTTGCAACCTGCATTAAACACTTGTATGAAGTGTGGGCATCTCGAGTGGCTATCCCTGTCTGGTACTGATCCCAACAACACATTTGCAGGAGTGACAGCACCTATTTGTGTGCTTCACATATGCCCATTCTTTGCCCAGGGACCATTCAGGCTCCCTCCCATCCTGCTCCACAGGCAGATGGCCCAATTTCATGCATCCTCGTTGCTTTTTAATGCTGATGGGAGGAGGCTTCAGACATTTCCCTCCTTCCCCTCCTGTCTCTGTGCTCCCTATCAGCTTGTGCAGGCTCAGCTCTTATCCAGACTCCTGGCCGAGCTGCTGCAATTGACTACAACAGCAGAAAACTGCAGAGGCTGAGACTTCTTCTCAGTTTGCTTGCTGCAGTTATGTGCAGGGAAGTTGCTGGCAGAGGGTCCTATGCTCAGTGGCACAAGGCAAGTAGTAGGAGCCAGGGTCATAGAGAGGGAAGAGGAGAGGCAGGAGCAGACATTCGCCCTCTTGGTGCCTGTCCATGGGCCAGGCTGGTCCTTGTGAGGGAAGCCTGCCCCTTCCCAGGCTCTTAGATGCTGGAGATATAGCCTCGGGAGCAGCAGAAACCTGCAGTGAGCTGGTTTTAGCCAGACAGGGTTTTACACTGAGCCAGGTACAACCGTGGGCAGCTACAACAAAACCAGCTTCTTTTCTGGCTCGTGAGTGCTGAGAAACTTCTTGGGCATCGTCTTGTGACAGAGGATAATGTTGTGTACGCGCTGTAATCACCAGCCATCCAGAGGGCACTGCACCTGGATCCTGCCTTTACAGAGCGCCCGGTGCTTTAGATAAGGCAGCGATAAAAAAAGATGAGTGTGTGTTTTTGTGTGCGTAAGCTTTCAGGGCACTAAATCTGCCTCCTTGTGAAGAATTTCTTAAGGACTACATGTCAGTTTATTATTCCTCGCTTCAGCCACGGCTACTCGGTGGCTGCCTACTTCCACCTATTTGTTCCAGCATGATGGCAGCTTTATTCGGGCGATAATAGGAGTGCTGTGCTGCTTTATGAGGCTGTAATCCAATTCCCAAGTGGATGAATACTCTCCAAGGCCGTGCAGTTTATCCTGACAATCCAAGGAACTGAATTATTGACCAGAAAAATGGTGGTGTTCCTGCTCATGTAGTTATGCTCCAATTCCTCAGTGTTCGTGCTAAATAAATGTTCAAAGTATTCAAAGAAAGAAACGACAAGGAAGAGCACAAGGAGAGGATGGGGATGACCACGAGGAGCAGTCTGGCAGAAGGGGCTGAACTGGGATATTTCACTGTTTGCTTCTTAATTATTTCAGTAATTCCTTGAGGATATTTCCCATCTTTCAGACAAGGGCTGTGCCTTGAGCTAAAGACCTGGGTGAGATGCCAGCTAAATAATTTGCACGGTCCCGAAGAGCTGAGAGGTGAAGGTTATTCACAACTTTCAGAGTCCAATCTGCAGCTGAACATCCCCGTGGAATACAAATATCCACAGCTCTTGCACTGAGCAGCAGGCTCAGGGCTCCTGGCACACAGTGTGGGACAGTGCAGATCTGCGTTTTTCTCTGCTGTGCTTTGTTTCGTGCTTGCTGTTGAAAGGGTTCTAGAATTGATCTTATTGATTTAAATAAGGTTTTGATATAAACACACACATTGTACACTATACAACATGCAAAAAAAAGTGCCCGCCTGGAGCTTGTGTGTGCAAGATGAACTTTGCAGACCTCCATACCTTTGGGGTGCACAGGATGCAGCTCAGGTACCTGCACCCTATGCAACCCAAGAGTGTTCAGGTCTGCAAAGTTCAATTTGCACACTTTGCAGGGTACATGTGCATTCACTGACTCTCTCTGTCTGTTAAGGAATGTCACAGACTGCAAGAAATGCACCACTCTTGTCTCTGAGACTTTGCACACCGGCAATGTTTGCGCTAGCCTTGGAAGAGCCTGCGGATGGTGGGAAGCCAAAATTGGTTGGTGGCTTCTCAGCCCTGGCTCCTGGAGTCAGGTGGGTTCTGATGGTGTGTGTATGTGTGTTTGTGTCCCCTCTAGCCACTGCAGAGAGAGACACTGCTCACATTTTAGCCCAAAGGAAGGCTGATGTCTGGAGGAAGAAAATCTGCAGCTGCCTCCTGAGATTCCCAACTCCTCAAAAAAGTGCATGCAGTGAATGGGACTCCATTTAGTAGGTCTGCAAAACACTGAAATACTATGTAAAATTAAAATTAACTACAATAATAGATAAATACTACTTCTTCAAGAGTCCTTAGATACCCACTCCTGGTTTGAGCACGCAGACATGAATTTGGCATCCTTTTTCCTCTGGACTATTAAGTGTTCAGGCTCACTAAGCCCAAACAGTTCTTAGATCCTGTTGGGGTTGATCTGAAAAAAAAAAGAAAAAAAGAAAAAAAAGAAAAAAAAAAGAAAAGAACATTCAATAAATGTACTGTCTTTATTGTTTTGTCATTATTTAATAGTATTTATCAGAATTATCAATCTGAAAAGCATTACTACCTGAAAAAGTTCCACATTAAAATTCTTACCTATGTATTATATATGGAGGTACTTACCTAAATCCCAATCCCGTAAAGCATTTAAATAAATCTCACTGACGGTGGGAATAAAAACAGGCTTAAATATCAGCTACCTTCCATATTTTTTCAGATTAGTTGTGGACTCTGTTTATACAACAGATTTTCTTGTTTGGGCAGTATTGCTCTGCTCACTCATACTTGCCTAAATATTTGAGTCCATACCAACAAATAGAATAATAGTTTGTCCTCGTGTGTTTGTTGTGACCCTTTGTGTCAACCCCCAGATTCAGTTTGTTCTCAAAAGAAGAACTTTTTGGTGTCCCTGCAGCAGCAAGCAGCCCAGTCTGGCCATGGTGCTTTGGCTTTGTGTGGGAGAGACACTGTGTGCATGGGCACCAGCTCTGCTGGCAACTGCATCTTCTGCTGGTGGGCATCAGGACCTTTCAGCCAAGCAGCACTCTCCCAAAAGCTTGTCTAGGAACACTTTAGAGGAAATTTTTATTTTTATTTTTTGAAATTAAGCAATTAAACCAGGAGCTAACTGAACTTAACGTTTGATTTTCCAAGGCAGCACATGCAACGTGATTTTAAAGATAGGATTCATTTCTCTCTTGGTGACAAATCTATGCAACTGATGTGCAGGTTTGGGTGCAGACACAGGTGCTTATTCAAATAATAGGATGAGATAGAAGATATGTACTTTAACTTTTCTATGACAGTTATAGCCAGATTTAACAAAACATTTTTCCACCTAGAACAACATAAATACTTTCTCCCTCTCCAAGGGGTGCTTTTGGCTTTCACAAGTCTGAGAAACACATCCAATAATGGGTACTGCTGATGACTGCAAAGCGTGTGTGAGGAGCAAGACCTGGTCAAGCTGTTTAAAGGGCTGAAAGATGTTTGCATGAGCTGGCTTGTCCTGATTTGGTATTTGTCACTACTCAGGTCCTTTTTCCACTGACCTTTCCACTGAATCAGTACTTTTGCTCAGATGTGCCTCCTAAGTGGCAAGGCAAGAGCTGGCAGTGGTGGCCCTTGCCAGCCCCGGTGTGGTTAGTCTGTGCCAGAAAACCCTCTGCCAGACAAGTCAGGGTGACAGCTATGTGGTAATGTTTATAGAGATACATACTTTGTGAGAAATGAGTGCTGTCTCAGAAATGAGAGCTGAAAAATAAGCAAATCTTCATCTTAAAATAGAAGTTAAGGGGATCACATGGGTATGGAAGAGAACCGTAAAGGTAAACCAGAAAATGAGGGTCTCCAGGGAAAAGGAAGAGGTCCCCTATGTGAATTCTGGAGAGGTGGAGATGCAATGGGGGGCTGGCTGGTGGGTGTCACAGCAGCTGGGGACATCAGGGTGATGCTGTCCTCATGTCTGGACAGTGAGCTATGTTGTTTGCAAGAGGCACTCAGGGTGAAGAGCACGTGGTCTCATGAGGCTGAATGATGAGTCTGGGATGAGCACAAGGTCTATATTGTTAATATTGGATAGACAGTGCAAAAACAGCTGGATCAACACAACACAGTGAAAGCTGTATAACACGAGGAATAAGTCACATACGTGCCTCTGCAGCTCTCTCCTCTGTGTTCCTACAGTGTTTGTCTCAGCCATTATGTTGCCCTACCTTTGTGTAAATGGGAGCTATTTTTGTATTGCATCCTCTGATGTGGGTGTTGCTTGGGTGCAACTGAGACAAATTTTCAGCTGTGTCAGTTTTTAACTAGACGTGTAGCTGAGAGATTACCAAGTATTAGGAATGAGCATTAACGTTTGTCAGTTCGGGAGCAGGTTCCACAGGTGGTGAAGATATCTCTCCAGCAGCTGTCACCCTGCAGGCTGCCACTCATTTTAATCTCCCCAGCACCTATATTTCTCAGGCACTTGGCAGCCCCTCAATTTTGCTGCCGACAATTATGTGCTTCAGAAGTCTCATGAAGAAATTTAATAGTTTAGTTACATTACAGGAAGGAATTTCCCATAAATTATACCTCTGAATTTCCTTAATAAGTTTTATACCCCATCTAGGGTGTCAGTCAGAGCGTGTCCCATCTCAGTGCTATGGCAAATTAAAGGGGTCTAATGAAAAGTCCTTTTCTGACAAACTCCTCTTAGGACCATTCAGAAAAGCTCTCTAGCACAGTCAGGGAGTTTGCAGAGGTGCAGAGCAGTGATACTTCAAATGTGCACAATTAGGACTTGGATATAACAAGCAACCATTCTGAACAGCTTCTCAGGCTCTTAACCCCATGTGTGTCTACCTGCACCTGTGTTTATGCTGGGGTCCTTCTTCCCTCATGATGACTCCCTCACAGTTTGTTGTGTTTTGCTCATCACTTTTTATACCATTTCTTAATCCTGAAAGCTCAAATTCTCTCTTAGTTTTTGCTTTTTCTTGCAACTCACAGCCTCTTTTTAATGCTTTTTTTTTTTTTTTTTTTTTTTCCCTGCCATCATTTTCTATTCACTTCCCACTACTTTCCAAAGCCCAAACCCAAATCTAAGCACAAATCTGCACAGTAGTCAACACCCTCCCTTCCTACCTTATCTTGCCCTGCAGTCTCCCACGCAGTAGGGTCCATTCACACAGATGAATAGCTAGCACAATGAATAAACCTCTTAAATTGGGTGTATTCTCCCTCAGGTGTGTGTAGGGCAGTTGGGATGCTGCCTGATGGGAAGACTTGGCTTAAGGGCAGAGCCTGGGGTGTCCTGGCTTCCATGAACCAAATGCTTGAGCTGGCTTTTGTCTTTAAATATTTGTATACCTTTTTATTTTATTTTATTTTTTTAATTTCTTCACTATTCCACATACTCCTTTATATAATCTTTCTCTCTGTAGAAACAAAGAGAATGCACACAGGATGTTTTATATTCTTTTCCACATAACTGCAGCCTCTCCTTTAGCAAGGCAAACTGTTATAATATACACCTCCTAAACTAGTTTACCTGAAGATACTGATTATCCAGAAGGCATTGTAAAAATTCATGTTATACTTTCAAAATTGTCATAACATCAGAACCTGCACCTGTATTTCCACAGACACGGTGGACCAGGTTCATCGTGCCAAAGCCTGGGCACTGAAGTCAAAAACATGGACACCACTAACTGCCTATGCAGGCATTTTGGAGGCACATTTCATTGGGTCCACTGTAGGAGGGATGGATTGGACCCCCAAGCTGCCACATCTTCCTGCTGACTGTAAAAACACCCGTGACAGCTACCTCAAACTATGCCTGCATCTTATCTGAAGTCAGTTGATGGAATTTTACCTAGGATGACTGCTAAGAAAAAAAGAAAAACTTAAATTAGAACAAAAAGGGATGTCATAGGGACACTTCCATTTTCTTCAGAGGAGAAAGAAATAGCTCCTTTACAGAAAGCAAAAATAGTCACCCTGAGAGGGTGATGTAATGTAAGATGTGCATTTGAAACAGGTCAGATAAGGATGCTCTTTGTATTCTAAGTACATGAGTAAACCTAAACTGCTTGGACAGTGAGACACACTCTATTTTGCAGTGCAGAAATGAGCCACACAATCGTCTTGAAATATCAACATCTCAACAGCAAAATTTACATCAAAATTTACACAAGCAAATACCCCACACTTGAATGACCTCCCCCTGGATACAGAGCCAAATCCATTTTAGTACAGAACATTATCATTTATCACATGGGCAAATACTGCCTGTTTCCATGGCACAAAAAAGAAGCTAAATGGCCAGGTGCTACCAATATTAAATGTAAACAAGACAGAATAGTTAGAGTTTGGTCTTAGAATCAGTAGTAAAACCTCATTAATTTGTACATGACAGAAAATTATATCTGGGAACTGTTAATGTTTGTTTAACCCAGTACATCACCATATTGTTTTGAAAACTGCTTCAGAAGATTTTGCCCATTGCTACAATTATTTTGCAGTAATTGGTTTTTGTTCTGAAAGGTAATTCCTGTTCAGGTAACCTCTGTCCCCAGTGTCATGCTAGTTTTGTACAGGAGAGGGAAGGAACAAGTGAAATGCGTATTCATATCCAAAGGAAGGAGCTTAAACATAACATAGGACTGTTATTTTAAAAGAATTTTATTTTTGCATCAGGTGCTCCTTCCCTGTGTATCTGTATCTGCCTGTGTGTTTATGTGTCTCTATACGCACAAATGATAAGTAGCTACATCGTTTACATTTTTATGGCATAAGCCCTTGATTGAATTTTCATAATGCCAGGAGGGCCCATTTGGAATTCTGATCCTGCTGTGCAAATGCTCTCTAAGACATCTGCCCCAAAGAGCTTATAACTCTAAGCGGATAAAATGTGGCAGGGGAAATAATTAAGGGGAGATAAAGTGACTCTCTGCTGGTAGACAGGAGGGTCGGTCAGCTCTAGGACCAGAAAGCATTCCAGCTCACCCGGCACCGATTTACCCGTGAGTCAGTCACACCAGCTTGGCTTAATGCTGTGCTCCTGGCCAGACTGAGCCTCGCTCTTCTGCTGGTAGTTGACTTGGCCAAGCCACACCGTGGCATCGTTCCCTCCCCAGAGATGACCCCCAGTGGCATAGATCAGCCCTGAGTTTCTGCATACATGCTTCCTAGAAATCACACCCCAGACACAGGTGAAGAGTTGCAGGAGCTAAACCTTCTGTGGTGGTAGGCAGGAATGAGAACTAAGGCTGCAATGATCTGTGGTTGCTCACTACCCTTCCATTGGCAGATCTAGGTGAAATTCAGACCTCCCTAATGCTTTAATTTCCTCCCACTGTACAACCCCATGCTTTATTTTGGTGTTGCCACCACCCCTGTGATGCCCAAGATGCCACAGGAATTGAGGAAGGTTTTAAACAACAGGTTCAACTCTTCACCATAACTCACAGCTAATGCCCAAACTCCTGTTTCAGGCTCTCAGACTAGTGCATGTGTCTTTAAGTTAAGTCATCCTCACCACTGTTCCTCAGGGTTTGCATATGCAAACCGATGAACAGCCACTGAGGTTAATGTTTGGGTAGGTGGTTTCATGAAGTGGAAATCTGCGGAGGGATCTGTTGGGATATGCTTAATGGCTATTTGCATAGGATTTGTACACGTACCAAAAGAAAGGTTACTGACAGTCATAGTTTTTAATTACAGTGCTTAAATAATGATATGTTTAATTGAGGCTCAGGTTTGCTCCTTGGGAACAGAGAGAGATGATGAATTAGCAGAAGCCTCTTCTCTCCCACTGCTGCTTCAAGAGCAAAGATCATTTTATATGTCCATCCTTGTGTGGTTACATGTAAACCACACGATCAGCTTACTTTGTGGGTTTGTGGGCTGCCATCCCAAATCAGACACTTGTGTGTGCAGTGCCTTCCCTCCTCACAGCTGTGCTGGGCATGTGGAGCCATACCTCCCGCTCCTGGTGGGGTCTGCAGAGATATCCCAGAGCATGGGCTGCCAGAGAAGAGAGAAAACAACATTAGAAAAGGAAAAGAGAAGGTGGTCATATTCATTTGGAGAAGGTTAGAGTCTCAGCAGAGTGGAGACAGGTTTTTCTCCCTTCCCCATTTCACTGTCCCTCAGACACTCCATGCACAGCACATTTATGGGCCTGGAGTCAGTCCAGGCTACTTGCTTGGGTAGGGCTGGGCTGTCCTGGACTGTCTGCTGGGCTCCTTAAGCATCCCAAAAATAGAGATATTACTATTTCCTTAAAGATGAGGGACAAATGAGGTGCATATGTCATACACCTGGTGAGACTCACCTTGTCCCCTCCCTCATTGGCATGGTGGTTTAAGTCCCTGAATCCCACATTGCTAACAGGCAGCTGTGGGGAACAGGCTTGACAATCTGCCACTATCATGCTGCTGGTGCCAGCTGGGTTTCTCCTATGCCCATGTAAAAAAAATTCCCACTGTTTTTACTTGCCAATGGAAAGTGACTTGGTAGAGACAGGTGGAGAACACTGCTTCCCTCTCTGATGTTTCCCTCAGTCTACAGCTTCCTTCTTCTGCTCCTGCTTTCTGGTAGCTAGGCCTTTTAATGGAGATGGGGCTGGTGGATCTGCCCAAGGGGTTAAAATGCTACCTCCTGCACTTCCAGAGGTGGATCTCTTGCCTTAAACAGGCTGGTGAGAAATCCCCAGGAGAGCAGGGCCCCTGCAAACATCCCCAAGGTCAGCCCAAAGATAAGAGCAGAACTAAATGGCCAACGTGGTATACACACAGTGATATTCCCAAGACTTACCATTTGCTTTACAAGAATGATTGCTGCTGGTTACGTAAGGAATCATATTATAAGCTACCACTTCTGTTTTAATTATTGCTGGGAATCAGACAACATAGAAATTCCGTACTTGCTGAGAAAAAAGTCATCCTTGTGGTACCTTCCTTCCTCCTGCACATTTTAAGAAGCAGGTTAGAAAGTATGGATCTGGGCCTTTGCTGAGGACAGAGATATATATATTTTGACTCTATATCTTTGTGGTTTCCTATGTGAATGTAGTTATGCTCCAGACTTGTGAGAGCATCACAAACATAAGCAGTAAACGACTGTAGTATGATACTTATTTAAGGATTGGTGCCCAGTCCTTAGCAGACTGAGTTTACAGGCCTGTCTTTTATTTCTTGAACTTGGTTAACTTAAATCTTCTTCTCCCCCATTGCAAAAATATTAGAGGTTGTTAGAAAAAATCTCAAGCCTTTTCATTGTAGCAATTCTGACAAATTATGAGAATGTTAAAAATTAAAGCTATAAGAACATGAAATCCATATAGATGTCAAATCAGAAATTAATAAAATATTAATATGGCTAAACTGTTCCCCCTATCCGTGGTGATGAAAATCTTAAAATATTGGGATTATGTTCTGCTGTTGGACCTGACATTCATGTCAGCTGCTAACAGTTTCTTGATAACATTGCTTTAGTCTTTCCCTTTTCTTCCTAGAAGCTAAAGGCCAGAACTGACTGCTGGGGCAGGGAGCAGGCAGGACTCTTGTATAGATCTCCTCCTTTTCTCTCTCTCTCATTTTTTTTTTTTTTTTTTTTTTTTTTGTGACTACGACTGAAATTGTAAAAGTACCATTTGCAATAAATTAGTTTATATATCTGTTCTTCACTGACTGTACAGAAAACAAGATTTGGTTCATCGCCTTGCCAGCTCAGGATGATATCTGCCCAAATCATTCCAGGCAATGATGCTGGTACTGAAGATGTTCCAGGCATTTTGCATTTAAAAAGAGTGCATAGCCTGGATGTAAGAACAAATGAGTGTGCTGAATAATTTTTTATTTTTTTTTTCTGGAAAATATCAGGTAAAGCTGAAAAGTACTAATGCAGAGCTTCATTTAAAGTCAAAAGCAAAAACTGCTCCTATCAGTCCTGCAAAAACAGAGGCAGTTCCTTTTTTACCTCAAACTTCAGAAAAACCATACAACTCAATGTAGATTTTTAGGTAAGATGCAATTGAATTAATAAAAACGCATTTATATGAAACAGAGGCTTAAAACATAATGTATCATCTTGTTCTTTTTCAAAATGAATTTATTTCTTTTTTTATTTATTTTCCATAGGATATGGTAAACTGAAAAAAACAGGTAAGATGCTATGTTCAGCAGATGTTTGCCACAAGCAACATCTCTTCAGGCCTGCACTAGGTGAGCTTCCCTCTTCTCCTGAGGTTCTTATCCACAGTTTGAGGACAGGTAGTGATCACAGCCATGCTTCAGCACCTTTCAGACGTTATAAAATTTGCCTTGACTAATAGCTAGGGGTAGATGAAAGCCACATTTTTCTGCAGAAAAATGGCTTCCTCCTCCATTTCCTGACAGAATCCTTTCTTTACAGCCCATTTCCTATTCTAACCTGGATGAACACTGTTTTTCTTTCCCCATCTCTCAGCATTCCAGGGATGGTTTCTTATATACTTTCCTTTCCCTGCTGTTTCTGTTGCTTGCTGTTCTCCCCCAGGTGCTGATGCTGCTGGTGCTGAGAGGGGAAATTAATGGGCTCCCCATGCCACAGATGAGTCACCGACTATTTGCCAGTCACTTGGGCACATGTGTAATGGGAACAATGGTCTGGTGGTCGCTTAAAGACAAGGCCACACATAGAAGGACTGCACAACAAGAAGGGTCTCATGAAAGCCTTGCAGCAGTGTGGGTTGCCATTGATTAATGAACATTTTGGAGTGAAGAGCAAAAGTAATGAAACATGAAATATGGGTGTTAAAAAACTTGATAGATGAATCACTCTGCTGTCAGACTTTTGGGCTCTAAATATTATGCTGATAACAGCTTTGTACTGCTGTTGTCTGGGGTTCCTCAGCTGGTGTCTGCAAGTATTAGACTTGTATTTTCCTATGAGTCTTTTTTTTTTTTTTTCCTGTGAAATGGCACATTTTGCTCATCAGGTATGTTATTACCCAAACTGTTCCTTAGAATCATAGAATCATAGAATCTTCTAGATTGAGAAAGACCTTCAGGATCATCAGATCTTGTGTGATGAAGCAGAGATCCACTGAGTAAAGAAACAGGCAAACATCCATGGATTTGGGCCCTTTATGCACCCATCCACTTATCATAGAATCACAGAATTATTTGTGTTGGAAGAGACATTCAGTTCCAGCCCCCTGCCATGGGCAGGGACACCTCCCACCAGACCAGGTTGTCCAAAGCCCCATCCAGCCTGGCCTTGAGCACCTCCAGGGATGGGGCACCCACAGCTTCTCTGGACAACCTGTGCCAGTGCCTCACCACCCTCAGAGTAAAGAACTGCTTCCTAATGTCTGATTTAACCAAATCTAAACCCTAATCTAAACAGTCTTGTATTATTGCACCATTAATCTTCAAGAGATCTCTGAAGGCACTGATTCGGGTCTTGCTGTGTAAGCTCCCCTCTCAGCCACCTCTGGAGAGTAATACATCCCACTCTGTACTGTATAAAAGTAACCCATCTACATTTGGGTCTGTGCCTGATTACTTACCTTTTATGGCCAATGTTGAGAAACAGGCACTCTAGGTCATGATTCATCTTGTCTAAATGCAGGCATCAAGAATAATTAGGTGAATCACACTCTAAAACTGCTCATTTCTCTCCTCTGTAGTGGAAAATTATAAATGGAGGCCAAGATGATTAGCTTATATATAGACACCTATGCTGTCAAGGTCTCCAGGGATTTGAGACAAACCCTCCTGCAGGTCTAAGACTGGTGTGATGAATTGCACTCTGGAACATCTTATCCCTCTTCTTTGATTAGAAAAGAAGTCATAGAAGTCATAATCCAACCTTAATAATTCTATGATTCTATGATTCAGGTTGGAAAAGACCTCTAAGATCATGTACTCAAACCTTTAACCTAGTAATGAAAGTCAAAGGCAGGCACCTACCTTATATGGGACACTTAATGTCTGAGTTACTAAAATTAAATTAAATTAAACCTATCCTCAATGTGAATCTGCCACTAATAAGCAACTCTTTTTTTTTTTTTTTTAAATTTTTATATTTTGCTGAAACTGTTGACCATTCTATGTCTTAGGATTCTCCAAAAGAAACACCAAGAATTCAATAAATAAACCCAGCAAAATTTGTCATGATTTTTTAGTGTTTTATTTAAAGTTTTATTTTACATTTTAAGTGTTTTTTGTTGTTTTTGTTTGTTTGTTTTTGGTTGATTGGTTGATTGGTTGGTTGGTTTTAATGACAATAAATGTGTAAATATAAAACACAGAGCAGATAAATTCTGTTTTGGTATCAGAAAAGTTAAATTGTGTGCTGTGATGGCAAAGAGGTGGTTACAGGCAGCTTTGGTACCTTACCTCCATAGCTCTTATGGAATCAATCTTCTATTTTAAGTTCTTGTGTGTCCAAAACTTGAGGAGTGAGAGGATCGCCTGCTGGAAGTTGTCTCCTGTCACCACATAGAGCAGTAAGTTTCCGAATGTATTTAACGCTGCTAAAGGTTTAGCTAGAATAAGCATGAAAAGGATCATGTTCTTGAAGTGGCAGCTTGCTGCTCGCACTCGGAGCTCTATCCGAATCCCCCGAAAGATGTGGAAGGGGAGGAAGCACACGTAGAAGACCACCAAGAGGACGATGGCGAGTCTGCGAGCCTTCTGCTTATAGCAAGTCTGTGTGTGGGGCCCTGTAGCCAAGGTGTAAATAATGAGCACATAGCACAGAGTCACCGTCAGCAGGGGCAAGAAGAAGCCAAACATCGTCAGCAGCCAGTTATACCATCGAGCAGTGTCAAAGTCCTCAGCAGAAGACAGGTCTGGGCAGATGGTCCTGTTCTCCATGTGCTTTGTGGCGATCAAGACGCCCAAGGGGCTGATGGCTACCAGGGAAATCATCCATACTACTACGCAGGTCACCACTGCCCATCTCCGTTTTTGAACAAAAACGCATCTAATTGGGTGGACGACTACAAAAAAGCGGAAGATGCTGAAGCAGCTCAGGAAGATGATACCACTGTACATGTTGAAGTAGAAACCAAAGTGAATAAACTTGCACATGAAGTCTCCAAAAATCCAGTTATTTCTATTAGCAGAGTAGTGTATAAAGAAAGGAAGCGTAGCTACATACAGTAGGTCAGTGATTGCCAGGTTTAGCATAATGATGGTGCTGCTTTTCCAGGGCCTCATCTTGACAAAATAAATAAAAATGGCCACAATGTTCCCTGGGAAGCACACCAGGAAGATTAGGCTGTAAAGGACAGAGAGGTATGATTTCACCTGTAAGAAATCTTCATCCTTGCAGCTTGTCAAAGGGTCTGCATGGCCTGGCAGAGCAGTAAAATTGTCTGTGCCTTCAGGTGCCATGTTTGCAGAAATCTTCTTAAAGCTTTACAAAAATAAGATGTTTAATTTTAACCGATTTGTTAGGACAAATGAATTCAATTAAATCTGTTGTTGGAGCAAATGTCATATGTTAAACAAGGTATAGTAGGGGGAAAGAACAGGAATATGTTAACACACACAGCTTTTACATAGATCCCCCTGCTCCAAAGTTTAATTTAACTCTCCTCCCCCTCTACCCTTCCTTAAATTTTGATAATGATTAATTTTACCTTTGCTCTATTTAATCTCCTGCACTGAAGGTGACAACTGAAGATGTTGCTTATCCCCAAACCTGCAAGAGTAGAAAGAAGATGTTTAAGAAGCTGGAGAAAATTTGGGATTAGATTTTACAAAACTTTGATTTAGCCTTAGCCTTTCAGAAAGCAAAACTGTACCCATGACTTATCTTCATTAAAGTGAGCTAGTCAGTGGTTTGTACTCATGAAATCAGAGATGGTATTCTAGTTTCATGAAAACCAAAAGATGTTGGGCTCAGACAGATCTCAGGATCTGATTCTCCCATAACTGGACAGTAATGGTTCGTCCCCTAAATATGAACTTATTCTTTTGGAGTCATCAGAGTATCAAACTGGTAGAAGTGCATTTCATGGGAAAAGAAGAAAAAAAAAAAAAAAGCAAACTTGTCAAACTTGTTAGTGGTATAGTGGCATAAAACTGATTTTAATGACTACAAAGTTTTTCTCAAGGAGCAGAAGAAAGGTGGAAAGCACAGATATTGACTGAAGGCATTGCTCTTGCCTCCCATTTCATGTGAATTGCAACTAGATAGACTTGTCTCTGAAATGGTTTCTGATCTGCCATGGCCAATTTGGATCTCTCCACAGTGAGTTCAGGACATAACCTCTCTTGGTACTGTTTTAACCTGAGGGAATGGTAACCAAGGATGAAATTATCTCATCTAACTTCAGGCTTGTAAAAGTTAGACATTTAAACTGGAGCCAGTCATCCTAAGCCCCCCTTTATCATCGGGAGAGAGATCTAGGTTCCTCCAGGGCATAATATATCTTCCCATAAGAGAAGTTTCTAAGATAAATGATTTACTCTTTTGGTATACATATTTGTCTCCATTGATGACAAAAGCAGCCCAAGGAGACAGAACTGGATGTCTAGCCTTTACATATCTCAAGTGAGGCAAAAGTGTGGGTCTCCAGTGTCTCAGTTGAGACGCACTCCTACAGAACCTGAACTAGTCCATCTGAGAAAATAGTTTTAAGTGACTTAATAAAGTGCGAGACAGGGTACTATCAAGCCCAAATTCCTCTCTTTTGTCTCAGAAAGACAGCCTTTATGTTAAATCTGTATTAGACTGAACAACTGTGATGAAGCCATTGAATTTAAAAAATAATTTTAAAAAGTCATCATTCTACCTTATTGCTGTCCTGGAAATCCTCTCTATAGAATTAGTTTTTGACGTGATTCATTTAGCAGCATTTAGCATATTGCCTCTATGGCAGTTTCTGCATTATCCCAAAGACTGATAGAACATACAGATTTTCTCTGACAAAGCTAGTCATTAAGGCTGTAACACAACAGGAACGATCTCATCCTAACCAGTCGGAAAGATGGATATCATTTTGTTATTCAGGACTGCTGCTGGGAGAAATTTGAACAGTGTCCCCATAACTTAGTTAACAGAGTAATACTTTTAAACACAAACATTAGCTCAGGTATAGCAGCTTTGCTATAAGATGTATTTGGTAAAAGCTGAGGCTTGTTCTAAACAAATTCAGATTAATGTTCAGACAAAAGCTAGGGATATACACATTTTATCTCTTTTCTGCTGCTTGGTGACACCACTGTCACCCACATTTATATCTTTAACTGATATATTTTAAATAAAGCTAGACAAAATCTTATATAATGTTTGATTCATCCCCAGTTTAGTTTCCTTGTACTGCTGATCTGTTCTTCTCTGCAACCTTGAACCCTCCAAACTGAAAATGGAGAAATATTGCTTACCTGAAAACCTGCAATTCTGCTTCTCCCTTTCATTGCTGTGAGCAAAGATCACTACAAATGAAATGTATTTATGTCTTCCTTACACTGAAACAGGTCTTAGTAAGGCTTTGCAATCACATATACCCGCTCCCTGGCACTCCGTGTGGCAGTAAATTAAGAGAATAGTATAAAACATCAGCCACCGGCTTAGGGATCAGCTTTTAGACCTGGGTGGTTGCAGGAGATATCTTTTGCCCTCTGTCCCTTATGCTGTCTTGCCTTCTGAGAACAGATCACGCTTTTCTGACAGCAGTTCTGCGTGCTGAGGTAGCCCTGTAGTATTCAAATAGCAGCAGATCACATTTAAATTAGCATGTATATGAGCATCCATGTGTTTATAAAAGAGAAAATTAAATTTATTCTCTGGTTCCTGTGAAGCGAAACCTGATCACCAAACTGAATAAGGCATGTTGCCATTTCAAGGTTAGGTGAAAAATATTATGACATGCTGTTTCTGCATTAAAAACAAATGTCTAACAAAGTCCAATTTTCACGTCATGTAAGAAAGGAAGTTTTGGCATGATTTGCTTTTCAGGAACTGTGTCATACTTTCTGCTTGGTTTTGGTGAATACATTATATACAATTAATGCTGACCAGTTACTAATGAGATGGCAGAAGTTGCAAACTTACTTTCTTTTGAGTCTTTGCTTTTGGGCTTCATGATTTTCAAGAGCTGCAATCATCCATGCTTCTTGAACCAAAAGACTCTTCTTGAATAAAAATCTCATTACCGCCCTTAGCTCGAAGAACAAGATCAAAAGAGATTACTAAAAAAAAAAAAAAAAAAATCGTAGTATCTTGCATTTTGAAACTGTAGGCTTCAATCCCTGTTCTTGCAGCCTGGTCCTTGGAAAGAGGCCCCAGCTGCCCATCCTTGTGCAGCCTTCTAGCCCTAGTACATCTTATAGGTCCTACTCAGTGATGAGGTGTATGATCCAGATTTCAACTCTGAACAGTAGGCATGTTAGTGTGGTTATGGAGAACCACATAGATAAGAATATTTTTAGGAAGGCCATCTTGACTCTCCTTGGGTGCCTGCACCATCGGTCTGTGTTGGGAGAACATGATTTGTTTTGCTAACTTTGAATATTATTTGTTTGTCATACTGTAGGGAAAGAGCAGTAGTGGGCACAATTAAGACTGGAGCAGCAGTCTGACAACGAGAACATTATCTATCTGTTACAATTACTCTGTTCTCATTTGACCAAGCTTTTCTCTAGGTCAATGCCTAGAGCACTTTTAAAAAATGACTCAAGTTTCTCAATAATTGTAAAATACATTGTCATGTACCAGCTTGGGGATCAGCAACTGTTTAAATAGTTATTACCCTGCTCCTAGACACTGCATGTGTCATTAGAAATCATTGGTATGAGGCTGTGGCCTAATAAGCACAGAGGGAGCTAATTATAGCTAGGGATCATTTAATGTGTCCATACTTAATCCATTATACCCCCGTGCAGCAGGGGCTGGTATTTATCCCACCTTGGTGGTGGCGGTGCCTTACATGAAATGGAAGTGGGCTTTCCCAGCACCATGGCCATAACTTCCAGGGATCCAGGGCACTGGGGTTTTGAACAGGCTCCATGGGCAGGAAAAGAGAACAAAACCTCTATTTTCAGACCAGCTGCAAGAAAGGGGCACTACTGCGAGGTCATTCAGAGCAGCTCTGCATGGAGACCAAGCTGTGTGCTTTACCCTACCCAAATCTTTTCTCATTCGTGGCTAAAAGGACTGTGCTGCCTCCTACCTGCCCCAGACCTCACTTGACCCCTCCCCAGAGCTTCATCAGCTTCTCACTGTGCATGGACCTTCGGAAAAATTGGCTTGATTTGCAGCCATTGATTGGGCCAGACCCTTGTGTCAGGCACTTGGGAAACTTTGGACAAACTAACAATTCACATCTACTGAAGATCACTTGCCTGGTGTTGTGTAGGATCTCTGTGAGTGAAAGTTGACTCTCCAATGTGACTTCAGCCTGGGGTCTTTCCTCCTTACTAGTAGTCTCCCCACCTCATTTCCATGGATCTTTTAAGTCTGCCTATAGGTAGACCAGTCTGATTCTTACCAAAAACATGGACCTTTTTGTGCTTTAAGGCTATCCTTGCCCAGCTCCCCTCCACAAGCAGCAGAGAGCAATCAAAACACTGTAGTTTCACAGCTGGCTTCAGTGGCCCTAATTTCAGGCTGCTGTCAAAAGCATTGACAACACTACCTCTCTCCTCTCATCTTAAAAAGACTTTTCAGTGGTGCAGTAATGGGATGTGTTGGCTCAGTGATCTGACTGAAAACAAACCCGTTTTCTTATTCCTGGGGTACCTTTCTGGTACATTGGTGAGTGGCTCTGGCTTCTCCTGTGAATGCTTCTCCTGTGAATGCTCCAGTGATGGGGACTGGGCAGGGGCAAGAGGAGGACAGCAGAAGTAGACCAGCTCATTCTGGCAATGAGGTTGCATGGCAGGTCGATTCATCAGATGTGCTGTCATTTTCCCTAATTTGATGGCCATTGAGAGGAATGGCAAAGACCAGCCGACAGCAAAAAGGAAGCTACTTGCACTTTCCCTGAAACAACCATTACAAAATCCTGCAGAGTTCACGTGTGTATATAACTGTTGCCCTCGGTCTCTGTACAGAAAGGAAATGGGAATGTTTTGGTAGCAGGATTATTAATTAGATATTTCCTCTTAAAACTTTATACTATAGGCTGGGTCAGCTATCAGAGAGAGCACAATGCTTGTTGTGTTTTTCCTTCTGTGATGGCAGGGTGAAGAGGACACACAGGGCAAGAGATGAGTTCGCATATTGGGAACATACAGTCTGCTTCAAAAACTTGCAGTCCAGAATACAGAAGTGGAGAACAAAGTCCAATGCCTTTATTTTGCTTTGTTCAGTTAAATCACACGTGGCTGGTTGCAAACAATGACTCTTTCCTCTGCATGGGCTGGCTGTTAGCTTCTAAAAGGCATTGGGGCAGAAGAGGTCATAGCTGGGCTTTTTGTGATATCTCAACATCACTGCTGAACTTGGCTGTAATTAGGACTTGCAGGTGTGAGGGCTGACAAGCTGCTCCTTCACCTCAGGGGCCATTCTCATCTCAAAAAAAATCTGATCTAAAATCAACGGGTGTAAGTGAAAGGCTCCTGACTGTGACCCTGGGCTTTGGGTCAGACCTTCAGACGTGGCAGCACACAGTGTGGCGCAGTGGGAATCGCAAGGATAACTCTGATTAATTGCAGTGTAGGAAAATAGACAGTTTGTTGGGCAAGTGCTAGGCTCCGGAGCGTTATGAGCTTTCATTATACATTTTACTTTTGGTTCAGCAAATGTATAATCTTTCCACGGGCTATTTCCCTTAGCAGACACGCATTTGTTTGGCTGATCTTACTCTGTATGTGATTGAACACCTAATTACAGTTGGTATCAGACCACCATCAAGAGATGCTCAGTTCTGTTGAGAATGATACTGTGCATCTTCATCACACAGGAAAACCAACTCCAGCTCTGCCTTCACATTTCTCCCCTGAGACAGACTGGTAAGGGCAGCATTTTTTAATCCCTAAATGCGTGTTAAGTCTAAATTAATCACTTCTAAATGCTGCCATCCAATTATGTAGGTAATAGAGACTGTTAATGAAAACTTCTGGAAAAGAATATTTTACCTTCAGAAAATTGCATGTATAATCTGGAATATAAGCAGTGCTGCCACATCAGCTGAACAGAAGTAGCTCAATACAGTTCCAAAAATAGCCTGTATGGATCTGAGGCACAATTTTATGGCTAACGCTAGTTGTTGAAGCGAATTGGTACTCATTGACTACAGGGTACAGAAGAAGACAAAATCCACTGAAGCCCTTAGATGATCAATGAACTTTCAGGCGATGAGTTGAGCCATGGGGAGTGGAGAGAAGAAAGGCAATGGGACAATTTGCTTGCTTAAAGCCAGTATGTGCTCAGGTACCTTGGTACAGCTTGGGCAAGACCATAAACTGGTGAATAAAAAATGCTACGGAAGCACCCAGCTATGAAGCAGTCTTACATAGCAGCTGTGCTGGGTAAAGTTTTCCCAGCAGACATTAAAACACGAACTAAATTCATCGAAGACGTGGCAAGGGTTGTAATTGGTTTAGGTAATGGGGCATTTCCTGAAAACGACCCAGCTTAGTTGGTCTGAAAACAGAGAAGACCGATTTGCTGCCTTGTTATTCTGGTTTTTAATTCAAAGACAGAGCAGTCTATAAACTCTTCTGAGATGAGATGTGCATATTTGACTTCCAGTGACATGTCAGTACAGGATTCAGCAAAGGGTGCTGGTATTGTGGCCTCCAGTGTCCGAGCAAGTTTGCAGTCATTGAAGATATATTCTCTTGTGTTGCCATCACTGCTGTAATTTGTTTGCAGGCTGCTATGGCAAGTGAAGGGAAGTCTGCCCTTTGCTTTATGCAACTCTAATAAAACTTCGTCTTCAGATGACTTGCACCATCACAGCCATCTACATGTGAATTTAATATACACAGAAATCAGTTTTGCAATTAACCAGGTGCTCATCCCTCAGCTAACACAAGCCCTTAGCTGCGCAGAAGACCCCGGCATTACTGTGTTCCCGTGCTGGTCTCTGCAGCCCTGCTTCCATCATCCCTCAGCTTGCTCCTTCCTATACCCACCACCTCTCTGGGGATAATATTTGATCCTTTTCTTGGGATTTATGGTTGCAGTGGCTTCTCAGACCATCACTGCCCCAGTTAGAGCAAGGCAACCCAAAGCTACTGAAGATGCCTACCTTCTCAGAGCCTCCTGTTGCCCCTAAGTCTAATAAGCCAAGTGATGGGGACCTTTCTTGCCCTCATCCCACCATGAACCACACCATGTGCACCCTCATGTGCCATTTGTGAAGGCATCTCCCTCTGCTCCCCTGCTCTCAGGTTGCTCTGCTGGGTCCCCCTGAGAGTCACTTAGCAAGAATCTACCCTGCCTTTGGAAGAGTCTCGTGCTCTTTAAATGATGCTTAAGTGCTAAGCATTATTATCCTTGAGCAAATAAATGGCTCTCCAACAATTCAGACTGGGTGGAGGCGTGGATTGTTGAAATAGCCTTCAAGGAGATAGTTCCTGCAAGCTGAGCCTGTGGAATTCATGCTTTCATTTTTATTTTAAATCTAGCCTTTTTCCTCTGATTGTTTTGGGTTCATCTAAATCAAATATACAAAAAGGAGTTTTTTTTTATTATTTGTTTTGTTTTGTTTTGTTTTGTTTTTCTGCAGAAGCTTTCTCTTGCTTTGCCTTTCCATGCTAGCTTTCACCCAGAGCTTTGGGGCCACTCCTGGGCTTTAGTCAGATCTCCTACTCCCACTCTTGAGATTTTCAGGACTTGAACAAAAAAAGCTCCAGGCTTAAATGCCATGCCTAGTCAGCTGGAGATCTCTGCTATAAGCTGATGTATTCTATTTGTCTCCATCAGGGAAAAAGTTTCAGCTAAAACACCAGCACTTCAGTACACACGAGTGTCATTATGTCCTTTTGAAGACAGAGCAGTGGACCCGCTGTGCTGTTTTACATAGGCCAAATGCAAAAACCATGGAGCACAGGAAAATCAGAGTCGTGTAACTCAGAAAGTTACACTTTGCTGCCGGTCTGCGGTGGGACTGGTTCCTGCTGGAGCAGACTCTTTGAAGGAAAATGCCTAGTAAATAGATGAGGGTGTGCACCTTGCTCTCTCAGCCCAAGCACAGACTTGGCAGAAAGCATTTCCCTCGCCTGATTTCACAAGCAAGCTCTGTGTGTACTCCATGGCACAGAATAATTATGCAGTGTATTTTTGTCATTGCTCTCAAAGCTGGCACTGCCTATTATAAATACTGTGAAGGTATCTATTAATGTTTGCAATAGTAGGGAGAGAGCGAAGAAATCACAGCACCATATGACAGATTTCACTTCTCAAAAGCAAGAAAACAGAAAATAAAAGACAATTAGAAGAAGCTCTGTGTGCTTGACCCTAACTTTTTTCTTTCTCTCTCTTTTTTTTTTTTTTTTTTTTGTTTATTTCTTTTTCAAAAGGCACTGTTTAATTGTTGGCATTAAAATAAAAATGGGTATCAAAATGTCATACCCTGCATATTCAGGCTGCTTGGGGTCAGGGGAAGTGTTGTAGCCACTATACTGCATTTTCCTAACATACAATCCTCCTGCTGCATATTGGCATGACTGATGGCCTGCTAGAACTTGACGATGGAATTGCTAACAGGGGGTTTGCATCAGATTTTGCACATGATTTTCTAAGGAGGTGTAAATTGCTGTATTGCCACCATCTTTGGAGCCAAGTTAATTCACATCAGCAGAGCATCTGGCCCTGTGATCCACTGGCTTTCATGGTGCTGTCAGTGTAGCAAGCCAAGCGCAGACACCTCCCCTCCACAGGATTATCTCGGTGCGTGCAGCGAGTTGCCTGTCTCTCCTGAAATCCTGTGTCCCGATTCAAAGGGGTTTTGCCTCCTGGCATTGCAGGAGTCGGGGTGGAAGGAAACTCCTCAGGAGCCTGTCTGCTGCCCCAGATAAGGTCGTATCATTGGCAGTCCCAGAAGATGTTTTTTCCAACCTCTTCTCAAATCTTCTACCAAACTCCTCCCGTGCCCACAGCACATGTTGCCTCATGTCTGACATCTTCCCAAGCTAGTCCCAGCCGGGGGCATTCTGCTCTCTGGCTACAGGTACGAAGGTTTCTGTCTTCTTTCCTCCAGTGCTGCTTCTTCTATATTGAACAAAGCCCAGTCCCACAGACTTTTCCTTTTTGTTGTCTTTGCTTTGAACCTCTGGCCACCCCGTCCCCACCCTTCTTGAAGCGCAGAGTTAGACCATGTGCACCACCCCACAAGACACGTTACCAAAGCAGAAGGGTTACTTGTCCTGCCCAGCACTCTGTACTCTTATTTCCACGTCCCACTCTGCTATTTGCCCTTTTCGCAGCATATCTGACTCAAATTCAGCTTGTGATCTGCATAGACCTTCAACTCTTTACTGCAGTACTGCTGCCTAAGCAGATAGTCCTGATTTGTGCAGTTTTGGTTATTTTCCCACAAACATAAATTTTTCATTTGTCCTCACTGAATTGCATCCTGTTTTTTCAGACCATTTCTCCAATTTCTGTAAATTGCTTTGAATCGAATGCTGTACTCCAGCATGCCGGCAGTCATCTTGTCATCTGCATGCTTAAAGGGTATACTTTCTACTCCATTGCCCAAATCACTAGTGAATATAATAAGGGTGAGCTCACTGCATAATCTGGGCTTGGATGGAAATTTTTGTGATGCTAAACATCCTGGAGCTGGGCCTTGCACTTCTCCCCTAGAAACTCCCGACAGCGTTATTTATGTCTGGCGTAGCAGCTCAACCGCAGAGCCCAGCAGCACAGGCTTTTGTGTAAAACCTGAGAAGCAGCAGATTATCATATTTTGTGTTTCTTGTGTCCCCTTCCCATGCTGATGGAGCACTTCAGAGAGAAACCTGCTCCATCCCAGGAGAGGAGCTGGATGATGTTGGATTCAGCATCCCACTGTTGTCCTCTCTCCCATTCTCTATGTGGGATTGCTTCTCTGGCTGGGTAGCTACCCCAGATGCTGCCTACCTGCTTTCTGTCAACATTTTTGATAGATTCAAGACATTCACATGAAGCATTTTGATTTTGTTGACTCAACACTTCCTGAGGGAAAGGCATTCTGTTGGAATTTTTTTTAATAATCTGAAGTCAGAATGTCTGATTTCTTCCCAAATAAACTAAGTACAGAGAAGCCAGACCTAATTCTGAGAGAAAATGGATCACTCATCTTGGACAGGGTAATTTTTCCTAATTCTCACCCTCAATGGTTGGTGTGCACAGATAACCCTCACCATTAACGTGGTAGCAGCTGGATTGAGCTGATGTCTCCTGGACAGTAAGGGTAAATTGCTGATATCTTCACAAGGCAGTAGAATACCATATGGGCTCTGAATGCCAGGGTGGGAGAAAATACACTGTCTAATATAGAAGTCTGTGCAAGCAACAGAGAGAGAGGTTCAGCAGTGATACAGTTTATTGTTTCTTTGAAGACCCGGTTCAGAAACTGCTTAATGTGGCTTTTCTCCCTCCAGTTTCTCTGGCTCACAAAGCAGAAGTACAAAAACCTCCACTGTCCGCCTAGGAGCAGAAAGGTTTAGAGTGGAAACTTGTGTGGATGAGATGATGCATTTCATCAACCACATAAGAACAGCAACAAGTAGGACCTACTGTACAGCTGAAGCCAGATGCATGGTTTAAGCTTTGTTAAACAAGAGGAACAGCTTTGAATTTCTCCAGGAGGCCTCAAAAATTAATACATAAAAGTGTCCAGACTAAAGGTCATCTCTTTGTATTACAATATGTTTTAGATAATGCAAGAAAGGGAAAATCTGTATAAAATTTAAAATCAAATGCTCCCCTGAGGCAAAAACGTGGTCAAAGAACACCTGCTGAGATCCATCTGGTCCTTGCCAAAGTCAACCTCTTGACTCCCTGCAAGAGAAACTTGCTAGTTTCCACCCACTGGCACAGACTTTTGTAGAACAAAACCTTTTTCTTCAGTACTACATAACTTTTCCTGAGGAGTGATGAAGGAGATTTTTGCATGGGAAGTACCTCACCTGAAGTAGTTCTCACAGTTATCACAGCAATGACAGGTGGCAGAGGCATTGATAACCTCAGGGTAGAGAAATCTGATCTCTTGAAATAGTCTACTGGACACCAAATACAGCCCTGTGCTGAATTCCAGATACTTCTCCCTAGCCATTGCTGCTATCCAGCAGAACTACCATCCAAACCTTACACCAAAAGTCAGACAGAGAATAGAATCATAGAATCATAGAATCATAGAATATCCTGAGTTGGAAGGGACCCTTAAGGATCATCAAGTCCAACTCTTGACACCGCACAGGTCTACCCAAAAGTTCAGACCATGTGACTAAGTGCACAGTCCAATCTCTTCTTCAATTCAGTCAGGCTCGGTGCAGTGACCACTTCCCTGGGGAGCCTGTTCCAGTGTGCAACCACCCTCTCTGTGAAGAACCCCCTCCTGATGTCAAGCCTAAATTTCCCCTGCCTCAGCTTAACCCCGTTCCTGTGGGTCCTGTCGCTGGTGTTAATGGAGAAAAGGTCTCCTGCCTCTCGACACCCCCTTACGAGGAAGTTGTAGACTGCGATGAGGTCTCCCCTCAGCCTCCTCTTCTCCAGGCTGAACAGGCCCAGTGCCCTCAGCCGTTCCTCGTACGTCTTCCCCTCCAGGCCTTTCACCATCTTCGTAGCCCTCCTCTGGACACTCTCCAACAGTTTCATGTCCTTTTTATACTGTGGTGCCCAGAACTGCACACAGTACTCGAGGTGAGGCCGTACCAGCGCAGAGTAGAGTGGGACAATCACCTCCCTTGACCTACTAGCGATGCCGTGCTTGATGCACCCCAGGATACGGTTGGCCCTCCTGGCTGCCAGGGCACACTGCCGGCTCATATTCAACTTGCTGTCTACCACGACCCCCAGATCCCTCTCTTCTAGGCTGCTCTCCAGCGTCTCATCGCCCAGTCTGTACGTGCAGCCAGGGTTTCCCCGTCCCAGGTGACATCATTTAACCTCGTTTGTCAGGACTGTGTTTCAGGATTAATGAGGATTCCTTCCCTCCCAACGATGTGTTGTGAAAACCCCGTTGCAATGGATTCATGAGTCTCAGTGCAGTGAAAGCGCACGCTGCTGCCTGAAGGGCTCCTCTCCATAGCTCATTAGGGCCATCGATGTAACCCATCTGCAGGCACACCTCCTATTTAGCTTTGATGTGGTGACTGTGGAGACTACTGCCTGTAGTGCCACATCTCTCCCAGTTTCGTCAACTCATTTGACGGGGGGAGAGTGGTGGCCACCCATAAGACTGTGTCAGCAGGTGTGGCCCATCCAGAACAGAGGGGCAACACCTCCTCTGTGCAAAAACCCACACTTATTTTGGGATAAGACATGAGAGTGCAGCTCTTGTGGTAGGAAACACCTCCATGCCTGTCCCAAAGTGACATTAATTCAGCCTCTAACATCGGGTAGATGATAGTAATCCACATCCCAGTGTGAGAGCTGTCCCAGCCACAGGACCTTCAGGGCAGGAGGCCTTTTCTTGGTGCCTGTCCCCAGGAGCTCTGGCTCTGCACCCAGAGCTCTGTTTGAACACCAGGCATTTTCTGGGAAAACAGGAGATGGTTAAACAAGTTACATTTAAGAAGTTCAAATCAAAGAGCTGCACAGCATTCACAAATGTCATTTAGCTCACCTAGGAGGTGCTTCTGGGTCTTATGCCATCTTTATAGATCTGGGACTAAATTAGAAAATAAACTCTGAATTAATTTGCTTTCCCTGGCTTGGGACATACTGAATCAGCAGGAAAGCCTGCTTCAGAGATGCAGGGTGTGTGGTGAGAAAGATCTGTTCTCAATGCCCTTATCTTCGATGCAGACCCCGAGATCACTTGGAGAGAGATCTGCTCTTCTGGGGAGAGCAAGAAGAGAAAGATGTGCTGATGCCACACTTTCCCCTCCTGCAGCCAGCTTCAGAGAAGCCTGCCTGCCTGCATTTCAGCAGTAGAGAGATGTGTGAGGAGAAAACACAAGCTGTTATTACCTGCAACTCTAGCGTGGCCAAAAATAATGGAGAAAGAGAGAAATGCGCCATTTGTTGTGTTTGGCTCGGCAGTTGGGAAGGGGTAAATTCACTGCTGCCCTAAAGTGAATAAACTAACTCCCTGCATTTATCCTTTCTAACCATTTGCTTTACTTAAATGGTCCCTATCACTGCTTGTAAGATAACATCCATGGGGACAATATCAGCTGTATGTGATCTATGATAATTTACATGTTTGTAACCACATAGCCACACTAGCTGTACTTGCTTTAAAAGTAGAGGCCACAGACCATGTTTCTTTGGAAAAAGCTGGAACAATGCTCCCACCTTGCTCTTGTGGATGGCATAAACAGCATTTTGGTCTTCCTTTTCTTGTGCCCTGCTGCTTCTCCAGCCCAGACCTCCTTTTCTAAATCACAGGCTGGTTTCCCTCATACTTGTTTTATTTTATTTATTTATTTATTTTTTTTTCCCCAAGGTGTTCCTTTTACTAGAAATGTTTTGTCTACCCTCTAGTGGGAATTTGAATTATAGCACCAGCAGAGCATCCCTGGTGGAGGACAGGAGGCTGAAGCCCTCAATACAGAATCAGGAATTACTGCAGTAACTGGTTTTTATGGTGCTTCCAGCACAATACAAAGCCCCATTCCTGTCCTCTCCCTTCCTCAGTGGAATTCAGGTTTACGTTTTTGGAAAAAGTACAGGGGATATGCTTGCCAGGACTTTGTTCTGGTAGAGAGGGTTTTCACTGATATTTTTCAGCCACGTACTTAGCTAGGATAAGTATTTTGGTATTAACCATATTGAGAGGTAATGAGAAGGGATATTTAGAAGACGTATGAAAAAGCTGCATCTTAAACCCATTTGGTCTTCTAGAACAAGGAAGGTGCTGTCGCCTGTATCTGAAGGCAGAACATAGCAGACAGATGTGAATCAGGGTGTGCTGGGAAGGGTCTTGGCCCCAGCTCTGCTCAGGTCTGGGCTGTTCTACCTGAACCCATGTGCTCTCCTGGCATCAGTGCATGCACTGGGTGAGCAGTGGGACCCTGCTCCCTGGGCGAAGGCAGCTCGATAGTTATGTGTCTTATTACCGACCTTTGCTCCAAGGGAAGAAAAATTTCCTGGCCTGTGGTGTGACACGCACAAGTCACTGTGAAATGGTCCCCTATACTGCTGCTAATGTTTCATGTTAACCTGCAAATTAATACCTACTTGATGCAAACTGGTGAATGGGATGAATGCAGCTCACTACTGGCTCCTGGCTGAGATCACACACACTGGTAGCCAAATACCTCTGGTGAGCTAGTTCCCCAAAACCTCCTCCGAAGGAAAACAGAAGTGAGGGAAGCTCCTTTCACAGATGCAGAGTGCGGCATTGAGGGTGCGCTGGGGGCTGAGTAGAGCAGATGCTAGTCTAACTCAACTTTTATTCCTGACATGCCACAACTGAGCAATCAAGGCTCCCTTAAAAACCTTACCCTAAGCCTTTAATGCACTTTGTAAAAGCTCTGGGCTGGGAACTGATCTGTTCCCTGCCTGGCTGCTAATTTGCTTTGTGACCAGAGGCGAGTTGCTTTAACTCCACTGTGCCTCAGTTTGATCACCTGTAAAATCGGGGTGATGTATAAATATCTCAGTGCAGCTTACAAACAGACAGGTAAGTGTGAGAAAACTCCTGTGGGCAGCTGCTGCTGCCTTGTCTGTTGAGATAACTTCCTATTGCTAAAAAGCCTCATGAAGCAAAGGGAAAAGGGAACTTTCAAAAAGATGTATTGCTTTAAATTGTTGCACAGTATATTTGTATCTCTCTGTCTCCTAGGTCTTCTTTATTATTGCTGAGACCATAAACAATTGGACCAGCCTGGTTCACTCAGTGGAAAATTGCCCCTTCGGGACCATTTGGGACTGGATATAAATCCACCCATAACACTTCCCTGCTTTGTGCCAAACCACCTCTTTCTTGCCCAGCTTAGTTTACCGATATAGCCCCAGAACAGGATGTGTAAGTGCTGTTCGTCAAGGTACCTTGGATGCCCTTTGAAGGCCCTCACGAGAAGGTGTTTTTGAGCCCTGTCAGCTGCAGGTCCCGGGTATCACTTTGCATGGTGGTGAAAAGATGTAAAAGTCTGAAAAGTTGGGGAAAGAGTTGAGTATATCAGGGGGTGCTCTTGTGGTAATACCAAAATTTGTCACCACAGGTCCACCTGAAAAGGAAGGGTTTTACTTGTAAAAGAAGAGAACATCACTGTCACTGAAGCTTCCAGGCAATCATCTCTCTTCTGGTTTAGATATCAGTGATACCATCCATTGTGGGAGCAGAGAAACCGAGGAGAGATCTTGGGAGATAAAATACATTTTAGTTCAAATACCTTCTAAGATTCTAGCAATGATGAACCAAACATACCCTGCATTATACTTGCCTGCAGCAACCCAGAAAAATCATGTTCCCTCTGTGTGTTTTAAAAAATCGGCATTTGAGTTTTAAATTTTATTTTGGGAAGACACTCAGCACAGTGTTTACTGACTTTCCTTCTTCTCCCTCTGGGTCCCAGAGTACAGCTCTGACTTAAAGCAGGAATGTATTTTTTCTCCTGCATTAGAAGTTGTCTCACTGGCTCTGCTCTCTGCTACAGCACACAAGAGTCTTGAGCACCAAGAAAGACATATTAGTTAAAAACACTGATCTTTTCCAGTTACCAGTCAGATAACAAGCATTGCAATATACCTTCTTTAGGGCAAACTTCTGTTCCTCCTAGACTGAATTGTGTGGCCTTTTCATCCAAGTGGCATTTGCTGACACCACCAAATGCCTCTACTTTCACAAGGACAGAAGGAAAGATAAGGGAACAGAACAATTTTTATTTCTTTTTTCCCTTACGTATCTTCTCATATTCTGCTGGCAGGGAAAGGCAAATATATTTTGGGGTTGGTAGCAATTGAATACAAATTCTTGTTTGTGGTTTCAAAGTTTAGGTTCATTCAACCTGCATTGTTAGAGTACAAAACAGTGACAGAAGGAAGCAGTCATTCCAAGTTTATTCTGCCAGCTTAGACTCATCAGCAAAATGACAACATCTGTCTGTGGTCTAAATGACTCAGTGGTGGGGCTGGCACTACCCTCCCTTCACGTGGCGGATCGCTGCTGTAGAGTTAAACTCCACAGCTAACATCACAGCAGCCCAATCTCACATACCATTACACAAGGATAAAACTGCAGCCTTGTCTCACATCAACACCCAACACAGACCTTGCAATAGTCAACCATTATCAAGTCATGGTAGCTTTTTGCTCTACTAGCTGTTAACCAGGTTATTCATTCTGATAACATATGTGGTATACTCTATTCTCTTTTTAGGCATTCAGTCAGACACAGAGCACTGGAGTTGCTTGAAAAGCACCTAGAACAAGACACAGACATGTTTTGCAAGTTATTGTTTTGTTTCTTTGTTACGTAAAATGTTGCAGTCAGTATTTTTTCCTATCTTGGAGGTCTGAGTATGAGCTGAGTTTGAGTTTTGCTTCCACTTCTTAAAGGAACACAAGATGTGGGCAGAAAAGGTAAAAAATGCTGTTTGCCTTTCCTGGCAATTAATGGTAGAAAATTACTCTGCTGCAGTCTCTGACACTAAGTGAGTCACTGTGAAGAATAAGGTTTGACATGTCTACAAAAGCAGTCAGCAATTCCATAACTTCTTCGTTAGCATCATCAGAACTGACATCTCTTTGAGAGGTGTGAACCTAGTTTACCTTGCAAAGTTTCTTTTTTGGACTCTGCAGTCCCTGGCAGAGGGTAGCTGGCTGGCATGTACTTGAGCTGACACGACTGTCTTTGCAGACAAACATGCTAGAGATTTCTAACAGGAACCTGGTTACTGGAGCATAACTACGCTGTGAATTAGCCTGCAATAGCATATTAATTTATGTGGCTTTGTTGTCACACTGCATACAGAGTTTGGAAAGTGTCTCCTGTTTACTGCAATTGAAGCACTTATCCTTGTTTCAGCAGTAAACCTACAGCTACTAAAATTAGAAGCTATCGAGATCTCATCCTCCACAGTAAGCAAAATGAATGAGTCACATGAGATAATGATCTCTCAGTCCCACAGAGCACCTGAGCAGACCTTGAATTCATTAAAAATGCCTGCACTAAGGTTGAGCTTTTGTCCTTTTTTAAATTCAGCCAAGGTAATGGAGCCAAGCTGCTCTTCTAGTGGATATTATTGCCCCACCGATGAACCATGGCTCCCAGGAGCATTCCCTAATCTGCTTCAGCACTTTAAAATCATCTAGTTTAGCCCCAATTGAATGAAGAGAGGCAGTAGGTGAGACAGGCAGAAGGCAACCAACCTACAGCAATGTTAAGGAAAGAGATGAGGAGGAGATGGAAAAGCAGCCCCTCTCCAAGCCACTGAAACTGGGGGACTGTCACTCTTGTTGCTGTCAGAGATGAAAAAGCTTGAACACTTCCATTCCACACTTTTTACCTTTAGCCACCCTGTTTTATGTTGTATGTGTAGTTTTATTCAAAAGTTTCTGTCTGTGTGTGATAAGCTCAGTGTGGGCTTGAGAAGAAGAGCTTCTGAGAAGAAGAATTAAAAATACAATGATGGTCCTTGCTCAGGACCATCAAAAAAAAAAAAAAAAAAAAAAGGATAATTTTAACCCATTCAGAGGCTTTAGATGTGCATGTATAAGTAGTAGACACATCTTGTGCTTTCACTTATATGAAAGAGAAGAGAATTTATGCAGTGTGTTTGTACTTTTTGTCCATGTCAGATCGGTAGGATGCAATGAATCTATATCAAAAAAAGACTTCTCTCATGTGAATCATCATATTTGTGTAAACTGTGGCTTTGAATCAGACATGCATGTGTGAAACCAGGTAGATTGACCATGAATGATCACCACCTAGTGGCAACCTGAAAACATGTCAAAACAGAAAACGTCAAAAGGTCTGTTTCACTGTTTGTACGTGATGGTCGTGTCTTTACCAAATCAAGTGTTTTTTAAATATCCACAAGGCATGCAAAAACATTACAGTATCATTTTTTTGACCTACTTACATGTGGTACCCACACACCGCTGCCTGTGGGGAACGGTACTAACCCACGGTGGGTACCAGGCTTTGCCAGGGAGTGTGGTGGCTGCTGCTGGCCAGTCACATGCCCCAGGCTCTCCCATGCCATAGCAGGGTGATGGGACAACCTTCAGTGCCAGGGATATCCCCTGGCGTGACTTCTTTCGCTAGCGCTGATGCTACCAGTAACGTATGCCTAATTGCAGAGCTTAGAGGCCAAAAGGGACATCCAGAGGTCGGGTGGTCTCGTGTTCCTCTTGCTAAATGCCTCAATAGCCTGAACCTTCTGACACCTGGCAGCATAGGCTCTTTTTGTCCTTTCCAGTTCTTCATCAACTTGCCCCAAGAGAAAGCCCTTCCTGATATTCCCCCCTTGGGGTGTTTTCAGACCATTTGGTTTTCCATCCAGTTCCTTTCCTCTTTGGTCATTCCTCTGGGTGCCCTTACCATGCTCTGCTCGGCTGGTCTTCCCTGAAGGGCAGCCTCCAAGGCCAGACACAGTGCTACAGCTGAGAGGTTAACAACACTGAGGAGGGCGTAAGGGCTGCTTCACACATCTTGCACATTATATTCTTATTTATGCATCCCAGCATGGCATCTGCCTCTTCTGGAACAGAAAAACAGCAACACTGTCAGCCCACTGAAACTGTCAGCTCCTGAGATTCTCTGCAACAGTTGGACTTTCTCTACTGAACCATTACCTCAATAGTTTTTACTCCTTTAGTGTTTGTACAATTCATTATTTCTACTTAAATGCAGTACATTGCACCTGTCACTGCCTCGTAGCATCCTGTGCTTTTCCAGACCACAGTTGCAATTTGTCAACATAATTTTTTCCTCTCAGCTTCATGTCTTCTGCAAATATGATAAACAGACCTTATTTCATCATCCAACTCACTAATGAAAACACTAAATATCCCTAAACCTAGGACAGACTGGTCAAATCCCCACTGAGTGGCTCCCTCTACTTTGATAGCAAACCACTCTGATCACAGCTCTGTAACCAACAAAAGTAGTCACTAATATCCTCTAGACTGTTTTCCTTAGCTTACACAGAGGAGTATCACCTCAGACAATGTCAAAACTCTTTCTGGAGTCAAGATTTATGATACATGTTTCTTTTCCTAATGTGTTGTAGTAGGAAATCAGATTAATATGCTTTTGTACATACCTGGTAGACTCATACTGGCTGGTAGTCAAAGGTACTCATCTTCTGTAGGCTTATCATCTGATTGTTTGCTCTAGTATTTTTCTGAGGTGGATATTAACATGACCGAGTTGTTTTTTGTTTGTTTGTTTGTTTGTTTGTTTGTTTTAATTCCTTGTTCCTCCATTTTCTCCATATATGTGTCTCCTTGTATATCTTTTCTTACATTGACCATGTTTCCTCCTTTGGTACTTCTCTCTCATCTTTCCCTGGGCCAACTGAGATTTTGTGATTCAGTTCTTCAGTGACCTGTGCTGAAGTTCATAAGCTTCATCTAATTTGAAAACATATGATTATCTAGCTGGTTTCTAACTATGTAATTCAGTGGTTTCAGCAACCGTGACAATTTGCTGCATCTCACTCCAGCTCTAATAAACAAAGCAAACACTACATCAGTGATGGCACTGACATCAATGGAAGTTGTTCTCTTGCCCAAACTAAGCTCCTTGTATTTCTGTAACCAGCCACAGAGCCTGAAGCAAGAGAATCCTGCATTTCCCAAATAACTTTAGAAACAGTCCTATGGGGTAACTTAAAATTCTAGCTTTGAGGAGGCTTAAGATTTTTCTTTTCACTCCCTTTTCTCTGGTTGCTAAGAGAGGTAAGTATCAACCTGCTCCTGAGACAGCTTTTTCTGGCAAGCACTCTATTGGAGATGGAGTGAAAAACCAGCTGCAATTCTCACTGCCTTATCAGCACACCTGCCTATGCAGGGTGTTCTGGCACCGAAGCAATCCCAGGTTTGCTGGAATTCTCACCAAGGGACCCTTTCATAACCTTAAGTTGATTTCCGACTTGTTGGTGTAATTGTTGCTGCCGGGTCGCTGGATGTATTTTCTCCACTTGCACCTTGAAAGAGAGAGGATGGCTTGCTGGAAGGCACCTCCGATCACGACGTAAAGGAGAAGGTTACCACATGTGTTGAGAGCAGCCAGTGGCCGGGAGATGATATAGGCGGCGTGGATTTGCTTCTCCACGTGGCAGTTGGCCATACAAAACCGCAGTTCAAGCCGAGCTATCCGAAAAACATGGAAGGGGAGGAAGCACATGTAGAAGACCACCAAGAGGACAATGGCGAGCCGGCGAGCCTTCTGTTTGTAGCCAGCCCGTGCCTGGAGCCCGGTGGCCAAGGTGCAAATAATGAACGCATAGCACAGAGTCACCGTCAGCAGGGGCAAGAAGAAGGCTAGGCTGGTCAGCAGCCAGTTATACCACCGGATTGTGCCCAGGTTTTCAGAGCTGGTAAGGTCAAGGCATAAGGACCTGTTTTCCTCCTCTTTTGAGGAGATCAAGAAGTTGACGGGGATGACAGCTGCAAGCGAGATCATCCAAATGGCTGCACAGGCCACCGCTGTCCAACGCTTCCTTTGGACGTGGAAGAACTTCATCGGGTGGACAATCACCATGTAGCGGAAGATGCTGAAGCACGTGAGGAAGAGGATGCTGCTGTACAGGTTGAAGTGGAAGCCGAAGCGGATGAACTTGCACATGAACTCACCAAAGATCCAGTGCTCCCCACTGGCATAGTAGTGTATGAGGAAGGGGAGGCTGGTTAGGTACAGCAGGTCTGTGAGTGCCAGGTTCATCATGATGATGGTGCTGCTCTTCCAAGGCCTCATCTTGAAGCTGTAAACACAGATGGCGATGACATTTCCTGGAAAGCCCACCAGGAAGATGATGCTGTACATAATGGGGAGGTACAAAGTCTTCAGAGTAGCTTCCACGTCAGTGCAGTTGGGAAAATCACCTGTAGTGGGCTGCCAGGAGGTGGGGCTGGCTAAGTTTTCACCAGTTGTGTTCATGTTTTTTCCTTAATGCTTAAAGAAGAGAGAAATGGTTAGTGTTCACTGATGGGTAAGACCCTGTACCAGCCCATTAAAACCAACAAATAGCCAGGTCTTTCCTTTCAAGTTGCCATCACTGCCACTCTTTAAGTGCCTTTATTGAATATGAAATGGTCTTGCTTCTTTGGTGAGAAATAATCCTGATATATAGACCTTTTATTCATAGCTATTTAGAGATAGATACAATTTTTATTTTAAAATGTGTATTCTCAAGGGAGGCTCTGCACAAGCACAATATAGCTAAAATGTGAAGGACTCCCAGCAGCACAGTAAGTGGTGTGTGTTCCCCAGTACACTGGGTTCACTTTCTGTTCTCATTTGGGGTCAAGTGCAGCAGAAGGAAAGACTGCTTGTGGTGTGCCATTGACCAGAAGCATAGAGAGGAATGTCCAGAATGTTACTGCTCCATAAAAGCTATTCACATCCTTGCTAATTAACTGGAAAGCAGAGCAAATATTGAAATGTTTGCATATTCTTTTTGACTCTGTAGTTACGTAATGTTTTTCTTTCCACTTCTTGAAAATAGCTGATACAGAAATATTTCATTTTTTTTTAAATTCATTAACAAGATTAATATCTCAAAGAAATTGCAATATTTTTAGGCTTTCCATTAGCTGCTATGTCTATTCCCATATATATATATATATATATATATATATATATATATATAAATGGTGTGTTTCTTAGACAGTAGTCTCAGTATTTTTCTGAAACATCAGAATAAACACATCCAACCTAGCAAAGCAGCCATTCTGAAGATACATTCTGGGACTTGAGCAGGATTCAAGGGATGTAAAGATAGTCTGCTACATAGTACCTCTCCAGTAGAAAATACAGGGCTACTGAAGCACCTAGGAAATAACTGCTAATATTGTGCCCAGTAAATGTAATTGTTTGAATGCCTGTTTTCTTTTAAAGATGTTTAGATGGGAGAAAATTGAATAAATCTCTACTGTAATTATTTCCTGATGTAGGCAACCTCTTACGGGATGGTGCACATCCTAAAATCACTCTGGCCTTTGACTATTAAAAGGGATCCTACTTAATCATCACTTCCATTACTTGTTCCACTCTGAATTTTCTGTATGTGACTTCTACCCTCATTCATTTGTGAGATCTCGCAGAGACAGATTGCAGGATTTTAATTCAAATTTGTGTGGAACATTTGGTTCAAATGCATTTAAAATTCTTTAAAAACTGAAGCTGGAGCTTGAGGAGATGCATGCCAAACATTGGCATTTATTTATAAAGAACAAAGCAGCTTCAAACCTCCTCTCATGGCGGGGGATAGTGCAGGGGAAGGTTTGGGTAAATTCATGGCTCAAATTCAGGTTTGAAGCAATTTCCACACTAGTGCTTTCCAGGCTGGCATCCCAGTCCCATCCAGCCATGTGAGAAGAACAAGTGAGCAAAGCCAGTGCTGTCTGTGAGCCCCTGTGACACCCTGAGTAGAGAGATGCACTCTGTGTAGGGGAAGGAGAGGGTGATGCACAAAACAAAGCCAATTTGAAGAAATGCAGTGACACCATTGTCCCCCAAACCAGCCTGAAGCTGGTATGGCTAATGTTTAACCAGATTAGCAGTAAAGGCCCCATCCTGCAGCAGCAGGCTGTGGCGTGCTGTCTCCCCAGGAAGCATGAGCCCTGCACACCCTGCGGTGTTTACAGTGCACAGCTATTAACCGAGCTGAAGGGCATGGCTGGGTGCTGCTCCCTGCAACATTATGCTTTCTTTGTGGATTTGTAGGATTAACATTTTGTCAGCAGCTTTTTTTTTTCCTGCCTAGCAGTGCGCTGCTGCTGCAAACGCATAGGGCAAATACCTACAACCATCAAAGGGCACAATTACAGCACTCAGCCACTGCAGTCCCTAATGACCACCTCCCCAGCAGTTTTCAGAGCCATCCCTTTTGCTATGGGTGAGGTATCTGACAGGGAAAGGTTTGGGTCACAGGCCAGGCCACCCCCAGGCTGGTTAAGGACACCCAGGGTGGGGACAAGTATTACAAGAAAAGCACTGCAGGAGATCATTTCCGAACCGCGCTGAGATTACACTCAACACAACAGGTTGCCAGTGACCGGTGAGAGGAGACAGCGAGTCTTTGCTGTTGGCCTTATTATTTTGCTGTCTGAATTACAAATAGAATTTAGACAAAACTTAAATCTAATTAAGCAGCAGTTTGTGCTGTGGCAGATTTTATCACACTAAGTAATTGGCTGTAATGGGACTTCTGCAGCCTAAGCTGAGGGCAAATGATATATGCTGTAGACACATAATGAACTTTAAATAAATTATCCAAGAGCAGAACTCAAAATAAAAGGGAACTAGATTATTGAAATAGAAACTCTCTCTCAGTCTTAACAGTGGAGCCACTGCTCCGTTACATGGTACTCTTTACTGTAACCAATTGATTGGAGTCACTTTAAAAAATGTTGTGATTGCATGTCTTTAATTGCAGTCACGTATAAGGGAAACTTGTCTGCTCCTGCATTGTGATAATTTAATTAGAGCCTGCTGGAAATAAAAGCCAAATGGCTGCAGCCATGGCAAAGTAACCTAATGCCTGTAATTGGACTATATTTCACACAGATGTGTTGCTGAATAAATTAAATGGGATTTGGCTCACGCTGTTTGACTCCTCCACTGGCTGGGATCTGAAAGTCACAAATTACATATTTAAGGATGAAGATGTGAGTCCTCCTTCCCTTGGTCTGTATAACTCAGTGAGGTACCTCCATATGGAAAGAGTATGTGGATTTCACTTGAGCTTTGGAGGCATTCCAGATAAGTTTAATTTGTTCCATGCTTTCATCACCCTCTAACCCTTTGCTTGTCTCCCTCTGCTCTGTCCTCTGTCCAAGTTCATGCTTTTAAATCAAAATACATGTTTTACCTGTAAATCCTCGGCACGATCTCTTCTTTTCTTCATAGCTGGGTCCTTAAATATCCTACTCCAGCTGGCAGAGTATGCTTGTAAATGCATCGGTCTGGTGCAGTGGGGCTGTCTGCAGGGCTACAGCAAATCCCCCTGGCTAAGGGGTGGGTTGTGGAAAGGCTCTGCCTCTGTTCCCAGGTCTCTGCCAGGTGAAGGCAGCATGGGAAGCTCTGACCCCTCAAGCCTGTGTGCAAGCTGGCTGTCACGTCCCCATGTCTGCTGTCCTCTGCTGCCTGCACAGGATGCAGGGACCTGCCCTGAGCCTATGAGCACATCAGTCGGGACTGCCTGTAACCTGTCTGGTGTGGCTGGAGCGGTTTGTTTTGGGTGCTTCCAGACCTCTTGGAGGGAGGCAGCCTGGGTGGAGAAAAGGAACAGTGCTGCAGAGCCCACATGAAGGAGTATCTACTCCCTGGTCCCAGAATAGGTGGGATATATGGGGAGAGAAGGAGGGAGAGCAGGAGTTTGAGCTGGCAGGAGATGCCCAGAAGAGATCTTGGTGGATGCTGAAAGCAGGACCAAGCCCTGGCCTTCCAAAAAGGGTGAAGCTGCTCTTGTTCCCCAACCTGGGAGCTTGGTGGGATCAGCTGCCTCTCCTGCAGGGAGGGACCTGAGAGAAGAGTAGGGATTGTGCAAGCTGCGCACAAGCAGTATCTTGCAGCTGGGAGAGGTGTCCAAGACCACATGTAGTTGCTCCAGGTATGCTTGTGGGGGCAACCCAGCTGGAGGAGGGCTGTGCTGGGGAAAAGGATTGCAGGACCAGCAGACAACTGTCCTGCCAGAACCATGCCACAGGGGTAATAGACATTTCTGCTGGCAGGACTTGTCCAGGGGGTCATCAGAGGAATGAAGAAGCCTAGGAAGGAAGTCAAAGTCTCATTGTTTGCAAAAATACACAGCCTGCTGTGAGGTCTGGAGCATGTTAAAGGTCCCAACTATCCAGGCAATAAAGCAGAAGAAAGATGTGTACTTCCCTTAACATAGTGGCTGACCCTCAAGAAGGGGTTATCAGAAATCTCTTCTCCCTTTTGAGAAGCAGGAAGGGCACAACTTCTAGGGCACCCTAGGACAAGTGTTTTACTTCTTGTATGTTGAACTGAAAGGAGCATGGGCTTGCCCAGAAGTGCCAGGTTGATTACAGTGTAGGAGGAGATAAAGATTTTATGGGATGACTTATCTTTCTGGTGTGGTGCTACCTGAGACTATGACATTTCCTGCAGGGTCAGTACTTACACATTTTGCTTGATCTCTTTCCCCTTACTTTAAGATTGCTTTTGTTTCTTGGAATAACTGCACTCCATCAAATGTCATCTTGTTTAAAGCAGTGATCATTGCTCTAGTTTCATATTTCTCTCTCTCTTTTTCCCTTTCCCTGAAGGGGGGGGAAAAAACTTTCAAAAGTCTAAGCATTCCAGATTTGATTTTGAATTAAATATTTGCAAACTTATGTGAACAGGTAGGAAAGTTATTATCTTGAGAGGGAAATGTTTAGATGAGGCTGAAAAGATCTTGAATGTTTTCCAACATTGAGCTTAATTTCAGATCTGGAAGCATTGCTCATTTGAAGCTATTATTTACTTTCTCATGGTGATAAGAGACGTGAACTTGGAAGCACAAGCAATTATGTACTGCATAATGTAATGGTGAATCAGGGCTGAAATTACTTAGCAAATACTACATTTTGAATGGTTGCATAATTGTCCTGTTTCTTTACCTTTATACAATGCTTTCAGTATATGATACCTTCACATGAATGACTTTCAGCTTACTGGTCATACATAACTCCATTATTCTTTCTAGTGTAAGTCTGGCCACATCAGCCGTGAATGTGAATGTCAATTTTGGATTCCTAAATACAAACATTCAGAAATAAACTGTCAGTTGTCAACATATCCCTGAGTTCCTATGAACCATTATTGTTCTTCTATTATAGAAAGAGTTGAAACCACTTTTTATTATGTAACTAGCTGATCCATGATAGTAATTTCATTACTATATATCATGGAAACTATTTTGTAAAATGCAGATAAGCACTTTGCAAAGGGGACTCAGGGAGACACCAGGGGCATGCAGTTCAGTGTTCTCAGGACTGTTCTCTGTATCCCTACACATACAGATAAAGGACTTTCTGTGCTTTATTAAGATATATATATATGTGTGTACATATATATATATATTAATTTATATAGTAGATAAAGGATGCCAAGTTCATTGCTCAGTATTTTTATTTTTTTAATTGTTTGATATTTTGATTTTTGATATTTTGTCTGTTCTTGTATAGTATATTTGAGTAAGAGTGGGAATTGCTGTAGCATTATGATTCAGGCTATATTCAACTGGATCACTTCTTGAATACTGTATTTCAAGCTTAGTGTTTGTACTTCAGGGAGATTTTGAAAAGTTGTGAGGAGCTGGAAAAGAGCTTTGGGAATGAGTGGGAGATGTGGCATATCTAGAGAGACTTTTGAGGCTTTAGGGATTTGCTCTGGTTGGTTTATACAAAAGCAGGTTTAAACGGGAATGGATGACAGCCATGCTCACATCCATGGGAAGAGACTCCTGGCATTGGTGTAGTTTGTGGCATTGGTGGCAGTGCCAATCCAGGCTGACAGTAAAGCACAAGTATTTCTTGGTGAGGGTGGCTAGCTACTAAAACAAATCCTCTTAGTAGTATGGTCGATTCTTCAACTATTGGAATTTTTAACTCAACATCAAGAGTTTTGTGCATAAATATTGGTACAGTTGCAGAGCAGGGTGAGATGATACCATCATGCAAATTCATGGGAGAGTTTCACAGGTTTCGGAGGATAGAAGAAACTCTAGAAAACACAATCTGATTCTTGTATATACCCATTGCCATCAGTTTTTGCTTAGAATTTCCAGTAACTTCTGTTTGGCAGCGTGGGTGTTTGCTTGTTTCTTTTTTGTTGATTTTTGTTTGTTTTTAATAAAAGGCAATCTTGATTTGGAGAGAGAAGGAAAATCCTCTTATTCTTTTGATAGATTGTTCTAATGGTGAATCATGCCCACAGTTGAAATCAAGTGCTTAGGTTTTTATATGACTCTCTCTAGCTTCTGCTTTCAGACTTTTACCTTCATGCCTTTATCTGCTATAAGTAGGCCATTTAGCAATGGCTGTATTGCTTTTTGTTGAAGGATATAAACATTGTAACCCAATCACCTTTCATATATCTTCCTTATTAGGTAGCTTTAGATCATCCCACCATACACCTGAGCTTCTCTAGCCTATTCTCTTTTCCTTCCTATCAGCCTTGTTAGGTAGAGCATGAGGCCCTCTAACCTTCATCCCATATTTCTGCGTCTTGGGCAACGTGGTTGGAGCCATGTCTCTTCCTGTGATACCAGACTTCCAGAAATCCCAGGCATCCCTGGTGTGCAAGCACAAGTCTGCTCTGCCTTGGGATACTGTCAGCCACACCATAGGATACTGCAGAGAGGTGTCAGAGGTGGCCTCTTGACCCCACAAGCCCTAGTGTGCTCCTGCAGCAGTCAGGAAATCCTCCCTGTGTTTGGGGGCTCTCTGTCCCTTCATCCACTGATCTCATTCATATTTCTTATTTCTATGACTAGAGTGCCAAGTGGTGACTGTGGGCATCCTGCCAGAGGGAGGGAGGAAAGGAGAGATGGCTATTGTATGCCTGTCCTCTCAAAAATCCCAGAAATTGAGAAAATCTTTGTCTTCCTGCCATGGCAGGAAGACCAGAATGTAAATAGCTGTCCTGTGTTAGGAAACCACTGCCAAGGGTGAGAAAGGCAGAGGGAAGACAGATCACAATGAACGGAGTCAAAGGATCAAAAAATTTATTCTGCTGCTGCATCAGCAACAGTGAGGAATGAATTATTCTGCCCACTTTTATCTTACAGAGCAGTGAAATCATGTAGCATCGCAACCTCTGTCACGCAGTGCCAGTGAGGAAATCCCCCATGACATAGGCCTTGTCAAAGCATCTCTCCTGCTTTTCAGGTATGTATGCTGAGCTACGTTGTCTTTGTCTTGTGTCCAAAACATGCCATGGTGAAATTGCTTAAGGTGATCCAGTCATCATCCGTCGCCTTCTGCTCCCATAAAATATCAGGGATCACCTGCTGTCTCGTCCAGGAAAATCTAATTGTTTCTCTGTGAAAAGTTCTTGTTTCTTTTGTTTTGTTTAATAATTTAGTTAGCTTGGATCATTTGCTCAAATTTAGATTTTCTTTAGCATATATTTATACATGAATTCCACATAATCCAACATGCAATTTCCCTATATACAGTTATGAACCATTTTTGTCCTGTTACAAGAATTTTGTGAAATAGCCATGATTATTTATTTATTTTCAGGGGGGAGAGGAGGTGTGGAAGAGTGGGAAGGGAGTCCCTTTTACTTGAAGGCTTCACAGATGTTATTTATCTATCTTGCAATATTTCATGTTGACTGAGAGGGAAATTTTCAGAAGTGTTCTGGGCATTAATAAAGGTTGGATATTAATTGCCATTGATTCTTCTAATAAATCTCTCCTCCTGACTTCACTGGCTGCATGCATCCTTCCTCCTGTGTTGGCCCCCGCTGTCTCTTTTTCCAACAAAGAATTTTCATACTTTCATTGGAGACATTTTAAAGGCCTTCCACTAAAACGTGTTCATTGATTTTGTTATCAAGGTGATTTAAAAACACGCCCAACGCACTTGTAAATTTTTGTTCACATCCACAGCTTTTCCCTTGGGCAAAACTTTCCTTTTCCTTTGGCTCTGCATAAAATTCCCAGATTGCAGCTCTCTTGTAAAAGCTCTGCTGCAAGCTGCTCTGTGGCAATTTTTGCCACTCCAGCACCTACACCACCCATTCTTCTGACCATACATCCCCCTTTTGTCCACTGTATGCTTCCTTCCTGCACTCAGTGGAGCACCAGACTGCCAAAACTTGATGCCAGTGCCTCTGTTTTTCTCTTGGTATGACATGTTTCTCCCCATGGGAAAAGTGGTGTGCCTGCAGGACATAGCAGGGCAGATAGATGCATGCTGGATGGATCCACACCCTTCCTGGGCATGGCAGCCTTGTAAGCCAGACATGTGTACTCCAAAGATGTACACCCCTTCTCGACCTATTTCCCTATGTGTTTTAAAGCTGTTTACTGGAGTGAAAATAAATAATGCCAGAAATACCTGTGGAAGCTTGCATGACAAGATGAGTAATTGGTACATTAGTCTTTGGTATGCTTTATTTGTAGCACTTTTTCTTTATTTAAGATCGGTGGGATTGTAGTGCTATGGCAAATTAGGCCACTACTGCAGAACATATTTCAGGGATGGGTTACCTCATATATCCCACTTGGGCACTGACTGTGTCTTAACTAAAAGTTCATGCTTCTGAGTTTAATTCTCTTCTTTCATTTCAATTTTCAAGGGTTTATTTTTTTCAACCTCTCCTATGACATTGAGGAATTCCCTCTCCTTCATTGTTTGTGCTACACCCTGCTGAGGATTTCTCTTATCTTTCAGGGTGGGTGTTACTGGCAGACCATTCTGCAGCTCACTGTGAAGTTATTTCCTCATTCCCCTTCCCTTTATTGGGTTGTGGTGTGAGTTGCCTACTCGCACAGTTCTCGATAGGGAAGCACCCTATTGCTTTTCTTCAGCTGCAGAGGTCCTGTTTAGGCAAAACAAGACCAGGGCAAGAAGGAGAGCGTGGCGGCAAGCAGAGGGGCAGGG
This sequence comes from Anas acuta, assembly GCF_963932015.1. Lineage (NCBI taxonomy): Eukaryota > Metazoa > Chordata > Aves > Anseriformes > Anatidae > Anas > Anas acuta. The sequence continues at coordinate 53,969,068 of NC_088979.1, forward strand.
AACTGAGGCATGGAGCTGGCTGGGAAGTGAGGAAGATAAGGCTCAGGAAGCTCAAGAAGGCAAGTATTGCTATGGATCACATTTGCCCTTATGTCCTCTGGCAGGAGGACAGGAATGAAACTCTTGCATATGATGCACTTGTCCAACACAGAAGCCAGTTACCCAAACACCGAGCATACTCAGTGAAGAGCAAATGATGGTAAAGGTCTAGGTGTGGTGGTCACCTCTTGTCAAGCATTTCTCAATCCTAAACAGTGCCTGAGTCAGTGTGCTGGCATCTGCAGATTGCGTGCTTGGCTGGCCCACGGGCACGCTGCTGGTGTTCACAAAGGGCTGTGTTTTCCCTTATTCCCTCTGTTGCTGACTTCTTGCAGTTCAAAACCAAAAATGTCATCCAGTCAAACTCTGTGGGAAGAAGAATTTGCAGAGCACAGTAAGGGAATATAATGAGAAACCTTTTCTCCTTAAAGTTAGACAGGCACTGGGGAGGCTGCCCTGCAAGGATGTGCAGGTGCCATCCTTGGATGTTTTCAAGTCACAGCTGGACACAGCTCTGAACAACCTGGCCAGAAATCATTGCTGACCCTTCCCTGGGCAGGGAATTGCACTAGACACCTTCTGAAGTCCCTTTCAACCTGATGGGTTCTAGAATTTTACAATCCTATGAAGACTGCAAGCTGTAAAAGACAAGGGTAAGATCAAAGATCCAAAATTTCAAGAGCAACCAGTTTCTTCTTGTTGCAAGGAAGACAAATCAGAGTACGGCAAAACTACACTAGACCTTGGCCAACCCTTTCCCACAGCTAGGGAGCCCTGTTTACCAACCAGTCTCAACTGTACACTCTTTATTTCCCAGGAGTCATCAAGACTGCAGAGATGAAGTTCTGTGAAATTGCTTAATTCTTTAGTTTTATTAGTCCTCAAGGTAGTGCAGACCTTTATAGTCCTTTTTATTTACTTAGGATTTAGACATGTATGGCTGCGTACATACATGCATATTTGGACACCCCTACTATTCACTCAGCCTGGATTTAAACAGAAATTAGTCTCACAGTTATTAAACTGACTGTGTGGTTTGAAACATTTTTCTAATGTTTCATTTAATTTCTGATAAACTTTTATCAATCGTCTGTTCACCAAGAATGCTTTCTTGGAGGCCTGCATTTTCGTATTGCGTTGTGGCACAAGGCTAGGACACAAATGTCCTGGTGGGGGATCTTTGAGACCTGTGTTAACAGATTAGGTCATATTCTGTCTTCAGTTTCAAAATGTCTCACTGTGCAAATTGTGTTTTTGACTTGAGCTTGATTTCTCATCCCAGCTTCCCACCCTCTGTGGACTTCTCAAAATGAAGGAGGCCTGGTCTGGCTGGTTGTATCTGCATCTCCAGAGAGCTTCTGCCTTCTTGCTTTGTTGGTTTTGATTTGCTAGAAGTGTTCTTTATACATAAATGTCCTAACTTTGGTACTAACAGCTCCAGATGTCATTTCCATTCAACAATCTGAAGTGTGAGTGATTTACTGATATTTACTAAAATACTGACTCTCTCTCATTGTAATTGGCAATGACGGCTGAAGACCTGAGAGCAGAAATGTGCAGAGCTTACCTGCACTCATATCCTTAAAAACCATGAGGGGGTCAGTGGGACAACTGTGCATCAGCTCTGCTCTTCGTGATGAACAGCAGATGTCACTCTTGCCTAACATATAGAGATCTGTTTCTCTGCTGGAAGACAGAATCCTTTATGAAAGTGCATATGGGGAGGGGAAAAAAAAAGTGCCTGCTGGTCATAATTGTTACTGGGTGAAAACTTTTACTTTCGGGTAAGAAGATATCTACATGGGAAACCCTATGGTTTTCTGTTGTGCCCACACCTTGTTCTGAATCTCTAAAGAAAGGTATATTCCTGTGAGTTTTTTTGTTGTTACACTTTTTTACTTATTATTTTCCTTGAGCACACTCAAGGAAATGTGTGTTCGTGGACTGCTGAGTTGTGCAGAACCACTTGTCTCCTCAAAGACTTGCCATCTTGATACAGAAGCCAGTGAGAACTTGATAAATTTGGGTACTGCAGGGCTGGAGGAGAAATTCTTTGCTATCCATGTTATACGCATAAAGCAAACCAAAACTGCCCTGCTACCTTTGATAGGGTAATGTCTTGCAATGAAAGGTTGCCAGCCTGGGCTATGAGGGCAAATTCCACACTCCCCTCTGCTCGGGAGCTCTCAAGACTCACCTGGCAGCTGTGCAACTACTCCTTGCACTTATGTCCCAAGCACCAATGTCTGTAGCTTTTTAAAAGCTACAGAGGAATTCATATTACAATTGTGTGTGTTGCTATGCCTGACTTATTTTTGAATAACTTGTTCAGAGTCCCCTTTAGTATATTGGGAGACTGGACCTGTGCCCAGACAGGAGTAAAATGCCTGTAAAGTTGTAAACTATGTGAGCACATGTGCTATTTTGTCTTTTTTTTTTTTTTTTTTTTTTTTTCCCTTTAGTGAGTACAAACCAAGTTTCCTGAACAAAAATACCAGATGCTCTCACAGGGCTGACAGCTCTTGGTGTATCTCATAGAAAAGACCACTTTTTTAGAGATGCGTGGAAGTTGCAGTAATGGCTGACATCTCTTGGAGTTTGGGCTAGTGGTCTCCTACAAAAAGCATGCTCTCCTAAATAGTGACCATTTTAAAGACTTTTCACATAACATAAGGGTTTTTCCTGGAAAAACAAACAAAAAAACCTCACTGTTTTGATATACCGGCTATGTACATTCTTCCAGTTGTGTCTGGGTCCCTAGAAGCTCAGTTGCACTGTACAGTTCCAGAAGGTGTTTACAGAAAGAGAAACCATTTCTTTATTATTATTATTAATGTCTGCTGAGGATATGCAGTCTCAAGAATGAGGCAGAATGGGGGAGTTACACAACTGGGACATCACTTGAGAGAGATACTGAAGGCAAAACATTTCACTGTTGCACATCTGGCACACACTCCTTTCTCTCTGAATCCCACCCTGTACCCACTCTGAGGTCTCTCTTGATTTCAGTCAAGCGTTAAATGCTTGTTTTTAAAAGGATCTTTGAAAATATAAGATTAATCACATTGGCGGCATTATTAATAATCCTAGTGAAGAGGATGTAAGGATGTATGTCAGTTTGGCAGTTCTGTAATTTCTCCAGAGGAATTCAGTGCACAGCTTCTTTCATAACAGCAAGTCGCATCCACCCCAGAGGTTCTGCAAGAAGACAGTAGTGCATCAGGAGAAAATAAATTGCTGGCAAGTGTACAAGTCTAATTAAACCAAGAGTCTCGAGTAACACCAAGGGAAACCTCATGGATCTATCCACTTATGTTATTTAGGAATTTTATTTGGCTGAAAAGTATTATGTGAAAATAAGAAGCTGTCACAGGTGACACATTGTAAACAACAGTCTACAGTGAACTGTAGGGGGTTATTTAAGAACAAGCAAGATGACAGACTAACCCTACGTGATTATCTGAGGCATCCACTTCTTTGCTGCTCCAGGTGCTATGGTCACAAGGTCTCACCATCCCTTCCTAGAAGGGAGGTTACTGATGGCCAGCACAAGGTCAGGTTGGTTGCTCGGTCTCTTCTCCCAAGCAAGAAGTGATAGAACAAGAGGAAATGGCCTCAAATTGTGCTGGGGAGGTTTAGGTTGGATATTAGGGAAAATTTCTTCACTGTGTTGTAAGGTATTGGAACAGGCTGCCCAGGGAAGTAGTTAAATCACCATCCCTTGAGGTCTTCAAAAAATGTGTAGACATAGAGCTTAGTGACACAGCTTAATGGTGTGCTTGGCATTTCTAGGTTAAAGGTTGGTCTTTGTAGGCATTAGATCAAACATCTAATTGTAAAACATCATCCAAGGCTTTTCCTTTATATTTCTTATTTTGTGAAGTATTTTACATTACACTGTATAATGCCTCTGTAAACACCATCCAGTAACAGTACACACACTTATCACGCTAGAGGGTAATATTGCTGATGAATGCATGCTCCCTTTAAGGACGTTAATACAGAGCATAAAGCAGCTCCTCAGCAATGAAGACTGTTGCAAATTCCTCAGGCTTGCCATCTCCCATTTACAATGACTTTCCACTCCGCAGCAGTTCACAGTGAGAACATCTGTCCTTACCTTTAGGATGCTCCAGTGAAGCTCATCCTCAGCTGCTGAATGGCTGAGCTGCTAAGGTAAAGATCATGACCTTTCCTGAGAGGAGATGGGACACTGCAGGCCCTCTGTCACCCCTGGAAAAGATCCTACCATTAACCTGCTGAAGACCTGGTTCTGGTATCACCAGCTCCATCCCAGAACAGGTACTTCTTGTCTTCACTTTGCTTTCAGCACTGAACACAGAAATTAGATCAAAGATCAAACATAATCGCCCCCCCCTCCCCTCCACCCCCCCCCCAAAAAAAAAGAAAAAGCCAAAAAAAATCCACCATTAATAAAATATATTAACATACAAATAAAATATTTAATATATAATGTAATTAATTATTATATAAAATAATGATGTGGTTAAAATTAATATATAGTATAATTAATATATAAGATACATTAATAAAATATATTTTAAAAACTTTCTAACAAGATCAGTCCCTTGAACAGAAAAAAAGTAGATGTTATAATATAGCACCAAAATGCCCCACCAAAAGCTGTCCTGCTCTTCCTAGCTTTTACCCAATGGCTGTTGCAGCAGAGTTGCACATTCCAAGGAAGAGTTATATTCTTTTTCACCAGCTATCTGAACAATATTTGAAACCACACTGCTGAGGGCAGACGCTAATCTGCAGAACATGGGATTTTCTAAGGTTGGCTGTTTGTCAGTCTCTCCCATGGCACAGCTCCATGTTGTTAAAAAAAAGTCTTTGGGAAACCAAGCAAGAATGATTGCAGCTGCTCGCTTGGGAGGTCTGGCTGCTCACCTGGGAACAGGGGTAATCGAGTCTTTTCCTTGCTCCACTGGATGCCCAATTACTCGAGGTCAAGGACCATCAGCAAAGGGTTTGAGAGCATTTCCCTTGCTCGGTTCTCTGTACCTAATTACAAGGATGGCAAAGAATGCTCCAGAGCATTCAGGATATTCAGGTTTAAAACCCAGAAGTTAAACTCTGCTTCCCTACTCCCCAAGGGAGAGCCAGCAAGCCAGGGGCTGGTGGAAAATTATCCACAGGTTTTATGAACACAGTCCCCCATTCCATAATAATAATAATAATAATTCACATTGTATCATCATTCCTCGCGAAGACCTCAGAGAGAAAGCTTCCCAAACAGTAAATACGGACATGAAAATCATTGCTGAAAAGAGCCTTTCCCCCCCCCTCTCATTGCAGCTGTCTGTGCTCCCACAGATATGAATGTGGATGCTTAACCTTATGTTTGTAATCAGTCTTGCCCTACCTGCTGTCATCTACACCAGTCTGCTCTGTACCTTGCTGGGAGAGTGACAGCTGAAGGAGAAGTAAGTTATACTGTTAGCTACATGCCTGTGCACTTCTGCCCTTTACGGCTAGACTGTACAAAGCAATACATATTTATGTATTGTAGCAAAAAATTACACAATTTTTGAAAACATCGTAACTATGAAGTAAGACAATATGCATTGGAATGCCAAAAGCCCCTCTCTTTGGCTACAGACTGGTCAAATTTCTGTATCTTTCCCCTATCACTTTACATAAATGATAGTTTAGATAAAATCAACAAGGTGTGGATATACGTATATACGTGTAAGTACACAAAAATGTCTATGACAGAAAGGTATTTTGTCCTGTATTCCCCCTACACAACTACAGGTGGCAAGCTCTTGAGTTATTTGCTTTCTTTTAAGGAGCAGATGATCTTTTAATGCTGAAATTGATTGTTTTTAAACAGTGCTTTCAAATCACTGATGAAATTGTTGACCAGCTTTATGCATTTCAGTGGCAATCAATGTTCCTGACATTAAGGTTTAATTTCTTATACTGTCTGAGCTTTAGGTATCATGTCTTACAATAATTGTCAGTGGATTTCTTAAACTTTAGTATTTTCAAGGTAAAAACAGTGTTTACCAAAAAGATATCATCAGATTATAACTGAAAAGATTGGTTTTAATCACTAGCCTTGTTCACTGAGCTCTGGCTTACACATAAAGCACTGAAAACTTTTTCAGGAGGGTGCTTTGGTGGAAAACTATCCTGGTACAGCCTAGATTTCTTTACTCCTGTTAAAAGTACATACAAAAAAAAAAAGTAACTGGGAGCTGTTACTATGTATAATAGTAATTATACATTTAAAATACATTATACAATTAAAATAATTTATCTGTTAAAAACGTAGTCAAATATATCGAGGCAACAATTCAAAAGGTAGAGCTAATCCTGTGCTAAAGATTCCCTGAAGTGAGGTAAGCACTGAAATTACTGTCAAGACTGGGAGAAATGCAAAATAGAAATCTGCCCCTCCACCCCCCCCCCAAAAAAAAAAAAAAAAAAAAAAAGGCAAAAGAAAAAAAAAAAAACATTTATTGGCTGAGGAAAAGCTTGTTGTATCAGATGATATGTCTAGCATGTGATTAAAAACTGCATCACAGCAAAAGCCAAATAGCTGCCAAGGGCACTCATTTGCTTCCCCCTGCAGTCACGAGCAAGTGACTTGGCAGAAGCTAAAATGCAGGGCGTATACTGCGTAGTGCATGGGATATTATGGGATATTCTGACCTTCATACTCCAGCTTGTCAGTAGGCACCGTGGAGGACTGGGTAGCTGAAGCCAGCTCAGTACCAGAAACATTTGCAAGTGTCACAATGCTTTGGGGCACAGTATTTTTAATTATCATCTTTTTTATATTAGTACTTCCAGATGTAAGCATAGCACAAAAAGACCAAGGTGCTGCTGGTGTCCCTTACTTCGTATGGAAAACTGGGATAATGTACGCCACTATAGTCTAAATCTAATTTTGGAAATCTCCAGGGATCCACCACATCCCTGGGCAATTTCAGTGCTTAACCACCTTTATGGAGGAGATTTTTTTTTCTTACAGCCACTGGTGGCCGTGTCACTTCTTGTCCTTGCTGGGCACCTGGGAGAAGGGTTGGATTTCCTCCCTTGCTCTCCTGCCAAACTCTGCCTTCCCTCTAGGCAGTACAGCCCAATCCATCCTCACCCTGCAGTCATCCTTCCTGTGAGTCCAGCCTGTTATTTCTGGTGGGGAAGCCCATACACCTCATCCCCTGTCCTGTGGAGAGGAAGTGTCTGGGGTCCCCAGGGAGGCTGTCACCACAGGGGAGGAAAGCAATGTCTCCTTTCCCCACTTTTAAAACCTTACTGCTCTGGCAGCCTGCTGAGCATTTTTGTGTCGTTTTGTTTGCATTTATGGTATAAATATGAAAAGCTTCATTATGATGCCATTCATTATCTCAGCCTAATAAACTTCATAGTCTTCCACCTTGACATTTATTTGCTGTTAATGCATGGGCTTTAATCGTTGTACTTTATTTGGCCCAGGTGAAGGTTACTTGCCTATAAGCAAGAAGCAGACATAAGCTGTCATTTTGATAGTTGCATGAGCTGGAGCCGAATTGCTTTACAACTCTGTGTTGCTTAATTGCAAACAAAAATGGCACTGCTATGCATTATTTCCATGTTCTGTGCACAGTGCTCAGCTTGTACACAATTTAGATCATGAAAAAAAGTCCACTTGTGCAGTTGCTTTCTACCTCTTGCTAATGGAGAAAATGGAGAAAAAATAAAAATACAACACACACAAATCCCCATAATAGCAATAAAAGAAGTATAAAAATAAAGACGACAGTTTAATGGAGATTTGTTTGAACAGCGTGTTTTTCTTTTAACTAGTTATAGTGGTGCATTACTAATGGTTTTCAACAGCCTGAAATGGAACTGCTAAAAACATCATGAGGTTTGCAAACATCTTATGTTTTGGGCCACTGGTTAGGCACACAAATGGTCCTACTGAGCTTTCAGAGCTGCAATAAATGCTCTAAACCTTTTAAAGCAAGTTGTCTCTTTCCTATCAGCCATTGTGTTTCAGTTAGACTCAGTTTTTTTATACATAAATTATTTTTTTTCCAAACAAAGAAGAATTTGTCTATTACCATGAGGTAATGCTGCCACTTTACAAGACTTAATTTTATGGTCATTATGAATAGCACTATGGTGATCGCTCTTCACTCTCATTTATACCTACTTTCTTGGAAAGCCTTTGGCTCCCAGAAAAGTCTGTGCAAAGGAAAGCACTGGAGAATAACCATATATGACCTAATAGAAGAGCTTCTCTTCACAGAGCTCATCAGAAGACTGGGATTTCCTTAAAAAAGTTTACTGTGAGCATATAGATTTCATAGTAAGTGCTTCCAGAATAATACTGTAACACTGAAATGGAAAAATAATGCAACAGACAAAGCAAGATGCTTGGCGACACCTACCAATATGACATTTAACATCTATGTGTTTATAAAGTAGATATACAACTCTTATTTCTCTTACTCTTTCTCCTGGTGCTGTTGCTTCTCCACTACTAAAACCACTGTATGGGTCTTGACAACCTGATCAGGGCATCACAATAACCCACGCAGCATTTCTCTTGTGCAAGTGATGCCTGGCTCTTAAACCATGCGGGAAATTCCTCGGTGGTTGTCGGAGCGCAGAGCCAGCTGTTCGTCTGTGTAAGAGGAACAGCACAAAAATAGCCGTTCTGCTCAACGCTCCCAGCCACATCAATCTCCATAACAGGCATTGGGATCTGTGCGTGACACCCCTCCGTAAAATTACTGCATGATGTGATGGTTGGTTGGCACCCAAAATAGTGTTTGAACCCCAGCTGCCAGGGATAAGCCTTGTTAGTCATTAGTCATTAGTGCCCTGACTGCAGGACAGCCAGGTTTTTGGTGTGACAAGGACAGAGCAGTCTTTGCTCTCCGCAGGCTCCTGGTTGATGCTGGAAGCTTGGCTCATTCATCCCGACTTTCTCTGTTGCAATATTTTTTCACCTGAACACCTGAGGAAGGACATTTGTCTCTCCTAACAGCCTGCAGGACACCCTGGCTCCTGGCTCCATCCCCACTGTCCTCTTCCCCATGGCCATGCACACGTGGAAATGCTCCCACTCTGTTTCCTCCATACTTTCTCACAACTGTGATCAAGGGAAACACGGCTTCTGCCAGAACCACCAACAGCAGTGTTATTAGAAGAGGCAATGTAATAGGGTGAGAAATGTTTCCACTGGAGGAAGATCACATTGTTGAGGTCTAGTTGTCTCCTGCTGCATTGTGTTTTCTCTGTTTCTCCTCCCCACAATTGGCTTTCCTCTGGTCCATCCCATAGTGAAACCACTGAGACCAGTGCACTACATTGGGCACCCAACAGAGGGAACATCTGCACCTCCAAAAAAGCCCAACGAAAATCTTTGTTTATATTTTGCATACATGGTTAGACTAAATTCATTGTCAGCAATTTGTAAATGGTCCCTAATTTCTCTTAGTCTCATGCTAGCTTTTCCCATTCTCCAATGACAGATCTTCATACGTAGCCTCAAAAATTAATGTTTTATCTAACAAAATTTATCATCTTGCATGTGACATTATTCTGCAATTGAGTCAACCGTATTAAAGTGAGAAAGGACATAACTGCTGGCTGAGGGCTCCGTGCTGCTCTGACAACAGCCCTGTGAAAACAGAGGGACAAAAGGCAGCACACGAAACACCCTGCAAGCAGATTAGCTGTGGTGTGCTTAGCATTGCTGTTCTTCACAGGCGATGAAACTGGTTTCTGTTTCAACTTATACTTTTATTTATGCTGTGCCAGGACCATGTGCTGGCATCTCTGGAACATGAGTGATGCAAACTCCTTATTCAGACCAAAGCACGGCAGGTATGTATAGCACAGCCTGCCTGTGCTGTAGCACAGATATCCTGAGCTGGGCATCCATATCCTGAAAGTGACTAACTCAAGTGATATTCACTCTGGCTGATATGAAGAACCAGGGAAGGAATGGTTTCTATTTTTCACTATTCTGGACTTGCCTAGCCATACAGCCCAGTAGGAGTTTGTAGCTGGACTTTTTTTTTTTTTTTTTTTTTTTTGCATTTGCTAGTCCATAGAGTCATAGAGTATCACAGATTGGAAGGGACCCACAAGAATCATTGAGTCTAAACGAATCATCTAGATTGTTTTTATGGGGAATGGAAAGCTGCTCAATGCAGTCAGTGTTGTATAGTGTGCACTCACCTTATCCTAAGGAAAGTGTTTAATTTTGAGCTTAAAACACCACTAACTGGGCCAGTTTGGGCTGTAATGGGAGACTGGATACCCAGCTTGGCTGTGGACCCCCAAACTCACACAAGTGAAGTAAGGCCAATTGAATTTGCAGTGACAGTCATAGTTTGTTTGTAGTAAACGCCCTTGGAGTGCTCCTAAAAAAATGAATGCAGGCACAAGAACTTTTTTTTTTTTTCCCATCCTTTGGCAACAGTAGCACAAATTCATGTCATTCAGCTGATGGTCAGCTTAAAAACAGCTTCACCTTATCAGGTAAATGGAGCAGAGTTTTTTTCTCCAGTGGATTTTACATCTAGTAGATTAGAAAAGCCCCTGAAGTTTGTATTCTGTACTTCATACTGTAAAAACCTAAGCCATGGTAAATAACCTGCAATAACTCTGTGAGAGCTGATAAGGGCACAAAGGAGCAGGATTTTGAAACTGATAATCTGAAAAATGCATAATCACGTGTGCACAAGACAAGCGAAACTGATACTTATTAAATATTGTCACAGAGCTGAAGGATCCCTACCAAGTATTAAACCTCCATCGCTCTGGAATTTGTGCAAACACAGCAAAGAGACATTCTGCATCCTACAGAATTAAACCATTCATAATGACTGGTTAAATTGCAGCAGAAGCATGGTAAAATGATGCTGATACTACTTAAAATAGTAATTTTAATGTTGATTACATCTAAAATATACATGATAGGCTTCTCACAACATTTTAATTAATTATACACATGCATATATTAGCTTACTTACAGAGAAATGTGATGGAAAACCGTCTCTGTATTTTACGCAGAGACACAGGATTGTCACCTCCATGTGACAGAGGTTTAGCTACTGGGCTGTAAGGCCTGTCCTTTCTGCTTTCTTTTTCCATTTATTTCTTGGCCTCACCCTGGCTGTCCTCCCTCTTCCATTAGCTTTCTAATGATTTTAGTAGAAAGCTGTCTTATTGGAAAAAGACATTATCTTCTCCTTGTATATTGCAAAAGAAAGCAGATTTTGTTAGCCCTTTGTGCACTATTGCATGGGAGGGCACAGTCTGAGCCTTTCTTACAGCATCAGAGCCCAGAGGGCAAAGGACTCATCACCTCCTACAGCTCTTTTGGGATAAGACACAAGGTAGGTACCAAGTTGTTGAGGCAGAAACAGTATCTGGGCCCAGAAGCACAAACCTAGGCTCCTGGGGAATCTTACACTAGAAAATTAAAGTGCCTGTACCTCAGGGGTACATAACACTGCAGCAGGGGGTGTGCAGGATCTTCTGTGTCAGGCAGCTAATTCCTGTCCAGGTCTTTACGGGTTGTGTCTGGACTTTACACACTTCCTTCTACAGTGGTTCCAGGACCCATTTATATAACAGACTAATGACCTGTGAAATTTCAGCTTAAAATGCCTTTGGAGAGTTATAGTAAACTTTTAAAATGTAACTGAAGATACATTCCTGTTCTGTTTTCACTCTTACTACTCATAAAGTAGAAAGTATTTCATATAAAAAGACTCTAAAACAAATCTCCTCTTCTCATTTTAATTTTACTCAAATAATCTATAAACCATTTTCTATAAAAGCACTGTAAAAAAAAATAATAACACGACTTTCTGCTTCTTTGCTATGTCAAGTTTTCAGAGTGGTATGAATTTCTGAGCTTCTGGAGGCAAGGGCTTGCAAGCAAACGTTGATGCTATCTTAACTACTGTGCTATGACCAACACTGCAGTAACAGAGCACACCAATAAAATACTGCAGTGCTGTATAATTATCGTATTAATTGGAACATTATTTACAGGGAGGGCTGCCTTCACAGCATGCACCTACTTTCTGAAATGCTCACAGCACTCAGTACGCAGCGGGCAGCCAACATAAAAGTTCAGTTAAAGAAACAGTAAAATAGCCATCCATATAAGTGCAAGTTAATGAATGGAGTCCTCCTGGCAGGAAGACTTGAATGTGAGCAACCATGTTCAGATTTAAAGAGAGGTGACCTTAAAAGGCTGACAAACCTCAAAGGTAATGAAGCTTTTACAACAGTGTTGGTGGGGCATGATAGTTTTTAGAAGAACAATGAATACCAACTATCGTATTAAAATATATTGTATGATACATTATAATTTATATTCTGACAAAGATCCTTTGCAGAAACCAGAAACAGCCATTTGAATTTGTAGGACACCACATCACGTTTAAATTAACTGCTGAAATAGCATTTTACATACTAAATGCTGTACGTGATAGTTGTTTGTGGAGTGTCTCTTTCATGAAAGTTATCCAGACATCATGAAAAAGAACAGCCACACTCTCTCTATGCACCTAAAACTGGCATTAGTGCCAAGTGTTCAACTAAGCAGCTCATATATGCGATGTCCCCATAAAACCCTTTCAGCTGGCAGAAGGGAAATTGTTTTGTCTGTCCCCGTGCCATTGCAGTGTCCAACTGACTTTTTAGTAAATTCAATATAAGAAAAAAAAAATGCAGTGCATGCAGGGTTTCTTCAAAGCTTACAGATTTGAAGGATCATTTTTCCCAAGATTAATGTTTCATTATCGTATATAAAGTATAGCACAGCTACTATGTCATTACTCATTTTTACAACATCAGCTCCAAGCCCATGAATGACTATGCAATTTATTCATTGCAGGTATGCAACACTGGGTGTTGGAAGAGATTTATGGCAGTCAATATTTTCACATGGTAGTTTGTAAAATCTTTTTTATAATTTGCTTCCTAAATCTGATCTCTGCAGACTTTTGGAAGGATTGTCCATGCATGACTTTCCAACCTTGCTCAGTGCAAAGCAGGAAGATATTTTTTTGCTATTAACAAAGAGTTGTCATTAATCAGGCTTTCATTGCAGGCTCTTTTGATGCGTCATTTGTGATATTACAACTTGCACACAGTCCTTGTAAAATGAAGCCAGTCACTTCCTTGGTGACTATATGGTATAATAGCAGCCTGGATACCACTTCATCTGCAATGAACATTAAAACATTTTATGTTGGCTATTCAGATGAACACAGAACACTCTAGTGCCTAATTTCATCTGCAGATCCAGTCTTTTCCTCAGAAAATACTGAAAATCGGTACTGTATTTTTCTTAAAGTTTTCTGTGGTGCTTTGAATACTGTCAACCAGCTTGTGGTTGTCAACAAGCATCTGTGCACATCCAGGTACATATCTGAGACAGACTTGCATTGTGGAATTAAGGAATAAATGGGTACCAGACATTGCCTGGGATTCCTCTATGTGTTTCATCCCTTTAAGGCAACCCTGACTGGGTGCAACTGTCAGCCACGCACTTACTTAAATGTTCTCTTTAAGTTTAAAAGCTGCACAAAAAGAGAAATAAAGCATACTACTGCTGGCCTTGAAAAATCAAAGCTGTCAAAACCATTAAACATTGAAATCTGGTGTGGGGTGGGGGGTAGAAAGTGAAGTACTTTCCCAACTCAGAGAGAAAGGTTTAGGACATTTGGTATTTGTATCAGGACTGTTAGTGAGAACCAGGGTAGTGATTTGGTTCCTGTTGAACAGAAATCTCTAGTTGCCACATGGACTTTATTCATCTAATTGTTAATTGCCAGTTCAGTTGTCACATTTCAGGTCAAATCATTTTAGGTAAAATCATCCTTGCTAAGTATGAACAGTGAAGGGCAGTAGGAGAAATTCAACAGGAGTGTTCACTGGCAAAGTTTTAGCCAACGTAGCTTTTTTCAGTGGTCATTCTTTGTAAAACAGTCTAGAATGAGATAGTACAGAGATCGGCATGCCAAAAAACATTGTCCCTATGTTTTTGCTTATGCAAGCCATACTCAATTTTTCCTCACTTAAAGATTCCAACGTAATACTTAAATCATCTAAAGATGATACCTAAGTCTGCAGCTGAAAGCCCTTTGATGGACCTGGGTAGCAAAACGACACCCAAAGAGACATGATGTCCATGCTGTTTGGCTTCATTGCATACCTTGCAAAAAGCTGGTAAAGGGAGCTAGCTGGCAGCTTCCAGCCCTACAGGAAGATCAGCTGCTTGCAGCAGCCCTCTTGCCTCTAAAATAAGTAGGGATCTGCTGACCTTGTGCTTTAAGTGAAAAGGAGATGGATGTAAAATAATCGTTTTGGCTGCATGAAGAGCAGTAGGCGTTCAGATGGGTCAGCCTCATTCAGACATGCCAAATTCCCCTCCAAATGAGAGATGCACAGCTTGCCAGCCCACTTCTTGGGATTGCAGACAATGACAGGGACCAGCACTTAAAGCAAGCAGCACTTTCCAATGGACCCGGGGTACCAGGATGCAGCTGACAGCCAAGACAAACAGCAAGCCCCAAAGCCAGCAAGACCATTTTGAAACTGTACTCGTGGGCTGGAAAGGGCTAGCTGAGTATTACCAGAAGATTACCCCCTTTTTGCAATTATTAATTATCTAAAAAGATACCTATTGGTTATATTTTTATTTTTTTTTTTGTCTACCATTAAAAATAAAGCCCAGAGATCTCTGATCCATGTCATAGAGGCCAGTATTGGCAACAGTATGAAATTGTTTCATAAACTGAATGTTGGTTAGAAAATGATTAGTAACTCATGGCCAGTAAACGATGTTCCCAGGAGGTTAGGGGGATGGGGGGATGTGAGAAGGCTGTGCCCCTATCCATTAGTATCTGCTGATGTAGCATGCCTCTGCTTTCATCACTTAATGCAACCCGATCTCTAGTGCTCTGCACCTCCCGTTTGATCACGGCTGGGCCTGCTGCTGTGCATTGCCAACAAAACCACTACCAGCCCAAAGGAAAGAAGCATCTAGCGATTCAGACAGTGTTGAGATGTATGCAGGTTTTAGGCATTGTCACTTTTTGGGTCCCACATGTGGATTTTAGAAAAGGTACAGTGCTCTTGGAGAGCAATCAGCCGGAGAGCAAGAAAATCCAAATTCCTGACTTCTCTTTATTTCAAAGCCTAGATTTTTCCTCACGGAGTAGCTGCATTGACTTCAGTGTTCTGGATCAAATTCAGTTGAGACAGGGAATAGGCATGTTCCTCCTGCAGTTTCAAACACTGGTGGGATTCCCTTGGCTCTCTGACAAGTATAAAATGATTACATATTGTTGCTAGATCTGTATAAATAGTTACCAGACTTCCTCTGAAAACCCACTGCACTTCAGCAGTGTTTGGAATAGCATTTTGCATTAGTTAAGGCTGTAAATAGTACCATCTTCCAATATGATCTGCCTTACAGAAATGATACTCCATACCACTGCCTCATTATTTTTTTTTTTCCAAACAAATCTGCCTCAAAATAGAGTTTTTCTTTGTTTCCATTTAGCAAAAGGAATTTAAAAATAAATAAGGGAAGTCAATTAAACCTACCTCAAGTAAGGTAGGGAATGTTTAAGTGGGCATGTAAGTTAGATGAGTGTTCCATAACATAGATCAGACCAACTCATATTCGATTCACGAGTGAATCAAGTTACTAAAAGTTCACATTTCAAAAGCGAACAACTATGATGAAAGATTTATTTATTTATTTATGTTACAATGCTGCTGTACAGTTGTAACAGAGATAACCCAGACTCAGGCAAACCTGTGGCAGGCCAGATGCATATCACAGCTCTCTGTTGGGCTATATTCTGGCACCGCACCTCTTGCATCCATTTTCTCCCATTTCTTTCCCTAATCCTTGTCAATGACAAAATAAATAAACAAATACATAAATGAATAAATAAACAATCTATTTAAAAATCTGTCATAAAAATCTATCATAATTTAGTTACTCTTCTTGTTTATGTCATAAAGTCACAGAAAGTTTGATTTGCAAATATGAAATATGAGTTGCTGAAACACATGAACTCATACTCTCTTTTATTCCCTTTTGTGATTTCTGGAAGCTTTGCAATTTTAAATGTTGTTCCTGACTCCATATATATCAAAAACTGTTGATGCTGCCAAATGCCAAAATACACAGATGTCATCTATTTAACTGAGTAGATTTTTACTATTGACTACGAGCATTTCATGAGATGAATCTGATATCTTCCCTTAGCACCACTGAGTTTTTTTAACTCTTAAGGTAAATAGGTGTTTGGCCAAATTCCTCTGGCTCTACTCTTATGAATTAATTTCATGTATTCACTTTGGCTCTCATGCTATACAGAGAACCATGAAGTTTGATTTAATATTTCCATTTAAGAGCTCCTGAAATGTCTAGTAAATTTGGTCTTTCTGGTAATTCCTAATACTCCATCTATATCATAGCTATATGCACACCACATTATAACTTTTCTAGATAGAAAAAAACAACACAACAACAAAAACTACAGTCTCCTTAAATATACAAGAAAATTGAAGATATAATAACTGCACCTCTATACATGTGTTCTTGGCCTTGAATGTATTTATTGATGCAGGTCATGGATCTAAACCAACATGAAGTTATTCTTCAGAAATGCTGAACCTTATTCTTCTGGGAGTGTGAAAGATGGCTGAGTTTGACAATGATTTCCTAAGCTTGAGCTGTATGAAGAATAGTAGGATTATGTTATTACAGACTTAGTCTGTATTTCGGTGTCCAAGGAGCTTAAGAAGGGGCAAAATTAGCTGAGAGCACTAAGTGGGAAAGCCTAAACACCCTGCAGTCTCTGTAGGGCAAGGGGATGGCATTGCATGACATGTAGTCTTTCACGTTCAAACATGGCACTTGCAAACAGAGAGAGCCTTTCTGGTCAGATGTGGTGCTTGCAGGACAGGATCCTAAGGAAACTGGTTTGACTGCGGAGACTCCTGCATGCAGTCTGGGACAAGAAAGGCACTGTGCCCCTCTCAGGACAGATGGACAGCGGCAGGGGAGAAACCTTCTAAACCTGTGCAGGGCTCCCTGACTTGAAGTTCCTGCAGGAACATTATGTTTTCCACCTGCTGCATTCAGTCACTCATGTTAGGAGATGAAAGCAAACGTCTTGTGCAGGACACTACGGCCAGCTCCAGACCAGTAAAGACAACTCCTAGTGAGCAGAGCTCATTCGGTAGCATTCCCAGACCTTGCCAATGTGCAGCATGGCACATACCAGCAGTCATTCAGCAAACCTAGCCAAAGCTCTATTATTGATCTCAAATGTCCTCTCCTTTTCCCAGCAAGGCACTGGAAATAGCATAAGGCTCTCCACTCACTTGGCAGTGCAGCCTACCGACACAGCAGGGAAGTGACATGGGACTCATCACATGGCAGAGACAGATGGGCTCTTCCTGTTCTCTACCTCCTCCCTTTGCCTCTGTTTACTTGAATGTCCTCCTTCCCTTCTCCTGCAGGCTCAGC
The DNA here is from genome assembly GCF_963932015.1 of Anas acuta. Lineage (NCBI taxonomy): Eukaryota > Metazoa > Chordata > Aves > Anseriformes > Anatidae > Anas > Anas acuta. Next base: position 53,986,658 of record NC_088979.1, read on the forward strand.
TTGAGGGTCTAGATAACCACACGATAACCACACCAGTTTTTGAGCATCTCCACAGACTACCAAGACACTGCAAGGGACATTGGAATTGGGCTTGTCCCTGCAGGTCCTCTACCAGGTGGCTGGCTGCTGAAGGCATATAGCCCCTTCTTGCTGAAGGAGGTGGAGGCCCAGTTAAAGTCCTCTGAATGACTCCAAGTATCAGGTAGGGCTGCCTGTCTCAGCAGGGTGGGGTATAGGCTGCAGCTGTGAAGAAAATACTGTCAAGATACTAACATCTGCTGAAATACACAAAGGCAGTAGTCAACAAAAAGAGAAAAAGCAAAGGAACTTCTGTTATGACTGTTCCTGATGATTTATGCTGTGCCTGGGGCTTCCCACACCCCGTCCTCCTCTAAAGAGAGCATAAGTTGGTTCAGTCTGGAGAACCTGAGGTGAAGTAAACCAACACAGTGGAGACAGTTCAAAGGTAATTAGCTGAGCAGAGACAGAGAACAGACTCCTGGAGCTGACATTAGGGAGAAAACAAGCTTAGAGGTGCAGGGAACTAGTACCTGAAGGACCCTGAAGAAGGCCTTCTCATTCACTATCACAGGTGTGATCACTTCAGCTGAGACAGGTGGGAGTAAGAGTTACTTCAGATCTGCGGGGCAGGGTCTCCAGGTTAACTTCTCTACTTGGAGCTATCACGTACACCAGCAGAAGGACAACAGTACTTAAAATTGCTGGTTTGTGGGGTAAAATTGCTGGTGTGGGGTTCCTCTCAGGCCCTTCATGATACATGGGGCAGTTTGTGTCGGAGACAGCCTTGAAGAGGGGGTGAGGCAGAGTGGCCATTGGGAGAATTAAATAAGACCTTCTGCTCCATCTGATGAACTCATCAGATACACAAGTTTGGTTCCAAAATATCTTGGATCTGTCTTACTAATCATAATTTGTATGTGCTATGGCTATGGGCCAAGGCTATAGCAAACAGTTACCTTGTTGTCTGATAGCAATTCTCTCCTCTTTTTGTCACTGGTAATTGTTCTCTCGATCGCAGCCATGTGGTCATTGCTATTATAAGGAACTTACAAAATGCTAATAAGGGGTTGCTTGTTTGCTACCTTGAGGCACTTCTCTTGTGCTTATTGCCCATCATTAAAGCCTGTCCTCCCTCCCCTGGGTCTCATTTCCAGATAAGCTCTGTGGCCCCAGGAGACACTTTGCATAGTTTAAAAATTAGCACTGGGGCTGGAGATGGGAGGATTGCCAGCTAGTCAAGCAGCACTAAAAATCATTTCTTTTTTATCTGCCTGTCTCAGTGATCCACCTTCCAAAAGCAAATTATATGCTTCAATTTCCAATGTTTTCCCTATTCTTGCCTTACTGCCCTGTACTGTCTATTGAATTTTATTCTTAGTTGTACAGATCATTGCAATGTTACAATGAGATACAGACCTTAATTCTCCTAGTGCTCTTTCTGTTTTGTTTTTGGTTTTGTGTGTTGTTTTGTTGTTTTTATGTTGTTTTTTTTTTTTTTTTTTTTTTTTTAATTGTTACTAAAATAAAATGGGAACCAAATAAACTAAGAGATGGGTAGAAGGGAATAAGGAGGAGAAGATAACAGCAAGACTAATGGGACACTAAGGAGGAAGATTAGGGAAAGGAGAGAGTAGGATTAGCAGACAGGGGCCAGAATTCAGCTGAAGTCAAGCCGTGTATGTGGACTATTTACTTCACTGCTGTCTGGGGTGTGTGAAAGAAGTCGTCTGAATCTCTGCAAAGGATTTCTCTGTTGTCTAGAGACCACTCCAAACAGAAACAGGGTGCACAGGAGGTCATTCAAGCCCATACATTGCATATTTAATCATTATTTCCTCTAATGCAAGGCTTATTGCCATAGGCATGCTTTCCATTTTATGCATCCCTCCCTTGGGCTGCACATAATTCTTCATATTGTGGCTGACATTTGGGCATCTAAATTACAGCTCTCTGTCTTGCCTTGCAGACTGCAATGACTTTCTTGGCTTTAGAGTATTTGCTGTCCAGATGGTTGCTGTCAAACAAGAAACAGGTGGCAGCACTGATGTGTGGTTTGCCTATAAATTTCTTCAGAAAACAAGGCAAAATTGCAAAATGCTCTTAAGATGGATGGTCTGTATTACTAGAAGTTGTTTCATCATAGGTATTTTACTAATCTCTGTGGGACTGAGGGAGAGAAAGCCTTAAAGAAGTCTGTGTGCAGCTTGAAGACAACTATTTCTCTGACTTGCATGTTTTCCCCAAGCACCTGACACTGACCTTCTGGGCTTGGCTCCCACCTCCTGTAACTTCTTCTTTCTGCAACTCCTGCATTCATTTACAGGGTGAGTGCCCAGCAATGTATCTGACTGCAGCAACAGAGAGGGCGTTGGTGAAATGGGCACAGGAGGAGGGCGAGGAAAGCCCAAGGAGCAGTGTGGGTGCTCTGGGGGTGCAGGACCCCATCACTCGCAGGCCGGCATCCTCATTTATTCTCACTCATGCATTCCCTCCACTAGATGGTACTAGGGCAACACATTTGTCTTTGCAGGATTTCCCAGTGATGATAACCATAATAATAGCCTGCACGTAGGATCAGTAGGCTTTTTTAAGTACAAGAAACTTCTGGTAACGACCATTAAACTTTCAAAGTGAAATACTCAGAATTTAGTAAGGGCCAGAAGACAGGTTTCCTGAGCAATCTTAGCTTGCTGTTGCATCTGTTATGACAATGTTTAATTGCATATATCTTGTTTCTTTTTTCAATATTTTTTTCCTTTCTCCTCTAGGGGCATGTGTAATGCAGAACACTGTTACAGAAAACACATGGTAAGTATTATGTTAAAATTAGACCCTATCACTACTTTCTTCCCCAAAGTTACCATTTCATGATAATCAGATTCATTTTCCTGTCCTCACCAACACATACATTGCTTGCTGCAATATATGGCATCCAAATCAAGGCAAAAGTAATCCTGGTAGTTTATTGGTGTCACTGGCAGCCAGCAGCCCAGTAAATGATAGCGTCTATGATTTCAAAACATTCGTATGTCTTACACAGATGTTTTTAATACTGGGACTTCCATATCTTTAGGATCTTTGTCAAGAGGAAGGATGAGCATGTAGAGAGGAGCAAATCTCCATGTTTGTAGTGATACCACAGTTCTTACATCCTACGTGGAGTGCAGTACTTTATTCCACGGACAGGACTGTGAAAATCTTTGCCTGTTTGAGATGTAGGATCATGTGAGGGAGATGGGTTGCATTCTGCCATTCTGCTTCAAGATAAACAGAATTGCAATAAGGTTTGTACAACTTCTCAGCTAAAAATGCTGCACAGCAATAAAGGAACAAGCCTCCCAGTCTGCACTGGAAGCTTTGTCAGCTCATCAGATGAGTGCAAAGCTGTCTGAAAGAAAAAAAAAAAAAAAAAAGGACTAAATAAACACCTCACTATTTAGGCATGCTGGCCACACCACATGTCTCTCAGACTTTTAAATCCAAGAATCACTGAACTTCTTTGCAAGAAAAAATTTCAAACTGTCTACAAAAATTAGGCACAATTTCTTTCATTTAAAACCATTTCATACTCAGGCTCAATCTTGAATACTTATCAACTACTTCTGAATCACCTTCATTTTATTTGTTAGATTGTCATATATGTTAACACGTATCTCTATGTTTTCTGTGTGTACGACTGGATATATATCCCTTCTCACATCCAATGACTGTAAGACCTCCTTGAACTCTGGAAAAGAATCTGAAGAGACAAAAGGAAAAGATAATGTACCCTTCACATTATTTCTTGCTTATAATTCTAGAAGCTTTTATTGGTCATTAATGTTATACAGTAATGTATGAGATTCCTCAGGAGGCGTCAGGTTGACAGTATCAATCTCTGGCCAAAGTGTATGTAAGATGTTTTGAGGGCATTTTTAATGAAGAAAAAGGGGATTTTCACAGATGTCATTTTTTAATGTAAGTATTTCAGAATTCTATTAAAAAAGCTACTTGAGGGAAGACAGTTGGAGATAGTTCCATCAGCATTAAAGCAAGATTAGTTTTTACTTTTTTATTTTTTTTTAGAACTGGTACCATTTTTTATGCATCTAAAGGGCTTTTCTGCCTGCTAGCAACTCTTTACTTTCTAATGAACCTATGACTGACAGAAAGTTGAGCTTTTCTTTCCTCCCACTAATACCACCATTGTGTGTGCCTTGTTAACCAGTATTGTGTATCAGTCACAAGCTGACTCCTTTGTGTCTTTGTAAAGTATCAATTTAGTCAGCATTATCTACCGGGGAGACAATGGCTCTGGTAAACCCAACGCAAAATCCTGTAACATCATAAGCCCTAAAAACACTGGTCCAGCAAGGAGGGCTTCAGCCCTCAGGAGGCGGTGAGGACAGAGATGGGGAGCTGGCTGCCCGTGCGAAGGGGCAGGTGGATATCAGGGCAGGATTGGCCATGGTGGCCAACCACGGCACAGGGGCAGCTCGGGGAACATCTTTTCTTGGGTCACTGTTGGGGTTGCTTGGCTGGAATAAAACTATGTCACCCAGATCTGCCTTCTAGCCTAGCTTTCACTTGTCTACACTGACATTTGACATCACTGACAAGTTCCCAGTGCCTATCTTGCTGTTTGCTTGGTCAGCCGTTTCCAATAGTAAATTCATTTCTCTCCATTGAAGAAAAAAGCAAACCTTATGACAGAACCTAGCAGCTTAGTTGCTGGACTTGGCAGTCTGCAAGGCTCCTGGTACTTGCAGACCTGTGTTCACTCCCTGTCCCTCTCTAGGTAGGCTTAAAAGGGAAGAGTAGGCCAGCTTAGTCTCTCATGTTTGTTTTTTTTGTTTGTTTTTTTTTTTTTTACAGCCTAGGCTATGGTCAGCAGAAACACCCAGCCCCCATTACACTAGAGAGGGGGAGGGCAGCCGCTCTGTGGGGGTTCTGTGTCTTTGGATGAAATTGTCCCTTTGTTAGTCCAAAATAGCGCAAATTGGGCAACTTTCCAAGCATGCAGTGAAAGACGTCTGTTTGAGACAGTGCTTAGAGAAGGCTGAGGACGGAGGGCTGAAAAAGAGGTGCCTGCCTGGCTGGGTTCCCGCCGGCGTGATTAATGTAATGTTGCTGGGATTTTACTGCATTATTAATGAAGTGCTAGGGGGGCCTGGAGCACTGGAAAAACATCTTTGGAGAATTATTACTAAAAATCCAAATTGGTGCACCTTTCCTATTATTATTATTATTATTTTCCTTGCCTGTAGATTCCTTATCGTGCTGCAGAAGGGTTATAAATAATAACCATGGGATCAAGGCCACACAGGTGCTGCTCCCTCCACCTCCCTAAGGAGCAGTGGCCCCGATGCTGGTGGGCTCCAGGTGCCACCAGCCCGGGGGAGGCTTTGCCTGGGAGCTTCACCCACTGAGCCCCTCCTGGCTATTTTTTTATTTTTTATTTTTTTTTTGAATTGGCTTTGCCATGCCTTGTTGAGTTTGTTTTTTTGGATATTTTTTTTTCTAAATCTTCAACTCTTGCAATCTGTCTTTCGATGGTGTCATCTTGTCTGACGACGGCAACTGTGGGTTTGGTTTTGGGGTGTGTTTTTGGTGGTTTCGTTGATTTTTTTTTTATTTTTTTTATTTTTTTTTAATGCTGTGCTTTCAACCAGCGTTTGCCTTTCTGAAGCTTCCCGTTGCTAAGAGACTTCTCCCCTCCGCCCTTTTAGCAGCCCGGTTGCCATAGCGCTGCCAGCCTCTGCTGGCAAGTAGCAGAGAGCAGTCATTACTCATCCCAAAACACCCCCCTAAAAAATAAAAAAAAATAAAAAAAAAAAAAAAAAAAAAAAAAAAGGAGGGCTGCATGGGCAAATACACCTTTTTTTTTTTTTTCTTATTAACTCATTTTGGGACCCGGCGGGAGGATCCCTGCACACGTTGCAGCTGCAGATGCATGTTGCGGTATTTTCGTGCAGAAGTTCTTGGTTTGGTCTCTGCGTTAAAACAACACGAACTGCAGTGCTGACTCATGGACACCTGTGACGTTGTTCGTGGCAGCAACAGATATTTGAGGATACGCTTTCCAAGACATGTTTTGTACCGGTGCGACTGGCGTTGCACCCTCCACGGGTGTAATTCATTCCCGTGAAAGCTCTGCAGCTTTGCAAATCAGAGCATCGTTCCTTAGGAACCGGGTTATATGGCTGGAGCTTTTCTCTTACAGTACTTTTTACTAACAGTAACAGCATACTTACCTAAAACATGTGGTGTGCTACCGTCAAAACCTAAAGGAATACATCCTGTTTAAAAGTTAGCTTTTCAAATGCCCACAACTAAATCTGTATGAGGAATCATTTCCAGGCAAATAGAGAGTCTTTAATTTATTTTTTTTTTTTTAAGGAAAAACATATCCCCAGTGGTTTGGGTGAGAAGAAAGTTAACGTCAGCCCTAAAACATACGAAACAAAAAGGAAAGTCTAACATCTTTCCACTTGAAAATGGTGAGCTTTCTTGTTGTCGTTTTGCTGATTGCCAAGCTTTACCAGCTGGGTGCTACAGGGTAACAGGGAGCATGGCAACACAGACTTGCAGGTCTCTCATCAGCCACGCTATTCACCGTGCCTAGTTTAAAAAATAAATGTGTTTGACTTCTGTATAAAAATGAAAGTGCTGTGCATATAAAACTATCTTTAAAATGTCCTGCTAATAAAGAATTTGGTAGGACAAGATTAGCCGCATGAGAATGTAAATTGTGTGAGTTAAATGTCAGATGATTTTGGGGGGAGAGAGGCTTTTACCCTAGTGAATGTTAAGAACTGTACTTGAGTTTGACATAGGATAGCTTCAGTTATTCTATGATTTTAGCTTCCATTAATCACCACAAAACCCTCTACCTCGGTTGTCAGCATAAAGCCTCTCTTAACATCCAGAGAACTTTCTTCCCACGTTCTGCAGTTGGTGAGATATTGTGCTAATAAATGCAGCGAGGAGCTAGACTCTGTGTCCTCAGATGCCCTTCCATTTATCCAATCCGGCATCTGCCTACTTGAACAAGTGCATCAGATACAGGCAGCCTGCCAGCTATTAAAATGTTACACCTACCGCCATGAAGCTAAATTGTACATTTTGTTTTCCCTTGTCCTTGAAAAGGGCTCGCTCCTGAAGTAAGAGGAATGTGCTTAATGTCTGCTTGTCTTAAATTCCCTCTTTACCCAACTATCCGTTCCCTGATTTGATATTTTATATTCTCTTCTCTTCATGCTATTTTGGGGAACAATAAATATCATTGTGCCAGGAAAGACATTTAAGAAAGAACCTTTGTCAATGGTATGGAAAACGGATTTCAAAATCCATTTCAACTCTGATGAACCATAGAAATAAAACATGGTGAAAAAGATAAAGAAATGGGATCATTTCAAAATTTTTTATTTTATTTGTTCCAGTTAGTATGTTCTTATTCTTCTTGGTAGTTGACCTGAGATAACTTCAACTGAGGGGTCCCTGTGCTATAGTCATAATGCAGACTTCTCTGAGAAACGCTTTGGTCTCAATAAATCAGCATTTGCTTATTGGAAAAAAAAAATCTTCTTAGCTTTACTATTTGCTATTCTAAAGGAATTCAAGATTTGAGCATGGCTGTGTTCAATAAATTAGAAATTGGAGATCTATGGTACAGATATTTTAGTTCTGGAAATATTGATTTAAGGGAAAATATTTCCCAATTTATTATGTGAAGATCCTTGCTTTATGACAGAATTAGGTGAAGATCCATACCCTCACTCAGATTTCTTTAGTTCTAGACTTCATTTCATCCAGAAGAGAAATTACTGGAATAAAGGTTAAATATCCAAATCAGAAATATTATTGCTTGTGTTCCTTGATGTTTGAAATGGTAATAGAACAAATTGAACATTAACCTAGTAGGACCAAGGCATCTCTATTTGCCTGGTTTTGACATCTGAATTGGGCAATAACTTCTCCTCGCTGAAATTATGCAATGGTTGTTAGTCAGTCTCTCATTTCCTCAAGCATTTGTGCACAGATTACATCCGCATATTATATTTTATTATGACTCATTAAAATGCAAATCGACAGCAGTATGCTATCACAGTTCCAGGATAGATCTACATCATTAAACGGGTCTACATTTTGATACCTTTCTCATAGCCAACACATGACCTGAAATGCACATCGACATCTTGCTTTCTGAGTGTCTGAGCAAGGTTAGCTTTATGCATTGTTAGTCTCTCCGTACCTCCACGTCTTTACCTGTTGTGTGCAAGTCCTCTCCTTCATATTTCTTTCCAGTTTCCTACCTTTTTTTTCTCCATGTTCACCTGTTCTCAAGGTAAAATCACTGCCTCATGGCTTAGATACTTCCATGAGAGCTGTCTGATTTATATACTTCATCTGACTATCACAGTCCCGTTTTTTTTCTCCGCTCACATAAAACATGGATTGCTGCTTTTCCTGTGTCACTTCCATGTCTACTTGTTTCTTGTAGTATTCTCTCTTCCTATCTGAATTTCTTCTCTAATCCTGTCTGGTGCAGTTATTTGATTCTCTACAAGGCACTTCAAGTCACCTCAAATGTTTTTCAGCAGATGCCTTCACCATCCATAAATTCTGAAAGACAAGATATCAAAGTGACCCAACAGTACATTGTCCTTATGGCTGGTGCCAGACAGGACATTTACTTTGTCCCTTAAAACCTTTACATAACGATAACTTTACATCAGCACAATTTCCATTTTGCTGAGTCTTAGTTACTCTGGTACTAGAATTAGATTATAGGAAATTGTTGTTTTTCACCAGTTATATGCCTACACTGTTCCCAAGTTTTCTACCATTGACTATACTTTGATATTATAATGATGATTTTCCTTGCCACCCAAACTATTTTTTAAAAGAACTGTTCAGTAAAATTACTTCCCTCTGACAAGGTCAAATTCCTAGATCTTAGCATCTATTTCTTGAGCATTTACGATAAAATCTAAAATTTGAATCCCAGTGTTCGAAGATATATTCCTTTACTTAGAGAAAATTGCCGTGAAGGAATGCTCAGTTTTAATTCAGAGCAGCAACCTAGCTCTGTCAAAGGCCCTACTCTACTGACAGGAGGAGTCATATTAATCTTTCTGCTCCACCAAAAAGATTACATCCCCAAATATTGGGCTTTGTATTGACTCATTTCTTTGTGTCACTGGCTTATCTTCTTGTATTCCTGGAGCCTGGTGCCACTGGTACAGGATCTGTGGATTTCTCTGAGTATCAATTTGGACATCAATTTACTTGAACTTGGGCCATGGTTTTATCCAGAGTTGAAGGGACCCACAAGGATCATTGAGTCCAAATCCTGTCTCCATGTAGAACCACCCAAAATTCAGACCATGTCTGAGCACATGAAGGTCCATGTTTGCCTGGCCACAGACAGAGAAGGCAAACAAAGATGAGGGTCCTGAGAAATGAGACGCTGACTCTAACTTTCACCTGCTACCAGAGTCACAGCCAGGATTAGCTGAATCTGGGGCTACCGTGACTTAGTTTAGATAGTTGTGACTGAAGAAGGTTGAGGCATTCTGGCTGCTTTCAAAATAAATATGTTGATCATCTGCTCTCATTGGCTCCCACTCCAGTTGGCTTACTTGAGTTTTTAAAAGTAGCATGTCTGTTTGTCATGCACCTGGTGTAATTCTATTTTTGTACTACTATGAGGCATTTTATAAAGTACATAAATCATGCCAAGTACTGCAGTATTTTCAGCATGTGTATGTGCATGTAATACTAGCACATAGCCCCAAAGAAAATCCTTTGTCAGAATTATAGATCTCTAGATATTCATTATTCACCATTGTTTGGATTTCTCTCCAAAACATTTTATTATCCTTTTAGTTTGATAGCAGTTTTCTAGACCATTGTGCAAGCCTTAGTGTTACTTAGCAGTTAATCTCACCCCCAAAAAGAATAACAAGCTTCTTTGTCTACCCAGATTCACACTGCTGTTTGATCTGATCAAAGAAAAAGTAACACCATTCATTTTTGTAGTACCACTTTTCTTTCCACTGTTCTCTCAAAATACTAATATAGTGCATGTACAGCTGTGTGTATGTGTGTGTAACAACATAGAAGAGGTTAAGCTTCAGTCTGAAACAATGTGTGCTGGGAAATAATAGTATCCATTAAGAGTAAATAAGAGAAGCTCCAGCATGTTCTGTGGAGGTTTGGAAGGACTGGATGGGATCCATAGATGCTCAGATGTTGCTGTGATAGAGGCCTTCAGAAATGAGTGGATAGATAAAAACGGTATTTATCTTTCCCTTTTTTTGTTTGTTTGTTTGTTTGTTTAAGCTTTGTATATATGAGATTTCTTTCTCAATTAATAAACACCTAATGAGGTTCTTCTTAAACCGATGATGACTTTAGGTAAGTCGTTTTGTGAGCGTGAACAGGATGAACTTTCTATTCCTTTTCTAGAAAAGTGATTATTTAGACCCATCAATATCTGTTTCCAATCCACTCCTTCCATGTCTTTCAACTGGAGATGTCTAAGTAGAATTCTTTCTTCTCTCTACAGAGGATAAAATGTAATAGCCCATGGCTTCAGAGCGTTCATGGCTTCGGTGTTTTTTGTTGCTCTTGCCATGTTATTTTTTTTTCTGTTGTATCATTCTTTTTATTTTTTTTTTCTTTTCTTTTTTCTTAGCCTAATTCCCTATTCTCCTGTAGATTTGTATTTCAGTTTTTAGCCAGAGGCACAAAGTGCTTCTCACGGAGTCTCCTGAAATTTCTCAGTCCATTCCATGAAAATCAGCATGAATGTTCTTGTCTCATGGGATTCCTAGAATAGATAAAAGCCTACAAGGGCAGCTACAAAGTGAAAAAGAAAAAAGAAAAAAAAAGAAGAAAAAAAAAAAAACTAAAGTCAAGTTGTCTACAACTCAGACTGCCTTTTCACCTTTGGTGAGAAAGTCCATCCTCTTATCTCAGAATGAAGGCCTCCGTCCAGTTTTCACTGGAGACAGTGTAATGTGTTTTTCTTCTGGGCTTGAGTGAGAACTGCATCAGTCCCTTGCACTCTTCTACTGTATAACAGGTTAAAGTAAGCACTTATGTGTAGCCAGGCCATGGCAATATACCAAATCACTATTTTCTTCCCAGACTAAGCAATTATCTATTATGAAACATAAGCAATGTTTCATGCTTGTAAATTTAGTTATGGCTTTTAATACTTATCAAAACTTTAAGAATGGAGGTTGTATTTTTCAAGACACCATGTGCATCTCGAAGCCTAACGTTCAGTCTAAGTCAATTGGGTTTTCAAGTCACGTTGGTAAAGAAGAAAAACTTCCTGAGCATTTGAGGTAAGGTTTACAATTTTTATCATTCTTCTCTTTCTTTTCAGTGTCACGTTCTTGACATCTTGCTCCATTCCATCACTGCAAGATGAATGTCAAATTAATTTCACCTGGCCTTTTATGATCTGTCTTGCTCTGTGAGATCCACTGTTCACACAAGGAATAACAAAGAGTAACTATTGATCATTAAGATAGGAAATAGAACTAAAATTTATCATTATTACTAAATAAAACTTATCTGCATTTTTACATGTCTGTAAGTATGGTATTTCATAAATAGACCAGAAACTTTTCATGTTCCTAGACTTAGTGTCCACAGGCCATGATATACAGAGGCAACCAAGCTTCAATCTCTAAGGTAGGTTTCAGTAGAAATTCAGACGTAAATTTAAACTCAGAGTCTTAATATCTGGCCATGGACAATATGGAATAGATAAAAGTGTTCCAGAATAATATACTTCTTCACTCCATCATTCCCCACTCCTGGAAAACCTTATAAAGAGGCTTGCTGGTTCCCTAAAAACATCTTTGTTCACACATTACCCTGACCTGGTCACTAAGACCTTCTCATGTATTTGGAAGTCCTGAAGTTGGGGACTAGGACTGAGGATGCTGGTAGAGGCATGCGTAAATCCTGTGTTTGCAATAGGTGTTACAAGTAGCCCGCAAAGTGGCTAAAGAAATCTTGCAGCAATAGTTCAAAGACTTGGAGAACAGAAATCCTGGTGAGGGAATGTGGGAAAATTTCATGCTCTCACAGTTTTGGTTCTTAACTGAAATACTTGAATGAGAACACAGATTCATATGCTTTCTTCTGTGGCATCTGCAAAAGTTAATTAATATCTCTATAGGGCAAAAAAGGCACCTCTAGAGGGCTGTCTCTCTCCACTTTCCCCACAGGGTCCATGGATGACTAAGCTTTCAATGGAGGCACCTCATGTAGACGCCTTCAACTAGATGGCATGAACTTTTCTAAGTTTTGTATGTGCAGGAACTGACTTAGATGTTGAACTGGAGTTTTCAGGCAATGTAGGATAAACTCTGCTCTCTTTCAGTAAACCAAGGCTGGGTCCTAAAACAGAGAGAAGAATGAAGCTTCCTTTACCCATTCCCTACGGTTAGTGAGGGAGAAATGCAATAAACCAGCAGAGGACACAGACTGCAATAAATATATATGTGGTCTGACACTGTGTAGTTCAAGACCTTTTGCACTTTAGGTCTTGTACAACTACCACACTACATAGCACATTGATCAGAATAGAAACACCTGGAAAAAGCAGGCCTATTGAGAAAGAAGTGGGGATTGTTTACATACTTGTGTACACACTGTATGCACAGGTAGGTGTACCCTGACTGCCTTATGTTCCTGCAGGAAAAGTGCCACGCCATTCGTGCTCTGTGAATGTAGTGGTTCAAAAGCAAAACCCAAACAGTGTTCGTGGTGTGTTTTGTTAGTTTTGTTTGTTAGTTTGGCTTGGTTTGGTTTTATGGGACATTGAATAAAGAAACTGTGTAATGTCCAGTCCAATGTGCAATACTTCCATATTTTCCATCTTCTCAAGTTATATTTTTTGTTACCCAGTTAGTCAGTTTGAAATCCCTGTCACAGAAACTTCCCTGTTTCCCCACCCTAGCTCTCAGTTTGCCAGAGATATAAATCTTTTCAAAATAGCAGCTCTTCCTCCCCAGAGAATCTATTTATGTGATACAATAACTACAAAAATAAACACACAGATAGCAACAGACTGAATTCATATTTTTTTCACACTGTAAAACTAAGAAGGCAAAATTTTAGCTTTCATCGTGCCCAGGGCTTCCAGAATACTCACAGCAATCATGAATCTCTTCATATTATTTTAAATATAGCTGTTTAACCTTCGAAGACCTCATACTAGGATTTGACAAACTATTTTCAACAGTAAATTAACAGTATTTTCAGCTCTTCAGTGGCCTTTGTTTCAGATGTTAGTAGATAATTTCATGTTTAATGCAGGATATACATTCATTTAGAGATATGTAAAAGAGTTTTCAAAGTAGCTGCTGTGAATGAAGAATAAGTATGTATTTATTCTACAATGTTTCTAAAACCGAAGGATTTTCAGCAGTGAAGTTTGGAAAACCCAGCGCTGCCTTTAGTGCAGCAAGTCTGCATACACTGCTTCTGGTCATACACCCTGCTGCTGGGATTTCTCCCCAGCCAGCTGCTGCTTGAGCCACACTGAACCAGCATGGGGCTGCTACATCCATGAGCACCCACGATATAACTGGCCATGTTGCCTCCATTAAAGCACGGGCATTTCCACCCGGTTAAACTCACATTGGAAATCAGCTGTTTTGATGGTGACATTGGTCTGATACTCTGCAAATTTTCACTGCATTCTGCTGTTCAAAAGCCCAAAGGTAAAATATCATGAAAGAGCATCATTTTCCAGAGTAGATGTGCTGAGTAGCAAGGGCGCATTCACTCACTCCTTTGCCTGTAGGTGAAGAAACATGACTGGCCAAGGAGTGTCAGTGGAAAAGTAAGGGGGAAGGGAAAGGACATGAATATTTTGATTGGGAAACAACATTTTGCATAGTATGGGGTTTTGGCACATTTAGGATTCTGCATCAAAAGTGCTTTGGATTTCAATGAGCTGGACAGCTGGAATAAGCAGGTGCAGAGAATACCAGGCTGTGGGTAGCACAAGGTCTCCTTCCCATCCCATTGCTATCTCTGCAGGTAATGGGTAAGAGCTAATCTATCTGTTTGGTTAGTGAATTTTGACAAAGAAGTAATATTGTTTCTCTCCCCCTTCTGTCCCTGACACCCTACAAAACACCTACAAAGGAGAAGGCAGAACAAAAAAACCTGAAATGGCAGCAGCAGTGCAGTGAAAGCAGGGAAGTTCAGAGCTATAGAAGGGCAATGCAATACTCCCGGAGAAGAGAATACATTAATTATATGGACAGTTTTATTTATTTAGTCTCATGTTCTCATACAGTTTTTATTGATCACAGAACAGTTTAGCATACCAGCAGAAATGCTTTTCTGCATCCCAGTGGGTATTACTAAAACTCCAGCAATATTTTACATTCATTGAGGTCAAGAGAATCTGTTACATGTGCTTCCATTGCAATACCCAATTTTTAGCAGTACTAGTCAGCATTAGTTTCCACTGATGAATGCATGTGAAGGTTTAATAGCTGTAAATGGCAGATTACTAAATATTGATGGATTAGTTTAAATCTCAAATTCAATAAACCAAGGATGCCAAACATATCAAGACAGCTTTAATGTCTCTTCAGAAACAGATATTGATCATTGCGTTGCTGATTTTTTACAAAGCCTTCAGTGAGACCAAAATATCTATACATTCACTGATAGTTTAAATGTTTATTGCAAATTTTATGCTGAAGAAAATGCCACATAAAAGTAATCTTTCATTCCATAATATTTCTTTCAGAGGGTCAGGGTGACAGTACTGTACTGGATTCTCTTTCCTCCAAATAAAATCAACAGCCAGCATTTTCTTTTCACAAAAAGTGGTGTCAAGGTTGGAGTCTCAATCACATGCATGGAACTTGTGCGTGTTATGCCACCAGTCACAGCTGTATTCCTTGGCTTAGATGTAAAGCCAAGGTTTGTATAATGAGCTGTTAGATTGCTGATACCATGGATTATTTTCCATATTCTTGCAGCCCTGCTTGGGACTAAAGCAGCAGGCTAAGAGGTTTCTAGATCCTCTAGACACTGGCTGCCCCCAGCCCTAGTGGATGTTTCCTCCTTCCCCCATTAACTGCCAGTGCTGGTCTTTTCCTTCCTTGGCCCTACTTGCAGTTTTCTAGACTTCTTGTAGGCTCCCTCTTCCTTTTTTTCTCTGTCCAAGGGAAGTTCATTCCTACATTTTTTTTTTTCTTGCTTAATATAGACATGCTCCTAAATAAGCTTTTGGACCTAACTTCTGGTGCCCATCCTTGTCTCAAAACATTGGGAATTACATTTGTTGGCTAAGATACTCATTACCTGAGAACAGCATCTTTATTTCTAATCAATGCTCTAGTATTAGTGCTTCTAAACACAGCCTTGTTGTCTCCAGTCTTAACTGCATTCTTCCAGTGCTGTTACTAACTTGAGAACCACTAAACCTGAAATATGGCTATCACCTACCTCATTAGGTCAGTCTCATTCTCGGTTGTTGAATGCAAGTTGGTTTTGACATTAAAAAGCTAGGCAGTTTAACGTTTGTCTCTGCTTTGGTTCTCCCGGTCAATTCCAAACCTTGTCTTTCTGCTGACATAAGAAGCAGCATTTTTTTATTTTTTTTTTTCCGACTAGAAAACAGTTTTGGTCTATTTTAGCTATGTGGAGAAACACTGGATTTCTTTATATCTTTCTCACTTATACCCGGTATTTTCTGCTTGACTTCACTAGCTTATTGTAGCTCTCCTTCAAAACAGTGACAGGACATATATTGAGGTTAGGAGCCAAAAAGGTCTTCAACTTTCCTCAGAGACAAATGTGTCCAGAAAAACGTCAATTTTGAGCACTTCTATATAGCTAATATTACTTAACAAAAGCTGTTACTAAATGAATGAGATGACCTCTACATTTAAAAATAGGTCACTTGGATTTACTACCCTCTTGTTTTCTCTCTTGTCTCTTCACTCAGTAAATATAGAGGCACTGTTCAGTGTTACTGCCAACATTTCTGTGAACTCGAGGCAACTTAACAGTTCTTGGCACAGGTGCCATTAGTACCAAGTGAGCTGTCTCTTCTCCTCTCTCTGTCTCCTCAAGTGTGAGGTCTGATTAACTTTGAAGAGCAAAGTCTGCAATTCTCCTCTCACACTGTGTAACTAACATACTTGCAGTCTGGGTATAACTCTTCCCCTTAGTAGTCTGTAAACATGTGATCTTTTTACCAAAATATTGTTCAGAGATTACAGTAAAATTCAGCACTCAAGGCAAAGACTAAATTAAAAGGATTTGCCATTCCCCAAATACTGTAAAAACTGCACAGATAACTATTTTGGCAAAGCTTTGCCATCATAAAGCCCCCAGAACATATTCTTCCCATCTTCTGCAGCCTTCCAGGCAGATGCTTATTCTGTGCAAACAGCTCCCCAGATCTCTGTAGCAAAAATGTCCTTGTCAATTTAGATTGTTATCTGGTTCATTTCCTAGAGTTTTTGACCTTGCTAGTCAAAAGTGATTTGGTTAGCTCTTCAATGAATAGGTCCTAACCTTCTATGGAGAGTTGTTGTGCACTGTACCAAATTGCAAAGACTTTGCTAAATGATTGTCCTGTCTTCTGCTTGTTTTCTGGCATCATGTCAACAAACTGCAACCAAACTAAAGTAATATAATCTGCTGTGACTGTGCTAATAACCAAGCCCAGATCCTCAAATGTTTTCAGCCTTACTGAAGACCTACCAAAAGTAAAGATACTTAGACAATTAAAAAAGTTGGGGTTCACACTGCATGCCATACACATAAATCACCATAGACCCGCTGTATCCCTCACAAGAAAAAATGGGATGAAAAGGAGAAGTTGGAAAATAAATATTCAGAATTGTATCACAGGGAAGCAAAAATATGACCATAACTAGACTGAATAACTCTGCTCTTTCACCAAGCAAAAGAATAACATAATAGAAATAAAAAAGATGATTAGAAAGGAGGAAAAACTGGGTTAAGGGATAGAGGAGGTATCAGTATATGTATGTTTAAGCTGAATAAATATTTAGCGACAGACAACTCCAAAATGAAGCAAAGGAGCTGCTGCCATCATTTGGTTTTGTACAAGGCAATGTGGGGGGAGGGAGGGGGAGGAATCTCTGTTGGATGGACTTAAGGAGAGGACTGAAGGAGGAGAACAAGGGCTGGTCTGACAGAACCTGCTGACTGAAGAAGAAAATAACTTCAGGAAAGTGGTGGGCAGAGCTGACAGGACAGAGAAGGATCTTCAAGTTGGAGAAACCGATGTAGTTGTTAGTGCTTCTCTGGGGTCCCTGTTTTCTCTTAAGGAAGTAAATTCATGACTAAAATTATGTCAACTGCTCACTTTTTCTTTCTTTCATAGGATCCACTAGCTCCAAGAAACTGAAATAAGCCCATCCCTTGTTTTTATGTTGTACCCCAACTATCATATGGCTGCCTCTTCTCATCCTGTACTGTAAATACAGCATGACAATTTTATCCAGAGCTGTTGAGCACTACACATTTCACACTAGAAAACCACACACCACATCATTATTTTCCTAATACCATCTGCAGGATTTTGTAACACTGCACCAGAGCCTCAAAGCCCACAGTGCTGAGGAACATCCATGGCTCTGACTACAGTCACCACCCCGCCAGGAGCTCAGTGACACCAGCCCACTGCGTGCCACTAATGTCCTCTCACGTGAAACCGGCCAACACTGTTCTGGGGAAAGGGACAAAAATCCTGGCCCCACAGCCCGCCAGCCACACCATGCCAAGGGCACCATGTCACCTCAGGCACCAACCACCCACACTGCATGGCAGGCCCGAGGCAGCGCAGCCTTTGGCAGGGAGTGGGTGAAGGCACCCAGTACAGGA
Organism: Anas acuta; assembly: GCF_963932015.1. Taxonomy (NCBI): domain Eukaryota; kingdom Metazoa; phylum Chordata; class Aves; order Anseriformes; family Anatidae; genus Anas; species Anas acuta. Next base: position 54,004,577 of record NC_088979.1, read on the forward strand.
ATGCTGCTTCCCCTCCCTCCTCCCCAGTGAACAGTTTTATGTTTTTATTATATATATATATTTTTAACTATGACAAACACAACCTTAGATCTTGTTTCCATATGAATTTATTTTGATGACTTTGTGTATTGGTCTTCACTGCTTGCCCGATGGTAGGAAAACAGGAGGGGTCACCTGTCTCCATGCATAGGGCCAGCTGCATCGAGTTGGCCTATATCTTCAGATGTGATGGTTTCTCTCTTCTGAAACATAACAGACATTTCCTGTGGTAATGCATGTCTTCTTCATGCAGTGAAAGTCCCTTTGTAGACCATTATTTTTTAGGAAATCCCCTTTTACATGATTGTGTGTTTGTATACACTTAATCCCTTAAAGGGAATGCATTTGACTTCCTTTGAATAAACACCTCTCACACTATTCAAAATGTGAGAATCTCGCTGTTTTTCTAATTAAGAACCCCTCAGCATGACAAGAGATGGATGGTTACAAGTCCAGACAGATAGCAAGCTAGTGCAGGTTAGCAGCTGGTGGCAATCAGTTGAACTGTAGTAGCTGTCTGAGTTCATGCTTTCTTACCTTATCCTGCATGCTTAGTAGCTTATTCTTTCACTGAGAAGTTAGCAACCTCAAATTACCCCATGCACCCTACATCTCAACCCCCCTGCCTCAGTACCACGTCCTCTAATTACATATTGTGCTAAGAAGTGGTGCTTTTTATCAGTGTTTAATTTGCTACCTTGCAATTTCACTGAATGTCTCGCTAGTCTTGTGTTGAGCCAAGGAACAAAGCTGTCTCAACACAGCTTTTTATCTACCTTTGCCCGTACCATTCCATACTTTAAATACAATTATCATTCTCTCTTTTAAACATCTGCTTTGTAAAGTGAAAAATCCAAATCATTTCAATCTATTCGTGCTTATTTTTAATTTACTCCTAATCATTCTTGTTGTCTTCCTCTCAACACCATAATCTGTTTGCCATGGAACAATCACTTTTGCAATGAGGGGGCTAAGCTTCTGTCCAGATAATGATTCAATAGTATTTTTTGGTGCTTTTGTCAGTCCCATTCTCAGGCATTACAGTGTCTGGTTTTGCTTCTGAATATAGTTGTGTACTGAAGAAAGCCTTTCATTTGACTTGTCCCTGCTGGTGAGCGGGTGTCCTTCCTGAACAAGAATCACAAATAATTCAAAATTTCCTCTCACACATACATTATCTAGCAATGTCGAGCATAGCCTGCCATTCTGATATTTATTTACCTGGCTAGGTTAAGTCCTTTTAATGTTCCTGAGGGTATTTGTCAGGACTTCGCCAGCCTGAGTCGCCATCACCACGTGTGGCTCATAGCCAAGTCTGTAATTTGAGGAACTCTTTAAGCCAGAATAAGCTTCCACTAGTCCCCAGCTGCTCATTCTCTGCTTTATAGAGTCATGCATGTTTGTGTGGCTACGCCGAGAGCAGACTGAGCTGTAGGCTAATACACAGCCCGACCTGATCTCCTGTCTGGCTGAGCATGTAGCCGTGAGAACAGCTGTGTCCACAAAAGGGTGGCAGCAGTGCAGAGGTGGGAATGAGCTGTAGAGCATGTGGGAGACTGGGGAGCCCTTCTTTCTGCAACAGTACTACCTTATCCTGTTAAGAACCATTTAAGAAATTTTAAGAATGATAGGTTTGCGTAGAAAAGCTTTGGGCAGAAGTTTCTGTCTCTGTTACAACGAAGAGGTTGACAACACCTGAGCTGAGCACCTCATGGACTGCACCACACCAGTGCCTTTCTGTACGTGCCTTTCCGTGCCATTGGACTCTTCTTTTTGCAATCCAGCCAGAAGAGGGATTTCAAGAACTGTCATCCAAATTGATTTGGATCCAAGTTGACATTACATATTGTTGAAAAGCAGAGTCGGGGCACTGCATTAAAAGTTAAATTGAATTGGTTTGGTATATATCAAATGTCAGATACATAGCTGAGGCTATTAGAAGCTTCCAACAATAGGCATATGAAGAATCATTAGCCTTGAAAACCTAAGAGGGTGAGATCACAAACACACAATCCAATAAATCACATGGTCTGTTTTTGGAAAAGCTGATGTGGTATAGCAGCAATTTGTTTATACTGCAATGGGTCAATTGGATCAGTGTCAGATTTTTTGCAGGATAAAAGATTTTGCCTTTAATGTATGCTCTTTCTTGAATGGCTTCTATGCAGCTTTTTTATACCAAACACCTTTGGTCCACCTTGGGATTACAAATATAATATCTAAAATAGATGAAACTGCTAAAACAGAATTATTGCAGGATTATTTCAAGATGCAGATTTGGCATTGAAAGATCTCCAGAGTAAAGTTGTATTACACAATTCAAGTTCAGTTCTTTCCCAATTGCTTTTAAAAGTTTCTAGTGTATTCTTATAACCTCAGCTTTAATCACATCTCCTTTTGAGAGAGGATTCCCTAATCCATATCTTTCTGAGGGAGACTTCAGCGCTAATACTATCTTCTTATTGCCTCTTCTTAAAGCTTGACTAAAATTGCCTAATCACAGACAAAGTAATAAAGTTGGGAAGCATGATACAGATATAGAACATTACACTTTTAATGACTGTAGCACTACTTCAACTGCTGTGAATTTATTTGATACCAAAAATCTCTACCCATATGGAAGCCTTCCCTGCAATAATGTGTGAAATATTTGTAACATAAACATCAGATGTATTAATGCAATAATGAAAATTAAAAATGCAATTAAGGTAAAGAAGAGTTGATGTCAGTCTACAACAAGCAAAAGATAACATGGCTACTTTCTTCTGGTGTTTTAGAAGAAACGGAAATGATACCTTATGCTTTGTGCCATCTATTCATTTGTCAAGTTTACCTGGGACTTGTCACTATTAATAGACAGTAAGACAACCTGAGTAAGTCCCTTCCTTCTTCCTGTGTTCAGTTTTTACTGGTAATCTTACTTGACCATCCCTTTTGTTCTCCACGTATTGTACACCAGAATTTCAAATGTACCCTTTTTTTTTTTTTTTTTTTTTTTTCAGATTGCCTCTGTACTCCGTAAAAAATAAGTGCAGATAATCTCAACATTATTTCCTTTGTTACATCACTTTTGGGTAGAAAATGAAGCTTTGATAGTGAAGAGGTTTTTTGTTTTGTTTTGTTTTGTGTGTGTGTGATTTTTGTTTGTTAGTTGTTTTTTGTTGTCATTTTGTTTTTGTTTTTAGTGGTGGTCCCTGCAGTTGTAAACCAAGAGGGTTATAATTACTGTCTCCTGCTGTTTATGCTGACTACAATAATAAGCTGTTATTATTCTGTCTGCTAATACCTGGAAAAGCTATCAGTTGGTCGACTAATCCAAAATACAGCAACTAAAGATCATTGTCAAATATGCCTGCTATGGAAATGTTGTTACAGATGCTAGAAGTGAAAGCTTTTCATTATATTGGATCATCCAATCCATCCCAAAGATTACTCTGCTATGCTCACTCTAACATCTTCCACAAGCGTGAGGCCACTGTAAGTATTAAATACCTTATATTCCTTGAAATATATTGTGTTCTCTTGGAAAGCTGTTTCTTAGTTATGTTGCTCTGATCTTGAAACATGGTCCAGTTCGGCAGGGCTTACCAACAGCTCACTGATCTTCCTGTGAAGACTCAGCTACTGGCCTGGAGTCAGTCGGAGGGAGTTGTTAGATTAGGCAGGTTTCCTGTGGAGAACTAGATGCAAAACAGCACAGAATAAAAAGCCACTCTCCTCTCTGCACCAGTAGGCTGAAAAAAGAGAGGGAATGGGCTGTGAGTTCTGTTTGTTTTTTTTGTTCATTTTCTTCCTCTGTGTGTGTTGTTGTTGTTGTTGCTGTTGTTGTTTCCTCTTTTCTCTCTCATTATTTGAGGAGTTAAGATGTGTAAAAGAAGTCCCCACCTCTGTAAAAATTCTGTGAAACCACAATTCTGAATCTCCTGATGGTTTCTTCACAGGGACATGCTTGCCAAAAAAAACATAATTTCACTATTCACTGTTTTTTCACTATTTTCCTGTTTTCTGGTGGAAACTCAGACGACAAGGGTCGCTAGACAGCTCCTGACATCTGGACTTTGCACTGCTCCTGAGAGCATCCAGGCAGAGATGCTGCCACTGGGATTCGGGAGAAGGGGTCTCCTAGCCACCTGGAGTGCTGCGTGTATCACCCTGCTGACTGACGTGATGCAGCTCTCCTCCTTGCAGATGAACACAAGTGGCATGAGATCCCCTGCATTCCTTTTTTCATCAGTTCTTCTCTCCTATGGTGTGCATGTGTCTCAGAAGCCATGCTGCTCCACACAAATGTTACAGCAGCCACCCCACCTGGCAGTCCTCCTGTTGCAGGTGGCACAGGACCATCTCCCATTCTCCTCACAGAAAGTTATTTTCCCATGTCTTATTGCTTTCATCCCACCCAGAAAATCTGTCTGTATGTTTCACAACCCATTGCGATCAATGCTTAGTGCTAATTAAGGCCTGGCTACTAACAGAAAGTTGCACCAGTGTGCTTTTATTTATTTATTTATTCATTTATTCATTTATTTATTTATTTTATTATAAACCATAAGTAAAAGACAACTTTTGAGTATTTCAAATATAATTTAATTCTGGACTACAAGTCCTTCCACTCTGGTGGTCTGTGGAGTCTCCTGATTTTTTTCCTGGATATAAATGTCACAGAAAAAGAATTAAATTCCCTCCTGACATTCAAGGGAGGAAAAGACAGCAACTCCTTGTGCAAACCCATGAATGACAGCAGCTGAAAGTTAAATCTATTTGATCATTCTATAAACTTTCCGGGCCAACTTCTTAACTAAATTAAAATGTAGCAGTGGGATGTTGAAGTGTTGAATGTATGTGGGAAGGATCTACACTTTACAATACAGGGGACCAGGAAACAATGTTGTTTACAGCATACATTTTAAAAAGTAATGAAAGTAAGTGTTTTCTTGCAATCAGTAAGGTATTGATTCCAACCAAACCAAACCAAAACAACAGTAACAACAACAAAATGGAGTTTGAGAACATACCTCACTGTAAGGATGATTTTCAATCCACGCCTCCTAAATATTTGATATTTACATCAATTTTAGATGCCTGTTGAGTCACCTCTCCCAAAGCAAGGGCTTAAGTTCTTTAAGAAGTAAAGGGGTAGAAGTTTTCACAGACACCCATCTCTCTGTACAGATACCTTAGTGAACCACTCTTAAAATAAGAGTTTCAACATTAAAACATGGTGCCTATAATTGCAGACTGTGTTGCAACCAGATTCACAACCAGATTGCTGTTTTTTTTTTTTTTTTTTTTTTTTTCTCATCACAGTTCCTTAAACTATGATTGTTGTAATTTAAGATAATGTTACAGTATGGTGTTTATTGTATTTTTTATGTAGTTGTTCCTACTTGCAGTCTGTATGTGTTAAATAGAGATGCCCAGAACATAATACAGTGCTAGCGCTGATCAAAGTAGCAAAAGAGCTGTTTTCTCTTTTGGCTTATTCAATGCATGCAAATATCGCTTGCTCTTCCCTTGACTGTCTGTCTCACCATTGTTTTCTTGTTTAAGTAATGTTTACTGTCGTAATGCAGTTTTAATAAGTTTTCCACAGCTGTCATTTTTTGCCTGGTTTACTAAGAAACTATTGGTTCTGTCTATCTGCCTGTTGTTTAGTCCATTTCAGTCTGCTCTCACCTCAGTATCTTTTGAAGATATTGCTCAGCTTCAGCTGGCTTTGACAGAGGGATTGCAAGTTGAGTTATGAAGTTTTTATGAGTTTTATGAAACTAGAAGTTTTGCTAGGTAGACAAGACAGGCCCACACCAGCAGGCCACCGTTGGAAAGGCTCCAGTATGACTTTGATCTGTTTGGCTTGCCCACTCTCCAGCTAACACATGTGTACTGACCAGCTGGTCAGAATTTACACAGTTTGGAACAAACCCAGGCATATGACATGAATCATATTCCCTCATAGTCACCTTCTTGCTAGACTAAGCAATCCAAAGCCTTTTCGCTTCCTGTTGTGAAACACGTTCTACATTGCCTGGATTATCTGAATATCATTTGCAACTATTGAAACCTAAACTCCTCTCTCGTAACCATAGGTGGGCAGAACTACACAAAGGAGTCCAGTTGAAGTCACATTAGGTGGTATTAATTTTTGCTTGAATCCAAGCAGTACTATTTTGGCTGATTTAAGACTAGCTTTCAAAAGCAGAAAGAGAGTGCTTACATCTGCACATCAAGTGTGTTTGAAGAATTGTTGAGGGCAGATGTCCCTTTTATATCCACAACTAACTCTCTCTCTCTCTCTCTTTTTTTTTTTTTTTTTTTTTTTTTTTTTCTTTTCTCTACCCATTGAGTTGTGCTGGAGCAAACTACATTGACAGAGACATTTCTGCTTCTGTACATCTTAAAATGCCTTAAGCCATATGATGGCTTTGAGTCTCTGGCTGGTGGCAACAGTTTCAGTGAACCTCTCTAGAACAATGAAGACGACTTTTCTCAGTCTAGGACAGTCAGGATTTATGAACTTCAGCTTTTCCTTTCTTTTCTTGTGTTCACTTGTTATAGCAATAAGATCAATTCTATGTAGCATTCAAGGTTACATTCAGAAAATATATTTAAAGAGAGATTAATAATTTATTGACTTTTCTTTCATTTACTTTATTTTTATGAATCTTCTTGCAGAAAAAAATCCTGATGCTTGGCCATCCAGTCCTCCCTACCCTGAGGGATAATACTACTTTTTGAACATGCTGTTACAGAAATTAGTCTTGTGTAGTTTCTAAGCCTGATAAGAGAGGGAAAGATGAGTACAGGCAAGCGACTGAACTAACTGGAAGAAGAAAAAGTGGAGCTCTTTTGCATGCTGTAGAGATGGCAGAACATTTAATGCTGGGCATTACAATTTAGGGCTTAAAAGTATGCTTGAACTGCCATTTCTGTCTACTAAAATGTTCTCCAACCAAGTGAGTGTATCTTCTCATAAGTGTTCTTCAAAGTTGTGTCAAGAGAGAAGAAAACTGTCTTTCTGCCTGTTTGAAGCTTGGCTTTTTCAAATACACTGGTGGATATTTAGCTGAAATGCTGAACATATGTTTGAAATTTGCTCATCTCCAGTTTGGTTGATAAAGTGAAAAGTTGAGATGCAAACAGAGTTTTTAACATGGAATGGTTTGTTTTTCTATCTAGCAGAAAAGTATTGTGTTATACTGTTTCATATAAAAGCTGGTTCTCAGTAATAAAGGTGTTTTTCCTTTTATGTGATAAGATGGGTGGACTATAAGGCACCTATAAAAAGTGGAATAGGAAATATACTGTTATGAAAAGCTATACTGTGTGCTTCTTGTTAGGATTGTTTTGTAAAACCGAGTTGCTGAAAGTCCACAAACAGGCTTAAAAATAAGCTTCAGAAATGTATTCTGAGTATCTCCGCAAGAACAGGAAGGGAAACATTATGTACATTGACAGAAGTGACGCTGTGTCAAGTATTCATTGTAGCTTCAGAGCTGCTACATTTTTAAATGTGCTTGCAAAACATCCTTGGACCTCCTGGACCCTCTGCAATCACGATTATTTTAATCTCTTCTCTGAAGATTTCCCATGATTTCTGTTTACGAACATGAAAAAAGCAATCAGCCGCCTACATTTAGATAACCAGAGCTATGAGGAGCATCTGTTTTCCAGACATCTCTGTGTAGTACGTGACCTATGGTCCTGATTTGGCTGAAATCTGATAGCGTTGTATAATTTTGCATGCCATCATTAGAACATTCCTCCGAGGGGCACCGGAACAGGCCCTGCGCCTGGGAGCAGCGTGTTTGGGTTATCTCCCCGGAGCGTCTTCCTGCTCCTAAGGAAGCTCTGTGCAGAATCACGCTCAGCACATGTGGAGCAGTGCCCCGAGGATGGGCGCGCGGCCTTTGGTGGGCAGGCAGGAGCTGGCCTGGACACTGAGCCACACAGAAGCCATGCAGCGACGTTAGTGTGATGATCAGCACGTCTTGCAGCAAGGTTTAGTAGCTGTGTGGTTCACTCGGCCACAGCAATAGCTGCCTCAGCTCACAGGTTTGCACAATGGCTTGCAAAAAACGTGCAGACACATCCCTCCCGGCAGCACCAGGCCTACACACACACACAGGCAAAACTGAGGCAGAGAAAACCGGCATGTCAGCCAGTAATTTGATGCATTAGGAGTGGATCAATAGATCTTCTGTTAGATGTCTGGCCTTCTACATCTTCAATAAATGTCGTCAGGAGTTTTGACTCAGGCTAGGCCTAATCTAGTGTTCTGGACCAAACATCTCTGGCACACACGTGGTTAGAAACTGTCTGAAGTTTGTTTTGGGCACTGTGGTTTGGACCCCTCTTGGGGATGGAGCACATTTGGGGAGCAGCTGCTGTGGTGCTTGAGATTTAGTTTTTCTGAAAGAAATCTAGTTTGTGTATACAAAACCCATTCCTTTTATGCAACAACATGCAGCAAGTGCGAACAACTGGGGAATTTGATTCAAAACTGCTTTAATAGCCCAAGACAAAATGTCAATGTAGACACAGTCGAATTCATTTTCTAGTTATATTTGTTGACTTGGTCAGCGTTTCCTTTACATCAACAAGATGTATACAATTCATGTAACTTAAAACCAGTGTTATTAGTAAGCATTCGCTTTAAAGAGTACTTAAAAGTGGCTTGAAATTGATGAACAAGCTATCTTGAGGTGGAAAAATCCTAAAGTTTTGTTTCAATGGCTCCTCCTGGAAAGAAGCATGCATTCTGTCAATACGCATTTTACTTGCATTGTGTTGCTGCACACGTAATGGATTTAAAAGCCAGAGAACCAAGTTAATCTAACAGAAGCCCTGAGATGGTGGTTACCACCGCAACATGATTGTTTACACAAACTTAATGTTATATTTTTGTGACATTTTCACTGCAGTGTATATGGGAGGTTGGACAAAGAAAGTGATTTGAATGCAAAGCCTGCCTAAATCCCCTGAATACTTAACTGCCTCTACCTTTACAAACGTGGGGAAAATGCAGCAGTAGAAAATTATAAAATATGTGTTTTAATTAAAATTATGGCTTCCAATCAACACAGAGTCATGCCAAGGATGAAAAGAATATTACTTAAATCCACTGACATTCAGATATAAAAAGAACTAGTATAAATCAAGTTTAAAGCTAATCCTTTGATCTGTGATTCAAATTAAATCCAGGTCAACAGTGACTGAGATCTCTTATCATCAGGATCGCTATTTCCTAAAACAGTTGAGGCGATATCAGTCTGGTTTCCCTGAAAACTCGTGTGTATCATAAAACTCTCCCATCATACTTCCACCAGACCTGACAAAGAACTTAAATACTTGGACAGTAAGCAAGTGGAAAGGTATAGAGATAGAAGTGCCTTCTTAAGCTCATATTGCTTTTGTTTGAGATTTGGACTGAAAAGTGAGATAAAATAAGCAAAACTTCAGTACTGCACTTGTTCAATATTGTACTTTGTGAGATAAGATCTCTGGCCCCAGGGCTCTCCCAGTCTATCACCTCTCACAGCTGTGTGATTCCTATATATTACTGCATTCAGGTTGCATGAAAATTCACTAATATAGTAATATTTTACAACATTTTATCAAGGTTTAGTACTATTCAGTGAAGTTTGGAGATAGTAGTAATAAACACTTCTAATAAGTCTCTTCAGAAAAAGGGCATCTGTAAGGGTACCTTAAATGTTATCTTCAATGTAAAACCTTCAACAAAAACAAGAAAATAATAAAAAAAGTCTGTGTAACCTTATAATAAAATAAATTCCAACTTTTGACCTCATATTTTATTAATCAGGAATGCATTTATGACCTGATATTGGACAAACCTAAGTTTACATCATTACACATGAAGATAAGTAGTATGAGAATCTTTAACCCATGCTGTCTGCAGAATGGATGCCAGAACTCTTATGTTGAAGTTACCACTCCAGATGACAGCAATCTAATGTGTTATCAACCAAATGAGCATAAAAAGAAAATATTAAAACAAATAAATATATAATTCATAAATAATCTTCTTTAGCAATATTGAAAGAGTTTTGAAGCAACAGTTCATTCCTTACTCAGAAAAGCTGGAGGCTGAAAAGGTCTCCTAGATTGCCATAGTAACTAAAAGAATAATTTAAATCTGCCTTTTAAAGAGTTGTAAATAATGCAAATGTAATATCAATCACAGCTCATTGCCAATTCACATTCTTCAGGAGACAATTTGAAGAAGACTGAGAAATCACAGCTCCTCTTGTAAGGAATCCCAGCATTAAAAAATGATGTGTCCTAATCTATCCCCTCCTCTGTTGTTTTTCTCTGGATCTATCTGCTGAGAAATAAGAACTTGCACAGAAGGCTTCATTTATGTGTCTCTTTGGGACACTGAAATGCTCACAGCCATCCAGTTCTGTTTGTCCAAAAAACATCATTATAAAGGATCAGCAATATTATTAAGGCTCTCTGTATGTGTTTGTTGAAGGATATGCTGGGAGCATTACAGTGTTGATACACAGCTGCAAAACTCATGTCAGGGTCTTCAACATTATCTGCAAGAGTGCAAACATATGGATTTATGGGAGCTGCTTTCAATACTGTTAATAAGATTATCAGAGAATATCTTTTGGGTGGAGATATAAATACAAAGACAAAATGGTACTGATGATTTTCCAGAGATTGCTGTAAGTCAAAAAGGGACATAAGATTTTCATCTTGTGTCTTGGAATAAAATAAGTAATTACATCAGATAAAAAAAAAAAAAAATCTTGAAGAACCATATAAAAGGGGATTCTGTTTGTGGCTTGTTTTTGTTTTTGTTTGGTCATCTAGAAAATAGATCTTATAAATAATTTGGAAGATATCCAAAATATATGCATGAATTTGAAAGACACAGCTGAGGATTGTATATAAACCTGGAATTCCGAGCCAGTTCCCATATGCTATTTTAATTCCATATGGTGTGCAACGACTTCATAAAATATAGTAAAACAGCAGAGAGTGATTTGGAAGAACAAATGAGTGTAGCCTTTTAAGCACTAGGCCTTCGTCCCTTTCATGGCTAGGTGTGGAATTTCATAGCATTCCTCCTCTTTGACTGGAATCAGATGGTACTGCATCTTCCAGGTCGATCTCTCACTGTCATTACAGTCTTTAAGGTTTTATCGATGCCACAGAGACTGGGACTAACTCTATTGGGAATGAGACAAGAGCCTTCTGAAAACAATTTGAAAACTATTAGCAAATTGAATAATATGTTGCTTTGAAATGATTTTCTTTAGCAAACAACCAAAACGCATTTTCTTCTCATCTAATCTTTGTGTGGCGTCCTTCTCTGGATACAAGGAAAGAACAGATCCAGTTCACATCCTTTAGACAGGAATCTGGGTAAGTCTGCTTTCCTTCCAGAGCCTCTGTCACCCACTTTCATATTCCCTCTGGAGAAGCTGTGTTTTCTCAAAAACATCATTTCTGCATCTCTGGCTCTGAATTAGCATATTTCTTGTTAGCATTGTTGCAGGGCCTAGAAACAAAGTCTTCCTTTTGTTTCAGACTGCTCTTAAGTCCAGGCAGGCTGATCTAAGTATATATACCTGGGATGTCTGCGCCGAGGCTGTTTGGCCTTCATCCAGACAGCCTTTATGTCTTGTCCCAAGGGGAATTGTGCTCCTGCGGCTTTTTCTTCCTGACATATGAGGCACCATCTCAAGAAACCTACGCACAACTTTAATTTCAAAAGCAGTAATATTCACCACTAACCTTTAATGTATTTGTTGTAGGTGCAATAGGAGCGAATAGGAAAATCTTCTAGTATAGAAAGGGCATATCCACAATTAAAAGACAGGAAAAAATAAAAAGAATGTTGTGGCAGACAATCAGTTAATATATATTCCATACAAAGTACTAAGTTCAGTGCAAATTATGAAGACATGAGCCTTTGCCTCTCCAAAGGTATGGGGACTTCCTTTATATTGTGGTATTGGTACGAAGTATGCAAAGCAAAGATGACTCAGACAGGGTGAAAGCAAGAGAAATAAGGTGTTTTAGGACCGGTATTAGTCTTGTGTTAAAGTAGATAGGACCCATGCAAATGGGCATAGCACTAAGCCTTAGAAGAAAACGTAGATAGTTCTAATCAATAACACAAGTAAGAGGACTTTAATGTAATTTCTGACTTGATAGCGTTCCCTTAAATGAATATAATCCTTAGCCTATTAAACTTCAGTGTAACATTATATTGAATTCCTGGCACTTATGTTGGACTTTGAAGAGGCAAAGTGCTATAAAGTATTGATCATGCAGCAAAAAGCTGTTACAGAGTATTTAAAAAGACTGTGGTAGCCATGTGGTTTTACTTGGGGGTAGGAAAGACTGGATCCATTTCCCAGCTCTTGTTTCTGGCAATGAGGAATAGAAGCCCAAAGGTGAGATTTCCACTGAGTTAATTATTCTATGTAATTCCCTGTTTCTCCAAATTTATTAGAAAGATCAGTTCTGCAACAACCCCCTCATTTTTTACACAGAGCACTTTTTTATTATCCAGTGATTTCATAGGCACTTTGCCTGACTCGTTTTCTCTATGGTGCCATTCTTCCTTTGTGTTATTGTTCCACTGAGCTGAATTTGCTTTATGCAGGACTCAACTGCCCCAGAAACGATACTTTTAAAGGTAGATAATGGTAGGCAAAATAACAGAATAAGAAGGGCTAAGTCCTACTGACCTTTGTTATTACCTAGGAATTCACATGGTTGCAATTTGTAGCTGCAGATGGTTTTCCCAATGCAGCTTGAAATCCATCCAAAAGGAAAAGAAACGCTCATATAATCTGAACCCTACCCAGCTCCATTGAGATGTGCTGCCATAAAGTAACCGTACTTTCAAGTTCTGAAATGCCAACATGTAAAATCCGCAAACATACAAAGAACCCTATATACTGCAAACGCTCTGGACTCGTGCCTGGAGACATGAGGGTTTAGAATAGCAGAGACCAGCCTGTCCAGATAGCCTGGCTACAATTATGGATACAGAGAGCTGTTTACCTCTCAGTCTACCAACTTGTCACAGGGGCTTTGAACGCTCCTGTGCCCTCCCCATGAGATGTATAGCTTTTCCTACCCACGAAATGTATCGGTCTCATTCTATGTTTCTAAGGTTAATTACTTAGAAATGCATTACGGTATTAAGTTTAGCTAATTATTTTGCCACAGCGTTATTGCAAAGCAAACACTGTGCTAGTCCTGGAGAAGGGAGAGCACAGTCAGATAACACATCCCAGAAGGACAAAAAGGGCTGTTTTCAGCTCACCTAATTTCATATATCCATGATGCAGCTGTCTATGCATCAACTGTCTCGACTTCTTTTTCAGACAACAGAGGGACATTATTCTAAGATGCCATTTGTCTCTTCCTAAAGTAGGAGTCTAAAATCGGTAAATTACCTCAAACAGATTTTTACAGTGTAGATATCAAGGGGGACTCAGCTGTCCAAGATCACAGCCTAGGTGTGTCTATGTGAACTTGTTGGGTGAGCTTGCATTGTAGGCAATGAATCTCTGGCTGACACAGTCAGCGGAGCTTTGAGCTCAGTAAGTAGCTCACATTAGGGTGAACTATGCAGCTGCCCAGGCTCCGCTGGCAGTATTTACTCACTTTCTATAGATACCTGTCTTATTTATGGACACCCACATTTACTTATTTATAATCTGGTGTTCAGTCCCACACCCACATTGTAGACATATTAAGGTAAATGTTTTATCCATAAGGTGAATTGAGATAAATATATGTTACATATTTATATACTATCTATCATACCTTCTTCTAGCATCACAAACCACAGCAGAACTTTCACTGATGAAGTACCGTGTTTCAGTAGTGCTTCCAGGTAAAATATGATTCACAGCTTCATTTTTAAGTTTTTCCCTTATATAAAGCTTTATTTTAGTTTTTAAAATAAAAAAGACTTTAAACTGGGTAGGCAGAGGACTTCCACTGTTAAGTTCTTTTGAGTTATGTTGTTTAAAAAAACAGGGCACTCAATAAATTGAAGGAGAGAAAAAACAAAGATAAAATACTGGGGATTATACCTAACATATATATAACTATTCAGATTTGTAAAACACAGTGTAGACATTTGTTTAAGTGTAGATATCCGTTCAAGTATAAAAAGCATATGTTTAGCATATTTAAGATACTATTTGTACCCCACATGCTCTAAATTTGGTCCAGAATAGCAGGATCACAATTAAAAATAGCGTGATGTCAAATCAATTTTATTGCATTTGTAACATATCAAGCACAGGATTTCCCCATTCAGTGCCAGATGCCCTATTAGTTAGCCTATAGATACATTGCTTCTTCATAGTGCACCCTTGGGTTTATCCACAACAAAACATTTATATGAATCATACATTAGTGGAGAATAATGTAGATGTGAAAGCATGTATCATTTTCCCATCTGCAACGTTGCTTCATATTGCTATCTCTGTTGATTTTGAAATAATAATAATAAAAAAAACTTCTGTTTTTTTTTTTTTTTTTTTTTTTTTTTTTTTTTTTTTTTTTTCCCTAATCAGTTGCTCAGTTCCAGTCCCATGTTCTGCCAGGGTTGCACAACTTTATCATGTCATCTGCAGCTACTAGCTGGCCTCTCCGAGCACTTGCTCCCCGATTGCCCTGTCTGTGCTAATTCACAATCCAGATGGTGCAGTCAGAACTGGGACACTCACTAGATATTGACTGGCTGCGAACCTGCTTCATTGGAGTTGGGAAAATTATATCATGCCCTTTTCCCAGGATTTTTTTTCATTTAAATGGATTAGCTGCCTCTTGTTTTCAGCTTGTGTCAGAATCTGCAGAACTGCACTCTTGGTTATGTTACTTCTGCACCTCTGTGTTTCCAGAAATATTCAATTCTTTTTTTTTACATCATAAATGAGGTTCAGCTAGATAGTAGGGCACCTGTGCTTATCAATGCATTGCATGTATAAGGAAATGAATTATTTAAGCTTTATCCATTTGCAGCATTGCTGCATAAGTATAAAACTCCGACATGACTTCTGTGAAGTTGTGCCAGTAGCTTTAGGTATCTGTTAAGTATTCATTGAGTGTATCCCTATAAGAGTCATTTGCACATTTTAAAATTTTACTGCTGTCTATGAGCCATTGGATATTTCAGTGCTTTGTTCTGTATTTCAAAGGACAAATTCTAAAAAAATATTTGCATATTAGTCCTAGGTAAATTTGAAATCAAAGCTCTTAAACAGCTATCATTCTAAGACATTTATTAGGAGAAACACTACCAGTATGTATTATATGGGAGAACAAGTTTCGTATTTCAGAAAAAAAAATCCAAATATGTAAGTGTATACTTAAAATCATCTCTCTTCAGCAGGCCACTTAAACATACCAAGGCTCCACTGGAACCTCAAGACATACTGAAGTGGTCTGACAAATACTGATAGACTTAAACAAATGCTTACTGTTAAGTGCTTTGTTGAAACTGAATTCAGAAATGTAATTCTCACCCTGTAAATCATTAAATAGACGTAGTTGAAGCTGTAAAGTATGAGCTTTAGAAACCTTAATAATGAATCTGAGGAAACTTCTCCGCTGGTGAGCTAGCAACAGTTAAACCATGTATGCTGTCTGTCTACAGTTACAAAGTATGATTACATTTACATACAAAAATGATATTTAATAAAAACGTGTAGAAACATAGAATCATAGAAACTTTAAGGTTAGAAAAGACCTCCAAGATCATCTGGTCCAACCATCTACCTACCACCAATATTACTCACTAAACCATGTCCCTAGACACCAGCTCCATCATTTCCTTAAACAACCCTCCCTGACTTCACCACCTCCCTGGACAACCAGTTCCAATGCCTAAAACAGATGCATAATGGAGATTTGTATAAAAACAGTAAGGGATATAATTTTAAAAATATGTCTTCCCTAGTAGATGAGTATCTGTAGCATCAAATTTTGCACAGATTTAGCCAATGTTCAAGCAAATAGTAAAAATTTGAGCTCTTGATACTATGAGTTTAAGTGGATATGGCCTTGATGTAGATTCTATTTTAATGCAGGTCTGATTGGATTATTTCTTGGTCTTTACTAGCCTTAAAGAGCTATGGAGTAAAAGGTGTGAAAATAGATTCTTCTGCATGTAAATTATTAAAACATTTGGATCTTACTCTATGACATGTTTTTTCATGGTAAATCTAATGAACTACATATAAAACATCACACAGAAAATACGTAACATTAGTTAATCCCACGTAGGAAACATTTTCTGGACAGCACATATGGAAAAAAAAAGTGACAAGCTTCAAGGAGAAGGGTTATTGTTTCAAAGTTTCTTAGTGCAATATGCCCTGCTCCGAAAGGGAATGACTCATTATCAGACCTCTTGACAGACAAAGAATAGTTAATTTTCACTCTGAATGTTGCTCTGTTGTTTATGTATTTCTGATTAGAATCTGATTACACTCCATTTGCGTAAACATGCAATGTTGCCACCAATATCCATCTACGAAACTCAAAAAGAGCTAATTACCCAAAGCTTAGAGTAATTGTCATCATAATGGACAGAAACATGGCTTTTTTGAAGTAGGAAGTGTTAACAGAAGCTGCCAGTTGTTCAAAGATATCCAGTTGGATATGTAAAAGGCCATGATTTAATTAGCATGTAAAGCTTTTACTGGGCAGAAAGCCATCCTGGTTAAAAAATGAAATGAGGAAATGAGAAAATATAAAATCAGTTTGTAAAGACTCAGGTGAGAAAAAAAATAATAATGACAGGGATTAAAAGTAACAAGATAGAAAAAAAATAAGTTATTTGCTGGAATAGTAGTGGGCAACTGGATTAAATGCAGTAAAAGGACTATTTTAATTAGTATTAGGTGGAAAAGGAAAGAAATATCCTACATTAAGTATTCATGAAGTATGGTGAGTAAAGAGTATGAAAAATGAAAAGAAAAAAGTTCCATAGATTTCTGTTTGGTATTTGGAACAAAGAAATTATGTATCCACATGAGAAAGTGACAAATAGAACAAAAATCACCTGCAAGATAGCAAGCAGGGCAGGATCTGTTCAAACTAAATTTCAGCCTTTAATAGAGCTAGATGAGTACCTGTCTTCAGCCACTACCAATGTATTTCTTCAGGTCATGGGAAATTCCAAAGGAGTATTACGAAAACTTCCTCAGTTTCTGCAAGCTTGAAAGGACCTATTGAATAAATAACAGATGTCATTCATAGCCATAGCAAATAGATTGCTAATTTGTGATCTTATCCAAAAAAATTAGAGGCTAAAATATAATTAAGTCACCATGGCATCACAGAAGGTACGTCTTACTGAAGTTGTGTTGCTGGGGGCTGTCTGTGCTCCTTAGCTTGCTTTGAGAAGTTTATAATTCTGTGTGCTGAGGACAACTGTGTTCACATAATAGCATTGATTTCTTCAAAGCATTTCAGTCAATACCACAGTAACACTTTGATTTAAGAGAACATCCATTATATGCAATTAACATTGCATGGATTAAAAACTGACTCACTGGTAGATCTCCAGATGTCACTGCTAATGAAAAGACATAAACAAAGACAGTTATTGTGCTGAGTTTTTTTTACCCAGAGATTGATTTTTTCCCAATACTTTTATCAACGGTCTAGACGACATAAAATATTGTGATAAAGTTTGCAGATAACGGCAAATATTGAAGAGCATGTATTACTTTTGCCAATGGGGCTGAATCATCTGATTGAGAGTTACAGTCCAACAAAAGGCAAATTAAAGGGGACAAATACAATTTATTACACATAGGCTGTGACGATACTAGCCATATCTGTAGGGTAGGAGACTTGGAAAGGAATTTTACAATGCAAGGCTTGAGAAATGTGGTGCATGCAGCTTATCAGAGACTGAAGAGAATTAAACTGACTGGTAGGTATAGCAAAAAGGAAGTGGGAAATCTCAGTCCTGGCTGGCTTCCCGACATGGATGTCAGATGTATCACATTGTTTGGTGGCTGGAAGTTTGAAGAATAAAAGCAAGCTTAAAACGAGAGACATCCTGCTGCCAACAAGTGTAACTGTTGGAATAGGTTACTGGGGAAGGCAGAGGACCCATGCTTATTAGGTATGTGAAAACCTCATTGGAATTCTTCTCAACACACTCAACTTAGCCTTGTTTCAGAGTGGATGGTCATAGCACTGCCTGTTCCTTTTGGTTGAGGAGTTCATGAAGTTACGTGTATACAAGTAAACTGCACAGGGCAGTGGTTTGGGCTGAGCATTGACTGTTGGTGTTGGACCCCACTGTTCAATGATTACCTAGTACATGGTATAGTTACACAGCAACTAATGCTCTTTCAGACAACACTGAGCAAGTGAACAGGCAACACCATCCCCTAAGCTCAGGGAATAATGGCACACACAAGGCAGTACAGATGTGGCCAGATTTACTGGGCACAGAAGGTTTGGCAGTGTGCATGCAGTGCACACTGTGTCACTTGTCCATAGGATGCAAGTCAAGGCCTGTTGTATTTAGCAGTGTAAGGATGTCCCTTTGCAGAAGAATACCAGCACTGTGTTGTCCTGAACATGTTCATTACATTTGTAGCTCTTCATTAAGACAATGAATGTATTAAAATCTTGTATGTCTGGACTTCAGCTGGTTGGCTGCCATGGTAAAGGGAAGGCTCCTCTCTGTTGCACAATAGCCCAGTTGTATTTTGGAAGTTATCTCCTTTGCATTTTCTGTTAGGATCATCTGGAGATATGGCACCACTGCAGATTAAAGAAGAAGCCAGCCTCTGCCAGGCTCTTGGTCAACCCTAGTTTCTCCTTTTTTTTTTCAAGTGTAGCATGCAAAGCTCAATCTGCTGCAGGATAAGACAGTTTCTGCTGAGACTGTTGAAAATGAGTAACAAAGTCATTGGCCTGGCTCTCTGTGGTTGTGTCTAGATAAAATTTAACAGCACATGGCATATGGTGTCCATAATCTATTTGTGCTCTATGGGCTTAAGAGCTGAAATATTGAAGGTCTGCGAAACTTCCTAATAAATATATTGCCAGAGTATTTGAAGTATTATTTCCAAAAGCAATCCAAACAGATGGGGCAGATGGTCCAATTGTCATACGAACAAATTTAACGTCACATGCATGAGAAAAGGCACCACAAAACTTGTAAAGAAGAAATTTGCAGACATTCTTTCCTTGGATGATTGCTGTACACAAACTTTGGGTAAATTTTTTATGGAACTCTGATGCTCCAACATTAAGTAATAAGAAACTTAAGCTGTTAACTTGAATAAATTCATAGGTAATTTTCATGTGTTTTCTCATGAAGGAAAAAGAGCAAAGGAGAAAAGGGGAGAGAAAAGAAAGAAAGAGAAAGAGAAAGAGAGAGAGAGAGAGAGAGAGAGAAAGAGAGAGAGAGAGAGAGAGAGAGAGAGAGAGAGAGAGAGAGAGAGAGAGAAAGAAAGAAAGAAAGAAAGAAAGAAAGAAAGAAAGAAAGAAAGAAAGAAAGAAAGAAAGAAAGAAAGAAAGAAAGAGAGAGAAAGAAGTATAGCTATGCTTCTGTAAGTATGCTTCTGTATGTATATATAGGTGTCCACATACAGTAAAACTTCATACTGGGGTAATTTTTTTGTGTTCTTTACAAAAAAAGTGTGACAGAGCTGAACTCACTAGACTGCCTTTAAAGTATCCGTTTAATTTCAATTTGTATAGAGAGGAATAATTTCAGTGAAAGCATGCCAACTTTCCCTAGCTGCAGCATGTGAATATATAGATACTAAGAAGTTGTAATGTTTATTTAAACTGGTGGTCTTGGAAATCAATGAACAAGAGTTCATGCCTGAACTTACAAGTTTGCCAGAACAGGCTGTTGGATATTTATGGTTACCTACTGTATTTCAGCTAAAAGCATGGCTTATGTTAGTATAGGCTCAAGTTATTTCACTTCATACATCCTCCCTTGCATGAAATGCTTGAACTGTTTGGGGGCTCCAGAGAAAGGGGTTGCACAGCGTACAGACTGTGCACACCAGATTTCTAGTGTCACATAACATTTGAGCAAATTACTGGAATCCCAATGTTTGAAATTCATCCGTGAAGACACATGGGGGCACCACTGGCTGCTGGTGGAAAATTAATGTCTTCTGGCACCTTCTGGGGGCCGGCTGTTTTGCCCTCCTGGGCTCTGGGTGTGAGGCATCGTTGTCACTACAAGCACCAGATATGCCAGTGGTGCAGCAGGGCAGCATACGTAGGAGACCAAAAGAACTGCTCTGTTAAAAGAATTGAGAGATCTGTTTAAAGTGTACTCAAAATGTCTTGTTATGATTTTAGCATTCTGTAAAATATTAATGGCCCTACTCACATGCCTTGTTTGGTATGAGAGTCTTTGTGGTATGCCGTTAATAAAAAGCAATAAGGCAAATGAGATAAAAAAGCTGAAATAGTAAAGAGTTAATGGTATTTAAATTTGCCTTATTTTCTCATAAATTTTCTAGACCGAGTCTCTCAAAGTAAGATAATATTGACTAAGCCTCATTAAACTGATTCAGAGTTTTTTTTTAAGAAACATGCAAAATTAATGAACCATGTTCCAATATCAATAAGCCACTTAGAATGTACGTTGTTAAACTATTGCTACTAAAAGATACTCTCAATTGGTGGCAGGGATGATTCAAAATTAGCAAGATAAGGGCAAGCGCTAGGCAAGATGCTTAGAATGGCATGAAATTTATACAGGGAGTAGCTGGTCTGAGAAAGGCTGCTATTGATGCTCACCCTGTGCAGAAAGAGTCAACGTGAAGTTGTCATCACACAACGAAATGTCATTGAGGATTATTAGCAAATACACTGTTCGTAACACACAGGTAATTGTTCTACTTTTTTCATCACTGATGAGGCTCAGATGATCTACAACGTCTATTGTGGACATCATATCCAAGTGTCTTGAGGAGACCAAAAAGAATGATAAATATTTGCAAAACATGAACGTTTATTTTATCATACCTTTAGATGCTATATGCAAAACAGTGTTGTAAACAGATAATATCAGTTGTCCTCCACAAGATGAAGACAAAATTTAATTGGGTTAATTTGCAGAAAGAGAGGCTTAGGCAAAACAGTTAATGGCACAACAGGTTGCCTGAGATAATATGCTCTCAGTTGAGGTTTTTAAAAGCATGGCAAAATAAAACATGTTAGACCTGACCTGAAATATGTCTAATACTGCTTCACTCTGAGTAGATGCTTAATAGAAGGCCTCTTGAGATCCTGCATTTTATGATGTCAGCTGTGTACTAAAATGTTATTGATGGAACATCCTGTTGAGGCTTTTTGCATATTTAACAATGTCTTTCTCAGTTCTCTCTTCTCTCATGTAATGAAGATTAAGAAGAAGAAAAAAAAAAAAAAGTGCCATGAAAATGTTTTATAGCCTTGGTTATTTTCCTCTGCAGAAGTGCCATTCACCAAGGCCAAAATTGTTCAAATGGAGGTAAAAAATGGGTAGAAATGTTGCTGGTGCTGCTCCTGGGCACCTGGGGATGACAATCCTCAGTAGTGGGATGAGCTGGAGCAGCAGATTTTTTAAAAAATTATTTATTTTATTTTATTTATTTTATTTATTTTATTTTATTTTATTTTATTTTATTTTATTTTATTTATTATTTCTCCCCTTTACAAAGCCGTCTCTCCCTCCTACCAACTAGGGCAGGGTGCATGTTGTACTGGGTTCTTCCCGGTGGCATCCCCAGCTCTGGCTGACCTTTGTATTTATTCTATGCATTGTATTCCCTTTCAAAGCAGAATGATATTAACATACTTTTCCTAATTGGTTTTACTCAAACACCTTATTCACGGGGTCACCTTGAACAAACTGGTTAGAGCTGATCTCCAATTAGCCTTAAAATATTAATTCATCACTCTGCTCATTACTTTAAAAATAAATACAATCTTTTTATTCCTTTTTTCAGCCTCTGGAAAAAAAGGAGGTGATGAATCTAAAGGTTTACTGACTTTCTCAAATGTAACACATTGTGTAATGAACAGAAGCTCTGAAAGTTCAATAACCGATCCTTGCAAAAGAGCCCGGGGGTAGATTAAAGGAATTTAGTTGAAATGGAGTGCAGATGCTTCTGATTTTTATTTTTTTTTTCGTTGTGATGCTACAACAGTTTAAATTCATCTAGAGAGGGGCTCCTGGCGGTGTATGACTATCCCCTTCTTGTCTGACTTTCCTGAGAGCCTCCTCAGCGACTGTGTAGGAAGAGATCATGGGTCTCTTATGAAAGGCTCCCATCTGGAGCAGGGGGCAGTTGAGACAGCGGGGTAGTGCGTGGATCCTAAACACCATGCTGCCATGGGAGGCTGTGGGGTCTCCTCCTTGGGATCTGCAGACACCACCTAGAAACGGGCCTAGGCAGCCCTGCCGGAGCAGGGGTTAAGGGGTTGACCAGGCGGCCGCGGAGCCCACACAGCCCCGGTCACCCTGCCCGGGGCGGCCCGTCCGGAGCAACGGGTTGACCAGGCGGCCGGGGAGCCCGTTCCTTCCCCGCACCGCCCCGCACCGCCCCGCTCGGGCCCGGGGGGGAAGCGCTGGGGGCCGGGGGGCGGCGCGGGGCGGGCCGGGGCGGGCCGGGGCCGCCCCTCCGCCAGCAGCCGCCGCCGCCGCCGCGGCGGGAGAGGCGAGGAGAGGAGAGGAGAGGAGCGGAGCCGCTGCAAGGAGGCGCCGCCGCCCGGCTGGGAGAAGCGGCCGCTCCCCGGCCCCGCTCCGAGGTAAGGGCGGCCCCGCACCCCCGCGGGTTTTTCTCCCCTCTCCCCGGAGCCCCCTGCACCGGGGACGTCGCCGGTGTCCCCGGGAGCGCTCGGCTCGGCCGCTGTCCGGCCTCTCTCCTCCTTTTCCCTCCTCCTCCTCTTCCTCTCCTTCCCCTCCCACGCCCGCAGTTTCCCCCCCCTCGTGTTCCTCGTGGGACCTGGCGCTCGGCAGCAAGTTTGGGGGACTTTGCAAAGGAGGGGGCTCGGAGCAAACCTTCCCAGAGCGGCACCCACCGCACGCACACTCTCCCTTCCCTCTAGGGTGCTGGGGTACGCACCCCAAACCTCCCACGCACCCACTCGTGTCGGTGAAGGAGACAGGGCGAGAGGCCAGTGTGCCCCCCAAGGAGCTTGGCATGCATGCTGGATGTCCTCCCTGCAGCCAGCGACATGCAGAGAGCTCGCACACGCAAGGAACGGGCACGTATAGGCACACACGGGGCACCTATACGCGCACACGTATGTTTTCCGAGCAGTGACAACGTCGCCTACGGGCTTCTGTTTCCAGATGCTTTCCTTTCTGTTTCCCTCAGGCTGGTTTGCATTTCTGCTCAGAGGTGAGCCCGGCAGCAGAAATGCGGGCTTGAAACAGGAGCAAGGAGCAACTCGGTCGCCTTTAATGCCCCCACGGAGGACGGCCACGTGGGATTTGCGCGCTGTGAAGCGAGTGTGTCGTGCCGGTGTACCTTGTTCAGGCTTGTAGGTTTTTAAAGCAGTGTGGACTTGCAGGCAGGAGCGGAATTGCGATTAATTTTAAGCATGTGACTTGGCCCAGTGCTTATCATTTTAACGTGGCGTTCGTACCTTGGTAAATATGCATAGATTTAGCCATCTGTCCTGCCTTTTCCCTCCTTGCGTGCACATACCAGTGTGTGTGTGCACACAAGTGAAAAATGTGCCTGTAGTAGGCTTTAGGGCCAAATTCGTGCTTCCACTCTTCTGGGAAACACTCTGAAGTTACTGTGGAGGACTGATGGGAAGCTTCTTTGATACAGTCTTTCGACTGTGTGTTTGTTTTTATTTTAAAATTGCTTCAGCAATGCCAGTTTGTAACTTGCAATGCACTGGGTGTTAAGGCTGTTTGCATACACACCCTACAGCTGGTACTGCTGCTGGAAAGCATGCCGTTCTTCCCACTGTGGACAAGGCCCTTTTGTGTAGTGTCAGCTTAGTGGGCTCTTATAGGGTACGTGAAGCCAGGGAAGAGCCCTGTAGCCTCTCCCTTCTGTGATGAGGAGGTATGGGGGTGCCAACCATTGCTGCTCATCAGATGCTGGCTGGAGCCCCAAGTTGGGATGTGCCAGTCTTTGGATCTTGCCAGTGTTGCAGGCCTATGCTATGGCTCATGTATGTGCAGGTGAAATTCGGAATATGTTTCCCTATGTCACCAGAGGAGTGGTCCCTCTGCAGATACATAGGTGGGCCACATGGCTTGTGTCACCCCAACATGCTTTCCCTCTGAAACTTATCTCCGTTATCATTTATGGCCCTCTCTGAAGGAACGGCCTATTTTTAGACCTTGGTAGACCTGCCAAAATCTCAAATCTTTGGCATTGGTCTGTTTGGGATTGTGATGCTGAAATCTTCATTTGAGCATCATTTTCTTAAATTTGGCTTTTGCAGAATAACAGTTGTCATAAGAAGATTAAAAATAAAGTCTACTTGCTGTTAACACTTGGTGGGTGAAATTTTCATCTTGTCTACTACATCTGGTCTGTAGCTTCTCTGCTAGTTGCATAGTCTCTAGAATTGTAGTATGCAGTACCAAATAGGCTGCCTGTTCTTCTAGCCCAGGGATTCTCAAACCGTAGTACATGTACCGTAGCAAAAGTGGTGTGTGAGGTGGACCAGTGATGTGTGACTGCTCTGGGTTTGGGAGCCTTCCTGGTCTTGCTTTTTCTTAGCTTGAAAGCTCAATTACAAGGCAGTGGAAAAAATTCTGTTAACAATTTATGGCAGGAAGAAGGAAAAGCATACAAAATTGGTATTCCTTTTGCTGCGTGATGGTGTTGGATGTTTTTGCATCCTCTGGGTAGCTCTTGGAATCTCAGCAATGCTTTATGATTATTTTTACTCCTTACACTGATGAGTAAAATTATAGAGCCTAATTTATTTAGGCTGGGCATGTTCTTTCTGAAACTGATGCTATGCTAGGTGAATGAACAGTCTGCTTGTTTATACTACCTTCTATTTTTTTTTCCATTTTTAATAGGCCCCCATAGGTCTTACTGTGGTATTAGTAGAAGGTTTCAGAATTTGATTTAACCTGCCAACGAAAACAGAAACAAAGATCCACGAACCATATTAAACTTGTTATTGAATAAAGTATTTTAATACTGTCTGTTATCAGGGTAGAAACCTCACTTCAAATTGCTCCATCCAGTGCTACAATCACAGTTACTGCTCTTTTACATATTTTTGTTTTGTTTTGTTTTGGCCATTTATTCTTAGCTCTGTGGTGTTGGATTGAGTGCTCAAGACAGATGTGAACACACTACCTTCATCTTTGAAGAGTTGTAAAGTAACCTAACTGGATTCCAGATCTCAGTGTATTTTTCCTCATGCCCCTCTATCATATTTCAAACTCTTTCTGTCTAGTCATGACTCCTTTCCAGATGTCTTTTACTTATCAAATCTTTGCTGGGTCAGTTTTCTTCACATGAGTTACTATTCATTTTTTATAGGCATCCGATAAATTGAAATGCCTGATGAAATTTTCTTTCTTTTTTCTTTTTCTTTTATTTTTCTCTATTACCTTTCATCAGTACTCTCCCACGTTCATTTGTAACTTTATGTAAGTAGAGGTAGCTAGAAAGTGTTCATTAAAATGTCACTGAAGTGAAAGTCAGGAAAAGTGTTGATCAAAATACTTTTCATTTTCTAGTCACTCATTTCTTGTGAATAATCCTTTAAAAACAAAAATAATCTCCCTTTTAGACTATTGATATTTCCCCTGTGCTTTTTGCACAGTCTTGATCATTATGGATGGATTATTTGTGATAACTGGGTTTGACACCTTCAAAGCTTCAGAGAAACGTGATACTGAAACACAACTAAATTTGGAATAGAAACACGGTTGAGTATGGCTCAAACAAATACAGATACGAGGGAAGAGCAGGCATCTTCAAAGAGCTGCAAGTGGTGGATAATGCAACAGTTTATCCCTGCCTTGCAGTTGCAGATCAACATTTTTGGCTCATGCTCAGTGACTGAAGGAAATTATTGTCAGGGATTATTTTTCTGTGGAGCCCAAGGTAGCCCTTTTGCTGTCCGGGGCCTAGGCCACAGAGTGCTTGAAGACTACAAGGCTGTTTTTGATGCAGTTTGGAAGGTGGGAGGATGTGGTGGTCTGCAGCTGTATTCCTGAGGAAAGACACAGCATGTTCTGGAGTAATAAAATTTCCTAGAGTGGAAGGCTTCATGGCCTGCTACAGTGTATTGCAGGCACAGGTCACTCTTTGCCTAGATAGAGCTGAGACAGCAATGCTGTCGTTGAGTAATGTTTCAGTATGAAAGTATAATGTCAGTGTAAAGTCCAGAAATACTTCTGACCTATGACCAGTTGGGATCATGTATCTTAAAGCAACAAAACCAGAGCCTGTAGGTGGCTGCAGCCTCTCAAGTGTTTTCCTTTGCTCGCTGGTGAATTCCAGGTTTAGATTTAACTTCAATTCAATTTAACTTCAACCGCTCCTCAGCAGCAGGTCGTTTTGACAGTGCCGCAGCTGTTTGTGCTGAGGGATAAATAGGTCTTGTTGTCTCCATATTGGAAGAATTAGAGACTGTTTCTGACCTGTTCACTTGCTGGTTTGATGCTGATGATGGAAAGCAGCATGGAGAGAATTGAGCTTTGTAGGTCTCCACTGAGGAAGGCCGAAGGCTGGTGGAGCAGCTTCCCACTGCTACCGAATTATATTGCTGCTTGTTTTCAATTGCTCCTAGCTTACTTAGGAAGGACCCAAACTTTATCATATTTTGTGGGCTCTCATGAGGTGTCTCCCCTCCCTCTGGTGACAAATATTTCATGCCTGATGGAATCCAAAGGAGGTCTGGAAGGCTGAGTATATATGAACCTGTATCTCCTGTGATAGGAACTCATTAGATGTGCAGGAAGGTCCGTGCCCTCTCTTTAGTTTGGTGTCCCTGGTCCATAGCTTTAGGCTCAATTAGGTGAGCTGGTAGTTGGCTTTGTTACTGACCTTTCTCGGGAAAGGGAGATTTGGCACTAGCTAAGGAGAGTGGCAAGTTTTTTACATTTTCGAGGAGGAAGGGAACTTCTGAGTATTTTGTTAATGGTTTAAGTCTGGAAAGAGTGTGGGTTGAATTCACAGGTCTTGGAAGAAAACATGTTTTGAAGAAGAGGGATGTCAAAATGTACTCAGCTTGGTTTGTGAGTGAGCTGTTAGTGGGTATGGGTGAAGTGTGTTCTTGTTAGCTGAAAGGGATTTCAAAGCATGCACAAGGTTTTTATGAAGTAGGACATTTCCCTGCAGTGCTCTAAGTTTATATGGACATTATAGGCTCTGAGCATCAATGGCCTTAGCATAAACTTTGATGAATTGGTTACTTGGCCATTGTTTGCTGTCCTAAAATCTGGAACTTCCGTCCTATGTATGTAATTGATGAATAGCCTAAAAATATCAAGGCGGTTTTTGATTTCTGGGTGTGTTACTGCAGCAGTGGTTACTGAGTTTTGACTGTATTTATGATCAGTGCTAGTGGCACCAGTTAGCAGGTCCCTGAGCTCTCAGGCCCTTGCCATGCTTGCCTTCTGTGAACTGTACAAGATTTTGGAGTTTCCCAGCCTTTGCTCTACTATGGCTTTCTGTAGTTCCTGATTAACTGGGAATTCTTCCACTTGCTTGAACGTGGTGCTTTTTCCAAAATGGCAATAATGTTGTGACATCCTTAATCTTCAACTTCTCTGTCAGGTCTGCAATACAGCCAGCTCTGCAGGTTGGACCAGAGGTGACCTGTGAAGGTGCCAAGGGAACTATGAGGAAACTGGCTTTTCATACAAAACATGAAAAGATGAATATTGGAGTCTTAACATATTTAGCCTTGACAATATATTTGCTGAAATTCCCTAGATTTATTCTGGTACATTTTGCTACCTTCTATTACAAGGTATTAGCGTTAGCCTTCCTAAATCTGTTCTATTCCTTTAAGTGAATAAATGTTAACTTTAGCTTTCCAGGTTAGCGAAATATAATAAAAATGCCTTACTAGAAACACCTTAGATTTCATATTTGCAGAACAGGTGAGTAAAGTGCTTCCTGCCATCTGCTTGTGCCTGAGTCTTTGACTTAGTATCATGAGGGAGGAAGAAAAAGATGTAGGATTTAGATCTCCTGTAGACAGCTTTGGGTGATGCAATTCCGATCAGGTATTTCACTCCTGAGAATCTGTATTGCCTGTTGGCAGTTAGAGAGAGGTCTCATGTTACTCAATTCATTCACTTAATTTCATAATGTTTTATGCTCTTTGCTTCCTGTTTGTGGTGGACTGTATTTCTCATGCTACTTACAGCTTTTAGAAGATATCTGATTTCTCTGGCTCTTTTCCAAATTTCTTGAACTGTCTATTCCAGTTTATGCTTTGGTAGTCCATGGTAGTGGACTCTGTCACATGGATTGCTAGATGCCTCAGGAGAAGTATGGTTATCCCTGGTATTCCTTCTGGAGCTACAAGCTGTTGAATCTTGAACATGGTTAGACCTGGCAATGCATCCTGTGCAAGCAGTGGTGAGCATGGACGTGAAGGGTGAGGGCTTAATATCTGTGGTGGTATGATTTGGACACAATCCAGCAGAGCCGAGGTATTGTGAGTGGTTTCAGTCCGACATTTTCTTGACATAACCTGTCCTTACTGCCATGAATTAGAGGAAGAAAAATCAATATGCTTTCTGAGCTGTAAAGCAGCCTCTTGACTAATAGCGTGGCAATAACTGGAGGCCTGAGCTGGGTGGAGCTCAGTACTCCTCCCTTGTGAGGCAGCAGGGTGGTTTGGTAGTCTGAATTGTGGTGATGGCCCGAGGGCTGACAGGAGGATTAGCATGGCATTGTCCTCGCTTTCTAGAGAGCTTACCTCATGCTTCTTTAAAAATTTCAGAGATGATTGAAGCCCTTTTTCTTGCAGCGGTACCAGCGGTGCCAATCCTGCTAGGGCTGGTCCCTGCTGCTGCTGAGTCCCCAGTGGAGGAAGTCTGGAAACAAACTGGAAATGGGGATGATGTCAGTCTGTGGGATGCTGTGCACAAGGCTTTGGGGATTGAGACAACGAGCTTTCTGAACTGGAGGAATGATTAAAACTGCTGTAGTTTTGCTTTGTTTACATCAGCAGAATTTTGTCAAGGGGATGTAATTATTTGTTACTTTCCGCATAAAAGACTGAAAAAAGGAGTAGACTGAAAAAATGGGATATTCTAAAAGGATTTTTTTAGAGCTGTCAATACACTTCAGGTTGTGTTGCCTCAGAAAGAAATGTTTGGACATGGCCATTACTGGCAATGTCTGCGTCAAATCTTGGTTTCTGAAGGATGAATAAAGGATTCATCTAGAAAGTAAGCACTAATAACTTAATTTCTTTGTTGTTCAGTTGTCTTTCAATAGCTGGAAGGGTTTTGATGAGATAGTGTGGCTTCGTGATAGATATCTTTGTAAAATGGAAGTGCGCTCAATACTTAAAATATCTGAGAGGACAGAAATAGCAGGGCCCAAAATCCTGTGGACCTTTCTGTGCAGGATCTAGGGCTTTTAACCCATCCTTCTGCCAGCAGTTCAAAGAAGAATCAAAAGAAGCAAATGCAAAAAACATTTGAGTGGTATTCCCTTGTATATGCTGCCAAGAGTAAAGGGCCAGATGATCTTGAAGGTCTTTTCCAACCTTAATGATCCTATGAAAGAGATAAAGCTAACGTTTCTCTAGTTCACCCACTGGGAACTGAGCATACCTTCACTGCTTTTATCCAAGGTGCTATGTGCAGCTCAGATGAAGAGCTGTTGCCATGTCTAGATCCAGTATGTAGCTACCACTGTGAACAGGAGCCTGGGCTGAGGGAGCTGTGGGTTTGAGTCGGAGGACAAAGCTAAAGCACAACTCAGTAGTTGCTTACACCTACTCATGGATATGATTATAAAGATATTAAAGCCAAACTCTCCTAAGCAGTGCCTGATGGCAGCGATGGGCAATGGCAACACGTTTTAGCTTTGGAGATTCAGGCTGGACATGGGGAGGGTAGTGCAGCACTGTGGCAGGTCCTCCAGAGAGGCCAATACCTGTCCCCAGAGCTTCTCCAGACTCATTGAGACAGTGCAACAGCTGAACTGGTCTGCTGTTGGTGATGGTTTTGTTTCCAGTTGGAGGCTGGAGTAGGGAACCCCTGTCAACAGGCTTCTTTTTGTCTCACCCAGCCCAGATAGGAGGGTAGAAATCCTTGTGTGGTTAATACAGCCCTAACAGTCAAACCCCAAGTCATGGGCCTGCTAAAGCTGGCTTCACAGGATGAGGTGCCATCGTGATCACCGAGAGGGCAGGTGGACTGTGCTGAAACTGGCCTTAAGATCTTAAGTTCATAAGACTGTATACCGACTGCAGCAAAGGATCTACATAATCTTCATCCTGCACTTTTCCTCTGCAGTCCCCTTTGCTTAGTACTCCCTCTAAGCCAAAGGTAGCAGACAGGATACCTTCTAATCTTATTTTGCTTCTACTAATATGCATTAGTGCTAATATTTAATCGTTATTCGAGTTGGTACTAGGGGGAATAGCCAAATGAATGGCTCTGTCAATTTTTTTTTTATTTTATTTTATATGAGAGTGGAAGAAGAGAAGAGAGTCAGAGTAAAATACTGAAGCAGTAAAATACACAGTGTTAGAAAGCTGGATGCTATCCACTTACAGAGTTTTCCCTACAAATAAACTCTCCTTTCTGTTTGTGGACCTCTAGTGAATGACACAGTGTGTGCATTTTGATTTTGAGGCATTCTTTCTGCAATTTACTTCATTTTTGAGGTGGTGGGATTAAATCTGCAAGTATGCTGCTGGAGCCATACTGTCATCAGAGATTAGGCTTTTGGATGCCATTTTATCCCACACCTAGTGCTTCTGCTAGAGGACCTTGTTTCTCACCCTTCATTACTCCTTGTTTGCTTATTTTTCCTGAGTGAAAGCAATTCTTGTTTCTTCCTCTGTATACAGCTATTTATTTCCTTGGTTTCTGTTAGCCTAATGTGACATCAGAAAAAATGAAGGTCCATGATCATGTATATTTATATAGTGTTATGTGGCAGAATAACCAGGCAAAGAACCACATATGATGTTTTAAAACATTACACAAATGAAAGCGTTCTTGGTGCTTCACAGTAACCATACAGCAAGCTGAAACAAATCAACCTTTTTTTTGAGGTGAAAATTGAAATTTGGTGTAAAACTCATGACTGTTTGAACGCATGTAATTCTGATGTTTAAAGAAAAGCTTGCCTATGTGAACACAAACTCATAGCCTTCACAAAACAGAGCTGCCTGCTAACCAAAAGACTAGTTGCTTGCCAGCAGTTCGCTTGGCATAGCTTTCTCCTACCTGTCATCCGTACTTCACAGAAAGAAATAAAACCCTGTACTCCAGGCCTATCTTCCTTGCCAAAGTAATGCTTTGTTAATTACATGGAGTCCTCTACTCTTACGTGTGCGGGTCATTAATTGCTGTAAAAGGGTGAGGGATTCAATCCTGCTCTTACTGATTTTATAAAACAAAAATTATTCAATTGCTGCTCATTTTCTCTGAAGTCTCCCGGAGCTTATTTTCTCTGCTTACAGTGGAGATTGCTTGCTGATTTTGCTGCATGCCCCTGAGCATCTACCCTACGGGCTCATGCTGTTAAGTGGCAGCTTGTAGGGAAATGGCAGCTAGCGTCACCTGCTAAATAGCAATGGGATATTTTGCACCTACGTCTCAGCAGGGTGCAAAAACAATAGAATCATTTTAACCAATTAGAGTGAGTTGAATTATTTTTGTGCTAATTGAAGATGGGGATAATCAAAATGCAGCTTAGTTTCGGTGGCATCTTTTTCCCCTTGGGTTTATAATGGAGTAATAAAATAGAGCTCTTGGATTTAAGGGATAATTAAAGAGTCCTCATTACATCACCGGTCAGAAAATTTATCATTTGCAGCCACTGCTTGAATTATATGCAGGATCTGGGTTATGTTAGAGCCTGATAACTGAAGCTTCATAGGAGATTAAAAAATATTTGGTTTACCTGCAGAAAATGTAATCATAATATTTTTTTTTTTCAGGCAATTATATGAAATATTATTTGTGTTAATTAGGAACTTTTTAGAGGACAAGTCTTGTTCCTGTTTTAACAGCCTGGTAGGTTGGCTGTTACAGGAAGCCAGCAAATTCTAGCTTCTCAGGGTAAGAGGCAGAAGTTTAGTACGTGTGTCCTCCACCTATGCTCCCTGAAGCACAAGGGGTTTTTCCTATGCCCATGTGACTTTGGGATGAGGTTAGTAGGTTCTCTGACAAGGTGATTTATCAACTGGTTTCCTCCTGTTGTAGGGTTGAACGGGAGCTACTCCAAATCTGAGGCCAGAACAATAGCTGTGGAGGAAATTAGTCATGGAAGGATCTGAGGAGGAAGAGGCATGTTTTTATCAGCAATGGAAGAACTTCCCAATACCCAGTGGTCCCAGTAAAGATAATTTAGGTAGTACTGAACAGCGGCGGTTTACACCTTTGCATTGGTTCCAGCTGGATACTGAAGACTTACAGGAACAATGTTTTCCTTCTTCTTAACTAGATAATTTGCTAAGAGTTGGAAGGTTGTGTTCTGATGTGTATTGAGGATACTGCATACGTTTTTGGATGGGTTTAGATAGCTAAATATATGGCATCTAAAATGAGACAGGACCATTTTATATCTGAGATACCTGCATAGGGGTGGCAGGTACAACCCAGGCCACACCAATGGCTCAATCTTTCAGCAGTTGCCACTGCAACGGAAACTCCCTAGGAAGTCTAAGAAGGCACTAGATATCAGAGTTTGGGTGGCTACAATGTTGATGTTGCTGTTTTAATGCTTCTGTGATTTGGTGTTTTGGATAACTGCAAACAGCTTTTTTAGCTGTCATGAATGTTTCTGATGAAACTTTTGCATAATTCTGCATTCTAAGAGGTAGTTAATGAAGGTCATTAGACAGTTTATTTTACCTGATTTATTATTTTGCCAGTGTGTATTTCCTAGCTTATACAGACAAAGCCAGTAAGAAATCAGCTGTTTTACCAATCTTCCCTCTCCTGGAATCCTCCCCTGAAAACCAAAGAGAAAATCAGAAAGAAGAACCTAGTCCGACACCTCTTAGGTTAATTTGGTGTCAGTCCGTTGTTCAAAGGAAGAAAGCATGAGGGTGTTCAAGGACTGATATTCCGTCAGGGAAAAAAAAAAAAAAACATCCTGGAACATATTCAGCATAGCTTAGAGAACAAGCTTATGTAGCTTATATAGCAACATAACTGGAACATGCTTATAGCAAGCTGAGGATTTACACCAAAGCTGTAACTGTGCATTGTGAAAATATACATATACGTCGTCTTAAGCTATATGCTTATGTCTTTAGTTACTTTAAGTTAAAATGAAAAGTACTATCCAGCGATGTAACTAAAGAGACTAAATTTGTAAGTTCCTAATAAAGATTCTTCTATAATAAGATCTCATCTTTTATGTGTTTAACAACGGACTTAATAGAAGGGTGGCCATCTCAGGTAATCAATAGAAAGACATTTTTTTACGATATGGAAGAATCTCTTAGAATATCTACTTTGGGATAAGATGAATCACAGCCTACAAATGCCTATTTCTCTCCAGTGACTATAAGGAGAGAGGGGGAGTAGGGTGACTCATGGAGATGTGGTTGTTTATATTTGGCCACATATATTTCAAGCTAAGCACATAAGGCTACATCCAGAGGCAGCTCGGCTTTGCGGTGCACCCAGGATACATGTCTCAAATGTTCAGCTACAAAACCTGGTTGGAGTGTGCTGCAGCTTCTTCTGGCTGGCGTGTTTGTTACCCGTCCCAACTGCAACCACCGTGAGAAGGAAGGGTGCATGCATACTCAGTTTGCTTCCTGATGGGGGTGTGTTGTCATCCCAAAATAAAGTCAGGATGCAGGCAGGGTGCGAGCCTGAACCCATGCATTTGGATCTCATGATTTAAACATGGCTTAAATTCCCTGTGCAACCAGCGGGTGGAGAGAGGAGATTTAGAAGGCCTCCAGAAGCCACCTCAGGTTTGGTAAGGTGAATCCTAACTTCTGGCTTTGAATAAGTGCTTGCTTCTGTCTTTTTGTTTCATATTTCTCTCAGCATAGATGGTGAAACTAGAACAGGCTGTTTTCTTGTCTGTGTATGAATTTCAAGGTTTTCTAGGTTAGGAGGAAGTTGGGATGTCTAGGTACTAGAAAGTTAAAGCATTTGAAATCCTGGACTTACAGTTCTTATAAGCATATTTAAAAAGAAACAAATTGGATCTAGCAACAACCATTCAGAACATCATGCCTAATTCTGGTCAGTAACTTGAATTTTGGCAGTGCTGGAGATCTTATTTTTGTAACTTAAGACGATTTCTACCATCGCTTCAGCCCCATTATCTCAGAACTAGTGCGATATTTTGCAAAGGCTGGCATCAGTAGCACTGTGCATGAATAGGTCTAGGAGTCTAGATTTAAACTCTTGGCAGCTGCCTTGAATGTTCTTTCTGCTGTCATTCAGACCATAGCTACTGAGGTTGCATTTTGCCGGTAGTAGCAGCTGTGGGAAGTTACTAGGGGAAGAGTCTATCACTGACACGAGGAATAGTTCTGAAGTTCTTTTCCCCATTGCTGAACTTACCGAAATGTCACTGTTGCCATAGGTCATTTATGCAGGGCTGAAAATCATCTTTCTGCTGTACTCAATATCAAGTAAGTTGCTTGGCACTTTAAATGCTGTTGATATCTATAGTCCATACTTGTATAGCTCTGTTTAAATCAAGTTTTGTTGTTTCAGGGATTAGATCTAATAGCTATCATTCAAGAGTAAAGAAGGCAAAAAGAAAAATGTACATTTTGCTCATTCCAGTTTACTGCTACTTTATTACTTCCCAAATCATCCAATTTTCTCCAAAAGTTATATCTACAACCTTCAGAAAATTGTGTGTAAGAATCACCTTCAGCAGTGTTTTTACCTTGAATCATTAATTACAGGAAGCTCTCAAACAGAGCAGATGGCATTTCTGTGTTCAGAATGTACCTTTATTTGTTTTTCTTCTCTCAGTTTGACATCTGAGTTTCTCTGCGTCTGTAAGATTTTGTCATACTGCAATTAAATATATAATAGAATGCATAAGTAGGCCTGAAAAATGAAATCCTGTCCTTTTTTTTTTTTTTTTTTTAACTAATGTAAGAGATGCATGATTGGATGGGCACATCTCAACTTCAGATCAGTCACTCTGGAACTCCTTGCTCAATGTACAGAACAGGTATTTTTAAATATATTTTTTCCTTCAGTCTGTGAACTCATGCCTTACTTGCTGCATGCTACTCAAACACCTTTTTTTTTTTTTTTTTTTTTTTTTTCAGAAAGATTATATATTTTCTCTTGAGCTTTCTGATGGGGCTTAGCTGAGGGGCTGACACATCTGACCATTTATTTTCAGCACACCTTAGTGATTTGAGAGGATTCTGATAATTTGACAAGGGAGGAACTAAAATGTAATCATACATACGAGGAACTGGGTGAGAACATAGCTGCTAGTTTTGCTTACATAATTTAAGAGGATCGTCATAGATTGGTTTGGGTTGGAAAGGATCTTAAAGACCATCTAGTCCCAACCTCCCTGCCACGGGCAGGGACATCTCCCACCAGCCCAGGCTGCCCAAAGCCCCATCCAGCCTGGCCTTGAGCACCTCCAGGGGTGGGGCACCCACGGCTTCTCTGGGCAGCCTATACCAGGGCGTCACCACCCACACGGTGAAGAATTTCTTCTGAAATCTAATCTAAATCTACCCTCTTTCAGTTTAAAGCCGTTGCCCCTTGACCCATCACCAGACTTCCTGACGAAGAGTCCCTCCCCAGCTTTCCTGCAGGCCCCCTTTAGGTACCCAAGGCCACTATGAGGTCTCCCCAGAGCCTTCTCTTCTCCAGGCTGAACAACCCCAGCTCCCTCAGCCTGTCTCTTGCTCAGAGCTGTTGCTCAGTGTGGGCCTGGTTTGTTCCTACAATGCACCTGGAAGCTGTGGCACAGTCAACGTGTGCTGTGGAGCACTGCCACCAAAATAAAGCTGTGGAGGCAGTGGTGAATCCCAGTGCTTCTGGGCTTTGTGTGCATAACTTGTCTGGATTTAGTTATTTTTTTTAAATTTTTTTGAAGTAACTTGGAAATTTCCTTCTCAGAAGCAAACTAACGAACACTCTTGATGTGTGTTGCCATGTTGGTTCACTGACAAAGGGGGACCGTGGCTGTGTCCTGCTGCACAGGAGAGGTCAGGGGACAGGGTGCTGGCACCAAGCTGAGGGACACGGCTGGCCTGCCTTTCCACAGCACAGGGCTAGCCCCTCTATGGGCAGAATGCTGATGTCTGCGCTGCACATCCTCATCCTTGGACCCTGTGCAGTGCTGTGGGGCCATCGAGTTTCATCAGTCCTTTGTCCTTCCCTTGGTAACATCTCTCAGCTCCTGGCCATGCTGGACCCGGTGGATCCCTGTGCTGGCTGCTCTCTCCGGCTCCTCATCCAGTTGAAACACTC
Source organism: Anas acuta (assembly GCF_963932015.1). NCBI lineage: Eukaryota > Metazoa > Chordata > Aves > Anseriformes > Anatidae > Anas > Anas acuta. The sequence continues at coordinate 54,041,247 of NC_088979.1, forward strand.
TCTGCTTCCTTGCTTTAACCTTTTGCTCAACCAGACCCAGGATTCCCAGATTCTGGCTCTTGCTTCTCTTCCTCCCCTTCCTCTAATTGCGACCTCTCCTCTCCTGCCCAGCTTCGTGCCATGTTTTGGTCCCCTTGACCTTTTCTTACACCCTGCTGTGATGCTGTATGAAGAGTCTGTCTCCTGCACATCCGTGGGGCATCAGCCGAAGGGTCACGAAAGCAACAGGCGAGGTTGTCTTCCTGCTGTCACTTCCAATGTCTGGTCTTTGGCAGATGGGAGCAGCAGTTACAGGGGAAATCCTGCTAATCTCCTGTAACTTGAGCCCATTACATGCTCAGTCGCACTGTGGGGTTGGTGCCTTTCCAGCCACATTCGGAGGAGGTGGTGGATGCTTGCTGCAGAACATTTTCCGTGATTTACGTTGCAGGGCTCAAAAAGAAAAATAGGGAGGTGTATCAGCTGGATTCTAGTAGGTGCTAGAGCTTTGTCTGACACACAGATGTTTTCATAAGCATAGCAAAAGGCATAGCCTTTAAAAATTAAAGTAAATAAATAATAAACTAAGGGATCAGCGCTGTGCCAAATTTCAAGCCTGCCCTGTCAAGGGCGAGCGGGGGGAGCAGAGTTCCCCAGTTGAGTCGGTTGTGAGAACGGCAGAGCAACGTGTTTTTGTCTAGCCTGTCTCAGAAATGGGCAAACTGCATTTTGGCAGACAAATAAATAAATCCTGCAGCAGATGTCCAGCATGGAAAATTTTAACACGGGCAGTTTGAGTTTGACAGAATCAGAGGAATGTGGAAAATACCAACGAGATGCGCCGGGCCACCTCGATAATAGATGGAGCAGGCCAGCCGTGTGACCCGTCTCTGGGGTTCTCCTGAGACTCTTCAGTACCAGTTATTTAGTTTTTTGTTGTTGTTGTTAAAAGCAGAGAATGGAGGGGGTGATTCAGCAGAGAGGGAGGGCTGCCTTGTAGGAGCCAGCAGAAACTTGAACTTGAAGGAGGGGGAGCTGCAAAGGGACGGAGGAGAGGAGTGCGTCATGGTCAGATGGTGGGGACACCGGTGGCAGTGGGCCAGAGGGCTGGTGGTGCCAAGGAGGGGGGGGAGACCTTAATAAATCAGATGGGAGATGATGAAGCCCGAAGGAGAGTGTTTGCTTGCAGGATGGCAGGGTGATGGGTTTTGGAAAGCGTCATTTCTAATATGCAAAACAGGCGATAGGAAACAATGGGGCCTTGGGACGGAACTGCCGGTTGAATGAGGGCTTTGTTTTCCTCTTGTCTATTCACATTTTTTAAGTTTCAGTGGAATTTAAATAGATTTTACACATTTTTATGTAATGGATTGAATTGCATAAACTGCTGTCTAAAGTAGTATTGCACTGCAATCTTTATCCCCTTCTGGATAAAGATTGACTTTCTGGTTAAGCTCATTTTTGTATTTTTTCTTAATTGCAACTCTTGTTCAATAATCCTTTGCTGCCTTGCTCTCTTATTTAAAACTCCAGCAAAAATTGTGAGCAAATTGACCGACACCAGACCTTGTGTAACGAATGTATCGATCTGCCCACGGTTTGGCTTGAAAATGGCAACTGGTTTCGTTGTCCTTACGCCTGAACCTCGATGCTAATGAAGATCAGTTGTGAGCATGTACCACAGTTTGGGGGCCGCTTACGTGTTTTTTTTCTGCCAAGGGTATTAAAACGTCATCAGATGGATCATGTCTTTGTCGAGGAGCATCCCGTACCTGTGGTGCATGACAATTGGTCTCAAATGTTATGAAAGTGATGGTGTATGTGTGGCTGTTAAATGCAAACACTGCACAGTAGGGTTGTGCAGTATTAAAATGAGAACATCAAGGTCTGACTCGGAGTGCGCGTTGGCTGCACGTTAAAATACGGGGCGGATTATTTGCCTTGAGATGCACGGCAAACCTTTACAAACAAAACAGCATCGCTGCAGTTCTACGATTTCACCAGTGCTGTTTGTGCACGCGTTTATGCCCAGCAAAAGCTCCTAAAACCCTTCTGCAAAAACATCGCCGAGCTGTCGCGGCGATGGAGGGGAAGGGAGTTGTTTGCGTTTGCCGCATGTGGGATTTCATGGAGGGGGGATCGCTTTGCCTCCTCGCCAGCAAAACTCCTTTCCTGGGCGAGGGAAATTCCCGGTTCATCAGTATGGACGCATTGTTTTTACACGTTGGAAGCGCTGTGTTGCTGTGTCAATCACCCCGATACAGTCGGTGCGAGAGCGGCAGGGCTGACGATGCGGGGTGTGATTGGCTGCCATATGCTGGGAGGGCTCTGGGAGAAGGAAGGGCTGCAGTCCTTCAGCAACAGAGTTTAGGCTGTGTCTTTGCTTCATCATCTGAGGGAAAAATCCCCCGATAAGGCACAGGGCTTCCCGAGCACCCAAAAAAAAAAAAAAAAAAAAAAGGAGGGGGACTGCTGATCGTTTTGGGTGACAATTATTCATCACAATGATGGAACGGGAAAGGTGCGGCTGTTTGTTGATAGCAGAGGTTTCTGTTCCCGCTGGAAACTTGCCGAATAGACAGAGCTGAACAAGGTAGGAGGATCATTGTCTTTTATTGAATGTTTAAAGAGTTTGCTGCAGTGTGCTGCATACCGTATGTGTTGCCTGGGGGAGTCGGGGAAACAAGATTTCTCCGGTGATTACCTGCTGTCGGGGCGCAGTATGCGGATTTTATGCTAACTTGTTTTTCTAGGGGAGTTCAGTCACAACATAAGCAGCTCTTTTCAGAAATAGACCGTGAGTATATGCACATTAAAAATAACGCGAGCAAAAATAAAGAAATAGGTCAGTGTGTTTCAGAAGTACGGCACCCTAATTGGATTTTTAGCTGGGCTGCCGCCTGGCAGTGCTTCCTAGCTCTAATAAAGAGAATGAGTCAACCTGGAAATCTGTGAAGTTTCTAGCAGATATGTCTGAAGATTTACGTGAATTAGAATGGCTCTTATAAATAATTCCCTATCGGAGGCTTTAACTAAAGCCAGGACGGTCTGCCTGGGGCTTGAAGGAGCTGCACGGTGAGATTACAGTATTTTACTCCATTACAAAAGTCTAGGCATTTTAGACTGCGCAGTGATTCCTTGTGTTCCCGAAGGCAAGCTGTTAGAGTTTTTCGTATTGTAGTTCAGTCGAGCATTTCCCCTGCCATTTCCAGGTCTTTGTCTCGGCAACAAAACAGGACCTTTACGTGAAAACAAGGATAACAAGGTTAATAATACGTACTGCAATTATCTGATCCTTCTGCATTTTTAATGAGAGAACACACAGCTAGCAGAATAATTTAATGAGCAGGCTGGCTTTTGCAGCAATGATTTCACTGCTGAGACGCATCAACTTTCTTGCCGAGGAGGAGCCTCGGGAAGCAATGGAGAAGATTTATGTTAAGTGCTCTGGAGAGAAGGAAAAGGATTATTTAGACAGAAGTCTGTAAAATTTTGGAGGGATAGAATTATTATTCATTATTATTACTTGTTAGGTGTTGGAAGCAAACTTTGCCATTGTATTGCTGGAAGGGTCTGAGGACATTGCCTCATCCTGTGACGTGCTAAAGCCTCTTCAACTTTCTCAGGCTGCCATATGCGCTGATGGTGCTCAGTACCAGTCAGGATCCCACCTAATTAGCTACCCAAATTACCATGCTGTCTTCAGCTGCATTGATAGTGATATCATCATAATACATAACAAAGTTTAAAAAATAAAATAAAAACTTCTTTATGAAGATTAACAGTTGGTGAAGCAATAATACCCTTGAACACTATGTATAAATATTTGTATTCAGATAAGATGTGTGTGGAAAAAAAATCAAGTGTGTGAGCTAAGGAGGACTGAAGATCAATGTCTCCAAGAAGGAATAAGGTAAACGAACCTTTTACTGACTAGAAGACTTTAAATGGTGTTAAAGAAAAAAGAAACCTTTCAATTTAAGCCAATTTAAAAGGGTTTCATTAAATAGGTCCTGCTAGACCAAGCGTCCCCCTTGTCCCACCCCATTCATCCCTCACCTTTTCAAGGAGAGGTACAGGACGTGGGCTCAAAACTTCTGATGTCATCACCCAGCTCCTCACAGCTGACCTTTTTCTGCGGAGGTTGATTCAAATTCCTCGTTACCTGGCTAAATGCTCGCTGAAGACCTGGAGCTGGGATGCTGACACATCTTCAGTTTATGAATCAGTAATTTACAAACACCGAGCTCTTCGAAGTTATAGCAACCTCATGTGTCTTCTGAGGATTTCAAGCTGCTAACAAGAGAAACATATGTCAGGATGTAGAACATTATTATTAATGGAGTATGAGTATGTACATTTTGCTGTTGCTGTTGATGTTCAAATGTAGTGTTTGTGTGCAAAGTATGCTAAGCATGTGCAGCAAAGATTGATAATTAGAAGTCAATCTTATTCATGTTATGAAGTGTGAGGTTTTTTTTTTTTACTTTTGCAAATAAAACTATTTCCATGCACAGCTTTTACACAGAAAAATTTTCAGCCTCGTTTTTCAAGACTGCCTTTTTCAGATGATTTAAGTGGCTGGTTGGTTGTTTTTTTTATCTTTGAGATGGCACTATAGAGAATTATCATTCTTATGTCTAACTGCCCAAGTGAAAACTGGCATTCATCACTCGATCAAATAGCTTGTAACAGCAGACCAGGTGGAATACACAATCAGTCAACAAAGGGATTTAAAGAAAAATCTTGCCTGCTCAAGGTACGCTTTTTTTATGGTGGGTTTTCATCTTGGAGGGCAGAGATAGTTACAAATACTCTGAATTATCTTTTTATGTAACTAGGTGGTAATAAAATTATTTGGGGCCAGATTCTGGTACCTCTTTTCATTTAATAATATCTTTCCTGCTTAATTTCTCTGTGGACTCTATCACAGCTATTTGTACAGTAATATCTTACTGTGTTCAGTCTGTCTTTTTTTCAGGGAATAAATTACTCCATATTGAATTAGTTTCTTTGTTTTCCTAAGGTAGTATTTACTAGTGAGTTACTAGTCCTGAAGTACAGTGTTGCGACTACAGATTGTTTATAAAGGGAGATCACGTTCTTCATTTGTAAGCATGTATTTTACAAAACTCTAAAATAACCATATACTAAAAATATATATATTTTTTTCTGAGTAAGAGAAGTAGCTACTAATATTATATAGGATTTCAGGCACTCAGGTCTGGTAAGTCATCTCAGCTGTGGATGAATGTTCTTCTCTGTTGCTCGCAAGTATGTCAGGAATAAGCTGCACTGTGTTTATTTGTAAAAAGCTCTGTAAAATGTTCACTTTTTATAGTATTGAGAGATGAGAAAAAGACTCAGTGTTCAAATGAAATTCCTCATTAGTAATTCCACATATGGTTTGATTTCTTAAATTGTTAGTGAGACACATTGCTAAGGTCTAAATTTCAAGTAACAGCTATTAATGATATCTTGCTCTCCAGAGTTACTGGAAATTTCTTTGACTTTAAGGACTCTTTTTATCTTTCAGAGAAGAAATGTTTTATTTTAAAGCTCAATGACTTTCTACTTTCTTTGTGAGTAAAAACACATAGCTCTTTACAAAAGAGAATATAATCTCTTGCTTTAGAATTTATTGGTATGTTTGCTTTTTAAAACCATTTTCCAGCCTTTGGTTGTGAAGCTAATTTGATATGTTGTGTTTAGCATAATGCGTTATGGTTAACTAGTGTGAACTAGTGCTACGTAACTTGTCTGTAAAGGCTGAAATTATAGCCTGAGGAAATTAAAACTCATTTTAAGAGGGTGTCAGTGGTGAAAACTCATCCAAATAATGGTAGTATTATCTGTTTGACTAATTAAACTAATCTTCTTACAGAAGATTCTTATATTCTTATAGATTATGCAGTGACAGTTGTTGGTTATTGATGTCTGGAGCCCAAAATCTTTTAAAAACAAACTTTTCAGCTCTGTTTGGGGCAGAAGATGCTTGAGGAGAAAGAAATGACGCATCATCTTCCTAGAATTTGCCAATGTCTTAATCTCCCCATGTATGAGTGTGTATCTATATCTATAATAATGTATATAAAATTTTTAGTTCAGTATTTTGGGCATGCTAAAAAAGGAAAGTTTGGGACTGTGAAAATTTAAGAGTGTACCCACCAGGAGATTAAATGTGAAAATCATTGTAACCAGTGCAAAGAAATACAAAGTAGGCAGAAGTACGCAGAGGGCTTTTTGTGCTAGTGCTTGTTTCTAACACTGTTGAGAGATGCCAGTGTTCAGCTGGCTGCTGTTACGGAACACCTGTAGGATTCCTGGAGGTGTAAGTCTGGCAAAGGGTCTGGTGGGCTTGTGATATCGTCAACCTGACAATTTAGAGCTCAGCTGTACTTCTGGTAAATTAAGGAGACACACACGCTTTTTTTCCTTTCCTCCTATTTGTATATGTAGATGTATGCAAACAAACGTGTAATACACATAAAATTATCATCTTCCATTGTTGTGATTTTTTGAAACACAAAGAAATACATAATGAGACAGGAGGGTTTTACTGGTGCGGTTCTTGGATGAAGAAATCAATCAAGTAGGAACAGCTGGCTTATATCAGAGTCTATTACTCTTTTATCTACGTTAGATCAATAATTTTTAGACATTTCTGAGTGGATGATGCATGCCATTTGAAGAATGTCTGGGTAGTGCACATTTTTGAACTTGTAAGCAGAGACATGAGCGGTAGCAAGGTTCATATGGTGGTAAAATCTTTCCTCCTGCAGAGAGTACAGCACTTTGAACAATAGGGAGAATTAGAGAATACAGGTAAGGAAAAATACGGACATGTTTTCCCTCTAGAGTTTTATGTAAGGAAGCTTGGACTTTGAAGTGCCTATTATTTTTTTTCCTCTTTCTGAGGATTCTGAGGGCAAATTTTCAATACTTTTTGGGTGTGATCACTTTTAAGAGATAGGCCTAGGAAATATTCTTTTCACCTCCATCTAAGATTCTCTCCTAGCCAGGCTGAATTATTTTTTTTTCTTCAGAAACAGAGGATTTTTATCCTTTTTCAATCTTCAGGTGTGTATACCAAAAGGCTTGAAATTTCACCCCCCCACACCCACTTCCTGAATCTGTAGTGATTTTTTTATTTTACGGCAAGTACTTTATAAGCATTTATTTTTGGGTAGTGTCTGGAACTTAGTCTAAAACTAACCTTAAATTGAAAAGTGGCAAGATAAGATTTCCACTTACTTTCAAGAGCTTGGAATATGATTTTCAATAAATGAATTGAAGTGTGTTGGTTTTCTGCTTTTAACGCATTCAGCTGGCAGCAATCAGTCGGAGACTCTGCTTGACATTGAGGTGGGGAAAGTGACTGCCCTGTAGAATATCAAAGCCTAGTTTTAGTCCATTTTTTGTTTCCTTATTCATTCTCCCCTTTTTTGGTGCCGTTATCAGCAGCTACATAAATATTTCACTCCTACAACTGCTCTGGTTTGTAAACAGACACCTATGGCTATCCTTCCTTTCCCACATGGGTAGCTGGCACATGTGTATGTGGGTGCCCAGTTAATGATTCAGGACTTCAGCAGAGCCTTGCGTTTTATTTATTTAAAAGGTTGCCATTACAATTATGGGAATTCCCCGGCAGCTGCATTCACTGGTAGCACATTTTCCCTGCCTCTTAGTGCTCTGCAAAGAGCAATATTGATTTTCCTACCTCACCTTCCTCCACCCACAGCCCAAAAGGAGGGGCTGGGGCTCCAAGGCAGGAGGTCCCCAAGCTGGTGAAGGTGGGCTGCTGGCCAGACACCATCGCAAAATAGGGACGAAGAAATGCTCTCTGCGGCCCGAGGAGCGAGGCGGGGAGCTGCAAGGCGAACAGGAGCTTGGCAGTGACGGTGGTATTGAGCAGACCTTTCTCTGTCGCGAGGTTTCTGTGCCAGAGGACACTTGTGTGTGGGCCGCTTGTGCTACCGCTTGCAGTGCTGCAGTCCTTATTGAGATGCTAAACATGCGCCGGCAGCACGGTGCGCCACTGTCCTGGAGCGGTAGAACATGCATTTAAAAACTTTTTTTTTTTCTTTTTTTTTTTTTTTTTTGCTTCACGGGCATTTTTTTCAGGTCCCTTGTGTATTTCAGTTCCTCTCTGCTAATTCTGGGTCATGCTTCCAGTCTGGATTGCTTTATTTCTATAATTTTGAAGGATAGGGAAATGCCAAAAAAAAAAAAAAAAAAGAAAAAAGATTTTCTTTGCCACAGCGAGCAAGGCATGAAAGCCTTTGAAAGTAGCTACACTGAAGTGTTTAGAAAGGCAGCATTTTTTCTTTTTACCTTGTTGTGGTTTTTTTTTGTTTTTTTTTTTAAAGACCTCATTTAATGCTCAGGACTTTGTGCGGTGAGGCCACTTTCAAAGGCTTTGCAATCCACAGCCGCAGCTCTTTGAAGTGGAAACGCCAGCAGGGGACACACCAGCAGCTTAATCCTCAGTATAAAACGTCCGAAGTGGTAAAAAGCCCCAGCATCCATCTCATGGGGGGAAGCTTCAGAGTGATACCTGGAATTAAATCCATCTCACAGACCTGGACTTCACCCATGCAGCTGGAAGTGGTTGGACTCTTGTAGACCATGAGGCATCCAGCCCCCATTCTCTCTCCCATTGTTTTTCCACTCTCTCTCTGTCCTCCCTTCTCTCCCTAGTCTCTTGAGGAGCAGGGCCGAACACCTGAAGGGTGAAGGAGCGTGGCCTGAGAACAAATGTCCACTTCTGCCAATTTTTTACCTTCCCGAGCTGCTAGATGCTTCCTATGCAGAGCAGAGCATGTGGCCCACGCTGCCATTCTCTGTGGAGATTTTTCTGCAAAGGATGGTCTGTAGCTTTGTGGTACCTCCAGGAGGTAAAGCCGTGCCTTTACGCTCCAAATCATTCTTTGGAGGTACCCACCTCTCCTTTGGCACCGAGGGTGACTAAGGATATTGCGTTTTTCAGTGAGCGGTGCCGCATTTATGTGCCTGAAGATAGGTGGCACGAGTCCACGGTCTCTGAAATCTGTGTTTGAAATAAGAGATGAGAGTGTTGACTTTCTCATGGGAGGGCTCAAGGATCAGCGTGTCCCCACGGGTCTGTTGCCAGCCCTACTTGCAGAACTAGGCTGCTTGTAAGGAGTTGCAGTCCCAAAGCAGAGAAGGCAAGGGGTGAGCTGAGGACAGGAATGTGTACCTTGACAGGCATGTGACTTCAGCTTTTAGTCACCGGGGGTTAGAGACTTTCTGAGGAGAAGTTTCCATCTGAGCCATTGTATTTAGTAGCCTCTTCATAATGCTGACGGTGCTATTGCTCTTGTCCCTCTCTTTCCCATCTCAGTTGTGGGCTCCCTCATCTCAGAGGGGTGACAATATCTTTCCTCTGTAGTAGTGTCTTGCTTGAACTTGATGTTATATGTGTGTTATTTATTACGTTTATTGTTGTTTTTCCCCTCATCCACATTATTTTGTCTGCTTTTATGTTAAATTCTTACGTCATTTTGTCATCCAGTGTACTCATTATCATGAGATCCTTTCGTAACTCCTCACAGTTAGCTCCAGGAATGATTTCACAGTATATAATGTTAATGGCAAACTCTCTTTCGATGTTTATGGATATATTGAACAGCAGAGGAGGACAACTGTTAATAAACTCCTTCATTGCAAAAATCGCAGCAGATAAGTAAAATTGTGCTGTTTAGCCATGTGAACTTGCTGAGTTTGGAGGCCTTTCATAGAGTTTATTGACCCAGAACTTCTGCTGACTTCAGTCTTCATGCCGTCTGCAAGTACTTTGCATTTTTAGCTACCTCTTTTAATTAAATTTTGTTTGACATCCATAACATTCATCAAAACATAACATCATCATAACATAATGTCATGAGAATTAGGTCCCACAAAAATCATCAGGTTACAAAGATGACGGATTCATTTGCTTTCATTTTGCTTAATTCCAAGCTTTTTAGGATTTGTTTCTTTAACTCTTACCCACAGCTGTCAGATTTGTACTTTTTATTAAAAACAGTTCTTGTAAACATGTTTGTAGGTGATAAGGCTTTATGAAACGCACTCAATGTTTTTAAGGCTTCCAGTAAAATGGGTGAGAGTTAGCTGTGATGCAGTAGGGTAGCATAGTAGATCCTTGAACTTGAGGATTCCTGTGAGAGGAATCAATATAAGTTATTTTCTTAAAGATAAATGAAATTAAAGCTGCCTAAGTAGCAATGGTCTGCTTCAGTAAAGACAGGTAGTTGTATCTCAGCCCTCTTGGCCTTCGGACACCAAAAAGCTAACATACTTGTCACTGGAGGGAAAGGTAAATCTGATGGTTTTCATCTTTAGAGTAATTTATCTGGAGGTAAAAATGATTGCCTGAAAGTTGAAACTTCAGAAACAGCAGACAAGTTTCTGCTCTTCTGATTTAAAAATACTAAACATTTATATTTGTGTGCCTTTAATTGACTCCAGTGCTTCACTTATGAAATTTAGATTCTTCAGATTTTTCATAGAGACCTTTCTCATCAAGTGAGTATGTGGCAATAATAAAGCCAGAAAAGGGAAGAAAAAGGGAAAAAAAGCCTTAAATTGTGGATTTCAATCTAACATTACAAGATTGTAATAAATTAAAAACAACAACAACAAAGAAAACATGTAACTCTGAAGATATATATTAAGTGGGCTTTGTTTCTAAAAAAAAATCCAACTACATGAAACTATAATACCATTATACCTTTAGTCTCTCCCTTTTCTTTCTTCTCAGAGTAGAATAGTGCTTATTTTTTAGTAGTGGACGGGCAATTCTGTTCAGTTCCTGTGAAGTGGTTCCATGGTTATTGCTATTTCAGATGATGGACAGAGGGATAAACCTGGAGAAGGACATTTCAAATAGTTTTTTCAGGATTTCTAAAGTCTATGTGTTGTAATAGAGTAGCTATCTCTGTAAAATCCAAATATTGGTAATGTATACTTTGCAGCACACAAAGTTGCACAGGATTACTTGAGGGCATACTTTTGACTGAGAGGGAGCTGGTTGACTTGTGTTGTTTTTTTTTTTCCCCAGTCTGGTTTGATTTTATGTCCTACTTGCTATGTCCTGGAAATGATGTATGAAATGAGAAGAACTCCTATCAAGTGTCACAGGCCTGTGTGTGTATACAGGCTGGAGGTTAGAAGAGATAAAATCTCTTCTTTACAAGCTAAGAAAACATTGCATAAAAATAAAGCGCATTCAAGAGAGAAATCTGTTAAGTCATTATTGCAAAGTTGTTTTCTGAGATAGAAATGTGTAAGCATAATCACAGCAGTCCATTTTTTATGTTTATAAATGGACAGCATTTTACCTCTGAGTGATGTTTTTGGTGTTGTTTAATTGACCAAATCCTGAATATTTTTGTGCTATTTGTTGACCTTGTCAAATAGAAAATATTCTTCAGGGAAAGAAATGCTAGGGAAAAAAAAATATATATATATACCTTTAAAAACAGTGCTGTCTATCAAAGTAATATTTATACAAGTTTAAAGGAAAATTTTTGCATTACAGTTTTAACGCAAAAATTATGCCAGGCAGTACAAAACATAGAGTGTAAAACAAAATGTTGATTTAAATAGCCATTTGTGACTAAGCTTGAAGTACAACAAATGAATTAAACCTTTGAAAAGGCCAAAACTGTTTAGACTTATTTTAAACAGTCCAAATCTTCTTCTGCAATTCAAGCAGAAAACATGCTCTTGCCAAAATCCAGTTGCTTGTACTTAGTGTCACAAGCACATCTATTCTTCGGAAATACTCAGGAACACCAAGCTGCGCTTAGCAGTCCCCAGCAGGAGAGAGAAATCTCTGCAGTTACAGGTAAGCAGAGATAGTAGGCAAAGGTCTGGAAAAGTGCTCCATCAAAACATTTCTGGGAAATGTATTCAGTGGAAATTTTCACTGAAAACATACTGCAGCTCCTTGTTTTGGTAGGATGAAAGAACTCTTATTCAACTTTCCTATCAAAACAGAATTTATGATGTGTTCCTGAGTAACTGTGTGCTTGTCCATGATAACATTTAAGTTACAATAAAGTGGTTCAGGCATATGAAAATAAAGTGCTCAGATGGAATTGTTTCAATATTGCTAAAAATACTTTTACTTTTCCCCCTGATATTTTCCCCTTTCAGTCTAAGGAAGCACTGAGATACTGAGATTTCCTTCAGGAAAGTTTTCAACAAATCCTAGTAAGAGTAGGAAGGACTTCTTCCTATTGCTCTATTTCCATAGAAAATAGCTGAGTTAAAATAGAGATGGATTTTCATTTCAATATTGATAAAAACTTGCAGTCTGATTTGAAGCAGGGTTTAGAAACTAAATAGCCTTGGACTGGCACTGTCTACCCAGTCAGTACTACTACCCGTATCCATGCCCATTTCAATTTGTAAGCCAGCAGAAATTAAAAGGAAGACTGTACATTTGAAGTTGATTTTACAACGAGCTTTGTTTCCGTTTGGAAATCTGAATGTTGTTTATCATAGAACAGTGTGGGTTGGAAGGCACCTTAAAGCCCACCCAATTCCAACCCCCCTACCATGAGCAGGGACACCTCCCACCAGACCAGGTTGCCCAAAGCCCCATCCAGCCTGGCCTTGAGCACCTCCAGGGATGGGGCACCCACAGCTTCTCTGGGCAGCCTGCGCCAGGGCCTTACCACCCTCACAGTGAGTGAAGGATTTCTTCTGAAATCTAATCTAAATCTGCCCTCTTTCAGTTTAAAGCCATTCTTCCATGTCCCATCACCACACTCCCTAACAAAGAGTCCCTTCGCGTCTTTTCTGAAGGCCAATATAAGGTCATCCCAGAGCCTTCTCTTCTCCAGGCTGAACAACCTCAGCTCCCTCAGATTGTCTTTGTAGGAGAGGTGCTCCAGCCCTTTGACCATCCTTGTGGCCCTCCTCTGGACTCGTTCTAATATGTCCATGTCCTTCTTGTGCTGGGGGCCCCAGAGCTGGATGCATCACTCGAGGCTGCAGTCTCACAAGAGCAGAGTAGAGGGGGAGAATCACCTCCCTCAGCCTGCTGGCCACACCTCTGATGTGCCTCAGAAATCCAACCATGTCCTGGGCTGCAAGTGCATGTTGCTGGCTTGTGTTGAGCTTCCCATGAACCAACACCCCCGAGTCCTTCTCAGGGCTGCTTTCAATCCATTCTCTGTCCACCTTGTATATGTGCTTGGGATTGCCCCAAATCAGGTGCCAGACCTTGCAGTTGTCCTTGTTGAAATTCATGAGGTTCACAGAGGCCCACCTCTCGAGCCTGTCCAGGTATCTCTGGATGGCATCCCTTCCCTCCAGCATGACATACCTCATGTCTTGGTGTCATTGGCAAACATGCTGAGAGTGCACTTGATCCCACTGTCCATGTTACCGACATAGATCAGAGAGGTTGTTGTTGCCCAGAGTGGTCGTGGATGCCCCATCTCTGGAGATGTTCAAGACCAGGTGGGATGAGACCCTGGGCAACCTGATCTAGTGGGTGATACCTCTGCCAATTTCACCACAGCTGACTGCCACAGCTTCTCGAGTATGATGGATAGTGGCATGGCAACTGAATCCGCCAGTTCCCTCAGGACCCTCAGATGCATCTCATCAAGTCCCATGGACTTGTGCACCTTTAGGTTCCTTAGGCAGCCTCAAACCTGATCTTCTCACACCGTGTCCCCCTTACCTGTTGTAGACAGTTAAACTATGCACGTGGCAGAAAACCTGAGTACAAATTTACCTGATGGCATTGTTATTGGCCAGTGAACTTCCTCAGCTTCCTCCTGTGTATCCTTCTTGTCCGTTGTTTTAAGTGCTTTATCTCCCGTTACTTATATAAATATATATATCTATGTTTGTTTGTTTATTTTTTTCCTACAATGAAGCTGGGTTAAAAAGTAACCATCTTCAAATGCCAACAGGTGATGAGATTTTTGGACCAAGATCAAAATGACCCATTTTTGTTGGGTCAGCACTTCCTAATCAGTGCTCAGGCAAAAACAAAGGTCAGTACTGCGTATCAACCCCCAAATTCATCATCCAAGAGATCAGAGGGAAAAAAATGACAAATGTTTACTATGGGAGGTGGTACCTGCAGACAGCTGATGCACAGTTCTTCCAGTTGTAACTCCTTCCTTTTGGTTCAGGATTAGAGGTTTTCAGGATTTCCTAGAAAACAGAAATTCACCAGAAACTTGCAAGTACTCTGAGAAAAGCTCTTTGTTTCTTTGCTAGCAGTTGCAAAACCAATTTTTGAGGAAGAGCATTCTCTCTTTAAACTCATGATGTACTGACAACAGAATAGTAATTCATAAATGCAAATTTATTTAAATATACATTTCTACTATGTATTGTCAAATACAACACAGGTAGCCTCTGATTATTTTTTAATGCGGACAAATAAATGACATGAATTTTGAAAAGAAAAAGTCTTTTACTGACATTTTCACATTGAGCATAATTAGATATTTCCTTTATTCATCTTAGAGGACCAAAGATAATCTTTATGCTAAAAACAAAAACAAAGCAAAAAAAAAAAAAAAAAAAGGAGGCTACTTTCAGAAGAGACTAATGAACTTATTTAATACTTTCTTACCCCATACTTTGGGCCCATGTGAAAAAAAAATCTTTTCTTTTTGACTAGGAGGGGTCTTTGAAAAATGGCTTTTAGTGAAAGGTTTCAGCTTAGATTATTCAAAACCTTTGCTGTCTGAATGTTGTCAAACATTCATTGTTTTAAGAAGATATAGTAGGATTGCTTTTGAAGGTACTTGATAACAGTCTGATACTCCATAGACATCAAGGTTAGGTCACTGTTTCATGTTTCTAGCTGCCATAAGATGTAAAGTATTTTGACATTCACATTTAATCCATCAATGCAGTTTGTCCCATGAAATATGTAAGAAGTAAAAATCTTGCATCTGTTCAGCCCTGTGATTTTTTATTATTATTTTTGGAAGTAAATAAAATTGGCTTTGTTTGTTACATGCATGCCACTAATGAAGAGAGAAAGGGGAATTGAATACTTGTGTTAAAATGGATGCTGACAAAGGATTGCCTGGGCAACCCTTTGAGAAGCAAAGACACTCTAGATGATACTTATTTTTCCTGCTGTAAGTACTTCCCTGTTGTGATGAGTTGCCTTCAAAATGTGTTTGAGATTGTTGTGAAATGTTTAGGGTTGGGCAGGGCACAATCAGCGAGTCAAACTTTGGGTCTTTTGGGCATGCTCTTGGGTTTTCCTTATTCTCTCCAATTCCCCATTGGATTGCTAACATAGCATTGCTTTTAGGCATATTCTTAGGTTATGGAGCTTGGGATGCAGAAGAAGGGATCTTGGTGTTTCTTCCTGTGCTGATGGGTTTTAAAGCACTTTTCTCAAAGCTCCAATTTGGGTGGAAGGAAGAGGGATGTCTTCTCTTCTTGTTTAACACATTCAGGGGTAGTAAAAAAGCCAGTAAAAAATACAGATTTAGTAAAATTTTTGTATGTTTTTTTTTTGTTTGTTTTTATTAGCCACCTTACCCCACAGCTACGTTTGCTGTTTTCAGATATTTTGACGTGTTTCCTTCCATATCCAGTCTCCTCTCCAGAGATGAAAGTCTTCTGTCAACAATTGAAAACCAGTCAGATTCCCTCCCACTTTTCATGCACGTGATGAAAGACACTGCTAACAAAGCAGCATCCAAAAAGGGAGTGGGCAAATCCATGGAAGAAGAATTGAACAAGACCTATTAAATACAAAGGCATCAGCCTTAGGATGCTGGAGGTGGGAGTATATTCCTGGCAATTGCCACACTCTTGCCTGCCCTGTTTTCATAATCTTCAGTAGATGTCTGGTATTTGGCTGTGGTTGGAGACAAGATATTGCGCTAGATGGATATTTCAACTGACCTGTAAAAGTCATCTTCATGTACTTTAGTGTCCTGTTCTCAGTTAAAATGGAAATGGAGAAAATGGCCCAGAGATGAAGGTATCTCAGGACAGTGGTGCTTCCCGGAGGTTGTGCAGGAATCTGTACATCATGATGGATTTACTGCTTAAGAGGCAGTCGTAGTTAATAGCATTAGGTAGTGCTCTTGCTACATTCTCCTCCAGAGCTTTGTTTGGATGTGCCGTACAGCTTTCCAGAGCAGGGTAATTTGCTGGAATATATTATTAATAATGCTATTGGCAGTCTTATATGTATTTTCAGCTTTCAAGTTCTAAATTTACATGGAGTTATTGATTCGTTCAGAGCTGTCCCTGTCTCTCACTGGAAAGGGATACTGTTTGTCACATAAATAAATACCTTCCTAAGTTCTGTCTTCTGGACTTAGTGTGAAACTGGAGTACAGAAAGTAGAGAACTCACAGAAGACAGAGCTCTTTTAAGTTGTGCTCCTTTGTAACAGCATGTTGTTGGTCCTGTGGCAGGTAAGAACAGTCACTTCATCATAGATTCCCTCCATGCCAGTCCAGGACTACAAAAAAAATCAGAGTATATGCACACACTCTTCTATAAATATTTTTACAGTCCTGAAAAACTATAATGCATGTCTGTAGCCATGTGTATGCAGGACCTCCTAATGTACTGGGGTACCCTTCCCTGGGGAATCAGGTTTGATTAATAGCTGCTACATGGTGCACTCTGCCAAAAGCAAAACACTGGTGTTCACAAGAGGCCAAGTGATAACGTCATTGCTGCCAGGGATGATTAATTCTGCTCACAGAAGCACAGAAACAGAAATTGCTTTAGCCCTCTTGTCAAGGTGGGAGCAGGATTTTATGTATGAAATTCATACGGCTAGAGGATGAAAACTTTTCATTGGGCTTAAAAACAAGAAACGTTTAAGTTACGGACTGTGAGAGAAGATGCAGACCAAGAAGGGAGGTGAAGGTTCAGTGGAGCAGGATGAAAATAATTGTAAAAACCAAAAAAAAAAGTTTGCGAGAAGAAGGGAAAACTGTTTTCTGCAATTGCATTTTAACTGAAGCATAATGAGCTTTAGTTTTATCAGCATGACTTCTAAACACTTTGATGTTAGAAAATACTCTTGTGGGTTCCAGTCACCTACAGGCTTGAACTTCAGCAGAAATATTTCATGGTCCATTACCAAAGTAGTGCAGGGGACCGCTGAAAAGGTCCTGAGCTGTGGCTGTTGTTTCACAGCTGGCAGCACACTTTCCTCACCTGTTTCCC
This sequence comes from Anas acuta, assembly GCF_963932015.1. NCBI lineage: Eukaryota > Metazoa > Chordata > Aves > Anseriformes > Anatidae > Anas > Anas acuta. Next base: position 54,058,446 of record NC_088979.1, read on the forward strand.
AGAGGACAAAGGACATTAGTGTTATTTTATTGTAAAGCTAGCTTCAAAGCACACCGACAGGTTTTTATAAGAAGCTCGGCGCTCTACTGTAAATAGCATGGAGCACAGTGAAAACCTGAACCGCAGCACAGCAGAAGGATCAACACGGCACATTAGTGATCTTGGCGAGGAGATTGTGGCTCATTTAGCAAAACTGATATTTAGAGGTCATGCTCAGTTCAAATAAAGCAGACTGGCATTTTCTAACCTGTCCCTGGACTTCTGTCAGCTTAAGTAAAAGGGTTAGGATCGACTCTTGGCAGGCTTACCATTTGAATTACAGTTGGTGAGTGTTCATCTCTGGTTGTATAACAGACAAGGAGAGGTGTTGCAACAGTTATCTCCAAGTCAAGCAAATAACATAAATAATGGGTCTTTTGTAAGTCAGGGCACATTTGATTCAGTAAAGTTCAGGTCAAATTAATGCAGGAACTGGCATTGGAATTTTAGTGGGTTTGGCCCCCGGCCACCTGCTCAAGGTACTGGGCTACCTCCCTGACAGGACAGTTGTGATTTCTTCCTCGTTTGAGCAATAATGGTTTGTTCAAGGAAAAATGAAAGCTGCTCAACATCTTTAAAAAAAAAAAAAAAAAAAAAAGTGTGTGGGGGAACACTGCAAATGATTAAAGAAATGTTCAAAATAACATACGAAATTTGTTGAAGAAAATGTCTTAATCACTTTCTACTATAATTGAATGTTTTTTCTTAAAATGTTGTGGTGGCAGGAAGGTTTTCCATTCATGTTTTCCATCAAAGAACATATGATGTGTCATGGAAGTCTTTCTTTTTTTTTTTCTCTTGTTTCTTGAACATAGCGAATATTATTTTTGTGCCTTCACAGTAGTTCAGAAAAGAGCCAGTAGCCTGCTTCTGTTTCTAATACTTTAATTTTGCTGACCTATGCTAAGACATTACTCTATGATACGTTGTCCCGTCCTACTAGATACTCTAATATTAGGTTACGTATCAAAAATATGAATGAGGTGTTAGAAATTGGTTCGCAAGAAGAACACAAAACTGGCATTGTACTCACTGATGAATGATACCTCTGTGTTGAATATCACTTTCTAGTCCTCATTCCTAATCTGGTGGGCCGATGGAGTGAGAAAAGCTTATCTACCAAACAAAAATTTCTGGCGTGTCCTGTCTTTCAGAATGTGATTTATTGAAATGTGCTTAACAGGCATGCTGACTGACATATTGCTTGGCTGTAGGATAATTATCTTCAATGCACGGTAGCATCGTTTGAAATAGGATCTTCTGTTGGTTAACGGGGGATTTTGCATGGTGAGGTTTAAACCAGTGGGATGACTCGGTCGGCCTTGCTTTCCAAGGGCAGGGAAGCCCCTTCTGTCTGATATGGTGTTACAAATAAATACAGGACCTTGCAACTAAGAGCCAGACCTGCCAGAAAGGGCAGGTGGAATGTGGGGAAGGGAGCAGGGATGCAGCCCATGGTGCCAGGCCCATCAGGGCCCATCAGCACCGGCCCTGTCCCAGTTGTCCAACAGGTATGAGGCGTGGGCATGTTTCTATGGAGTTAGTCAGCATGGGTGATGCAAGGCTTCTGGCTGCTTTTTGCTGCTCTTTCAGCTCCATTCTTTGTCTAGGGAGGCAGATCGTAGCTGATCCAGCACGTAATGTGAAGTGGTATGAATGGACAGTTGGTGACTTATCAGAAAATCTGCTGGAACAAAGTCAGCTTTTGAAAGGCTATTAACAAACTTGGACTCGCTGAGAGAGTATACCAGGCCAGCATGCTGTTGTGTGGAGTTTTATGTCCAGTTTTAGCACAGCCTTGCTTTCTTGGGCCTCTCGATAGAGAGCCTGAGGGAAAACAAGAGAAAGCAGGTCGGGGTGGGTCAAGGAAACAGCAGGCAGGTGGCATTTAAATGATGCTGGAGTGGGCTCATGGGTTTGTGGCAGTCACTTGATATGCAGCTCCTACTCGGCTTGGAGGCCTTGAATGCTATTTAAAGCACAAATAATGGAAAAAATGACATTTAATAGAATGTAACAGTGAGGAGTAGGTGAAAAGCTGAAGTGCAGTCCCACCATCTTTTGGACTGAAGTGCCTGCCAGTGTCCCCTGGCTGTGTCCTGAGTGCTTTGAAAATGGAGCCCACATTGCAGCTCCACAAGGCTTCATGGCTTCATGGGGTTTGGATACCTTTTCCCAGCTTTAAGGGTAAGAGGTCATGTTTAGTGGCTGTCAGACTTTGAATATCTGTATTTCCATTATGAATATACAAGATATTCAACTCGATCTGGTTCTGCTTTATGCAGAAGATCCCTTACATGTTAGATTTACACATGGAGTCTTTCCATAGGTTTTGAGTCTTCGTGACTTATAGGCTTTTTGAGGGGGGAAAGAATATGTGTGTGTGTGTGTGTGTGTATGTGCATCCAGATTTCATTTTTTCTTCTCTTCAAATGGAATTTGAAGCTTTTCTGGTAGAACAGCACTTTGACGTTGGCAGGAGCAATTGACCATAGAAGCAGGTGCTGCTGGCCAGCAGCACCAGTGGCTTCATGTAGCAGAGACCTCTTGGCTTGTATTTGGATTTAATGGGAATGTCTTGGGATGTCAAGGTGTGGTTGTACTTTGTCCAATGTTGCCAGAGGGTGAAACCTCTGGCTTGAAACTAGTAAGTAAATTGAGGGCGTTATTTCTTATGGATTAGTTTATGTCCTGGACAAATACCTGGAACTGACTGAACGTCTTGGGAATCTGAGAGCAATACGTGGCTTAGATGTTGTTGCTAGTTTATGAACTTGCATTGTGGAGCGTGAAGCTAGTGATGGTTGTGGTTAACATTTAATTTTATGAGACAGCCTGTTCTCAGCTGCATACAACTGACAATCACCTGCAGAGGTAACTTTTTGAAGATGAGGACTTAGCTCGTTGCTACACGATATCAGCTGAAGCATGAAAATATCATGTCCAGGAAGCCTTAGCTTCTCCGTTACATGATACTACATAATCCATCACTACATAATCTGTCAGATAAGTAAAACCAGAGCAGCCCATATTTTGTGTCCAGCAAGAGCTCCTATTTTCCAGCTGAGCGATCCACTGGTTTATAACAGGGCAGGGTTTTGTGCTCGCTTGAAACTCCGAAAGCTGCTGGCTGCTTGGTGTGCAAGCTCAGAATTAAAACCTTCTTTGGGGGCTCCTAGCACCTGAATGTTTTGCCATTTCTGATACTTAAAGGGATTTTATTAGTATTATTTTATTATTTTACTGGGAAAGCTTCTTTGCCTACTTGGAAAAGCAGAAAGGATTTTGTGGTTTAAAACAGAAGTCTAAAAGACTCTTCCCTGCTATCTCAAAACATGAGATTGTCAGAAGCCTCCTACTCCTCTACGCCTTGATAGCTTTCTGCAAAAGGCATCTGAAAGGTGGTATCTAAAGCCAAGTAGCTTTTCCAAATAAATGTCCATGAATTTATTTAATTACTTAAGTAACTATTTAATAATTTATCATTATTTAATTATTTATTAACAAAAACAACACAACTAGATGAAACCCCTGAGCAAACCAAAAAAGCAAACCTATCTGCCGGGATAAGGGACACAGTTGCTGCTGAGTCTGTAGGCTGGTGAGGTCCCGTTACTTTTAGCAGGACAGCTGACTTTGCTGGTACTTTGGGATGCAAATCAAAGTTAGAAGGGGTGGAAAGAACAGCAGAGTTCACACTTGCTGGGGGCCTCCGTGTTCTCCATATGGATGGGCTCTGCAACACGCACGGTCAGACTGTGCTGTGATGTTAGTAATGGCTCATGACCTGAGAGGTATTTTACAGGGGCTTTATTACTATTATTATTTCATTGCAATTTCTTTCATAAATCATATGTTTCTTTCCCTCATTTACTTCCATTTGTTTACAAAAACCACTGGATTTTCCCCCATAACTGTATTCTCTTTTGCCTTCCATCTAAAATTCCTTCTCCCCCTTTCTCCCTCAATCTTTCATTCACACCCATCTCATTTTTTGGTCACTTCCCTTAAAGCTCCTCCCCCCTCTCTCTCCCTTTTCCATAACTATCCATTTTTCTTTCCTTCTTTCTATTCCCATATTTTCCTCCTCTTGAGCTCTTGCCTCACGTCTGGAACTCCTGCATTCCTTGGTTCCTCCTATAGTTTTTTTTTTTCTGCTTGTATATCCTCTCCCTTCTCCTTGTATCGCTTCCCTCTTCCCAAGCAGCACTTCATCGTTCATCCTCAGTGCTTCTTGAGAAGTCAGATAGTATCATTATTTTGACAAGGTACAGGTTTATGAGAAAAACTTCTCATGCTCCCCTTTCTTTAGAAATTTTCCATTAGGATGTTGATATATTAAGAAGATGGGAAGTATGATGAGGTTGTACTTCACTCCTCTTCTCCTCTCTACTCCCCCACCCCATACGCTTTGTGGTGTTAATTCTTGCTGCAGTCTCATGAATCTTGTATGGGATTTTGTTGTGCACATTTTTTTAAAAACCATGGCTACGGCCATTTATATAATGTAGGCTGTTTGCACTGCTACCATGCGTAAAGTCTGTTTTTCTTCAGCCTTCACACCTACTACGTGAGAAATGACTTTGTCATTTTTAGTAGTATGCAGTGCAGCAGAGTATTACTACTTGTGATTGTGAGCAGCGTGCAGTTTAACATTTACCCTTTTCCTAAAATTTCAGTCTGTCTCCCACATATATTACTGAAAACCATTACTGGCATTTCTGAATTAGAATGGGTGGCTCTAGAGAGAATATTTTCTCTTCTGCGTTTAGCCAGCTACATCATCAGCCCAACAAGCCATCAGCTCAACAGGCTTTTTTTGCAAAGGCTCTCCTTTTCTTTCCCCCTCTCTTTCCTTTTAATCTTTCATAAGCATTTTCTCACCATTTTGTACATTCTCAGCTTAACCTCACTCTTCGTTGATGCTGTGGGACAACATCAATAGAATATTTGATTAAATGAATATTTAATTCGTATCCTATACTGTGCTGCAGTTGTGTAACTTTTAAAATATACCACCTCTAAATGTACTAATTTAAAATGTGCTAATTCTAAGGCTACCTAAGGATCATCCAGACACATCTTATTACATGTTTGATTTGAAACTGAATTTTCAGGCAATTAGCATTGCTTTACCTGTATTAATGACAGTAGTAACAAATTCTGATGTAGGTATCAGTCACATAGTGAAATACTTTTTGGTAGTGTTACTAAGTAATAGAAGAGCCTTTTGATATGAAGACTTGGAAGTCAGAACTGGGATCTGTTCCTGAAACCGTGTGTGAGTAATTCTTACTCGCATTACTAGCAATCCCAACTCCAATTAAATAGGATGAATCCAAGCACAGAATGGTAATTATTCTGGCATGGGAAAGCTGTCAGTGTTTTTAGAGCTATTTTTATTGCTGCATTTTAAAACATCGCTTATTCCAGTCTTCCCTCTTTCTTTATTCTTCTTGCATAAAAATAATCCATCAACTGTTTCTGGCTGGTATCTGCAAAGGGAAGTTTGTGTGTTCCTTTGAAGCTGAACAGGAGGAAACATCATGACCATGGTTTCACCGTCTGCGTATAATATAGTCATTTATTAAAAATTGTTTAGAACACCTAACCCTTTGATTTTCAAATCTGTTTAGCTATAAAATGTCCTCGGTTTTTTTATAGTCATAAAATAGTTTAAGTTCTATATTTAAAAGCCTTTTATTTTGATGCTGAACCATGTATTTGTAAAGGTAAATGAAAGCCAATTTAATCAAAGAAAATTTCAGATAAAGGCTGCTTCATACTAGAAATAACTCATTAGAGGATGATGATTTAGAGTAGTGAGCCCTTTCATGAAGCCTTTGTGAAACAACCTTTAGCATAACAGGGAAACTCATGCTATTTGCTGGAAAAGTATTTGTTGTTTTTTTTTCCTGTAATTTTGGGATGATGGTTCTTTGGGATTCCTTTTTTGCAGAGAAACAGGGAGAGAAATGAGAAATATGAACACAATATTACCATCTTCATTTCTAAGGAAGAACAAATAAAAAGTAGTAGTTTCTAATATAATAATACAATCCGAAGGGCCAAATGATAAATTAATGGAAACTGGTTCTTGTATATTGTTTTGGAGACTAAGCACATTAGATTGAATTGTTTCACAACCAGCATGCCTAATTATTGTGTCTGCCACATTCATCTATTTAAATCATTCCCAACTTTTGGATTGCTGCCTAGAATATTACTGCAGTACGTGTTTCAACTGGCTATTCCCTTGTCATGCACTACTTCACGAAGGATGCTGATTTTCTCTGGGAAAAGAACTAGAAGCGAGTATTGGCAGTGTATGTATAATACCTGATCAGAAGTGATGATAGATCTCATAATGTTGATGTGAATGAGCTGAATGTGAACTGATATTGTATTTGTTTTGTCAGGTCAGTGATTTAAAAAGTGCCTTTGTGAAGTCACTTTTATGAGAGAGGACTGCTACGCCTGTGTTTTCAAAATACTGTCTTTGCCACCTAGACGTTGCCTTGACCTTACCCGTGGCAGAAGATACCTCAACTGTCTTGATTTGCCAATTAATTGATGGGAAACTGAACTCACCGTTAAAACAGGAAGAAGACTTATTATTAGTGGGACACGAACAAATGACTGCATTGCTTTTCTTGGGTAATCAATACCAGCAAGCGACCTGCAGCGAGCTAGTATTCCATCAAGGAGTGCCATTGCATTGAAGGACCTGTGCTTGAAACTGCTGCATCAGTGATACAATCAGCAGAGCCACATGTTTTACGGACAGAAATGCTACTGAGCATGGTCGTTTTCAGCCAAAAGTCTACAAGTGGGACTTAATGATTGATGAGTGACTGCTTGCTGATAAACTTTCTCTGTTTATTCCGTGTTGTGTGAGTCGGACATCATTAATCGTCCCCCACATTATTATTTTTTTAACTTTCTTTTCAATTGGAATTATTTTTTTTTTCTCCCCCTCCTTTCATCTGTAGTTTTGGAAATTCCTTTGGCATAATTCACTTGACAGCAGTTTACAAGTTCTAATTCAGCTTTTCATCATGGCTTTGAATGTTGCTCCTGTAAGAGATACAAAATGGCTAACGTTAGAAGTGTGCAGGCAGTTTCAGAGGGGAACTTGTTCACGCTCTGATGAAGAATGCAAATTTGCACATCCCCCTAAAAGTTGCCAGGTTGAAAATGGAAGAGTTATTGCCTGCTTTGATTCCTTAAAGGTAAGGAAGAAAATTGCATGTGTAGTGAAAATGCTAATATATTGTGTTGAAAGCAAAAAATGAAATTGAGTTACAGCTAATCAGAAAGTAATTTGTTCTTGGTAAGATGTGTATTAATACAAATGTTATTTGTCTTAACTTTTATTTATTGAACCTTTGAAAAGTTTTCTTTCTAAGGATTTTTCTTTCCCAGTGTCAATATGTTGTTTACAAAAATGTCATACAACTGGGGGATACAGGATTGCTTACAGCTGGTATGAGAACTGTAGTCACCCGAGTACATTTTATGAATTACCATTGTTCCACTGCAAATGAAGATACATGGTGGCAGAGTACTGGGCCATTATCAGTATGCTAATGAGACAAATGACATTAAAAAGAGGACATTTTCATGTAAATCAACAGAAGTAAGAAAAGCCTGTCCATCAGTTTAGACACAATAGATGGTTTGCCCGTGGTGTTGTGGACTCTGAGATAAACAAATAGCATTTTATATATATTGATAGTGCATATAGCCACATAAGTTCAGAACAAAGTAAGGGATTTCTCTCCCTTGGAGAAAAATTAGCAATTATGTTGATAGGCTGTCGACTTCTTCTGACTTGCTAATGACATCAAGCAAGCTTTAGAGAACTATTTTAAAAGTTTTCCAAAATTCTTTGTACTGTAGAAAGGACTTTTAAAAGCCCCATGGGATCTGGGGAGTACACAGTGTTTTCTGTGAAGAAATGTTTGTATTCTCATGTAAACAGAAAGAAAAATACTTTTTTTTTTTTACATGTAAATAATGCACAGAGAAAGTTTACCATTTGAGATTTTATTTTAAAAGTTTTACTAATTGCTTTGTCTTTTGGTCATGGGAGAATGTCTTGACCTGTTTTTCAAATTTGGCTCTGTAATTCAAAATTTAAATTACTCACCAAGAACTCTTACTATGGTTACATCAGTGTGAATGAGAAGAAAATTGTGCTGTTTAAAAACATTACTTTAGTTTCATTTTACATTCTTTTTCTCTGTGTGTGTGCGGAGTGCAAAACACTGTACTAAGCATCTGTTTTTTTCTGGGTTTTCTCATTTCTTCTCTTCTAAAGATTTAGAAGAAGGTAATTTTGTGGAAATATTTGTGAGGGGTTTACGTTCTGTATATCCTACAAGCCAGAACAGCACCTTTGGAGTCATCACAGTATGTCATCGAGTGCTATTAATGACCTTAATCCATGGATTACTGCACGATAAACTGTAACAGCTTCTTTGTAGATGTTCTAGTATATTGGTCGCTTGCCAATGGGATAATTTTTTTTTTCTTAAGCAGGCAGGCTAGCATCTGCAGCAAATGGGCAATAAGTAGCTTTTACAGAAAATAAGCAAGTCAGTACAATTTTTTCAGATGCAATTTTTTACCCTTTGTAGAGACTTGAGAAATACTTTATGGGGTGCCAGAGAGATTTAATTTTAAACCAAGGCTTTGTTTGTAAGTTTATAGAACTGTTAGATTTTGAATTGGTCAGACTGTGGCTTAATCCTTCATTTCTGACATCAAACTTCAATCACAGTACAAGAATTTGTGGTTCATCCCTATAGCCTTGGAAGCAAGGGATTACTGTAAGAGGAGAATCAGTCTTAGGCACTTCCGATTCCCCTACCAAAAGAGTTTTTAAACAACATAGAACTTGGCAGTGAGGCAAATCACTGCCAAGGCAAGTCTTAATTTCAAAGTCTAGAAGTACCACCACCCTAGTAGCCAAAAGTAGACAAAACAGAGCTGGAGAAAATCCCAGCGAACCTAAAACCCAGTGCTTTGAGTCTATGTCCCCTCCTTTTAGGGAGGAAGAAAGGGAGCCCGTTTTATGAAGCTGCCCTGCTCACATCAGGTTTTGCTGCAAGAAGAAGTCCCGTTGTGCTGCGTTGCCTCCTCTCCAGCTGCCCTTGCTGGGCAGGAGGCTGGACACGAGGTGAAGGGCTCAGTCCACCTTGGTAGTAGGGTTGGCCAAACGGCTGGTTTGCAGGGCAAGAGGCTGCTGCTGCATCTTCCTGGCCGAAGTAGAGGTGGCGAAGCGTGCCAGTGCTGCCTGACTCACCCCAGTGCCCATTGCCTCCCCTGACAGCACAGGATGTTTGTGGCTGAGGTGCCAGTTAGTCAAGCTGGAGGCTTTTGTGCCGGGATGATCACCACCCAAGAATCGAAACTCGTGTTGTAGTCAAAGCTAATAACGTGGCACAGAGAGATCCTGAGGGATCTCTGTGGGTAACTCACTGACAACCAGCATCATGGCTCAACGGGAGGAAGTCCAAAACAATTTTTAAAATGCAAAGTAAGCGAGGGTGCTTTGTTCTCGTGCAGTAGGTCACCAGCTCTGATGGCTTGGTGCTCTCAAACCTGGTGTTGGTGGCCAAAACCGAGCTGCCCTATCCTGCCCCAAGCAGCTGGCAGAAGGGAGCAGGTACCTGTGCCTCCTGTGCCGTGCTTCTCAGGTCCATTTAATGACATTGCAGGTAAAGATGAGATCAGACCAAGAAGCTGAATTGTGGCCTGAAGCCGCAGAGTTGGAGGCTCCGGTTTCCTTCCACTGACTGCTGCGGGCAAGATGGCAAGGTCTACTGAGCATCAGGCAGAGCTCTGCACCAGCATGTGCTGCCTGACCTCCTGTACGTGGAAAGCTTTCGGAAATTGTTCCAAGTGCAGGGCTCTGTCAGCTCGCATCCTCGCATCCATTATCTGTGTTATTCCGAAGGGTGTCTGGAAATTGGTGCATATACAGCAAGATTGGGTCCGGGCAGCTCGATTCATTTATGCTGCCGGTTGAGAGACTTGTGTCATTAGTCACATAAATCTGTCTGATGTGTGGCTTTCTGCAGTGCTGGTGTTAATCATACAGTTTCAGAATAAGGCTTTGGAATTCAACAGGCGGGATAGCAGTTATGTAAATAAACAAACAGTCTGGAGTTATAGATAAAATCAGAATTTAATTAAAAGAAAACAAGAACTGTTTTCCTTGCTGAACACTGAACCACACTTTAATGTGGACAATTATTTAGAGTTTATTTACATAATATTTAGAGCTTTGGAGATTTAGCGCTTTTACTGTCTTGGCTCAGTGTACCTGCTGTAAAAATGAATTAGTAAGTTGAGGGTCCTTGAATAAACATCTTATTACCCTGAGAAGGAGCAGATTTTTTTTAGTCTAATGTTGAGAGGTATGTATTACATTTATGTGGTGCCTAGTAGTTACAGCAGCTCCATCAGAAATCAGTCAAACACAAGATAGAGCACTCAGACCGGCTCGCCTTTAATCACATACCATGAGGGTTCCTGTTTGGGGAAGGGACGTGCACCCTTCAGCTCTGTTCTTCCTTCCTGGGACAGAAGAGGAGTTGTGGTGTCCTTATCTGCCAGAAGCACCTTTACTCTGACTTTGCCCTTAGCTTCATGGTTGGTCAAAGGTAGTAAAAGCTGGTGTTAAGAAAGGAAATAAGACGCTCACCTCAATGCCACACCACATCCTCCTTTGTGCTACCACCACCGTCTTGTGGCCGTGCAGTACGCCAGGCTGGGAAATTGATTGTGGTTAAAACTAAGTTGTTGGTGTTGTAGTTGCTGCTGACAGAGGGGAGAAGGGCTGTGTGGCAGCAGCAGCTACAGGAGACCAGCAGAGCACTGGGTTACTTCTGTCACTGATAGTGCTGTGGCCTTAGTCCCTGGCTTCAAGAGTGATGGGATTGCATCAGAATCGAAGCTTTCCTGTATTAAAGGAGTATATTTGTAGGTCTACTGGTTCCAAGTAAAAGGTCAACAAAATTTAATGAAGAGTGTTTGCTTTTAACTCAAAAGGGATTTTTGGCTCTGAATACCTGTCCTTGCAATACTTGACTTTAAACCCAGCGAAGTTGCAACAACAGCCCCTCAAACTGATTACAGTTTTGGAGGATCCAAAATGCTCACTGTTGAAGACTGCCTAGGCTCTGAATATCCTTCATCTGTACGGTGCTCCAGGCTAGACAGAAATAGCTAACAACTAATGAGTCTGGTTCAAATTCAGGCCAGAAACTTGCCAATGCCAGGTCCTGCCACATGGACCTCTGAGATAGGGCTCAGTGTTTGTTCTTCTGCTTGGTGAGAGACAGAGCCTGCCCTGGCTTAAAGAGGGCACTTTGGGGGGTTAGGAGTGTGCAGGGGATCATTCCTGGTAATCCTGTTGGTGCTGATACAGCAGCTGGCAGATAAGCACCCATTAACCCCTCAGCGTTGCCTCCAGCACCTGGACTCCCACCAACAGGAGCCCTGCACAGCTCTGCCAGCCGGTGCGACACCCGAAATTGAACCAGGCGAGTGGCTCCTGCTAACTTAATGGCAGGATGAAAGTGGCTCTCAGCTAATCCATTTGCCTGTGCCTGACACGGATTAAAGCATATTTACATGACGAAGCCCAGAGCATTGCCGGTGGACGGGAAAGCAGGGAGCTGGCGAGGAAGCACTGCTAGAGCCAGAGCCTCATCCGCTGCCTTAAACCTTCCTGAAGCCTTTCTGGGGCTGTTTGCTTCCCCTTACAAGTTCCCATTTGGATGCTGCAGTGGTTTTAGGTCTGCAAAGAGGCCTGTTTAAGGGCAAGTTTCAATTTCAGGAACTCCTCTGTTTATGTTTTCATACTTCTCTCTCAGTTCAAGTAGCATAATTCTTTAAAAGTGAAGAACCTGGATGTGTAACACTTCATATATCACACGCAGAGTCCTCCAAGTTCAACACTGTAAGCAAACCTGTTTTCAGGACTTTCTAGTTCTGCTAGTGGTAAAGAACAAAATCCTTTCAAAGGAATATTAATATATAATGTAATCTCTAGGGCCAAGAACATACAGAACTTTGCTGTATTTAAAAAACATATATATTAAAATGAATAATGATGTCTATGAGGGGGAGAAGGGAGCAGCTTGGCAGATAAAAAAAAATATGCTCATGTGCATTTCAGCAAGAGCTGATTCTCACTTTCTCAGGCTAGTCTAGCTTTTAAATTATGGTCTGATTTCTCTTCACTCAGATTTATACCCTTTCTGCTAGTCAGCTACTAGGAGGATGCATTGTCTAACCCAGTATAGACAACAGAGGAGGTATCTTAAAGATACTGTCATTGCAAATTTCATGGTGGTGACAAGAGAATGAAAGCATCTCTATGGCTAAAGATGGATTTTTCTGTATTTTTCTAATCTATTTACTAGTGTATAAATACATTGAACTGTTCTATTTATTGAGCCAGCAGACTAGTGTGAACTGTTCATTTGCATTTTCATGAAAGCCTTTTAAGAACATGCCTATCTGGTCTCATTTGGCACTACAGAATAAAAGGTAATTGAAAGCTGTACAGAGAGACCTGTTTACCAAGTTAAAAGGGTTCCAGGAAAAAAAAAGAAATTTTAGGAACATACACTTTGTTGAAATATCTGGAACTGAAAAGAATCTGTTTAAGATGGACACCAGTGTTATTTAGAATAAGGCGAGGAAAAAAGCCTTTGTAAACCGAGCACGCTGAGTGATCTTAGAGTTAGGATGCACTAGCCAGTCATTTGCATTTCTGCAGTTCTTTGGGGGATCTCTAAATGTTTTACAAATGTCAGAGAATCAGGATCATATCACACTGGGGGGTCAATGATACCTGCTCTCATTTTGCAGTTAAGGCAATCTGGACAGATTCTAGGTGTGCACCATAGGCAGAGGGGACTAGCTAGTTTTGTCTGTACCAGAAGACATTTAAATGAGTGTTCATAGTGCTTTAGCTGGCTGAATTTCTGCCTATCACACAGTTATGTGGTGTGACACTCTTTGAAGACAAGGTGAGTTCAAGGGTTCTGCCTATAGCTGGTGGGAATAGGGGAAGAGTGACTGAAATGGGCAAACACATTTCTTCTGAGCGACAGCATTGCTGCATCGCTTGTTCCTTCTGGGCCCATGAGTTTTGCTTGCTTTGCTGCATAGTGACCTAATTCCAGTTGGATAGGGTAGATTTAGGATCTGGGGAAGTGGAATTTGCAGCCCCAAACCGTTCAGGTGGAGGATTCCGAATCCAGGTCTCTTCATCCTGCTGATGGATGCATTATCCGTATAGAAGGCAGAGCAATGAGTTCAGTCATGTCACTTCTTGTTCACAAATGTTTTCACTCCTAAAAGCCCAAAAAGTTACGGGTAGCTGGGAACACCTGGCAGAAGCTTTCCTATCTCTCAATTGCAGAGAATTGTGGACATGAAGAGAAAATGTTGATCAAGGCCAGTTTTAGCATCCTGAGAATTAATTCTGTGGCTCCCTCTGTGGTCGGAATAGCTGTGACCACCCTGTGTCAGACCAAAGCCCCATTTAGCCTCGTGGCCCAGTAAGGGCCAGTAGTGCATATACAGGAGGAGGTAGGCAAGCATACGCAGGCTTTCTGCAGTGCTCTCCTAGTGCCCAGTGATCTGCTGCTCAGGGACTTTGACAGCCAGACATGATGTGGCTGTACCTGATAGCTTTCAGGGAACGTCTTTCCCTTGAGTTTTCCCTCTCATTTTTGAACCATGTGCACCTTCAGCACCCACAGCATGCTGCAGCAAGGGTTTCCACAACTTCCTTACGCAGTGTGGAAACCATCTTCTGCCATTTGTTTCAAACCTCCTGATTTCACTTGATAGCCCACAATTCTTGTACTGGAACAGCAGACGAGAACCTGCTGAGAATTATCCTCAGGATTAATCTGATTTATTTTTTTCCCCCTGACTTCCCTCTGAAGGGGCATGTTTCTCCCCAGTGAGCTCAAAGGAATGAGAGAAGACACGTTGTTTTAAATCTGCTTCCTGGGACGGGTATGCTTCATGAAGGCCCTGCTTTTTTGGCGGAATGGGAATTTCATGGCTTGGAATAAAGTGCAGGGGATTAAATATTGTGTGAAATTACGTTGCCATTTTTCCTGACGCTGTGGGCATGGCTTCATCTTATACCCAACCCATGCAGCTGTGAGGTGCTACATAGAGAGGTGGCTACATCCAGTCCTGTATCCTGTCACACCTAGCTCCATAGTTTTAATCTCTGTTCAAGTGGTCATGCAGCCACGCAACTTGTTTGAGCTGGTCCAAAGGAAAGGAGAAGAACTGCATTAAATGTAACGTGAAACTATGAATGTAGGCAGCAAAATCCACTGTAATTGAGGTACAATGGAGATTAAGAAAGGAAAATCTCTTTCTGGCGGTGCCCTTTATCTCTGAGTTCAGGGACTTGCAGTTATTTCCTGCCTTTGTCAATCATCTGTTCTTGTTTGTTTTCTGCAAAACCCTCTGTATTCCCTTTTTCTCCTGCAGTCCTCCCAGCATACACAAGCTCCTTAAACACTTTCTTTTTTTTTTTTTTTTTTTTACCTCTTTGCCTCCCTTCCCTGTGTTCACCTAGCCGTGTTTGTGCTAGCTGTGCTGGCTTAACTAAAGGCATGGATAAAGCCCAGCGAGCTGAAGCACTCTGCAGACACAATTAAAGATCCATGAACTTGGCTGACCATGAATTGGTGAGGAGAGACTCAAAAACAAGCCTTTACCTGAAGTGATATGGTGTTTAGCATTTCTTTTTAAAAAAAAAAAAAAAAAACACCTTGGACAATCATTCTCTTTGGAAGAGGCCCTCTCCTTAGCTAGACTTTGCCTCTCTCTCCCAGGAGAGAGAGAAAGGGGAAAGTTTCTCATCGGCTTCAGAGCAAAGTCCAGAGGCGTAGCTTGGCCCTGCGGCCTGCAAAAGCCCTGGCCTCTTGTGCAGGCCTGGGCTGAGGGGCAGCCATAGTACAACAGCGCAGGGCAGCAAGTCCTAGCCTGTCACCACTGCTTCTGCTGTGAAATGGCTGCCCCCAGACTGAGCTATGGGAAACAGGGAGATGTTGAACCTGTGCGCTGTGTAGCCAGCGTTTCTGTCCTGTAGAAAAATGGGGTGTCTCCCTCAGGCCTTTTGTTTGCTTGTTTGCTCTCCTAGTGGCAATACTGTGAGCGTGAAGCTATCCTGACCATCACTAGTACCCTCTGTAGCCACTAAAGCTGTCAAATTTTAAGTTCAGGCACTTTGCTCCAACCTGAAATCAGTTCTGCTCTCAAAGGAGAGCCAAGTCGGGTATTTGATAACTGAGCTACCCAGACCCTCCTTCCCTCTGAAGGTGCGGGGCCTCCTCTTCCCCATCAAGCCATTAAGTGTAGGGTCCTGCTGTGATCAGAGCAGAAGCCTTTTGCATTTGGGAGACCTGTCACAACACTTCACGCCTCCTTTGGCCCGTTAGGGCTGCCCAACGTGAGCGAGTGGGTGTTTACCAGCAGCTTTTTGCTGCGGTCGGTGTGGTAGAACGTGCTGAGCAGGTCCTCTGGCCCCTGGCCTGTGGAGGAGACTGAGCAATAAGAGCAGCAATGGTTGAAGATGAAAACATTTAAAGAACAGTAGCTGAAAGATGTAATACAAATGTATCTTCTTGTTCTCCGGATCGTGTTGTCCTGAGGGGCCTGTGTTACTCTTTTAGTAGTTCCTGGGCACTGACCACGCTGGGTGGAGTTAACTCCTGAAGCTTGCTGCCTCCAGAAGCCCCAGCAGAGACCCTCAAAGACCATTCCCAGGTAGTTCTGCTGCACCCCTTTATCTCAGATACAGCTGCCACTCAGTTATCAGTCTCAGTCTGCATGAAGAAGAGCAGCTAGGCAGGCTCGTTAGAGCTGCAGGAAACATTGTGTGGAAGGGCACAGTATTGGCAGATATTCTTCAGATTCTCATGCTCTCGAGGGTCCTTCATATGCCCACCGATTCTCTGTGTAGTTTTTGTTGCTGCACCAACCCATGCTCCCCTAAGCTTTATAATAACCAGTCTGTGGGTGTAGTGAAGGCAAAATTCAATCAGAGTCTCTGACTCATCCCATCACTAGGATTTTGAACACAAGAGCAATTGCTTGCTGCCCACTCCTCCCCCACGCTCCCTATTAACTCAGGTCACTGTTCCTACAGGCTTGCTCTCTCCAGGTCTTCCCACCTACTCCTTTATTTTTCTGGCAGGTGGTCCTGCTTTCTTTCCAGGCTCTTTTTTTATTCTCTTGGCCCTGTGTATGCAGCTTTCTCTCAGCTCAGGCATCAGCTGTTCTTCCCAAGCTGTTATACTTAGACTGCATCATGAATACAAAAGGCAGGGTTGTGTTCAGATGCAGGGACCTTCATGATGTAAAAGCCTAGCAGAGTCAAGACCCATGTTCCTATTAGTCAAAGTCATCCACAGGGCTGGAAAGACATTTTTAATAGCAAAAGCTCAGACAGGACTCGATTAGTTTACCTGCAAGTCCATTTGACAGCCATCCTGCTCTCCCAACTCACATCTTACACAGAGACTGGCACCTTGTTTCTGAGGAGGTGGATTGCACTGGAAACCCACTGCAAGAAAAAGAAAGCTGTTATGGTTTTGGAGATGTTGGAACACAGCACTGAAAGCCTGGTGTGAGGTACCAGTCCCAAAACTAAAATTCAAGAGGAAATCATTTGTGTCTGTTGTTTTCCACACTGATATGTTGTTTCTGGTGGGTGGCAGCATACTGTGCCATGCAGGATTAGATTCCTGCAAGGTCTTCACCAAGACAAGGAAAAAATAAATAATGGAGAAAAAAAGCAGTCTTCTCATCTCCTTTGTCTGGGAGCCACAGGGCAAGGTGTTGTGAACAATGTCCCAGAAGTCAGATGGCCCCAGTGCTTGGAAAGACAAATCATTGAGCTGTGAATAGAAAAAAGTAGATGATCAGTGGGAAACAGCATCACGCATGACAGAGGTAGCTGCATCCGTGAAGCACTGATGGCTCAACATGCCAACAGGGCCATCCTGCTTCCTGTAGGCAGCTGTGAACCTGCAAGCTCACACATTGCAGCACACTGCTGCCCTGCGTGGTGCCATGCTGCGAACTGAAAGATGGCTGAGTGCAGTCACCACAGTGTAAACATACCCTTTCTCACGAGGCATTACAAGTTCTCAGCCCTTGCTTCCTCACAGACTCCCGTGGCTTAAATGAGAGGGAATCCATGTGTACGCTGTCGTCGCAGCTGGCTGGATGGCTTGGGCTAACAACCAATCAGGTGTTCTGCGTCTACTTCACCTCCATGTGCCATAGACCAGACAGCTTTTGAACTTTGCAAAAAACAGATTTATTTACAGTTTTATTTGGTAAAAAAACAGATTTATTTATTTTGTTTGAAATTCAGCTGGGGCCTTGAGTTGAACTCTCTGCGGTGAAGATCCATCTCTGACTGGGTTCATGTACTGCATTTTATGTATTGTCTTACTGAGTGTCTGGTGGCATCTGTGAAGATACCTAATGGACAGAAGAACAGTTCAGCTATGACTGAGAAGCTAACTGAGCTGCTGCGATGTGCTCTGCTGGTTCACAGCAAGCCAAGAAAGAAAATCCAGCACATCAGGCACTAGAATAAGCCCCAGTGGCTGTTGTCAAACAGTTCTCCTGGCACCCACTCCCAGCCAAGTAAACAACTTCACAAAAGCTGACTTTCCTAGCTGGATGTGAAAGTCAAGAGATATTAATGCCTTTTTTTTTTTTTTTTTTTTAAGATCATTTTCTAGATTAGGTCATTATGTTAAAATTAACGCATATTTGTTTGCAGTGGATAGGACCCGAGTCTTTGGGCTTGATTTAGTTGCCCAAACAGGGGTATCTCGTGCCATTTACGATGCCCTAGAGTGTTCTTGGTGGCTTTCCAGTGACATGTCAGAGGAGTGTGTCATATCTGCTGGCACTGCGCACAAGTCCAGGATGTCCCAGGGTGCTCCAAATGGTCCTGCTGACTTCTCTATGGCAACTGACTGAAGCCCTTCTCAGGAGGCAGCATTAGCTGCTGTACTAACTGGGGACTGTGTTGCCAACTGCCTTGAGTAAAAAGGTGGACAATGTATTTGTCACAGCGATGACCTGGCTGAGAGGAAAATCAGCGTATAGGCTAAACCAGAAGAAAACGTCTTTTGTAGCAGAAGAATGCTGGCGTGGAGAGCAAGCAGGGGAGGAACGTTTTCAGCATGTACTTTATAGTTTGCTATTAGTAATGCTATCAGCTAATGTAAAGTCATTAACTTGAAATAAATGTAACCCATGTAACTAGGCTCATTTGCTATCTATGACAAGAAGGAAAATCTTTCTAGGCACAGGGATTTTATGACAGTGAACTTGAGCTTATTTAAAAATAAAAAGATGGGTAATCTTTTGCAAATTTAAATTGACTTCTTCTTAATGAAGATCTTAAAACTAGAAATTAACCAGGACATGGTCTATGCATTTGAAAAACCAAGAAAGTTTAAAAAAACAAGCCCTGCTCCCTGGAAGCATAGTTTTCCATCACTTCATGTTTGTCATAGACGTGGCCATGTGTCAAGTACCATCAGATGTAGCAACACATAGCCGGCTTCTAATCCAAAACAAGAACTATTTACTTTTCAAAGACCATCTTAATGATGATTTTCCTAAGGTAGGGGTTTTACATAATGTCATGAAAATGCAGACTCTTCCCTACAGGCATCTTGCCCTACCTACCTCTGTGCTTCGTGGTGCTAGTCATACAATGTACGTCAGCGTTACTAAAAGTGAAGGCATGGGATTTGCGTGTGCACAGATGGGGGTACGTGGATATGGGTATGGAGTTACGGCATCTTTGCATTTGTAAATTACAGAGCTTGTGTAAAGGTGATTTTGTGCTGCGTGCTAAACATGTTTATGCTGTTGAAGTTCCTCCCTTCAACAGGCCTCAGTATAAATCAATATGAATATTAATTTGCTGCAAAACTCTCATTACTTCAGTGAGAGCAGCGTTGGCTGATTAGTATGCATGAACCAGTCTGTGTTAGAAGTGCGGGGAAAGTCTACGGTTCTCTTTCTTTAATTGAACCTTCTGGCTATAATTGTTTGTAGCCTGGATTCTTGAGGAAATGAGGCTTATGCAATCAGACTGCCTCTCTTTCCCTCCTCCCCCACTCACTTTTGAACCCAGTGGCCAAATTCAGCCAAGTTTGACAAAGAGATCGTAGTCTCAAGGATAATTAAGTTCCTACAAGTTCTGTGAAAATAGGGAGTCAAATAGAGGGAGGGGGGACAAAGAAGGAGAGACCAGTAAACCATCCCAAACAGAAGAAAAGGGGTTAGTGGGAGCTTCCTTAAAGTCCCCAAAGAGTACAGGAGATTCTTGAAACTCAGTTAACTGCAACTGAGTCAGATTTGGGGATTTACAATCAAAGGTGTAAAACTCCTGCCGTCATTTGTCCTAGGACTCATAGAACTACCTGTTTAATGATGCTAGCAGCCTTTTTACTGAGAAGCAGCTGTTGTAGAGGACTGTTTGCAGTTGTTCCCTCTAAACTTTAGCCTCTGCATACTTTTAAAGCGTGGTTTTCATGGTATTTTCCTTTTTTGACCTTTTCAAATACCAGATTTATCTTATTGAGTCATTGGTACTTACCGTTACTTCTTTTTCTTCTGCAAGAAGGAAATTTCCATTAGGAAGGCAGGCGTAGGTCTTATTTTAGATGGTTGTTCAAGGCAACGAAAGGATCCCATATGGTAGGTGGGGAAGGTCAGCATTAACGCACCTCGCTGAAGCTGGCTATTGTGTAGGAAGCACGAATTTATAAAAGACAGCAAGAGAAAGCAAGAGAAGGTGTAGCTCTATAGATTTAGTGATTAGAGCTCCTTTGGAAGGAGGGAGTTTGTGGTGGCCATCTCTACTGGTAGGTTTCTTTGTGCAGTTTTACTTTGGGCAGACAATTGGTTAAATAATAAAAATTAATATATATATATAATAAAGAAAGAAAGAAAGGGAGGAAGAAAGGAAGAAAAGTGTCCTGGGAGCACTGGGAGAAGGGCTGGCAATACTTTTATATAAGAACCATATGCCATTTTGTCCTGAGCTCTTAGCATCTCACTTTGTTTTAAGTGCAGCAGTCCCAAAGGCTTTTCCTGTGTCCTCGTGCATGCGTAAGCTGGTCTTTGACATTACTCAGGACTGGCCTAAGAGATGTTTGTGTAACTTCTTTCTTCCCCCAAACTTGACATTTCTGCAGTGCAGCTAAAGTCCTTCCACGCATAGATGGTCTTTTAAACAAGCACTATTATAAAAAATACATGTAGCCAGCTTTCCCTAAAGCATCAACAATACTGCACGCAAGTTTTCCTTTACGGGATATTTCAGCACACCAGCTGTTACAGTGTATGTAATGTGTTTAATGAGCACAGGAATTTATTATTAGGTATTTGAATATGGCTGTTCTTTCTAGTTTGTTATTTGCCTTTAAATCCTAGATGTTGCGAGAAGATCTCCTGTGATCTCTGTCAATTGTATCATGGTGTGCATTGATTTGCTATAAAGCATCTGTTTACCTCGGCGGTGCACACAGAAATTGGAGGTGTAAAAATAGCCAGCCAGTTTCTTATGTGAAACGAGAAACGGTATTGCTGGCTAATTAGGTAGCAAGTGAAGGTCAGTAAATTCATAAAATATTCCTATACACGGCCAACTTCTATTTAGTGTGTTTGCTTACTGATACAGGCTTGGAAATATCAAATGGAAAGGTGGTGCAAGAAGTTAATAAATATGTTGCTTCTTTAGAGGCCATAGAGAAATGATGGCAAATTGATATTTAGCTCAGTTCAACAGAAGTTAATTAACTGATATACCTAGCAGATTTTGTTGATCCCAGCATGCTTGTGGTTGTAGACAGCTTTATGGCTTGAGATGAGATTTGAGGAGAGCAACCCAAAGGAGGAGAATGGCATGTCCGAGGTGGCACATGTGCTGAGCAGCTGACCCTAGTGTGCTGCATCGCTGCGGACACCACGAGACCACAGAGAGGACAACACTTTGTGGAAAACACTACTGATTTTTCAGTGGCATTTGTAAGAATGTAAGAATTTGTAAACATGTAGAAAGGGGAAAGCCGTGGGTAGAACTGTGTGCTGTTGTTGCACAAAGCATGGAAGAATCTTCCCCCAGACTGATTGTTTTCTGGAACAAGGGTAAAAACTAGTAGGCACGGAGAGCACAGGAATGCCAAAATTGTTAAGAGGATGTTCAGACGCTATCATGTGTTCTCTGGCTTGGGTGCTTAATTCAGAGTGACTGGGAGAACAGCATTATCATGCAGAATAAAAAATTGCCGTACAGCTGTAGACAAAGGAAAATAGTAAAAGACTTTAAATGATTTGAAGGCAGGGCTGAAGCTTTCTGATATGGCACCTGTAGGATCACTATAAAAATGCATTAGTTTGATATGTTTTTGACTTTGCATTTTTATGCACATACTGAATGCATTTAAACCCTGGTTTAAATAGATATCCATAACTTATCAATATAAATGCAGTAACTTAAGTATTTTATTTAATTGTAATTTCCTAAAGTGATGTGTTTTTTTCTGTGACCTTTACAAGGCAGCATTTGTCTGATGATGCATGGCAGACCTCTGTTAATATCTCTGTACAATTTACAATATTTGAAAACCTTTTCATAGTTGCAGATCTACTACAGGTATTACCATCTTTTACACTGACCTTACAATTAGTGAGTGGTGAATCAGAATCTTTTCAAGATATCAATCTTTATATGTATATTTAGGCACACTAGTATGTATCAAATATTTGTGTCTGCCTGTCCTGAGCTGAAATAATGACAGTCTTGGGGCTAAAAGTCACAGTAACCACTTGCTTCATAGCAGATCTCTGCTGGATAACAAATAGATAACCTTGGATATTACAAGATGTTTATTTAAATGGCGGCATAGGACTTCATGTGCTATTTAACACAAATTGTTTAACACATTTGTGCCATTGTTTTCCCCTTTGTGAAAGGGATGCAACTCTTGGTTTTATTTATTTATTTATTACTTCTCTCTTTGTTTTTTAGGAGAAATGAATAAGCTGTTCAAGGTTAGAAGAGAGAGATAATAACAACTAACAGCTGGAAAAAAAAAAAAAAAACACAAACATGTTCACACAAGAGGTGTTATAAATATTGAGTCATATTTATAAAAAAATATAAAGTGTCTTGGAAATACAGATCATATCTGTCATTCTCACTGGTCAAAAAAAAATAATGTTTAAAAATAACTGGGAGAGGTTGTGTCTGTAGTGCAACTTACTGTTCCCATAGGAATCTGTGAATACATAGATCACCTATATACATATGTGTGTTTATATATATATATATACACACACACGCAGAATATTTAGCACTAGTGTTGGTGGATCCAGAATGCACTGGGCATCAAATAGCAATTTACCTGTGGGTTCCTGACACCCAAAAAATGGTTAGACTAGTTTGAAGTGGTAGAATTAAGAGGGATTAAGAGCTCTGTTGATTTCTTTTGCAGCTCAGGGAAGAGATTTATACCCAAATTTACGGAGGAGGGATCTTTGTTTACCTCCAGGAGCTTGGTGGTTGAAGTGTAAATTAAGATACCAACACCCGGGGGAAGATGCATCATTTATTTAGGTCCTCTAGATCTAGTACCTAAGGATAAATCTCTCCCTTTTGGCCTGTTGGTTCTGGTGCTCAAATTCGGGCTCTCCAAAATGGAGGTAGGTTGTGCAAGAGACATTGCCCAGAGCCTCCAGCCACACCGGCAGCCATGTGCTATGTCCAAGGGCTTTGCAAGGAGTGGGCAAGACACCGCAAGAGACTAATGCCTGCTCCCATAAGGAATGGGACTTTGTTTCCAGCTTTTTTAAAAGCACAGCACTCCAGAGATTCTCAAAACCTGTAAAGCACACAGCATTTTTGTTTTCACATTAGGGTATCTGCTGAAGCTTGATGTGATCTTCTCTTAAGTTTGGAGTGGAGAAGTGTACTCCTTTGATGAGGCTTTCTCTAGCTATAAAGGTGTCATTTGACAGGCATGAAGTACCATAGAATAGTAGAATATCCTGAGTTGGAAGGGATCTGCAAGGGATCTGAAGGCTCCACACAGGACCACCCAAAAATCCAACTATATGTCTGAAAGCATTTTCCAAATGCTTCTTGAACTCTGACAAGCTTGTTGCCGTGACCACTGCCCTGGGAAACCTGTCCCAGTGCCTGACCACCCTCTGGGTGCAGACCCTTTCCCTAACCCCCAGCCTGACCCTTCCCGGGTCCCAGCTCCATGCTGTTCCCTCGGGTCCTGTGGCTGTCCCCAGAGAGCAGAGCTCAGCGCCTGCCCCTCCGCTCCCCTCGTGAGGGAGCTGCAGGCCGCCATGAGGCCTCCCCTCAGCCTGCTCTGCTCGGGGCTGAACAAACCAAGGGGCCTCAGCTGCTCCTCATACATCTCACACTCCAGAACCTTCATCATTTTTGTAGCCCTCCTTTGGACACTCTCAAATTGTTTTATGTCTGTATATCATGGCACCCAAAACTGCACACAGAACTCGAGGTGAGGCTGCAGTGTTTTATGACCAGTGCTTTGAGACAGTCATATCCCTCCTCAGCCTTTGTTTTGCTAAGCCAAAAAAACACCATGCTCTATTTCTCTGCTTGTAAGACAGGCTTTTATTTCCTTGAATCACATTGGCAGCCCTTACCCATGCCTGCTCCAGACCAGATCCATCTTTCTTGAACTCTGGTGACCAGAAGCACGCACAGCATTGCAAGTAGGCATTCACCATGAGAAAAAAAAAAAAAAAAAGCTTTTACCACAGAAGCTTGCTGCCTTTCCTAGGCTGTCCTTGTTTAATACTTCCTTGGGGCTGTGTTTGCCTTTTTCACAGTTTTGTCACACTGGTATCTCCACCGTCAGCCAGTGGTTGATCAAAGCATCCGTGTTGTTCTCCTCAGGCATGGCCAGCTCCATCCCCAGGTAATAGCTGGACAACTGCCTATTTGTGTCTGAACTGATGTTCAGAGTTCATGCTGATGGTTGGAAATAATTTGTTCTTTCATCCTGTTTCTTATTATCCAGATTTCAAGGTCATCATCTTCTGCCATACCCTGATTCTTCTATCTTCCTATTGCCAGCAGAGTTTGAGTCATCAGCACATTTCGCTAGCTTATTTGGAGCTTCTGAAAAACACAGATCTGGTATCCCGGAGATATGAAGCTTAACAGTGTAATCAAAGTGGTTGGTTTCTGCATCTGTGACTTCATAGCCCCTCCAGCCTATGCCCTCACAGATGACTTCTCCTGGAACTGATACTGTGTCCTACTAAGCCTGTAATAAACCTCTAATTGATTTCATGGGGCATTTCACTGTCCCCAGATTTTCTGCACCTTTCTAATTTTTGCCTGTTTCCAGTATGCTGATTTAATGGTTGTTCCACTGTCTGGGGAATTAAGTGGAACAGGCTTTCCCTCCATCTGATGCATCTACTTTTTGAAGCTTTTTTTTTTTCATCCATTGATTTAAATATTCTGGAAACTCTCAGCTGTGATATCGTGACATAAATACCTGGCTGTATGTTTCCATGAGGACCATTTTGCAAGAGAAAAGACTTTAACACTCATAGTCAAGGGTTCTTAAAAATTATCTGGTCAGCAACGTGCATCAGTATGCACTTACACTGTTTTTGTGCACAGCAAGGGAGATTTTGGCTTTGCCTGCTCCTGTGGGCAATTTTTCTAAAAAAAAAAAAAAAAGAGAGAGAGAAATCATAAGATTTATCTTCCCCTTAATTCTCTTTTAGGAATGTTTCATGCTTTTGCAAAGGGTATGTGTGTTGGACTCTTTGTTTTCTTTTGCTTTTTGTTCCCCCTTTCTGTCAAAATTCCATCTCTGTTTTCCATCAAGGATATGTGAAAAATATTTTCAATATATATCATTAAATGGTTTCCTTGTTCTTATACTACTCCCTAGGCATCTGCTGCTGACTGCTTTTGGAAACAGGATACTGGGCTGGATGGCCCTTGGTTTAACACAGTACAGCTGTTTTTATTTTCTTAAATGCTGAATCATTTGTCAGAAAAAGTGATTTTTATTTATTTACTTCTATGCAGCTGCAGTGGCTCTCGAGAAGTGGAGTCTGCGGTTTGCTCTTGAGAATATAAAGACAAATTCAGAGGTGTACAACAGCTCATCTAAGTAATTGCAGAAGTGTTCCTAATTGTAACCTTCTGCAGAGTGCAGTCAGTCGTCATGTGTTGCAATGAAGTTTGCAACTTGCAGAAAGTCTGCATATTTGAGGAGAAGAATAGCCAGAGGACTCCAACAGCAGGCAAAGAAGGAAACTGTCCCAGCTTGCACTGTGGAGGGAAGAAAAGGGTGCCAGATGGGAAAAAAATCTGCCCAAGACTTGGTAGCTGTTGTTGCCACTGCTCTGGAAAGGAAATAGGGAAGAACTGGAGAGTTTTCCAAATTCCATAATATCGTATCAAAACTGTAGATGCTAAATTTAAGAGACTTACTACAACTTTGCATACATTATTTTTGAAATCTCTATATTTTATCAGTAATTCATTTTGATCCAAAGGAATATTTTATTCCTTTGAATACATAGCATAATAAAAAGTTATTTTTTTGTTTTTAAATCAGTTGCCTCACTGTGCTTGTTTCTTTAGTGCTTCATGTGCCACTGAAGTCAGTAACAGTGTTGTGGCATGCTTCAGGGAGCCCAGACTTGGCAGGGAATCATAGAAATACTGTTATTAATGACAGTGGACTAATGATGATAGGCTTACAAGGTTCACCTCATACTGAGGTCTTCAAAGATTCCTGGGCATTAATTAATTCTACCTGCTTACATGGCCATATGTAAAGGTGAAAGCTTTCCTGTTTTCTTAGTATTGGGATTTGAATTCACAGTATTTTCAACCAAATTCTGCATTTGGACATCAAAGGTAGACTTTTAATTTACTTTTACTGTGCTTTTGCCCACTTAGTAAATTGATCATCAGAACTGATTTTATAATTAAATGTGCTGTAATCTGATTTAATTATTTACCCTGGGGTTACTGTTTCACTTTTTTTTTTTTTTTTTTTTTTTTCCATTTGATGCATTCACCTTCTAACTGTACACTCTTTTTAAGTTTTTAAAGGGATCTAGAAAGTTTGAGAACCTTGACCCATATTTTTAAATTTTAAATTGGCAGAGCATTTACAGCTACTGGGCTTTGTTGACTTGTTGCTCAGGAGTTAGTTAAAGCTGGCTGAATATCTGTCCTAAATATGTCCTAGCAGTATTTAGGTATACTTGGAACACCAGTTTTCCCTTCTCCAGCAATGGTGAACTAGCCAACAAGCAATATATTTTTATCTGACTCCACTCTCCTTGAAGGACTTTGATCTTAAGGAATGCCAGCATGTTTGTTTTAGCTTTAAACAAAGAAAAATTTAAACTTCTGGAACATGCATTTATTTAGGGCAGCTAGAGAGATGTACAAATACTAGTGTTAGCCCCTAAACTATTAGTGAACATGAGCAAAAATAATAATAAATAAATAAATAAATAATATGCAGTTTATTTTGTATATGTTACTTTTCCAAATGGAAGATGATATTTATCTGAAGACCATTAAATTGGGTTGGGTTGGGTTCTCTGCTGTCTTTTCTGTTGGGACCTCAGCAATGGGCACTGGCCTTTAGGCAGCACCAGCAATCCCACATCTCATGGCACAGCTACTCACAGCCAACCCAGTCCGATTGGGAAAAGGGAATGGAAACTGGGGGCGCTGAATATTGCTATGGAGCGTGGTGTGGTAGCCATCAGCTCAGGCACTCACACAGCCTCTGTAGGCAGCTCCCTGCTTGGATCAACAAGCCATGGTGTCGGCTTGGGCCATTCCCAGGCAGGCAAGTGCTCATTTACCCTTACTCCCCTAGCAATGTTAAGGATTTTTAGACTGTTGGAGAGCAGTGACAACCATCACGTTTCCATCAGAGCGAGGCTATAGTTGCCCTCTTAGCTGCAGTCAGAGAGATCAGAAGAACACTTCATTAGAAATCTAGGGTCTTGTAGTGTTTGTGTGAGTTTGTTTTTAATAGCAGTCATAAAAGGTAGATTTAGAGCGTTAGAGCCATGTTTTTAGAGGCCTTCATAGTGTTATCAGCTCTTTGTGTGTCTACAAGTGGTACATGATAAATTGGCAGACAGCTGTTTGATGATATATAACATGTTGTCTGGTACTCAAGTAGCTTAACATTTCCCGACTGCAATCCAGCACGGTTTGTTTAGGATTCTGGTCTACTTTCACTCACTTGCTCACAGCAAGTTGAATATATTAAAATCTATCTGAAATTGTTCGGCTTTACTCTGAGACACCTTCAGTTTCTCATTAATTCTAATATTTCATGAGTAGTTAACAACTCTCAAAGACTTTGTGTTTCTGAAGCGCCATATTTAATTACCTCATGATTGGTCTTTATGCTGGGGTTTTGTTTGGTAAATGCTGAGAAAAATCCTTTGTATAACGTGCCTGAGTTTTTGCATTGTTTCCCTGTAGTCTCCAAACTGGTCATTCCACTTGTTAAACTGGGTTGGCTTTTGCAATCTCTTTTGTTGTGGGATTTTCCTTTGCTTTCCCCAGTACATTCCAGAAATTGTTTGCTTGCAGGCAACTCTATTTATAAGTTTGTTTCATTTCTGTTTGATGCTTGAGAAGGTTTTTCGTAGCTCTTACCTTTTCTTCGGTTTTGCTATGATATGCTAATCAAATGTCCCTTAACTAGTTAAAACTGAACACTTATTTGTTAAATACAACCAGCCAAGGAAATCCTTCAGGCGTGCATCCCCATTTTTTTGCTGTTTCTGGTTCATTGTTCTCAGGATTACAGCATGGGAAAACTAATAAAGTGTGGTCTACAGTATGGTGAGTGGCTGCGCATACGATGAACCTTCTATGGAGGCCTCAATAACTTTAAAATTCACCACATTTCTTCTTCTCAAACCAGAGTTGACATTTACAGCTCATTTGGAATTCTCTATTCACTGAAACTTCGAGTCTGGGACTAACATTGCTGAGAACTCCGATAAATACTTACTGATGAAACACTGGAGTTTCAGTGTGGGATGGTAAAGTGAAATACATAAAAAGCCTCGTGACGTCTACTGGAGGAGACAATTTTCTTTAAAAATGTTAACAGCATTGGTGTATTCTTAGTGTCTATTTAAAATTCATTAAAAGACATTTTCTGCATTGGCAGTTTGTTCCTTTCTGATGACATTATTTGCCAAGGGAGATGGAGATTATTTACTATATTCCACTTGACCTGCTGTAGGAAAGCAAGATATTTCTAATCAGTCTGAAATAAGGAGTCTAAAAATCTACAAAAACAGATCGAATTAAATAATTATAAAGCTATTGATGACATTCATATTCAACTCATCCTCAAAGCAATCTCTGTTTCAAAGCCCATGTCTTTAAAGGTATGGAGGCACCCTTATAAAAACCTTACATTCTGTATGGAGTTGCTCTGCCTATACACAATCCACATATCCTGTACTATATGGCCTGCCTACAGATAAGGGAAGATGAGTGCAGTCCTTCCAACCACCTGCACCTTTTCCCTGTGTGCTTGTTATCTGTCTGACTTTTGGTTGGGGACAGAGCTTTGCCTTTGGTTGCCTTCTGAGTCTTAGGTCTTCCAGCGGATTTGTAATGATTTTTAAGTTTCCATACTGTATGTATGGATATCCTGCCACTTAGCCCTATAAATCTATTTATGCCCCATTACAACTGGCTTAAAGAAGCAAAAATATATGTGAAAGTCAACTTTTCCTTTTGCTTTCATTGTTTTATTTATTTGCTAAGTAGTATAATGTAGGGATTGAATAGTCTGAAGAGTGACATTTTGTAGTCTGCCTTGTGAATGACTGGTAGGAGGTAAATGACTGCTTGTATCAGGAGCTATATCTTTTGGGCATAGTTTTGTTTTACATTTGCCAAAGAAAGCCTGACTATAGTCTTTGCCTTCCTAACATGGCAAAAAAGTTCTCAGTGCTACATATGCCAACCATCACAGAGTCACTATTTTTTGAGAGAGTTGTCTCTATTCTGCTGTGGGAAACTACAATAGATGTGGCTGGGTGCTACAGACTGGTTAAAGCCTTTTTTTTTTTTAATATGCTAGTGTTAAATTCATTGAGTTGTCCAAACTCCCTCACTCCTTCTTTCCATCCAGACATTGAATCCCCAGTGATTAAACAAAGGAGTTGGTTAAACCCTGTCTAGCTGCTGGTTAGTGATCTCATATTTTGGCTATTTCTCCTGATGAATGGTACTCATCCATCACAATTTTTCTTCACCGGAAAGCAGCAGGGTGGGAAAAAACACTGATTTAGCCATCTAAATACTTCTTTTCCAGACTGTTTGCAATTACAAAGGCTTTGTGAAAAATCTGAATCGTGATTGTTGCAATTATGATTAACATTTCATACCATACTACATTTTAACTGGGGTGCCCTTCAGATCTAATTTGAAGTGCTATAGCAATTTTAATCACTTTATGCGTATCAGACAAATAAAAATAGAAAACAGAAACAAGTACTTCATGGTTCCTGGCTTTGAAAGAACAACTCTTGTGAAAAGCATGAGATCACTATGTATTTTTTCCACCATAAAACTTTGTTTTGGTTTGTGGAGTTTTAGTTTAATGTGTTCTTCAGCCTTTCAACATTTATAAGGAGTATTTAAGCTGCAGTCCTTTCTGACCACAATGTAGCTGTGATGAATGATTCTCCAGCAAATGAGAAAAACATGGGTTGGCCATGCCATAAGGCCAGGTGGTGGGATGGACAACTTGTTAAGCTCTGTGTGCAGTTTTAGGTCCTTGACTGTTGTCTTCTCCTTCCTGATCCAGAGGGGAAAGTTCTTGGTACTTCTGATCTCTTCACTCCTGCCCAAGAGCAGAAGGGGGAGAAGGCCGGTCAATGACAGGCAGTATAATCTTCACCTGGAGTTTCTCATTTGGTCATTATTACCACTTTGACATAAAGAACAGTGACAGAAGCCTTGGCTGCCCCTCCTGTTTTGGACTGCATCCTGTCTCTTCCTCCTTGGCACCCAAAGGGGAACATTTTGACAAAAAGATGTTTGATGGGAGTCTTTGCCTTGTGACTGCTGCTCAGATACAGTGCAGACAGTGGAAACACTTTACTCACAAAGGAAATTCATAAATTATGTGGTCTTCTGATTTCCTCTTTGGAAAACAGTATTTCAGATCCTATGGTAGTTTCTACCAAGAAGCAGATGAGAGTGGAGCAAAACTGTGAGGGCTTCCACGAAGAAGACACTGAAAGCTGTCAGTTTGCCACCTTCACATGGAGAACCTGCTTGTCTCCTATAGAAACATTAAGGGGAAGGAAGAGCAAGTCACCAAGGTGGTTCATTTATCCAAGTGGGTTTGCGCATTTCCTGGCAGATCTCCTAATACAGCCTGTCGATACTTGTTGAACTGTGTTTATGTGTTGAGAGTTAGGGTGTGAAGGTGCCATCTACAAAATGTTGAAGAAAATTCAGAAAAGTCCTTGTTTAAGTCAAATGGTCATGAAGTTCTTGCTGCATAGATCATTTGCTTTCACACTGGGAAGACTTTATACACCAGTACGTGATAAATTTAGATGGAACTTAAAATATATCAGAAAGTTTGCACTGGAATGGTGCTTACATGCTTAAAGGCATTATATTCTTCAAAACACTGGTTGGCAACTCATTATTCTGTCAATGCAATGCATTAGCTGAGATGTCTAATGGCTACTTGCATTAAAGCATTTCTAGACAAACGGTCCTTTTAAACTTTTTAAACGTTACCAAATGTTTTGTTTACAGTCACGTTTAAATAATTTTATTTCTCAGAAGTGCTTGGAGCGCGTGCAATCATTAGCCTTCGGTTGGGTGTGTTAATGAAGCACGTATGAGTGTTTTATTACCAACGCTGTGCCGTTGTCATCACCTGGATTTAATCTTACCCACCACTTTCCATATAATATCCTCCCGAGGATATAATATCCTCCTTTTCTGAGGATTGCAAGTCAGAATGCAATCACCTGGGCTGAAACATTAGCTGACTCAGTGTTTATTTACAGTTTTGGTGAAACACTTCAACCATTTTTGAGAAACAGCTGAGAGGTAAATACCTTGTTTTTCCTTTTTAAGTGTTTCTTAAAACTAGTTCAATAATAAAATTGATTTCCCATTGCTTACAGCTGAAACATGAGATCTCTCAGCAGAAGGGTTGTTCTGATACCAGTAATTTGCCTTATGCTATTTTTGTGAAATTTCACCCAAATCTGGTTATTTTGCAAGTGTGAAAACTCGCTTTTTATGTATGCCTAGCAGAGGCTTTGTACGGGTTGGTATCCAGATCAGACAGACTCTGAGCGTGCTTCAAGTACAACTGTCTCTGTGTTTGCTCTGTCTCTTCTCGGTGTTCCCCGTGTTTGCCCTCCTTGTGTAGAGCAAAGGAAAAGCACGGACATAAGAAACACAAGCACATGAGACAGGAAAGAAGCAAGGCCAGAGGAGGCCAGTGGTGAGGAAAGATGTTCACCGCTCCTCTGGAGGATGGGGAGTGACACCCCAAAAGTGGGGTTGGACTCCAAAAATTGGGGTAAGACTCCAAAAAATCAAGAGCCATAGGAGTCTGCTGAAGCCACCTGTACGTGCCAAGTGGGCCCAACTGCAAAGTGAAAGGAGGACAGACATCCGCAGCCAAAAACCGCAGACATTTCTCAGCGTTTTAACCATATTTGGTCTCAGTTTGTTCTGTGTAGAGTGGGAGTAATGCTGTCTAATCTCACAAGGAGACCGAGAAACCCATTAATAATTTTAACAGAGCCATTCATAAAGCGATCCTCTAGGGCCAGCCCTATGGGTAGGCCCAAAAGGAAGTGGATATATTGCATTCAGGACAAGGGAGAGATGAATGTGAATCATATATAAACATTATTTGACTCCCTATTCACTGTATGGGAAAGAAGGCTGTGTAAAAAAGATGTGATCATGTAATTGAGGTTGGTATTGCCACATCTGCTCGTGACACTGATGAAGTAACTCGCCGTCAACATCAGTGTACACTGGCAATGTAGTTGCAGCACAATAATTGGTACATAGTGTGTACGTTCCTCTAAGAGCCATGGATATATGCTTTGGAAAACCTACAGGCAATATTTTAATTTGAGATTAACCTAGAATTTTATTTAGTTGTCGCTGAATCTGTCTTAAGGAAAAGAGTAATTATCTGCTCCTTCAACAGAGC
Organism: Anas acuta; assembly: GCF_963932015.1. Lineage (NCBI taxonomy): Eukaryota > Metazoa > Chordata > Aves > Anseriformes > Anatidae > Anas > Anas acuta. Next base: position 54,090,872 of record NC_088979.1, read on the forward strand.
ATTGAGGAGTTATAAGCACTCTCAAGACCACAATCACATATTCTGGTACTTAGATGAATATAGCATTCAAATAAGGTAATAAGACATCCTAATATGTCTTATCTTTTCTCATAACCATGATTTAGCTCCTAATTCTGTAAGCTACCATTTGAGATAAATGCAACTGCTTTCTACTTCTCGCTAGGCTTTGTTAGGTCTTCTGGAAGGTTCCTAATACAGAGTGGAGAGGACAAAGAGCCCTGTAACAAAAATAAAAGATTTGTTGTTGTTTCAGTTACCGGGATGTCAGGGGTTCATTCTTGCCTCTTGCTTGAGTTTCTAGACCTCCTGCTACCCTCTTCCCCTGATATTTAAGCTGGTCTGGAGTGTTGATTCTCTGGGTAATTCACATTAATAACGCTCGCGCCCTGCTGCTTCAGGGGAAGGGATCTTATTACCCTTCCTGCTAGTAGTGCTGGTTTCTCCATTCCCTAAACAAGGAAATCTGATGTGTGCCAAACTTCAAGAGAAGCTAGAAATTTATCGCTGATGTTAAGAAAGCCAGCTCCCAGAAGAAAAGGATTATAGACTGGGTATGGCAAAGGCTAGGAAAGGTGCCTGCTTACCTTCTGCTATTCAGGTCAGGCACACTTGGTGGAAGTTGTTCTCTACAAGCGGTCCTACAGAGTACAGTGGCTTTTAATCTCACCTTGATTATTTGTTTGTGGCTTTTCATGTGGTGATGGATAGTATGAGGGATTTTGTGTGTGATTCTTTTTTGGAAATGCAAGTATATTTCCCTTTCAATTTAAGAGTTTTTTTTTTTTCTCTTCTCCTTAATCTGTGCTTTTTAATACAAATACGTGGTGTTTCTAAAACACCAAGAAATTTCAGTGTGTTTTCAGCAGCTTTCCAATGCACTGGGAACTTGTGTCAGTTTCCAGCCTCGCTGGTGCATCCCAGAAGCGAAGCCTATGATTTATTAATAACACAGCTGTGGTTCCTGCACTGTCATTAAGGGCTGGTAAACACTCTGCCTTCTGCACAGGGACAAGATAGTGTACTTTTCACCTCTGCGATTATGTAATGTGTCCTAGGCTATCTGTATATTTAACCAGGCCGTAGGTTTTTCCTTTTGTTTGTAGAGCGATCAGCCAAGAAAGCATGAAAAGGGAAGAGAAGCTTTGTGTGTTGTGTCTTCACAGAAGCTTTGTGTGTTGTGGTCACCCACCTAGCAGCTTGCTTTATGGTCCCATGGAGTCATTTGGTTTGAGAGCTGGGGGCTGTGAAACCTTTGTGGCCGAGGTTGTTGCCTGCTCCATATACAATGGGCCCATCCTTCAGCAGACTCCCTTGGTACGTAGGAGCCAAATCACACTGATGTGCCTTTTCCAAACCTCTGTGATTCACTGCAACTGCCAAGTGAAACATCTTCCCAAGGTTCCCTTGGACAGGTGACTCACTGTACGTGACTAAGGTGGTTGGTTTTACAGCGCTCTCCCCCCATTTTGGTGTGGTCTGGTCACAGATCGCTCCTCATTGCTGACGTACGTCTCCTGCTCCTTTCAAATGCCATATAGTTGCCTTTTTGGCTTTTTCTGAGGCATGTTAAGATCCTTACTATGTTGTTGAGGCTTGCAGACATCCCGACGGCAAAGCCCTGTTCTCGCTACTGACAGCTCGCTCTTTCTTTTCTAACCTGGTTATGGCAAAAGACATATATAAATATTGAAGACAACTTGTCTTTCCTCCACAGGCCACTGAGAGAAAAATAAGGTGTCTCAGGGCAATAGCTGTCAGTACTGCAGTTACCTTTGCCTGCATTTTCACTGCCAAATGGTGTTTCCACACCAAGGTAAAGCACAGCTTGGAGTTTAAACTCACTCCTGTTCATATGAGCAGAGTTGTGTTAAAGTAAGCATACGTCTGTTTGAAAGCTTTTATGCGGATTGTAAAGGAGGTGAGGAAGGAGGTCTGTCAGGGAGCGGCGCCATGCCGTGCTCATTTTCTTGCTTGGTCAGAACATGCTATATGCTCATCTTCTCTACGCCTCTATTGCCTTTTCTCTTGCCTGATGTCTGCAGTCAAAAAACTTGTCTTTCTTTACTGGCTTTACTTCTGCAACAGCTATTTGTTTCTGCTCTGGAGATAGTGAGAAAAGTTGAAGAAAATCACCTCTTCCTGAGATTTTCAGTTATCTTCTTTTTCAATTCAGTCAAGTTGAACTTAATAGTGGAGCACGTCGTTTGCCAGCAAAAAAATCCACGTCACCCTGAATTGCCATGCGGTCCCACCCAGGATTTATACAGTTCTTTTCTGTCTGAAAAACAGTCGATCTTTGTAATGAGTGGGTGCACTAGAACTGCCCAGTCATCAGTTACGTGCGTGTAATGCTCTCTGCTCAGCAGATACCGAGGCTCTGTAAAGGTTTAGGGCCTTCGAAAAGAGCCCCACACAAGGTGGCTTTGTATCCTGTGAAGAGCCTTACCACCGATATAATAAAAGCAATACATCAGGGGAATTTTAACTAAACAAAGTTACACTTCCATCTGCTTCTTTGATGTTGGTTCAGTAGTTTTCCCTGTACTGCACATTGGCTTGTCTTTATTCCGTGGACATTGCCTACGTGCATTAGAGTGAAGATGAATTTCAAGGCTTGTCCACAGTTGCCTGTGATATATTCATCAGTGCTGGTAGCCAAGCATGAAGCTGAGGTAAAAATAACTGGTTTAGATTTTGAGTGCCAATGAAGGGGGGAAATCAAGGAGGGGAAAAAAAAAAAAAAAAAAGAAAAGAAAAGAAAAAGAAGAGTCTATGTAATTGGGGAAGAAATAATCTTTATTTCCTTATTATTCTTAATTCATGTTTGAGTCAGTAAACACAGAAATAGAATATTATTCATGTAAACTGTTGTTTCTTTGTCTGAATTTTCTTTGTCTTATTTGTTAATCTCAAGGATGTTTGTCAAGCGACTTACAATTTCATACGCGTCTGAGCAATTTAATATTGAGTACAATTCCCTTGATATTGCAAGGCAAATTATTAAACCATTCTCTGTAGCCATCCTTCTCAACATGTGTTTGAAAGAGCATCTTGAGAGACTCAGAGCTCTTTGTGCATTGCAAATGTGCTCTCCAGTAGAACATTTTGTCTTTTTCCATTTAAATAAATATCTCCTATTAAGTCTTCAGTGTTAGGACTCTTACATCATTTAGACATTCCATCTTTTTATAAGACCTCAATTTTTCTTCAATATTTTTTTTTTTTTTTTAATGTCAGTTACAGGCAGTTCTAGCTCTTTATGAATAAAATGATCATTTTTATTCTACCCGCTTTTAGTTTCATACAAATAATTGAAATAATTAGAAGAGTAGCTAATGGGTTTTCTTTGCTTGTTGGAAAATGAATCAAGCTAAAGTCACCTGAGATTTTTTTTTACATTCATTCCTTTTCTACTTTCAAGTCAGAAGCTGAATTTGCCTTCTACTTTTTCTTAAAGTGGATATGTGTAGGTGCATATAAATATGTATGCACACTCACTAACTTTGGTGGGTGGACTTGCAAGGTAGCTTTAGAAATAAGGAATTAATTTCTCTTCAAAATTTTGATTTTTTTTTGGGGGGGGGGCAGATCAAACAGCTGTGATATTTTAGGTGTGATATATGAGATGCTTTTCTGTTGTTGTTGTTTAGTTTTGTTTCTTTTGAAATAAATTTTATCCTTGTCCTAAGGTGTATTGGCAACAAGTAAATTTTCAGGTGTTTGAACTCCCCATCAAAAGCTTCATTCGACTGTTATTAGTACAGTTTGGCCTTTTTAATTTTTTTTCTTTCTCTCAGATAGTTCACTTATGTCTCATTTTCAAAATACAAGATTTTATGCCGATTTCCACCTTCTGTAGAAAATTAGATACAATTCTACTTAGGCTATAGGAATCATGTTTTCATAAGCAGGTATATTTGCAAGTCAACATGCTTTCAATATGAAATGCAAAAATCAAAAATCATTTGAAGCTTTTTTATATACATTAATGAATAAATAAAATGCTAAGTTATATCTTTAAAAATCAATGACTAGTCACTCCCAAGGCTTAACTAAATCCCCTAAGTCCTTGCACACAGGCTTAACTCTGCAGGCATGTATAGTCCTATAGATTGCGTGAGGTGGTATGTATTCACAGCAGATAAAAAGGGAATTCTTTAATGAGGTGTCTGCTTTTTTTAATTTCTGTGAGAACTTGGAAGCAGCTAGAGCTGCACAGGAGAATTGAATCCCAACAATGTGGTGCTGGATGGAAAATAGTTTTTAACTCAGCCCAAACTGAAGTCTAGGATTTTGACTTGATCTTGAGTGTTGAATGAGCTGTTGGTATTTGAGCTCTCATGTAGAAATCATATAAGGGGAAATAAGGAACTGCAAGTCCAAGAGAACAAGAGGAATCATCCTTCTCTGCATACCTCAATGAATATACAGTCCTCACTTTTGTTTTGCTTTTTTTTGTTGTTTTATTTTTGTTGTTGTTGTTGTTGTTGTTTGTTTGTTGGTTTGTTTTTTAATTTGTATTCCTTTTTGGTATTTCTGCATTTGAAAAATAGCATTCGAACTGAATGTTTTGGGATGGTAGAGATAGTGTCACTGTCTGTGGACAGGAGCATAAGCCCCTGTATTTTGGTCATCTAAAAATACCCTGCCCTCGTATTTACCGGGTCTGTTTTTTGGCCCTACAGAGCCCAAGATCATTTAAATGACAACTTCCTTATTTATGCAATGGTGAAATTGTTAAATTTATTGGGTGAGGACATACTCATTCTCAACCAGAATTTGCCAAGGGGCTGCTGAAGAAGAATCCCAAAGGAAAAGAAGAAGAGTTGTCACCAGAAACTCTTCCAGAGAAGTATTTATGGCATAGGTACCTCCACAGCTGCTGACATTGCTGTCTCTGTGGCTATTCTTGCCGTGTGCTGCCACCATCCCAGACAGGGGCCAGTGATAGCTCTTACTCAGCCAAGCTCTGAACAGCATGTAATATCTTCAGGTATCTAATATCAATATCAAGAGCAGGTGATGTCTCATTGACTGGCATGCCCACAGTTGCAAATGTATTAGAGTTTGATCTGGTCTTTACAAGCATGTGGAAAGTTTGCTGAAGCTGTATGATACAGAATTACAGATTTATTTATTTATTTCTGTTGGAGAGCTGATTGTAGCATCAGGAGATTTTTTTTGGTTGGTTGATTTTGTTGATTTTGTGTGTGTGTGTGTGTTGTTTTTCTAACGCCAGGAAATGTTGGGATCGATAAGTGTCTAGCTGGAAACCAGAAATTTTTTTGACCTTTGTAGAACCAGTTGCTCAAATATCTTCTAAAACCATTCATCTTGAATGTCATAAACATTTTTTTTTTCTTAAAGTTGCATATTGAATCCTCGGAGATCACACAATTCCATCTGCATTTGTTAGTTTGAACTCATTTTCTTAAGGAAGCAGATTTGGCATAACTGCACTCTCTGTATTTTTGTCAGCGTCAGCTTTCCACCCCAATAACTTTTGAACACCTTGGCCAATTTCAGGCCACTTTACTAGATGCAGACGTCTCAAAGACGTATCACTTGATGTGAAAGAGTTCTCACAAAAATCTGTGTCTGAGTGGAAAACAGAGATCCAAATTACTGCCCCGCTAAGGAAAAGGCTACAGCATAAATTGAGCTGCCGCTCACGAGTGCGGCCTGCCAGCCACATGCACATTTTGGCTGGCTGTTTAGGACATGCGCAGCTGGAGCAAGTTATATTTATTGCGTGACCTGTGTGCCAGTCTGCAGCCAGGAGAGGTGGGAGGGTGCTGTGGGAAGGGAGGAGAAAGGGAGGGATGGACGTGGGGTACAGAAGGAATCTGGGAGCTTAGGGAGAGCTGATGTGGGGGTAACTGGACATACCTTGGGGAGAGGGATGGGAACAAGGGATCTGCAAGAAAGCAGGCCTCCCCGTTTCTGCTCCTCATCAGGTAGTCTGTCTTCTAAATATATTGAATGTGTAATGATGCTCCTCCTGGTACAGCAGCCTTCATGATCACCAAGGGGGTGTCCGGAAGGTGCAGCCCAGCTCCTTACAGCCGTGCAGGACACTCAACGTAAGCCAAAACACATCAAGTTCAGGCTGAAAGTAAGAAGAAACTTCCTCATCTTGAGGAATTTGAGTGGGATGCTCAGAGGGGTTGTGCAGGCTCCATCCATGGATTTTCAAGACCTAACTGGTCTGACCTCAGGGCTGACCCTGCTCTGAGCAGCTTCAACTGGGGGCCTCTCAAAGTTCATTCCAACCTGAATTAGCCCCTACTTTAGAAAGAAAAAAATATGCTGGAGAAAAGTACATCACAGGAGTTTGGATTGACTACACAGAGTGGGGCTGTTCCATTCACTACTGAGCTTTTATGCTAAGCATGCTAAGAATATGCATTGACCCCTGCCTTACAAGCAGCCTTTGGTAGGTGAGCAAAGTGCTTGTGGATGCATTAGTTGACTCTCAGCTTAAAAGATAAGCAACACATTATTTTGTTTATATATATATATAATAAAATTCAAGCATCTTATTTTTATGAGAGATAAAGGTAATTTTAGTAGGTAAAAACTAACTCATTATTATGCATAGGCAATTCCCAGCCCGGGCCTGGATGAATTATTATTATTGTTGTTACCATTAAAGCAATGGTAAAATACTGAAAAACGCTGTGGATTTATAAAATATTAAATAAAGAGATGTGGCTATACAATCTGCAGTCAGGAAATGGGTTCTCGGTATTTTAATATGCACGGTTAAGGTGGTTTACTTCTGCACTCACTTCTTTTTGCTTATTTTGAAATTATAATTCCTGGCTTTTTAATATACTCCAGTCTCTGGACTGTTTTGTGCCACTGGTTTTCGGCAAACTACCTATTGGTCTTTTTAGGGAAATCTATTGATTTCAGAAGAAGTCAGTGGTGTGCCACAGCTCATTAAGGGACGTGGGTTTGGGACCAAGCCAGGCAGGTAGCTGCTCTCCAGAACATTGACCCTATGGAAGCAGAGTCACCCCTTGCTGCACCAGGGCCCTTTGAGCCCTGTTGTGTTCCCAGCTCCCCGTGTGCATCCCTTCTGCCTCCCACTTCCTTACGGGAACAAACCTCTGGCACACCCCAGCCACAAGCCACAGCATGTCCTCAGTCTGCATAATTAGCAGTAGGAAAGTAGTGTTTCTGCTGAAACTTTCCATTACCTGCCTGAAGTGTCATGTACAGCTAGGCTAGCTGTAGAGAGCCAAGCAAGAAAAATGAGAGGTCAGAGGTAGGTGCCATGCTTCCCGGATGAGGGGAGGGAGCAACAGAGCACTGGGAACTTAATCTGAGATCCATTCATCGTTACTATCAATTACAGGTAGGGAGACAGCTCACTGCGAGTGAGCTTTTCAAGGGAATTTGTATGGGAACTGAGCAACTGCTTGTGATGTGCATGTTGATAACCTTCACTTCATGGGTGAAAGCAGTTTCTAGGGCACAAGTTTCAAACCAATCTGTCTGCACACCCTGTTTCAGAACTCTGACTCATATGTGGGAGTGGGTTAAAAGTTGTATGAAGCAATGATTTTCCCTGCTGCCTGCCTGCCTCATCCTTCAAACGCAGTTAGTGCTGCTGTTCACCAGGCAGTCTGTGGAGCAGCTCCTGAGCTACTGCGATGGACCAAGCCTCACTCCAGAGGCTTGATATTCACACACCCTAAAATCAAACCACTTGGTTTTGCCTCTGTATTTGTTTTGAGGTGGCCTGCTACCGCAGTAATTTTTCTACAAGAATCCAAAGTAGGCCTTTATTGTAGCACTCCAGCACTTCGTGCACAGTGCTTTGTTCTGCTGTTGGGTTGGTGTGTTGCTATCGTCTCAGTTGGACTTTGGTTTTGACATTTCAATAAACAAAAAATCCAGGGTCACATTTGACTGAGGTGATACCACAAGTTCGAATTTTCATTCTTGCATTGATCAGTTGTTGGGAATCAGCCCAGTTCTGCTCTGAAACTGTTCCCATCAGCAGTTCATAGGGGCACGGAGCATTTCTCACCAAAGAAATGAAAAGTCGCTTCCAGGCATTTTCCCCCAACCACTGAAGGTCCAAAAAGTGAAACTGGGTCTCAGAATTTATTTTGTTTTGGTAGCTAGGACGGGATTCATCTGCTCACTATTTTCAGTGCTCATTCCATTGCCATTTATTTTGGGTCATTTCATTTTAACAAGGCTTGATCTGTTTACAGTGCGTCTGTAGCAGCGTGACGGGGCTACACAAGTTCATTGCTAACCAAGAGCTCGAAAAAACTAGTCAATGAAGCACAAACATGAATAGCTTCAGAGAATGGAGTAACTTTTTATGTGCTTGGATTATTTTGGAAAATTTTCTGAAATAACCAGTCTTTTGTGCTCTGTGGGTTGCTTTGCAGAGCTTGAAGCGATGGTGTATGCTAGCCATGTGCTTTGGGAGGTGGCAGTGGAGTGCTCACTGTAGGCTTACTTCAAAGTTGAGGTACTTCAAAAGCCATGGTAGTTGAAAGTTACTCCCTAATTGAGGATCACTTTCATTTGCATTGGTAGATATTTCCATCAGATAGATTTACGTGATTTTATTTTGCTGTTTTCGTTTTCACATTTGCTGTATGAACCATTTACATACAAATTAGATTAAGGTTACATACAAATTAGATTAAGGTTAAATAGGTCTCAGTTAAAAATGTCTTAATCAGGAAATCCTCATCAGCCAACATAAAAGCACACGCTCGTTGCCGCGCTCACGGGTAAGCATGTTCCCATTTAACATTGTAAAGGCGACGGCCTTATTACCCCATGAATGGCAGAGCCTGCCTCTTGCTTTGTCCAAGGCAAATCGTGACGACTTCTGGTTCTCCTTATGCCAGCTGACAAAGTGACTTTCCTTTTGGGTGCATAATTAAAACCCTCAGAATTAGTGACTCGTGGAAATAAGGAGGAAGAGCCAAAAATGGCTGCACCTATACCAGCACGTCTAAAGAGCACTAAGTAATGTTCCTGGGCACTGAGGCGTAGCTGTCTATAGACTGAAATTTTTAGCTTTCCTGAACTCCTTCTGGCCTCTGCCATTCAGTACAGTATCCAGGGGCTGTTCAGGTGCTAGCAGCAGCTAAGGGCTGTTCTCCGTGGTTTAATGGCGTGGAAATAGCTGTCTGCATTCCCCTTGGCCTCGGTGCTGGAGAGCACTCCTAGACGTGTTTAATGTTCTCCTGCACAGGTAGCTATTAAGTCCTTATCGCAGATTAGAGCTGGAACCAGGAGCATTTCAGTGTGTGAGTAAAAAGTGTGACATTAATACTGCCATTCTGGGACATCCAAAGCATACCGAGGGTTTTGGAGGAAAAAGTGTGTGTGCGTGTACACATACGCGGCATACGAGTACGTGTGTGCTGTGTGATGTTCTCTCACAGGGATCTTAATGTTCTCGAGGCTATAGGAGGATATTCCTGTCTGGCAGAGCATTACGAAGTGCTCATACCAGAGAATGGAAAGTTTAAGAAGCACTTCTAAAAAAGGTCTCAATTTGGAAACTTGTTTCTGCAAGTTGAGTGTGTCACTTCAAGTTTGACTAATGCCCTAGGTCCTCCGGTCACAGTTCTCAAAACTTCGTGACAATTTATGAGCCGTGTTGTCAAAGAGCCGATCTCACCAAGTCCAGCCCTGCGGCTGCAGAGGCAGATACACGACCTGCTAGTGCACCCTACAGTTTCCTTTTCTGGGGGAAAATGCATCTACTTCTCACACTGCTCTGCCGACCTTTTGGCCAACATGTATTCAGTTGTTGTAGAGGTGTGCTCCACTCCCATTACCTCCAACACAAATCACCTCAAGGATGGCTGCCCACCACCATCAACTTTCCAAAATAATCCAGCTTCTGGTGTCTGTACTATCTCATAGCTATCTAAAACCCCTGTCTTCAGGCTGTCTCCTTTTGCTGTGCACCTTCAGATTTAGCCCCATGCACTTCTACTGAATTTAGGCTCCAAAAATACCGACACAAATTCTGTTATTTTATACCTGAATGGAAAGAGTTCAAAGTTTTACCCGATGCAATAAAAACAGGAGGCAAAGTTTTATATGATGTAATAAAAACAGGAGGCCAGAAGGCAGTGGACTGTAATAAGCATGAACGTACAAGAGAACACAAGCAGAGAGTTGCCACACGGTTATTTTTTAATATAATGTACTTACAAGAAGTATTTCTCTTAAAGGAGGCTTACATTTATCATTCATAATGTAATGTAATTCATAAAAACATTTATGGTATGGTTACACTGGGTACCCAAGCCAAGATACCATGAGAGGCAATTCAGGCAGCCTGGATAATACTCAGCCTATTAATTGTACGGCAGTGATCTGTACTTAACAATGAAAGTGCCATCAACAATTTTCAAAGCCTTTCTCCTTGTCCGTGGCTAATACCCTTAACAACCAGTCAGAGGTAGTGGGCTGAGGCAGAGCTCAAGGCCATCAGCTCCTCCCAGCCTGCTACACGGTTCCCAGGAAACACCCTGCATTTCATTACTGCTCGCTTAGCTTGTGGTGTAATATTGTGCTGCGGGGCATTAAGCTATCATCAAAAGCAATAGACCAATTAGTGTGACTTCTTTTTCCAGGGTCGTTGTACGAGGGAGAACTGCAAGTACCTTCATCCACCAACACATTTAAAAACTCAACTGGAAATCAATGGCAGGAACAACTTAATCCAACAAAAAACTGCAGCAGCAATGCTTGCCCAGCAAATGCAGTTTATGTTTCCAGGAACACCACTACAGCCAGTGGTAAGTTTATTTCTCTGGTGGTGTTATCGGTAAGTAAGTTAAGGTAGAAGAATATATTGACCCACAAAAGCTCTCTAAAGTGGTACCAATAAAAATAATCACCATCTGTTGATTTAGGGAACTGCTGAGATGCTAGAAATATTTTCATTTATATTTGCATTTGAAGAAATGAAGGAGTGTTGCTGGAGATTTGATACCTTTTTTATCCTAGACTCACTTGCTTTTTTTCTACCTTTTTTTTTTTTTTTTTCTTCCCTTCATTCAGTTCCTGTTAGGTTTTGTCTAGATTTGCAAGGATTTTACCTATAATATCTCTGGAGGTGTAAAGTTGTATAATAATAATTTGTTAGTAAGTTATTTGAGTAGGATTGCAAAGTTCCCCTCTCAGAAGCCTGTGAATTTGAGTGGCTTCAAGCAGTATTTAATCCCAATACCTGGAAAAAAGGGTAATGTCATTCAGGGTAATGATTTCTCTCTCTCTTCTGATCTGAAGTGTCCCAGAATAAGAAATGATACGTCCACCTACAAACTCTGTGATTTATTTTAAGGTAATTCACATGGTACCTGGAACACTTCAAATCCAGTAGGTGACATAAAAATAGTGTCCTGCAGCAACTTTGGGCTGTACATGAAAAATATCAGTTGCTGTGGACTGCCTTTGCAGTTCAGCTCTTCATTGCACCAGACTTCCAGAGACACGTAATCTGAACAAGACTTTTCACATGATATTTTCTCAATTCGAATGCCCACTGTAAGGCACTGGAGTGAGATTTCTTTCTCTAACTTGAGGCTTATACAGCATTGGCATCAAATTTTATGCTGGGCTTCCTAAATCCTTTGATAGTTTATCAAAAGAAATAGGCACTTCTAATTACCATTCACCTGGCTTGTTTCAGAAATCTGCATTCAGATTATATGGTTTGGTTTCTTTTAAGTGCCTTTGTCTTTCCATGAACTGTCAAAGGAGGTAAGTATAAGCATCTCAGGTTAGGACATCTGTATTTGGCTACATTAACTGCCCCCAGATGCCTGGTTTTACACTTGAAACATCTGCCGTGAGGTGGAAGGCATGAGCAAAAAATGGGTGTCAGAAGTCCCTGAGTTTCAGGTACATGTTTATAAGCTTTCAGTACGTATGGAAGATGTATCTTGATACATTGTCACGACGTGTTTTGGTATTTCCTGATTTTCTACTGCTTAAGTTTTCACCAAAAAAAGTTTTCATGGAATAATAAAATGATTCCACTTCTTGGTATTATGAATAAAAATTGGAAATGGCAAAATCACGCTTTTTACTACTCACTCATTTTATCATTTGAACTTTACAATTTCATTGAAGTAATGCCTTCTGTGCTGATGGCTGTGATAAAAGTGGAGAGTTTTATTTCTCTGTCATGCATAAATTGCCTGATTAAGATGACTCAGCCTTGACCAAATGGATAAAATGTAGAAGAAAATTCCATAGAAGTCATTTGACGTGTAGATTTATTCTTAAAATTGTATCTGATACAAAGATGGTATTTATATTTTACATAACACATACTGTCCCTAAAATAGTTGAACCATTGTTTCATATAAATCTTCATTATTATGCTCGAAATAATTTAGCTCACACTTGGCATATAAACCATGCTAGTTGATATCGAGCAGTTTTGATCTCTGATAAAAACAGAGCATTATTCACTTCTAACGCTCTAGGGCAAATAGATGCCATTTCTGTACAGTTGGCTATCTTGGCTAATGTGCTGCTCTCAGCATCTTCTTGGTACTAACTGAAACTCAGTTATAATTTAGTAAAAAAACAACAAACGAACAAACAAACAAACAAAAACTAGAAGTAAACCTTCTAGCTTGTGTGCTTTCTCTTGCATATTTTCTGTATAATTTGTGTGTTGGCTTCCCTTCTGGAACCAAGGGTATGCAGGCCATCTTGATGAGAAAGACTTTCTTCTTTCATTAAGTGTTTTTAAGTCTTCCTAAGTCTATCTCTAGTGTTCAGCTATTCCATGGTTCATTTCTAGCTGCCAGCTTACTCAGGGACTTAATTTGTGACAAAGCTAATGTCAGATTTGTACTGTTTCTGCAGAGTTTTGCATTTATAATCATAATTATTTACCATTATAGCTTCACTCTCTGGAGTAAACATCTGCTCTGCAGAGCTAAATCACTTTCCAGTCATGACCGTGGTCTGACCATGGTGATGTTCTGCTTCTACCCCCCTTGGAGCTGGTGGTGACAAACCCGCTATTCTGCCTTGGTAGAGCTGGGTTTTAGAGTTACACAAGTGCTCTTTCTTCTGGTTGTGACTTCACTGACTTGCTCTAAGGAGGCACGAAACAGATTTTTAGACCCTTATCTTTCCTTCCAATCAACCTTTTTTTTTTTTTTTTTTTGTAAGATGAACTCAATCTAAGGCTGAGTAATCACTTTCTAAATATTGTGTCCAGCTGAGATTATAATATTTATTCTGCTTGCCACTGGTGACAGCTGAGCACACAAACATTTGCAAAGGTGAGACTTTTTGATGTGTGAGCCATAGCAACTCCTCCAATTGCAGGAGCTGGCTGAATATAGCATGCAAAGAGATGGAAGTTACATGCCAAAGAGTTCATTATTTGTAGTCTTACTAGAAATATGGATTTAATATAGGTAATAATGCTTCACCTGTGAAATCTGGTACTTTGAAAGAATAGCCTGTTTTCCAAAGGAAAGCAGGTATTGAGAAAAAGCAATAAAGTTCTGTTATTTCAATTTTTTGATGTGTAAATAAGCCTGCAATATAAGCTGGACCTCCATAGAGATTCAGGTTCACAGTGGGACTTCCTTTGCAGTGGCAGCCTCTTTTCCAATAGCAGAGCTACAATGTGCAGTTCCTAGTATGCAGCTGGAATGTGTTACGTGATTAAAAGAAGAGAATATGCTGTGTGTTTTGCCAGCTGCTTGAAATTCTTTGATTAAGAAAATGAATCGGCGCCAGGGAGAACATGCAAAAGACAACTAATAAGCTCTTGATTAAGGGTTTTTTCATCTTGGTCTGTGTTTTCATTTTGCAGCCCACATTTCCAGTGGGTCCCACAATAGGAACGAACACGGCTATTAGCTTTGCTCCTTACCTAACGCCAGTAACACCGGGAGTTGGCTTAGTCCCGACCGAGATCCTACCCACGCCGCCTGTCATTGTTCCTGGAAGTCCACCGGTTTCAGTCCCTGGTTCAACTGCTACTCAGAAACTCCTCAGGACTGATAAACTGGAGGTATTGTGGGCACCACCATGACTAGAAATGCGATTCTCTGTCAGGCTATAGGGAAGATTGTGGAGGAGAAAAAGCATTATTTTGGGAACTATGCTGAAATGTAGTTGCTCGAAGTGTAGACATCATAACTGGACAGATTTCCTACACTTGCAGCCAGTGGTAATTAAATACATTTATAAGGTAGTGCATTTGCTCAAATTTAATACACAGAAAACAACATGAAGATTCATCTTTCTTAAACTTCATCTCTTCAAATAAACCTCAAGTTTGCATGCCTGTAAAGGTATGCTTTGGTGAAATACCTAGCAAACACATTGTCACTGCAGTATTATTATATTATTATATTATTATATTATTATATTATTATTATATTATTATATTATATTATATTCTTATTATATTATTACATTCTCCTTAGAAAAATCAGCTTGTCCATTCTGTTAATTTAATTATTTTTAAGGAGGCTGTCCGCTTTGTTTGTAGACTCTCTACCTCATGTATCAGCAAGAGGAACTGCATCCATAGCAGTGGAGTTGCAAGAATATAAACTACAGTTAGAAAGGGACTGAACATTTTGTGAGTCTCAGCTAGTTTAGCAGGGCCAGTTTCTTCAGCAAGAATCCTTCCCAGCTGTTTTCTAAGCATGAAAAGAAGAGACATTTGGGAATGTTTCTGTTCCATGTCCATTTAGCCACATACCACAAAGCTACCTGAGGTGCCCAATGCGCAAGGGTAAAATAGACGCATTTCCCGCTCCCAGAAGAACATAATGGGTTTATTAAATCGGATTCAGTGATCTCACCGGGGAAGGGGATGGTCCTTTCTGGGGGGACATGGGCTCTCCCTGCCGTTTCGGGTTGCAACCAGTGTTGTTTTGCACGTAGGTGTGCAGGGAGTTCCAGCGGGGCAACTGTGCGCGTGGAGAGACTGATTGCCGCTTTGCACATCCGGCAGACAGCACAATGATTGACACAAACGACAACACCGTAACCGTGTGTATGGATTACATAAAAGGTCGTTGCATGAGGGAGAAATGCAAGTATTTTCACCCTCCTGCACATTTGCAGGCCAAAATCAAAGCGGCGCAACACCAAGCCAACCAGGCTGCGGTGGCAGCCCAGGCAGCTGCGGCAGCTGCGACTGTGATGGTAAGTGCTGGCATATATGGCTGCTTTTCTTGACAGAAGCTCTTTGATGCCTATTTTGCTTCAATTTAATGCTGTTTGCTTATACTTTCTTTTTCCCTTTTGCTTTTTTTTTTTTTTTTGTTGGTAAAAAGATAAGAATTGATAAAATTGCTAGTATTGCTTGATGGGAGGAAGCGCTCTTTTTCTTCATTCCCGTATTTGAATGCTGTATTTCTATTCAAGACAGTGAAGCAAATGACACTCTATACCACTTCTGTTCTCTGCCTTGATTATATGTTAAATTTGCCCCTCGTATTTCCAAACAGAAATAAAATCGTTCAATGTCCATTGGAAAACAGGCGTCGATATGCTGGTTTAGCTCTGAAAACTCTGAAATATATAGATGTGGAAATTTGGAAGAAAAGGAAGAAAAGCAAAGAGACGTTTTTTGCTTCAGAGGTTGGTAGTAGAAGAGAGACCTGCATTAAGATGTCATTCAGTTAGATAACCTGAGCCTAACCCAGACACCTTGGTGGCACCTCAGAGGCGGTGGAGAAAAACCTGCATATTCATCCACGCTGTTCATTTGTTCATCACTGAAGGAAGAGGAAGAATTGTCCTCTGTAGATCTTTCCCCACTGCCTAAGAAGTGTTGACTATATCTTTTTGAACTTTGGTTAGGGGAGATGAGTCTCATGCTAAGAGACCTTTCTTACCTCTCCCACTGACAAGGCAAGTTACTTGAATCTCTCCATGATGCCTTTCTATTTTCTATTAGAATAATGGTGTTAAAAATCAGGTAACTAAAATGGAAATAGTTCAGAAATAGAAGAATAGTTCAGAAATAGTTCAGAAAAAGCAGAGTGAATGTAGTCAGAAAAAAAAAAGAGATTGAGGACTTTCTATTTTCAGAAATTTTAAACTCTTACTGAAAGCTGTTCAGACAAGTCAGCCCATCCTTTTACCAGTATTGGTTATCTCTTATGGTTGCTACCAGGAAAGTTGTTAAATTTAAGTAAAGTGGTATTGATAAAGTTAAATAAATCGAGCATGCAGGATTTGTCTTGGGAGACAAAATTGCTGGCAGTAAATCAAAGAATCGTTGTCCTCATTGCTGGCACTGGAGGAATAATTAAGCAGATGTGGTTTGTGGACTTGTGGGCAGTGCATACAATAGTAACAGACAATACAGTTATTCTCTGGGTAAGGAGCCTACCAGAAACACAATACAGTACAGTATATAACTACCCCAAGCTATTGTATTTAGCAAATGAGCAAAGACCAGACTTTTTGAGGAACAAAGGATAAGTTATGCAAGAAAGTAAACCTACAAACAGAAGAAAAATTTTAAAGTTGTAAATTCTTTCTCATATAGTTTCCCAGTGACTGTTTTACACATGATGATTTTTAGTTAAACTTTCCTGTGCTTGCGGAAATTGAATACCATCTGGAAATTAAAGCAGAGGAGATTGTATTTTTATTCTAATTAGCTTCTATTGTGCAATATTTATTGACCATTTAGAGAATGTAATATTTCTAGACAGAATACTAAAGAAGAAAGGAGAGAGATGAGGGGATTCATTTTTTTTGCGCTTCAGTAATCGTTGGATAGATATCCTGTGATTTTAAATAAGCCATAATTGGAGTTGCATCAGCCTCAAAGCAAGATGAAGCATCTTTGGAAAGACAGAACTGAAATGTTAGCATTCTAATGTCATGGAGGAAGAAGACTGGGACCTGTAATTCAGGGTAACTTTTTGCAGAAAAATATATACAGAATATTTTCATGGAATATGTAGACTATCAAACAGAAAAGACTCTTTTCAATCCAACTGTTTTTTTTTTTATTTAATGTAGACTTGAAACAATCAGATACAATGAATGAAAAATCACCAGAATGACAACAAAAAAAGTGGTAGAAAAGACATGCCTCCAAGGCTACCCAAGAATGAACAAGAATACTTAATTGGATCTAGAGAGAAAAAAAATAAGGCAGAAATATGAATGTTTAACTATAGGACTCACTTGGAGGTTGCTCCCAGGATGACCTGTGTCTAAGAGCTTTTCCTTCCTGGGGGAATTGTCTGCATTGCTCTGGTCCAGAGGGTATTCTTGTAGGTGAGCTTTGTGGATGGGGTTACAGTACTGGAGGCAGAACTTGTAAGAACGTTGAAGGTCAATGAAGTTTGCAGTCTGGTACCAGAAAATACCCTGCCTGTACTTCTGTACACTAAAGTTAAGGAAATTTTTCTCAGATGTCTTAGGTGACCCTCATAATATGAACTAAAAAGAAAGGAGAAAGACACTGTGACAGAGGCTATAAACCACATGCAGCGTAAATCCGAAGCTCATTAGGAGATAGTCATCCATCATTATACTCAGGGAGCTGCAGGTATTCATGTGGAGCATCAGAGAGCATGGAAAGTCACAGAATAATGTACAGCCTAAATTAAAATGTGAATTGATAGCTGGGGTTGGAAGGGTCCTGTGGAGACTGTCTAGTCCACCCTCCCTGCTCTAATAGGATGAGCTAGAGCAGACTGCCCAGGATCATGCCTAGTTGGCTTTTGAATGTCTCCAAGATTGGAGACTCCAAAACTTCTTTTGACAACATACTGCATGATTAAATCATGCTTACAGTAATTTGTTTAAGTTATATTTAAAAAATTAAATAATTTAAATATATTTAAATAAAATCTCCTGTATTTCAGTTGGTTCTCATTGCCTCTTCTCTTGTCACTGGGTACCACTGAAAGTAGCCTGGCTCCGTCTTTACTCCCCTGTTTTATTATACACACTGTTGAAATTCCCCTGCATCTTTTCTTCTCCAGACTGAACAATCTAAGGTCTCTCAACCTTTCTTCATATGAGAGATGCTTCATTCCTTCCAGTGCCTTTGTGGCTCTCTATGGGACTATTTCTAGTATGTCCATTTCTTTCTTGCACTGGGAGCCCAGACCTGGACATAGCAAGGCATATGCAGCCTCACCAGAGGTGGGTAGAGGGGAAGGATAACCTCCTTCAACCTGATCGTGATGCTCTTCCCAGTGCATCCCAGGACACAGCAGCCCAGGATGCTGTTGGCTGCCTTTGCTGCAAAGGCACAGTGCAGACTCATGTTCATCTTGGTGTCCACCAGGATCCCAGAGACCTTTTCTGTTAAGTTGCTTTCCAGCTGGGTGGCCCCCAGCACATACTGCTGGCTGTGGATGTTCCTCACCAGGTGCTTGATATGTTATTTCCCTTTACTGAACATGAGTTTCCTCCATGCCCATTTCTCCAACCTGTCTAGGTCCCTCTGAATGGCAACACAGCTGTCTAATATATAAATCACTCCTCCCAGTTTTATACCACTGTTGACTGGACTCAAGCTGGACTTTATGTTGCTGATCACAACTCTTTGATCCTGGCAGTTGAGACAATTTTCAATCCACCTCACCCTTTCCACTTATTTAGCCTGTACTAAATGAGTTTGTGAAAGTGAAATGGGAGACAGTGTAGAAAACCTTCCTGAAGTCAAGAGAAACAACATTGATTGCTCTCCCCTCATCTACCAAGCCAGTCTCGTAGAAGGCTATCAGGTTGGTTAAGCACAATTTCCACTCCATAAATCTGTGCTGGCTAGTCCCCATCAATTTCTTGGCTCTCCTGTGTCTGGAGATGGTTTTCGGGAGGATTTGCTTCATCACCTTCCCAGACATCGAGGTAAGGCTGACTGACCTGTCGTTCCCTTCTTTCCCTTTTTGAAGATAGGGGTGTCATTTACTTTCTTTCAGTTTTCAGAACTTGCCTCAGTCATAACGACCTTGCAAAGATTGGTAAGAGTGGCCTCTGATTGTATGACATTGCCCAGCTCCTTCAGCACCCATTGATGCATCTTATGAGGTCCTGTAAACATCCAGTTTGTTTAAATGTTCCCTAACCTGATCCTCTTCCACTAAGGATGCTGAGGCCATGCCCCTATAGGTCATCTCTCCACTTCTTGTGTGCTTCTCTTCTTTACGTTTAAGTTTAGTCAGGAGCTCCTTGCTCATCCATGCAGTCGTGTGTATCTTGCTCATATTCCAGGATGCATTATAGCATACAGATGTGGCATATGGCAGAAAAATATTATGCCTCAGATTGTTTGACAATTTTTAGTATTATCTTTATTTGCTTTCCATAGCATTTTCCTATCTAATCTGTAACTGTTTATTATTGGTTGGTAGTTATGGAGGAGCTTAAATGTTGAAGAGTTTAGCTGATGGAACAGAAAGAATCAAAAGCTTTTACCATTGGGACAAAATGAAACATAAAGGTAGGAGGGAGGAGTGGATAGGCAGTCTAAAAGCTTGTAAAGAGGGGAAGACCACATGGAAACAAGGTTGAAGGTCTAGACAGTGATCAATTTAAAGCTTTCGGGTGGAACTTGGTATGGAAGATGAGATGAAAGCCAGCAAAATTTTTCAAAGTAGGGAGATAAGGGGCAGAAGAGCATGGAGAAAAGGTGGAGAAAGGCAATCAGAAATACAGAGATAGTGAGAAAACAAGCGAGATAACACCTGTAGGTAATTAACTGAAATGCTCTACTCTTACTGATGTTGGTTTGAATTTATGGGCTTCGCCATCACATAATGCTAAATTCAGTTGTGATACTTCACCTCCAGGTAGACTTCCATCAGTAGTGGATGCAGAGTGGGTCTGAGGCTGTGTTAGCTTACCGGAGCGATGTCCCCCGTGGTGGGTACCACATGTCAGCTGCACAGCACCATGCTTAGATGCAAGAAGGCTATCCACATCCTCACTTGGCATCAGGTGTTTCTTGTTATATCCAGGTCTTGACCCAGACAGATGAGCAGATCCTGTAGATTAGGTATATAAAATCCAGAAATGTGCTGCAGGAGAGTTGAGGAGGGAGCCAAGGGAAGCTTCATGCAATGTAGCTGCAACAGAGCTGTGAATGAGGAAAGCAAGGGCTATCCTGCAAAATAACCTGTTGGCACTAGCTAATACCATGACCATAAGCTATTTGTAGGTGTTTTGTGCCTTGTCCTCTTTTTTATACTTTTGTTCCACATTTCCACATACTGATGTCAAGATGGACATAATTGGCGTATCCTAAAAAAAGCTAAATATCAGCATGTGCCTGTAAAAAAAAAGAAAAAATCTGATTTATAAGTAAATTGTCCTTTCTTTCTGAAGGTTTGTAAACATTATTTGCACTACAAAACTCAGAAGTAATATTTTCTATGAAAAAACTTCAAAGAATGTCATCGTATCAGCCATAGGTTTAATCTTACAATGAAAATATACATAAATTTATATGTCTATGTACTATGCCTACATATTTTCTTTAAAAAAAAAATAATAATGTTGAACGAGTATTGTAAATCATACTTTAATGTTCACTTTTAAGCTGGGAGCGGTGTTTTCACTCCCTGCTCCCCAAGCTGGTACTGAAGGTTGTAGTGAAATTTAGAAAATATGCTTTAAATTCTGAAAGGCTGTTTTTTTTCCTCTCAATGTAATGTGGTAAGTCACAAGGAAAAAAAAAATCTACAACAATGACCCACTTGTAGGGAAAAAAATAAGGAATTAATGATAAGTTAGTGTAAGACATATTGTGTAGTCTGTATTGGAAGAGGGCAACCTCTCGTTTTGAATCCCAAACTTATTGAATTTCGTGGTTTCATTACCTAAGACCTTCACCTTGCAAACTCAAGCATCGGTAGCATTTGTAATGCATTACAACTTTCCCTAGTGCTTTGGATTTGAAAATCCAGCGTTCGAAATTGATTTTGTTGGCAAATTTGACTCAACTAACTTATCAGAAATTCTTGTAGGAGTATCCTTAAAACTCTCTGCATCTCTGTGAAGTGTTTATAAAATGCTTAATAGTGTCTGCAAGCTGCTGTTTTACTCAACTTTCCTGAATTTCAAACATCTATATTTTACTCTCTTATATGCTTTTAACTAAGGTATAGTAGATGCGTTTTTGCTTCAGTACTAATTCGAAAGTGTAATATTCATTTCTTTAGAAGACATTTTTGTTGTTGTGCATGCCTAGTGTTTTTTGTATGTTGTATATTGCATTCAGAATATTTTTTTCCTTCTCACCTATCCACAATGCAATGCCGTTCCCATGACGCACCTCTGCTTGCTGTTTACCTGTATGTTAATTCGCTTGACTCCCATTGGCCCACTGCCATCATGTGCTCGCTGCCTGTTATTAAAAGACTCAGTCGACTGCCAAAGCAATGAAGCGACCTCTCGAAGCAACTGTAGACCTGGTACTTTGACCTTTCACCTTTTGCTTTGCATGTAGCTTTTTTTATTTATTTTATTTATATATATTTTTTTTTTCGGAGAAGCAACTAATGAAATTCGTACCGCTTTCTTTTGAACATCAACCGGAAATGATTTCACATACTCTTAATTTACCGGCAACTCGGTACCGTATTTATCCATCTCATTCTCATACGTAATAAACGCAGAACGATTTCGTTTGGTTCCTAACATGGTTTCATTTTTAAATACCTCCTCATAAAAAGTCGAATTGAGATAAAACTGCTTTTGTAATTGAAAACGCTTAACATAATCCATTAATCTATATAATAATAGGAAACAATACTTAAATTAAAAGAACATACTTGGCAATGAAACACAAGTGGTTTTTTCTCCCTATAATATTTGAAAGCCTATGTAAAGGAAATGCCATTTTCGTTGCTTTAAAGGCCTTTCTTTTCAGTAGTTGTGCTGCTACAGTTTTAGGTTAATAGTACCACGCTTTTGCTATCAATAACAAAATTTCACTCATTTTACATTGCTGTGCTTTGAGTTAATATGCATGGCAAGGCATCTTTAGCCGCTTTAAAAATAATAAGTTTTTGTACTTTTGTATATGTTGCAGACAACGCCTTGGAAATTACGCCGTTTTAACTAACTTTCTTATTTACAGGCCTTTCCTCCCGGTGTTCTTCACCCTTTACCAAAGAGACAAGCACTTGAAAAAAGCAATGGTGCCAGTGCCGTTTTCAATCCCAGTGTCTTGCACTACCAACAGGCTCTTGCCAATGCTCAGTTGCAGCAACATGCAGCGTTTATCCCGACAGGTATGTTGCACCCGCACTGACCCCAGGTTGTGTAGGGTAGCCTCTACCTCAGCCAGTTGCGCTTAAGGAAAGGTTTTATTATGCTCCCCGCCCTGCTTGAGATGAGGCCTGCATAGTTATTTCCACGCTGGTTTAATTCCTTCTGCAAAGTGTGAGGGTTCAAGCTGAAATCCCGGCACGCCGTTAGGCTGCTTTCCATTTTCATAGCCTCCTTCATCATCGCCCACAGTTCGCCCTTTTTTCCTACATCGATTTGGCTGTATTTTGACATCACCTGCTAGAGCTTTCCCAGGGAACGAGAGGGCAAAACACTGCTGGGAAAATGCTGGGAAAAGCATAGGGCTTTGAAGATGCCACGGGTGTCCCTCCATGGCCCCTCTGTTGCTGCTCTGCAGCAGGTTGAGAACGGGTGCCCCAGCACGAGCCTTCTGCTCATACCCACACAGGAGCATCCTCAAAACAAATTGCTCCCCGCCTCGGCACTAAAGGGGCTTGGAGGCATCAGGTTTGTTCTCTTGGCTTTCCTTTTGTCACGCTACCAGTACTTTTCCTAGCATTTGCAGCTAATAGCTGAGGTTGTAGTTCTCGTCCGGGCGAGCCAAAGGTGAGAGGACGCGCTTTGCATGTCAGTGCGCAGAAGCCTGTGAGGTCCAGAGGCTTGAGCTGCACCACGGTGCTGGTGCTCCTCCTCAACACCACAAAAGAAGGAATGCACTTGGTATTTGCATAAACAGTGACACCAGAATCCCTTAAATTATGTCAGTTGCCCCTACTCTGAACTTTCTGCAGTTGAACATCCTCTCTAAGGACCGATGTGATGTGGTCTGCGGTTGACAAATAGCATGTTCTGGTATCAGAACGTGATCATGGAGAGCAGTCAGAACCCTTTATAACAACGTGTTTGCAAACGCACTTAACATTTCAGCAATATTATTTTAGTTTATAGGAATAACGCTGGTTTAAACAGGGAATGAAACACAACACGCAAGGATTGCCCAATCTATCAGCATCCCCGTATGTCTCTGAGGATGAAAACAAACACAGATGGCATTGACTTCATGAGATTTTGCTATAAGGCCTGAGTAACAACCTTGGAGCCTGCCCCTGTGTTGATAATAGCAAGTTATAGAATGCTGTATTTTTAGCACACTCGTACACCAGAATATCTGTGGCAGAAAACATGCAGACATTTATGGGAGTATTTAAAAAAAATGGTGAGACTGCCTATTTGGACATGAATGGAAGACTGCCCTGTGCTTAACGATGTAGAAATTTATTGTATATCATAACCCTAACAATTTGTACTGATATGCATTACTCCTGCTCTTAAGCGCTCCCTTTCAGGGCTTATCACTGTTGTAAGGAACTGCCATAGAACTTAAATTAACTATGCAAAATAAAGTAGTTTAAACTTTTTTTTCAGTGAAATAGCGTTTGGATATTTTCCATATTTTTTGAGTGCTCGTGCTTCTTTAAGTAGCTCATTCTTTGTGCCATTTATTGTCCATCCCTCTTTCTGGCTAATGGCTGTAATGACAGTAGTACCTTATAAATTTCTCATGGTAGAAAGGGTGGATCTTGGAACCAAACCTTAAGGGCCGGATTATTGACAAGCCCAAAACAAGAGCTCAAAAAGGAAGAGGGAGGGATAACAAAGCAGACGGAGCCCAGGCCCAGAGTGAAAAGCCTTTCTTAAGATGTTGAACCTCCTGCTCTTTGTGAACACCATCAGGGCATTAGAGAGAGGAGAGAGGTGTGAGAGGAAGCTAGAAAGAGGGAACCCGCTCTATATGAGTGGGTGCAACATGCTTTTTGTTAAAGATGCTTTATCCAATATTCCCATGTTTCCTGGGAAGTCCAAGAGAAGGTTGGATTTGGTGGGTGCGAGGCCTGTCATGTCACCTGGCCCTAAGGAGCAATGCATGACGTTATCTGTTGGGTTTTAAATGATGATGTGATATTTTCTGAACTGGTATAATTTTCAAATGTGTTCCTTGTGTGTGTGTGTTCGTGTGTGTTAAAAAAAGTTAACTTTTAAGACAAGTTTTGCTGCTGGAATATATATAAAACGTAATTGTTTTATATAACCTCTCTGCTTTCTTAACCACTTGCTCCCCTAATAAAACGTGTGGGGCTTCACTGTGCATGGCTTAACTCCAAATTTTTGCATTTCCCATGTTTTACATCAGTTTGATTGCTTCATCGCCTCTCCTTCTTGTCTGGTGAATGATCTCAAAACCAACAGATCCTCTCTCTCCTCCCATCGCTGTTCGTTAGCGTTTTTATGGCCGCTAGACTAGGAACTGTGTGTGTTCTCTGGGGGTTGTTCTTCGGTAAGGTCATTCATAGTTATGCTGCTGCTGCTGTGATGGGCGGGGAAGAGGCTGCTGTAATAATTAAACAGGAACACAGGAAGCATATTTGATTTTATATCAAATATGTGTGTACGTGGCGGTAGTCTCCTTGCCTCCTCACCTTCACCAGCTTGCTATATGCCCTGTACTGAAAACACGTTGTTGTTTTTTGTTTGTTTGTTTGATTGATTTTTTATTTTTCTTTTTGTTTGGTCTTTTTAGAAAGGCTAAAGGTGGACTCAGCACCAAAGCCTATGGAACCTTTTGCTGCAAGGGTACATACACACTTACACATGCTTAGCTTGGGAACTGTCCCAGTAGTGTTTTCACTGGTCAGAAACACCTCTCTGCTCCAAGCCTTGCATTAAGAACACGTATGTCAACATAAAACATAAATTAGACAAAGCTTCTGCAGAGTGATATTGGGTACTTCCATTTTAACTTTTTCCTCTGCTGCAGAAAAAGTTGATGAATCTGTGCAGCATTAAGCTCACTGAATTATGCAGTGAGTTCTAAAATTGCCAAATAATGTGATATTTAATCATAGATGTTTCTGTAAACAAAAAACCTGTTGCTGCAGTAGTACTAAATGAAAGGGTAAAAGTACTGAAGGAAAGAGCTTATGAAGTATCTTGTGTGCACACAGAAACATGCCAAAAGTCATACAATATACCCAAGTAGGAATTTAGTATGAACATAATCACATTTTTATGTTAAAGCAAAACTATGAATGACCTTAAACTTTCATTTAACTAACTTACTTATCTGTGGTTATGCTTGAATCTCACTTTGAATGTTAACTCTAAACAGCTAACCTGTTTCTTCCCTTTATCCACTTTTTTCACCTATCATTGCATGACACGCAGGGTCAGTTTTGTGCATGACACCCGCTACCAGTATTGGTAGGTTCCAAATTTCTTTATTGATCTCTTTTATAATGTATATGATGTATATTCACTTGTTTCAAAAATCCTAGGCGAGATTTAGCCAATGACTAGAATTAAAGGTTCACTTGTCCTTCTGGTTGACTTTGTGCAGTATTTAGATTTGTAGAAGAAGCTGCAGTTTAGATGTGATATCACCTGCTATAACAACTACACTGCAAAAGCATAATATCATGAATTCCAGTCTGCTTTTCAGTTTTCAAAGTTTTATTTCTCTTTATATTTTATATTGTCTAGTACTATAAAATCATAAAATACTGGAAAAGCCAGCAAGTTTCATCAGTGTTTTAAAGTTTCATAGTGGTGTGCCTATTTCTCCTTTTTGCTGTGTGTTAGAAAGTTTTATCAGCGTTTCCCAGAAATGCATGCTTTGATCCACAAAGGGTCTGTTGAAACCCATGATCTAAATCTTACTCTTCCTTGAAATACATTTGGAATGAACATTTGGGGCATGCAAAATTGAAGTCCAGTGCAACAGACTTCAAGATGGAAAAGTAATCTTCCTTCTATTCTGTAGCCCCATCCCAGTGATTTTTTTTTTTGTGGGACTACTCAGATAAGCAGTTAAAGCATTGAGCCTTTAAAACATGAAGTTAGTATTCTCTCATGAAGATGCTGATGAAAATTTGTTCTTAAAATGAGTAAAAGCAGCAACTTTCACAAAATTGACCTTGCTTTTTTAGATCAAAATAGTATTTAAATCAGGAAAATGATTATTATCCTTCTGATTTTTGCCTCAAAGCAGATGGCAATTTAGCTCTGGTAAAGTCTAGCAGTTTTGCAGTGCTAGTAGAAAAAAAATGCATAAATTGGATTATAAAGGAAGACAGCGAGTATCTGGCTTACTTAAAAATGAAGATGCATGAAAATAATTTGGTTTTAATTCTGTTTAAAAATTAAGATAAACAGTTACAATTTTCCTTCCCAGTTCCAAACACTCGTTTTTTAGCAGACTTTTATTTTGGAGTGCTTTATGGCAACACTGGGGAGAAAAAAAAATCGTCCCTGTGACAGTTCTCAGGTACCAGGCTATTTTGGCAGAGGCCTTACGTATTACATAAGTTATCCCATTCTTTGAGATAACATCTGCATTTTCAATGTTCCTTGCTCTTTTTTTTTTTTTTCTGGGAATCGCCGATTGTGTTGACAACCTTCCTTTAATTGTACTTGTAATAAGCTATTTTCCCTTTTTTTTATTTCTCCGCCACGCTTTCTCGCTTTGCACTGTGATTGCATGCCATCTGCCGGTTTAACCCATGACGATGGCTTGCCGCTCTTGATATTCACCATGCCAAAAATACCACTTCTCTTACCATAATGCTGCACCCTCCTGTTCATTGCTTCCATGGTTCCCCTCCTGAAAGTACCCATGATGCACAACGCTACGGCCGCCACTGTCTCTGCAGCAACAACTCCTGCAACAAGTGTTCCCTTCGCCGCAACAGCCACAGCAAATCAGGTTTGCTCCTTTTAAAGCTTTCTTTCACAAGATCCCGAACTCTAAATGAGTGCTGAGATTTTTATTTACTTTTATTTTTTTAACAAAAAAAATTCTCCCGGAGAATTTTTTTTTTCTCTGTGTTTACCCCATCAAATTTTTACTTTTATTTTTAAGTCGTTTATAGCAAGTGTTTGTGGGACAGGTTGCACTTATTTAGAGTTAACATTTGTTGCAAATAATGATGTAGCTGTGTTTTGTGTTGCGATGTTTGTACCTAATTATTGTGTAATTAACCCAGCTGAAGTTAGAATCACCATAGTACTGGACTGCTTACAATAGTCTGTTATTAACTCCTTAAGTTCAAATGAAGACCATCACAGATTCCAAATATTCAGGTGTGTTAATGTAACCTTCTCCATGCAGTGTGTGGAAGTCACTAATTCGTAAGCATGGAAGCTGTCTGAAATAACAAGCAGAACAAGGCAGCTAAAAAAAAAATGAGAGAAACAAAACTGAATGTTTTCTGTAAATGCTAGTGATCAAAACAGTCCTCGAGGTATTTATGACTGTGTCTGCTTTATGTTCGAAAGAGTATCTTTGACCTGGAAAGAGTATTTCCCTAAGGAAGGACATTATTTCAGCAATTCCCCAGGATTATTGGCGGAGACAGACTAGGCAAGATGATAACTTTCTCCTTTTCTTCTGTGGTTTGTTATGTTAATGGCAGTTTTCGTTCTGCTAGGGTCTCCCCCTCCTCCAGTAGGACCTGGTCCATAGGGAGGTGTGTCTATTGCAGCTTCTTCCCTTCACTCCACTGAGGCTCAGCCCTGGCTTTTTCCTGGCTTTGTGACCACACTCGGGCACTTCCATGGATGAGCTGGGGTGCCCCGTTTTCCCTCGGGACTGGAGAGGTCAAGCTGCAAAGAGAGCAAGAAGCCAAAAGAAAGAGAAGGGCTGTGTCCCAAGCATGTCTCCCCTTGTTTGCTCCCGGCCAGACCAACATGCTGCTGCAGACCTAGCAGAAATGCACACCCGTTGAATGATTCCCTCCACCTGCCAAAGAATTATGAGGAAATTCGTGAAAATGTTTTGCTTAATAATGTTATACTAGAAGTTTTATTTCTTTTTTCTTTTTTTCTTTTTTTTTTTTTTTGGAAGTCCCAAAATGGGTTAAATATCTCGCAGATATTTAAAACAGATTTTTGCTGTAAGAATTTACAATAAACTAGGAAAAATATACTACCTCTGAAATACACCCAACTTTCTGAAAGAAACACAAACTAGTCCATTTTCTCTTCATTTTTTTGAAAAGCTTGTTTACCAAGACTGTGATGTTTGTGCTTCTAGCGTTTTCATCAAGAGAGGGTTGTCATTTTGTGCGCTCCTTTCTGAGGGCTGGCGTGTTTTAGTGAAGAAAACACTCGAGGAGGACGAGGAGGAAGGTGTAGCAGGCACATGATGAATTTAACCATCCTTCCCTCCTGCTTTTTAGGGTGTGGTAACGTAGCAGGCAGTATGGTAATGTAGCAGGCCAATGCTCTGGCTGTGTAGGCCGAAGAGCCTGTGGGTGCATGGGGTCACAGGTTCTTGGTTCACAATGTCTGCTTGGTGGTACCCAGGGCAGTGATGTGATCCCAAAGTGGCACTTGAGAATGGTAGATGTTAAAATTGGGCTGTTTTGTGGGAGGGGGTCACCATGCACTGCTGTGGAGATGCCCAGGAAGGGTGGTGGGAAGGCAGCCATGGCCTCCTGCACCCTCTGAGCACCAGAGGTGCTGGCTGTGACCGAGGTCGAACAAAGGTATAGGCACCTACAGCAAGAGCAGTAAGCAGTCAGAGGTCTTTTTACAGGGAATACTTTCACACAAGTAACTTGTGCTGCTTGGGAGTCTGAGGTGTGCTCCGACGCATTTTCTGACCTAGCAGGACAGCAGACAGAGCCCCTCCTTTCCCAATGCAGATTTTGTTTGCGTTGGTGGATTAGACCATTTTAAGTACAACAGTAGTTGTAAAAGTGTCTGTATTTATTTAGTTGCATGCATGTCTCTTTCTCTCTCTGTATACATATAATTCCATGCTGAAATTAAAGGATGGTTTAACACAGGGATGGGTTTCCACTTGGACTTCAGCCACTTGGAAGCTCAACATCCAGTTCATCTGCTTTTCTAGAAGTCCTTGTTGGAGCAAGATAAGTTGCCCTGGAGGGTCCTGCCTCTTTCTGTTGGCTGTGGAAGGAGGTTAGATGAGCAACTGAAGCTCTGCACCACCACAGTTAGAGGGGATGAGTCCCACCCCAGCAGGTTTTCTCATTGGCTTCTGCAGTGTGTGCCATCACTGTCTTCTTCTCACTCCTGCCTTTGTTTTAGCCACTGTAAACCTTTAAAAGCTACTTTAAAAAAATGTGAAAGCAGGGAAAGGAGGAGTAGTTACTTCTTTATAAGAGGCAAGGCTCAACCTTTGCTGTTTATTTACACCTTCCTAAGGGTTGAAGACCACACTACACCAAGAGAGGCCATATAGTAACTCTTATGTTCCTGATACTTGGTGTTTCCCTAGCCCAAGAAACACAGAAGCAGCGGGTAATTAACTTGAGTTCACCTGTTAAGATTTAGCTCATGGTCATCATGTCCTCCTTGTGTCCTCCTGTGTGGGTTTAAATTCTGTTGTATATTTCAGAAAAGGACATCTTTATTCCCATCTAGATAAAATTTCCTTTTCTGGTCTGTGCCACACTGCAGCCTCTTTACTTCTCTGTGGGATACAGCTTCCTCCTCCCAGTGTATCTACAGCACTTTTTTAATCAACCTGCAGCCTTCACACCGTTCCTTTTCTGCTCCCGTGGCTTCTCCTCACAATGCCAGGCATGAAAGGAGAGTCACAGCAGTGGTGA
This sequence comes from Anas acuta, assembly GCF_963932015.1. NCBI lineage: Eukaryota > Metazoa > Chordata > Aves > Anseriformes > Anatidae > Anas > Anas acuta. The sequence continues at coordinate 54,120,793 of NC_088979.1, forward strand.
ATCATTTCACTCAATACCTTTCGGCTTAATATTCGAACCTAGAGAAACATTACTGTACTTCCTTGTGTTGAGTCTGATGATCCAGGTGTCCTAGAAGCACCAGTGGGAGGAAACATCAACATCCCAAAAGCCATGGAGCTGCTCAGGTGACAGCTGAAAAGAACTAACAACTCTGTAGGGTCCAGAAAATTATATAGCACATGCTGTCGGTTTGTACTTTGAAAGGAAATGAGCTGTGTCTCATGTCTTCTACAGATTGTTCTTCTCTAAAAATAACATTAGTGACAGGGTGCAAAACGGGCCTGCGTTGACCCATTCACAGTCATTCACTTTCGGCCAGCAGCTCTCTGTGTTTTGTGATCAGTATGAGTGTGGATAAGGCACAAGAGAAGACTGTGTAGGGTTAAAAGCTATATCATAACGCATACATGCAGGGAGACCCAGCTAAGAATATACAGAAAAATTGGGAGTCTCTTGTGTTTCCTGATTACAGAAATTATGTTTAAACATGTTTTTTATTTTAGTGTACTTCAGAGGGGAGGAGAATTTCTGGATCAGTTCTGATAAAAAAACTGACTCAGTTCATACAAGATCTGTCAGTGTCACCACTCACTGCATGGGGGCATCTTGTGAGGGGAACCCCACCACTTACTGTAGCTGCCAGGACTGATGAGAAGGGAGCGAGCAGGGACATCTGCCCTGCTTGGGTTTTCAGAGAAAGGCAGGTGGGCTTTGAGAGCAATGTGAGGAGTCTGGAAGCATGAGCAGCAAGAGAGTAAAGCCCTCAGTAACAAACCCCTTCCCCTTTTCCTCTTCCCCTGTTCACAACTGCTCCAGCAATTCCCACCAGAATGGTGCTGGAGGCTGCAGCTGCTTCACCTTACTTCAGGCTTAAGGAATTTAGGTGTTTTGGGATGTTGACAGCATTGTCTTGCAGGATGGAACCAAAAAAGTCCCAAAAACTATGGAGTAACTGAACAAGATCAGGGAACATCAATGTAGGGTTCGGTACTAGCTCCCTCTAGTGCACGTCTGTGGTCAGAGAAATGTAAGCAACTTATTTAAAACACTAGTGCAGTAATTCTGTATAAATATACACTTCAGATATTTTTAACACAACTTTTAATTATTACTCATGTAGATAGTGGGATCAGACAGTGGACCAGACAGTACCTGAGCAAGCAGATCAACTGCTCCCCACTCAGCTTCACTCGCAGGTGGCAAGGAGACTCCAAAGAGGACAATCTGTCCTGATATTACCTGAGAGAAATGTTATACTGAATCCCAATTTTGAATAATTCCAGCATACTTACAGCTGGTTTTGTTGTTGTTGTTTGGTTGTTTTGTTTTCTTTCAGTTTGATTTGTTGTTTTCTGTTTGTTTTGCTTTAGTTTCTAAGTAGAAAGCCTTGCTACTGCTTCATTTACATTACAAACACACATTGCTGAGTCCTACAAGGATTAAAGGTTAGGACTGAGTCTGAAATAAGGGCACCTAGGAGTTGGTATCTGAGTATACGTGTCTACATGCAAGCTGGAAGTGTAAGTGCCTGTAGCAGGCAGTGAAGATTAACAGCCTGGTCTGGAGAACAGCCTGGCTCACCCTCCTGAAGGTGCACAGGCCTTGATTTGCTTGCCTAAACATGTGCCTACTGACATTTAAGATTGTCCTAAGATAACCTTGAATGTCTAGGTTATCCAAGACGGGCTTGTCAGATACCGTACAGGACCTACAGGCAAATCTGCCCACTTCTGAATATGCAGCTGGACCACAGGGAGGAGGCCTTAGCCCAAAGTAGTCAAAGCCTGATGAGCAAATGCACTGATGGGAGTTCAGACACCAGCATTATGTTTTCATGTGTCCTCCAGCTTACTGAGTGCTTATTCAGTTGTTGGTTACTGCAGGACGATTACCAATTTCCAGATTGCTTTAAATAAGATAGTTTCACTCACATCACTTTGGTACAGAACAGAACAAGCCTGTATTTCCTACAGCAATGAAAATGGGCCAAAGACTGACCATATAAAAAGAGAATTACAGAGAATACTGGATAGAGATACTACTTAGTCACAATTCTGCTGGTTACGTGACTTTTCACCAAAGAAGATAAATTAAAAGGTGTATCTAGTAGAAAAAAACAAAATGCTTATAAGCCATGTCTGAAAAGAATTATAAGATCAACAGGCTGTCTCATGCTAAGGCTTGTGATTATCTAGCACAGCTGTTTTAAATTATGCATCAGTGTTCACACTAAATTAGGTGGCAATTATGCAAATATTAATTATGAAATCGTTCGGTAGCCTTCAGTTTTGTGAAAATCTGTAAAAATACAAAGAAGCGAAAATAAAAATGGTTATGTTACATTCAAGTACCACAAACAAGAGAACAATTAAAATGTTTGCTCAGATTCAAAAAGTCATTAACGCTGTGCTAATGTGCCAAATATTTTGTGGGGATTTGAGGAGCCCTGAGCGGCAGCTCTCTTGGGCATGAGGGGAGCAGGGAAGTACAGCATGAAAACACCTCTCTTGGCCAGGATCGGTGTGGGACTGCCCAAAAAGGCAGATTGCCATTAGACCAAAATATCCTGTGGCACCTACTCAGCCCCATGCAAGCAAATTTCTTCGTCTGCATAGAGCAAAGCATGGAGTGACAGCTGCTCTTGCAAATAGAGCCCTGTGTCCCCAAAAAGGGTGTTTTCTCCAGGCTGTGCATTTCACCCCAAGAAGCCGCCTGCTGGGGCAGATGGCTGTTGTCAGAGCTGCTGAGGAGTGAAAAGGCTTTTTCTGTCTTTTTCTGTCTCCTGCTCCCTTTGCTCCTTGTGGAAACCTGCTGAACATGTAAACAAGGAGAAGAGCAACAATATGGTGGGGAAGTGAGTTGGAAATCTGGAAACGTCCTTGTTTGGATTTTTAAAAACAAACTTTAAGAAAGGAAGATGGGAAGGGGAAACAGATTTTATTTGCATCTTTTAGTGCCAGGATATAACATTACAAATGAGAGTCACTATGAAGTAGTGGTATCTAGAATTTTTTTGGCTTTTTTTTTTTTTGGCTGAAAGTTTTGGTCTAAAAATTCCAGAAAGTCCCAAGTTAAATGTTCCCATAAGAAATTCTGCTCTAACAGCATAAAGGGTCATTTGGGCATGAAAAAGTCCAAAAAAAAAAAAAAAAAACCAAAGGCAGAAGAGCAGGTTCTTTTCTCAGCACATTATCAGAAGGGATGCTTGCAGAGAGTGAGCCCTGGGCAGAATAGAGCTGGGCTTCTGGTGAGCCTAGGTGGAGGTACCAGCAAGCTTTGCCATCTGGGATGCAGGATGAACATCTCACCTGGCTGCATGTGAAAGGGCACTGAGTGCCAACACCAGGCTGGCAAAATGAGCCTCCAGAAAGTGTGAAGGTGGTTCCCAAATGCTGCTCCAAGCACTCAGCTTTGAAATTTAACTGGGCAACACCTGAGCATGTTGCACTCTGAGTATCTGCTGAAATCACGCTCTTCAAGGCTGACCGATTAACTTGGTTGGGTTGGCTGTGTCCGGAGTGGCTCGGGAACAAGTCCTGATCCCTAACACATTTGGGGGGAACGGTTAAAAATTTCCATTTCTTTCCTTTCTGATGTGTAGCAGCAACAGGTGCATTTACTGGTTTGCAGGGAGATTTGTTTTTTCCTAAACTGTCATTGAACATGAATATATTGAAGAGTAATTTCTCCAGGGAAGGTATTGGAATAGGAATATCTTGTCACAGTATGAAAGTCAAATTGAAACTGCTGCTGCCTATTTCAAGCTAGACACTCAAAAATCACAAGCCTCAATTCGATCAAGTTATAATGTTTGAAGACAGCAAGTTACATGTAAGTAGCTGTAACCTTCAGAATGAACAGTTTTCAGTCTCAAGAAGTGAGAGTTTTCAATCTTAAAACCCACAACAAATCTCAAGCAGTGTCAAGAAAAGACCCTTTGAATTGCCTTGAAACAACTGACATTATAAAATATATGGCAAAACTTTGTTTTCTTAAACTGCAAGTCAGCAAAGAAGCAAACGCAAAAATTTACCTTGGAAAATTTGAAGGAACTCTATTTTAAATCTCATGCAAAGTTTAACTAAGTCTTCATTTTACTTTTAATATTTCACTTTTTTTATCTCTTCAGTTTGGATAGACTGCTGTTCAGTGTAGATAATGAAGACTTCTGTCAGTCTTACTTGCAGAGTTTCATATTACATGCTCATACACAAGAAACAAGTGGGAAGAAATGAAAAATCGATTTACTTTTTTCAGTAATTCTGTCCCATCCCTTTAGAGACTGAAGCCTGGCTTCCCCTGGTAGCCTGCTAGATGGCAGTATCACATAACCTGAGCATTAAGCTAGGGGGAACATTTCTTTTATATAACAAAAATCTAGACATAGTTCCCTTTCCTGTTACAGACTGTTTTAACTTTCATAGTATTGCCATTAATACAATGGAGTTATATTTGAGATAACTTTCCTTTGTGCTCTTTCTTTCAATTATTCAACAAATGATACTTTGACAAGTTGAGTAAAAGTCTTTTGGGGCATCTATTTATTATTTAAACATAGGAAAAAAATTCTGAGGTCAAGCGATTTTGTAGGCATTTGGGGAAAAAATGAGTTAGTCTCATTGTTCTTAGTATGTATGCACAGCTCTTGTGAGTCCGTTGTTTTCCATCATAAAATTTTAACAAGACAGTGCAGTGCAGAGCTCCAGATGTACTACTTGCCTGGGATTCTGCTCTTTGAAATAATTGTGTCTGTACATCTACAGCTGCTGCAGCTATTTGCCTTTGAAATAAACTAATATCATATTTTTATCTTAGTGTGCAGTTTGTTGGATTAGCATTTTGCACACCAGAAATGTCATTCTTTTGGCTTTGAGTGTGCAGGAGGCTGCCCACGTAACTGCAGCGGAAACATTGCTTGACTTTATTTATTTATTTACTTACTTAGGTACTTACTTATTTATTGTACTTGCCATGTCTTTTGGCTTCAGGCAGAGGTCTGTTAACTTTGACAGCCTTCACTTTTGGCGTAATATTATGTGCAGTGCCACACAAGAATATGCAGGTATGTTTGTGTGGAATCGTAGAATGGTTTGCGTTGGAAGGAACCTCTAAAGATCATCTAGTTCCCACCTCCCTGCCATGGACAGGGAAATATGAAAGGATTCAGATAAGAAAAAAAAATTAAGGAAGCACTAAGTAGGTAAAGTCAGGAGCATTAAATTTGCCTCAGAGATAACTATAGTGAGTTTTATAAAACCAACAAAAAGTTCAGTAACTGAAATAAATATATCCTATTATAAGTGTCATGTCTCGTCAGGAACCTTGATGAAGAAAATGTGAATTTGATGCCTTTCTGTGTTCAAGAGAAGTTCTGGATGTAGCAGTGGAGCATCTCTTGCTTTGAAGGGAATCTGAATTGAAGAAAACACAGGTTTGAAGAAGGGTGCCCATATTCCTACAAGAGGATTGTGCACATCCCATAGTGCAGATTTTGAATAGCTTTGTTTGGTCTTTCGCTCCTTTGTGCTCTCAGTTCCTCTGTGCAAGCCCATTATGACAGTTTCTAAAGATCAAGAAGGTAAGGACAATGAACTAAAAATAGGAAGTGAAAAACACAGATGATTGCAGTAGCTCAGGTCTGCTGAAAGGTAGCATTGAGTGGCCATTCAAAACAGTCACTGTATGGGGGCTCCTAAAATATTACAGCAGTAATTTTCTCATTTTCTAGGTAGTCTGTCTGTTGCCTGCATGATTAGTTAAAATAGATTTTGGTGGAATGTGTTAAGAGTATTTTAGGATCAATTTCAAGTACTGCATTATTAATTATTTTAAAGAAGAATAAATAAAACCAGATTGCTTTCATTTTAAAAGCAACTAGTCCTATTTGACTGAAGTGAGTAAACACCTATTATGTTGTACTTAAATATTATAGAATATTATTTGAGTAAATACCTATCGAAGCTCATAAGCATGCTAAGAAGTTGGCAGCACCAGTGGGTTTGGACTCTCTTTTGGGACTGTGTGAGTATTAAATGAGATGAATAATGTTGAACCCATGAGCCCTTTGGGATCCCATAGGTGCCTTGATCTTTTCTTTAGATCATCATGAAAAGCTAAGTTCAGACAAAGTTTTTGCCAGCTTTGTAACACCCTGATGACCAACAGCTTGTGCCTAGAGTATGCTAGCAGTGTTCATCTCAGCATGGACATCTGACCCTCTGTTTTTTCCAAAGATCTATTAGCAACTATGAGCGTAAGAGTTCAAGTTTTGTGCCCAAAGTGCATAAATCAGGCATAAAAGAGCAAAAACCTGTAATCTAGTTTTAATGATAAATTAATCTTTACTATTTATAAGAGGCGACTCCTGTTTTTCCTTATAAAAGGAACTAAATATGCTAAGTATGCAGATTTGAGGAGATCATAAGATGTTCTCCTTACTCCTTCTGCAGCCCTAAGAACAAAGCTACTGTTTGTTGCTATATCTGACCCTTTGAATTCACACTGAAAAAGCATTGCTATAGGATCTTACCCAAAGAAACCGGACAGAATTGGCTTGCAGGGGTGTGTGGTCTGCATGTTTCTTTCTGGCTGTGACAACGTGCAGTTTTCTGTGCATTTGGCTGGTGAATATCCCATCAGGTAAAACACATAGACTTGGAAATGGACAGGTCAGTGAGGTAAGCCTGAGGTTGGACGGATGCATCAACACGGAGATAGATGTATTTGGTCGAGACAAGGAACAGAGGCTCTCGTGACAGTGACAAGAGCTTTGACATCCAGTCAGCAAGTCGGGAAGAGACTTCCCACGGGGAATTACAGCCCATGGAGAGCATTGGTGGGAGTCCTGGAGGAGTCCTGGAGGGGGGCATTGAATGACTCCATTTGGTGCTCCCTGGAGGTGCTGCTGCTGCAGCCATGGAGAAATAAGAGGTAAAAAAAAAAAAAATCCATCTACAAGGCTACATAAAAATTATACATGACCAAGCATAACTGATACGACGGGGATTGCTCTCAGTAAATGTCTGTATCTTTTCAGCCATTCAGGCTGAAACTCCTCCATTTCCACTTTTGATTGAGGAAAAAAAGAGACATTCATTTGGAAGACAAAGAACAAGGCACATACCACAAAAGAGCATCCTAAGAGAAAATGAAAACTAAAGAGATGGCGGCACCTCCCAAAGGCACGGAGAAATATAAATAGTCTTGGGTTTCATGTCAAAGGGAAGAAATACTAGGTGTTAGTTTTATTTTTAGAAAGTGAGAGAACTTATAAGACAGCCTGATATGAGCAGGCTGTCTGAAAATATGTGTCGTTTTTAATGTATACCCTACTTATATCTGACCATTCTGCTACTGGTGTGAAAAACATGAAAATAGAAAATGTCACTGTGGTGGGAGTCCTCTGCCCTGACGCAGGTGTCTACGAGTTAAATACCTCAGTGTGAACTGCTTGCCACAGACTCTTAACATTGGGTGGAGGACAAGAAGCATCATGAGTTTATAATTTGTCTCATGCTAAGATAAGTTGCCTGAGGTAGGCTAGCAAGATGTAAAACAGGGTGACCAGCTGAGGCTTGCCGTGTCTGAAATCATCTGAGATGAGTCTTGTCTGCAAAGAACTCCTCATACTGCATTGCTCTAAAAACGAAAGGCGGAGTAGTCTAAAAATGTTACTACATTGCAAGTTCATTTTTAGAAGGATAAACACTTTTTAATGAGGAGGTCAAGTATGATCTTAAATCCCACCATAGAAAGTATTAACGCTTACAGAGCAAAGTGTAACTTGGAGAAATTGCTTCAAAACTTCTTAGAAATCTTGGAGCCAGATGCAAAGTCTTGTTTTCCAGCTGATCCACCGTGACAGGTCTCTAAATTGAACAAGATTCTTGTGCTCTGAAATCGCACAGAAAGGTAAATTTTCTGTATTCGTCATTTTATGAGAAATCCAGAGCTGGAAACAAGTCAACATGTCAAGGAGTTTCATGAGTTGTATGCATGAAATCAGTAGTACCCAGTGGTAATTCTAGGGAATTCAGGTGATTATGTGAGCCATGCCAAGTGAGCCAGTGCACAAAATAAACTAGGGGTCAGAAAAGAGTTCACAAAGGTGGAATTGCCGCCTTAATTTAAAACAAATTCTCAGTTTTACCCTGTAAATCTTGAAACAATAACCCATCACAGCCTTCTTTGCGGGGTCCTGAGGGAACTGCCGGCTGACATGGAGCCATTCCCCTGGACCACATGGCAGGAATGTGTCACCCCTGGGAATCACCAGGGTTATCCTGGCTGAATTTGTGGATGCTCTGTATTGCACAGTGGGCTCAATGAGCACTGTGGCCATTCAGAGCTCCCGAAGGGCTGTCAACTTTTAAAAGAGCCGTGCTCAGATAGAAAAGAGAGAAAGTCTTGACATTTCGGAGGTGAAAAAGGTGCTTTTTACAGCTGGCAAATTTGGAAAAGCAAACCCTTCCTGGCAGTCAGAAAGCAGAAATTTAGCTTCACTCTATGTATATACTCATTTCAGTGATGTCTAGTAGCTAACAGTGGTGCTGTGTTAGTGATTTTATTCTACAGAGAGGCAATCTTTCTGGCACTTCAAGCAGGTACTAAGTGAGAAGGCAATGGAGAGAGTACTCTATGTCTGCAATTGCCTCAGAAAAAAAATGCCCTTTGCTATTATTAAATCTTCTGTGCATTACTATTCCAGATTGTAAGTGCCGGGCCATTCTGCTTCTGCTAGAAATAGTGTTCCTATTAGCTCTGTTACTGCGGTCACACAAAGTCTGTTTTCTGGCATGTCTGTACCCAATCCTGCAGACATTGATATGTCTTATCCATGAGAATTTGCTTTCCCATGCTTGGCTTGTCGACCTTTGTGCATGGAGCGTGGCACACACACACACAAACACGCTCATTGTGTAGCCTTATTTTTCAGGGTTTTTGTTGTTGTTTACACTTACTATGGCCAGACGCGCTATATCACATTGCTGTGAAGTTTAATGAAAATAATAGTATCACAGCCAATGTAATGAGTCATGTGGATGTGCACATGAGACGTAATCCTTCAAACAGAGAGCATGAAGGCTGCTGGGCCTCTTTGCAAGTAATGAGGGAGTAGAGACTGTAATAAGTGTTTGCAGGGATGTCCTTTGGTTGGTGTGGTCTGTGCAATTCCTTCTTTTTCAGCGTGCAATTAGCATGGAGCAATTAGCAGTGATGCAGACTTAGATAGCTTACATGTTCCATCACAGTTTATTACTTCGTTTGTAGATTAAACGGGAGAGGTTCACAGTGTATTTTCCATGTAAAGTAGCTTAGCATTTTATGTTTCTCCGTCAGACACAGTGAAAAAAAAAAAGAAAAAGGAAGAATAAAAAAACAGTTGCAGAAGCTGCTACACGTGTATGTAGCTGTGGTGGAGTTGTGATATCTTTGGAGAAATAGGGTGTGAAGATATAATTAAAGACTATGGGATGCATTTTACACTTTGTGGCTGAGGTTAAAAAAGAAATGTAGCTCCTCTGTTCTGCCTCCCTGGGCTGGAGAAGCTTCTTCTGAAGGAGAGACTTGAGGTTTTTTCCTAGGAGGACTCCTACGTGCACTAGAAATAGCCAAGGTGCAACATGCCCTAGTTACATCCCCTGCGTGCGTGGCGGGGCAGCGAGGAAGATGTGGTGGGAACGGGCTGCAGAGGAGCGCGGTGGGGAGGGCTCCAGCTGCCGTCTGCTCCTCCTGCACCCACCACCACATCAGCAGGCCACAAAAGGAAAGTGCCCGCCTCATCTTTGCTGTTTCCTGAGTGTTGAGAGACGGGGAGAAATGGCAGGAGTAGGGAGGCAATGGTGGAAGCCCTCACCTGGTCTCTGCCGCTCGCCTGAGCGGTGCAGGGAAGGGGTCCCTGCTCTTTCATGCTGCTGAGAGCCCCCTGTGAATTGCACCCAGGTCAGTGTCAGGGACAGCCCAGCTCTTCTCCCAAATTATAGCCCCCTGCCTCTTCTGTCCCATATTTTGGAGGAGCTGGGAGCATCAGGCTTGTTTGACCTTTCAGGACATCTCGCTACAAACCGCAATGATCTCTCTATATCCTTTCTCTGAGTATTTCTGAAACAAGGAGAAAAAAGTTATAGAAAAATGCAAGTCCTATCCCCTCAAAAATTATCAGGAGAGGTAGGCAGCTGCATTATCTGAAATCTTTTTTTTTTTTTTTCTTAACTGAGTAGATTTCAGGTTATGTTCCATTAAAACTGACATTAGGATCCCTTAAACACATTTGTGTGATTATGGCTAACCCAGTATAGATAAAGCTGCTTTATTAATTACATTGACATGTTGGGCTGTAACATGCTAAAAATACCAGTGCTGATAATGTTGGTCACCTCTTATTTCCAGCACAGCTCTGTTCTTTGTACTCCCTGCCAAATCGCAGTGCTGTAGATGGACCAGGATTATCACAGGCAGGGCTTTATTATTTCAGCAAAGGTATTTCTTTGTTATTACAAAAGGAAACAGAAGATAGACGATAAGCCAACAAACCCACAATGAGTGGAAGTCATTAAAAATATATGTCCTTGTTGTATGAATGGTGTATTTAGATGTTCCGCCCCTTGGAGCCGGCAGGTGTTCGTACAGGATCATTACAATGGGGCTTCAAGTGTCACCAGATTATCAGTGGCAATCAAAGATTACTTTTAGGCATGCCAGCAAGTCATATGGGGTCAGGGAGCTGAGTACAGAGAGCACGTAGTGATGGAGGGGGCTAGGGCTTTAGGTGCTCTACCTCAAGTGAAGCCCTCATTGCTGGTGCAGGGGTTGTGAGGCGCATTCGAGGTGGTCTCGGGAGTGCCTACAGCAAGTGCTTTCCAGGCAGCACTGAGCGTGTTTCTTTTCTGTATGTCAGAGGTAGTATGTTGCTGAAGTTATTTTCAAAACATCTCCTTTTTATTTTTTTCTTTTCCTTTTAAAATAAATATTGCATTGAGCAGCGGTCTGTCTGCATAATACACAAGTAGGTCAAAGTGCTGTCATGCCTGCCTTGCGTACTACCTACAAATACAGCTCAGAAATGTGTCAAGTGCCAAATTAAACAGGAAGAGCAAGCGATGCACTCCAATTCCTTGACTTGCACTTAGGCCTGGAGTACAGATTAGCAACGGCACGGTAAAACATCACACCCCTTGTCTCTGACATCCCTTCCACCGATAGCCATTTATATGGCAGGTGATGGAAATCCAGGTCATTTCCCAAAACAGCCAGCTGGCTGAGTCAGCTGCCTTCACATTTTGGAAGAGTGCTGGGCACATCCTGCATTCAGCCACCGCAGCACTGGAAGCAAGAGAGCTTGCAGCTGCAAAATGGTTGCCTCACCCTTAGTTTCAGGCACAGTGGAGGCAAATCAGGGAGGTTAGTGACCAGCTGGGCGCGCAGAGGTGCCATGACGACCATCCCCCTGGACCTCCTGCTGTGAGGAAGCATGAAGAAGCTCTCGGCTCACTGACCCGAAGATAACTTGTTAGGAAATTAGCAGTCGCTAAAAACACATTAAAAAGGCACTTTAGCTTGTAGAAAACATCCAGCCCAGTACACACATAAATATTTATATTATTTTATATATTTTTTTTTGCTTGATAGCGGTGAGTGGCCCTGCCTCCACCTCTGCCCCTTGCTGTTCCTGCCTGGGGATGGGGGCTGCCGAAGGGCAGCAGGCCCCGATGCCCTCCCCAGCCTCCTCACGAGGCACCGAGCCGGGGAGGCAGGGGCACCTCGCAGGGTGCCCTCCGGCTGGCGTGGCCCCCCTCTGACATTTTGATACCTAAAACGTCCCCTTCATGTGTCCTCACACACTGGAGGACGTGACGAAGAGGTTTGCAAAGCGCACAGGCCTCCCGCCCAGCGGTAAGGATACGGGAGGCCGTCTCGTATGAGGTGGATTTAGTCAGACCAGTGCCACCCGTGCCGGTGACCCGCTCTTTGAAGTGCCACCTGGAAGCCCCATCACACTTTCCTTTCTCTCCACAGATAATCCTGAAGTAATCAGCAGGAATGGGACGGAGTGTCAAGAAGCCTCCCTGCGGATGGCCAAGCACGGCTACTGTACATACTATCCTGTCTCCTCCTCTCTAGAATTGCCACAAACTGCATGCTAAGTAAAGAATTTGTTCTTACGGACAAATCACAAACTCTAAGAAGCTAGTGCTGCTATGTCATATATGAATATTAAATATGGTATGCTTACTATACTCCGACCTAAAATAGTTAACTACCTGATACCAGCTGTGATGTTTCAAGACATAAAGGGTAACATTTAGTTTTGAAGATTTTTAAAAACATAGTTTAATTCTTGCAAATATTGTCTTTTCTCCATAACTATACCTAATGGAAATGGTCCAATTAAGTTAGTCTTGAGAGATTCAGCGGTCATGAATCTTTCAAGCTCAGCAATAATTAATTTGTATTGGCTAAAAACTTATGCCAGTTGCAGGTTTAATTTTAACCCAAATTACGATTGGGGTTTTTCTTCTTGGTTAAAAAATCTTGGTTTTGCTCCCGCAGCAAGTTAACTCCAAGACAAAGGAAGTGAAACAAAGCCCAGTATCCTGCACATCACCCTGCCAGTCTAAAATTTTTAGCCAGAAATCCAAAGTAAAGCACAAATTCTTTAGATGCACATAGTTGGTGTTTGACTTGTATGGAGAAGTTGCATTTGAGTCATAGCAGAATAGCAGAAAAAAAAAAAAAAAAAGTTAAAAATTTTGCACAGTATGAACTTCATACCCCTTTCAATCCCCAAAAGAACAAAGTCTTGAAAATATTATTTTACGAGTATATTTATAATGTTTTTAAAAGAAACTTTGCAGAAGTGCCTAAATTTTGTCACATCAGACTTGATGAAAGTAAGCCTGATGCCAACAGTCAATCTTACCGGAAGCGAATAATCTCTCAAACTCATAGTCACATTACCAAAAAGATCCAAGCTCTTAAGAAGTAACTTCTATAAATGTAAAAAAAATCAAATGAAAAGACCAAACTAACAAAGGAAAAGGAGAAGAAGAAGGATGTAGGTGAAGAGATTTGTATGATACTCTAATTTAATTAAAATTCAGTTTAGTCACTGAGACTTCATAAGTGACTTTAATCTAGGTTATTAACTGAACACTAAGAATGTAGAATGAGATTCAGTTTAATAAATCATTACTGTATTTGCATTTTTTTAATTGGATTATAAGATTGTAACCAGATTAGAATGGAGAAAAATAGTTCTTTTAATTGTTTTTCTTTAAAAACATATTTTATGTCACAAAAGTATGAAGATATCTTTAATACAATTATATACATATTATATATACATACATACATATATATGGATGAAGCAGATTTTAATGTTGTTTACTTTTTTAAATACTTTGTTGATTTACAAGGTAATTATATATGTATAATTAAAATTTCATTTGTTTGATTTGAGATTTGTTTCAAGCACTATTGTACCAAATATTTCATATTTCACATTTTATATGTTGCACATGTATCACAGAAATTACATAGTTTTTAAATTATTGTTTAAAAAACAAGACAGCTGTTATAAGTGGATATTATGTATAATTGTTTGCAGCATAAGTTTTCTATGTGGACATTATTAGTGATTGCAGTATTTTAACTTAACCTCTTCAGATTGATTGTAAACTATTTTAAACTTTGGCAGCACTGCCTGTTCTGAACGACTGAAGGCACTAACCATATAATTATTTGTCTTGGAAATTATTTTCCAGGCTAAATCTTGTTTGTCCAATGTCTAATTACTATCTATTTATATATAAAGCTGGAGATTTGATCATCCGACAGAAAAAAATAATCACAATTCGATTGTAAAATTAACATAGTGCTTGTAACGTTGCGTTAGTTTTAATTTGTGGAAAAATAATGTATCTTAACTTGTTATTTAGCAGTTAAGGTATCACCATTATATACTATTAAAACACTAATATTTGTAGACTTTCTCAGTCATTATAACTAGGTAGTTGACACTGCAACTTGCCTATATCTGTCAAAGTTGTTTTTATTTTTTTATAATAGTTAATTTAGGCATTTGGGTAGCTTATTGTACAATACTAAATGGTAAATTATCCATGTTGTTTAAATATTTTATGTAGATAACTCTTCAAGACATTGTTTTGTGTGAACTTTTTATGTTTCAAAATAACTGTTATTCTATGTTTTTTACAATTAATCCAATACTACTATTTTTTGCCCATGGATGACGAAGCTTCAGATACATCAGGTCTTTCATCCAGATAAACTGACAGACAAAAAGAGAAAATGTATTTTTAATAAGAGATCCACTTTCCGACTTTATGACTTTGTAATATTCCTAAAAACTGTACAAGTACAAACCTATGCTAACAGTAAGGAGGCAATTACAGAGATGTGCAAATACGTGTACAACAGATTCTGCATTTTATTTATTTATAAAGTAATTTTATAGACTATTTCAAAATTTGGGAAGATCTAAAACTATTTTTCTGTATAAATATTATTTGCCAAAACTTTGTTTATATTTTAAAAAAAGTCTAATGAAAATGGTTAAATTTTAAATGCTTTGTTTAATTAAAAAAAAAATAAAAAACACACAAAAAACACACAAATAAACCCCCCCCCAAAAGAACCATGAGATGGGCCAACATAGAGACAGTGAATACTGTAGCTGAGGCGTAGTTTCAAGTTACTTGAGATGCCTCAGTGTTTATTTTCTTCAAACGATACAGCACCTCACCAAAATACCTTTTTGTTTGCCTCTCTCATACAGTATAATTGACAACGCTTACAATGAATACTTCGGTAACCGTTCGAGAAACCCCTCCATTTGCTCTTTTCCAGCATATAACTACTAGTGGTCTGTTAAATAGCCATTCTATTTCTGTTGTGACGTTAAATTCATTCACCCAATGTACAACCACTGAAATAAAAAGAAGCATTTTAAAGTGAGAGACGAGTCGGGCCTTTCCTTTCGTGGGACATGACTCTGACAAGATGGGGCAACAAAAATGGCCAAAAGAAAGTGGAGGTAGTCTTTTAAAAGCTTGTAATTTATTATTATTTTATTTTATTTTTTTACTTAATTGAATGTTCAAGAAACTACCTGTTAAGTACAATTCCCTGGTTCATGACACACACAGACATTTGGTGAGGGAGCCTGTGCTCTTCTCCTGCTGCAGGCCGCGTACCCACTGACCAGTGGGTACCACCGACCGCAGTACCAATATCCATGCCCACTGCATGCACCCTGCTCAGAGCAGAGGTTTGGGCATGGATTTTAGCCCCAGACAGTCATTTCATGCCCTTTCTGCCTACACAGGCCTGCCAGGGTGGCTCACAGATGGGTAACCACCAGGGAGGACTGTGAGCGCATTATGCCCCGTCCTCTTGTTGTGCCCACATCTCGGAGGGTTTCGTATTGACAGGTCATCCCTGTTAGGTACTTGTTCCTCCCGGGAGAGCAGCACTGCAGAGGAGTTACGTGCCCAGGAGATCACACAGCAAGCTTAGAGGCAGAGAAGGGATAAAACCCGCTGGTTTGCAGCTCCATGGTTTCTTGACACGATCTTCTCTGATCCATTTTTCAAATGCTTGAAAGAAAAGAAATAGCGATTCCCGCTCCCTTAGAAGCATGCCGAATCACGAAGGATTTGTGTCACAAGGTTGCATACATTGCATCAGCACGGGGCTGGCTTGAAAGGAGTCCAAGGTCGCAAGTGATGTGGAAAACCACCAGGTCAACCAGTCAGTTTGGATGTATCACAAAGGTACTGAGCCAGAAGCCTGCTGAGAGCAAGCATGTGGGATGGAGAACAGACACGGTGATGCCTGGCAGAGCTAGAGGATTGGAGAGTTAGAGGGCATTGTGGAGCAGCAGCAGCAAACAATTCAAATTCACCTCCTAAAGGTTGAAGAGCGGAAACCCTGTCTGTTTACACTGCCTTGTGCTAAACCTCAACCTGCAGTGACTTTCTGGACAGCTGTCAGCAGCCAGGGAGGGTCAGGACGTGCTGATTTTCTTGTGTAAAAATTGCTCTGTTTCTTGGCAACTTGGGCACTTGCAAAGCACTGGAGAAGCTCTTGTGGGAGGCACAAGCTTTGGGGCGCCCCACCAAACCAGTGGGTTTGTACTTCTCTGCGTGCAGTGTCCCTCCTTCAGATAATTTTTAGGGCCTCCAGAATGAACCGAGAGACTTTAGAGCCCTTTGGTATTCTCCACAAGGCAGCTGGCCGCGGGTTGTGTCTCAGCAGCCCGGCATGCCCACACGCACAGACCAGGGCCACCGCTTTGGTGCCAAACGCTGCCTCCCCTGCAGAGAGCAGTCCCCTTGCCCCAGGGGCATCGCGCTGCTTAACATCAGCCTTCTCCAGAGCAGCCTGGCCAGGTCCACGCTCACTGCGTTTGGCTGTGCATCTCCTCCGGCCTCACACGGTGCTGCCATGGCCACAAGGCATAATTATTATTTTCAGTATGGTTTTGTTTGTTTTTCAGTTCAAAGGTCTAAAGCAATCTGAGCCTTTTTTCTTCTTCTTCTTTTCTTCTTTTTTTTTTTTTTTTTTCTTTTCTTGGCCCACTGGAATTAATAGCATGAAACAAAAGGGTATGTGACATTTGAGGGGTCAGAGCCTGCTGGGATAGTTCTGCATGTTTGTATACAGTGGAGGAAGCCAAAACTGGTTCAGCCTTGTCCATGCTGCATTTTGGGAGTGTCTGTTGAGCAAGTTACCAAAGCAGCAGCTGGGGTTTGTTTCAGAAAGAGCTGTTTCGCTCCAGAAGAAAGCCCAGGAACAACACGACATTTTCTGTATTGTGGATGATGAAGGAAAAGGGACTTGTGAGCATGGTTGTTTGACAGCATGAACGTAGTCCGTACTGAGTCTTCTGCTAGAGGCATTTATTGCATGAATTCGTGGGACCCAAAAATATGCCTTGAATTGCTGAAAACCTTCCTTGGCATCTGATCACATGCATACCATGCTCTTTATGCCTGCAATCATTTCTCTAGCCAAGCCCTTTTTCGAGTAACCTCCCTTTTTAATGTCATATAATTGACAGTTCTGAGGGCTTTTCAGATGGATCACGATGATTTTTATTGCTCTTGTGCGGGGCGGGGAAGGGAAAGGGGGGGGAATACCATCTCAGCTGCTGCATCAAAGCAGTTACTATTTCTGGAACGGAGTGGATTTGAGCAAATTGTGATAGGTACAGGCTACATAGTCAAATTATCTGTGAATGAATAAATTACAGAAATGCCTTCTAAATTCTTATTCGCCTAGTTCAGTAATTACAGAACCCACAGAAACAGCAGAAAATAAATTACATGTTGTTTTATGAAAATACCTTCTGCTACGGGAGGAAAAAAAAAAAAAAAAAAAAAACACTCAGATATTTGAAAGGGAGAAATTGGTGTGAACCGCTTATGCAATGTAAGTACACGTGGCTTTATGATCTAGGAAAGCCACTGCACGAAGGATGCCCTGCCCCTCTCCTCTGCAAGGAGCTGAATTTGGATACTACTTGTAAGGAAAACAAATTCTGGTGAGTGCCCTCCTTATTCCAATTGTCCAAGTCACAAAACCACTCAGGGTGGTGCCTGCCTGGTAGGTCACTCCTTTGAGGGTCACAGGACCAACCAGGCGCTGGCCTGTGGTGGTGGCAAGGGTGACTGAGCACTGTGTTTACATTTTCCTTGAACGCCTCTCCTTTTCCTGGGGGTATAGAAGGGGAAGTCCTTTTAATTCCTTTATTTTTTGTGCTGACAGTCACCGCACTGAATGGCAGTGGAGCGTACTCAGAGATGCTGAAGTTGGTAGCTAACAGCACTGCTCGGGACTGTGAGCAAGCAAGTTTTTCTCACTCGGAAAGCTGTTGGGGTGGGATTCTGCTTCTTATCGGAAGCTGTCTAGTATCATTTCAGACATTGCAGGGTACCGACTTGGCCTAAAGCCACTGCTCTGGAGGAGCACAGATCTGGATAGATATCTTAACTCGAGTCTGCCAGCCCCTGCAGATGTCTCATACACTCCACAACACCTCAGATGGGTTTAAGCAATGAATTCCACTTGTTTTCACAAGGGACTGTCAATTGTAACAATGGCTTTGATGGATTTCCAAACAGGATCAAGCACAAGCCATCAAAAAATCACGAGATTGGCTTCAATGGTCTGATGGTTACAAATCCTGTTCTTGTTTGTAGGTGTTTGGAGTACTTTCAGCTTGCATATTAAAGCTTTTTGTTTTCTTCTTCTTTTTTTCTCTTACCTTGATGCCTAGAAATACTTTTTCTGTTAACTAAGATGCCCACATACTCATGGAGGTAAAGAGCAGCTCATAATGTTTTTGAGAAAGTCATGAAAATCGACAACATGAATTTTACAGGTTTGGTGACTTGGAGTTATTCTTATCTCTTACCAAGTTATAGGGAGTAATTGAGAAATATTGCACCCCTTTGGCGTGTAGTATCATCTTTTTAGGCTTAGTTTTCACATGGGCTATATTTCATTATTATTACGGTGTCAATAGAGATGTGATTTTATCTGTATCATTTAGTATGAATGCGCTTGCGATGGGATATACTATTCTTGTATGAAAATAAATCATTCTATTCCAAATGTTTCAGGTGGGGCCATTGTACCCTACTTTGTCTGATCTAGTCATGTTGCTTTAATTTCTCTGTCTGTAAGGCCAGATAATGAACTGTCCTTTGGCAGGTGTTTGGTAGATCCTGCACATTCTTTTCCAGGTTTAAGATAAATGGTGAAAGGCAAGGGTCCTGCTTTGAGTCCTTCCTCAAGCCAAATGTGACTGAAAGAAAAGCTACATGAGCAAACATGGGACTTAATGTGGGGTAAGATTATCAGATTTCAGCAGGCTTTCTAACAACAAGATGTGAAAGAAAGCATTTTTCCTTTTTTCTTGATCTTAAAAGTGATTACTTTATACCAGTTCCAGGGGAACAAAAAAGATGTTGAATTCTTCTAAAAAAGAATCAGTTCCCTCCTCTGTGAGGGGGACATTTCTGATCCAGACCAACCACTTGAGAAATCCCTGGGCTGCTGGCACTGCCCCTTCTTCAGCCTCAATCTTGGAGCCCATGGCATGTGTTCATGGGCAGCAGTGGAAACTCTGCAGCTCTCCCTGCAGTTTATGGGCTTTTCAGTTAATTTCCTCTTAATTGTTTGATGGGAGAGGCTGAACTTCAACTCCCTGTTTTATTTGGAGCTGCAGGTATGTACAGGAACTTCTGTTTGGTTGTTGGTTTTCTCCCCAACTTATTTGAATGTTAGACTGATTGCACATCCTTTGTAGCTTTTAAGGGCCAGGCTACTTATATTTCAGATTTGCTTTAGTCCTCTTTCAATGCACATTTCAGATGTGCTCATTTGTCTTCTAGATCAATTCTTCTTATTCTCCACAGACCTGATTCTTCAGCAAGGTATTTCAAATATTCTGCTTTATGAAGCACAATCTGAAAAATAATTTACAACAGCATACAGAGAGCCTATAAGGCAAATGCAACTGAATTAATTATATCAGATTGTCAGCTAACTTTGTACTTGCAACCATTCTATTTGCCAGATGTAGCACAGTATTTATACAGATTGCCCAAATTGCAGCACTGTTTTTCTAGTGGGCATCTTTTTGTCTATACGGGCCCACTGAAGTCAGGTGGGAGACGAATTAGAGTAATAGCAGAAGTTTATTTTTACCCCACAAAATGTAGGTCTTTTGCATTCAGCCCCAGACTTCCTGTGTAGGCAAACGGAGAGAGAAAGGCTTCGCCAGGGGCCCAGTCAGAGCAGCAACATCCAGCTTCTGCACAGCATTGCCTCTTTTGGAGCCTGCCCAGCCCAGCTGCCTGCAGAGATGCCCAAGGTGACTGCCCTACTGAGTCATATTGGGGCACACAGTGACATGCTGTGCATCCCCGCTCCTGCACCCAGGCAGCCAGATCCTCCTTGCTCTGACTTTCACCCCAGCTTCGCTTCTGAGCATATGTGCACCGTGGGAACCCCGTGCTGCCAGCCAGCTTCTGCTCCTTTATTTTTCTCTGAGTTGTTTTTTTAGAACATCTTGTTCTCCTTTCTTTCTAGAAATGACACAGGTTGTTTTGTTTTTGTGGTGTTTATTTATTTTTTTTAACCACTGTGTGGCAGAGGTGCATATTTTGGTCCTTGCTCTAATGCAGCTCTCTAACAGGTCGTTTTTGCCCATTAGTTGAAATGAATTGATTTCTCTTGCCAGCACAGGTTGAGCAGGCTGCCTGAAAGGTGAGGATCTGACTTGTGAGCAAGTGACCTCTCCTGCAATAATCAAAGACCTTTCCCCACCACTACCTATGCATATTAACATAAATCCCTTACTATCTAGAGAAACTTTAAGGGAAACATGACCTCTTGCTACTTATGGAAAGTATTAGCTGATCCTGGTTTAGTTTGTATGCAGAGGCATTTATTTTCATCCCCTTGATTCTGCTGGCCTTCTTTAGAAGACCTTTTGCTCCAAATTAGGAGCCATACTGCACTTTACCACATGCAGAAGCTTCCTATGAAAGTCTTATGAAAACTTATGTGAGAGTCATTTCCAGTAAAACTGACCGGACAGTTTTCATTTTCATAACTAAAGCAGGAAACCACGGTGGCCTGAGTATTCAAAGCATTGTTTAATTACAGATTTGCTTTGCATTGAAGGTAGAGTGGTCAGGACCTTCCCGGAGAGGATCCAACTTCCTCGCAGGCAGTGACGCGCCCGCTCCATGCAATGTTTTGAGATCAGAGACGAGATGGAGAGGGCAGGCTTCATTCCAGGCTGGCTGTAAATAAACCTACTTTCAGAATTGAAAGCAGCTCTCCCCATGAAATTATTGGGTGAGAGAAATTTGCCGGTCTTTCAAGAGGAATGCTATCCACAGGACAGGTTTTGATGAGAGCTACCATGTATTGTGGAAACCCTCAGAAAGGCAGAAGGTGTAGAGCAGTGAAAGGACATCCTCCAGCAAGAATTCAGCAGGGATGCTTGAAAAAGAACCAAAGTACGACATAGTTATTCTCTTATTTGCCTCTCACATCTGCCTATGTCAGATGTTCATGCTAAAGAGCCATTTTGCCACTCCTTGGTGAAATGAACCTTTTTTTGTGTGTGTTTATTTATTTATTTATTTATTTATTCATGGACCTGGCTTTTGGGAATCTACGTCCTTTCTTACGTGACTCTTTCCTCTCCCTTTGCTTTAATTTTAGCCCAAATGCAGATGACCCTCTGTGACACGAGCTTCAAGCTTTGGTGAACGCGGCAGATGTATTCCTCTTCAGGAGTAATTATCAGAGGAACTGTTCTCAAATCCAAGTTTCCTGTACAACGAAATTATTCCTGTTTAAATAAAGGACTCCGGCGGTGCTACTCAGCAGCACCTCTATACAAAGCCAGAGTTGTTTCCTCGTAGCACAGCTTTCTTTCTGCTCTTCTCAGAAAATGACTCAGTTAGACTCAAACATTAGTCAGTCAAAGTGCCTAAAATCAATGATCGTTTCATATTCAATTGAATATTTACTTTTTTAAAAACATCACAGTGAAAGCACTCCATTTGACTTTCCTTTATTATTGCTATTATTACCTCACAAATACTTTCACAGAGACAGCTGTCTCTCCTTTATTCTTCAGCTCCTTTCTAAGACATAGCTGGATGCAGCTCCAAGCTCCAGGAGTCTATACACTTGAGCCAATTTGCAATAAAACTGATGAAGAAAGTGGCCTTGATGAGCTCTGGTTTCTGTAGCACTGGGATTTAGCCCTCTCGGAGATGGAAATGTGTCCCAACATGGGTTTTATCCCATGCATGGCGGTGTTGGGTCAGAGTTAGCGGCTGCCTCCTCAGCAGCGAGATCTGCAGTGGCGGGGATTAGAAATTTACTTCTGCCTCTGGATGGGCAGCTGAAAGGAGAAATCATGGGGCTGAGTTACTCAAGCAGGGTGTTGTGAGGGATTATAAACTCATTGGTGTCCAAAGATGAAAGCAGCAACACCCAGAAGGATGGGCTTTTGGTCGAGGAGAAGCGCAGAGCTGCTGAAGGCCGCGCTCTCCCCTCAGCTGCTTCGCGCCACACTGCTTAAACCAAGGAGCGACACGTAAGCATGGAACCAGGACTGGACCAAACACATTATTTATTTCCACGTTGGCAGGTTGAAAGCTCTGATATTTATACAGTAGTCCCACAAATCCCTGAGGTCTCCTCCTTGGGTCACATAAACCAATGCAGCATCAAGATACTGGAGTTTCTGCCAATTTATAGCAGCTGAGACTCTAGCTGAAGGTTTTCAAGGCCATGAAAAATACTGCAACTAAGACTGGTCCTGCTCTTTAATTTCCTTTATGTGTTTTTAAATAGATGTTTCATCCTCAAATCAAACGGCATTGTATAACAATATATCAGCTTCAGTGACAATCTATTTCATAGGCACTAGCTAAAATACGAAAACAAAAGAAATAAGAAAGGGCAAAGAAAGTTGTAAATAGTCTGGTTTAACCAAAGCATACTGCTTAATCTTTTCTTTGTATATAGATTGGAGGGGAAGGGAGCTTAACTATATTATCATCATTTTCATCTGGACATCTACCTGATTTAGAACATGAAACAATATTATTTCCTGATGAAACAGGTTTAGATAAAAACTCAGTGGTGTTTGAGCCTGTGCAAACAAACACAGGAACACAGAGAGAGAATACACATGCATGTATACACAGGCACAGAAACTTAAATAATATTTGCAAATTGAGCTATCGCTCTTTAAAATACAACACAGTTGTGTGTGTTTGTTGGTTTGTTTTCCCAGCACATTTTTATAAGTTCAAAAATTGGCTTGTAAGAGTACTTTTTGGAAAGTTAGACCTTAAGTAGATATGTGGTGGCTGATCTGTTGTGATTCACAGAACAGGGCCACAGTGACCAGTAACTCTTCCTGCTCCTATCTCCCTCTGTGTACAGAAGAATAAGATAAGGTTATCTGACAGAAGGGTATTTTTTCTAAAGCAGGCACAGCAGTTACATACCTAACTGCAGCTAGCAGGCATGCACATCCACCTTTCCATTAGATTAGGTACAGATCCAGTCCCCACAGAGCAAGGGGTTGCACATTTATCCATCCAGGCATGCATCCCTACGGACCCCAGATCAAGGGGATCAGCCCTGCTGTGAGCTTCAGACATCCCTTCAGCACAGCAGAGGATCTGTCACCTGGATCTGTCACCTCCTGACAGGCAGCACATTTACTCATGGTTGATTTGGAGTTACTGCTGCCTTGGTTCCTCTTCCTCCCATGTGAAACTGCAGCTAGTTGTTCTTGTAAAGAATTGTTTTGGAGATCTAAATGGTTATTTTCCGGGTTTTGTTCCAAACAACTTTTCAATTTGTTGAGGGACACAATTTGCCTGCCACATTAAACTAGAGACTGTAGCCAAAAATATACAGGATCACACCTTTCAAACACCTGGATGACCTGGGGGCTCACCAACCCCTTCACATCTGGCTTAGGCCCTGAAGGCCACAAGCCACCAAGATGGTACTTCAGGAGATCCCCATCAAGGCTGTGTGAAAAGAAATGGCTCTTGGCCTGTGCTAAAACGTGATTTCCCAGTTCGATTTTGTATCGATTTTCTGCCAGCTCCCATCCAAGCAGCAGGTCTAATCTGCTGCATGCTACATGTGTGACAACATCTCTCTGGACTACCACTTTCTGCAATTCCTCCCTGGATACTTACATGCTGTCTAGGTTATCTAATGTGTTCTCTGCTGAAACTAATGAGAATGACCAATTAAAACATTTTTTTTTTTAACTTAAAGAAACTTCTATGCTTGATTTTTAAACTTTCAGCAGCTTTGACAAAGGAATCCACTTAATTACACCATGATGCACATTTTTAGGAAGCAAGAGTAAGTACAATAAAGTTATATAGCCATGTGTATTATTCAGTAGACTTTTTTATTAAACAATTAGATTTCCCTAGCAGCTCCTTGGCATGAGATGTGGAGAGAGTTATGTCTCAGCCCATGGAAAAGCTGAGCCATCACTAGTTTTACCTGAGCAGTATTTTTTTTTGGTGTGAGCATGATCAGTGGTGCAGCTATATCTAAAGACAGCAAGTTTTTGCAGATAGGAGCTCCTCGGGGGAAGAACAAAACAAAACCCCACTACCTAGAGAATCAGATGATCAGATAGAAAAGTGCAAAGTATGTTACTAATTACTGTTTCAGGTTAAGTGAGTATTTATATGCTATCTAGGCTAGCTAGCTCAGGTCTCTGCTCTCTGCACTGCTGTCACTGTTGTGGTTACAGAGCTGCATCCAATGCACATCGCTTCTGTACTCGCTCAAATCTAGTTTCTTATGTAATAAGAGTAAAGATAATGAATACTTATTTTATTAGGGCACTATCCAGCAACTAGTCACTTATCAGGGCACTACATGGAAAAGACGATGCTTATTAGATTGGAGGACGATACCAAGCTGAGAAGGGCCTGCAAGTGTGTTGGGAGACAAAACAGAACCTCATAAACTGGGGAAAAAAAAAAAAAAAAAAAAAAAAAAAAAAACAAGAAAAAGAAAAACAGCACAAGATCTGCAAGACTGCTTGAGATCTTTCAGAAACAGTTGTGCAGATGTCCATCAGGGCTGACCCCAATGTGCTCAGACTGCCCCACTGCAGAGCGTGAGCCTTGCCAACTCCTAAAATTCACTCTTCAGCCTATTTTGTGGCTGTACATTCCTCTATGTTTTAGTTGCAGGTGCTTGTGGCAGCAATCTTGACATCTCTAAGCAAGATCTTCAATGCTGTCCCTCTTTAGAGATCATAGCAACACCCTTCACAGCTAATTTTGGAAACTGAGAGCTACACCAAGAGGTGAATGTTTATAGAGACGGGACTTTTTTGGTTTGGTGGTTGTTTGAGTTTTGTTTTGTTTTGTTTTGTTTTTTGGTTGGTTAGTTGGTTGTTTTTTGACTGAAAGAGGAGAAGCAATGCTGTGTTGGAGCTCTGTGCTAACTGGATAAAAAAGCACTACGAGTTGATCTGGTGAGCAGCTAAGTGGAAGAGGAGGAATTCTGTAATCTGGTTTCTTGGCCAGAGCTAAATACCATGAAAACATAGCCTTGGGGAAGACTTGTTGTGAGGACACTACATTAAAAAGGAAAGAAGCTAAGACATCCCATAAGGAAGAGAAGTTTGCACCAAAATGTAATACCAGCAAATATGACAGCATTTAAAATAAAATAAAATAAAATAAAATAAAATAAAATAAAATAAAATAAAATAAAATAAAATAAAATAAAATAAAATAAAATAAAATAAAATAAAATAAAATAAAATAAAATAATGACAGAACCCCCTTGCTGTACTGCTACATCAAACTCTTAGGTAAGTACACAAAGAGTTATGTATTTTTTTCCTCCACTGCTGAGAAGCTGGACAAGATATTCAAGCATCAGTAAAGCATTGACTTGGAAGGTGAGAGGAGAACCAGGAAGATGGGAGGAACTAGCAGACACCGCTTTGAGAAACTGTCAAGGGGCAGTTCCAGCAGGTTCATCACTCATCTGCTATGCCCACTACATTCATCCCCAGCCTGCTAGGAAATCATCATGCATTCTGCCCAAAAAAGTCTGATAAAGCTCAGCTGTGTGCAATGAGACCAGATCTGTACCAACAAAAATAAAAATAAAAAAATAATGATTTCGGAAAATCTAGTCTTCAGGATTTATTTGGTGTATTCTAAGTTGCTCCCCCATTATTTTGCAATAATTTACCTTCAGCTGTAGCAGTTCTCACTGAAGTCTTGAGAGAAAATGCAGAGAGAGGCTGGAGCTAATTCTTTGCATTATTTTCGCCAAGGAAATGAACTGTGGTTCCTCACTAAAGTAGCGTACGTGTATCCTGCTTGTAAAACAGGCCTCCCAGTATAACACAGCTCTGAAAACGTGCTAGAAAGTAGTCACAGGGTTGTATTCCTGTACAGCATTGAGGACTTAAAGAAGAAGATGAGATCTTTGTACACCTCACAAACTCAGTTTCTTTTTTTTTTTTTTTTTTTTTCTTTGAATGAATCTTTTCCTCAGGCTCAAAATAATAACTAAGCTATTTTTATCTTGTCAATAGTGCCTGTTGCCAAAACTTCCAATTTTATCACTAATTTACGACATTCAGTCTTCTTAAAGCACCAGCCACTTGAATCAAGAACAGGCGACTTCTGTTTCAAAATAAATAAATAAATAAAGTGTACAAGTAGTGAAAAGCAATAATATCTAAAGACTAAAAGGCAAATCCAATGGTGACAAAAGACATCCGAGCCCTCATGATTTTCAGGCCTTTAATGCTCATCTTTGTGGCAACTGCTGTGTTGATTACATCTGAAACTCATGGTTTCGAAGCACTTAGTTAGGAATTCCTGCTCCACTAATCAGAGGTTTGGCTCAACAGGCTCCCAGAAGCAGGGACCTTTGGGAAGACCTTCAGCTAGGAAGAGAGAAGTTACCCTACAGGCAAGTCTGGCCTCCCCACATCCTTATCCCAAGCTACATCCTACCTCCATACACGCACGTATCGAGGGAGGGAGGGTCTGCACAATGCAGACAAATTGGCTGCTGAGTATTTTTTGGAAAGACACGATCTCATTTTCCCCCAGTCCCCTCAGTCTGCCCTTAAAATCTGCCCCTCTTTAGGGGCCTGTCACCCACTGTGTGCTTTGGGTACCCTGTAGAGCAATCCACTTCCCTGCCCAGAGCAGACGATGCAAATCCAAACATCCAGAGCAAATGTGTCTACTCGGACATGCACCAAAATTACTAAACAAGTTTTAGGACATAGACTGAAATGATCTAAATGATTTGATCACACTTGATATAATTAAATACTACTCTGCTTAAGGAAACGTGCTTTTAAGAAATAAATACAAGAAAAGTGGATTGGAAAGTTTATTTTAACTTACAGTGTAACTCACAACAATTAAGGCATCTTAAAATTTCATTCAGTTCTGCATATTTTGCTCAAAACAACCACATAATAAGAAAATATTATTTTAACTGTAATATTATTTTTTATTGATATGTACAAAATCTAATGCTTGTGAAATACAAGGCCCTGATGCCCACACTCTGGTTATTACAAAGGAGGGGTTAAACATTTGCTTCCAAGACTGACTCAGAAAGATATGCCTGCATGGCTTGTGATAGACATTCCAAGACTTTTGTACCTTCATAAAAACAGACTATCATTATCTTCATTTTCTCTTAAATCTTGTGATTGAATTATTTTTGAACATCATAAGGAGAAAGAAGGAGTCAAATAGAATAATAAATTAGCTGTTTTTAGCTTATTTCACTGTGTTGTGTTTTTTTTGTTGTTGTTGTTGGTTGTTTTTTTTATATCCTGAAGTTGACTTCCCCTGTTTTGAAACTATATGTGAACAACAGCTATTTAACTTCAATTCATTGGCAGATGAGTATTTCTTGGGAAACTTAGATATGCAGTGGAACACTTTTCGTTAAAATTAATACCACCACCACGGTTTCTTGTTTGCTTCTATGGTGAGCAAAGAAAACGTTGTTGTGAAACATCACGAGACATCAGCAGAAGTCCACCAAATCTCCACTAAAAACAATAAAAATCAGGTCACAAGCTAAAACAGAGTATTTTCATTTAGATTTCTTGGTGCTTTGGGAATGAATGGTCCAATCAGATTTTCACTCCTAATAAAAAGAGGGACCAGGAGCAATTATTCTTTTCAAATTTAACCACCATTCTCAATTAAACATAATGACCTTATTACGTGACAGGGATGGATATCTGGCTGCACGAAGTAGTTAAAAAAACATCAGCCCTGCCCCTCGGTGAGCGATCCCCTTCCTCTGAATAGTTAATCTGCAATGCCAGGAATGAGCATTAATTGGATGATAACAACAGAAAGCTGTCCCCATTTGCAGAGCTACTAAACTGGTCATCCTCTGAAATAAGCCCACAGGACTGAAGCCTGAATGCTCCTTTCTGATTAGAAAATTAAATTATGACTGAGGGAAGACTTTGGTATGCCTACTGCTATTGTCTCCGAGTCTTTCAAATTGTTAAAAGGAAAAAAAAAAATCCCCAGGGACAGGAGCACACAATTGGAAGTGACAGCTACAGCAACTTAATGAGTATCTCCTGGCGGAGCCACAGTAATTGTGTTCACACTTGTTGTCCTCTCCAGTTGTAAGGTAAAATGCATTAATTCAATCTAGTTCTGCTGTAACGCAATCTAGTTTGTTTTAATTCACCAAACAAAAAGTCTTGTGGGAAGCAATAGGTGTGGGTTTAAATGTTTCGAGATGAGGATGGAGTTAACTCTGTTCCTCTGTCATGGCTGAGTCCGGGGCAGCTAACAATGATAAAACAGTTTGTATTTCTACTTTGGATTAGCTTCTTACAGATTCAGTGGGCTGCAGTGGCTCAGCACAGGGCACCAGCAGTGGTGTCACAGGGACGAAGGCAGCATGGGCTCGGGAGGAGCAGGGAGATGCATGGCAGGGTCTGCTTACACCCTATGGAGCTACATGAAATGTTAGCACTACTACAGATTTTGGATTCCCAACGCCAAAAATGCTTAAATGTAGACTATGTGCAACTTAACCAAAGGAGAAAGCTGCCCACACATCATTTCTGATGAGCTGGTTTACAGTCTCCCTTGCTCAGCATGCTTGGTCTGCTGGGAACACAGTCCAAGCGCTCAGTCCTCAGTTTTGCCAAGAATTTCCTAGTGCTTACCTCAGCTTCGTGAAGTGCCTTCCCCAAACCAGGTTCCAGGCTCTCTGTTAGTCTGGCTCTTGTGCCGTGGCCAAGCACGATGGCAGAGGACTCGGGTCCAACCTCCTTACCCTGTGTGAGCACCCAGAGGTTGCACCTGCTCTCCTCTAGCCAGCTGCTGTTTTCGTGAACAAGGATGTCAAACAACCATGATTTTGCAATCTGTAAAACAAAACAAAACAAAACAAAACAAAACAAAACAAAACAAAAAAACAAAAAACAAAAAACAAAAAAAAAAAAAAAAAAAAAAAAGGATAAGGTCACTGCAGGGATGGAATGGAAATTTCCAAAAAAAATAGAAAAAAAAAGTGCGACCATCTAAAAATGCTAAGGATAGGGTGAGAGTCAGCCACCTTTCGCCCCACTTAGATGTATCTTGAGTTTGATAACAACTTGACGGGCAGACAATTAATCAGACAATTAATTGGGCAAGAAGTATCAGATGAAAGACTGAACATAATCTCATCCTTAACACTTGATGCTGGCTACACTTCCTAAAATACTCTAATTACACATGGCTAGGAGGGATCCATGTGATGCCAGAACTGCTCTGCCAGCCTGAACAGAAAAATACGGCAGTGAGCACGGATGGGACGTCACTGTTGTTCTACTGACCTGCACTTGGAAAAGCCACAGAAAGCAAATATATTCAACAGAACAGTTTGTAGAGTACACAGGCTCTATTTTATCCTCTCTCTCATGCTTAAATGTCAGGAGACAGTCACCAGCACTCAGATTTCCCTATTTTCCATCTTGCCAATGGCACTGTTACTACTGAAAAATCAGCAAGCCTTAGCTGTGGCATAAAAATAGATGTTCGAGGCCTCGTCCCTCTTTCGTACCCATCCTATAATGTGCAGTCAGAGGCTACAATAGCTAGCATGAAACTTATGCAACGGCATGTTGTTTTCTGCATAAAATAAAAAATATTTATAGAGAGACTCCAGCCTATCATAAGACAGTGTGGTTAGCCACAGGCTGCTGAAATCTGAAATATGATAGTTCCATATAAGACATAAAAGACTTGCAAAGTGAGCAATAAAACTGTCTGAAGTTCCTAAATCCTGGGAAGCCAGCGCAAGCCAGACGCACAGCACAGAGGGACTAGATAACTCCTGGAGGTCGTGCTGGGAAAGGAGACCGTCTGTCTGCTGGTCAGATGTGGGATGAGATATTTGCAGGGACGAGCCCTGCCCCATTCAGTCTTCAGTGGCAGGATGTTTCTCTTTCTCCAAAACATCCTTCTCCCACCCCCCACCTTCTCTGGTAGGGAATAACAGAAGTATGAGCAGTGTGCATAAAAGAAAAGCAGGCAGCCCCATGCCCTCCACCTCACGGTAACTAACTCCACACCACTGATACCCGCATTGCTTTTTAGGGCAGAGGCTCCAGCACTGACCAGCTGAATTTTCAGTGTTGCCATCTTCGAACAAGGGTGAAAGCTAGAAAAACAGGGCAATGACAAGGCTTTTAGCCTTACCAAATCCTTGGGAACAGTCATCCATTCCAGGCAGCCAGCACCTCCTCCAGTTGACCATCCTGCTCTTTTCCATCCTCCATGCCATATTTACATTTAATTTCCCTTATATTTCATTTTTTAAGTGTTTCTTTAGTCCCTGCACACATCACCCCACTATCACTATGTGAAATAATGCTTTGCTGCCCATGAAACTCGGCCACCTATGAGACTGACCGCCTGGTGTAAACCTGTCGGACATGCACGCTCCTTGTGTCTCTTTCTGAACCATTGCATCCTCATCCCGAGGACCTGAATCACCAGTCAACAGCTTCTCGCTGAGAAATACCCAGCTCCAGGAGCATGCTCTAATCCCAGGATGCGTTAGGGAGGGCCCCGTCTCCTCCCTTCAACACAGATAATTGCATCTATTTTTTATGATTGCACATCAGCCTCCTATTCTGAAGCACAATGCGTTTTAAAGCCTGTTAGGCTCATTCATCTGCCACTGTTCTTAACGGAAGGCCAGATCCTCCGTCCTCTGAGATCTCTCTTTTCCACATAGACTTACAACCAGCTCAGATCCGTGCTCTTCTGTGGTGTTTGCTCGCTAAAATGCCCACGCTTTCATTCTGCCCCAGCTTATTTGTTACTAGCAGCCGTGTGCCTCCTCCACATTTGCTTCTGCTGGTTTACCCAGGCAAATATTCCAAGTGTACTCTTGTAGATAAGCTCTGTTCTTTCCCAGTAACCCTCCCGGGTGTATTTCTGTACACGTCCCTCTTTCTTGGACATGGTTCGTCAGAACTGGGTGCACTGATGTCTCACTAACCTCACCGAGAGGCTTGACCTTGTGGATGTCACAGTCATGTTTGCTTTTTCCTAACGGCATTAAATCTCTAGCTTCCTTTCATCATTGCCTAATAAACCCAGGTATTTTCCCAGTCCTGTGCTCGAGAGTGCCCTGATTTATAGCGCAAACACTCATTAGCCCGTTCGTGCAGTATCTTGCATGCTCTGCTGCTACATGTTCATGTAGGCTCACCTCTGTTACTCGAAGGTCTCAAGTCAAGAAACAAACAGAAATGAGATTATTCATTGAAAACGTTAGTCACTTCTGACTAGACTCGCCAGGCTCTGTAACATTTACAAACGGACTCTGACAATCCCGTAAAAATCCTGTGTGTCGTGGTTACTTAATGTATTTACACCACATGGATGTGCGTGGTTTGGTTTCGCTTTGGTGGTTTTATACCGCATGGGCATTGCTAGAAGCCAGCAAATAACCTTCTTCCTTCCAGACGGGCTAAAGCTACGGGCATCCTGCTAAGATAAATTTGTTTTGAAGCTTTGTGGATCGAGAAGAAACGCACAGAAGACAGGCTATGACAGTGGAAGGCCAGAAAGGTGGAAGCTCTGCATATGGCAAGCATGTAACCAAAAGACTCAGCGAAGGGATGATGTTCAGCAAAGCCTCAGAAATACATTTGCTGCCACCAAAAACTCCACGTTAAGCTTGGAAATAGGTCAGAAATAGGAAGTAGAACCGAACTCACCTGGAAAGCAGGCACCTTACCCAAGATGAAGGGCTGATAAAGCAAAGGGGAGAACAGCACAGTGAGGAGCCTAACATGGGAGAGAGCTGCTTTGCTGGCAGCTTTCAGGAACTACCTGACTGGCTCTGGCTCCAAAGGGGCATAAGCCTTGAAGGGAAACAAAGTCTTTTCTCTGTATATTCAATTGTTTTGGCCAGTGACTATGAGAACAAAAATCAAGGGTTAAGGAGGCGCACGCTGCAAAGACACGCATAGAGACGCATCTCTATGAACTGACACTGCATCCCACGAGAAGTTATGTCTCCTCATCACGCATTTTCCTTTCAGATATTAATTTGTAATTATTCCCCTCAGGCTGCCCCCCAGCCCCCGCCGGGGGTGTGACACACACCCCCATGCCAGCCCACACCACCACCACCACCACCAGGAAGGGCACTCAAGCAGGACCGTTTCAATGCACTTTTTATTAATCGTATTTTACATCAGAACACGCTTCAAACGCCGGCCTGGGAGCCCCAACGGGGGCACCAACGGGCACCAACGGCCGCCAACCGCCTTCCCCCCCGCCCCGGGCTCCTCTGACGGACACTTCCGGCCGCGCCGCCGCCCCGCCCCTTGAGCCACCACCCATTGGCTGTCCCCTCCCGGCGCGTGACGGCGGCGCGCCCGCTGATTGGCCGCGGCGCGCGGCGCGTGTCGGCGGAGCGGGCCCGCCGAGCGGCCGGGCGGAGGGGCGGGGCGGGGCGGGGCCGCTGTCACCAGGGCGACAGCGCCAGAAGGCCGGGCGTCACGTGGGCGCCGGCCGCGCCCTCCCATTGGCCGAGCGGGCCGGGGAGGGGGGGGGGAGAGAGAGGGCGGGGGGGGGCACGTGACTCCCTCCCCCTACCAACCCGCGCGCTGCCGCCGCCGCCGCCGCTGATTGGCTGTTGCCATGGCGACCGGGGCAGGAGGGGGCGTGGCTTGCGGCCCGCCCCAGCCGAGGCGCGCCGCGGCCCCGGCGGCCGGGAGGAGGCGCGGCGGGAGGGGGCGGCGGCGGATGGCGGGGGGGGGGTGAGGGGCGGCCGGCGGGGCGGCGGCGGGAGGAGGAGGAGGAGGAGGAGGAGGAGGAGGAGGGAGGTGGTGGAGGAGGGAGGTGGTGGAGGAGGTCGGCGGGAGGATGCGCGAGTACAAGGTGGTGGTGCTGGGCTCGGGCGGGGTGGGGAAGTCGGCGCTCACGGTGCAGTTCGTGACGGGGACGTTCATCGAGAAGTACGACCCCACCATCGAGGACTTCTACCGCAAGGAGATCGAGGTGGACGCGTCGCCCTCCGTGCTGGAGATCCTGGACACGGCCGGCACCGAGCAGTTCGCCTCCATGCGGGACCTCTACATCAAGAACGGGCAGGGCTTCATCCTGGTCTACAGCCTGGTCAACCAGCAGAGCTTCCAGGACATCCGACCCATGCGCGACCAGATCATCCGCGTCAAGAGGTGACGAGGCGCGGCCCTTCCCCGACGCCAGCCCCGCGGGCCGGCTGCGGGAGCCCTGGCAGGACGGGGATGGGGCCCCAGGTGCCCTGCGAGGGGGTTTTTGGGGCGCTCTCCTTCCACACGCACCCACACCAGGGTGGGTGGGGGTGTCCCGCGCTCCCCAGGCACGTAGATGTTCCCCTCAGCATCCCACCGGGATCCCTCCTCGCTGAGGAGGTGGTGGCTGTGAGGTTCAGGCCTTGCAGGCGCCGCTGGGTATCCCAAATATCACCCCGCTGCTGCCGGTGCGTGATGCTCAGGTCCCGGCCAGGCCCCCGCAGCCTGCAGGGCTGACATCGCAGCGACCCTTCGAGCTGCAAAAATGCTGCCCGCAGCTCATCCCCACGTCTCTTCCCCGCCATGGAGAGGGATTGGGCTTCTGCTACAGACCTGTTTTTATCAGAGGCTCAGGCACCTGAAAGGCAAACCCCTGTCAATAACCCCCGCTGCACCGCAGCCCTGGGGTTTGCAGCCCGCCGTGCGGTGCTGGCGGGGGCTGATGTGCTGGTAGCAGGAGCTGCTGCTCCAGCCCGAGGCCCCAAAAGATGTGTTTTGAAACTGGGGAGGAGGGTGAGCAGGGGAAAGGCGAGGGAGGAGGCGAAGCTCGGATATTTTCAGAGACTCGCAACTTCCTCGCAGGAGGCGTTTCTTAATATATGTCCTAACTTTGTAATGGGGGGGGTCCGAAGGCTGATGTAACAAAGTTATCTTGAACTTAGTAGGGAAAATGCATTTTCTGTATCCTTAAAATCCTCATCATTCACACGTGCCTTATAGCAGAACAGTTTTTCTCCTAGTAGTTAAGGTGGACTTTGGTAAATGCCTTTGGTTTGCCCGTGTTTAATCGCTGCTCTGCATTCAGCCAGTGCCTGAACGCGAGCTGCAGCTCTCTCAGCGTGCTCTGTGCCTCGCAGCGGAGCGTCTGCCTCCAGAGCCGAGCTGCCAGCCTGTAGGTAGGTGAAGCAGAACAGAAAGCAACTCACACTTGCAGGGTTATATTGACTCAGCACTGCTCAGGGTGGGTCTGCACGCCGCTCGGCGCTTGCTGCTGTCAGGGCTCTTACTGCAAGACTTCAACTTCTTCTGGCTGGCAGCGAGCTACTTTGGGAAAGACACCCGAGCAGTATTTTAATGCTAAATTTCTCTTATGCAAAAAATCCAGGTTCTGGCCAGTCCTGATTTTTTTTTTTTTTAATTGAGGTGCAGTTGAAAGGAATATAATATCGACGTGCCATATTAAAGAGTGAATTACAAGATCTCAGCAAGTGTACCAGGTCTTCCCTGGTCAACTTACCTCGCCTTCTGTTTGTGGGGTCTGCTGTTTTGTTTTGCCACTTGATGCAAGTTCAAAAGGCAGCGTCTGAGACCTGGTGTGCCGTTCGTTTAACCAGTAAGAAGGATGCAAGCGTAACTGGAAGAATGCAGAGGTACAGATATGTACCTGTGCAGGGAGTTCTGAGTTATCATTTACAGCTGCATGAATGCATTAATGAGAGAGAAATAATCACAGTCTCATTTACTTAGGTGTTTGGGAGGAGATGTGCCTGAAAACTGCAAGTGTTTGCTTATATGGGTACAAAACCATGATATAAAAGTCTCTGAACTTTGATTGTACCTGGAAACTGATTGACCAGGTCCCCAGCTGCTGGGTGCCTTTGCATTTTGCGTGTCCTTGCTATTTTTACTTTTTCTGATGGAAGAATTCCCATGCTCTCACATAATTAGAGGATAGTTATAGTTACTGTCCCAAGAAGTAGAAAAGCTGGGGGGAAATTCCCTCTTCAGGCTGAGAGATGCGGGCTTGAGTTTTCTGCTTCCCTGGCCTGGCCACCACATACCAGGCCAAATTAAGCTAAGGGAGCCCTTCGTTCCTCCCGAGGAAGTTGATTAACTTCACAGGAATGAGTGACATGTTTACATGGCCAAAAGAGAGGGGAAAAAGTGGACCTTTACTTAGCTCTGAAGCCAGTCCCTAGAGGCTGTCCAACAGATAGCTGTTGTCAGGTTAGCTTCTGTTCTCATTAAACGTCTATTTAATATTAAAAAAATGCATGAATTTCCTCAGAAACAGGCCCGAAATCCAGGTCTCCCAGTTTGCAGAGGAGTCTCCTAGTGGCACAACTATAAAGTCAGGATTTCTTTTGTACCGCATGGTGTGGGAGCCTTGCAGCCCTGTCAGGCGTGGTGCACGGCTTGCACAAAAAGAGCAGGGGACGGCTCCGCAGCCTTCAAGCAGGTAATTAAAGTTCCTTCCTGGAAAATGCTGCTTGAAATGTAAACCGCCTGCTTTTCCAAGGAAAGGCAGCGTTTTTGTCTGGCTTTCTCTGGGAACGACTCAAGGCACTTCGCCCTCGGTGAAGGAGCCCTGTCAGTGCTAAGGTGCGCCTCCAGCAGCGCTGAGCAGGCAGGTGAGGAGAAGGGAGAGGTTTTAGAAGCGCTGTCGGCTGGAGTTTCCCACCTTTACACGTGCTGCCAGCTTTGGATGCACAAAGCAGGGGGTGCCTTGTGCTGCTGGGTGAGAAACACAAAACGTTATCTGTGCATTTGTAGGTACTGCAGTTCCGAGACCTCCTCTCCTCCCAGAATGGATTAGCAGGTTTGGCAGCAAAGAGCTCTTCAGCTTTTGCTGCGGACTGAACTGTTTCCTGGAGAAACTTTTTACTGGTGAGAACAAGGCTGACCTGGATGAGTGGGCCCATGCTGGTGAAGGTCTGCAGTGAAGCAAGAGCAGAAGCTGTCAGATGAAACAGATTGGTGGTGATACACCCCAGTTAGATAGCGAGATTCGCAAAGAAACAGCGAGGATGTAGATTAAGAAGTGTGGAATAGTGGTTTGTTGGTTTTGGGGGGGGGGTTGTTTGGTTGTTTGTTTCAGAGCAGAGTTGGATAACTTCTAACACGGTTGTGTTTGTCTGTTGTGTGATTAGAAAGCTCTCCGAAGCCAACCTGCTGACATTTACCATATACTGAATTTTAATTTTGGATGTGACTTTGCCAGTGTTTTATTCCCATAAGGTATGCTTAAGCGTCGTCGACTGTGTCCTCTAGGCACTTGTGTAGCTTTCCTTAATGAAACTTCTCAATCTGGACATATTAAGGATTGTTGGACGTTTTTAGGAGAACCCCATGAAATAGAAAAGTGTTGTTATTCCAACAGAACCTAAAGCACAGAGGGGAAATTCTTCCAAAGTCAATTTGCCGTTCTTCACTTGCTGTGGTTTCTGTAGACCGGTGTTTTAAAGACAGGACTGTTGGGCTCATCTTTTGGAGAATCCGCCCGATTTTACTTCAGGCAGTCCTTTTGGGAAACGCTTTATTTCAAGCAGTGGGAAAACAGGTAAATATAAAACTTCTAAATAACCTATTGCCTAATTTCTCTAGGAAGCAAAACCAAGAAAACATTAATTTTGACTGAAAGTGCAGACTAACCAGAATAGGTATATTGCAATGAAATATCACAGAAATGTGACTGAGTTGAGTGTTCTTTGTGGCAGCGCTTACCATCAGGATGAAAATCTGCCTCCCAGTCTAGGGATTCTCTGTGGCAATTCAAAACACGCGAGAGAAGCAATTATTGAAATGTATTAATTGTGAAATCAGCATCTCGAGTCAATGATGATTGATGTTTTTAGTGTCTTAATGGTGATTAAGTCTGCAAAACTATACTTGAAGTTACAAATTACTCAAATGTCTAGTTTAAAAATGTTGTTTTCCAAGTGCCATGAAAATTAAATACTTTTTTTTACTCAAATATCACTTAGCACATTAGGGTCCAGTTCCTTATTAAATCTCAATATGATCATACAAATCACTGTCAATAGAGTTTGGAAGGGATTAAATAGTTGGATTTATTCTTTAGCTCTTCAACCTGGCTTAAAGAGTTCTCCCTGCAGTGAATTTACCAGTGTCACAGAATTGTTTGGTTGGAAGGGACCTCAGGAGGTCATCTGGGCAAGGGTTCCAGGTTTTATCTATTTTTCATCTCTTT
This sequence comes from Anas acuta, assembly GCF_963932015.1. Taxonomy (NCBI): domain Eukaryota; kingdom Metazoa; phylum Chordata; class Aves; order Anseriformes; family Anatidae; genus Anas; species Anas acuta. The sequence goes on from NC_088979.1 coordinate 54,158,175, forward strand.
TTAAGAAACTGCTGGTCTAATTTTAAGAACCATGTAGAGCAGTATTCAAGAAATGCAGCTTCAACACTTGTGACGAGTATGCCTCAAGCCTTCCAGGAAGAGATAGCAAAAGCAGTTGAAGTGAAACTTGGAAAATATTATTCCTTCTAAAGTACTGTATGCAAAAGTGGAGGGACTTTCACAGATGCTCTCCATGTAGGATGGTAGAAATACGAAGAGACTGAAATCCTGAAGTCTTTTTTTAGCAAGAGGTGGGTTGTTTGTGTTGGTTTTTTTTGTTTTCGTTTTTTCTTCCAGTAATCGTGACACAGTGGATTGATTACTCATCTCTCAGTGAAAAAGGCAGGGCAGGTAATGAGCATGGTCCACATCCTCCGTTGCATGGCTTGCCAAGCTGCCAGGCCTTCCTTGTGTGCTTGTCAGGTGAAACTTAGCGCTTCATGGCAAGGACGGATTAACAGACTTTAAAATCCCATCAAACAGGTGTACCTACTTCTGAGGAAATGCAGGAAACTGGGTGGGATTTGGACACGATGCAAGCTTCAGACATTGTGTTAAAATATCACCAAATGTAAAAGAAGACCTATACTGACCCTTTGTCTCTCTTTTTTTCCCCCCTGTTGGAGGGGATGCTACAGATGGCTGTTTCTCAGGTGAGAATCTCATGGAGTGAGAAGAAAATGCAAATATTTTATGTATCTGTGGAGATGTAAAGTGGTAAACACAAGTTGGCAGTCTTACCAAGTTGACCCTCTATGTAACACCACATTCTTCAGCTGTTCAGACATCTCTTATGTCTTACTGGTGAGCTGATACATAAACTATCCCCTAGAAAGTCTTTAGAATGGAAAGAGTACCTGTTTGCAGGGTACAGGACTAAATAAGTTTTACAGTAACATCTTAAACTTTAGTTTCCCTTTGTAGTTTTCAAACAACTTTCCCAGACTTCTTTCTAGCTCTTTAGAATGTAGATTTTCTAATTTATTTTTTTAGTCAATCTACCTTTGTTTTAATATGAAGTTAATGAAATAATTCTGTCAGACAAAATTATAGGTTTCTTGATTTAACTGTGGAGTTCGTACATAGACAATCCCCTAAAAAAAAAAATCTCTGACAGTGTGCAATTTTAAACCATAGAAGATTATTTTAAAATTCCTCAGCTTGGTCTTAAAGTCAAATATTTCAAAGTGTTCATGCATCTTTGGAACATACCACCTTTAATGTTTTCCTGTAGAAGCTTTTTAACTGAATTCCATACTTGCAGAGTTCTCCTGATTCTTCTTTCCCTGCTCCCTTTCTTGATGATCTGAAGTATTCATGCTACTTTGAGTTACTTTCTGTGGAAGCTGTGAAAATTTGAGACAATGCCTTTAACTAGAGTCTTCCAATATTTTTTTTGTCTGCTTCCACCCGTAGCAGCTAATCATATTGGTAGGTATTTTCCAAGATTTATTTATTTTCCATTATAAGGTAAAATGATGTGACAGTTTGCATATATGGGCACTGAAAACAAATCATGGAATCATCCATCAGGAGTCATTTAGGTTGGAAAAGACCCCTAAGACCATCAAGTCCAACCGTTAACCTAGCACTGCCAAGTCTACCACTAAACCATATCCCTAAGCAACGCATCTACAACTCTTTTGAATACCTCCAGGGATGGTGACTCAACCACTTCCCTGGGCCCTCCTGCTTTTTACCTGTTCTTTTTAGACTTACTGAAATGCGTGCTCCTTTTGTGTGCACGTTCAGTTTAGTTTGTGCTAGTTTAGAGAACAGCATTTCTTTTAATTTCTGGTTTTTTAGAATCATGCCTGTGTCACTCAGCATCATTTTCTCTCTTCAGGTCTTAATTGCTGCTGCAGCTCGTGTTGTTGCAGAGGTGCGTGAATACATGTGGATAGCTAAAATTGTCAAACAGTAGCACAGCATGTGGCAAGATTTCTTAAGTTTGTTTTCAGTCTTGCAGTGTTACTTGATCACGTCTGCGTTGTAAAAATGCAGTTTAATATGTTAAAGAGCAAATATTACAGTGGCTTCAATGGCTTTTAGAACAGTAATACTTGGACTTTGTATGTTAATGCTTGGGGCTCAATATTTTCTATCTTGCTCTTAATTACGCTTAATTAGGGTTTTGACAGATTTTGCAATGATTACTTGGAAAATTCTATCCAAAAAGTCACTGCTCACCAGATTTTCTGTTTTCCCTTTGATATGTAGAGGACAATAATTCCCTAAATACCTTTTTTTTTTTTTTTTTTATATAGCCAGCACAGTTGGCAGTAACTTGTGTGTTTTCTTTCAAAATAACCATGATTGTCTGCTCTTCAGTTGGCTAGTATGTGTAAGAAACAAATTTTGTTGTTTGGGTCATAAATAAAACATTCAGAGTAGCAGTATGTTTCCTTAAAACTCTTCTGTTAGCAGGCATACTCTTTGGACTGAGACTTCAATTGTCATTCTATTTTTAAGAGTTTTTAAATGAATAAAATTTGAAATGTCTGAGTGAGTGGCTGTCCCAAAAATCATTAAATCCATTCCTTTTCTAGTTTTTCACTTAATTCACTTCAAGATTTCTTTTGCAACTAAGAACAAACCTGTGGTTACTGGTTATTTCATCTCAGAAATATTGCGGGTGTTGTTTAAAACATTTCTTCCTTTTTTTTTTTTCCTCCCCTCCTTGTAAATTGTGTAGGTGGTATGTGATGATAACGTTTTGAGAGAGAATTGGGAAGCAATTGGGACTGCAGTGCTAAATTATCTTGGCACGTAGTGACTTGCACAAAGATTTATGTGATTAAGGTAACAAGAGCTATAGCTATCTGCTTCTTCATGTCCTCTTATTCATTAGCTTCCTGCTTTTTTTTTTTTTCTTGGCCAGAGGTTTCCAGCACAGGAGTGGTCTTCAGATTTTGCTGTGTTAAGGCAAACGGTACAGTCTAGGTACAGTTACAGCAATGGGTACAACTCAAGTGCTTTTCTTTGTCGATGGGTTGTGTTTTAGCAGCTGTGTTGTCTTAAATCCTAGTCTAGACGAGAGAATTAAAGGTGTGATAGGAGCATGTTATCCTTTCCCAACAGTAACGTCATGGGGCTAGCTCAATTAGTTGGTGCAGTGGTGACGGTGTTTAATTCTTGTCTTGGTTAGATGAAAGGCTAGACTAGATGAAAGATCTAGCGAAGGACAAAAAAGGGAAAAATGTTTTCAGAGTTGACTAGCTTGTTTTTTTGAAACACTGCTCGGGTCACATAGACAGAGCTTTAACATTTTTTAAGTTGTGCTTGTTGTCTTCTGCAAAAAATCGGGGTAATGAGGAGACGTGACTAAAGCATTTTAAAGTATTGGAATGTAATCGATGAGGATCGTTGTTTGTGCTAAAAATAATTCTGGAAAGTAAGGGTTGGTTGGTTAGTGGTTTTGTGTTGTTTCCACCCCCCCACCCTCATGTCTTCCCTTTACTGTTCTGGTTAACAGGTAGCCAGCCACCTTAACTAAAGATGAATGGTGTCTGAGATTGTGGTTGAGTTGATACTCACATGGCAATTTAATTTGAACTGGAAATGAATTGGATCCCCGTGAATTGGATAAGGGCACTGAACTTGAAGTGCTCTGAGCATTGTGAAGAAAAGCTTCAGTCCTGGGTTTCTGATGAGTTGCAAGAAAAGATGCTTTCAAGAAATAGCCACATAGATCACGTCTGGGCTATAAGTGAGCCTGCTGTGACAAGCTAGTTTTGGTTTTGCTAGGAGAATGTTTGTGCTGTTTGCCCTCTTACTCCTAATACATTTCACAGCATAGAGGATAAGCCAAGACTGATCAACCTACTTTCCTTGGAGTAGATCTGCTTGCAGTTTCTCACATTGCTAAAACATCTTTAACTGCTTTGCAAAATCTTACTTAAAGCGTTTTATAAATATGCAAAAAAAATCTTCTATGCTTTTTCTTTCAGAAAGACATGAACTGGATAAGAACCATTTAGAAATGCATAAATCTGTTCTGAAGATGTGCTTTTCTTCTGAAATTTCCTCTTCATGTTTTAAATTTTAGAATTTCATTGTTTTTGTCAGAATAAAATAATGGATGTGAAGAGTTGTTTTTACACTATTTCCCTAAAAAATTATAAAAGGTACAGGGGGAAATCTGTTGTTTTTTGTTTGTTTTTTCACCCATCTGTGTTTTACTTGGACGTGACATGGAGTCCTGCAGGTGTGTGTTTTGTGAACCACAGGACAGCAGTCCTATTTGTATACTGCCACTATAATGTATTTTATGAAGATAAGTTTTTTTTTTTCAGTCTGTGTATTTTCTACTGCCAAAAAGACTCAATGTTGTTAAGGGCTTTCCTAGTGATAATCTCCAGGTTCACATTTTTGCTCCTCTTTCACTGTAGTAATTTTACTGAAAACCAGTCAAGAGGTGGTGGGCTTTTTGTTTCGGTGCTGGTAGTGATTTTTTTAATTAGGAGTTCAGCCTTTTTGAAAATAATTTGGAAGGATGATCACCTTGCATGGCGTCTTCTGGAGCATTCTCTCAGATGCCTTTGATAGCCTCAAAAAAAGAAATAAATCTCCTAACTAGTCTAAGTGCCTCGGAGTCTGACCAAACCCAGGCTCTCTGTCTCGCTGCTTAAGGAAGGCATCTGCTCTGCCTGCCTGAGAAGCAGTCAGATTCCTTGTGGCTGACATGCAGGTTACTCCCTACGATGCCTGGAAGAGAGGAGCATGAGTCACCTTCTGCTGGGTTAGTGCTGCGAGCCGCAACCAGGAGCCAGGCAGCGACTTGGAGTGAATTCTCCCATCGCCTTTGCTTGCGTGTTGATAAGGTTTTGGGGGGAGAGGGGATCGATGTAGTACAGCTTAAACCTCTTTCATCAGCTGTGGGGTCTTTAACAGATAACCTCTTCAGTATGCAGCAGGGGACTTGGGGGCAAAGAGGGGATGGCTTCATTTTTGTACTAAGCGTGCAGGATGCTGTCCGAAGCAGAATGGATGCAGCGAATCTTGGCATTCATTTTCTGAACATGCTAGGCACTGGAGATGCTTTCCCCCTCCCCCTTTTTTTTTACATTCAGTTTCAGCCTTCTCTTTTCTCACTTTCATTGAGAAATAGGGAGGAACTTAAATGGGAAATGGGTCTTGCAAAAGAGCTTTAGGAGTCTGCTGTGCTCTGAGGTGTGTGGTCCCTCTTGCAGCAAGCTCCTTGAACTATCTCCTTACTCATGTAGTATCCCACCTCTTCAGAAGCAGGCTCTCTCGCTAATTAAAACACTTAAAAATTCTAGTAGTGAGGAAATAAATGGGAACCACTGTGCAGTAATGAAGCAACAGTTGAGCTTTGCCTGAAATGTTGCAGTCACCTGGGTGAGTGAAGTCTTCTGGTGACTGTTCAGTGTTTGGGATATTGATTTTTGCATTTTGCAGTGACTTTTCTGTATAAACAGTATCAGGGGATCTCTGGGTTTCAGTCCCTGGTATTTTTCCTTAGGCCACTGTCCATACTACCTTGTACACCTAATCTTTTTTCTGTTGTTCCTTTGGAAATCGTGAGTTTACCTTCAAGTGTTTACGTATGCCTTAATAGTGGCTCATCTTCAACAGGAGGGTTGAAGAGTGTTGTTTTTTTTCCCTCAGCTTTGCTTGTAGTGTAGTGGTAATGACAGCCTTCTGGGAAAGGCAGGTGATGAACTCCCCTGACTGAAGAACATGCATGTCCAATGCGTGAAACAGCATTGCCACTACTTTTTATTCCCATGGTTTTGCGTGGAAGTGATATCTGCTATGATTTTTATCGAGTGTTTTAGCATTGTCACGTTCGTAGACGCACAGAGGAGCATTCAGTGAATTAGGCCTCCCAAGGGGCTGAGCTGCCTGCGTGCCTAATCTACAAATCCCACGAGAGCTGAGGAGTGTGACCCTGTTGTGGTTCCAGCACATGGCTCGGCTGGGCTAGCACAGTTTTAAAGCAGCTGTATCGCTTCAGCAAAAAAAAAAAAAAAGCCTGAGATAATATGCTGCTTGTCAGGAGCTGAAGTGGGTCGGCAGCGGGTCTGTGGAGCAGTCTGTTGGACATGGCCACCTAAATCCTTCTGGAGGCCTAGTGTGTACCTCAGGAGTACCTCAGGCCTAGTGGTGCTTGCCTCATTCCCCTCCTTTTACAAATCCATTTCATGTTTTGAAATGTTTTGAGCAGTGAAATTCCACCACACGATTGTGTGATCGCTCTTAGTACAGACAAGCAAGTAGACCAGAGGCTTGATGATCACAAGGCCCACAGCATGGGCTTGACAATTCTTGTACCTGGAGCTGATCAGCTAGCCTGTGGTGCTTTATTACGCTTCAGAACTGCATAGGACCCTTTCCTGGCTGAGGTTTCTTTGGGTTTAAGTATTAATAAACCCAGAATGCCGTGACCCAGAGACTTGCCAATGCAAAACGGGGAAACCTTTCTCTTTGGACAGCCGAGAGTTCTTTCTCTCCTTCTAAAACTGTGTTTCTGCTATGTGATTTACTGTCAGTCACTAAGACAAACTGCATTGCTTCCATGAGAATATATTTAACCATTCTCAGATGTCTTCCTTCTCTAAAAACAAGTTTCATGCACAGGTTGCTTATTAATAAACTATATTTGGAGTAGAATCTACTTGGGTGGCTATCCTTGAACAAACAGTTGTCTGAGGGATGGTAGACTCTTTTGTAGGAAGAAACTGGGTGAGCAGATGATATCAAGATAGCCTGTTGGGAGCCCACAGCTTTTAAAGTCAAATATCAAATCTGAGGAAAGTTGGTAGACTAGTCTTCACATGTGTCTCTTTGTATTTCCCCTAGCTTGGATATTGGCAGCCTCATGTAACATTAAAAGCCGTGGATTCTTAGCAGGCTGTCTGTCATCTGCTTCTCCAGTAGTTATAGGTTGGCCGTGTGAGATAAGCAACGGCCTTCTGCTCTTTGATCCTCAATCACATTGCAGAAAATGTAGGTAATTTAGCTGGATCCAGATATTCCTAAATTCTATTCAAATTGTGGAGAAGCTAATCCCCCTGTTTTCAGTGGGGTGAACATCTGGTTATGTCGTGATGGGATTAGGTTTGAGGAACACTGGGCTGCCTTTAATAATAATATCATGGATTGGATCGTAATTTTTCCTATGCTATTTGAATGGATATCTAACAATCTCAGTCTGGCACTAGGTACATTATAGACTTTCCAGCTGGGTTTGTGGAGCCTCCGTCGCTTGCTGAAGTATCACTGTGCTGTTATGTAGCTGCTGCAAATCCCTGAAGAATCTGTTTACCATCTAGCAGCTTTTAGTCAAACCTCCTCTAACCCTTTTACTTCTAGCACTCTCTGTAACCAGATTTCATAGCAACCACATTCATATGCTGAATCTGCTCATCAGATGAGTCTGTCAGCAACCGTTGGCAAGAAATGCTGTTCCTGTTACCACTCCAAGTACCAGTTTTTACTTAAAGATCTGCAGCTATTGTGGAAATAGCCCTGCTGCCTCCAGGCCTTACACTTTGTGTTCTGCATTGACCTCTGATTCAGCAAACAGGAGGATTGCTGGACTTGCTCTGCACCTGTGCTGGGGTGGTTTTCAAGAACCACAGTGAGCAAATGCAGTCCTTGGACAGCCTCCTGATGGGCTGGAGCTCATGCTCTTTGCATCTTTTTCACTTTCACTGTCAGTTACATTTGTAATTCCCCGGTGTTCAGCTACAGGGCAACGGTAACGGTTTTATCTGGGACACATGAGGTGAATGAATATGTAACTAAAACTGGGGTCCTGTTTCAAAGGAAGGAAGTGACTGACACTAGGAGATGTTACAAACCCCCAGTCATCCTCCTGAAGTGGACATGTTCAAATACATTTATCTGCTGAGCATTCTGTCACAGGAAGCTCACGATTAGCATTGTGATGATCTGATCTAATGATGGAAATGCTTGTCTTCTTTCCCCTCATGTAACTCTTTGATTAAACAAATTCACATAATTCAGTTTTTACCTACCAAAATTGATCAAAATTTCAGAACTGTGTTCTGAAAAAGCAAATGAGTTGTGCAGAAACTTGAGGTCAGGATACTTGAACTTAGAAGGTCAGGATTGCTCTGGAACATAAGGAAGAAGGAGGGAGGGTGGCGTACATGCCATGTACTGCAGGGATTACTGATGTATCCCCTAGTGCTACCCCATATTCCTTACATGAACTCTCAAGAACTTGATCACTTAATATAATTTGCCGTTTATTGCAGGATGTTGTATATTTATTTATTTTTTATCCTGTTCCAACCGTAGCAACTGTATTTGGCTGAAGTACACCCAAAATAAAGTTTTGTGTGTTGTTTTTTTTTAACATTGGCATGAGCATAGTCAAGAAAGAGGACAAATCACCTACAGGTGGCAAATCACTGAACTCAGGGGATGTTGAATTCTCCTGCAGCTGGCTTTTATTCCAAAAAAAAAAAAAAGTGACTACAGTCGTGGTAGCTCAGTCTTCTGGAGGGGGACAATGGAAAGCTCAGTCTTGGATGAAAGCTGAAAAGGCTCACCTTGAAAGTCACTTATTATTCTAAAATTAAGCAATTGTATTGCCTTCCTAGCTGGGATAATTGGGCCGGTAATTGAAGTCTACATTCTTCTCCCAGAGATGATCAAAACACCTTCCTTTGAAAGACTTCGTCTGTCAGCAAGAAACACGGTTAGATTAAAAGGACTGGGAACAGCCTGGGCTTCACACCCCCACGCACACCTTCATATTAATTGAAATGGCCTTTCTGCATAGGACGACTTAATGTGGAAAAAATAATTAGTGGACTATTTTCAGGAAATTCTGGTTACCAATTAGTGATTCAACAAAGAAGGTGTTATGGACACTGGGTGTGTGGTTCCTTCAAATATAGACTCTTTCTTAAAAGAAATCCAACTTTTTTCAAATGACTTCTTACCATTTTGAGTGTTAAGTACACAAACTGCCATCCTTCCTGGATGAAAATTTCATCACCAAATTACTTTCTGAAGTTTAGTTGAGCCAGTATAAAGCCACATTGTTTGATCCCGCTTCAGATAAATGTAATCATTTTCCTCACTAATTTAAGCAATGCTGAGAGTGGTGTCCATGTCGGAATTTGTGACATCTTAAATGGTTGAGGTTGGCTTGGCTTCTTTTTCTTTCCTGTGAAAAAAAAAATATCTCTGTCTGAACAGTATGGTCTTTTGCTGAAAAGTCTTTTTTTTTCCTTTCTTTTCCTTCCACTTTGATGCAGATGCACGAGTTCTCACCACGAGCTAGCAAAACACATCCTTTTTGTCAACCAAGCTACCACCTATTTGACTGCAGCATCCCACAAACTGGCTGTGCCAGCAGCCATGGGCTCTGACTCTTCTGGGGAAGACACCACGTGCTGTCTTCATAGATGATAAAACATCTGTCCATCGTGTTAGTAAAACGTGTCTGGGAAAAGGCAGCTTTTATTCCTTTATAACCTAGGCCAGACCCAAAGAAATTAACATTTGTACATGAGTTGAAACATAAATAACATCTGGGCTGTTGAGTATGCCCAAGTTCCTCATTCTGGCTGACGTCATTTTTAATACTTACACAAATATTGGATTTGAGATATACATAAGGAAGAAAGTATTTACATTTTACTATTCTATGTACCTGATACCTTGTATCTGGTATCGTTTTATAGGTATTAATTTCTTCCTAGGAAAGTTCTGGATGCTAGGATGGTTGAACTTTTTGTTCAATGTCTTCCAACATATTCAGGATGCCGATTTAGAATAAAATAGTTTGTGAGGTATTTTTTTCTAATGGGTACTTGTCTTTACGTAGGAAGAATAAGTTCCTGAGAAACTTATTTCAGAGGTTTATACTCAACATAGAAGAGAGGTTATTAGTAAATCATACTTGGTATTCTCAGCATAGCAGTAGTGTGCTGGGAGGCACTACTTTATACCTGGTGAACCAAAGCATTTTTAAAAAACGAAACCAAAAAAAAAAAACACAAGATTTTTGGAAGGTCATAATTTATATATTATTAATCTTTAGATATGGAAACAGTTTCACTTAACTGGCTGATGTGCATTTTATTTCTGGAGTTAAGTAGCTGAATTGTTAAACATAGAGGCCACTTCTGAAAACTGTGGAGAAGAAACATTCTTGGTGCTCTGTTCATCCAAAGCAGTCGGACTGAACATTCAAATTATTTAAACCAAGCTTATGGTAATTAAATAAGTTACTCTTTAAGGTGAGGGCTACCAACTTTCTGTGGTCGTGGCAGAATGGTTTTCTTTCTCAAGTCAGGAGTCAGAGTTTCTGGTAGAAACTCAGCAGGAGGGAAGAGGCTTCCAGAGCATCTGCTAATGAAGCAGTTGGACCTGTAACCCAAAGTTCTTGGGCTTCTTTTCCTTAAGACAAATTTTACATTGGTGAAAGAGGCCTTGAATATAATCAAAAGGATATGAAATCATAATACTGCTTCTAAAGTAAAAGACAAAATGATAAAAGTCAGATTTCTGTCTCCTCTCTGGGTTCGGTATTCTTGTGTTGCCACTCGCTTAGAGTTTCTGCAAAATAGCCCATCTTACAAATAATACCCAGAGTTGTCATATAATACTACAGTTGTGAGGAAAATCTGTCTCAGCAGAGCATTTTTGCAAAGTTTTCTTAGAAGCAGTGTAGGGTATTTTTATTAGCTTGAAGGACATTAAGCTGTATTATTCTGTGGTTACTAGGGTAACAAGGAAGCCTCTGCTTCGTGCGAAGCTCTCAAATTCTCTTCAGGCTGTGCCACGTCACATACGCTCTGGTATCCATCTGCCTGAGCTTCTTCTACGTGGGGACTGATGGGAGAACAGAAATTGATGCCAGGTTGGTTGCTGCTTAATCCAGTTTTTATTTTTTTCTGAAGCTTTGGGTGACTTGGAGCTAAGTTCATCGCAAAAGGTCAAATTCTTTCAAAGTAAATAAGTAAAAGGCACTGTGGAAATGCAGTTTATAGCCACATGCAGTACTTGATTGTACAGCTGATGCAGATAGTAGCAATCAAATTGTTGGAGGTGAATTTAAGCCTACCCAGGGGCATAGGTGTTTGAGATCAGACTTGGTGATTATTTGGGGTCCCTTACAACCCGGGCTGTTTTGTGCTACCTGTGAGTTTTGTGATCCAGGCCTGCAGCTGTTTCTAAAGGAATATGTTTGGGTAGAGGTAAAAACCAGCAGCCCTTACTTACTGGAGTAAGAAGGCTCTTAGCTTGATGTTGAGAAGAGGCTGTGTGGTTTTCTTTGGACCAAACAATGTGATGGTTCCTAAATTCTAATCCTTCAGAAGCAGGTGATGCTACTAAAAAGGTTTTGAATTATTTGTTAGGCCTGTTCTTAAAGACTGTAAAAGTGTAATTTTAACGAGCTAGAGAAAATCCTATTAGAACAGTTATTTAAATAAGTTTTGTAGTTGGATTCTTATCGGTGATTATGAGTTGGTTCAAGGAATATAAGAGCATTTTCAATTTGAAGAGTGAAATAAGGCCTTACGGGAACTGTGGTCTTTTGACCCTTTTAAAGGGCTTATGCATTTGAATATGCTAGCCAAAGTTTTTACTTTGTGTATTCACTAATGAGTTCCCCTGTCGATAGATTTAAGGATAAAGAGGTTGAAGTCACCATTAACTTAGTGAGGGAGCTCTAGTTAGTTTTGTAAAATCTCGTTAAGTTGCTTTGCTTTCATAGTGATAAGATATACGCCTACCTTGAGTTGTGTAGGTATGGTTGTCAGTTCCTCAACATAAACTAGTAGTTACACGTATTTGTATAGCTTGGAGATTTACAGATCTGAGGGTGGTTGAGGGAAAGAGTACAAGGCGGAAGGAAAAACTGGAGCTTTAGGTACAGCATTGACCAAATCTATAGGAAAGTAGACCTGACATCATCCATGTATATTTATTGGTAGATTCTGTGCTTTGCAGAAGGGCTAGATGTTGATTCTGCTTTTCCATGTGGAATGCTAACAAAATTTTGGTCTCAGAGGTTTTTCTTTAACCTAACTACAGGCATACACTTTGCTATATCTGAAGTGGTACAAATCTATTTGGCAACTTTCCTTCCCCCTGCTTGTCAGTGCTTCCTCGTGCAGTAAGTTTACAGTACCTTTTATAATATTACAGTAATCTATCTGAAGGTTTGCATTTCAAAAAGTATGGTTCTGAGAGAAGCTTCTTGTGACAAAGCATGTATTGCTAGATAAATGGTAGCACCTGCTGGGGTCACGATCTCATAAATTAGAAGTGTGAAAAAAATAGGCTCTGTAAATTTGCTGTATGATGTTCAAGAGGCCTGCATGCATTTTTTTATTGCCTTTGCAAAGGGTTGTATTCAGTCCCACGTTGTCGGAGTAGGTAGGCTTCTTGACCTTGTGCAGGTTTTGTATGGAGACGTGAGGAGGAGGACAAATCCTTCAGTGTCAGTGTTTTAAGATACCATGAGCTCTGCTGTTTGCTCCAGTCTGTGCAGCTGAAGTGAGGTAGCAACCTTGGCTTCCTCCCCACTCTGGTGTTTGTTCTTTGCTCCTGCTCTGAGGCACACCTCATCTAAAGGCTCTACTATCTCTGCTGGCAAGCTTGGTGTTGGCACTGAATCTGTCTTAATGTACACGTTCGGGATGCTTGTAAAGAAAAACTGAAGGTTTGTGCAGTTACGTAGCAGGTTGCTGAGAACAGCTGGGGTGCAGGTGACCAGGGATGGAAGGCCTCAATGGTGGTGACATGCCTTAGGCTCTCTGAGGTGAAGGCTGATGGCAGTTTTTCCAGGTGGAGACCAGAGATACAGAGTTTAAAGGACTTGTGAGAAATCACTCAGGAAGTCTTTTAGCAGGGTTTGGTACTGAACCCACGTTGTGCTGGCACTCCTCTCACTTAATGTGTTTTATCCTCTGACACCTTGTAGAAAATTTAATTCTAAGCGGCTACGTCTGGAAGACTTTAAAATAAAAATCAAATATCAGTGGTAGACTCTGTAGCATTTTCTGTTCTTTGTAACTGTAGTATCTTCTGTGTGTTGTACATGTGGTATGCACCAAAACCCTTGACACATCCAGTCATGCCCATTGAGATAAACATTACTATATTACCATGGCATATGACTTGAAAATATTTAAGGTCAGAAAACTAATACAGTCATTAAGAGTAATTTTCAATTATGGATACAAAGTTCAAAGACATCAGCATGCAGCCTAATTTTCAAGATGCTGAGCCATTGCTAAAGGTAGTAGCTGTATTCTTTTATTTATTTATTTTAAACTAGATGGTTAGTTTTAGAGTTTCTGCAGTTTTTGAGCGAGAGCTTTGTACTTAAGCAACCCTACTGTGCCTTATCTGTTCGTAGCCTTTGTGATAACTTGACTTCTTTCAACACAAACTGAGTACGAGACAGGAGCTAAGTGAAAGTGATGCACCTGTGAGAACCTCAGGTTTGTAGGACATCCTGATTTTTCCTGCTGCTTTGGAAGTATCATGTTAGAAACAAGAGAACAAGTCACGAAGAAAAAGGTCAGGTAAAACCACTTGCCTTGCCTTTTATGCTCATGGTTATTGCTGCTATCAGATGAGACCTTTGAGTGGTATAGAGAGGGACTGAAATACTATACATGTTCACAGCAAGCCTTTTCAGTGTTGGTAATTGATTTCAGCATTAGACATGAATTGGAATGGCAGATACTTAGGGAAAGGTATAGTATATTCTTTAAGGTGAAGGTCTACCTTTTATTTGCAAAGGCTATCGAGTGCCTGAAAGGCTGAGACCTGGTGTTACTTGGGTCATAGGCTCCCTGTTGTCATCCCAGTGCAAAAAGGGCTGCTTGTCTGCCTCTTCCCGTGCCAGAACCTTTCTTTGAGGGGGACTGGTAATGCCATTGGATGCGATTTAAACATGGATGGGCTTCTGTGAACTTGCTGAGGAAAAGGTCTCCCAAGGAACTTGAAGATCAGTAATTTTTCTTTAGGACTGGCTTGGTACATTAAAGTGGATGGTGATCTCTTCTCACATGGGGCATGCTGGCAAGCAATAGAATTTTAAGGCAGCCTTGCTCTTCTATATAAGCAGGTGATGGAGCTGCCAGCAGAGGTTTTATCTGCAGTGACCCGTAGAAGCAGGCTGAACATCTGGAAGGAGGTTGTCATTGTACTGTTCCCATGTGAGATCTTAGATGTGGAAAATCCTCTGTAAATGAGAATTTATCTCTGACGTGACTGGAAGTAGCCTGGAAAATTCTTCAGTGCCCTTCATACATAGATGACACATATCATCTGTTGCAGCAAAGGAATGTAGGTTTATGAGGTGGTGTACACCTTTGAGTACATGTAAAGGATAATATAATCCAGCATTTATGTCCCTAGCAAGTTCTCAGCTGTAAGCTACCAAGAAGTAACATGTTAAAGTAAAAAGTGCTTGTAGGAACAGTTGGGAAGCAAATATATTTGTGTATGTGTGAATACATATGTGAATTTGTGTGTGTGTGCACGTAAACATGTATGTATGTATATATAGGGCTTCATTGCACTGGGTTTTGTTGTTGTTTCTTGGGCTTTTGGTTGGAAGACAACTATTTCCTCTAATACTACCTAGGCACAGTACCAAAGGTGAGCCTGTCAGACAATTTCAGTGAAACTAGGATTGGCCAAGACTTCAGTTAGACCTTGAAACCAAACTGGAAAGTGTAAGTGGACTACAACAACCAGTGAACTGAATTGGCCTTTAAAGTATTTAATTTAAGCTGAGGTGATTATTACCAGCAGGTTTCATGTACAAGAGCAAGGATAGTTTCTGAAGTCTTCTCAAGAGCAATGTGGTGTGGTGGTTATTTATTATACTAATATTATTCTTCAAGTCATTTTACAATTATTATTTAATTCGATGTCCTATGAGTAAGTACAATTAACCGGACAGTTATCCTCAGTCTACCCATCTGAAGAGTTTGTTTCCCGAAGGCTTTATAGGGAGTTCATGTCAAAGCCTCGAATGAAACGTTAGATCCCTCGTCCCGCAATTAGGCCATACGCTGTTCTGTACAGCAAAATAATTCATGACTCAGGCACCTAATTGCAGTGGGACTTCCAATAAGCTCTTTAACATCTACTCATTTAGAAAAAACGATTTTAAGACTTTTTTTTTTTTTTTAGTTGGGAGTTGTTGCTTAACTAATTAAATCCTTACACAATCTAGCTTACAAAACTGAATATTAAATGCAATTAATTGGCAAACTGGAATGACTCGTTTGTATCACGGTGGTGTGGGTTTTACAGCTGTTAGGTATGGATTTACCCGAGCAGCTGCAATAGTTTTCATGTTGCAAAGAGCAAAATGTGGAAAGTTTAAACTTTGCAAAAACCTACTTATTTTTGGATTTATATATATATCTATTTCTCTTGACACATTTGATCTATGTATACAGTTACAGGCACATCTTCATTGGTGTGTATTTGTAGAATTCCACAGGGACAAGATAGAGCTCTACAGACAGGGCACGTGCTGTTGATTTAACCCATAATGTTAATTTTATTTTAAAAACTACCAAAATATAAGGAATTGGGGTCTGGAAATAGTGAAACATCCTTTCAGCCTAAATTTCTTAAGGTAAGGTAGTAATGTAGTAAAGAAGTGTTTGTATATATATATATACACATAATAAAAGTGTAGAATAGATACCTCTTTTTCTCCTGTTGCTTTGGTTCAAGAATTGGAAGCTTTAAATAAACATTTCAGCTTGCATGTTTGCACTTGATGATTCTGTAGCTTTGCTTCCTCTCGTCCTCATGTCTGAGAGGCTCAGCACCAGACTGGGGAACACTCTGTCTCTTTTCTTATTCTCTGCAGCTGAAGTGATTTGTATCTATGGAGGATTTTACATTAAATATCCAAGAAACTGTGTTAAAGGGCTAGAAACAGTCTTGATAGTTAAACGCAGAATAAATTCTTTCCCTAGTTGAGGAAACTTCAAGTTAAGACAGACTTCACTGCAGGCAATCAAAGTTTGCAAGCTGCATTACAAAATAATGTTTAGTAATAGATGCATATGAATTTATAAACAATCTAATGGATTTAACTGCTATTTTTGGTACTTCATATTTCCCAGAACTATTCTACTGTGTCTTTTGGCAAGATTGTTATCATAATTTTTTGGAAGTCTGAAGTGAAGAATACTTATTTTCCTGACCTTCTGCTAATATTTGTATCATCATTTTCCCTAGTATCCTTACCACTTTACAGGCTTTCCTTTTTGAGCTAGTATGAAAAGTGTCAGAAGCACACTCAGAAAAGCAGGAGGGAATAAACTGTGTGTGAAAGAAGAAGATAAAGGTGGTTTCAAACCTCAGATTCCTCTGACGATTAGGAAATGTTACCATGGATAGATACCTTTGCATTTCAGTGGTCACAGTGTTTAACGTATAAAGCTAGAAATCCATACATCTTTCCATAAACTTCAAAAGGAATTAAGGTAGTCATAAAAATAGTCTGTAAGAACACATCTTTTTTTCTCTTAATTTGTTTTTTATTATACAGAAAGCTTCTGCATTTTGGTTCAACATGTCCAGCTCTGGTATGGAGCTCAGGCAAAAATCCTAGAAAAGATGCAGCATTTCCTGAATGGGAATTAAAAAGCAGGAACCCCTTTGCACTTTTTGTCTTCTCCTTTTCTGGTCCAGTGCACAACTTATTTATTTTCCTGTTCTAGGGATACGGGACAATCTCTAGTACAGTTTAAGGGAGTCAGATCTGTTTATCAGCATCGTGGTGTATATTTTTAAATTCTTAATTTTTTGTTCTTCATTTTATTTATTATTCTTCATTTTATTCTATTTTTGCTTCATGTCATCTTTTTCATCTTTCTCCAGTGACAGCTTCAACCAGAAATCTGAAAAGTACCTTGTAAATGTAAAAGAAATTCAGATGTGATGTTTGTACTGCCCATGTTTTTCTCTCTGAGTAAGACTGGAGGTAGAAAAAATGTGAGGTAGAAATCTATGGAGGTCATTTACATACCATTCATCTAGAGACTTTCTAAATGTTTAACAAGTTAATTAAGCTGTTACTCAAAGTATACATATTAATCTAAACAGAAATGCGGGTGGACGTGCCATGTGAGGTAAGATAAAATGTAGGAGCTGTTTATCACTATGTCATGTAAGGCTGTGTGGTCAGCGGTGCATAGCTGAGCTGCATTAAACATTTAAAGTCTGTGTATTTACTGATCTTGTGTGGCTGTGGTGTCCATCCTCAGGAAAACTGGAGGGATTTACCGTGGCCTGCTGGTCCCAGAAGCTTGTAAAGATGGGTATCAGGGTAGTCTTTTAGCATTGAATAAAGTTATCTGAGACTGGTAAGTACATATTGGTTATCTTTTAAGGAGCAAGGACTGAATCTTGCCAGAGTGACATTCTAGATATGATGGTATTTGACTCTGCACTGGTGTCCTTCACGGGGCTGTAAATGATCTCAGTCAGGTTTATATCTTCAGGAGCTGCCGCTGCTCTGTACCCATCAGATTGGAGCCTAAGATAGTGAGATCATTTCAGCAGGGTGAAGTACCTTGTTCTTTAAACACGTTCTGCAAACATGTGTAATTGGTCTTGCAAAAATTTCCTCCTGAGGTCCTGAAAAGTCAAGTCTTGCCGTGCTACATTGGAGTATATTTCTTTCAAGCTCTGCTGTGATGTTTGCCCTGGAATACATACTTCACCGCACCGAGACAGAGCAAACTGGCAGCAGTCCTTATTTTCAGGTGGCCCTCAGCCTTTTCATTAGGAAAGATCAGCACTGCTCGGAGCTTTTCAGCGATGCTGAGAAAATTGGATTTTTCTGCTCCAGGAACGAGGGGCAGGAACGTGCTCTTTCTCCACCGTGACGGGGACAGGCAGGGGGAAGCAGGCCATGCCGAAAGGCAAGACCTCTGCACAGCTCCCGTGGTGGATAGCTGCCCTCTCACACATCCAGGAATGGCAGCAACAGCAATTTGGTTGTGTTTTGTTGTGTTTTTTTTTCCAGGCTCAAGTATAGGCAGTGGGTTTTTAGCCTCTCTTGCTCTGCTGATACACAATTTGATAGGTATATGCTGAGGCAGAATTGGCTGAAAGCTGAGACAGAATTTGAGGGAATAAAAAGCACGCTGGCTGTTTCAGGAGCGTGTTTGTGAGTGGGTTAGATCCAGCTTGAAGCTTTTGGAAGGATTTGTGATATTCTAGGTTTGATTTTTGTGGTTATATGGGAAGGATCTGCATTGCTGCTCAGGTGCCAGATAACCTAATAACAGCTCTTTATTTTTTTTTTTTCCTTTCATAAAGAAGCTGTTTTCCTATTGGGTCACTGAAATCCGCAGGGTGAAAAGCCTGTGGGGGAATAGATGTTCTTCTTCCCTTCAAATTTCATTAAAATCTCGTAGTTCTGACACATCTGACAAATCTCCCTTTCTCACAGCGGGCCCGTGCTGCTGCCCACCACCTCAGCGGTGTGCCAAAACCAGGGCAGGCCGAAGTCGTGTGTGTGGGACCTCTGAGTAGCCTCCTGTGGGATCAGCTGCCACTGTGAGGAGGGAGTGGAAGCGGGGAGCTCCTCCATGCTCAGCAGAAACAGATCTGCCCGGGTGCTGAGCGAGGCAGGAAATTCTGGCAGTTCTGGGAGACGAGCGTGGAGAGCCAGCCTGACCCTCAGATCTCGTAGAGACGTTTAGTCAATAGCCAGCTCCAGGGTTTCTAGGTTTTCTGTGGTGTGTTACCAGAACCCTAAAGCTGGGAAGTACGCTTCAGAGACCCGTAGGGCCTTTGAAGATAGCAGTGGCTGAGCTGGAGCCACGTAGCTTCTGCAGAGGCCTGCTAGGTCAGGTGTGGCACAGCCCAGCGCACAGTGGTCCATCATCGTCCTGATCTTCAGAGAATATAAGGCACAGACATCTCTGTGATACTGAGTAATACTGAACTGGAGCAGCCAGTCTTCTGCTTGGTGTCCATGGACTGCTTTCCCGTTATTTGTGATATTCCAGTTTGCATTCATCTAGATGATGGGTAACAACTTTTGTGTGTAGAAAGGCATGTTAAGACTCTCTTCATACAGAATATATGTATGCATTGTGTATATATATGTATAAAAAAAGAATATAATCAGAATGAATACATTCAGTGTACCCTTTAAAATATATGTACGTGTATACCTTACATAAAGTAGTTGCTCTGTAAATTTGACTGCTCAAAGGTGAGGTAATACAGATGTGTGTTTTGCAAGAGCAACCTTATTTTTGCCCTTTGAGGAAGTATTTGAGTAAAACAACGTGAGGGTTTTGCAGAAACATTTTTCGTACAACTCAATGTTATATAGTGGTCATCAGATAAATCCAGATTATGAGGTAAATACGGCTGTTGACTGTAGGATTCTCATCTCATGTTACACAGTGAAGGTAGGTAGTGAATAGGGCAAACACAAGCCCTGAAGGCAGGGGAAAAAAAGCAATACAGAAGGGTGATTCAATCTGTTCCATGTAATAGTTCTTAGATAGTCCTGTGCAGATAAATTCAGTTAAGTTTTTTATATCTATCCCATCAGCTCATCAATTCCTCTTTTTGTCATCTAGCATGAAGCTTCATAATTTCTGTCCCCCCTATTTCCCAGATGCTAAGCACTTATAGAAAACAGATCCTTGGATATTTAGTTGCACAGCTTTTCTAGGGTTCTCAAACCATTCAAAGCACTAACATGTTTAATTGAACTATCTGTAAATCTGCAACAAGTGTGTGGGCTTTTCTTCCCTCTGTGTTTCTCAACAAATTGAAGTGATCTTGCAGAAGAAGAAGAGAGGTGATCCTGTGTTTTAATTCTGGCTCAGCTACTTTGCTGAATGCTTCTCAAGCGACTACTCTGAATTTCTCACGTTTTCCCACTTGTAAAATTGAGAAGAGAGAGAATATCTATGGAAGCTGGAAGAAAAAGGTTTGCATTTGGGGCCCTCAGATATTCAAGACATATAGTGAAGGTGCAGCTGTTTCCACTTCCATTAAAGGTTTTTAATGCTGTATAGCAAATAAAATAAGACACATGCACGTGGATAGTAAAGATTAAAAGAAAAATACTGAATTGCTGTCTTATCTGTTCAACACCATCCATCTTATGTAATGAAAGACTATGCCATCATGTGCTGAAACGCAGGAGGACAGATTTCAAGATGCTCGTGTGTATTTTGGTATTTAATTAATGGCAACTTAGCTCTTGTAAGAGTTCCAAAGGTATAATTGTGCTAAATATTGTGCATCTAGAGAGTCAGAAATGGATTGCGGCTGTTCAGGTCGTAAACGAGGATAGGATAAATGGTGAAAAAGTGAGGGGAATCCTCTACAGTTACTGACCACAGCCTTAGACTCTGGATTAAGTGATGTTCTCAGAGAAGACACATTATAAAGCTTAGAATTTCACGTGCATCTGATGACATAGTTGGACCAATTTCAGATACTGAGTTGGTGTGAGAAGTTACTGTACTTTTATCCTTTGACTCTGGGATCGAGTCGACAGGAACACGTAGATTCCCTGTTCCTGTGCAGAGTCTCGACAGCCAAATTTCATCACCATTGCTGGGTCACACCAAGCTGTGGAACCACATGCACCAGCTCCGTTCTGCTGCCCTGCCTGGGAGGCAGAAAGAAGAGAAGGATAAATAAGTTATTATAGGTGGCTTTAGGACAGTAACATCTTAAACTGCTGCACATGTTAGCAATGGATGTCTTGGCTCAAATTGTTTGACTCAGAACAGCACTGCTGAGCTAATACAAAGTAGAAAATTGGGTTTAGATTAGGAGGGAACCAACCATCTTGTTTCTCTTGGATGTTAGTTTAGTTCAAGTGTTAAAAACCATAATCTTTTCTTCTCTTAGTCCTCGTTGCTTTTATGAGAAAACCAGTGTAAAAGCATTTTGGAAATAGGCCCAGTGTTTTCTTCTCTGTTATGTCAAATATGTAAATTTAAAACCTGACTAAAGACTTGCTGAGATCCATGTTTAAAGAAGGGTTTTATGCATGTGAGGATGGGGGGAAAAAAACAAGATAGGCATTTTAATTAAAATAATAATAATAATAAAAATGACAAGGATCCCCTCACGAAGAGGTTCAAAGTAATAAATTCCTTCAAAGCTTATATGATCTGTTGTGTTGTCCAAGTTGGTGATGAAGCAGAACTGTGATAGCATTGCCTGGTACTTAATTTTCTTTTCAGCTTGTGTAACTCATATAATGATGTGAATGCTGCAGGGAAAAGCTGTATCTTCTGCGTTAGCTAATGCCTGGTTTTATATAATACTTCTGTGTGTAGACAGGACTTGGAGGGGGCTGCCTGGAATTCCAAATGAATTTACTGGCACTTTGGTGTTCTCCCATTTATTGTTCACCCGAGATTTCCATGTGCATTAACTGAAGGTAGATGTACCTTTGAAAAGGGGGAGTGATGCATCTTCCTTATCGCAAGCAAGAAATGCAATGTGAAACCTGTTCAGGGAGAAGGAAGATGTAATGTCGGAGAGAGGGTAGCACCACGGTCCTGTTCTTGCACCCTAACTGAGATTAACAACGTAGAAAAGGTAATAGTGGGCAGGTTTCCTGGTGATGAAGAACATTCAGAGGAGGAAGAACTCCCTTGAGTTTTAAGGAAGTTTTGGGGGAAAGAGATGGGCAACAAATGGTGCAAAATATGCAAAGCATTTTTTTCCAACGTAGAATGTTCACATTGTCCAAACTTGCCTTTCTTGTTGGGTCTATACTGTTCATAAATAGGTGTTTACATCTTCAAATGCTGTTTCTTTTGAAATATAACGATTGCTGCTTTCTTTTTGTTTGGTTGTTGTTTTTTTTTAAACTGCAGGTATGAGAAAGTGCCAGTAATTCTGGTTGGTAATAAAGTGGACCTGGAAAGCGAGCGAGAAGTGTCGTCGAACGAAGGCAGAGCCTTAGCCGAAGAATGGGGCTGCCCTTTTATGGAGACCTCTGCTAAAAGTAAAACAATGGTGGATGAGCTCTTTGCGGAAATTGTTAGACAAATGAACTATGCAGCACAGCCAGACAAAGATGATCCATGCTGTTCTGCATGTAATATACAATAGCATTAAAAATGACCTAACCTGGACTTGATTTGCAGAAATTTTGTAAGGTGGTAAAACTGTCTACTTCACTTCCTGGTTTGTGGGTCACTTGAAATACATCTGTAGTGAAGTAGCATCATTAACTCAGAGCTGAGCATTGGAAGTCAATCACTGACTCTGGATATATAATTGGGTTAAATGACCACATCTCACCCGTTTTTCCCTTTGAGCACCTGCAGTTTTATGGCATAGCCAGTTGATCTACAGGGTCATTCCAGTTGAGCGTACGCGCGTTGTCACATCACACGGCAACAACAGCCACCGTTTCCGAAGAAGTTAGAAACCCTTTGGAAATGGGAAACAGAAGCAGTGGAGAAAATCATCTCTGAAGACCATTGGCGTCTAGCAGGAGCGCAAAAGGAGAGCCAAGTCTTTCAAACCGCTGTGCTTCAGGTGTGCGCTATCACTTGTGGCCAAGTTCGTTCAGTCAAATGTGTTGATTTCACCTGAACTTCTGACAGTGTTAGAGGAAGAGGTTACCAGAGACCTATATAAGTTCGGATTTTTTTCAAAAAGTGATGCTATTATTTCAACACTTTATCCCACATCTTGAAACAGAAGACATTGCCATCGGTGTGTGAAACGAGAGGCAAGATCCGAAAAGAAGTGGCAGGTGAAGAAACAGTACGGCATGGGAATGTTTTGAATCTTTTGTTTTGCTGCTCAGAAATGGAGGATCGCTTCAGGTTTTGGTCTGCAAAAAGCCAAACAAACCCTCTGTTTACAAAGCAGGAAGCATCTTTATTTATCACTTTACTGAACCAGG
Source organism: Anas acuta (assembly GCF_963932015.1). Lineage (NCBI taxonomy): Eukaryota > Metazoa > Chordata > Aves > Anseriformes > Anatidae > Anas > Anas acuta. The sequence continues at coordinate 54,181,099 of NC_088979.1, forward strand.
AGGAAGCAACTGTGATGAAAAAAATTGCTGAGCCTTACTAACAAGGAACACTTTAATAGTTTAACTAGTACCATCTTGTAAGGAAAATTAAGCCATGTTGCATCCATATGTTCCCTTCTGCAGAAACCTCATGGGACAGTATGAACATCCTGCATTTTTAAGTTTGTTGAAGACAACAGTTTTTCTTGCCTTGAAGGGCTATGTTCTCTGGTGTGATCCCTAACTAACCTTTGAAAATCACGTTTGCTCTTTCGTAGCTTTAATATTGAAAACGCAAATTGGATAACCACCTGAAATCATTTGGTTCAGAGGTGAAATAGTTGCAGTTATAATTCCTTAGGTGAGCGTGGAAATGGCTCTTTAATTGCCTGACACACTATTCAAAGGTTTCCCCAATTATTGGAGTGTTAAATGGTGGGAGCAAATGTTTTATTTTGAAAGGATGCTCGAGCTCTGGCTTGCTAGTTTCATAGCAGTGAAGTATTTATCATTTGCATGACTAATGGCACAGAAATACCTATTCTGAAGTCTTACAATCAAAGTATAGAAAAGTTTTCAATCACAATGTTTAGATTTTAAATGCTGGAGAGATTGTCTTGAGCTGGATCTTTTATAGGTAAAATTGGCCATAAAAATACAGTCACTGAGCCTGTGGTCTAAATAACACCATGCATTCATTAGTTTTTCAATCTTGTGCAGTAACAGTGTAGTTCCTTGTGTTTCAACGAGTGCAAACAGGGGTGCTGGGGTGTGCGTGTGTGTTGAGTGTGTACGTGCGTGTGTATATGGCCCTTAGAAATGCTGTAATTGGAGTTAGGTTCGAGAGTTTTGCCTCCATCTGCAGAACTGCCTAAAATGCTCTCATCTTCTACACAGGAAACTGAAGTGCAACACGCTTTGCAGATTTGTCATACGTGTTCTTAACGTTTTAACTTGTAGTTCGGTGGATGGTGAACAAAGGAGATCATGTTGACGGAAGAGAACTGGCCATCTCTGCCCTTAAGCTTTCAAAACCTTTCCACCGCCAACGTCTGGAAGGGCATTAGATGTCACACAAAATGACGCCTTACTCGAAAGTTCATGTAGCCCTTTTCCCCCCCCTACCCCCCCCAATGTCTACCTTACGGAGCTTTTGTTACCGCGCTTTGTTCTTTCTCTTCGAGAGGTATTCACACCATTTATTTCTGGCATCTGAATGCCCGTTTTGGGGTGCTCCGAATCGCCCTCCTAGAGGCACCTACCTCTTTCCATTGACTATATAGCAAACGTAGGCTTTTAGTTTGGGTCCACAGCTTCTATGCCTAAACTAGATGGTATGAATGTTCTCTTCCCCCCCGCCCGCCGTGGCAGCCACCGTGCTGAAGCAAGATCAATTCAACAGCTGAAGTCTTGCTTTAGTGACAGTTTTTAGGAAATCTAGACTGGGAAATGGATTATTGAGCAGCACAAATTGCCAAATAGCTTGTCAGCGTGAGATCCACTGTATAAGCACTCAAAAAAAAAAATCAAAAATGCTTAATTGGAAGTGCGAAGTGCACGTTATGCAACATTATTTACGGAGGTATTAAAAATCTTACCTTGGAAATTGTTAATTGACCACAAAATGGCATAAAGTACAATATGTGGAGTTCATATTGTGAAACGGATCTAACGTAGGAAAAATGGCACAGTACAATTCCTTACAGAAAATATCAGTGACAATATTTTCCCAGTCTTGTTTTTTTCAGTACACTTTCACGTCTTCAAAAACCTAGGCTGTGTATGCCACCGTGCAGTACAGCGGGGGGGAAAAGCGTAAGTGTTGTGTTGTTTTTTTTCGTGTAATTCCGAGGAAGTAGTTATGCACTATTTGTATTTCCACTAACGTGAAGGTAGTGGAGCTTGAATCAATGACAGTTGCACTTGACAAGAGATTTTTTCCAAAATCCAGGGGTAGCAGAAACGCAGCTGAGTGAGCCACACGGCGCTTTTGTGGCCGCCCCGTGGGAGTCATTGGTCGGTGTTTAATTTGTGCCCTGATCGGATTACCAATTATAGTATTGGAAAGTTTCTTATAACATGCCTTAAAACGTTATGATTTGTTCCAAAGACCCGCTTTTTCCTTTGGCTGTCCTTGTAGAGCTTTGTCCTTTTCTACAAAGACAGCATTTCTCCTGTTTTATTGTGGTTTTGTTGTTTTGTTTTTTATATATATATATATAATGTTGCAACTTTTATTCTTTTAAGCGATGATAGTGATAGCAACTGTTTCCTCTTTCCCTTAAAAATGCACACAAGAAACTGGTCCAAGCAAACAAACAAAACGGGAATCAGATCTCGAGTATTACACGTAGTTGCTTTTGTTGTTGTTGTTGGTTTTCGCCCCCCCCTTCAAAGCATCAAACCAATTTGATGACTTCTGTTCTGGTTCTAGCCTCTCCCTAACCCCAGTGCTACAGTTGCCATTACTTTTCTGTGGGAAAACTACTGGTATTTGCTTTCCTGTATAGAATGTTGCCTAAAGATGTCAGCCATTTGGTTGGGGGGGGGTTGTGCATGTTTGTTTTTTATTTTGTTTTTTATTTTTATTTTTTTGCCAGTGTGCTGTCCAAGCACTGGCTAGGCTTTAATCGTGAAACTCCGCGACAAAAGCAAATGTTGGACAACTGCAGGAGGCTTTATCTGCATTGTTGTGCATCTGTTAATTCTTGATCAGGGTTTGAAGAAAGACTGAAGTGGGTGCTGGAACCAGGCGTAACGCTGTTGATTTGGAGTTTCCCAGAGGTGAATTAATGTATTTCACAGATAATTGTTGAGCTCTAATACAACTGGCAACATAAAATGGGGCAACAGTTTGTTTTGTAACAATGTCAGTTGTTTAAACCTTGATGTTTCAAATAAAACAAGAATTGTACATAGAACTCAATGCAAACTCAGCAGTTGTATTTGGAGTTAAATTATTTTAACAAATAAATTTATTTAATGAAACTGCCCTTGGATTTTCTGTACTGTCCATTTTGGTTTGGTCATAAAGTTCATCCAAAGCTAATAACAAGAGCTGCCCAGTCATTTCAAACATGCTGTCAATTATTTTGGGATTCAGCAAGGCATTTTTTGCCAAAATGCTCTTCTAGTACAAATTAAGAAGCAATAAGAAAGAATATATTTTCATTTTAACAGATGGATGCGTGTTGTGATTTAAGTTAATGCTTGATAATGAACCAAAGCAAAGGTTTGGGGTTTTCTTGTTTGTTTTCTTAGAGGAATATACACTCACAACAATCATCAAGACTTGGTATTTGATAAGATACATATCTTGTTATGGCAGAAGGATGATAGTTCCTGTAAAACAGATTAAAACAATGCATGAACTTGGTCAATATATGGTACAATCAATATCCAGTGGGACTTTTATAACACTGAGGATTACAAAGGGTTACAAAGGGGATCGTTCCCTATATCAGCTGTTCAATTGATGAGTGTTTTTGCAGGCTTTCATTGCAGTACAAAAGGAGTCAGTGTTAGAAAGAACTTCAAACACAATTAGCATTGCAGAGATAAATGAACAGTTGAGCTAATGCTAACAGGATTATTCTAGCTAATTGGCATTGATCAGCAGTTACATTTTGGTCATGCCAGTATCACTAAAATGCGCTGTTCTCAGTAATGATGGGTGCTTGATGCTCTCTTGCTTTCATGTCATGCGTGCCATAAGGAACACGAAGCCTGAGGCTGGCACATCTTAAAAGCTCCTGGTTCTATGGTTAGTATAGAGGGCTGGCACAAACTGTTGTTTTTGTGCTTCTGATATGCCAATTCATTCTGTAAAACAGTTCCAGGGGAGCTTACGTGGATGGGTTCTTGCCATACTGTTCATTTATTAATTTCTTTTTGCCCAAGAAGATAGCTATACAGAGACAACAGGAATTCATTGGGCTCTTCTAAAGAGTTCAAAAAAAGTTGGTGAAACATGTTCTTTACAAACACAACTAGAAATCTTTGAATGTTTTGCTCTTATGCCTTCCCTGAATCCTCTTTTTTTATTTCATTTTTTTACTTTTAGCTTGTGCAGGAAGCTAGCTGCCTCTGCGAAAGGTTTGTAAAATGTTTTGATTGAAAATAAATGTCTTTTCTATCTTGCACAGGTATCAGTCTTACTGGATCTAGCTGCACTACTTTCTGTCTTCTCACACTGCAGATAGAAAGTACTGCATGAGTTTAACATAGTGCTAAGATTTTTTACTTTTATTTTTTTCTTTGCCTCAGCTCCCACATTACGTTCATCATGTGGCCTCTTAACATTTTTAAACAGCACTTCTGCTTGAAGAATGACCATAAAAGCCCTGTCTGAGTGGCTGGACTGCCTAGCAGCCTTCAGAGCTGTTGCTGTGCAAGCTTTGCTAGACTTTGTGCCTATTTGCCTAGCGAAACCAACGCGGCGTGGAAGCAGGAACTGGCGTTCCTCTAGCTCTGTCTGGGCACGGAGCAGGCACAGCCCACGCTGACTTTCAGACGGGAGGCTGCGTTCAGAGGCTGGGTTGCAAGTGGGTGGCAGGGGAGCAATATTCCCGTGAACCAGACACCGTGTGGTACTGGAATCACTAAAACAGCAAATCTTCATCCTGCTTTGATAGAGGTGTTTTTTTTTCTATGTACTTACAAGCACGCACGTTTTGGTTTGACTTGAATATGAAACAGCTTGGGGATCACTGAGAATTTATTGCAAACTTTCCACGGTACGGTGCCCACGGGTGAAGGCAACTGGGTACGATGCTTGCCTGCTCTTCCAAGGAGTGCATGAGAGGTCCTGCAGCCACAGAGGAATCCTGCTGAAGGATGGAAAAGGGAGGTGGGAGCGGAGATGGATCTGCCTGGAGGTGAACACATACAGCTGAAAGATTGTTAATAATGAAGGTCGATGGAGAGAGTGGTAAGCACAAGGGGAGAAGTACAGCCTGTATGGTTGACCAAGTCTGTAAGTATTCCTGCACTAACACAGTAATGTAAAGGCAGCTGTATCAGAGAATTGGATCTCAAAAAGCAGCATTCTACAAAAAAATTTCTTCTATCTGAAAGAGATATAAAGCTGCCTTGATACAGTAGTGGGAAAATATTCTACATAAATGGATTTTTCATTCTTTTAGAGTCCTTGTACAGTTCAATAACCAAAGGAAAAATGTTATCCTCAAATACCTGAGACGTGTCACCTTATCTTTCCTGTTGTATAACAGTTTAGAAAAATAAAACACACCTCCTACAGCTGAGAACATTTAAAAAAATAAAAAAATAAAAATGCTGTAATCCGGTATATTAAGTAAAATGGTTCGGTTGTTTCTCAGGATAAAACAAAGGAAGATGCATCATTCTGCATATGCAAAATTCTTTAAAATAGTTTAAGATCTGGCACCTTTCTGGTTTGAACCATAGGGAAATTACCCTAAAACCACTGTCTTGGGACATATTTATAAGCTACTGAGGGGGTGGGGTGCACTTTAGTCAGTACAAAGCAAGTTAGAAGTTGGCATCCAGAGTCTTCAGCTGCCGCAGGCAATGCTTTTGGCCCTTTGTAGTTCATTTATAGTAACTTCTGGGCACAAGGCACCTTGCACAGTGCATGTGAGCGTTCATCCTGGAATGGAAACTGCTGAGCGAAGCAATTTCTTCCCACTCTTTTTCAGTGCTTGGAGCAAGCGATGTCGCAAGTCTTTCTGCTGCTGGTAGCATAAAGCTGCTTCTCCTTGGAGGAAGAGTGAGGGAAGGATTGAAGGCAAGGAGCAGGCGGCCTCGTACTAGCTGGGATGAAGGATCTGCAGAGAAGCTGCTAGGGAGGGCGGTATGTATTTATATGCAGTGGGTGGGAGCTGAGAAATAGAGTGGGAAAGAGTAGGATGACACCGTTCAGCAGGGAGGATTCCCAGCCATATATCTTAACGTATCTTGCTGAAGAAGCAGAAATAGGGCTTGCTGACAGTGAGGTCCCCTAGGAAAGGTTTGGGGGTGGACTTCACTAACCCCAGGGGTAGAGGCCTGGTCTGAGGAGGTGAACATAACCTGCCCTGTGGCTCATGACCAACACTGGGACAGGAAAAGCTTTCAAACAGCTTTTGCTCTCCTAAATTAAGTCTTGCTCTCTTAAATTAAGGCAATGATAAATTAACCTTTACAGTATTTCCGTATGAGATTTTGATTACGGGAACACAAGTAATTGATCAATCAAAGAAGATGGGGTTCTGCAAAGCAAAAAGGATGACAAACAAGTGTCTGACTGATAGCAAGTGAACGAATGAGGACTTTCAATGCAAAACAGAGCAATGCTCTTCTCAAATTCTCCACTAAGCCTCAGGAGTTGTGCTGGTGCTGCTGTAATGGGATAAGAGTCTGTAAAGGCCTGTGTGTTTCTCTCAGTCAATTTTAGCTGAAGTTCACATTGTTTCCTTTGTGGCTCTACTGTAGATTTGTTCCAGGGAGGGTGACCCTGTTGAATTTCTATTACAGTTTGGAAGGAGATAAAACCTCTGCTGGTTCTGCTTAATTTACCAGGGAAAGATGCAGCTGTGAAGATTCAAGATTTTCCAGAAGTCTTCCTAAGAGGTGGCAACTTCTCATAAGATAAACTCAAGCACCCTTTCTTGATGAAGGTGGTATTTGCAGCTATTTCTGGGAACTTGCTTACTCAAACAGTTAAAGACCATTAAGTGTGGGTGTGCACTCGCAGCATGTTGTTTACTTGCTCCACTATGCATGATGGTTTACTCAGATTATCCCTGATTTCTGCCTTTAATGAGGGAGTTGATCCATCACGTGGGCATCCTTCACTCAGGAGGACAACATCCACTTGGAGACACACTTTGAGATAACTGGGGAGGAGTCTTCCATGTCTGCTTCACATCTAAATCAAAATGCTTATTTTCTGGTTCACTTTTCACATTTACAGGAAGTCTGAAGAGTAATAATATTTTCTCCCCATCAAGCAGTGGCAACTCCAGTCTTGGAGCTCTTTGGGTTGTCTAGAAAAAAAAAAAAAAAGGCAAAAACATCATATTTGTCAGTATAGAGAAAGAATAGCAACAGGGCTACCTCTGCCACTGGATGAGCATCTTTTTCCCAGGTGGCAAAAAAAATTTTTTCCCATGTGGAAAGCAACTATTTTCAATTAGAAGAGACATTCTTCCCTTCTTCCCCTATACATGCACCTTTTTTTTTTTCTCCTTCCTTTTTATTTATTGTCTTGACTTCACACTTCGCAGACATGTTTTAGCAAACTGTTCTGGAAGCAAACGCTGATGGCAGAAGCTGCTTATCCCCTGCTCTCAGAAATGAACAGAGAGCCTATGGATCACTGAAACTATACATAGAGCTCACTTGCTTATAAATGGCAATGTTTTCCAAGAACTGAAGACCCCTCTTTTGGAAAAGTTTGTAATGCTGCCTCCTGTTAAGATTTTCCATTTTTTCTTATTTTTGGCATGTTGGCCTAAAGTTTAAAAAATACCCGCACCACCAAAAAAATAAAAATAAAAAATAAAACCCAAACAAACAATATAGAAAATAAAGCCTATTCCCATTTCCTCATCCAGGTATCTGCAACAAAGTTTCTGCTACTGTTCGTCACCTATAAATGTGAATAAAGAGGAAAGAAAGGGGTAGGCTTACAGGGGAAAATACAAGGGTTTCTGACTGCTCATTGACTTTGGATGGCAATATCAAAATTATCCATAAAGATCTCTGATCAAGTATAGAAAGATTATGAAAGCTGGTTTTCACTGGGCTTAAGGGTGGTAATAAAATTGTTTTCTCCTCCGCATGCAAGTCTCCCTGCAAAGAAATGCATTAACAACTGATGTCTACCACACAGTAATTGTGCTGGGTGATGAGTGGTACCCTCCAACAGTGGTGCTGCAAGCACCAAGAAAGCTGGATTAGCATTGCAGCAGCTGATAGATTCAGCGTCTTTAGCAAAGCTTTGCTGCAGACCACAGCTGGGACTTGGTAAGTTTAGAAATACACAGCTATTTTAATTGCCTATGTAATCACCTAAACCTGCATCTTCCTTACAAACAACCTTCAGGTGCTCTTCATCACAGAGGGCTAGATGTGAGGTGTCCATCACAAACTGCAGAACAGTGTATGCTAAATAATCACTCCTGACACACCACTATGGGCCTAAATGGGCCTAAACTACTTTCAGACTACCACATTTCTTCTGTATGGGCAAGTCTTAGCCAGAGCTGTTTGTATCACACCTTGTGGTGTGTGCAGTAATTGATTGATCCAAAGATCACCAGGTCGCTCATTTTACTGTATAAGAAATGTCTGAGATCAGCCCTCTTAGACTAATTAAGCAGAGATCCCCCTCTAATCCCCTTAGAGCAAACCTGCCATTGCCCTGGCTTTGCTTGGACAGACTCTGTAGCAGCTCTGTCCATTATGTGATTGATGAAGCAACCACGCACTGGCTGAGGTAAACATGCTGCCAAAGGTGGATCTGTGGGATAATGGAGTCCATAGCGTTGGATGTTAGGATGCTTGATGCAATAATTTTTCTGAGTTGCACCAAAAGCAAAGTGCCTTGATGACCCAGAGCACAGTGCCCTGCTTCTGTTGGCCTCTAGCACTGTGAAGTGCAAATGATATTGCACCGTGGGAGTATTTCACAGCATATCCTGAGTTGGAAGGGATCTACAAGGATCGTGCAGTCCAGTTCCTCATTCCACACAGGACAACCCCAAGATCAGCCCATGCGTCTAAGATCATTATCCAAGTTCTCCTTGAACTCTGACAGGCTCAGTGCCTTGACACTTTCCCTGGAAGCCTGTCCCAGTGCCCGACCACGCTCTGGGTGCAGACCCGTTCCCTAACCCCCAGCCTGACCCTCCCCTGTCCCAGCTCCATGCCGTTCCCTTGGGTCCTGTCGCTGTCCCCAGAGAGCAGAGCTCAGCGCCTGCCCCTCCGCTCCCCTGTGAGGGAGCTGAAGGCCGCCATGAGGCCTCCCCTCAGCCTGCTCTGCTCGGGGCTGAACAACCAAGGGACATCAGCCACTCCTCATACATCTTGCCCTCTAGGCCTTTCACCACCACTCATGACTGGCTTTCTTAAGGGTGTGCTCCTCCTGTGACAAAATCCATGCACTGTTGCCAAAACTCAAGCCATAGGCCACGCTGCCTGGCCATGCTTGGACCCTGTCCCTCAGCACACCTGCTGTACACCCAAGCCGGATCTGAAGCATCCTGTGTCTTTCAGGAAAGCATTAAGCAAGATGCAGAAGTCAGTTCTCTGCCTGGAGGTTTTCAGGACTTGCCCACCCACAAGTCACCAAAGGCACAGAAGATGACAGCAAGCCTTGTATCAGAGTAGCATGCAGGATGTTTTCCCTCCTTCTCAGCATCTCTCTACCAGTGTATCTCAGGTTCCTCAAAGGATGGGGGCATTTCCCTCAATGTGCACAACTTACTGGCATCACTTGCAGATCGCTTGGTGTCAGCTATTCCAGTGCTGACCACAGTAACTAGCTTTGAGTGCAGAACAGGAGGTTTTCCTGCAGTTAACTGAAGGGCCATGAAGACCAGAGGGCTTTCTGAGACTCCTACAGAAGAGCTAAATTAAAAATCGAGCAAAACTTGGCATGGCTCCCCGCCTGGTGATTGCAGTGCAGCAGCGTTTAACGTGCTCTTGCCAGGCCCGGTGAGCCGCTGATGGTAAAAGCAGGCTTTTGAAGGCCTATCTTGAAAGCCTGTCAAAAAGTAAAATAACCTTGGTAATGTATGTTTTTAAGAAGGTAGTAGTTGATCCTCAGTTAAAGCAAGGTTAGTTTCCAGCCAAGAAGACTGATTTTTTCCAACTTCTTCCTTCTGTGCTGCTATTGTAAAAGGTCTTTGGAAAAAATGAGCAGTTGGCTGAATGTCTCAAAGGTTAGTTAAACTCAGGGCCCTCAGGTCAAAGTATCTCAGGTGGCTTGTCCTTCCTTTCAAGCTTCTTTTTCCTGTTAGGGCAGGGAGACACCTCTGCATGCATATTGTGCTCAAGTCTGGGAGTAAGAAATCCTTTTCTCTGCTGATACTTTGATCCATCGGTAATTTATCTGGACACACACACAAACTTTATCACCATCCTTTTGTTTTAACGGCCCAACAGTCTCTTGAAGGGAAATTCATCTAAAAACACAGTTTTTTGACTTCTCTTTACTGATATTCTGGTCTATGTTGATATCATGCTCTCAAGCAATGATCTTTAAACTCTTAAGTAAAATGAGTGCCTCATTTCATGCCCATGGGAAGTCTCAGAGGGAGTTACTCATCCAAAGGAGCACTCCGTGGCCCAGCAGATCCCCAGCCTCACATTTCCAAGTGACATTCCCTCCTGTGATGAACACAGATGTGGTAGCAATAAGCAACAATAAAAATTAGACTGAAAATAAAGGGACTTGGGAAAGCACTGAACCACCCTGCTTCTGAGGGTATTAGCACACAGAGACCGTAAGGCAACAAGGCAGGAAATGAAGTTTGCAGTATTTTTGTTTGTTACAAAAACTTGCAGCTTCGATATCCCTTCTTCCCTTGCTTTAAAATCCCAGTGAAGTAAGAAGTAGCTTTGTAGGCCTTGCACTTGCGAAAATAGGCTGGGTAAACAGCAATTGTGTTCCAGTCCTTTTAGTGCTGTGTGTGAGGAGAGACACAAAGCATTTTGAGTGCTCAAATGGGGAATCTCCTGGAAAAGGACAGCCTGAATAGAGCCAAGCCTTACGATTCCAGGAAAAGAGAAGGTCAGGCTTAATAAACTGGCTAGGATTGTTTAAGAAGAGCTGTTATAAACTGAGGAGGGTGCGTTTGTGTGCAACAGCACATTTTTGCTCACAACTGTAATAGATGGGGGAATATAAAATGCTTTCTCTTGGTTTTTGTATTCTGCCCTGGTGAATTGGAAAAGAGGAAGCAATGAGGGGACACATTCCTTTTATATATTTTGATCCTACATACCGAATGCTTCAGCAATGGACGAAAAATAAGATAAAAAGAAAATAAATAAAATAAATGGAGCAATGTGCTGTAAACCTGATATGTAAAAGCTAACTAGCTGGTGGGTTTGGCAGCGTGGTGATGAATAGCAAGCCCCTTGGGAGCCTCCTCAGTCCTTACCCAGGGATGTATATCTTCCTACAGCCAATTATTCAGACTACAGATACAACACAGGCTGGTTTAAAAACGCGCAGGATATCCCAAATGGGCTGAGGAGAGAGTGACTCCACAGACAGACACAAGCTTCCCCCCTCCCCCCAGGCAAAACTCAGGAGAAACATGGGGAAGAAGTTCATTAAAGTAAAACCTGCTTTTGGTGACAGAGAGGTTTGTAGCTGGAAAGTGAGCAATAGGAAAAATGCTACAGAAGAGAAGTTAGAGTGTAAGCTTCCCACAGAAAGAATAGCAATCCAGAGGAAAGGAAAAGCAAACAAACAAAAGAAAACTCTAAATATTTTTTTCTTTCCTAAAAAGGAAGAAAAATAAATTAAAAAAATAAATAAATAAATAAAAAATAAAATTCAGCTTGCTCTACACCCACCTGTTTTTGAGTTGGACAAGGAGGAAGAGGAGGCTCAGACTGAGGGCAACCACTGCTAGTTAGTGCTACAGCCCGCCACTGTAGGTCCTATGGGGTGGGATCCCAGTTTAGCTTTTACTGGTGCTTTCTCTCTAGGTTCATTTATTTAATTAATAATATTGATTAATTTAATTTAGCAGCTTTAATTGTTAGCAGCTGGCCATGACCCTTGAGCACCACAGCAGAGCCATGGGCAGCTTAGATTTGGCTGCACCTGCATCCTGGGTGTTGCATTGATTTTTGGTAAAGTGAGACTTGGGAGGCAATTTAAAGAAACGGAGAACCAGACACACTGAAAAATGTCCTCTTTTGCTCTCAGCAGCAGCAAGTCATTTAAAGGCCTTGGTCATGAGGAAAGGGAAAGTTTGTGTTTATCACAAATCCCTCAAGACATCTCTCTAGGGAAGCCCCAGGGGCTGAGAGGAATCCTTGGCCATGATAATGCCCTTCCAGCAGCTTTTTCCCACACTTTTGCAAACAGCACATTAGGGAAAACCCACAAAGTGGGAAGCAGGAATGCTGTCCTGCAGCACATCTTGTGGGACACATACATAACCTGGCCTGGTGATGAGGCCTTGTCTGCCACCTCCAGTTTGGTCTGTGACAGGGTAGATGAAGGCTGCCACCAGGAAAGCTCCGCTCCTGGCAGCCTGAGCAAGTGCCACACTCCCTTTGCAAAGCAAAAGTGACTTTGCAAAGAAGTTTGTCTTCAGTGAAGGGAAGGGAGGTGCTTTTCAGGTGGATGCAAGCTCTGAGGCCACAAGCAGAGCATGGCCTCCCCATCTGACCTCCCTACTGGTGGGGTTGTCCTTCAGTGGATGTCAGGAGCTGGGCTTCGTGTTTCATTGCACTCTTCTAATATTTTCAAGTTAAAATCCACTTTCTGGGAAGCCCTTACAGACTCTTTCTTACCCATTTAGGCTGGCGATAATTTCTAGCGACAACGTGCTCACCCGTTCCTCCACACCACAGGTTTTGAGTGAAAGCCTTCCAGCTCAGCAAACGCTTGTCTAACGTTTGCTGCGAGCTTCGCCGTGACTAATTGAGATTCGTGTCAGCCAGGCAGTGCTGATTGGATGCAAGGCCACGAGGTGTATCTATTCCCTGATTGAGCACAGCTTTTTAGGAGCGACTTCCTCGTGCCAGTGCTTGACATGAATTCAAAATTCACTTCCAGAGTGTATTCTGCAGGCATCTAAGAGTCTCCCGTTTGTGAGCTCTCCTGCTGGTTGGCTTGCTTGGTAGTGAAGGTGCCGTGTGCCTTCTCATCTCCACGGGCATGAGCATCATGCAGGGTGGTGGGATGGGATGAGCTACCCTTGACATTTGTGAACATAGATAAAGTGGTCACCGAGCCTTCGAGGACGGCCATCGGATTGTTTTCCTGGCTGTAAACATAGGAAATATCACCACCAGCACTGAATGGGGAATACATTCCCGTGCCTGGATTAAATGCCATGCTACTTGCTCTGCAGGCAGCTGCCGAGGAGTTTATCTTCCCACCGCTCCCCGCCCTGCCTGGAGCTGGGCTGCGTGCCCTCCTCGTTGCTGACGGCACCAGGACTTAGTCAGCAAAACCCAGCAGACGGAGGAGCTGGCTGGCACTGTCAGATCTGTCAGCCCTGCTCGCTCCGTGAAGGTACTCAAGGCGCTGAAATTGCAAGAGCAGGCAAAAGATGTTTCTGATTATCAACTAAAACAGGCAGGAGACAAAGTGGGGTGGGGAGGGAGGAGTGATTCATTGTAATGCAGCAAGAGGTGAGGAGTTGGGTAGGCTCTGCTACCAGGCTGGCAGCAGTGATTAACAGAGCTGTTAATGACCTGGAGCAGAGCAGCACCGGGGCAGGGCTGGCTGGAGGCAAAATATACAGTTAACTTCATAAACACCGGCGGCTTTGCTGCCAGCTGGGAAAACCAGACAAATAGCACGGTGGCAGGTGGAGCTCCTTCTCAAAACGTGCATGGGAAGGGATGACTTGAAAGCATTCATTATATGCAGACTGTGTGTCCCATGCTAATTCAAGTCGCTTGGGTCCAGCCGATTGCGTTTGGTAACCCAGCCTCCAAAAAGACAGCAAAGCTGAAAACCAACAAACCGCAGGGCTTCGTCCTGAGCAAGTTGTGCCCCCCACGTGAGATACTATGCAGAGGTGTTAGCGTGCCATTTTGCAGCATCCATCGGGAACAGCAAAGCGAGTCAGAGACGGGGCCGATAAGGATCAATGACAGGCAAAACTTCTGCTGCCAGCAGTGGAAAAATGAGAGTTGTTTGAGTTGGAGATGAGACCGATACAAGGGGCTGGCAGGGAGAGGTGTAGCAGTCGGGGAGTCGTGCAGGCCCAGCAGAGCCCGTTCACCGTCCTGTTCCAACATCAGCAGGGAAAACAACTGGAGACAGCACAGCTGCAAGGCAGTGGGGTTTATTCCACTTGATAACCAAAGTAAAGTAATAAATACACCGAAATAGTGATGACAGACAGTGAGATTACATGTATTTGGTTAAATATGTAGCTCAGTGTATCAGAGTATAGTCCAGCTGACCACAAGGGATGTTTCTTGGGAGCAGGTTTGCACAGTGCTGGCTGCATGCTGCTGTGTGCCCCGTGCTTGTCCTTGTGCCACAAGTGATGCTCAGGTGGTGTTTTTAAAGCTCAGCTAAAAGTATTCAGGTTTACTCTGTGCTTCAGCAGCCTCAAAACACAGGAGCAGGTGATCTGAACAGCTTGGGAGCTGCTCTGTGGCAAGAGCCACCGTCACTAGCAAGCAAACCTGGGTCTGGCTGGGTGGCAGAGGGATGCTGAGCATCTCACATCTCCCATCGGGTCACCATCTGTGGCCAGGGGAGGGAGCAGGGCTTTGCTGGTGTCCATCTCCCCCGGCTCCACATCACAAAATGGCATGGGGACACAGCAGCCCTGGATGGTGCAGCCCTCTGCAGAGCACATCTGTGGTTGGCGAGACGTGGGAGGAAAGACAGGCCCCCTTGGATCCGTTCTGCCCCCTCCTGTTCCCATCCCCAAAGGACTTTAAAAAGGATGCTTAAGAAGTCATTTTTCAAGAACAGGAAATTAATTTGGAGTGAAAAAAATGCACCATCGCTTCCGCTGCTCAGGCACAACGGGGTGACTTGACTTATGTTCCAGCAACTTGTGAAGTTAAAGCGAAGCCTAATTATTTCCTTCTATTTCTAACTCCAGCTTCACGTCTTTGAGCTAGAATAGACAAAACGAGCCGCTTTCCACTTTGTACCGTTAGAAAAATGTGCCTGGCAGTCTCCCCAAAATCCTCATAATTTTTATTCCAGCGTTCATGTTTGTTTTCGCTTTCCCCTTTGTTAACGTTTTAGGCAACTCAAGTGAAGCCCTCACCATCAAACCAGCCCGTTAGCGGGAATGACATAAATTACATTGTTCTCCAGGGCGCAGAGCACCCAGCTATTAAATCTAACCATGGGAGCTTGGCAAATCTTTTCATACATGAGGCAGCTGGCTGCTGTCTCCCCTGCCTCCACTCTCTCCCCCTTTTCTTGCCTTGTAGGAGTGCGATGTGCACGCTGTGGAGCACCATGCCCCCAAAACCCTTTGCTCCAGGTGCTCAACACAGAGCTGGGTGCCTTCCTAAAATGCTCGGTGTCCCCCTTCCCCTGGGGATGGACTTGTCCCATGGAGATGCACCACACGTGGTCCCAGCACACGGGCTGTCCCCAACCATCCTTACCCCAACGTGGCTGTGGGGCAGGGCGGAGATGGGTCAAGGTGCTTGGAGATGTCCACCTGCTCCCTGCCACCATCCTTCCCCATGCTACCATCTGTAAGATGTCACCTACAGGCTTCACGAGGGAAATGAAGAGCCCTGAGACTGCTTTGGGCCAATCTGCAATGAAAATAATTGGAGCCCAAACCCCAGGCTTGTTTTCCTTCAGTGAGTTCTGGCACAAGCAGAGGGAGTTCTCTCCCGATGAACTTTTTCCTCTGCGCCAGCCACTGAAATAAAAAGAACAGCACTTAAATGGGATTTGTTAGAAGACAAACAAGGTTAAACAGGTTAAATTGTGGAAATAAAAGTCTCTCTGTTCATATCTCCGAGCAAATAGAAGCCTGAAAGTCAGAAGCAGGGATAAATGTCCCTGTGAGATGTGCTTGCCGGCACTGCAGTGCAGAAAGGCAGGCTCTGCAGCCCTCCGCCTCAGCAAACAAAACCTACCTGCACTCAGAGGGGAGGTGCAGAGGGCTGGTTTTCAGGCAGAGATCAGATGTGGCAGCAGTGGCAAGGAAAATGTACCTCCCTGGTGGCTCAGCTGGCACCCGGTCAAACAGGGAAGCTGCACGAGGCTGCCCTGCCCTGGCAGATGGAGGTGGGGAGAGGACCACACACATACACAGATGCTCTCCCCAGACACTGATCTGCACCTGATAATGGGGGTAGGGGAACTCCGAGTAGACCCTAGTAGACCTGGCTGCTCCAGCCTGAGGAAGGATGGGGTAAATGTGTATGTGTGGGGGGCAACCATGAGCTTTTGGCTGGAAAAAAAGCCTCTGTCCACGCACAGCATGTCTGGGTTTACAGGCATCGTCATTTGGAACACCCTTGGAGGTGGTGAAGGTTTTATCAGCCGTCAGAGGAGGGATTCAGCTCCAGATGGTGGCCTCCTAAATTTATGCCTTTCACCTTCCAGTGGACACTCAGCTTTGGTCATCTGAATCATTCTCCAGGCTCCATTAACCACAGTGAGGGTGTAGACACCTGGCTCACCCATGGCTGCCTACATTTAGGTGTGCATTCAGGTGACTGTCCCTGAGGGTGAACCCCAGCCCAGACACCCATTTTTGCCCCTTGGCAGGAAACCACACAGGCAGCCTCGCTAAGGATCACATGAGTGCTCCTGCCCTGTTTCAATGCAACATCCCCAGGGATTTAAGAACAAAAGATCAGTGTCTGCAGAAGCCTTTTGTCCTGAAGGGTTGTTTTCACATCGCCACACCAGTTTTGTTCTTACTCAGCTCTCCTTGGATTCATCACCTGCCTTCATGGCCTGAGACCTGAAAAGCCACGGGCACCAGTGGACCACACACCGCAGTCTGCTCACAGGTTGAAGCAGGCAATATTCGAGTTCAGCAGCTAAGTGCTGAAGCAGGATTGAATTCCAATAAAATCTAAATGAAAGTGAATTAACATAGTTAATCTACTTTTCAGCCTGATTAGCTCGCACCAGATAATCAGCATTGCCTTATAAGTTATTGATAATAACATTGGAAAGGAGAGGTTGCACTTCCCTGGGGAGCCAGGAAAAAGAGAGCACGTGTGTTATCCCTCCTGGTAGCAGGGCATGAGCTGAATGTCACCAGAGTCTTGCTGCAAGAGGAGGCGTTTTCAGGAGCAGGACTCCTTCCAGGAGCAAAGGGTTTCCCAATAAATAAATAAATAACTCAGGTAGATAGAAGATAGATAGATAGATAGATAGATAGATAGATAGATAGATAGATAGATAGATAGAACAAGTGACCAATCTGCGAACAATTAAGAAAACAGAGAAACCAAGTGGACGTGAGCTGATTGGGTTGAAGTCAAAGGATTGATGCAGGTGTCTGTGCACCCTCCTGGTGGCCCTGGACCAGGGGGACAGCGTGGTGAAGAAGAGTGCTCAGCAGGCAGAGAGAGGCTGAGGAGGCTGGCTTGGCTCTGGCAGCCAGGAGAGGCTGAGGAACAAAGAGCATGTGGTGATCAAGGAAGGTGTCACATATGCCACATACAACCAGGGCAAGAAGAGGTGGGAGGCACTTGCAGCAAGGGTGGGATCACGGGAAAGCTAAGGTTGTAGGATTGCTGAGCCAAGGTTGAAACCAGCAGCTTCTCCTTTCATTTGAGGGGCTAGAAAGAAGTTCACAGAATCATTAAGGTTGGAAAAGACCTCCAAGGTCATCTGGTCCAGCCATCATAAGCTCATTTTCTCAAAGATGAACAAGAAGTTGTGCAGGAGCTGCAATGCTTGGGCTGAAGGCAATGCACTTGGCTGCTGTTGGGGTGGGGTGGCCGCAGGGACAGCAGCCCCTGGCCAGGAACCCAGCAGAGTTTTTCGTCCTGGTCTTACTAAATCCCTTCAAGCAGTCAAACAAAACTGCATCAAAACCACTCAATTTCTCCCGTTGATTTCCCCTCCTAAATGAAATTATCTGTGAGATCCTGACATTCAGCTTCCTGCTCAGGTTAAAAGGAGTAACAATTTATTTAGGTCTCAAAAAATAAGAGACTAGCTTGCCTCTGCAATTCAATAAGAATAATTATCTAGACTGCAGGGTCAGAGCCAGGATGACTAATGGAAATGTTTAGAGAAATGGAAATTACCCTGCTGCAGACTGAAGCTAAACTCGGAGTTTAATATATTCCAGCTAAAAAGACCAGATAATCTCCATCCCCAATGCTGAGGGAACTGGCCCATGAAATTGCCAGCCTGATAGTAAGGATTTCTGATCTGTCAAATCAGAGATAGATACTGTAAGATGGGAACCCAGCAATTGTAAGAAATGGGAGAGAGAAAGTGACCCAAGCTGTCTACACACTCATTAATCCACCCTAAGAGGTTTACAACCCCGTGAAACAAATTTTGAGTGAGCCAAGTAGCTGAAGACATGGAAGAAAGCGGGGCTAAAATGCAGCATGAGCCAGCCAAGGGATGGCCAGAGGGCAGCCTTCCTGGCTCCAGTGGTTGGTGTCCGTAGGCCTGTGGGATAACTATGGGTTACTGGCTGTAAATGTGGGAGCAAGCCTGCTGCCTCTCCCGCAGCTCCTACAGCCTGCTGACTGGCACCTGAGAAGCAGAAGGCCACTTCGACCACCTCTGATGTGGTCCAAGCACATCACCTGCAGATGAGCAGCTCCCCCCCTCCAGTAAATCCAGGCCTGGAGAAAACTAGCATCCAAAAATAATGAGGCGATTTGGTCAGAAAGCCCATGGGTATTTTGGGCTAGTGGGTGAGTGTGAAGGCACTGTTGAAAGCTTTTTTAAATAGGTCCATCTCAAAAGGAATTTATTTATTTTTTTAAAGAGCAAAGGTACTTGAATCAAGGGCTTGTGTTCATAACAAGCAGGCAACTGTACGGCCTCAAGCCTATGGAGGAAGGGCTGAGCCCTGCTCTTCCACCAGGGACCATTTTTATTTTTGGTGCTCAGGAACTTAATTTTGAATGGCTTTGTTGACATGCATGTTGGTGTCTGCCAACAAAAAAAAAAAATACAGATTTCTAATGCAAGACTAGCATAAATATTAGCAACTCTACCTTCCTCTAACTGTAGCTTACAATGAGTGATTTTTCTCCTCTTGCTTTTTTGGAAGCTGTAAACAGAGAACATTTACCATAAGTAATTTTTTTAACGTGGAAATTTTGCTTCACCCAACGATTGTACCTTTAGAAATGGTCTCCACATCTGGTCTCCTGTGAGAGCAATGGCACGGCAGGGCCACACAGATATCGGTGCTGGGAGGTGGCAGGCGGGGTGACGGGAGGAGAGGAGGTGAAGTATTGTCCACTTGTATTGCCCCTGGTAACATTTTGGGGGGTATTTTGGTCATTGCCCAAGACATTCTCAATTTGAACGAAAGATTTTCCACATCTTATAAGTCCTTGCAGGAAAACTTTGACTGAAAATGTTACCGATAGCCTGGTGTGGATGCAAAGAGACGGTCGGTATGTCACAGCATTTCCACGGGGCTGATCCTCCTGACTGTCCCACACCTCATTGCACCTTACTGCCAAAACACTTTGGCCCTCTTTTAGCAACGTGCAAGCCAAAATGAACTGTGAGATCTTCTGCTGCTACATCACTCAATTATTTCTGAGCTCTGTGGCTCCCTCCTAGCCCGTCCATAAATCCTCCATGGACAGCATTACTGTAGCCAATAGGTATGCTGAGAATTAAGGCTTTAGCCTTGCATTACTTCTAGTAATAAAGACGAATTAGAGTAAGATAAAGTGGTAAAAAATATTAGAAAGTATTGCTGTGGGTGTGCCTCTAAACCCACTTTTTTTTCTTTTCTGGACTGATCAATGATCTCAGAACAGAACAAAAAAATACAGACATCTCCATCTCCATCTCTATAAACATACACAATTGGTGCTCATGTAGATCTGGACAGCTGGAAGAAGGCTCTCTGTGGGACTGCTTTCCCACATCCCCTCACTTCCCTTCCTCGCTCCAGATGCTGCATTTTTCAGAATCTCTGCCCTTGTTCTTCAATGCTTTTTGTGCTTTTACTACTTTACGTTAACAGCAGGGCCCTTGTTGCACCCAAGCTCAAAGAGCTCAGGAGAGTGTGTGCACTCACCAGAACTGCTCGCTGAAGCTAGGATGATGTCTGTGCTATAAGTAAAATCTGATTACCTTACAAGCTGCAAATGCTGTGCTCTTAGAACATGATGGTTTTCATTTTAATTGGGGGAGGACATAAAAAAAAATAAAAAATAAATATTTTGAGCAGCTTGTAAAGTTACCTCCTTATATATTTTCTTTTACTGTGGGGATTTGTAGAGAAACACATTTTCTGACACATATTTCCAAAAAATTATGCTGCAAAATCTTTTTCTGATGGAAAGGATCCCAGCTCTAAACTGAAATGATTTCTTTTTCTGACCCCAAAGAGATTCTTTTTCCACCAGCTATGTGATCTCTGGGGAAATTTCAAGCTCGCTTCAATTTGGAATGAGAGCAATGTCAAAAATCTTGGAATCTGTCACAAGCTGGAAATTTGGACTTCCCCCAAAGAAGTTTGGAGACTTCTCTCCCCCGTGAGCACACTGGGTCATGTAGGGCTGCTCTGCCCTACACCAGACTGGCACCATACCAGGTGGAAAAAGACAAACTGAAAACCTGTGGCTGCTACCACCTCCTGATAACAGGATGTGGGGGCATCAGTCTTGGCCAGGAGCCCTCCCTAACCTTGTGGACGTATTAATGCCACCTGAGAGTCACGAATTGGCTGAGGTTTCCACTGTCAACATCCCACCACACCGATGGAGACTATGGCCCTGGGCTTTGCTGGAGAGCTGCCTTCTTCCCTTCTGCCACCTCTAAGTCACAAAAGGAGATGAGTGGGCAGAGCTGAGGTCTCCCAGGAGCTCATCAGTCTTTCAGAAATAGCATTTGCTGGTGCAGAATATGGGGTATGGCAGACTCAGGCACCTTGGGTACCAGCTATCCCGTGCAAGTGCCACCAGACAGATGCTGTTCAATGGTATTTGATGAAAGTCACCAGAGCATCCCTCATTCTGTGTTTTTTACTTACACTTTTATGCAGGGAAAACAGCAGTTTTCTTACTTTGGCAGCTATGTGCATGCACAAAACTGTCCAACTGATAGCCAGCCTACTCATAGTGCCAGCAGACAGCAGTGTGTGCTTGTGCAGCTGAGCTGTAATCCCTTTGACTGTGGTGCTACCAAACCCCTGTCTCGTATATATTTGGTTTATGTAAATAGGTATTTACGGAGTTTATACATGTATATATATACACACAGGCATACATATAAACATGCTTCCTTATATTTACATATATATATACATATATACACACATTCAATGCTTGTTACCTGTAGTTTTAAGCGCAGTCACACCCTGAGCAAGCACCGTCTCACTAATGGCCAGGGTGAGTCAGACATCCAAGCACATGAATACACTTGTATTCTGCCTGACCTCATTAGGTACCTGCTCTGGATGTGATTTTACAAAGGACGGTGCTAGGCTAAAGAAAGCATCTCCCTCACAGCCTTGAACAGAAATACGGGCCTTTGAGTGAAACCAAAGGAAAAAGAACAATACCAGCAACCAGATAAAACTGTGAGTATTTAGGCCACTGGGAAAACAACAAAGTATGGTACTTCACACAGAGGTTTGGTCCTCACCCGGCAGCCTCTGGGTGATGTCCAGCTTGTCCAAGCAGCCACCAGGCACTGAACCAGCCCCGTGCTGACCAAGGGGGCAGCATCATCCTGGGAACGTGCCGGGGGCCGAGCATTTTTTGGGTGATGGATGAGGAGCAGGAGCACAATTTTGTGACTACACGAGAGGCTCATGGAAGGAGGAAGTCATTAAAATCCTGAGAATTTTCCCTGCTGAGGCCGATGTGAGACTCTTACACACGTTTGCTGTCTTTCTGACCTAATATAATATTATTTAACATGGCTACTGCTGGCAAAGAGGGATCTCCAAGCACGCACCAGTGCATGGCTTCTTTTCACACACTGCCATACTTACTGAAGAAGCAATCAGGATGGTTTTGGTTTGTTTGTTTAAATAAACTCAAATAAATGTATTTCTTGCTTCCTAACACCTTCTTTTCTTTGCATTTACCTGGGAGCTTAGTTTCTTTTCTGTGTCCTTTTATTTCTGTTTCTCGGTGCTAGAGGAAGGCACTGAGTGTTTGTATTTCCAAACTACTTTTGTTTCATTCTTTTTCCCCTAGGGATTTATTTCTTCTATGGTAAAACTGTAAAGCTTAGAAGGCAACAGAGGTTGAATAAATGCTCACCAAGCAGGAGGCTCATAAAACTTCTTTGAGAGATTTTTTGTCCACGTATGTGCCACATTTTGAAACACTCCTGGTGGTTTAGGTCCACTGGTCAGGTGGCAACTAATGGGCAGCTCAGAGTGGGGCAGCACAGGGGCTCTTTTAGCTCGCATGACCTTATTCCAGACCCATGGAAATTAGTTTCACTCTCCACAAGGACTATGTTGGTGGTGTGTAAGTCTATATCTGTTATCATGAGATATTGTCTTTTTTTTCCCCCCTTTTTTTCCCCTCTTCTCAAGCCTGCAAATGCATGCACTCGCGTTTAGCTGAATGCAGAGAAATCTCTGGCTGCAGTGAAACTCATGACTGTGCCAGCGGCCGACAGCAGTGGCAGGCAGCACATCAGAGAGGGTTTAGCCTCTCTTTGTGCAGAAAGGTAGAAGGAAACAATAAAAACAAAGCCCAAACAATGACGGTGCGGATAATCAACAAAAGGATTTTTGTCTTCACAAACTCAGGTTTGGGGCACTGCAAAGGGAGATGATTTCCCCTATTGAAAGCTGATCCTGAAAACAGTTGGCTCCAAGATGAGGAACCGGGGATAAACAACTGCAGCAGGGAAGGGACTTCTGTGGTGGACTTACTCTGGAAAAGACCAGGGATATGATGAGCAAAGAGAAGAGCAGAATAAAAGACAGGAAAGATGATCTGGGAAAGCCATTAAATGCCGCACTGGGGGTTTTGAAGCTTGTGTTAAACTGCAGGCTGACCTGGTGAAGCGAAAGGAAAAAAATGTGAGCTCTGAAGGAAAACAGAAACCCAAGCAGAGCAGCAGAGGAGTATTTCTGTAAGCCCAGCACAGACAGTTTTGCTGAGCATGGGCAGAAAAGGGATCTGCATTTTTTCATTGTCTTTCCCAAAAGCAATTTGAAGATTAACCAGCCCTGCCAGAAATTTCCCTGCAGCTGAGCTGGTGCCCACCCTCTGCAGGAGCCATGTGGGGAGGAGGCAGCCACGGACCTTCAGCCCCTCTGGCACATGCTCAGCGAAGATCTGCAAAGATCTGGGCATCACAAACATCCCAGAGGAGAAAGAAGCTTCATGAGATCCCATTACTTCATTGGGGAGAGTGGTGGTGTTGGCATGGGGCTGGTACAAGAAGCACAATCATGCTCCTCAGCCCTAGAGCTTGCTTCATCTTCTTCTGCATCCTTGTTCAGCTCTATCGTGAGCCTGGCAGCACCACTCGGGTGGTAAGCAGCCTCTGTGCTTTTCCATTCCTTCTGCTGAACCTGTGATAATAAGACATGAGAAAAGGCAGCATCCAAAAAGCTCATCACCGCAAGTAACGAGGTTGGCTGCTGTTAGTAGTGAGGACAGGGGATGGTCTGCTCAGATGCAGGGCAAGCATCAAAGCCTGAGGCCTGGGGGAGAACAGACCGGTAAGTATGTCCCCGGAGAGCATTTCCAGACCTTCAGGCCTCCAGGTTACCAGTGGTGATGTTGCTCCAGCCGTGGTGTGGTGAGTGACAACGCCAGAGAGACCAATACACCTAAAGCAAAGCACGGCCTTGTCCTCATATACACATGCTGGATGAGAGCACTCCTCAGCAGCAGCAGAAGCCCAAAGGCTTCAGGAATGAGGTGGCTGCCCAAATGCCTGAGTTCTAACCCAAATACAAGCTCCAAGCCCGAGGGTCATGTTCTGGGAAGATCAGTAGGAAAGTGAGGGCCTGGATTGTGGGATTTCAGTCCAGCTCAATTTTGGCAACACTTCACTCTTCTCACAGGTAGGGTTTGGGTATTTTTTATTAAAATGCTGCCATTAGCAACAGGTCAAACAAGGAATTCAGCTGGTGAGCCTGCTGGGTCAGGCATCTCACACCAGTGGTGAGCCCCAGGGCACGCCACGAACTAAAGGAGCTGGTAATGACAGAAAACTCCCGTTCTCCATCTGGTTTTGTCAGAGAGGCACTGGGCACCAATCACAAGCACACTGTAAACATATGCCTCTGTTTCAGGCTGGGAAGCACCCACTGAGCTACCCAGTCTCAGCCCAAATGCCTTGAAGGAAAGAGATTTCCTTGCCCAAAACTTGTTGGGCTTTAATCAGGGGACCACCAGCATCCACCTGCTGTTTGCCACCATGAGAGCTGAGGACATGGGGTGAGCAGGCACAATGACACCAACCCTTCTGCTGTTAAAGCAGCTACAAAAGAGAACAGCAACTTGATATATATACACTTTTATGTATATATGTAACTCTATATGTATTTTTTTCTGTTATATACCAGTAAGTATAGTTAGTGGTAGGATGCTGCTGCAAACCCAGGTGGCCTCGCTGCACGGACAGGAGTTGGTCAGCCCCAGTCACCCTCGGGGGCAGGAGTCCCTCCTGCCCCTGCTGTGTTTAGCTGTGTTAAGTGAGGCAGTGTTTACAAAACCAGGCCAAGATCCCAGAAAGGCTCGGCCTCGCAACATACTGAAAACAGGAGCGTGAGAACTGGCAGCGCAGGGACTCAGCCAGCACGCGCCGCTTGGGTGAGAGCCCAGCCTCCCACAACGGTGTCCTTGCTTCTTGTCCTGCTTCTCTGCTTGAGCGTTGGAAATTTCCTTGTTACCTTTCTGTGTTTTTTTGGCAGGGAGGAGCCGAGCAAGCCACCCGCTCTCCCCCGTGCCACAGTACGGGCACGCTTGGGCTGGTGCGGCCCAAGTGCTTCTCGGCAGGGCCCTGTCAGCAGCTTGCAAATGCATTTCGGCAAGGAGGGAGAAGGGTAGGGCAGGACAAACCTGGCCAGACTTGCCCTTTCCCTGCTGCACAGAGCCCACGGCAGTGCTGCCAGCAGCAGAAGAGATGTTGGTGCTCCAAAGCCAAAGAAAACACCCCTCTGAACGTGCTGTTTTTACAAGCTGAACATCCCCGTGGCATGCTGTGCCTCTAAACTACCACCTGCAGTAGTTTTAGTGGAGATGCTCTCAGTTTTGATGCCATGTAGAAAAAATATTTGCACTTTCACAGGCATTTCTTTCATTAGAGAGAATATAAAGGTCCATAAGTAGGGAAGGGGACGTGGGGAACAGCCATCCAGGGCCTTGTACCGCTGATGCCCAAGAGCCCCAGTTGAGCAGGGTACAAATCGGTGCATAGAAAAGTGCTTTGGGGTTGTTTTTGTTTTGTTTTTGTTTTGGGTGTGCGTGTGCATGGCTAATACATTTGTTGCTGAAGGTTTATTTTTAGCTAAAAGAGAAATCATCGTTACGCCATGGCAACCAGAACTAGGAGGTAAGTTAGAGCAAGCTGGTCTGACTAAAATATATCTGAAACCATCCAAATTGATTAAATATCCTAAAAATAAAGATGATGGCTGTTAGCACAACACAACGGTGATGTTTGTGATTTAGAAACACAGGCCGTTTCTGTTACAGCATGCTTTTTCCCCCAGTTACCAGCTGTGAGGGGAGGCCTGGGAAAGCATGGCTGATAGCCACAAATGACTAATACTGCCGAAGGATCTGCAGAACGGGTGGGATGCTCTGCTGGAGACGTGAGGAAATGAGGCTTTAGCTTCAGAGGCACAATAAAACCCTCCTGGAGAACCCTGCTTGAGTAATCAACAGCGCTGTGCTGGGCGGTTGGTGGGGCGCAAGGTGCTGGGTGGGTTTTCCCCTTCCTCACAGCACGATTATTCAACGTGTGCTGAGCATATTTAACACGTGAAGCAACATAATGGTGGCCACTGAGTGTGGGGACGGCCATGCACAAACCCTTCCTTGGTCAGGGATGAAGATACTCTGCCCTTGGGAGCTCCAGCTTGTGCTGAGATGGATGGATTTGAAGAATCCCAAACTAACAGCATCAGGGGGCAGGGTTTGGGAGATTCACTATGGGGCCATGTCCACTCTAGGCTGTGGCGTACCCATCCATGCTGAAGCACTGAGTCATTTAGGTGGGAAGGCAGCTCAGGTCTCTCATCCAACCTCACACTGAGGTCAATGCCAGCATCAGTCTGGGTTGCATTGTCCCGTTGGGTGATGTTCTTCCATCATCCGACCCAGGGGTGGAGACTGCTCAACCTATCAGAGTAACCTGTCCCATTGTTTTATTATCCTCACAGCATACATTTTTTCCTTGTCAGTCCCAGCATCAGGCTCTTTCATCCAAGCCATTTTCCAGTGTCATATACATTTAAACTCCTCCTCTTTATACCCTCTTCAAATCCATTCATAGAACCTTGAAAGTCCTCCATACTTGCTGGCCCTGATCCTAGAGCTGAAAGCATTCAGATAAAATTACAGCAAAGGCCCTGGAATTAAGCCTTCTTTCCTAGCATTTCATAATTTCATACTGAACAATTTTTACCATTCAGATTCTACTTGTTGAAAGCAAAAATACTTGGAGATTATTGCCACAATCCAGAAAGCAAATGAGACCATACTTTCTTGCTCTTCTTGCAGCAGACTATCTATCTGTTTTAAAGTATTACATCTTGACAAATGGTGTCAATATTTGTGAATAACTTATCATTTTTAAAGAGCATCTGACAAAATCTAGCATGTTTTAAATGATATGCATAACACAATCCTTATATTTCAGACTATGAAACCTTAACTTATCCTTACTCACAGATAACACAGAATCCATAAAGATTGCAGGGTTTTTAATTATTATTTAAAACCATATCCCCAAAATGAAAAATAAATCTCTTTCGAAGTGCTCCCTGTAATTAGACTCCTCTTGACCTGCTTTTTACAGATGTTTTTGCACTTTGTACTCATATAGGTTTGGTTAACTCTCTGTTCTGATGTGTTCTGTGCTCAGTTCTGAGTTGCTCCTTTGCTTTGACACAGCAGGAAATGCTCTTAATGACTACATTAATAATTATGCACTCAGAAAACCTAGTCTGAGCGCTAAGGTGAATACCAGGACTGAAACAACAAAGTTTTCGCATGAACATTTCAGTGGGCTGCAATCATCTATTCTGCCTGCAGTGCCTACAAGGATATGAAGCATTATACATATATATAAAGACCAGCTTTTGGTCCCAACAGGTTACAAAGAAATGCCTTGATCTTGCAAGTGGCTTTGAGCAGATTCCTGAACCAGCATGGAGCCAGTCACAGCAGTGTGAACGAAGGGCCCAGACACAGCTTTGTGCCTCAACATTTTCCTAGTCTGAGGGCATAGATGTTAACCTCTATCCATGTGCCAGGAAAACCATCCTCTTCCTCACTGCAGGTGGTTGTCCTCACCTCTCCAGCCTCTGTGGGCACTCTGGTGCCCATGGAAAGGAGTAGCCTTGCTAAACATTACAGCTGATGAAATACTAGTGGCTGCTGCAAGGGAGTGTGGTGGTCCTGCTCAGCCCCAGATTTCTCTCCTCACCCTAGCCCATGCTCAGCCATGTCTCTGCCCCAGTCCCCAGCCAGCACAAGGGGACTTTTCTACCAGTTTACCTCCCTGAAGTCGTGCAAGGGCACTGGCAGGATGTGGGGATGGGAAAGCGTTGATGGCTTTTGGTGGCTGGTAGCCATTAGCTGGGGTTAGCTGGAGGGTGACTCCCCATTCCTGTCGCACCAGGAACAGGAGCCATAGAATGAGCTGGACCTAAGCTGGAGTCTCTGAGGCC
Source organism: Anas acuta (assembly GCF_963932015.1). Classification (NCBI taxonomy): domain Eukaryota; kingdom Metazoa; phylum Chordata; class Aves; order Anseriformes; family Anatidae; genus Anas; species Anas acuta. The sequence goes on from NC_088979.1 coordinate 54,208,797, forward strand.
ATGGGTGTGCACTTAGAAAGTAAATACAGACCCAGCTAAAGGTGACCTGAGCTTAAGGTGAGACATTAGAGGGTTTTGCTGCCCAACGTCTCTAAGACGTGTTTTCCTAGGGCTGTAAACAAACAGGATGCTTCTGGGGGTCAGCATCTGTGGGGTCTCTTTCGCACAGAGAAGCTGGCTAGTGGCACCAGGACAGTACCCATATTGTGTCAAACAACAAAAACCAGGGCCTTCAGCATCCCCGTCCTACCAAGTGCATGGTGCCCACCTCACAGCTCCTCCTACCACCCATCTCCCCTCGGCGGCAGGCTGGCTGCCTTTGGTCTCCACTTGTACAGCTCCTGTCACCACCCGGACTCTCAGATGCTGCGATAATGAAAATAAGATGAAATAGTGCTTGGTTCATTTGGCAAACTTCTATAGGGTGAAGGTAAAATTGATTTTTAATTTTTAATAGGTTGACTCACCACTCGTGGGCATTGCAGACAGTAGTTAAAAACTACTTTGCACTGGAGTCAGAAAGTCAGAACTAATTAAAGAATATGTCCACAAAAGCACTGCTAATAGACTGAAGGGAAGACCTTAATTAGAAATTTGGGAAGTTGTAACCCTCCTGTTAATAAAGCTTAAATGACATTTGGGAGCCATGCAAAATAAGTAAACAGCTCCTCTCTGCATAACTACAGTCAAAGACAAGGCACCAGAGGAAAAATCTAAACAGGGCCCCGATGCTGCTGCTCCAGAGCTAAAACAACCCCTCCTTAAAGCAGTTTTCAGCCATGTTCTCCACTTAGTAACAAGCAGCACTGCAGCACTTGAAAAAATCTGTAGAGTACAGCAGCAAGGTGACTACAAGGACTGCAAGGCATGAGCAGTAGTACGCAGAAGCTAAAACACCTCAGCTACAGAATGCGACTTAACTCTGCTCTTAAAGCAAAGATCCAGGTACATCTTCGGTGATCTGGCATGCAGAGCCAGCCAGGACTCAAGAAACTAATGAAATATTTTAGGCCTGTAAATGATGATGCAGTGGTTTGGTGACGACCCGTGCATGGCAGCAAAATGCAAGGCTTTGCAAGATTTCCTTTCTGTTTGGAAAAAAAAAAATAAATCTGATTGTAGCATGCCCACCAACATGAGGGTGCAGTCAGAAACACTTGCAATTACGCATTAACAAACCAGGACAATGCTTCAAGGCAAAAGCCGTGCTGCTGTACTCTGCCATCTCTGCGCCCAGAGCAAGCAGCCTGCTCCTCTACACTGCCTTCCTCACTTGTCTGCAGCAAGCACCGATGCTGCTGCCCACTCAGAGGCAGACAGTGTGGCGTTGCCTCAGCATGCAGAGCCAGCTCTGTCCGTCCCAAGCTCCTTTTCCTCACCCTGCTCCACCCAGGATGGCAGCACCTGTGCTGACGCAGCTGTGGAGCACCAAAGACCCCTGCGTGAGCTGGGGTGGGGAGCCCATTGTAGGATTCACCTTTCAACGAGAGCTGTGTCAGAGCTGAGACGATGAAAATAACTGCTGGCATGTTCAGGCATGATATCTCTTATACTAAAGAAGGACCGTGAATTTCTCTGTACCTTTTGTGTTCTGGCTGCCAGTACAGAAATCCACCCAAATTATCATACTGTGAGGAAAAGAGGACACCGTGCAGATTTAAAGCAGGATAGAATAATGCAAAGGAGATGGTGTCGTTTGCTTTTGGTCCATTACCAGAGGACCGAGAGCCATCCCCTTTCACTTCTCTCCCATGGGACAGCAGTGGTTTGAAGTTTGTGGTGTTGCATGGTTTCTGGGTGCTGTGGGCACAAAATATGACAATGGTGGTTTCTCTGGTTGCTGGTGCCTGATGGTTTCATAGCACCCTTCTCAGGGAACTCTTTGCAACTAGGCATAAATACGCAGTACCACATATATATAAAGATGGAAAACTTCATCAAGGTCATAGTTCTTGCATCATTCTGATTTTCATTAGCAAGCTGATTTTATTTTAATTTTGTGAAACTTTCAAGTAGTCATTCGAAAAATAACCAATATGGGCAATTACACGGAAACCATTTCTTTCACCTCAACAAAGCAGCCACCGTGGCATGAGGAGCAGGAAGGCCATTACAACCTGGAAGTTGCACCTGGAACTTTTGGGGCAAGAATTAAATTAAATTAAAAAAATAAAAATTAAAACCAAAACAAACAAAAAAGGAACATGAGCAGTTGAATTGTGGCAGGATGAAGAAACAAAGGTGTTGTGCCACCACACAGACTGCTGCATAAGGTGGCTGCAACCAATGTAAGCCATGGAGATGGGTCATCTCCACACTTCAAAGCCCTCCTTTGGGACATGCTAGAGCCAGAAGAGAGCCTGAAGTTTCTGAGGTCTTGGATGTAAATTGGTGGCCACTTGTCTGTGGGATGTGTCAGAGAGCAGCCGCAGCTGCCAGCTGCCTGAGCTCAGCACTGTGTTAAATCCCATTCACTCCCAACCCTTCCTTCTGACACCTTGCATGAGGGATGTTGAAGAAGACCCATTTGTGTTCATGCAGGCCTGACAGGTGGGCCCATGAGACCCTCATGTAGTTCAACAAGATGGTGAATGGACTGAGAACAGCCTTGCTGAGAAGAACTTCAGGGTATTGGTGAATAAAAAAACAAACAGGAGCTGGCGATGTGTGCTTGTAGCCCAGAAAGCCAACCGTATCCTGGGCTGCATCAAAAGAAGCACGGCCAGCAGGGCGAGGGAGGTGATTCTCCCCCTCTGCTCTGCTCTTGTGAGACCCTACCTGGAGTGCTGTGTTCAGCTCTGGGGCCCTCAGCACAAGAAGGAAATGGACCTGTTGGAGTGAGTCCAGAGGAAAGCAATGAGGATGCTCAGAGGGCTGGAGCACCTCTCCTATGGGGACAGGCTGTGGGAGTTGGAGTTGTTTGGCCTGGAGAAGAGGAGGCTCTGGGGAGACCTTACAGAGGCCTGCCAGTGCCTAAAGGGGAACTACAGAAAAACTTTGGAGGGACTCTGTCAAGGAGTGTAGTGACAGGAGAAGGAGTTGTGGCTTTAAACTTAAAGAGGGTAGGTTTAGTTTAGATATTTGGAAGAAGTTCTTCACTGTGAGGGTGGTGAGGCCTTGGCACAGGCTGCCCAGAGAAGCTGTGGGTGCCCCATCCCTGGAGGTGCTCAAGACCAGGCTGGATGGGGCTTTGGGCAAGCTGCTCTGGTGGGAGGTGTCCCTGCCCATGGCAGGGGGTGGAGCTGGGTGGTCTTTAAGGTCCCTTCCAACCCAAACCATCCTGTGATTCTGTCTCAAATTTCTTTTTGAGCCGTGGGGAAGCTGGCACCAAGAGAAGCCATGGATGATCTCCTGTGCCTGCACTTCACAACAGCTTGCAAGAGAAGATGTGGAAGGAACTGCAGCAGGTTAGCATCAGCCAGCCTCAGCCATTCAGATGCCTAGCTGAATTATCAGCTTAGTCTGAAAAAGAAAGGATTCAAAAACAGACCATTGATGGTAATTAACAACTGCACTTCATGGGCTTTCAGTCTAATGAATACACAAATGAAAAATCAATGGAGGAGGCTTCCAAAAATGAACACGGCAACAAACTTGGATTTGGCTCAAAGACAGTTCCTCCCAAACCAGCTCTAAGGCTGTGGTCCTATGATACGTTTCATTGTACAGCTTTCCCTCTGGGGAACTCATTAGTCTTTTTTATTGATAAAATAAATACGAGTCTAATTTTGAAATTAAAAAAGCATTAAAATAATTACATCTCCAAAGCCGTAGTTCAGAAATGATAAGAGATCAAATCAGTCAAAGGCTGAAAATGATTCCACATCTTCTGAAGGCCATTTGAAAAATTTGCTCGGAATGAAGCAGCCACACTGAATAAAACTTTAAATAAAGAGGATTAAGCTCTGCGAACCACCAAACTCGGCTGAAGCTGCAATTTGACATTGTAAATTGCCAGCTTACTCTCTTTTTAGTTGGAGAGATACAGCATACATTTGTCTTTGTTACAAAGGGGCCGTGCAGCTTTAATTCGCTGTAGGATAGGGCAGTGGCTGGTCACATCCACAGGGTGAGGGCAGACACAAAGAGCATCGCCAGGTCTTTCCCTTTGGGTTCATCACACAGGCTCTATTACCTCTCCATGGCACAGTCGGGCAGAGGTCTGCTTCTAATCCAGTATCATTTCTGAATTATGTCTTGCCTGGAACAAGGTTTTGGCAATGAAAAATCCCGTTCCAGCCAGACAAGATACCCACGAATTCTGGAAATCCTTGTTGCTTGAGAGAAAATCTGAGACGTGTAACTGCCAGTCAGAAAACCATGCAGGACAGGAGGCACTCCCAGTGGTCAGGGTGTGATTCTGAGATGTGACATGACTTACATTTCCTCCTTTTGTGTGTTTCTGTGCCCCGATCAGAACCTCAGACTGTCTACATCCTCCATTTCTACACTGTTGAAGATGACACCCCATCACACCCTACTAATGCTTACCCAGACATTGCTCTGATTAATATAGTGCATTTCATGTGCCATTTAGGATTGAATATAATATTTAATTTGATTCAAGAAGTACTTTATATTTGTCCAGAATTCAGAACTATTTTATTGTGGGGTGGATCCACAATGAGATTTTGCATTTTGTGTCGTCATGATATTGCAAAAGCAGTGATTCCCACAGCTGCTCCCTTTCTGAAGTAATTCGATCAGATCATGCAGGGCATATTTTGTGCTGCTGCTGCCTTCATTAATTAAATTCTTCTTCAACCATGAAGTTGCATCCATATGCAAGTTAAGGGAAAACTTGGCATGATCTTTCAGGTACTTTGGGTCAAGTGATAATTTGGCTCCCAATAGCTCAGAGGCAAACACCATTATCCACTCAGCAGCACTTCATCTCTATCAGCTTTCCAGCTGCAGAAAAAGAAAAAAAATGTAATTTTAGGAGGCTTTGTGACTAAAAGCAGGGGTTGGACGCAGACTCAGACAGGGATTTTTAAGTGTGTTTGTTGCTTATGGCCAGTATACAATTCTTGCTTTTGGCGCACTCAAAAGAGAGTGAAGAGCAGAAGCAGCAAAACTCTCCCACCTCCTGCACCTTTTGAACCTGTCTCAAGCTCCTGCTCCTAAATTTGTGTGATCTTATCAGCACGCAAACATCCTTTATGGTTGGTTAATCTCTGCAGCAAGGATAAGGACCCATGCATTGGTTTGTGCTCCGTTTCTTCTGGTGCTCACTTGTTTTCTGAATCCATGGCTTGAGCAGGACCAAGAGGTGCCAAGGAATCTGAGCTTGCTGCCTCCCCAGCTGATGGCCATGATGCTCTACCTGGAAAGGGTATGATGGCCAGATGACTGTGACAAGACCATAGGGGAATGGTTTTCCTTCTCCTTCACCTGTCAGGGGGCTAACAGTGCTGCCAACATTCACCTTTGAGGTCTGCATCACTGTTTAAAGAGATTATTCACAAATAGAAAGTGTAGGCACATTGGAAAGCAAAGGCAGAAACTTTTCACAACTGCTTTAAGCTATGAGGCAAATAAAGTAAACGCATCAGCCAAGAAGTTCAGGTTTAATTCTGTTGCATTTCAGTGAAGATACAATAATTAAAATCAATCCTTCTTTGATTTAACCTTGTTGATTCATGATGTCCTTTTTCAATAGTCACTGGAGGAACAGTACCTTGGAAAACAGCTACCCTACTCTTAGCTCCCAGCCTCTTCCAGCCCACGCCAAGCACAAAACCTCCTTTTCTCTCAGCTGCTGTTGGTATAGCAGGGGTTCCTCTGTTACTCTGCAGTATGCCCATCCCTCTTTTTTTCCTCCTTCGTGGGGAATCTGCTTCTCCTCTTTTTTCAAAAGTACCCAGCAGAGAAAAGGTCCTCTCTCCCACACAGCTCACATTTGGAGGGACTCAGCAAGGAGGGGGCGGTCTGGGTTGTCACGAGCTCCTAGGACTCGTTCTGGAGCTTTCAGTCGTTTAACAGAAGTGAGTGACTGTTGCTTTACAATGGTCCTTGGCAAATTGCAGCATAAATTGTGGCTGTTACCCACACTGTTTCAGTGATGTTTGGTCCTGACAGCCTCTACACTGAGCTACGAGCAAGCATCCCTCTTGGCTTGCCATACCAGGGAACTGCTGGGTGAGATTCACAACTTCAGCAGTGCCTATTTCACTCCAGCTTCACCGCTCTGAACTCTTTGCAACTTTGAAGAAGCAAGTTGGCAGATAGACAGGTAGCCTCACCGCACCGTGCTTGCACTACTCTTGGTCTTCATCTAGAGCAGGTAGCTCAGACCAGCCAAGAGAGAGTAAGCAAAGGATAGTCTGAAACACATCAAAGCTGGAGAGTGTGTTGGTGCCTCACCAGCAGGGAGAAGTTCCCGACTCCCATCTCTATGAAGTAGAGCAGGAAAGCATAGCCTAACCAGATAAAAGGACTTTCCTCTGTGAATGTGAATTAACAAGCAAGTTATAACTGGTGCCTGTGCTTCTGGCATACGATTAGTTCAATTCATGCCCCTTTTACATTTCTAAAGCCATGAAAGCCACCACCCTGGTGAGATGGGCATGCCAGCCCCAGCTGGGAAGTGTTGTGCCCCCACAGCACCCACCTGTGCCTGAGCAGCTGTGCCTCTTTTCAGGCAAAATGCAGAAACAAAACCCACAGAAATGCAGCCTTCTTCTGTGGGAAAGTTGGGTGGAGAGCTATTACCAAAATACAGGAGTTCTGCATCATAATAACTCCTTGCTCTTGGAGACATGGATAAAAGAAATGTCATGACTTCTTGCTCTGAGGAGTAGAGCAGCAGTAGTTAAAGCTCGTTAGGCTCTGAAGGTTTCAAAGCGGTTGAGGGGTAAGATCACCCTTTCCCAAGCCCCTGTGCTTGGGCATGGTGTGGTGGGAAGGTGCTGCTCGCTCTGGGCTTTGCTCAGCTCCCACAGAGCCCAGTGACCCATCAGTAGCAGCACACGCACGGGGACCAGAGCAACTTTGTTGTTCCTGTTGGCAGTGCTATGTCTGGTGAAGGGAAGACTCTTTCCTCTGTGCAAGTGGCTGCGAGTAATGTGTAGTAATGCTTTTTGTGGAAAGCAGCTGCTATCTGAGATCTTTCAGACCTAATATTTCACCAACAGTTGTGCCAGCACACTTTGAACCTGAGCTTGATCCTTCTTCACGACTAACTTCAACCAGGAGGCATCCAAATCTATAGGTAAGATGAACTCACAAAGAGAATGGGATGGCAAATTTTGGGGTAAGGCTGGAGGTGGCCCCAGGTGTTCTCAGACTGCACCAAGCACTTTAATCATGCAAACAGTAGGGACGAATAACATGCTAGATTAGCTTTACTTGAAATAATATTTGAGTATCATAAAGCAGAACGGTGCCCAGGTTATTGCAGCAGCACCAGTATATAATGACTTTACATTGATCTACTCAACTGTTTAGAAATTTTGCCTGAAAGACTTTGCTCCTCTGCAGATAGTTTTTTGGGGGGCAAAATATAGCTGCAGCGTAAAAGTTTGTGGTTGTTTTCCACATCTCCAAAACCAGGCTGATAAAGCTGACATCTCGCCCCAAATTCTGCAGTTCTGGGAGGGCCATGTGGCCGTGCCAGCTGGGTGCTGGTGCCTTTGTCATCCTTTTTGCCAGCAGAAGCACGCAGTGGAGGTGGCAGCCTGCCTCGGAGAAGCCACGGCAGCCAGCCGGGGGCCATGCCCTCCCAGTGCCTGCTTCCCCGCAGCCCCCTCCTGCTCCCTGGCTCCAAAAGCCTGCTCAAGTCCAGCCTACACTCGCCACATGCGGTGTAGAAATGAGTCAGTCACCAGGGCTTAGGAAGATGACGCAGGCACAGCTGACACGCGCGCATCGAGCGCGTGGGGTGGGCGAGCGGCAGAAACTAATGTTGTGCGAGTGAGTGATGTGCCAAATTTGTTTTTCACTTGCTGCAAAGAGCAATTTTGTCTGCTATAGGTGAGCAATAGACATTTTTATTTATTTATTTATTGGTAGGTAGGTACAACTGCATAGAAATCTGTTCCACAAATGAATCAGACGGTGTTCTTATGTGAAAGAGCATGGTCATTTTTATTTTTTAGAAAGATCAAGAATACCAGGCATGTTCAGCGACTGTACTTCATGTATTTTATTTTCCTGTCTTTCCTGATAAGTGGACATTTGATAGGAAATTTCCTTCATTACTATCCTGAAATTTGGAGGGGATTGCTTTTTCTTTTATGAAATTACTCCAGTGTGCCCTGGTTAGTAACTGTGAGTCTTATGATTGTAAAATTAAGATGATCTCAAGTGGTGACCTGGATAACAAAGGAGAGACCTGCTCAGATTTCACCCTTCTAGGTGTAGATACTGAATTTTACATGCAGTGTGGTTCACCTGTGTTTGTTTACTTGTTTTCGAGAAGTTAACAGTGCCTCTGTACCCCCCATTCACAGGGAAAAGCTGATTTTGTGGAACATAAAAGATTCGTGGATTATTATGTTTCAAGGTAGGAGTTACTCTCATGTAAGACAGCTAGCCTTACTTACATGGAGAGAGACATCTTCTTCCACTCAGACAGCTTTGGAGCTGCTCAATAAAGTGCAGCACCCTCAGGCTGGGTTTGCAGACCTACCTCCTGCTTCCACCCATTAGTGTTAACATCTCACCAAAATAAATAAATAAATGAAAGTGCTCGTTTTAGCAGATACAGCCCCAGTCACAATATTTATGGGCTGAAAAGTCTGTGAGAACCTGCTGGTTGTGTGGTTTTGTTTTGTTTTGTTTTTCTCACACCAGGCATCTTTCCCTTCATCCCAGGCTGTGGTGGTGGCTAACCAGTGATGCATTGCGTGATGCCATCAGACAAAAAAGTCACATCACCACGTTCTCCCAGCATTGAGAAAAGATCCACACTAGAAGAGCTGGGTGATGCGATGCATCCCCCCTCCTGCATAGAAACTTCTCCCAAAACCCCATCTAGTACCACACAGGCTGGTCTCAGTGAAAATCCTCGGCATATTTACAAGGCACAAACTACAGTGGGTTGCATTATATGTGATTAATACAGGCCTTTTCACTGTGCTGTCCTCCTGTATTGCAGGAAAACATGTGAAGAGTTAAAATACATTAAAAGATTTCACAGCCCATTTTCTATCTTTTTTTTACAAACACCAATTTAGATTTATCACACCAAGCTGGGAACGTTTTATGGGACCTCTGACTTAAAACATTGGCAACACATCACCACAGAGGTCTGCCTTTCTTTTTCAAAAAAAAAAACATGGAAATACTAAGCTGGAACAGGCTGAGATGGCCAGCCAGCTGTCTGCTATTTGAATCCCATGAAAACCCAAATACAGCTGCAGATTCAACTTTGTTCTGGTCGAGTACAGCAGTCCTGGAATGTGCTCCTTTCCACTGGGGCATGAATAGTGTCAAAATTAACGCTGCTTTCCTAGCAGTATGGATAAAAATGCTGTGTGACAGTTTTCTAAAGGCATGTGTAAATGGGAAATTATTCAGGAGTGGGTTGGTTTCTAAGGAGGTCCCAACAAGATCGATTCTTGACTCTTTTTCTACTGAAAATTTTTATGACTGTTTGGGGGGACAGGGAGAGAAAAGAAAGGAAGAAAGAAAGGAAGGAAAAAATCAAAGAGAAATCATGACTGAAAAACTCAAGGTGGCAAAAAACTTGCTGGATCAAGCTGTGGTCGGGGTCAGAAGAGAAAGAACAAAGGAAGGAAAGAAGGAAATAAAGAAAGAAAGAGCAAAACAATGATATAAAGTACTAAATAATGTAATGATCCAGGAGCTCTACCAGTTTTCCTAAGCAGGAGGAAGAGTATCATCATGGTCCATAACTACCAACCTATGGAAGAGGATTTTGAAGTCTCTTATTCTGCAGAGAAAAGCATAACAGCAATCAGTGGCTTGGAGATGAAAATAGAAAGCTTAGATGGGAAACAGGTCACCAATCGTTAAGTATGTAGGTTCTCTTACTCTGCTTAGCTTGTCGGCTTCTGCAGTACTGGAAATTTTGAAATCAATTGAATTTTTTCTAGAACAGATGCTCTTGCTCCAATTAATTTGAAGAAAACTTATGGCCTGCCATATGCAGATAGCCAGAGAGATGGTCAGTAACGGTTCCCCCTGGACTTGTAATTTACAAGAATAAAACCAAAATTATTACACGCACTTGCTATATATTTGATGCAACACAGAACTCTGTCACCTAGGTGTGAGTGCCGATATAATTATGCCCGTGATGGATTTGTGGCTGCTACAGCAGGGCTGGCTTGCTCGCTTTTGCTTGCTTACACCGCGATGCCTACATTCTGTTCGCAGCCTATTTCGGGCAGCATCCTGTGCGGGGGCACGCAGGCCTCTCGTCCTCCCACCCCAGCTGTCTGGGAGCTGGAGCAGGGCAGGCTGCCTGAGGTTGCTTGTGTTGGCTTGCCAGGGACTGGGGGGACACCCCATGCTTCATGCAATTGCACCAGGATTTTGGAATAATAAAGGTTTGCATAATGGTGAACGGCCTTGGTGTGCTCCCAGATGCTAGAGTTAATTCTAGCAACTTGCATGCGGCTTGTAGCAAACAAAACGAGGTCTACAAAATGCTCTCGAGCCTGCCTGGTGCAAGGAACAAGTAAAGCTGCAGGAAAGGTTGAGGCGGTAAGATCTTGTGGTTAGATTTGTTGGTAATGCTGACATCCTGGATGCATCACGTTGCTTTTCTGTGCTGTTTTGTTTTTTTTTTCTTAAGAGTCCTGTACCCTTGGTCAGAAGGAAATGCCACCTCAGAGTGAGAGTACAGGAAGCACACAATGCGTTTTATTCGCATGGAGGATCCTAAGCCACTCCAATGCTAACAAATTGAAAAAAAAAAATAAGAAGAAGAAGAAAAGAGGAAGCTGGTAAATGTGTAAGGCACATTTAGAATGACACACCGCTAATCCAACTAATTCCCTCTCCGAACAACTTTGGGTCTCACAAAAGCGTCTCTCCTTTGAATTAGAACAGCCTGAATGAGCTAAAAAATTGTGTCTCTCATCTAACCTTTCCATGTGAATGAATCATAGTTCTGGTGCAGAAAGTTTAAAAAAAAAAAAAAAGTCTTTTAAAAAAAATTTACAGTGCGGTAACCATAAAATTTATGTGTAAAGCATACAATGAGTTCCTTTATTAATCTTTATCTTGCAAATCAACTGGTATTATTCCCCCCTGATTTGATCTCGCTTTATTTCCTGTTTAAAGCCAAAAGACTGCCATTTGAGGGCTGCTTTAATGTATGCCCTGAGTGCAATTATATTTGCATAACAGTACCTCTTGTTTTTCACCCACTGCACTGCTTGCTTGCGCTGGATGAAGATCTTGATTAGATTTATGGCCGATTAAGAATTCCGCGTGTGAGGCACCCAACCCTGCAGATAGCTCAACATATCTTCATTTTCATTAATGGTCCCGTTTGAGTAAACACAGCCACGAAAGGGGACATAGTTTGGCAGAACCATGTGCAAAATCAGGCTCTTCGGTGCGATTACCCATTAAAAGTTGTTAGAGACCACGGATTGAGGATAGAGCGGCGAGGATGCCTGTGGCAGCCCCCTGTGGGAGCTCCCAACTATTAACCTCATCCCCGTTTGAGAAACATTAAGGGGAACTCAGTGTAGATAACGAGCTGCTCCACGGTTTGATCCTTCAGCAATGCAGACCCTGCAGATAGTCTAGCAGTGCTCAAAGTGAGCATTGATGTTATATTTGACTTGCACGGTTTGGAAAACAGGGTACATTCATCATGGACAAGACGGCTTGTTCCGAAGCATTAATATTCTTCACCAGTTACTTTTGACAGTAGATTGATGACTAATGGATAAAGCCAATCTACTACTGGTGATTGATATCGAGGAAATCTTACGCGTTTCATGTTGATTAAATTATAGTTCTTTCAGAAATAGCTAATACTTCAGTTATTAATATATCCAACCAGAGAAAAATCACTAAATCAATCATGACAGTGTTATCATGGGTCCAAAATAAAGACTTGATTGAAATCTAGAGGGAAATTATTTATCTACATAGGAAAAATTACCAATGAACTTACAGCATGGTTCATCGCTTCTGTTAACGGTGCAGTTCAAGGCAGATAATTTATTTCACAATTGACACATGAGGATATCCATGCTAAGCCATAGTGCAATATTAGAGTATCTTTAGTTCATAAACTTCTGTAGCCTCCTGAGCTAACAGCAAAGATCTCACAAAATGCCTGCAAATAAGGTACCACCTTTCCGAAAACATTTTGCATTTCGGATTTGGAAACTTGCTGCTTCCCCCTAGCCCTCTGTGGGTGCAAGAATGCTAACAGGCACACTAAGGGGCACTTATTGGCTTTCCTGGAGAAAGATGACTTGAGACTGTCCCACCAGCATCTTGCAGTAATTGCCAGCAGCCTCTCGAGTGTGGTGTGCCAAGGCCTGAGTCCCCTTCCCACACAGCAGACGAAGTGTGCTGGCCACACTTAGCAGAAGCCACAGATGCTCATGCTCCAGGAGGAAGGATGCCCGGCCACGTCACCTTCCTGGCTCTAACTTGCCTCCCTACGACGCACTGAGAACATACCGTAAGCTATTTGAAATCCACCTGCATGTCATCTTTCATTAGTCCCTTGGTTTACAGCGCACAGCGCAATATCTTGCCTCTCTCGTTGTGCTCGTTCCCCGTTAAGCAAATCACACATTATCATAACAAGCAACCCTCCCAGCCCTCATTGTTCCAGCTATTAGGTCTTCTTCAGCCTCTCTATTACTCAGTCACACAGATTTGCCTTATGACTACATTTATTGCTCCTATTTTGACACACGCAGACACACAGTATATGACGATGACTCAGTCATCATTACCCCCAAAATGACTCTGTTTTTTAAATATACGGAGTCTTTCAGAATCCATATACAGACTTCACTCTGCAATGCACTTCCTGCAGTAATTTTGTATGCTTGTCTTTCTGTTTGGTAAGTATAAATTCATTGTATTAAACCTGAGCAAAGTTAATAATCCTGAAAAATGTTCAAAATCAAAAAGCATTCTAGTTTCAAAGCGGTAAAAATGTTAAATAACCTTTTTAAAAGTCTTTATTAATCTCCATTTGCATAGCCTCTAGATTTCTATGCTTTCCTTTATTTTCATTAAGGAGAAATTGGCCACTGAACAAAAAACTAACAATAGGCTGAATATATCACCTTCCTGATTGCCAGCATTTACAAATTGGGCCACCTTAGTTCTTTCTCGTGATTTTTGCTGGTCTGCCTCTATGCCTGTCCCCATCCTGCCTTATGTTACAGCAGCAGCACCTGGAGGTGGGACTGAAATGGGGGTGTCTGATGTTCCCACACCCTGTACAAAGGCTGATTCCACTGGAGCCTGCCCCAAAAACTGGCAGACCAAATGGGCAGGAGAAACAGGGCCTCTGTGTCCCTTGTACTTCTTGTACTCCAGTTGCTTCTTTGAGGTCTTGGCATTCTTGCTCTTCTTTCTCTGACTCTTTGACTTTTTCCTTGCCTCTCCTTGCAGTTCACTTCTTTTTTTTCCCTTTTAACTCTACAAAAACAACCATACAGAAGCTGTTTTTATTTAGTCTGAAAGAAGGACTTCTTAGCACACTTTCTATCAGTGTTTTTTCCAGGAAGCCAATTCATGGTGTCTTCATATTCCTGTGAACTGCAGCATGTTACTGGGAAACTGATGGTCCCTTTTTCATGTGATTCATCGGCATCCCTAATGAATGTTGCCAGTCTGACCATGTCCCTGAGCTGTGTGTGTCCTTGTGACCACGAGCTTCTCCTAGCAGGTCTGGTATCATGTGGTGCTTGCACAGGATCCAGCAATCTAAATTTGACTTTGAAAACTCCCAACTTCAGCTGCAAAGTGATGGCTTGACACCCTGGAGCAATATAGGAGAACATTTAAACAGATACTTAGCAAAAGTCCCATCGAGTGAGGGTTTCTCATATGTTTTGTCTTGGATGCTCTCAAGGACTGCACATCTCGTGCCTTCCCACCAATCTACCTTACTCAAGGCAGATATGCTGACATAACACTCTCAATTTTTCAAAACCTAAACATTTCACTGTGCCTTCAAGTCCACCTTTAACAGGTCTGTAGTCTTGCTTTTAGGAACAACAAAACTAATATTTAAAAATTCCTGTTAATAATATATTTTATTATGCTTCCAGAGCTGATCTTTTACACCTTCTCCACCCTCACCACCATCTTTATCCACTGTCACATACTGAGTGGGCTCATACGTTTGTGTTCTAGGCTTGATTTTTAAAAGAATTAACTTTTTATGCTTGTGTTGCACTCCATGGTCATTTTATGGCATTGCAAAGTGTCCCAGTTAAAGACATTTGGAAGTCTGAAGACAGAAACTAAATGTATTGCCTTAGGCTGAATTCTTGAAGTGGAGAAGAGGTGTTTCATAGATAGATTCCCCAGCCCATAGTCCAATAGCACAGCCCAAGAGATGGACTGCCAGGTGTGTTTCCTGGAGCCTGGGGGTGAGAAGTGCACAAAGGCTGCTCTGCATCCCACTTTCAGCATGCCTAGTACTGGGGGGTGGTGTGCCGGCCACCTGGCACAGGCACTTAAAACATTGGTATCTCACAAACCACTTCTGATAAATAAAGTACCTCTTTTGGTATGTACTTTACCAGCTCTTCAGAAGCCTAAGTGACATCCACATGTTAGGTGGCTACGTTAGATGGACTTGTGACAGCTAAAATCAGGTCTTCTACCTGATGTATGTAACCCAGAGCACAACCCATTCCACACATTTGATTTACCCAACACATTTCTTTTCTGAAAGTGTGTATTGAAAGGAAAAAGGTGATATAAACCCAAATCCATACCACTTCAAGGAACCTGCAGTCCCTCAACTTAAGTGCTGATAGGTAGCACTGAGAAACAAAACTTTCTTCCCTTGCCTTTTGTCCTTGCGTGGCCTCTACCAGCTTCTCTGCTGTTTCTGTCTGGGCCCTTCCAGAAGCTTTTCTGAATCATGTGTTATTTCATTTGACATTTTGGGTCTTGTGCTGCGTCACTGATCACATACAGAGGAACTCAGCAGCCTAGCTTCCAGGCTTGGTTGCTACCTAAGATACTGGCGTACACTGAATCACCAGATCCATGTTGTTTCTTTTTGTTTTGAACTGCATAAGCCAACCTCAAACAAGAAAGTAGAGCGATGCTTTATCGATATACATCCAGCAATATGCTTTAGCAGCACAGTTGTTTGTATTTTTGCCCCACAGTTCACATGCAACTTCCAAAGGCTTTCAATAAAGTCTTGCATATTTGTGGGGATGTGCAGGAAGGTCTGAAGATCTATGGGTTTTCAGTGGCATTTTCACGTATAGTTATAGCTTAAAATGAATTCCAAGGTGGTGTTGGCATTTCTACTGGAATAGAAATTTGGGCTGTTTTTTTCTCCAAAGTGTAATCATTTGTTTTCCTTTCCCTTTTGAAACCCTGGCTTACAGTTAAACCAGGGATCACAGCAAATGCTGGTTAGCTAGTAACAAGCCTCACACTTTCAGGTAGACAGGTATTTCCCTTTTTCCTTTAGTTCAATGACAGACACTATTCTTTTCATAAACAACCAGGGTAGGGACTGCTTTAATATTCCGACGGCTCAGTGTAGATCTCGAGCAGCAAGGAGAATGTCATTTGCGGTTTGGGTTTTAATATTTATTTGGTGGTATATCAATTAGAAAATCTATCGTCAAAGTCCACAGAGATTTCCCGTGGTTTTACTTTGGAATGTCACCTTAGATTTCCTGAGAAATCTGTAGTATTTATTTAGAGGCTTGCTGTTATTTATCTTGCAATGGATTTAGTACAAAGAAGCCTAAGGGGAAAAGCAGTTACCATTCTATTTGGCTTAGTCTGAAGTTTGCAGTGCTACAGCCTAGGAATGGTATATTTTCTCTAATTTTCCTGAGAGTCTATCGAACTCAACGTGAATATTTTTCTGACATTATATCTCGGTACTGATCTTTCAAAGAAAGCATCGGTCTCATGCTGCTGTTCAATATATAATGAGCATTGCAAACAGCACTGACATCAGAAATACTGCTGCGCTTGCTTCAGCATGCTAATAATTTGGATCTTGCCAGCTGCCAGAACTAGACCTTTGTTTGTGCTGGGCATCTACAGGTGTGAAGGATTCGCAGAGAAGAGGGCATTGTCAGGCCAGTGAATCAAACTTACTAACCCAGAAGAACAATCTTTCAGTGTCACCATCAGACTCAGCTGTTCACTCTAAGAAGCTGAAACCCATGACATAGTTCATTTTTCAGCTGTTGAGCACATTCACATAATGTAGCTCATTCACTGTGTGTTGCCTACTTCACGTATGAATGTGCATTCACTTGAAAAGCCCATGAATACCCTTAGGTTTACAACACAGATACTCCAGTGTGGTGCATTCAGCTTATCTGCATAGCTTTAGGACGTGCATGGCAGTATGAATTAATCAGAAGTAGAATGGTTTTCAACTTGAAAAGATACCAAGATACTACCATGAATATTTAGTCACTTTGTAAAATACAACAACAAAAAATAGATTCTTGTACAGAATCCGGGTTGCTGTTAATTTCCTCCAAAGCTGAACACTCTTCAAAGCTGAACCATCTAGAAAATACACACAAAAGAAATCCTCAGAAAATAAAAATAAAAATATCCTCATATGTATAGTGTATTAGTATTTTTGAGATATTCTTATAGCTGTGATAGTATGGGGATGCAGGGAAGGCAAGATTGGCAGGTGGAATGAATATTCATTACCTTAATATACATGTAAAGTATGACATCTACATACAAAGATTAACTTGATATTATTTTCTGTTTCTCTTCATCACTGACTTTAACCTATTTGTCTCTAGAGAAAAAATGTGCATGTCATATGAAAGAAAACCTTGCAGTTTTATGGATAAGATACAAGAGCACTGTAATTCTATCCCTGTTTGGTAACCAGATAGCCCTACTCTTTTTTCGGATCAGTCCTGATGCTGCAATAATCTTTTATCAATATATTAAGTGCTGTGAGGGCAGAGTTAGCAGCTTGCTGCCTTCACAGATGGTGGAGGGAAGTCCCTTTACATTTTCAGTGACCGAATCCTGGGTATTTAGCACAGAGGTCCAGAACAGATTGGTTTCAGGTATGGAGCAATCACTCTGCCTGGGCTCTGGCTAGCTGAACATTTCTTATGGGACTCCAGACCTTGCCACTTTTTCCATGCTCCACTGTATTTTCTGTAGTGACAAAACCCTTCCTGACTGGCTCTTCTGCCTCCACCCCCAGCAGAGAATAGCTAAGGCAAAGGCACATCAAGACCCTTGCTGTCAAGCTGGAAGAGCCCCCGCTTTCTCCAGGCAGAGACTAAGATATGCTATCACGGCTTGTTGCAAGAGTCCTGGTAGAGCAGATCCTTGCTCTTTGGACCAGAACGTATATTTGTCAAAAGCTGACAGTCAGGAGTGTCATTTAATTCTATGCATATCCATTGTTCTGATGTGACTGAAAAGCGTGACACACAAACCTATGTAAAAATCTAGGACAAAACCAATTTAAAAACAAAAAATAAAATAAAGTAAAATAAAGTTAAATTAAATAAAGTTAAATTAAATTAAAACATAAACGAATTTTAAATTTTAATAAATTTTAATAAATGAATTTTATTTTAAATTGTGGAAGATAAGGAAAAAAAGCACTTTTGCTCTATTAGCTGCATTTCAGGACCTATCGTTATGTTCCCCTAATGCTTTATGGATGGGAAATATAAATGCAAATGACAAATTTGACAGTGGTCAAATGTGTGGTGTCCTGGACGGTTACTTCTTGGTAAGAGAAGCAAGCACATAAGCATATTGTAGCATGACTGAGTGCTACATCAACAACCATCCTTATTCCCTGAGACATCCTAAGAAATTCTGAGGGACATGACTGACTATGGGAATAACCATTTATGAGCTTAAAAAAATAATAAAAAAAAATCTGTGGAGAAGAAAAGCGTAATGTTCACTTTACTTGACAGTAGAGAAATACTCTGTAGATTCTAATATTTGGATACTTACTGTTTACTCATTTCTCCTGCTGCTTTTCCTTTGAATTATGCAACATCAGACATAGATCAGCACTATTTCCTACTGGACTGCTGGAGGCCACATGAAACACCTTGGGCATCTGAAATGACCCTAGAGTCCTGTGTTGAGAAAATTTAATTGAGCCCTAAGTGTTATCATTATGAGGAGCTGAAGAGAACTCTGGACTTCGCTGGCTGTATTATTAAATCTCCACTGCAATAGGATGCAGGTACCAACGCTTTGCCTTTTAAGCTGAGGTGTCTGAAGATGCCCATGCCCAGCCTGGCACTGACTGTACCAGCTGGAATCAGGCTGGCAGGGCTTTACAGCTCAGCTTCTCTTGGAGAGCAAAGAGTGATGGAGCTTCTGAATGCAAGTGTGAAACACGGGTTAAAAAACCCAGACTGTGTGAGAAGAGATGAGACACATAAAGAATTATGCCTGAGGTTATCTGACAGGCTCTGTGGAGAAATTTAACTCTATCTGCGGGCTGGGGTATTTCTATCAGAACCACAGACAATGCATGACTCAGCAGAAGATTATGAAGATATCCAAAATATGGAAAAAAACTCAAGAGTTAGTGGCCTCTCCAGTAAAGTGGTCTGGACATCCAGGAATACAAGTCCCAGAGGCAAAGTGAGCTGACCAGGGGGATCCAGATCATAGCTGTTCAGCAGGAGACTACAGTGCTGTTGGCACCATGCATGAGCTCAGTGAATGTTTACAATGTGCCTTCAAAGAGAAGGTGGATGCAAAACAAGGAGGTAAAGGTAGAACCACCAATTAAACTGCAACAAAGACGAGAAAAGAATAATTCAGAGAAATGAAGATGCTCAAGTTAGAAGGACAGATGGGCTGTGGAACTGGAGCAAGGGCCTTCGGGACATTTTCACATTCAGAAAAGGTGCCCTTTGAATAGAGAATAGCAAATGGGGCCTTTTATGCCTCATTTTCTAAGAAAATGGGAAAATATCCTGTACTATGGCAGATCATTACTGTGATCTCGGTGGTGTACAAGGCTTTAGAATAGCCTTCAAAAGTAACAACAATGAAAATCATGAAGAATTAAAACAAGATTAAAAAGACACAGGTTTATATGAGGTATATATAATATCTTTCTTTGATGGGACCGATTTTTCAGAGAAAGGAAATATGCCTATTGCTCCATAAAGCCTATGGTACTGTGTTGCACTGGAAACCATTAGTGAAGATTGGCATTGGGACAGGAAATGTGTAGCAGAAGAGAGCAAATAAACATATGATGAAACCAAAGGAGTGAAAAGTTGGCCGGAGAGAGCTTTTCAATAAGAGTTTGTCAAGGTTCAGTCTCAGGACTAAACTTGTTTTTGCTAATGTACTCAGTGCAAAGTCAGAGCGTGCTAATGAAGTGTGCTGAGGACAGTTACATGCAAGGTATTAAATATAATGGAGAAAAAAATGAATGACTTTGCAGACTCCTGTAATAGAAATGGAATTACATGAAAAAGCATGAAAGGCAGGAATAATGGACATCCAGACACATAATGAGATTTTCTGCTATAAACCAGTAGTACTATGTAGAAAGGACAAAAGAAGGAAAGGACTTGGAGGTATTTATCATCTTAATTGTGATGAGTTACCAGTTTGATGAGGCCGTGAAAAAGGCAAAAGATTGGTACATCTATCAGAAATGGAGAAGTATTAATGCCACCACATTAAGCATCAATGAGATATCATCTCTACTACTGTGTACACTGCGAGATATGAGTTCAGGAAAGATGAATGTGAGCTGAAAGACAGAGAGACTATTGGGAAGGTAAATAAAATTAAAACTATGTTATAAGTGGAGCTGTTAACACCATGGTTTGTTCAGCCTAAAGAAGACAAGGCTGGGGCTGGGGAGATGTGCTCTGTGCAGGAGCAAAGACTGGGACAGAGAGAGTAGAGAATAAGTGGGGCTAAAGCAACTAAGAAAAACATGTGGCCTATGATACACGAAGACCAGGCCTGAGAATTTTGATGTTCCCTTTGTCTTATTCACTGCATGTTATATTTAGTTTGGCCTACTGTGCCAGCAATTGGCTGTGTTCATTGGAGTTGTGCTGCTCCATCTGGCCACAAACAATTAAAACTGCTCTTGCAAACAAACAAACAAAAATTAGACATCACAAAAGCAAGTAAGAAGAGCATCAATGCACGTGGGTCTTTAAAATGCCAGAAGCAGTTCTAGGGAATATATGGACAAATGGATGTGTCTGCTTTTCAGTGACAAGCTGGGGGACAAGCGACTCTCCTGTAGATGGGATGGGGTCTGTGCAAGAAATCTCATGAGAGATCTAGCATCAGATACCAGCCAAGAGACACTGAGCAGACCTTGAGGGATCTTGCATTACGATCTCACCAGTGACCTCAGATAGCAATAAACAGACTTCTCTGCTTACAGAGCTGTGGAGAATCAATTTGGAAGGCCTATGTTGCAGCAGGGCTTAGACGAGTGGTTGCTGAGAGCTGATGAAAGACCAGGAAAGGCAGAGCAAGGCAGGATGAGGCAGGAAAATCCAGCTCTGTAATGCACTCTGGTCTTTGAAGGATGATGTTTTATATGTGGTGTCTGCAATCAGCTATGTTTAAGGCTGGAAATATATACATAGCGCTTACTTTAAAGAATCAGAAAAAATGCTCTTTTATCATGTGTTGGTTGAGTAACTGCATGCATCACTGGCACAAATAATATTATTTATCTTTATAGGTAAACAATTAGATATATGAAGAACTATTTTAATGAGTTAGACAAAACAGATGGGGGCTGTGGAGCTATTTTTTTGCAATCACTCTGAAAGGGGAGCAGCCTGCCAGCCCTTCCTTCCTCATCTCAGCATCTCCCTCCACACCCCCTTGAATATGATGGTGTATTGCTGTTTTCCACCATGCTGTATGTGTGAGGCAGATCCTGTAATACTTCCCCCAGAGTTTTTAGATCCCAGGGCTAAAGGGAGCCCAGAGATCCCAAAATTTGTTTAGTATCTCACTGGAACTGAATACTAATAGTGCCACAGGAGGAAAACAAAATTGCAACTTATGGGCTTCAAGGATTACAGTCCATTCTGCCTCCAAGGCTGTTTTTAACTATTGTCCCTCTTCAGTCACATCCCAACAGCATTTGTTTTTCATTTTCATATTTATATGTCACGCACAGAATGGGTGCATGGAGAATGATCTTTCTTTGTGGCCTCTTTGCTACAGAATAAGACCATGGCACTTCCTCCTGCGAGGAGCTGCACTGCAAAGGCACAAGGCAAAGAATGGAGAGGGTATCTTTGGGGTGCTTACCTATCATTCACCAGTCAAAGAAATAGAGAATTAAGAAGCAAATCAAGCAGCTGAGCTGGGACCAAAGCAGCCTGAAATTTTCATATTTTAAGAAACATGGAAAAATATGGAGAAAAAAAAAAGTCTAAATTGTAAAAGAAGGAATAAAATCTAGTTCTTTGATAGATTACATTTGTCAATGCTACCTTACGTTGACTTGGTTCTGTGTTTTTATGGCTGTTGGGAAGAGAGCTGACCACCAAAACCAGAGCCTGCCCAGTGTTGAGTTCAGCTCAGCGCTCGTGCTCGCTTTGCTCATCCCGATCAGATGCACCACAGCTTCTCAGGGTCTGCTTCTGGTGTGCTGTCAGAGACTGATCTGACAAGTAAGCAAAATACTGAAACTCTGAATATAAACTATGAGAATCAATCAACTGCGGAAAAGTCAAGCTAAGTGGGAGGAAAGGGCAGGAAAAAGCATCTGGAGTGTATTTAAAACCCAGAACGCTTTAATGTATATAATCGTGGCATGTAATCCACATGGGACAGATCTTGTGGTGATTGTTCAGGGAAAGTTCCCACTTGCATCATATGTTCCTGGAAGGTCACAGAGTCTGCTGCCTTCCCAGAGCTCCCAGGTTTTATAAATGTATGCTATATATACACACATATATAGGATGACTTTTCCCAGGGGAGAGCATCCAGAGGTGGTGGGAAAGCTTATGTATTTCAGTGACCCTGAGAGCCGTGCCAGTGGAGGGGGTTAGCTCCTTGCAGGGCTACCTAAGCCTCAATAGGAAACTAAATTACAGAAATACAGGAAAGTAGGCACTCTGTCCAGCTGTTAAGTGGGGGTGGCAGATGCCTTGCTCACACAGCAGGGCTCAGCCTGTTGCATCTAATCGTGAATGGGAGAGAAACTTTCTGTCAGTATTAGAAACACAAAGAAAGAGAAAATATGTCCAAGCATTATTTTTCCAGATAATGAACAACAGTACCTTTGTCATAATGGATCAAATCCCACTTCCTTCTCCACCATATTACATGATGAATACCCTGGAAAAGCACACGCCTTCCTTTTCTTTCCTTCTAGAGATGACCAAATCTTTTCTGTACACACTGGATCTAAAACCTGCACACACACATATGCACATGGATTAACATGAAGTTTGTGCGAGTTATTTAGTTGTTAATTACAGCTGGAGGCATGCTTTCATTACATATATCATTGCATAGCCCTGACTTTGCAATTTCCCTATTTTCAAACAGTGCACCTGAGCATGTGCAAAAATATGGAGAATTGGTGTCTTGAGTCTTTTTGTGCTCAAAAGCAAACAGACGAGTGCATCATGTCATCATACCATAGAGTCATTCAGGATGAGTTTCTATCCTAAATTAAGTTACAAAGCGTTATGCCAGGAAAGTAGTTCGGGGGTCCAAATTGTTCCCCTTATGTTTTAGAACAACTTGATGTGTTCTGTACACCCTGACTGTATAAATATATGTGCATACGTGTATATGCACTGTGGGGTTATGAATAGCAGTGGCACAGACAGGTCTACCAGGCATTTATATGAGCCTTAATTGCTGACTGTGAAGCCCTTCAGTTCGATAACTGTGGTCATGGCCAGACTGTGTAAGTGAATGTCCGAAATGTGGCTTTGAGGCTTTGAGGTCAGCGGGTAAGAAATCACTTAAATAAACTCAGATTGCTTGGGAGTTTTCTGTAGCCTTGCTGGGAAGCTCTTGGGAGAAGCCCTAAAAAAAACAAGTACAACTGACAAGTACGCTGGTGGGGAGGAAAGCTCCCCACTGTTTCAGGCATTTCCGTGGAAGAGGGAGGATGTTGCAACCCGGGAAAACTGGGACAAAATCTGAGCTGGCTGCCGGGCTGAGCCTTCGAAGGGGTTGGCCACCAGCAGTGCTGCAGAGCAGCAGGCACTGGAGGCATTTCCAGCCAAAGGCTGGGCTCTGCCTTTCCTCCCCCTGCGATGCCCCACATGTGATGCCCCACTGGGGTTGCTCCAGAGGCAGAAAGAAACTGCACTGTGCAATTGCTCTGTGAGCCCAGGGAATTCAGAGTCCAAGGCAGCTTCTGGGGGCAGATACCAGCACATCCACCGAATCACAGTCTCGTCCTGTTCTTCTCTTCCAGCCACAGGCTAGGTTTGATGCGAGGGGTTGTAAAGGAAGCAGCTATGGATTTGTTTTGGGCTTATGCCAGCTATCTGCAGATCCGCACGCGAGGACTATCATTATCTCTTTCACAGACCTCCTCTGGCAATAGGGGCATGTTGTCTCAGTAAGGTCTGTGGGACGCAGCTCCCTGTCATCACACCCCTATCGTATAAATTACTGCCATATCCTCAGGACACCGTGACAAAGCCTTTGCACCGGCTGAGTCATTCTTGGGCTCTCCAACGATTCCGGCTACAATTTCAGACTTGAATATACAATGCATGTTATAACAGTGTTGTTCAAAAAATGTGTGCAAGAAGTCTACGTGCATGCTTGTTTAGTTAATGATGAGGGAGGATTCTACCTCTGGGGATGCACAATTCTCTGATATCATTGTTTCTGTGTTTGGTAAGGTGGGTGCTGCACCAAAGATGTGTGTGTGTGTTCAGTGAAGTCTGTTAGTCATCTGAGCAGATGATCTCCTGATGTTCCACAGTTTCAAGAAGAAATCCTTGAAATGAATCCTTGAAAAGGGTCTGGCTGCAAAGTCCCCCACTGTCTCAGAACACCTGCACAACCTCAGACACTTCATTCAGTCCGGGCACATTACAGTTTTACCAAGGTTAGGTTGCCTCTCTGTGCACTTCCCAATACTCACACATTCCTAAAGCTTCACCAAATTTGGGAAATCAGACCTCATAGCAAAGTAAAGGAAGAAAATTCCCGATCAAAAAAAAAAGGTGCGGTAGTATATTAGACATGGATGTGCTCTGCTTAAGCTCGGGCTTGTGCACATGTGCTGATGTGTGTGTACATGTATAGGTGCGTTTGGTGCCTTACCCATTCATAAAACATGAGCCATCTGCTATATATCTCAGAGGATGAGAGCAGATTCTCCTCCCCCAGCATTGTATAGCTGATGGAAATGGCTTGGAAGATCTCTTGAATAATAAATAACGTTGATTATGAGCTTGCTGGTTTTAGCATGTGTTCACCACAGCACAGACAAGCCCTGTGGATTCCTATGACTTCACTTGTGTAGCTTCTATACTACCTACACTGTGTATAGTTGTGGTAGAGTATAAAGCAGCCTCCTGTGGCGTGGAGTAAATGTATAAAGATGCCATTTACAACAGATCCCGCTCAGACAATGAGATAAAGGAAGAATTGACCTCAGTTTGCAATAAGAAAGGGACTATGAATAGAAACACAATGTGTTATCAGGACATGTGTACTAGATTGCTGATAATTTCTGGGACTCTGGAGCATGGCACTGCCCTGCTGGGGCCCAACACGTGGCGTTCAAAACCCACACTCAGCCCCTTATTGGAGGTGTGCTACCTCCAATGACAGGCCACAAACAAAAGTCAGCTCTCCATCCCTACAGAGCCCAACCCTCCAACCAACCTGTCTCTTCCAGCCTGGGGCAGGCCTTAACGAAATCATTTAGCCCTTCATTCCCTTCTCCAGATGAGTTTGAGGCTTCACTGTGCTGCTCATACAGACTCCACAAAGACCATCCAACAGCATTTAGTCAGCCCTGTAGAAGACATCCATCCATGCAGTGCTTTGGCAGAGAGCACACAGCCAATAAAACACTCATATACTTGTCCTGTTTACAAGCCCTCTTTTTTTTTTACATCCCTTCCTGTTTAATGCTCCCAGCTGCCAGGCATTCCTGTTTTTTGGCCTCTCAGCTGTTTTTCAGGATTGTTGCCCATACTGCTGTTCCTCCTAATGTTGTGGCATCATATCCTGAAGGAAGACTGGTGCAAGACAGTTTCCCATTTGAGTCATCTTTTTGTTTAAGCAGGAAGGATGATTCCTTTCTGTCATCCCCACCAGCTCTCCTCCAGTGACAAACCTGGACCTTTGTGGTATTTTTTATAATGACAAATTTTCGAGCAGAGACCATCAGGTAATGTAAATCAATATGGCTTTGCTGGCTTCAGAAGAGCCATGATGGTTTACTTCAACCAATGATGTATTCCTCACCATCTGCCATAGCAAAATACTTCTCCCAGAAGCAAATTAAAAAGAGTAGGGTTTCAGATGGTTGGGTGACTCTTTGGATTGCATCTTTTATTTCTCTTCCTATTATTTTTGTCATTATCCCTGCATTCCCTATAAGGTTTTCTGCCCGGCTGAATGCAGTTATGATTCAGGCTTGGTGAAAACTCTTTTTACTTTGACACATACTGCATACCATATCTGTGACTTCTGCACTCCTATTAGTCAGTCACAAAAATTAGCTTTGGAGCCGGTGGTTTCCCACTGACTGCCTCTGAGGAGGCTGGAGATAAGACTTCCTCTCCAGGTCCACCCACTGGGAAATCATTAGAGCAGCTTCCTTGAGGACGTGAGCTCCCTATAACATGCTGTTCCCAGGCACTCCCTTCTCTTGGATTGCCCTGGTATCATGGAAATGTGATCCCCCCCTACCCTCCCATAATTAGTATTTCATTCTCAGGCGAGCTTGTAGGTTGCTGTGGTGTGCTAGAACAGCACATCTTAGTCCTAGACTCCGGAGATCGACCTGACCATAATTCGATCTATATCGAGCCTGTGATTCCTTAACCATACAGCACCACCACTTCTACCATCTGGTGACACGGCTCTGAGAAACAGCAGAGCTGAGAAACCTATTTGTCCTTAAGCAGCTATCTGTTTCCTTTTTGAACATTGGCAATAAAACCCCAGCCAAGTGCCAGAGCTGGTCCGTTTTTAATTTTCAATTCAATTAAGCGCCTAAGAAAAAGGATTTGCACTTGGCAGTTGCTGCCTGAAGGTCCTGGTTGAGATAATCACCCCCAGGAGCCACTCGAGTAAGCGAAGGGCAGAAGTTTCATCTGTCTAAAGCCTTTCCTTATTTCCCCCTTGCCTCTCTGTCTGCTCGTTATTTCTCCTGTTGTTTCCCACATCATTCTGCTGAACCCGTTCTCCAGTCCCCATCCCCAGTGGGGACTTCATCAGCACCCCTCCAGGAAAGTCATCCTGTCCCACTCCTCCACCGACCTTCTCCCCTTCGGGCCTCAGTCTTGAAATATTTCATCCTAGGTTTCAGATGAAGCAAGGTGCTGAGCTGGAAATCTCCTCAAGCTTTTGTAAGAGCACAGGGTGAGGCTTAAGCCTTTTTCTCAGACCCTTTTATTTTTTAACCATACACAACACAGCAGGGCTGTTGGTGACCTTGTTACCAGCCCCAGCTCTGCCCATAGGGCAGCCCCTGTTGGCAGGACCTGGCCAACCTTGGTGGCCCCACAGAACCATGCTCCCCTGCCCTAAAGATGTGTTGAGGGTGGAGATTTGGGGGGTGACAGCCATTTGGTCTGTCTACATCGTCTTAAAAATGGAGCCTGTCCAAATTTCCATGCTTAAATATGTTACTCACACATACCTACGGCTCTAAACAGATTAATAATTAATTGGCATTAGGCACTGATGATCCACAGAAAGCTTTGCAGAGATGTTTGCTCTAAAGAAAAAAACAACAAATTTCTCATCCTTATCCCTGAAGGGTCCCCCAGTCTGTTAGAAGCACCAGAGAAGAGATTGCAGAGGACAGAGAAGGTCAAGAAGGATCATAAGACAAGGGGGAAGCATGACACTGCAGCAGAGTGATTCCCATGGGCAGCCTATACATCTCCTGTGACACACAACATATGTAATTGTCACCTCACCTCATATCTACAATTTAAAGGTTCCTGCTATATGGTTTGTGCTAGCAGCAATGCAGTATCCTGGTGTCTACTCTGCAGCAGGACAGGAATCCCTGCATCCCATGGGGGAAAAAAAAAAAAAAAAAAAAAAAAAGAGAGAGATAGAGAAATATCAGTGGAAGGTCTTATGGTCAAATGGTCTTATACAGGGAATAAACTATGTGGAAACCTCTTGTCTCATCCCTGGACTACCAGATGTGTCAGTTATCTACTCTTTTTTTTTACACTAAGCCTCCATATCTGGCATGCAGCTGTGGAGCTGCAGACAATGAATTTACATAAGGAGAGCTCCTAGCAGCTTCCACGCTTCTCTGGCAGATTTGTATAAACTGGATATGACATTACCAGCAGCCAACCACGTCTTGCTCCAATAAACTCTGTTATTTATTATTAAACTAAAGGGGGCTGGCTCAGCAAGGGCTAGGGGACTGACTAGTGTGTGAAGTAAGTCAAATATGCTGGGTTTGCCCAGATATGGGCTGTGACTGCAACAAGTTTAAGGTGAGAAAGGACACAGGGGACAGTTCTGCCTTCAATTCAGAAAGCTGGATTTTGGAAAACTATCCCCAAAAGAACAAATACTCTCAATATTCACCTTATATGTGAACAAACTCTGCAAAAGTCCTACTCCTGCTATTAGGTTATACTCTACAAGATTTTTCCACGTTCTTCCCATTTCCTCACAGAGTAGCAAGGCACTGGCTGTGCTTAGGCCCAGGCCTGAGGAACATAAAAGCTCTGAACTGTCAGGAAGAGCATCCCAAGTAGGATACTCTCCAAGGATCCAAGAAGAGGAGCCAAAGGGTTTCTAGATTTGTGATTCAAAAGGTGTGTGACTCAAGGAGGGGTCAGATAGGGCTGACTTGCAAGGCCTTGTGCAAGGCCTTTCCAAGTTGTGGAATACCAGGGAGCTGAGATAAATCTGAGGGACATCCTTGGGATTAGGAAGCAGATATTGTGGAGAGTAGCTTATATACCCCTGGAAAGGTGACCCCACAGGAAGGATAGCCTCATTACTAGAAGGTTTCCCATGGAGAAAACGAGACAAGTTATTCCCATACATCTCAGTCAGCTATGCCTAAGGCTAGGATGGAGGCTCAGACAAAGGGGAGGGCTTGGAGAGGAGTTCTCTGATGGCCTCTAAGGCAGTTCAGTAATGTCCTTGGGCCCAGAGTAAACTTTCTGGCCTAGCCTTCACACAGATATGTATTATTCAAAAGGTGTTTCTTTCTGGAACCGAAAAGCTTTCACAATATGTGGTACTGTCATTATTCCCAGTCCTTACCTCCCATATTAAAATCATAATCCCTTCCGTCATCTCACCCTTGGCTCAAACAGGCCATGTGACAAGATATATTTAACTGTGTTTCTATGAAATCTCAAGACCATTGTCCAGAAATTTAGTTCATATCTGCTTTTCAGAGCAGTGGATATTGATGTGCCTGACAGGCAGTGGTTTCATCACAAGCAAGCTCACTATAAATATTTTCAACAATGGCAGGACAGAGCATTCAGAGAGGAAGGATGATAGCAAGCTGGAAAGCTGTGACATGTCTCTAAAGCTTGTACTGAATTTCAGCTTTCCATGTACATTTGGGGAGCAGACTTCAATTCTGAGGCAGAAAAACAGGTTAAGAAAGTAAATGGGCAAAAAGGGATTGAGTGACTCACATGGACCACAGATCTCCTCAAATCATGCTTTCAGCTGGGATCCCACTCTCCTTTCCTACTCATGCTCCCACAGAGCCACCCACTCTTATCCCACAGAAGCACTCCATTCTGACATTTTTTGCCTACAAGCAACATTGCCTAATTATCTCTCCCTCGTTTTCCATGAACAAGTCCCAGTTACTTAGCATATATCTGCAGGGAGATTTTCCTAATTTGAGGGATATTCCCCCCACAAACTCCATAAAGATGCTTCTCTTGAAACAGTTCAAGGTAGAAGATCAAGGCTGGTATCACAGGCCAATGGGAGGTAAGAGTGCTCCTTGATGGGCCTTGAATAAGGAGAATTTCTTCATGGTGTGACACAGTGAAAACAGAAAATCAATGAAGAAACACAGAGACTGACAACATCAAAGCATCAGACTGGGAAACCAGACTCTGCCCTTGGAGTATGGACATGATCCTGGGCAATGTGCTCTAGGTGGTCCTGCTTGAGCAGGAGGGGTTGGGCCAGATAGCCTCCAGAGGTCCCTGCCAACCTCAACCACCCTGTGATTCCAAGATTTTGTGAAATTATTTTTGCAACACCAGTTCAGATGAATGCCTAGAATACAAGACACTTGTGTTTGTCAAATCAAGAGAAGCGGTGATTCAGGAATCAAGATGTAATCTAACAAGGGTGTAGCCACACATTTTAAATAAGTAGATAAGCAAAATGACTCGACTGCAGGCATCTTACTCAGAAAGATCTAGAAAGTGGCTGAAACCAGAGCTGATGACCACCAAGCAACTTAGCTGCATTTTCCACAGTGTTGAAGCATGTAAGAAATTCTTTCTGGCCTACTTGACCTTCATCAAATAGCTGAATATCCATGGGAATGTCAGGGAGAAACAGCCTGAGATGTTAGTTTGGACAGGGAAAGAAAGTCTGCTGGGTTTCTATAGAGAAGGTACTTCAGCTAGCTAATATCACCCATTTTCACAGCAAACTCTTTGCATCTATTCTTAAAGCAATGCATTTCTGCACATTTATTTGCTATATTTTCTTCCACAGCTGAGTTATCTGGCTTCCATATGAGGATGTCAAATGTAATAGCTCCACAAAAGTCAACAGATGACAGGCACCAATTCTATCTTATCAGCCAGTCCTGTCAGAAAAGATTAGATTGGTTCCACATGAGTTGTTCTTGACAATTTCACCTTAGTTGTACCTTCCAGTTGTTCAACAATAGCTTTATAATTTCTTCCAGTAGTTTTTAGGAATTTAAGCTAAGTTGACCTGGCTCTATCTTTTCCCTTCGAAAATTAATTGCAGAATTTCCCTTTTCCCAGTTATCTAGGGCATCTTACATTTTTCCAAAGCTCTCAACCACAGTACTGGCAGGCCCTGAACTGATGGAGGGCTCGAAACACGCAATGATGAACTTCATCAGACTGCAGGAACTTGAAACCATCTATCTTATGGACATATTCTCTTTCCCTTTGTTGTTATCTGTCCTTTCTACAAAAAGGGAAAAAAGAAGTACCCAGGGAAGTACAGTCTGGTCCACTTTACTTCCATCCCTGCTAAGGCGAAGGAACAAGTAATTTTGGAAATCATTTCTAGGCACATGAAAGACAAGAGGATGTTCAAAAGTAGTCAGCATAAATTCACAAAGGCAAATCATGCTTGACCAACCAGTTATGATGAAATAACTAGTAGACAAGGGGAGAGCAGTCATGCCCAGAAGGTTGTGATCTGTGTTACCAAGTCTAGTTAGTGGCCCATGCCTAGCAGCGTACTCCAAGGTCAATACTAGGTCCAGTACTGTTCAACATCTTCATTAATGACCTGGATGATGAGGCAGAGTGTACCATCAGCAAGTTTGCTGATAATATAAAGCCTGGCGGAATGGCTGATACAACAGAGGGTCATGCTGCCACCTAGAAGGACCTGGACAGGCTGGAGAAATAGGCTGACGTGAATACCATGAAATTCAGCAGTGGGGACCCCATGCACCAGAATTTGCTGGGGATCAACAGACTTGGCAGAGAAAAACACAGGATAGTCCCATGCACACTGAGCCTTTACTCAGTCGTCCAATACCTGATTTCACACTTCTTTTCCACAGACTCCATGAGTCCAAAAAGGGAAACTAACAGCAGTTATGACGCCACAAGCTTCACAGACCTCTTTGCTGTCCTTTGTATAGTTTCTTCCTTAAAATATTTCCTGCAAAGAGTCTGATAAACTGTTTACTGGTCCTCTTCCAGGAGATTCTTTTAAAAGGCTCTGACAGTGCTAAGCAGGATGTTGAATCCAATTTTTTATAATAGGATCCCCTCTTGACTTAAAAACATATACATTATTTGTAAAACAATCCCTAATGATCAACATACAAAGCCCATAAAGCACATTTTTAAAGCTCTTTTAAGTGTGCAGGTGTTAAAAGTTGTATTCTACTTTATAAAATTGAGGTGTTCTCAGGGACTTGTTTCATGTATGCTTTAGGGCAAGAGCACTGCATAAATCTGGTGCCAGGTGTGCAAATGCGCATAAGATAATTCAACTCAGAAAACCCTAGAATTGTGAAGTTTAAGCCCAGAAATGCTGAAAGACAGTAAAGGTCCAGTCCCATCCAGTTGAAAGCACTGGGGTGATTTGTGTCTTTCAGCTTCATAACCACCCAATGGATAGGACTGGTGACTACACTCTTTAAGCTGTTGAGATGCACAGACTCATGCTCTCAATTATTCCCTGTTGCAGCTGCACACATTATCAATATGGTAATGTCCAGCTGCATGCGAAAAAGGACAGTGATGTAAGTATACATATAAGAGTTTAACACAGAGATCATTTAAAATGGAGCCTGCTTGGTAATATGGCCATCTAGAAGTGAAGGCAAGGAGACAAATAGCTGACTGGAAGCAGTGCTCAAATCCCTGGCACTAGCCTGTCTTCATTATTTGCTTTATTTCAATAGCTAGAAGTATAGCCAGGAGCTTCAATAGCCAGGAGCTCACCAAGTCTTTGCTGAGACATCTCTTTAAAGGTGATTATCCAAAAATACAAGGGTAGAAAAAATTAAGTGGAGCAGAAAATTCTTGTAAAGTTATAATCAGCTCTGTGAAAGCCTGCTGCAGAAATACAGATCTCCCTCATAAAAGTTTTGCATATCAGTTTTACCCACTCTGAGATATCAATATCAGCAGAACTTTGGTTCCAATATATTTTGGAAACCTTCCTAGAAATGGGTTTAGGATTTCCCAAGCACTCCATGCCTCAAATATAAAAACCTTAGTGTTTGTGTTCTTTCAAAAATATCTCTGGGATAAAATACTTTATTTTTACAGCAGTTCAATATGCTGTGGCAGTTAATATTTCCTCAATATACCAAACTTATTTCTGCTGTAAGCCGAGGTCATAAATTCATGTTTTCTGCATGGATTTGTTGAAAGTTTTTTACAAGTATTTATTAAAGTCCATCTTTCAGTGTCATACACAACTGGTTGAGGCTCACTGATGTTGCCTCCAAAAATATGGCTAAAACATGACAGATGTAGAGCCTGTATCCCAGCAGTCACTTGTGGAAAGGAAACAAGGAAATTAAGGAAGTCTATACTTATTCTGAATCAATTTCTTGCAAACAGTAAAGGCAGTTAATGCTGATTTGAAGTTTATTTCAGAATGAAATGAGCATTGTAGAAAAGCACAGACTGAACACGACCCTCTGCCGTTTTCCTGGGAGCACATGAGCTGTGTCATATGAGATATCAGCCAGCCACTTTTGCACTGCTGATCCATAGCAACTGACCATTTATACACTCTTCAATCTTCACCTGTTGCAAAGGAAAATTCATCCACGTAAACCTTCATGAAACAAAGCTACTTATGACAGATTATGTGCCCACACCTTTCCTTCTTTCACAGGCATACAATTCATTTAGGCAGCTTCTACTCCTATGGAAACACTCAAAACTTGCAAGGGACCCGATCGGATTTTCACTAGAGTAGTTTTTCCTTCTTACTTCTTTCTTACTTCTCTTTTCCTGACTAAATACCCTCAGGCTCTTGAATGATTGAAACCCACTAAGAAAGACAGATGGCCTTTTGATAATTTCTAATGGAATGTGTAATCTGGGATTCCCTCCTGTGCTGAACTCCGTGACCCAGAATGAATATGTGCAAATTTAAGAATTCTAGTTCAATAATTAAATGGAAATATAATTAAGTAATCGAGCTGTTCTACTGCAAACTTACAGAGAGAGCTACTAGGATTGGAGTAAAATGGAAGATTTTATGTGAGCTATGACTTTAGTACAGAATCATGTATAGAACATATGGAAATATATTTATTATTAATATGTTATTAATTATATATTTTTACTATAGTCTAGTTGTTAAGACAAAGCTACATGTAAGGTAGTCTCCTTTCCAAAATAGTTAACTAATTGCATAGATTAGCAGGGTCACTAGGATACTCAAATGCATTATGGTCTATTCTTTCAAATGCAATTAGGAGCATTCAATTTAAGAACCAGTCTAAATGGGCTCATTTTACTCCATTATTTCAATCTAGCTAAGAGTAAATCAGTGAATAAATCAACATTTCACCATTAGCTGATTGTTATGGGATTAACAGGAAGCTGATACTACCAAGCAGTTCTTTATAGATTGGCACTCTACTATAATAAGCCTTGTTCCGATTAAGCTGCCAGTGTGCTTTTATACTATTTTATATTTTCAAGTGCTTCTAAAAAGTAACAGTGACTGAAGAGGATACTGTATGTGGCCCAGATCAAGCCCATAATGCTTCTTACTGTTCCACATAAGATATTTGTTGGCTTTTTCAAGCTCCTCTTTACAGTATTTCTACTATGCATGACAAATTGGGCATACTGGCTGTTTGCAAGTCCTACGAGTCTTTTGGTGCTCAAAACATAACTAGGAGGAATTAGCCACAATAAAGGCTTCAAGCCCCAAAAAGTGGCTTCCTGAGCAAGAAAAATGAATGCCCTGCATGCTGTGAGCAATAACACTTTTCCCTTTATGTAAATGCACTCATGAAAGAAGAAATAAAACACTTATCCTGCACATTTCACATGTGTAAGCATCTGACAGCATGCTCTAGGCAGGCTCCAACCTGTCACATACAATATTGGAAGAATTCAAGTATAGTCATGGGAATATTTATGGAAGCTTTAAGATGTACTTAATACTTTCAAAGTGTTTGACACTTAGCAAAGATGCCTCTTGCACAGGAGCCAGGTGAGTTAAAAAGAATTAGAGTAGCAGAGAGCATTATTTGGTTTGCTTTACCTTTTCTGCCCCAACTTCCACACAAAAGTTATACATAAGTTGTTTTTTTTCTGTCAAAACAGTATCAGATTATGTAAAAAGGCAAAGGGAAATCTTTAGCAAAACCACAAGATGAGCTGCTCAAAAACATTTAAGTCCACAGCTGATGGGACAACTACAAGTAATGAACAAATTACTAAATATTAACGGCTGTCTTAAGTTTCAGGAAGATATCACCATATTTAGTCAGAATTCAGCTGAAACTTTGCTACAAGATTATATTCTGTGTCTACGATATTAACAGAGTAAAGGACATAGAAATAGATGTTGTTTTCTTGGATAGAACAGTATCAGGCCAGTGCAGTAAATGTAAAACCTGCCAACACAATTTCAGAAACATCAGTCCCTTAGAACAGAACCTCGTCCAAGAGCCTGTATGCATATACATGTCATCCAATGTCCCTGCAAACTGTATGAATGAACCCAAATAACCCCCGTAAATCAGAATGAACTCACATACGCAAGAACAGGACTACCTAGTTGCCAATAACAGTATTTCACAAAACAACCATCCCATCTTCAGCCTCTTGGTTTTCAATATTAAAGGATATCTACAAAATTCCATCAAAAATAAGTCCTGGAAACTACTACTCATAACTTCAGTGAATACTAAGAGTCAAAAACTCAAGGACATTACTAGTTTTATAACACTTCAGACTCTGGCTGGTCCTTCCACAGAAGCTTGCTGGCAGGGCTATTTCTGTATTTCACACTGAAATCTTGTTGGGTGCAGATGGGCATCACACCACAACTCCAATGTGAAAAGAGAAACCGCCTGAATTGCATTTTCTGTTGACCTGGATTCCGGGGTGAGGGACTGGCCTGGGACCAGGACCAGGAGCTCTGTGGATTTGCACAAGGGAAGCTGAACTACAGATCTGTCTCTGGCTCAGGTGTGAGGCAGGTATCAAGTGGCTCAGTTCTTTCAAGAAGTGAGCAGATATGGACATGGCCAGAGGCACAGCTTAAGAGGCCTTGGAAACTTCAGAAGAACATACCAAAGTGCTTCTGGGGTTCAGGCACCTTCAAGGCTCACTGATATCCTTCAGCCCAACTGTGGCTCTGAAGGCCAAATCAAACACCCAAGTCATAGAGCCAGTTATTGGGTCTTGTCCATTACTGCCCAGACTTGTAGCTATACTACGTGGAGGCTGCTCATAACAATGTGGGCAATAAAAGTGCTCTTTAAAAATAACGCAGACAGTTTGTAGAGAGAGATGTTATCTACACAGGTGTGGTCC
The DNA here is from genome assembly GCF_963932015.1 of Anas acuta. Taxonomy (NCBI): domain Eukaryota; kingdom Metazoa; phylum Chordata; class Aves; order Anseriformes; family Anatidae; genus Anas; species Anas acuta. The sequence goes on from NC_088979.1 coordinate 54,244,373, forward strand.
CACCTTCAGACATGTTCTGAAAATTTGCCACCTCCATCTTCTTCTACAAGGCAGCTGATTCATGTGTTTCTTTATCTCCCATATTACACTTTATTGTATCACTATGTAGGATGCAAGGACACTGAATTGCCATCTCTTAATCTATGTTGTGTAATGCCGAGGAAACAAAGTGGTCTGTTTCAAAAACACAACAAAGTGTTCTGAAAGTATTCACTTTTAGAATAGAAATTATTTGGAGGAAAGGCTTGTATATTTCAGCTTAGAAAGCACTTAGCATATTCATGTTGGCAAGGGAAAGATGGATAGATACCATAGTAACGTAAAATAGAATATACACCCTCCCTAACATGAAACAATTCAAGAGAATATAAAATGCTAAAATAATAGAAATAAGAATATCGTTTATTGATGCTTTTTCAGTTGGAACAGAATGCTACTTCTCCCAGATCATAAACTAATTATTATCTTTTTGAAACAATACAAAGAAGCAAAAAATAGCAGTTTAGAAACAGATACTGTCCTTAAAGATGAATATAAAAAGGAAAATACTAAGACAGAGGTGAAATATTCGGAATTTAAATTAACAAAATAAGCCAACATAAATGATGCAGTGACTGAGCTATACCAAGGAGATTTGTTTGGACCACACTGACCAGGTACACCGCCTTGCCTGCTCTGTCTTGCATAATTAACTATCTTATTAACTAAACAATTGATTCACTACTTTACTGATTGATTGTTGCATTCACTGTCTGTTTCTGCTTTTTGTTTCGCTGTCAAATTTATCAGTTTAATTGCACAACTTTCTCCCTAAGTGATTCATTCCCCAATCAACTCCCTCGCTCCCAGACGAGCCTGCTTCTTGCCCTGCATCCCGAGCCTTCACCTGCCTGATCCCCTTGGCATGTGTGACAAGCTGCATGGCCCCTCAGGGCTCAGACTATGGGCTCCGTGTGATGTTTTGGACATTAGGAGATGTGATGTTTATTCTACATGTGCCTGATGCAAAACTCCATTGTAAATTGGCAGCGATCTGCTTTTTTGGGTATGGTGGTGAACTGGAAAGGCTGCAGTACAGGGGTTGTAAAGAGCCAGTGATTCTCTGTTCATATGGATACCCCATTTAAACTGTAGGCATGTGTAGGTGACAACCGACTGCTGTCATACTGCCCAAGGTAAAAGTGCTTTCCTAGTCTTAATTACTGATGACAAGCAAATCTGCTTATTGCAAGTCCAGGGGAGGACACAATGACTGTCTGGCTAGCCTGGCTAGCTGGCCAGCTAAAAAGGGCAGCAAAAGCCACTTAAAAATTAAATCAGCTTGCTTACAGCACTGTCCCTTCATGCATTGAATACCTCCATGGAGGGAGGCTCCACCACTGCTCTGGGCAGCCCTCTTCAGCATAATTTATGCCTTATCTCCAGTCAGCGTTTCCTCTGGTACAACTCATGGAGTTGTTCTGCTTTCACTATGCACTTCTCAGGGGAGCTGGGCTCCATCTTCCCTACAATTCCCCCACCAGTAGCGGGGGAAAACATCGACAAGAGAAAGCCCCAGAGGGGATGAAGAATCAACAAAACCCTTCCCATGTGTTCTTTGACAGGTTCAGGACTTTGTTCTTCCCCCTTTACTATTTGTTATCACCAACTTTGTATCCTTTCAGCTGCCCCATCTCCACTCCACCATCTATATCCACAGTCCTTCAGGTTTGCTTCATTTTCCACATACCACCTCATCTTCCTCCTCCTCTTTCTATGTAAATTAAATGAAATTACCTGTTATTGCAAGCTATAACAGGTAACCTTTTCCATCCTCTTGTCTACAATTGTCAATACTCCCTGTTTCAAAAGAAATAGCTTCAATCACTAGATTTTTGTTCGGTTCCTACCTTAAGAAAGTGAGTTTTAGGCAGTTATATTACATTTGCTACTTTTCCCTAACACTCCCTGAACCCACCTGTTTTTTCAAGAAACTGAAGGACGAGTGAATTCCTACAGGTTTTGAGGAAGCCCACAGTCAAACGAAAGTGGTGCAGAAGTTAGTGCTCCCACTGGCAGAAAAGCAGCCCAGGCACACACATTGTACATTGCCTGGCAGCCCGAGCCGCAGGCACGCTGCTCCCAGCTGGTAACAGTGCTCTCTGGTTCCTGCTGAGCAAGAACATCACAGGCGATACAGAGGAGAGCCGAGTAATTGCAGAGGGGTATCTTAGATGAGAAGAGACACAAGTCTGTGGGAAATTCTGCTGCTTGGGAACGGCTTGGCTTTCAAAACTGTGAAACGCTGCACGAAGATGCCATTGCACGGAATATTTCCCGTGGCAAAGCAGCTCTCTGGGCTTTACAAATGCCAGATTGGAACTATTTACTTTAAATTTACACTTACGCCATTTAAAATTCATAATTAAATATTAAAAAATAAAAATGAAGTATAAAATCATTTAAAACAGCACTACTGTTGATCAAGTGCCTTCTGTGAATTTGAGAGAATAGCTACAGGCAAAAGCACTATTGACTAACACATACATTTCTTTACCTGGAGAATATTCTCTACAAGTTCAATGGTATTACATTTGGCATTAAAGTTAAGCATGCGGAAATTAGTATGCAGCACCAGAGACTAGTGTTTACTTTTTATTTTAAAACAACCTTCCGAGGCAAAAACTCAACCGTTTCATTGTGAAGCAGCAGCGAACAAGAACTGCTTAGACAATTTCCACCCACTCAATCGGTGCAGGTCATGTTGTTTCCAAAAGGCAGCCAAGATCCAAACCAAGCTGGTTGCTTACACTCATATCTAAGTATCCCAAGGAAGGAGCCCCAAAGGCTCCTCAATGACTTGTGTGCCCCAGCCCCATTGACAGGACACAGGCAGCGTCCCCTGCACTGGGGGGAGGAACTTCTCGGTCTTCCTAGATGGAGGAAATGCAAGACACGTAGAGTTGGCCTTCTTTGCGAACACTTGCCTCACATTTTGTTTTGTTTTGCTTTGTTTTCCCTTAACATAAATGCATGTCTTCCTTATGGCAAGAATGCTGCCGAAACCATGGCATGGACCCAGGCTCTCTCTTTTTACAACATCCGTGAACATTTTAAACTGGAGATTTCCTAGAGCAAAGTCATTTCTCTGTAAAAAGTGAAATTTTAGGAGGTGTTAGGAAACAAACTGAAAATGGAACCACGGGTCTTTCACATTTTAAATTTAAGATGATGGAGTGTGAACATTTACAGACATTCCAACTTACAAATGACTTAATCAGTAAATCACATTTAATTCATTTACAATTTTTTTTCTGCTCTCTCTACGTTCACACCTGAACCTCCCAGGCACTTCTGAGCTCCTCTGCCACCACCTCACTGCCTTCCTTGGGCAAAACTCCCCAGACCAAACCCCCAGGCCTCTCTCTGAACACAACGCTTCTTCTTTAGCTCCAGCCACCAGCTTCAACTTTGGGAACTCAGCAAATTAAAGCGCTTCAAATTATAGTATAAAAGACTACATGCTTGAAACAGGATCTGGGTGCATATGACTAAAGCAGAGCCCTACACTTGCTGTTCACAGCCACCTCCTTTCTCTAGGTACTGACAGGTTTGCCTTTGGATTACAACCTCACAGTTTTATGAGGAAGATTTTGAAATCCTAGGGAAGGACCCAAGATCCAGCCACCTCTGCACAATTTCCTCCCAGTGGGGATTTGCCCAGATTTCCCCCAGTTCAGGATAAACACGACCGCCCACAGACCTGGCAGGGGAAGACCTTCCTCCTGCAGCCACAGCCCCCAGGCCAGGGGTGTGTGGAAAACATAACGCAGCTCCCAGGATTTAATTTTTAGTAGCAAAAGGGGCTGTTTAAAAGACATTTCTCTGCTGCTTATCTACTTCTTTTGCGAATACAGATCAGTCACTGGAAAAGATGTTTACAAGCAAACTGTAGCGCATCGCAGACTCTGCAACTTTGGTGGAAAAACTGAGTAAATACATATGTAACTAATCTTTCTTCTTCCATGGGACCAGCTAATTACCGGAACCAGTAAAAAAAAAAAGTCATCGTTTTAGGGCCAAGCAATTTTATTTGGTATATTTTGTTTTCCAGACAGAAAACGCATTGTTTCTCTAAAATTAAGGACAGATTGGATGTTGATGCTGTGTGAGGTCTGCACAGGACTGGATGTTAGATCAGATGCGGCTAGGGAAAAAGAGCAATGGGCCTTCTTTGGCTAAGGTGCACCAGATTTCTTTTTTTTTTTTTCCTTTTTAATCTCCAGCCCTTCACAAAGTGCATTTGTGTTCAAAAAGAGATGTTTTCATAAGCACGCTTTTTGTGTATGGCAGTGCTTCAGCTGTATACCAGAAATTAAGAGTCATCCGTCTGAGATCTGCCTTAATGACTAATTTCCCTACCGTAGAGTTTAAAGTACAAAGAACTGCAACCGAATTGCAGCACCAAGCTTTCAGTTGCTATGCAACACCCCTGTCGCAGGTCTCCCTTCATCTTCCAGCGCTTTTACTCCAGCTCTGTTCTCCACGGATGAAAGTTATGCAATGCTTTCTAGATACTTAACAGCAGATGTATTAAATTTCTAATCTGATATAAACCAGACTGCAATTTTGTACCGAAAAAGTCACATCAATGAATTTAATAATGTTTTAAATTATAGTCTTTGATAGCAGAGTATCTAGTTTTCGAATTTACATTATGCTGATTTCCCTAGCGTATGAATCAGCAACAACTCCCCTTTGTCTATGTCTTCTTTTAAGTGCATGGGGGATTTTGCCAGCGTTTTGTGGGGGGAAAGATCTCACCGAAACTTTTCAAGCCACCTGTTGACATACTAATTGGCAGCAAATGCAAAGCACTTGCTGATGGGGAAGCAGAGAATAACACCATGAGTCCTCTAATGATGGAGAGCTGCTGGTCACCCTGTCCCCTTCCTGCTGGCTGGACCAGAGATACGAGCTGAAATCTCACCACTTGAGTTGCCGTAATGATCAGGGGCAATGAGTTTTGCTATCATCTGAAGTCAGGTTTGAAGCAGCCAAGAAGACATAAATGCTTTGATAGTGTTCAAAGAAACTGTGAGTCACTGAGTTGTCTATGCTGTTGCCTTTTAGTTCGGAGAATATCTTCCTATTTTGGAGCAGAGCAATTTAGCATTATTAGTGAACTGTAACCAAGATTTAGAGTAATCTAGACATGCTAATGCAGCTACGCATTCATGCAAAGCTCCAGAGTAGCTCTGAATTGGCATAGGCAGCCATTTCGAAGCACAACAGACACCAGTCATCCAGAAAATAGCAGTCACATACATAAAGATGATTCCCCTTGCTTTTCCCTATATGGATGAAAGCACAGGTTCTCTTGTGGTGGTCCTGAAATCTGTTTTGAAAACACGAGTCGAATCCTGTAAACTAGTGGAATTTAAGCAATTTCATGTGGGGTGAAACTGGTGTTAAATTTTGTCTCTTTGCCACGATGATGAATATTCATAACTTTTGTTCTGCTATTTGGGTAATAGAATTGCATACTAGTTTTTTGGTTTTGTTTTGTATTTGTTTTTTTTTTGCAACAAAATACATTTTTGAAAATAGTCTACTTACAACATTTAAATTATGTTCAGAAATAGTCCAGATATATGCTGCCTACATATTTATTTTCTCTGGTTGTTGACCTGAGATGTATAACAAGTTTTGTGTGGGATTGACGACTATTTCAAAAGAAATTTTAGGCTTTGTAAGGCATAAAGCCTAATAGTCTGAAGCCTTTTTTAAAGAAAATAGCACTTTTAAAAGTTAGCATTTTATAAAGTGGGATTTGCTTTCTCCCACTGAAAACTTCATTCCACTGCAGAGGAAAGTGCAGATGAGTCAAGAAAACAGAATAATTTTCATTGCATTCAGAGCCTTTGAGTGAAAGCTAATGTTTTCCCTGGTTCTGAGAAACATCATGTAAATCTTCTCCTGAGCAGGTTTCCACATGAGCCACTTCATTTTTTCACGAGCAGCTTCTCCTCCTCCCTCCCACTGGTTGCCCAAGGCTGGGCCACCCCAAAGCCATCCCTCGGAGCTCCATCTGCCCCACAGCCCCACGTGTGTCCCCTCTTTGCCTTCAGCTCCCATGGAGAAGAAATGTGTTAGGCTCATAGAGGAGCCCTGCTCAGCCATGGCAAGGGCATCATACACAGCACAGAGCACACCCAGTGCTGACTTTAGACCTGGCCTCTGTTGACATTAAATGCTGAGCAGACTGCCTTCAAGGCAATCTAAATCAGGATGGTCTTCTGAGCATTTTGCATCCTATATTTTTCCTCACAACCTTTCCTATTTTTTGCATCATTCTTTTTTTTCATAGCTAGGCTCCCTAAAAAGTCACAGCCCCCATCTGGGCACATAGGAAAGGTTTCCTCTCTGTTGCTGTGTCATCGCTGCTTTGCTGATCAGTCGTGAACTCCATACATTATATATTCTTTAAGCAAGTCCAGGGAAGTGCAATCAGTGTTCAGCTGATAAAGTCAGCAAGTATGAATGTAAAATCTTCAGAAATTCTGACTCCAGTTTGGGCTGATAAAATACAGCAGTTAAGAGTACATGACAAGGCAGGCTGAACATAATACACAGGGGAACTAGTGATACATAGGCTTTTGTTAAGGAGCGTTTAATTTGACAATGACCACCTATCAGCAGACATTTTCCCCTGCTCTGAAGAAAACCTTTTTCCTTACTCTTTTCTTTATGTTGTTTCCTAAGCTTAGGATTCACTTCTGCAATTAATAGCCTGTTAGGTGGATTTTAAGCTTCCAGTCTCCTTGCGGGCCACTCCAGGGGTTTTAACTCAGCACCTCCCAGAACAGAGGTTTTAGGCTGCTGTTTTCCCTTCTCACTCTGTCCGTGGCTCCCCAGGCTTGGGGAACACCTCAATACACACCAGGTCTGTGCCCCTCCTGCACTAAAAGGCCCAGGGCAGATGTTTTCACCACTGCATTCCCACATGTCCCAGGTCTGGCACATGAACAGGGAGGTGACAGGTATGTCATGCTCATGTCCTGTTCCAGACAGGGGAGGTACAGCAAAGTACAGCCCCAAGAGCAGCAGGGGCCATCTCCCTTAGAGGAGAAACTGAAGCCCATGGCAAGCAACCCATCGCCTTCAGCCCCTTTGCACAAAACCAAATCCAATAGCTCTTGGCCCTGTTTTTCCCTGTTTGCACTTATGCTAGTAAAAAAGTAGGGGAGGGTATGGGTTTAACACTGATTTTCTGACATCCACATTGTTTGCTAACTCCATTTCCAGCTCCCGTGCAAACCAGCAGCCTCCCAGATGATGCCCGGGTAAGGCTCAAGAGACAGGACATGCCACGGAGGCTGTCCATCAGCAGCAGAGACAGTTTGCCATATGGCTTGACTTCACGGACAGTGCGTGAGCCCTGGTCTGCCTGGTTCAGGGATGCAAGCAGAGGCTGAGAAGCTACTTTGCACCAAGCTACCAGGTTTAGAAGCATGCAGCTGCCAACATTTGCTGTTTCCAGGATGTTAATCTCGACTCGAGAGCTGGCTGCATTCCAGCAATGCACAAAATCTTTTCCTTGCTATATAGCAACATGACGAGCTGCTGGGCCTTACCGTGAAAAAGGTGCTATCGTGTACAACTATATGCCCCCCCTCAATTAAAAATAGTATTAAAAAAAAAAAAAAAAGGAAAGAAAATCATCGAAAGCCATCATGCCAAAAATATATGCAGCAACCTGGCAGTCATACTGTGCTTCCCATTTGTTTGTGACGCAGAAGCTGTAGTGCAGCACACTGCTTTAAGGATATCTGGGCATCAGCATGTCTGTATGTGGAAATATCCACCTGCGTGTGTGCCCGCGTGTTAAAGAAGAGAGCATCTTGGCAGGCACTGTTGCACATAGTCCTGCCGCTCCTTCCTCTGTCATGCCAATATTGTACAGCTTTAAATGCTATATTTCAGCCTACTCTATGCCATTTCTTTCTGGCAGAACCTTAGGAAGAAACAAAATTTCTTGCTCTCTGCTTAATCTCTAACTGGGGCTGGGAAACAAGCATCAGTGTTTCGACTGAAAATCCTGGCAGAGGCAATCACCTACATGTCATTTAAAACAATCGTGTCAGTTTAAACAATTATGGCAAGAAATTAGATCACAGATGTCTCTTCCAGTAGTGAAATAAACATTTAACTTTGGTTAATCTGTTATCGATCAGGTGAGAATTGATTCTGAATGGACGAGCAAGTCCGTATTGGCAGTGAATGAGAAGCACATTACACGAAGATAGTAAAATGTGTAGCTTGTTAGTGTACACGATGAAGGACAATTTAAGAAAGATGTGTGGATATAATAAAAATACACAATGATTGACAGTACAGAGTCACATTTTTATATATATATATATGTATTTATATTGTATATATTAATTAATTATTTTCTTAGTTTGCAGTTACCAGAGCAGACTCAGAGATAAAAAATGATTGTGGATAACTTACTGGAACACTGCCAAAATTATCCCCAAGTCCTGGGAGTTTGAACACTACATTTGCCTGAAGTCTAGTTCAAAGAGCCAGTTTTTAAATTTGTTCAAATTAATAACAAAAGACAAGAAGCAATCAGGATTAAGTGGCTAGAATTCCAATTTTATTTTTCTAGATATAGACAAGTAAGAACTAATTTTCTGCCTTGGGCACCAAATTAACGCTTCAGTTAAACTATGGTAATGGTGGTACTCTCTTTACTTAGAATTTTTAAATTTTTGCAGGTGACTCACTTGTACGAAGTAGCTTTCAGTAGTGGCACTGTAAATGAGACAATATAAGTGTTTTAATAATGTAATTAATACAGGCAGTAATAAGGAAGGGAAGAAATTTTGACTTTTCTAGAATGGGCAGTGGAATGAAAACTCCTAAGCAAAAATTGACTTTTCTTATTTAAAGAAAAGCACTTCTCATTTCTGGTGAGTGCTCTCACTTGTTTATTTTCAGCTATAAATATCAAGTTCCAAAACACGCTACATGTCAGTCAAACTATTGTTCCAATGAGTTATATAAATAAATGTAGCAATGTATTATTAAAACTACACACACATATATAACTTTTTATGAGGGAAGCGTATTTACAGTGCCAGCAATAATCTGACTCATATCAGAGACAGAATACAAACTGGACATGGGATTACAACACAGGGATTGGTTTACATATGCAGAGACACGTCCTTTTTTGCAGAGATGCTAAGGCCCACCATCCCAGCAATATTACATTTCACTTTGGAAAACAGTGCCAGGAATTTCCTGACAAACCACAGAAAACTCAGAAATCCCCAAATACTTGTTTTTCCTAGCCTGTTTTTTTTTTAATTCTACAGAAAAAAATTCAGCTCTGGATGGAGCACAGTCTGCTGATATGCGGCTAACCTTACAAAATCTGCAGTACAGAGAGTCTTGACAACAAATAGCTTCTGCTTTGCTAAATTCAGTGCCTGAAGGTCCTGCTGGCCAGAGACACAAAAGAAGGGTTTTGCCTGTCAAGCTGAGCTTATTTTTGTGGGTCAAAGTAAGAAACAAATGTGCCATGGATAGCTGTTCTTTGTTTATGGATATTATTCTGAAGTAGGAAGTCACAAAAAAATACATATTCTGGGTGACTTATTATTTAAAATGTTTCAAAAATGAAGGCCTTGGCTATGACACGGTTTGGGTGCTGACCAAAAACTAACTTCCCAAACGTAGCATCAGTGCCTTCACTGCACGTGTACCCAGGTTATATGGTTCTGGGTTGTGGTAACTGTGTTTTGTTGTTGTAGTTGTTGTTGTTGTTGTTGTTGTTTTCAGTGGTAGGCAGTCCTGCTGTTAGGACCACTGTGGGGCACCTGTAATGGAATACCTTTCAAGCTCTCTCTGTCCTCCAAGGCCCAGCATATTTCATACCACGGCTCCCAACCTGCTGTCCCACTTGCAAACTGGCTCACATTGGACAAAACTTTGAGAACCACCAGCCCAGACATGGGCCCAAGACTCTCCCTTTCTGCCACATCAGTTTCCAGAGGCATTTTTCCTGTCTGACCAAAGTCAAAGTCTATTTTGCCTTACTCGTGACCTAAAAATGCTAAATGGAGGCACTGAAAAACGTACTCATTAGACCTCAGGCATGCTGGCTGGAGACAAGCAGGCTCAAGGTTTCTTTGCAGTGTAGTCCAGACTGATCTTTTCTCCCCAAATATAAGTGAAGAATAATTATTTCGCAGCAGTGGCAGTAGCAGGATGTGATGAGAGAGCAGGCAGGAACTGGGAGGAGGGGGCAAAGGAAGAGGTGGGTGCAGAGCCTTCTGAAACCCTGTTCCTCCCTGCCCACACTGCGTATCTACTAGTGTAGGTGATTAGGATTCCCAGAAGTTTAAGTATGTCTGCCCAGGCAAGCTGCTTGATGACAGTGCAAAAACTGAAGAAAAAAAATCCCACTGCTCTATGTCTCCTCTCTGGGAGCAGATACCCTTGGGCTCTTGGCTTTTGTCGCCAGCTGATTGCACTGCACGAGTTGTAAGCATTTGCTAATACAATATTGGCACCAGCTCACCAGGGGTATGGGCTGAGGCAATTGTTTGATTTATTAGCACCCACAGCCGACGTGGGCTCTCACAGGCACTAAAATCAGACCACTGAAGCTGTCATTCACCTACTGCTGGACATTGCTCCCCCAAGGCAGAAGCATCTCATCTGCTTATGTACCAGCTCCTGAGCTGCCATAGTTTCTAGTCCAAAATTAAGTTAAACTGCTTCATTTTTCCTTATCATCCGTACCAGAGTAGTGATGTTCCCCCGTGGGCATTCTTCTTTTTCCTCATCATTCAAAACTTGTAGTTTCTAAGTAAAACTGTTGACAAAATTGAGCAATATTTGGGAGAATCAACCAGGGCAGTTGGTTTTCTCTCTTAAACCTACACTGCTACCAGTCCTTGAGTTACCAAAGTGAAAATTAGCTTTGGTATCTCTGCACTACATGATTACACTGGCCAAGTACTCTGACTAATGAGTTCAGGAGCACTTGCTGTGAGTACGAAGCTCGAGACTGGATTGTCTTTTCTGAATGGTGGCTCCCAGGCTCGGCTACTTCTTTTTCCATCACAACAAAATCTAACAGTATTTCACAATGAATGGCTGATCAGTCCTCTCAAAGGAGGTGCTGCTGTTCATATGTTGAGTACTTCACTTGTTCCTGTTTGGTTTTATTTATAACAAATCTAAGAGGCTGCATTGCATTATTTCTAAATTCCTGGGAAAAAAAATAAAAATCTGCAGTACTAATTAGAGGATAGTTATCCCAGCTGGTAACCTTTTTATCTTTGCTGGATACTTCCATTTACCAGCAAGGCAAAAAAATAGATTACTGCTGTCACTAACATTACAGCAATCAAGTGTTGCAGGCTGCCAAACACCTTCTTTTTTTTTTTCTCCCCGATAAAACTTATTTCCTATAATGAGAATAAATCTTTCCAAAGCACATTTTCTTTCTGATGTGAATAAGTGGTTTGAAACAGAAGCACACACATGCCTATGTGACGTCTTTTTAACATCAGATTTCTGGGCTCCAAGGAAACCAAGCACGCACACAATACAGAGAACTGCCGAGGACAAGGTGGTGTGGTGGCTTTTTATTGTTGCACTATAGCGACACTCTTTTATCTATTCTGGGCCATTAGATACCATTTTGAGATGCCTACTGGTTGCAATAGCTTCACAATGGTCTAATTTTAGGAAAATCATTAAGCTGCCATGAGATGTGCTTTCTGAGGTGTCTCAAGGGAGGAAGGCTCACAAAGAGGTGTCTCCTTCCATTTGTCACAGGCCATCCAGCTGGAAGGTTAGGAACAGAAGACCACTGTGGACCTGTCCAAGAAGAGTGGTGCACTGTCAGAAAAAATTAATCCTGTTACAAAAATGTTCCCTGAGCAGGTCTGCCACCAGGTTGTGGTCCCAGGGCCACAGAGAGGCAGAGACAACCCAAAGCTTCCTGGGCAGGTGGCCACAGGGCTCCCTGTGCCCCAGGACTGGGGATGTGACCCTCCTCACTCCAGGGTCCTGCCACAGCATGAAATGGGGTGAAAACCTCCAGAATCACATTTGTTGCATGTGGTACCTGCACTGTGAGAGGGTTTTGTGAGAGCAAGGCCAATGCTCTGTGTGTGTGTGTGGAGTAGTAGGGGTTTTACACCCGAAAAAGCTTTGGGGTTGTTGTTTTGCTTTATTTTCTTATCTGAATGAAGGATTATTCTGAGCTCTTTGAATATGCTTCGGGAGCCAAAGCAATTTTCCCTCTGGTTCCACCCATTTGAAAATGGACATTTTTAACCAGGCAACGAGCACAAGCAGGTCAGCTGCTCCCAACTCCCCCTTCCAGGAGGCAGCTGCCCAGGCTCAAACAAAAGCCTCCTTGCAACTAAAATTCCTGGTGATAGGGAAGAACAGAAGGAGAATGTAAAAGAGGGGTTTTAAAATGAGGAGCCACGCTCGAGCCTGGCCCTACAGCACCCCTGCTAAAGGGCAGCGAGTCGTTAATGTGCAGTGCAGGTAGCTGCCCAGGGGTTACCTTTAACCACCAGCCTGGAGGAAAAAGCTGCAATGGAAATGGAGGGGGGAGGGAGGGAAGCGACACATGCAGAATGTGCGGAGTCGGTTATAAGTACGCCAGGGCACGGAGAGCCAAAAAAGGCCTGGTTAGCTCTGTCCAAACCACAGAAGGGGAAGAAAAAGGGCATTTGCAAATATCAGGAGAAAGTAGTCCCTTAATAAATCCGAGGTGGTAGGCTGCAGGGAGATTCTGCAATGCAAAATATTAATTTCTAGATTGGGTGTGTTTTCATCAAGGAAAACAGACATTTAATGCCTCGGCTTAAATGATTTATGATGAGTAAATGAATATACAAATCATACATAATCATTCATTCATTCAAAATAATGAATAAGAAGAATAATGAAGAGAACAGTCTGATCATAGTTATCTGGCCTGATTTCCCATTCAGCACAGTCTGTTAAGTCTTGCTGGAACCAGAGCAGATCGTTAGCTTCTGTATTTAGGGGTCCGACTGCTAGGTGTTTCTTCGTGCACATCTGGAAAAAGACCTCCTTTCTAGTATCTGCCAACAGAATAGACATACACTCATCTTTCCCAAAAAATATAGTCTGGAGAGTGCTTGGTTTGTGAATGCAAATCACTGCACGACCCCTGTAACTCAGTGCTGGTGGGCTCAAAGGTGTGTGGGGAAGTACTTTAGTCCCAAAAGCCTTCCAGGAGCACCCTGGGACATCCCTCGTGTCCCAAGGGACCATGGCAGGAGCTGGGCTGGAGAATGTGAGCCTTGGCCACACGTTCCCCTGGAAATAAACTACATGAAACCCAGTATGAGAGAGCACAGCTCAGATATTCCTGTTAGGCGTTTCAATACACACAGTGCATTGCCGAGTGTGGAGCATGTGCTCTTCTTTCTTTTCTTGTCTTTCAAGACTTGTCCATAATCTTGAGGTTTCTGCGTTAAGGAGGCAGTTTCTTTGATTCTTTGGCAGGAAACAAGTTAGCAGATAATATCTCCTATTTGATCAGTCTGCTCATGTCACGTAGTTGCAGCTGAGGCCCTTCCTTCAACCCTTCCACAACAGGCCCTGTTTCAGTAAGACCAGAAAAATCACATTTCTTCCCAAAAGCTTTTTGGTCTGATTCTCTGATGACCCAAACCAAATATGTTCTTTCAGGATAACGCCAATATGGTGAGAAAATATGGTCCTCTATTTGGAGTGAACATCTGAATGCAGTTCAGAAATATCTTTCTCTGGCACAATAGCCTCTTTTCAAGGGAAGGGAAGGGAAGGGAAGGGAAGGGAAGGGAAGGGAAGGGAAGGGAAGGGAAGGGAAGGGAAGGGAAGGGAAGGGAAGGGAAGGGAAGGGAAGGGAAGGGAAGGGAAGGGAAGGGAAGGGAAGGGAAGGGAAGGGAAGGGAAGGGAAGGGAAGGGAAGGGAAGGGAAGGGAAGGGAAGGGAAGGGAAGGGAAGGGAAGGGAAGGGAAGGGAAGGGAAGGGAAGGGAAGGGAAGGGAAGGGAAGGGAAGGGAAGGGAAGGGAAGGGAAGGGAAGGGAAGGGAAGGGAAGGGAAGGGAAGGGAAGGGAAGGGAAGGGAAGGGATCTACTCCATACACTGCTAACCTTTCCCCCCCCAAGTTTGATTGTATTGCAATGGAGTCAAAATCACACCGTTACTCTGTAAATATCTAGGTGTGGGTGGGCAAAGCCAGAACCGCCACATTAACAGAATATAGAAATACTACCACACTGACAAGAGATGTGTGCAAATTTATTCTCATAATACAGTGAGGGACAAAGAAGTAACAGCAATTTATTAAACACAGGCAGTAATGCCTGTCTGAGGCTTACTTTTGTGAACTGCTTATTGTAGGCAAAATGTTAATTAATAGGGTATTTCAAGGGAATAGGCAGGCCTCCAGCAAGCCCTCAAATTTGTCTGACACTAGCTCAGACTTTAGAAGCCAGTATTTGTCATCAGCAACAACTGCAAATACATTTTTATAGTGGAGTTTCTTGTGCATTAAGTGGATTGTGTTTAATCCCCTGATGACATGCAAAATGACATTAGTCACTATCACTTATATAATGAATCACAAACATATCATTATAGACTCGCCCTCCATGAGCACAGACTCCAGCAGTAAAGAACAACATGCCAGTCTAAATAAAGGGTCATTGCCTGCAGTGATGCAGAAGAGAGAAGAGTTTTGCCATCTTTCTTACTGTGTCACCTTTAGAAAAGTTTTCTCAAGGCAACCAGAACCCCCCAAGAGCTTCTGCCCTTAAACCTTACCACTAAAGCTTTTGTTTCAAGGCAGATTGTGGCTTGGACTTCATGGGCATTTTCCTTCCACCTTACAAAGTCTGTGCTGGTGGTATACTGCACACAAGAACAAGTGCTCCGTATGCACTAGCCCCTCTGGAGCCCCATGGGGACATGGCTGTAACCAGCTTTCTCACATCTCCTCAGAAATTCATGTTTTAATAGCTTGAGGCTTTCTTCTTGAATAGTTCCTGCCTCAGTGTCCCTGTCTGATTTTACCCCTGAGTATGGGAAAATGAGACTCCATTTAAAGAAGATAAATGTCAAAGAAATTAGCACATCCATTAGCTGTCTGACTACCAGCAGCACAACAGCCTCCATCTCACGGATATATCAACAGCTATAAATTGAATGTAGACAACTCCCATATTCTTGCCCAGTGCTTATTACTTTCCCGAGTCACCAGATCAGCTCAGAAATAATTTACGGATTCAATAAACTCATTAACTACTTCCATTTACAATTTAGGATGCTATAATCTGGTCTTGTTGATTTGCATAAATTAAATATTTCTGACTCATATTGTACCTGTTTCTTCCAACCTAGATCCTTGCTTAGGAGATTTGCATTGCTTCCTAATTGCATATACTCAAGTTTTCTTATTCAAGACAGGTTTTTAGTGAAGTATTAGAATAAGTTTAAAGATAGGATTAATGGTTTGCCCTTTCTTATTAATTGACCAATCTTTCACTTTTTTTTTTCTAAGACAAGTTTTTAAAGCAAAATAAAAACTTCTTTCATTGCCCTTAGTTAAAGCCTTGCTGCTGCTGCACTTACACTCTTGTTCCCTGTTAGTAGCTCTGTGCAATGCACCTTCCATCAAAGATGATCACAGCTCTGGAAGGCTCAAACCTAAGGTTTACAAAGAAAGAAAATGAGGATTAAATGAAGGAAAGAATACAGTCAACACACAAAAATTTGCTTCTCTGTAACCAGGAGGCTGTTTCTGACAAGGGGTCAATTCCAAAATTCCTCTGTACTCAACAAAGTTCTCAAGCATAAGATGTAGCTTTGCACAGGGTGAAACTTCTGTTGAATTAAATTGTGCTCATGACTGTCTAATGTGAACTCCTTAATAGGGAACTCCTTGAAGTGTGCAGGATACAGCATTTGGAGACTTCCGATGTCCAAGTCAAGAAACTGGAGATTTGAGGTCTTCACCAGAAACAGGTGAATCCTGACTACCTTAAAAAAAAATAAAATAAAATAAAAAAATGAACCAAAGTTCTCATGATGATTACTTAAGGCAGGAAAAATTGTTATCTGAGTTAAGTGGGAACTTGTCTGCACCAGGTATACATGCTCTGAGCTAACAGCGCAGTCACATTGCCCATCACACTTGAAAACCAAAAGAACCTAAACATTTTGCTTCAAAGATCATGGGATTTTTAAGCTGCTGCCAAGATTTGGAAGGCTTAAGTCAAGTAAACAGCGTATCTGAGACAGGCAGTGCAAGAGGAGGAGGTGGACATAGGCATTACAGATGCACCTTGGAACACCAAATTGTGTATCATTGGTCTCCTGTTGGGCCTGGAGACAGACAGGGCACAGTAAAACAGGGCTTCTGCTGTTGCTTTCTTGGGCACATTCTATGTTTTAAACACCGTGTGTGTGTCTATAGAGCAAAGAACACAGGGGGAGGAGGCTGCAGGCCATAAAGGCTTCTCCCTTAGCTCCTTCAGCTTTGTGGAGAGGATGTGCTCCAAATACGCTCTGAGTCATGGATCCTTTCCTCTTTGTGCTACGTTATACATAGCTCAAGGGTCTATCATGTGTTCCTGCAAGTCTTTTTAGCTCTGGGCTGAATGACACCATTTATTTATTTATTTTTCTGAAATCCTGATCGTACCCATTCCTTTCCTCTGTGAGGCCTACTCTGGGTCTTCATGAGACTGCAGTCCTTCTAGATATGCAGTTCCCACGTATCCTATACACCCCCTAAACTCAACACCTCTGAGACTTCCCAGTCCCTAGGAGAAGATTATTTCTTGCAGGCTGTGCTCCTGGTTAGATATTTGGGTAGGATATTTAGTATTTTAGCAGCAGTACATAAGTGCCTAACATCCAGCTTGTCATCTCCAGCAGACCTAAATCTTTTCTTGTAGGATTGTTAACCTCCATTATTCACTCCTTTAAACCTTCACTGCTAAGTCCTGTTGAAAGGTAATACACAGAGAGCCCAGCATCGTTTGCTTTTTTCCATTCTATTAAAATAAAAGCTTGTATACCATTTGAGGTTTTAAGAAACACTTTTTTTTTTTTTTTTGTATGAACTTTCTTTTTATCCTTTTTCTCCACAATTTGAATTCAGAAGTTTAAATTTGGTGTACAAAAAGTCATTCCTGTCATAGAGAACAAATTTAGTCCCCCTGAAGAAAACAGAAAACAGGCACTGCGTTTATTATTTTCCTTTCAGTTCAAATTCTTTTTCAAATGCCAAAGAAACAGCAAATTAGCATATGGGTGGGCTTGCTGATATAATGGACCTGAGAGCAAATATACATTTTGCTGCAAGAACTACAGTACGTGTTTTGTCTTCTCCCACCATTTTTCATGCTGAATTTCACTACCCTTGCACTTAGGGTGGAACCGAGTTATTCAATGGAGCTTTATGTAAGAAGCACGTGGCAGAGCATGCTAGCAGCTCCCGCAAGGACTTTAAAACGAGTGAGCCTCTGCGTGAGTAAGGCAGTCTGACTGGAAGACCAAACAGAAAGACAAAGATGAGCTTTCAGACGTCTCCTCCTGCGTGTGTTGATAATATGTTTATTTTTTGGAATGGGGGTTACCGGCAGTGTCAGGCACACACAAAGACTGAGGGCAGATCAGCTCCAGTGGGAAAGATTAGCATAGTTTTGCTGAGGTTGGTGTGCTCAGTCAAAAATAAAATGAATAAGCAACACAAATTTGAAGTGTGTCATGAATATATCTTTTGTACTCTCTAGCCCTTAAGCTAATAATGAAAAGCAACTCTAGTTATGACTCATGATATTTCTTTAACAATGAGAATTTATTCCTGATGTCTGCAATGACATTATTTAGTTAGATACTGTGCGGTCTTTAATGTGTGAGACTGTTTTATCTTTTTTGTAAAGATAAAATTACAGAAATGTACCAAAGGCTATTTAAATCCATTTATTTTGAGATCCATCCATAAACCCATATAAGATACACTGCATTAGCTATTCTAATAAAATGAATTTTCAGGTGCAGCATCAAGACATCAGGGCAGTGTTGCTTTCTACTCAGATTTTCAGCTAGGTTGAGTGAAGCTTAGCAAAGCTGAGTGGCTTGCTGTTGATTACATAGCACCTTGAATCCGTGGCTCGACTGTTTTTAATATTTTTTTTCCAGCACTAATCACTATATCATGAAGCTGCCCTAAGGCAGAGCATGGAGAGTTTTGGAGGATCTGCACGGTGCAGCTGAAGAGGGACAAAACAGTAGGACACCTACACATCTGACCCTTCTTCAACAGCCCTTGGCAGATGTGGGTGAGCTGGTTCATATCAGAAACATAGCGAGGACACTGAATGTGTCGTCATTGTGTGGGAGTAGATGGTGGAGAGCAGAAACACGACTGAAAAGAAAATGGAAGTTTGGCTGCTGGTGAAGGAGGCTTTAATATCTGTAACCTCTGTCAGGCCAATCCAGGTGCATACTTGTTGTCTACACAGCCCAGGTAACTGGTTCAGCACCCCAGTACCATTAATAGCAAACACCTATCCAAATTGTACACGTGTATCCCATGCACCTCCCCAGCCCTTTTGGTTACCCTTGCATCTCAGCACATACATGGCTCTGCTGCCCATCCTGGTCTGCAGTGGTGATGAAGCCTGGACATCCACAGCAAAAACTTCTCCCTTCTGCCCCACCAGGGTGTTTCACACCTGCCCAAAATGCAAAAGTCCACTTTAGCTTATCTCCAGCATTTGTGGAAGCAAGCCCATGCCATGCTGTGCCATGAGACACTCAAATCGGCCATTTCTGTCCATTTCAGAGACACCACCAAGCAGCAGGACTTGGGAACACCGGGACTTGCTATGACAGCATATCCCCTGAGAGTGAGTTCACATGTTACTGGAGCTTGTAGGGTCTTACTGATATCTTCGTGGCTGCCAAAAGTCATGTATGGCTCCACGTACTCTAATATTTAGTGGTCCCCTTAGAAATCCCCCAGGATTACGCTGTCCTATGGCTTTACCAGAAAGAAAAAAGTTTGCATGGTAATGCTTTTGATCAAGTGAAGTCATAGCAGACAAGATGTAAAGGCACAAAAGCCTGAAGCTCTTATACCATGGCACAGTAGCTAATGCAAACGGAGTCCTTGTGTGCTCTGTCAGGGCAGGATAAGGTTTCTCTTCTCAGCCTGTCAGTACAGGAGCTTCACTTGCAGTGAAGGTGACTGCCTGCAGGACAGGCTGGCCCTGAGGTGAGGCAGGCAGTTGCTTAAGACAGAAGAGCGCCATGTGTTTAAAAACAGGCAGACCCAGCTACCTGCAGTGTGTAAGAAAACCTACACAGCGTCCTGGGAAGCCTGTTTCCCCTGCAGCCTCACAAGGTGAGGCTGAGATGGGAGAAGAAGCCCTTAACCAAACCTACAGCATCTGTCACCTCCATCCTGCAAGCCGGGCTGTCTGTCACAGCTCACCTCATTCCCTCTGCTTTCCAGAAATAATAAAGCTGCAGCCTGATTTCAGCTTAAATCGAGGGAAGTAAAATTTGTGTGTTTCTACACAGCTGAGAAGCTCTTTGCTGACTGCACTGAAGGCTTGGAAACAGTTTCCCCAGGTTTCTGCTGAATCACTGAGCCACATGCACCAGGCTGGTGATCTTTTGGGACACAGAACCATGCACACCAATGTCAGGCATTTAAAAGAAGGCTTCTCAATATCTTCCGTAACCTCTACAGATGGCAGGTCTTTTTTTTGAACAGGCAGAAAAGCAACCATTCAATACCCTGCAGACATGTGGCTTGGATTTTCAGCTTTTACTGTCCGGAAGAATGTGCTTGCCTGTCTCTATGCTGTGATCTGCAACTGCTCCTGTCAAGAGCTCTTATCACTTAACTGTAGTATAATCAGTTGTCACCTAGTTATGTGTTTATGGCATATACATTATACCATGTTGGAGATAAGGCATGATTACTGACACACACACCTTCATTAATTCACCGACAAAGGAGTGATAGGGAGTACAACTGTCAAGGTACAATGACAGAATATATCAGCGTTAGGGTGATCAAACAATGCAGGCAAATACAGTCTATAAACATCAACCTGTTACAACAGCAGTACTTTAAGACTTTTGGCAGCCACAAAGTCATCAATAAGATCCTAAAAGCTCCAGTGACATGTGAACTCACTCTCAATAGATATGTTGTCAGAGCAATTTAATTTGCTTTGTGGTGGTGTCACTCTTTGTTGGAGAAGGACCTTTCTCACCCTCAGAGTTCATTAATGGCAGTGTCAAAAACAGTCTTATTGCCATGACAACAATGAAGAAAGTTGAATGGAGACTACCGGATAGCAGAAAGCAGATATTTCACGTGGATGTACTTGGCAGGCATGCTTATACCAAGTGAAATGCTGCTGTTTCCAAAACATATTAAGGTGAGTTCAAATTAAATGTGCACAAGCAGCTTCTGAATCTTTGGAATATGTCTCTCTCTGCAAAAAATAAATAAATAAATAAATAAATATATTGACAGACACTATTTTTTTTTAATCATTTTCATACCAGAATATTAGGAAAAAATATTCCACGTTGTATGTCTAAAAGCTGCTCAGTTTCACCAGTTAGAGATGTTAGTAACTTGGGGACCCTTTTCATCCATCTCCTGTTTTCTTTCACAGCAATGATGACCTTGTTTACATCGCTGGGTAGTGGTTTCCGCTGCTCCTTTACTTTGCAGTTTAGTCACACAATCAGCATTTGATAGAGTATAAATGGTAAACACAACTCCGGGTTAATGATTTTTACGGTCTAATTATTTTTTCTGTGGCAACAAGATTCCCTTCTATCACTTTGTAATTTTCTCTCTGTGAGACTCATCGACTGCCACCAATAATGCAGCAAGAAATGAAAAAGTAGGTAAGCCCAGATGTTTGGCGTCCCAGGCTGGGGCAGTGAATCTAGAAACATACTACATCACCCAAATCAGAAGTGAGCTATTTCCAATTAACTGCATTTTCCTTTGTCTAAACCATTGATTTTCCCTTATTCTTGTGCTCCCAACCTCACTTCTACAGATCATCTGCCGTTTTCCACACTGCTAGCATACTCCCACTTCTCCTTGTTTCAAAGGCAAATGATCTCAATCTTGTAAAACACGGTTTCTGTTGAGCATTTTTACATGGTCCCAATCTTTCCCATCACCCTGTGCTCAAGCTGACATGGTTCTGCAACATCACTTAGGCATGTGAGCACCCAGTCCTGCATGTGGACATATCAAGGGAGTCACACAGATCAGATAACAGCAAAACTTTTTTTTTCTTTCTTTTTTTTTTTTTTCCCCATATGTTCTCCATATCGTACCCTTACCATCTATGAACATGTTTACTTTTAGGACAGTGGCTATACACATTTACCATCCCATCCAAGTTCCCTTCCTAAGTGGATCCAGGCAGAAATGAGTAAGGCTAATGAGTAAATCACAATTTCCCCTCCAATTAGTATTGTTTTGCATTCATTGACACGGAGCTCCACTGTTTTGTTCACCCTTGTTCAGTTCTCCGGAGCTCCAACCAACCTTCCTCACTCATGACAGACTCAGGAAATATTACTCAATAGATCATTGCTCGAGTACTTTGCTTGTAACATTTTGCTTTCTTGGAAACGGTTCATCCAATTCTTTATTCGCTATTTCTTGGATTTTGCTCCCAGACAACGTATTGTTTCTCTTACCAGAAACAGGTGATGTTTTTATATCTTCTTCTAAGGAACCTTTCACTCACCTTTTGAAGATTAAAATACATTATTTTGCTTTTGCTTTTGCTGCTTTACATTTTTACATTGTTTTACTGACAGATTCAAAATATTCTAATAGATTAGTGAGACACAATTTCCCATTGCAGAAATTGGTCGATTGTCTTTTTCCCTTAACACCTCCTTTTTAATATCTTTTTCTTAATGCTTCCTTTTCTAGAGGTATGAGACATGACTGCAAAAGCTATTATTATAATTTTCAACAGCAGAAACCTGAGAGTATTAGGAAAAGAAGAGGTAACTCCAAGCCAGCCTTTGATATCTCACTGAGATGTTATTCTGACACTCTTCACTGGGTTCATCTACTGCCGGTAAGTTGATTAATCAAATTCCTAAAATGCTAAAGTGCAATACGACCCAATTCTGCTAACGTAGCCTCTGTTCAAACCACATAATTTAGTCCCTCACACAGGTACACAGGTAGAAAATATTTTCAACATAAATCACAAAATGAAAAATAAGGAGAAAAATAAGAAAATGAAGGAAAGCGTCATTATTGGAAGTGGAGTCATGAGATGGCCTCTAGAACCCAGCCAGACCAAGCAGCACAGGTATGTTTTGAATTCATCATCTTCCTGCTTGGACAAAGGCTTTTATTTTTGCTTTTTGCTTTTTACTTTTCTTTGCTAACAAAAAGGGAAATAGGTCTGTATTGTGCAGAAGATACAGCAGCTTGTCTTGCCAGAGACACTGCTTTCGCCCCACCTTTGCTGTAGGAAGGTTTGTACACCGTGGGTCCCAGTCTCTCAGAATTGTGCTGTAGGGCTCTAAAACTAAAAGCTTACCTTGACCTCCACCAAAATTAGCTCTTCATTGTTGCAAGCGCTTGGAGGGACTGTCCTCCTGCTGACCCAGTGGTTAAACACACGTAAGAGACCTGTGGTTGTCACTGGCCACAGCCATTCATTCCCCATCAATATCCTGCCTTTCAAAGACAGGAATATGATTTTCACTAAATATTAATTGGTCCAGTTAGTGAAGTTCAAAAAGCACAATAAATTATTCAACAGGCTCCTCGGCCACCTTTACTTACTAAAGAGCAGATGCCAAGAGAGCAGCACATGGGGTATCGCTGCTCAGGCCACCCAGCAGCACGCTGGTGGGGCAGGGTGGGCAGGGGGCTTGTCCCCACCGTGTTTGTATGAAATGGGAAAGGAAAAAAACGTGAGTGTTTGTGTCCCTTCAGCAGAAAACAACGACAGCAAGAGATCACCTTTTCAGCCTGATGAAATTTATTTGCTGTAGGTAGAGATGCTTGTTTTAGGTTATGGCTGATAATAAATAATGAAGAACTTGTGCTCTGAAACTACCGTGCTCAAGCTACAAAACCATTGCGTTTCCTACTTCTTTGCAGCCAAATATTGTAATCGTGCCACGTGCAGGGGAAAATATTCTGGATTATATGCATATATATGTACAAATGTCTGAGATCAAAAAGAAACAAAAGACCAGACACCTAGTAATTAATGGTACTGTGCCAGTGAAAGGCTTCTCATGAAATTTTGTATGAAAAAAATTAAAGCAAATTCCCCTTTACAAGGAATGTCTGCCAAGATGCCTTGCACCCACATTTTGTTACCTAAAAGGAAAGGTTTTACTGTGGTTTTACTGCTTGATTAGATATGCACCAGGGTGAATGAAGGTACCAGAGCAGGTCCAGAGGGCCACAGTCAGGTTGGTGCCAGCAGTGAATAGGTCTCTGTGAAGATGTGTTGGGTCAAAGCTGAGCCATTTCAGCTCGCTGTTAGCAAAGGAGGCTCCGTGCCCTGTGCACTGGTCTCCCTGCCCTCTGCTCCCATCACTTACACACTTTCCTGCACTGAAACCATTTTCAAGCTGGACTACTTTGAGGCTGGGCAGATACATTTGCCGAGCATGGTCCTCTGCCCCCAGACACTTCCCCTATGCTACTGAACCACAACATGGGGTTTCTGGGTCTTTTATTACATTTCTTTAAAAGATGGGAATGGAGAGAGTATTCTGCATGTTCACTTTGCTATGCAACTGCACGTTTTGCTCCATGTCCTCTGTTTGTCTCTACTAATATGGGTAACAAAAGATGAAAAGATAGCAAAATGGCAAAGAAATGTGACATGAATGTATGAGTGGGGAGATTTAAAAGGTTCTGCGAGGTCAGAGAGGATCATAAGACATGAAGGGAGGCTTTTTTTTCCGGCATAATCAAAGTTAAGCTCCAAAATTCAGTGACTGAAGTGTCTGTCACATGTTGCTCATCTTCTGTGTGCAACAGTATATGTGAAGTCCCGTCTGCAACAGAGGATGTACGGGCTCGTGCTTCAGCGAGGCAAATGACTATCAGCATCTGTATCTGTCTCATTGGGTTTTACAAATGCGAGTCGTTTGGCTTGAGAAATCCTACCAGCCGCCCTCGTACTGCAGCGATACTCCCTGCAACCATTAGCAGGTGGCTCAGACCTGCCATAGATCATGGATGTGACTCTTTTTCTTTCTCATTAAGTATAAAACTCGTTCTAATGATCGATAGCAGATGGGCCTCCGCACTAGCCATACGGAGGGAACGGCAAGGCAGGTTTCTCCCCTCTGTCCATACAAGCACACCTACAGGCTCTACACTTTTTTGTGACCTTGATCCAGCAAGCACAGACCACCTGTGGTGGGGTCCATGCGCAGGCATCTACATATCAGCCTCCAAATGCTTATCTGGAAGGATGCAGGTCAGTTGTTGTATCTATCAGCATAAATCAGACATCTCAGACACCAAAGTACATCCCAAGTGGCTCCAGAAGCCCATACGGGGACAGCTAAACCCAGCCCTCAATCCTGACCGACTCCGATGTGAATTTACGCTCCTAGTTCATGTGTAGACGCACATACACTGAGGGTAGCTTATTGGAGATGTCTGGGTCCTTCTCCTAATGAGAAACACTTCGTTGTTTATTTTAGTTGTGCAACTTGATATGTTTACTTATTTATTTATTTATTTTTAATCACCAGCCTCCAATGTAAAGGTAACGAAGGTAATGTAGTAGATTTATGCTATTTAGATGTATTCAACACACGTCAGCTGGAGGTTGTAGGAGGGAACACAAGAGCTGCAAGGGCTCTAGAAGGAGACTGAGTGGCTATTTTTTGACAGGGTAAATTTGCATGATTTTTGCACTGTTTTTAATTAGATCCTTGTTTGGGGGTTTCAACAAGT
Organism: Anas acuta; assembly: GCF_963932015.1. Classification (NCBI taxonomy): domain Eukaryota; kingdom Metazoa; phylum Chordata; class Aves; order Anseriformes; family Anatidae; genus Anas; species Anas acuta. The sequence continues at coordinate 54,269,435 of NC_088979.1, forward strand.
TCCTTGCAGTGGGCAGGAAGATGTTCTTTTCTCTCATTAACATGTAGTTTGACTTCTTAGGCTTTTCCTCCTCCCTTAAACACAAGAGACATGGGCTAGCTCCAGAACTGGGATGACAGGCAAGGCATGGTGGTAGCACTGAAAATCTCTAACAAGCTTGTTTATGCATCTTGGTGACAGGCTCAGGCTTGAAGGGATCACCATCTCCGGGGGTAGGGAGGAATTTCCTACTGAGTCAAAGCAACAGCACCGCTGGAGGAGAGGGTCATTGCTTGTCCCTCCCCACAACATTGACATAGTCTAATCGTCAGCATCATCTGGGCCTTTACTCCTAACAAACCTACTCCCATTGTAGCAGTCCAAGTCACTGGCTCTTTTCTCTTACCTTTCATTGAATTTCTTGTACTTCAGCTTTTGTGCTGAAGGCAAGGCTCATTTGCAAGGGGAAAAGGAGCTGTTTCGTAGCCTGCAGTATCTGCTCTGTGTGAAATGGGGGTTCTGTGGACCCTTGTGGATTAAACATCTACCACATAAGAGCTTTTGATGTCAGGGTATTGGATGATGATTTAGGCAGTCCTAGTGCTCTCCACCTGTGAAGTCCTACAAAACAGCACAGTCATAATCCTCCTGCTTGTGGAAGCTGAGCATGAGGGCTTGTACCATGATGCACGCAGAGTAGAAATTGCACAATTAGCTTAGGGCAGATTTTTCCAGAAGTATTTATTAAAATTATTTCTAAAAAAAAATACGTGCCTGTAGAAACTTGTTAGGTCAGAGATTTCTCAGTACTGAACAGAGAAAAAAATGGTTTGTCTCAGACCGAATTTTCTTCACATGAGGGTGCCACTGCAGTGTTACATTTACCTTCATTTATGTCACTGGCAACCCCCCTCGGTGATCCTTGGCTGGCTCCTCATGATTTTTTGCTGGAGTTATGAGGCTACAATAACTCTTATCCTCTGCTCCCAATCTGCGTGTCACTGAGTTACATGAGTCTAAGATCAGCAGGAGACAAATATGGAGCACACTTGCTTAGTAAGAGTGGGGCTCCTTGTAGACAACAAATTTAGGTGTCTACCTAGAGGCCAGGTGCCTGACCAACTGTGGTCATGTATGTACAGTCAAAGGAGGGTGAAGAGAGTTTGGGCTGAAGGGTGCTGGCACTCATGTAAGGTAACTCCATGGCATCAGGCCTCCATGGCCACCCACCTGGTGCAGAGACAACCAAGATGCCCCACCAAGTGGGACCAGGAGGATACAATTCATGCCTTTCACACATCATGTGGCATCCTTTCTGGTACCCCAAATGACACTAGATACCTGCGATGAGGCAGCTGAGCAGTGCTGCAGACTCATACGTCCATACACTGCACTTCTGCTGCGTGATACGTTATACCCTATTGGCCTAAATCCCATCTTAGCTGCCTGTGACACATCCAGCTTTCATCAGGCCTGCTACCCTAGTATGCATCAGGAACACAACAAATCTCTGCCTGTTCTTTAGCTAAATGGGGTGTTTCAACACCACACCAGCTGCAGTGCAGAGAAAATATAAAGGGAAGAAACAGGGGAGCTAATAGGTGCCCTGTCCTCCCTGTGTTTCTGGATAAGGAGCACTGGGATATTTTTGTCTCCTCCGTCAGCAAGGATCCATATGGATGCACCAGTTGCTTCAAAAATAATTGTCATCTTTCACCAGCATTCATATGGGCCCTATTTCAGGCCCCACGCACGTAGCAAACAAAAGGTGCCATCTAGTGTCTCTGAGCTGCATCCTAAACCCAAAAAGGAAATCACTCAAATAATGTTTTAAAGTCTACTTTCTCACTGACAGACACAAAGCTGATCTTCAAAATGAACAAACATTCCATTTCGGGGAAGTTTAAGCAAGCCAGGGCTTATGTCTTCTTTCTCCCTTTTCTCTGAGCTGTCTTCCTCCAAGGTCTGTGCCTGAGTTTAGTTGAAGATACAAGTGTCCAGGGACTGGATCCATTGGTTCCTTTGGATTAAACAATTATAAATAATTATAAGCATTAATGATTCATTAATCAACAGGCTGGAGCTTGAAATATAGTTTTGTAAATTACTAAAAAAAATTTATGTCTTGAGGAGTTTAATCCCATTTAAATTAGAAAAAATTAGTCACCTCTGAACTGTAAACTCTGAAAATCCACTGAGAACCCACCTAGAGCTTGCTGCTGTCTTTGCAGTGCTAAATCCATCAACACAAATGCCAGGCCAAGAGATGCAGAAGGACTTTGCCCACCCTGCTCTGTCCTCAGCCCCCCAAAATTCAGCAGGTCACATCTATCCAGTGCCCTGGGTCTCATTACAGGGTCAAAGTAATGCCCCTATCATGCTACCAGTAATAACGGTTTAGTCCTGCATTGTCTTCAGTTCACAGTATCTCAGTTAAGAGGAGGACAGGGTGACACCCTCTGGACATGTTTTTGTGGGATGAAATTGAGCTGCAGCGTGGCAGGAGGGTGGGTGGAAGTGCTGGGAGGTGGCAGCCAAAGCTTGGGGACAGTGCTGGGGGTGGTGTCCTCCAGCAGAGGTAGCCAGACCCATTGTGGGCAGGTTCATACTGGCTTTTGGAACAGACCCTGGCCTGAACCAGCCCCTCCTGGGTCTTGTTTCAGAGAGGTTTGGTTTCCTGGGAGTGAGCTGGGAAGTTGATATTTGACAGAGTAAAAACTTCTACCTGCAGCAATAGGTGCAATTGCTATATCCAGCTTTAGAGGACCAAGTTGCATCACCTAAAGGTTTACTCACACATAGAAAATGGATAATCCAAAACAAATTCTGACAGCTTTGACTCTGGTTCAACAGTAAGGGACTCTGGCTCTTTTTTCAAGAACAAAAACAAAAATGTAGGAAACACCATATCAGAGGCACTCTTTGAAAAAAGAGCCATATATGTTACCTGCCTTCAATTTGCAGGTATCTTTTTACCTCTTAGACTGAAATAAAGCCACAGAGGATGTGTATCCCACCTGGACACCTAGGAACTAGCATTACTTCTCACCCTTGCAGAGCCTAACAATTGCAATAAAACAAGAGAAAATGAAAGAAGCCTGCCACAAATATACTTCTGCTTTTCTTCCCTTCAGGATTAACTCCCTTACAAAACCTCTGTCTACTCTATGTTGTTTGTTGCAAAGGCTGTATTCTTAAAGCTAAGTAATCAAGGATTATTCTGTGAGAACAAATGTCATAAATTATACTGCACTTTTTCAGAATTGTACATCTTTTTACTTAAGATAAAATCTGAGCTACTGGGAGAGCTTACATGGCTGTTATAGCCCTTTTTCCAAAAGCAAATTATATATAAAGTATTTTACAACACGTTTTACTCTGCAGATCTTTTCCTTGATTACTGGGATAGCTATATGTATAAATAGAAGCTGCTTGTTTTGCATGCCTGATTCACTCTGCAATGCCACCATCCAGTGTTCACGATGCTTCACTGTCATTGCAATGATTATACAACCCTAGATATTGAACTGGAATATCACTGAAAATTTCAGAAGAGGCTAGGAGCCAAGAAAATAAAATTTTGAGAAAGAATGCACCCAAAAGAACATTAAAAGGAATGAAGGTGGTTTTGCACACCACTGTCAGTCAAATTCACTTGCCTTATTCACAAGTCATAGCAGAGGTCCTGTGGGCCTTCAGCATTCAGTTGCCTTCTTTGGGGAAGTAAAGGTCATGAAAACACGTGGATCCCAGAAGGGACTCTCTGTATCTTTGAGATGAGTCCCCTGGAATCAGAAGACAAGGTGCAGCAGACCTTCTTAAACTGAACATATTCAGCTTAGAGCCAGTTAGATATGCATTTAATATGGAAAACTGTCACTTATGGTTAGAAACTTTCTTCTAATTCTCAAAATAATTGACACATAGCCAGAATTCACAAGCTCTTTTGTCAATATTTTTCCTTAAAATTATTAATAATTCTTCTTTTCTATACTTTTATAGAGATCAAACATGGACACATAATAATAAAGCTGGAAGAAATTCAGGAACCCATGAGAGCCATTCTGCTGTCCCAAGTTAGGATCATCAGTGACATGTTTGTATCATCCCTGCAAATCTTTATCTTATCAGCAGCTGAAGTCCTCCAGTAATGGTAAATAATAAAACTAATTAGGCAACCTATTCCAGACTCTATTCAGGGAATTTTTTTCTTAATGTCTCATCTGCATCATCCTTTCCTGAATAATTAGGTCTTTTCTTCTTGTCCTATTCACAACAGAGATGTAAAACTTGCTTTTGCAAGCAGTGTTTGAAGACTGTGAATATGCTTCCCTCTTTTTTAACAGAGTAGGTGATACAAATTATTCCAATCTTTTCTCATTGAGCCACATTTTCTAGACATCTAGCAATTCTGGGCAGCTTCCAGTTGGTCCACATCATCACAAACTGTGGGGTCCGAGAACAGAGGCAGTACTACAACCAACGTCTTACTATGTTGCAGAGTTTGAAATATTCTGTTCTTTTTTGTATGTATACTGACATGACACTTGAATTTTTGAGTGATGATTACCTTAGGATCTGCCTTGGCAGCTGTATTGTTTTCTAAAGAACTGCTATATGGCAATTATTGTCTATCCTATTCCTTGGAAAGTTACTGCAAATGGAACTGCATCCTTCCACAATTCCTGAGAAAACAAAACATATACATATAGGCAGTTGCTTTATCTACATGATTCTTTTTCTTATCCCCTTCAATTTTCTCAGAACTCATTTGCCTCTCTATCTGATTTAGTCGCAAAGCCGCAGAGGTATTAAGTTCTTTCAAGTTGTGTGAAAATCGATGACTGGATAGAGGAAAAAGATGAAAATTACAGCCCCTACAGAGGGCAAGGCTGCAGTGTAAGCTCACCGGGCTTTATTTTGTCTGGCTGGTAGCACAGAGCAGAGCTGGGGACACATACATGGTGATGGGAAATGGCATCTTAAAGGGAGGACAAGAGGGGACAAGGAGAAGGGTAGGTTCACGTGATGCAAAGGGCAGACAGTTACGGGAAATAAATCCACATCTCCACAGACTGGCTTGATTTCAAATCATTTCTCCCATCACCAGCATGGCAATTTCTCTCAGGTTTCGGTCACTGGTAAATTTAATAAGCATATCTTATTTCCTCCTCCAAGTCATTAGCAAAAGCACTGAGTCAAAACACACCAAGGACAGATGCTGCTGGGCCCTCGGTGCTGCCCCTTCCCTGTCAGTGGTGTAACAAGCAGAGCACTTCTCCAAATACTATTTTTCAAAACAGTTTTGCTCCCATTCTCTCTCAGGTTGTTTAAGCAGACCAAGCAAGCGAAGCTTTCTCCATTTCTTCATATGAACCAGGAGATAATGGTCCCGATAGCAATTGCTGCTCATCTTTATTGAGCGTGGGTCATTCAAAACTGTCTTGAACAAGGGTAACCAGAATTGCACACAGAGTGCAAATGAGGTGCCACAGCAATCATCACTGCTGGAAATACACTGCTTAGCAAGCTCCAAGATCACATTTGCATTTTCACTGTCTCCCTGTTTTCCCATCGCCCTCATACACAACCTGCAAACAACTAATACAGGCAATTATTTTGCAATTCTGCCATTTCTAACTGGTGCATTCATAGTTTATAGGGAGGGGTAATATCAGTTTCCATTCAGTAAATGACCTGCACTGTTCCACTTTATCACATTTCTACTGCTGCTTGGGAAACAATCAGGGAAGTCAGATTTGGGAACACAAAAGACATTGGCTATTCTAATTCTCCCCTCTATCCAGAATGCCTCTCACTTTTAAGCCAACAGCATATTTTTTTTGTATACTACAGACATTTAAAGTACTGATAAACTCCCTTAAATCCTCTTTTTTTTTATTTTTAAACACAGCTTTTTGTCATCCTCTGTGTAACTGCTTTGCTCAGCAATAGACAGAATGGTGATGTGATACGCGTGCTGCTCTAGCTACAAGTTCAGAGCACAGCACTGTATGGGCCGCTGTGGGGAAAGTCAACTCCATCTCAACCAGACCCAGAACAGTTTGTGAGGAGCTGAGTAGGAACTCACTGTTTTCCTCAACTTAAATTGCCCCTGAAAAGTCTAACTTTCTTCCTCAACCTGTATTAGACATATATATATATATATGTTATATTTTATTTATGAATGTTATATTCAAATATTTTACAGAAAAGCAAGCTCATTTACCCACCCTAAAATCCTTCTACATGCAGAGTGTACAAATCTCAGGTCCTGCGACAGAGACGTTACATCATTCCTTTTCACATCAATACATTATGGAAACACTTTTTTTTCCAGGATTTTAAAAATGTCTCTCACAATTACCACACGGAGAACTGGAGAAACAAACCATTTCATGTAATTATCAAGCCCCCAAAATGTTTTTTCTTCTAAGAAATGCTGGTAGACCTCTCAATCTGTTTTCAGATTGAGACACATCTCCAGTGTATTCACAGAACATATTTCACACCTGCTTTTCATCATTTAATATTCTTTTTGCTCCAGACAACAAACAGTGCGTAACAGAATTCACTTAACGCATTCACTGGCATGCTGTGTGAGAAACAACAGATCTAAAAGCAGATGCATGAAAATGGGAAGGACACACACTGCTGCTGGGTTTCATTTTAGAATAAACTTCTTCCCCTTTGTTAGAACTTGAGTTTCAAATAAAGGAAAGATAACATTCAGGTCTTTTTCCCAGGACCCTGGGAAAACGTTTGGAGTTCTCCACACCAGACAAAGCCAAGGTGTTCTGCTACCACAGTGCAGAGGGATGATGGCATTCAGCAGAGATTAGATCCGAGACAAAAACAAGAACAGCTGAAGAAGACCTTTCCAGATATACCACTATATCTAACAAAAGCAGATTCCAAGTGTGTAAAATTATTATGGCTCTGAAATGTGATAATCCCTCATATGGCAAATTTTTCACATAAAACCTGAATGTTTAGAGAAATACACAAGGTTAGGACAGGATGTGGAGGGATGGTTCCAAAGGTTCTCCTGCATGAAATGATTTTCTAGAGGTGTACAGGTAGTTTCTGCAATCCTCCTTTCCTATAGTGCATTGGTTTTTCTTTTTATCTTACCAATAATTTCAGTCACCGTGCAAGTGGAGACAATCCTACTGACACAACGTAGTCAATCATTTCAAATAAGGACTTTTTTTTTTAAGGACTTCTCCTTTTCATGGTCTACTTGAAGACAAAAGAATATTTGGACTCAGAAATTCATCGGCTTTTCTTTCTTCTCTTGGTGAAATAGATCGTCCTCCTTTGAATGCAATATACTTATTCACTGCAGATAAGTATGATGTCAAGAAGAGAAAAATTTCATGGGAGCAATACTCTGAGGGTAGGAAAGGCATTTTAAGCATCAAGAATCTGGTTTTCCTATTTTTAACAATTTAAAAAGGCAAAAACATCAGTACACATCTGCATGATGAGAAGCATTTGTAAACAGAATATACATGGCTTAAATCCCTCCAGAGATTCCTTGAGGAATTGTAGATCTCCCTTCTGTTTACTGAACAGCTTGCCTATTAAAATACTAGAAAGCCAATGCCTACAAGCCAAAACTCAGATGCTCTCCTCAGTTGCACTGACTCCACATCTATCTGCATACCCCAAAGAGAATTTAGAAATGCTTTACATTATCCTTTTTGAGAGCTGATATCTGAAATGAGCTTAGCTTTCCTAAAATAATAATCTTTTATTTTTTTCAGATTCAGTTCCTATGTGTTATTCAGAATATTTGAAGACTAAGAATTACTGTCCATCCATCCAATAGTATATCTTTTCCTCTCCCCTCACTAACCAAACATTTCAAAGTGAAACTTCACTGTAACATTTTAGAAAAAGAATGGAATACAATTTTAAAAGGTAAGTATCTTATCTTCAAGGATGTTGATCATTTGAATGGCCCTATCTGTACTGTAATGCCTCAACAAAGTGCATGTTGGGGAGAGGAGCTAGGTAAAATAAATTACAATCAATGCCTGTGCACTCCATGGCAAAATCACTGTGAGCTGTACCTCCGAGCATCTGGACTCTCAGAAGTGTGAAGCAGTAGATCTGATATTCTCCTGAGTTCAATAAAAAGAATAGAGGCTTTTAGGGAATACTATACATCAATGAGCAATGTCGTTACAGTCTCTTCATTTCATTTATCCTTAATATTAGTTCCGATTAATGAGAGGCATCTTTAAAACTTCCATTGCTCTGCTGCAGAATCCTGGATACAGATCTATACTGTAAAATGTGGGAATCAGTTAATTTGTACTTCTGATGTTTTAAAAACATATGAAAGAAGGAAAGGCCTAATAAACACACCAAATCTGCATACCTTTAGGGGACAACCACAAACTTCAAGTTGTTCAACCTCACCAGTTGAAGGAACCTCAGTATCATTTAAATTATCCTCTATTATGGGCTATGCCAGTATCATCATCCATGATTAGATTTATGGAATAATTCAGATACTAATGCAAATAGTGTAGTGTAGTTTGTTCTGGAAAAGCAGGGGTGGGGGGATGATTGCTTTGTGTATCAATGGTGCTTGTAGCTCCAAACTGCTGAGGGAGAAAGGCCTAACAACCTTTGAACCTTTGGGGAAAAAAAAAAAGAAAAAAAAAAAAGAAATAACATGCACACTAGCATCAGGAGTTAGGTGACTCTTGGCCACCAAGCTAGATGAGGCCAATGCAATTTTCTGTGAACAACCACCAGGGTTGCTTGCCGCTATTCACAAGTCGGTGTAGTGAAGGTGTTCAATTAACCCAAAACTGTTGGAAAAAGAACACAGCTGCACAGAGATCTTGAGATTTTGTTTTGTTTTCTTTTGTTTTGGTTGGTTGTTGTCGTTGTTTTCCCCAACAGAGGCTAAAAGAAACAGCTAGAGAAGGCTCTTGTAGATTTTATCCTCAGCAGGGGCAGAAAGCAATTGAGAACGAGATACTGTTTGTGTAAAGATAACATTCACATTCCCTAAGAAAGGAAGAGGCTGAACAGGATAATAAAAATGGATATCAGGAAGGCAGATTTCAATAAGCACAGAGAATTCGTAGGTAAAATGTCTCAGGTCACAAATGTAAAGAAAAAAAACAAGGCTCTTAGAAGGGCTGTTAAGGGCTCTTAGGAACCTTTTCAGGGTACAGATGCTAGTTGGCAAATGATAGTTTTCCCAGTGTAGAGGAAGGGCAGAAAATACAATGAGAAATCAGTTTAGACAAGTTTCTGGTGATATCAAATACAGGAAATTAGCATACGCTCATGGAAACTAGGTCAGATTGATTGGGATGTATATAAAATATAGCAATTGCATAAGCAATTAGGAGAAAAATCATGCCCAGGACAAAAAATAATAACAATAACTAAAAAAAAAAAAAAAAAAAAAAAAAAAAAAGGAGAGAGAGAGATTCAAGCAGATGAGGGATTTCAGAGGTAACAAGAAATCATTCTGGAGGGATATCAAGTAGCAAGAAGATAGGCAAGAAAAATGTTGACCTGTTGCTTGATTAAAATGAAAATCTATTGACAGATGTCATCAGGAAGGACTAAACACTTTTCTCATTTGTCTTTTTGACATTTTTCTTCACACTAAATCAAAAATCAATTAGCTAACGAAGCAAACAAGAGTGACAAAAAAAAAAAAAAAAAGTAAGGCCAGTGTTTAGAATAGTGTAAAAACAGATTAGAAAGCATTTAAAACAAAAGTTGTTGTGGTTTGTTGTTGGGTGAGTGGTTTGTTTTTTTTTACAAATCAGCTGGGCCTCATGAATTCTATCCCAATGGAGTAAAAGAATTGACATTAGCGCTCTTCAAGCATGCTTGGAGGGCAGATGAGTTACTATAAAACATGAAAAGGGAGGCCATGGCACCTATCTTTAGGAGATAAAAACAAGAGTAAATATGGAAAGACAGCCTGCTGCTTTCAGTTCCCCCAGAACACTGAGACGAACAAATATCTTTAAGCATTTATAAAACAAGAAGATTTGTAACAGTCGATGTGGTTTTGTCAAGGACAAATCATATTAAACTATTTTTTTTCTGTAAGTAGAGGAGAAATAGTGGATGTCATGTAGCTTGACTGGGAAAAGGTTTTTGACACTGAAACACATGTAATTCCCATAAATAAACTATAAATTAAATTACTGTAGGGTAAGAGCAAAATCAATTGCAAAACTATTCAAAAAGGAACTACCATGGACTTACAGTGAAACTGAGTGAAAATATATTCCTGCAGGCTGCCCTAGACCTAGCACTATCCAATTCTGAAGGAAGGAAAAGGAAATAATTCTATCAAATCTGCAACTAATAAAATTAAAAATAAAAATATAAAAAAAGATAAGGAAGCACAGTAGTTTTAGGGCAGAGTTAGAATTCAAGGTAACTGACAAAATGAAGAAACTATTCCTAAAGTAGCATGAGATTCAGCAAGAACAAATAAAAAAGTCTACATCTGTATACAAATGATCAATTGCATTAATAAGGGATGGCAAATAATGGACCAGAAAGCAGATCTGCAAAAAAAGACCTGGAGTTTCAGTGGATCATGAGCAGAAGAGGAGTCGATGATGTCTAATGCTGCTGCCAAAAAGTATATATCCTACTGGGTCATAACAGGAGTATAACCCATAAAAATATTAAATGATCCATCTGGGCCACCTGCAGTGATTAGTTATGAACAGGAGTAGTGACTTCTATGTTTAACTCCGCTTTTCAGGAAAAAATATTGAAGAAAGCCCAGAGAAGAGAAATCAGAATGACCAGAGATCTAGAAAGCATGACCTCTGAGGAAAAAATATACAGAGGTTGTTCAATCTGAAGAGAAGACTGGGGAAGACAACCTCCACTCAGAAATATCCCAAACTGGGGACAGGGCTGTCTACAGGGAATGTATGTCTACAAGCATGAATGGGCTTCAGCTGCAACAAAGAAGATTCAGAATGGACCTTGTGGGCAAAAAAAAATAAATCTAACACCAAGGATACAGAAGCACAGAGTAAGTCATAGCAGGAATGTGGAAGATCACACTTGTGCAGCACTGAAGAACAAGTCATGTTACTTACTACTTGTCAAGGAATAATGCTCATAGAGGTGATGCTGCCTTTGGGCAGAGGAATGGACTATATGACCTCTTGGAGACCAACAATCAAATTTTATGATTTTTTCCTTCCAAGACAATATGGGTAATCAAACATGGGTAATTAACATGACTTTCTACATTTTAATTCTAATCTCAGGGTTGCCTCATGTTATTTCTAGAAAGAGCTCCAGAAGACTTTCCTCACAACCCTAATGCTAGGAATGGTCTTTAATGAATGCTGATTCTGCAGCACTGGTCTATGACAATTCTACAGGCAAGTGCTAAGATTATGGACTCCTACATGGAGGCATAAGGAGATAAAGGACCCAAGCAGCTACTGGCAGCTCCAGCCAGCTTGGGATCCTGCAAAATGTTGCGAGTGGAATAGCCCACACTCTATCTGGGCTATCTGAAAGACAACCAAATTGCCACTCACACTTTTTTGTGTACATAACCTGTCATTTTTGAATCTCATCCTACTATCAGCCGCATGCATTAAAAATGAAAAATAATGTAAAGACATAAAACCCCGGAAAAAATAAAAACGTCAATTTTCTTTTGAATAAAAATAGCCAAGTTACAGGTATATAATCATGGGTTTGTTTGTCATCAAATAAATGTGATTCAAACACGTTCACTTCAATTTAGAAGTTGTTCATTTGTAATTTTTAAGATGCTCAGAGCTGATCTTTGCCACAAGCAAAGCTGCAGTAAAACCACTCATTCCCTGCAGTCATTTCTAGGAAGGACAACACAAATTCCTTTAGTCCTGTATATAAATAAATAAATAAATAAATAAATAAATAAGATTATGGCATGCATGTTGCATTTGCCACTAGGTGGGAGTGGAACATAATCTTCTAGTTGATCTTTATGTAGTAACAATAGAGAAAGTGAAACATAAAGTATAGCTACTCAGCTGGATACTAAAGAATCTTTCTGTCAATAACAAATTGCTTCAGCAATTCATAGGTGTTATAGGTGTTCACAGGAAGGGCTGGGAGCAACAGTGAACTTTTATTTAATAATTAGATAAAGTATTTATAATTCATAAGAAAGTAAATTGACTCCTATTCAAAATACTTTTTCGTTGTTAGTTGTGTTTTAGTCAACATAAAGAATTGGAAGACTTAGTTCTTCTTCTGAAACACATATGCCCAGCTGATGTATTTTCTAGGAGGTAGTACCTTGAATCATATTATAATCATATAATATCACTCAGCCCTATTGCCTATTGTCAACATTTTGTCTTTTGTTGGTATCGAGAACACTGCAATTCAGATGCATTTGGAAATCAGTATTTATCAGTAATTATATTTAGCTACACATGAATCATCAAAAAATAGCTGTATTCATGAGTTTCAGTCCATTCTTCCTTCTTTAGAAAGCCTAAAATTGAAATATATATATATATATACATATATATATATATGTATATATATATAAATATTTTTTTTAAGGTTTTTACTTATTTTTTAACTAAAGCTTGGAAGAATATAAAGTTAAAGCCCATGTTAGGAGGAGTACAATGGAGGTTTTTAACATCATGAATGGTGTAAGGGAAGTGAAAGGTTTTACAAATATTTACAAAGATTTAGAAAGATTTTACATTGTCTTTCTCAGTGTAGGAGTTACGGGGCACTCCAGTAAAGTTAGTAAGGAACTGGTTTAAATGAGCATCTTTTCATGTAACATGCAGTCGAAACATAGAATAGAGTGTTAAGGTCTCTAAAGAAGCCAACATATAATTAACACAAAATTTGATAAGACACATGATTAGTCAAAGTGAATTACTACAAGATGTATATTTCAGGTTTGGGGGCCCGGGGTGTCTCTTAAGTGTTCATCATTATTAAAAGCAATTGTCGAGATCTAAACAACTGTAGCATCTAAACCTGTAGCTAGAAAAATGTGCAGGAGTATTTGATCCATTTCTTTTGCTTTTTCCCTTTAGCATTAGGAGCATCTTATTTCTTATGTTCTTGGTTGAACTTTGAAACTCCAGCCATGCCTTGGGGACAGTTCTCCAGTGGCATGATAGAAGCACAGTGCCAGTGGAGAAAACAAAGTGCTTTCCTCTGAGGCTAACCAAGTCCAGTGGCTGCTGGGCAGCAGAGGTTTGCTCTCACCTGAGAGAAAAATGTAGAAATGTATCTGGTTTCACACATATCCTGGGAATCTTTTTGTCATTGTTCTGGGTACAGCCATCTCTCTTGGGGTCATCCCATTCAGCCGACTTTTACCATGTGCAAAGAGGCTCCGCAAGCAAGATATGCAGCTTAGCTGGGTGTAGACAAAGCAGCCCTTCCTTTGTGAATACACACAAAAGATAGCTGGGATTTAATGAGTTACCAGGCTTTAGGACACTCAGCACCCTGATAAGACCCCTGGGGAGCTTTTGCTGGCCCAGCAGACATCAGGCAGATGGGGAAGGCTCTGCCCCTCTGCTCCATGCTGCTGAGCTACCACCTCCTCCCCTCTGGCTTTCCCTTAGGATTTCATACCTAGGGAAAACAATGCAGTGCTCAAACCTTGTGCCATCTCCAGACAGTTCTAACATAAATTTAGGCATGCTGGGCCACTAGCAGTACTTCTGCAGTCAAAAATAGTAAGGATGACGCACGCCCTGCTGCTCCTCACCTTCCTGGCTGCATACCCATGGTAGCAGGACTGTGACAAGGGTATATAAAGCTGTTCTGCCAGCTCCGAGTCAAAAGGGGAGTCTCTTTGTGATATGGAAATTTCTCTTTATGCTAAAGAAATTCATCTGTGACCATTTCCTCGTGTTTTTGAATCCATCTGTCTGCAACGCTGTACAAAATTTGGTACCACGGAATTGCCTGAGGTGCAAAATCGGGTCAGTTTTCAACCAGGAGTCACTAGCAGTAGGTCATCGAAACAGTCTGAGCCCTTAAAAGCAGGTAGACACTTGGTTTACATTACAAAATGGTTTACACCATTTAGCAGTCAAGCTGCTAAAATACCACCTCTGAGGCCAGTCCACTGCATAACATTTTGACCATTACAAATTTTGGCCAAAAATGCTATTAATTTCAAAGAAATTAGAAGAGTTTCAAAGCATTTCCTTGACAGATACACTGGGTAGGCTCACGAGCTTGTGCCCTTCTCTCTGGCACCCCTCAATTCAGGGGTCAGCCCACCCATACACAGACCCCACATGTCCCCCATCCAGGTGGGTTGCCCAGGACCTTCCTCACCATTTCTCTCCCTCCTCTCAAGTGATGCAGGACCTCTCTGGTCTCTTTTCCTTCCCTCCCACCTTCCCCCTCTTGTCTCTTTCCAAGGAAGGATCCAGCATCCTCTCCCCTGCTTTACATCATAGCCTAATTTTTTTTTTGTGCCTTCTGCTTGCAGCTGTGAGCTAGTGGGAAAAGGGGCGCTTCCATAATTAGCAACTTTTAAAGAGCAGGAGCGGCCGCTTCTGGGACATTGCGACTTCTGTGCAGCAGAGTTCAAAATTATAATCAGGGTGATTGACAGAGAGCCAGGCGTGTCGGGGGACTGCAGAGGACAGTTAGTAGGGCAGAGAACGCAGCGCGTGCTGGCAGGGTCCCAGAGGAAGCGCCTTCTCCAAGGATGTGTTTCATTAGGGGAGGCAGCAATACTTTGGTGTCGGGAAGTCCAGGTCACGTCACCGTGGGGCAAGCATACAGGCCTTCACTAAGAAAATGGAAGTTCTATCAAAAGCTTTAAATGCTTATTTTATCTTATATATATATATATTTTTTTTTTTTTCTAGTCCATACCAAGAGGCCTGAGTCAACCAGCCTAAGGATAGTTCTCTGCTGACATATATTTATACGCGTTTACCCATATATCAGCCACCTCATCTAACTCAGAAGTTGATCTTGCTTTGAGAAGGCTCTGGGACAGGATGGTCTTCAGAGAACCCTCCCAGTCTGAACTATTTTGGGATTCTATATCATAAATATTTAG
This sequence comes from Anas acuta, assembly GCF_963932015.1. Classification (NCBI taxonomy): domain Eukaryota; kingdom Metazoa; phylum Chordata; class Aves; order Anseriformes; family Anatidae; genus Anas; species Anas acuta. Next base: position 54,284,502 of record NC_088979.1, read on the forward strand.
GGCTATCGTAACTGACCACTTTGCTTTTAATAATGATTTTGCACTTGTGGCTCCTCCTTATAAATGACTCATACGTAGCATAAAGCAGTCCAAAGCTATGCTTTAGTCATTTCATCAGTTTTGACATCTCAGCCGACACCCCGGCAGTTATTTTGGCTGGGTCCATCTGACTGGAGCAAAGGGCAGGATTGGGGACTGTCATATCCACAGGGATGACGGCTGCCTCTCGTTTGACCTATCTTCCTTTTTTAACAGCCAAGAGTAACCTGAACTGCATTCCGTCCTGCAGATTCTTTCTGTCAGCTACTTCAAATGTAAAGCAAATGAGGAAGAAAGAAATCTTAATGAACAGTCAAAATATTCTATTTATGGATATGACGTTCATGTGGTGAGCCATCATTCATTTTTAATACTATTTACATTTTTAAAACTTTACTGAGTCTGGTTAGTAATTCCATTTTTGCACTCAGAGGAAATGCCTCTGGTGATGACTAAAGGAGGAATTCAAAGGATTTTTAATATCATAATGCCAGCCAACAAAACACTGATACACATTAGCTTGGAAATTATGGGGTTAGGCGCACAATAATTCTCAAGAAGAATAAGCAGAAATTCCAATTAAAAGGAAAATTACAAAATATATCCAATTGAATGATCCAAATGACAGGGAAATAGAATCATATATTTTATCTGAGACAGTGACTGCTATAGCTAAAGTGATAGAATAACTTTTCTTTTGACATTTTGAAATAGCTCTGGAGAGAAAAGCTTGTAAGCCTTATTACTTAAAAGGTATTTGGAACAGAGGTGCTTCTGGTGATCAGTGGTTTCAAGGATTTGCATTATTACAAAAAAGCAGAGATATATACAGTGTAAAGAACAATTTAATTTAATTTTATTTTTTATCCATAAAATAAGTGTACACAAGAATCAAACTAGAATAAACAGCAGAAAAGATTATGAACTCTGTGGACTATACATTTCATTTTTATGTTGAAGAAGAGGTTGTTTTTTTACAAGTACCACAGAACACAACAAGAGAAACTTTCCTTGACATTGAGTGGAATAAAGTAAAACTCAGGGGCTGATCTGAAAGCCTGTTGGAAGGACTTGCTAAGTTCCACGTGAGTTTGTATTACATGTTAAGCACTGTTGCGGGTGACTCTTTATATTTAACATCAGAGTGCAAACAAAGTCTGTAATCCTGCCATGGGCAGCACCTCCGTGCTCACAAGGATCCAAGACTTCAGTGACTTCAAGGACTTCAGTGACCTACAGGGTCAAAACCAGCAAGGAGCATGACATAGCTGAATTTCAGGAAAAACACAAAACAGTTGTGAATGTAAAACTTCCTAATGTATGCAGAAGGAACTATTTCAAAAGTATCATTCGGCGTCACAGTTTCTCACAAACTTTACTGATGTTACACTTCTGCAATGTGTCAACGTGACAAGAAAGAAAAAGTGTTTATTTAGAATTTGCTACTTGAGAAAAACTACAGGATTATACCGAATTTAATGGGATATAGTGTATTTAATAGGCAGAATAACACCTCTTCTTGATATTCCCTGCATGGGCCAAAAAAAAGTTTACAGTGAGATGTTTTTTAAGGTTGCCAAGCAGAAGGCAGTCTTGAGTTACTACTATTCTTCTCAATAGAGAAGAGAAATTCCCACAAATCAGAGACAAGAAAGGATATACACACCAGAGGGTTACTGAAGGAGCTGGGTGAAGGCAGACAAAGGAAGGGGAAATCTACCCCTCAGATCAGCCAGTGCAATTGTACTGCAGTGGCAGAGCAAGGCGGCTTAGCACGGCTGCTGTGTACAGAAGACACATACCTTGAGTGTCACGTTTTATCAGCAATGAATGCATGCCTGGCCCTATTCATTATTGTGTGAGATCAGCCTGCACAGGGTAAATGGCAAAGGTAAGCACACCCCACCCCGAATGAGCCTCACCCGCTGGCAGAGAGCTCCTGCGGTCTGGTCAGCTGCTGTTGGCACCTCCTGCCATGTCCTCTGCATTACTGCTGCTTTCTCATGGGATTCGATAAAGCTTTTGGAGAGGGTGGTGGTTTTTCCACCACTGAAAAGGCTCCTACAATCCTTGAAAATTGGGAAAGCATCTTTTCCCTGTTTCATGGCTTAGATACCAGAGAAGGAAATATCTTTAGGGCTCAAATCCTTTCATCTGACACCAATAAAGAGAAAGGGTAAGGACACAGCTGATTTATTAATGACATCTCTTCCTCTTGTCCTTTGCCCAGTGATGAATACCAAGCTCGTTGGCTTCCATGGTGATGCTTCTTCCAGCAGACCTGCTTCACAGGAAGAGGGAGAGGAGGCTTTTGTAAAAGGTCCTTAGCATGCGACCACAATGACTGCACCTCAGCCCACAGAGAATCCAGCATGGCCTGTTCAGCAAGACGTCCCTCTCCCTTTCTAAGAAGTGGCACTGAAAACCACTGTTGCGCAGACAGAGTTCTTAGCATTTAATTTGATTATTTCAGTGGAGCCAACTTCACCAGGTCAGTTTTCCGGCTGATGTCTGAGCAGGCACCTCTACAGCATTTTCAGCTGAGTCCCAGTAATGGACTCTGCAAGCTGAATTTGGTATCTACGCATCAATTTCTGTAGCACTGAGCCCCTCTGCAGGATATCTGGAATTCTTAGCACAGAGACAAGGGTACAGGACTTCAGACTCTCCAGATGCCCAGTCAGAGAAGGAACTTGCCAAATCACACTCAGTGTTTCTCAGTCCACCATGGAGCTGGTGACAGTTCTTGGAGGTTGGGTAGTGCCAGCAAGTACGGAGGATAGAAAGCAGCCCTCCTTCTCTCAGCTCCCATGCAACCGTCAGAGGATCTGGATTCATTCAAGAACCAGCAGTTTCCAGTTAATTGATATTAAATTTCTCTTAGTGCAGATGGGTAGGCTTAACGGCCCTGTTTATTTAATCACTAGTTGTTTTCCATTTAATTGCAAAGAAATACAAAGTGGTAGCCATAGTCAAAAGTTTTCTTCAAGTACAACAAAGCAGCAAGCAACCAACACATGCCAGCAAAATGATACCCAATACACCCAAGCTGACAAGCAGGGAGATTTACATACTCTATTTGGCAAATAAAACTGATATTTCATTTGGCAAATAAATAAACCATCAGTCAATGCAATCCATAGAGCGAATCTGGCAGAGTATATTTGTGCAGAAGAACAGCCGTCACCCCAGGAGCATTAAACACTTGGCACACCACCAGTTCACCACCAGCACCCCCCAAGAGACCCACACACGTATTTCGTGCTGTTTGGTTAGCTCCAAAGAAGCACAAACACTGGTAGCTGCTCAGAGCAGTTTTCCCATGTGGCATGGATATGTGCACAGCCCATAGGTTTTTAGTGAAAGACTTTCCAATTGCGCAAAATCATTTTTGGGGGGTTTGATCCATAGGAAAAAATAAAAAGGGAGGAAAAAACCTTTGGCTTCAAAGAGGTTTCCTCAAAAAAAAAAAAAAAAAAAAAAAATCTGGTCAATCTCAAAAGCTGTCTTTGAGGTAAAGGCTCTTTTACAGCAGGGAATCATTATGAGAGAAAATTATTTAGTCAAGTTTCATAATCTAGAAGCCCAAATAAGCAACCCCACAAACCGGCTCAGCATTGTATTTGTAGCACTTCTGTAAGAAAATACTTTTTCTGATCCTTCTCCAAACCTACTTGTGCTGTTTTCCTCTTCTGGGAGTGCTTGGGCATTGCCCAGCTAGAAGTGGGCATTGTCCGAGCATCCTGAGTGTCCACAGAGCCCAGCACTCTGGGGTGATCATTCAGCTGCTCCATTTGCAATGTCCCCACTCTGCTGCGCAACTGACCCTGGTCATGAAATGTAAGTTGTCTGTGCTTGCCCTGTGTTGCTTGCAAGGCCTCCTCACACATGGTTCTTGCTCCTCTTAGCATGAAAGTTGTCCCCCCACATCATGAAGTTGTCCCTTAGGCAATAGCAATGTGTGCTTACAGCTCCAGCTCTGCAAAGCGTAGCATCCCCTAGAGATAATATGGACCCTAAAGGTGCTGGGCAACTCCAGGATGATGGAGACCTACTCTTTACAAGCTCCAAGAGCCTGCTGCCAACCCCGAAGGTGGCTGGTTGCCATCAGCCCAGCCAGGCACCGCAAACAACTAGTGGGCAGGCTGCTGATAATCACAGGCACTTCAAGGAAGGTGGAGACATTGCTGGAGGGAAGAGCTAGCCTGCCGTACGGGCTTTGAGTGGCTTTGACATGGAAATAAATCTCACGTAGCATAAAACATCTAGAAGCAGAGATCAACCAAGCCAAGCCACAGAGCTGAAGCTGCTGCTGCTGGGTACAAGGCAGGTGTGTGAGAGGCAGAGCTGGTGGCCCTCAGAGCCTCATCATCTGAAGCCAGATGGGTGATGGTTCTGGAGGCCGTGTGCTTCTTACAGGTGGGCTAATGCTCTGGGTGAATCACTGCCAACAATTTTCATGCCTAAAACATCAAGACGTATGCTTCTAGTCAAAGCAACCACGCCTTGTCTTCAAAGAAAGAAATTAGGCCGTGTTTTACCTGGAAAACTGACCTATTATCTGTCACAACAATCTTGGCAGCCCTAGATTGAGCAGGAAAATAATTTTCTTCTGGTTGAGTCTTCACACCTTTCTAGATCTAGCCATTTAAAAAGTTCTTGAGACACTCGCTTCACAAGCGGATGCTTTAATCAGACAACTCTCACTGTGGCATGGAAATGACACCTGAGATGTGGGAGCACCACTCCGTGTAACCAAGGCAGAGCTGCTGGTTGCCTGCAGATCTCTACGCACCAAGCAAGATGCAGTTGTGCCAGCATGCTGATTTCTGGCCTAGCATTTCCAAGAATAAGCAGTGATCCGTTTTAATTCTTATTCTGTTTCAGCATAAAGAGTGTTTCCTTCAGGAAAATAACTTCAAGATACCCTCCAGGTGATACTTTCTGTAATTCATAAACAACCAACTCATTATGCTACACATTTTCTCATTAAGAACCCATTAAGGATTTTCCCATTAAGAAGAAATTGCCATATTGAATTCAGCTTAAAATCCGTCTAAGCTGACATCCTGCCCGTAATGGGAACAGCACAAGACATTTCAGGGGAAATCAGGAGAACTTCGTGTTTGGAAGGAACTTTCAGTCATCTACTTTTAGTGGCTGGAGAAAGATTTCTGCCCAGATGCTTCCAGTTTAGAAACTTAGATGCTTTGTCGTCACTCTGTGATGGATATTCCAGATGTGGATGCAGAAGATGCTTGATATTAGTGGGGCTGTGCTCTGTGTAAGGAGGCATGCCTTACCCCAGGGGAGCAACGTGTGCTGGAGAGGAGGCAGACGTGAACATCTTTGGACTCACATGAAGAATCTGAACAAAATTATAGGCTCTTCACCTGCCGCCTCCACTTCTGAATTTTCCCAAGGGTACCTCATTATTCTTTTCTTTCTTTTGGATCTTTGTTATTTGAATACCCCAGGATTTTCCAAAACAGAATTATATACTCCCAAAGAAAGCACATTCATTCAGAACTATCGCTCCAAGGGAGTCCCAATATAGCAAGAGCCATGAAAATGGCTCAATTCCCACCCCTTTTTTTCCAAACAAGACACTTTTCAAACTATGCATGGGTTGCCTAGGAAGACTTCTATAATTATAGCACATCCAGGACCTGAAACTTGGATCACGCCAGACAAAAAGAGTGACTGTTCATGCCCAGCATACAAATAACAAGCACAGAGAACACAGAGGTAAAACATCACACATCCACTAATTCCATAGATTTTCTCTATACACTACATTGTATGCCTAAGGGGAAAATTCTGGGACAGTTTTCTGATGGTTCAGTGTGTCATTAGTTCCCTTAGAGAATTTTTAAGAACAACAGAATGTGCCTGTTGCCATGTTTTTGAAGGATTTGTACCAGCAAGTAAAAAAGTAAAATAAAATAAAGAAAAAAGTAATCTCAGGAAACATTGAAAGAAATAATAGGAAAAACCCTGCAGGAGACTTTTCTGCAATTTATCATGCTTTTCTGCAGATAACTTTTATTCAATTTTCCTTCATTATTCTTAAAAAAAAAAAAATACTTCACTCATTTTTTTTTCTCAATCATTTTATTTGACCACTGTTATGGTTGAATTTTAGGGACAGTAGAAATGCTGGAAAATATTAATTTGACTGTATTTACTGAAATGATCAGAATTTAAACACCCTGTCCCATGCAAACGTTCATTAGATAAATATGCTTCTCCCTGAAAGACCTTTATTTACCCATAACCTGATTCTGTCAAAATCGAGAAAATACTGTCAAAGGACGGTCAAAGGTACAGTGATTTCTAAACCTTTTGTTTCGATGGCCATTACTGTTTGTCAGTATTTATTACCTGCAATATGGCTTACTTGAAACAGATAAACCATCTATCAATAGGACATGGCCCTCTGGCAGTTGTTTTATCAACTGTTCCAAGCATCATTCTTTTTCATTAACTGTTTCATCGAACATCTGTCTGTCTTTCATCTTCTTGTTATATATATATATAAAAAAAAAGCTTCAGAGTAAACTACTGACACATCACCCCCTTTCAAAGGATGATAAGGATGATATTGTGTAAGTTTTTCATCATTCAAATTATTTTTTTTCTATCTCCTCCACAGAAAGAAAACAAGAAAGGGGTAATATGTTTTATGAAAGCATCCCAAGAAAAATCCAACAACTTTCAGGTATTCAGCCCATCAACTCACCAGTAATACATACGAGTTAAAAAAGAAAAAAAAAATCTTTGTACTGTTTACATTTATTTACATTTGATATTAAAAGAAATATCAGAACAAATGGCTCCTATAACAAGAGAAGACAATTTAAACCACGCTTCTGTTGCTGTAGAAACTAAGCTTGATTTTTTCTGCTACGTCAGTAAGGAACAATTGACATGCAAACTAAAACCATGGCACCCTGACATTTTAACTAATTAAGGTGTAAGGCACAACAAAGAGACATTTGAAATGTTTTTCTTAAAAACGTAGTCATAAATGTTTACAGGCAGAGCTGGAGGAGGAGAATTTGTTTGAAACTGTAATGGGCAGAAAAAAAAAAATAAAAAAAAAAATAGCATAGAGAGAAGAAGTACATTTCTTCCATAATAGCAGGTTTGATCTGACAATATATTGCTCTAATTCCAATATTATCTTTTCAGCATGACTGAAATGACAAATATTGTTCCCTGCCTTTGGCATAAAAAAAAGAATCACAGACTTCAAATGAATAAATTCAATGGGAAAGCAGAGAATACAGATACCTCTACTACAGATAGCGTATGCAGGATTTATTTGATTAAAGAGAGCAAGAGAAATGCAATGTTAGAAAGCTAAACAAGACAAGAAGAAAAATAAAGTACTTTCTAGACTTGTAATATAAGTTTGGTATTCAGGGCAATTAGAACTAAATTAAATCTAAACTAGATTAAACTGAAACTCTTTAGAGCTCAGTATGTCTTGCAGACTGTTCTCAGTCTCCATCCCTGCTAAAGAAAAAAAAAAAATCTTTTAATTAAACAATTTGACCTTCATTCTTCTTTGGGAACAACTTTCAGTTTCCAAGGGATAATGAGAAGTAAGAGACTGGAACCGATGCCACTTCATACTCTGTGTCTAACAGACATCAGAGCCACAGGCCAGAATGGCATGCAATGGGCAGAAGATGACAGGGTTATATGAGATGACATAACTCCTTACCTCCTAAACGAAAAGGTAATTAAAGCATGATACAAGCACAGCTGGCACACCTACTATTTTTTAAAATTTTATCAGACTCTAAAGCCTATACTAGAAATTTGCATCATTGTATCATCCACGTTCATTAAGATTTCATACAGAAAATGTATGTATACAGAAAATATATTGTATGTATGTTTTCTGTATGTATGCAGAAAATACATAGAGACTTGCTACAACTTTTATAAGAAAATGTCTTGAAAATGCTGATCAGAATGAGAATCCTGTAGCACACTGTTGGGCAGGATTTTTGCTCTGCAAAAGCACACCTGAGCTGACTTTGGCCAGGAACAAAGGTCAGCATCAAATACTCACGCACTAGAAAGCCATGTCAGAGAGAAGACCATGCATTTACAATGTTTTGTCTGAATGTCACATTGTAGATTTTTTATACTTTTTTTTTTTTATGATAGTTTAGAAAATTATCCAAGTTCATAAAGCCACGCACTCAGGATTTGGAAAATACTAAAGTTAAGTTTTCCCGTGCAAACAAATTTCAGGTCTTATATCAACATTGCAGCCCAGTTACTTACATACACGACCTCATGTGGCCAAGGAAGTTCAAGTAAGGTTTTCCCAAAATATAGCCAAATATATATATATATATATATATATATATATATATATATATATATATATATATTTAATTTGTCCTGTGTGTAAAGATACATAGTATTTCATGAAATTCTCAACAGTGTAATTCATGTTTGTCATTTATACCACAGTAATTGCTGATCATCTCTTTTAGCTTTTCCTTTTAAATGCATGCTCTCAGTTCCCTAATTCTAGGCTGGAGACTTTACTGTGATAAGCACATTCAATTTTCATCAAAGGCAATGGAAATGCCATATACGCAACCTGCAATCTGTGCTTATGTTTACTACTTTCCTGTGATTACAGGAGGTGATGCTTCCACAGCAATGATTGCCTCTGCCCTCAAGCCAGCCACGCTTCTGTTAAAGCAGCCCAAAACTACGTTGGCAGTTTCACTGCTCTGTCACTTGACAGAATCATACCTAATTTTCCACCTGTATTGTGTGCCTATGTCTTTCCACCTGCTTACCAAAGGTCTTGACTCATCGATTGAAATACAGTTCTTTTTTTTTTTTTTCATATGGGTCATTTAATACCTTTTTTCCAGTGACTCAAGCTTTCGTGTTTTTCTTAATCTCTTATTAATGTTGCTAGTTTTAAATTTTCAATAAATGCTTTCTTTAAACTGAAGCTCTGAAAGAGTTATTTCAGAGATGAGTTGAAACAGGTTTACAGTAAATCAGCTTTATAAATCTGATGAATGTAATATGTTATACACAAAAAAAAAAAATAGCAAGAAATTCATGATATAAAACAGAATAAATGAAATTTAACATTCAAGGCATGTTTAGGGCATGTAAATCTTGGTAATTTGGAAATGCTCTGTCATAATTATGCACTTACAGAATATGCTTCCTTCCAATAGATTTCTCAATTATAAGTCAATTAATATGCCAAACCAATTAATTATCTGCCTAATACATAAACAACTGCAAATTTAAGTACTGCCGAAATGTCTGTTCTTCTATCAATATAGCAAAACGGGTTGAATTTTGCCTATTTAGAGATCTCTTTTCTCCCACACATAGGGAAGCTGGAAGGAGAAAAGTTGTGCAACACCAAGTCAGAATCAGTTCTGCTGAGCCAAATCTTCAATTCCGGCAAGCCAACCTAAATATAGTAGTAGTGGCTTTTCACAATTTTTTTTATGATTTTGCTTGTTTTCCAAATAATAACTGATAAAATGTCAAACACAAAGCACAGCAGACAGCAAGGAGGCTGTCACAGCCTTAATACAGCATGCAACTTTCACCCTTTTCAGTAGGAAAAGCACAACTTTGGCAGGAGTTCATCAGGTATTCCACAATATCTTGTTCATTGCCTCAGAAAAAAATCTCAATTTTTGTTCTCTGCATTTATAAAATGTGCTATAAAGTGAAAAGGATAGTGAGTGACTGATAGAAATATATGAAAATGGCTGTGAATCTGCCTATTCCCATTCAGCCTGGCAAGATGCTTTAAGCACAGAGAATTGCCAAATAAATAAATATGTAATAAGACCTGCCAACATTCACTCATTCAAAACTGCATTCTTCCATATTGAATTAATTTTAAGATTGCCAGGCTTTGCCCTGTAGGGATAAAGGACATTTACTGTGGATATTATGAGACATTGACAAAAATCTCACTGCTATTTATTCCCTGCAGAGCCTGAATTTGTGATTGAGGAAATAGTGTTTCACCTAATGGCCCACACAATGGTAATGTACTCATTTTGGAGTAATTCTCTTCATCATCATTTCTTGTGTCTTAGAGCAATGTTCCCTTTCCATGCCAGGAAAATCATCATCCACAGCTCTCCATGTCAAGCGCTGGCACATGGCTCCAGTATTTTACTGTAGCCTGGGCTAACACAGAGAGGGTCAGAAAGTTTCTTTACTCTGCTCAAAGCCTCTTGTGACAAGGCTCTATTCAGACCAACTTGTCAGACCCATGCTTTTGACAAACTGCCTTAATAAAAGCAACAATACCACTGAAGTCATCTACAAATCTTCATGATACTAATTGAATTATATGGTATTAAACTGAATTCTAAGATAGGAATTCTATGAATGACCTTTTTTATAAAATTTATTTTTGGTACAAACTAATCCCATGTCTTCATCTTAGTCTCTTAGATAATGATGTCTCTCCTTACCACCCCTTGCTATTGTCTACTAAAACTGATTTATATTTTAATATTCCTTTTTTTTTTCAGTTCAAACGCCATGTTTTCTGCATTTTTCCACACCTCTATATTGTCAATGCATTGAATCATGCAGTCCTATAAACACTTGGTTCATAAATGTTGGAAAGGTGCCTCCTAAACTAATGAAATCAGATGGTCTTGTCTTGAACTCAAAGGCCTATTTGCATAATGAATACAAACTTCTATCTCTCCAGTGGGATTTGCAAGTGACGTTCATCTTAGTGACGTTCAGGAGGCTATAGCACTTGGCACTGTTCAAGCTGTTCAGTAAAACATCCATCTTGTCTTATGATAAGCCATGCACAGACTCGGTATAAAATTTTCTGAAAACCACACAAAAATTTTATCTTCTAGGTAAAGTCTAGAGATGCCTCTTCCCAGTTCTACGTAATGTTCAAAGCTTCATGATAAATACTATAGCTTTTAAAATCTTTAATGTGTAGGGTCTGCAGCGTAACCTGCTTGTGAAGTCTCTCTATCTTGTCATTAAGCTCATTAACCATCCCAATGACTCTTGAAGGTTCCCACCCAATAATGTTGGATCTCATTAGTGGTTGATGACACTTCTCCAGACTCCCAGCATCCTCACCACCCTGGTACTCCTCTCAGCTCTTGTCTAGGCACAGTTGTATCACCTCCAGCAAGCCCAGCTTTTCCTTTTCAATATGGAAAACCACCAGAAGACCAGGGGGCAGGGCTTCTGTAGTGTCTCTGTTAACACCCTTTGTAGTCACACACATCTGCAAGATAGCTTTAAGTGCCCCACTCAGCCTTCCTAGCAAGTCAGTTGGTGACAAGGGAAAGTCACATGCTTTATGCTACCTCTGAAACTCCTAAAAAAAAAAAAAAAAAAAAAAGTGTACCATAAAACTGATGACAGAATTTTTCTCACAGAAATGATGCCAATGCTGGTTTAGCACCCATGACAGCAAGACCAGCATTCCCTGTATGCAAAGCCAAGTCTATTATTGTGAGCAGGAATTCCCCCCATCCTCGTGCTTTGGGTAAAGGGAACCAGACTGCTGTGCCCTTCCTGAGCTCTGAGTGCAAGAAAAAGATGAATGAAGGATTTGTGAAACCTGTAGTCTCATTGTAGTTCTTTATCTTACCCCAAATTTTATCCAGCACGATAATCAGATGTTGTGTCCTCTTAGCAGACAGCTCGCTTTGTGCCAAGATAACTTCGTCCAGCCCCCACTAGAGCATAGCTTGCTACTGACATCAGCTTACTCTGTTTGACTGTTGCTGGAAATCTGCCTTCATGAACTTTTCTAATTATCCCCTGGCCCCGCAGGATATCATGACTGCATTTTTTGCTACATGGAGGATTCGGGCACTTTACATGAATGGTAGATCTCTTGATACAGAATAACATCTTAAGGACTCTGGACACAGAGTTTGGATTTATTTTGCTTTATCTTCTTTTCAGGCACACACCTACTCTCCCTTCATCTCATTCTTTGCCTCTGAAAGTTGTACTATATACATGTCAAACCCTTCACATATAAATCAGAATCAGAAAGTGCTTTACAACAGTCTGAGGCACCTCTCCTCATACTGTCTGTTATCCCACATATATTACTTTGGCACAAACCTTACGGCATTCTTCAGGTATAATAAAATCATTCTCTCCCAGCTCTCCCTTTCTTTATAATCCATTCATAAAGAGTTGTGAAGTTGAATGGGTGCTCCCATGAAGTTATCACTTTTTGAAGATCTGAATTTCCAATTTCTTGGAAATTTCCAATTTCCTGATCTGTCTGCAGAGTTTTAAAACACCAATAAATTTTCTTTGGAATAACTACAATTCAACACATTTCCTGGGACTAATCTGTTAGAAGAGGTCAATGTACTCTGTTCAATTTCTGTTATTTAATGAACACCTTCTGTTCTTTCGAAATAAGGAATAGATTTTGGTAGTGATACTACGTTTTCTCTCAGTTTAATTGAGACAGACTGCAGAAGCTGGACAACGTCCAGCAGCACCAGCACTGCTGCTCAGTGTTTTGCGGCTGTATCTGTTTGAGCTCTTCTCAAGTACTTCTTCAAACCATCTTTGGTGCTGATAGCTGGTTCTTTAGCATAGTTTCTGACTGCTTCCTGTACTTCAGCTTTGAACTCATCCCATGTGAGAAGGAGCACCTGACTTGGCAGATTCGCATGCTGCATTAGTGACATTTCAAATTCCTTCAGACTCTTTACAATACCTTACCTACTTTTTACCCAAGTCAAGTTTTTCATCTGCTTTCACCAAACTCTGCAGTATTTTAGGTTGAACAGCATTGATCTGTGGCGTTTACCAGCAAATTCTTCCCAACCTAGCAGCGATTCCCTCTCCTACATTTTGAATATGCAAGAGAAATGCTGTTGAATGCATTCATAAGGCATTATAATACCTGACATTATTGATCATTATACATACTGGCATGGAAGCACATGCACAGATATAGAGATCCTCTCGCTAGGCTTCCTCTTATAAATTGCATTGGGTTCGCCTCCTAAGGGAGCTCTAACGACTGACTTGCAATGCTGGCCCTCCAAAGATGATCTGGCAACTGCCTTTTGGCTCTTGGGCAAATTACCGATTTCATTTGCCTAGTTGGGTGGATCTTAGGACGAACTTCTTTACCGAAAGGGTTGTTAGACATTGGAAAAGGCTGCCCAGGGAAGTGGTGGAGTCACCATCCCTGGAAGTCTTTAAAAGACGTTTAGATGTAGAGCTTAGTGATATGGTTTAGTGGGGACTGTTAGTGTTAGGTCAGAGGTTGGACTCGATGATCTTGAGGTCTCTTCCAACCTAGAAATTCTGTGATTCTGTGTGTTGTTACTCAAAGATGACTGGATAGTTTTCGTGTAACAGCCCACTCCCTGCAACCACAGATGGGAAAAAAAAATAACAGAGTGGGTATGAAAACAGTCAACTGTATTGTACATTTTGCATTCATTCCCCAATTCCTATCAGATACTGCATTCTTCAGCTAGCGATCCTACCACAGATTTATGGTGAAATCATGATTAAGACATGTTAAGATGAAAGCAAATACACTTGTTTGCTTATGTACAAAAAGCTGACAGAAGTGTGAGTAAAGTTTATGAAAAACACAGGTGATGGAAAGGCAGGAAAGCCATACTTATTTCAAGATCAAATCCAAGAGGCCCTTCAGAATCTGACAAGCTGTGAACACCGAATCCACATAGCAAGGGCCTGAGGAGGTTTACAGAAGAGCACTTCATACTAGAAAGCATGCTTGCTTTCGTAATTCATCTTCTCTTTGGGTCTTTCTGAGCTTTCAGTCAGTGTAAGATCGTTCCCTAGCTCTGCCCACAATTCTTCCTTAATTCGGCCAAGACGTTGCTGTCTTTTCCCCACCTGCTCCCTTTTGCTTCTAGAGCGCTCCCAACCCTTGGGCATCACCCAGCGGCAATGCCTACCCGGCTGGCAGCAGATCCAGCCCGCAGCTACCTCAGTGCCTGGTGAAACCCCACACACCCCATTAGTCCCAGAAAGCCCTTCAGGGGCAAGCCGGGCGATACCCAAACCCTGTGGCGACGCGTGTTGTGAAATACACATTCCCTACGAACACGGGGTTTACTCATTAGGTTTTATTCATCGCGTACTTGGGATCCGTGACCCTACTGACTGCTGGGTGAGGTGTTTGTGCACCCCACACCCGGGCCCACCCCAACGCCGGGGCCGCGGCCGGGGCCGGGACTCGAACCCGGGTCCCCGGCGGTTGAGCCGCCTCAGCGGCCGCAGCCCGCGCGCGCTCAGCCCGGGGGGCGGGCGGGGCCGCCTGACGTCACCGAGCGGGCGCGGCACCGCCCGGCGATCTCCCGCGCTTTGCTACCCCTTTAACCCCCCACCGGCTCCGCCGCGGCCCCTCCCTGCCCGCGCCGCCCGACCGCTCCGCTGACCAATCGCGAGCGGCCCACCGGAGCGGCCGACCAATCAGAACGCCGCGCCGCCTCCCCCGACCAATGAGAGAGGAGGAGGCGGTATTAATAGAGGAGGCGAAGCGGCGGAACGTCTCCTTCTATCTACTCACCAGCGGCCGCGACGTCACAAAGGCGGCGAGCCAATGAGCGGCGAGCCCCGGCGCGCCGCAGCCAATGAGAAGGCGCGGGGGCGGCCCCGTCTGCTGTGGCTGCGGCCGTGCTGGCTGCGGGCCCCCCCCCCCGCGCTCCCTTTCGCAGCAATGGCGGCGGCGGAGCAGGAGCAGCAGCACTTCTACCTCCTGCTGGGCAACCTGCTCAGCCCCGACAATGCGGTCCGCAAGCAGGCCGAGGTACCGCCGGCTGGGCGCCCTGGCGGGGCGGGCAGGGCAGGGAAGGGCAGGGCAGGGCAGGAGGGAGGCGGTTGGGAGGCGGCCGAGCCCCACGTGTGAGGAGGGGACGGTTGGGGGGGGGCGGTTGTGGCCGTTGGGCGCCGTTGGGCTGGGGGCTGCGGCCGTTGGGCGCGTGCCCGCCCGCCTCAGAGCGCCCCCCCTTTTCCCCATTCCCCTTTTCTCCCTCAGCGGGGAGGTTTTAACCCAAAATAATGCTTTTTATGACCAAAATCAGGCTGTTCTGTCTTCATTTCTTTCTCTTTTTTTTCTCTTTTTTTTATTTTTTTTTATTTTTCCCCCACCCGGCCGCCTGTATCAGCAGAAAGTTTGCCGGCGCGTCGCTTGAGCCCCGGCGCTTTGTGAGGGGCTAAGCCGCCTTAATTCCCCCCCCCCCCCCCCCCCTCCTCTCCCCGTTCCCCTGGTGGGGCCCCGGGGGGGTCCCGCCCCCGCCGGATTAAAGGCTCGGGTGCCCGGGTTTCAGGGCGAGTCCCCCCCGCCCGCCGCACCGGGCTTTTATCGCGCTCATCGCTTGGGCGCTCAGCAGGGTTCAGCGCCTCGCCTCACAAAGGATAACGCGGTCTGCTGGCTCCGGCTGCCCAAAGTGTGATTCAGGGCAGAGGATGCCTCTCAGGGCTTCCTGAGAGCCACGCCATCGATCGCTGCCCCCGCTTTCCCCAGGAGCAGTAGTACCCCCTGAACACAGAATGGAGGCTGTGCCTTGGGACCCGAATTTCTTCTCTTTTTTTTTTTTTTTCCAAGCGCTGGCATGTAACGTAACATTCCTCACAACTTTCTGAACTTTATCATGACAACTGCTAGCATATGACGCGCTCGCTTTCCAAGAAACTGGCTTTGGTTCGTATATGTCGTGAAGCCTGTGAGATGAAGCGTTCTTGGAATATGAAGGCTGAAAGTTAGGTTTTTACCCCTGGCTTACCAGAAGCTTGCTTGGAACCAATATGGAATTTGTTAAGTCTCCATAGATACACATGCACTATACTCCATCAGAATAAGAGACCTGAACTGTCACAACAGATTACCCAGCCTTGTCAGGTTCATCACTTTGTATACAAATACAAGCAAGCAGCACCATTTGTTCTTATTTAACTGTGCTGTATCTGACACTGAATTCCAAATATTTCCAAGGTGCATTGAAAGTATTTCCATGGCTTAGGATCATCTAGATCAGAAGGGTCCTCAGGAGGTCTGCAGTGCAGTCTGCCCAAAGCAGCACCAACTCTCAGGCCAGATGAGGTCACGCAGGGCACACGAGGGCTCTTTGGACAATAGGAAAGTATTGCGTAGGCTTTAGAATATTTGCTTACTAAAATCGTATAGGACTCTGATCTTAAACAGAGATAATGCAGTCGCATTTTAAAAATCTGCTAACTAGAAAGCAATATTAAAAGCTGTAGGGATTCAAATAGCTGAAGGTAAATGGAATAGCAGGTTTTTGTGTCCAATGAAAAATGACAAGAATGAGAAAAGGGTGGGTAGGCAACTGAATGAAACAGACTTGGGCTTTCATTGAATTTAGGGCAAGGGGTGTGTTACGTGGAAGATGAGATGTGGAGTCATTCCCTGTTTGTTGGGTTGGGGCATAGCAAAAGCTGTTTGTTTGAAAAAAAAAAAAAAAAAGGCTGAGAGTGAAAAAAAAAAGGCTGAGAGTGCACAGGTACTCTCAACTGATTCTGACCAGCTTGCTGAAACATGGTTCCTTCATTGTCTCTCATTAAAAAATTACTGTAATTTTGTTCATTGACAAAAAAAAAAAACAACTATATCCTATTTTTTATCTAAATTTTCTGGTAGAGACTTTTGATGTTCTTTATGTTGTCTTAGTGACTTCATGCTCTTTTAAATACATTCTTCATCTCTGGAAGAACAAGAGTACTAAATGTAGATAAAAGATACTAGTTTGCACATATTTTGAAAATTAGTGATACTGTGTAAGAAACTCGTATCTCAGCCCAAAACTGCACAACAGCTACCTTGTCCAGTTTATTCCATCAGGAATAAAAAGAATACACTGAAGATGTTGCAGTGTCTAGAATACAAGTTAGGGTCTAGCTAAGGCTTGTGGTAAATTGGGCAGAGCCAGGGGAGCAGTCCTCCAACAGCACAGGGGGACAGTTCTGGTTTTGGCCTTGTGCTCCTCTCACCTACCTTGCACTGAGCATCCTCTGAATCCACTTTGCTGGACTGACACAATTATCTCAGTGAACAGCCATATGGGTTGTTGCCATTTCCAGTGAGGTAAAGTAACTCCAGAAAGAACTTTGGGATGATCTGAATTGGCTTGAGGGAGGCCAGCTTTTACAGTGCTTCAGGTATCTGTGAAACCACAGCCTGAGCTCCACACTGTGCCTGCATTTAGGGAACCTTCTTGTTCCTGCATTTCTCTTTGGTTGTTTGTAAATAACAGTGCAATGTAAAACATGTTCATGGAAATGGTTAATCCGAGACGACTTTCTGTTTTGACCCTCAACCTCATTTAATTTTGCAGTCCCCATGAGATGATTAGATTAAATGCAATTCTTAGGGGATTTGGCCTCATTGATTGCATCTAGAGAGAATATGAAGTGCGAGTTGACTCCAGGACTGAGGCCTGCTAGGAAGCAGGTAGAGAAAGTGCAGGGAGATGTCTGATTTTAAACAGGTGATAAAGAAACAGTGTAATTGATAATTGCAGTTGTAATATCAAGGACATGCAAATTGCACTGGAGTATTAGTAAGATCTGGTACAATGGTGAGTATGGGGTAAGTAGGCAGGCAGGGAAATGAATGAAATGAGCCCGGATTGTGTGTAGGCTTGCTCACTGAGTCCAGACTAGGGTAGTGGGTATTTGGAAAGTGTGGGGTAATTTATCTTAAAACTAGTGTCCATAAAAACTAGCTCTCAGAGTTAGTAAGTACAGAACTATTTCTGAATGTTTAGGTAGTTGCTTTTCAGCTTGTGGTTCCTTTGCTCTTACCTTACGTATATTCAGTGTATCAGAAATAAGAATTTACAGTTCTATAATGCTCACATATGCTGTGCTTCTGGTATTAAAACTTATTCTGTGCTCTCACTTTGGCACTTAACACTAACAAAACCACAGTGCATACAGACAGTGTGCCAGACAAGGTAACTGAACTTCTCATTAAACTTCACCGTTTAGTAGGGGCATTTCCCTTAAGGGGAGACTAAGTAGCCTCTCTCTGTTGTACTTTGAGAAGGATATTTAAGATATTATGCCTTGGATATAGTACCTCACTGAAATACAGGTAGGAGTTTTAAAATGAAGAGTACCTATTCAGTATGCGTAGCCAAGCTGTGACTTGGCTACCACACGACATTGTAAAAGCCAAAAAAAAGATTCAGGAAAAGAACAGAACAGATCTATGGGCTATAGATCGGTCAGTGGTTATTAACCTATTGTTCCTAGTTCAGTTTCACGCTTCTGAAGTTCTTAATCCTTTGATGTGATGAAAGCTAGGATGGATTCCCAGGAGGGTATGTGTTCCCTTTATGTTGTGTTTCTTAACTCGTCTCGTAAGTGGCCAGCAATGCATTATTCCAACATGGCAGGTCTTCTCAGGTAATTAAGACTTGACTTGTGGCTTTAAAGCAGGCCAGAAAATTTCACTTTGATAGATTTTATTTTTTTTTTCAAAGTTATTTTCCTATTAACTGTGTGGGTACTGAAGTAGGGTTGTTTAAAAAGAAAAGTCAATTCATATTAAAGCTTAAAACATGTTTTCTAGTAACTGTTTACAATAAATTGCATCTCTTTCCATGCAGGAGACATATGAGAATATACCAGGTCAATCCAAGATCACGTTCCTCCTACAAGCAATCAGGAATACTGCTGCTGCTGAGGAGGTAAATCTCAACAGTCTTTGGATTCTGCAGTTTTTCAAGGAAATGTGGAGAAGGATGAGGGAAGACATCAGCGATGGTCATTTTGGGATAAATTAACAAGTTGGTCATTAACTGAACCATCTTAATTTACTGCACATTTGTGAAGGGACCAAGTTCACTGGCTTAGACTTCGTGATGTAGGGTATTTAGTTTCAGAAGTAGTCTTTCATAAGTGTCTGCTTAGATCTCTATTGTTTTCTGGTTTTGTATTTTGTTTAATGAATGGGTTCTTTCCTTAAAAAAATGTGTAACTAATGCATGGGTGTTACTGTGATGTTCCTTTGTGTTATAGTTGAGAAATGCCTTCTGTTTTGAGGTCCTATCTCTAAACGTGTTAAACATTGCTTACATATCATCTGAAACTTCTGGAGCTTCTTAAATTAGAAAGAGATCAGGTAGCAGTTGTTTTATATTTTATTCAGAGTACTTTTGCATTTTGCCTTATCTGGAGAAGATATGCTCATTAAATTACCTATCAGTGTTATAGTTTGAAGGACTAGCAGGTCAAAAATAGTAACTGACTTTTGGTTATTTGATTTTGTGAAGGCTCACACTTGAGTGATCAGGTAGTTCTTGCTACTAAACTATTATTCACTTAGATATGCAGAGTGAAACACTAAGCTTTCGGAGTACTCCAAACTTCAGAGCTACTTAGAAGTCAAAGGTATTTACTTTTTTTTCAAATCTAGAGTTTTACTGGGCACCGGAGGGATGTACTGTGTAGAATTTCCAAACAATATTGTAAGGAGACTGTAACAGCGCTGTTCGTTTCTGGATAGTGATCTCTTCTGGTGGATAGTAATCAGTTTAAAGGTAGACAGTGTTTGTGCTTTTTGATGCTGAGAAGGTATCAGCTTACTAATACTGATGCTTATTTACCTACAAAGCCATATTCTTCTGACAATCCTTCAATATTATACTTGCAACTGGTTGCATAAGAGCTGAGTAGTTTTCCATCCTGCTGCTTTGAGATGTTTCTGATGACAAAGTAATTCAGAGGTCTCTCCTGTATTTAAATTTGCCATGGAAAATAAAATCTACTGCTGTTCCTTTTTCTTCAGAAGGTGGTGTTATGCCCTGAAGTCATGTCTGTATGCACAAGCTTCTGTTTTGTACTGAATGAATTTGATAACAGCCTGAGTTGACAACTGCAAAGTCATGCCTGTGTGAATATATACATGCTCCATATAGTTACTGATATCACTCCCTTATGTCAGATAAGCAAATAGCCCATGTCTAAAACTTAGAATCTTACCAATGACTTGGCTTCTTCTAACTTGCTCAGGTGCTAAGTAACTTCTTTTGCCTCTGAAGGGTAACCTCTGCCATCTTTGATAAAAAGCTAACATTTGTAGAATAACTTTGACAATTTAACTCCACCAATGTACAAAGCAAAGAAAGGTTTAGTGTTAGCTCGTAACTGAATCATACATGAGGTGCTGGACTCAAGAAATCCTGATTAATAAAATCTGCAAACACCTTCTCTTCCCCATAAACCCAAACATAGCCTAAGTGGAGTCATCACGTGTTTGATCTAAACACTGCAAATGGACATACAGGGAAGAATTCTGTGTGTGTTTAGTAAGTATGGTGCTGGTATGAACAGCTAGGCACTTGGGTCTGCCATATTTTATGTGGATCCCAATGTTGGGGAGAACAGTGTGTCAACGGTAGTCAGGGCCTTGGGTCTATACACTATACTTGGGCCGATACACTTGGGTTTGTACACCTGCTCTGAGCGCACACAGCATGCTGGCACCACTGAACACAGGCTGCTGGAAGAAGTCTCAAAACCTTGCTCAGGCTACAGGAAACATGGGTTCAAATCCATGTGCATCCTACAGCTTCTGTCTTACTGCCTTTCCCCATCCCATGAAAAGTGGGTTGGAGTAAATGCTCCATCCAGTGTGCTGGAACTGGGCTGTGCTGTTGCAGGGCAGCAGTTGAGTGCAATCCTGGTGGCAACCTAGTCATTTTGGCATTTAGGTGGTGCAACAGGGATTCACATCTTAAGGACAGCTTGTATCTGACATGGAAAGAAACGTTAAACCAGCTCAGAAATAACTCTTACAAACTAGCTGTATAACAGGTTTATCTCCTTCTAACCGAATGCCTACACTGTGGAAATAATCACCTTTTTCCTTCTGTTCTCATATCATGCTTTCCTGGTAGCAGGGTAACACTGTTTACAGAAGTGGAGTGAAGCACCCAGCATAGCAGAGTGCTTCTCTGCCAGCTGACGAGCGAGGTGGTCCACCTCAGGCTAAGGCACAGCTTGAACCCAGATCCTTGATGCCCTGAACCTGTAGTCTCACTGTTACAAAGTTAGGATTCTAGAGATGAACAGGAAGGTGCTATATATTCACAGCTTATTTGGTGTTTTTTATTCTCAGGATGTGTCTCAAGTGTTAAAGGCTGCTCCTTTTGCAGTTTTGATTTATCACCTAACTCTGAGAGAGGAGCAGAAGCTCTGCATATTCCTCTGTATTTGTTTTCTTGCTGATTAACTCTAGACTGGCAGTCTTTAATTTTGTCCTAACTTGGAGTTGAGAATCTTCAAGTGCTGTGAAATACAGGAACAAACTCTGTGTAAAGCTGGGTTTTTGCTATACTCACAGCCCTCTTAGAATTTCTCCGACTTTTCTCTTTTCCCTCTCCATATTGTCACACAGAGCTTGCATTTCTTAATCTGAAAACTGCTGTGGGCAGCTTCCTCTTCGGCGTTTGGAGGGGTAGGCAGGCAGCCTGTACGTTGCCAATGCGCCACAGTTCTCCCTTTGAGTTGTGTGGGAACTTTAGGCACTGTGCACTTTGATTCTACTTGGGGCTGACCCCTCAAATGAAGTTGTGGAAGTCCATCGTCAGATCACATCCTAAATATCGATTGCTCCCATCCATCAGTATTTTCATCTTTGAGGATGTAAAAGGAACAGTAAAACAAAAGCAAAAAAATCAGTGCCAGTAGATGCACAAGAGGGTCAGTCTCTTTCTCACAAAATAGGGCACGGTCACCCAAATACTTTGAATGCCAGTGTAGAACACAGTATCCCAAATATCTCTTTGTAGTTCTGCCCTGTTTCAGCAAGTGGGTTTGCCTCTTGTGCCTTGGTTCTGCAATCTGTAAAGTCTTAGAACATCTTTTTTAAATCACCGCAGAATTTATTGATAAGAAGTAGTGCACTGAAATTTGAATATCAGGACTACATTTTTATGTTAATACCACTGACATTTCCACTGTATGTCCCCCTGTACTCGGCCCTGGTGAGGCCGCACCTCGAGTACTGTGTTCAGTTTTGGGCCCCTCGCTACAAGAAGGACATCGAGGTGCTTGAGCGGGTCCAAAGAAGGGCGACGAAGCTGGTGAGGGGCCTGGAGAGCAAGTCCTACGAGGAGCGGCTGAAGGAGCTGGGCTTGTTCAGCCTAGAGAAGAGGAGGCTCAGGGGTGACCTTATTGCTCTGTATAAGTACATTAAAGGAGGCTGTAGCGAGGTGGGGGTTGGCCTGTTCTCCCATGTGCCTGGTGACAGGACGAGGGGGAATGGGCTAAAGTTACGCCAGGGGAGTTTTAGGTTAGATGTTAGGAAGAATTTCTTCACTGAAAGGGTTGTGAGGCATTGGAACGGGCTGCCCAGGGAGGTGGTGGAGTCACCATCCCTGGAAGTCTTCAAAAGACGTTTAGATGTAGAGCTTAGGGATATGGTTTAGTGGGGACTGTTAGTTTTAGGTCAGAGGTTGGACTCGATGATCTTGAGGTCTCTTCCAACCTAGAAAATTCTGTGATTCTGTGATTCTGTGATCTCAGTAATCCAGACATGCAGAAGAATCCAGTTCTAGGAGAGAATTTTCCTATTTGAGCTTCATTGGAAGACAAATTCTTCGGGGAGGTAGAGTTCACTGTTCCTCTTCTTATCAAAAGCAATAGTGGCTAAGTTACGGTATTTTGAAATGCTTGTTTGGGTATACATCTTGTAATACTTAAATATAAAAGGGCCTTTGGTGTGCATTAAAAATATATATCCTTGCTTCTTTAAAGCAAAAGAAACTGTCCCAGAACTGCCATTGATCAACCATGTTCATCATAATTGAATTCACAATAGTAATTTACATAGGCAGATGTTTGCTAAGGAAAACTTGCTATTTATTTTTAGAAGTCAGTTGCTTCTGTCACTCTTTGAAAAGTTTGAATTTGCTCTAGGGAATTTGGAATATATTTTCTAAGCTAGGAACAATAACCAGAAGGTAATTCACTAGCACAGATCTTGTGTTCTTCTGTATACCTGATTGCTTGTCTTGTACCTTGCAATCAGTCTGTGTTTGTCTGTCTTCCCAATATTTTAAATTAAATTCTTCAGAGGGAGAAACTATTACCTTTGAGACTGTGTTTTAAGAAAATGAGCGTTATTCCCTGTCTGGCTACATATGAATTGCTTCAGTAAAGGAATGAAAGTAATGTAAGTTCAGTCATTATAAGATGTCAGAATATGCACAGAAATACAATGAGTATGGGAAGATGTTGAATCAGAGTTTTTGTGGCCTTGCTTAGTCCCAGCACATATGCTTCTAAGTCAAGGCTTCTTCTATGTAAGTTCATACTACTAATGAGTTGAGGTTATAATATTTCACAATATTGATTCTTCTAGGGATGGGAAAAGGGAAGACACTGTTATATTGTAGTACTACTAAAATTGATGGGCAAGCTGTTAGTGGGATTCACAGTGGCAGAGGGGAAAATCTCTTCTGTTACAACCTCATGTCCCTCTATGTGATATATTAGAGGACCTTAGCTTATGATGGAGCTACAGCACAAGTAATCACCATGACCCTCTTTGTTCCCCTTCTGTCTTAAATCTAATAAGAAAGATCTACTAATCCTACATATGTGGTGGCTTTGGTCCTTGCTGGTGCTAATGTGGAGGAGGAGATGAGGAAGGATGTAGAGCAAGGTGTAGTTCTGGTCCTTCCCTTCTGTTGGCATAGAGGCATTTTACATGAAATACATGTTGAGCCTGCTGACTGCAAAGCACAGCATGAACAGTATCTTCAGTGACTTTTTTCCAGCAATACCAACTTTCATACGATATGTTAGAAGTTGAGACTTTGCTCCGTTGAGAGATCTGTTAGAAATCTAACTTCATTAGTTCTGCTACTCACTGAATGTTTTGGAATTCCAAAGGCTGTCACAAGGGAAACTGTTTTTCACTCAAGTACACATTCAATTAAGAATATTTTAGGAAAAAAATAGCATGTGTTGCATTAGAGTTCAATAAATATGAATTTTGTATTTGAAATTTGAAACTAGGGTATTTCTGTGAGGATTTAATGCGTAACGCTTTGTTACATGGGTTAAACTTCAGAAGCTTGGGGGGGTGTTTTTAATTACGTCTTGTCCTTTTAATTACTGCTTGTCCTTCTAGAAACACTGGTTAGTGAACAACACATTTAAGTCATTCAGGATGCTTCATGTATCTTTTGCCTTTACTGCACGTTTTGTTCTATTCATTTGGAATTAGTCACCCATACTTCTTGCTTCCAGTTCTTTTATAATTGTAAATAAATATGTAAATGATACTCTTGTGAAATTGCTGTATACAAGCAGGAAGCATGGAGCATTGATATGTAGTGTTTGAGGTTCCTAGCTCAAATTCAATTTTAAGGAAAAACAGTGTATCATAGATGTGTGAAAGGCTGAAAGCTCTGGTTCTTTTTGACAAAGTAATCCTGTGCTTGGAACAAAATCTCACTCTAGGTTCTTGAATCTTAAGGGTAAAATTTCCTTGTTTGAGAAAGGGCTTACAGATTAATTTTCTGACAAAACTCTCCCATTAAGTCATCTGTTAATCCAAAAAAACCCTTTAGGATTATAATTATCCCAGTGGGACATTTAAAATACCAGGAAGATGTGATTTAAACATCTTTCTATAATGCAGCTAAGTTTTTTAACTTGTCATAAAATATGTCCAAGGTTTAGCTCCAGAAAAAGCTTAATACCTTAGAGGATTTCATGATTATTTCTTTGAATATTTGAATAGCTGTGATAGTTCAGAAACATCAGTTTACGGTAATGTCTCTGACAGTATTTTTATCTACTATTGTAACTGTCATCTCTTGCTTGAGAGGTATTCCATTCACCAAACAAGTCTATACCGTGCAAACTGATCATTGAAAGCATGTCAGTCATCATTCATCAGAAGAACATGATTGTTCTTTTTCATTGCAGTTTGGGAACAGGCGTTACAGAATACAGAAAAAGATTTGAAGCTGTTTGTGTGTAGGAAACCTCTAAACAAAATAGGTGCTAAATTTCTGGTGCTTTTAGTAGCACCAGACCCAATGGTCAGTGAAATGGTTGCTAGTACTATCTAAATGACATTATAAACCACTTCCTTTTAGAAAAGGAACAGAGTGCCACAGTTACTCATGGAAATAGAAGTTTTCTTTCTTAAATTTTGTATCAGAACACTAATGTATGTGCTGTCTCATTCAATAGGCTAGACAAATGGCAGCTGTCCTTCTACGACGTCTTTTATCTTCTGCCTTTGAAGAAGTTTATCCAGCTCTTTCACCTGATGATCAGACCTCTATCAAAAGTGGACTGCTGTTGATCATTCAGTTGGAAACACAGTCCAGTATGAGAAAGAAGATCTGTGACATTGTCGCTGAGTTGGCCAGGAACTTAATAGGTACTTTATATAAGCTGATATTGTGGCAAAATATTTATGTATTGATAGCAGTTTTATCTCTTATTCTCTAGTGTTGTGTAGACCTCTGCTCATTATTGTACTAATTAATTTCAGGGTTTAAAATAAAATGTAATGTTTGCTTACGTTATCCTTGACCAGGTAAAAATAAGATTCTTTAGCTTTGCTTTTTAAATTGCTTGAGTTCAGGTGAGATTGTGTGAAGTTCTAGAAATCTAGTTGCATTTGAATTCTGATGAACGTTACACTGAACGTCTGCACCATGTACTCTTTCCAGTACTGTTATATAGCAGTAAATAGAGATCACTGTTTCTGAGATGCTGTATCTTATGCTATGACTTGGATGCATCTTCAGATCAGTTCTGAAATTAATTTGAGTAGTGAGGAACGGTTGCCTCACATAACTGAGGTCTAGCCACTCTTTGTTTGCTTATCTTAAAAATCTTGCGTTTAATCTAGATGAAGATGGAAACAACCAGTGGCCAGAAGTTCTGAAATTCTTATTCGACTCTGTCAGCTCACAGAATGTTGGACTGCGTGAGGCTGCTCTGCATATTTTCTGGTAAGCTTTCAGACTTTGCTACTTTTTCACAGGTTATCCAAGTAGTAGCTGTAAAACTGTAACAACACTGTCACTACTTAATTAACGAATGGTTATATTATAGCTTTTCTATTGTATGGTGATTTTCGTGAATTCTAACACGTGCAGTTACAATCTATAAAACAATGAATAAGGTTAAGACAGTGGTTAAGGTTGCACTGTGAATTTTCACTAATGTTCTGGTCTTTTTAGGAATTTTCCTGGAATTTTTGGGAATCAGCAGCAGCACTATCTGGAGGTCATTAAGAGGATGCTGGTTCAGTGTATGCAAGATCAAGAGCATCCATCAGTAAGATCTTTATATTTTTGCTTGTTAATGCTCTTTCCCATCCCAAGTATCAAGACTTTGCAGTTGCAGCTTCAGACATTAAGGTTAACACATTAAATTCCAACCTGAGAATTGTGTTACCCGAGAATGATGTGTATCTGCAGGTGGTTTGACTATGCCTACAGCAAAACAAAAGAGCCAAACCTTTTTGTGATCCTCAGGCTGGCTGACTGGCTTATACAACACTGCTTTGACCAAGACTCTTCCCTAGCAGTTATGGTTGGAGAAACCTGTACCTGGGGTTGTGGTGATGTAAAGTAGAGCCAGGGGTTTTAGCCAGCAGTGTGGGTGCCCAGAAACACTTTGTTCAGCTCAGTTTCTGGCCCTCCTGTTTAACAGAGTAGATGCGTTCTGTACTGGTCATGCATACTTAGCTCTGTGGGCATGTGGCAAGCCTCGCTTTTCTAGAAGGTTTCAGATTTACTGATTTGTTCAGGGAATTGTACTTTGAGAGTGTTTCTGTTGTTCGGGAGAATACTGGGCAACGATAAGAAACCCTGCTGAGGTATGTGGGTTCAGTTTACTGCTCCTCCATGGATTACTTTTTCTGACCTTTGAAACTCAACTGAGTAACATTTTGAAAAGTACCACAAATCATGCCTTTACAGAAGCATGTTTTAAACACTTAAATTACGCTTTTTGAAAAATGGATCTTTGACGCTTGCATACATATTTGAAATTGGAAGGGAAATTGAGGACAATGGCTTTTTTAAAAAAAAAATCATAACACACTGGAATATTTGCCGTGTCAGAAGAATAATACAATAAACTTTTTGATATCATGGAGGACATAGGTGCTGAGAATCTTATCACTCACTTTACCTTAATTTGAAGCAAGATGCCGAACTCAAAGTTAAAAACTAATTCCTGTGTCTATTAGGAAAATTTGAAAGGGAAATGATAATCCCATGTAAAGTCTCATAATGGGCCTAGTGTTAAAAGAAAACAGACATTTCATTACCAGTTCTTCATATTTCTCTCTCCAATCTTGCCTTCTAGATCAAGACTCTGTCTGCTAGAGCTGCAGCTGCATTTGTGCTTGCTAATGAGCACAATCTTCCCCTCCTAAAACATTTTGCAGATTTACTACCTGGAATCTTGCAGGTAAGAAACCACACAAGTAAGTCTTTGCCATTAGTGTGTCTGTGTTGACTGGATCCGTACAAATTACTGATCTGCAAAGTTTTGTTACGTATGAATTTTTGAGGAGACCTAGATTGATTATATGTTAATCTGACATCAGTCACCAGCAAGATGGAAAACATAAGGAATTTTGTAAACACAAGCTAACTGACAGAATTTTAAGGAAAATAGTTCGATGCTGATCAACTTAGTGTTACCTAGATAAGAGTTAAAATTCTTTGTAAGATACTTAACTAAAACTAGTTTCTTAATTAGCCCTAGTATTGAGAAATACTTGAAATCTCAGGGTAGTCCATGTTTAAAGTAGTCAATTAGGAAAATCATTTACACACGATATGCCATACCTCTTCAGTTTAGAGGAAAGCATAGAATTATTCTGCCAAAGATTTCTCAAACTAGGAACAGTGTGAATAAAATAATCTTAGCTGTTTGATAAATTGAACTAGCAAACAGAATGACTTCTTATGCTTCATATTGCGTCTGAGACTGGGTTAGGTCCCTTTTAGGAGGGATACAGTTCAGCAAAAGTTGGTATTCTAATATAAGGTTGTTTACTTTTGGGGAGAACCCTATTGTAAACCAAACCAGAGACAGAAATTATTTGAGCTCTGGAGGAATGCTATTTCACAGTCCTGTTCCCTTTCTATATTAATAAAAAGATGGAAATAACTAAGTACCTGTGGTAAAAGCTGTAGTGAACTTCCTGTGTTTTTTTTTTTAATTTGTCTGTTTAGGTTAAAGACAGATTTCTTGCTGCAGTTAGCATAGCAGGTTCTTGTTGATAGTGTGAGCTATAAACATTGTTGATACGTGTATTGTGGCAGCTGAAGCAAAGTTGTGCCAAGTTTACTGTCTTCTGTAAGTATTGGCATTCTGCTTGATCTTAAATGGAAGCCGAGAAGAATTTATTAAAATGGTCTGAATGTTAACTGTGTACTAGTCCGTACAAGAAATGTATTTTGATACTGAGGTCACTATTCGGTGGTTAGTCTTTGTCTCACTTTGGCAATGGCAGTTGTATTGTTCAAACGTTGTAACTGGCTGAGAGGACCTTGGCTACTGAGCACTGTATGAGTGGGAGCTAGGCAGGATTTGGGGTGGGCATGCCATTTGTCCTGATGTTCAGCAATTAAATAGTATGCTGTTTTTAGACTACAGACTAATAGCCCACTCTGTGATATAACTCTCAAAGCTACTATTTTAGGCTGTAAAAGCACATGCTAAACGCTGTGTTACAGCACTTGGCTTGTATTTTCAAGCTATTTTGCAACTGTAGAGCACAGAATTATGTTACAAAATCTGTCTTCTAAAATACTTATTGTGAGAAGGACTAGATTCTCTGGCTGTGGTAACACAAGATGGATATGAAAATCCAAGTTTATAAATAGGAGATGGGATGTGTTAGAATAGTGGTGAGTGACCTTTGGAGACAGTTGGATGCTTTTTTTGTTGCTGTTGAAGTTCATTTTGCTCAAGTATTGCACCGGTTTAAAAAAATACATGAATAAGCTAAAGTTAAAAATCTGACTTTGCAATTCAGTCCTTCTAGTCAAATTCTCTAGCACTTAAAACTCTCAGAACTAATTGCTGAAACCTGTATCCAAGGGACTTAACTCAGTGGTAGTTTAAAAAAAAAATCAGGAGAGGTAAAATAAAACAACCCACACCTGGAACTTCATCTGACTGTAGTTGTTCGTGTTCAATACTACTAACAAGTGCATCTGCATTTTAGGTCTCAACTTGATATGTTTCTAAGTTTAAACCACAAGTTCAGAAACTTGTTTTAATACAATGTCAAAGTTGTATTGGGTGTAGAGTCCAGAGTTTTAAAGAAACTTCCAGTAAATATGGAATATTTATAAATAAACTTCCAGAGGACGAGTAATATCTACTAGCAAAGAAAATGCAAAGAGTTTTTTCAGAACAGTTTTGTTAAAAGATGTTGCTTCTGTGTTGAAAATGAAGTTGTGGGTTGCTTGAGTGGCTTTATCAAAAGTATCGGATTCTAGATTAAAGTATTAAAAAATGCACCTAGCTATTCACTTAGAAAAAAGTTGCTACACTAGTTAGACATCTAATACTTTGTTAATGAGAATTCCTTTCAAAACCCAGAAGTGTGCTTAAAGACTGCTTTTTCTTTAGAGGTTTGGGTTTTTGTGTCCTACTTTTAGAAGAGTTTTAAGCACCATCAAATAACTGTGTGATGTTTTGGTACTGGAGCATCAACTTGGTCACCTAAAAGTAAGCTTTAAATTACTTTTCAGGATGTGGCTAGAGGATAGGAAAGATCCTTACAAAAAAAATTTGATTTCTTTTTTTCCTTTCCTGTAGCTGAAGGCTGAAAGGTCTGCTTTAATTCAGTGGCTCTTCAGAGCTGTCCAGAAAAAAATAAGAAATTATTAAAACTTGAGATTCCTGGTGTTCTGAAGTCTAAGCTATTCAAAGCTGTTCTCACATAACAGTTAAAAACAAAAAAGGCTGATTTTGTTTCTCCTTCTGGGCAGAGTTCCTCTGAGGACTTGTTCTTTATTTAAAATGCTTTTTTGAACATGTGCATGTCAAAGAATAGTGTGGGTTTTTTGCATGTTAGCACCCCTGATTTGTGACCTGAATGTTGCCTGAGTGTCTGTTATGTTAGATTTGAACTAATAATGACAAAAATTGATGGTATGTAACATTGTGAACCATAACTTCCTAACAGAAATCTTGCAGGTTTTGGACCCTGTATATGCTTCCTTGGTAATCTCAGTTATATGCTGTTTGCTTTTTATTTAATCCTGTCTTCATTTTATCTCTTTGTAGGCTGTAAATGATTCCTGCTACCAAAATGATGACTCTGTTCTCAAGTCCCTTGTAGAAATCGCAGATTCTGTTCCCAAGTATTTACGACCACATTTAGAACCTACGCTGCAACTAAGTCTGAGGGTAAAGCCAAGAATTCTTAAGTCACTTTTTTTTTTCTCCCCTTGAAACCTGTTTTCTAACCATTTGCTCTAATCTTCTGGATTGTAGTTGTGTGCAGATGCCAGTCTCAGTAACATGCAGCGTCAATTGGCACTTGAAGTAATTGTGACCTTGTCAGAAACTGCTGCTGCTATGCTGAGGAGGCATACAAACATTGTTGCACAAGCCAGTAAGTATTTTACTCATTTTCTTTGGTGAAATAATTTGTCTTCTTTTATGGCATTAAACTGACTTTGCAGGTGTTCAAGTGGCGAAACCATATGGTTTTTTTTTGCTGATGATGATAACTTTAAGTGACACTGAGTTGGGTTTTATTAAGGAGGAAACACTTTTTTCCTGTTACGACTCTTCATGAATTAATCTGTGCTTATGCAGTCACCAGCAATTTGTATAAAATTACAGTGGACTCTTCATAAGGTGTTTCCAAAGAAAATACTACTCTCATGCTGCTGGCTTTGGAAATCTGTACTGTGTTTAAAAAAAAAAAAAAGGTTGATGCATTTAGTTCTGAAGTCCTACGTTTGAAGTTTGGTATGTAGGCCAGATATTCTGTGGTGCTGGCAACTGAAGACAGAAGGAATTCAGCACGCATGTTAAGCTTCAGTGTTGAGTTAAAGCTGTGAGTTTGAAAATCAAATGCTTGTATAAATACGTGGACTAATTAGTCCATTAAATATACAGGTTGTAAATTCTTTGTGCTTTTTTAATCATGGCTTATTATTTGAGATACTAAAAATAACTATTCTGGACAGGCCCAGCAGCAATGCTTTTAAATGGATGTGCATGCTGGTATTTCTCTGCCTTTTAAACCCTTCTTGTGAGCAGAACGGGGCAGTGACACACCAGTGTGGCCTGGTGTTCAGGAAGAAGTTTCTCACCTGCACTGCCACACTTGTATGTGCCTAGATTCTTGTAGATTCTTGCTTGTTTTCTGAAACAAAAGACAATTGTTTTTTTCCTCCACTCGTATGCTTGGGCTGGGAAAAGCTGTGGATGTCCAGATCTCTAAATCAATCATAGAACTTATGGGGGGGCAGGGGGGGGGAATGTAAACTGGATGTGCTATATGTATAGTTAGAGAATTTCTTTTTAAATAACAGAATTTTTTAGGATATATTCTAAATTTGGTAATGTTTAGAATGTTGTATGTTCACTCCATTCTGTAGCTTGTTGAGAATATTAACTATTAAGAAATTAATATTGATGCTTGCTGAATGTCCCCCAAATCACTGTAAGTTTCTTATCTGGGCAGGCAGCATAGCTAAGTTTCATCCCGTTAGAACATATTACTTTTATATTAGGGAGGTATTTGGTGCTTAGGAATGAAACATATGCATTAAGATCCATTATTAGGATAAGGCACCATGTGGGAATGAAGTACCTTTGGTTTTCAACCCACTGTAAAATCACTGTAGTATTAAATGAATCACTAAGATAAGAAAAAAATTTGGCAGAGCTCATAAAGCAGTTATGTGCAGAGAATGATAAAGAGGTAGCCAAAAATGATAGCTTTTGTCTTGGTTTTGTGATTTAGTTTTAAAGGCTGTGTTTTCATTCTACTAACTAGAAAGTTGATAAATTGTTTTTTCACAACTAGAATCAGGTAGGTCTTAGGCAAAACCATCGCCTTCTGTTGTTTTTGCTGTATGTGATGCTGATTTAGGAGCAAGTCATGTCCTGTTCACCAGTTCTCTCCTCAGAAATTCAGCTTGGGTTCAGATTTCCCTCTTTGAGCTCAGTATTTAAGACAACAGCTTTTTATTGCTGCAGCTTTAATTTCTAGATAAAGTACCTAGCTTTGGCCCTAGTTTTTCCTCAGTCTCCAGGAAACGGCAAGTCATGGCATGCTCTGGCAGTAAACCAGGCTCAGTTGTTTCATCCTTAACTTCATTATAAACAAATAATCTATATACTGGCAATAGTTACATTTTGAGGGCCTGCTGGGTCAAGGTTGAAACTTCAATGCACAACCCTACATTAAAAAAAAAAATAAAGTGTGTGTAAAGCTGTACATACCAGCAACCATATTCATATTAAACATCAAGACTAAACAACTAGCAAGCTTTTGCAGTGTCTAGATATGATAGCTAATCAACTTCGGGTGACAGTGTGTTCTTAGCCTTACTTGCAAGCAGTAATTAACACTGATGCAAGTTTTTAGAACTTTGTAGCAATGGTGGCAGATTGTGGTTGATTTCCATCCTTCAGATATGTGTCAATACATCGTTTTCATGTGCACTTAATGAGCATCTGTGTCTGAAACTTCTGGGCTATAATACATTTTTCTTGAGGAAATTATATTCAATGACTAGTATCTATATATAATTCTGACACATGGGCATCATACTAGAGCCTTGATAGAGTTCATTAAAGACTTTTTAAAAAGATTAAAAACTTTTCATTCTCCTGGATTTGAGTGTTCTGAAAACTTCTTAGGAACTTTTTGCTGGTGCAATTTGATGTGTAGACTTGTCTATCTGCTACTAGAAGTCTTTTTCTGTAATGATTTCTGAAGGGAGAGGACTTCGAATTTAGGCTTTTTTGAGAATATATTTTAAGAAAACAACCTGAGTTTAAACTTATTTTTTCAGTTCCTCAAATGCTAGCAATGATGGTTGACTTAGAAGAAGATGAAGACTGGGCAAATGCAGATGAGCTTGAAGATGATGATTTTGACAGGTAATTGTGAAACTAGTTGTTTCAATATGCCTTCAAAGTTGCATAGCTTTTAAGTACAGGATGCAAATGACTGCAGTGCATTGCTTTTCCTTAATCAACTCTTGTAATTGTGTTCCCTCAGTCATGAGCAGAATATAAGACTGTTCAGACACTGGGGAGTAAAAATTTAAAAAGTAATAGGAATTGATAATTTGAACAGAAAATTGATGTAGCAGATTTGGAATAATCGCACCTGGTTTCAAGAACAGTTTATGTGTATATTATTTAGGTACTGTTTAGCAAGTAAATTATTTCAGTATTTTCTTATTGCCATAATTTCCATCTGTAAGTTGCATGTTGTCTTGCTTCCTGTTTTGCACTGTAGCATGTTGTCTTGCCTGCCGTTTTGCGCCGTTCTGACTTTTCAGATTTCTGTTGTTTCTGTCACTGATGTCAGTTACTCACTTCAGAATTCACTGCTCTGAACCCTTTAAATTGAGGCTTATCCTGAAATGTACTGGAACCAAAGCTGAAGGATACCAACCTTTTTAATCACCCTCAACCAATCTGTACATTTTCTAGATCTTGAAACGGTAGTGATAAAAAGGTGCCTTAGTTTGAAAGGACACTAGATTGCGTAGTGGAATTTCATGCTGGATTCTATCTAGCTCAAAAAAAATGTTTTTACTGTTTTAAATTTTGTGTCATAGCTAGCAGTAGCTTATCTCTTGTCTTAGGTAAGAAAGATCTGCTAAAAATGTCCGCTATTTCTAACTTGTTCATTCCTGCATGCTTTGTAGTTTGCTCCAACTTCTCCCTAGAATGACAGTGGTATGTATGTCTACAGCATCCTCTTGTGTCTGCCCTTGTCCAAATACAGGAAGAATGAAGCAGGAGAAAGCAGAAATATGTACAGTGAGATAATTGTCTCCATGCCTTTGTAATGACACTGATGTTCCTTTACCAGGCTAGATGCTTTTTGCAACATCTGACATTTCCTCCAAAGCTCAAATGTAATTAGTGTTTCCAAACAGTTTGTGACAGAACACTAAAATTTCATCTGCTCAAATGAGGAGAAAATCCTAAAGGAGGAGTAGTGAGGGGAAAATAACTTATATTGACATGTTTTTACTAGAGCCTCAATTATATCAATTATACAACTTGTCCTTCTCTGAAACAGCTTTCCAAACTTGCACAGTTGATGTATAGTAATTTTATATCTGATTCTGGAAATACTTACTGCCATCATCCAGATCTTTACCCCCCACTCTCATAAATTAACAATCTAATGGGAAATCTTCATAGGAAGATGAGCACTAGAAAAGATGTTGATTTACTACTGAACTGAGTAGCAACTTCTACTAGATACCAGGCATGCCAAGATGCTTGCAAAACTGATCCAAAGGAATTTATGGAAAAGATTGTTTAATCCTATACTTGAAATATTTTTTCTTTCCTCTGGACTATGGAATTGAAAGTGAACTGCCCTCCCCCACCTCCTCCCCTCTGACCCTTTTAGTTTGTTTCATTTCCTCAACTTTTCAAGTTTTGCCATGCAGTTAGAACTGTCAGACCACTGCATTCGGGTTTGTCAAGTATTTGTATCTTTATTCCCTTAAATTATAAGGGGAAATAGAATACTAGAAAATAAAGCTCAAAACCTTGTCAAATCTCTCAGGGTGTGGAAGTTTATTCAGATGGTCTGCTTTAGGCAGTTTAAGTGCTCTGAATCATCCCCTTGAGGCATGCCAATTTCTCTTTATTGTCAGCAGAGTAACTTCATTCTTCCCAGCCCAAGCTATGGATTCTAGTGTGAAATTCCTTCTCTTAACAAGTAGTGAGCAAAGATCTGGAAAAAAGTCAGGCTTAACAAATTTAGCCTAAAGGAGAAACTTAGCTCCTCTAGCCCTCAAAGTAACAGGAGTATTCAAGGCTTTGGTGCAAAACACTGGAAATCAGCTCTGTGGTGATCGTGTACTTAGTTTATTCTTTCAGCACATTCACTCATGTTATTATGCATTTCCCACCACTCAAGTTCATCTGTGTGGAGAGCTGTCAATGAGCATGATGTGCATGCAAACCTCTTCTCCTGCTGAGTCTTTCTAGCTATGTAAGACAGCTGGAATTTCTGTGCTGTCCAAGAAACTGGCTGATGATCATCAGGCCTTAGCCTACTTAGGGCGTGTTCAGATCTGACTAAGGGGGATGTGAGTCAGCCAACACCAAAGCATCAGGGAATATTTTAGCATTTCCAGGTTTTTTTGTTGCTCTGACTTCATGGAGCAGTGAAATTCTAAAGAAGGAAGACGCAAATCCAGCTTCCTCATTCCCTGGCAAAAGTTTTGCAAATTTTGCAGGGAAGTGTGTGGTCATTTTTATAAGATAACACTACTTCCTCATATTGAATATTACGAATTAATGGTTAAAGGAAAGAACTCAACATCATTTCAGATGAACGTAGCCAATAATTTCAGTGACTTTCCTCCAATCTAAACCTGTATGCCCATGCTCAGTTGACTGGCTGGTGACGCTTTTGTTTGAACATGACTAATCTGAAGAAAAACATGCAATTTTGTCAGTATCTTTGTGCAAACAGCTTTGTTCACAGCATGTGAGTTTCTAGACTGCTCATGGTTTGAAATGAGACTTGGGGATTCAAGCATGACAGTTTAAAGACCTCTATTTTTGACCCAGATGGATGATACTTGAAAGAAGAGGGAGATTCATCCTTTTCTGAACCATTGTTCAGTTTTTCCATCAGCATGGGTGTCCAGAAGGTACTGTAATAACCTGGAGTTATTACAGTGCTAGTCATACCCAGACTGTAACAGTAGTTAGCTGTGTCCTGGAAACTCTATTCACTTTTCCGTAGGGATTAATTCAGCTGGGTGGAACAAGTCACTTTACATGGGTAATGTTTGGCTCTTCTCAGTTCTGGAACTTGCTGCAAGTCAGAAATTCCTCACCTGGACTGGATGTTTTCTGCCTGAGTCATTGGCCAGGGGCTATGGTACTGTAGTACTGATAACTGCGGCCTTGATGGGAAGTTCTTTTGTATGCTAAAGCTTGAATTCTGCTCGTTCACTTGATTTATAGCAAGTCTGAACTGGTTTGTGTGTGTTCTGATGATTTACACAAAAAGATACTGGCCAGTATTTATTAATTCACTGTAAATATAATGTATAGATTTTTAGGTATTTGCAATATTGCAAAATTCAGCGCTAGGAAGGTCCAGATTTCTCTGCTAATAGACTTGTTCAGTGGGCTAAAAATAGTAAATGTTAAGTGGAGGATAAATACTTTGTGGCTGAAGCATCCGTTATGTATGTGCTTTTAGATTTGGGTATGCTTTATTTACTTACGGAGGCTCATGGATATCCACATGGCAAAAGTTCGAGACTAGAGCTGCCAGAAAATACACTTTCCTGCGCTGTTGTACTGTTTGTTTTACTGCAGATGTCAAACCTTTTGATATTTTTGTAACTTATTTAGCAATGCAGTTGCTGGTGAGAGTGCACTGGACAGGATGGCATGTGGCCTTGGAGGAAAGCTCGTTTTACCTATGATTAAAGAACATATTATGCAGATGCTTCAGAATCGTAAGTAACTGCAAGTTTTTACAGTCCCAGCCTTTTCGGGAACTTTAATACCACTCAAAAGTTCCTGTTTATCTAAGCAATGCATTTTATACACTTCTAATTTCAGCAGCAGAAGCTATAAATGCTATGAACTTGGAAATTTATTACTTTTCTTTAGACTGGGATTTGTTAAACTTATGTTCAGTGCATTAAAACTTCTTTTTCTGGATCCAGAACAGATGTCAAAACCAAAACATTACAGCTTTTTAACCTCAGTCTATAAATTCTTATTTTAGGGTATTCTCCCTCAATCAGTATACAGTGCCCCACTGTACACTGTAAATATCTTAAGTGTGCCTAAACTGCCACCTGTTGTTCTGTAGCTAGAAGTTTTTGTTTCTTTGGAAGTGTTGCATTTTAGTGAACTTCTAATACATTGCAGTCCGTAGATAAGAATGTGTTTCTGCGCCCTACCCCTTGGAATTTCATGCATCAAAATACACAAGTCTGCAATAGACAGGCTCTGCGTGCTTATGCCAATTTTCATATTTGTTTCATGAGGTGGTTACATAATGTTCTTATCAATTCCTTCGCATGCTTCTTTTCCTCTTACAAAGACCTGTAATGCTTGCTGAGGCAGTCGTTCAAAATAAATGTGTGTTTATTGCATATGCTTTCAATTGACCTGTGATTTGAGCCTTCAAAATAGAAGCTGATGTGAAGGTGATACTTCTGGATGCTTCTTCTGTAATTTAATGTAAAACCCAGCTTTAAAAGGAAATATCCTGTAGGATACAGGCTGTATGACTATTGAAGGTATCACCTGCGGAGTGTAGAAATTTATCCAATCTGTTCAGAATGGTTTTCCAGTAAGGGAAGTTTTATGTTGTGAACAGATTAGTGTGACTCTTCTAATGTTATTAGGCTGTTCTGACACGGGGGAAAAAAAGCTGGTTAGCTCATTTAATAAAAATGCAATCCCCAGATGTTAGTACTATTTACATGCTTGTATCTCCAGTTTAAAATTCATTTTTTTGGGTATAAATTTGGCCTGGATTAGATACTCAGATTTTTGTGCATCACTGGAAGCATGGATATGGAGAAGCAAAAAGTATTTAACAAAAATTTGATGCGTTAATTTCCCTTCTTACCTATTCTTCCCACCATCACTTTTTTTAATTCGTCTTTGGCGTGCTCTGTGGTTTCCAAAATGAATAATAAATATTTTTTCGATCTTCTGTAGCCGACTGGAAATACAGGCACGCTGGCTTGATGGCGCTCTCAGCCATTGGAGAAGGTTGCCACCAACAGATGGAGGGAATTTTAAATGAGATAGTAAATTTCGTTTTGCTGTTCCTTCAGGATCCCGTGAGTCTAATACTTAATTATTTCCAAACATTTTCATTTCTGCTCTTATGACTACTACTTAACCATTTGAGGGTAATATTTTTTCAGCATCCAAGAGTGAGATATGCTGCTTGCAATGCTATTGGAC
Source organism: Anas acuta (assembly GCF_963932015.1). Lineage (NCBI taxonomy): Eukaryota > Metazoa > Chordata > Aves > Anseriformes > Anatidae > Anas > Anas acuta. The sequence continues at coordinate 54,322,788 of NC_088979.1, forward strand.
AAATGGCAACTGACTTTGCACCTGGCTTTCAAAAGAAATTTCACGAGAAGGCAAGTAGTAGAACAGTACCAAAAAAAGGTAAAATTTTGTCCCATCCAGAAACATGTTTTTCTAAAACTAAACATTTTCTTTTTCAGGTGATAGCAGCTCTTCTGCAAACCATGGAGGATCAAGGCAACCAGCGTGTTCAAGCCCATGCAGCTGCAGCACTCATAAACTTCACTGAAGACTGTCCCAAGTCACTGCTTATTCCGTATTTGGATAATCTCGTGAAACATCTTCATTCCACTATGGTGATAAAATTGCAAGAGGTATAATGCACTGAACAAACGTAATCGCTCACATATGTAGAATAGCTGAACTATGACATCTGATGTAAACCAGTAGGTAGATCTGCTGGTGTTACAAGCTGACAAGAATGGGATATGTACAAGAGCACGTTTTTAAGATTTTGCATGCTTTTTAAAGCACCTATTTTAATGAAATATAACACTTTATTCTTCCTCTCTTCAAGTTGATACAGAAAGGCACTAAGCTGGTTTTGGAGCAAGTTGTGACTTCAATCGCATCGGTTGCAGATACAGCAGAGGAGAAGTTCGTTCCCTACTATGACTTATTTATGACTTCTTTAAAGCACATTGTTGAGAATGCTGTTCAGAAGGAGCTAAGACTTTTACGAGGAAAAACTATTGAATGCATCAGCCTAATTGGTCTTGCTGTTGGGAAAGAAAAGGTAAGATCTTACCTATTGTATTAATGTATTTTAAAACAGCTGTGTTTTTTGTGATGTTTGCTTTGAATTGACGCGATTACTTGTTAAACGTACAATTATGTTGTTGCTGCTTTCCATGTTTGCATTCCTGTTTTATTCTGTGGTAATGGTCTTTCTGTTCAGATTCACAAATTCAGAAGTGGATCTTACAGAAATATATCAACTTAAGTTATTCTTGTTTTATTTGACAATGTTGAAAATGTGTTTTCTTTTTGTTTTAAGAGTCATACTGGAGCATCTCGTTTAAGTGGGCTCATAATAGTGGCGAAAATATATAGTTAAAAGGAAGCTCAGCATAAGAATTTATTTGTTTTTACAGGCAGATTCCTTGAAAAGTTTGGATGTGCTTGTAATAGAACTGTAGAAGTGGTAGTAGTAATTTGTCATGATGCTTGATATATTTGGCAGGGTTTTTTTTTGTGTTGATACACTGGTTAAAATGCATATCTGTAAAAGTGCCAATACAGTGAAGCTTAAGACTAGAATCACTTGGTGATGCTTCCAGGAAAAAAAGGTTTTTACTTGTATCTTCATTTCAGTCTATTTTAAGGTTTAGCATGTCTTGATAGTGTGTTGGTCATAAACACTCCCTTAAATTGTTTGGTGTTAAGATTCAGGCAAGTACCCTTTTAATTTGCCTTCAACACCACTTTTTCCCACATCTAGTTTATGCAAGATGCATCGGATGTAATGCAGCTGTTGCTGAAGACACAGACAGACTTCAGTGATCTAGAAGATGATGATCCACAGGTATGTTAAAATTCTCTTCTATAGTGCATATCTTGTGGTTTATATTTAGTGTTCTTTGCAATATGATATTCCTTAAAGGGGGAAAAAAAGTAGTTACAGCTTCAGGCTAACTGTTCATCACATCTTAGAAAACTTAATATTCACTGCCCTGAGAGGTCCTTAGAATCTTTCACAGAAGTGTGTATAGGATGTCAGACTCCCAGGGATTATATTTCGCGAGGAGACTTCAGCACGTGAGCAATCATTCCCTGTCTATTAGCTACTACTTTATTTGGCATTGTATGACTTACTCACTTCCTGCCACCTTCTTATGAATAGTTCCACAAGTTTCATTAGGCAGCTGTCCAAAAGAGCAAAGAACTATTTTGACTTGTGCAACTGCTAAAAAGAAATCCACTTAAACCACAGTATTACAGTCTTGTGCTCTGTTTGCTATCTTCAGGGATGAGGTTCAGCAGCATCATTTAAATTCAGGAAATTATTGGTTTCAGAGAGAAATTCTTTTGATGACAGTCATGATTGCCTTACCAGTACGGCATCTTGTACTGCCATATTTTAACATGTACAGCATCTATGATAAGAGATACTGTCAATGCGTTGTTATGAATATAGTCTTGGGGGAGAGTTCTTTTGAAGTTTAATTTTTACATGGCTTGCATATTGAATTTGTTTTTCTTCATCTTCTCTTTGAAATACATTTTATGCACTGCCAACATTCTCAAAAAAGAAGTCCTGTTGTATAATGTTCTTCTTTTATGATATCCTTTTAAATATGCATTAAAATAAAAAGTAGGACATGAAAATTCTGACTGTATTCTTTCTTACAGATCTCTTACATGATCTCAGCATGGGCCAGGATGTGTAAAATTCTTGGAAAGGAATTTCAGCAGTACCTTCCTGTTGTCATGGGACCTTTAATGAAGACTGCATCCATTAAACCTGAAGTAGCTCTCTTAGACAGTAAGTTTTAAGCTAATGCTTGACTTGAAAAACACTGAAAGAAATGTCATATTTTATGATTTTTTAATTACTTTTTTTAATAACAGCACAAGATATGGAGAATATGAGTGATGATGACGGTTGGGAATTTGTAAACTTAGGAGATCAGCAGAGTTTTGGAATTAAAACTGCAGGCCTTGAAGAAAAAGCAACCGCATGCCAGATGCTGGTGAGTAATAGGGTGGTCTTGGTGACCTGTGTATTCCTGGACAATCAAGTCTTGAAACCAAAATCTGTAACAAATATTCTCTATGGTATTGAATTAAAGAGTTTTTTTATTTTGGTGACAGTGAGTTTGGATTTCAGGCGTTAATCCTGTCTACTTGATTGAAGATATTTTAAGAGTTTAAGGTTGAATAGCAAGTGTTAGAATTTTTACAGAATTGAAGATGGTAAAGAATTGTACTTTTTTTTTTTTTTGCAAATACTGATGTTTCTGAATTGTTTTTATTAAAGCATGCTTTAAGAGTGAGAAATGATGTTGCTATTAGGGTTTCTTAAACTGCCACAGTTGAGGGGGTAAGTAAGTAGATTATTGCACGTTAAATTCCAATCTTTTAACTATCTTTCTTCCCATTCTGTAATTTAAAAATGTTAGTAAAGGTATTTTCCGTTAAAGGTGACACCTCAATATTTTATGTTTCAGGTTTGCTATGCAAAAGAGCTAAAGGAAGGGTTTGTGGAGTACACAGAACAAGTTGTGAAGCTGATGGTTCCCTTACTGAAGTTCTATTTCCACGATGATATCCTACTAATGAATTTGACTGTGAAAATGGAAACATAGTTTGGAAGAATCAGTCTTGGTTACTATTGCCTAGATTAATTGAAAGTGTTAGTGTTAGAATATTCTGTTGCTTTATAGCAGATTTGGGAGAGGGAATGTTGGTTTACATATGCCTTTAGGAAACAAATTTGAGCTATCCCCCTAGTTTCTTTCAAGTAAGCTTATCTGTAACTTTGAAAGCAAACAGTACAGAAAGTGTTCTTTGTGTCAACAAACTGAGGCAATTTGAATAGCTTTCCTGTTTGAAATAGGCTTGAAACAACATCTAAATAGCAAACAGTTTAATTTTTTTATAATCTTAATATGTATGTAATTAAGAAATTAAACGCATTAGGGTGTAATAAAAAATCAATTTCAAGTAGGAAACTAATGTCATTATGGTGAGTAGTGCTTGCATTCTAAGGCTTAATGTTGGCCTTGATCGTTTTATTTCCTTAATAATAAAACGTGTTCGAGTGGCAGCAGCAGAGTCGATGCCCCTCCTTCTTGAATGTGCTAGAGTTCGCGGGCCAGAGTACCTCACACAGATGTGGCACTTCATGTGTGATGCGCTCATCAAGGCAATTGGGACGGAACCAGATTCAGATGTTCTCTCAGAAATAATGCATTCTTTTGCAAAGGTAACTCTTTTCCTTACAAATTATGTGGCAATACTGTTGATAGCTTTTCAAGGTACATTTTTGCTCTGATTTTTCTAGCTGTACATTGGGATTTTGAATGTTTGGGCAGGGAGGAAAGGGGGGTTGGGATAAATAAGGTATTAACCTAAAATAAATACCAGGCTTGTTTATTTTAATCACAAACCACTTGAACAATGTGGGTGAAATGTGCAGTGATACTGTGCCTTATTTGATTAATTTGAGAATTGATCCCAGCATGAAAGCTCTACTAATGTTATTTCTGCTAATGATCACTTAGCATGCATTAATATTCTCTGCATGTTTTAGATTTCATTGAGACTGCTCAGGTACCTTAAATCTGAAAAACTGATTATTTTCTTTTACTAGTGCATTGAGGTAATGGGAGATGGATGCCTTAACAACGAACATTTTGAAGAACTTGGAGGAATATTAAAAGGAAAACTAGAAGAGCACTTTAAAAATCAAGAATTAAGACAGGGTAGGTCCACATACATTTCTGTTGATGTGGAGTCATAGTAGCTGTTCTTTAAAGCAGAATTTCTAATTTCTGAACACAAAAATGCTTAGTTGGGATTTCTTTAACTGGTGTATTTATACAAGGCAGTTGGACTTTGAAACAACAAAATCTACTGAATTACATGTGTAAGCTCTGGGAGGATGCAGATAGTGTAATTTGCAGAAATACTGTAGTAGATTAATCAAAACTTGATGGACAGATTACCTGAAGATGGAACTTGTCTGTGGTGTTATCACTTGTGTCTTTTCATCTGAAGACTTTGCAATTTTAAAGCAACAGTGGTGTCTTATTTCTATACACTTTCTTGTCCTTGTGAACAGGTTTCATGTTCTTCTACATGTTACTGGTCTGGGGCATATCAGTGTATTTGTTTTTCTGTGAAAGCTCTGTGAAGTTTCATAAAGACAGGAAATTCCTGTTGCATCTTCAGATAGTGTTTACTGTTTTCCAAATTTGTTTCCAAAGCTATTTTTCCTTTCACAGGCTTCTTAAGCATATGCAGCAATCTAATTGTTTAACGTATCTTTTCATTTAATTTAGTGAAAAGACAAGATGAAGACTATGATGAACAAGTTGAAGAGTCATTACAAGATGAAGTAAGTTGGTTTGGGAAGCTTTTCCCCTCATAAAGTACCAGGATGGAAATGCATTACACAGATAAGACATGCAATTCGGTTAAAGTTAACGTCTTCTCTCAGAATTATTTCTTCCTGGGGGAACGCACTGTTGTCATATTCCTTCAAGAAGTGGGTCATGCTGTGCGTGTGAGTTAGAAAGCACCAAAGGTTTCCTTGTCCAGTATACTGAAAGAAAAATTTCAGCATCTAGCTTCTCACTTCCTTCATCCTCTCAAGCAATTCTTCTCAGATAACTTTTTCTTAAGTAGTTTGCTGTCAAATGCTGTTGTGAGAATCCAAGGCCCTTATTTTCATTTGTGCCTAATTACCTAGATGGCTCTTAATCTTTGAGCTAGATCTCTGACACATGAGATCAGGAGCCTGTCTGAAAAAGGGATAGCCTTAAAATAGTATCACAGGAGGACAACAGAATGAACAGGTGGCATATTGTTTGCTTAGAGAATACCAAAATTATTTATCTGCTAAGATACGGAGTTGACTTCAGTTTGAAGTAGAGGTGACTCTAGAAAAGATACAATAGTTCTGTTAAATTATCATTAGTGTGGAGAGATTAATAAAGAGTAAGTCACCGCTGTGTATAATGAGACACAGGATACTCAAATTTAAGAAAATTTTTCCACGTGATGCATAATTAGATTGTGAAGCTTGACTATCTGAACTTACACTGTTTGCAGACTCTAGAATATACCCTAACAAATTGGGTACCTGTATGCAAATGCATTCTTAAATAATGCATCCTTGTGCCCTCTTCCTTTGGGAATTTTAGGCTTGCATTTAAAAGGATAGAATTCTGGCAACTGCATATTGCTTGGGATCAAAAACAACACAAAGCCCCCAGTGCAAGTCTTGAATCAAAAGCCTTTCCTGATGTTTTTTTTCCCCTTTTCGTATTTGTAGTGTTTAGTCTTTTTTTCTTAACTGTCACTCTGTAGCGATAAGGAGAGAAAATGCTAGCAAACAGAACCATTTCAGAGAAGCAGTATCCATACTCCGCAACAGAGTTGCAAGGCATTTTTAAAAATGCTTTAATTCATATTTGATCTTTTTTTAAAGATTGCAAGGAGGACTTGTCTGTGTTGCTTTGTGAAAGTAGGCGTAGGACCAGAATGTCACTTGCCATATGGACAGAATTAACACATAGTAATGAGCAACATTTGGATATACATCTTTAGTCCCAGAATATGTGTATGTAAGCACTTACCTTAAGGCAGCAGAAATATTAAGGGGTACATAAAGACAATGACAGAAGTCAAGAAAGATAGATACTGAGACAGTAATGTCATTCAAATACACAGATACAGCTCTGGCTTAGGCAGTAGCTATTTTTTTGATTTGATGTGGAGTAGGAGGAGGCATACCTTATGCAAACATAACTGTATCCCTATGCATCTGTTATTGGCTATTAGTAAAATAAATAATTTTTTAATTCCATACCAGGCCAGATGGATCTTGTGATGTGCTGAGCTACAGCAGTTTTTTCTCTATTTTCATTTGTGCATGTGTTCCAGAGTTACTGCTTAAATTATGCCTTGGCAATGCAGAAGTTGGCTAAACAGTGAGAGTTTAAATATCATGTTGTGGCAGGCTGCATGTTGCATGAGAAATAGTTATTAGTTTCTCACTAGGGACCAGAAACTACCTGTGTTCTGTTTTCCCTGCCCGTGAAAGGATAAACTGATTAAGGGAACCATGCGGAGTACAACAGAGCAAAGTCAAATGGTTTTCCCAGCACAAGCATGTCTAGGGTTACAGTCCTCACTTGCAAATATAATGTGAGTTGATAGCTGAATCTGTGCAATGAATGTGTACTTCACCAGTTTGATTCATTAATTAGGCAAGGTGAAAAATTAAGTTAAAGGATAAAAGAAGGTAAATACTCTTCATGTTTTTGCCACGTTCTAGCACAAAGGCAATAATCTGTTTACTTTTCAATAAAAGCTTTTCCAATATATGTAAGCTCCAGAAGAGGAAAAGGGTATTCCCTTTTCTGCAAAGAGAATCCACTGAAGCATTAGTCTTAAAACTTTTCTGTCCCTGAGAGAAACCTACGTGTCTTAGGTGATTGGATGCTCTTAAGTTAAATAGCAGTGCACTTTAACCTTAAAGCACTAGTTCAAGATACTGGATTTAAAAAGACTTTACAAAACCACATCATTAAACAGCTTTCTTCTATTAGTTTAGAGACCATAGGGTTTCATGTGATTTTCTGGTATTTTAAAGATCATTAGTCTCAATGTGAGTTGTATCCTTTTCCTATCAGGATGACAGTGACGTTTATATTTTGACTAAAGTATCCGACATTTTGCACTCAATATTCAGCAGTTATAAAGAGAAGGTGTTACCGTGGTTTGAAAGGCTACTTCCACTAATTGTCAACTTAATTGTAAGTACCTAATTGTCTTTTTTACTGTCTTTTTTGTCACTTGTTTGTTTCTCCTGAATGTGCAGTAGTAGGTATTCCATGCTGGCATCTCAGAACTTGGTAGATAGAATGTAGCAGTTGTTTTACAAAATAGAGGCATTTCAGGGTTTAGTCCAGGTCTAATATGAAGTCACACCATGCTTTTTTTTTAAAAAAAAAAAAAAAAAAAATGCCCTGCTACGATAGTTATAATCTCTGTGTTGCAAGATCTAGGATCTTTGACACAACTATTTTTAGAAGTTTGATTTTCCTGGGAATGTCTGATACTGTCTAAAAGGGATTTTAAGAAGGGAGACAAAAAAAAAAGCATGGCAGACTATTGGGAACAATTGAGAATGGAATAGGTAATGGAGCATGAAATACAGGTAAAGGATTTAGCATAAACTATTATTCCTTTAATTAGCTCAAGTGTTCACCTGGATTTTATTACGTTTACGATGCTGTTGCACCTACCACTATAGAAATTGATGTGTTTGTAGAATTAATATTAATCCAGGAAGAATTTAACAAAAATGCTAGACCACTGTTACTATAACACCGATTGTTTTGTTGATAGAATCATTGAATGTACAAAACTACTTATTTTAAGGTGGCTTCAATATTACCTGTTTTTGCTGCAGTGTCCGCAGAGGCCATGGCCGGATAGGCAGTGGGGGCTGTGCATTTTTGATGACATCGTGGAGCACTGCAGCCCCTCTTCCTTCAAGTACGCTGAATACTTCCTGAGGCCAATGCTACAGTCAATATGTGATAACAGCCCGGAGGTTAGGCAAGCAGCTGCCTACGGTGTTGGAGTTATGGCACAATTTGGTGGGGACAGCTATCGGCCTTTTTGCACAGGTACGTGCGTTCACTGAGGTCAGGACTGTTCTCATTTTGGAGTCTTGGTGGTGGTTTTTTGGTGGTATATTTTTTCAGCTGTTGAAGTTTCATTTTACTTGTCATTCATTAGACTTTACCTTGGCCAACTTTAAACCTTCTAACAACTTTGTTCCTTTTCTTTGTATTTGGACTAACAATTCTTGACTAAGCCCAGACCTTCACCTTTAGTTGGATGTTGAGATAAAATAACCTTTTTATTTTACAGCATACAGCATATTAGCAGGCATCTCAAAAGTATTTTAGATACAATTGTACATAAAAGAACTTTGTGACTTATTTTAATAGATGATGTGCTGTGATTAGAAAGTAAACTAAATCCATGGCATGAGAAGCTATCTACCCCATAGGTTTTACAGTCTTCTCTGAAAACATCATGTTTGTGAGCTCTTATATTAATCAGTAAAGAAATTAGGTTATAAATGTGGCGCTAGCATATTGTTTTGTAGCAGTATGTAAAAACTTGAGAGTTCAGAAAAAGCAGATTTCGATTTGGATATTTCTGACACTCAGATGAAAAAAGATAGGAATCTCTGGAACTTGTAAATGGCACAGGAGCTACTTTATGGTGAAACAAAGGATTAAAACAGAGTTAGTAAAGAACAAATAAGTAAGATTAAAGGGGGGAAAACTACAACAAATCAAGTAGCTAAGGGGGAAAAGAAATAAGTTTACGAGGTTACAATTTATGGGACTGTCAATATTGCTCCTATTTCTTGCTTCTAACCTTGTGAAGTTTAACAAGGGCAAGTGCAGGGTCTTGCTGCTATGGAGGAATAACCCCAAGCACCAGTACAGGCTGGGGGTGTCCTGCTGGAGAGCAGCTCTGCAGAGGGGGACCTGGGAATCCTGGTGGACAGCAGGCTGGCCATGAGTCAGCAATGTGCCCTTGTGGCCAAGAAGGTAACCTGGGGTGCGTTCGGAAGAGTGCCAGCCGCTCAAGGGAGGTGATCCTCCCCCTCTACTCAGCCGTAGTGAGGACACACCTGGAGTACTGTGTCCAGTTCTGGGCTCCCCGGTACTAGAGGGACACGGGGCTACTGGAGTGAGTCCAGAGGAGGGCTACAAAGATGATGAGAGGACTGGAGTACCTGTTGTTTGAGGACAGGCTGAGAGAACTGGGCCTCTTTAGCCTGGAAAAGAGAAGACTGAGGGAAGACCTCATCAATGTGTATAAATATCTGAGGGGAGGGTGTCAAAAGGATGGAGCCGGTCTCTTTTCAGTTGTGCCCAGTGACAGGATGAGAGGCAATGGGCACAAACTGAAGCGCAGGAGGTTCCAGCTGAATAGGAGGGGGCACTTCACTGAGAGGGTGACAAAGCACTGGAACAGGTAGCCCGGAGAGCTTGTGGGGTCTCATTCTCTGATCTTCAGATGTCACTTCTGACCTGGGCCACACTGTGATTCTTATGTTGGTAGAAGGATATAATCAGCTACTTTGTGTGAATACTGCATCAATCAAACACGTGTGTTTCTTCATATTAGTGGCCTCAAGACTTCTGCTGGAGTGAGATGACAGTGTAAATAGTCTTTACAAAAAACGATTATAGAAGATGTTCTTTTATAGTTAAAAGGTGGTGGGGTATTTTGGGGGGTTGTTTGGTTTGACTTTTTTTTTTTTAGGATTATCTACTGTAAAGTCTATGTGAGAATAGATCTGTTTCCTAGACAGGAAAAAAAAAGTCTTCTAAAAAAAAGTCTTCTAAATTGTAGGGAGAAGATGATGCTGATTTGGGTGCCTTGCTAATCTTATGGCTGCAAAGACACATACCTACACACAGTCATCCATTACTACAGAGCAGTGTGAGGAAATGCAGATGAGATTTAGCTCCAGTAGTCACGATAGCCTGAGGTGTAAAATGCAGATTCAGTTCGTCTGGACATTGCAGACTTCTGTGGAACAAGCTCTGCTTTACAGAGAAGTCCTGTTATCCTGCATTCAGTACACAGGCTCGTGGTTCTACTGACCAATGTTCCCCTGGGTCTGTAATAACCAACCCCATAAGAGTGTCCTCTTCTAGCTCTAGGATTGATCATATTTCTTCAGAGCTAATGAATTCTTAAATCAAATTCAGTAAGGGCAGTATACCAAAGTGTCACAGTGTATTACTTAACTGCCACGCTTACTGATGAAAATCAAGTAGTGTGAGATCTCACTCTTCAGTAATTGGAGTTATTTTGAAGCGTGCCTTCTGCACGATTCCACAACCTGTTTTCTGTGCTGGTATAGGATTTTACAGGTTTAGGATTGTATTTTTAGCCGAACACAGGGACAGCTCTTCCTGCTTTTAGGGTGCTTCTGAAGGCTGCATGGACGGAAGTAACTAAAAATGTGATGTGAATGCTCATTAGAAGTATGTATGTGGTTACCCACTATTTTAAATAAATTGTTATTAACCTTGTGAGAAAATGAGTATTCTTCTGTGAAGTCTGATTTTTGCGACCTAAACCATGCCAGGTGGATTCACCAGATGAGATCAGTTTTATGAGCTTTTCCCTGTGCACTTCTTTTTGGGAGTTATGGGGGGGGGGGATAGGGACATAATATATGTCTGTCCGTATATATATTTGTGTGTGTGTATGCACATGCAATAGGTGTACAGCAGGCAGGCACTGCAGTCCAAATTAAAGTGAATGTCACTGTTCTAGTGCTTTTCATCATCTATGTTTATAAAAGCTGTTAGATAACAAATGTCTGTTTAATCTGTCTTTTAACCATAAATTACAATGTCTTGTAGGTTGTGCAAGTACAGCTGAGAGACCGAAGGCTTTTTCTTTTGCTTTTGTAAAGCAAAGCAAGGGAAGAACCTAAAAGCAGGGGGTCATTGGCATGACTGGAGTAACAGGGCAGTAGTGGAGCATTGGGACAGCTGGATTTTGGTGCTTGGGTGACAAAAAAACACTACAACCTAGTTCATGCACCTTTTGTAATATATGCAGTTATCTTGTGGAATTTGTGATGTTGATGAAATATAACTTGATTGTGCATTTGTGCATTAAATTTTATTCTTTTGTTCATTTAACAATTAGAAGCGCTTCCTTTGCTGGTGAGAGTCATTCAGTCACCAGATGCCAAAACCAAAGAGAATGTCAACGCAACAGAGAACTGCATTTCAGCTGTAGGAAAGATAATGAAATTCAAGCCAGACTGTGTAAATGTTGAAGAAGTTCTGCCACACTGGTTATCATGGCTTCCGCTTCATGAAGATAAAGAAGAAGCTGTTCATACTTTCAATTATCTGTGTGACTTAATTGAGAGGTAAGGTGAACTCTTGACGTTAAGCAGAAAACAGCTTGTTTGCAGGTTGTTTGCATTCATGTTCTAAAACTGAGAAGCTGTCAGATTAACCTATGAACGCGTTAGAGAACATAATTTACAAAGTCGTAACCGAGCCTTCCAGTGTGTTATTACTGTTCTATAAACAGTCACTGTTCTCATCCTAACATGTCTTGAAAAAACTCCTGGCAGCTTTATATGTACATGAAGGGAGCATATCAGCTGGGAACTTCTTCAGAAAGTTTCAGGCAAACTCTTGATACTCTGCTTGTATCTCAGTGCTGCCCAGGTGTTTTTACTCAGGAACAGCATGCATGCACTTGCAGTCTTGTTTTCATAACCTTTTAAAATAGCTTTGCACCTTTTTGATGTTGAATATCAACAAAGTGTGAAGTAGAGAAACAATAGATAATTTCATGATGGAGCGTCTCCCTGAAGTGTGTAGTAATTTCAGTTACTGTTCAAAGCATCTTGTCCCAAAGCTTGTTCTTTAGATTTGTGCTTCCTCCTGCAGGTCAGGGATGGGGGGCAGGGATTTCTGGTGCAGGTGCAAGTTACACTTGGTAATTGTGTACAGGAATTACAGCTTCTGAATCATTATATAGTAGTCATGTTCTAGCTATTGGCTGATGCTAATTATTATGTCTTACTGGAAAAGTAGAAAGTAAGTCACTAAATAGGAAAGACTGTAGGAAAGCCGTGTTAATTATTACTGTGTATCTGTTGGTGCTTTATTAAGGTAATATCTGGAAATGGGTGATGCTAACTGATGGCTCTATACTGATAATACCTCGGTTGTATTGAGATAGCATAATACTGACGTGTGCACACATACAGAAATTGAGAGTTCTAGTACAAACACACTTCTCTTGTCCCCAGCTCTGTGCAGATGGCTCTGCCTTGTTACGTACTTCTGCATTCACAGCCCGTGTTCTAGCAGTGGTAGGTGGCAGGGCTGGAAGTGGAATGTGTTTTTCACCCAGATCTCTGCTTGCCAGCAGTCCTCTACTCCAGCACTTGGCTGGGAGAGAGGGTTCAGAACTGTTTACTTGTGCTGTCAGTGAGAGTGCTGGCAGAGCTGAAGTCACTGGTGCTCTCTGACACCAGTAATACAACCTCGTCCCACTTCCAGCACTGAGAGGGAAAGAAAGAGGCCCTTTTAGGCAGGGTATTTCTGTCGCATTACTTACAGTTCCATCTGCGTGGAACTCAACAGCTCCATAAAGTACAGAACTTCTTTCTGATAGTGTAGGCTGGTTAAAGAATCAGCTGGTTAAACATTAACAGGAGAGGGAACATTCTGTCTGCAGGCAACAAAGCTATGCCTACTTACTAAGCTGAATGAAACTGAAATGTAAACAAGCAGCTTAAGAATATGATATTTCAAAATGACTCAACCTACATTTGAAATGTTTACCGAACTTCTTTAGTTAAGCACTGATTTATTTGTAATATCTATTTTGATCATAACAGCAACAACCCGGTTGTCCTTGGTCCCAACAACTCCAACCTTCCCAGAATATTCAGTATAATTGCGGATGGTGAAATTCATGAAGCTATTAAACATGAAGATCCTTGTACCAAGCGATTGGCTAATGTTGTTCGCCAAGTGCAGGTAAACACTTGTTTGTTTCACACCTAAGAAAACATTTAGGATCTGCTTTTGTATCTAAGCAAACCATTAAATCAGTTTTGAGAGCCTTGTCTCCTTAGAGAGAGAATGATGCTTCAAGCAGTGATCATGGAGTGATCCTTGGACATTCCTAGAACCGTTACTGATAAAACTTGGTAACATTTACACTTGGAAAAGGAATCCAGCCTGTCTTTTTGTCTAAACTTCTCAGGTCCCTGTTAATTGGAAAAAACAAAGTCTTAAGATATGTGCAGCTAGATGGTTAACATGCTAGCCAATATTAGGTTTTTGGCTTTTTTTTTTTAATTTCCTTCTATGAGTCAGAAATTGAAGTCTGGAGAAGAATCTGCCTGTGTATCAGTGAACTCTACTGCAGAATTTGGTCTGCCACATGGTTCCTGTAAGGGTCCCCAGCGTCCTGTGGTGACTTACCAATAGAGCAGAGGCTTAGTAACTTTGTTAGAGAATGAGTGCAAACTACAAGTAATTTTACCGCTGCCCTCTTTAATCCAGCTTAACTATAGGCTTCTGTTCCATGCTTCCCTACGTTCAGGGAACCACCTCAAAGCTCACTTCATTTGTAATGTACTTCATGGAGTACTTAAGGTGCTGGGCGATGAGGATGTCATTGTTCACAGTATTCACACCGCACCTTTCTGCAGTGTTGTAGGTGATAGTGCAAATGGGACAGATCTGATCCAGGCCCAGGTGCCATCAGGTGGGCTGGCTTGACAGTTGCAGCACCTAATGATACAAAGTTGTGTGCCTGCCAAGCACATGGCCTACCAAATGCTGCTGGGATTTGGAGCAAATCATAAAGCTCATGGTATGGGTGGTTTTCTTGGTGGTAATCTTTTGTTTAAGAATTGTAGTTTATTTACTGTTACCTATCTTGTATCTCTCCACACAATAATTTGACTTCAGCAGAGCACTGTAAATGTTTATACCATGGTAGGAATTTGGAAGGCTGTATAGTTGCTAACAGTCTCCTAGAATCTGCGAAGCAGCAGCAAGCAGAAAAACGATTCTTCTCCAGTCATCTGAGTAAGCTGTTCCATTGCCAGCACCTGACATGAGTAACATTACAGTCATAGTTGGAATTAAATGTGAACTTTTTTCCTCGTGCTTAGGTGTTCTCATGCCAGAAATATTTCAGTGTAGTATCAATTTAAATTTCAGGAGTGCTGGAAGAGCACACTTAATTCTGCAGTGTTCCACTGTACACTGAGAGTATAAAATGCCTAATCTTATTTAAAACAAGCTAAACCTAAAAATAATAATAAAAAAAATAAATCATGAGGACTTTGTCTTCACAGAACACAAAAGAATTAGAATCCACTTTTATTTTTCTAAATGTGTGAGAACAGAACACTTATAATAGCTGAAAATATATCAAACTGATATTTTTAAAAGCTTGTTTTATTGTATTTTATTGTACTTAAAGATCACTGCTATCACTGCAAAGGACAATCTGCTGACCTAAAGCCAATCACATGCAATATTTTCTTTCCTGTTATTGTTGTTCTAAGCCAAGGTACAAGTTGTTTCAGCTGCTTTTGATAACCCAAACCTTTTTTTCAAACCTTTTTTAGTTTTCAGGATTTTCTGGTACCATTAGCACCAGCCCCTACTGCTGGTGACTTTAAAAGCTTAGCCTCTCAGCAGAGGACTCGGGTAGCACATGAGGTATTCTGAGACAAAGGAGCGTGTGGGTTTACGTTTACCTGGATAAATGGTGTATACATTCTCTGTGGGAGGCAATTTGCTCTTCTTCTCACTAAACAGTAATCCAGTGTGTCTGCAGCAGAATTTTACACATACACACACAGTCATGCTATAATCACACTGCTCAGTTTCTCTCAAGGCATTATTGATGCACCAGTACCTAAAAGATAATCTCGTATTTAAGAACGATTCAGTTTTGCCTGAACATTGATCTTTTAACTTGAGTGCAAGGCAGAGCAAATGGTTAGAATGAAGAGTCAATTTGTAATTTGACCCAGGTAGTTGCAGGGAGTTCCCAGGAGTTTCAAATCAATTACTCCTGGTGCTACTTAACCACAACTTGCCTCTATTGAGCATGTCACAGCATCTCTAATTGAACCTGTGTATAAAGTGAAGATTTCAGTCTGTCCTTTGGCATATATGTACATTACAGGGATAAGCCCGGTGAATGTTGAGCTTTCTAAGCATGTGAAAGCTTAGTGTGCTTTAGAAGCTTGTCAGCCTTCGTAAACACAACTTCTCTTCTTTCTTTTTTTCCCTAGACATCTGGAGGACTGTGGACAGAATGCATATCACAGCTCAATGCAGATCAACAGGCAGCCATACAGGAGCTCCTGAACTCTGCTTGAAGGGCCTTAATTATCATCTGCAAGAAAACTAACTCCAAATAAATGTTTACCCTATTGTTTAGGTTTCTTTTGTTTCTTTTTTTTGAGTAAAACAGAACTGTAGTGCGTGTAGGCCATACTTCTGCAACCTACAGGCAGTGGCAGCAGGAAGAAGCATTCTTTCCGAACGGTGTTTAAATCGGTTTCTATCCCACAACACTGAAGAAGTTTCCTGTAAACCCTACAATAGCACTGAAGAGTATTTTTCTAACGGTATTAGCCATCCATATGATGGTGAAAGGGAAACAAGTTGAATTTTCTCATTAGACATAATGAATTAAGAAACAGCTTTAAGACCTTGTATTCAGCAGTAGATGTACGTTATAACAGATAAACATTTCTCTACATCTAGTGTTAATTGTATTAATTGGAGTGTGAGTCTTTGTAGGGTAGAAAGTGCCCTTCTGCCCAACAAGTTAGTAGATCAAAAGATGAAAAACCGAAGACACAAACATCGAGCATGAAGACCTCATTGATCGCACTTTCAGATTCCCAAAAAACAACTTGTACAGTGACTCAATGAGGAAAGCTGTTCAGCTTCCAGCCCTTGAATGTGAAGTCTCTTTGGCATGTCTGACAGTATCTCATTCACTCCTCAATAAATGACATTGAAACACAAGAAGCTTGTGTAGAAGTCCAGTGATGTGTGGTTCTTTTAATTTCCTCTTGTGAAAAGATGCAAGTGACAAACTATACAAGTCATGATTTTATATTGGAAACTTTGTATATTGTTGCCTATTACAGACTTTATGCATTTTTTGTTTCTTGACTTTTTAACAAATTTTTCACCCACGTGTGTAGAATGGAAACTTAACTGCATTCCTTTTATGACAGTAACCTTACATATCTTAATGTTTATCATGTTCAGATGCGATTGCATTTCATAACTTATAAAATGTAGCGTTGTTCCAGCTGCAGATGTGCAACCCGGTGATAACAGTAGTATGTATTTTATTTAAAGCAATCAGATATAGAATTGGTAGCCTGACCTGAACGAATCAAAAACTGTTTCAGGATTTTGGGTTGTTTTTTTTTAGTACTCCAAGAGCAATACACCACTTACCAGCTAACATGAAGCTAAAATAAACATAGAGTATCTGATTTCTAACAAAAGTCAGTGTGAAGTTTTTGTGCTTATATTACCTTCAAGATGTTAGTATATGTGCTGATCTTTATAAGCTTCAGTTTTTTACTGCAGTGTTTTTCAAGTCAATCTCAACAGTCCCTTAAAATACACAGGTATTTTAAAAGAAAGTACAAGTTTTCTTCCTTCATAACAAGAAAATGTAAAAAACTACGTGTAATAAATTCATTAGAGTAAGCTTAGTTTTGCCTCTGAAAGTTGTTTGAATAAAACACAGAATGAGGAGTATCAAAAACCATCCTAGATCATTATATCCAAACATTTCTGTGACTTAAAACTGTCTTAGCCATATGGATTGACATGGTAGTTTGTTTAGAGGTAGTTGAAATAACACAACAAAGTACCTACTGGTCCAGTTCCCACTTTGTTAAATATTTTTAATCTTGTATTTGTGAAGTTCAAGCATTGACGTCTGGAAAATGAATTCAAAAGGCTTGGATATTGTGAGATAACTATCAAGTCAGATTACTTATCTCAAGCACTGATACTACAAAAATTAGCTTATTTCATACCCTTGATTTTTCCTGTTTAAAGTATTATTGTTTGAATTTCACTTAACTGCAGGGAAAAAGTGTTTTGTCTTGCACTGGTTCCTCAAAGCTTCAGGCTTAGAAATTTTCTTTTCCTTTCTTTGGACTAACAGTAGGTGGAGGAATTGTAGTGCGTGTGCTTTTATCCCTGAAGCAGCATTGTCTGTCTATTCCTGTGATGTCTCTCTGTGGAAACGTTCGAGCTGCTCTCCTGATGGAACAATTCCAATCTTCCTTGCAGCCCAGATAAGGGGGAACAGATAGAACCAGGAGCTGGGGTTGCTCTGTGTGCTGGAGGCAGTGCAGGGCAGCTTTGTGCAGATGCTTCTGCCTTGTTAACAAGAACGTTACCAAACAGAAGAGCGCTGCTTCAGTTCCTTGAAGTGCAGAGGTCTCATCTTGCCTCTCCCCAATGAACTTGTCCGGGGTAATCCAAATCTTCTGTAGCATTTTCTGAACTCATTGAGCCTTAAAAACTCTGAATTCACTTTTAACCAATTTAAAATCTCCAGATCTCGAACTTTTTTCAAGTCCCTTAGTTGATGCTTACAGGAATACAAAACTTTTCTAAGCTACCAACCCTTCTTTATCTTCCGCAAGCAGTGAAGTGCTGTTGCCCAAACAATATGTAGTACAACAGTCGCTGTATCTGCAATCAATAAATAAAAAGTCACTCTTAGGAAGGGCTTGATGGAATCTAACCGCAATTATCGATAGCGGAAGGGGCGTAATTTTATATCAAGTGTCTTTCTCATGTAGAGCTTCAGATTGTGCTTCATTAAAATACTCGGCCACTGCATTTGGTAAGAGGAAGCACAACGAGCACTGTGCAACAGCAGCGGTCTGCTTTGGCAGAGCAAAGAGAAACCAAACCCACCCAGATGCCCAAGTGGAAGCATTCCTTGTTTCTAGAAGCAGATCACCTGGAAGCTTAGGTGAGTCCCTGTGTAAGCTCTCATTATTTTCATTGTTATGAAGGTGAAACAAATTTGTTTGCAGCTCTAGCTTGTTCACAAAAGCTGTTAATGCAGATAAATGCCCAGTCTCCTTTGCCTGGCTCTGTCTGACTTGTAGAACTGGTGTTTTTGACGCAGGGTTTGTGTGCTGCTGGGATTTCTACAAATCTAGATCTTATAGTCTCATGCTATGAGTACAGCTATGTTGCACAGCTGGAGCTTTTTTGATGAAATAAAGAATGAAGGAAGGTGAATTTCCTAATGACTGTGTGTGCATGTATGTACGGGGTACGCATCTGCATTTGCTCTTAAACTAGAGCTTTATTTTTGCCTTAGTGATATTCATTGGGGTGCACACGTACACCAAGTCTTCCAAATCCAGTGAGAGTCGTGTGAGTAATACAGGCAAGTGTTTGCCACCCAGTACTTTTTTCAACTGTGAAATATTTTACTGTGCATCTGTGGGAAGCAACCATAGCTTTTGCTGTTTAATTATTCACTCTTACTTTTATTTATTTGTCAGCTTAGCAGTTGTGCGTAGTTACACATCTCTTAAATTCTACGAAATGCATCTGTTGACTTCAAGGAAGCAGCAAACAGGGTCTGTGCTTCTGCTTGGTAGAGATCCTGTTTTTTTTTAATCACGAAGATGTTGGCATTGCTTCAGGGAAGAACATCTCAGGACAGTTTATCATCCATTGAGACTTCAGGGGTCTGGCATAAATATTGGTTAACAGTCGTGGGATTGATCTCACCTGATACTAGGTATCTGTGACAAAATTTATATGTGTGTACTTGTCTGCAGCTCTTCAGTGAAGGAAAACAGATGTCTCGAGATCACGCTCTGTTTCATCATAAGGAAATGTTTGGTACCAGAGGAGACGACTGTCTGAGGGCTACTGAGTTGGCCTCAGTGGCTGGATTTTCTGGAATCTATTTTTTCCCTACTCCTAGCATCAATCAATCAAAAAAAAAAATGACTCCCTAAAAGTCGGACAGTCCCCCTCCTGCTTCTCACAGACTATTGGGATGTTTCACGTTGACAAATTATCTGCTAATTAATCCCCATTGAAATGTGAGCTTTAGAAGACTCTTGTTTCCAGGAGTGAGCTACCCCCATGGGGTCTCCATTTGTCATCAGCTTAGTTAGATTTTGGCTTATGTTAGCCTCTGCCTACAGGTAGCAGTACAACACCAAGTCCATACCTCTCTGCCACTACTGAATTCATTCTCACAAGAAAGAGGAAAGACTCAGGATACCCTTGCAAGCCATAAGCTCTTGGATCAGGAAGAGGTTTCCGCAGGATCTTCTGAAGCAGAAGAGATGTGAGGAACTGGGGGACCTCTTCAGGACACGCAGAAGCTGTAGGTTTCATGCCTTTACATACAAAATGCTAAGCTCAGTCACATCGTGGTTACCCCAGTAGAAAAGCTGAGGTTTGTTGCTCAAGTTTTGGGACGTGTTTTTGCCTTTACAGCCCCTGAGGCCCAGCTGTTTGGTCTTTGTTGCGTGTTCTCAAATTTTGCTTGCAAAATTGACCGATCGATTGCTTGATAGAGAAGAAACCTGAGAGTGAGTTTGGTTTCTGATGACGTCTGCTCTTAGGGGACCGTCCACAGCCTATGTCAGTCCTGTTCCTGTCATTGTGCTTGACACCTGCAACATAAGGTTCTCCACATGCTTACAAGAATGGGAGGTAAGGCCTAGTACGTTTGAGTCAGTTTTGATTTCTGTGGTTTTGCTTTCTCACTCAAGGTTGTCCGTGACCTTTCTTCAGGCCCAGGGAATTTCTGTAGCTGCTAACCCATGAAATTGATGGGCTGAGTTTGGTACCACTCTTGTTTTAAGAATAATTCAAGCTAACGCTAATTGCACACAAGTATTTGTAGAGGGGCTTCACTTATTTAGCAGTGGATAATGAAAATTTAACAGCAGTAAATACCTTAAGGGTTTGGGGTTTGGGATTTTTTAATTTGTTTCATTTATTTATTTGTGGTTGGGTTGGTTTGGGGATTGTTTTGGGTTGTTTTTTGGAGGATGCAGTGCCTCCTTCTACCAAAAGGAGGTTCAAAGCTCTTCTGAGGCAGCAGAAGAGCAGCACTGGTTGCTGAAATGGCATTTGGGATTACAATAAACCTTTTCTGAGTCTTCCAGAAAAGTGTGATGGATATTTGCTGGCAGGCACTCCCTGTGGGTAAATGCTGAAGCATTCCTGAGCTAGCAGTGAGTGCGGGGAGTTGTGAGTTTGCCTCGTCAGTGTGAGGCAGAAGGTCCTTGCTTGTCTCCCATTTTGTCCACACCAGTGAGCGTGGGGAAAGAGGAGGGGGAAATTTCTTCAACTTCATATTTCTGCACTGAAAGTGTGACTGCTGATGTTCTAAGAAGCTACGGAAAACTTTGGTCTGTTTGTTTAATATATCTGATGTTGTTTCATTTGTGTGTGTAATAGATGCTGCTAACAAAACATTGTTCTTTAATCATTGCACGGTCCTATACTCAGGTGATAGGATTGATGTAAATTAACTAACAAATTTAACATTCGGTTCATACATTATTTTATAAAACTAACATTAATTTTCCAGGAAAAAAAAAAAATATCTTTGAATAAAAGTCATGTTTTGTATTCAGACCTGTGATCATAGCATTGTATTTTGAGCTGGGGAAGCTAACCTTGCCGGAATTACTTTGAGTAAAATTGTGCAGCATCACCAGTTTTTAATATCTGCTGAGAATAAAGTGCCAAGAGACATTTTTACGGTGGAGATTTGTAATCGTAATTATTTGGGGGAAAAAATATCAGGCAAAAATTGCCTCGTTAGGAGTTGGTATTCCTGCATGGGGAAAAAAAAATAAAAAAAAATGCCACCCTAAAAACTGCTAAAATGAGGCCATATTATTTAGCTTGAAGAAGTGTGTGGGTACAGTGGTTGTATTTCACCACTTCTGTGCTCCAGCTGAAGTTTCTTCTGGCCAGTAGATGGAGATGATACAACTGAATACTAGCGAGCCATGTGCCAGTACAAGGCAAGTGTGCTAATTCATAGCCCCTGTTTTTTGGGGAGGGTGTCTCCCGCCAGGACCATCCTACAGCCAGGTGTTAAATAAACTGCAACTTGTGCTCACTGGCGATGGGCACACAGGGCAGGTAGCTCGTCTCAAGAACTGCCCATTGCAACCACAGAGACAAAAAATGAGAGAGAGGGGGAGGGGGAGGTTCAATCAGTACAGATTTAACCACATCTTCCCCTATTCCCATCCATAGGGCAAGGAGGAAATGAGTTTCAGCTGAGGTCGCCTGCCAGGCTCTGGGAGCAAGAAAGGAGGAGCTGCGGCTGTCTGGGTGAGCTCCTGGGGCTCCATATTAACATCAAAAAGTGTGGGTTCCTGTCCGCAAAACGAGCAGAAGCTTCCTGATGTTGCTGGGGGCGGCAGAGTGTAATAAGAAAATGTATCTCAAGTGGAAAGTTAAAAAGGGGTAACTGGAAAGAAAACAGATATGAAATCCAGGATGATGGAGTTCCTTGTTTGCCCTCACTGCTATTAAAATCGTTTCACATAATATTTGTTACCCTAGGGAAAACAAACAAACAAACAAAAAGATCAACAAATAAAACAGCCTGCCCCAAACCAGCAAGGTGCTGGGAACTGGACTCTCACTATTCCTAAATATCAAATACAGCGACTGCCCCCTGTAACTTCTTTTTCCTAAGATAATGTTTAATAATGTTTTATATGTCCTGACATAAGATCAGTGGATGATTTTTGTCTTGCCTCATGTTTCAACCATCTCATCCATGGTGTTTGGTCTGCTAGAGCCTGAGCCCCCTGCTAGTCCTACAGAAAAGATGCTCTGTTTTCAGCTGGTGTGCTTTAGGGTTGTTTTTCTTCTTCTTTAACACAGCTGCCAATGTTTTTCCTTATGAAACAGGTATTAAAAATTCAAACAACTTCTAAAAAAACCAATTTCTTAACAAATCACCTGGACTTTGTGTGCTGGTGGCCCTTGTAAGGGCCCCTCTTCCCTTCCAGATGGCAGCTCGCCTCCGCCTTGGCTTCATACGTAGGCTTGATGTTGGTGCCTGAAAAGAAGGACAACGGAATTAGAAAGACTGAGAAAGAGGTGAGGAGGTTAATTCATGAGCAGAGCAGCCACCTGAGGTGAAACTGAAGAGGTCTGGGCTCTTCAGACTGGAAAAGGTGACAACTCCAAGGGAAACAGGGTGTGCATCCACGTGGTTATGCACGTAGGGAGGTGGGTGCATAGGGAACAATTCGTTGGTTCTCCTAACACAAGAGACAATGGTACCCAAATCAAGTGTTGGATATCTAGAACAACAGGAAGGGTGTTTTAATACTTGGTGATTAAAATATGAAAACCATTTCTGATGGGTGTGTCTAGAAAAAACAACATGACAACACCAAATCTCTGTACACCTCAGGTGCTCGTTTCTGCGTTTGTACCAGGCTGTGTGAGATCTGAACTCTTCTTCGGCCAGGCCCTATAGGAGAAACTAGAATAGGAATCACCTCATATAAAACATATCTTGGTGCTAATATTCATGTAGATGTTTGCTCTGGGGTCTGACAAGGACATGGCAAGCAGTGCTGAGCGCTACGTGGATTCTAAACAGGAGACAAAGGAGAAATACACAATCAAATAAAAGCATAATAACATGTTCTACTTCTGCTTTTCTCTGCACCGTTTTCAAGCAGCCAACGTGTTGAGGTTTCTTTTTAAGGTATTCAAAGGTGGCACATCTGCAATGCTGAATTTTAGTAAATAACCCACAGAAAGGATCAAAGTGCAGCAGAAAGTAAGGCACGCAGCGAGGCTCTCCGCCTGCCCCTGGTGGAAGATTAAACTGGTTTAGTGTCGGTGCGGTTTTATGAGAACTGCAGCCCCTTTGTTACCAGCCTTGCCTCTCGAGGAGGAGAAATTACAGCAGGAAATAAGGCTTAAGATTTCCTCCCCGGTGCCAGAGGGAGATATGGCACAGCACAGATGTGCAGCACCCAGCGCTGTCAGCGACTGCGGAGGGAAGAAGCCAAGCGGGCAGTGGAGAGGCAATTAGACATATCAAAGGGAGGAATGCACTCGGGAATCCGAAAGCATGAGATGATAGGCATCTTTAGGATAAAGAACCGGTTAAATTTAGTACAGGCTATTATTAAAACTCCCGGCACATTAAAACATTTCCTGCGAGCTGTTCTGGTTAAGCCTGCCCTATTTCGGCAGAGTGCATTCAATCCAGTTATGTATTAAGCTCATGCTCCTTTTGAAAACTAATATTTAAAAAATATGATTCTCTTTTCTTTTCCTTTAAATTCTCCTGAAAACAGCAAATGATCACAGAAAATGAAGATGTTTTTAGAGGACAAGTGTATCCTAATGATTACTGATAAACCAGAACCTGTAGGTTTCAGGTTTTCATTTTCAGTGCAAACTCTGAATCTCATATATAAATAATTGCAAAGTGGAAAACCATACAACAAACTGAAAGACTACAGAGCACCATCATACTGATAGGGATGCAGACATATGTGATATGCAGGCCACTGAGGAATCAGAGAAAGTTAGTAGCAATAGACATTGGGTATTTTTTTTCTCTTAAATATATTAGGAAAATGATCTACATGGAAGCAGTGGTAATGAATTACAAATGTTTGTGTTAGTGGAAACATTGGGCATGGGAAAAATGCATCGCACCTTGGCCTGTACCCTGCATCTCAAAAAAATGAAGGGATTATACACAAAAAGCCTTCCCTGACCACCTTCCAGCATTCATCACCCACATTAAAAACCCCCAGGAAGAGCCCAAGCTGCTGGAGATGCGGGACAGGTCAAGTGGGACCCTTGACGGTGACAGAGCAGAGAACACACATTTATGGGGAAAAACATGAAAAACAATTCTGCGTATCAGCAAAGTGATGGGAGACAAAGCGGAGACTTACTCTACCTGCCCTTCCAGGAAACTTTTCCTTCCTGAGTTGAAAGTAGAATAAAGCAGAAGGTAGATTTTACCACTGAAAATGTTTTTTCTCATCAGTGAAATGGAACTGGTACTTCATATTTTCCCATCTTAATTCCACTGTTTAGAATGGTTTCTTTATTTTCATCCACTGGAATTTTATTTCTGAGAAAAAAAAATAAATAACCGCAGTGCACAAGAGATAAAAAGCAGGGAAATAAACGCTTTTCAAGTCTCTGATCACTTGATGATTTGATTTTATTAAATGGAAATTATGCAGATCTTGCTGAACTTTCCACAGTGAAATATTATTTCTATAAATTATTTAAGGCCTTTCATTTTCCGAACGGAAAATTTCAAGGATTCCTTTTGAAGAAGGAATTTCATTAGCGATATTAAACCCAACCGAAGAAAAAAAAATGATGGTCTTGCTTCTCTTCGCTCGGGTACGCTTCTCGTAGGAGAAGCAAATAAATTACCGCCCTCAGAAGACCTGGCTGCTGGTCTGACATTTAGAGGAATTGGCTAATTTCAGGGCCTGCGTTCGGAGATAGCGAAATCATATGCTGCACCGATGTTTGCCTTGACAGCTTTTACAGTCGCTCCCTCCAGCCAGATTTAGATGTTCTAAAAATGAAAGCAGAAGAATATGACGATGGGTAAGAGGGTAATTAAGTCACCTGTTGTACCTAGCTGATGTAGAAATCAAATGTTTGTCTTCCCATAGGAAGTTAGAGAGGACCCAGGAGAAACCCTGGACGTGACAGAGCATCAGATAAGGTTCCCCCACTACCACCTGTAAGTGGGGATTATCCAGGGAGGATTTATTTGGGCACCAGTTGTATTATCCTGCAGAAAGTCACAGCAAAAATACCAGCAGGGGGATGGAAGGGGAAGAGGAGAGCAAGAGAGTTATTGTTTTCATGGGAACTGTTAAATCTGACAATGCTCTGAGCCATTCTGATCTTTGTATTTGCAAGAGGACTCTTCTCAGCTGTGATTACTCATGGCATAAATTCTGAGGGGCTGTAGAAACAGCATCGTTTTCTCTGTTTTAAAACGATATTTGCTTATATCAGCCCAGCTACTTAAATGGTTCTTCCTCATCACAGTGTTAAATGGTCTCGGAATCATTTAATGCATTTAGTTGTAAAGTCCTTCTGGAAACCATCACGCGCAGACACACCTTTTAATAAAGTTTGCTCTGTCCAAAATGACAAAAAACACTGGAAGGAAATGAGCTATCATGCAGGGAGTTGTACCTCAAACCCTGAGCGCTAAGGACACGTTCCCCTGAAATTTCAAACAACAGATTTGGTTTTCCTCTCCGAAGAAGTACTGAAAGATTGATGGGGTTGGGCGGTTGTTTTCTGAAAGCCACGTTCAGCAGGGAGATCACGGGCTCTGATTCCTGCCCAGCACTGCATCTTGCGTGGCAGGCTCAATGGCACTTGACAAAGAAGCCAGCTCTTCCTCAGTATTATTTTTATTTGGTACTCAACATGTGAAATCATTTCATATCTGCAAATATTTTCTCTTTCCATTATCACCCCTCTCTCCTTACCGTGACAGAGGAGGTATAGTGTTTCTGATGGGAATACTGGCATGGGAGGAATATGTATTTTGTTTTCATATACAGTGCTCTTCCTTCTTTTGGGAGAGAAGGTGAAAATGGTTTTTAGGAGGGGAAGCCTGAAATGTGAATAGCAAATGGAGGTTCAACTATTTTTATTTTTTAACAAACCTCTGTATTTTTCCTTGGTTCCTATTTTCTTGAATGTTCTCATGTTGGCAGTTTGAAACATTGTTCTTTTACGGATAACAGTAATAATTTATTTTATTATTAATGTTTTAATTTACATGGCAGTACTTTGGCATTTTTATCCATTAATGAGTGCATCAGAATTCTCAGAGTCCCTTAAAAAAAAAAAAAGAGCCTTTCTTTTCCCCTTGTATGTGCGCATGAGGTAAACATAAGTGATGCAATCGCATGTAGTTTTGAGGAGCATAAATTTTTTATTAATTTCAAGTGAACTTTTTCTGAAGCTTCAGGGACGATTCATCTATTAAGCGTTTCACCGGTGATCATCTTGGCACATATATGCAGCTAACGTAAAAAATGCATTCACCCTGAAACAGACAAAAACAATACAAGGTAAATATGATGATACATGACAAAAATGATGTTGTATAATAATACTGAAGTGTTATTGAGAAAGAGAGGGGCTTGTTCTAATCACTTGATATGCAAAAGCTCTCTCTGTATAAATTCGGAAGTACTAGGGAACGTTTTGCATATATCCTTGAAAGGCTCTCTTTTAATTTATAGTTTTATATGAGCAGGCAATAAACAAAATCTGGTAATTAACCGGCTGTAAGTGCTTAAGTGGCCCCCAAAGTTAAGACATGCTTGACTGCTAGGATTATACAGTATTATAAAAATTGTTAATTACCGTTGCTTCCAGCTATAGTTTGATGTTGTGTTCTGATGCAGAAGCAAGAAGACTTGCTGGTTAGTTCAACATTACTAACCTTACCAGAAAAGCTAGTGGTATGATGATCTAAACTGAGGACTGCAGCAAAAATATAGCGCAAACAAAAGCCAGTGAAGTGGGGGGAAGTGTGTATGCTAGGAAATGTGTAATAAAAATAATGGCAAAATGAGACTGAAAGAACTGGATGGAGAATTCTGTCGTGCTCTTGCAACTAAATTAGCAAAGACATAGGAGTTAGCACAAGTTAGCTCAGTAGCAGAGATACGTGCTAACGTTATGAGCACTAACATTAAGATATGTGACAGAAGGCCGAAGACTGACTAATCAAACACTGCAGGTTTCCAAGATTGAGCCATAAACCACACTTACACGGGAACATACTGATAAATCTAGCACAAAAGTATTTGCTGAAAGGATCTTTGAAACAAAATTTCAGGCTCCAGGGAAAACATCTGTGGAATGTTTTATGAAAAAAAGAAAAAAGAAAAAAAAAAAAAAGAATTACTTAGGCAAAAGACGCAGCTGAAATACCCAGATTTCTACTAGGGCATCATCTTAGCCTCTCCTTAATAAAACAGAGAAAAATATTGGAACTCAACACATTTTTGAAGTAGTTTAGAAAACAGGCACAGATTAGGGCCAGAAGAACCATAGTCTGACATTAGTGTAAACCAGACCAAATAACTTAATCCACACACTTGGGTTTTGAGTACCATTTAGTATGACAAAGTACACCGGCAGGCAAACAAGTTATCTTATGGCAGGTAAAAATGTGACTTTGCAGGCACTCTGCCATAACTACCTGTGCATGTACATGCACTCTAGAACCTCACAGCAAATAGGAGAAAAATTCAATGAAAAAAAGAACTGTGAAACATCCTAACATAGAAGAGCTGTAAAAAAGTGAGAGCTTTCCAAGGAGCAGTATTTGCATTCCAATGGAGCTGCTGCCATTTCTTTCCTAACAGGGAATTAGGCAGAAAGAGAGGCAGTCTTTCAAGGCAGCAGAACCCTTGTCTTCCCTTCTCAGGTAAGGCAGAAGTGAACATTGATGCTAGCTTGGTTTTGCTTAACCTGAAAGTCAGTTCTGGTTTTTCTCTTCTATGTCGGTGGGTGCAGACAGATCTTGTGTGTTTTCTTTCATAAATATGACCATTTTTTCTCTAGATCCATTCTTTTTTCCTAAATTTATCTTCTTTTCAAGAAACCAGATGCTGTCTCTCTCTCAAATTCTCCTTTTTATTTAACGTCCCAACAAATTCTGTATCTCATGCAACAGAGAAAAAAAAAATGTGACCTTGTATACTACGGGAAGCTAACAGCAATGACAAATGCTTTTCTTCACAGTCACACCGGAAGAGTACGAGCTTCTGCCATGTGTAATTTACAAGAGAGAAATCCTTTTCAGATGCTTAGAACAACTCTGCTTAGAATTGTAGAGAGCATCAATGGGAATGGCTGGGTGAGAGACGACTACTAGTTAAACACTGTGAAAAACAGTAAATAAGTCTGTTTTGATGTCAGTCACTAGTTGTGCTTGATATTTCCAGAAGACTCAAGAACAGAGTCAAGTAAATAAACCAGACACAAGCTCATCTGTGGCTCCTGGAGAAATGACCAAAGTGTTTTGTGTCATTGATGGCTTGGTAAGCTTACCATGCAAGCTAATATTTTACTGTTGTTTTTTGGAGCTCAGCAGTAAATGATCAGTAGCCGCAGGGCAACCTGCTACTTCTGTTTAGCAGGGAGAAAAGCTTCAAGGTCACTCAAACTTGGAAGGCACTGAAGATGACCTCACCCGTGTGATGTCGATTACAACAACTCTTTGTTAGGTGTGAGTGAGGCATCAGAGATTTGGAAGCCTACATAAAAAAGCACCAGGAAATTCTAAATGTTATGGCTGACCCTTGTGGTACTGCTCTTACTGCAACAGCACCTTCATTAGCGGTTAAAGCTGCTGACAAAGTATTTGGGGAAAAAAATAAATTATTAATTATGCCTGTGTTTTTAATCATGGATTTGTTAGAATTGCAGGTAGCCATTCTTCTTGGTCTTCTATGGACAGAGCATGAGTTTTGTGTGGGAAAAAGTCTGGGGGAATATGACAGTAATTACTGCCTTATCATGTATTGACAGCTAAGGACAATTTCCAGCCTTTCAGCCAATAACCCATGTACTTTGCTGCGGTTTTGGGGCTGACCTAAGAAACGGAGATCTCTCGATCTCACGAGGTTGGCTGGCGTATTTTTACAGATACACCAAGGTATCTGTCGTGAGGTGTTTGTGCATAGAGGCATTGCTGTTGACAGCAGAGGAATCTGTCTTTGGGGGATTTGGCAAGGGCAAGGCTTGGAGGAGACAATATTTATGGTGTTCACGTATCTTTTGTCTTTACTGCAGCGATGAAAATATGCTATCCGGGGATAGCGGTTGGGCTCCTCAAATGGCCCACAGCTGCTGGGTGCTCAGGACGGTAACTTTATAAATACACAATTAGTTTATTGCTCCCTCCTGAGTCCGTGAGAGAACTTGTAAGGCCTGAAGCGTTTCCTCTGCAACACCCATTTGTGTTGACTACCCCCCAGTCATCTTCAGGAAAAAAATACTGGGTAAAAGGCAGGAAAAGGCCAAAAAGGGAAACACATCCTAATGCTTTAAGAAACAGACAGTGGTGTTTTAAGAGCCGCTGTCTGCAGCCGGTTGTGTTGGTCCTGGGTGTATTTGGGAGCTCCTTTGCCACAGCTTTATTTCTTCTCTGAGGGAATGGATGCGCAGCGGCTCTGCAAGAGGCGTAGTCCCCATCCCCAGCCCTCGCCCGGAGTTCCCCTTGGCACACCCAGCCTTTATTTCTCCTGATTTTCAGGGCCGGGGAGAACCCAGGGGTCCCAGCCGGGCTCCCCTCACGCCGTGCCCGGCTCCCCTC
The DNA here is from genome assembly GCF_963932015.1 of Anas acuta. Taxonomy (NCBI): domain Eukaryota; kingdom Metazoa; phylum Chordata; class Aves; order Anseriformes; family Anatidae; genus Anas; species Anas acuta. The sequence goes on from NC_088979.1 coordinate 54,352,512, forward strand.
ATGCCGGCGGCGGGCCGGGCGGGCGGCCATGGCGAGGCGCCGCCGCCTCCCGCGGTCGCTGGAGGGGGCTCTCGGCCGCCTCCTGCCGCCGCCGGCTCCCCCTCCGGGCGGAGGCAGGCTTAGGGGAGGCGCGGCCGCCCTTCCCTTCCCTTCCCCTTCCCTCTCCCCCCGGGCTGCAGGCGGCAGCAGGGGCTGCCCCCCGCCGCCTCGCCCCCTTTCAGCTCCGCTCCCCGGCGGGCGGCAGAGCCGGGCTCCCCCTGCACAGCCGGACATGGCGCCCCTGCTCCTGCGAGCCCCCCGCTGCCCTCCTTCTCCTCCTTCTCCTCCTCCTCCTCCTCCTCCCGCCGCCTTCTCCTCCTTCTCCTCCCCGCGGAGCTTTTAATGGCTCGGACCTCCGGCGAGCCGAGCGCCACTGCCCCCGCAGCAGCCTCAGCGAGGAGCCCCGGCAGCCCCCGCCCCGCACACGGTAAGGGCGAACAATGGCACCGGGAGCGGCGCCCCCGGCCCCGCCGCCCCTTCCCCGGCCGCTGACAGCGCCCCGAGGGCTCTGCTCAGCCCGGCTTAATCCCATTAAATCCCATTAGAGCGGCAGAGGGGGCTTTTGTTCGCCCCCCCGGGCTGCCCAGGGGGGCACCCGTGGGTGCCGCGCCCGCCCCAGGGGGGATCCCCCCGGGGGGGGGGGGGTCGCGAGTTCGTGTCCGGAGTGGGAGCTGGTGGGGTGTGGGCCTTGTCTTCGCTGCTTCTCTGTTTTATTTTAAAGCACACAAACTCTGCCGAGGTGGTTTTGTGGTTATTTTTATTTTATTGAAGTTGCTGGCGTGACATAAATGAAGCGGGCGGCGCGGGGCTCTGCGCGGGGTCCCCTCGGTGGCGGTGGCAGGACGATGTCCCCGCTGGGTGCTGTGCCTGCTCCCGGCGCTCTCCCACCACTTTGACTCTTGCTCCTTGTGTCGCTCGCAGCCCGTATTTACAGCGGGGCGGTTGACACTGGCGTCGAGCCAGCAGCAATACAACTCTTTGCTCGGTCCGCCTGAGCAGAGCCCCAAACCTGCTGCTGAATCAAGACCCCATTTTTTATTCCCATTTCTTTATTTTCCGTCCCCTCCGCTGGAGATTCGCGGTGTCTGGCTCGGGCTGGAGCTCTCCGAGAGCGGGGAATCCTCTTATCCCGCCACACGTGTGCTCCGAGGGCCGCCAGCGGGTGCACGCCGGGACGGGTAGTCCATGGGCCGGGATCCCCCGTGGCCTCCTGCCTCGCTAATCCATCGCTCTGGTGGCCGTGCTTCAGCTCCAGAGCCTCCTTTTCCCCTAAACAGCGAGGATGAGGGCTTGTACCTAACGCACCACTGCTATTCTTGCAAGTTTCGATGCTGGTAAGTCTGCCCAGACGCCTGGTTCGTTTTTTTCCCCGCAGACCGAAGCTCAAATCTAGCCGTGGAAGGGGTTGTTGGCAGCAGGGCCAGCTGTCGGCCTCGTGGGAAGGGGTTAGAAAGCTGGACTGCTCTGCTTGCCTTTTGCAAAGTCTTCAGGATGGGCAATTAAATCGTTTTTTTTCTCCTGCGCTCTGTTGTCTTGGCTGAGGCAAGTACACGAGGAGAGCGGGCAGCAGGCTCCACACGCCGTGACACGCGGCTTCAAAACGTCAAAAGTTGGTAAGAGACCAAATGTGGGACAGCAAAGCCTGACTTTTACTTAATGGCTGGCTTTCAAATCAGAAATCTTTTTTTTCCCTCTTTTTTTTTTCTTCCTCAAGTTGACACAGTTCATTAGTCATTGTGCAATCAGTGTCTTAAAACTTGGTACTTACGACCCGTTTTTTTTTTTTTTCTTTTTGAAAGAAGATTGTGGGTGATGAATGACCAAAGGGGAAATGCTGCTTAAATGTGACAGTTTTAAAAAAAGAAAAGGAAAAGACTCGCTCTAGGAGATTTATTTCTGCATTAAAATTCAGATGGAGAATTCTAAAGTTATAGAACTATTCAGAAATTTTTCCCCGCTGATTTTAGATTAATTTGACTTAGGAAAAAATCCAAGCTTCCACTTAAGAAATCCATCTACGATGAAAGCTGGCATTTCATTTTAAAAAAACATAAAATCCTTGGTGCTAATGAAGATGAGGCTGCCAGTGCTGGCAGTTTTTTGTGTTCTGTATCTTTGGTGATGGAGTTGCACAAAACTTGCTTTTTTTTTTTTTGCCTTGAAGTATCTGTGCATTAAATCACTGGCGTGCTCTTGGGCTAGGATTTCTGAAAGAGGTTGAGGAATGCGGTGACCCCCCAGCCTGGACTCTGCTAGAGAAGAAAACTGGGGATGGGTGGTCCATATTTTCAGTGCTTAAAGTGGAAATCCAGTGGATAGGCAGAGAAACTTCAGGGCTGGCAGCCCAGGGGGTGGAGAATCACCTGCAGGTTGCCAGCTGCGCCTGCGTGTTCTGTGTCCATCCCCCTTTCCTAAATTTCCTCTCATTTGAAGCATGTCTCAGTGCTCTCACCCTGTCCTCCCTGCTGCTTCTCTTGGGGAAGCACAGGTCTGTGTCTCGCTGGCCATGGTGGAGGTCTGGATGCAGGACTTCAATGCAATCCACTCATCGTCATTATCTATTAAAAAATTAGGAAGTTTTTATTGCAGCTGTAGGATTGGAGCGCAGAACTTCATAATGCACCTAAATGAAGTTCTAGGGAATATTTTCGGTAGTTAAATCTCTGTGTTATGAATCTGGTTACATTCTAGTGCACGATCAGAGTATGGGCTTTGTCTTTTTCATGCTGTGCTGTGAAGTTAGTGGAAGAGATTAAACTTACTGCTTTGGGGTTCTGTTCCTCCCCCCATGCTCCCATTGTTTTTTCATGGTTCATGTCTATGCCAGCGTCCTTATTTTATATTGTCCTTTTTTTAGGAAAGCATGATAAAAATCCTGTTTTTAGAGTTTGCCCACCAAGTCGCCTTGCTTGTTTTGCTGCTGCTTTTAGAAACTGGCATGTTTATCTTACAGGGGCCTTTCCAGGCTTAATTTCATGACCTTGAAAGGTTACAGCTTGGGTATTTCACATGGTGGGGCTTTTTTGGTTGGTGCTTTTTGTACTTCGCTGACGGGTAGGTGCCAAGCGGGCTGTGAAGTTTAGTTTACAGTTTACAGTGAGGCTGCTGACTTAGGCAGAGTAAAGGGGCGACTCGCTTTTCTGGCTGGGGAGGCATGGAAGACTAATGACAGAGGTATAAAAGGTCACCGGGCTCAGTCAGCTTTGGGTTTGCGCAAAATGTCAGTAAATTTGGCCTGCAGAAATGTAGATGAGTCAGACAATTAGGTCAGGCTCCCTCAGATGCGGGCACTATCTTGTTTGTAATCAATTGCAGCATTATGAGCTCTTTAGCCTTGTCTGTGGCGAGACGGAGTTGATTAAATGTTGTGAGAAGGGAAAATGTGATCCGCCTTTTGGGGGGACTTGATATGCAGGGTTTGAAATTCCTTTTTTTCTTTTAATCTGGACATTGTGGGGGAATAATTTTGAGGGTTTGCATGTTTGAAAAAGGGGCTTAATGAGAAAGAATGATGGCTCTGTTAGCTGTTGTTCAAATAAAATAAAACCTGTTGGTGATATTCATGAAGGTGCTGGAGTACTGCTTTCTCTTGATCCTGGGGGGGGATTGTGATTTTTTTGTAACATGCCCTTGGATGGGAGGTGGTGAATTCTGTACAGTAAAATCTGCTTCGGTGTTGCTTTAGAAGTGGAGCAAAGAGCATAAATTGAAGTCATGGTGTTTGGATACTGAGCTTCGCAGGAGAAGAGTGCTGTACAATGCACGTTTGGTACTGGTCGCAAGGAATTATTGCAAGGGGTGGATGGTATCTTAATGGTGTTTGCAGACTGTGTTTTGTACCCCAGGTTATTAAGTGGAGCTCATACTGAAGCCTGTTGAAAGGAAGGAGGCAGTGCTGCTGCTTCCCTCGCTGCTAGTGCCTTGCCTTGCTTTGCTGCTTGCCTTGAAAAATATATATGGATTTTTTCTTTCTTCCCCACCCTAACACCGAAGCCAGAGTCTGCTATCCCTTGGTGCAAGATTTCTAAAACGAGTAGTACTGTTCCTGATGATTTCAATCCCAGTTTCCTTCCGTTGGCTTTGCATCAGGGCCAAAGCGACGTTTTGGAGCTTGCAGGGTGACTGAATTTGCCACGATGAAAGCGCGTTAAGAGGTTGTTCCACTCCATTTGGCACGTGATTCTGCCGTCTTGGGAGACTCTTTAAGTTGCTTTAAAGTTAACTTCCAAGCTCTCTCCCTCGTTGGGTACATCAGCACAGAAGAGAAAAGATGTTGTGGGGCCTCTCCCTCCTCCTGCAGGACACCCCAGCACGTCTCTGTGGATCCCACCCAAGGTATTACGGAAATTCTGCAGCTGGAGATGGAGATATGTCTCCTCACTGTGTCTGAGGAGAAGCTGTGACTTTCTGAACAGGGATATTCTAGCAAGACATCAATACCTGAAGCAATAACTCTGAGTTTAGGCCGTGGAGGAAATGCGATCGCTGCTCCTAGGACGGGCTGCTAGGGTACCAGGGTCGTCTGGTGCCAAATACAGCCAGGGAAGAGCACGTGGTTTGTGGTTTTCATTTTTTTTTCTAGGTCAAAAGATGACTTACTGGTAAGCTGGAAAACCTATCAGGAATAGCAAACAATACCAAGTCCCATGTGCTTCCTTCTCCCTCCCAGGGGCTGCTGCTTCTGCTGGCCGCTGCTGGGCTTTCTGCCTCCTCGGCTCCTGATCACTGCAGGACCGCTTGGTTGATCGCTGGTAACGCTGCCGACTGCGTCTCCTCAATCAAGGACCCTCATTTTCAGTCACCTGCACCCCAGGCGCAGGTCACGAAGAGATTTGTCAATTTATTCCAGCAGCAGATGTGGCGCTGGGGCTGGCGATCCAACAGCACGAAGAGGGTCCTGCTGCTCAGTAACCTGTGTACATTTAATTGGCTCTTTCTGCTCAGCATCACACATTTTTTTCTGTCGGTTACTCTCCCTCAAATATATATATTTTATTTTTTTTCCATGCCTGGATTAAGCGCTCGAGCCTCAGACATAGTGTTCATTTCTTCCATGCGTCCCTGCCTGTTATTTTTGGACGTGTCCCAGCCCCCGGCTCCCCGCTGAACAATACCCAAGGTGTTCTGCGGGAACCTCAGCTCGCCCCGCGAAGGAGCGCGGGCAGGCTGCTCGTTAGTCCTTCATGTCTCTCCTTATCAGTTTTACTGCGAAACTCCCTATCGCCTGGGTTGCACATGCTGCAATAATGAGGCTTCCTGTTCGGCAGGTCTGGCCTGGCCTGGAAGTTCAGGGGAGCGGAAGGTTGCTGTGAAATTATTTGAAACGGCAAGTGTGTTTCTGGTAGAGGCCTTTTTCCCTTCTGAGGTGGGTTTGGGGCTGTCCTGCACACATTGGGGCAGGAATTCTGAGCTGACTTTCACGCTAGGTACACGTTTTCCCCGATGTTAATAAAAATAAACCTCAATTAAGGGGAAAGAGAGGCTGGGGGGGGATATCAGTCTGTTCTCCTTTGGAACAGGGCTTCCCATTGCTCGGCGGCTCTGGGAACACAGCGGGTATCTGGCACGCTTGGAGCATTTCCCTGGCCACCCTGCTCTTGGATGCTGGTGGGGAGGGAGGACGGGGCGTCTTTGGGGGTGGAGGAGAGGCTGGCTTCTCTTCTGCTCTTCCATTTCTCTCCCTCGTTTCCCTTCCAGCCTGCTTTGAATTATCCCGGAGTTTGCTGCTCGTGGCGTACCATCAAAGTGAAATGAGTCCGCCTTGTTTTTATTTTGCTAATTCTCTGCAGCCTTATGATTGCAGCAACAGTGATTACAACTGGGAAGGCTCCGGCCAGCTCTTGCTGTGGTGTATAATAGCGGTGTCTTTTTCAGATTAAGGAAAAGTATGATTTGTTTAGTTTGTCCTGCCTGAGGTTATTTTCTCAAACATCAAGGCTAAAAGGGAAGGTAAAGATCTTGTAATAGGAAAAGTCTGCAGAAGTTACTGGCTTGGGTTTTTCTTTTTCTTTTATTTTTTCCTCAGGAGAGTTTCCTACTTTCTAGCAAGCAGTTAGTATTCAGGCCCTTAACAACAGAACAGATATTAAAGAGAAAACAGGGAGGGAGGTTTCGGTTCCTGGACCTTCTAGAGATTTAAAAGTGTGTAAAACTTTATGTACCAAGCAGCCCAAGTGCATTATAGAAGCTGCACTTTTCATGCCAACATGTAGGAATAGCCTCCTTGGAGGTAATTTTCAGCCTCTTTATCTGAAGACCTGTGCTCCTGCCTTGTCTTCACAGAAATTCCTCCTGAAAATCTCCATTTAGTGTTGTAAGACATTAATGTTTGCCTCTAATATATTAAATATCCAATATTTTTCTTGCTTTTTTTTCTCTTTTTTAAACAGAGGCATTGGCATGTGCATCTCGAAAGACTAACTATATGATTGTGCTGTCGTAACCAGTGTTCATTAGCCATTTTTTACAGCTTAGCTGAATTAACTGGTGTAATGTGTAAAGTAAAATTGTGTAATGTGCAGTCGCAGAACCATTTTTTTCCCTGCGTCCTTTGAAATGTTGAGCACGATTGTCGGTGCTGTGAAAAATGAACTAGAAACCATGAAGAGAAATACAAAGGGAGCAGAAAGGAGAGGATTCCTAAAATACACAGTCAATAAATATTGAACCTGAAGCTAGCTGAAAATATCCTAAAAGTGCCTCGGTAGCGAATAAATACATAAAACAAAGAGAAAGCAGATGGTGTGACGGTGTTCCAGTGGAGAGAAGGACGAGCGGCTCCGCCATTTGAATGTAAAAAAGGTTTTAAAAGGCATTGTAATGAAATGCTGCACACAGCTCGGCGTTTATTAATTATATTTGAGTTTTGAAATGAGTCCCAAATGGAGTGGTCCCAGGGACATGGGGCTGGTTTGCCTAAAACGAGCGAGTCAGAAGTGAACTGGGAAGAGAGGACGTGAAGCAGAAGAGAAGTTGCTGGTGGCGACTTGATGGCGCGGGTTTTTCTCCCTCAGTTTTCGTCGTGGTATTTACGATCGAGGCTTGGATGGCCATGCCGGCTCTTTGTTTCTGACTAATCTCTATCTGCAGATTGTTGGGTGACTCCAGGCTTAATTAAGCTGAAGCTTAATTAGCGCTGGATGAGGGGAGATGCCAGTGGCTGTGGCTGAGGCCAGCCCGTGCCTCGGCTGAGGCGTCATGTCGGTGTCGATGCCTCATGCCGCCGGCTGTGTGGTGAGCGGTGGGATGGTGTCGGGAGGAGGCAGGAGGGATGTGCTCAGGACAGCGGCTTTTTGTAGGGCAGAGGCCTGAGGAAGGGAATCACAGAATTGTAGGGGCTGGAAGGGACCTCCAGAGATCATCGGGTCCGACCCCCCTGCCAAAGCAAGTTCCTCAGAGCAGGCTGCCCAGGTAGGCGTCCAGATGGGCCTTGAATATCTCCAGAGGAGACCCCCCAACCTCCCTGGGCAGCCTGTCCCAGTGCTCCGTCACCCTCACTGTGAAGAAGTTCTTTCGCATGTTGGTGCGGAACTTCCTGGGCTCCATCTTGTGACCATTACTCCTTGTCTTGTCCCCACAAACCACTGAAAAGAGGTTGGCCAAATCCCTCTGTCTCCCACACCTTGGGTATTTATACACATTGAGGAGATCCCCTCTCAGTCTTCTCTTCTCCAGGCTGAACAGGCTCTTCAGAAAGTGAAATTTGTGTCAAAAGCCTTGGCCGCACTGACATCAGGCACAAGATCCCGTGGCCACCAGGGAGTGCCTCCCCTAACCACGAGCAGGGCGCTGTTATCCCATAAAGCCCCAAAGTCGGAGCTGGGTGTCCATTTGAGGTTCATCCCTGGTTGTCCAGCTGCTGAAGAGCACCCCAAGGGCAGGTCCTGAGCCTGAACTCAGAAAATGTCGATCGGGCAATACCTTGTACACGAGCATTTCTCCCTCGATGCTGTGTGCACTGAGCTCACGCTAAGGCACCAGAGGAATCACTGGAGCGGTTTCTAGCTGTAATAACGCTTCAAGGATCATTGAAAGCAATGGACGAGCAAATGACACTTGATGGTAGCTCTCTGCTTGAGAGAACCAAGCCCAGGGAAGCCATTCCTGTCTTCGCGAATGAAGAGAAAGTACATGATGGGGGAGAGCCAGGGACTAATAGCGGCACATGACAAGCGTATGACCGAAAAATTAGATCATTGCTGTGACGGAGTGATGTGTGTGTGTATCTGTTTGTACAAACACTGAGAACGTGCAGGTCAGAAGCATTTTCTTTTCTGGAACCAAGCCATAGACTTCTTGTTTTTTCTCTGATTTTTAAAAACAAGAAGAAAAAAAACACGGCAACAACAAGAACAAACCCCCATCCTGTTTATATATTGAAGAAATTCAGACATGTATTTGAAAGGATTAAAACTGAATGCAGTGTTGTCCATAATCGTGTATTTGTTGGGGTTGCATTGACTCTTACATCCATTGGTGAAATTTCATGGGACATTAGATAAAACTTGAGAAATTTCCTTCAGATTTCTTTTTATTAAAGCCAGGGTAATGTTTGAAAATCGCATTTTATGTTGTTCTTTACGTAAAACAGCAGCTAGGCCATGTGATGAGAACAGAACAGCTACTCTATGGGCAAAGAATAACCCGATGAAAGCTGAAGCAGTTAACTGTAAATGGTGAGTTGTTGGAGTGGGGATGGGTGGATGTAAATAGCACAACTGCGTTTTCCCTTCTAGCGTAGTGTAAAGAAATAAGAGCAAGAGCTGAGTATACCCTTTCTTCTCAGGGCATGAAATCTCTGTAAAAATCTGTGTTACTGAGGATATTTCTAGCTGCAGGATAAGACGATGTATGTCCTTCGAGAAATCTCATAGAGTTTTTAGCGTAAACGTGACTCAGTAGAAAAAATCCCGAGGAAGAGTGTCTGTTCTACTTCCCTGACTGTTTCTGTCAAAATAAAAAGTCCCCTCAACCCAAGCAAAGTTCCTTCCACTTAAAAGAATTGGAACTGAAGTTTGGGTGTGTGCCATGAAGGGAAAAGGGTAGCTACACATCTACGCAATATCTACAGGAAAACGTAAAACGCTTCTAGAAATTGTAAAGCCTTGCTTCATCAACTGGTCTGGGCTCTCCTCGGAGCAAAGTGCCTTTTAGGGATTGCAGTTCTGAGAAGGGTTCCAGCTTGGCAAGGAAAATGCGATTTGGAGACCTGGAAGAGAAGATTAATCAGAATAATAGGTCTGGCCCTCGCAAGTAGGTTGAGCCTAATGAAATTAATATCTGAACATTAGTTATAAAACCGACCTGGTAACTTATAACAGGACCTAAGAGGATATTTGAAAAGCTGCAGGTACCTCCAGGATTTTTCTGCGGAGGCGTTCCCAGGAGCGCTTTTCTCTTCCCATGGACTAACCGAGCTGCAGTCAGCAGCCCGACTGCACGTGTTGTGCATGTGCTGCCTTTTGCAATCCAGCGGCAGCTTGGCTCGGCTTGGAGGAGGCTGAAATGCCTGAGAGTTGGATTATATGATATCAGCCGGCTAAAAGTTTCCTGAAGTCTTTTGGCACGGCCCGACTCTTGTGAAATAAAATACTCTGCAGCAATTTATAATTTGTGTGTGTGTGTGTGAGTGTGCGTGCGCTAACCGATGACTGAGTTTATTCTAAGCATTAGCGCGCTTGCCTGCGACAAGTCTTGGAAAAGCCTGGTCTTTCATTAGACTTCCAGGCTCAGTTTAATTGGAATCTCATCAGGAAGAAAAGCTAGTTTGGTCGCTTTTCAAAGTGTTCAAGGAAAGTTTCATAACTCCTTCTTTGGTATTCCTCCAGTACGGCCTGATCCTGTTTCATCTGCGAAGCGAAAAGCTTGAGGGGACAATAAAGACTCAAATCAATTGGAAGTAATTGCGCCGAGATCATCAGCATAGTTTTGTTTAATTTACAGTGTTTATTTAGCTCTCTCCCGTCGAGGAAGCTTAATCAAATTCCTTGTGCTGCAAGGAACGGCAGCGAGCAGGGTGCTTGCTTGGAGGGCTCTGCCTCGTGTGCCTCGGCTGGGAAAGAAGTCTTCATAGGAAAGAAGTTTCAATGGAAAAGAAATTTTAATGCTCGCTGCGTGGGCTGGATGGAGCAGCTCCTTGGCCGGGCGTGGGGCCAGGGCTGGCTGCTGCTCTCTGTGCGGCCGGACCTGTCCCTCCTCGGTGTCCTGAAGCATCAGAGAAGGGAGATCCGCTTTTATATTCAAGTCGCAGGGCAGCAAGCGTGGAACAGGCCCGTTGTTAGTACGGGAAGCAGATATCCTGATAAAACATCCGTGGTCTCCTGGAAGAGACTGGACGGCCTCTGGAAGCAGCCCGTGGCTTGCTGTGTGCCTGCAGCTCTTGCTAAAGTTTGGGAGCATGAGGGCAGCTCGCTTCCTAACATTGCCTTTGGGGAATTAGAATCGATGGGGACAGTTCACAAGCAAAAGTCTTGGCTTTTAAATGCATGAAACTGTGGAGGGGTGATTATTCTTACCCAATATGCCATCAGTTCATGTTTGAGGGAAGAACAGAAGCCCGTTTCTCCTGCTCATTACTTCCATTTACCCTTTATTTTCCCCATCTCTACCCCACTCAAAATTCGCTAATGTCTGTACTCTTGGTGTAGAAGATAATTAGTTTTCTTTCTTCTTTTCTTCGTGAAATAAAGGGCAAATAAATCTAACACTTTGCAGTCTAAATCAGTCTTTTAACAAAGGTGCATTCCAATTTCTAATTTTATTATGCGTTCAATTAGTAAGAATCATTTGGTATTCCCCTAACCTGGTGATACTGATGATTCGTACAATATTTACTTGGCTTTTCCCCTTGAATTCTATGCACATTTTTGCTTCCAACCCCCCTTTTTTAATTCACTTACTGTCTGTGACCGCATTCTGCAGTATTTATCCATAATGTCTGTATTAATCTTTTTTGCTGATGAAACGATGTGATGGAAGGACACACTGGTTACGTTTTGTAAAGTTTTGATGAGCCTATAGCCAAAACAGTTGCTGATACAGAGACCTGGAACTTGCTAGCTGCTGAGGATTTACATCCTCAACAAAAGTATAAGCATGCAGGTTTTGAATAATACTATTTTTCTGCTATTCTTCCAGCTTTCTGAACAGTAAGTAAGGCATGTAAATCGTTGGACACTTACCTGTTCTGTGTTTTTTTTATACATAAGACTATTTTTATATATTTCTTTAGCAAGATGCCTTTAAATGTTGCAATAGATCCTGTATATGATTGGTATGACTTGGGTAAACTGGCAATGGCAAGCTTGGGATTGGATAGTTGTCTTGATGGATGTGTTGGAAGCTTTTTCCCTTCCTCCCTGTGGCAGCATAAAGTCAACTGAAGATTTTCTTTGTGATCATCACAAGATGAAAAGTTTAAATGGCCTTTAAAAGCTTTGTATTGCCGTGTAAGTTCTATATATACCTTATTCTGTACTGCGATTAAGAAGGAAGAACGCATGCACTGATTGTGAAATAATTATCAATATCCTGATTCTTTTGAAAGTCACTGTCTCAGATTATGGTTATTTCTTAATCAATCATTCTTCCACAAAGAGAAATCCATCCTTGTTTTATTTATTTATTTTTTTTAATCACAGATTTACAAGTCAATATTTTTTCCTATCACTTAACCTTGAGGAGTAGCCATGGATCATTTACTTTGTGGTGGACAGGACGTTATATTCTGACTGATAATTACCACTGATGTTATCTGCTTAAATTTTTGTTCAGTGATTTGTAAAGTGAGATTCCTGTTTCTCATTTCCATTGCCTGCCTAGCTGTATTTTCAGTTTTAGGTAACTGCAGGCTAGAGCCAGTGTTTGTAGGAATTTTGGCAGTTGTCCTAAATTGTCTTTTGTGTATCCATAATCTGATTCAAGGGTACTCCCTATAAGGGCTGATGTTTTTGTTCAGGCTTCTTTCAGATGTCATAAATACCACCGCTTCCATTAAGAGGAGAAAAAAAAAGAAAGTACTGGGTAGTTTATGATCTTACTGCTGGGGATTTTTCCTGCTGGTAAATTGGCCTATGTAAAAGCGCTCTAATTCTTCCTAAAATCTCTAAACTTCCTACTCAACTTGCAGACCACATCCTTTATATGCCCGTGTGCTTCATTATCCTGCAAACGGCTCCTTCCTTGCTGCTCTGGCACGGCGTTACCTGCGGGAGGGAGCTCTTCGGTGGTTTGGCTTTCTGTTAGCTGGGTTTTGGGACAGATCATGGGTAACCTGGGCCCTGAATCATCAGGTCTGTCAGTCTCTTTTCTTCTGAATGTTAATATTTCAGTTTGAACTACTACTTTCCTTGCTCTACAAAATACTCTATACTTTTTTTTTTTATTATTTTTAATTATTTTACCTTGAAATGTAGTTACTTATCTTTACGCCGAGCTGAAGCAGTTTGTGATGAATAACCTCGAGGTTCCCTTTTGTCGCCATGTACTTAGTCATTTTATCTGCCTCAGTAAGGCATAGATCCGTGATGGCCTGTTTTGGTTAGTTCTCTCTGTTTTCAGAGCTGAAGGTTGATAGCAGAAGCATATCTTGTAATTTCTTGGGTATGCTGGAGACAAAAAGGGGAATAAAATACCAAAAATGTTAGTGGAGCACAGATATTGCTGGAAACGTGTTAAGACTATGAAAGCTTTGAAACATCAAACTTATTTTTAAAGAACTGCCTTTAATAAGGAGTTCATTTGGATACCTCTGAGAGCCTTCAAGCAAGCTTGATTTTGCTGCAGGAGTTTCGGAAGGTGTCACTATCCCTTGCATCCATTATCAGGTTCTCCACTGCCTGGCAGGATGTCTGTATTCCTTGTTGACAGAGACAGCCACTGAATTTTATATGTTTTTTTGATTAGATGAATGCAACTTTGAAGGCTCCTCGCTGAATGAATCCATTAAGAAAGCTGCCTGAAAGATATCTCGTTTTTGCAGAACGTGCTGGAAGTTGGAGTCACTTTGTAGAGCTGGTGATAACACACTATTTCCTTAAAGCGGTATTGAATCTGGCTGTTCTGCTGGTCTTTCTTGCTCAGAATTTACTAACTTTGGGGAAAAGACTTTAAATGGAATGAATATTCATGGCTCTACTTTTTTTTTTCTTTTCTTTCCTTTTTTTTTTTTTTAATTACATTTTCTTCTATTAAAAAGAAAGAAAAGAAGTCCCAGTTCTTTTCCTTAACCTAAAAGATCCAACAACTTCATAAATAGATCGTGTTGTTTATCTGTTTCCCCATCGTAAGCACTTCAGACAGATGGGAAGCAAGCCACTAGTCTCCCAAACTGTGCGCATAGTTCGTATTCTCCACCTCTGACTAACTACTCACAGCACTAGTTGCAAGACTTTGTTGCGAGAAGGGTGAAAATGCCAGGGTCATGACTGCGTCTGCTTTGTTTAGTAATAACCTCGATGGTTTTTCTAGCAGCTTTATTTAAAGTTGACTCAGTGCACAGAGAAGGGTGATTCGCTTAGGCGCTGAGTTTTCTGATGCAATGGTACAGGGAGAACTGCGTAGGCTTGGAAGTGGGGATGAAGCACAGGATGCATCAGAGCAAACCCAGGAGATAAAGTGGATGGGAAAACGTTGGAGTTTGGCCTTTGACGTGGTGGATAACTGAAGGGTAGGAGGAGTTTGTCCTGTACCCATAGGATGCTCCCGCTGACCTCGCTGCGCTGCGTGGACTGAGAATAGTGCTGTTTTCTCTGGCTGCTGGAGGTGATCTGGGGACATCTCACTGGGAAAAGGGAAGGATTAGGGCTTGCTGGACATCAGCATGTGTGTTGTATGTGGTCTTTTTTTCTTCTTCTTTTTATTTCCTGTACTCCTGTATTGCAAAGATTATGTGTGTTGGTGGCTGTTCAGTACTGCGGTACGGTCACTGATCAAAATGAGTTCTGCTTCTGTAATCTCTAACAGTAAGTAGAGCTTATCAAAACTACTGCAAAGCTAGAAAACAAACAGACTGGTTCGTATTTAGAATTTGTTTTAGCATGATTAGGACAACATACTTCCCGGTGTGAGCCTTTTATTCTCTCCAGGTAAACAGGCTGTCTTCCAACACGTACTCTTTCTGTTTTACTCCTATATAACCTTCTCTCTTCAAAGAGGGTCTGTACCATAAACCAGAAAAGCTGATGTTCCAGTTGCATAGTGCAACTTGAAATTTGGTCTCTGCAGGCTGAAAAAAAAGAGAAATTGAGGCATATTTTCACTTCTGTAACCGTAAACAACAACCAGATGTAGAAGAAATGTGGAAGCCATTACCATTTCTTTCCAAACCAGTAGGGAAGCATCCCTCTTTCTGAAGCTTTCCCGCTTTCTTATGGGCAATTTGTGCATAGATGGGTTGGGAATCTCCTGTTTGTAACGCACAATGTTCATTTGCGGTCTCATCCTGTGCCATCCCTGCTGCGGCAGCACAGCTGCGGAGAGAGCTGGAATGAGGAGTTGTCAAAAGCTCCGGAAAAAGGGAAGAGAAAATTTTCAACTTCTTGGACGCGTTGTCTTGAAACTGTCATGGGAAGTCAGATCACAAATGCTGGCAGCACTTTTCGAGCATTTCACCAGGATTTCGAGAGAACAAAATATTTCGGTATGGAGGCAACACCTCAGAAACCTTAATTTAAAATCAGCAAGGTGAGATGGCTGCGGCATTTAGTACAGGGTTTGGGAGGAGGCACAGCTGTGGATGGTAAGCAGGTTGACAATAGGGTAGATAAAAAAACAGTGTAAACATATATTTTTTAAACGTTAAAAATGAAACTGCCAGGTTAAATTTGAACCATAATAATTACTGCTTCAAAGGCCTTACCTGTACCTGTTATTTTCCTTTAAATACAATGCTTTGTATCAGTGACTCAAATGAAGCAGGTCAAAAATGCACCTTTTTCAGTGCATGCAATCATTTAAAATACGAAAGGCAGCTGAAAGGGAGATGCCCTTTAAATTTTTAGTGTCTTTATGTTGGATAGAGCTCTGGTTTTTGCATTTTTGGAAGTGCAAGTATTTTCATGTTATGAGAGGCAGAAAAGCTTTTGCATTGCGCATTTGATTTCAGTTTGGCTACCAGACACAGAGGGAATATTCTCATGTTGAATAAACTCAGGATTGAGAATTCATTTGGGAGCTCAGGAAGCAGGAGAGCTTTCTTCTTCCTTTATCCTTTTTTAATCTTTGAACAAGATAATTAGATGGGAGAAAATTAGGATTATGTGCATTAACGCTTAAAGTATATGAAGAACTCCGGCCATCTGACTGAAGGCATCGTGCAAATTAGGTATCTCACAGCTTTACTGTTTGTTACATACCTAATACAATTTCACAATATTTTTGTAAATTTGACTATTAGTGAATTGAAAAATTAATTCTGGTCACCAAACCCTAATCTTTCCATTGTATCATAAATCATTTTGTTTTAAATAGCAGCCACGTTTGCATTTTTTCATTTTCCTATGCGTTTTTAAGGTGACTTTTAGGGCATCTTAGTGTTTTAAATTTAGTTCCTTCCAAGTGCAGTGTGCTGAAAGCCAAGTAAAATTAGCATCTCAGTATAAAGAAATGAATCAACTGCTAATTTATAACACAAAGAGTGTATAAAAGCAATAAATGTAAACACAACTATGTAACACTTGGAAATGTGTATAAATACTGTGTAGCTGGTTGGTTATGGAAAAAAAAGAGGTACTAAAGTAAATGTAAAGACCATAATTGCAGATGAATCTTTGTGGGATGTATCAGTTGTTAGAAAGGAGCTTAGAGGAAGCAGTCATGGTGGAAGTTTTTGTGCTTACTAATACGTTTACTTTTCAGTAATGACTTAAACCATCTGTGTTATCCTTCTTGCATTTGGACCGTAAACCATAAAGATAATTAAAAATTCTTCAAAAATAGTCTTAGACTATTAGGAAAAAAAAATCGGTATCTCATCAGAGGTATGGACCTTGGACGTGCCTTAGATGTGCTCATTTTTGCGTGGTTTTGAGACTTTCACCTCATTTTCCCCTGCAGACTACTTTGTGCAAGACTGACTGTGTGTTCAGGTGAGATTTCTGTCCCCCTACACATGTGAACTTGAGTTTCCTGACATTTCACATGTTGTGGGGAGAGTAAAGTAAGCTACAAGTAAAGTAAGCTACAATTCCTGGAAGCCGTAGGCTGTTGTGGGCATGTTTATTTTTTACTTGTCTCCTTGCTGTGATAACCTCAACTTTTTGAGGAAGGGAGCAGACAGTTTATTTAAAAACATGTTATAGCAAAATGCCATTTATATAAGCAGCAGCAGATCCATTCACACTTCTGAGCTCAATTTTCCTTTGTGCAGACTAGGAAGATTTCTGTGACTCTGACCAAATGATGCATGGAGTCGAGGTCTACTCTACCCTGTGATTTTAGAGAGGCTCCTTCAACAGTGCAAGTCTGGAAATAAGCTTAATCAATCTCATACACACTTAAAGAAATTGAAAAGGGCTGTGAACTTTTTCTGAACTTTCCCTTTCAGAGTGGGCAAGAGCTCAGTTCAGTCTTCAGTCTCCATTTTTCTTTGTAGTCCCAGACTGTTTTTCCTTCAGGTCTTAGTGAAACTGGAAGATAAAGGAACACTTGACAATGTGAAGAGTAGATTTTTTTTTTTTGGTATTTTTTTTCATTGTTTTTCACATCCCCTTCTTCTCCCTTCTTCCTCCAACTTCTGCCTTTGTGGTTCCATCCAAGCCTTGATTTTACAATAGTGAGACTTCGTAAAATTTTGCTGGTGTACTCTTTGATCCATGAAGTTGGGCAGCTTAGTATAACCATGTCTTTTGACTTCTGTTACCAGTATGAAAATTTCAGCACTTCCTCTTTGTGCAGTTGGGTCTGGAAGGGATTGTTACTCTGGTGGCAGTGATTCTCAAAATATTCATCTTTGATTTATAGCTAGTCACAGCCCCTCCCCAACAAGGCTGGCATGACAGTAGCTTCCCATCTGGGTTAAATGGGAGTGCAGTTAAATACCCTTTTGTTTAGGTGAAACAATAGTCTCTGAAAGTTTTTTTTTTTTTTCCTTAACAAAGGTCTTGTCAGACCAAACACAGAGGCTTGTGCTCAGCAGTTGCAGCACTGCTGGTGGTGGGCTTCATTGTCTGACTGAGTAATTCCTGAAAGGCAGATAGAAGAATATTTAAAAATCCTGTCCTTTATGACAGTAACTGGTCTGTTATTGATACCAAGATGGTTTAGCAAATTTGCCTGAAAAGCATTCTTAGCTACAGTGTCTTGACTTGCTAATTGAACCTGCACAGGGAAAAGGCTTGGTGATTGCAGAGACACCTGGTAGATACTCTGTGTTGAACCTCCAGCAGTTCAGAGGAGCAAAATCTAGAGGCTGTATATAGAAACAAACAGGGCAGGAGGGTCAGTACCCCCAGAAAAACTCTCCAGGCAATGGTACGTAACACCAAACATGTCAGGAATATGTCTGGGCAAAGGGAACGACCATGGTGGAGATTCCTGCTGGTGAGGAGGTCTTGCAGAGAGCCGTGAAGCTTGGTGCAGCATTATTTCCATTCCTTCCTAGGGTTTGTTTGAATAATACCAGGATCATAAGCTGCTGAAATTGGAAACATGAGAGGAATTTCAGGGGCTGAAAAAAAAAACGGGACAGACAAATATATCTTGACATTAACTTCAAAAGGTCTGTAATGCAGAGGAAGTTGTTAAGGCTGATTTTGAATATATGTTTAGTAGAAAAGGGGAAGAGTTAGTGTTGAAAGCACAGGAGCATGGAACAAGGTAACTACTGACCTGCTAAGTGGCCCGAGGGAAAAACTGGCCTGTTCTTCATTTTGTAAGGGCTTTCAAATATCTTCTGGTTGGAATAAACAGATGACCGTACTAATGAAGTCTGTTTTTCCTAAATCTGTTTAGGATTGGAAGTGCCTGGGGATCCCGTAGCTGAAACAGCGTGATTATGGGTGTTGATAGGAAAGTTCAGGTCACGACATTTAATAGCCAGTCTCTGTCCAGTTGGACTGGTTGGCTAAAAGTGGCCCTGGAATAATAAATTACCTGCTGTTGAATGATCTGGAGTCACGTATTCTGATCTCTTTTAGCACTGAGAAGTTCCAGCATAGTACCAGTGAAATGTTTGTGGGGACATGCCTCATTTTGCCTGTTCAGAAACAAAGCAGCAGTGCTTTTACTTTATTATAGAATCATTAGGGTTGGGAAAGCCCTCCAAGATCACCTGGTTCAACCGTCCCTCTACCACCAATGTCACCCACTAAGCCATGTCCCCAAGCACCACGTCCAACCTTTCCTTGAACACCCTCAGGGACGGTGACTCCACCACCTCCCTGGGCAACCCGTCCCAATGCCTGACTGCTCTTTCTGAGCAGAAATGTCTCCTCATTGCCAACTTGAGCCTCCCCTGGTGCAACTTGAGGCCATTCCCTCTGGTCCTATCACTAATTACTGAGAGCAATGAGGTCTCCCCTGAGCCTCCTCTTCTCCAGACCAAACACCCCCAGCTCCCTCAGCCGCTCCTCACAGGCCTTGTGCTCCAGGCCCTTCACCAGCTCCATGGCCCTGCTCTGGACACACTCCAGGGCCTCAATGTCCTTAGTTTCAGAATTAGTGATAACTCAGGGACGTGTAGAGAGAGAGAGAGGAGGTACTGAGAGCTAGACTAGAGATGTAGTCCTAGATGCTTCTACGGTTTTGCAGAAATGTGTCGATGAGGCAGAGCGTTGTGGTAACTCGGTGTTAGCACAAGAGGCAGAGCGGCAGCTATGTGTTGGTGCTCTGGAAGAGTTGCCCTTTGGCGATATAACTTGACTAGTTATCTCTATAACTAGATGCTGCTTTGAAGTCAAGGAGAGTCACTGGAGAAGTCGTCTGGGTGCCTGGATTGATATTTGTGGGGTAATCTCTGAGCTGAGACAACCGAGCTGCCCTCTGACAAGGGAGGGTTGGCCTCTTCACGCAACAGCATGAGGCACCTCAGTGTTTGGTGTTTAACAGGCTGCTTGGATGTACTTCAAATTGTGTTAAGAGTTAGGGCTACTGTTGTCTTCAGCTTAGGAAGAGGAAAATGTGGGCAACTGCTCCCATGTAAGCCTGTGGTAGGAACCAGCAGGAGCCGAAGGTTCCTGAAGGTTTCTTTGTGATTGATCCCCAGCGTGTTTCAGGGGGAGGATTTTCCCTGTGTTTCAGCTATTGCAGTTTCTCTCCAGAGAAAAAGCACACCTCAGCTCCTAGTATTTTCTACGTTCTTGAGCCAAAAATGGGTGATACTGAGCAATAGGAATTTATTACTCCCTGGAAGCACACTGAGTATTTCTGAATGAGACCCAAAGTTCACATGCTTTCTTTAGGGCACTTCAAGTGTGTTTTTAACAACAGATGAGAAATCTGTCGGGTTAGCTGCTAGGCACAAAATACAGTTGTATTTGTAATGTGGTGGTAAGGCTGTGCAAGTGGGCTTATATCTCACCGTATGAGTGGCAGCACAAATCTGTTAGTGCTTCATAAATCTCATAAAGAGGCCCTTCTGTTGTCATCTTCCAGGTTCATAGTTTGCCAGCCAGCCATTTTAGGAGATTCTTGGGAGGAGAGCTGCGTGAGTGGTAGGGGACATGAAGGCAGAACAAGCTTTAATGCTGTCTGTAGTGCCTTCCCTTGCTGATCAGCTTCTAAGTCCCTGCAGGAGAAGAGTGGACTGTTTCTTCTTCCTCCTTCATCTTCCTCATCCCCTCCTGCTACTGCTTTTCAAAGGCTGTGCAGCTTCTCAAATGGCTTTCAGATTTGCCAGCACAGCACCGTAATTGAACTGGGCCGACTGAAGTGGGAGACGGGAGATCTTGTGTAACTTGGCTCTAATGAGGCTTTTGGTGCCAGGACATGAAACAGAAGTTAGTTAATTTTCTTGTTCAATGTCGGTGAAGTTTTGGGTTAGCCACAGCTAATCCAAAGGAAGCAAACCTTTGTTTTGTGGCTTCAGCAGGTGCTGCTTATAGATGATTCCTCACAACCTGGGGAGATGAGCATGAAAAAAATGGGTTTCCCAGGGCTGCGCAATCTGCTGAAGATTCCTGGACCTGGAACATAAGATTTTGCCCCAATTATTCCAGCCAGAGATCTGGTTTAGCCCTGCATCCTACCTCTACCAGCAGCCAGTAGTAATGCTTGGGGGAAAAGTCTTAGTAAGACAGCAATCCCTCCCAGCTTTTGGCAGGCTCCAGTTCAAGGACTCAGAGCATGAAAGTCATGTCTGCACCTTTGTTTAAGAGCTCTTGACAGACTTTCCTTTCTAAATTCATCAATCACGCACTAATCTGTTTTAAATTTCTGCCTTCACAACATGCTGTGACAATGAGTTCTGCAAATAATTGTAGTGGGGGGAAAGTACCTCCTTCTCCTCTTGTTTAAAAACAAATTGCCTGCTAAACTTCATTTCATACTGCCTAATTCACGTACCCTGAGACATGGTTTCCTATTTGTTTTCTCTGTAATACCATTCATGGTTTCATGACTGCCATCTCTCAGTGGTGTTCCCTGCAGTGCTGGGTGTCCCTAACCTGCTTGCTCCTGATGCTCTCTTTGCTCCCCAGCCAGCACTGAGCTTTGTGGTCTATGAGTGAGTTGTTCCTCACCTTAATTAATCTGTGGTGCCTCCAGGGTTTCCACTCACTGCATGGCTATTACTTTGTGTTGTACGTGTATAAATACATGATGAATCTATCTGCAGCTCTTCACAGTTAATTCTCCTGATTCTGTAATCACCATCAAACTATCATCTTGCTGCTTGCTATATTTTCCATGCAAATAATGAATAGATTGAGCAGCACAAATGCAAAACCAACTCCATTGTGCAAACTGGCCACTTATTTGTGCTCTGTTTCTTCTCATCTAACCAGTTGCTAATTTGCAGAAGGGCCTTCCATCTTATCCCATGACAGTTCAATTTCTTTGAAAGCCTGTGGTGAGAGGCATTGTCAAATGTTTGTTAGAGATCCAAGCCCACTGTATCATACATACCACACTTACCCATATACATCATGGGAAGTTTGTGAGGTATGGCTTCTATTACAGCAGCCATGATGGCACTTCATCAATATATCATACGTGTTTGCATACCTGCTAGTTTTGTTCTCACAGTTTCTGTCAATTTTCTTAGTATTGGTGTAAATCCGTAGCTATTAGCCTGCAATTCCCTGGAGTCCTTTTATTGAGTTTGGCAGCACATCCTCACTTTTTTCGCTGTCTCCCATTAAGGGCATCTTAGAGACAGGCTGGGCAACATGGTCAGTAGTTCAGCGTTTATATGTTCAAGTTCCTTTCAAATTCCTGGGTGAATAGCATCTAATTCTGGTAGCCTGCTGTTGGTTCTACAGCCTCATCTAAAGATGCTGTATTTTAGACATTGTCTTGCTCCTGTATAGCTTTCTTGCTCCTGCATGTACCTGGCATTTTCCTCAGTTTCATGACAGTGGTGGTCAATTTGCCTCCATCATCACTTGGCCCAGCTTGGGCAGACCTTCCTTCTCCCTTCTCGCTGCCTCAGGTGCTTCCTAAATGTGAAACGGGAGCTTGAAACAAGAAGCTGCAGGAATATGCAACCATGTGGAAGCACCTTTCTGCCTCAGTCCTGATGTATGCTGGCTTAAGGGCGTCCAGCAGCCTTGGCAATATTTATAGGTAGATAAGTATCAGCTTTTATTGCTTGAATTATTTTCATGGAAGGTGAAGTTGAATGTAAATGCTTCCAGTCCTTATCGCTCATCACAAATCTCAATTTCAATTAGAATAAACTTACATAGATGAGCTTTTCCACGGTTCTATATAGATAATGGACTTATTTAGTATATTAATACTTTTCTGTTCGGATTATGTTCATAACAAACAAGATTTTAATGCAACTATTCAAATGTGTAAGACCCATAGAATTTAGGATCAGAGTGAGGGGAGAGATCTGTTTATTGTTCAGAAGAGTTAATGTGCTTTTTGGTTTGGAAGCAGTTTGAAATTCAGTTTCATCCTCATCCTTGCGATTGAACTTCAGTATTTGTACTGAAAATCCTCAATCATGTGCCATACCTATTTTGGATGTGAATCAGGCTTATGCTCATGTCTCTAAGGGAATTCTGTTGCTTTTCTTGTTTTCACCCTGGAAAGGAAGACGTGATTCATTGTTCTAGTCCAAGGATATCTGACGTGATGCAGCAGCACTGTTTCTCCCTCTCTTACCTGTTTCTTTTTCCCCCTTCTTTCTTTGTGTGCAGATATTTTTTATTCTGTTTCAGTTTGTGCCTCCTCCTCTCCCTGTTTTCCTCTAATTGCTTTTTGCTCTGCCCGTGCAGGATCCTGGCTCGTGTGTGTGAGATTTGTGCAGCCGTTTTTATCTAGCTTTTCCCTTTTTCAATGGCTTCTGAATCAACTTCCCTCCCTTGAATCAATCGAGGTAATGTGGAGCGGTGTTGCTTAGCAATGCTGGGAAGCTGATACTGCTTGGGTGATGTGCATGCTGCAACTGGGCTGAGCAAAAGAGGCTACCAGTCCTCTGCGGCCCGTGCAGGGAATAAAATCTTGTTTTCTACTGTTTTTAGTGTTCTTGCCATTAAGTGTGTTTGTTTTTTTTTGCCTTTAGTGTTGCTGAGTAGCAGTTTTACAAACTTACAGATGTTCCTTCCCCCTTCTTCCTGATATTTCCAAATGTAAAAAAAACTTCGCAGCATGTAGAATCAAAATACACTTGGGATGCCACTCTTTACAGAGTGGGTATCTAATTAACTGTCTTGAGATAGGTATGTTTTCCGTCTTCCTCCTCCACATACCAAGCAGAGCTGTTGTGAAAGCAGAGCTGAGCTCTACAGGATGTTTCAGCCCTCCAAAGCAGCAGAGACTGGCAGCCAATTTGGTGTATGTGGCAAAGGATTAAAAATAGGATGAATGTGATACCTTCAACCGTGTCAGAATATGGAATGGGTTATTACAGCAGCTGAGGTTAAGGGTGTGAATGGAGGTTATTAGCTTTGAAGTGTTTCTCTAAAATTCTCAACATCAACAATTTTCTCTGAAATTGTTAATGTTGAAATTCTGCATTTTCAGTGGATGGGTTTTAGTCTCACTTCAAATGGCAAAAGAACTTTTTTTTCCCACTGTTGTGTTGTGTTTTGCAAAGCCAAGGAAGTATACATAAACAAAGGTTGGTTTCTTTCTCTCCTTTCTCTTCTTTTTAATGTGGAGCACTAGAAAAATTACATACAGGTGGATCAAACATCTTTGAGCCACAGTTTTACCAGATGGTTGCTCTCGTTCTTCACACAACATCGAATAGCAGGGGGTAACCCTTACTTAAGTCGTGGGGTGGGGTTGATGTGGAGGTGGCATTTTCCCCCTTTAAACCAATTAGGATACAAACCCAAGTTTTTACTCTTAGTCTTGGGGGCACTGAGGGAGTGTCCCCCTGGCCTCGGTGAAGAAGCTGTGGATCCTGGCATCTTTGCTTTCTTTGATGGCAATTCTGTTGCCTGCAGCTGTACAGCAGGTATAAAAGCTTCCTCAGAACAAATTTGGGTGCTGAGGACACAACCACTGGTGCGCAAATACACCCAGAAGTGGGTGGTGGTGTTGAGGAGGTTGTGCTCTGGATGCTGGTCACCTCCAGTGGTGTTTATTAGGGCAGCACATGATTTCTTCCTAGATTTTAGACTGAGCACGCGGTCTCTTTGATCAGCTACTCCTACCCCACTCCACCGGCACTTTCCATAGCTGATGGATGTGTTCTCACCTAGTTTGTTTGCTCCTGATTTAGACTATTAACTGTAGTACGCGCTCATTTATCCTTGTCTATAAGGAACAAAACATGGAGCTGCTGAGGGGATTTGTAGCAGGTTCATTGCCATGGTTTCAGGCAGCCTCACATAGCCTAAAAATAGACACAGGAAAGAATATTCTCTTCCCTCCTCTCCCTCCCCCAGCTCTCTCACTAATTGGAATTTCCTTTTTTGTTTGTGTATTTCTGTTTCGGATTCACTGGCTCGCAGGTCAAGCAAATGTGTCTGACGCCGCGTTTGAGCGAGGAGAGCTCGCTGTGGTACTCGCTATGGCCGCCATCACGCGCCAAGGCCATCACCGCCTGCGGCTGCCTCTGGCGCCAGGCAAAGGGGGCTCTGGCTGGCTTTATAGCTCGCTGTAAGATGCCACCAGGGTCCAGGCTGTTCAGGGACCGTCCTGGGGACGCCCTGGAAATGGATCAGCTTGGATTAGTGCTGCGTTGGCAGGGGAAAGGTGCAAATAGGCAGGGGTGCGCATTTGGTGCTGGCGCTGTGGCCTGCTTGGCTCCAGCCCGGTGGCCACTGTGGTGCATGGTGGCTGTCCTGCAGCTGGGGTCCTGCCACCAGCTGAAGGACCAGGGTGATAACTACAGCAAAACCAGCCCTAATCCACCCCCTCCACCAGTGTTTGGGCTGGCTGTTGTTTGTTGGTGGCGGAAAAATGAAGGCAAAATGCAGGTTGGCAGTGTGGTCTCTTCTGAGGTGTGCCGGCTGCACTATTTTTATCTTTGGGTTGGGGAGCTGATTATTATATATTTTTTCCCCTCTTCCACAGAGGTGTTGACTGTTTCTGTTAGCAGGAGGCCCAGATGCTTTTAGATCTCTCTCCCCAGACAGGAAGGGCATGGACTGGAATCACACCGATGCCGTGGATTTCCTGCATTGCTTCCTCTTGAACTCGTGGGCCAAGAGCCAGGAGGGGACATACCGTGCTACAGGGCCTGTCTACAGCATGCAATTCCTGAGGTTCACTGCGTGCCTTCTTACGGTGTAAATAGCAAGTAAATAGCCCCACAGCAGCCTTATTAACTTAGAGCTTTCCCTGACGGGTTTTGAGGCAGAGGGGAAGGCCTTGTGGGTTGAATTACAGAGTGGGGACGTCCTGCGTGGTCCCTAAGCAGGTTGTAAGGCAAATGAGCTGTCAGTTTTTGCTTTTTCCTGAGCAAGGCTTTGACTTCGCCCAAGAGGAGCGGCGGTAAGTATTGATTTGCTTGTGTTGCCACTGGTGCTGGGCCTTTCTATTCTTCCTGCTGCTGCTTTTGTGGTCAGGGTGCCCTAACCTTGCTCTGTGGGGACTAAACGCCTCTGTTTAGGGCTGATGTGATGTCAGGGTTTTGAGTATGTTAGTGAATGGCTGCAGAGCATTGCTATTTCCTTCACCTTTTGGCTTATTATGTCTAGGTTGCAAATGCTTTTGAATTTTCCCACATTTCTGAACTGATCAGGGCTGTGACTCCTTTTCCCATATATTCCAATGGATGGACAAAATTTATGCATATAAGAAGGTGGTTCAGGTGAGATAGGACTGGATAGTGGTTCTTCTCCGGTACTGGGTAGTATAAAGGTGTCAGAGACAACTTACTATGCAGAGGATGTTAAAACTCTTCCAGGAGAGTGCCTGTATGTAGGGGTAGAGGGTCAGATGCCGCCTGGGAGCTGAATATGTGATACTTTGCTGTGAGGTCTTTCTGTTCCCTGCCTGCTGCATTGTGGTCAGCAGCTGCAAGGTGTGTCTGTGCTTTCCTGCACCTTTCTGTGGTATTTTGCAGTATTTATGGGCCTGACTTGGGCAGGAGGAAAGCAGCCCCTCAGAGGCAGGGGCCTTATCCTGAAGAATTGCACCTCTCTCCTTGGAGCAGAGAGGAGTTTGCCATCATTTCAAAGGATGCACATGGAGATTTCCATCAAATACACGGCTCCCCAGCCCAAGTTACAGAGCCAGGCCATGTTAGTGACCCTGTGACATTCTCATCCTGTCTGATGCTAGAGAGGAAAAATTGCCACACCTGTTTGTCGTTTTCACATATTTTTTTTCAGTGGACCTCCCTTCTTCTGCTGTAGTGATTTAAACACCTGGAAATATTGTATGCATGAGTTTGTGTTAAATAAAGCAACCTACATAATGCATCAGGGCACAGTAAGTGATCACCTATTGCCGCTCCCATCTATTCAACACTTTTGTTTGCAACACCAGTATTTTACATCCACTTGTGTGCCCTCCAGCCCTTTCAGCCACTTCCTTATAGATCAGATACTGTTTAAAGATCACGATTAATGTTGCAAAGCAAAAGGCCGCAGTTAAAAGCTGTAACTCTCCTTTTTTGTGGTTTCTGACACAATCTTTAATTCTTTAGTTGAGTTTTTCCCCCTCTCACAATCTCCATCCTGTTTTTTGGTTATGATCCTTCCTCTACAGCAATGCCCTGTGGTGTGTATTACATCGTCTGTGAGAAAGTCTTCAAAGTCTTAATACTTCACCTTTTGCAGTTTGGAAGAGGAGGGTGGCTAAAGCTTTTACAGAACTGGATTCAATTATTGACAGAGGTCCCTGTGTTGCTAGGAAGTAAATTAAACACCCAGAAAATGATTAAACTCTCGATAAAACCTGAGATTTGGGAGCTAATTTTCAGAAAGCCTCATGCTCCTGAATGCAGCCTGTGGTAAAAGGATCTGTAATAATATCTAAGGAAAGCTGCAGAATGTGAAAATACTTGAAGAATGATTTTGGCCTCAGAGTCTCAGTTTGGGAATACAGAATTGGTGGATTTACTTTGGATTTCAGTCTGTCTGACCTAGATCAATAAACAGATTTAGCCTTCAGACTCCCTCTGGGTCAGTATCTCCGTATCTGGAGGACCTGGCTTTTCTGTCTGTAATTCCCCATCTATGAGGTATGGCTAATGTCATTCCTTCCCCTCTCACAAGGGTATCGTGAAGTTAAAGGTAAGTACTTTCTGAGAGTAAAACTCGGCCTGCTATACAGAGAGTGCAGCAACTCACTCGTTAAATCCTGCCTTAACAGCAGAGTGCGGGTAGTTAATAAGCCTTAATGATGGAGCAGGGAGGGAAGAATAAATACTGATCACTTTCCCCTTAATTGTTGGTGCTATCCTGTACTGTGAATGAGGCAGAGTGGTCTTCAGCGGGGTCAGGGAGGGGAAATCTGTGCAGTGTAGGGCGTGCAAGAACAGGGATATATGGTCCGATGGCATGTTTCAAACCAAACAATTCCTAATTGATCCTGGATCTGGCGTGAGTGACCAGGTTTCCCCACAGAGCTTGTACCTGCACCAGTTGGGGCAACCACAAAAACCCAAAGGTGTGGCAGGCTCCTCTCCCCTCTGGTGGAGATGGGCATGGTCTGGTTGTCACCGGGGAAGCGTGTGAAGAAGTTCAAGCATGCTCAGCAAGGAAAGGCTCTTGGGAGATCTGTTATTCACACTTCAGAGGTCTTTGTCTGCCCTGGGTATGCTCCATGCTACTATCGGATGCGGGCATAAAAGCTTTCTTGCCATGTTCAGCATAATCTAAAGTTACTTGAGAGGAGAAAGGAATATGAGTATGGAATATTCTCACAGGGAAGAGCAACCTAACACCCAGTCTTCCTGCTCGCGTGGTGCACCAGTGCGACCTGCAATGCTGGGAGCTTCACTTTGGTGGTACTGGGAGGCTTTTACTCAGGGGGAGGATCCATCAAAATCTGTCAGGCAGCATTCGCTTTGAAGACCTGTGTTATTGGCAATGTCTGTCTTTCTGCTTGATCTTTCTCTGGCAACTTCTACATCGTAATATCTTAATTAAAAAAAAAATCTGACTCTTAAGCCTCTCCGTTACATTCAGATCTCAAAGACTGTTTTTGGCTGCTACTTCTGACAATATTTTAAGGAGGATGGTGCAGGCCGATGGGCAGCTCTGGCAGTATTTCTACTTTCTCTGCTTGCAAACACTGCAAGGAGACCAGAACAAGAGAATTAATGCTTTCCACTAGCCCCTTCAGTGGTAAAAAGTGCAGATTCTACAGATAACGCCTCTTCACACTTCCAAGCAAGTAAGTAATTAGTTTTAAAATGTAACAGAAGCCACAGGGATGTGATCAGCACTGAAGCAGGTTTGCTGATAAAGGTGGTACGATGGTGTGGTTGAACAGGTGCACCCTTCCCCTCCAGATCCTAAAATTTGCAATAACGGTGGTGTGCTTTGGAGTAACTTATGCCAGTTTCCATTGTGAAGTAAGTTATGGTGGGAAACTGCGTTTATTTTACAGACATAACATCACCTAATGGCATTTTTGGTCTGTCTTCTATGAAAAACACCCTAGTGTGTCTCCGTGAAGCTTATACAATACTCATATTTTAGCTGGATATAAATGAGGACTTACCTGTGGCAGCTGTATATCTGTATCTCTGCCCCATAGTATCTCTGATAGCTGTTCATGGAGTAAATGCAGTGTTATCAGTTATCTAAAGACAGAGAGGGATTGCATCTTGAGAGATCAGGAGAGCTGTCGACAGACACAAAGGGACACAGCGTCTAGACTGCACCGCTCAGCACAGGTAGAGTTTCTCCTTGGCTCTTTTAGTGGTTATACTATTAGAAACAGAGAGAAATGAGACAGAAACCTGAGGAAGTTTGAAAGTTTGGCTATAAGTTCTACAATTATTTCTGAAGGAAAAATAAAGACATTGCTTTTGAACGCTATAGGATATTTCAATTTAGATGCTATACAATCGGGCCTCCTGGCCCGTTCATTATATGTCCACCAGGATGCCAATGAGTCTATTAAGTTGTTTTCCAAGCAGCAGTACGTAAAGCAATTTATTTTTCCTGATGGCACGAGCATTTCTTACTGGGAGCTGCGTCGTTACCGTGCGCGGTGTTTTGTTGGTCAAGCACAATGAAGGCTTCTGGTGAACGAATTATTAAAAAAATAAAATCATTCTAGAGTCAATTATATTGAGCAGTTCTACAAACACAAAAAGGCTCTTTCAAGAACAAATGTTTAAATATTTAAAGCCTGCAGGATTTTTTTTTTCCTGTTTTTGTAGGGGCTTGTATACCGAGCACACGATTGAGACCGTAAGTATGTTTTTCCTGTTGGAAGACCATAGACTGCGTATGCATAATAATTTTGTGGGAGTCTGATCACAAGCTCTGGGCAAAAAGGAAGCTAGTCAAGGCCATTGTGGCTTCAACGTAACATGTTTGGATAGGCGTCTTCCCCGGGTGCATGATGCTGAATGTCGTTGTCCTCTGCGGTTTGGAGCTGCTGGGCCATGGGGTGGTTTTGTGGAGTGCGCTGTGCATGGTGGTGAGCTCCCGAGCTTCTGCTCTGTCCTTGTGCTGTATACCATCAACACAACAAATCATAACCGGTCTGTTTCTCAGTAGGAGAAGGAACGAGGTGTCTGCATGCTGACCACGGCATCTTCAGCTCGGTGTCTGAGTGGTAAGGGAAGGAGGAGAAGTTCCTCCAAGTGGCTGCTGAACGCCCAGGTTGGGCTTCGTCTCCTCACAGCTCTCTGGAGGAGCCACTGAGAACACCTCTGCTGTCTATCTGTGTTTGGTTCAGAGAAATAATATGCCCCCCAAGCTGCTTATTTCTCAAAAACAGCACTGCGTGAGATTTTCCCCCAACCGCTGCACAGTAGTGTTACCGTAGCGTGTTACTTATTCTTTTGACATGTTTTTATTTCATGGGAAAACGTTTGCGTTATACTCGAGGCCGGGTATGAGTCGCTGGATCCCTTTCAGAATTCTGTTAAATCTGGAAGGAAATCAGATTACTTTCTTCTACTATAAGCACATTCGGCTTGGCTTTCGCATGAGGTGTTGTATGGGTGAGTGAGCCCAGAGCACTCCAGCTGGTGCAACAGCTTTATTTATGCAGAGTGATGGCATGAAAGGGTTTGGGAAAATGCTTTTAATGGTTTCAGGAGGGATTTGTATTGCCGTTGAACCACCAGGCTGCTTTAAGTTCTTACCCACTTCGCTTGTATTTACTGCTGACAAACTGTGGGCTCTGATGGTGACCCCCTGTTGATCCAGAAACTCCTCTAGCTGGGAACACGAAATAAGGAGAGGTTTTCTTAAGCTCTCTTTTGTATGTTCCTAGCATGTGCCACGTGGCAGTAAAGCTTCCACAGCCTTTCCCTAGTCCATAACAAGCTTCTTACCATAGCTTTTTACCCACGTGGCAGTGCTTCTGTACCTCAACTTTAAAATGGTTTAGGTCTTCATGAAATGGTAGCGTGTACTTCGTCACTTCTACAGCACGTTATGTTATCAGGAAAGAACTAGCTGGGTGACTTCTACATGTACTTCTTGCAGTCTTTACTCCTATTTTTAACGAATTTTTTAAAATTGCATTTTGTCACTTGTTAAGCATATTGAAGTTTTACTTTTTCATAGGTTTTAGTAGCAGAATGGGCACAAATAGTTATGCAAAATAGAAGGGGTGTCCATGAAATCAAATATACGTAGATGTTATCAGTAGCTTGCGAATTCCTCCGAAGCATCATTTCTTATGCAGGCAATCGAAATGTCAGCAGGAAGGGTTTGGACAATATTCAAAGTATTGTCTGAAACGTCTCCGAAAGCAGATTGTGAATTTCATAGTAAAGAAGAAATATCATCCCCCCGTAGGGTAAAGCAGCAAAGATGTGGCCTGTTTGGGACACTAAAGTGTCAGGAAAGTATTTTCAGAGAAAAATACAGCGTTGAACCTCACATCCAAGTCAGCCATAAACCACTTACATGGTATGTAAGCAATCATACAACAAATGCAAAGCAAGAGGGCAATATTTCATTCAAATTTTACCCTGTCTAATAGTAAACCGAGCGTTTGTGTAGCAATACCTGCCGCTGGGCTGTTAAGGGATTCCTGGCTCCAGGAGCTTGACTGGAGCTCCCCGTTTTGCTTAGACTCAGTCACTGGTTTCAAAGGGAAAGCCCAGCTGGTGGGGGAGAGTCACTAACCATCAGTGGGAGCTGATCATTCCCATTGCTTAGCAGATGAGATGCTAATTTGCCTTCCAGGAGTAGCCGGAATTACCTGTTTGTACAGTGTCTCGGAGTTGGTGATGTAAAAGCTGAAGAAAAACTTCAGAATTGGCTGTCTTGGTTTGAATGTGATATTGGCATTCGTGACTCCAGCATCGATCAATGGTACAAGGGCACGTGGTGAAGAATAAATAGTGGAGGCAAGTCCCTAGCGCTTAGGGAATGGTCTCAGCTAGTCCCAAGAGGAACTTGGGTGAAGAGTTTTCTGAGGAGCTCCTTTAGGAGGATGAGCTTCACTTAAGTTAGTGGCTCACATCCATATATATATGCATATGTGTATATGGCTTTGCTTGTGTGAGATGCAGGGGAAAAGAAAAAAAAAACACAAAACCAAAAACGTTCTTGCCTGCAAGAACTTTCTAATGCAAGGTTGTCTGGAAAGTGGAGCACAGGGAGTCAGTATATTTACTGCCTTGTTAATGTTGTTGACAGTCATCAAAAATTATTCTAGCTCTTTTTTTTTTTTTTTTCCCTTTAAATACTATTTGCAGAGTAGACTGGCTTGAATCACAGAGCAATCTGTATTTATGCTTAAGGGATGAGATTTTTCAGCAACAATTGCAAAAGCGTACAGAAATGTATTACTGCACTTGTTGATAGATCTACTGACAGGTGTGTAGTTGAGGAAAAAGATAGCGTGCATCAGATTTGTGCAGGATGGGGCTGCTCTTTGCTGACATCTGGCAGAAGATCTGGAATCTGGGACAGCTGCTAGCGCCACAGAATTGCAAACAGCTTGAGGACCTGAATGTAATGAAGATAAATGAGCTCGAGCTGGAAGCTGAATGGCTCTAGAGGTAGGAGTAGTAATGAACACGGGTACTCTGAGTGCTGTACAGACGGGCTTGCAAGAGGTGTTTTCAATGCTGTGTGTTGTCCTGCACATACATATACATTCATTATTCTGATTTCAAGTTACATTACTAGTGTACTGAGTAGTTTGAGCTTTTGTAAAGCCATTTCTCCCTTTTGTAAAGTTCCCGTGTTCCTCGACCCAGTTTCTATGGTGTAGTCGTGTAGATGGACAGACTAAGTGCTCTAATTTGTAGTGCTGTCCAGTCCACTTACTGGTAACTCCAAGTTAGCTAGGATACAAAAGCAATGCCAAATTCTGGGACTAGTAATGCAGTAGCTCATGGCCTGCCAGCAGCTCTATGCCATTGTGTTGTGGTCTGGGAATTTGACCTTGGTTTCATATTCTAGCTAATTTGGTGTTATCAAGCAAAACAGTGAGATGTAGGGATTTCAGAGTCTGCCCAAGATGGGTAACTTCGTGGGCTGCCTTTATTTTCATGACAGATGATGAATTTTATTCTCTTACAGATACTCCAGGTACTCTGCCTTATTTGAGGGCTTTTCTTATTGCTGTAAATTTTTTGTTCTTTGCTGCATGTAGAGGGGACTAAACATGAGCCTGTAATGCTGATCTTCTGTACCATACCTCATCTAGAACCGCCCTGCTTCTGACTTCATGAAACGATTTAGAATGTTTTTTTTTTTTTTCTTTTTCTTTTTAAATCCCAGAAAATTGTCCAATGGAACAGGAGAACCAGCTTTTTAATATATTTTTTTCTTCGCTCTGTGAGCATTGTGGATGTGAGCAGGAGCAGACAGCAGTCAGAACAGGAATCCAGAAACCACCTTCTGTTTACAACCTTTCCTTTAGAAGCTGAGCAACCAAACTTACCCTGCACCTGTGCTTGTGCTACTGCCCTTCAAGCTTGAGCTACTTTTCTAGTACAAGCTTTTGGTATCACGTTTCTTTGCTTCCATAAAAATGCTGGTCCATTAGCCTAATGAAAGATTTCTGGATATAAGTCAGATTTCTAATGTACATATTTCTTTGCCAGGGTCTTTGTGTAATTTCAGGTGTGTATGATGTTCTGTGCAGAATAATGTGAAGCATGAACATTTTGTTAATGAGGCAGCTGTTTGTAGTTTTCAGTAGTTCCTTAAGAAAATTGGACTTTAAAGATAAGATTTTCCAGGAAATCTTTTGATATTCTCCCATGAGAAACTGCCAAAGACTCATAATATGATGGTGACTTTAAAGCTTTTGAAAAAATCCTCTCTTCTCTGTTGCAGACTTCTCCTTCCTTCCAAACGTGTTCTGTATTTTAAAAAGGATAAATCTGTCGTGTCCAGTCATTCCAACACAGATGTCCCACGTGAGGACTGGTGACTCTCCATTAGTGAAGATATCCAACAGGATAGGACCTGATTTTGACCCTTGGGATCCACAGCTCATTACTAGCCTCCAACTAGACTTTGTGCTGCTGACCACCGCCCTCTGGGCCCAGCTGTTCAGCCAGTTTTCAAGCCACAGTTTTTAACTCGGGGGTCACCTTACATCAGTGGTACAGCTGATGTACCACTCTTAGCTGCTCTTCATTTCTTCATGAGCAAGAATCGAGGATGGTGTATTTATTTTGCACTGATTCATCGTAACGTTCAAAATTGTAGTTTTTGAAGAGGGAATAATGTTACCTAGATTAATAGCTTATTTTTTTAACACTATATTTGCTTAGTATGTCTGCCATGAAATTGTGAAGATTAATTGGGATAACATTTCACAAAATACAAAAACCTGAGACATATCGGCCCCACATCCCTTCCTCATCATTTCAGGCTAAATTCAATTTCTGTCTTCCTGTTCCACTTTGCTTGTTATTTTATTATTATCCCTTTGAAAACACGTATCCAAGAAACTTGCTTTCCCATTTGATGTTTATGGTCATTCTGGTACATTAATGTAGCTTTTTTTTTGGCAATCTTTTCCTGAGGGCGTAGAATTTTCCCTTACTGAAGACAGTACAGATCCATTACGTGTGTTTTCTCATACATTTATGCCTACTTTGTTGTCCAAGGGGAGGGAAAAGGAATACAAAGAACCAGTGCATTGTATGAAAAATTGTTTTGGTTGTTAGATTGGCCTCTGCAGTGGAGCAGCTGAGGTGCAGACACGTCCTGCTACCTCTGCTGTGGAGGCCTTCATGTCTGGTGCAGGGCTGGACAGACCTTTGAGAGCAGTGGCATCTTCAGTCTCACAGATTATCCCCAGCTTCTCTCACTGAACCCACCACGTTCAACCTGTGCATATCATCCTGTCTTTCCTCATAACTTAATTATTATGATTTTTGGGGGTCAAATTCTGTGTTTTTCTGCAAGATGAAGGTGCTTGGAACCGAGGAAGAATACTTTACAGGAGTGTTTCCATATCATCCTCTCTGCAGCTGAGGCTTTCCAAAAACTGTACAGAAGACTGAGCCCTCCGAGCCCTTGCTGGTAGGCTGCCTGCATCGCCCCTTTTTTTTCTCTGCTGCTCCACGTTCCTTATGCCTTGGAGGGTCTGTTTCGAATTTCTTCTTTTCTAGTCCTCTGGTGCCTTCTTAGTTCTTACTAACAGTTTATAAGTCTTTGAGACGGCTTGAGTCGTCTCATCTGGCATTATATTGACTACATTAATTTCTTTCAGACGTCTCATTACCGCCTGATATAGGGGACAGTGGGCCGGCTTCTGAGAGGCCTGGGCCACAGCTCCGGCCTTGCCGGTGCCCTGCTCAGTAGCCGTTAAGGCCAGTCATGCCCTCCCACAGGGCCTGCTTTCTCCACCTTTAAAAGGGGAATAATATATAGTGTGCTTCCTTCATTTGTGTGATTTAGAAGTGTGCTTAAACAAAACAGAAGTGGGAAAGGCCTCCCCGCCTGGTGACACGCTCCCCCACCAACAGGAGCCTTCAGGCTTCAGGAGCTTTTTGCATCAAGTGCCCAACCTCCTCGTCTCACAGAAATGTAGAGTAATTAACAGATTAGATTAGCGTATATTCCAATGGGAGTTCCACTTGTGTTTCAAACACTGGCTTATTTCTTCGTTTATTTCTTCAGTATTTCATAATTTGTTGCAACCTTTTGTTCTCCCCACCAAGACAAGAAAGGTGTTGCTTCTACTCCGAGGTCCCTTCAGGCTGCTGCTAACTCAGTTTAATTGGTTTTTCTTCCTGCCAAAGAAAAATACGTGGAAACATTATTTGGCCTGAGCCTTTCAAATGCTATAAAATGCACCTGTTCAGGCACAGTTTTGAACACTGAGCCCCGCAATGACATTAAGCTGAGCCCCATCTTGGCCTTTGTCCAGATACTGCGTGAGTGTGCACAGAACTTAAAATTTTCGTCTGACCACGCAGTATCTGCGTAACTGGATTGTTAATCTGTGGTTTGGACTAAAACACGCTTACTAATTTATCTGATGGCATCTGTACCTTTTTGTAGTTGGTGCCCTCCAGGTGTTTTAGGTAGAGTTATGGCAGATGGCCTGCCAGCACCTGCAAGAAACACTGGCTGGGCTTAGCTCACCCTGGCCTTAGGTTTGCCAGCACACCGAGAGTGGATTTAATTTGCCAGCCCAGCAAAGCACAAAACACTGAATTATTTTCCTTTGGATTAGCAAGGTGCATTGGCTCAGTAAAGGATCCGAGGAGGGTGAGAATGTATTTAAAATTCTCCACCCTCTGTCTAAACTTAAGCCTTCTCCTCACTGTGACAGACATTAGGTATCCTAATCCCCCCTCAGGTTTGCTTAATGTTTGCTTACTACTGTTCTGTTACATTCTGTGACCTTCTTGGTCATCTCTATCGAAGCGATTTGAGGAAAAGTACGCAGTTTGACAGACACGCTGCATTATTTTGGAGTGGGTAATTGTAATTATTAAGGCTGCTTTTATGTAAAGGTGTAATAAATACGTTGTGCCCATGTTACAACAGCACCACAGTGAGTGAGACTGGCATCATACATACAAAAAGTAATGTCCAATGCTGGTGTTTAGAGAGAGAGAGAAAAGAAGAAAAAGGAGAGGTCTGCTTTTAATTTGCAAGTAGCAGACAGATACAAGTGATTATTGTGGCCAATACTTCTTAGCTCTTTGCTTCCAATGTGAAATGTGCGTATGTAACTGAACGGTTCAATATATATTACATGACTTTCTATATTACTAGCTGTTAATAATAATAATAAAAACCTCTCAGCTGTGTATGTGGAGTGGTTTGGCTTGTACTTTTCCTTCGTGTTTCTTTTGGCTCCTAACTTCGGGTCCTTTTTCCTAATTTCACCCAATTTATTGGCCTGTCTGAACGTGTGTGGTGGCCATGGGATCATCTAGTCAGAAGAACATTTGCAGGAAGGTTTGAGCTCCATAATAATTCCTTATGTTGAATATTTAATGGTATCTCTTGAATTGCACTGGATTGATCCCTGCATTTTGGATTTGATAAGTAGAACAGCTTTCCTCTTCGTCCATACCTAGCCCAAAACTGCTGTAACAATAAAGCAATTATGGAGGTCCTTTCTTTGGTACTGGTGCTATCTGTGGCATATGGTGGCTTTAGGAGAGCTCTTAAAACAGCTTTTGAATTAACAAGGCTATGGACCAGTGTCCAGTCGCATTTCCAGGGTTTAAAAATTCTTCTGTACTTAAATGCCAGGAAAATCAGGTTTCTCTGTAAGGAGGCCTGGAGTGTTGCTGTGTAGCTCTCTCCCTTTTCTTCCTGGAATTCCTGCCTCCAACTGCAGTTTTCTTGTTGACGCTTCTTGTCTCATAAAAGGTTTTAATTTAATTAATTGTAACGAATAAAATCAATTGCATCGATCCCATTTACGTTTTAGATCACGGTGCCAATTGATGAAAATTTATGAAGTGTACTTGCCTCTCATTCGTATTTGGCTTCCACTTGGCTGGGTTTCACGAGCATCTCTTCAGGATTGTTTTTATTCCCTCCTTATAGTATCTTATTACATGGCACTGGTCTTTATGGTATACGGTAGAACTGGTGAGACATTTCCCTAGTACATAGGCTGTATTGTGCTTTCTGTTTTTCCCATAGGCTTCTCAATAATTTTAACCTCAGAGTAAAAGCCAGGCCGTGACTGGCAGTGCTATTCTTACAGCTCTGTTCAGCTGGAAAGTTACATTTCCATTCTTTCCGTGTGCTACATGTTTTTTTAATGGTCATTGATCAGCATATAAAAGTCACGGGGAATGGAAATGCAGTTACCGAGAAAGACAAATGGACAGGAGCAGCAGGTTTCATCAGAAATCCAGCTAGAATGTCAGATGTGGGGGGAAAAAAAAAAAAAGTGGAATAAAATTCTGGTATGATGTGTAACACTTGACAAGTAAAACTAATGATCCTTGAATTAAAAAAGAAGGTTCAAAGCTGTGCCAGTTAATAAAAAATCACACTGAATCACTGTTGTAGCTCTGCTCTCTTTTTTGGGGATTTATTTATTTAGCAGGAAACGCTGTGTAAGGCAGAGCAAAAGCTGCATGGAAACAAAATTAGCAAGCCAGTTTCTGAGGTTTCTTTCCATGGATACGAAGAAGACACCCCTATTCAGGGAGCTGTGCTGGCGAGCTGGTACCGGTGGAGCCTTCCCTTAGCATGGTGGGGAAGGAGCATGCCTTGGGGTTCCCGTGCTCCTTACAGGGCTCCATGAGAAGCCAGGTTTGCCTGTGCTGGGAAGCCTTTCTTTTCCCTACCAGTGATGTTATTCTGGCTTTTTCCGGACTTCCTACGGGCTGTTCTCACAGTCCTTGACCCACCAGTGGGACTGCGTCAGGCTCCACATCCTACAGCAGATCTGGTCCCCAAAGGAAACCAAATATTGAGGCCATTTAATTGGGGTCATCTTACGCCCCTCCAGCTTTCCTGCTTCACAGAGCCTTCAGCACAGTGGCAGCTGCAAAAGGACCAGGGAAGGTTGGAAGGAGCAAAGGAGAAAGTGCTGATAAGGCCAGGAGGGGATGATGGCTGGCAGGTGGTGAGTTGCCCCACGTGCTTTTCTCATCTTCCAGCCATCTCTGGGAGTCCTGGGTTTGGCTGCTAAACAGCCTAATTTGTAAGTACATCAAATTAGCAATAACTCATTGAGATCTGGGCTGTGTCATGGTCTGTTTCCATAGTGGTCATGTTTCGTTTTTCAAGAGGAATGGAGGATGATTCTTTTCTCACTGTGCAGTACAGCAACCCGTCGATCTTCCTTATCCTAGCAGATTATTAGCCTCTGCATTTTATAAATTGTAAAGTTTGCCTCGTTTTCCTGCCTTCATATGATATAAATATGATATATATATATATGTTCATAATAGTATTTGTATTAAGGATCACGTGGTAGTTTACCACTTGTTGCACATGAGCACTATGGTATATATACTTACAACTCTTACTTATTAATGGTAACAATCTCCTTTGCCTTGATTCCCTTTTCAGATATAAGAAACGTGTTTCCCTAAACATGGGTGAAACAGAGCAGAGACCAACAGCAGGATCCCGGTTGGGAGCTCAGGAGAATGCTGGGATCAGTACCTTGGAGCATGGACAGAAACCACCTATGACACCTCCAGGAAAACTTGTCTCCATCAAGATCCAGATGCTGGATGACACGCAAGAAACTTTTGATGTTCCGGTAAGGATGCGGGCGTTGGGGTGACTAAAGATTGTGGAAGCATTTCTAAAAATGCATGGTTTTAAACCAGTCCTCTTTGTATCTCAGCTCTGTGGTTCTGTGGCTAATGAATTCATGTTGCAGGGAAGAGGGCTGTTATATCAAAGGTAAATATATGATGGTGCAATAGAATTAGTTTCTGCTTGAACAGCTTCAAAAGAGATGAAAGGAGATGAAAGTTTTTGGTGTTTTTTCCCCATCACAGATTACATCAGTGGTTTCCTCTGCTTTCTGAACATTTTATATATTTCTGTGGTGCTCTTTTGCCCTTGATCTAATAAACATAACACTACACAGATGATTTTTCCTCCCTCTGGCAGGTCCTTGCAGTGATAACTTGAAATCATCAAAGTTTTCACCAGTTGATCACTCTTAAAGACACCAAGTGCTCACACATGCACTGAGTGCAAGGGAAGAATCAAAGCAATCCCATCTAAAGTTTCTCTGTGCAGTCAGTGCACACTGATACTAATCTAGGTTTGCACTTGCCAAGTAAGCAAACGGTTACTCCTTGTGTGTGTGTGTGTGATCAGAAGAATTAGTTTGAATTAGTTTTGATACACAGAACAATGATGTTTTATACTATCTAGCCGTCAATAATTTTAATGTGCCACACGTAGGTGATTAACACGTGAGGTTGTTGAACGCTGTTACTGTTATGAAAGGGTGCTGGAATGTATATTTTTCAAACTTCTTGAGGTTCCTTGAATAGGAAACTGGAAACCTGAGTTCGAATTTCATCCTTTGTTACATGCATTTTATGTCACCATGGTAACTTCCATGCCTTCGGTGGCTCAATTTTCCCTTCTGTGAAATGGGGGGTAACCAGTGAGATATGTTGATCTCACTCACTGTGTAGTACTGTATCGAATTGCTTATGGCAACTTGTAAAATATTATCCCGGTGTTAAAGCTGAAATGATGATG
Organism: Anas acuta; assembly: GCF_963932015.1. Taxonomy (NCBI): domain Eukaryota; kingdom Metazoa; phylum Chordata; class Aves; order Anseriformes; family Anatidae; genus Anas; species Anas acuta. The sequence continues at coordinate 54,391,892 of NC_088979.1, forward strand.
AAAATGCACATAAAAAAGAATTTTCACTTGTTCATAACGTGTTTTTCTGTTTGTTTTGTGTGCACACATACGCTTTTTGGTTTGCTCTCTGCTGCTGTTCGTGACCTGACTAGAAATGTGTGTGCAGTCCCAGGATTTCTTGAAGCAGGAAGAACGTTCTCTGGATTGGTGTTTGTAAACTGAATTGTCATGAAGTTGAAATACGTACCTACGTAGCAACTTGTCATGGTTTTGTGCCCTTCAGAATGCCTATCAAGTATCTACAGTGAACAGAATAAAATTGGCAGTCTTTGGGTATGCATCACTGTCCAAAATTTCAGTTATAGTTTAAAATACCAGATTCTGATGAAACTTGTGCTGCTTATCAGGTGTAGTACAAACGTCTTTACTATCCCAGAGATAATATTTTCATTTCAAAGCAGTTAAAACCTCCTAAAACTCTTCGAAAATGGTGCATTGAGAGTCCAATTGGTTTTAAAATCAAATCTTGTGCAATTTGCTGTGTTTTTTGATTATAAAGTGTTTTGGAGCAGATTTCTAAAGCCTTTTGTCTTCAAGTTATGCATAGTCAAATGGAACAATACTCATATTTCTCAGTCTGCTCTAAAAGGCATCAAATTTTTAGGCCAATCTGACAGAACTAAAAAAATGTTTAATAAATGCAAATTGAGATGTTTATACATGTTGGAAAACCCATGTTCCCGTTTATAAGTGTGCTGGTTTTAGCCAGACTGGTGCAGTATACACAGAAGAAAGTAAGTGACACCATTTCAGCAAAATATTTTAGGAGCAGCAAGTATGGCCGTGGGCAGAAGATGTTAAACATATATGCCTAAGCACATCTGTGGGCTTGCTTTTCAGTGGAGAAGTAAAAGCTTTTTGCATGACTGAGGGTCTGAAGCTACTCCTTCCAAAACTTTAGCTCCTGGCAGCCACAATTATGAAAAAAAAACTTCAAAATATGATACAAGTGCAAACTGGGAAGGTATTGTGTTTCTCACAGTTTCAGGATTTTTTTCTCGACATTCTTTTCTGCATTAGCAAACGGGCCAAACTTTGAGTGCTTTTATTGCTGCTCATTCTGTACCTTGTAGGATGGTAGAAAGTGTAAGTTGTATCACTTTACTGTTTGCTCATGAGCTCTGTGCAAAAATAGAAGCAGATACTGGTGCTACTCCTTCCTCATTTCTGAGAAAGAAAGAAAATAATTGGGACTATTCAGCTGCTTGGTCCTCCTTCCTTGCTACTCCTAGAACAACTTCTGATGTAGGTTCCGCCCTACCCATTAGCTAACACTGGGAAAAGGTCTTAGGCTGTGGGAGATTTCTTTTTTTTTTTTTTTTTTTTTTTTTGAGATTTCTGTGTCTGCTCTGTCTATAACAAAGCAGCAGCAAAGGATGCCCTACTTCCACTCCTCCCCCCCACTCTTAGGGCTGGTTAAAAGGGATGTAACTGTAGTATCATTTCTTCTTCACCAAGGAGAAGTTCTGACCAACTTTTGGCATTAAAAGGAAGAGGTCCCCATAGCTTCATATGGGTCTGTAAATTACATTTTTTTTTGTCAAAAACACCCATAAAGTGTATGGAGAGAGTGGAGAGACTTTGTGTGGGAGACGTGAAAAACAGAAGCCCTCCGTGGAGGCCTTTCCATCAAGCTTTGCAAATGCAGTACTGTGGAAGGAAGGGTATGTAGGAAAACTGTTATATTCTGTCTTTTGGTGAGAGAGTATTTCATTGCTGAATACAGGTGGTCAGTTCCTGAAAATCAGGCCACAAGTTCAGAGGTAATACCAACAGCACGCACAGCTGTTGGCCGTGGCGTTGGCTGCATGGAAGGGTTGCATGCAAATGTGTAACTGATTTTTGTTCCTTGCTTTTTTCTTCCGGGTATAACTTCCAATTTGGCTACGTTTGCTGAAAAATTAGTGAGATATGCGAACAGGAAGACCACGGAGGTCCAAAATAGACCAGTCTCTTTCAGCTAACTTTCAGTTGAGTTATGGCTATGTGATAGAACCAGCAAATGCAGTCCTTTTCTGCTAGGTAAGAGAACAACAGCTTTAACAAAAAATGACTAATATGAGGGAAAAAGAGTATTTCTTTCCATTTGTACACATAATGATAATAAACAGGAGCATTTTGAAAGGCTGACACTTCAACCATATGACATACATGTAGATAACACAGCAATGCCAGTTGTGTATTGTACAGGAGAGGTTGGAGTGTACGAGCTTCAGGTAGTTGGAAGAGAATGGGGTTAATTGTATATAAACATGGCAAAACCAATGGATTTGATGTGTTTGTTTTTATCCAGTCCCTCCTGTAGATTCAAAGCAGTTTAAGTCAAAAAGAAAGTAAGTTTCTACGGTCAGGAAAAAGAGCTGATGGCTTGCATTCACCGGAGATCATTCTGGGGGAATAATCCCTTAATGTTTATAGCACTGTGCAATTTACGTGATGTTTATTTTTATAGTTCTTCCAATGACAGAAATAATCAGCTCGAAAGCTGTTCCTAAGCGGGAAGAGTCAGCGCTGCTCCTTCCCAGGTAATGCCAAAGGCTTGGCTGACTCTCACGTTAGGCTGCTGTGACGACTGTGACTCAGACCAGGTTTAACCATGACTGACAGGGTGCCTGTCACTGATCATATCCGCGTCTGGGGGTGAACGATGCTGATTGGACTGGAATGAGACTACTGATACTAAATGGAAAGTCAGAGCTGTTTCTCTCCCATTAGCATCAAAGCTGAGATCAAAGTATAACGCAGGAGGTAAGGATTCTTCTTTCAATTAGGCCCTGGTCTCTTTAATTAGAAACAAACCCAAGTCATCTTTATTGTGTCTGGAAGAAAATAGTTGCTGCCTTTTTGTGGCCGTCTTTTGGAAAGACCAAAACATGCTTGCCTGTCAGATTAGCCCAGTTTATTAAACATCTGTTTTCTGTCTCGTGTAAACCTTCTTTCCCTCTGGAAGTGTTCAAGCTTTGTGAAATATGCAGGGTTGGGAAATGTCATTCGCTTTGAGGGATTAACACCTGGTTTCTTAAGCGACAGGAGTCTTTTAATAGAAAGCAGAGCGAGGGTATAATCCTTAGTAAACATCAGCTGTAAACATTTCATTTCAATTTGCTTTTCTCTCAGAAGAGAAAGACTTCCTCATCTCTGGAATATCTGAGAACAGAGACCAAATGGTCTCGGGCTACAAGCATTTATCTTCTACTCAAGTTCAGATGCTGTGCGTTGGCAGGGAAGTTCTGTGCCTGATGCCCAGAAGTTTCATTAAAAAAAGGACCTCATCATCCTGCCTGGGCTGTGTTTTTTAAGACTGATGTTCTGGGGTGGGCTGTTTGGTTGGTTTTGTTTGTGCAGACATCTAATGGAGGTTCCTACTTCCTTTGTGGGGAAAATGCCTTCTATTAAGGGTACTCCCTGCCAACTTCAGGCCACTGTAAGTATGCCAGGAAAAGCTTAATATTTAAAAGCCTCTCTGCTTACCACAGCACACGTAATCCTTGCTGTTAGAAATTTGCACAGGCGTTGCGCTCTTCTGTTAAATCTGAAATTTCATCTGCACTTTGAGAAACGCTTAAATTATTTTCTGTAACATTTATGGGCTACGGTAATTGCTTCGTCCTAGCTATTTGCCCCTCTCCTCAATACCCATATTATAGCCATTGAAGTTTCTCAGAGAATAAGACAGTTTTTTTTTGTTTTTTTTTTTTTTAAAAAAAAAGACCATTAGACAATAGGGCAGCACAGAAACATGAAGCAGTGTTTTATGCTTTCTTAGCCAGCTTCAACTGCTACCCGAGCTGCATTTTTTTCCAGCATCGGAAATGAACAGCAGGTCAAATGTCAGTTATTCATCAGCCTGAGACTTTCTTTTCTTCTCATGCCTGAAATTATTTGGCCACCCCTGTCAGACCATTTCCAATGAATATCAAGCATTTAAATATTCCCTAATTGTCACACCAGCCCCGCTGGATCTTCTGAAATTAGAGGAAGAAAAACATGGTTTTTTTTTTCTGTAATTCTGAAACCGATCAGCTACACTTTTCTCAGCAGAAGGACATTAGTAGATACCCAGTATTAGCAGATACCCAAACCCCCTGATTTTTGCTGATGGGTGATTGGAACATCCTTGGGGAAAGGCTGGAAGTTTTGGCTGCTGCTGTTAGTAATTTCATGTGCTTTTCAAAACGGGAGAAAAAATGATCCAAAAGCCAAATCCTGTAACCCAAGGCAGCAGGCTGTTTAAACGGCTGGGTTTGGGCTGCTTTTTGTTGGTTTTTTTTTGCTTTGTTTTGCTTTTGTTTTGTTACAATATTCTGTAGGATTGACAGAACGAGCGAGAATATAACCTAATTGCCAGCAGATCCAGCGCCTTTTCAGGCTGGATTGATGTGTTTGGAGTTAACTGGGAAATGAATATAATTACCTTGAATGAATTAACCTCAGGGTGGTCAGGGAAGGCTTCTCTGATGCCTTTGCCCCCGGGTTCGGCCGTGCTGTGCTCGCTCCATCCCAAGACCGAGCGTGGTGCTGGCAGGGCTGCGGGCAGCCTGGCGCGGGAGGCAGCACGGGAGCAGTCCCCAGCACATCTGTTCCCAAGCAGAGCCCACATCTGTTCCTGCGGGCTGGTTTGTGGGGTGCTGCTGCAATGCTCTGCGTGGGGAGCATGGGCTTGTGGGCTCCCAGCCCAGCTGCAGGCGGCTCCCCTGGGCCACCCAGCTTGGAGGAGGCAGCTGTGCCAGGAGCAGCTCATCATCTTCACCCTTCCTCTTCTTCAGGAGCACGCCTGTGGGTAAGTGGGTAATGTGACAGAAGAGGAGATTTCGTTGCATTTCCTCCTTCAGGAGCATGGGAGGGATGTTCTGACTTGGGTTGGAGGAAGGAGGGCAGCTGGCCTGTTGTCTGCTTCCTTCCTCCCCCCTGAGTCCTCTCTTCTGGCTTCAAAGGTTTTAAAACTAGATGTCAGCCTCCACCAATCACTCTTCCATTTGGAGTTAAGGGTGCAAATGTGGTACCTTCAGCAGGCTGTTCATCATGCCCGTCTTGGATTTGTATTTTAGGATGAGATTAATTGCTCTCTGGAGCTGCTTGTATATCCCTGTAAGGGGAGCACAGGGCCACGGCTTAGTCTTCATCTATCATCCAGGCACCTAACTTGTTGCTCAAATTCCTTTGTTTCCTTTTGCTCCCCATCCACGTGAGGCGGGGAGTGAGTCTTCCCTGCACCCCATAGCTGGCAAGCTCAGATGTGCTGGGGGGAGCAAATTAAACCTGCTGCTTTCCTCTCTCCTAATTGTTACAGGGAAGCCGCAAAGGAAAGCGTGCTTCGGAGGAGCAGCTCATTAGTGCTGTGGTCCACACGCATGCCATGATTAATTTACTTAAGCCTGTTCTTTGCCAGCACAGGGTGGTCAAGCTGAGGTTATTTTCCTTAAGCAGTTGTCTTTGCTTCTGGCCATATGCTCCGGAGGGGCATAAGAGATGAGCAAGATAAGCGTTTGGGAGAAAATAGCTGCCTTCCTCCTCTACCTGGAGAGTGATTGTTTAAATAAAGCGTGTTGTCTGCAGCTAAAGAACTGCAGCCTAAGTGTGCTGCTTTGCAAGAGCACAATCTCATGGCAGGCTTCAGGCATTTCTACGCACTCCTGGCTTACGCTCCCGCACTAAAGCTCGAGCAAGAGATCAGGGAAATTGGGCTCAGATGCGAAGCATCACTGGTATGTGATTGTATCACACAGCGTGATGAATGGCCATTCAGAGCACTGTGAATTTCAGGAACTGAAATTTCAGGTAAAAGCATATTTCCCTGTAACGTACTCTCTCATCTGCTTGAGAGATGGAGGAACCTTTATCACGGACTCCTTTTGCAGTTGCTTTCTTCCATTATTTTGAAGAGAATGGCAAGCTATCCCTGTAAACAAAGGCTTAAGCAGTACAGGATAAAAGAATGGCAAAATTGTATAAATTGCCCATTCATTTCCCTTTCAGTGCATTGTCTGTCGAATATGGCCGTGTGTTAACAATTTTTGCCTGCTGATAACACAAGCTGTTGAAGTGCCTCTCTCCAGGTTTATTTGTCTGCTGTTGGTTCCTCTCTCTGCATCCAATCTTGCTTTGCCTTTTAGCTTGGGATTTGCTTTCTGCATTGGGATTCATCTCGGTATGTTCATCAGGGGTCGTCATCTGTGCTTTTTCTTTCCCTAAACCTCAAATCTGCCACAAGCCCTCTCTTCCTGCCTGCTTCTCCGGGGTGATGGAGCTGATGGAGCCACAGCCTCAGCAGCTGCTGGAGGAGGTGGCACTGGCAGCCCCCCTGCTGCCCTGGCAGGGATGCTTCTCTGGCCCTGTGGCAAGGCAGCTCATGGGGTTAGCCCTGCAGAAAAAGCTTTGATTTCCCCTGCTTAGCTGGAACAACCAGCTTGCTACACGATCAGGTAGGTGGCAGGGTAAGTACAACAGAGCGTATTAGCAGTGCTTCAGATTTGAGTGAAGCTGCTGCAGAAGTACAAAGCTGCAGAAGTAGAAGAGAGAACAAGGAGCTCTGACCATTATAATGTATAAGAATGTGACTTCATCTCGTTTTGCATGTTCATGCTTCCTTGCTTGACACTAAAACACACCTTTTACAGCTTATCCTCCTTGTCCTCTTTGTCTCTCCGCAGCTCCTTTGCAACTGCTGGTTGAATTTCTTGCTATTGATACTCTCCAGACTAACAGGAGATAGCAGACAGATTTTGGAGTCCTGGGCATATGTCCTTGTAGGTTTTCAACCACCTTCATTCTTTTTCATCCTCATTTCATGAGGATGAAATCGTTAAAGCATTATCTCTGTTGTTGCATCGGGGAGATCTGTAAAGGGGCTCCACCAGCTCCCAGGTTTAAAAGCCTTCAGAGGACTTAGCAGTACCTCTAAGCTTGTCTCCGTTGCTCCAGCGGGGTGCCCTGACAGGGCTGTGATTACAGTACACACACACAATTAAACGTTGCCTTTTACGTGACAATGCATAAATCACATAAAATGCACAGCTGGAAGTGGCTGCCAAAGTCTTTGTACCTCTTTGAATAAAGCTAGTGTGTTAAAATTGCTCTTGGATAAATATGTCAATTTTTGAATGAAAAGTGATGCATGAGGCACACATCAAGCACGAGATAACTCAGCAAATACAAACAGCAATAGCAGAGGTAGATTACAATATCTCTCTTTCTTATCCCCACCCCCAAAAAGGAGGCTTTGACGGATGGAAATTGCACAAACATAATGCTGCCAGAATATAAATAGCAAATGGTGAGTTATGACTTGGTGCCAGTTTGCTTTCTGATGGCCTGTTGGCAGATGCAAATATTCCTGCAGTGCACAGCAGCAGGCAGGTTTTCTCCTCGCTTCTTTCGCTGTTACCTTGTCACCTGGTTTTCCAATTGATCCTGGAGGCCTTTCTTCTTTTTATCTTCAGTTTCCCTTGCTTTTGTATCTGTAGGCCTAGTTCTCATCCTGCAATATGGTTCTCACTGAATTTATCAGCAATAATCTCCATTTAGGTGATGATATTTGTGTGTAGATGATGCATGGTATTTAGAAGCTTGCTCTTCATGCATAAAGGGGAACATCTTTGTTCTGAAAGGACTTTTCACATTTCAGTGCCTCATTGCATAGCTGTTACGATGCTTAGTTTTATTCCCTTCTGTCGTCTAACCCCCATCTCATCTTATCTCATCTTTGTAGTTTTGTCTTTTCTTAGAAGGTAGAAACATGCATTGCTTTGTTTGTATTTTTCTAGATGGACAAACTGTGTATCTCTTCATTGCAGGGATCTCTTTCTGGTCTTCCACAAGCGGTGCATTTTAACAGATCAGTTAATACCAGATCTGGAATAACTGAGTTAGTGGAAGACCTTCCCTTCCTGATTACTGACACGGATAAACGTCAGCCACTGTACGTTGCCTTGGGTGGACAGGAGTAACTGGAAATAGTTAGGTTAGTTTATGAGATTATAGGGTCCAGGGGCTCCTCGGGGAGTGTTGCCTGTGGGAATTAGTTTCAGATACCACTATTTTGGTGAACAGAATGGAAATAAAAGGGATTTAGCAGAATTAAGCAAGGAAATGCATGTAAAATGTACATGAAAGAAAACGATTTGTGAAGCCTGAGATAAAAAGTCTTACAGGGCTGTAGAAGAACCTTGTCAAGTGGTTTCCCAGTGAATCCTAGCATCAAATTCACACTGCAACCTGAAATAAAACTAGCTCGGTGCTGTCTGCTCCTGGACGTTCCAGAGGAGTTCAGAAACAGCTTTGCACCTAGGAACAAACCCTGGTCACTGGCAAAATAAAATACTTTTCACTGAAGCCCCTGAATGCTCATTCAGAGTGTCCAAGTTAGGACGGGCCCCTGGAGGAAGGTCCAACCCTTTAGCTGAAGGCAGGGAGAGCTACGAGCAGGTTGTTGAAGGTCCATACAACAACATTTCAGAAACAGTGACTGTAAGGATTCAGGAGTGTTTTAGCATTTTATTTTTCTTTGATGGACTTAATTGAAGTTCGGACTTCACAGTTGAAGACGCGTCAGTGTTAACTCTGCGACTGGCCACCCAGAGGTAGAAAGCTTTGGGTTTCTGTGTGGCAAAATTGCATTTAAGGCTATAAAAGAAATGAGATAAGGTTCATTTTCTAAACAAGAATTCATAAGCTTGCTTCTTTTCTAGAGCTCATTGAACCCTTCACAAGAGGCAGTGCTCATTGTATAAATGAGATGTGTCATAAGCTTGCTTCTGGTTTAGAGTTCACCAAACCCTTCAGGTTTTCTTTTTAATTTTTTTTTACTTCGCGTTAAAGAATTACTTTGTGTCTGCGTGCTTTCAAAGACCAGGGAAGCTTCTAAAAACAAAATTCAAGAAAAAGAACTCAATGAAACTCAAGGAAACTCAAGGAAAGAGGCTGGTTGTGTCACCACATATTCAACTTCATCGTTTTGGCAGTCTGAAGAAGAGCAAGGTAGAAACATCAAGCTGCAGGCCTTGTGAATCAGGGGAGACTTCATCTGTGCAGCTGCTTTTAAAAAGTCAACAAGAAAAACCGCCTGAAAATCTTGTGAAATCCTTCTGGATTCCACAGCTAGGTTTTCAGACTCGTATCAAATCAAGCGGGATTGCTTTTAGAGAAACAGAATCAGGAGAGGGTGACCTTGTTGCTTCACGTAATACAAGCTGAGTCTAGCCACTGTTATTTCTTTTCGTATCTGTTCCTCGAAATAAACAACTCTGAAGAGGTATATGCCTTTCAGTGGAAAGGTCGCTTCTCTGCAGAGCGTTTCAGACCTGTGCTGCCTACGTTTCGTTACAGGGAAGATCACGTCTACAGAGCTTAGCCAGGAGAAGTGGCTAAAGGTTAGGGAGGAAACAGTTCAGCATTTTCCTGGGCTGGGGGAACAATCCTTTGAGGGGTCAGTTAACACTGCTGCCCCTAGTTTCGCTGAAGTGACTTATTTCCTGTGCAGATACAGCAGGGTTGCGAACAGAAATGTGTCATTCTGAAAATGGGAATTTTGTAGGATGTTGTAGGGGAAGAAAAAAAAGGATCTTGTGTTTCAGCCATCATGGTAATATTTTACTGAGAGTTAAACTGCAAGTTATCTCCTGCAGCTAAGAAGTTCAATAATTCACTGGCCACTGCCTCTTCATTACTCAAAAACTGAAATTTTGGATGAAATGGAGCTTGTCAGCCTGACACTAAAGTAGCACAAAAGGATTAAATTACTTAACACAATCTAATGCTTTTGCATCTGTTGATGGCTTACGTGTTAACATTTACATTTTTCATTTCAAATGAGAACATTATTTTAGCAAGAGATACTCATTTTGGGCATGCCTGGCTAATTTGTCTGTGAATTATAATTATTCCAGCAGATGAATAACTTACACCCCTCTCCCATGGACATTGTAGCTCCACTCAGAGGTAATTCAATTCCTTTTTGGCCATCAGATCCTCGCGTTGAGATTAACCAGGTGAACAGAATCGTAGAATTGTAGAAGGTACCAATTACCTTTTGTTTTCCTCTGGGGACACTTGAAGGCCCCGAAAGGCTGTGCAGTGGTGCTGCAAATTCCTTTGGAAAGGTCACACGTGTGGAAGGCGATGCCGTATCAATGAACTTCTGGAAACGGGCCTCGGTTTGCTGGGTCCATGGGTGGTGGATGCCAGAGGCTGAAAACCACAGCTCTAGCATGTGAAGTCCAGACGTTGATCTCCAGACGTGTTTTAGGCTGTTACAGTGAGAGTTGTCCGAGATGGCAAAGCACTGGGTGAAGGAGATGGGTCTGATAATGGCAGGCCAGATCTGCATGCAAAAGTGTGATGGAAGAACAGGGGGAGAGCTGGGAAAGTACATTTTGTACATTTTGAGGATGCAAATGTACGAGAAACAAAATTAAGAGGAGGGAGAACTGTGCTGGACTTGTATCCAAGCGTAACTTTCCAGATTTATTACTTTTTTTTTTTTCCAGTACTCGACGCGCTGGTGGTCTGATGCATTCGTGCCTTAAACATCCCAGCACGACACAGTCACATAAAGCAGCAGCTCTCCGAACCAGCAGTGACTGTGCAGCAGAGTCAGTGGCAGAGCTGGAGACAGGATCCCTCCCTCCTCGGTGTTTAATTGCCTCCCGTCAGATGCTTACGCATAGCAGAGAGTTAATGATGTGGCTCTTAAAAATTACTGCAAATTGCAAGTCTGCTACGTTAATATGATTAATTGGAGCTAAGAGCTGTAGCTAAGATACTGCTAAGGCACGGTTGTTTATACAGCTATAAAGTTGAATGTGCAGCCATAGCAAAACTTTCTGTGCCCTTCTGTCCCTGCTCTGTGTGCTGGCAGAAAGCGAGTGGTTGGATGGTTTTAGTTTCAGTGGGTTCAACATAGATATCAGAAGAAAGATCTTTGCTGTTTGTTTTCAGCGTGTTATTGAAATGTTTTAAAGTATACAGGAGTGAGGAAAATAAATTCAGTAAAAATACGTAAAATAACCAAGTCTCTCTGAGCCCCTTTTGCCCATTTTGGGGTTCAGTTTCTTGTTTTCTAGACTCTTTCTCCTGCTTCAGCCTCCTGCCAGCTGCCCTGGAAAAAGCTGCCATGTGTGTGGTGCTATGTTGCTTGCAGTGAGCGCTGACCCTTGGGAAGGAGAGGGCTGCCTGGCTCTTGCAGGACAGGCTGCCTTCTCCAGACGGGCCCAGAAGAGAGGCAAGAGCAGCTGGAGCGAGTTTCCCAGCATCTGGTTGAGATGACCAAATTACCAGAAAGATAAGTTTCTTGCTGATTTGGCCACGGGAATTCCAGTCCTGACTGGATTTGAGATTCATGGAAAAGATCAAGAAAGCATTGGTGAGGCCAGTCCTGCTTATTCGTCTGTTCTTTCATTTTCAGTTTCTCAGTGATGCAGTGTTTGAGCTAGGGACATGGAAAGGGAATGTTCACATTCAGAACAAAATTGGAAATGTTTGGGTTTTCTTGCGCTCATTTGAAGAGAGTGGAAACATTTTCCTCTTCGGTACAAGAAAGCTTTTATTGAGCCAAGCTGGAGCAAAGTTTGAGGGGAGTCAATACAAGTTTGTAAGTAGCATGAAAGTTTCTCAAGTTCGCATGAACTTCTGTCACGTGAGCCTTTGTCCCGAACACAAAATGTTTAGCGTGAAGGTTAAGATGAATTAGGTGACTTCTGATTGCCCGGAGAATGAAGGCTGTGTTGGTATCCTCGTGCCTGCTCCTTTGCGTATGGTTCTTTCATCCCTTTGGTCTGCGCTAGGAAAGAAAGAGGACTGTTGGAGGAAGGCACTGTGGAGCACTCTGTCTCGCATCCAGCAACAGCTGAATGCTTTATGGAAGTATATTAAGGCCCTGACAGGAGAAGGTAGCCAGCTGGCTGCTGCAGCAGGATGTGCTTATTCTCCCTCGCAGCCGAAAAGGAGGAGCTGGCAGGGCGCCTGCCGAGCTTGCAGGGCGAGAGGGAAGGCGCAGACTCCTGCAGTATTTTAACTAGGTGGGCCCTTAACCAGAAAAATAGAGGAGAAAAGCACGCTTTGCAAGTCTGCCCAGGCCACCAGCTGGAAGGTGGTGAAGGGCTGGCTTTAATACGGGTAATTACCGCCCCAAAAGCCTCCCTGCTTTGGGATAGCTTAAGAATCTGCTTGCTTGAAAGGTTGTGAGTCAAATAACCATGCCACTATTTGTCTTGCTTGAGACAGCACGCAGAGTGGTGGTGTCTGGCTCTGTAAAATGGTGATGTGACATTTCTACGGGATCTAGAGTTTGGATACCCTTTTACTACCCCTCCTTCCCCTGGTGAGCATGCTTCAAGCCCAGATGTCAGTGTGGGCTACCAAGAGCAATAATTGAGAAGAAAGAAATCCACATTATAATGGGCAAGCCCGGCATAGAGGGAGCTCTAGAACAGTGCTCTCACCCTTTAATGATGCCAAATTTTGAAGCAACACAAGATACCATCCAGTCCATCAACCGTTTCAAAACAGCAAGCAGGTGAAAACAGCTTTAAAGGATTTTTTCTCCGCTGTGTGGTTGCTCCGTTGACTGATAAAGTAAAGCTCCTCGATGAGCAGTGAGGTTGGCAGTCCAAGAGAAGTTTTCAGTAACGTAACGAAGGACTCTTGCTGGCTTAGGCTCGGAGGAGAAACCAGATCTGGGTTCTGTGTTTGGAGATACTGTTCAATGAGCTCTGCTGTGTTTTGGAACAGACCTTCTCCCACGTTTATCACAAGTCCCGAAGATAAAGATGATATTAAAGATAAGTGCTAAGGCCTCTATGGACTTTTGATGATGGAGTTTTGGGTACTCCAAAGGTGTTTGAAACACATGTCATGGAGTTTCAACCATTTCAGTTATTATGTATTCAGATAATTACAGAACCCCAGGATAGTTGAGGTTGGAAGGATCCTCTGGAGGTCATCTTGCCACCCCCTGCTGCTCAGGCAGGGCCACCTGGAGCAGGTCACCCAGGACTACATCCAGGTGCCTCAAAAGGCAACCCCAAGTCTTAAAACCCAACCCAAGCCTTAAAACCCAACCCAACTAATCCGGGCAAACTGTTGCAGTGCGCAGTCACCAACCATACAGTTACTTGCATGCATCATCATACCGAACCTCCATGCCCAAAACCCAGGTCTCCAGTTATGAAGACGACTAAATATCTGTGTGGTCTGTGTGGATCTTTCAAAAGGAAGGAAATACTGCTGTGAATTGCTTTCCCTATTTTTTTTTTTTTGATTGACTTATTGGGAAGAGTTGGGAATAAAAAAAACAAACAACAACAAACGACACACTTGAATGCTGCTATCAGTTTACTCTCCCTTTCCAAGCTGGCAAGCAGACTTGAAGTAAGCTCTGATATCTGTCTGCTCGCTCACAGGGAATCAAACGTGTTGATTAAAATATTATTTCTGACCCCTGCGTGAACCGGTTACCGCACTGGTTTGAGATTACAGGTTGGTATAAGGGGTGCTGTTTTTAGCACCACCTTAGCTGCTGTTCGTCTGCTTGACAAGATTAAAGATCATCTGACAGCGGTGGATGCAAATAACCAACCTGCCTCAAAATAGCAGAACGTATTTATACATACAGAGGTGGGGGAGCCTTTTCTGCGTCCATCTGAAGTCTGCTTTTCCTTGACCTTAATTAGGAGCAGGCACAGCCACAATGGAAGCACTTAAAATGTGGAAATACCTCAACGTGGCTACTCGCTGAGATGCTGAATGTGACTGACCGTGTCAAGCACACCGTGTCGTCTTTGCTGGCAGATTCATTTTGCAGCTCGCAGACCTGCTTCAGCTCCTGGTAGAGCTCCCTGGGCAAAGGTTGAGAGGCGGGCTGGGGATTTATGGTGCTTTCTCAGTTGCTTAGGAAGGAGGCAAAGAATACAGCTCAGGTTTCTCTTAGCAAGTTGAAGGAATTTCGGCCCTTGTTTTCGGACTCGCAAGTGCTTGAGGCTTCAAAGCCATGTACGTGTGAAAAAGGGGGGAAGGAGGAATCCGCAGCAGTGCTAATCTCATGTTAACCTCAAAGAAAGGGTTGAAACCCCAGCTGTAGGAAAACAGAGAGGATATTCAAAACAAAACACTTGCATTCGGCTCTCTCACAAGCAGGTACTACACCATGAAGAGCTTGCTGTCCTGGCCAGCAGGATATCAACCCCATATCCAGTTTTCAGAAATCTGTGTATATTTTTTCACCTTTTCTTCCAATAAAGCAGGAAAACTAGAGGTATTCTTTCTTTTTTTTTTTTTCTTTTCTTTTTTTTTAATTACAAAATCTGGCCAGCTGTTTTGATGCTGAATGATCTGTATGCAGTATGTGGTAAGAATAGCATTTTAAAGATTTTGTCATTGATTTAGGAACCATAGATGAAGGCGAGAGGTTGACATTAAAAACAAATTACCTCTGGCGTCATTTGGAGGCAGAAAATAAGAAGCTTTAATTGCTTATTTTTACATCTGATCCAAGCGCTGAGAGCACTTAAACATCTTTCTCCTGTTTTTTTTTACCATGTGTGTTGTCAGACTCCTCGTGTCTCCAGCTGAAAAAGGAAATGAAGCTGGAATCTCAGTTCCGTCTGTTCTTTTGTGCAGCAGCACTTTCTCACAACAGCGCAGCTACTTGAAGCGAAGCAGGAATGCCTTGTCAGTTTGTCTCAAACTCTTGCTAGCCACATGGGAAAAGCTCGGGAGCAGAGGGAAAATCTTGGCCTGGTTTGTCCCTTTTTTTGCATGGGAGCGGAGGAATTCACAAACCTCAGGGAACGCTGGTCGCTGGGTACAGGAACTAAAATGGTTTCTTGTTTCTGAGGGTAAGCTAGCTCTGCTATAGGCTTGCACAACAAATCTAGCTCTGTGAGTTGGGTTAAAAAAATCATTTAATAGGCAAAACAAACCTGGTGATTATTAAAATATCTCATTTCTCTCCTGCAGTGTAGTAATCTGTTTCAAATTCCGGATCACTGAGCAAAAAAAGCTGGATTTTGTAGCAATCAAACAGTAGTGATATATTAATACACCATTTAAAGGGAGTGAGAGACTGTGTACATAACAGTATATAATACTACAGGCTCATAGGATGGCTGAGGCTGGAAGGCACCTTTGGAGGCCATCCCATTCAACCCCTGCTCCAGCAGGGCCACCAGACCATATCCAGGTGGCTTCTGAAGCTCTCCAAGGAGGAGACCCCACAGCCTCTCAGGGCAGCCTGTGCCAGGGCTCCCACACCCGCACAGCACAGCAGTGCTCCTGGGGCTCAGAGGGAGCCTCCTGGGGGCCAGTTTGTGCCCCCTGCCTCTGGTCCTGGCACTGGGCACCACCAAAAAGAGCCTGGCTCCATCCTCACTGCACCCTCTGTTCAGGTATTTATAGACATTGCTAACAAGCAAAATAACATTATGAATGGCATCCTTGGCAATAGCAATGCTTCTGCTTTAAAGCTGTGGCAAAATTGCTTTATGTAACGTTTTCTAATTTAATTACATCCATTTATCCATCTTCTTTCATCCAGTGTAGCTAAGGCTGACTTCACACAGCTGACCTGCTCTGGGGGTGTAGCTGCTGTCCTATACCATCTTCCAGTCTTTTTCGTGCAATCCAAGTGAATGTTCTGTCAATGGAAAACCTGCTGTTAGATGTATGGAAATACGAGGAGAGGCAGTATTCCTAGAGGAGGAGCTGTGCAAGAGAGGTATTCAACTGGTTTAAGATTCCTGTAGTGATGATGTGCTCCTTCCAGAGAGATGGAGCTGCACGCTTTTAGGAATTTACAAATTTCCAGATCATTGATGGCTGTAGCAACAATTGCTCTGCAGGGCCCCATGTATGCACCAGCACTTCATGGCACGGGGGCTGTTGTGCTGGAAAGGAAATCTCACTGAATGCATGAGGTTACTTTTATTGCTCAGCCCGTGAATTCTCAGGAGTTGACAACCCGCTCCTATGAGCTGAGAGCTAAGAGATGAAACTGCATTTCAGCTCCTGCCGCGTGTGGAACATAAAGATACAGGTAAATTGGGAGACCAGGATCTTTTAGCAGGAAGGCTTCAAAGGTAGCTGTCGTCAGCTGGATAGGAACCTTTGACGCTTGAGCCAGCTCCTGTGAAGAGCTAAGTGGCTGAATGCCACGTGCTGTTTGAAACAAAGCAGAATTACCACCAGAAATCTTCATGGACTTGCACACCTATTGGTGTCCTTCAGCTTTTATTTCTGAGCGGTGATCTTTGTTTTTGAGAATGTGGCATTACAAAAACAAGCAAACAATTAAGAAAAAAAAACAACAGCAAAAGCAGACCAGGAAAGGAGATTTTGTTACAGGACTCAGTGTAAGTCATTGGAGAAATTAACACGTCGTGAGATTTTGCATTTTTAAACTGCTTGGAAGATGGCTGAACAGCCACAGCTTTCGCTGTTCATGCTGTTATAAAACATCACTTTTACAAAATGCTTTTCAACACTTAAGTGTGAGCGTTGAAAATGGTTATTTGCATTTTGAGTTCGCAGTGAAACATACCGTAAAACTCCTGAACTACGCTGGCTTGTGATGCTAGACACAGCAGCTGTGGATGGGGATAAAAAGTTCCTGCTTAATTCTCAGGTTTGTAATCCATACAAGGAAGAGGGAATTGTTCTCTCATTACTTGCGTTCACCCTTTGCAAAAGAAAAGAGACTGATGGAATTGAAATGGTGACGGATTTTTATACCAGGTTTTTTTTATTAGTAGCTCCTTGGGGCTCAGCTGAGTACAGTAATCACAAAATAACCATTTCCTTTAATATGAGAAATTATGGATATTTCAGCACAGTTCCTTGCAAAAGCTTCAGCATTTACATTCATTTCTAACAGCTGAAGATATCTGGAAGCACTACTGTAATCCCATGGGATGAGCTTCGTAATCTGCAAAACCATCTGACAAATACATATTTAGGCTCAGGTAGTACTTTGCCCCCTAGATCCATACTAAGCGTGGGTTTATCTCATGTGCCCTTTGTTTGGGATGCTTTTATTCAATAAACTCATAACATTTACTCAGACCCACTCTGTTTAATGTGCCTTCAATGCTGCTTTTTTTTTCTTCTTTCTCTTTTTCCCAGCTAGCAAGAACAAAGTGCCATGCAGGAATGTAAGTGCCTCTTCACTACAGAAATCCTATTCCAAGAACCCGAAGTTGCCCAGCTCAAAGAGTTTTTGTTGCAAACACTCTGAGTAATGGTTTTAGTAAGTCAGAAATGCCGGGTTGCTAACTGCATTGATTATTACTGACCTATTAACCTTGAACTACTAAAACAGTCGGTAGTTGCTGTTCTGAATGCAAGCAGAAATATAGCTGGCATCAGCAGCCGACGTGCTGTTTTGCATTCTCAGTCTGTAGTCGGATTCTTCTGCTCCACTTTGGTACCTGATGGCATTTACAGATGAAAATTCTTGAATGGCAGGTGCGCTGCGACTGTCAAAAATGTGCATGCACAGCCTTACGAAACGAAGAGCGTGCTTACATGCCCTGCAAAGGAGGGGAACCGAAAATGCAATCACAAGACAAATTATCTCTCTAATTTGATACAGTTAGCAGCTGTTGTCAACTTCTGTCAGGCAAGTTATTCAGAGTTAAATGTTCGTGAAGCGTTCTGTATCCTTCTACCTGAGTAGTTTGCCATTAAAAGTATTAAGAAAATTCTGATACAATTCTTTTGAGACATCTGTGGAACAGGGTGATAAAAAAATACTCAGGCTGCTTCTGTGGTTTTAAAAAATGCACACAAATATTTGTGTTGTAACCACCGAGGTGTATACTTTTTCTGTATACTAAGGGGACTGGCAAGTTTTTTTCCCTGTAATTCAGACGTGGCCCATTTTTTGCAGCTGGGCAAAAATCTGGATCTTCTGGTCTTGAGGCTTTTCTATCTGGAAATATCCCACAGATTAAGCTCCAGATGAGACCACATTGATTTCGAGCGAGAGGAAAACAGGGCCTTGAACAGGAATCTTTAGCTTTATCGTCCTTGTTCCCCGTTCCAGTGACTGCCAAGCCATTGGTTTCCCACCACGTTTCTGTTTTTGGACTATCTCTCAGTTACAATGTCATGAATTCTCACTGCTGGCAGTAACACACATGTTTTCATTTACTGCATTACGGGTATTCTCCAGACAACCCGTCTGTTGAAAAGAAATTAATCCCAGCAGCGAGCTAAGATGCTGAATTCTCAGCAGTTTGTGGACTCATGTTTTTATGTTGAGACTATTTATATCTGGATTGAATTAATTTGAATATGTAACCAGGTGGTTGTGGTTACGTCTTTTATTATCAATTCTATGTGAAAAGCTAGCAGAATGCAACCGGAGGATGGGAAAACTCAGTAAATGCAGTTGGGAAATAACAGCATTGGAAACGCAGCTTGCATTTCTCCACTTTCTGTCTATGATTTCAGGCATGACAAGGATCAAGGAATATAATTACACAACGTATAATAACCCGAGTATGCTAAGGAAGGCACACTATATACGATTTCTAGACCTGACTCGTTTTAAAATTTCACTGCAGATGAAAATCTAATAACATGTGGGGATTTTTTGTCCTATGGTGTGCAATCTCGCCAACAATAAAAAGTCACAAAATATCCAGGCAACTTCTTAGACGACCTCTTTTGAAAGAAAGAAGAGAATTTGGAAGGTAACCTGCAAGGTCTGTTACTAAGCTGCAAATTCATACTCAGCAGGGCTGTGCTTTTTATCTGTCTTTCTTCTCCCATGAATATTCAAAATCGTTGGCTCAAGGAAGAAATGGGCTTAGTCTTGAGCTGCATTTTCCAGCGAGCAGAGAGAGCAAAAAGATTTATTTTTACTCCTGTTAGATATTAAGCGCTTAAACTATCTGATTGATTTTCTTTGGGATTGCTCCTTTTAGGAGGAAGCTAGCTTAACATGCAACTTGTATCTGTAATGATTATCACCTCTACTCCATTTCACTGAAACTGAAGATTAATCAAAGCGAAAAATGGAAGGGCTTTTTATCTCAGTCCTTGTTTTCGTGCGGTTTGAGAGAATTTAATAGCGAGAAATGGAGAGGCTGAGTACTGTAGAGGCAAATAAAAACTCCGCTGGCAAATTCTTCAGTATCCCATTAACCCCAGTGCCCACGGTGTTGGTTGTGATGACATTCAGTCGGTCTTGGAGGAGCGTGGAAACCAAGCAGCAACTGTGGCTACATGGATTGGGCTGTAATGCCTCCTGAAACCTCTGTCTCTGCCACAAGAAGTAGTGTCCAAGAAATAGCCTTTGGTTGGGCCTTGCTGATGTGCTTTTTAACACTGAGCGCTGTTAGAAATCCCTAAGCAGGGATTTTGGATGATACACCGGGCTCTTTTTTTTCCAGAGGTTGCATTGAAACCAGTCTTGCTTTCCTCTCGAGGACTTCCACTGGAATTCACTATTTATTTATGATGTATTGCTGTTAGCAGCAGGCTTTAAACACAGCCTGCCTTTCTCAAGATGACAAAATGCCTAGAATCAAAACTTTTTGAAGTGTTAGTAAATAACTGCAGAGTTTGTTTGCAAAGGGCGACGCAGGCAGTGAATTTAAATACATGCAGATCAGCATTTTCAGTAATAAGGACGTGCATAGCTAGAGGATTGGGAAAATATCTGTTTTAGAAAGCGTTCTCTTGGTTTCTCTTCCTGTATATTGATTTTACAAAAGCTTTTTATCTGGTGACTAATGTATGCACGAGGAATATTTGTGTAATCCCCTGTGTCTGAGGGGCAGCCTCTCTGTTTGAGGGTTTCCCACATCAGTCTCAGTCAGAATGTTCTCTCCTATCTTGAGTCCACATGCAAAAAAAGAGGAAAACCGGCACAGATGTATTATATATATCTCTGTTAGTCATTGACCTTACTCCTGTATATTTCTTTCTTAAGTAATGCTCAGTTTGGGAACTGTGGTGGGGCTTTCCTATGCTACAGAAAATAACATTAAACAGAGGAAGTACTTTTGAAGAATCTTTATTAAGAATAACTGCTATTTCTGTAGTAACTCTCTGTGTTGTGGCAATGGAGAGAAATGCAGCTGACAGATAAAATTATTTGTTTTGACATTCAGTTTACAGGTGCTTTGAGGAGCGGCCAAGCCCCAGTGAATAGTTCTTGTCTTGATGTTTGGCCTCCCTCAGTCTTCTCTCCACGAAGAGCATCTCCCTGCGCTTGTTGAGGCTTAGCTCCCTTGCTGGGAACATGGAAGGTAGCTACCAGGGCATGGCCACCCCTTCCACAGAAAACATGAAACAGAGAGGCACAAACCTTGGCATTCCTCGGGACTCTGCCGCCAGGGTAAAGCAGCTGCTGTTGACAGCAGCTTTGGAAACTGTCAGATTGAAAAGAGCATTGTGAAGTTGTTCTTTGTACTCTCCTGGCATCACCTGGCGTGCAAGGAGGGCTGCAAGCTATATTGGTTGGGGTACCTGAGACAGACCAAAGGTAAGGAGGCCAAAGCTGTGGGCTGAGGCAGGTCAGAAGGTGTGGAGAAAGATGTAGGTTGGAGAGCGGGTTTGGGGATGGAAATGGAGGCTGCTGCAGCACATTGCCTGACCATGGGCTTCAGTCCCTTTTCCCAGGAGATCCGTGGTCCTGGCATGCTGCTTCGGAGACAGTGGGTTGGTTAGGAGCTCCTGGCTTGTGTCTTGTCCATCCTTCCCCTTGCAAAGCTGCAAAATCACTCGTGGTTGAACAGCAAGCTCAGTAAAGTGATATGCTGTCTTAAGTGCTCCTGTAGCCATCTTCTCTTTCTGCTGTCTTACTTAGTGCAGCAACTTCTCAGAGTGCATACGTGAGTGTTTAAATAAATAAATAAGTTCTCAGTAACTCCTGAGCTTCGCTTTGAATTGTCTGGTCTCTGCAGGAACGCCACTAGGCATTCCCATATTCACATTTTATGCATGAGGGAGTGTAAGCAGGGCATGGTAAGCCTCTGCTTGGAAATGCAGCACGATACAGAACACACACAGAGCGAAATTAGGTTGTTCTGAGAAGTCAGTTTGGGTTTTCTCACAGCTTATAAAATATGCATTTGGGCAAGGGCCACGGGAAGGCTCCCACAGTAGTTTGCTTGACTTAGTTGTAGATATAATTTAGTAAGTATAAAAAAAATCTTATATACTCTAATAGGTACCTGCAAAATCAGTATCTTTAAAAGTTTATTTATTCTTGTTGTTTTCTAGCCAATTCAGATACTTGTAAGGGAAAACATGCTGGGGAAAAAATGTGTGTTCGTGCAACTGATGAACAACCCTAGGTAGCTCTGTGTTAAAGGCGTTATTAATTGTTTGCACACCACTTAAAAGATAAACAGTGTATATCTTATTAGCCAAGTCTAATTTTGTTTCTAATGGGCAAACTAAATATCAAGGCAGAAAGATATTCTGATTTTTTTCTGTAGCTATTATCTTTGCATTTCATTTCAATGCACCTGTCTAGGAAACAACAAATGAGCGGAGCAGTTCTGAATCCTGGTGGTGTTGTTGTTGGAGTCGGTCTCCTTTCCTGTGTTACCACTGTGATTTAGAGGAGCTTCTAACTTCTGAAAAATGTTTACCAGGTGGGCCATCTAAGTAAAAAAGCGTTCAATACGGCAGGAAGAACAGCTCTGCTCTTTCCAGCACACCACTGTGCTGTGTCTCTCCCCCAAAATTAAAATCTCACACTGCTAATGCTATCAGCGGTGTCACTTTTTTTTCTTCCAAATCAATCAAATCAAGTGTCCTTTAAGAAGAAAAATCAATTTAGCCTATTAATTAGCTGAACTCACTGTAGCGCCTGAAGGCCAGAATGTCATTTCCCAGGAGATTTGCTTTAAAAATACAAACTAAAAGGGAGCACTCACAGCTTGTCATCAGACAGGGCTCTTAAGTGTGTGCATCATCTTTATCTCAAAATATCTGTGTCAACTTTATCCTATCTCATAAAAACCTATCCAAATATTCTAATTAAGTATTTTTTGGTAGTATTTGTTTAGGTTTCTTTTCTGCCACGTGTTAGATGTGGGATCTTCAGCCAGCCAACATAGCCAGTGCCTGGGGAAAATGTTACTACAGCAAGCTACCAAGATGTTGCACCCAGCTATGCCTTATTTTGACATGTTACAAGGCTTGTTAGTTCATCAGCAAAAAAAAGAAAAAAAAAAAGTCATAAAATTTAGATTACCGACTCATAAATGAAAGAAATAAGTTATTCCATGGAAGTGGGTGGAACTGTTACTGCATACTCGTAGTCACCAGCGTTACTCCACCACACTGTCTCTCAGAAGCTGTGTGAAGGGGCAGTGCTTCATAGTGAAACCCGGCTCCTTTGCCATTTTGTCTTTCTGGTGCTGATAAAGAAATGGATTTCAGTGGCCACTGAGAGGGATTTGTCCTCCGAACCCACTATTTGGTACGTGGAGTGGGGTTTGAATGGCCTTCAGGAGTGGCAACTGTAAACTCAGCTCAGAGCCAAAGCTCTCTGCAGAAAATACCAGCAAGTGCTCAGTATCTCATACTCCATGGAGCAGAAAGGAATTCAGTTACAGCTCACACAAGCCTTTGCATTGTCTTTGCGGCTCTGGTTTCACCACGAGCAGCCCTTCAAGCTGCTGCAGTCCTGGTGCAGAGGCTTGCCAACCTTTCAGTGAGCCGTCGGTATTAAACACCAGATTGGTAACGTCAGCCACTCAATGGCACATTGGATTTCTTGTTTGCTCAGCCTGCCAGCCGAGCGCTGGAGGAAAGGAAACTTTTACCTCGTCAGTCCAGAGCAAACTGCAAGGCTGCGGTCCGTGGTTTTTGAGTGTTTGTGTAACTGCTCGCTAACCAGCAGCTCCTAAACCTTGTACAAGAACTCAGCTGTGTTAACCCAAGAGGTGCAATGGGCTTAGCAAAGCAGAAGGATCCCATTTAAAGGAATAACAACAAAAACAAAGCAAACATACAAACAAAAACCCAACTGGTGAGTACACGGTTACATTAGTCATGCCACCTTATGTTTCTTCTGACTTTGGTATGAACTTCAGGACACGTTCAGGACACACAGCTCTAAAGATTAATTTAGAATAGTCACGAGCCATCAGGTTTTGTTTATCGGGGTAATATGATGAAAGTAATGAGCTCTTACTGTGGACACATCAGTGGAACAACTTTTCATCACTTTCCCTTGCCTTACCTTTTGAAGGATTGAGTTTCCTGATTTTTCTTGATTTTTTTTTTTTTTTTCCCAGAGGTTGAGCTGGCTTGCACTGCTCAAAAATAAGAAAGAGAAAAACAGAAAACCTCAAGAAGTTTTTATCCATTAAGTGTGTGTTAGCCACCTGAGGAACTTCCCTCTAAAGGAATGCACCTGAGCATCGTTTAAGCACAGGTCATGCTCAGCAGCTGATCTGGCCAGGCAGATGCCAGCAGCTTTCTGCACAGCCACTCACCGAGCAGCTGTGGGATTGTGACTGAAGATTCATCAAAACCATTCAAACATTGAAATCACATGCAGGAGGAAACAGGAAAAGAAAAATGGAAACCGCAATAATTAAAAAAATGTGAGCTTGTTGTTGCCTTTTCAACTTACAAGCTTTCTTTGGAGAAAAAAAAAAGCAATTGCAGAAGTATTCTCAAATTTGCCAAACCCAAGAGTTTAAACGTTCAGTTGGAAGGACTTTAAAATCGTGATGGTAGTCCTTATGTTCCTAAAAATCCTTCTTCAAGCTTTTACGCTTCCTCTGACCTTCCTGGCAGGATCATACGACAGCTGTAACATGAAAAACTCCGCTTGCAGTGCAAACAGATCATTCGTGTGAATATTCTCCACCTTTGTTAGGTGGCTTCCCCACCTCGTCAAGGGTCCCAAATGTTTTTTTCATTGTTCTCTTACTGGGTGATATAAGCTAGAGCAAAGAAGATAAACTTCTACATAAAAAAACTCAAAACATGGCTTGCACAGAGTGATGATCTATGGTGGTATGGAAAGTTCGGTCCACCTATTACCGAAGTTTCATGCTATTTTTCTGCTGTTGCACCATTTTACTTGTTACTGCACCAGACTGTCTGAAACACGCACAGTTCATTTCACTGAGGCTGTTTCCCTGACCCTGGATTTGCCTCTGAAGTTTTTTGACAATGAATAGTTCGTGAAGTCATGGAAAATGACTTAAGTAACGAGGTGCTGTGCGTCATCTTAATCACGTTCTTGTTCATCTGCCTGGCTCTCAACAAACATAACGTAGATACGGAGGAATCACTCAGCTTTTAACTAACACGTTTTATTCTTTTATTCTTTGGTCGTGTTGACATCCTAATTCTAAGTTGTGAGCTAGGAGAAATATGCTTTGCTGTGCCTGCTAACTGTTGCTTTGAAAGCTCCTAGCATCACCGTGCTGTAGAGCACGGGGCCATGAAACTTGTGAATGGAGGCATCTGGTTTGGGAAAGGGTTGACTGCTGCTTCACAAGCACTTGCTAATGTGTCCTTGTGTTACCTCACTGGTGTGGGAGGTAGTTATTCGTCCTTTTTTATGGATGGAGAAGCATATGAGAGCACAGACCCAAAAACATGAGCTCTTGACTTAGCTGAGCAAGATTTACTGGCACTAGAAAACTGGCTCAGTCTTCTCAGGGCAACTGCTCTCAGCCTCAGGTAAAGGTTAGGGTGGGAAGGGGTGCTCTGAGAAGTTATTCCAGCTCTGTGTAGCATTTAAAACAACATCAAAAAACAGTCCCCAAAACCAAATTATTAACTGAGAGAAGGGAATCCTTGTTCCTTCCCAGAACAGACTTTGCCTTAAACAATCACTGGACAAGGGAGGCTAGAGAAAATACGGGCCTGCTGCTGAATGGGAACGGACCACTTCATCACAACAGACATGGAGAAGACCAAGTTACTCAGTGACTTCTTTGCTTCACTCTTTACTGGGGTAAGGTTTGCTTTTGGGAAGTCCGTGAGGTCCCTGAAACCAGTGGGAAGATCTGTGGCAAGGAAGAGACACCTGCACTGGAGGAGGATCGAGTTAGGGAACAAAGAAACAAACTGGACTGAAAGGACTGAAACCTGGCTGAACTGCTGGTGCTCAAAAGTGCTCTAAGATCAGCAGCACACAGCTCAGCTGGAGGCAAGGCACTGCTTAATACTGGGACCAACATGGTTAACATGGGTTAACATCCTTTTTAATGATGTGGACGATGGGGTGGAAACCACCCACAGGCCTGATGATGGTGCAGAATCAGGAGGAGCAGTCAATACACCAGTTGCTTGTGCTGCCTTTTGGATCGACCTTGACAGGCTGAGGAAACAAAATTCTTGGGGAGTTCAGCAAAAGTGAACTTGTAGCCCTGGGAGGAATTACCCTGCACACCTGTACAAGCTGGGGGCTGACTGTCTGGAAAGCAGTTTGCAGGAAAGACCCAGGAGGACACGGTAGACAACAAGTTGAACGTGGGCCAGCAATACATCGCTGTAAAAACTCTTTTCCTGTGAGGGTGGTCAAACACTAGAAGAGGTTGCCCAGAGAGGCTTTGCTATCTCTGCGCTTGGAGGAGATATTCAAAGGTTTAACCGAGCAGGGCCCTGAGGATGCTTACCAAACTTTGAAATGATCTAACCTTGAAATCGGCCTTGCTTTGGGAAGCTGCACCAGACGATTTTCAGAGCTTCCACCCAACCTACGTTATCTTACAATTTTCTGAGTTAGCAGAAATGTCACAAACAGCGTGCCTTTCCACCAGAAAATTCCTTGGGGAAAATACAGGCAGTGGTCTTTCATGTTCGTGCGCTGCAACAGAAACTAAACCAAAACATATGTTTCTGTGGCTTGTAGTTTAATGAAGATTTTCCCACGTGTTGAAAGTATTTAGACTAAAATGTACAGTTTACTTCAATGTCATCTTCAAAGTTATACAATTTCTTTGCTGCTTTCTGTGTTTAAACTGTGCCAAATGCTGTTCCAGGTCACTTTTTTTTTTTCCTTTCTCATGGTCAGTGTGTTCCCGTTACTCTTGTAAATTGCTCTCTTTGGAAGAAATCAGTTTTATGGTTCTCCGGGACACAATTGCTCGTGTCATTATTGCAGTTATTTCTCAATAGGTACAAAGGCACTACAGTGCTTCCTCTGCTCAAGTTGTTGTAAACCAAGCTCGCTGCAATTTTGCCTGTGACCTAACTTTAACGGGGAAGTACGGCAGGCGACAAAATTTCCTTTCATGCTTTTCTTGCCCCTTTTTCCACCCTCATTGAAGTTGCTGTTTTGATCCAATTTTCACCGTCCAACCTGAGAAAATTAATTCTAGATGATAAGTTGACAAGAAAAAAATTGTCGGGAAATGCAGCGTTTGTTGAGTCAGAACTAAGCTCTGTTTGTTTTAATCCAGAAAATTCCAGGTCTGCCAATCTTTTAGCTAGCCTAGGTCAGGATGCCTATGTATATGTTGGAATTGTGTTGGTGTGTCTGAGGGCTGAATGTGAATGACTAAAATAGAAAAAAAGTATCAAAGCTCCTAATTTCCTATTGGTTGTGGTAAATAATTAGGATTATTGGTGTTTCGTTAGATTTAAACCAAAATGCCTATCTTTTTTCTTTTGGTGGGAAATAACATCAAAATTCCTGAAGTGTCTGAAGAAGGGGTTGTAAGGACTTTGCACAGGCTTGCTCTATATTATTCTTTTTTTTATCTATTTATACTTACTAAAAAGAAGAAGAGGAGGGAAGACATTGGCATGTGGATTCTAGAAGTACTTTGTCTGAAATTACTCTAGTGGAGGAGACAAAATAAGGATGTTCGGGAGGCAGTAGGTCCTAATTCCTGTCCCTGCCCATGGCAGGGGGTTGGAGTTGGATTATCTTTAAGGTCCCTTCCAACCCAAACAGTTCTGTGTTGGGCTTCATACCCTGTCATTAAAAAAAACAAAAACAAAAACAAAAAACAAAACAAAACAAAACAACAACAAAAAAAAAAAACAAAAAAAAAAAAACACGTTTTGCAGATATTAACTCAGAGATTCTGTCTTTGCCTGTGAAAAGTTTTGGTTTAATACAAATTCACATAACTCTTTGAAGGCTCTGGGCCAAAAGGTCATGGTTGAAGCCAACAGGTTCCAACATTTCGGACTGAAGGGAGTTTTAAAATCTTCTGGAAACGTAAGGAGTAAGTGATAATAACCAAGAAAGCACTCACTTTTGTTTAAAGGGAATTGAAGCCTGGATGTTTTCTTCACCCCCTGACAAGCTAATGAGCAGGAGGCACGCTAAGCTTCCCTGCTCAGTCATGTCATTTGTTGTCTCCTACCTATTCATCCACACTGATGTCACCCGAGACAGTAACCTGTTCTGGTTGTGGACCTTGTAAGTCAAGTCATGCTCTTCTGTTGGTATACATCAATGCTGTTTTGTTTTTGACCCTTTGACACCCCATTTTTTTTAGATAATACTTTAAGAGCCAACACATTTTAGCATTCCAGTTGGTATTTATGTTAATTTGAGTTCAAGTTGTTCCCTGTGTTTTTGCGATCAGCTATTTTTAGCCTGGTTTCCTGAGGAACTGAAGTTTATAGGGTGGCTGTATCTATCCATCTGTCTTCCAGTGAGCTCTTGGAAGCCAGCGATCAACTAACCCGGTTTGGTTTTGGAAAGAGTTCTCAATGATACCAAGCTCTGGCAAGTTTCATTAATAAAAACTTGGGGAAAAGTGTAAGGCAAGTTCAGTGGTTGCGTTGTGCATGGCTTGGCAGGTAACTGAACCACAAGGTGAACTACAGCCCTGTGCTGCTCCTCACTCAGCAGGTGGTGAGAGAACATGAGATGGTGGCCAAGGACCCGGTGTTACTGCGGTGAGAAGGGTGCTTTGGTTCTCGTTAGCCCCTGAGTAATTATGTTATTTCTCTTGGGGATATCGGGAACAAGGGAAGGAGTAAGATCCAGAATTTGGGGTATGAATGTTGACATCGTTGTGGAAAACAATGAGCTGAGCACTTCAAGTCAGCTCTGAAAGACACCACACCTCATGATAATTAGGGAGGAAAAAAAAAAGTGTCCTAGTAAAGATGGTGCCAATAGAGTTCACTGTCAGAAGGCAATTCTCTGATATGAATGACTGAACTTAAAGCATTGGGTATTCATGTAGAGATTTTAATTTTTCAGAAGAAGTTTGATTTGCATTAATTTTCTTTTGTACTTAAACACTTTTTGAGAAGCTCAATGTCAGGCTAATCAATAGCTATGATTTGGGTAAATTAGGCTGTCTGCTCTTTACTCTCCAAAAATTAAGTGTGGTCCAAGGAGTGGAAAGAGCTGTTGCACTGTTTTAAGGCTTCTCCCTTGGTTTCAGGAAGTAAGTGGGGTTTGTAACCTGCAAGGCCCACATTGAAAGAAGCGGAAAGGCTCGTCTCCATGAAGCTTTCAAAATATGCAGGTTCAGGAAAAGGAAGGTGTGGTCCTTGTGGAGATCGTGGAAGGATGAAAAGGCACACTTCACGGGAACTTAGAGCAGGTTGGTGTGCACTGCTAGGTGATGTGCAAGTGTTGAGTTGTGTTTTAATGCCAAGGGATTGGATTTAATAATACTGATCATGCAGTTTACACCACAATTAAATGGTGATCCTCAGCTATTCCTTGGTAAAGGAAGAACATTTCCTCTTCGTGGAAAAACAAGTGAGTTTCACATGCTCTTATAAAGGGAGGATTAACACTAAGAACGATCACATGGCCTCTGTAATTGTGCTTATCAGAAAATATAGGAGTAGTTACATTGAAATGCCTGTCAGCTGTGATAGTCTGTTTCATAAGCTGTGTTACTGGCAAAATCTGCTCAGCTCTAAATCGCTGAAAGTCTTTCTTGGACTTTGCAGTGCCTACTAGTTACATGAATTACAAACAAAAAGCATGACACCAGACCCAAATATCACACTGCGTTTTTCTGTCTCCTGTATGCATATATCTAATTAGAGGTAAGCTGGTGGAGACCTTTCCCTTACAGGTAGCCACTCTGCGTTTCAGTCTGGTTTGGTAAATTTTCTGTTACTTTACAGAAGTCCTTTCTCAGGGAACAAAACCAGATTTTGTTTACAACAAACTAGAAAATCAAGAAGCTGAAACTAGGTTTCACTTTCTCTTCTTTAAAGCTGATTAAGTCTTCAATTTTCAGAACCCAAACCAACCCCCCCCTGCTTATAAGTCTTAAGTCATCTTGTGAATCCATTAAACTTGAAGAAGGGCTGGATAATTTGTAACGGGGAGTTAGAGATCGCCCAGTAGTCAGCTGGAATGCAGAAAATGAGGTCATGTTTTTTTGACCTGTGGTTGATTCTGCATTGCACTCTTGTATCGTTTAAAGGCATTAGTGAAACTCGAAGCATGTATGGTTTCAAGCGTTTTGGAGTTTTTGTAATTCTTGTATCTTACTGTTTACTCCTGCAGTCCCATTTGGCCTGTTTATCCTGAGTGACCTTTGTGTATAGCTAAAGTACAAACTCAGATTCTATAAAGCATTAACAAATCAATCTCCTATACAGATCTGTCTGCGGTAACGATCTGTCATTTGGGAGCTCGTCTGGTGGAAAACCATTTAATTTCTGCTAGTGACAGCGTATCGGGAGCTATGTTTTTGATGCACCAGGTCCTAGAGCCGCCACCTATTCTGTTGCGCCAGCAAAGCTGTGAGCCTGATCTCAGGTGGCGAAACTCGAGGACTGCTGAGCGTGGGCTCCAAGAGCCTGGGAGCTGCGGGTTTGATTGCTGAGCTTGTTCTGCCACTGCACAGCCTGATTTGCTGGGTGAACGATCTCTGCATCCCTGTGCTGTGGGTCCCCCGTTCTGCTGCAGTCAGGAGGCTGGCAGGATGCAGCGGAGATGAAGGGCAGGCAGCTGCGTGGTGAGGGAAGGGGCTGAGGATCCTCATTGCCTGGATGGATGAAGAGCTCAGCTGTGACAAACTAAGGAGAAGCGTGGAAAAATATTGATTGATTGATTTCTTATTGTTTCTGTGCCTTCTTTCTCCTGTTTTAAAAACAGAGTATGCTGAGATCTCATTTCTATCTCATTCACGTCTGTAAGCCCAGAAAAAAAAAACCATGCCTTGCTATGAAACTTGTCACTGACAGTTTTTTTCAGGTAAAGCCCCACTGCAATTCTGGAAGACATTAAATGCAGCTAAAGGAATGAGGATGCCGAGCAGGAAAGGAGGATTCATGTGGAGGAAAAGGAAGGCTGGGGATGAACAGATGAAGTGTTAAATGTGAGAACTGTTGGTTCTTGCACACCTATGTCACATGTCCTTCTGCACCACAATGATGGCTTTTATTAAATGCTTTTGCTTTGTGCCCTTTTCAAAGCATTTTCCTTACCGCCAGGTATTAAAAAATTCCATATTGTGTTAATAATAGAATTTCTTCCACTGTTTTCTTGTGAAAGCTCAGCTAACTGAAACTTACATTTAAATACCTATTTGAGAGTTCATTGATCAAATTCCCAGTGTACCAACTTTACTTTTAAAGGCAAATTGAATATGCTGAAGTGCTAACAGTTTCTGGGCTGCTTGATTACATAAAGAACTGACAAAAAAACATTTGCCACATTTTTGGCAGCTTAATATTACAAGAGGAAAAATACACTCATGTCCAAATACATTGGCAGCTCCATATGACAATAGATGTGTGTACTGACTTGTAGGTGCATGGGCAGAAAATTATATTTAAATACATGTTGAGAAACAAAATATATACGGAGAGCAGTAGTACATTTGCCACAAAACGTGAAGTCAAGTTAGCAATTTATATAGGCTGTAAATATTACCAGTTAACACAAAAATAAGCAGAAACAAGCATGACAGGTATGAAAGCTTAACAGTCTTAGCTCAGTGTTTCCTAATTAATTACATCTCTAAGAGTCTCATCAGTGCTTTGCTTCACAAATGATGGGGCTGTCTGTATTTCCAATATTTGATAAGCAGCAAATCCATTGCACTGAACTTCTCTCAACACAGTCACCTAAAATGTAATTTGGCCTCAAATTTCTATTTGAAGGCCATAGCTGCACTCAAACCTAAAAAAAACAAAACAATAAAACCACTAAAATTGAATTACATTTCAGTATCAAATACATCTTCTATATCTTACCCCTTTGCAGTTCTTTCATACTGGTCTCTGCTCTGAAGCTGTAAAGACATCTAGCAAAGCAGTGCAATATAAGGAAGAAGTTTTAAAGCTATCAATAGCCCCTACTTACATTTAATGCCATTATTCAAATCTTTACCCTCCCTTCTGGGCTTTAAAAAATCCTTCAGATAACTGAAAGCTCAGCTGATGAAATTAATTGTATTTCTTCTATTGCTATACTTGCTGGTAGAAAAAGATAAGGTATCAAATACTTCTGCTGATTTTTTAAGAGCTAGTTAGTTTTTGAGCCTATCAATAGCTCTGTGTGCGAAGGTAATTTTAATCAAAATCAAAATTTAATCCAAATAAGCCAGGGCATAAAGTAGTGGTGTTAAGGAGGCTGAGAAGAAATCTGTGTTCTCCCGGAACCCAAGCTCAGGTAAATCACAGCTGGCTGGGAGGTGGCTGAAGCTTTCGCTGTCCTCTGCACAGCCACATCAGAGGCAGGACGTTGAAATGGATTGACTGTTGATAGGATTTGCCATACTGGATCAAACCCTCAGCCGTGCACTTCTCTTCAAGCCTGCCTATTACATATTACGGGCAGGCAGCCTGGACACAAAGGCTGTATTGAAATATAGGTTAGCTGATATATAGGACAATAGTTAGGAGCAGCCTCCGTTTCATGAGGAGTACAGTCCAAAAGAGTCGCTTTAGCTGTGATCTGCAACAGGAATCTCTTTGGTTCAGACTTCACGTCGGGATGTTTCACAAGGGGTTTCCAGGTATTTCTGAAAATTAAGAATAGCAGCAACGTAAATACAAAGGTTGAATGAATACATTTTAAGTGTTTGAAGCTTATTCCCTTACACTGGGGAGAGGATGAGGTTACATGGAAAAGATAAAAAAAAAAGCTGATACAATGTGTTCAGAGTTTTTCAAACAATTTTTGGATTTGCTTTAAAAAAAAAAAAATCCAGGACCTGGAGCTTTGCCAGAGTTCAGAGATGATAGAATTTATTTCTTTAAACTACCTTAAGTTGTCAGTCAGCTTCACCCAGTTCAGTGATTGAAAGAAGATCAGCATTGCACCACAAAATGGAGTTGGCAAAGCAATGGGGAGAGCAGGTCGATACGGTAAGGACCAGGAGCTTTTGAAATGGATGTTTATATTCCTGCTGCCTGTGTCATTGGCATCTCAGTGGTGGTGCTCCCCGGGATGATTATGGGAAGTCCTTTATATAGGGCAACTCTTCCCCAGGTCGTGCTTGGCTGTTCTCCATCCATTTATGTAGGGCACCTCCACCACGTGCTGGCTGCATTTGTCCTATACCTTGTAGTCCTGCTATGTCCCGATAGGTGTTCAGGGACCGAATTCAGACATGCTTTTCAAAATAGTCACAGGGAAATAATTTGGTGGCGATGCAGATTTATTCAGCATCTGAAGGCTCAGAGCAATAACCAAAGCTAAAGACAAGAGCAAGTGACCACCTGTCGGTCACCACTGACACCTGAAGAGCTGTGAGCTGAGATACAGGGCTGCAGCCCTGGCATAAGAGGCTCCAACCCTATAGCTCTTGCTAAAATACTAAATAAGATACTAAATACTAATACTAAAGTAAGCTCCTTCTGGCTGAAAATAAGCCAGGTAATGACAGTGACAAAGAAAAGGCTTTTCTGACAATTCGCTTAAATACCTGGCACATTTTAGAAAAGGGGAGGCAGAAATAGCTGTCTGAGAGGCCAAACTGTGTGTGATCTGCTTATAAGTTATATCCCACAGTCCTTGTGGGATCTAACAAGATAATTAGGTAATAGGCTTCCAGCAGTTGCTCTCGTTATACCTAGTCACGGAAAGAGGAAGTAGCCTATGGCACGTCAAGAAGAGCATGCAGGTAAAATCGAAAGGCATAGGACATGGTGGAAAGGAAAGGATTGCACACAACAACCCTGAGCTCTCTGATTACTCAGCGTTGTATTCCCTTTTGTGTGTGACATTTTACTGGAAGACAGGCTGACAAAACTGAGCAAATTGCTTGGAGTCAGGGACCATTTAAAGGCCAGGTTTCTAAGGACATCACAACTCGTTCCTGAAAACGGGGGGAAAAAAATCGCTTGTCCTAAATGCTTGTGTTAAAGTGATGGTTTTTGGTGTTTGTTTTTAGGAGAACAAAATGTTAGCAGTGCAGATGAGAAAGATCAAGACATCAGTATCTCCTTTCTGCATCTGCTTTGCCTAAATGTCTTACAGAGCACTTAATTTTCAGGGATTGGAACAAAAAACATAAAAAAATGCAATAAGCAGGTTCTCCTACCTGCTTCCCACTTTTTTTTTTTTCCCCTCAAACACTGCAGGCTTTCTTTAGTCACGCTCTCACCATTTAGCTTATTTTTATCCACGTGTTAGTTTTTCCTCCATTCCATTCAAAACTCACATGCATAATGCAGTCTCTCTGCAGGGCTCTCGTTTTGTCTCTGTTTAAATCTCTTTTTAAGTTTGTCGGAAGTTAATCTTCAAATGACATAGATATTGCAAATCTGATCCATCTTCCCTTAAATTATTCCTGCTTCTTGGCCTGGTTTTGATTTATTCTAAGACAGTAGATCCCGTCTTGAAAAACTAGGAGGACCTTTTCTAAGTGTCCCTTGAAGCATGGTTGAGACAATGACCGGGTTGCTTCCCGCTGGAGAAAAGGGAATGGCAGTGGTGTGCCAAGACAAAGCTGTCTGGGGGTTACCATGATAATTTTTCTAGCAGGTAGGGTTGGTTGAATAGATTTACCAGCTGCAGACACAGTGAAGGAGGCACGGATCGCGGCCCCAAGGATGGATGGCTTCAGGGGGAAGGGTGAAATTTGCAGTGACACTTTTGCATGTATTAGAGCAAGGCCGTCTTCCGTGACAGAAGTGAAGAGATCTGGTCATGGCTCCTGGGCTGTGGTGAGAGCTTGTATAAACACAGCAAAATTGCAGTTGTCACCGTCGGTGAATTGTCCCAGATAAATGCACTCTGTAAGTGCATTTGATTCAGATCATTAAAAAAAAAAAAAAGCTTTTTTTAAATAGAAATAATTTGTTTTGTGAAGTGGCTGGTGCCTCTGGGTAGCTGTGAGCTGTGCTCTTTCCCTGGTGTTTTTACGAGCTTCCTTTTTGGGTCCAGGGTGGTTTTTTTTTGAAGTCTCTGTCTCTGTTAGTTCCTGCATCGTGTCAGTCATCTCCCAGCTGCCTACAGCTGCTGCCAGGAATGACCCCTGCTGTCCTCTGGGCAGGTTCTCTTGTTGATGGACCCCTTCTTGTCCAACTCGCTCGTACGGTCTCAGGAAATCATTCATCCACGTCTGTTTGCACTGTAAACATTCACACAGCTTTGCCGGGCCAAGCAGAGGGGGAACCTCCATCCCCTGTAGCCCATCCTTTGAAAAATGTTCATTCAGAGCAGCCTGGTACGGCTCACCCCTTATCTCCGCCTCAGATCGTAGCTCTTGATTATTTAGATTCAATTAATGGCTGAGCTGTGGCTTCTTCTCTCCGCTCAAGGATTCCTCTGGGAACCCTGTTCAGTGCAAGTAAGATATACTGCTCGCTTTATAAGAGTCTTCTCTTGTTGTCTGCACGTTGTGCGTTACAGCTCCCGAGGGATTCAGCTGCAATAGTTAAGCATTACAGCAGTGACTTAGAGCATCCTGATGTTATGTATAGATCGTTTAATTACATTTGAATGTTTACAGGCTTAGGAGATATTTCTCTTTCATGAAGGCACCAGGAGAGAAGAGGTATTTTCATATTAAAGCCCCAATTATCAATTTTTTTTAAACCTACATTGAACGATACCCACTGTTGGATAAGTACAATTTGTTTCAAATGTTACTGCGCATACTGAAGCCTTTCTGTATGAAAAGATGATACTTAGTTCTGATCTGAAGTTGGATCACTTGGGAAAACGTTTTCTGCATGAAATGAAAAATTGTTCTCCATCACCAAGAGAAAAAAGTAAGAGAAGATTTTTTTCCAGTCTCTTTTAATCCATTATACAAGAAAGAATACTTATCTCACCCCAGAAATGTAAGATCCAGTCTGTAGATTTTGTGAGTTTTGCTAATGTTTATCCATGAAAAGACTTGAGGGAAAAATGTGATAGGGAATACTTGTTGGTGAGATCCTTTTCTCTTGGAGGAGAACTGAGCCAGAGCCTAAAGTAAAAATGTTATTTTCTTGTGCTTGTGAATTTCTTTTCGATGCTTAGTAACAAAATGTATTTTTAAACCTGAAAGAATTTTTATTAAACTTGCAATAGCAGGTTGTAGTAGGCAGGAATGTGACTTCTGGTTGAAATGTGATGATAGGTTTAAAAAAAATAAATAATTCCAAAACTAGAGAATTATTTTGTTTCAAGCTCAATTATTTCGTTTCAAATTAAATTTACTAGTGGTATGGGCAAAAATCTCCCAAGTCTTGCTGAAGCAAAAACTGGCATTGGCCTCAGTGTAAAGATACAGCAGTGTTTAAAGTGTTCCTGGCAGGATGAATTCCCACTTAGAAGCACATTTAAGGTTGGTGGGGGGAGAGGGGTTGGAAGGAGACAGAAATATAAATAATTGCCTTCTGATCTGGAATTTCCGGCTGGTTTATGGCCAGCTGGAGGAGTGGATGTCTCGAGGCAGGACAGTGTATGTTAGTTTTTCTCATCATTAACAGTCAGGAAAGTTTGTCCTTCCAGTTGCTGCCAACTGAGAAAAGATCTCAGACAGTTAAAAACTGAGTTGTCCATGGGTATGTTCTGTTTATGCAGGGAACCACATTTTTAAAATGCATTATTTAAAATAAGTTACTAAAAAATGTTACCTTTGACAGGAGGGAAGCGTATTTCATCTACAGAGTTTTACTAAATATGTAAGACATATTTTACTATATGTTTAAATAGTTACGTATTACTATCACAGATCTTGTTAACTGCAGGTGGGCTGCAAGTAGTAAGGCATGTATGGCAATCCAGCCACGCTAGTAGCAGCACAAAATTCAGAGGCTTCTGATGTCAGGAGCTGTGGAGCAGCTTGTCCATGAGCACTGAAATAAATACAAATGATTTTTATTGAAGAAAAATGCATCGCCAGTTTCTTTTGGTGCAAAATTGAGGAATAAGGGGTGCGGTTTGCTGAGGGCTGCAGGGGCAGCAGTGTCCATCCCAGGGGAACCCAATTCCTCATCCCTGTTCCTGGTGCTGGCAAGCATCCCATGGCTCTTCCCTCCCCACCTGGTCCCTGGTCCCTTCACCTCACACACCCCATGCAGTGCTCCTGTGCTCACCCCCTCGGCGCTGGGACAGCAGGGCTGGCGGCTGGTGGCTGTGCCCTTTGCAGCATCACCTCCTCTTTTGGACATTTCTCACTTCCAGATCTCCAAAGCCCCGATGGAGGAGCCGTTACCATTTTCCTTCTTCGGTGCGTGGCGGCAGTAGGAGGGATTGAGGTGCTGGAGGCTGCTCGCTGTTGTCACACAGTGCTTTCAGCGCCAGGAGCCCCGCTCAGGCTCCCTTCAATTACTCTGAGTCAATGTCTGACTTCCTCCCGATCCATTTCTGTTTAATCCTCCCCGCAACCTTCAGGAAAAACTTGGCTTTTCTCCTCCGCTACTCACCTCCCCCACACATCTTAAATGAGAACTCATTCACTGCCTTTCCATCTGTAGCAGAACAAAGAGAAGTTTAAGAGACTTAATTACCAAAGCTGTGCTGCTGTAAATACAGAGATCATTGATACCAAAATTAAACCTTGATGAGTAAAAACGCTTGCATTTCATGCGTGGAGAAATGAATGCTGTGGGGATCTCAAATAAAGCCAATTAAAAAGAAATCAGTGACTTCCATGATCACTACTGTCTGCTGCTAATCAAATCTGTTATTTTAGAAGAAACTGTGATTGCACTTATTAAACAAGTCGCTTCCTACATGGCAAGACAGTCATATCTTCAATAAACTACTTATTAATATTCCTTATTCAGTTTTCTGTTGCCAAAACTCCACGGGTTCTGTGTATCAAAAGAAAACATGAGCTCAATAGTGTATTTAAATACTGCCTTGTGACACAACCCAAAACAAGTCATTCACAAGAGACTGCAATGAGTGACAACCTCAGTGCAAACCTTTCTGTCTTCCTTGTTGTTCGGAAGGAGAAATGGTTTCTTCCATCCCATTTTGCTTTTCCTGTTCTCTCCGTGATCCTCACCCTACCTCTGACACTGCCCACCGTGTGCTCTCAGCCTTGGCATGGCAATGCTGGCATTGCAGGAAAGTTTTGAGATGGCTCTCCCTGGCATATTTTCTATTGCTTCCAGCTATTAAAGCATGGGATAAGTAGCACCTGTTTTTTAGTGTATTCTTGGAGACTCGTAAGTTCTTCGCGAAGTTCTTTTCAGGTCAGGTTAGGTTTGTTTCAAAGATAACATAGACTTTTTAAAGTGTATTTTAAAAATGCAGAAGGTCCTAAATCATTTCCAGTGGTTTTCCTTCAA
Organism: Anas acuta; assembly: GCF_963932015.1. Taxonomy (NCBI): domain Eukaryota; kingdom Metazoa; phylum Chordata; class Aves; order Anseriformes; family Anatidae; genus Anas; species Anas acuta. The sequence continues at coordinate 54,429,524 of NC_088979.1, forward strand.
AGGCAAACTTACCAAAACTAAGTTGTTTAAGCTTTTATTTATTTATTTATTTATTTTTATTGCCTGAAATTGTACACCTTGAGTATATCTTGGCTACTCCAGCCCCGTGATGACAGGTTTGTATCAAGATATTCTGACTGTAAAAGTGTCAAGGAAGATACGTGTCATTGAAAAACGTTTCCTTGTGAGACAAGTACCTAAAGGGCAGATTTTTGGAGCCTCCAGGAGAAGTCATGAACGGTGCTGCAGGAGGAGATGGCTGTGAAAGGGATCAGCTTCTACATGCAGGAATGGCTGACCAGCTTTGCTGTCCTTTGGGTTTCCAGTGGAGTAGACAAGTGATTAGTACTGTGGGATTCAGAAGAATAGCAGGTGGCAGCCTCACTGCTGCTTGTTTGCCTGCTGTAAGAAGGGCTGCAGGTACTTCAGGCTTTCAAGGCCATATGTTGTGTTGATAAGCAAAGTGCTGCCTTTTTTCAACATCAGAGGATGTCAACAACCTATGCTCTGTGTTCATAAACAAATCCACAAGTGTTTGATAGTTCTTCCTCTCTCTCCGGGAAGTTTGCAGCAAGTTTTGAGTGAAAATACGGCCTTTTGAGGAGAAACCAAAGCTGTAGTGGTGCAGCCTTCACTTCTCCCCATCCTTGTCCCCTGGCCCCTCAGAGCAAGCTGGAGCATTAGTGGATGTCTGTCGGGGCTGCGTTTCTCCTCCGAGGGACGCAGCGTCCTTTGGGGAAGCGTGTTGTGAGACAGCGAGGTAATTTTAGCTCAAACAATGGCCTCCTTCGTCGCCAATCTGATAACAGCCATCCTGGTTGACGGAGATCGCTATCTACTTTAAGCTTCATGTGCTGTCACAGCCTTTTGCGCCTTAAAAATCAGATGCTCTATATATAAAGATACAAAGCATGGAAAATAGCTTCATCCCTGTTGAGAACATGTCAATTTATGTCACCGTAGGCCGTGTTTTTACTGACGCCATTTTACTGCTCGGCGTCATGGGTGGCGGAGGCCACATGTAGGCCGCCCCAACCCTGGCGCCTCTCCTGGCGGCCTGTCCTCAGCCTGCTTTTGCTTCCAGCATCCCTTCCCACCCTGTTCCGACGTCCCATCCCATCCCGCTTCCGATGTCCCTTCCCACCCATTGCCCTGCCCTGGGGACCGTCATGCAGGACCGGGAGGATTTCAGGGACCATTTGCAGAGCGGCATCAGCAGAGCAGGGCTCTGCCAGCCCTGGCACACCAGCTGCAGCTTGCACTGCAGAAACAACCTGCTGAGCAGGAGCCATCTCATGCTTTTGCAGCATCTTTCGGTAATTAAAGGCCAATCCTACAGCTGCTTTACATGGTAAAATGTAGGCACTGTCTTCAGACATTGTTTTTTTCCAATGTCAGTGGTCAGATCGCAGTGCTGCACGCCTTGAAAATCCCCCTTTCAAGTATGTTCTCTGCTGTTTGACTGCTTAATATGTATCCCATCGTCTTACTACATGTTGATGCACTGACAGCTTCAGACCTTTGTATGATCCACGAGCACATTTTGCCAGTGTGAAGCAATGGCAGCTGTGTTGCAGGTCTGCTAATTTGGAGTCTCAAATGGTGTTCCTGTCAGCAAGAGCATAACATTCCTTCACTCCCCTTAACAAAGAGGAAATTAAATCTCAAAGTCTTTACATTTCTAATATTGAAAGATTGGAAAGGTCTGCTGTGAATTGCCTCGAGGAAAAAAAAAAAAAAGCATACAGTTCTTTTTTCATCTACCCGAACATAATTATTTAGATACCTAAACCAATTCTGTGTTGGACAAAGACTGCAGATCAAGCTTTACGCTCCCTCATTTGAAAGTCTGCTGCAGTATCAAGGTGCGATGTGATGAAATCAAGACAAAGAGCAGCTCACACCACCTTTTTCTTTTCTTTTCCCTGGGATTTGGGGTGGCTCAAGCAGCACTTGATGTTTCACGCAGTCTATTCCTCACCCCTCCAACTTCAAGAATAAATTGTAAAAGGTTTCCCAGCCCTGTGAAGGCGATTGATCTCCCAACAGTATGTGGTTTTCATTATTTTCTTCAGTACATTTCAGAAGGTCTGTAGGAGAGGTGGATTTACTGTAATGGCGGCTAAGTAGTTTAACTTAATCCTGAATAAACAAACAGATGCTCTTACCAAGGACCTGGCATCTGGGGCTGTCAACATTTATTACTGCAAGGCTCAGAAGAGATAAAATTATCATTAGCCTTCACAGAAAGACCAGGGATACTTTTTGAAAGGAATGTACTTCGAACCACAAGCTAGGCTCTCAAAGAAAAGAGTTTAGATATTTAGATGTGCCTGTTAGTAATGGCACAAACAAAGTCTTGCTTTCATCGCTTGATTTGTGGTTCATGGCTTGTATTTTGCATGTTTGCGGTTCTTCCCTGAGGGCTAATGCTGAAATATGTGTGCATTTACAATGGTGTTGTATGTGCATTTTCAGCTGTGTGTCTCTGTGTCATGCTATGAGTTCATACTCAAAAGTTTTCTCTACGGTTTCTGCTGTTCTTTTTTTTTCTTTTTTTTTTTTTTTTCCTCTGGAACCATCAAGGAAACTGAAGGCCATTTAGTGAGTGAGGTGCAACCATAAAGCAGTGTGCTTTTCTCGATAAGCAGGCTGTGGTGCAGTGGCCAGGTCCATGGGACTGTGTTGAGTGTCTTCGTTACGTTTGTCTGTGTAAAATGATAGGGTCTAGGACTGTTCAAGCTTTCAGGCCATCGGTTTTAGACCTGTAACTGTCAAAAACCCTAGATTCACAGCTACTTGCTTAATGTACCATTTCTGCTGGAACCTCTTAATTTAATGTAGTAATGTGGGAGTTTGTTTTCCCTGTGATCATTGTTCTCATCAATGGTTTTAATATTCAGAGAACTTCAAACCCAGTTTTCATCCCAAAGAAAGATAATCCAGCAAAAATTGTGTAAGTATATGAAAATTAATTTGTAAATAATTGGTTTATAATTGAGTCTAAATGTTGTTTCTCTGAGTAGGAACACCCCCTACCCCAGCTGCCAACAGTATTTGGATTTCAGTAGATGGACTAAGATTGCTTATAAGCCTGGGCTTAAGAGCCATACTACTGTTCCTGTGGATTAGAAAAAAAATGTTTTCTGAAGACATGTCTTTTCTTCCAACCCGTCTGATCTCTTTCTTTGGTAGTAAAACTATTATTTTCAGGACTTTGCCAGGAGTGGTAAGCAGAATTGCTGAGTACCAAATGCTCGGTGGAACTTGATGCCATCTCAGGGTCTCACCTGCTATTTATAGCTGTCCTTCCATATAGCTGTCCATAAAGAAGTGTATAAATGCATGTCAAATAAGCACTGTTCTTATAAAAGGTTGGAGAGTCATGTGTAATGAAGTCAGATTGCAACTTCCAGTGAAATTCCCCAAAAATATATTAGCTACATGGGTTTCAGAAGAGTCCATAAGATAGAAGGATGACTGGTCAAGCTTGTTATAAACAACTGTGCTTTATAGTCTGGAAAGTACTTTTATTAAGAATTCTTCATCAAATTGGGCATTGTTTTTCTAAGATAGTATCTGTAGCAGGAGTCCAAATGTTGGAAAATGGATTCAACTCAAAAATGTCTTACTGCATCAGTGGACTTTGGTTCCCAATTTCCTATGAAATGTAAATAAAAAATTGTTTCTGAATTATTTATTTCAAAGAATGACCATGGAACACAGATTTGGGATTGAGCAAATCAGAACAATTTGGAAGAAACAAGATAAAACGCATTTGGAAACTGAATTTTCCTCTCAGCATCTTCTGAGAACTATCCAGTTTGCACTGCTTCTGTTTACTTCTTGCTCACATTTGGCAGTACCTTGTGCCAGAGGTAGATGAATTAAAGTCAATAGGCTAGATTATGTCCTGAGGACTTGACCCCCAGTAATTGTGGGAAGTTGCTGAGCAACCTCACAGGAGTCTCAAGGAATGAACTGTGCTTAGGGAGCCACAATTTACTCATTTGTTTTTTCAAGGGTTTTAGCAATTTGTTGCCAGTAAACTGCTTCTACTTAACTTTTTTTCCAGTACTTGCTCAATTCTCTTAGCTGTTCTCTAGCTACCTATCCTAGGAGAAGCACATGACGATTCGTCAACCCCACGTGCTTGAGTTTCCACAAGGACTAGAAAGGGGCTACTTAAAGCTCTTGCTCAGAAACTGACCACATCAAAATCAGTCTTGAAGGGATTGTGTTGCTCATTAATTGTAAAAAGATAAATTGTGGTCTAGGTTAACATCATGATAAAAACCAGACTTTTTAATTATTTATTTTTTTTCCCACATGACTATCAAGGCAAGCAACCTTTTAGACTTCTTTGAACAAGTGATTTGCATGAAGTTCATATTCTGTGGCTCTTTGTGTTATGTGCTGAAAAGAGAGCCAGCTCTTTCAAGGCCAGATTCACCGCTGAGCTTTGTGAGGGAAATAATTATTTTTAGAATAAAGTGACTTTTATTTCGGATCAGCGTGTCTGCGGGGAGAATGGAGCTATTCCAAAGTAGTTTTATTTTTCAATACCTATCCCCATCAATTTCTCCGCATAAAGAAGGCATCAGTTCTAGCATTCTTCAGGCGCTCTGCCACAGCCCTGTCAATGCTGCGCTCCTCTTGTCCGGGGGACAGTTTGTAGAGCCAGCAAGCACCATGATGAGACATACAGAGTTATGGGACAGTTGTCCACAGGGACAAATGGGTCTTTTAAATAGCTTCCGGGGAAATCTTTTCATTGCAAATAGCAGGCAAAGAGTTTTTAGGCTGTCTGCCTGGACCGAAATGCTAAGGAGAGGAATGGTTTGGCAGCAGAGCCTTAAAAAATTTAAAATAATGTTGCAGCAACCCCATGTTAAGTGCTACTAATATACAGGGGGGGAAAGAAACCTCTTTAATATTACTTTTTTTTTTGGTGCAAATTATACCAGTTATGACCTATAAGTAGTGAAGCTGTTCTTTCATCCCCTTAATGCTCGTGTGTCTTGTCTCTGTGTAAACTGCATAAACTTGAAGGAGGTCTTTACCTTGTAAGAGTAGCTTTATGAAATAGCTATTTTGATGACAGGTATGAAATCTGCACATGTTAAAAGTGAAATCTCTCTTCGGTGCCTTCCCCATGAGAAGCAGTGCCATTAAGCAGCTCCAGGTGAGATGTTGGGGCCACCTGGCTGTGTGTGAATTTTACTCTACAGTATGTTTGCTGTGAGTATCAGTTAACTCACCTGTTGGGAAGATGTAGAAGCAATCTGAGGAAGAGCTTTTGCCACAGAAAAGGTTTGAAATGTATAAGCAGTAGTCCACAGGCATTCTTGCTTACCGATACTAGAAATTAGCACAAAAATCATTGCTCAGTCCACTCACTTTTTCTTTGCACCCTTTCGTATTTCCAGGCTTTGGCACAGGGGAAGCTGGTAGCCAACAGAAATGAAATTATGGAAAAGATTGAAAAGGGCATTTTAGGCCCTCAATCTTAGCAAATTGGCAGGGTAGAGGCAAGGACTGTAACAGCACTGTTTTCTGTCCCCACGGCCTGAGGACTGCTGCCTTTCTGCTCGGCAGCTAGCTGTTAATCATTAGGGACTCTTATCAAGTCTGAGTTTGGGAACCTGTAAATAATCAAACCGGGTTTATCTCCAGCTTTGCCTAGCAGTTGGTCGGTCATCCCTCCTGCCGCACAGAAAGCGTGGTGTGGTGGGCCCAGCGTTTCTCAGCAGCCTGCTGAGGGATGCCTTTCTGTGCGGCACTAGGGATGATGGTGGTCAGATGAAGAGAAGCTGCAGGTGTGGTTCCTCCATCATGGCACCTGCTGTGCTGCATCACCAGGACGATGCCAGGCAGGCCCAGCCAGGCCGCGCTACGTCTGCATGAGGCATTGGAGAAGTGCAGCTGGAGTGTTGTGGCCAGCTTTGGTGCTCAAAATTGAGCAAGGTAGTTGGTTAATCTGCAGACATTTCAGAAAAGAGGTGCAAGAGGAGGCTCAGGAGAGATCTTATTGCTCTCTACATGAAAGGAAGGTGTGGGGGACTGGGGGTCGGCCTCTTCTCATGGGTATCTAGTGATAGGACTAGAGGGAATGGCCTCAAGTTGCACCAGGGGAGGTTCAGGCTGGAAATTAGGAGACATTTCTCCTCAGAAAGGGCAGGCAGGCACTGGGACGGGCTGCCCGAGGAGGTGGTGGCGTCACTGTCCCTGGGGGTGTTCAAGGAGAGGTTGGACTTGGTGCCTGGGGACATGGTTTGGTGGGTGACATTGGTGGTAGGGGTTTGTTTGGACCAGATCAGCTTGGAGGGCTTTTCCAACCCTAATGATTCTGTGATTCTAAAGGGCAGAGAAACAAAAAAAAAAAGCTTTTGGTGGAAAACAGGAAGTCATCTAGCAGACAAGGCTTGAAGTGGCATTTGGGCTGTGGTAAAAGAGGAAGCGAAGTATTAGATGAAACATTGTACTGCAGTGAAGGAGAGAAAGTGCTGGCATGCAGCTGAAGTACAAGCAGCAGGTGGACCTATACGAGACGTTGCACAGGGATTACTATTACCAAGATCAGAGATAGAAAAGAGGATTTGAGACACCTGCAGAAAGAAGCTGGAGTCTGATGTTATTCCAGCCATCCATCACAATTTCTCGTTGTACTTGTTAGAAACCTGTTCCCATCACTCGGAAATGAAGCAGACCTTTTCCAGCCAGTGTCAGTCTAGCAGGAGTTCACAATTACATCCGTAAATTCTCTTCCACCGTTGCTTGGCAGAACTCCTCTGGGTTGTCTGGCTTCTGCAAGCTTAAAATAATTAATTGGTTTCTTGCTTCCAAGACTTCAGTCATGCTGAAATTCGATGATTTGTGATACCACCAGATACCGAAGTGTGAATCCATCTGCTCACCATGCAGAGGAGAAACAGAAGAAAGTACCAAGGTAAAAGCTTGGCAGCTGAAGAGTATTGGCAGCTGAAGCCTCCTTGGTGATATTTCTTCTCATGTTCGTTCTTCCATGTGTGTAGGTCCTTTCTAGCAGCCCTTTTTTTTGTCAGACTTTGAACATTAGAGAGAAGATAAACTGGAGGAGCAAACTAAGTCAAAATATAGCACTTCTACAAAAAATCAGAATGCTTTAAAAGTAACCGGATTTGCACAGTTTGCAGAACGATACAAATCGCTGTTGGCCATACTGGCTGGAAGCAGATGGTGATATCCCTCTGAAATCTGCTGTTGGTTTTGGAGACCTTCCTTGGTGGCCAAGTTTTTTTATTTATTTTTTTTTCATCAGAAAACAATTTGGTAAACTGTTGTCTCCTACTCACACTACAGTGAGCATATCAGCATACTGTCAAATCACACCACACTATGAATTTTTTTTGGTACTGTGGCAATCTCTTAAGGCCTGTGCAGATTGTTCATGAAAGAAAAATTCATGTAAAGCAATAAGGGCACTTAAATCTAAGGGTGAGGGCAAGCAAATGCTTTAGTGCAGCCTTTCCAGATTTCTTTCTGACTCACATAGTTCTTAGATCACTCGAGATTAAATTGATGATACATTTTTGTATCAGAGGAGGTAGGAAGAAGGATGTATTTTACTGGCATCTCCCCTGTGAGTTTACAACAGCAGCATTTAATCAGCTTTTTTTTTTTGTTCTTTCTTCCAGTATCTGAGATGTAAATATCTTAGGCTGCCTGTGCAAAGGTCCAAGCTGAAAACACCTCTGAAGCAGAGAATGATGCTTCTGCTCTGGTATGCTGTTTATTAAAGCTGTGGTCAAGGAGGATTTCCAGGGCATGTTCACTTCCATCATTCATAAGCTTCTCTGAATCCGAAGAAGTTAACTTTAGAGAAAAACTTGTACTCTAATACAATAACAGATATCTCTATCTTGCATTGCTTCGTTAGTTCCTACCACATAATATGGCAGCATCCTAGGAATTCTTCTTTTTTTTTTTTTGACTCATTACTCAGTAACTGATGTGTTTGTTGAACTTTTGCCTGGTCTTAATGCAAATTAACCTTCTCATCATAGGTGAGTTCTTTCCATAAACTTCTGGGTTGCATGAAATCCAGATTATGAATGGCACAATATATTCCACTACTGGTACTACTAAATATGGAAATAAATAGGGTAATTTAGTTTTCTCTTTGGCAATTCTTGGTAAATGGCATGACTTGTTAAAGAATGGACAAAGACCGACCAACTTCATTAATTACCTCCTGTTATTGCAGTAAAACTCATGAATAGAAATTGTAGCTTGTCTTTGATTGTTTGGTATGTATGGAAAGTAAATAGAAGGTTTTGGCATTCGTCGTTCCCAGATTTTGCAGTACAATAGTATATACATTAAGAGAGTAAGGAGTAGAAAGGCAGGTTTTAATTAAAACTCTCCCTGCTACTCCAGGAAAAGTGACGCCTCTAATAGTCCAACATTTGGCACAAAAGCAGCTTAATGTGAAAACAAATACAATAGAGAGTGATGCTACCTTGTCTAGGAATGCTCTGAAAGACCTGGTTCACCTAGAACACACTAGCAGAGGTCAGATGCCATTGTAAAAGCTCTGTACAATATAATCAACACCAATTTATTTGCCAGTATAACTGGATAGAAGAGGAGAAATAATATTTGTGTGTGCAATGCACCTAGAGATTGGGAAAAGGCAACCTGGCAGCCAGCTTTTTATATACTGGAAAAACGCAATCTTATAACCACTGAAAGGGCTTATTCAACCAACTGTAGAAGTGCACTAAGCCAGCAGGATGTGTCTTTCATGATAGTTCATGTTTCAAGCTGGGAAAACTTGTGGAGCTCGTTTGAAAACAAATTCCTGAACACTGCTCTAAGCCCCAAAAATTTAGCGTGAGGCCCAACCTTTGTATCCAGTAAAGCTTTTCCACCTGGACCAGAATAATTGCAAAATCGACTTCTTTTCTATGTTCTTCCCTTTCCATTTTCAATAAAAGCAGACAAGCTTAACTCCAACAAAGGGTGGTGAGCAAGTGGCTCTGTAGATGCCACTGGGCACATTATTGCACCTGGGCTTTTTGATTTGAAAGATAATCCAACATTACGAGTTTGAGTAAGAGTAAAGTTCTGTAAATTAGGAAGAGAATGAATTTTTTAAATTAATGATGGGCCATAATTAGTGTACAGAATCACAGAGTAGTTTGGGTTAGAAAGGACCTTAAAGGTCATCTAATTCTGACACTTCTGCCATGTTCAAGGACACCTTCCACCAGACCAGGTTGCCCAAAGCCCCATCCAGCCTGGCCTTGAGCGCCTCCAGGGATGGGGCATCCACAGCTTCTCTGGGCAGCCTGTGCCAGGGCCTCACCACCCTCACAGTGAAGAATTTCTTCCTTATATCTGATCTAAACCTACCCTCTTTCAGTTTGAAACCAAAATGTATGTAAGATGTAACTACATCTTTGTCATAATTGTTTGCTGGTATAAAAATTAGTAAAAGAAGAAGAAAGTGTGGTGTTTCAAATGGTTCAGCTTTATCCTGGAATTCCTCCTTTATCTGTTGCATATATTAGAAACATTGCCTTTACTTTTGACTTTGAACACTAAACCTTCTGACCTCAGTGTTACAGATTAGCCACCACTCAAGACACAGGAATATTTCAGAGGCAAAAGAAAAATGAAGAATCTGCTGTTCTCACTCTTCGTGGCATAAAAATATCAGTTGCACTGTGACATTGGCAGCAGGGTAATCTGCGGAAGGATTCATCCTTCTCAGTAGACTACATCAACCCACACCTCTGTGTTCCCAGTGGTACATCTCCTGGTACTCTGGTGAGCTGGGCTATCACATAGGCGTCACGTTGACTTGTCTTTGTCTTCGGTTTGTAGTGACTGAAGTCGCTATCTTCCAGCCACGTGGGAAAATGAAAAGGCAATTAACGGCAGCGATAAGTTTGCTGGTTGACTCCTAGAGGGTCAGCGTGGTTCCCAGCCATTTCGTTCACGTCTCTTATCTTTCATGTTAATGGGCCACTGCTAGTCTCAGATGTTATGTGTGGTATTGGCAGCTCAGACTGAAATGCTCTGCACCCTTTTGGCAATGACTTAACTTCAGTGCTTCAGTTTAGGTGGGGGTGACTAGTCCCCACAGGGTTTCTAACTACATGAGCTACTCATCTTGGGCATACCCTTTTTGTCAGTGCTGTGTTGAGATCAGATAGCACTAAGAAAATTAAGCCAGTTTGCTTTTAAAAGAGAGTTGCCAAGATTTATGAACCCTATCAGTAACATGAATATAACTGCATTTCCTGGGTTTTATTTCCCAAACTTATTACATATCTGTAGCTCTCATTGCCTCCAGTGACAATTCATTCTCATATTTCTCCAATTTTCTGTGCATTTTGAATTATAAAGTGAGACACCTTGCTCTGGAACTTTGAGTTGCTCTGATCTTGCTGTGCCTTCCCTGCTCCTCTTGACCTTTCTTTGGAGAAGGTATTTGTGCGAAACAGGTGAACTATCCAGACTGAAAATTGAGATTTTTTTTCCCCAGTGCACTGTTAGATTTCCCTTTTCTGTTTTCTGTCTGTGCAATAATGGCAGCGGAAGACAGAGGCACTGTGCTTTCCATTTTTGCCATCATGCAGTAAAACCATTGCTTAGGGGCATGTTGTGGAAAGCTTAGCACCTCCTTGTTGAGTGCATTCCTACAGCAGAGAGAGACATTCACTCCAAGTGTAAGCTTTGGTCTGGCGTTTAAATATAGAACAAATATTCAGAAGGATTTTTCTCTTCTCATGCCCTCCTACCCTCAAGCAATCCTCTTGCTTGGTGTTGCGTTCCAGATGTTCTTATGAGAAGCGGAGAAGAATCACTGAGATCTGCACAATGGGAGATAAGTTGTTTTTTTTTTCCATTAGCTCTGCCAGGCAACCTGAAGTGCGACGTCACAGCATTAGTGCCAAGTTAGCTTGGCATGAAAACGGCGATGGAGGAGAGGGGACAAATGTTCTGTCAATAACAGCAATTATTGGTGTCGCTGGCTTGTTCTGTAAGCTTTTTAGATCATTGCTGTTCTCCGTGCCACAATAACCGCTGATGTAAAGGTGAAAGGAATTCTGGAGACGCTGCATAGGTCATTTCACATTCTGAGTTTGCAACCGAATTTCATTTTGCAGCTAAATATAAATGTGAAGATTTAGTTATGCCAGTCCTGAGCCTCTAAGGCATGAATCCAAACCTTGCAGTTTAGTGGCAGGCTGCAAGAGCAGAAAGTTGTTCTGTCGTCTCTGAGGTCTTTGAAGGGAAGGGAAGAATAGTAACAGTGGAAGAAGGACAAATCCCTTTTCACAGTTGAGGTGTTACTGGGTTCCCTTTCTGGTAAATTGGCTCTTTGAAACACAAGACCCTTTCCTTTTGGGATAGGTAACATACCCTGATTGTCAGAAAAAAAGTCTCCTAAAATAAAACTCCTGCTGTTTGGTTTGTTCCTCCCTGCAGTTCTGGGGAGGTGTAATGGAGAACCTGCTGACCTCTGCCATGCTGGCTCTTTCCTTTTGCAGTCTCATGAGCTTGTGCAGAGACTGAATTGCTGCTTTGCTAGTGAAGTTTTTCTCTGTACCTAATTGCTAAGGTCAGTGAAGAAGCGGTAATTCCACAGCATTACAAACTAAGTTGATACATAACACGCTCATGCATTTTTGCCAAATTTTATAAGTCTTGCAAAGAGTGCCAAGCACCCCCAGAACAAATAAAGCCACGTAAGACCTTGCACTCTGATTTTTACCACAGTTTAAATAGGTAAGATATAAATTATGTATTGAGAACAGGCTGAAAGAGCCTCAACTTCCTGGCATAGATTTTTAGCTTATTAAGAAATGAAAAATACATGACTTAGACTTTTTTTTTATGGCTATTGTGGTAAAAGTGAATATTTCAGACTTAGGCAAGTTAGGCACTCTCTGCAAGAAGAGCATTGAGAGAAATGAGCACATGGGATTTGCAGATGGAATTAATAATGGACCTGCATCAATAATAGCGTACGTAATTTGTCTGATCCAGAGGACCTTCAGCAGAGATTCTTTGTGGTTTCTAAAGAGCTTTGAAGATTTCCCTTCCTTTCCACACAGACTTGCAGTTTACATCAGGGTGTTGGAAACACGGAGGAGGCTTCGTGTTCATAGAACACCTTTCCTGAAAATAAGGAGTTCTGCACATGCATTCAGTATTGTATGATCATAAAGTCGTTGGTTTTCCTTCCATCATTTCCAAGGTTTGAGTACTTTCCAAATGAAGTGGTAACGTAAGTCAGATGAGTGCTTCTTCCTTTGGAGCTGACCCTGAAAGATGCTGTGCACCATTAATTTCCATTGATTCTAAATGGGAGCAGAGACAACACATGATCTTGCAATTTTTGGCCTTTTAATTGGAAATGAATGCAGTGCTTTTGATGTTGAGTGCTCAGGGGCATGTTTCTTTTTATAGTGCTGCTAATTACTTGATTCATTAAAAGTAGTACTAAAGTTGCTGTAAGCGCAAGTCTTCATTTCAAACACGTTGCTGAACTTCCCGAAAGCACAATATTTCGTGTCAGACACCTGCTTATTTTGCGCCCAACTCATCCATGAGATAATCTGATGATTCACAAAGGCTCCCCACCCTTCTATAAAATGTATTTGGCAAAGCAGCTCTAGTGTTACAGTATGCATACCTAACATACTGTAAATCAGCAATTCAGTAATTTCTTTGTAGTGTTAGATGCCGATGTATTTGGAAGATGATGGAGAAATGCCATCTTCCTTCTCTTCTTGTAGGTTTCTGATAAATTTGAAGCTCTACTCCCCTCTAGCTGCTGCTCTGTCTCTGTTTCCTTATTGTTGCAAGAGGGGGACCTACGGGATTTGTGGCTTTCTTCTCCCTTGCATGCTGGGTCCCAACTGGAACTCCCAACTAGTTCCTCTTTGACCAAGTGGTCTGTCTGTGTAGCAGCAGCTACATCACCTGGTGCTTTGATTATCCCATAGTATAGCTCCCAAACAAAGCTTAAAGAAGCATTGAAATTATCTCAGACTCCAGAATATGGTATTGCATTGGTATAAGCTTGGTTGAGTATCTGCAAAGGTATTTTTGCAGCCATGAGAAACCAAGAGGAATCCTAGGGTCTGTATAAATAAGTGTATTGGGTTGTCTCACACAGCATGGAGAACCTCCCAGTTGTTACTGAATTTCCATGCCCTTGAGTGGTTACTGTCAGGGCAGTGCGAGCGTGATCTGCGGCAGCACGGCTGATCATGCAAACACTGTTCAGCAGAAAATAACTGTGGTAGGACAGGTGATCCGACACAGTTGGCATTTAGATAATTTCTACTCTGCTGCACATTTACAAGCGATTTTTACCATCTCTTGTGTTGTTTTAAGTGGAACGCAGGACCTTCATTTGAGTTCAGCCACTGGAACAGTTCGTGCAGTTGGTCTGATTTATCTTCTGCTTGCTCAGCTGCCGACGTCTCTTTCAGTCACAAAGAGCGCGTAGAGTAAGTCTAAAGATTACTCTATAAAAGAATAAGACGTGGCTGTAAATTTCCAGCAGGTGAAGAAAGTTGCACCTTAGTAATACAATGGAAGTTGTAGGGCTGTAAGCAAGCATGTCAGTGTGAATCAAAACTCATAGATTAGTTTCTGGATTTCTCTGCTGCTAAAAATTGTCCAAAGTCCTGATGATGGCTGCACAGATTAGTGACAATGTGTGAGTCTATTCATCAATGGTGGTTAGCTGGAGTAAGATTCATGCTGCTACCATCCCAAAGTGCTGTGGTGAGTTTAAAAATATTAAGCAAATCACTCCTCTGATTTGCAGCTTTGGTGGAAGATTCAAGATCTGATATGTACATGTGTTTTAGGCACCATCTCAATGCTGTGCCTCCATCCCACACATCTGGTCCCCCCGGACTAATGCCAACACAGCATGAGAAAATCTGCACCCTCCCTGTCCCGTGTTGATGTTTAACAAGGGTTTCGTGAGGACCTTCTTCCTTCCAGCACTCCCTGAAAGTGTTCCCAAACGACTTTGCACGGCCCCATGGTTATGCCTTTGTCCCAGAGGTCGGAGCAGTAAGCGCTGCTGATAAGCCTTTTAAGCTGGAAAGCATTTTCCTCATGGCCAGGAGGCTGGATGATTATAGTTGCAAGACATATTTTGGCCTGGAGGAGACGTGCGTTTGATGATAGCAGCATTGGGGTCCGCTTGCACACCCCACATACCTCCTCCTCTGCAAACCCTGTGGAGCCGTGCCTGACCCGGTGAAAACACCTTCCTTCTGGCCACAGGCAGAGCAGCTCGGTGCCAGCCCTGACCTTGTGAGAGGAAAGGAAAGGCTGCCAGCACCTACTGGCACCCCGCTCCCCGGGGACTGGCAGTGCAAAGGATCCTGGCTCCTGGCACCACTGGCAGCGAGTCATGCCCCGAAATAGCTGGCATTTTTAGCGTGGCTGCAGCCCCGGGCCTCCCGAAGCTGTAGGGTTGGTTTTATAGGGCCAGACACAGCTTTGCTGGGCTTCGCTGCCTCTCGACAGCCTGTAACCCTGCCGTATCGCCCTGTGTGGTTAGGTTAAACCCCAAACAGCATGCTGGCAGTGGTTCTGTCTGCACAAAGACTGTGTAGGAGGGTTTTTTCTTGGCTCCTGATCTGAGGCCTTGTCTGTGAGGAGCCACAGCCTCCCCGGGCCCTCCCACACAGCCGTGTGTCCTCCACCATCCTGGCCACCCTTCCACTGTGGGGACCAGCAGCTTACGAGCCCCTCACCCTCCCCAGGTGTGTCCTTTGGTCTAAATAAAAAAGAAACACACCTCTTTTTCCCTCCCACAGACCGTGCCTCTTGAGGCAGCTGCCGATAGTTCGCAGCTGATGTGGCATTTGGTGCCACAGCCTGCCAGAGCTACTCTTGTTCCCTTCTGCTTTTTTTCCTCTCTTCCCTCCCCCGTCATTTGCAGAGGGCGATTATCAGTGGGGTTGCTCTGCTAAGGGATTGCAGTCCCTATTGATTGGGCAAAAACCTAATTCCTCCCTGCCTTTCGTGCCAGCGGCAGGGATGAGCTCGCTGCTCTCTGCATGAGCCCGGGGTCTCCTCCATCTGGGAGACCTCCCCTGGGAGGGTGGATTTTATTCATCAGTGTGTATGAAACTACACCCAGCATGGGTCGGATCACGTGTTTTTACATCATTATCGAAAGATTTCTTGCTATGACCTCTGCTGCTAATGAACACAGAAAATTAAACAGAGGTGGACCGGCTATTTTAGCGCTCCACTGGTGATCGGTGCTGCTGGTTGGAACAAAAAGCGAATGAACCCCCTTGTCAGATTTACTTTCTATTTACCTGAAGCAGGTAAGTGTTTGCCGAACTGCCCAGAGCCTGTGAGAACAGGAATGGGATGCGGAAAACATTCTCCTCATAGCAGAAGTGCTTCACATGGTTGTAACAGAGGAGAGGAGCTGCACTGCCCTCTGCAAAGGGCCTGGCCTTAACAGAAAGGTGTTTTTTTAACATTTTCCCAGGACTGTGTACCTTATTTTAATATTTTCCCTCCTTCTCTGCCACCACTCCAGCTGCTTTTGTTTGTTTTTAAGGAAAGAGGAGACTTTGACACCTCTTTCACATCTATTTTGAAGTTGTCCACCTGCTCACCTTTCAACTCAGAATTTGCAAAGGAGTTTGTGTATATAGTTACTGTGAAATGCTTTTTTTCATGAGAGATCCTTGTTCTGTGTATTTAAACTACACAGAAGAAGTAATTACTTAAACATACCTTTGTGACCGCCTGCAAACCGTGTTTTACACTGGGATACTTCCTTTTGATCTCTTGGATAAGACCCAAATTTCTGTGTTCTGTTTTGGTGGGGATGTTTTACTCAGACCCTTCTAGACTCCTCTTTAGGAAATAAGGTTGGGGAGTTCAGCTCGGATGCTATCCGACACTTGGAGTTTTGCCTTCCTTCAGAATAGTGTGGCTCTGCATAATTAAAACCCAAGTTTAACACTGCCCTATGTCAGCTGCCCTACAAAAAGGCTTCCCCATGTCAGCTTCAGCAAACATTACTAGAAATTGCGAGTTCATGTTCTCTTAAGCTGCTTGTTATTTTTCTCAGTCAGTATGGCTTAGTGAGTGAACTTTGTTCATCGACGGACTAAGTGCTTTGCAGACTCTGTATAAATCCCATTTTTTTTTTTAAAAAAGGGTATTATAATTATTGCTGGCCATACTGGACAAGGAAAAGGGATCCCTAATGTAAAAACTGCACTGTGCCTCAGGTGTTTTTATATCACTTCTGTTCTTACTTATTTACATTTCTTTCACTTAAGCCTTACAGCCTCTATTTTGCAGCTGAAGGTGGAACACACAGCTTGGGAATGGCACATCACTTAATTATGAAATGTTCTCTGATTGGGAACCCTTTTTTGTGTCATTGAGCAAACAGGAGCCTATAAAGGTTTCTGGGCTGCCTAAATAGGAGAGAGCAGCCTTTGGCAGAGGGCTGCTGTTTGCCAATGATACGGTACTTCCAAATTCAGTGGGAGAAGGAGTTTTTGCTTCCTGCCCTGTTGGCATTTTCAGAGAACTGATTTTCCATCAAAGCAGCGAAGCAGCCGAGTCCCCGTGATAAGCATCTCTCTGATGTTTATCTGGTAGCTGATCCTGCCTGGGTGAATAGTTCAAGAAGCAGAGCTGAGCTCGGACGGCATCGTTTGAGATGCCTCTGGTGTCGAGAGAGTGCCGCTGTGCTCAGAAGTGAAGGTCATCTTGATCCAGTAACTCTTTATTATCGTTTGAAGTGGTAATGCACCCTGTGCGTATGTGCAGATACCCATCAGAAGAGTAGATGGCCAGAAGTTTTCGACTGCTCTTCTCCGGTTTCTGGATGCTTGGAAAATCCCCACACTCTCCTTACCCTGTGAGACATAAGGACATGTCTCTGGTTCTCTCTCCTGCCCCCAGCTATTATGGATGGCTGATTGCAGTCACTGATGATGAAAGTCACAGCGGACGAGTGAAGTTGAAGGGAAGTCGCTCAGCTTTCCATTCCAGGGAAAGGCAGCATGTTCAAGGTGGAGTTCGGAGTGGGCACCTGCATTGATTAACAGGGACGTGCTCCCTGTGCCATTAAGCCCTGAGCAGGGCTAGGGTTGTGAGATGCCAAATCAGCAGTTCCAGCATGCTGCTGATCAGAGCCTGCCCCTAAACTGTGGATCAGCTGCCCTTGTAAGCACTTTTGGAAATCCTTTTGACTCCAGGATGGGCCTTAATGTAGTTTTATGACATTTGTTCTGGCAGGTCAGTAACTTTATGGAAATTTCTGCTGTGGCAGGTGTCCTAACAGCAAGAAGGTTCTTCACTTAGTTGTTCTGAGAAAGCTTCACCTGTTTTTTGTTTTGTTTTGTTTTCAGTGTGGTTATAACTGAGTCTCTTCCTTCTCTGCTGGTTGCTCTTTCTCAAAGCATGGAGGCAAGGAGCTTCCCAATGGAGAGGAGCCAGCAGGACTGCAAGTCAGGAGCATTTAAAACAAATGTTTTGAATTCAGCGACAAATTCAGGGAATTTTAACCATCTTTACACTAAAATAAGATTTGAAGGTTTTTGAAAATTAGGTCAATTAAAAATATTTATGCCAAAACATTATTTTTGTAGGTTTTGTTGTTGTTTTTGCTTTGGTTTTGTATCATTTACATTTCACATGAGTAATAGTCCCTTATGGAGCACTTACTGTAGACAGCATCACACCGTAATCTCCACTCACGCTGCAAGATGTAGAAGTATCTGTCTAGAACAACTGACTTGCCATGCATCTTTCATTCCCCTAAGGGCTTAGGTTTGGGAGGAAGGATTTTGGTGATGTTTTTGTCCCGTCAGCAAGTTTGTTCCTTTTTGACATGCAAGTCACGGACCCTTCTGGATTAACTGTTACAGTTCTTCTACTTGCACAGCAGTGAGAAAACAGCATAAAAATCTTCTGAACGTGTATTTTTGTCATCAGGTCTCGTTACGCTGTGGTGCAGAAAGGATCCTGGAAGTTGTCTCTTTCACAGCACTGAGATTATCCGTGCTACTCTGGGGGAAAAGCCTTGCACAAGTTTATTTAGAGAAAGCTGCATTTCTGATATTTTGTGGTACTTCAAGCACAGCGCTCAGCGATTTGGAGATCCTAAGCAAACAGGATGGCTGTGTGCTACTGCTACACGTAATATAAACAGCTTGGGTGTACAGCTTTGTTTCTCCACAATCCTCTTGGAGGAATGGAAGGATACAACTCTGCTCTTTCAGACCAGAGGAGGTCACCAGGTATCTTAAAAAACAAACAAACAAACAAATCCACCTGTTTACATATATCTCTATCCCTCTCTGGTCGTGCCACACGAAGGGGCAGGAGCCATGGCAGCCCACGTGCCTCACCCCAAGAAATGCTTTCAGCTCCTTGCCAGAGCTGTTATCCCTGCTCTCCTTCTGTTCCTGGTTGAGAGAGGCTGGCTTTCACAGAAAAGCGTTTGATATTTTTATCTTCTGTTGCTGAGATGAGCCCAGAGCTGGAGTGGTGTTTCAAGCCCTGAATGGATCAATGCCGATCCTGGGGCATCTGATAAACTCTTATTTAGGTCAGGCCTCTTTGGGGTTACCTGTGGAGAGCAGCATCTTAGATCCTGCTGCAGCTATAACACAGTGCAGCTCCCTCAACAGAATCAGCCAACCCTCTGTAACTGGCCTCATTTAAGATATTTTTTTTAGTAGGCCTGACAGCAGACGGATGATTTTTTTTCTTATGGGTAGACAGCTCTCATGCTAAATCCCTGCTTTCCTCCTTCTTAGCAAGATAAAGAGAACCTGTTGCACACAATTACCCTTCTGCTTGCTCAGAGGTAGAAGGAACAAGGGGTGCTTTGCAATGCAACCTTATCTCTGGCTGCAGCCCTGCCTCTTTTCCAGCCTGAGAACTGCGGAAACGGAGCAAGACCAGCGTAGGCAGACGTTGCTAAAAGCACCAGGCATGTAGCTGCGGCAGCCGTCACCAGAATACCTCCTTGCTGCGCATTGTCCTGCTTTGAAGACGATGAATTTTCGAGAGCTGGAGCCAGATTTCCCGGACCCGAGCATCAGGGAGAAATGCACTTGCTGTAAAAAGCGAGGGCACCCGCTTCCTGACTGGAACAGATTGAGCTGCTTCTGAGTACAGAGCCTCTATTGTTCTGCCCTGGGAGATTGTGCTAAAAGCTTTGAAGCAGCGTTCGCATGTAGGTGTCAGTTTTCTAAGCAGTTTTTTTTCTTTCCCCGTTTAAAAAAAAAAAAAGAACAAATCCTGCCACCCTACTCTCCCAGCCTTTTCTTGGCAGGGGCTGTTCGACTTGGTAATTGTTTGTTTTATGATGTGTTGTTTAGGTTTCCCAGTTTTTCTTTGGCCTGGCTATTTAACTTCTTTTCCTTATTGGATCCAAATCAGGGTGTACTCAGTGAGCTAGTGCAGGAACTTTGCCATTGCAGATGATGGAGATTCACAATGTTGTGTTATGCAGGAGTTTTACGTGGAGAATTATATGTGATAACCTACAGCGTGTGTCCACTACTTAAAATTTTTTAATTCCTATGTGAAATCCAAAGATGAATAAAATGGCTGCAGTAGAAATATAAATATAAAATGCAGGCAGGAGCTGCATTTGATAGGGTTGATCAAAGTTTGAGCCTAGTGAGGAGGCGTCATCGCACTCTGCCTGTGTGCAAATATCAGTCAAGTGCTAGAGGAAACAATCAGACTTTTTTTTTTTTTAATCTGGAGACTCAAGTCAGATTGAATCACATTGTAAAGTTTCGGGGCTGGTGCAGTTAATAGAGGATAACCAATAATCTCCCTTCCTGTGGGACTTTCCCCAGTCTGCTGACCTGCACCTGACTCCTGTTTTATGGGGAACAGCAATCTGGGAATGTGTGAAAACATCTAGATTCAACCGGTGTTTTGAAGGGCTGGGGAAGCAATCATCCTCTGCTTCACCACGTGATAATTCCCCGTTCCCTTTTTCAAAATGTAAGGTACTTCCCAAAGCGGCACAGGGAGGCATCTGTTTACAGAAGAAGACGATGAAAATCACTTGGTGGAGGGTAGGGTTAGTGTAGGAAGAGCTCAGCATGTCACCCTTTCAGAAGGCAAGTCTGGAGTAAGAGCAGGCATGGAAAGAGAAGCTTTTCTTTGGAGAGCCTGTGGGGAACACGGGGTGACTGAGCACAGGAGGAAAGAAGCTGCTGAGAAGGTATTTGCAAGTTATAGGCAGCACAAGGTACAGTCCCTGCAGTCTGCTTAAGGATATTGAAATAACTCAAACATCAGAAAATAAAGTTTTAAAACATTTTTAAAAAGTCATTCTCCTGTTCTCTCTCTTTTTGGGAGTTTTAGATTGCATGTGGATCTGGCTTTTAATCTGCCACGTGAAGCTCTGAACACTGGTATCTATTATTTTATTGAATGAAATATCAGTGTGTGGGACACATGGCTCCAGGTTCCCAGGTCTAGGAGAGTCACCAGGACATGTTAAACATTTTGGCAGATGTCAGAGTGGGTGAGGGCTCACCAGAGGGGCTCCCGGTTGGGATTCCTTTAATTGAGGAGGAAAAGCTTGACTTCTTTCCTCTCTTACTCCCTTGGTTGGTGGCTAAATGTGATTTCCCCCCGTTTTACTAGCTGCCCTGGTGTTTTGCAAGTGGTGCGACTACTCCGTGTGTGTTCCCATTTGCCTGGGTGTGGGTTTTCTGGGAAAAGTAAGGAGGAAAAAAGCCAATGAGATAGCTGCCAGGAGCAGGGGGTGCCCCGGCAGAGATTACGCCGGCTTTCCTGGTCAGCCCGGAGAAATGCGATCTGGAGAATGGGAGTAGCTGCCCTGGGCTGGGGAAGTGCCAGTGGGCCTGGCACGGGCCCCAAACGGCTCGGTGAAGGCAGGGGGAAAAAGCAGTAGTTGCTAGGCTGCAAGGGAGGCCGACAGCCTGATCAAAGCACGGGGAGAGAAAGTGTTTCCTGCAGATGTAAGACACGTACTTTTCGTTTTGTCCCTGGAGCTTACCTGGGAGAGCTGTGTCTGCCTCAAGTCGTGAAACGTATAAATCCAGATTTGCTGAAAATACTCTCTTTAAATTACGCCTTCATTCGTCCTTTAATCTGGCTGTTATTTGTGCAGGTTTCAAAACAGCTCAGTAAACAATCTCAAGCCTGTTTGAACTGCAATAAAAGAGAATTTCCTAGTGTTTGTGCCTGGCATCCCACTCTCCGTCAGGGAACAGGGATGAAGGCTGAGCTGTGGCGAAACCAGATGGCAAGATACGAAGGGGAGAACCTGGGTGTCAACCACAGGGATGTTTGGCAGTGCACTCCTAAAACAAATTGTGCATTTGGATGCATTTTATTTTCTCCCAAAAAGCGAGAAGAAAAAATTGGTTAATCTGGACATGTCTGAATTTTGTATTCAATGAGTCATAATTATTTTACTTTTTAGGGGGTAGGTTACAAGGAGTGACTTTACAGAAAAGGAAGGCGAGATTTCAACATTCTCAGTGCACCATTCACAATATTTATGTTAAATATTTCCCACGTTTTAGTTTAGTTGAGTACTTTTAGGGGGAAGAAAAATCTAGCATGCTCCAGACTCAGAAATGGTTGCAGTCAATCTTCTTCATTTCTGCTTGCCTAACGTGGCATATTAGCTCCTTTGCACCCTGTCGAAGTGATCTTCAGACATCTTAGTGAGTTATTTAACAGTAAGTTGTTGTTTTTTCTTGACAGCTGAGTGAGGACTAAGTTTATCTCATTCATTATGTTAAATTTAGCATTTAGAAAGATTAATCTGACACTGATAAAGATGAATATATGATGTGTCTCGTGCCTGATTCTGCCCTTCTCATGATGGGTTCCTCCTAATGCTTAAAAGAGAAAAGAAAACAAACCCATAATGATCAAGTGTGAAGAATTTCCCCCCAGCACATCCACGGGGGATCCCGTGAGGTCAGAAGAGCAAGACACAGCTGGGAGTGTTGCTTCATTGGTGGCAGATCTCAACATCACAAAGCTGGCTCGTGCAAATTTAAGGGCTCGGTGCCCAAAGAATTATAAAATGTGGCTCCGTGCCAGTGTTTCCCTCCTCCTGTAATTGTAGAGTAGGGAGGACAAAGCTGCTCGACACAGGAATTTTTGTTTTTCGTGTGCTGTAGCTTTCTTGATGAATTAATAGAACTGCAAACAAATACTGGGCTGCTGGTGGCTGCTGTACAATAGTAAAAGAAGTCGCACCGATTCACTGGCAATTTGTAGCTTGTGTCAGCTGACTTTGTGTTGATGAAGATTTTGCACATTTCTTTTTCTATTATTATTGTATATTTTTGGAAAGTTGGGCAGAAACAAATTGGTGTAACATGTTTAAAAGGACCCACTCGTTTCCAGAAAGCTTGCTCGTTGCCAGCAGTGCCCACGTCCACTAAATCCACTCGACTGCACCAGGGTGGCCTGGAACAGAAGCATGGGACCATTGGTGGCCCCAAAGCCAGGTGTAGTTGAGTCTCCATCCCTGGAGGTCTTTAAAAGACGTTTAGATGTAGAGCTTAGTGGTATGGGTTAGTGGAGGACTGGTTAGTGTTAGGTCAGAGGTTGGACTGGGTGATCTTGGAGGTCTCTTCCAACCTAGACGATTCTGTGCTCCTCAGAGGTGCTGCCACCAGCACGGGCATGAATGGTCTTCGTTTGCTCTGATAGAGTGTGGTTGTCAAGTGCCAGCATTTGAGATCTATTTCAGTGAAGGAGAAGGCTTCACCTTCAGATTTGAACATCATCCTGCCAAAGGGAAGGGAGTGTTTTTCCTCCTGACAGATTGTTTCTTCTTACTTAGCTCTCGTTTCCACACATTGGCTGAGGGCAGGCTGCAATCTATCAGGAAGAGAGCGTCCTAATTAATGTTCATGCTACCCATCTGAGGAGCTGAAGGTTTGGGAAGGTTTGCGTGAAGGTGAACCCCTACGAAGGCTAATTTTACAAAATGTGCTTCCTCCCGGATAGTCAAACCTCAGGACTTTGGGCAAGCCGACTGCCATAGCTTGCACCTTCAGACCTGGGAGACAGGCACAGGTAAAACCTCTTGGCTCTGATCTGTAGTGCAGGTAGAATCAAATTTGGTCTTTTGTTGAGTACTGCTAAGGAAACTATTGTTATTCTGCTCTTTGTGTTGAGGTCCTGTAAGGAAATTTCCATCTCTAACCCTTTTCTGGTATTAGGGGTGATTTCAGGGTGACTGTCAAACACAAAGAGCTCCAGTAGCTGCAGGTGGGGGGACATTCAGATGCCTGCCATCCCCGCACAGCTCCCCCGGGTATTCCAGAGATGAGACACCAACCAACTGCAGACCCTTCGGGGAATTGCTAATGCAAGCTTCCCTGTGATTGAAATGACTTTTAATGGGATACAGCAGTGTCGTTGCAGGAAGAGAGAGTCTGAAATGTGGGGATCTCCTGGGGGATTTTGAACAATATCTCAGTTTGATTTCTCATGCTTGCCTGGGCATATGCAAATGACAGCTTCAAAATAATTTCAGGACGTGCTCCTTTCTCCTGCCAAACCATCTGATGCTGCAGCAGTTTCTGCAGTCACAGAGCTAACTCATACATTAGTTTCAGACTGTAAGAAACCAAAATCATTAAGTCCTTCCAGAAGACGGTGTTGGAGTCAGAGGGAAAGTGATGATACGGTAATCGTTTTTGCTCTGTTCACTGTTTTAGGCTTTCAGTCATTCTTTTGGACGTTTTCCGATGGGAAAGGGTGTCTGTGTGTTAACTCCTCTGTTGTGAAGCACTCTGATTCACAGGGATGGAGCTTTCACAAAGATTTTTTTCTTAAATAATCTTACATAATTGGATGAAAAAGTCTGAAAGAATCTTCCCTTTGCTAAATTGAGCCTTCAAACATATGTGCACTGTAGGATTAAGGCTGCAGCCGTGTTCTGGACACTGAGACAGATGAGTTATGCCATAAATTAGACTTTCTGAAACCATTATACTTCTTCCTGGAGTAGTTCTGTCTTCAGGCTATTCCATGTCCGGATTTTAAGCCCTTTCTAGTAGCATGATATCAACTGAACCTTTGCAAAGAAGTACTTGCAAGAGTACTTAAAATGAGGAAACAGCGGATGTTTCCCTTTTTTCATTTTTAGTGGTTTGACTGAACTGTTGTGGCTGAAAATTTCCTAAGAAAATCAGCTTGGGGTGGAACATGACCTAGCAAAAATAACTCAAAACCGTGTTTAATGATGGAAGGTGCTTGACCAACCCAACTATAGGTGGCACCACCTATTTCTCCTATAGCACGTAGGAAATTTTTCAAGCACTGGCTACTTGAGACAAATTATCCCAATAAACATAGGAGCATTTGGAGTCTTTGCAGCGTGTATCATTATACCAGCCGATTATGCTTTTGCTTACAAGCATCACTGCATCCCAATTGAACCCAAATTGAAACGCTAACACTTGACTCTTTCCATCTGTTGCCAGTTGCAGTGCCTACCTAGAGTTGCCACCTCCAAATTTTTGTTGATTTACTGTAAAGTCAAAAAATCTTCCTACTGCTGGCTGTATCCTTTTGATTTTTCCAGTAGCTGTTGGTTCAAAAACAAATGCTACAATGATGCTGACACTTCTTCTACAGGAATACAGTGCTTTCCTTCTGAGTGTGGAAGCGAGGAAGCTATATTTTACAGGGATTTGAGCATCCCTGATAGTGTAGGGCTCCCTCTGAGTTCATGGCAGAGGAGTCCTGGGCTCGGTGATAGGACAGCACTGTATGGACTTCGAGTCCTGCAAGCATGGGGAATAAATCTGAGTGCTTTCATTGGAAGCACACACATTAAAGTGGGGTTAAAATGATTATTTTATGGAATAACTTTTGTTTTGGGCTGCTTGCAAAGATTTTACATACAGAACATAATTCCAAGAATACACAGTTTGGGAAGAAGACAATGAGATGGAGAAAGGAGTACCAAAGTAAAGGCTTCATGAGCTGTAGGAACTAGTTACAGAAAATGCTGCCAGTGGTGAATTTAAATACTTCTTAAAATGCATTTAACTGGCTACTTTTTAAACATGGTTACATCTTTTTACACTGAGTGGGCATGACTAAGAAAATCATTGTACATATTAAAAATTCACAGCATATCAATGCGTTGCTGAATATTAGGTTTAATGGAGAAAAATTCATTCACAGCATCCATCCAATGCCCGTGGTGGGTTGAGGAACACATTCAAGCTAATTGTTATGGGCATAAATAAGAAAACAAAGGAAAATTAATGGGTTGGAGATTGTAACTTTGGCAAACGGTGCTAAACCATTTTTCTAATTTTAAAGGAAAAGCATAGCAAACCTATGCAAAACACTGCTATTCATAGTGCTGCCTGCTGAATGTAGGGCTGTTCCATTAATTTTTCAACTATCCATACCTGGCAGAACGCAGAACTATTGTACCTTTAAAATATGAATGTGAGATGCAAGAGTTACAGACTTTAAAGGTTGTTGACATTAATTATAGATTAAGGACTTCTTGAAGATGGCAACAGATTTTTCTTCTGCTAGCTGTATTATCGTTTGCTTTTCAGCTTGGGAAGAGGACAGGAAGGATTATGCTTGTGCAATTTTCTTCTAGCCGTGTGTACAGAAACCGTGCTTAAAATATGTGGAAATGGATTTGAATTCTCATCTTCTGGGTTGCAGGCAAAACAAGCTGATGCGGTTGCAGAGATGTGCTCGAGTAAGAGAGTTTATGTTACAGAAAAGTTATTTCGGAGTAATTTTTAAACAAAATCATGGCCCTCGGGGTAATAAAAAACTGTTACTCACAGGACAATTATTATTTTTTTTTTTACCACTAAAATATTTAACCTTTTTCATGCAAATTCAAGGGCAGCAGCTGCTTCCAAGGTGCAAAGCAGCAATTCTGTTAGAGCAGTGACAGTGCTGGGGGGGAACTGATGGCTCAGAGTGCTCTCCTAATGGCCTTCTTCCACTTGTACGCAGGCAGTAAGCAGCAAATAGCAACTAACAAGTATTTTAAAAATAGTCTTGTTTTCTGCTTTCATAATTATCCTCTGAAATACAGGGGGGAGCCGGAGGGTGAAAACAACTTCATAAATATTGCTGTGTGGGGATGCATCGCTGTTTATTGCTGGTTCTCCAGGTGACAGCTTCGCGTTACAGATTCGTGGAGAGGCTTTGGCTTTGCTCTGCTGAGCTAGGCGCTTGGAAAGGGGTTAACGTTTGGAGTTAGCCACCTGCCACGCTGAGCAGCAAAAGCAGAGTGCCTTAGGTAAGTGGCATTTCTTTCTCTGAGTGGGGACCCTGAACCCAGCCAGCAGACAGAGCCAGGAGAGTTTCCTTGGTGTTTTTGTGGCCTGAAGGAGAGCAGGCTGAGGGGCGCTTGGCTTTGTACCTTCCTGGTGAAGATGCTTCAGTTGCAAGCATGAGCTCTCATCTCTGCTTCAGAGGTCGTGGCTGTGTTGTCTCATTAAACCTGAATTTGATATGAAGTGTGCTTGGTGTTGGGACGGAGAAAGCCAAAGCCTGTGCGTATGCCCAGGAGGGCTGTATGTGTGAAGGGGTTCAGAAGCTGATATTTGTTACCTCCTGGCTCATCTTGCCCATAAGATGGGGTGAAGGTCAAAAAGTTTGGGTGTGACTTGGCACCTTTAAAAAAGAAAACAAGCATAACACAGCAGCTTATCTTTTTATTACTGACACCCAGAAGCATTACCTTTTTTGTAGCCTGATTTTAAAGGAATTTTCCAGTGCCCCCTGTTTAAATTTATCAAAGCTGCCTGAAATACTTTCCCAAACATTTCTTTTCACAGCATGTCAGAGGGCTTCCCATGCTTGGTGCAGCACCCTTTGTGCTCTTTTTATTTCAACAACCATTCTCATGGGGTAGTAATGGGTTACTTACCCACTGTCACATGAGTCCAAAATGCCTTCAGATTCATCAAATGTGCACAAAAGCCTGTGGTGTGTCACTTGTATGGTATGAAATCCTAAACAAAATACAGTTTGCCACAAGAGAGTGAGAGGTTTGGAGGTTTGATCGTCCCTTCAGGAGTGTAATCACCTGTCAAAGCAGTTCAGCTCTGTAAATAATCCAGGGTTTACAGCTGTTAGTGTGGTAGAGTGCAGAGTTTTGGTTTCTTTTCTTTAGTTTTTTTCCTGTAGCTGCAGTTTGTTCAGGGTGTCAAGGTGATGCTAAGGCCTTACCGAGTCCTGAAGCTGTAACCCCTGAGCAGATTCCTGCTTCTCTGATGTGTCGGGTCAAAGGCAGCAGACGGTACAAAAAGACAGAGCAGTCAAAGCTGAAAACATACCAGGAAAGTGCAAAGGGATGAGACCAAAGAGCCAAAGCAGCTGCAGAAGTACTGCAGGCAGCACAGCAGGTAGGGGAAGGAGTTCTTCAGGGACCCCCCACTGGAGCTTGAAACTCGGGTCTGCCCACATCTCAAAAAACAAATGAGAAATCTGCATCGTCCTCATTACCACTACCAAATCCTTGTATTGGATGCTGCTTTGGAGGTTGAACAATAGCTCGCAGGAGTCTGTTGGGAATAACTAATAGCAATTAATTTTTGAATCGTACCAACTAAGTATTTCTAATGTTACTGTAGTGCATTGCTATCGTTTGAGTGTAGATATGCAAAAATGACTGTTAAAGGGTACTGTTTGAGAACTAAGTTGTCTCGTTAAAACTGAGATGAAGAAGCAGTCCGTAACCTTAGAAGTGCATTAGGTTAGCTAAAGTTTTATGAATCCATTAATAACAGGAATGAGTCTATACATAAATGTAATTTTACAGTTTTTTTCTTAATAAATCCATTGAATTTTGCTCAGAAACAGCTTACAGAGGAGGAGGAACGTGGCCGGCAATAAATCAGGACAAAACCAAGGGAGAAGACCGCAAAGCAGCTGAAAACCAAAAAAACACTGCGGCCAGGATGACATAACAGAGAGAGAGATCATGAGCAACCAGAGGGTTGTGGTCGAAGCTCATAGCTGCTTGCTGCTCAGAAGCAGCAGCAGCAGCAGCAACAAAGAAGTTCAAGAAGCCTCATTTGAAAGTTGAGTGTTTAAATTAGGCATCTGCCCTCTTCCATTTTTAGGCATTCTGGCGCTTTTGTATGCTGCGTTTTGGACTCCTTCACACTTTACTCTGCTCCTTTCAATTGTCAACCTAAGCATTCAGAAACCATGAATCAGCCTCCCTTTGCCCCCAGTGGCTTAGAAACCATGAGATTTTAAGAAGTAACAGATGTTTTGCTCTTTTTATTTGCCTTCTGGTTTTTGAGCTTGCAGAGTTCATATTTTAAAAGTGTTTTTCCCCAGTCCCCAGGCTAACACTTTATTTATTCAATCTTTAAATTTAAAACAGGTTCTTCTCCCAGCCTCAGCAGTGGGGGCTTAAAGAGGAAAAAGTCCCTCCTTGTGACAAAATCATGAATTGGCATTGCTTGGTTCCCAAAGGTTCCCCAAATACTCCCAAATGTTGTCTTTGGGAATATACATGTAGGATGGGACTTGATATTTTGGGTTACTGAGCACAGCCTTTTCTTATAGCAAGCAGTCATGTTATATAGTCCCATCCAAAATTTATTCTGACTCCAGTTTAAACATATTTATTTTTACTGC
The DNA here is from genome assembly GCF_963932015.1 of Anas acuta. Lineage (NCBI taxonomy): Eukaryota > Metazoa > Chordata > Aves > Anseriformes > Anatidae > Anas > Anas acuta. Next base: position 54,458,219 of record NC_088979.1, read on the forward strand.
CTTGTATTTTCCTATGGAAAACTTTTCCAAAGCCTCACTAGTCAACCAGTTATAAAAGTTCTTCTAATTTCTAGTGTGAACATATTCATAACCGGGTCAAAACCCATTTATTCTTGTATTAACACCGTGCCTTAGCTATGTGAGTCTATAACATTCCTTGAGTTTTGTTTCTGCTTCAGCTGAAATAAATAGGTGTCTTTCCTGACACCTGCCTTTGTTCAGGTGTGGTCAATACCATCATCATCATTGAAAGCCAGGAGAAGGATTCAACTCAATAGGTATAGTCTCCAGCTATCTTAAGCTTGTAAACCATCCCCAGGGCATAGTGACCCATCTTTCTTTCTGCCCATAGGTCTACAAATTCTTACTTCTTTTAATATTCACCATTTAGCTTTGCTGAGTTTTGGCCATTTTTGCCTATCCTCATAGGTACAGGTTTGCCTACAAGGCTTTTTTTTTCTCTAGAGCTCCTACACTCCATTTGGTTACCTGCTTACCTACCAAGTGTTATTAAGAATACACATGCCTGGTAGTAGGAGCATCTTTGATGTGAGCAAATTTTAGGGATTTTGTGGATTTGAATGTAATGCTCAAATGTTGACTCATGCGGTGACAGCAAAAGTAGCAGTGTCTAGATAACGTTGCACTGCCCATAAGAAGCAGGTAATCAGAAGTATACATCTGCTGTTGATTAGCAATTGATCCTAAATACTAAGTAGAAGTTCTTATCTAAGGTGATTTAATGGCAGTATGAGGTCAGACTGATAGGCCTTTAGTTCCCTGGATCTTCCTTCATGCCCTTCTTGTAGCTTAGAGTCACTTTTTCTCACCTCCAGTCAACTGGGACCTCCCCAGTTAGCCAGGACTGGTGGTAAATTATTGAAAGTGGCTTGGTGAGCACTTCCACCAGCTCCTTCAGTACCCTTGGATGAATCCCATCCAGCCCTGTAGGCTTACGAACATTCAAAACATGGAGGAGGTCGCTTACAGTTTCCTGTTGGATCATAGGAGCTTCCAACTCCGCAGGCCAGGTACCCTAAGAACAATTGGCCTTGCTAATAAAAAGCGAGGCAAAAAATGCATTAAGTACCTCGGCCTCTTTCCTCACTACGTTTCCCCTCACATCCAAAAAAAATGGAGATTCTCCTCTTTTTTCTGTTGATGTATTTATAAAAGTATTTTTTTTTTCATTGTCTTTTACTGCACTAGCCAAAAAGAGTTCCATTTGGGCTTTGGCCCTTCTACTTTTCTCTGCAAATAATTAATCGTATACATGAATGTTATTCCATGCTCACCAGCCTGGAATATTTTAGCTGTATCTAAGTTAATTGCATTACGGTTCACGGTACCGTTTTTTCTGGAATCGATTTGCTGAGTTTTACAAAACTCTTGAACTTAATAAAAGAGGGGCATTTTTTTTGCTGCTTGGTAGGGCTTGTTTGCTTTTTGCTGATAGAGTCTGGGTAATTATCACTACATGCAGGAGCTGCAGTATGTGATCAGACATGCTGGATTTCACCTATATTTGTAGAACAATACCGGTACCCTTACAAAAAAACAAGTTTGCTTGGGATACATTGGTCATACTGCATACTGTGTTTTGAATTATTTATCTTAAAGATTCGTTTTACTTTTGGGGGAGATTCCTTCTGTTTTGAATTGCATGTGGGGAATGACAACAGTCTGGAAATTTTGTTCCAGAAGGCATAAAGGCTTTATTTTTAATTTATTTTTAGGCATCAGTGTCCTTTTTGTGAAAAGACATATCTACTACTTTGTAGATAAAGTGGCAAGCTAAGCACTAATGACATGAAGATATATTGTGCATGCTTGTTTTTCTTTTGTTGTTTCCCTCCCACCTCAAATACAGTTTGTTTGGGATACAACTCTCTGCTCTTGTTCAACACAGGTCTTCTCTGAAAGGTGTTTATGCTTCCTTCTCTCCCCTCCACCTTCATCAGAGGAATACCATCACTTTCACACTCCTTTGGCACGTCTGTGAGTCACTAAACCTTATAGGGAAAAGAGTTTCTGGTGCTCCTGCTGTTGAGGCTTGCCAGCCCCAGTCGGGAAGGATGGCAAGCTGCCCCCTCCTTGCCCTTCCCCTTACAACCCAGCAGCCCCTGAAGAAATTTATCACCTGCACAAGTCTGTGTGCCTGGAGTTAGTTAAGAGGCTTATTGTGGCAGGGTCTGCTTTTAGCCTTCGCCTTTTTGTGAGATGGAAGATGTGAAAGGAGCTCAGAAACTGACCACAGTAAATGGGTTTGTGTTCCCTGTCAGAGCCCCAGGTTGGGCTTCCGTTCACCTCTTGGGGAATCTACTGTAAGTTGCTTATTTTCATTGTTTCAGACACTCAGATTTTTGAGGTGACAATGCTAGGCAACCTCAGGTTCAACCACGAAGCACCAGAAACTCTTTTCCCTATAAGGTTGGTGGTGTGCTAGAGGAGCATTAGCTGCTGTTCCAGCAGCTGTTCTGGCAATTAGCGTTGATTAGCATCACAGGTATGGACAAAGTGACCTCGTGCCTTCAGTGACCGTAAACTGCGTGTTTAAAAACCAGCCATGTGGTGAGCAGCACGATCATCGCAAGGATAAAAGAGAAGAGGAAAAGAAACAGTGAATGGCAGTTTCAGTATGGGCAGAGCCTGCTGCTGAGCCTGAGACCCGCTGCTTGCTGAAAAGAGTACTCACAAAGTAATTCAGACACTGGGATGCTCTCGAGATGTTGTGGAGGTTTCTGATGCTTGGTTGTAAGGACCAAAGTATGTAGTGGTTGTTTTTTTTTTTTCAATGAGTAGTAAAATCAGATAAATAGAACAGTAAGCATTGAAAGGTGAGTTGGAGCACAACATTCTGTTGGAAATTTTCTAATAATCCTTGTCTAGGCAATTGACACTTCGAAAATGTAATGCTTAGTGCTGGAGGAGTGACTTGTGATTCTCTGTGAATCATGTGCATTGTTTCCAGGTAAAAGCCAGCAGAAATAATAGCCTATCGTGTCTGCACAGAGTATTGCATTGGTAGATCTACCTGCAGCATCAAGCCTCTTGTCTGTGACACCTGTTGATAGCTTAGTGAGTGATATTTTCCTTTCTGAAGTATGGTTCTTGGTATCCTTGTGTGCAATTCTGTTACCACATTAGTGGTCTGATATTCTTATATTTCTAAGAATATCTGGGGGTAAGAGGTACAGCTTGGCTAACAGACATAGTGCTGTAGGATTGGGATAGCCTAATTTTGTTGTCAGCTTTAAGCAGCTTCAGACATTCCTAACAGAGAAAGGAAAGCCTTGTTTGTTTGCTTTATGTATTTATCTCTTTATTTACGGTGTTCGTGCCTCTTTGATGTTGGGAATCATGATTCACAGTGTGGCATTTCCAACCTATTGTCAGGACTTTAGAGGGCCCTCCCATCCCTGTAGAGGATATTTTGCTAATAGTGGCTGCACAAAACATTTTAAACATAATACACAAGAACAGCTCTCACAAACCACTTAACTGCAACATAAAAGGTTGGTGGTTATTCTTTTCCTTTTTCCTTTTTTTTTTTTTTTAACACAGGACGGGCTGTTTAGTAAAGTACACTATTGCTTGAAATAACAGTAAGCAGATTTTTGCCTGTGGCAAACACAATCATTAAAACATGGCTATAAATCGCCCCTTGTACAACTGCATGCATTGTGTACGCCGTGGGTATTTTTCAGTCTGTTACTCTGAAGAGGTGAAGGAAAAAGCCATGCATATATATTTTTTCTACATAGTTATTATAAATATATAGCTTTCTAATGGTATCTAGAAACTGTATTTTCCCAGAGTGCTTACTGATCTGTCAGTGTGGACATACTGGAATGAGAGACCCACTATATCAGTTAGTTAAGTGTTTCTTTTAATTGATAATACCAGTTCTTTGTAGCTAGAAGAGCGTGGCAATTAGACAGGCATGTTCTTCCATTGTTTGGCATCTATTTTCAGGCATTAAGCAGCAGCCTGCACATAAAGCACTATTATCGCCACGTTTCACAGCTGAGATTCTTCATTGTTCTTGAAGACCATTGCTGAGCAATTTTTCTGCTAGCAAAATTTTGCCCGTGGGGCCACGTACGCTGGGAAATACCGTGAGCCATTCGAGCCGGCTGGCCTTGCAAGCTGCTCCGTGCCTGAAGAGCAGCACCACGTGCCCGCAGCACTGGGGTGGGCACTCAGCACCCGACAGGATGCTTCTGCCACGTCGAAGTCTGATCCTCATTCAGTAGGCTTGGACTGGACTGTGAGCCTCTGCAGAGCCATCCCTTGAAGTCTGAAAGAAGACAGAAGCCCTTTTGGTCAGGGTGGAGCTGCCGAACATTGGTTGTTGAGTGTAGGGTTCCCTTTCATCAGTGCTTTAGATGTTTATTAGGAAACTGCTCAGTGTTGGTGTTATATCTAACAAACTTATTGGAGCTTCTTTTTGGTATAGGTGACAAGATGATACCAAACAAAATCAGTTATTTTCACAATGCTTAAAACGTGGTACCTACTTTCTGCATGTAGTCCTGATTTGTAAGTGTGCAACACATTTAGAAAATAAGGGGCTTTGCTCATAGCCTGTGCCCTAGCTCAGTTTTGGGGCCTGTCCTATTTGTTATATGTTGTCAAAGCTACCTTCTTTTGTTCTGCTTTTCTGCTTTTGTTCTCTTAAGCCCTTCCAAGACCATTATCCTGCTCAAAGCAAGAGGTCCTGTGCAGACCCAGGAGCTGGACTCGAAGATCCTTGTGGGTTCCTTCCAACTCAGGATCTTCTATGAAAACAAACAGACAGCTTAGTGAGAATCTGTCTTTTTCTGTCCTCCCCTCGAGTCACATGCATCCTATCTCATCCTGGAAAAATCACAAGCAAAAAGTGTGCCAGAGCATAAAATCTTCCAGAGCAAGATCAATCTCACCCAAATTTAGTTGTTTGAACATCTGATTCCGGGGTCATGGGAAAGGCTCCCTCAAGTGGCAGTGGAGTAAGAGAGGTGAATTGAATTCCCTTCTTGGCCACCAACACAGCTTGGGGAGCTCTCTGCGTGAGCCAAATCCCCAGCCCACAGTTCACCCAAAGAGAGAGCCATTGCTTTTAACGTGCTTGCTGCCTTAAGTAAAACTGTATGCAGGAACATTTGGAGTCACTGCTGGCAGTAGTTGTGAGGAGTAAAATGAGTTTTAAGAGTAATTAGTGGGAGCAGAAGAGAGCCTGTCATGCTTTTGTGGAAGAGGCACGGTTGATGGGGCAAGTTCATGTCTGCACTGCCTTCAAGATGAATGGCTTTTTGCACATCAGCAAGCATGTGGTCTGTGGAATTCGTGAGTATTGGATCCACATGTGATGTCAGAGAGGTGACCTCAGCAGATCTTTTGATCTTTCAAGCTCTTAAAATCACTCGGTGTAAGGCTAACCCTAATAATAAATCTCTTGGCAAGGACGCACATCCAAATCTATTCAGCATCCCTCGAAAATAAACGTAAGCCCTTCCTCAGGTATTTGATTTAACATCAGGATATCCTGAAATAGCTGGTGGTGAGAGCAGCTTAATGGGGATGAACTACATTTTTTATTGGGAAATGTTTGTCTTTAGTAGCCCAGCGATTTTATTAATTCAGTTTTGGGAGACAGTTTAAAATATGCTGATGATGTCAGCTATGCATAATATCTTTGGTGTAGGCACTTATCTGGTTCCTAGCAGCACAGTAGACAAAATACCTCATGAATGTTAATGATAACAAGAAGTAAGCATACTACCAGGTTACAGATAGTGCAGTCCAGGGGGGAAATAAAGTAGCAGTGAGATGAAGGCCAAGTTTGTCTGCTCAGTTTTGGCTGGCCTGAGTTTTCCTCTGAAAGTACCCTGCTGCTACAGAGGAAGTCCAGTGCAACTGGATGCTTAATTGTAGCTAAAAGGGGAGTGAACCTCAACCCAAATGAGGCTCTGAGGGGTCATGGGGGGAAACATGAGTCCTATTAAATAGCGTCTGCGTCTCAACTGATCAGCACGTAAGTGGAGATAAAGAACACCTCGTTGCAGGGCCGGGGGATCACGGTACTTTGTGCTCAAGGAGTGCATGCCCTGTGGAGGAAAAGCTGCTGACCATGATGATCATAACTCACCTTTTCCTGGCTTTAATAGGTTGCAGCCTGCTTACAGTTGTGATATGTTGGTTGGAATGAATTACCCAGGAGGCGAAGCCGATGCCATTCCTCTGGCCAAGACCTTGTGCGATGTGTGGGAGTAGAAAAGGTATCTCAAGCTGTTCAGCATAGTAATTTTAGCCCCCAATTTACTAAATATTTACAGTCTAACAAAGCAAGAGCTGATAACAGCGGCTCCTTCGTGCCAGTCGGAGTTATGGCTCTCTCTGGTTTAGTCTCATGATGTTCTTTGTCAAGCATTAGGAGACATTTTGATTAGAAACGAGTAAAAGGACACCCAAAAGTACGTAAGTATCGTAGAAATATCGCAGCTCAATGCCATTGTGGTCTCTTCTGTGTGCCGAAATTCTTTCCCTATGGCAATTTATCCTGAGTCTGATAGGGTAGCCTGGCTTCTCTGAGTAAATTGTGCTGAAGAAAGATCATTTCTGAAGTTGGCAGTGAGATAGCGTTTCAGTGGAAATGACCAATGTGTGTGTGTGTGCTGACCCAGAACTTCACTTGAGGGTTGGGGTTCTCCTGGATGACCTACACACTTTCTAAATAGGCAAGGATGAAGGATGTGCTGAGTTTCATCTCCCTCTGCTTTCTGCTGAGGAAGTCTCAGCGCCCAGCTAAGGAAGGAGTGGGAAAAATCTGCTTTTATCTTGGCAGCTTCCTGAAACATCTCTTCAGCTTCTTGTAGGAGCCAAAATTCTGTTTTAACTGGACCCGAACCTCTTTATGTTTTAGAGGTTTCTCCATTCTTTTTTTTTTTTTTTCTTTTTCAACTAAAAAACTGTAAAGAATACATTCCATGGAAAATTGTCCTTCAGTTAGACGTATGCATCAGCTGTAGTTACTCTTGATTACGAAACTGGAGGAAGCGAGACCACCTCCCAGATGATTCAGGTTTTTGGGTTGACTGATGCGTAGCCTGGAAGCTCCTTTTTTCCCTACTGTTGATTAGATAGGAGCCTAAGAAAATTACTCTTCCCCCTTAGAGGCACCTCAATTAAGTGCTTAGAGTTAGGTGGGGTTAATCTAGATTTACCCTTAAAATAAAAATCAGAGGATGGAGAAGTTTATTTCTGACAATCCCTGGCAGATAACAATTCTGTGACAGTCTTAATTGCTGTACTCTAATGGCATCCCCGAAATAATCACTTGTAGCATCCAATTAGGTTGTTGTGCTGTAAATAAAAGTCTCACTGTCGCACAGCCTAGGAATCTGGAAATTACATGAATATTAACAATGAATAAACATGTTTGTAAATACGGAATTAAAATGAGATGCGTGGCATCTTTAAGGGATTGTTTTCATCGCTAAGGGAAAAAAAAAATCACGGATTAGATAGGATCAAAACCTTTCCCAGTTACACGCATTCCCCTTAGGGCCAAATGAATTAAAACTCTGTTTCTGGAGGAACTCAACCTGGGACTGAAAACGTCTTCAAAATAGTGGTATTGTGCCAGCCTGCTGTTTGACTTCTGATAGCACATCCCCAAAGACTTCTCTTTGACGTACCCCAAACAGAGGATGCTTGTTTCCCACCAAGCCTGTTGTTCCTGATAAAGCTCATCCGTACCGGGGCGGTACCTAACACTGCACCGCCGTACTCTGGCCTTAAAAGCAGCTCAGTTGCTCCTTTGTAAATCTGCTGTGCCCAAAGATTTATTTTAAATGCTCTGCCCAGAGCCCAGATCGCAATATCTAGGCCTGTCCGACATGTGTTTTTAAGCAGAGCGTAACAGAAAACAGGATAGCACGTTAAAACAAAATAGAGGCCATAAAAGCTGTTTCAGAGACTGTGTTAATGCCCTTGTGATAATAACGTGGTGTTACTCGCCTTTGATATTCGAGGCCTCTATCTGAGTGACAGAAAGCAGATATCTTAGGAATCTCCGAGCTTGGACATTTTGTACGGGTAATGGAGTGGGGAAGCAGGAGCACCACGTGAGCTGTTTGCCTCTCACGTTAGCTGCAGGCACAGGTAATTCTGCAGGGCCCACACACACACACACATAGGCAGAAGAAGGGGAGAGAAATCCGATGAAAATTCATCTCAGCTCATGCTCCCCTATGACTGCTGCTGTTCCATGCCTTTGGCTAGCATAACCAGTCATCAGGCTTTGGCCATCCAGAGGCAGTTTCATCTTCCAGAAAGCTGGGCTGACTCATGGCTGGATTTTTCAAAGCCTCTGCAGTCTCAGGAGAAACTGCAAGTTGCAGACAGGCAGCGAAGAACCAGCAGAAAAGCTCCTGAAGATCTTTCTGAAGAACTATATATCTGTATTAAAAAGGGAGGTGGGTATTTTGTACCCTTCTTTGCAAGTGCAGCTTGACTGCATCAGGTGCCCCTGAAATCTGCAGGTGGAAGAAGCATTACTGTACCACCCATCTCCCCAATTCCACTCCTTTTTCTTTCCTCTTATGCTTCTTATCATCCACCAAGCTGTTTGAGGCAGTCTGGTTGGTGTCAGACCTTGAATGACCAAACAAGAAACTCCTGCAAATGGGGAACTTGAGTGGTAAAAGACAACCCAAAACTTCTGTCTTTCAGGTACTACAAGGTGAGATAGCTTTTGAGGCTTATATTTTGCACTTAGAGCTTTCACAAAAACATTTTGTGGCTATGAGGTTCATTCATTAGGAATGAAACTGGGACTGTCTCTGGTTTGGGTTCATGCATAAAGTACAGTATTACTCCACATCTAATCTGGAGTAATCACAGGATGCTACAGCCAAGCTCTTCCGTAGCCAATCAAGCAGATCCTAAAGAAACTCTCAATTGCTTAAATTTAATGCAAAGTTACCCTCCTTACTCTGCCTCGTGTTGTAGCTGTCGGGACACGAGATCCAGCTGGAGCAGCAGGCTGGCTGACGGCAAGAGCTAGGGTGAATGCATTAGAGCTAGCAGCAGCCGTAGCCTGAAGGCTTAATCGAAGGTTGTACTGTCAAGCTCACAATCTGGTCTTGAAAAATTCTACATCCTATTGTTAAATTGTACCATCCTTCCCCCAGTAAAGCAAAAAGGAAAATGTGTACAACTGGGTGATGCCAGGGCTTGCTCAGTTTAATTAGAGATCGTGTTGAGAGCCATGCAGGACCGAAGAAAGATTACGAGAAGCTTTTGGCTATTGCATTTGATTTTGCTTCAGATTTAGGATTTCATGTTTTGTGTCTTTTTTTTTGGGGGGGGGGGGCCTAAGACTTCTCACATTTAAAACCATTTCATCAAAGGGCTTTGTTAGAATCATGGCTAAAATAAAATGCATTCAAATAAAAATAACAAATAGCCACCGTGCATCTCAGTCTGGTTTTGTAGTTAGTAACCCCAGCGTAGGCATAACTCTGTATATTCTCATGCTTCGGATCTGCATGGAAGGGTTTTGCTTTTCTAGTTTGATGACGTTAGAATTGCCCATTCCTTTATTTCAGTAAAGTGTTTGTTTGTAGCTAAACAAGGTGAGGAAAAACGAACAGGCAAAGAAAACAGACCAGAAAAGAAAGTGGCCTGAACAACAGAATGCTTTTATTTTCCTCTCAAAACACTAATTAATGTTTAAAAAGAAAAGAAAAATGAAAGAAAACCTGAGAAGGTAATTAGATGTTTTTTACCTTGAAACATAGAGGAGTGGAAAAGCAGGAGGCAAGCCGGGGGGAGGGGGGTGTCACCGAGATTGGGGTTTCCATCCCCAATTACTTGCTGGCTGCTACACTGCGGAATTACACCGAGCGCACTGAATGGTACCATTATATTCCTTTTCAGAAGTTGTGGCCTATGAAATTCAATCCGAGGTATTTTTAATGAGTGTTCTGAACCTCGGTTTCAGCTCTTCGGAAGAAACAAGGAGCACAGTGTGCTGCTAAACAGCACCGAGGCCGAGGGTTAAATTCATTCACTTTTTTGCTCGCAGGGAGGGAAAGCAATATCAACATTTATTTGACAGGTATATACTTTCTCCCAGAGTCTCAGCTTCGGGAAAAACAGCTTTCCATAAAGAAAACTTGCTGAAAAATGAGGCTGCAGCAGCTTCACATCAAGTTCTCTGAAAACAAAGCCTGCGGTGTGTTTTCCGAGGCCGGCAGCCGCAGCGCACGCGCCGTGGCCGGGCTGCGGGCATCCCTGCGCTGCTGACGGCTGTGGGGCATAACCCTGCGGGCAGAGCTCGTGCTGGGGACACCACCTACCCAGCTGGAGGGATTGTTGCCCTTCATTTTCCTTACGTTCAGCTTGTTTCAGGTGGTAAGGAAGGCACTGCTTCATGCAGCTGCCCCAAAACTCACTCCAAGAGCTGAAATTCGTGACGGGCCAGCTGTGGTTCTTGCAAGTCATCCCCATTTGGTGTCAAAGCCCTGAAGCTGGAGTTCGTCGTGCTGATGGCACTCTTCAGAAAGGAAAATAGTCTCTTCCAGCAGTGGATGTTTGCCTTGCTAGCGGGATAAAGCACAGCCACAAACCACTTCTCAGCTTTGCTAGGAAAATTAGGCAGAGATGACTCAGCATCGGCAGCAGCTAATTTAGGGAGTTAGCTGACATATTTCTAGCAAGTTTTTTCATTGTTCTTTTAATGTCTCAATTTTTCATGTCCACAGTGTGCCTTTGAAATGATGTTGCAGGAAAGTAATTTAGTTTTAGTGACTGTGGCTCTGGCAAGAGTCTCCCACTGGAAGTCTCCAGGAATTGGATGGTTGGGGTGAGAAATTGGGCAGCTTTAAACTGTTACTGACTTCCCACAAATATTTCACACCTATCTTTAGACAGCTACCAATTATGGCTGTAGTACAAGAAACAAGGCTTGGGAATTTTCAGAACTAATTAGCTCAGGTAGACCTGTTATTGATGTTTGGGCTGGGTTTTGGGGGAGTTGCTGAAAACAGCATTCACGTTTTAAGTGAAGACGTGCATTGTCTCCATCAGTAGAATTACGTGGAGGGTCTTTAGCCAGACACAAATTAAGTTTTTCAGCTGAATTTATTAGCAGAGGAGATCAGAACATTCCTTTTAAGCTGATAACAGTGATTCTTAGGTACGTGTGTCAAATGTAGTTTTTTTAAATCAGTACATAAAAGTTAAAGGCAGGTGTAATTCCTCACTGAGGGCTAGATGTCAATCAGCTAAAATGCTATAATGCAGTTGAAGGAACTAGAGAACAGGGAAACTGCTCATGACATGTTTTGTTAATGCTTTTCACCATGATTATCATTTCAGGATAAACAGATGTGTGCTTAGACTACTGTGGCCAAAGGATGACTAGTTCACAGAACCATCCAGGTTGGAAGAGACCTCCAAGATCACCTAGTCCAACTTCTGACCTAACACTAACAAGTCCTTCACTAAACCATATCACTAAAGTTCCTGGTCTGTAGAGTTAGTGGTGTGTAGCTGATGAGAAGTTCAGATTCCTTTGCAATTGGTGACAGTGGGATGGACCTACGAAATAAATCGTGCTGTGATTTTGTCCCTTGAGTGACCAGATGAGAAAATTGCCTGGGCTGCAGGTCTGCCTCGTTCTCCCCCAGGCTCTTCTGCACAAAGGGCTCCACTAGTTTTGCGGTGGTTGTTGCTGGCTCTGCAGTAACAAACTCCTCATCAGGTAGAAAGTAGAGTAATAAAGAGAAATAAAACGACTATTAACATCAGTTTGCATTGGTAAGAGCTGCAAAGCAGTAAGATGGCTGGATTGTTATACTTGGAGCTGACAGGTTAGCCTGTGATACGCAAGGCTTGCTTCAGAAGCTGCCCAGCACATCTCTTCTTGGTTTTTATCACAAAGAACTGGCATATATAACACAGTATGGCATGTATTTGCCATTAAGTTATAAAGCCATCATTTTATAAGACAAGTAAAAAGAGGCCAAGCAGAGTCTCCGATCCCAGCAGCATTACTCTACCGTAATTATGGAGGTCTGTGGTTACTTGAGGATTTACTGTAGCTGAATTTTGTGTTGGTCTGGCTCTGCTGCAAGAAAAGGCTTAATCGGGAACAACTGAAAATAGTTTCATCATGCAACTTTACATCAGCTTTGCTAAATCATCTTTTTTCTTTTTCCTTCCACTCTATTTAACTATTAAAGAGGATTATTTAGAAGCAGACGTAATATTTAATTTCTTCTCTTGTTAAGTGTTTAGTGTTCACCTGAATTTTACAGTTGGCTATTTGTGGTAAAGTTGATTTTGGGAATCAGAAGAGAGCTTGAAGTCTAGTCAGCACAATCCTTCTGCTTTTGCCTTTTTTAGAAAATATCTCTGCACAAGCCAGTTTATCATAGTCAGAAATAAAAGAGCGTGACTACAGTTACAAATCTCTGCACGTTCAACTGTAGAAAATTACATGTTTCTTTGAAGAAGGTGCTACGAGTGCGAGTGAATGCAATGGTTATTAAGTTCTTTCTCTTTGTATTTTTGCCTCCATAATTGCTCGCTGTGTTGATTTTCGGTGAGTAAACACATACCTAAAATAGTCATTTTTCAAATCATTTTGTTTGTCGTAGCTGATAGGTGAGGAAAAAAAGAGTTAACTTTGCAGCTGCGTTTTTTATTTTTTTAAGGACGGGTATTTGAAGTAAAACAAACCTGAAGTAAAAAGCACCATGTTCTACAGTCGTACTGTTTAAAAGCCTGTCACCACCAACAAAATCAAGCAAAGGATAAAACCGTACATCAGTGACTATGAAAGGCAGGCACTGGTATGAAAGGGAACGCAGCTTATGTGGAGAGCATAAAGTAGGAAAGCAGTCCACTGAAGTCTAACAAGAAGGGAACACTAAATAGTCTTATTGTACATACACGGCAGATGATCAATTGCCTTTTTAAAGCTGTATAAGAGACTTATTTTGTTACTCCATTTGGCTTCAGTCCTGCCTTTGAGGGTCAGCACGCAGTCTGTGCAAAAACATGCGGGATACATGCCAGGAGTGGAGCCTTGCACTACGCTATGATGGAAAATATCTTAAAAAGCAATGAGGTGCCTTTAGGTTATCATGAAAACGTACCCCTTTCACATTATCCCTCCAAAGGGGGTCGATACCTTGTGGCTGTAGGTGCAGAGTGAGCGTTGTGTGCTTCGATGTAGTGACCAGAGTGCCTGGCTGCTCCGTTTCAGGGTATGACTTTCTTCTCTGCCAGTACGTGACTGTGTGCCCTGGGACCCTGGCATGCTGGCTTTTGGTATGAAAAATGTGACAGACTGCAATGATTTTTTAAAATCCCAATTCTTGTGTCCCAGCAGCAATGGGCTGTTACTTGGTCCTGGTGTGCAGAGCGTGGTGAACACCACTTCTTCAGGACTTCCCAGCCTAAGCTGGACAGTAGAGCAAAAACTAGTATGCCCAGCTGTAAGAGCTATCTTTATGGTCTGAAGCTATTTTTACAGCCGTCTAATCCTTCCTATAGGATTAACACCTACACTTTGAAAGCGAGGAGAGGAGAAAGAGGGCAGAGCATCTCCAAGTGTCTTGGCAGTGTTAGGTCCCGAGCAGCAACACCCAGATCGGTCCTCACTGCTTTTAACCCACCTTTTGAGCAATAGACTTTTGTTAAATATGAAATATGCACTTCATTTTATGGCAGAAAGTAGAACTGGATGAAATATGAAATTTCTCTTCAGATGCTAGCAGCACTGTTCTCCTGTGAGCAGTTTTCCAGCCTACTTTGATGTATACATTTTTTGTCAGGGTTATTTGTTTAAGAACCCTGTTGCTTGGTCTCATCTTTGAGGTTATTTTTATGCTATTTGCTTATCGTGAACACTTGTTGGTTTTTCATCCTTTTAGAGCTGAAGATACATACATAATTTTTAACAACTTCAAATAACTGAGAAAATTCATGCTGTTAGGAATGTGGGGTTGTTATTTTTAGTATTGATTGTGGCTGTCTATTATGGCAGAAATACGAAAATACTGGGGGAAGTTTTCACTATCATTTTAATTCAGTTGTTAAACGGAAATAAAAAATAATTTGGGAATCACACTAAACAGAAATACATTTTTTAGGGCAATTTCTACTGAAAGAACAAATAGTTTTTAAACTTTGTGTTTAAGTGTTGTACAATGTAGTATTTAAGTATTTCTAACATATTTATCTTGACCAGGTTGACTCATTTCAGTTTCACGCACTCAAAATGTGACAGGGATATTCATTAGGGAAGAAATGTCTCCCTTTATATTATGGCAGGTGTGAATAAATGTAAAGGATTTATTTTCTCTCCTTATCAGGTGTTACAAATGCACTAGCAAGAGCAGAAACAAAACAAAACACTTTTTTTCTGGTCCATTTGCAGCAGTTTTGAAGAAGAGACGCAAACACTATGCTTCCACATGAAGCTCTTACTTTGACCAAAATACTGATGGTATGTTTCAGATGTTCCAAAGAAGCTGTTTATTTGTTTTTTAACCTGGTGTTACTGCTCAGTAATGTAAAAACAAACAAAAAAACTTCAGGTGAAAGTGGGCTAGACAGATTAAAAATATTAAAATCACTTTTTGGTCATAAGCTGACACATTGATTAGGTAGATGGTTAGCGAAATAGTTGCTAAATGAATTGGCAGGGGGGTGAGAAGAATATGTCCAAACCCCCTTATTTTCAAGTCTTGGAAGTCTTCCAGATATTGCTGTGAATTTCCTTTTTTAAAAAAAATCTGTATTGCAGACTGTGCCAAAGAATGGTCTAAGTCAGTATGTAGACTTTTTTTTTTTAAAAAAAAGATTGTAGATCTCTGGAACATTAAAGAATTGTTAAATCTATTAAAATATTCACCACTGGAAGATCATAAGCAACTTACTGTTTTGGATTTTAGTGGGAGGAGAAGGAGGAGAAATTGAATAAGACTGAAATAATGAGCAGACAGCAAATACTGAATGCACAATGTGTAAGGCTTGCTGCTTTGGGTACCTTCATAGCTTGCAGCTAAATGTGATGCACATTATTCATAATTTAGAAGTTAGTGGCCTGACGTTCCCTGAAAATGTAAAGTGACTTTTAAAATGTAATTTTACAGAGCTAAATGAAAGGCCAGTTCAAAAAGTATTAAGCAATAAGGATGTGTAGCTTGAAATCAGCGAGCTTCTTTTCAGTGTAATAAAATTAGAGTGTTATTTTGGTGTAGCTAAATACCACCTCAAGAGAATAGCAGCAATTCCCTGCTGTCAGCATGGCTGGGATTCACCTCGTCTTAACCGAACTCTGTAAAACAGGTGTCTGGGCTACTTGTCATCAAGAGTAAAAGCACAGCTGTATCGCTTAGGAAAAGTTCACTGCCAATGTATGTGGATGGGTTTTTTGGGATGGGAGGCATTGCCCTCAGGAGCTGCAGCCTTTCTTCACTGATTAACAGCCCCCACGTTGTGCCAGGGGAGGATTAGATTGAATATTAAGAGGAATTTCTTCTCTGAGAGGGTGGTCCAGCATTGGAATGGGCTGCCTGGGGAATGGTGGGGTCCCTGTATTTAAGAGACACGTGGATGTGGCACTAAGGGACATGATTTAGTGAAGGGACTTGGTCAGTCAGGTTGATGGTTGTATCTGATGATCTTGAAGGTCTTTGCCAACCTAGATGATTCTGTGCTTCTATGATTAAATGTGAATCTGGCTGTCAACAAACATAGAAGCAGGGCACTGCCACCTGCAGCAGCAGCTTCCCTGCTTTGTTTCCCTCCCCACCTTCTAGCTGGGGGGTATCCACAATAGCTAATGGTCTGGAGGTATGGTCTTGCCACCAGCCTTCATCACAGCAGCTTCTATGTCAACATCCCACTTGCATGCCTCGTCCTCCTCTTAACCTTCACCTTCAGGTCAGCTCTTTCCCTCCCTGGTGGGAGCTCTTATTCAATGAGGCTCAGGGAGAGCCTTTTGGATAGGTCTTTTGGCTCCCTTTCCCCCTGCCCTCAGTGTTTGGCCACATCGATGACCTTCTGAGCCTTCCCTCTCCTCAGCATGTGAGGTTTTCATGATGGGCATCTACTGAGAAGAGGCCTGTGCTTTTGCACCATGGCTGGAGAAGGCCCTTCTTCTATAAGCTGTGGGGAGCTCCTGGGGCCTCACAGATGAGGCCCACACCAACGCGGAGCAGGGAAAGTGGCCAAACTTCAGCTTGTGAGGTGCAGGTGCAGCCACAGAGCCATGGGACGGGAGCTGATGAAGCTTTGTCTTCATGCTCAGTGCCTGAGGCAGGCGTCTTGCTGGTTGGAAAATGCCTCCCACGTTCTGGAGAAGACTTGTGTTGTCCCATAGGCCTTGTAAGCACGCTGAAGTCAGACACAACTGCTGGCTGCTGATGCTGCCCCTGGTGTGGCACACTCGACCCTGAATGCTTCCTCTGTCAGCTGGGGTTTCCTGCGCCTCCAGTGCCTGCTGTTTTGGTTCCTCACCCAGCAGACGGAGATTTTAATTTATCGTGTTTAAATTTTTTAGTAGGGATGTCATGGAACTGCCCTGAATCAACATCTCTGTAAGACCAGGGAGTTGCTGCATTTTTGGATGTCGTACTTCTCCTTCTGGTCCTGCAAGACCAGGAGCGTCACCAGGCTCTAAATCTCAGTGGGTTTTATATGCACAGTGTTTCCCCTCGAATAAACTGCCAGATTTTATTCTGACTTGGACTGATCAAAGCTAAGATGAGTTTAGAATGATAATCTTATTTACAAATACTCGAGTAAGAAGCATTTCATGTTACTGAGACACGCTTCAGAGAAAATGCCGAGTGACATAAATGCTACAAGACTGCCGTTCTGTTGTCTAGATGCATAGAAGTAAAAAAAAAAAAAATTTTCAGAAAACACCCAGCAGGTTTTAATCAGCTGCTTTTACTCGTGGTCTGAGATCAGACGGGCCAGCTCTCCTCAGCTAACCTTATGCGGTGGGGTAGTGCATGTGGGCTCTGGTGGTCCTAGACCTGCCTGTTCCTGGAGGCACCTGTTCTCCTGGGAGGAACGATGCAGTTTGAGCTGTGCCAGATACCATCTGACTCTTTCAGTGAAGAAGGCTCTTAAACATGGCCTTTTGCTCTCTAGCAGCAGGAGCATTTGCCTGAAGTTTCTCCATCAGTGTATTTTCAGTGTAGCGAACTACTAGAGTTATTACGCTAGGTCGAGCATCTTTTTAATAATATTCTCTTGCCTCTAACAAAATGCACTTACTGGGAAGCCCTTTCACTGAAAGATGACGTATGTTTGGGCGTGCCTACGTACAGCAGGAGATGGAGTGGAAAATGTGGGAAACTCGGTTAGGAGACACGGGGCGCAGGGGCTGGCGCAGGCTGGGTGTTGGTCATCACAGATGTTTGCAGTGTAACCAAGCTGGAGAACATGAAGTGAGACCATTCAGATATATTCACACTGAAGTTTTATTTTACATGGTGTTGCATCAGATTCTTTTTTTTCCTCTCTCCTTCTCTGTCCTCATTCGGCGTTTGGGGATGAACTATTGCAGTTACAGCGAGGTTGGTTGTGATGAATGCTTGAAAAATGAGTGCTGCTCTCTGATTGTTCTCCGTCTGTTTTCCAACAGCATTCGTAAGGCCAACATTTGCTGTGGGTAACATGAACAAACAGTTCATGGAGCAATAGGTCTGTTAGAGGCAATGCGAGTACCCGGGGCACAAACCTGCTCAGCAAGTTCCTAGGAGGTGAATTTGGCTTTCCACTTCCAACTTCACTCTCAAAACCAGCCAGCCTTGATGTATCAGGTCACTGTGTCCTGCAGCAGAAAAAGGGCATCCTTTCTATTGCTCAAGCCTCGCTACCGCCTATTTACCTCTCACAACTCCTATGCAGTAAGCCTGTTGGTAAGGGCACGGCCAGGAGATGCCGGGACCTGAGCTCAGGTTTGCCCTTCCTGACTCAGCTCACCAACCCAACAGCCTGCCTCACATGGTTTTCTTTCATTCACTGTGTTTCTGCTGTTTCGTTTTGCTCTAATAATTATTTACTGGGCAGAAAGGGAAAGGGCGAGTCTGTGGGTTGAGTGCAAGGGCACTCTGCAAGGGCACTCGGCTGGGGTGTAATTAGGAACATGGGTCTCTTGTGCTGGTGGAGTTTGTGCCGTTTAGTGGGCTATTATTTATTCTCAAGTGAGCGGAGATCTCTTTTTCAGGGACTCTTGAGTTAAAATAGGTGCATTTCTGCGAAGAACAAAAATATTTGATTTCAGTGATTGGCCTTTTTCACTGAAAAAGTGTGGGTTTTCTGCCAAAGAATTGCTGGTGAGCTGTAATTTGCCGTATTTGCTGCAGGTGTGGATTTAACTGATGTGCTGATGAGAAGAATCCTTACAATCAGCAAAACTGCAGCTCTGGGAGCTAATATTGGGCTAGAACATCTGGTCTTTGTAGTGAGAAGACTTTTATAGTGGAGAAGGAAATGCTTGCTCTTGACTCCTCTGATTTACTCATTAACTCTTGCGAGAGTAACACAGAGGAGCCTTGACCAGCCTCGGTGCTTCATACCAATTTTCTAATTCATGGTATTTTTCTCTCAAACCAAAAATGCTCTAAAGGTTCATTCTTAGCTGCCATCCAGGGATGGGTGGATATTTTCCATAGCTTTAAAATTAGAGTAATTACTTTCAGCTGCCCTGTGGGTATGGTTGAAATAACCACTGATTTTGTAAGCTGTATTGGCAGTGCTGTTTTCTGGACAACTTCTTAGCATAGTAATTTTTCTGCCACTAATTAAAAGCATCTTTGTTAATCTGCAGCACTTAACCCTAGGCTTTGTTTTCTTCTTACAGCAAAGAGCTCCAGGGAAAGTTTTGCACGATGCTGTTTGCAACCACCTGAACCTTGTTGAAGGCGACTATTTTGGTCTTGAATTTCCAGATCATAAAAAGATGATGGTATGTTAATTTTCACCTGGTTTTCATCTGCATACACACTGTATTCTCTCTTCCTGCTCCTTACTTACAAGGTGTGTTTAACGCTGAATTTCAAAAGAAAAAAAAATAAGACTTAAAAAAAAACACAACAGTACAGTTCTTGCCTGCTGAAGTTGAAGCAATGTTTTTAAAACCTGATTAGTCCCGTCAGGTTTCATCTGTGTTGAAAATAGCAGCCAATTCAGACAGGAGTTGGACGGCATTTCGTCTTTATCAGTTGCAGTAGAGAAGCCAGAGGCTGGTCTGCTGCAGAGTCTCAGCTCTGATTTTACAGTCATGCATAATCTGGAGCGCGGAGTCTGCAGACAGAGAAGTTAACAACGATTGTGACACAGTTCCATGAAAAACATCTTGGGACAGGAAGATGATTAGATAAAATATAACGAGGTTAATAAAAAAGAGGGGGGGTGGGGAGAGGATAAATATATAAGTAAACTGTTGAAAGTCCTGTCTGGGGAGCCGTGTAGCACAGCAGGTGTGCTGGTCCTCACACTTTGGACTCCGAGTGCAGGTGCCGACAGCATTCAGATATTGCACTAATACTTCCAGGGTGGGAACAGTAGCAGAGAAAAGCCAAAGTCGAATGACTTCCCAGACTATTACAGCTTTTGTTCTGAGGTTTGTTTCCCTTCAGACTTCATGTGTGACCTCCTGGTATGTGGGCCAGGTGTCTGGGTTGTTTGACCTGTACATGCTGGTGCATACTGGATTTGCTGCCTGCTCAGTGAGTTCTGCACATGTAGCCTGCCTGACCTAAAAGAGGTGACTTTGGGCAATTAGAAAATAAATATATCTGTATCTGTCTCTATATAAAATTACTTTAAGAAGCAATATTTCTTAACCAAAAGCCAAAGAGGATTTATCTGCTGCTGCAGTAATCTGTTGTCATGCCTTAGTGCAAGGCTAACATAGGCACTCTAACTGAATGCTACAGGTCATAAAGCTTTTGGCTAACTATAATTAAAGAGGAAATTTTGAAAAATGGACATCGATCTTTAAAAATGATCCAGTTTGCTCCTGGATTTGCATGAAACACAACTTCCTAAAAAGTTTCATATTCTGCCAAATATCCTTGGCTAATGCTGTAGGTAACTTGAGAGCTTAATGTGACCCTTCAAAACAGTGCAACTCTACAGTGCTACTACAACAGAGCATCCATGTTAGTGGTGACAAGCTGACATTCCTGATGCATGTATATAAAGCTGAAACAAATCCTAACTTCTAGTGTGTGTATACAGTTGCTTTTTAGTTTTCTAGAAAATACAGAAGGTCACTTGATTGACCTTCCCTACTTCACAGGTCATTAAGTTTCAAATAGATGACCCTCTGTGTTTTGCTCAGAGACCTGAAGTAAACTAACAGTTTGCAGTCTTGTGAAAACAAAATGGTTTATTTGCTCGAGGCAGAACACAGGAGAGATTGAGGTGCTGCCAGTGCCTGAGGCCCTTGCAGTGGCAGGCTGGAAATACAACCAGATGATCTCAGTGGGGGATCTGGGGCTCTGTGATGAAGAGGAAGGTTGAAAGAAAACCCCAAGGCTGTTCCCAGTTTGACATGCATGGCAATACTTCCATACATCAAGCATGGTAACTCATCCAGCCCCTACCCTTGCAAAATGAAGTATTAGCCAAGCATCTGACAGCGCTGATCTGTGTGTCTGCCAGTTTGTCCAGTCTCTTCTTCTGAAAAAGGGGGAGATCCCCAGATCTAGCTCACCCCTTGTCAGCTGTGCCCACGAAATAGTGAAATACAGTGGAAGTAATGTCTTCAGCATGGGCTCCACAGCATAAAAAGGATGTTGAGGTCCTTGCAAGCATCCAGAGGAGTGCAACAAAGCTGGTAAAAGGGCTGGAAGGCATGTCCTGTGAGGAGATGTGAGGACACTTGGGTGGGCTTGTCTGGAACAGAGAAGGCTGAGAGGTGACACCAATGATCTCTGCAAATTCACAAGGAGGGGAAACTGAGAAGGAGGTGCTGGTCTCTGGTCTTGTATTGGGTCTGGCTGGAATGTTAACTTTCCCGGCAGCAGCCCATACAGTGCCATACTCTGTACTTGTAGCTGGAACAGCAGTGTTATCACACCAGTGTTGTGTCTGCTGCTGAGCAGCAGTGGCACAGTATTAGGCCTTTCTCTAACCCTCCTAGGGGGTGGGCAAAAGGTGAGGAGAGAAACATCACCAGGGCAGCTGGCCTAAACCAATCAAAGGGATATTCCATACCATGTGATGTCACACTCAGCAATAAAAGGGGGAAACAGGAAGAAGAGGGGGGGGGTGGGCTCTCGTTTGGAAGACGTCGGTCCTCCTCTCGAACACCGGCTGCGTGCGTTGAGGCCTTGCTTCAAGGACGTGGTCAATCATCGCTCATTTGTGGGAAGTAGAGAGTAATTTCTTTCCTCTGCACTTCCATATAGCCTTCATTTATTTTGTTTGTTTGTTTTCCTCCCTTCTTTTTATTTTCCTTTTTTTTCCCCTCCCTTTCCCCTTTCCCTTTTTATTTTCCCCTTAGTTAAATTGTTAGTTCATGGTAGTCTTTATTTAATTATTATAATTATTTCCCTTTAATTAAATTATCCTTATCTCAACCCGTGAGTTGTTCTTTGCTTTACTTCTCCCCCTCCTCATCTAAAGGAGGGGGAGTGAGAGAGCGGTTGTGGGGTTTAGCTGCCCAGTACGGTAAAACCACCACAGGTCTCATTAGTAACCTATGACAAGACACACAGGAACAGCACAAAGGGGAGGTTCACACTAGACAAAGGAAAAATTTCTTTACCGTGAGGGTGCTCAAACACAGGAACGAGCTTCCTAGTGAGGTGGTTGATGCCCCCTGCCTGTCAGTATTCAGGAGACATCTGGGTAATGCCCTTAATTAATTGTTTTCACTTCTGGTTAGCCATGAGTTGGTCAAGGAGTTGGACTTCATGGTCTTTGTAGGTCCCTTCCTACTGAACTATCCTATCCTATCCTATCCTATCCTATCCTATCCTATCCTATCCTATCCTATCCTATCCTATCCTATCCTATCCTATCCTATCCTATCCTATCCATTTTAGAAACAGCTCACAGAAGCTCTTAAAGCAAGAGATTTGATTATGAATCATTGTTTTGGTATGGAGCAGCATTCGGGGTGAGAGCAGTATTTACATTTAAGTCATAATTACCAGTTTCTGTGATGCAGTTGATGTAAATGTTCCTGTGGGATTTAAACCTTTTTGAGCTTTGTAAGGGCCATAATGTAGAATTCAAGCATTGTGCAAATAAAAAATTGCATTTAGTTTCACATCTAAGAAAGAAAACACACATGCCTATTTTATATTCAGATCATCTGAAGAGAATTGATCACTCGTCCGGTGTAGAACGGAATGTAAAAAGAAAAATAAATATTCGGAGCATATTTGTTTAGATGTGATGATATGTACACGAAGCCATGTATTCACAGTTCAGCTGTGTTTGTTTCAACATGCAGGGCTCCAGACGTCATGCTTCACACATTGCCAGTTGCATGCCATGATGCCTGGCAGCTGGATGTGTTCGTTTGCCATGTATGTAGCAGAGAAGATGTGCATGGGAGGTGAACACAGGGTGTGAGGGCTGCACTGCACCCCAGGACAAGGGGAAATGAGGCATTGTTGCCAAACCTGGGTTTTTACAAAGTTTCATCACACTTGATGTCTGCCCCGTTTCTCCAGCTGCAGAAATCCAGTCATGATTATGGAATGCCCAATTTTGTTTAAGAAATGAAGAATCTAGCCTTGGTAGATGCAGAGAAAATGAAAAGCAGGAATCCTAAGTGCATCCTCACAGTATTTTTCCAGTTTATAAATCAAGCTCAGACTGACTGTGCATAGCTACAGGGTGGGAGCCGCGTGATGTGTAAGTTTTGATTGCTTGGGTTCGGTGGCGCTGATGAGGTCTTCATCTTGCCCCTCCTTCCGATCTGATAAAGGATGCTGTGACTTGCTCGTAGGGTGATTGGGAAAGCGGAGAAAGGAATGATGTACGTGCAGTGCTCATGCTTTATCATAAACTTCCTCTGGGAGACATTTTTTTGGGATCAAAAATATGACTCCCTTATTCTTGTAAATTGCCTGTTTCATATTCAGGATTTTTTTTTTCTCCGCTACGCTTGGCAAAGATCCTGACCTTCGTTGCAGCTTACGTCCATGCCAACTTTCTGAAACAAAACAGTTTAAGTTACCGAAATGCCAAAAAGTGTCAGAACGAGTTTAACAGGTGATAAACACTGTTTTCCTATTCTTGGATAACCAAGCTTCTTGAGCCTTTCCAGAGAAAAAGACTTTCACAGGCTGCGAAACATAAAAAGAATTCCATTGAGAAACATTAGGGAGTGTAACAGGGCAGGAATGTGAGCTCTTTGCTAATTGCAAGCACTCCTATGGTGATTAGGAAAATAGCAAACAGCATTGGCACTGCTACAGCAGCCAGGCAGGCCTGCTTCTGTCTGGCTTCTCAGGTGATTTTCTAAAATGGGTATTTTGAGCGTGTTTCAGTCTCTGCGCAACCTAAAATTATTCAAGGTCAAAGGTGCATTCATTTAAATATAGATTTTTTCCCTGGGGGAAGACTCGGTTGATTTGTTTTTTAATGGCTTTAACCTTTGTGAGGGCTGTAGGAAGTTCGTCCGCAGCTTCCAGAAGTCTCTAAGGAAGGGGCTCCCTGCAATTCAGTGCGATAACAAAACACAAGTCTCGGGCACGGTTATCAGCTGAATTCGGCGAGCTGTCACACTTCCCCGGTTCCTGCGTGTCATTTGGCTTTTATCTTGTGTGTGATTCTCCCCGGGCTTTCTGCAGGCTGCCTCGGGTGGATAGGTGATGCGTCCGGGCCCTTTTGATTCAGACTACAGAGTGGGCTTTTAAGCTTTGAACGCGCCATTTCAATCCAGTCCTTCTCTTTTGAAATCCAAAGGAAAGACGCATGCGATGTCCAGAAAAAGCAGGCTGTTAAAAAAACAGATGAAAATAAACTATTTGCTGAAGTTGCACTGCACCCAATTAAGAAAGCATTGGCCTGAGCTGCCCAGATCTGTAGGAAGCAGAAATCCCAGATCTGTATAAAGTTAATTTGAGTGAGGACCACGGGGACAGCACAGGACTGTCTTTTTCTCAGCTTCTTCTTTTCACTTTTCCACAAAATGAAGGGCTGCTGACCAAACATGCTGCGACGGTTGGTATCTGAGACAAGTAAAGGGAAAATGTCAGTGTTCCCAGCTCCCTGAATTTGTACTGTTGCAAAAGCTATGCCCCAGCACAACACTTTTTCCTGAGCATCTTCAAGAGTTCTGGGGAGAAAACCCACACTGGAAAAAAAGAGATAAGTAAAAGCAAATCTAAAATCTGATGCAATGAAAAATGCATTTGTTTAGAGTTTATAACATCACCTTCTTTTTGTTTTCAGGTGTGGCTTGATCTTTTGAAGCCTGTTATGAAACAGATTAGAAGTAAGTACTTCCTTACTGACATTTATTATGTTGGTTCAAGAGCAGCCAAGTAAGTGAGTACTCTGTCAGTTGGTACCTTTATCTTCTCAACATCCTTTTCTGAATTTTGTTTGGATTATTTCTTATTTCTGTTCTGACCTTGAGAGACGTATGGCGCTTGCTGTGAAATTGTGTCCCAGCAGCAAGTTCTGCAAAGCACACAGACATCGAACGCCTCTGGTTTTGCCTTTTATATTGACAGGGCTGAGCCAGCGGCAGATTGAGAAGGTTTAGTTAGGCACTAGGAGCACTGAGGTAATGAACAGTTTTGCAGAGAAAAAGGATGCAATAAAGCAGGATTTGAGGGAGCACACGTTCCTGAAATACCGTAATCAGGATAAAAGAAAAAGAACTGGAAGAAGTTACTAATGGGAAGGACCAGGCAAATTTGTGACGGCTAACAGGGGCACTGCTGCAGCACTTGGAAATGTCTTAGCCCCAGAGGAGAAAATGGCTGGGCTAGGGAGGTCAGGGAACGTTGCGGTGGGAGAGAAAAGGAAATTGTGCATAGCCATCAGCTTTGGGAAGAGGAGTAAACAAGAAAGGTTTTGGTGATTCTGTTTCCCTGTCAAATATCACTAAAGGTCTTCATTTCCTGAGCTTCACCACTAGGTGCCTTTCTGGTCAGGTTAGTATTGGTATATTCTCTGGAAACCCTCCCTCTCACATGAGAGATGCGCTGCTCCTGTTGTCACTGGACCCAGTTTGTGACTTACTCTATTTATAAGAGTCAGAACAAATGTGCTGCTGTTAGCACAGAAATAGTAATTTGCTGCTGGAGTTGAAAACCAGACTGTATTTAGCTCCCTCCTGTTCTGAATCAAGGGTAATAGACACACTTAGTATATGTTACTGGATCAACTGATACAATTACTAAAACCAGACTTGGTTTTGGCAGAGTAGCCCTCCACCAAGTGTCTGTTCTATTTTATTGTGCTTATTCATTGCTCTGTTTCATTGTGTTTATTGTTTTATTGTATAAGTTTTATTTCGTCATTTCTAAATAACCTGAAGAGCGTCAAAAATACTGACAAAGGATGGGAGGTTAGTGTGTATATGTATGCACTGCAGACTCCACATATCCCTTGTGCATCATTCTGTGTCATAAAATTTGGCTGGCGTGTTACAAACGTATCCCTAACCTCCTTTGATGTTTCCCCTAGGACCGAAGCATGTTGTTGTAAAATTTGTGGTAAAATTCTTCCCACCTGACCACGCTCAGCTGCAGGAGGAATTGACAAGGTTAGTAGTTGTGTGACCGTACTATTTTTCTGTTAAATTGCTGGTGGGCAGAGGGGAGAACATGGGAGCTGAGATCATAGGGTAAGATGATGGGATCAATGGCTCCCTCTCCAAATTAACTTGATGTTATTTCCCCACCATTGAGTGCCCTGGGGCACTTCTCTATACTGAGGGACACGTGTGACTCTGCACTCATGTTTGGGACAGAGTTGTCCTGCAGGATTTGCCAAGTTGAGGCAGCTGGGGGACCCTATTTATGTAGCCAGTGTCTGGAACTGGGACTTCAGAGATGCAGAAATGGAAAAGAGAGGGAATAAAATGAAGAGGAAGAGGCAAGTAGACAAGGATAGACATGTATTTCTTAAAGATAGAATTCTTTAAGGATGTGTTTATTTTCAGGCTCTTTAGAAACCTGATTTGAGCTCTAAATTTCATGCTGTGTTGGCATGGAGAAGAGATGGATCGTATTTCTCTGTATGTCAATACACATATGAGGGACCTAGTAAGGTTTTTCCTCATTAGCAAGGCCTTTCTTTTTAGTCAAAAACACTCCATTTCATTACAGTATTTTATCACTGAAACTTGTCAACTCTTTATCAGGTCTGCAGTTAGTATTTTTGTAATTACATTTTTTTCTGTTCTGGTTCAGTATTTTCATTCTTAGTTTTTACTTTTAATCTTCCCTTAAGGTGACGTCGTCTTTTACAAGGAGCTTTTGTATCTCCATAACCTGCTTTATAAAGAACAAGTCCACCTTTGTGGTGTTCAGTGTTTATCTCTGTCTTGGTTTGGTAATAGAGCAATGCAATGGGGAGAAAAAAAAATGATTCAAAACTCTCACTGGCTTGGGCAGAGAAAAGTGGAAAAGTAGGAAGAAGGAATATTTGCTTGAAAGACTGAGTAAAAATAAAGGAATGAATGAAAATTCACATTGCTGTGTTACTAATTAAACATTCTGTTTCTCAGTAGATATTCTGCATATCAGCTGCTTAGAATGTGCACTGTAAATTGATTTTTGGGGATCTCTTCCTGTGCCTGGAGACGTGTCTCTGAATCTTAATGACTTTTTTAGTTAGATTTTAAATGTGTGTGCTAGGGCCCTTGAATGTATGTACACAGCGGTGTGTAAGATGTGAAAGAATTTCCACAGGGAACTGCTTCATCACTTGGAGAGCAGAGAATATAACATTAGTGTGCTTTATTCTTCAACTGGGGTGAATTTTATATGGTAAGGCAGGTGTCTGGAGGTTTCAAAAGGATGTTATTTAGATCTGCTATATTATTTCATGTACTGTGCATGTTAGCTTCCATTCTCTCAACTCAGTTTGCATTTTTCATTTAATTTACCTTCATCTCATTCAGAAACTCACTTTTCAAATTAGAGCTTCTCACTGAATATATTAAAATACGGGAAATTAGTACAAAAATTAAATACAGTAATTAGTAAAAACTGTTGAGATCCTAGAAGGAATTCCAAGGAGGAACTGTGATCATTGGAAGGCTTGTTAAGTAAGGTGCCTGTCCAATTTGGGTTACATACCAAGTATAGGGGAAATGCTCACTATTAGGTCATTTTTTTTCTAGAGAAGCATTTGTTATGGAGTGGAACTGAGATATTTTAAGTCCTGTAGAAGCTAGAGAAAATGTAAATGTTGAAATAGTGTTGTGGACCTGTGATGTCCATGCACGTAGGCTGTTGAATTGCCCCACGTGGCTTGTTTGGAAGCGAATATGTTAAATACGGCTGGTGGTGGTACAGGTAACGGGGCTGCAAAGTATCGGAGCTAGCTAGAGTAGTACAATGGTGATCTTGCTTCTCATTTCCAGGTGAGTGCCAAGGTGGAAACTTTAAAGTTCCCCTTCTCTTCTACAAGAACTTAGTGATAATGCTAAATCACTGGTTTATCTGGTGTTTCTTCATAGTTACAAGCAGGCCCATTATCTTGTGCTGCTTGTGGTATAGTTGCTGAGCACGTAATAGCTGTCACATTTACTTCCATTGCCACTTCCAGATCTCATTGATCTGGTTAAAATAGAGAGAAAAGGAGAGTGAGAAAGAGAGATACCATGGTTCTGCATAGCAGCAACCATGTAAGACAAATGGCTGTAATACAGTACCTGTTACATTTTATTTAGCCTCTAAACTTAGGAAATTCAGATTGCTTCTGTAGATGCCAAAAAGTGAAAGGAACCTGTTGAAAAAAATGGATACTTTTCTGTCTTTCCCTCCTGCTTCGTGTAACTCTTTGTTCGTGTTTGTTTTGCAGGTACCTATTTGCATTGCAAGTGAAGCAGGACCTGGCACAGGGAAGGCTAACGTGTAATGATACCAGCACTGCCCTCTTAATCTCACACATAGTACAGTGTAAGTTTGCTTCTTTCTTCTTTTCCAGGATGATAAACAGGATAAATTGGTTGGGCGTGTTTTGCTGCATTACCTGCTAGCAGCTGGTGGGAGACAGGCTTAAGCCGTATGGACAATTTATGATATTTCTGTATAATAGCATTAAAATACAGAAAAATTACTCTCATAAATAAAATTGAGCTCCTGGACACCAGATTTGCATTTTTAAAGCACAAGTTTGATGGTCTGCCTTGAATCCTTTTAAAAGCAAACTTTGTAGGCAATAACAAACAAGATGAATTCTCCTGAATTCCTGCATCATTATTTATATTTAACCTTGTACCATGTCATCAGAGCATTCAAATTCCTGGAGATCTGTGTGCTGTCTAGAGAATGTAGTAAATAAACATGCTTAGAATGCCAGCCTAAGGCACAGTCCTAAGTCCTACTAAGGCACAAGGAAACTGGGGGGAGAGGGGAGAGTCGATTTTAAGCTTTTCTTTTTAATTGCAAAGTATACCAATTAGACTGGTCTGTAGACCCATGCATTAACTTAGTTCACCATATTGAAGCTTCTTCTAGCTTCAAAATCATTTGAAAGGCAGTGTACGTTTTCCATTTCAAGACTTTATTGAGAGTAAGAGTAGGAAAAAACACTTAATAGCATGTGTGATGGTCATAATAAACTATTGTTTTGAATGGTCATTGTACAATTCAGTATTGCATATTTCCAGTGAAATGCTGTTTTGTTGAAATTGCAGTCAACAAAGATGTTCGGAAGTTCTTTAGTGATGAATAAATCTCATGATCCTTTGTCATAGTCTGAGTGTTAGGTTAGTTTCTCATCAAGTGCTGTTGGAAAGGCAGGTATTGCGTGGTTTTCTTTTTGCCATGGTCATCACTGCCCAGAGTGGTTTAGGAGCAATAAAGGGCTGTACAGCAGCCTCTATGAAATTTTGTATTCCTCAAACCATTTGAAAACTGAGCATTTTTGCAGCAGCCTTAAAAAAAATATATATATATATGTAATCCTTAGCTAGCAAGCTTTTTGTGTCTTAGTTTTTCCTGTTATGGTGTCCAGTACACCAGCTGTAGTTCTTTCCTTGGTTAAGCTAATTCTAACTTCCTCTCGTCTCAAGGAAAAAATGTCTTGATTATTTTGGGGAAATTGAGTATCACTTCTTACACTGAATTCTAGGAGGACGGGTCTCCCTACTAGATGTCTGTGCACCTAAGAAAGATGTTGGGGAGAGGATACCCTAATACACGTGTCTGTCATAGAGATGCTGCTTTATGATCATCCTCTTTTGAATTCTCCTGATCTGTATGTGTTATTGTCTGTACGACTTCTACTTAGATCTTAGTTCATGTCTTACTCTCATTGATTAATCAATTAAATTCTTTACTGAGCTATCTACAGTTCTGGTGCCTGAGCTGCTGAGTACAACCACTAGCTTGTTTTCCTAAAGCAGCAGCCTAAAAGGATAAAATCCCAGGATGTCCTTTCACCTTTACAAGCCTTCTCTTTCCCTTTCCCATCCCTGCATAGTCAAATGTAAGTTTTACTGAGTGTTTTTCAAAATTCCTCCATCATACACTTGGCCATTCTCCCCAAACAATGGCCATGCAGGCATACAAGAATCCTTAATTTTAAAGTGTACAAAAACGTCAAATCACCACCATTGCTCTTGTGCTGCTGAGATGTATTATACTGTTGAATCAAGTAATTTTCCTCAATTCTTGGAAATGATCACGGTGCTCTTGAGATAGTTTTAGTTCTTTGTCCCTTTTACCTGTGAGCTTGATGTGCAGATTGATTTCTGAACTGTGATTTTAGGAATCAAGTAGTACTCTCCTTCTGGAGCGTAAGGAAAGATACTTCTGTACTGAAAAAAAAAACAACAAATTTTTCCCTCTTGTCAGAAGGAGAGAGGCAAGAGATTCATATGTAGAAGTGAGACAGTACCTACAGAATCTGACCTGATGCTTTGGGCAGAGGGATGTGGTGCCTCATGGTGCCCCTTTAGTGTTGCTCCCCTCGCCATCTCCTGACTGTAACTTCGACTTTTTTTGATGTTTTTTACCCACCCCATTTTTGTGTGACAATGTTTGATAAAAACCTGAGCCTGAACTTTGTGGCTGTCTCATTTATTCATCCATTTTGTGTCTCATGAACATTTTTCTATGAAAATTTGCTTTGATATGAGTCTGTAGCTGTGTCTTACCCACATGGCTGTCTTTTGTATTTATTTTCTCTCTGGCTTATTATTTAGGAGCTAAAAAATATTACATATTTGTCTGCAACAAAAATAAAACTTGGCAGCTGATAAGAGTAATGATATCAAAGTGGAAGGACTGAGAATGTAGGAGATGAGGTATTGTATGTCTTATCAATGCTGTGCCTCCTGGCAGTTTCCATGGGGGATATCTGATTCCAAGCACCTTTATTTTACGTATACAGGCTTATGCCAATGTTATAGCCTGTTATTTTTTTATGAAATCTAATATGACAGCAAATAGGTTTCTGTTAAATTAGCATGTATATTACAGAATGAGATTTATATTTGAAACACTGTGTTTAAAAACACCTTAAAAGCATTGTAGAAAGTGTTAGAAGTGAGGGGACACTTTGATACAGCAAATGTGTAATCTGTAAGACAGACTGATTAAAGGGAAAAAGCTGGAATATAAAGCATGAGACACATCAGAAGTTCTAATGCAGACAGAATACAGAGAGTGGTGTAAAGCACTTGCAAGATAAGAAAATGGGAGCATCAGTGGGAATCAATCTTTGGCTAAAACACACAGGAAGATTTTAAAGAAGACATATGCAAGGCTGATAATATTCAAAATACAGCTCCCTATTTTTCTAGAGGGAGTGCTACTGGAGAGAAATTTCAGCTGGAGAAGGAGGTCTGGGGAGAGATGAAGGAAAAGATGCTGAGTACGAGGTCAGAGAGAACAAATTCAGAAGCAATTAGAAAGCCCAGAGGACAATTTTGATAATGGATTTGCAGTTGACAAGTGCGGAGAACATTATAGAAATCGTGTAGTGGTGAAATAAGTCGTACGTACACTTGTCTCCAAAGAAACCCCTACAGAAGGTGGTGTAAGTACATCTACGTGCAGAAATCTACAAGGTGTGAACTGCATTTGAACGAGCCTAGGTCCATGCCGTTTGAGGGGTTGTAAATCTAGGCAGGCTTATGTCCTTAGTAAAGAGGAGAAACCTGCATTTTTTGAGTGAGGGTTAAAAACGTTCCCCAAAGATATGAGTCACTTGGAGGCAAGTAAAATTGGAATAGAGCTGTTTCAGAGATGGGGATGAGAGGGACGTTTTTACAAAAGAGTTCTCAAATTCTCTGTGGTGTGTCTGTAGCCACTTGTCTCAAGGAGCAGATGGGATGAGGAAGGGGGTTGAAATAAGACAATCTCAGTTACCATCTCTTCCCCACCTCTGACCTCTGCAGCCTATTTGGGTTGAAAGGTTACTGCTCTGTCACTCACAGATGCTTTGGTCCTCGTCTTCCTTGTCCTACATGAGTTTATTGTTCCCCCCTCCACATTTGCAGGTATAACTGCTAACAGGCAAACTTTTGTTGAAAATCAGCTGCAGTGTTTTAAGCATCTTCTTAAACTTTTATCTAAGCCAGCTCATTTTGGACATAACTGGTGTAAGAGATCATTCACATGGGCAGAACTGAGGTGAGGATGAGGCAAGGATCTGAGCTTGGGTCTGTGACATCCTGCGTTAGCCACAGAACGATACGTCTGACTGCAGCCTGGATTTAATTTGAGGGAGCTGCGTTTTAATTTCACCAACATTATTAAGGTAGCAGCCTTCGTTGTAGCATCGTTTGTATTACACCGGCAGGTCTGCAGGCAGCAGCTGATACCTCACTCTGTGAAAAGCCTAATAGCAAGATTTTTAAGAAGCATTCCAAGAATAGCAGGCAACAAGATAGTAATCTGGCACCCACACACAGATTGCCTGGCCCCCTACCCCCTGAAAAAAAAAGGAAAGCTCACTGAATGGGCTGCAAAGTGGAAGGTGGGTGTGACATACTGTTGCACACACATTATTGAATAACTGCAGCAGATGGGAGCAACTTTGAGGAGGAGGGAGACAGAATGTGTCTCAAACTGCTGCAAAATTAGTGGAAGACAAATGTTTCATAACCCACTGCATTTATGCATTCATTCAAACATGTAAATACAACATTCTCTTCAGATTTCCCCCAAAAGATTACAGCATGGGGTATGGGCATGGGGAGAAACTTGTACTTGGCTGCTCTGGGAAAAGACACCTGAGCACCACCAGGGTGGGTTCTGCTGTTCTCCCTGTCACCCCATTTTATCCTGCACGCAAGTCAAGGCAGCACTGTGATGGCTTCATTTGTTCAGTTGACATCCAACATCTCCTTACGTGGTTGTGGTGGATCGGAGGAGTCCTTGGGCTGTTTCTCACATCTCAGGTACTCACACAGATGAGACGGGAGGAATGCCTGGAAGATAAAATAGTGGGAGTCTGAGCCATGAAACCATGCAGCAACCTGTGATTGCTTCTCTGCCCTCTTCCCAGCCTGAATTGCCTGAATAACTGAGATTTAATTGAGTGTTTTAATAGACTTTTCTTAAAATTTTCCACAGCTGAGATTGGGGATTTTGATGAAAACATAGATCGTGAACACTTAGCGAAGAACAAGTATATACCTCAGCAAGAAGCACTAGAAGACAAAATCATGGAATTTCACCGTAATCACATGTAAGACTTTTTTAATTACTATCAGCCTTCTTTTCTTTTAATGTAATTCTAACTGTAAATACATGCTAGATTGTAAGTACAAAAGAGATTTGAGCTTCTGGGTTTCTCAAAGGTTACTTCTCAAAAAACGTCCAAGACTGTGAATTTCCTGAAGGTTACAGCCGCCTTTATCCCATCATCATAACAAGATGTTTAAAGAGCAATTGATTTTGATATTCACTCAAGCATGTCATTATTTTACAGTCTATTTCATCCAAAATGCTTCACTGATGATTTTGTGCATGCAGGTATGATTGCAAATGATGACTGATCAGTCAGACACTTGTGACAGTAGACTTTTTGATTTCAAGGACATCGAATGTTGTCTTTTCAACTTTCCATGCTGTATTTAGAGATGGATGAAGAAGAGGTTTAATGACAGTTTTAGGAAAAGCACAAAGTGCTTGCAGAATTAGGGATTTGGAGGAACAGCATTCAAGGTGACAATGCTTGGTGTCCCAAGGGCTGGAAAAAAATAGAGTTAGAAAAGAATTAAGAATAAGACATACAAAAGTGGAGGTTTTTTTTTGCTATTGAAAATTGAAAACACTTCAAGACTGGAACAGTCTCAGTTTGAACTAACTGGAGTTAGATATGAGTGCTAGGGAGCTCTACTGCAGTAATAATCAGAACTTTTGCACAGTTTAGTTCTGAGGAATTTAGTGCTTATGGGTTCCCAACATTTATGTTAAGATACTCATGTCCTCTGTTTTACTTTCATTTTGGTATTGCATTCACTTTTACAATGAACAACATCCTTACAGACTTCTATTTATTATTTTTTTTTAGGAAATGTTGTTTTGGTGGAAAAAATAATAGAGTAAGAGTGACTTCTGTTAATGACTCTAAATCCAAGTGTTTCAGGTGTCTCAGAATTGGAGTTATCAAAATTTCTAATAGAAAATTTCCAGACTGTAAAATCTATGGACTTTTTTTTTGTATTGATCTATACTAAGACAAAGTTGTTGTTCTAGCTGATAAAAAGTCTGTGGAGGTAGAAAGAACATAGAGATGTAATACCCCTGGCAGGTTTCAGTCTCTGTGATAAAATGTCTCTTTGTTCTCTGGAGGACCTGTTGATCTCTATTAAAAGGTGTGAAGAATCTGTGTGTCTTTTCTGTTTTGTTTCTCAAGGGGACAGACACCAGCAGAGTCTGACTTCCAGCTTTTGGAGATTGCCCGTCGGCTGGAGATGTATGGAATACGCTTGCATCCAGCCAAGGACAGGGAAGGGACAAAAATCAACCTGGCTGTTGCCAACACAGGCATTCTGGTGTTTCAGGTTAGAGCTGCTAGGCTTTTGACATTGCACTTTATAAAGCAGAGAAATCTCTTATAGCAAAAAGAATTCAAGATCTAAACCATATCGGAAATAGTCTGGTCAAGAAAAATCATGAGTTTCTGATTTTTTTCTAACAATAACCTTAAACCTTTTATAGCTTCACTAGGTCCTTAACTTCCAGGGACTTTTACTTTGTCTACACACACAGGCTAGAACTTGATCTTCAACCATGATATGCTGTTCAAAATGCAAACTGATCCACAGCTCACAATATGCAAGTTGGTCATGCTGACACCTCCTGTTTAAAGGAGCAGGCAGGTCTTGCAGGCATGGTGTATACTAAGTGGTTGTGAAGCAGTGACAAATAAAACAGATGGAGCACAAGGAGAAGGATGGTG
The DNA here is from genome assembly GCF_963932015.1 of Anas acuta. Lineage (NCBI taxonomy): Eukaryota > Metazoa > Chordata > Aves > Anseriformes > Anatidae > Anas > Anas acuta. Next base: position 54,492,815 of record NC_088979.1, read on the forward strand.
GAAGTACATACAAGCTTTCTGTGGTGTTATTTTTTTAAATTTTTTTTTCAAAGTTTTTACAATATTCTTGTAAATATAATATTTACATTCTGCCTTTTCCAAGTCCATGAATTCTACCTCTTTCACTAAAAGACCCAAAGTAGTTTTCCTTAGATTTCTTTCCTCTCCTCTCCTGCCCTGGTGAGCCTAGTACATGTTCATGAACCATCATTAACAATTGTATCGAATTTTTGTTCTCCAGTTCCCTTTAGGTAAATAACAAATTGGGCATTTACAGTTGGGGAGGTACAGATAGTCAGCTGGTGTAAACTGCTTTCACTTCAGATGAGCTGATGTCTACTAGCATCCTAAATGCCTCGTTCTGTACTGTGTTAAAAGCAGTAAGTGAACAGTTCTTTAAAATGTCCATTGTTATAAGCATCAAAAAAGACTACTCATTTTGACAGATTGACATCAGTTAAAGTAGTACAGTGTTTCCAACCTTGAAAAATAATTATAAGTCCTCTTGTTTAAAAAAAAAAAAAAAAGAGCAACAAATGGACCCAGAAATGTCTGACCCAAATACTCCAAGATCTAAAGAAAAAAAGTAAAAGCCCTAAATGGGTTGACAGTATGGCTACCAAACCGGAGCATAGCTTTAAGCATGAGAACATGAGGATATTGTTAGAAATGCCCACAATTCAAATAATTGTATGTTCAGGCCCTTCCCTGCTCCCCCACAGTATTTTCATCAGTTGAATTAATGAGTTGCAAAGCTTTACAAAGTGAGGAGCTGAACACACAAAGCAGCGTGGGCCTGGGCCTCGCTGGGTCCCAGCACACAGCTGGGATCCTTCCTCGGGCTGAAGGCCCGAGGCCTGATTTGTACAGCTCTGAAACTCGGTTGTCTCCTCTTGTCGTAAAGTCTTTGAGACTTTCAAAGAGGGTTTTGCTGAACTTTCAGAAAAGCTGGGAAACTTTGCTGGATCGAGCTCCAAGACTGAGAGCTGAGAAGGAAGCTGAGGTCGGTCTCTGACCTAGCAGTTGGAGCCTGGCACTTAGACTCAGGGCTTCGTTCAGGCAGCTCATAGCGTGTGAGCCTTAAGCTCATCTGTTTATCAGGGATATGGCTAAGAGAAATCGAAATGTAAAGACCTCATTAAAACAACATCAGTATCAAAAATCAAAATAAAGGCTCCCTCACAAATGGCATAAGCAGTAGGCGCACTTTCAAACCTGACGTTTATTTAGAAATCAGTGTTGGTGCTGCTGAATATTGTAAGGGAGGTTAGTTATCAGATTCTTAGACAGCAGATTGACTTAGCGGAAATCATCACGCTGTCACTACTCCTACGTTTGTCTGGTGACGGTGCCCAAATCAACATGGGTTTCTGCATTTAGCTATCCTCTAGTCGCTGTTCTTTGAAACGTCTGCGCTGTGCTGTAGGCATACATGCCTTGAAGTCTTTGCTGAACAAACTGGTATAATGAATATTTTAAAACAATGCCTCCAATTCTAACATAGAGACTCCTCACCTACAAAGAGAGGCTGAGGGAGTTGGGGTTGTTCAGCCTGGAGAAGAGCAGGCTCCGTCGAGATCTTTTTGCGGCCTTCCAGTACTTCAACGAGGCTTATAAGAAAGGTGGAGAGAAACTTTTTACAAGGGCATGTAGTGAAAGGACAAGGGGTAATTGTTCAAGGCCAGGCTGGATGGGGCATTGGGCAACCTGCTCTGGTGGGAGGTGTCCCTGCCGATGGCAGGGTGCTTTGATCTAGGTGATCTTAAAGGTCCCTTCTAACCTATACCATTCTGTGATTCTGGAGCATAGGGCTAATAATGCAGTGTCTGGGAATTACTAGTATTCAGGAGAAAATTTCTCTCAGGCTTACAGTTAGCTTTTGTTGTGTATTTTTTTTGAAAAAAGTGTTTTCTGACTTTCAGGAACAGATAATTTATTTAGTTTCCTTTTATTTTTATTGCTCCCTATGAAAGGGCAAATAGGCTACCCTGCACAATGATACTGGATTATATACTTTCACATCTAGTCAGTGGACATAGTCCTATAAATATGCAGGAATTTAACCATAACTTCCTGCCTTCAGTCACACCAACAAATGCTTATGGTTAAGAATGTCTGTGGGTGTTTGCACTACCAAAGGAGGAAAGATAAGAAATACCATAACTGCAAGTGAAGTGATAGATGATTAATGTATGGCAAACTTTCTGTAGTGGTTTTGATTTCTCCCTTCAGGTCTGTAATGCTCTAACTCTTCTGGCTGTGTCCTCTGCAGGGTCACACCAAGATCAATGCCTTCAACTGGGCTAAGGTTCGAAAGCTGAGCTTCAAGAGGAAACGTTTCCTTATCAAACTACGACCTGATGTGAATGTAAGTTCTTGTCAGGAATGTATGAAGCTGACAAAAGGTTGTATGATAAATTTCTACTTGCAGATGAAACAAGTTTTTATCACCTCAAGATAATTTTTAAATTAATTGTTTTTGTTCATTGCTGGTGTGTTACTGCAAGCATCAAACTGGCATCTCAGGTGAGCAATCCCAGCTAAGGAAAAGTAAACTGAATGTCAGAGTCTTCTTCTGACTGTGCCTCTGGCATTATATCAGGGTTCTTAAGTTATAGTATTCACATTACTGTTAAGAGCCCTGCTTTATCCCTGTCATAGTTGTCAGGAAAAGAAAGTTTAAGCAATAGCTGTGATATTGCCAGGCAGGTCAGTGATGTCTCAAAAAAGGAAGGATAGGGCCTGTTAAGCCTGAAAGCCAATGAGTCGTGAAAAATCCCTTTTTGTAATATAGCACTAGCTTCACCAGTAAGTAATGTGTCTCTGTAACGTGTTTTGCTTGCTTGCTCATATTGCAAATGCTCTCTCAACTTTCAGAGTTCGTTCCAGGACACCCTGGAATTCCTTATGGCCAGTCGAGATTTTTGCAAGTCTTTCTGGAAGATCTGTGTGGAGCATCATGCCTTTTTCAGGCTGTTTGAAGAACCTAAACCAAAGCCCAAGCCTGTTCTTTTTTCTAGAGGTTCATCATTTAGGTTCAGGTGAGACCTCCTTTCTTCTTTCCAGCTTCGTTGCCTCCCCATTTCAAAGTCACTTCCATAATGATCTAGGATTAAACCTATCACTTTCAGCTTCCCTTCTTGAAGTTACTTGTTCCTTTATGTTTTCCATTGCATCTTCTCAACCAGAATAGTGCAGAGAACACTGGGAAAAAAAGGCTGTATTAATTTCATAGTAGCTGTTGTAACATAGCTTTCTGGAGGTAAGATACAAGATCTATCAGTTCAAGCTGGTTTTACACAAGAAAAAGTGTCCTAAGTAACACCAGCTAGTAACTCTTCAGACCCTCTGCTTCTAGAAGAGAAGCTAATGTGCCAGCTTCTTTGGGAAGCTGATATAAACTGAGCAACCAGAAACCCCTTCTTTGCTGAGATAAACTGTCAGTACACCATAGCTGCCTTGCACAAATACATGGTATATATGGCCATTCTCTCTTCCCACTTTTTTCCTGCTATCAGAGTAAATTAATTAAGATAGAAAGACCTATATTAAGGTAAACAAGCTATTAATTTTTTAAGCTTCTGCCAGATTAAATAGAAAAATGCAGGTGCATTGTACTTACCTCCTGGTTTGGAGAACAGGTTTTGCCCACATCCTGCATTCATAGTGATCTGTGCTGCATACACATGGTTACTTTTTTCAGACCTTTCAGTAATTTAGTTGAAAGCCTGTGATGAACAGGAAGGTTTTCTTTCCTCTATTGAACATTCTTGAGGTGGACGTTTCCTTTACTCCTCTCAGTTCCCTGTGGAGTTTATATCCTTGCACAATAGGAAGTGGTGGGCTTTCGCACTATGTTTTTATGGCATTAGCAGAAGGGGAGAGTGCGAGTTCCAGCCTAAATCTCTGCAGAAAATATGTTTAGTTGATGCAACTGAGCTATGAAATACATTTCAGAAGCTTTCATCTTGGTTGCAGGTAGGAGGAAAGGCTGATGTTTAATTCTTGAAAGGATTCAGTAATGTTTATTTGATCATGAGAGTAAAACTTAACCCCTACTTTGTTTTCTGTTATGGTGACTTCCCAGTAATGTTGTACTCTGTAAAGGGCACAGAACTGAATTTAATCAGGTCTGAAATCACATTGTAAAGTACCTCCACAGCAAAAAAAAAAAGAGGTAACATGCAAAAAGGTAACAATCTGTGTGTATATGACCAGGTCTCCTTTCTTATGATCTTACACGAGTTTCTGTTGAGAGTGACAAATAATTTTCTGGTTGTTGTGACATTCTTTGCTAACCACATACACGTTTATGATGACCAGGTAGTATATTTTATTAAATGTGACAAATTCATTATCTCAGATTAGTAATTTAACTGTGGTTTTCTTCCAGTGGACGGACTCAAAAGCAAGTACTTGACTATGTTAAAGAAGGAGGGCACAAAAAAGTACAGTTTGAAAGGTGAGAGGAAAATAAATGAGCTACTCAAATATATATATACATATATATATATAAAACTTAAAGAAAAGTAGTGGCTTCCAAGTAGTTATATTCTAAGAGCTTAGTGCCAGTACAAGTAAAAAATCCCTTCTTTGCTGGTTTGACAGCTTGTCATTTGTATAATATCCCCTTGGTCCTGAGCATTTTGGCAGAAGTTTGCATAACCTATAGTTTATTTAAAATCAATAGTCTTCAATTTGTTTTTCAGCAGTGAATGCCCTTCCATTGCAGGTAAATTCCTCTCATATTGATTTGCACCCTCTTCAGTGGGATTTGGTTAATATGTTAGCAGAAAGGGATATAAATGGATTTTAAGTAAGCGTATTCACCTGAGAATAAAAAAGAAGGTAACAGGAATAGGTATAGCCAACCTCAAGGGAGAACTTAACTTGTCTTGCTTGTGGTGAGCTAAAATTCATGGCCAAAATGCCACAAAGACCATGACAACAGTTTATTGCTGATGAGCTAATGACTCATGTTCTAGTGACAGACCACTTCTGCTTCAGTGCCTCTCCCTTTTCTTACAGTGGTATGTTTCCAACACATAGCATGTTTAAACATTACAGAAAGGAGCATCTGTTTTGGAGCAAACTCTTATGAAAGCCACTATTCAAAGTTTTTTGTTTTCAAGGAGGCATGTGTCTTGATTCTTCTTTGTGGGAAAACTGAAATGGCTTCTTACTGTGATTTTCCTTTTATCTCCAGGAAGCACAGCAAGATTCGTTCCATCAGGAGTCTGACAACACAGCCTTCAGAACAGCATACAGAGGTGCCAAAACAAGTCAGTGATGTTGACGAAACCCTTCATCGTGCCTTTTAAATATTTCTTGTTACATTACCCACCACAGATAGGTGTTTTGAATCTCTAGGAACATACGTTTCTGCTCAGTTGACACTTAAGTGGAAGCTCAGGAGCCCCAGGTGTTCAGGTTCTTCAAATGGAATATGTTAATTTCCACTGTGGAACAGAGTTGTTTCCAGACAGCAAGACAAGCATAAATGGTGAGCTTGTCTGAGCTGTACTAACGAGCACCTGAAAAACTGCAGCCCACAGTGTTACTGCTGGGGTCTCAGGTTGTTGCTGGTGATTGCACTTGAGAAAAGTTTAATTCTTTTCCTTCACTGAGGAGTCTTGGCTGCCAATGACAAAATATTTTGTTGTATTAACAAGGGATGAGATGAATTATTTCCTCAGAGAAAATGCAGCTTTGACCTTTTAAGCCATTATCTCTGGTAGATACCAAATGTGTTTGTCTGATGTTAATAGTAGTTATGTGTTAGGAGTTTACAAATCCGGTAGCCCTATAGAGGCAAAGCTGCAGCAGCTGCAAGTTCCCAGGTCCAGCTAGTAGTAAGGCTGAGCGTGTATTTACAATAGGCACCCAAACATACATATACCAGATACATATATATATATGTAATTATCTATATATATATATATATATATATATATATATATATATATATATGCATGCACACACATACATGCAGCCAGCCATATAGGTGAAAACATCAGAAAACAACACTCACACAAACACAGGTAATACCAGCAGCCTCATCATATTCCACCCTGGCTGATCAGGATGAAAGTCCACTAGTGGAAAATACTTCTGTAATTTGGATCCCTCTAGTAAGGGTGTCCCCAGACACACACAACCATGGAGCGATTGCCAGGACAGTCCCCAGAGGAGCTCCATTTCTCTGAGTAGATTAGTGGGGTTATTACCTTCCACCTACCAATGTTTCTCTGAACTCATCTGTGTTTGTGGAGGTGAACCTTTTAGCGCATAACTTTACATTATAAGGTAGAGCAGGTAAATGCCAGGTGCAAGCTACTAAGTTAATATATTCAAGAATGTTACTTGCACTTTACATTCCTTGCATTGCTTCCTTTTGATATTCACAGACCCCTTCATTCTTCAAAATCCAAGAAATTCAGAGAATTCTGCTATAAATTCAGCCCACGCCAAATACCTTTTAGCATTTTAATATTGCTAAGACAAGCTCAGGTAGACGGAGCATAACTATTGCTCAGATACTGGCATATTTCTGTTGGCAGAAAAGCCAGCCCCCAAACCAGTGGCAGTTGAATGCATGGTCTCCAAAAGCCCACACATGTACCTTAGAGCTTTTCCAGTATATGGAATGAGGCCATGCAGAATTTGTCTTACATGTTACTTTTCTTTCCTTCCAGCTTCTCAGAGTAGTGTGTACAGGTTGATGTTCTTAGTGGCTGGCGTAGGGTGTGGAAACACCTCAAATCCCCCTCTTTGTATATTGCTGCATTTTGTCTCCCTTCTCTTCCCTTGCTCAGCTTACCTATTTCCCCCATCATCTGTTCTTCAGGATCAGAGACCTCTTTTTTATTTTTCTAATTCATTTTGAATCTTGGGTTACCTTTTCTGCATCCAAGAGATTCCTGTGTTGCTGCAAGATGTATTGCAAAATGGTGGTGCATAATTACACATAGCCCTTTCCCTCTGGCTCCCTTCCCTCCTTACCCCTTCCCTCCCAAACCTCTTCCCTTTCTCTACCCCTTGCCATCCTTCTTTATCTTTCCAGAGCTCTAGCTTTGCCTATGGAGATGACAATGATGCTGCAGCAGTGCAGAGCTGCCGGCAAGGAAAGGAACTGAAAGCTTCAACGGAAGACAATGGACAGCACAAGAGCCCTTCCTTGAAGAAGAGCCCCAAAGAAGGCAGAAAGGTGGACGGAGCAGTGGTGTCAGCTGTGGAGGAAGAAGAGGAGGCCTCTAAGGACAGGATTCAGCAGAACAGACCTCAGTCACAGCAACCAAGCACAGGTCCAGCTTCCAGGGCTGCTCATGGCAGCAGCACCTCCATTCCTTTCATTGACTGCAGTGATGTAGATAGCGAGTATGATCTCCTCAGAGGACAAATAACCCGGTCATATTCCCAAACAAATGACAATTATGAGGGTGATTTGACCAGTGGTGCCTATATTCACTATAGAGGTGAAAATCTTAATAGGAGTAGATATAGGGATTCCTCAGCCTCTATAAAGTCTTCCCAGTATCTCTCTGAAGAGTACCTTGATGACAACCCACCTAATCTCTCCTTCTACTCTGGGGGAAGCCCCAGGATGCCAAGGCACAGCTCACTGGTTGACGAAATGTTCAGAGGGCCAGGGAGCCGTAGCCCACTGGCCACTCCGTTGCCTCCCAGTAGCAAAGGATCAAGCCCTAACATGAGCCTGAGCAGAACTGGCTCTCAGGGTTATGTCTCAGAAAATGGGCATGACTGCAGGGCAAGAACTGGGGAGGAGGACAGCCATGCCAGTAGCTGCCACGGGTATGGCAGGTACTCTCCAGGTTCGCAGCGGCCTCATGCACAGAAGATCCTAAATCTCTGCAACAAGTCAGCTACAGACCCATTTATCCTGAGCCAGATATCCTCAACCCCTGGGCAGGAATACAGATCAGAGAGACGTTGTAAAGGAGGCGGGGTGGCTAAGATGTCTTCTCCAGAAGGCAAAATGATGGCCAACGGTATGCCAGCGGGGGGACAGTCAAAGCAGAGCCCAGCCATGCAGTCGCTGCATGCCAGTGGTATGATGGACCACATGGCTGCCATCCAGGTGATGGAGGGCTCCACCAGCAGTGGGACAGAATCTAGTGATTCTGACTCGGAGATCATTAACCCCTTCACTCACCCCCTGGTGTTCGGAAATCCCATTGTGCTGAGTTCCTCTCCCATGCCCAGAAATAAATACTCCTTTGGCAGCCTTCAGCTCGATGAGGAGGTAGAGGAGGACGTTTCTGTTGGCCTCAGTGATGAAGATGGTGTGCAGGTCTTCAGCTGCTAGGCAGCAAGGCATACGAGACAAGTGAATACCATGGGGCTTGTGAAAAGTGACTGGTAATAAACTCAGAGCATGGGCTATTTCAAACGTTACCTCTATACAAACCAGCCAGAGGAAAGGGAATACAGTAAGGATAAGTTTCAGTGAATCTTAACAGTAATTTGTCTGCTCTGAAAGGCAGGAGGAGAGGAAAATCATTACTGATTTAGGTACCTTTGTAAGATTTTATACACTCAACGTGTATGAAGTCGTATTTTAGGTATATATTGTAGCTTCTTTGACACTTGACTAGTTACGTTGACAAAACAAACAAAAATGATATTGCGTAGGTACATTGTGCTCTTTTGTATGTCGAGTACTTTTTTTTTTTCCTTCTCCTGTATAAGGAGAGCTAATTACGAGTGCCTCAGTAGAGTTAGGGGAAAAAAAAATAAACTTACAGCCAAATGCAGGCAGCTTGGCATTCAAGACCAAGGATTGTTGAAATCTTGGAAAATGGTGGCAAATCTTTTCATAACAAGAATGTGTTTGTTTAGTCTACTCATCTTCATAACCCATTTTATAATCTCGACTGATGAGTTGAGGATACAAATTAGTCATCTGTGCAGGAACAATGACTCTATTGGCTCTTTATTCAGTGAATAAAAAACAAATTGCTATTTTCACAGTCTGATTTGGTGATGGAGATTTTGAAAGTCCAAACTCCTCCTTAAACAAGAAGGAGAACAAGATGAAAGATAAAATTCAAGTAGAAAAAAATATAGATTACAACAGCTCTAATTATGAGTGGTATGAGTATTATTTGCAAGGCAATCCTTTCTAACCTTTATCAGTGTGGGATAAAGATTAATTGAAGGAGAGTTGGTTTGTCTTTTTTCCCCTCATTCTTTCAGTGGTATTATTCACAGAGACATCAAAGTTCTGTTGTGGGTGATTTTTGGTGGGGTGGTTGGAGATGGTGGCTGTTTGATTTTTTTTTTTAATTAATTTTTTTTTTTGCTTTGATCATGAAAAGTCTTTATCTGTACAATCTGTACAGGATCCAATTAATCTGTCATAGGCTATTCTTTTTAATAGTGCCACCTCATAAATTTTTCATTCCCTGACACAAAGAATGATGGGCCTAGCTGTGGTCCAGGCTGATTGTTTTCACTAGTGTACATAGAGTGGCAAGGTTTTGGCACATGTGCAAAAAGACAGGGGGGATAATTCTAAGTAAACTTCTTTTCACAAGCTAAAAGTACTGAGAATTAAGGCTGTATTCTAAAAAAAAAAAATCAGATTCTAGTTTCTCTGAGTTAATTAAAAGAAAAAAAGCAAAGGAAAGGTCTCCTGTATGGAAAGTATCCTGCAGTTATTAGAGCTGGGAGGCAAGATGTGCTCTTTAACACTGGCCTTACTTTTAACTTTCATATATTGTTCTTGTGGGGGAAGGGAATTAAAGTTGAGCGTGTTAGGTGATGAACAGCGCTTACAGAACTGCAGGTCACTTGCAGCAATCCACGTCATGCTGTACGTGAATGCAGCAGTGGTGGACCCACCCACATAAGTACTGATGAACAAGTTGCAGGACTTTGTAAATCTAGACAGTACAACATTTTCGAGATCATTTTTAAGAAAATAATAAAATACAAAGTCTTTTTAATTTTTGTAATGCCTTGGTCTATGCACATTTTAATAGAGTTGAATCTGAGTGAAGGATATTTAAAAAGATACCTACAGTAGTTTAGGCTTGTCTTGCTTTACTTTTTTGCAGTAAAATATATCTGTGTAAATGTAACTTTTAATCTGCTCATCTACTTTAGTATGGTCGTTTTTAAAGATTAGATACCTCATTTTGGACCAGGAATTGTTTTAAAACATCTCTTTAGACAGTGATATTTTGGTGACAAGGAACACGGTTCTTTATTCCTGTAGTTAAAAGCATGACTCTAGAAACAGGGAGACTGATAATTACGGGAAAGCTTGCTTGTATATTATTCTAAAAGAAGGTGTTTGGGATTTAGGATAGCTGTAAAATAATTGCCTTGAACTTTGCAATATTTAAGGAGATATGTAGATAGCTGAAGCCTTCATTAACAGATAGTGTGAGCATGGGGAGCATGTGCATGAGTCTCCTGTTGATTTTTTTGCTGCATGTACAGCAAAAGAACCAGCAGCTGTATTATACAGTAAAGTAATAGCAATCTGGACACATGCATTAATTGCTTTGTTAGCCAGTGAAGTTAGAGCTCAAGCAATGGGTTTTCAACAAAAGGATTTGCAATCTTGTTTCTAGTACTTACTTCACTGAAAAGTGAATAGATTTCATAATGTTTGGATTTAAGTGAATATCAAATTTTATAAGTGATGTTTACTTTTTTGCGTCCTTTCGAATACTGTTTTCTGGCCTGCTTTTCTTCTCTCACATGCCTACAAAGGTAATGGATTTGTAATTTTTGTAAATTTAAATCTGCTAGTAGCTAGAGATAGCTTAGTTGGTGATAAAGTATCTCAACAGTTTTTTTATTTTTTCCTTTTCAATACTATCCTCAAAAATGAATCATGAGGATTTTTCTGCAACTATTTACTGTCATCTGGCATTTTTTCAATTTTCGATGTTTAAGGGTTTGTCATTTTGACACGTGGAATTTTTCCAGTTTGAAGGAATAAAGTTTGTAAATTACATAGGAAATAATTTAATTTAGGATTAAACATTTTGCAGCATTCTTATGTCACTGAAGTTCAGTTTAATATCATTAGACAAGCATTTAATTAAAAACAGTCTGTGGGCCAAATTCTTCTCCCAGACATGTGGTTCCTATCTTGGGTGGTTGCCAAGAATGGTAAGCAAGAGAAAAGTTTCAAATTGACATTTTCACATAGGATCAGGTTCCTCAGAATACATCTGGGAGTTTGTTTCTGTGGGACAAAGGCAGAAGGACCTTAGAGTAAAGAACAGAAGCCTTTGGGGCAAGACTGCAGATGAGATGGGGGAACTCTTGTTCTAGTTCACAAAAGACACATCAGAAGAGGAGCCTATCAGTTCAGGTTAATCCTTGCAGGCATTGGTAAATATGCATACCCTGGTCAGTGGCAGTGGTCTCAGCACACCTGTGTCTCAATTCTAGAAGAGGTATTTGTAGGCCAAGCAAACGATTTAATTCTTCCATCAATTCCAGTAGATTCTGGAGTGCTGCTGTTGGTACTGTTGATTAACCATTGTAAATTTCTTATTCAAAAGAATTAACTTTTAAATCCCACACTCCTAAGTGTCCAGATATCCTTAGGCAGTTGCTACAAATGAGGGAGCTGAATCAGCAAGATCTAGGAACTGCATCTACTCTGAATGAGTAGTCCCAAGCTACCCATCCCCTGTCCTCCCAAAGGATGTGGAGGGAGCCTTTGGTTAGCCAGTCCAGGACTGCTGAACTAACTATGTCCACGTATTTGGATGAATATGGAGTCCAGTTGCGAAAGCAGCACAGGGGGTCGTCCCAAAATAACATGCAGATGTAGCTAGCAATTTAGACTGTGGATACATGGCACCCTGATTCTTTACTTGCTCTTCCAAGTACTTGACGACATTCAGCCTTCTGCTAGAATGAATGAGAAAAATCACGTCAGACAGTTGTAGGTTATCTGCACCCCACCAGCAGCTCAAACATCCTGTGTCCTCTTGGGAACTCCTGGAGTACCTTTTCATATCTGCCTTTCTGGGATCTGGCTTACCTCAGTGACCTGGGATATAAAATCTAGAAACAAATTTGTTTAGATCCCGGAAAATGTAACAGTGGCAAACTGATGGCTCTGCCTGGGATATTGCAGATACAGTTTTGAATGATATCTGAGTAGCCCAAACTGTACTGTTTTGGGTTTAAGTCTACATTCCCATAGTGAAAATATTCCATATGCATGAGAGAGAAGAGTGTTCTCTGAGGATGATTTATGCCTGGTACTAGCATTGTCTCAAATCACCCATCCCTCATAGGCCTGCCTAACAAGTACCATCCCATTAACCATCGCAGTGCATGCTAAATGCAAATTGCATCAAAGAAATGCTGTAAGAGAATTTTCCATCTATGAAAAATGCTGCGTAACTGAACATTTTTAAGTTTGCTGTATTTGCATGTACATTACATGAGTTATATGGAGCTGAGATCAGCTATAAAGTAGATGAATGGTCATAATGAAGGAGTCGCATGTTGCTAATTTGAAATATGAAATCAATCTACCAGGTTAAGTCTAAAGGGCAGGCAAAATTAGACAGGATTTTCTCCAGCAGCCTCGGCAATGCTGAACATAATCATTAGAACCCAGTGAAGGGTGAAAAAATAATCTTTTGTGAATGAGTTCCCTAAACGGGGCTCATATCATTAGACCAGACTGCTTCAGGACCCGTTTTCTCCCCCTGAATATTTGTGTGACTGGTTTCTGTTTGCACAGATGTTTGTGGAGCAGCTTTTATGAGCTGAAGCAGCTGTATTCCTTCTGAAGCAGTTGCTTTCATGCCAGAAGTTCCTGTCTGGCCTCTCTATCTGTACATGCAATTACTTGGTGGAGACCGGAGAAAGCCAACTGGAAAATGGGGTAGACAGATCTAAAACCTGTTTATGGCTCCTTCTTTTCTTCACTTAGAAGCAGAGATGTTTCAAATTCTGTCGTCTTCTGCCCCGTGATAAACACACCAACATGCAGAGCCTCCGTACTCAACTAGGAATTTCTTCCGGGGGATTTCAGGGATGAGAAGACAAAGGGAAGGAGAAGAATAGGGAATATTTTACATGCACTGAAAATGTCTAGCCTCGTTTATTTACAGTTCCCTTTGGAATACCATGTTTTCCAGTCTTTCCCAGAGTTTAAAGCCCCAGTAGTTTCTTAAGGTCCTGCTCAGAGAGTGGGAATTGTGTCAGGTGGTTGAAGGGACGGAAGAGACCTGATTTTGAGTATTGAAAACCAGTGATTCAGATCTCATCAGTATGATTTATATGCAATTAGCATGAAGCGTGGCTATTTCTGGAACAGTTCTTCAACACAAGCAAGGATGTCTGGCCTATAAATCGTGTCAAATGCCATGTTTGTTTAACTAGTCTCATTTGTCATAATGAGGCATTAGACTGCTGTCAGAGGTGACTTTAGAATGAAATTTTAATTGCAGCAATCTAACGTCTAATGTCGAGGAGCAAATTAACAATCCGAGTTCTTCCCAACTTCCACACGCGCGTGAAGTAGTTGCAGCTGGGTGTCGCTTACCTTTGTGGATGAGGATGTAGACCAAAGACCTTGTAGGCCTTGTTCACCAGCTGGAAGGGGCAGTGAGTGTGAAGGAAGGAGATTCTGTGTTCAGGCATGTATAAGGTGGAGGAAGCCAAATCCCCCTTTAGTTATCCAATAACATACATCTCTCTGAATGATGTAGTTTCTTATGGCAGCTTCTGTGCTTTTTAGCTCTTCTCTTTCCTCTCCATTTAGGGGGTCACTCCTGTTCTCCCTACCAGATAAGAAAGACCCTAAGCATAAGAGAGAACTTGAATATTTGGGAACAATTCTTAATGAATACCCCTTTCCTTTGGTAGCTGCTGTCAAAGATGAGTGGTAGGAGACCACTCCGTTTGTCAAATACCAACTGCTTGTTGGTGTCTCCTGCTTGATGATGATGATTTGGGGGTTTCTGACTGCAAGTGGCTCATGCACGGTGTTACCATCTGGAGGTCCCAAAGATGACACCGTTGAGTTAAGTTTTCTCAAATGTGGGTGGCAGCTGACTTGCTTCAGTCAAGCTGTACTAGGGAAAATTCTTGCCAGTGCTGTCAGGTTCTGGAAAGGAAGGAAACATAAATTCCAGGAAATTAAAATGAACACAGTCTTTCTTATTCTATTTCAGTAATCTGTCAAGTTGCTGAGTTATGCCTAGACAAGGGTGTGCATGGTATTTACTTATTTATAAGGGAAACAGCTCTTGTGCAACATGTGGATCCTGAACAAAACCATCTTCTGTGTTCTTCCCTACAGTCAGGCTGTGCTTTGCCGTTGATATTTTAAAGTATGAAACTTTGCTTAAAAATCAAAGGCATAATTTGAATAAGAAGCTGAATTTGGGTGGCATGTAGCAGTTCCTTAGAGTATTTTGTATTCTGTTCTACTTCTGTGGTCCACAAATGTAGGATAAGCAAGATGCTTGTTTCCTGTTTCTTATAAAATGCAGTGAGCACTTTCTTTTAAACGTTAGGAAATTTGGAAAGCCTGTGTGCCTGGCTGAGCTGAGTATTCACAGGCGTGTTTTCCACAAGTAGGAGTGTAAATAATGTTGTTGTTATTACAGTAAAGGAGGTAAAGACCTTAGGATCATAAATTTGCATGACATGATGGTAAATATTTAGTTTGCTATGGAATTATTAGAGTTTTAAGGTGTAATTTTATGGAAGATTTTTTTGTACAGTTTTGGCCCCTGAGAACCATAAAAATCCACAGATCCTACTGATAAAAATTAGCTCTAAAGCCAGTAATGATACAGCTGTCACCGACTGAACATGGGAGGTTGAAGGAAAATGAATGCTTTCTGATTCAAGAGCTTTCCAGCTTGTTAAAACTAGATTAGAAGCTTTCTTTAAGATGTTGCAAATCTTGTTTTGAGAAGAAAACAGTTGTCCTGTTGCCTTTGATGGTTTACAGCAAGATCAGAGGTAGGTTTCTGTTTAGCTCAGTGGACGTTAGTGCTCATGCCTGTTGCTTTTCTGTGAGGCACTTGAAACCTCTGAGTAGCTGAATTCCTTATTTTTCCCCTTTCCTGCTAAGAAACTCACCTGAACCCACTAACAAAAGTCCATAAGCTTGGCTGTGTTTCACCTATCCGGCCCTTTCTTGATTTCTGTGTGTGCACATGCATAGATTTTTTTGGCAAGTCTCAGTAGTCCAAATTAATTTTTTCAAAATCCAAAATGCTGGGGACTTCATTCTCATTTTTGTCATTTGTTTAATGCCGTTCAAAGAGAAACATTTTTTGTTTCATTGTATGCACTGTTTTGTCAGCATGTACCTCTCTGGGAGAAAAAGCCTTTTCAATGTTCTGTCTTTATCCTCAAAGCATGGTGTATCTTCTGTTCCTTGCATTGTTTGGAGCGCTGTCTCGATGTCCTTTTTTACTGCAGAAATACCTATTTGTATTGGGAGTACCTAATTCCTCTTATTACAGTGATCCTGTCTCATAGAGCTCTCCTCACCCCAGATCTGGAGGAAACAACCCCTCCACCCCCAGGCTGTGGGTTACGAGCTAAGAAACCACAGCACATTGAGGAGCAGAAGAGCAGAGGGAGGGGGGAAAAAGGTCTCTTTTCCAGGGCATTTCAGCTCCATTGAGCACGACTGCATTGCCCTTCATTTCCTAATGAAGGCTGCACCCAGCAGGGACCGAGTCCGCCCCCCGTAGCCTGTAAGCAGGATCACTGCAGTCTTGGGAAGATGTCTTGTGGAAATGGACAGTATCTCTGGCATGAGCTTCCATAGGGGCTGCACGTACCCACAATGTTTTCAGTTCTGCTCTAGCACCATGTCACGCTGATGTAAAGACAAACAAAAATAAATTAACCCTAACCCTGGGTTCAGTAGGGAACCCTTCTAGAGGTCGCTCTATTTCTGTCTGGAAAGATCAAGGCCAGACAAAAGTCTGATGCCCGCTCACCCCATTTCCTTCCCAGGCTGCAAATTTTATTCTTTGTCCTAAAGACTCGAGCATGCCCCGATGTAAGCTACCAGCAGCTACTGTCTGATTTCACACTCACCACTGTCTAATACTGCAGTATACCAATAAAGCATGTACCTTTACCAACTGGAGAGGTTGCTGGCTACTAAACCTACACCAAGCTTAATGAGAATATAAGCATGTCAAGCCATTTAACTGTGTATGCATGGAATTAATTTTTTTTATTTTTTTAATTTACTTTTACCTGTATTGAAGGCTTTTACTCATTCTAACTGGTATTTTGCTGTAAAACTGTCACTGGTTTAATTGTTCTGTCCATTTGCTGGCAAATGCTGTGTCCTAAATCTGAGGAAATTGGTTCATTGAGAAGGTACACCATTCTCCCAAATCTCTCAGTGCCACTCTTGCCATGGGCACACATTTTGAAGGTGTGGATTCAGACCAAACCTTTCTCCCTGCCTTGTTCGCCTTCATGCCAGGCAGAGTTCTTGCTTATTTGAGAAATCACATCTGCTTCTGAGATGTGTTTCCTTCCCATTCTTCCCCATATTCTTTAGTAATGTATTCAGGGATGTTTGTACATGAATTTCTGATTATTTATAACTCCTCAAGATACTCATTCCTAACAAACTGTATCCAGCACTCCAGCTTTTTCTCTTTAATGGGGAAGAGGATGGCAGCTTGATCAACTGGTCCCCCTCCAGTCTTTGTGGAAGTCAGTGTGGGGTTATTCTTGCACTGAAAGAGAGCAGAGGAGAATCCCCATCCCCTGCTTCTGTTAGCTCAGCAGTGTGGCCGTGCCTGGTTCACAGCAGGGAAGAGAACAGATGGACACCCTCCTTAAACTCTTCTCCAGTCTCTGAGGTACTCTAGTCAGCAGCAAAATACACAGGAAAACTCCTGCTACTTCATCTGGAGCTCTCCTCCCCCATGCCATTTTGGATCGTGTCTTTCTCTGGCCAAAACTTTTAGGTAGAAGTTAGAGGTATGCAACCACTGTGAGGATGGAAAATGAAGCTAGATTTACAGTGGCTAAAGCAGCAGCAGCTCAGGCTGATAGTTTCATATTGAAGAGCCTTCATATCAGTATGCTCAGTAATGCAAGGACGAGGGGCAGCAGTTTGGGGTTTCAGCTAGCAGACCGGAGTTTCAAGAACACTCAGCTGCCCTTAAAGCAGAGTAAATGGGATCTGGATGTCAAAAGCCTGCAGTACTTGGCAAAACATCCCCTGGCTTAAGTAACTGCGGAGCAAGTCTGAGAGAATAAGCCAGGAGCCCTGCGACATCCCAGGTACTGAGAAAGGCACTTTGCTGGCTCTTAATATATTTTAATTTCTAACAATGAACTTATAAACCTTGAGGAGAATATAACCCTTAACAGATAAGTTTGAATGAGGACTGTAGCTGTACATGAAGCTTTCCAGCAGAATTTCAGTCACTTTCAGTAATGGTTGATGTTTCCATAATTGGGTAATTTTCATTTCTTGGTACTCCACAGAGGAGGAACATAGCTTCACATTACTGTTCTCTTCCTTGCTGCTGAAACACGGCGTGGAGGGATGGGAATTGTTTCATCTGAAGTGGATGCAGAGCACTAAATGGCATGAGTTTGTTACTCAGAAGTTTCAGGAAAAAGGGAATAAATGAGGAGCGAGTATCTTCAGGATATATCGGACCCCATTTATAGTCCTCACAACGAGAATAGCCCTGCTTTGTTAGGTTAAAGCCTCTGACTAGGGATTTCAGGTCATATTATGCTGTCTATGCAGTCAACAAAGAAAGAGGCAGCACACAGTTCAGCACCCCTATGATTTGCATCGACCTCTGGGAGGGACTCTCTTCATCAGGTGAAAAGTAATGAATATGGACGTTGCCCCCAGCCTGTACTGGGCATATTTTAAAGCTCAGCCAGCCCAGGTGTCTGCAGGCACTAAACTCAGCACCAGTCCCTGTGGCTTAACATTTGGGTTTGGTGGGAGCCTAGAGCAAAGCAGATACTGCTGGTGGGGTAGATCATGGCCAGCCCAACCTGTCCCTCTCCTGCTGGGCACCTGCAGCTTGCCAGTGCTCCCATGTATTCCCACCACCAAGCTGCAACAAGCATTTGATTTTAACCACTGAATTCATTTTGCTTAGCACATGAAACCGGTATGTTGCTGGGGGCTGATCTGAGACACTTCCAAAACGAGGACAGTAACCCATAGTTTCGTGCTCTGTGACCTTGTGAAATGCCATTCTTGTTCTGCAGATTTTTTTTTTTATGCTCAAGCCATCCTTAGATAAACATCCTTTTGTACCCCTCTTGTGGTTTGGGTGTATAGGGCTAGCTCCATTATATCTAGCAGATGACCCCCTCAGTTCAAGTCTGAATCTGAAAAAAATTACTTGAAGTAAAGCAAAGACAGTTCTATGTTCGCAGCTGCAAACCTTTTAAGCCTCCAATGCACTATGCAATACCACTTGGTGTCTGACAGCTGCTAGGCTGATAATTTGCTAATAATAAGGAATTCTTTGGGGTAAAACGTGAGGAATTTCAGTAGCTTGTAAATAAGATTGTCTTCCTTCTTCTGTTTATATTCTGCAGTATGTAGCTGATGAGTAGAGCCTATATGAACATACTCTTGTGGCGGGAGGTCAGAGGAGACAGTAAGAAAAACCCACTTGGTTAATGTAGGTTATTTGGTCCTCACCTCCATGAAAAAGAGAAAGTCACCTGACATCATTGCCTTGACCCATCAGCACGACACATGTCCTGATGGTGGAGTGAAGACCTTCAGTTTTCATTCCTTCGTGATTTATTGACTTTCTTACAGCAGAGCAAGTTGGCTTCCCGCTTTTACCTGAACAACACTCAGTGTGGTGGTCTTTATGGCTGTGCTGGTTGCAGTTAGGCCCCAGGATGTGCTAATCTATCGGCATTTTGAGGCCCTTATGCAGTAAAGCCACTATCTTATACCCATCTTTAATTTTGAGTTGTTCAGCATACTGGTAGATGAGGGTCTAGCCTCTTGCTTGTAGTTGGTGGTGTTTAGATTTGGTCACTGCTCATGTGCACGTTAATACCAAAAAATAAAATGTAGCATTTCAACTCGCTGTGAAATAGCTCTGCAAATGGCAGTGATGTATTGGCGTGCAAGTCTGTAATCAGTGGGTGCAAACACAACGCCGTGAGCCACCAGGCACAGTTTTTCTGGATATTTTTATAATACTTCTCCCAATTCATGTCTTCCAAGTGTGGATTAGGAAGTCTTTTTTAATTCATTGTCCATTTGATATTTTATAGCTCGAAAACCTGAAGTTGTACTGATACAAATTCCAGTACATACAAGGTTAGATCTAGGATCATAACTAGGTAGGTAGGTATGTTGATTTATCTATATCTATCTATCACAGATAGGTGCTATTTAACTTCTAGCATACAATGCCTGTGAACTTCTCACAGAGGTGCAAATCATTTATTTGCTGTCGTATGACAGGCATAGTGCCAGAATTTCTTTGTTTCCACGTTTGAGCTGGTATCACTTTTCTTATGTCTTTTGTAATGTAGAGTGCAGAACTTTTAACCTTACAACCTTGCTATTAATCTGTTTCACTATTTCTCACTGATGAATTCCATTTCTTTTGAAAACACTGTATACAGTTGTGTGCTAGTGTCAATAAAATTGACATTTGTGTAACAAGCTGTGGCATTCTCTCAGATTTCACTGAACACTGATTTAGTGCGAAACTGTTGGTAAATCCTTTCTTGATAGCTGTATTAATCCAGAACTTTGATTTATAATAGGCTACATAACTGTCGTGATTACGTAAACTGATAACTGTGCTGTTTTTTTATTTCTCTTTTCAAAGGAATGAAATATAAACATGAACTGGTTTGGAACTGGAAAACATTCATGTTCTAGCAATAAATCTAAGCTCTTCCAGAAAATAAATAGGTTTAACTACTGGCCTAATTATATTTATTGGTGCCTCTGTTTACTGGAGTGTCTCAGCTGTGTTGTAGTAGCAGAAACACTTACCTATCATAATCTAGGGAGGATATAAACCCATGACAGTACAATGTATTTGACCATGGTGATACATGTTTTACCTTTAATCCTAGACAGCCTATTAGCTCTGGTAATCAAGACCTTGTCACACGTTTGTTTTTTTTTTTGTTGGATATTAAGGTATGATGCCAAAAGCATACAGACTGTAAATGTTCTTCCACATGAAAGATCCATCTTCCAAAACAAATTTAGATTTATGGAGGTTTGGAGGAGGGGACAGTGGGCATTTTTTGGCAAACTCTCTCCTTTGTGCAGTCAGCAGTCTGGCTGCCTCCCAAAAAGACAAAATGCAAATTTCAGTAATATTTAATGCAGTGTATATGAATCCATGGAAGTGTAACTAACTGTCTAATTCTTTAATATTTTTCATCCAAAATTCAATGGGACTTTTTATCTGTGCTAATCTAAAGTTGTCGTGCTTTGTGCATTAAAAATATTGCTTTTCTTGTGTAAATGTAATGCGAGCATTTCCATCCCAAACAATCAGAGGAGCATGGAAAGACCTACAAGGTATAATATGCATACTTGTGTTGTGTGTAGCAATTGGGGAACCAGTAGTTTCCTCCCTTCGTGTTAGATTTGCCTGGTGTTACTTAGCACAACACTGCTGTAGAAAGTCGTTGTTTCTTTTTCTCTAGACTTCCACTAGATAAATTTCTTCTAACTTTTGTCCTGTAGTTCCCTCTGAAGTACTGATTCGAGTCTTTGAGGTTTCACTTTGCTAGAAAGAATGGCACTCCTAGGGTGACTCCCTCGCTGTATTTATAATCTTTAATAGAGTGGATGACATTGGTGAAAAAAAAAAAAATTGTATTAATTTAACACTTAGCTGTAAATCTTCCAGTTTAGTCACGTATGCCCTGACCCCTTCCTTAAAGAGATGCTAATTTCAGCCAGCTTCATCAGCTAAGAGAACACTCCAGTCCCTTGGTTAATGCAAGTGGATGCAGCTCCTCTGACTTCCAAGTCTGTTTGGACTAGTTTGAGGACCCTGATGGCTGCATCTTGTAGTGTAATTTCACAGGCTGCAGCTTGGGGTTGTAACTTTTTGGTACTTTACAGGGAGAGCCTGTCCTAACTGATTTCTTTTACCGTTTTTTTAGCAGGTTCTCTGACTGGCAGCCCTCATCTTTCAGAGCTTTCCATCAATTCCCAAGGAGGACCATCAGTGGTGAATATGTCATTATCTCCAAACCTGAGCCCTGATGCCAAGCAGTCATCTCCCTTGATCAGCCCTTTACTAAATGACCCGTCGTGCATCAGGACTGAGGAAGAGGAAGAGGTCCGAAGAAAGGTAAGGCAGAGGCAGTTGGCCTTGGCTGTCTTCTCTTTGCTGTGTTGTGACTACCGCTATTTGTCAAAGCGACAAATATCTACACCCCTTGCAGCTTTCTCATCATAGATTCACACAAATTACTTGAGTTGGGTCACTTGGTGTCCACTGTGGTCAGTCAGAGTGCTTCCAAGAACATCCATGTGCTCCTGAGGCCAGACTCCTGGCTTGGAGTGGGTCTGGCCAGAACCACAGAGCATCTGTAGCTGAGGGCTCAGTGGCCTGGATTCATCCTCCTGCACAGAGGTGCAGGAATTGGGGAATTAACTCCTCTTTAAGCAGTATAGAGAATGTAGGTAGCTCCATGGCCCTAAGGTGGGATGAATCTGGACCAGTCCTTTGAGCAGCAACCTTAATTCTGAGCTTGTTTTGACAGGGTTCCTTATAAACCTGACATGGTTTTTAAGGAGAAGCATTTAGTAGTTTGTTGTAACAAAACAGTCAACTCCATTGTATTATTGGAGAGAGAATTTCCAGGTGACAGAGAGAAAAGATGAGCCTGTGTAGGAGTATACAACCCAGGCTCTGCAGTCTGTCCCTGCTGGGAGCACCACTGGGAGCAGTCGGAGTGGAAAATGCTCTCTTTGAACCACAGCCTGCAGTGCTCAGCTGGGAGTGCTTGGCTCAGCCCCATCACTGCAGCAAAGCCATAAGGGAGCATCACATCCAAAACTGTCATCAGAGACAGAAGGGTTTCTGTCTGAGCCAGGGTGCTCTGGGTGTCTGCTGGCTCGTCTGCCTCTACTGCAGGGCGAGAGGGGGATCTTGTGCTTCTGTTGCCTGCTTTTTTTCCTGTGCTGAGAGCATCTCAGGAGGAAGGAGGTAGGAACTCAGCTGGCTTTGGTGGAAAGTGGCAGCACGTATAAGGAAAACATGCGAGAGAGAAATTTGAGAAGAAAAGCCAAGAAACTGTTAATAGACTCATAATTCTCTGTGTCAGTCGAAGTTACAGCAGCCAGTGACTGTTCTAGCTTATACCAGTTGCTGATGGTTCCCATGGGATTGTACACTGAGAGATGCCCACACAATCTCTCCGCACATCCCTTTCTGGTGCATCTGCTACATGGTTGATCTTCAGGGAAGAAACATAAGAGCAAAAGATTTGTGGATGTTTTGCTCTTCCTTTTTACTTCCTAAGCAGCACAGAGCAAGACCAGTTGGGATCCTTTAGCTCTTCAAAACCACTTTTGCCTCTTGGATAGCTCAGGAGGGTTTGGATTGCTTTTTTTTGTTTGTTTTCTGGAATTTAAAATCTGTAGTAAACCCTAAAATCCTTCATTTCTTCCACTGTTAGGCTGTCTGTCTGGATGGGGAAAATCTTCCAGATTTCATTTTTTGTATTTTGCTGCGGATTCTTACCCTGCCAATGAAACCGGTAATAATCAGACACTAATTTTTGTAGGATTTGCCAAATTTGATTCAAATAGTTGCCTAGCTTATGAACAATTTCTTTCTGAACTCCTGAATATGTCCTGCTCCAGAGGTGTGGAATAAACTGAAAAGAACATCAGCACCCCAAAGCTAAAGAAGTCCCCTTGGCAGAAAGAAATCTCTCAGGAACCCATTGAAAGTGTTTGTTCTCTTCTGTTGGCAAGGCAGAATTGTTTTCAGGGCTTCAGGGCTTATGAACATTCGAGCATGAGTCACAGTAACCACAAGCAAGGGTCACTAGTTTGTAACTCTCTTGGTGATTGTTGTCTGCAGTTCTTTTTTTTTCCTACAGAAAGCAGCTCCATAAAAGCAGACGAAAACCTAATGTGTTTGCAATTTGCAGAGATTCCCAACTGAGAAAGCTTACTTCATTGCTAAAGAAGTAGCGACCACAGAACGAACATACCTGAAGGACCTTGAAGTCATCACATCGGTATGTTTACTTTAGCATTACTCATGAAACATGTGAAGCTCTAGTCAGCAGCACGATTTCATCTGCTCCATTTAACATCTCCGCCGTTCCACGCTACTTTTATGTGCTGCACTGTAGGTATTCTCTGCTGGGCACAGGAGTACAACCCTAGGGAGGAAGTAACAGAAAAAAAGCAGAAACTAGAGATTTGTGCTGTGGTTAGGAACATGCACTGTGAAACCCTTTCAGGTTGAGGAACTTGGAACACAGTTCAGTTATTCTTTCTTGCTCTCATACTTTGTGGTCGCAATTACTAAAAATGCCTGTGGGTTTTCAATGATTTCTCTTAAAACTGAAGTAGCTCCCTAGGGAGGCATAGTCATGTTTTCTCCTGGCTTAAATGCCCTCCATTTAGCATGATGTATTGCAGAGCACCTACTGCACCTCCATGAATGATTCTGACTTTTCAGAAAGTAAAACTGTCTGTTCAATAACTCATTGTTTTGTAGCATCTGATGAACGTGCAATTGGTAAAATCCCCAAAACAAATTATGTGCCTGCTTTGCACACACGACAGTTTTGTTTAACTTCCAAGAACAACGTGTGCGAGATGTGGCCTTAAATAATAATCATCCATGAAAAGGATCCACTGGATCCAAAACCTCTGATGGTATGTCAGCAGTCCTGCCAGTTCCAGACCTCCCAGATATTTAATTGCAGAGCGTGTGAACCTCTGTGAGGTTTTGCATTGAGGGTGCGTTGCCACCTCCTGCATGGAGCGTTGTGGTAAGGAGGATATGCTGCAGAGAAGAGGTGGTAGCAGCAGGGAACCAGGGAGATAGTTTCTCCCCAGCTTCCCTTCTGTTCCAGAAGCCCACTTGGCAGATGAAGTTGGTCTGACACCAGTTTAGCCATAACCAGCGTAGGCTGGAGCAGCGTGGTTGTTGGAGGCTGGGAGATAGCTGTGGCTTCACTGCCTACTGCTCCTGGCTTCCTGGAGATGCCAGGCTGATGAGGGAAGAGGCCAGGCTGTGTGGGACAGAGATCATTGCTGCAGCCCTAACAACACATGTGGTGTTTTCAGCGTTCGTTTCACCCAGTAGTTTCCGAAGCAGAAAGTTTCAGCTCTTCCCAGCTCCCTGCCAGTTTCTGCCTTAGGCCTAACCCCACTTCCCACCCAGCCCTTTATCCTTGTAGCAGGCAAATTTGAAGAGAGGCCTAAAACTAAGCTGATGATCAGACCCATCAGCTGTGCCCCAGAGATCTCTGGCACTGGAGGCCACTGGGAGTGAACAAGGAGCCAGTGTCCTTAAAAAAGAGAGTTTCATGCGTCAAGTATGAGCATTGGTAGCTCTGCAGTTCTTCGACCTTCTGCTCCGTGCAGAAATAGAGTGTGGGAGAGGTAGGCTTGGGATGATCCTAGGTGTGGGACAACACCAGCTGATGCAGTGTCAAGCCTGCTGTACCTATCTATGGTCCCAACAGCCTTCTAGGGCCTGCTGGAAGTCAACCACAGGTAGCTGGAACCCCTTGGGGCTGCAAGGAGGGAGTGCTCTTACCACGTTGAAGAGAATAGTCTGCCACCTTGGCAAGCCCCATAGTCCTCTGGTTGTACATCACCCTGATGTCTCCCAGTGCAAATAAAATAAAGAGAATGTGGAGCAAAACTGATCAGGAGCCTGTTGCACTCGTAACAGTGTCTGGTGCTGACCCTCCTGTTTCCTGCTCCTCGTGTCTTATCTTGGGAGTGCGATGGGCTGTCCTCCTTGCTCACTTGGCAAAAGGCTTGGTTTCTCTATCTGCGAGCAGCAGGGTGGCCACAAGTGTTTACTGTACCAGCTCCTGTCAAAGGGGTTTCAGACAGGACTCAGCGAAAGAAAATGCAGAGCATGTTTTGCGGTCTTGCTGGAACATTTTCAAGTATTCTCTCGAGAAAATAACCCTTGCACCTACAATGTTTGTAAATCCAGTTTGGGCTTGAAGGGAATTTTTGAGGTTTGGTGAGTGATGGCCAAAGGGAAGGGAGTTCTTTTTTCACCTGCTCAGGGCCTGACCACTGATACGAGCACCAGAGCATGCAGGAGCATTGGGTAGCCTGAGTTATTTTGCTAGTGCCAACTAACCAGCTCCATTCTGGGTCAGGGGCTTAAAGACAGCAAATGGTCATACCTGCTGCATTCCACCCACTTGGTAATTTTCCTTCTCTTTTTGTTTGTAGTGGTTTCAGAGTGCCGTGAGTAAAGAGGATTGCATGCCCGAAACACTGAAAAATCTCATTTTCTCCAACTTCGAACCTTTGCACAAATTTCACACTGGTTTTCTCAAGGAAATTGAGCAGAGACTTGCTCTGTGGTAAGATTGGTTTTTGTTTTTGTTTTTGTTTTTGTTTTTCATGCAGTCTAACATTTTTGCACTCCCTTTTTGCTAACTCTTTGTGATTTGATTGTTGTGATTCATTTGTGAAAGCCACAGATGTCATTTATCAACAGACTTCAGATATTGAATCATGCTTTGTTCGTGTTTACTTGACAAACTCTATTGTTCAGATATCTCAGTCAGGTACAGACACACGTAAATGAGATTGTAACACCGAATGAAGCCTTCTTTTGCCAAATGTCAGTGCTTCTGTATGGCTGCTCTTCTGAAAAAACATGCTGCCAGCAAGGCTTATGAGTAATAAAGAGGAGGAGGTAAAGGACCAAATCCTGTTTCTGTCAAATAGAGGTAGGATGGGAGGAATTTCAGAGACCAGCTGCCTATATATGACACACTCAGGGTGCACAGCACCTTCTACAAATTGACGGAGTATTAGAAAAGGATATTGACCCTAAAATGTTTCTATCTTAGCTTAATAGTGGCAGTAAAACATGGCATTTTTGTGAAATAGCTGTGAACTGAGTAACTGCTGTGGCAAGACTCGGTGCATTTAACCAGTGATGTCTGAGCAGAGGCAGCACGCAGAAGCCCTGTCCTTGCTCTGATTACACCTGTCTGCACTGGATTGTCATGCTCTGTGTAGGCATTTTATGGTGGGTTATCAGTCCTGAGAACCCGGCTTTTCCTTCTCGGTTATAAAAGTGACCATGGAAAAGTGGTGTGAAAGCAGTGAATGGGCGTTCTTGCAGGCAGACCTGATGGGTGCTAATCAGCTTAATACCTGTGCAACCAATGAATCAAAACAAAAGCAAAACATAACCTTAAAGCATGTGAGTTTAGCTCTTGTACTGTGATGATCTAGGTGCCTGAATGAGAACACAGCACGCTGCAGACGGGTGCTTTCCAAACCCACCCTGCACAGTTCCAGAATTAGTGGGCTTGGAAACTGCCTCTCAGAGCTGACATCCTTGTCCAGGACTTTGTGGTTGATGTTTTATGTAAGCTTACTTCCAAGGCATGTGCTGCACAGCAACCCTGCCTGCATCTCCTTTTCTTCGTTGAGCTGCTACTGTTTTAATTGAGTCAGGATTCTTACTTGCTGGTGTTAATTGCTTGTCAGTAAGGAATATTTATGGCAGGTACTTCAAGAAGCCTCCTTGAAATGTTGTGAATAGTGATTGTTTCTCTGCCCATGGTGTAGGATTAACAGCAGTCAGGGTGAGGGTGAAGGGTGAAGTGGTGAGAAAAGGACGATTTATAGTTTGTAAAGGACCAAGTTCTGCTCACTAGCAGACCAGTCTGATCTAGTGAGCTTCACGGGTGCTGATTCCTAGGGCACATGTTGAAATAGATTCCCTCCATACCCTTCTGGTTGCTGCTGTTATTACAGGTGGATGCCAACTTCCTGCTCAGATGTGATGTTTTTCAAAATTGCATTATGCTGCAATAACAGCCTAACCCTAGGCTACTGGGATTAGAGAGCAGAGAGAGTAGAGAACAAACCTCAGCTTTTGGAAACAGCTGCTAGAAATGACTGTGCCTAACTTGAATTCAGCTCCCTGTAGAAGGGCTTGATGAAAAACACTCTTTTATAAAGAGTAATGTGGAAAAGAGATTGGTACCAAGTCAGATTGCCCATAACTTGTATTGATACCCTCGATACGTGGGTTTGTAAGCAATAGGCGAATGTTTGGAGCAGAAGTTGTCCCACTCGTTTCACACATTGCTGAGGTAGCATGCAGTTTCTGAGAGCTTCCAGTCCAATGTCCTCTATCTCACCTTCCTCTGAGCCCTGTGTATCTGAGTATAAATTGAAACAGAAATACAGGACTGTTATCTCCCTTCCTATGCCCGTGACACAAAGCATGAGGAAGCCGCCAATCTCCTGGGTGCCTGGTGGTAACCACAACCTCTGAGCTTGTGCACATGAGGCCAAGGGAGCCCACAGCAGCAACTGGAAGTGGACAGTGCATTTCACAGGACCCCTGTTACTCTGAGGCAGGTTGCCTTTCAGTTTACAATGCTTCCTTCCAAGATTCACACTGGAAGATGGCTTTACATACTTAAGTGAAATGTTTTCAGCTAGCTTTGCAGCTGTAAATGACACAGGCAGGATGGGGCCATTCTTCAGTCACCTGAGAGATCTTGGTGGTATCCAGTGTGCTGTGAGGAGCTGAGATACAGAACTGCAACTGCTCCCCATCACGGAGGAAATGAAACATTGTTAAGGGGGAGATGAGGAATGATTGCTAATGCTACGTGAATCCAGTTCATTCACTTTTTTTCAGAAGAAGAGACCTTGGGAGGCAAATCTGGTGACTTGTAGAGATAATCAAACCATGCAGAACAGATTTATTTTTCTTTTGAACTCCATAAAAGGTTCAAAGACTGCAAATAAAACCTTGTGCTTCCCAGTTTGTGCATTTAAGGGCCAGAACTCCGCACCCCCTTTGGAGCCTCTGTTGCTGTGAGGTCCACAAACACAAGCACTGAAGTGAGGGATCTGGGGAACTCAGCTAGAGTCACTGGAAAAAGAAACTCTTAATGAACATTTAGGCTTTTTTTTTTCCCCCTTTTCAGTTAGCTTCTTTCAGAGCTGAGTAAGCCTTTTGTTTTCCAACTTTTCCTTGTCCAGAGGCTATGGTTGCACAGAGCAGGAAACCTCACTCTAAGACTCCGAATACCGTATTAAAACTGCAGTTTTTCTACAACACGAAGCGCCGATCTACTGTGAAGTTACTTTGCAATTCAAAAATATTCTGATGAGGTAACTTTGTCCCAGCTGGGCACCTCACTCTGACTTTGGCAGATCAGCTCTTGCATGTCCTTCCACAGTCGGTGTAGAGCTGCCGTGAATTCTCTATCAGCTGCTCTGATTCGTTTGACAGAAGTGCAGTCACGTTCCTGCTCCTGATCTGGACTCAGCTGGCAGCCAGCAGTGTGGATTTACCTAGAGCAAATGTTTGTTTTTAAAGTTCTGGAAGATTTAAATATGTGAAATTGGAAGGGAGGTGGATTAGCTGGCAGGTGTTACTTTGGAGGTGTTGGGTTTTTTGTACGGTGCCACAGATGCTGAGATAAGTTGCAAGCAATAAACTCTATCCTATGGAGATTAGTGTTTAATTAAACAGTGAGTGACAAAAATAAACTGTCCCTCAGTGTGTAGAAGAACAAGCTGGTGGCAATGTGGTAAGGAATTTCTTCAGCAGCATGGTCAAGGTCAATTAGCTCAATGCCTGTGCTGTCGTGATTGCACCAATGTCTTTGGCCCTGGGTATTTTTGAGGCAGTGGTCTTCGACACATTTCACCACCACAGCCCAGAGCCACTAGAGCAAGTGTGTCGGTCCTTGTGAGCCTGGCTGCCACCGAGCTCCGTGGCACTGCTGCAGTCAGGGGCTGTCAGGATTCACGCCAACTCATTTATATCTGAATCTTGTGCGTCAGCTCTTTTAGATTTCCAGGTAGTGGGGAATGAAGGTGAGACATGAGTGTGCTCTGCATTCCCTCAGAAAAAAAAAAGGACCTTTGGATGAAAGTGTTGTAGGCTTCACCAGGCTACTGAAAGCCTGTAGCTACTCAGGTGTGTTGTGGGAGCTCCTCTGAGAGGAAAAGCCTCCATCCACCATGAGCAATCTGTTTTCCCCTGGTGAGAAGGATGCTGGATTTTATCAGCTCTGCAATAAATAGCAGTTCAGCCTGCCTCCTCTGACTTGGATCAAACTGAAGCTGGTGCTCTGTAAAAGAGCTGTGAAGGGACCAAGGCAAGGGAAAGACCACTCATAACCATTGGTGATGACTCTGTGGTTTTAATTTATTGAAACACCTATAAACTTTTAGTACTTGGCTCAAAGAAGCTCAGATTGTGCACATTATTGAAAGCATTTCTGGCTTGCTCGAAGGCTTCTGAGCTGTTTGAATCTGCCTTCGGAGGCAGATTGTTTGCTACCGAACATCTGAAGGGCTGAAAACCCTTTGACCCAGTTATAGATTCTGGCAGGTCTGATTTGTTTCTTCATACAACCCACCCATTTTTCATACCACATTTCCTAAGAGCAGCAGATCTCAGTGAGAAAGTTTTTTTAACAAGATGGGAATTGATGCTGACACCAATAGCCAACTGTAGAAAATTGGAATTTACTGCGTTTTTCACAGCCAGAGGTTCTGGCCGGGAAACTGAGCCGATTCATAGCACTTTTACCGTGTGGCATCACAAGATCAGCAACAGCGTGCTGTGGCCGGTGTTTCCCACCCGTGTGGGAAGCCTGACCCCTGTGCTGTGCTGCTACCAGCTCAGTGAAGCATCCCAGGAATCCCAACAGTTGCCCCAGCTGTGCCGAGCCCTCTGTCGATGGCACTGATCATGTTCCTGGACCAAGTGACCTGCCCGAGGCCCTGTGCCTCAAGGAGAGGAAGGATGGCCTTGGTGGATGGAGGCAGGCAGGCAAGGGAGGAAGAGGAGGGAAAAAGAGCAGGCAGCCATCTGAGGTGTGAGACAATGATGCACGTGAGCCTGTCCTGTTAGCACGAGCCAGGAGGAGAGCATCAGGCACTCTGGTACTGGGTACCGGGACTCCTCAGCCAGGTTGCCCCTCAGCAAGGCTCTGGGTGCAAGGCCAGGAGTTCCCAACCCTTTCTGCTACTCCATATGGGAGCAATATCCCAGTGTCTTCAAGCTGGCTCCTGTTTTTCAGGGGCCTGAGAGAATTTTTGGTAAGGAGGGAGAGGTGTGGGCAGCGCAGCCAGAGCGTGGCATGCTCCGTTAGCATCCAGCCAGCTGAAGCCAAGAAGTCAGTCAGGCTCTGCTCCTGCATCTATGTGAGCTGTCTAATAGCCTGGTCGTTTGGGCAATCACAAGCGATGTTTTCCAGCCAAAAGATTGAGCTCATCTTTCCACACCCATTTAAGTGTTGGGATTTCAGGTTTCTGCACTGCTTTCTGACAGAAATCTGACAACTCTGACAGGGGGAGGCAAATGGAGAGCCATAAATTTTCCCCCCTCGGTCGATCACTAAGGCACTGCAGAGAGCAATGCCCAGGCAAGCCAGGATAGCCATTTCTACCCCAGGAAGCCCTATTAGGAAGTGCGAATTGGTGTTTTGGGCCTTATCCATGTGCTGGAAAGAAAAAGCATTACGTGCTTTCAAGAAATGTAGGCAAGACTCATCTTCTCGCCGGGAAGCCAATAATTTGACTCCCTGTTCGAAGGCACTTCTGAGGAGAGCTGCTGCCGCTCAGCTCTGCCAGATGTGGCTGCGAAATGTGTGCCTGGCAATTTGCAAGAAAGCTCTTTAGATCTTAGCATATGAAAGGCAAAGGCTCAATCAGGATTCATGGGAGCCCGGCTTGAAAACCTGTAATAAAAAGCACTCAGAGAGGTGTTAGGCAGATGAGCTAAATGCTGATTTATTAACCATTTTTTGTTTGGGAAATAGTACTTGTGGTCAGGAAGAACAGCCTGATAAATGTTTGTGTAAACAAAGCTGCGATCCTTATCTGCCTTCTCAAATGCACGAGTGCTGACGGTTCAGCTGGTTCCGTCTCTGGGATGCACAGGTTTGGAAACCTCTTTGCACAGTGTGCAGCCAGGAGGTGTGTATTTGGGGTACAAATCTCACGGTCACACCGTATGGAGTCCTGAGACAAAGTCCTGGTGACGCTAAGTAGGCCTCGGTGCATTTAACTCCATTTTAAGGAGACAATTTGTATTACTGAAGTAATTTTTGGGCACATCTGGAGATTAGAGATCTGCTACATCCGAATGTCTTTGAAGTGATGGGGAAGGAATCACCAGTCCCTGATTAGTCATGCCCAGAGCCCTGTTAGGGTCATCTCAGTGTCCCTCCCAGCAGGGATGTGCCTGGGATCACCTCTGTGGAGGGGCCACCGCAGGGTGAGAAATCACATAGTCATGGTATCACAGAATGGTTTGGGTTGGAAGGCACCTTAAAGATCACCCAGTTCTACCCCCTGCCATGGGCAGGGACACCTCCCACCAGGGCAGGCCCCATCCAGCCTGGCCTTGAGCACCTCCAGGGATGGGGCACCCACAGCTTCTCTGTTCTCAGCCACAGTGTCATGGTGTTCTCAGTACAGGTGTCCATCCCGAGGCGTTTCTTGCTCTGATCTCTTCCTGCTTAAAAGCATTGTGACACATATTTGATGTGGACTGGGTTTCTCCCACAACAGGGGTAGCTTCCCTAAGGTTTGGTGGGGCTCTGGGTAGCTCTGGTGGCTTCAGCAGTACGTCTTCTGCTCTGAACAGTGTCCCTGCAACACTTCCTGCCTGGAAAGACAACTGCAGCAGTATCTCTAATGGGCAGGGTGCTGAGAGGCACTGCCTAATAAGCACTGTGGGAGAGGAAGAGGGTGTTTTGCTTTTACCGACTCTTGTATTTCACCTGCGAAATGTTTGTCTTACGGAAAAGGTAGTTTCAGTGGGGAATGTTTAAGGTATTGCTTAATACTACAACTGTGGTTAGCAGTGCTCTTAAAATGTCTAAAGGATCCGAGTGCTTAAAGATGAGCTGTAGTACCCAGGAGGGAGATGCTGTTCCCAAGCCTATAACAGAAGGTCACACACTCAAATATCATTTGCTGCAACTGATTTATTTATTTATTTATTTATTTATTTATTCTGCAATTGAAAGGCTGCAATTTTATGTTTTTATGTTGACCTGGAAAGAAATCTGCATTGAGACACCTTTCCCTCCTTTGCCTTACCACCATCCCCATCAGATTTTTGTGCCTCTTACTGGCATTTGTGGAGGGCTGAGGATAGTATGGGCTGGCCCGAGATATCCTTTCATTCATTTTTCAGTGATGTGCACCGAGTAGCTTGCATAATTGGAAAATCCAACATAGCTGCTTGCATGGGCTCAGGTGGCCTTTTTTAGTATTATTTAAGGTTCTTCCTGAGTTTCTTACCAGGTAAAAAGTCGGTCACCTCCCCTTTGCTTGCAATTGTACACTTGTGTTATGGTAAAAAGGAAGGGACTATTTGTAGACAAGTGGGAAATGAGCTTATTATGGAACAGTATCTCCAATATTCAGCCTAATTTTCAGTAGCATTAGACCTCCCCACGCTAAGTGGAGCAAGGGCACGTAATGTCTGGGGAAAACAGCTTCTGCATTTTCTGTAGAATCAGCTCTTAATGAAAATTTGTGGGAATCTATTCCCTGAGCTGTCACTTATCACTGGCAGATAGACACCGTGTCCAAACAGTGACCCATGAAGACAAGGAGTAAGAAGAACGATTCAGCCATCGATGCACAACAAATGAGCAGCTTCTTCCCCCTCAGCAAGCTGAGTGTTGTTACTCAAAACATACCCCACAGGGAGAGCTCTCTTCTCTGCTTCTGTGCTTTGGGCTCCTGAAGTAGTAAGACACCATCCGATGGGTTGGGTGTGTGGCTTTTTTTAATTGTCTGTGTGTTTGGATGCTCTTTGGGCAGGGGAGGTTCTTTTCTTCCTATTTATTTGGGATTTGCGTGTAGAGGAGCTGGGGAAAAAAGCAGTGCAGTGTAGGGATTGCTGCCGAGTCAAGGCAGAGAGCTGGGGTGGAGTGCAGGACAGGTTTTAGGAGGAAGATGTGAAGCCATCCTGCTTCTCCCCTCCTGGCCCCACACCTGGCTTCAGCTTTCCACCCTTCTGCTGTGCATCACAGCCCATGTAGCTGTGCATCATCCCCAGCGGGAAAAGCGTCTCTGTTGCAAGGGGCAGCATTTGTGTGGGAATAAAGAACTAAAGCAGGGAGAATGATTGGAACGAGGGGCGGTGCCTGGCCATCACATTTCTGGATTTTCTTCGGGTTTTACCTCTTCCAGCAGGACTCATCTGCCTACAGCATGGGTTACCTCTGCTGGCCTGGCTGCTATGATTCAGCCAGCAGCTGGAGAGAGGCTGTCGCTTTTGGGGATCCCCCTTCTCTCCCTCTTTGTTTCCCTGGCAAGATGCTGAGCAAGATGTAAAAACCCACAAACTGTTAAAAAAAAAAGAAAAAAAAAAAAGGCTTTGGGCAAAAGCTAATGAAGGGGAATGTTCCTGATGCCGTGCAGGAATGTGGTGAGATGCTGTGCAAGCAGCCAGTGCTGGCTGAGCTGAAGAGGGGCCATGGGGTCAACTTTTAGGAAATAAGGACCCAACTGTTCATCGAGCAGCCACACTAAATATTAGCTGAAGTTCACAGAGTCAGTGGGAGCACTCGCTGTGACTTCGGTAGGCTCGGGGTCAGCCTTCGAGTAGCTAGCTGGTGGGTATGAGCTTGGCAAGGAGTATTTCAGCCAACTGATGTGTAGCCTTGAAATCAGAAAAGCAATTTTCTATTAAAAAATAACAGCCTGCGATGATGCCCCTTTTATTTATCTTGGCACTGCAACAGAAAGGTACCAAACTGCTGAAGTCCATTAGATTAAATCAAATGGAAAGCCATAAAAAAGGGGCCAAGGCAATGCCAGGGAGTCAGAGAACAACGCATAAAGCACAAATTCTCCTAGAGATAATTACCGAACACCGCGTCGTTCCTGGCAGCAGCACAGATTCGCCTGGCTTTGACGTTTCTGGGATTGTGTGCAAATGCTCAGCGTGAGCCATTCGGGATGGGATGCTGCCTGCTGGCTGCACAGGCAGAGGGCTGCTTTCGCTCGCTTCCCACCAGGGCAGCGCTACTGCCTGGGACTTCAAATGTCTGTGGGTTTCGGTCAGGGGCACTTTGAGATGAGCCACTTTGAGCGGAGCCTTAGAGGCTGGGAAGTTTTATTTACAGCCTCTCGGAGGAAAGCCCGGTGGGGGGAGCTGCTGGATGGAGAGGACATGGGGGAAGGGGAAGGAGCAGCACGGGGGGGGCTGCAGAAGCTTTGTGGAGAGAGAAACTGGGCTTTTGTCCTCGGGTAATTTGGAAACTATAGCCTTGTGATGTCCATACATGCATACCCCTGTTGTTCCTGGCAGTATAGACCCTTTTTTAGGTTTATATTTCATAGTTTTGACTATGGCAGCATTTATTTAATGTAGCGCTTTTGCAAAACAGGCAATGCTAATTGCAGCTACCATTGACACAGCCTGACTTCCTACCCCAGTGTAGCCCTGGGTTTCAGAAAATCATAAAAAGTCTTACAGAGAGCTGTATTTTTCTTACTTCAATAGCCGTGTGAGTGCCTGAGAGACTTAACACAATAGAAAATAATTAAAGGCAGCCTATGACGCTGGATGTTGTTCAAATGAACATGGAACAATCCCTTGTTTATCAGCTGAGGCCTTTTGTGGAAGGATGAAGTGGAGGATGTTTCTATGTAGCACTCATGATCTGTGCCCTCTGCATTTCCCAGTTAGAAAAGGATGCAGAGAGGGTATCCAGCATGAACATAACCATGTCTGTCTTTACCAAACAAAGTATGTCTGAATATGTCTATTCACGTAATAACGTAGAGATTTAATACATGTGTAGATGTATTTTCCATGGGTCTCACCAGTGGAAAGTATAT
Source organism: Anas acuta (assembly GCF_963932015.1). Lineage (NCBI taxonomy): Eukaryota > Metazoa > Chordata > Aves > Anseriformes > Anatidae > Anas > Anas acuta. Next base: position 54,527,898 of record NC_088979.1, read on the forward strand.
CCTAACAACAGCTGCAAATCACATTCTGTGATTTGGTGAGTGTGGGACTTCCCTGGCTAAATTGCTGCTACCGAGCAAGGCAGGGATTTACCATCTGGTTGTCCATTTATTCCTTCGCTGCACACAAAATTTTCTTAAAAGAGTGAACCACTGCAAATGAGTGAAAATCAATATATCCATTAGCAGTAACCCAAAGCAGAGGTTCTGTTCTTCTTGGGCTCAGAGAGAAGTTGCTTATATCTCTGCCCTCTTCCAAGGTAGTGCATTTCTTCATCCAAATTGCAATTGCTCTGTCTGCAGATCTGCCTCCCAATAAGCAGATGTGGGAATTGCACTGGATTTAAAAAAAAAAAAAAAAAGAGGGCAGCTTGAAAAAAAGCCACCCTGCAGGAACCTTGGGTGCAGTATTAGCAGTTGGAAAGGGGAGAGGAGCAGTGCTTCTTCTCTCATCCCCCTACTGACTTTGGAAAATCGAACTTAATTGGAACAGATCTGTACCAGATAGGTTCTCATATTCATGATTTTTTTTCCCCCAGTGTTCTCTAGATGATGTGTTTGGGCTCACCCAGCATGTGACATCCCTGCCTGTCTCGCACATGGGCTCAGAAGCAGAAACATCTTTTTCATCAGAAGTTGGGCTTCTCCCAAAGGGAGCACCCACCCAAGTGCAGCTGGCTGGGTGGGAGGGGAGCAGTTTGCAGTCTTCATACCAAAAGTGACATACTGAAAGTCAGTTCTCTGCCAGCATGTAACACTCATGAGTCAAACCCAGATGCTGGGCAGATTATTTTTTTCCCCCACTGTCCCTTGCACAAGCCGAAAGCTTTTCAGAGCAGGAGCCTCCTGTTCTGGGGTGCAGTTCTCGTTTCCTCACAGCATCGTCCTCCTGCTCTCAGCCCACGTATCGCAACAGCGTTTTGATGTCTTTTTCTTCAGGCATTTCCAGCCTCCTCTAGCGTGTTTAAAAACCCCGGCAATTTTCTTTAAAGGTCTAATCCTTCCGTGAAGTGCCTGCCCTCGCTATTGTCAGGCTGGGTGAGGAGCCAGCCGTCCCTGGGAGTCACACGTCCGTCAGGAAGATGCCTCACATGCTCCCAAGCCCAGGAGCACGGGGGTTAGGGTTGTGAAAGAAATGAGCTGTTGAGTTCCTTTCTGTGTAAGTGATTATGCTGCCTGACTGAAGTTTCTGTTGCTGACAGGGAAGGCCGCTCTAATGCTCACATTAAAGGAGATTACCAAAGAATCGGGGATGTTATGCTGAAGAACATCCAGAGCATGAAGGTAGGAGTGATCCTATAACCATTACGCTTTGACACGGATTAGAATCAGCCTGCGTTTTCGTTTTCATGTGATGTGGCCCATTGTGCTGGTTTTCGCCAGTTTTAATCAAAGCTTATGCTGCACCAGTTTCCTTTGATGAGATACCAAGTGCTGGGTGAGCACTGAGATTGCAGAAGTGCAAGAGGACATTAAGTTGCACAGCCCCTTTCCTCAACCCCCTCTCCAAATTTAGGAACACTAAACACAAAAGCTCAGGAACATTTCACTTCCAGTTCTTTATTCTTTCAAATAGAGACAAAACATCAGAATTTTCATTTCCGAAGAGATCGTTCAAAAGCCAACCGTGCCTACTTGTGCATGCAAGTAAAAACGTTAAAATGTTGCAGGAGCAGCCATTGGAACCTGGATCCTGATTTGATTTGGGGAACTTCTACTTGTGCGCTACGGTGCCAAGTTAGACGCAAGATTTTTGAATGAATAATTAAATTGCTTTTCAGCTTTAAGGCTGAAAGCAGAAATAGGTGTATGAGCAGTAAATCGGAACGTAACCTTCTGCGGGCTGTGCCTCCGCTCTCAATCTGCCTGGAGCAGCATTTGTGAGGCCAGGCTCTGCCGACAGCTAGGACAAACTGCGTGGAAGGCAGGCACGGGAGCCCTGCAGACTCTTAGAGTACGGACAGATAGCACACAGCTCACCTTATTAATGTGTCTGTGCATCCAGCATGTCCATCAGTGCCCGGCAAAGGACAGCACTACACGTTCAGCATGCAGACCTCCAAACTACCAGATAAATCCTTTCCTGGTGACCTCTGTTGGTCACCAGCAGCCTTGAGTCCTTGGCTGGAGGACAGGGTGGTTTGGACTTTATGGCTCTCTTTATGGACTTTATGGTAGTTGGTATTGAGCACATCTTCTGGAAGGACAGACGGATGTGCAGAGAGGTTAAGTGGCATGGAAGCAATTACAGAGCAAGTGGGAAGAAGAGAGTGTAGAAGCCTTGATTCACAGTCCCCAGTACATAGGTGGCTGTGTCACCAATAAAGCAGTTTTACCCTTTCTGCAGTAGCAGGAACAGCTTTTTCCCCTCAAGAGACAACTCAGATGCATTGGAAGAAATGCAGGGGGACTTTTCTACCCCCAGTCCTCCCCTCTAAAGGGACACACAGAGTTCCTGGAGTCTCAGTGAGCTTCTGACACATTGTCCTCCTGCTCTCAGTACCTCGCAACATTAAATTTTGTCCTTCACTGCCTCCAAGTCCTTCTGTGGCACTAGCCCAACGGCAGTATACAACCTCACTGTAACTTAGGCCCATTGGTGTGCTTTCACCTTTGCTGTTTTCCCTTTCCCATTAGGGGATTTTGTTCCAGTTGCTTCAGTAAGCAAATCACTATCACCACGGCTGATAACAACAGATACGCAGAGGAAAGAGGCAAAACCCAGTTTGACCTAAGGAACTGCCTAGGAAACGATAAAATTAGTTAAAACTCTACGTCTTTATCATGAGATCTGAAAACTGACTCTCCTTGTTTAATTAACTTAGGAGAGAAGTCAAGCAATTGATGGGCAGCCTCTCTACTGGTCCCGGGGGTCTGTGGTGTCTTTGCCTGCTGCCAGAGCTGCAGGCCTGTAGGACGAATACGTAGCCTAGGGATGAAGTGAAGGCTGCAGGGCAGTCGTGTTTATGGTGAAGATGTCACATATCACAGGGAGAGGGAGTTGATTGGAAATGTGTCAAAAATCACAAGCTTTAGGTTAAGCCAAACTGTCTTCTGCAATCCATTCAATATACACATTCGATTTGTTGCTGGTTAATATTTTACCAGGTACTGGGAGACCTTATTTAGCTGCTCAGAGAAGCTCTATGCATCCTGAAGAATCAGGTCACATCGTGCAAAACACAAACAAAACCCCTGTGTTAATTGTTCAATAAAATACTGCTGAATTGTTTTAGATGATCCCCATGATGACCTGTGGTGCTGGCACCTACATGAAGTCAGATGTTCCATGCAAACCTCATTCCCTTGCTGGTGCATAACTCTCCCACTGCCAGTGGGATCATCTTAGTGACTGCACTAAGTAGGAGAGGATGTAATCCGAGCATGGAGGACTCTAACATAGCCCTGTCTGTTGGACAGCTGTATTTGTGTGTCTGTTCAGGTTCCCAGGAGATGCCACTTCTCATTAATAACGGGAACAGAAGCCAGAAGTCCAGTTGCCTACATCTCAATTCTCCAAAACCACCTAAGTGATCAGGGGCACTTAAATGCCTTCATGCTCCTATAAAATCCATTTATGTTTCCTGGCACTGGATTCCACTCTCTCCCTGTTGCTCCAGCTCGCACGAGCCATGTTTATGTCATCTCCTTGCCTTTGGACTTCTCCCTGATGCGAGATTTAGCTTTGTTCATTCATGTACTTTCGTCTTACAGTGAAAGCAGGGTCCGGGGGGGGGTGTGCATCTCATTAGTGATGACATTTCTTCTTTTCAAGTGCATATCAGAGGCACTGTGTTGCACAGCGATTCTGCTCGCAAAATCCTGACTGCTGTGAGAGTTGGATTTTTTACTGGTACAGGTTTGGGATGAATGTTTATGAGTCACATCTCACCGTGTTTGCTAATAGCTCTGCCGTGTGCTTGTTCTTTCTCTGTGCCCATAAGCAATTGACAATTCACCTGTGGAAGCACAATGAGATTTTAATGGAGCTGGAGAATGGGATCAAGAACTCTCGCAAGCTGGAGACGTTTTGCAGGGACTTCGAGCTACAGAAAGTCTGCTACTTGCCTCTCAATACCTTTCTCCTCAGGCCTTTGCACAGGCTCATGCACTACAAGCAGATAATGGAGAGGCTTTGCAAGCATTACCCACCAGCCCACGTAGACTTCAGGGATTCGAGAGGTAAGTGAGGGAGCAGACATCAGTTCCTGGAGCTGGGGAGTGTTAGAGGTGCATGTGCAAACAAAAACAAAAAAAAAAAGCCTACATTCAAAGAGTTGCAAAATCAAGCACTCCGAAGACCAGAAGTGGTATGACTAAGGTTGTCCTTGCATACACATTATGGCACGCTCTGGACAAACATTTGGAAGGGAAAGCTGCTGGGGGTTATTAAATATGCAGAAATGGCACGCAGTTCAGGAAGTCTCTTCAGCTGAAAACAGTTGGGAGGTCGGGAGAGAACACAGGAGACACACCAGATGTGCTTGCCTTGTGCTTGCCAGCTTTCCCTAGATATCTGCTGGGAACACAAAGCAGTGGCCCAGGTGAACCTTCGGTCTGACCCTTTGCAGCGGCTGTTGTTATGTCTTAAGGAGAGTATTATTTTTCCAGACATACAGTTTGTTCTTTTACCACTTCCACGATTTGTTTCAATAACTCAAAGCTGCCAACATGTGTGTGGTTTTGTTGTTGTTTTTTTTTCCAAATGTGAAGAATTTTTCTTCCTGCGGTCTGAGGTCACCGCTTGCTGTTTCTTTTCAGTGATTTGCTTTCCTCCTTCCATGTACCTTTCCTCCTCCCCATTGTAAGCTGTTGAAATTGAATGATACCTATGTTAGCCATACCCTTAGCACTCAGGGCAGAGCCACAGAAGGAGTGGGCAGGGGACAGTGCCCAGGATGGCTGCCCCAAGCTCTATGGTGTTAGCTGAACTGAGTTCCTTGCAACGAGACCTGCAGGAGGCAGTGCACAAAATAGGGAAGCAACTCGATCTGTGGCGATAGGAAATGCCACAGAGGTCGGTGACACTGCAGGGCTACATGACACGGGTGTTTGCCCAAATGCAGCTGCTACCTGAAAGACTTCAAGGAGGACAGCGAGGGGTGCCTTCATGTCTCCTAGCCAAGGCCCTGCGGTGAGGGTGATGTGTTGATTCCTTTTACTAAGGTGCTTGCAGATCTCAGTTAAAGGTCAGGGTGTGAAGGCAGCAAGAAAAGGGGAGATGTGGACGTGAATCCCACCAAGTGACAGGCAGCAGAGAACACAGGTCTCTTGTTAACACGTGGATAAACTGTGCTCTGAGCAATGATACAGGAAGGAGGAACCCCTGTTACTGTGCCATTAGCTCTATTTTTTAAATGCAGAGGGCTGGAACTTCTTTTCCAGTGCTCATATCAGTCAAAGAGTGTGTTCAGCCCATTCAGAGACTGCCTGTCTGTTTGGGTGTATCCAGGTCGGTGCTCATGTACGTGATGGCACAGGGAGCAATGCTGTGAGCTGGTCCCCCAGAAAAGATAAAGTGATTTTCAGCCCAATTCTCTTGAGTTAAATGCTTTAGTAGAATCTTTTGACTGTTACCATGAATTGACTTGACTATTCCTACAATGTTTCTGTAGCTAAAATAGAGCAAGAAATTGATGGTCTCTTCATGACAATGCTCCATCCTTAGTCAGGTGATGTTCAGAGTTTGTGTGGGTTTTAGTCTGCCCGAGCAGGTTTATTCTGTGAAGGAAAGGAGTGTCGCAAGGAAGACGATGTCCATGAATTGCTTGCTGCAGACAGAAGTCTTTCTTTTTGAACATCCCTGTAAGTTTATAATAAGCATTTCACGGTTTTGTTATCTAGCTGCTTTGGCTGAGATTTCTGAAATGGTGGCTCAGCTCCATGGCAATATGATAAAGATGGAGAACTTCCAGAAGCTGCACGAACTCAAGAAAGACTTGATAGGCATAGACAATCTGGTGATCCCAGGAAGGGTAAGTAACAGAATTGTGACCAAGCTTTGATATCGTTTCAAAGCATTAGGTGTATTTTGGAAATCTGATTTTTTTTTTTTTTGGAGCATCTGTGAAATTGCCTTTTCCTCATATGAACCTTTTTTTCTCACAAAAAGCTATCAAATGTAAACATAATAATGTCATAGAAAACAGCAGCCTTTAAAATGGGAAGAAGCAATCATCCTTATTATTTTTTACTGATTTTATTAGGTTTATTTTATGTATAGATTTGGATGGTTGTAGGCAATTCCAAGTATCTATTACAAGAGGCAGTAAAAATGTAATATTTATCGCAGCATTCAGAGCTTGAGCGGTTGCACATTTCCTCCTTTCCTTCTGCCCTTATTTTATTTTTTCAATCCTCGGTGCTAGAGTGTAGCAGATTAAAGGAAAGCAAGACATTTGTGCTGGAGGACCTTCAGCCTGCTCACGATGCCTGGCTTTGAAACTCATGGCCCTGGGGACGAGCAGTCTCTTTAGTCTGCATGTAATGTTAGGCAGTATTTTTTGAGACAGTGTTGCCTTAAGTAAATACTTTTAATTATGTTATGGGAATGAGGACATCTCTTCCTTACTTGCCATGCATTTTTAAAACCCAGGCTTATTTCAGAATAAATGACCCTCTGCAGAATTTGTAACCTTTTCTGCTCTTCCATGTACACGTATCTGTGCGTGCAAGCTTGAGAGTTGTCTTGTAGAAGTGATTTCTTCCTTACTTCCCTGACTCCTGTGCATAATACACAAAGGCACTGCTTGTGGCAACAGAAAATGTATCGCTAGACTGTTCCTGCCCCTCATACGTTTCTGGGAAACAGCTAGGAATAAAAGATGAGTTTTGGATTGGATTGCAAGTATGGCAGTGCTTGAACATACCCTGCAGCCTGGCCATCCAGCCCAGGGTCTGCTTGCAGAGCCGTGTCCGTGCCTCGAGCCACCACGAGCTCCTGGCAGAGAGGCAGCTTTCTGGCCTCTCCATGCTCTTGTTCATTTAAGGATTTAAACATTTCAGATAAGGGGGTTGAAGTGGAGCTGAGCACAGGTATGTCTCGGTTTGCAGCAGTCCCCCACCCTCTCACTTCGCCTCCTCCCTGTCCCTCCAGCAGCCACCGCGGCTCATGCTCCCTTCCAGTGATCCACAGACCGTGCACGGCCCTGGCAAGCCCCTCAGGACGCTTCCCAGCCTGTGCATCCTCCATCACACGAAATTAAATGCTGTCACTGGCTGCTGCCCTATTCTATTTAAAGACAGAGCTGTCTTCCTCTCCTAGGAAGTTCAAGAAGGCGGCAGACGGGGGGCAGAGGCCATTTGCCTGCCAAGGGGAAAGGCTTTGGCTGCCACGCTCTGGCAGATGCCCAAGATGTTGCTGCTGTCCAGCCCTTTGGCCACTCAGCCAGGAAGGCAGATGCAGCTGAGCAGTGCTGATGGTGCCCGTGTGTTACCCAGAGGTGGCCCAGTGCCACGTCTCAGAGAGGGGAGCCTCCGAGGAGGCCTCTCGTGCTAGGCCTGTGGTTCAGCTATCCGAACAGTGGTGGCTTTGGGTAACCATCGTCTTCACGTTGCCCCAGTCTCTGCAGCCACCAGCCTGGTTCCCATACTGGATATTAAAGCATCCCCCAGTCAGTTCTGCTTGCAGACAGCAATGGCCTGCGGCTCTGCTGTGGGTTTGGACAGTGCTTGCCCTGCTGGAGCTAGGCCTGGGAGTACTGACCATGAGGCAGTACTACATAAATAGTAGTTGTGATTAATATTACGTGGTGCCACCACAGCTTCCAGTGGCCCCTTGGGTACCGTGAGCTCATTGTGACAGAAGGAATAACCTTCTCCGGGCACTTTTCCCACCCTAACTTAATGTGGGTAGGGGGCTGGACACACCACAGCAACCCTAAGGCAACTGAAGTGTCGCTCTGACCAGATTAATCTTCCTACAGCTAATTCATTGCTAAGTTGCAGGTGGTTCTGATGCTTTATATGCCTTTTACATGCACAATATGAGCAGAATGACCTTCAAAAGACTAATAAATAAATACAAACCTCTTGGCAGAAGCTGGAGGGAGTGACTGAAAAACTGTGTTTTGATGGGGTTCAGGTATGTGTACGGTGGAGTTATGTTATAGATGACAATAAATCCAGGAAACCCCAGCAGTTTGAAAGTTCTGGTTGTGATACTCTTCCGATAATTACATCCCTAAACATTTTGAAACAATTTCATCTCAAGTAATGCACTGTATTATTTGACATGGACTGTACTAGGATAGCTCACGCTGCCAGACCAATTTCCCTCCTTTCCTGCTGCTGATGTTGATTTGTTCAGCTGATTTTTCACCTCAGTGAAGAGCTGTACGTGCCATACACACAACACAAGCTGACCAGTGTCTAATAAGTAACGTACAGACCAACTCATCATTAGCATTTACATCATTTGTAGTATGAATATTCATTCAAAACTGATGAAAGAGGTAGCTAGCTGTCTGAAAGAATCAATGTTAGGTACAGAAAATTTTGCCTAGCTGAATTTTCCTGAAATGAATGGAAGACTATCCAGCAGTTGATGTAGAGACGGTTAAGAATAGAAAGAAGATATCCTATAAAGATTGTTAACATATTTAGTAAAAAAACAATAAAAAATCTTGGTGACTGATAATCAAGTCAGTCTTATGACCATGTAGTTGTATTTATTCTTGCATACTAAAAAGTCATAATCATTTTGGCAAAAGACACATTTATTTTGTATTTGCTTCCTACAGGAGTTCATTAGACTGGGCAGTCTTAGTAAATTGTCCGGAAAAGGTTTACAGCAACGAATGTTCTTTCTGGTAAGTGAGAAGGCAATTTTTCTTTATATGTTGAAATGTAACTGTAGCCAACTATTAAGCAAACTGGAACTGTGAATTACAGTAAGTATTTTTAAACAGTTGGTTAAATCAACAAAATACATCACCTAGCTGTTTGTTAAGAATATATGTTTCTTTCCAAAACCAATATTCTCTTTGTCAGTGCTTGCAAAGATAAAACTATTTATTTTTATATGACAGTGTGAATACCATGATAAAATAATACCTCCTAGCAACATTGTCTTAAATATTAGAAGAGTCATTACAAAATGAAAAGTGGCACCAGGGTTAGTGATCATGTCCAGAAAAGAAGATAAAGAGTAACTCTGAGTGATATAAAAGATAATCCACATAATGCTCTCAGGACACATTACAGAAACAAGTTTCTCCACAAACCATCCAGTTTCAGCCCGGGTATGCCTAGCATGTTGATGGGTCTGCCTTTACCTGGAGATACATTTAGAAGCTATTTCACTCGGAAAAATTACCTCTTCCCACCATCACTCGCAGCATTTTCGGGTTGCAGCAATCTCACTCAGTCTGGGATCCACAAGAGCTGACCAGATGGTTTCTCCTCTCTTCCTGGAAAGCTGACTTGCTCCCAGGACCCCAGTCCTGCTGCAGCTCAGCTGTTGATGCCGGGGGACTGGGATGCCCAGCAGAGTGCCCAGATTTTATAGTCTGGTGGTGCAGGGCAGGACATAAAGAGTCAGAGACAGGAAAACTCAAACTTGGCTCCTTGTGTGCAAAACGTGAAGATGTATAGAAAAGCTTGCAAGCGTGCTAGATTTTATGGGGTCTTTAGCGTTTACTCTCCCAAATGAGCCCAACATGTAACTGCTAGTTTTACCTTGGTAAGATTATGGCTATAAAGGTGCTAAAGAGGGAGCCTAATGGATATGGTGCATATTTCCTTGCATACCACCATTCTCATTGCCAGATGATGCCTTGATATTACACTTGTATGAAACGCTGAAAATTGAGACTAGACTCTTAAATCAATCTCAGTTTTTGGCAGTTGCTCGCACTCTCGGAGAAGTCTGTCATCTCCCTCAAGGACCAGAATCTTTCTTGGAGATAAAAGCCTGAATCAGTATTCTGTGACTCCAAACACACGAGCAATTATTGGCAAAATTAAATCCCCCTCTAGTGGCCAATCCACATCACTCCATGAATGATTGCTATTCGGTTGTAGAACTCTGGTGAGAGTTGTTTCCCTCCACAAAGTATGATTCTCTTGATGCAACAGCCATGTTTGAGGAGAACATCTTTTGACATGTGGTCAGTGAAAATTGACCATTGTTTTTACAGCATGCAACCAAACGCAGGTGGACATTTGACATGTCATTGTCAAACATGTAGGAAGTTCTATATGTCAAGAAATAGTCAGTCACTCCACCTTGATGTTTCTGACCCAGTCACCTATATTTAATAGGTCTCAAAGCTTCCTTCAAAATACATGGAGTAATAGATAACCACCTGAAGAGTAGAGTTGGACACACCTGTCTTGGGGCATGCTTCCTTTCCACACAAATCAGGATAAAGTATTGATTAAACAGGCTTCTCTTCCTTCCATTGCTTCAAACTGCACCTGACTGTGAAAGGTCCTACGTGGTTTCACTGCTGTGGCTTGTTAATTTTGACCCAGCGATCATAAAGGGATGAGAATATATTGGAATATTAGAAGGTATCAAATAGAAAATTGTGAGAACATGCCAGAGAATAGCTGGGAAGGAAGGCAGGGATGGTAACAGCTGACAATACAAGGTATTAGGGATAATACGAGGGATATTGTGGAAGCCAGTATTTTGGATTCTTGCATTAGGACTGCCAGTACTAGATAGTTTTCTTTTATTTACTATTCTGATATCTTTCTATGTGTGCCAACATAATTCTAATAATGCTTATTCTTGCTTTTCAGTTTAATGATATTTTGTTGTACACAAGTAGAGGCCTGACAGCATCAAATCAGTTTAAAGTCCATGGGCATCTACCACTGTATGGCATGACAGTAAGTATAACAAGAGGTTGAATTCATGCTTAAATGGTTATTTAAGGTCCCATCTTTATTGCTTGCCCAGTTTCTGCTGGAGTGAGAGCAGTAGCAAAGGGTTGTTCTCTGATTCAGAGGGATATTTTTCTTTATTTTTTCAGACCATAAATTTAACCATGATTCTTACAAGTGATTCATAACCAATTGCTAATAGAAACACTGTTTGAGGCAAGTAATCAGTAGTGGCAATTTCAATCCTATGAAAAAATGTTTCCTAGTGTTTCTATCTATTTATCTTAAAGCCAAGGTAGTGGGAAACTGCAGGCAGCAATATGTCACTCTGCGCCCTTTTGCAATTCTTCTGGAAAATAGACGATTCAGGCCCAATAGCCAGTAATAGTTCTTCTTCTTACATGATTTAGCAAATGTTCTTGGTGGTTTCAAAACTTCCATTTTCCCCATTATTTTCATTGGAAGTTCTCATGTTCTCATATCTATTTTATACCGTTTTCCTGATATTGAATTAGATGATCACTACCACAGTAACTGAATTTCTCTCAGCACTGGTGAGGCTTCAAGTTTTATCTAACATTTCTAGGAATCTACTCAATTATTGATGTCCATTTGGCACAACTGGTTCACAGCAGTATTGTGCTATGCTGCAGTGTCCAAAGCACTCCCATATAAAAATACCATTGTCTTCCTTTCTTTGACAAAAAGCCACGCATTTGGTTTAAGGGGTTATTGCAGAACTTAATATTTTTTCACCTTTCAGGCCACCAGTTTTTTCTAGCTCAAAAAGTTGTTTCTGACCATCTCGCTTTTCTTTTCCCTAATGGCAAAGGCTTGTTCACTTCACTGTTTCAACTTAATAAATGATTACTTCCTACAGTCTGACTGCATGTTGACTTTTCTCTCAGATAGAAGAAAGTGAAGAGGAATGGGGGGTTCCTCATTGTCTAACACTTCGAGGTCAACAGCAGTCCATCATTGTTGCAGCAAGGTAATTTGATGGAGACAACATACACAGTTAATGTTGAACTGTAAAGTATATTTCTTTGTGGCTTTCACAGTGGGACAGGTAGGTAAGCAAACAGATGTCGTTCTGTTTGGATTTGCTCCTAAAGCAATTTCAAAGACATATTCTTCTGTGAAAGTCATTTGCATAAACAAAACAAAACAAAAGTGACAGACAAAAAGACAAAAGACAAAACAGAGTTGCAATTGTGCAAGTCAGAACTGAAACTAAATTATCAGGAAAAAGCTAGCATCTCATGTCTGTATTTGTTCATTTAAATTAAAATCAAGTTCAACTTAGGACTATTTCTTAGAGTTTGTTTTCAGCTTTATGAAAGCGATTAAAACCTGAATTTTCCTTGTTAGTACCCGTTCTGAAATGGACAAATGGACTGAGGACATTCAGATGGCAATAGACCTGGCAGAGAAAAGCAGTGGCCCTGCCCCAGAATTGCTGGCTAGTAGCCCACCTGACAATAGTAAGTAAATGCTAGAGAGGAGGTTTTGTTAATTTTAGTCAGTGTAGTCGGTGATTGCTTCTATGCAGAGTGGTGATACGTGCTGGCCACAAGTCAATTTGATACATTTGAAGTTGATTTATATATATTTATGTATATATATATTTATGTATGTACCATTGTAATGTTTTTGTTGATGTTAGCAAAAAGTTCACTGGATAGAGATGTGACTTAAGCATAATGATTTCAGGAAGTATTTTACAAGACTTGGGCAGTGCCTGTCCTTGGAAGGTATTAAAAACACTGATGAAGCATAGTGGGCTTTGACTCTAACAACTGCAGAAAAACGTAAAAAATAATCTGCCTAACATCTGCAGAAAGTTGTCTCTAAAAGTGTGTTTTGAAGCTAGTTCACGAGATTGTGAACAGACTTACTTGTTTAATTTTTCCAATTATATATGTTGTTGCATAGAGGAAGAAAGATGCTTTTTCCCTGCATTTCATAGAGTCTCCTGATGAAACTACTGTAGACCAGGAATCTGAGGACGATCTCAGTGCATCCCGCACCTCACTCGAACGTCAGTCACCACACCGTGGCAACACTACGGTGCACGTCTGCTGGCACAGAAATACCAGTGTTTCAATGATCGACTTTAGTATTGCTGTGGAGGTATCTGCCTCAGAACAATCTGAACTGCAGCTCCAGATGTGCTCTTGAATGACAATTTCCTTTTTGCTCCTCCTCAATAAGTGCTCTTTCCTCTCGGGGATGTTCCAGGCACACCTGTGATGTGAAACTGGCTCCCGTACCCTCAAACGATGCCCTCAGTCAAGGCACACACTTCTCACTCCCTCAGTGCATCTTTTCGAAATCAGTTAGAGCAGTAATTCTTACAGAAATAACTGTCCCAAAAGCGCTGATGCTCTTGAAAACTTGAAGCAGGTCAAACTGTCTTAATGCTTTCATTGACAGAGGCATTAAGTCGTTGCTCGAGCTGAAAGGATATTGTCTTTAGCTGCTGCAGACAGTTTTGATTATGTGTATTACTAACTTACTTTCTTTACCTAGCCATCTTTTCTGGAACCTTGTCTCATTGCTCAGCCCCATCTGCTTTTTCTTTATTTGCATTCTCCACCTCAAAATAAAAAGCCTTTTTTTCCCCCTGATCACAGCTAAGCCAATCTGAAACACGTTCCTTAATTCTGCACTTAGTAGACAAGAGCTAGACATTGGCTTTTCAAAGATTAAAATGAAAGACTCCTGCCTAGTTCAGTGCTTGGTCCAAGTGAGGTGGCAAGTCTGCTTCGGTGTTCCTCCTTCACCAGAGAGACACCGCAGGGAGCTCTGAATGCTTTATCGCAGTCCTCATCACGTGGAGGGTTATATGAAAGTGGTAAAAGGAATCTCAAAACTATCAACATCCACTCAGCCCTAATGTATCAGCTCTCTGTTGCACTGGAGAAGATGCCCTGACTCAGAACTTAGGGAGATGCCAGGACAGATGGTGTTCAGAGTTTGCCTCTGGTTTTAAGCAGAAGAAATTGAAATTTGACAAAGGAAATTGTCAAAATTTAGAAAATCATTAGCAAATGCTAAGTACAGAGCCTCATTTTGCTCCCATGCAGGTGCATTTCCTGCTTTTTATGCCTTTATAGCCTGCAAAGGAGAAATAGCTCAGCGTGGAACCGGCTCTCATATTTTCCCCTAACACATAGGGCTCATTATAAATTGATATAAAGTAAATTTAAAGTGGTGATTTATTCTAATGAGTAAAATGTTTAGTTAGGCAAATCTTTTTTTTTTACCTGAGATCAGGGTTCATTGTTCTTTACTTTTGTTTCTCCCCGTGACTCAAATGTGTGCAAACATGGTGGTGAAGACCAAACACACACCCTGGAGTTATTCTGTGACAACATCTTCAGCTCCACTGCTGCTTCACGTGTGGCAGGTCACACTCATGCTCACGTCATTCTGTTGGTGCCTTTCACTTCAGCATTATCGTTTATTTTCTTTGTGTCTCTCCCTCCTCTCTGTCTTTCTTGTGGTAGAAGATCCTCTCTCTGTCAGTGACTGTACTTCCCTACCTGCTGGACTGATCAGTGATCAGCGGCCTGTTTCCATTTCATATGTCTGCTGGTACCGAATGCAAAGCCTGTCCTTTTATGATATCCTCCAGAGTAATGAGGTAACAGAAAATTAAGGAGTATGCCTGTAACTTAGGTCACGGCGTCAGCAGTCCTCATAGCAGAGCACGGGATTATCTAAAGCAAAGGCTTTAATGCACAGCCAAGACTGGTGAAAACAGAGCAATATTTGCAAGAATATTTAGTTTGTAGTAGATAAATCAAGACCACCAGGCTTTGAATATTAAGCATTACAAACTAAATTATTAGCTCCTGCCTTACGTAGTGAGAATGATGTGAATGGCTGTTTTGATCCGGATGCTAGCCCTAATATTCAACAAGGAAGGAGAAGTAATAATTCACTGAGAGCTCCCCATCATTTGCAAGGTACAGTGATGCTGGACTTTACAGTAGATGGGTAAAAAGATTAGTTTATTCAGCCAGCCGCTAAATACTTGTGCCTTGTATTCCTCCTCCTTGTAGTAAATTATCCAAAATCCAGCTAAGAACAAGGCTGATAGTCCTTGCTTTTGAAATCTTTGAAAAGTTACCGCGTTAACTCACTGGGTACTGAGAGCTCAATCTCTATCTGCAATTCCAAAGTACATCATGATTTTCCTTTACATCACAAATTCATGTCAGACTTTCTGTTTTCATTGCTCTATTTAAGTATCATTTGAAAAGAACATAGACTAGGCTAACAAGACTGACTGATGTTTGGTAATATTTTACTGAAAGCCACCTTAATTTAAAAAATATATGCGTAAGTGTAGCAGTTTGAAGTTTTTGGAAGTACCCAGCTATGAACAAAAACATATTACTAAGTTAACTGCTGTTTAATAGTAGAAAAATGTGGAAGAAAAATACATCCATTTCACCAAACCGCTTTCACATTCAGCAAGGTCACATAGGATGAGGTAAAAGCAGCTGATTTTCCTTACAGTCATTAAACTGCAGACAAACCTCACTTAAAGAACGACAGGTATTTCTAGTTCTGAGCTTACGGCCAAATTGGTGGAATTAAATAAGCTAAGCAGAAATGCAAACATCCTTTATGTGGGGCTTGGCTACTTTCCACCTGCTTGTACACCTCTGCACTGTGCACTTCACTGGTTTATTTGCCTACTTTTGATCTGTTTCAGAATCAGCTGTCCGGAAATCTCCTAAGAAAATTCAAAAACAGCAACGGGTGGCAGAAGCTCTGGGTGGTATTCACCAACTTCTGTATGTTCTTCTATAAATCGCACCAGGTAATGCACTGCACGAGCTTGTGTGTGAGCACTTGTTTCCTGACACTTCCAACAGTTAGCTTACACTTGTGTTATTACAGAAATCCTCAATTCTAGGCTTTATGCATTATAAAAGAAAAAGAAAAGGATATTTTACACATAAGCAGGCTAGAGAAATGATTTGTTCATACACTCCATACTAAGCAAAAGCACTTAAACAGTGAGTGGTGCAGGCTGGCAAGTACATTTCTAAAGGATTGGGTGTTTGCAGGCCTGGGATGAACACATGTGGTGCTCTGCAGGTGCCAGATGATGCTGCTTTAAGTCAGCTTGAAAGTAGTCAAAGCCTGCGGCTTGAGACAAATTTCTTACCAGGAAATACTGGTAGGATCAGCTTGCTGAAGATTTTGATGATAAGGGTCCCTAAAAATGGGCAGGCATTACCAAACAATTCAGATTGTTGCACTGTATAAATCGGGTACTTTTTCCATGTGAATTCAGAAACACAATTGCCTTTAAACGAGTGTATATTTATTTTCCATTTCACTTATGTGCTCTCCATGCCTGTTAACACTTGACCTCACTGCATTTTTCACCATTTATTTCAGGACAATCATCCTTTAGCCAGCCTTCCTTTATTGGGATATTCACTCACCATTCCTTCCGAATCTGAAAACATTCACAAAGATTATGTGTTCAAGCTGCATTTCAAATCCCATGTGTACTACTTCAGGGCTGAAAGCGAATACACATTTGAAAGGTAAGTCAGTCTTTTGTGAGACAGAATTTTGTAAAATTACGTGATTTTTTTTTCCAAACAAGGTTAGTAAGTGCCAAATTTACTAAATTGATTTAGCAATACAGGCATGTAGTTCAGCACAGGAAGAGAAAGTAATCTTTACAATTTTAAAATAAATTTTAAACCTGGTAATGCTAGAACCAAGTGGTTGTTTTTGAGCACGCTTGGTAGCAATAGTAATAATCACTGCAAAACTTGAATTAGATGTAGGAATTGCACATTCAAAATTAATCAGGCTGGCTGTACATAGCTCTCTATATATCAGACATCATGAAACACGTAAACAGGTCACAGAACTTTTCAGTAGAGTGTAGAACAACTTCACTCTCTCTAGTACAACTGGCTGTAAAATCCACACCTGAAATGAAATCCAACTTTTTCCCAGAAGCTGCTCTTCTTACTACGTTCTGCCACTTCAGTGTATAATTTTTACACATTCCACTGAATTCTAGTTAGATGGAGAGCTGGGAAACAAGCACTGCTCTTCCTAAATTATGGTTTGAGCTTACTCATACTGGGAATTAATTTAGCTCTTTTGTATGAAGCATTAACATAACAAAGATCTTAATGTCCTCTCATAGTCAAGAAACCCATAATTAAGTTTTAGCCATGTCAGTCTAAAACTTTAAATAAGGCAAATTGTGGGGAAGAGGTAATTAAATAAATTAGTAGAATTGGAAAAAAACACAAAAGCCCTTTCTCAGTTCTGGAAGGAGCAGTAACTGCAGCTAAATCACATTTTTTCACATCAGAATCAAGCAGTTGTTTTCAACTGCTCATCACTTGGATGATCCAGAGGGGGAAAAAAAGAAATTTTGCACTTGTAGAACAAGTTAAACTATTAAGTTAGTGTATTTTGGGGGCTCCTCTCCCTCATTCATCCTCTCTAAACCTCCTTTCATATATGCATTTGGCAGTCGTTTGGACCTGTAGCCTCTTGACTTTGCATAGGGAGCAAAGTAGTAAGCACGATGATGTTTTCCAGAGACACTGAAAATAAAGGTTTTGTACAACTGATAGCACGGGCAATGACTACACAGAGAAAAATGGTTCAAGAAATCTCTCCTTAGGAATTTACCATGATTTTGCTTTTGTCTCCTCGTGCCCCCTGACAGATGGATGGAAGTGATCCGAAGTGCCACCAGCTCTGCCTCCCGCACTCGAGCTCTGAGTCACAAAGAGCCTCACGCCTATTGACGGCTAAACAAACCGCCGTGGCGATTGTCCAGCAGCTGCTGATTTTCTAGAGGACGTTTGAAACATTTCTCCCTCCAAGTTTAGTAAAACTTACGTTTGTTAAAAGAAAAAAAACAAAACAAAAAGTATGGTTTTGCAGAAGCTCACGGTTCCTCAGCAGAACTGTGATTTCCGTATGTTGAAAATAGCTTACCATCATCCCAGTGGCTGCGGTTCGTTTCATGTCTTGTATTTTGTCATTCTGTGCTGTTTTTAGCTTGTGCCAGTATTAAAATATTGTCCTTATTAGAGTGCCAAATGCCAAAAGACATTTTATTGCCTCAGAGATTGCACCTAAAAAAAAAAAAAAAGACTTCACAATCTGAAAACTTTCTCCTGTGAGGCAAACACTATTTCTTTTCTTTACATAAAAATATATTATTTTTTTTTACCATGTTAATCTGTAGACTGCTGAATTTTTAAATGTAGGTGGACTTTCACAGTATAGACTATAATTATATATACAGTAAGCAGTCTAACAGGAATGAGGTAACTTTCAGATTTCATGTTGTTGTATTTTTTTTTCTCCAGTCTTTCTACATTTAATCAACAAGGAATTACTAATTTTCTATCTTTAACAAGGAAAGAGTTTACAGCTCACTCTCATTTCCCTTTGGGGTTACAGCTCCATGTGGTATAAATAAACTATAGGATTCCTACCTAACCATTTTTCTTGGTGCAAGTTGACCAAATTGTTCATCTGTTGGCTTTGAAAAGTGAGTACTACTTGCAAGATGGAAAAAAAAAAGTTTAAAAATAATCCAGTGCAATATTATTTGGGCTGTTAATGTACTGTGAATGGTATGTACAAGAAGAAATTAAAGGCTGTGGTGACATTCTGCTGTTTGTTTTACAGACTTGAAAACAAAACCAAAAAACCCTGTATGCTACAAGAACCACAGCTCTTTGTAATTAATTTGTGGAGTGTTTTGGTAACCAGCTGGGACTAAAGCACTGTAAGCCAGGTGTGCTACTGAACCCCCAAGCCTTTGCCATGCCTGCTGCACATCCTGGTGCGATGCTTGGTTTTGCTGTTGGATCCTCAGCCACTCTGTCCCTCGTGGTGCTTGGTATACAGAGGGACGGGCCCAATCCGCAGCAGAAATGCCCATTTTGTGCAGCTGGCTGTCACGGCATCCACTATCATTGTTTGATAGCTGTCAGCCCACGCGGAAGGGCATCATCACAAAGTCTGCTGTGAGTAGATGCTTTTCCTTATGCTTTAAGAAACGCTTCATCAGGAGGCTGGCATGAACTTGCATTCACAGAAGTTCAACGTGCTGGAAACACCTCCCCACTAAGGGCCTTTGAGCAAGCAGTGCTAGACAGGGGGGGCAAAATATAGCTGAATATATATGTAACAGAATATAACTATGAGAAATGAAGCTGGGACGATTCTGCCCCCAGCTTGTCATCTTCTCACTATTCGCTCTGTTAAATGCTTAAATATCTGCGTTGTATAAAGTGGCTTACAGCTCACAACAAAAGGGAATAAATACCTCACAGTACTAGCACACATACTGCTGTTTGAACACAGTAAATAAAGCCTTCTTTATTCTGCCCCACCCCAAAGAAAACCTCAGTGAAATTAGAGCTCCTGGTGAGCAGCAGGATTTTGTTGGTCACGAAAAGTTACTTAGGACTGTGCTTTATACAGCACACGCACATGCACCCACACATCCATGCATGTATTTTAATGTGCATACGTAAAATCTCAAGGAGTAGGCTGGGTTCCTAATTCCTTATGACAAGCAGAAGTCCCCCTGGCCAAACCTGAGCCACCCTGACCAAGGAAAATAAACATTTCAGCGTATTTTCTTCAGCTGTGTATAAATGTACAAACCCCTGGGCAGGTAACTGGTTGCAGTTGCTCTTTTCCTCAGATATTTCCCCTTTTACCTTTTGGTCAGGCAGTTGGACCTAGCTCAGGTCTTTTATAACAAGCCACGCTAAGCACCTCTGGTGTATTCTTGTTTTCTTTTTTAGGGGAGGCAAAATAAATAGGACAACTGCTGGCTACTGAATATACATTACTTTTTTTTTTTAACGTATAGGACGTTTTTTTTTCTGGAATGAACTTGAGGACGAAATAGAGGATACCTACATATTTCATCTATTGCAAAAGCCTGTGGTCTACACCACTAGAATTTCAAATACAAATGACTGCTGGGTCCCTTCATCCGTCCTTTACAATTGTTATCTCTAACAGTGCTAACACCCTTTTTTGAAAAAATGGAAATTATATGGAGGGTCATGCCCTTAGTTCAGCTAAAATTGAATTTTATTTTAGATCACTGGGGCTTGTGGGATACACTCGTCATCAATGCCAGTTTTTGCTGAGCTCTCAAAAGAAGGAAATCAGATAACAGCTTTTCTGGTTACTATTCATTTTCATGCAAAGAAAGCCTGGAAAATATTTTTTCTACAACATCTAAGGCAATTTTTTTTTCCTTTAACAGTATGATTCTTTTCTTTTTTCCTTTCTATTTTATTTTTTTTAATGGAGCCAGTCAAACTTCTGCTATTTAAATAGGAGTACATTTGTCAGCATTTCTCCAGTTCTTTATTCCTAAGGTTACCCCAAAACTGAAATAATGGTAAGAGAATAAAAGTGACAGTCTGGCCACTCTCATGTGTGTGAATAGATAAATCCATGGCTTACCAGAAAGCTGTGACAGCCGACCACTTACTGCTAGCCCCGACCGACGTTGTAGCGCTGCCATCGACTCAGCAAGGCTTGGAGAGGCGTCGGGTTCCCAGCTTCGTGCTAGGTCAGCATCCTATAACCAGCCACACCATTCTCTTGGGGCAGCAGTGGAAAAAACCCAAAGTGATCACCCCAAGAGACTCACTCTGCTTGTTACTTGTTAGTACTTGCCTTGAATAATCAACTCCTGGCTTGAAATAATGCATGCATGAAAATGAAACACAAACTTCACTGTCAGACTCGGTGGGATCCACAAAGCCTGGATTCCTGTGGATTTTTTTCCCCACGGGGTTAAGCATCTCTGTGGTTTGTTTCATTAAGACATGAGTCACGCTGAGACACTCAGACCTACTTATTTTCACAAATTTTTAATTAATTACTTAATTACTGTTAAGACCACAATCCGTGTTCTCAAATTGAGCTAAAATCAGTCAAAATGGAATAAAGAGACTGAAAGACAAGCTAGCAGGCAGAGACAGGCGTTGGGATTGCAGACATCACGGTAAAGTCTCTGACTGGGAGAAGCTATCACAAGGAAGCACTCATTTTAGAAACAAAACTGGGGCACATCCCAAAGTTCTGTCTAAAACAGAGAAACGAGCAGAACCCAAAAAGCCTAATTTTGACCCTTTTTCCTTTCCATACAGGACTAATTGTGTGGTCTTCCCTATCAAGAAAGAATTGATAGAGGGAGAGGAAAAAAAAAAAAAAAGGGCAGTTTGGCCCTCGCACATTTTTTTAATAGCAGAAAATAGTCATGGAATAGCACTATAGGAGTGCAAATGTTAGAAAGATTGTTATGCAGTGATGTGGGTGATTAAAGATGCACTGCTGGGGGTTAAGGTAATGCAACTTGATGCGAGCACTTCATCAGTTTCACGGGGCTGTTAGGATGCCACATAAAAAGCAGGTTTTCAATCACTGCCATTTGTGAATTGGCACGTTGCCATACTTGAGGACAAACTGTCATAGAAAACCGCATACATTAAACCAAAACATTACACTATCAATCACTTGTATGTGTGTATTACAGAAAAAAAATAACTTTATCGAGAAGAGAAGTGAACTTCCCACATGGGTAGGCCATCTGTGAGAGTTAAACTCACTGAATTCCCACAGATATTCTCAAGTCTTGCTCAGAAAGTGTTGTTCCAGCTGAAACAAGAGATCTCTTGTACAAATTTTGAGATCCTTACAATTGAAAGCTGAACACCGATTTATAAACTTCCTGCTTAGCGGTACTGACATGCGGACAATAACTGACCTAGAAACCCACAGGAGCATCCCCTTCGGGAAAGGGACCCCGCAATCTCATCTTAACTGACCACTCAGATGGCGAGATTTCATTAAACGTTTCCTTCTTTATTTCTAGGTCATGTAGTTTACAAGGAGCTTTATTACGTTGGTGTCGAGTGACAAAAGTAAAAGTTAAGTACATGGTTATAAACAGGCAGCAACGTTACAGAAAACAAGATATACACTGTAATTGTCCTCTGTAATCATGCTTAGAAAGAAGGCAGAAAACCATTACATACGAGTTGTCTATGCATACGCTCAGTGCAATTACTAGCACATCTGCAAAACATAGTTAAAAAGAGCAAGCTTGCAGATTTGTGCTATACTTCAAGCTCCTCCCCAGCAACTTACAAAAATAATTGTGATTGTACTCGTCCTTGCATTGTACCTGTGCTTATTAACACTTCTGATGATCTCTCAACGGTGATAGTTTTGAAGGCAAAAGATGTTTCCTTAAAAGTAAGGAAAACGTGAAACCTTTACAAATTGGTATCATTATCTTTAAAAAAAAAAACAACACCTAACGCAATGGTAAGGAATAAGAGCTAAGCCAGACGTTTCACACGTACATTAAAAGCACAGGCAGATGAAGGAATTAGGGTGGACAGGCCAGGAGGTGAACTCCGAAGACGCCGGCTTCTTTGCAGCCAAGTGCATACCCTTACCTTACCCCTCGCCTACAGAGGAAGCAAACGCCCCAGTTAAACCACCCCAGAGCCATGGGGTCAGCTGGCCTTACCCTCATCTGCAAAACGTTTGGAGCGGCAAGGAAGCCATGGCACTTCAGGAAAGCACTGCTCTGTCAGCTACCGAAAGCATCCTCTACTACATTGATCGCGTCTTCGTGCTTTAGTAAACCGGTGACCAACTACAAAGTGCAACTGCGAGGAAAATTAAGTTAAAAAAATAGATTACACATCTGATCGTTACAAAAAGCAAGCCTTCAGTGCAAATGACTGGGTTTGTTTTCTCTTTAAACAGAAAGTGAGTTTATTGAACGCTTAAATCTTGAAATCCCTGACAAGTAAGCAGTTCTACTGTTTGCATAAATAGGGCTAACCTGTTGCTTAGTATAGTCAAGACTGAATGAGGATGCATCGCCTGCAAAAATTAAAAATAAAAAAGTCGGCGCAACTTTATAACAAATGTTTTCAGCATGAGACAACCTCTCAAAAATATCAATACCCTTATTTTTCTGTCAGAAACCGAGGCCACGCTTCTTTCAAATGAAGCTCTTCTCCTGTTACCAATACAGTTCTCGTTTTTAAAGCATCAATACTTTCCAATAGCAAATGATTGTAATTTTACATTCAAGATACAGCACACTTTTTGTCAGTGAATCTCACTTTAAGATAGTCTATATTTAAATAATCTATATATTACATATAAAAATACACATCTCTACCATAAACAAGGTCTTGTCTTTTTGTGAATGTCCCAGCCTTTTGGCTATGCAGCCTTGCTGTGTGTCTTACTTATTTCAAGCTCCCAAACCAAAGGATACAACCACCAAGCAAATTCTGTCACCACCTACTCAAACGGAGAAGTGTTTCCTCAACACACAATCCCGGAATGCAACAAAATATGTAACTTAAAAATATATGTATTTATTACTTTTTAAACGATTGGTCAAAAACGACGTACCTTAGGACTTCATGCAATTTCCTGATCGAGAAATTCTTGAGATTCCAGCTACCACCATACATTTAACATCTCTGCTCAATCTCTGAGGTCTACGCAACTCCAAGGAAGCTAACTTTAATTTCAAGTGCTTACACTGACAGCTTCCATTTTTCTATTTCTATTTTGAATGCAGACCCATCTCTCTCTTTCCACATGCTATAGCAGCACGTATTTATCAGATGGCTGAATGTTCTAACACAGAGATGTCAAAAGGTGAATTTCCCACTGCACGGCATTCAGCTGCACGTCTCACGACAGAGCTGACTTCATTTCCTGGAGGGTAAGCCTAGCCTTCAAGTTTAAGAGCACAGAAAACATGTTTAATGATACCGATCAAAGAGGAGTTACAAAACACTGCTCAAATTTATGCATTGTTCAATTTATCTTAAATTCGCTTAACCATAACGAAAAACCACGCTGGCAAATGTGTTGCGTCTAAGAACATGGCTACAGGAATGAGATACCCATTTCTTTGAACTATTTTTTTTTTTAGCCTGCTCAGAGTTTCACAGCTCTGTTAGCATAACAGCGTCTTTAACACTGTTAAATTACTTAATTATTAAGGCTACAAATATTCATATAATAATGGCTAGCATGGTGCTGTGAAGTCCTCCACAACAACCTCATCAGATCCAGAATGATTAGAGACGGAGTCTTCTTATACGAAGCCAGGTAGACATGCCTATGCTTATTTTAATCCTTTGCTCAAAATCTTGTACCTTTATTTAAAAAAAAAAACACACTTAAACAGATATCTCACTGTCTAAAACCTAAAATCATCATTTTATTTCCATTAAATGAAAAAATGGTCTCTTAGGTACCAGAAGAATAAGCGCCTGCACATAGCCTGGATGAAACATGCCAAGGTAAACATTAAAGTAATATTGTGGGGGAAAAAAAAGCCACCTAATCAGCCCTGTGAATAATATTACTATTTCCAAGGAAATTTAAAAGCTTAAGTCAGCTATCCAGGAGCTGTCACAGGAATACTTGGAATTTTAGAATTCAAAAAAATTTTTTTTTCTTTTGTTTTTTCTCTAGGGTTAGTAATAGGACACATAGCATATACCACTCTTGGCTCAGTTTTGCAGTCCTTCTGTCTGATTTCTATCACTTTCAGTAAAAGGATGCACAGATTTAGGCAGCAAGACGAAACACTGAATACATGGATCATTTTTCTCTTACGCTGCAAGACATTAATTTTAATGACAAAAATAGGCGTAATGAAGAAACATTTGCCACTGTCTTAGAGCCAACATCTTAATGAGTTTTCAGAATAAATGCAAAAAAAAATTTATTTGTGTGAGCATTTGAGTGTGTTTAGGTGGAAAAGAGATTTTATCTGAATTTTCACTACAAGCTTCACAAGTATCTAGTACTAAAATTGAACAATACATATGGTTCAGAATTTGCATTGGCACAATTTAAAACTGAAGACATGAAAGAGCTCATTCTATAGGAAGAAAAAAAAAAAAAACAAAACAACAGAATAATTTAAATTTAAAGCTTTGAGAGACAAGGTGTATTCAATTTAAAACAACCAGAAGTAGTACCATAATCAGAAAGTCACACTCTGAATATAGATAAAAAGGAAGAAGTACTGGAGAAACAGAATAAAATTGTGTCTTTGCTGAGGTACGAATAGAAGGTTCCATTGTACGGGATTAACTATCTTTCAATGGCAAATCCTTCACATACAAAAAAAATCAATCCAAGACTCACTTATCACGTAATTCAAGATTTACATGTAATAAAGGCAAGGCAATACTCAGTTATGGCCTGTCAAATATTTACCCCACTAACATTATCTACAGAAGCACTTTACCATTTTGTACACAGTGATTCCTTATGCACGTTGAAAGGCTCTCATTTAAAAAAAAGACATTATATACATATCTGTACACAACTCCAACAAACATACGCCATCTCCCAGTGGAATTCTTAAAGCAAGATACCTGAGGTTTCTCAATATCTTCAATTTCTCTATCACAAACCTAAATATACATTGCAAATTTTACAAAAAGACACCTCCCTGGAATATGTGCATTGTCATTAAAAAAACTATAGCTTTAAGGAGCTGAAAAAGACTGCCTCCATCTGAGAGACTTCATTTTCACTCTTGCACGTTTAGGAACATCCTTCTGCCAAAGGACATTCTGGTGACTGAGGGGAGAACGACTTCAGGACGCGCTTCTTCACTGCAGACACCATTGGATCTCCGTTGTCTTAGAAAAGTCAGAAAGAGTACTTCAGTAGGATGAAGTACTTCCTCCAGCTAGCGAGTATCTGAAGAGGAAAAGAAATCATTATTGTCCTGACTTTTGAAACAGCATGATATAACAAGCAGCAACTAAAAGTTATTATCCTGTCACATGCTGTTGAAATCTCAGCCTTTTTCCTTCCAAAATGACATCCACCAGTACTGTCAAACTTTAAGGAAAAAAGCCATAGATCTGAGTAACACATAAAATATGTTTAATTACAACATTGCTGCTCTTCTAACAGGAAAAACACCCTGTGTTCAAGTGTGTTATCAAGAAGTATACGATGATGCAAAAATTCTGTAGGCTATGGGCAAAGTTTAGTGATTCCAACTTCCCTACTCATTCCTAATTGTTCCGAAATATCACTGGGGAAGAAAGCTTGTACTTCTTAGTCTAACCAGATTCTTCAACCATCTGAAGAAAAACAAGCATTTTCATCATATTAAACTTCCAATCAACTTTATGGAATATAAAAGATCAGAACTGAATGGGGAAGGTAAATGGATTCAATTCATTGGGCAGATCTTCTGAGAGTCCCAACAAACCCATCTAGCCAAACTTGGGAAGTACAGGTCTAACCAATCATAGGATGAATGAGTATATCAATAGAAACACGTTGTTGAAGAGTCATTTTTCAATAATTCACTATCAAATGGAGAGAGGATTTTGCCCATTGCAAGTGGATACAATAAATGATTAAATGATGCAACAGTGCATATGTTTTGCAGCTTTCAAATAAGAAGAAATTGTCTTTTCAGAAGCTGACTAGTTCCAAAAATACTCATCAGGCTGTGGAACAGTTCAAATTCATTTTTAAGGTGAATCCTGCCATTCATTCCTTTACGGAAGGAGTGCTAGCATGTTGATGTACTAGCTCAATGCCATCCCTAGGGTAAGAGAAACTTCACCCACACATGACCCATAAACAGACATTCCTTATGAATGTTTCTTTCACTCCTTCAAAGAAAAGGGAGCGTCTGCTCTGACTGTTGCAATAAGGTATTATGGCTGAGAAAAACAGCAAAAAGGCCAAAGAAGCAGAGCCATGACAAAAGGAAAATAAAAAAAAAAAAAAGCAAAGCAGGTATCTCCTAAGACAAAAACAGTAACTGTTGCTGTCATAACAAGTACAGGTAAAATTATTTCTGGCATCCACAAATGAAGTGCCCAGTGAAAGCCTGTCTCCACAAGATCATTTTCAGCTGAAGTTGGGTTGTTTGTTTGTTTGTTTTCTTTGCTTTGGGTTTTTGTTTTGACAAAGGAAACAACTGTAAGCACAAAAGTGTATTTTCCTTTATTAAAAAAAAGAAATACACTCTTTCAATTTAGCACTAGTCACATGCTTGTAGAGTAAGATCTGCCGTTTTCTGTAAACCTTAGTGAATTATTTCATTACCTCTGAAGCCTCTGCACAAGGTGTGACACCATGTTATCTGCAATGCCTGGAGAAGCCTCTTCAGCTAAATAAATCGCCTTTCGCAGTTCTTCTATGGAATCTGTGTTACCACCACACACTTCACTTTTCTCTTTCAACTGAAAGAAAAAAAGGAAGTGACACATTAATAATACATTCATAGTATTTCCATAAACAACATAATGCAAAATCTTACTAAAAAGTGACTGCTAGTGTTCACAGTGTCAAGATTTCTTTCATTACACACCCTCACATCCTGAAGACCTTCCTGAAGTTAATCTGTGCAGTAGTTATTTGGGTGTCATTCATCCTCACAAGATTTCAATCATTCATATATCCTTTTCATTCAAAATTCATGACACCACCCCACAAAACATGCACTGTTTGGCTGGAGCTGCTTGGTTTCAAGATGTGTTGCTCACACATGCACTTTTGTACACATCTTATACAGCTATAGGTTACACTTGGACACCGAGAGCACATTTGTGTGAGCACTGCTTTCACTGTCAACATGTGCAACAGAAAATCCTGAGTGCTCTCATCTTCTCCCTGAAACAAAAGATCCCACAATCAGACAGGAACTGGGGTATGAGAGGGAAGGTCTCAGTGCTCAGCTTATGCAGGAGCTGATATAACGTGCAGAGCACGACTGGTGAAGTAATTTCTTGGAAATCCCTACAGAGCTTTCAAAAAATCTTATCAGGGTCTGGGCTTCCTTAGAAGAAGGCGTCATTTTACTAGCAGTAAGGGTGAAAGAAGGCATGGTCATCTTTCAGGGACTGGGCTTTCCCCAGCAGGCTGGATGTCTGCACTTAGAAGTGTCTCTCCACATTTATCACTACAGCAGTTGTCAAGAGGTGCTTTGCAGCGTCCCCTTAAATCAACATTACTCCTTAGAAGGGAAAAAAAATGGTGAAAAAATACTCCAACAGGCTGTGCATATAAGTGCTTTGGACCAAAGGGCATCTGAGTTGTTTATACAGAACTGAAGAACAGTGGAATAATTTCTCCAGAAACTCTTCAATTGGTTTAAGAGATCCCTGTGAACGCTGGAGCTATCGCTGGTCTGCATTAAAAAAAAATAAATTACACGTGCACACCAGTAATGAAGAAAGCTTAGTGTCAACACACGGAAAGGCTGCACCACTTTCTGGGATGTAATTTGTGCATGCAAACACTTTTGGCCCTGGTCAAGTATAGCAAAAGGGTTTGTTACGTGGAACAAGTACGGTCCCCAGTAAGCAGCAGAAAGCAGAACTGATGTATCAGGACATCTTTTGGAGTGTGGTATTAACACAAGGCATTCCAGAGGGAGCAAAGTAGTAGTGAAGTACTTCAGAGGTGTCCAGTGAGAAGAGACATCTTCCCAAGCATTAAAGTGGCCTTTCAGGACTTTCTGAAGTCGATTTTCAACGGCTGTCAGCAGCTACAGCTCAGGAGTTGCCATCAGCACTGAGGAAAAGCTCTTACTTAAGAGGAATGTGAATCTTGCGAGGGAAAACACAGGCAACAGTGATGGTTCTGGTTCCACGTTTAGTGATGGCTTTTAGGGAAGATGTTAGGACTCCCTTCTGAAAACAACACAGGTCTGGAGGTCTTAAAGCACATGGCTGGGACAATAGGAAAAGATAGGGCACCACAGCTCCTGATCAAGTTGTATCAGAGTCCAACTAAAAAAACAGGATGCTGAGCACAACCTTCCCCTGCAAGATTACTTAAAGACAGCTGTTGGTTTTTACATCTACTGTCTTCTATGTCAAAAGTTTTGAAGACACCATGACAACAAAAATACCTAGTTTTGTTCTTTTTGGAGGAGTTCCATGGTAACAAATGGAACCCTGAAATGAAGCACACTGCTTTTTCCAGAGGGCAGAGAATTGCCATGCCCTTCAGGAGAAGGAAACCCTGCAATGAAATTCTGGAGTAGTTTGGGAAAGTTGTGGCTATCCACCAGAAGCTGCATGAAAGAGGAGTCTGAAGCATGAATCAACAGCAGACACCAGACTACGACTTCTCCCACTGCACGAACCAGTGTTTGAGGAAGAACTTTTCTGTAGCTTCTACACCCTGAGGACATGGAAGTAGATGGCAGTCATACGAAATACAGTGAAAAATGTTTCTGAGGACAGAAAGCAGCAAGAAGAATGGCCTTGAAAATGAGAATGGCAAGCAAGAAAGGGCAAAGAGTAAGAGAGCAAATAGTTAGCAATACCATGGGAAGGAAGAAGCCAGAGCAGAGATCTCCGGAAGACATGTAAGAAAGGGCATGGTGGAGAGAAAGTGAAAATAAAGAAAGGATAAAAATGGAAGATGGACTGAGGAAAACAGCAGATGCAAGACCCACATCACTCTTGAGAGGGGTGAGGGAGGAAGAAAACCTAAAGGAGATGCGGAGCAATGAAAGAAATATTTGGGAGATGGGAAAGTCAGGAGTACCCTTCCTGAGCAGCATGCAAAACAACCTTCTGAATCATGATTTCATTCATTAGAACAAAGTTAAGACAACATTCTCACTAGAACAACTTTATTTCTGTAATGGTTGCAATGGTTGAAAGCATTATTTAATTAAAATCTTTCATAGCGAAGATAGGGTGGGAGGGCAGGGTTTTTTGTTTGTTTTTAAGATAGAGTTCTATAAACATTTGTAAATAATCACATATAAATAAATATCTTCCCCTTCATATGATTTTGATTTATCTTAGTATTTGGAAAAACAAATATAAAACAATGGAAAATTCAGAATGGAAACAAATTATAGTTTTCAATCTGAAATTCGAAAGTTAAATTCTTGCTGGGCTGGGCTGCAGCCAAATATTGGCACAGTGAAGGGCTTAAATTTTGTAACAGATAAAACTATACATAAAATGATAAAGAGATAAAGCAGTGTCAAAATAAAAAATAAATAAATAGGAATGCTCTAATCCAAATATTTACTTGCCTTTCAATTTTTCATATTCATTGTTTTCAGCTGTTAGTTTGCTTTAGTGTGGGTGATGTTGCTACAACGTTTAAGTACCACTGTTAGAAGCTAAACTAAGATCCTCACTGACACACATGAAAGCAAAGGCTACAGGTAAAACTAACACAGTAAGTTCTAAATGGGATGCAGAAACCTTTGTAGAAACCCTTTCATCATTTCTTTTTCAGAGATATAAATCCTAGAATTGCTTAAGCTTTGAAGCAGTAACTTACCTCTGCAAATAAAGGGGATATAACTGTAGACAGGCATTGGGATAGAGGCCTCTTTGGGATGTCCTTTTCCTAAGAAGAAAACAAAATTTGGAACAATTTAATTTCTGAAAAGAAACATCTTCACTGCATTCTGTTTCTAATCAGTGAGGAAAAAATAGTTCCAACATGCCACGCTTCATGAAAAATGTGTTTCTATGTATATACGAGTATGTAAATCATCTTGCACCACGGTGCTTTATTCCAAGCACTGCAGAGAATGGATGTTGAACTGAAGTTTAAGGCTGTGGCACTCGAATATATGCAAACTCAAAATTATGAAGAAAAAAAAAAATCCTACCAAGCATTCACCAAATCATATGAATGCTGATATTTACAAAATTTTTACAATTTAAATGCTTTCAGAGTTATAAAAAAAAATGAACTTGTGAAAAATCCTAAATCACCCCACTAAATTATTAAAGCACCAATTATCTCCTTTTACAATTCAATCAACACTTTGAGCACCTTATTTCTTTGGAACTCCAAAGGCTGGGCTGCTCCATTCTCTAGATTCTTGGGGTCTTTTTCTCTTATTGTAAAGATCCACTCTCCTGAATCACTCCCACCTGAAGCCTGGCCATCTGGTTCACTGTGAGGAAAGAAGAAGAAAAAAAAAAGAAAAAAAGGATTATTGTTCATGTTCCTTCCACATATAACTTCCATTCAAGACCAAAATCAGGATTCTGTTGTGCAAGCCAATGAATATAAAGACAACTGTGAAAAGTAATACAACTTATCTTCTCGAGAAATTAAAGTTTTTTGTTTTTGTTTTTGAGAAAATAAAGCTAAGATACTTCACTAAATGCTAAATTAACTTCAAGAAGAAACAGAGACATTAAAAGACTGAAAATAACTTCCCAAGTTACATAAACAAACAACATGAAGCGTATTATTTCTATCCGAAAATTGGCTGTAGCATAGTATCTCAACTAGGCAACAGAATTCGGGGGAAAAAAACAGAAGAAATAATCCACTGCTTTTTCCTCTAGGAAAATGATTAAGACACTAGCATAGAATACCTTTCTAAAACTCCCACATGACATCCTGATCTCCAGATGGGAGAGATATGGATTTGAAGGGTGGACTACTCAGGATAAGGAATTGAATGGGTGGCTGCACCCAGAGAGTGGTGGCCAATGGCTCTATGTCCAGGTGGAGGCTGGTGACAAGCGGTGTCCCCCAGGGGTCTGCCTTGGCACCGGTGCCATTTAATACCTTTATCAATGACATAGATGATGAGATTGAGTGCACCCTCAGCAAGTGTGCAGATGACACCAAGCTGAGTGGTGCTGTCGATACAGCAGAAGGAAGGGATCCATCCAAAGGAACCTGGCCAAGCTTGAGAAGTGGGCTCACATGAACCTAATGAGGTTCAACAAGGCCAAGAGCAAGGTGCTGCACCTGGGTCAGGATAATCCCAGACCTGAGCACAGCCTGGGAGAAGAATTCACTGAGAGCAGTCCTGCAGAGGGCCACAAAGATACTCAGAGGGCTGGAGCACCTCT
Source organism: Anas acuta (assembly GCF_963932015.1). Lineage (NCBI taxonomy): Eukaryota > Metazoa > Chordata > Aves > Anseriformes > Anatidae > Anas > Anas acuta. The sequence goes on from NC_088979.1 coordinate 54,559,679, forward strand.
CCTATGGAGAAAGGCTGAGAGAGCTGGGGATGTTCAGCCTGGAGATAAGAGGACAGAGAGTAGTGAGGTCCTGGCACAGGCTGCCCAGAGAAGCTGTGGCTGCCCCATCCCCGGAGGTGCTCAAGGCCAGGCTGGATGGGGCTTTGGGCAAGCTGGTCAAGTAGGTGGCATCCCTGCACATGGCAGGGGGCTGGAACTGGGTGATCTTTAGGGTCCCTTCCAACCCAAACCAGTCTATGATTCTGTGATGCCTTGTTTATTGAGGTTGGGGATGAACTGACAAATTTCTTCCTGATTCAAAATACTCAGCTAAAAAAAACTAGGGACACAGCATGGATTTAGCATATTATATTGACATAAATAAATCTTTTGCCACGTTTTTTGTGGATGTCATAGTAAACTATTTTTTTTTCCTTTAACTCCTGGGAATTTGAAAGAATAAAAATATTTATGCTGAGAAAAACCTGTCACAGTGTTACATTTCACTTCGCACTGTAATAGATCTCCTTCTCTAAGCTCATTTCTTTATGAGCTGTGAATTAAGAGTGATCTGCAACAAAACCACCCATTAGAATAGCATCTTGTAGATACCATATAAAAAGTATTTTTAGTGCCCTACCAAGCCAAAAAACATATGATCAGCGTAAGAAAATCCTTCAGCATCTCTGCCTGAAGTCACATCGAACTGTCTGTCAGGGAAAGAGACAGATCTGCTTTCCATTAGCTCTAGTGAGCTGATCTATTTGGGAAGTTAGCACTCCATTGGATCAGCACACCAAATCAATTCACCCTTTTATCACATCTAATACGAGGGCTGCTGTGGAAGTAGAGAGGAAAACAGGCTGAGATACTATGCTAAATTGTCTCATAAGCATTCAGCAACTATTTCAGTTCCAAATCCCCATTTTCGTAGGAGCATTATACCATTAACCCTCTCTTACACAGAAGGATATGCTTCTGCTTGCTTACTGCAGGTAGCCAAAATGAAGGGCAACCTGCCACCAAGGAGACAACTCCTCTCCTTACAGGGCCACATGCACACACAGCACAGTACAAATGTACACTGCTAGCTATTTGTGCAGGGTGAGGCCTAATTTTGCTCACAGGACAGGAGCACAGCCAGCCTTATGTCCAGAAAAAAAACTTAGACCCTACATAAAAGAGAAGCTAGTGAAGAATGGGCCAGGACAATTATTGTCAGTAGTTAAGTTACTTGCATAAAATCCCTTACAACACTGAAATTAAGATTTCATTAGCTTACCAAGGCTGCTAACGTGAAAAGCTGTAAATGAATAACAAAACATAGGAATATATGTGCTAGAAATAACTACTTGTCTCTTTATTTACAAAGAATATTTTATAAATTTGTCAGACTTACGTATCTGAGTCATCAGAGCTGGAGTCATCGTGACTTTGTTCAGATTTCCACCTCTTGTGCCTATCAATAAGTTCAGTCAGGTAGGAAGTTTTCTTTGCATTTCGTAAAATAAATTTGTGTTTTAAGAGTTCCTTTGCACTAGGTCTCTAAAAAAAAAAGTCGTATTTGAAAGTGTTAAAGTAACTCACTGTAAAAAAAAAAAAGCTGAATTACACTCCTTCTTATGTAGAGACTTATGATAGAACTTTACAGAAGTGCCAAAACAATATACTAAATTAATTTCCTTTGACATTCAAACGTAGTGGAGCCTGGGGTTATCACTCACAGCAGAGTTTTCCAACATCCCTATGGTTATTAGAATTGTTGCCTCCACTTCAAAGCTTTCTGAAGAGTTTGCATAGCGCTTTACTAACCTAGCTCTTAAACCTCATATATAAAAACAAATATTCACAAGAAAATCTCTCCCTTTTAAACCAGTTTCTGCATTAAGGCTAGGCAAAGCAAAAATACATTTGCCTCCTTAAAAAACTGTAATTATTTGTTCAAGGATTTCTCAGTTTTCAACTTTATTCTGAATCTTGTCTGTAATATACATACATACATATATATATATATAAATGTATGTACAACTCTTTTGATAAAATCTGATCAAGTTTATCTGTGGGTGGGCTATTTCCTTATCTGTCCTACTCTGCCTGTGCATCTCAAAATGCTTTGTCCATTTTGAAAGAGTAACTTCTGCATGAAGTAAGCTTACAGATCATTCATTTCTTAAAAAACAGAGTGGTAAATAAATACTGTTGTTATCAGTAAAGGAAGAAGTAACTGAACTTTAAAAGGGCAAGTTGCAACTTTCAGTTAATCTTTCCCTGTAAGTCACTAATAAAGATTCCCCCTTTAAACTCCTGTAAACGTTTTTTTCCACAGAGAATTCATGTAAACCAGTCAAGTTCTTTATGACATATTGAAACACAACTGAAACTCACAAAGCCTGGGTCCTTGTTCAAGCAGGCCTCAACAAATTCTTTGAGGGATTTACTGAAGTTTCCTTCCAACGTTGGTGGATTGTTCTTAGGAATGAGGAACAAAACCTTCATCGGATGTAATTCTGAATGAGGTGGTTCTCCTTTTGCAAGTTCTATAGCCGTTATGCCTAATGACCAGATATCTGCCTGTAAGAAATAATCATTTAAAGATTAAGTTGAAGAAAGAGGAAACAATGTTGCTAGCCAAGGTAGATTTTAAATCTTTACTGTAAATCATTTTATATGTAAATTGTTCTTGCTAACAGTCAGATTATGTGGTTAACCACATAAAAGAGTTCATCAGTTGTTTTTACTCTCAATCATAAAGCAGTTCTAGTAAGAGTCTGAAAACTTATTCAACATTCAAAATCAGTTGTTACTAACAAATATTTTTAAAATAATGGTAGGGTTGTTATAAACTAGCACTTTACCTCCTATATTCAAGTTTACTATTTAAGTATGAGGCAGGACACAATGCTGGGGTAAAAGATGTTATAACATGCATTTTTCTTCAGTATCAGCCAGTACAACTATAAGAAATTGAATAAATTAGAATATAATTTTCCTGGGGTTTAACACTGCCTCATGTATCATTCTTTTCACAGACTAGTGAAACACAGTCTAGAACAACATTAATCAATTTTTTCACCCCAAGATTTTAACCAGTTAAGTACTTGGTCCAAGTAGCTTCTGAAACATGGAAAGTGTTTTTCTGCCAGATCTGCTTTGTAAACCTCCTGAAAGGCATGTCTTGTAGGCCAAGAAAGCCTGCTGTACATGAAACCTCTCTAAAGTCACACTCATACAAAATGCCAATCCAAAGGCTTACGGCCAAGTTAGAGGGGCAAGTCAAATGACACTGCAGAGATCAGTGCTAGATCTGGTACCATTTAATTTCAGCGATGAGCTGAATTCACATTCTCCTGGATGTCACAACATGCAGACTGTTGTTTTAGGGTAGATATATTTCTTTCACAGATTTTCATCATCAAAATGGACTATTCCTTCCAGGAAATTTAGTCTCTCTGGCTCCAAACCCTGTTGTCAAATCTGCCCGAAGTAATGCATCCTAAAACTTTATGTTCTGGTGAAATAGCACATTGGGTTTACGTGACAAGGTTTTCGTAGCAGGGAGCTACCAAAAATCTCTGTTCCAAACAAGGACAAGATATCAATTAAGTACATTCAAGTTTTGGTTTTCAAGATCCATTTCCGGGTAGTGGAGAGAGTACAGAATTTATTTATCGTTACTGTCCTTATTAAGTGACCCTTTAATCCACCCTGTCTCTGCTCAGTTGATATCCTAGGTCATCTCTGACCACTTAATACAGGCTGATAGCTACATAGCACTACTAAAAATGGGCTCCTCCTTCCTTGTTCAGACAGTATTTATTCTATTATTAAAAGCGTAGTTACTTTATTTTGTAAGTCAATATGGAAAATATCTAAGTTAATTAGCATACCATCAAATTTATGAAATGATGCTTTGTTAGCCCATGTTACAGAACCACCATCTCACACTGAATGCAGCAGATTATATATGTAAATGAGCTTTGAGTTCAACTTAGCTGATAACGCTGTTATTAAGATAAGTTCTCAATTCTGAGTATAATTGTGAGTACATTTCCTCTGGTAGGAAAGCCTTTTCTTGGTTATGAAAGAAAAATGTCACCTGTGAAGAAGGTTCTTTGTGTTAGCAACTGAGAGTTATTATTTCTGCTTCCTTCTGAATCTCAGTTCAAGAAAAATGTGTTAAAGCCATATAAATCAGTAATTTTCTTCTGCCAGACTTTCAGTCACAGATGGAGCATGTATGTTTATGTATAAAAATCAAGTTAATATACGTTTATGCGTGCATGAACACTTCATTTTTTTCCACTCATGTATTTATAACCTTCTACTGTTAACGACCTTCCTCCACAAAAAATGAAATACAAAGTAAAGTGTCTTTTACCTTTGAATCATATGCAGATTGCTTTATGACTTCGGGTGCCATCCAAAAGGGTGTTCCCACAAAGGTATTCCTCTTTATTTGTGTATCTGTTAGTTGTCCTGCTACTCCAAAATCTGCCAGTTTTACTTCTCCTTGTTCAGATAGCAATACATTAGCCGCTAGAATAAGGACGAGGAAATAGTGTTAGAGGAGCTCATGCAGTATAAATTAAGACTCTTGCAAAATCACATCTCTTAGTTTCAACTATCATGATACAAATAAAAACAATTTACCTTTAATATCTCTGTGGATTTTCTTTTCTGAATGTAAGTAATCAAGTCCTTTGAGTATCTCCCTCAGTATTGTGGCAATCTGGGTTTCATCAAGTGAGCCAGGTTCTAGCTAGGAGACAGAAGAAGAATTTGTGTGTGTGTGTGTGTATAAAAGGAGAAATGGAGAGACCAGAAATGGAACTGTGAGCATGAAAGACATCCTTCTACCACACCTCAAAACTTCTTGTTTGCTAACTTTGTAACATGAGACACAATGCACAATACCCTCAAGAAAATACATAGTTCTAAACTAAGTTGTCTTGTGAAAAACAAATATTCAAGTTATCTAAAATGCTTTTAAAAGTTTTTAAATGTTCCATAAAGACACAATGTCAAGTTATCACGTTATTGCTTTGTGGTCAAGTCATACACAGTCTTTGAAAATCATCTACGTTATCAACTTCTTCTTAAGATTACACTGAATTTCGATGTGCAAGTCTATATGGACCCAAATCTCAAAGTCTGAGAAGGAAACCGAGGTATTTACGGTGCCACATCAGCCATCTCATCCAGCATTACTATATGTTAGATGAGATTGTGTGAAGTTCCCCAAAACACAACTCAAAACTCCAGGCTGACAAAGCTCTGCATATTTAAGAAGTTACCTTTCTTCCACATAAAACTGAAGGTGTAAGTCTGTAAATCATGAGAATGAACAATTCTGAGTAATTTCATTCCGAGAAGAGACAGCAGGGGGAGGATATCTCACAGCTCTCTGCTTCTGAGATAAATTCTGAAACTGAGTGTGCCACTAACTTTAAAGTGATAGAGGAAAGGTCACTGACTTAAACAGGCTTCCTAACCAGTAAGGGCATTTTGAGAGAAACACAAACCCAGAGAACAGTTCTGGTGCAGGGTGGTTGGGCACTGGGACGAGCTCCCCAGGGCAGCGGTCATGGCACCAAGCCTGCAGAGTTTGAGAAGCATTTGGACAACGTTCTCAGATACGTGGTCTGATTTTTGGGTGGTGCTGTGTGGAGCCAGGAGTTGGACTCAATGATCCTTGTGGGTCCCTTCCAGCTCAGGATATCCTAAGATTATACTCCTGTATTTTAGGCTACCCCAAAAGAACAGCCACTGAAAAACATATCAGATAAAAATAAAATACTACATCCATCAGAAATCCTAGTAAGCAGGAAAAAAGGTAGGATTTCTGGTAATCCCGACAACATATTATTTGTTTTTATCTTTGTAGCCTTGCTTTCGACCTTTTTTTTTCTTTACTCTAGCTTTGAAAACAACCTCATAAATGGTTCATCTCAGCATTGATACAATCTCAGTAAAACTAACATTGTGTTCTTATGAGAGCAATAAATAGGCACACACATGATGCTGCCACTCCCTGAAGCCCACAAAGACATTCTCAGGGCTTTGCTTTGGCTAGGCTGCAAATACCAGTTCAAGACTTGGCGACCATGGCACATTACATCTAACAGTGGGAACTCCTCTGTCAGATGTTAGCTCACCCAAATGAGCACAAAGTTGGGAAAACAGGCTGTGACTTGGACCACTGGTGCCTGTACCTTCACCACAAGCCTATTAAAATCGAGAGCCAATGTACGTGTAATTGCTTTAAGTGCACTTTCTCTCGCAAGGTGTGACTTGGAAAATAGCCTTTAGGTATTCAAGCACGGAAGACACCAGGCTAGTAAGTCATGCATACGCTTCAACCACAGAATTTGAGGTCCCCATGCAGCCTTGCTTTGTGTAAAAGCAAAATAAAGAGTGCCAATTCTCGTACTGGATTCCAGCTGGGGACCATGATGTGTATGTTTAGAGCCAGGAAAACAAGCAGCAGGACATGAATTCAACATGGATGAAGCACACAAGATGCTTGATGTACAAACACTTGGACGATGATTTCAGTTCTTCAGTTCTGTAGCAAAATCCTTTCAATGACATTCCAAGACGTGACCAAAGACTTTGTACTATTCTAGGCAACAACTTACAGAACAAATATGTTCTGTATATTTTTATGTTATCTGTATATTCTGTATGTTATCACACAGGTGAATGAATGTGATTTAAAAAAAAAAAAGATTCAGAAGGAATATTTGAGAACATCTTTTTTCTTCTCACTCTTACACACCTTTTTGACTTATTAAGTTATAGAAGTACACCCAAACAGTTTCTAGTTGCTTTTCTTTTTGCTTTCTCACTTGTCCTTTTTTCAGGACAAAACTATCAGAACAACAAATATACTTTTTTCGCAATATATCTTTGTTAGGAACATTATTTCTACATAAGCACAGAATTCCTTCTTAGAGGGTATGGAAACTAAAGGTATAAATGGGTTCAAAAAGGTAATCCCAATTAAAGCATAGCAGCTCAACTGCCAGAAGTCTGCATTTACCAGCCTCTCCTCTCATCTTCAGGATGTCAGCAGCAGACTGCCACACAGGCATTTATACTTTCACTCTTTCTTCAAGCATTTATTAGTTGCCCCAGGTGAGAACAACAAACTGTGCTGCAGACAGTCAGTCTCAGCTGGTATGATAATTTGCATGTACTCAAAACACGTATTCTCATTTTCGTAATACTATTTTTTAAATCCACAATAAATACAACACTGTATGTGATTTTTTATTTTTTAGATGGCTGATGTGAATTGCCAGCATCCAGGCCAGGAAAATGCAATCTACATTGAACCTTTTGAATTATGATTCAAAATTGGGCAATTATTTTGACAATTTATCTGGTGCAATTAATCTCATCTTTCAAACATATTGAACCACCTCTATAACCATTCTTCGCCAAGCAGATCTCCTTGCAGCACTCTTTGATGGAAGAGAAATGGAATGGATACGGTTCACTAAGTTTGCAATTTATAAGGTTGTACTTTTTTTCTCTCTTCTTTCTTAACACAACCAGGGAGAATTGTGTTAGGAGAATTACGAAACAGAAAATACCATTTTCAGCCTTTAGTGTTCTCTGGTTGACTGAAGATCAGCATTCAAAAATGTTTATATCCTGCTTCCAATATTAGGTTGCTTAGCTCCCTACCATCTCTATAAATAATCAGTCATGCCTCATGGAAAATAATATTTTCCTGGCATTGAGAAGCATTTTTTTCTCCTTTACTGGAATATCCAAATTAAAACAAAATGTTTTGTTTAAGGCATCTGGTTATGCTACCTTCCAACTTAGAAAGTAATAATTTCACTTGTAAGACCATAATTTTCTGCTATTATTACAAAAAAGAGTATCACAGACAAATGATACCACTAATGTTTCCAGAATTATATTGGAGGACAATTAATGTGAGGTAAGGTAACAAAAATCATATAAAGTTTACTTACTAGATCAAGTGCAGAGCCTCCACCCAGATATTCCATTATTATCCATAACTTTGTATCCTGCAAAACAAAAAACAACAGAAAATACATTAAGTTTTAAAACAATCAGTTATCATTAAGTTATAATGGGAATCATTCCATTCTTTTTGCTGAAGAATCTACTGTTTTAAATTACTATAAATGTTTAGCTGTTCCTCCAAAACACCTTTGGATTATTCTTTACAATGTGATATTACTTTTAGTCCCATCTGATGTGGAATTCATTTAGTCTGCCACAAGCTATTTACACAACTATCTGTGCTCAAAAAAAAAAAAAAAAAAATCTGTTCATCTAAATCAACAGGAGAAAAGCTACTTCGTATGTACCAATAGGTAAGAGGGCAGACATTAGAAGCTGATTGCTTCTAAATAACTGATGCATACTCTTAAACGTCAAACTCAAGTTCATTTTATGGTACCTCCTTTGTGCCCTGATACTAATGCTATTATAATATGGATTGTAACCAGGCAAGAAGAATTTTCTCTTCAATTCCTGCCAAACAGTTGTGTAGCAGGACACCTCTTGCCTTTATGCTGAAAATATGAAGAGCATCTTCAGTGTTTAATTCAATGGTCAAAGCTTCAGAACTGGGAAACAAAAAAGACTAGAACCAAGACTGGACAATTGCTCTGAAGTTCTGAGTTCACTTATCTATTAACATGCAGGAGCCACCCACCTACTTGTTCTTATTACCCTCCTGAGTATATTCGGAAAAGTATTTACTGAGACACGAAAGAGACGGGAAAGTGGAGTAGTATAAACTCATACATTTAAAAATTCTGATTACAGACATTCAAAATACCAAATACATCATATATAGTAGATTTCCTTTCATTAGTAGAAAATGTTTTCTTTTATTGATTATTTTTATTTGAACAGCTACTGCAAATATTTTCTTACATAACCTGACTCCTGTCTAGGTTGAATTTGATTTAAAATTTATTCTTAGCATCTCTGCATTGTTTCATTTTGTTGAAAGGTAACCCACAACTTATCTGTCTCTGACCTAAGGAAGAATACAGCTAAATTTTCTCCACTAACGTTCATGTATCTAATATAGGGTGTAGAATTTTGGACACCTATGTTCAAGAAAGATGAAGCAAACTAGTAAGATAAATAATTATTCAAGATAACTACTGCAATTTGTTAGCTTTAGATAGTAAAATAAAAGCTGAAGAAAAAAATCGAGCTACTATATTCTCAAGGAAAAGTTTGATACATATTACATGAGTGTTTAATAAAAAATATGCCATACACTGTAAAAGAGACTGGACCTAGTCGCTTCTCTCTGCTGTTTGCAATATTTTATTCTCAGATACGCTAAGAGAAGCATCAAATCCATCCACCTTACAGTAACGTACCTCCTGTAGGTAACAGCACGCAGCCCTCCCCACCCATCTCCAGATTCACAAACTGTACCATTGTTAAGATCGATCTTGGATTAGTTCCTTCATCACCCACTATTTTTAACACAGAGATCCCATTAAATTTAGAAACTTGTTCTTCAGGAGTCAATGGTATTTGACAAACATTCAATCTTGTTAAAAAGACTTTAAAAGAACCAAAACATTTTTTTAGGAAAAAAAAATATTTAAAATACAATTTATCTTATCTACATATAGCATCTGGATAATGCTTACTTTTTGCAGACACCACAGACATTCCAAGAATCACTCCCTATCTTGAAAGAGTCCCTTAACAATTCTGAAATATGTACTTTGCTGCTTCTCAGTTTCTCAGATTTTGCCTTAAGTCTTCTGGGTTCTAACAGTTCCAGAACAAGCATGCTTCTGAGAGGTGTCTTACTCTAAGTTATTTCACATTCAGAAAACTTCCTCAGCTCAATCAAAATTATCATATATATTTTATATATTTCTAGATATAAAAAACCTCACCTGCTTCCATCTGAAAATTTGTTTTCCAAAGCAGCATGAAATGCCCCAAGTATTCCAATTTTATGTGTCTGCAAATAATAATTTAAGCGCAAACACGTCAGCTGTATCACTCTACCTGTTATTCCAATGCAACTTCCTGGGTGGAAAAGAAAAAGGCAGGGCAAATGAACCCCTTGATCCTCTCTCAAAAAAAAAAACAAAACAAAACAAAACAAAACAAACAAAAAAGGAGTCAAGAAGAGATGCGTCTTCTTTTTTCTACTATCTCAATTACCATGTGGATTTAGAGAAATAACTTTAATTAAGATGTAACTATTTCCCCAAAGAGAAATTCTCACAGAACTAGATATTGAATTTTCCAGCCTCAGAATTGAAAAAAAACTTTGAAAATAGTTATTTAAAATAAGTTGCAAATTAGAAATCCAGAAGTGGCATAAATTAACTAAAAATTATAATTAATGAATATAATTTTAATTGTGTAGATACACAATTGTGTAATATAAAATTACACAATAATAAATTACAGAAATCAGACTTTTTTTTTTTTTTAAATCCTCACTTACCTTTTCACTTTTTTCCCTAGTTTGCTCAGCCTTTTCTCCTAAAGCTTTCATCATCAACTGCTTAGGGTCATATGTCTGAATTTACAATACAGTAACCATGAATCCAGTAAACTCAGGAATACGAAGGTTTTAAAAAAGATCTAAAATTCAGTAAAGTGTGGAAATGCTGTTAGGACACCTAACTATCAATAGATATCCTAAGTGTGAAGCTAAGCAGCAGCTATCTATTACAGTTATGGCACCTTTATATTTGTAGCCTAAGATTAAAAGCGGTCTTCAAGGTCCATAGTTCATCCTTCCCCTTGCCACAGAAATGCTGCTCAACTTTGAGGCCTGTGTTTATTTAAAGTTTTCATCATTCATGCAAAATACCTGCATAGAGGTAACTACTGTTGTAGTGAATCTTAACAGCACCTTCAATTGACCCCTACTGGAAGTCTTTGGCTTTCTTAGTTAAAATCTGCACACTGCTTAACAAGAAAAAAAAAAAAAGTGCTTTTGGTGAAGCAGTTTTAATGAATTGCTTGATACATATTTTACTTTTAGAGCCAGTAACCTGTATACACTTATTTTATGCCACGCAACAACAGCAAAACACAAGTAGAGCACCACTGTCAACTCACTTTGGCATCACCAGAGTAACAAACCTCCCTCCTCTTGCCCTTCCTTTACAAGCATCTCTGGCATGCTTCACAATCCCTAACTTACTGCCACTTTCCGTTTTAAGGATGTTGAAATTGTTTTTCTTGCCTGTACTTCTTTCTTTGTTCAGCACTTATCCCGCATTTTTCCTTTCAAAGGAAGCACCAAAATCATTAAATCTTCCATAGCCTAGATTAATAATTACATATTTACACAAAATCACTCGCATTTGCAAAAAGAAGCTACACTTACATACTCAGACTAGGACCATTAAGTGTTCAATTTTAAGATCTTTAGCAAGACCAATTGTCTTCTTAAGCATCAGTCCCAACATAGCATTGATTTTTCTTCCAAGCACAGTGGAGCCATGGTGAGTCATCAAGCCAAATTTAGGATTACTATTTCTCTAGATGAGCGCATTAATTGAAGGCACACGGTACATTTCCTTTTTCAACGTAGGAACAAGAGGTTTTTTCTCTGGTGCCATGAAACTGGGCAAAGGAACAGCTTTGCAATCTAAAAGCTCTCTCACAAACGCAGAGCTTCTACGAACCCTTTCCAAACTAGGTTGCTCTTCTTACAGTTGGACTTCTGATTTTAACTCTAAAACCACACAAAAGCCTTACAATAGCAGCTTTGTTTCTGATGAAGTATTCACCATTTATTCACTTATATACCATGAAAACAGTTGTAAGGTAAGTGCAGTTACAGCAAGTAAATTACTTCTTTTAATATGTAAAATCAAGGACCATCCACTCCCCCCAGCTATCCAACAAAAAAATCTCCCCTACAGTCTCCAAAGCACAACAGAAATCAGAGTGTAGAAGAAATATACAGAAATAAGTAATCAAGATTAAAATGTTTCTTTACAAATCATTATGAAGCTAACAAAACATTTCAACAAACATGGAGAAGACTAGCCTCAGAGATTTGTTTGTGTATTTGTTTATGTATTTAGCAGGAAGAATGTATACACGCATTTCTTTGCGGTATGATATTAAACAGGAGAGATTCACCTACGTACTGGGTTTATGTGGCAAGGTTTTGGTAGTGGGGGGCTGCAGGGGTGGCCTCTGTGGGCAGAGCCCAGCAGCTGCCCCATGCCCCAGGTCAGATCCAGCTCCAGATGGCTCCAAAAGGGACCCAAGGCTGGGCAGAGCTGAGACGATGACATTCATTGTGCCTCTGGGAAAGCAGTTTTAAGGAAGGGAAAAAAACTGCACAACAGCAGCCGGGAGAGCAAGGAGTGAGAAGCAGCCCTGCAGCCCCCGAGTGAGTGCAGCAGGAGGGCAGGAGGTGCTCCAGGCAGGCAGCAGCAGTTCCCCTGTGGCCTGTGGAGAGGCCCCTGGTGGAGCAGGCTGTCCCCCTGCAGCCCATGGGTCCCACATGGAGCAGATCTCCATGCTGCAGCCCCCCCATGGGTGGAGGAGCCCCCTGTGGAGCAGGTGGATGTGGCCTGGAGGAGGCTGCGGCCCATGGAGAGCCCCCGCAGGAGCAGGCCCCGGGCCAGAGCTGCAGCCCGTGGAGAGGAGCCCACGCAGGAACAGGGGGCTGCGGGGATTTAGATGTTATCTAAATCACCTTTCCTGAGAGAAAGAGGGGTTGCAGAGAATAAGATAATACAGCGTCATGAACAAGAAGGACCAGAAGAACTTGAAGCACCAGCTGACCTGTGCAGCGCTTCAGAATTCAGCCACAAGTCTTAGAACGAGGAAGTCAATTAATGCACTTTGAAAACAGTTGCACAACCGTGAGCCCGCCTGTTTTTAAGCGAAACAAAATCCTCCCACCTATTGTAAGAATATTTCCCACCTTAAATTCATGGTGCATAATTAGCAGCAGAATAAAAGGTACTTAATAAACAAACGTGAAATCCTTTTACTGAAGGCTTGGTTTGGTTCAGAGACAAATGATTGGCAAATCCCACTCAGAATCTGTATTTGCAAACATTTTAACATGTCAATCATTATGAGGCAGAAGGAATCACAAACTAGAAGTTACATATTTGACTGAAATAACACAACAGATCTGCTAATCCAAGTAAAAGCTAGATTAAGTTCATCTATACACTAAAAGCTTTACCATCGTTTGATACTGTAGGTTTTTCTACTAACCCCAAGACAGAGGGTATCCAAATACCCTGATCAGAACCTCAGTTAATCTGGAAAATACAAACTAGTTACAAATCGCACAATGTGATGTGTGATTTTTTTTTTTGGAAAGAAAAAAGGATTTTACAGATACTTCACACTTGTGTTTTTAACCATGCATCTGAAGCCCATGCTCGACTATACCACCAGGTGGCACAATCACAATGCCAAAGATGCTCTCTCACTGCCCCCCAGCAAAGGTCCAGCCCCAAAACAAGCTGTGCAACCAAACTGAAGTACAAAAACCACCTGTCTAAGGTAAAACTGAAAACACCTGGCACTCCAACACCCTTCGTGAAAAGAGGAAGAGATGATTAAGCAAACAAATGCATCCTATTTGCTCACAATCATCAACTTCAGGCATCTTTTTATTCATTCACCATCCCCTTTGAACATCAGGTCACAGCAGCAGTCCCTGCCTCATTACACAGGATGAAGAATAGGCAGAACCTGGCATTCAAGTCCTCATTACCTTGTTAACTCAAATGGACATCTGTGAGTTTATATTCAGAGGTAAGGTAGCGATCAATCAGGAAAAAAAAATAGGATGCTATGAATGATGCTTTGAGACACCAACAGGAAACGGTATTTACCTAATTGTGGCACTTGCTTCTCTTAGACAAGCTAAAACCATTTCACAAGCAATAATAAACGTTGCCATCTTCTCAAATCTGAAAACATCTATCAAGAAGTATCAAGACCTCCAAAATATTTTATATGCCTTTCCCTAAGAGCTTACAACTTCTAGAAAAAAAGGAATATATATACAAGAAAATAATGATTCTAAACTGTTAGAGAGAAGGCACCTAAATATGAAATATCACCATTGGTCCTTGAAACTCATCAGGATTTGCAACCTTTCCAGTGTGTTAGCTGACTCTTCACTTTCTAGATCCACAGATGAGTGCTAGAACAGGTACCGATTGTCAAAAAGTGAGTTCTTTATCAGCACCTCCATAAAGATACCAACAATATTCAGCAAATGCATGGTTTTGGCAACAAATACGTGGAGCTCCACCACAGAGCCTCAATTCCTGTCATATCTAGGCTAGTAACAAATATTACCTTGATATATTATTGGTTCAATTTAAACCTAATCAGAACTAGATCCAGTGTTACCATATGTTAACGATGCGAAGTGCACCATTTGCTTGCATGCCATTCTTTCCAGAACACGATCCTTGGACAGAGAAGGTAAGGAACGCATCGTTAAACTTCACACAGCACTTCCACATGCCAGTTAAGATTGCTCAGTGTCATTTAATAACTTCTTTGACAGATGAAAGGGATGTGACAAAGGATTGAATTCACTGATCACAAGTTATTTACACTGCAGCTTCCCCAAAAGGGGAACATCTCAGCCACACAATTCTGTTAAGCTTAAGTAACAAATAATCAAGCTCTCCCCCCTGCAAATGGGCACATCGATTCTACCACTCCGTATCTAGCTCCTGCAGCTGTACAACAGCTATCAGGAAGGGCTATAATGTTTTTACAAGCGTTTGGAACTATCTTCACAGGGGACAAACCCAGATAAAAATCTTTCATCGCCTATTCACATCACCTTTCTAACACACTACAGTTTGTTCTTAAGCACAATCTCAGTAAGTACTGCTGTTTTTCTCGCAGATCTGATAAGCAAAAAGCTCTCCAGCCTTATTACAAGGAACAAGGAATTCCACTATCATTCCAGAGCCTCATAACAAGTTTATTGAGTTTCACCATTCATTAACCCTTCACTAGAATTTCCCTTGACAAATTATTCATCTGCTAATGTTCCTCCATCTATTTCCACCTACCACAATGCAAACTTGTATAGATTGATATATCATTTTATCAAGAGGGATGTTATTTGTTTACGACATCAGATTCCATTTTTTAAAAAAAAGAAAAAAACACCATCTGTATTACATAAAGATGCTGATACCTGAAGAACCTGAAAATCACATGACATGGAAAAAAAAATGGTTGGCTCTGAAGAACAAAAGACACTATTTCACAGGAAAACAAGGCTAAAGTCACACAGATTGCCTTTGCCAAAGATACTCTCTGGATAAACTGTCTTCTCCCTCCCCTTTTCTCCTCCCCATCCTGTCACAACAAATGGTTCATGCCTTAGAATAGTGTCTTCAAGGACTGTACATTGTGTTCTCAGAAAAGTGAAAAAACTGAACACCAACTGAAACACCAAACAGGCGCAGTGAATTGCCATCCTTAAAATTGGTATCCCCCGCTTTGGGGTTTTGAAGTGTAAGAGCAAAGGCAGATGTCATAAAGTACAGATCAAGATATTTATTCAGCAAGAAAGCAGAAGCAAAAATCTAGTCATGCTGAAGTAGATAATCTGGTATACTACTGAAGACCACAGATAAAGTTTATTTTTCTTCTTACATGAATGACTATTAACAATTGACAGGCTCCAAAGAGAGAAGAAAAAAAACAATGCTCTGAACATCAGTTTTCTCCAGTAAAAAAATTGACAAAGGAATAACTAGATTTGCCTTTGAAAGGCATTTAAGTATTTCATGAATTCCAGAGCCTCCAAATAACATAACGCCTCCCACATATAGCTAGGTCTCTCATTTTATTATAATCAATATCCACCAACAAGCTAGAAAGCAGTGTAGCAATTCTTAACCCTAACAAAAAATAAAAATAAAAAATCTTCCACTGATTCTAGAAAGTTACTCAAATTAAGAAAATAAAAAAAATGCCTTTGTTTCGTTCTCATCCACTCCCAGAAGAGGGTAACCCCTTAATAAAATATATATTTGTGATTCTGTTTAGCTTGTCTTACAGGAACAAAATGAACTTGATAAGATTTACACTAGCTTCAGTGTGGTACTGCTCTTTTCTGCACTTTCAGTAAAACCTTGCTGAGAAAAAAAAAGTGCTAGAATAACTCCCAGAAGGGAAAAAAAAAAAAAAAAAAAGAAAAGGAGAAACAAACCAGTTGTGAAAGTTTCATTCATTGAAATTATTTTGAAATATATATACATACACATATACTTGAATATTTTGCCTCTGAATACCAGAAGAAGAGGCATAGAAATAACACATTGTGGAAAGACTACATATTAAGAAAAAAATACCTACAGTTGACCAGTATATTTACATTTGAAATGTAGAAGATTACAAAAGAATTTTGTAATGAAAATGCTGATTATTGCAACAGAAAATCTCAGCATTTTGAAAAAAAAAAAAAAAAAAAGGAAAGAAAAAACAGCAAACAATTGTTGAACATAAACAGAAAACAAGCTAATTTAATCTATCAATTTTACCAGGACATATAAACATTTTAAGTCTGGAGCAGCTGCAAGTTGTTTATAAAATCCATAGGTAAATCTACACTTATATATCTTTGGAAAAGAATTAGATGTGTTATTATTTTATAGGATGACCTTAACATATTTAAGGTACAACCTACAAACCTTTGTATTTATACAGGACAGCCCAGTAAGAAAGCCAACTAGGTGGCAAATATTAGAAGTCCTCTACATAGTCAGAAAGCTCTTCCCCAGGCTTAAAGAAGTCAGGCTATCAGCTAAAAAAATATTCCCAAATCATAAAAGAAAAAACAAGACAAAAATTGTTGCACAGGATACCTGCAGTCATATAGGACATTAGGAACAGATACCTCTTAAAAGGTCTGACTGTCAACTACACTCTCCAAATCCACACCCCTAGACAAAATCTGCTCAGCAAATACATAATTCACTTTTACCAACAGTCTACTCTACTCACAAATATTCTCATAAGAAAAAAAAAATTGGCAAGAAAGTTCCTCCTCATGTTTCCAGCCACATTGCTAGAGGCTTAGTGGGTTTCAGATAATGTTTACTGGAATAAGAACAAGAAAAGCAAGACCTATAGCTCAGCTTCCCTATGGATGATCTAATGGGGTGGGGAGCAGAAGTCACCCCTGAAAAGTTTGCTTTTATAAAAAATAAATAAAAAAGCTAACAGCTAACATGGGATTACTGTGTTTACAGTTCTGATTTCAAGACAAACAACTGTTCGTTTCCAATTCATCTCCCTACTAAATAATAATTCTACAGGCATTTAGAAGTGTATACAGATATAAAAGATATAAAGAAAGACAGCTGTGCTATGTTTAGGTGGCATCTCTGACAGGAATAAAAAAATCCAAAAGATCTATTTCACAGGAGAATGAAATGCAGCATTTTGTTTCTGTGGAACTTTCCTCAGGTAAAGCTCTCTAGAAGTCTAAACACACAAAGAATTAGGTGGAAATATCTGGGTATAAAATTAATTATTTGGAGATACATTAAAAAAAAAAAAGTATTTTAAAACTATGTGGAGCAAGCATATGGTTTTCTTCTCCCCTCCTCCCCCCAACTTTATCTTTAAGGATCGTGCATTGAGAAAAGCTCAAGTTTTGAATCTCATCCAAAGTATGGAAGACAAAACAAGGGATGGAGGGGAGCATACGTCTGAGTACAAACCCAGGAAGCATAAAGTGTCTTTTTGCCTTACACTGAGGGCAGAAATGGACAAGGGTTACTGACAGAGATGTGTAACTTCACAAATCTTAATGGGGCTCTGCAACCAGCTGATGAGGCCTCAGGGAGTTCTCAAAAAGATTTTCATGAAGGAGTCATGAACAAAAACCTTTAGGAGATGGTAATGCTGTACTGAAGATTATTACCACGCTGGGGTGCAGGGCTGATGAGCGTATTTTGTCTGGGGAGCATTTCTGAGGCGCTTACCTCCTTTGAAGTCTCTTGGCGTCAGGATGAATGCTAGCTGTCCTCGGGCTGCCATCCCTTTGAGGGGAGGGAGATACAGATGAGCCCAAAGGTTCTCTTCTAAACACAAGTCCTTATGCAAGCTGGCCAAAAGGTCCCTGCAATCAAAGAAATCATTGTGGTTTTGCATGTGGCGCATTTATGTCCTTTAATCAAGGTTTGTCAGCCATCTAACGTTCAACCACAAAGGAAAAAATAAATAAACGCATCTGCCAGGTAGCCAACGCAGAACAGAGACTAAGGAGAAAGAAGAATTGTTGGACACTGGGTACTCCACGAAAAACACAGGCAATGTGATTTTTCACACTAAGCAGAACAGCACCCTCAGGGGACAGTATTATGTATGTATAATTGTATAAAAAAATGCTATTTGCCTTTGGAATCATTTTCCAACACAATGGAATTCCTGCCTTGTTCAGATCCCAAGGAAAAGAGAATTGTCATTTTTAGACATGAGGACTAGTCAATGCATCCTACAACCTAACACAGCAGTCACTCTTCAACCATGACCTCTTGCAGATACCATGGCAGTATACAACTGATCCTGAAATGCATTCTTTTTGCTGTACACTAGTCTAACAGCTTGCAGAGCCCTTGCTAGAGGAAAAAAAGGAAAAAAAACAACAATGAAAGTTCTGTCGCACTGATAAAAGATCCCTTTTGCACAACATTTAGAGTTAGCAGACTTGTGTTAGCATCCCAACATGCTAGAGCCACGAGCTCCATGTTTCCCTTCGCCTGAGTCATCCCTAACAGTGTCCATATTCTCAGGCTCCTTGGCGTGTTTCCTGGGGACATGCCCTTCCATCACAGAGCAGCATCCTTACAGCCCAGCTGTCACAAGCCTGGGCTTGTCATACTAAGCACATGATTCCCCAAAGCCCCAAGCTGATGGGCAACCTTAGCTCACACCAAACCCAAACTGTGCTGTAGTAAAAGCAAACAGACGCATAATTCTTGTGGCGGCTGCAAAACCGGTTCCTAGCTAATAAGCACAAAAAACTTACACAAGTAGAGAACTGCTCACATTTCACTTTCTAAAGCAGTGGGTAACCACTTCTACAGAACACTGCACAGCCTGGGAGAAGACCTCACTGGGAGCAGCCCTGCAGGGAAGGACGTGGGGGTGCTGGTGGCCAAACAGCTCGCCACAAGCAGCAGTGTGTGCCTGCAGCCCAGCAGGCCGACTGCGTCCTGGGCTGCACCCCCAGAGGGGTGGCCAGCAGGGAGGGAGGGGATTGTGCCCCTCTGCTCTGCTCTGCTCTGCCCTGGGGAGGCCACACCTGGAGGGCTGCGTCCAGGCCTGGGGGCACAGCACAAGGAGGGCGTGGGGCTGTCAGAGCGGGGCCAGGGGAGGGCCATGAAGGTGCTCAGAGGGCTGGAGCACCTCTCCTGTGGAGACAGGCTGAGAGCTGGGGATGTTCAGCCTGGAGAAGTGAAGGCTCTGGGGAGATGTCACTGCAGACTTTCTAGACTTAATGGGGGCTTATAAAAAAGACAGAGGGTGACTTTCTACACAGAAAGGTAGTGATACAACAAGGAGAAATGGTTTTAAACTAAAAGAAGGTACATTTAGGTTAGATACCTGAAAGAAGTTCTTCACTGTGAGGGTGGTGAGGCCCTGGCACAGGCTGCCCAGAGAAGCTGTGGGTGCCCCATCCCTGGAGGTGCTCAAGGCCAGGCTGGATGGGGCTGTGGGCAGCCTGGGCTGGTGGGAGGTGTCCCTGCACATGGCAGGGGGGTGGGACTGGGTGGTCTTTAAGGTCCCTTCCAACCCAGACCATTCTGTGGTTCTATGAACACTAAGTGTACAGGAGTCCATACTCTTCCATTTTGCACTCATCTATAGCCAGTTTCCCTCTTACCTCTTCAAAAGTGGGGGTGGCAGGTGAAAAATCACGTTGCTTACACCCATTACACTTTTAACAGTTAAGCTTTTTTATCCCCTAGCGCGGCTGACAACAGTCATTCCCTTCCTCCCTGTCCACCAGGCAAAAAACTACTTCATAACCATGCCTACCCAGTCCATACTTAGTGGGAAAGAAATAACTCCAATCTGTGGTAGATCTTTTCCCAAAGATCAATGAGTGAGTGATCCATAATCAAATCATAATCTATACGGAGCTGAATTTTAGAGAGAAGACCACCAAGTGATTATTAATACTCGACAAAGTCCCAAAATAAGAAATTGAAAGCAAAAGTATGTCAACATTAGTTTGCAGAATTCATTCTTCCAGGCAAACTGCATTATAACAAAAGCAAAACTATCAAGTCAACTTCTTCGCATCCAATGAATAAAAAGGAACTAGCTAAAAAAAAAAAAAAAGAAAAAAAAAAGATCCACCAAAATGCCACCCTACTTGCATATAAGTATCTTAAACCTATTTCACTGCAATAGCTGCTATCAGTTACACTCCGCTTTTACAAATTACCACCTGCTCTGGACCAGAAACAGACTTCCAAGAGAAAAAATGAGGCACCCAGGAACCCCTTCACCTCCATTGTCCAGAAAACAATTTTTCTAATGCTTCCATCTGTTCATGCTTACCACTAAGTCAAATTAAATTGAAAATAAGAGGTACAACTCAAGTTTTCTTCTACTTTGTAGAAATATCAATTCACCCATCAGTTTAATCCTTCCTACCACTTGTGTGTACAACCCCCCAGATCTTTTGCATCCCTGCTCTGCAGCCTCTAAGTCTTTATTTCTCTTTTCCTTTTCACTGATGCATTCACATTATTACTGAACCCCACTGCTCCTTTTACAGAATATTCATAGGCCTATCCTTTTTCTAAACCCTTAGCTACTGATGAAGTTGTATTTATCAGCCCTAAAATTGGCTGGGATCTTCAACCCAGGCTTCTGCCAAGCTTATTCCTCCAATCCCTGTAAAACACGTAATTTCCACTTTCCCTCTCAAACAACACTTCCTTTGGCCTCTAATTACTGCTAAAACCACCTTCTATTCACACCCCTCATTTCCATTTTGCCTTCCTCCCCGTGTTTGCATTTCCTTTGTACAAATTGCTGTTTCAAGGAGCTGTTAGAGAAAGCAGAGCAGGAAAAAGCCTCAGACCTTTTTAATAAGCCTCTCCAAAATGACCTTTTCCCCCCCCCCAACTGTTGTTACGTAGTAGGCTTAAGAATTTCTTAGTATGGTGAAAAAAGCGGGGGGAAAAAATAGAGAAACAAACCTTAAGAGCTTAGTTGAAAACACTGGTTCCTGAAACATCACAGTTCTTTTCATCAGAACTAACACAGCACAAACCTATTTATTCACTGTGGGACTTTCCTTGAGAAGTTCACTATTTCTGAGTTTCTAAGCTACTTTTCAAATAACAGTTTCTGATAGCTATACATTCAAGCATTTTAATATGTTTATTAACTTGTTCCGTAACGTGCCATGATGTTATTCCTTTACACATGGGAAGAATGTGACATTTTTCCTTTTACACAACCGCCTCCATTCGAACCACATGAAGACCTAAGCTTCATTTGGCCTGAAGAGCTGTACAAATGCCCAAAGTTATTGAAGGAAAAGAAAATTTACTGAGCAATAAAAACTGCCTAGTGTTAACACTGAAGATATGACAAACATAATAACTATTATGACACAAGATTATGGTGGAGAGAAGTTTATAATCAACATGGCAAACATTCTATAGGCACCCAAGAACATAAGATCAATATAGATTGGTGGTCATCCTCCAGGAGACCTCTTTGGGCAATACACACACCAGCATTACTGCTGGCTGATTAAAGAGATTTCATAAATAATGAAGTGGCAGTGTGTGTCCATAAAACAGCCTACGATCTCCTCCACTACCCCCTATTTTAAAAAAAAATAAAATAAACATTAGTTTTGCCTACTCACTGAGCTGAACCTCTTCACTCAAAGTGCAAAAAGGTGCTGGTGCTAGAGCGAGGAAGCGGCGAGTCACAAGGCAGAGCTGGATTTCCCCTTGCAGCAGCAGACGAACAAAGCTCGCACCTAGATGCCATAATAACATTCCCTTTTCAGATATCTCACAGGCCAGCAGTTACCACACACCACAAAAGGACGTATGTCAAGCAATGTTATACGCTGTTAAAAAAACACTGCTAAGTCATCCTGATCTGTATGGCCAAGCTAAATATGAGGCTTCCTGTTACAGCTTCAACAAGCAACAAAGCTTGTTACCAAAAAAAGTGATCCCTCTCTCCCTTAGCCTCCCAATTTTGGGCTCACCCCCTCCACCTTTTTTTGCCTTGAATCCACACCACCTGTCTGGCTAATCCGTAAGAGGTGATTTTGGAAGGGGTGGAACCTGAAAGCAGGATGGGAATGAGATGCTGTTGCTGCTTATTTCAGCAGCAACCAGCTGTGAGACCAGCCTAAAAATAGGTATCAAAATGTGAAATTATGGAGCTTTCAAGGGTTATCACAACAAGCACGACACATATAACTTCCAAGAGACAGTATTTTACATTGAGCTTTCTAAAATTTGATTTAAAACAACATGGTTAAGTACCTAGCTGTTGGACAACATGAAATACAGTTATTACAAATTCTCAGTTTGCCTTCAGATATACTAGTGATGCCTCCCAATCTCAATAGGCCAGTACAGTAAGAATTATTTACCCATAAAAGTGTTGCAGTTCAGAAACGATTACAAACAGGAAAAATTCTTGAAGTCACTATGTACTAGATAGATTTTTTCACAGATTCAGAAAAAAATAGTATCTACATTAGATTCCAGAAATAAGAATCTCTTGGACCACTGAACATAGTGGAACAAAAAAATTGAGTCGCAAATAGAAATAATATCTTTGAATAAAGACAATGCAAATGAGCAACTCCTTTCTCTTTAAAGAGCACAAGAACAGGCTACAGGCAAACATTCAAGTAGCAAAGACTATAGGCAACTAAAGTTCAGACTTGCAAGGTAATCATCTCTGAAATTTGAAGGGAGCAAACTATTTTCAGTGTGAACAGGGCCTCGGCATAAAACCACCCATGCTAGAAACAGAATGTACAGGTTCTTTCATAGACTCTTGCTTTTGTCTTATTTATGGCTGTTATGGGCTGTGTTAATGGAAGCTTTCAACATCTTCTTTAAATAGGTACTCCACCCAGACCTGAAAGCCTAGCAGAACTGTTCCAGAAACTCCCTTCTATCTCCATCAGGGCTGTTCAGGCAGATGGCATTTTTTCATTTTTTCAGGGGTTTTATGAGGGGCTTTGGAAGGAAAGCAAGAATACCTGTACAGGAACTGCCTCACGTGGAGTCGTGCCTCATTTTGTTCCTAACACACTCACTTAGGGTCACATCAGTTCAAAAATGCTCATAAATGTTAAAGCAAGCCAGTTAAAGCTGTAAAGCAAAAGGATGCTGACATAAAACATGTTAAAGTCACATATAAACACTTGCATTCAACATTACGTTATGTAAATAGCCATGGCAAGAATATTCAACATATGCACTCCGAGTTTACTGAGGTATGCAAGCTTTTGCCTTCCCTTTAAAAAAGTGCACGTCATTTCTAGATGTAATTCGCTTAGCTTGGCCATTTACCCACGGCATCCTGTCCTATTTTGGTACAACAGGTTAGAAAGCACTTCATCAAGCACTTCAACAAGGGTAAGTTTCCATATGTCCAGATAAGCCATTTCGCAACCTTCTTTTGGATAAAAATCAAGGCTGAACTTCAGCCTGTCCCTGGAATATGGGCTTTCCAGACCTCAAACTGTTCCTGAAGCTCTCCATTGAACGCATTCCAGCCCCGCAGTGAACTGGACATTGTTATTTCAGGAATCACTGATGCCATCTTCACTAAGGCCCTAGCCAATACGTGATTTATTTTGGCTTAGCTACAGCGTTACTTACGGACCTCACGTTCATCTGACTGTCTAAAATAAACTATACCTTACTTTCAGAATCACTGCTTTTCAAAAAATATATACTCCTAGACTTCATTTACCTGAGTGTGTTGTTCTACAGAGCCCAGTTAACCAAACTTCATAGAAGTGGCACGTTTTATTTCAAGGCTATATTGTGTCATTCATAAAAGTTAACCAGCAGCTATTTTCTGTTTTCTTGCCGTATGTATGAATGACAGTTTGACTTAGAGCTGTAATTGTAGTATAACAAGACATAGAAGTAACTACTGGTGCAGGTATAAAGTAAAAGAAAAATCATCAGCAGCTAGCCTTTAAGACTCTTACCACTGTCAGTTCTTTTTATAGATTTCTTTTTTAATCATTCTTAAATAGTTTTACAGAATGCAAAGCTTTCCAGGTAAAAAGAAGGAGGAAATAAACCAGAAGTCTGGGTCTCACTGGATCCAGTTTAAGCAGTTCAAAAGAGGGCATCTCCAAAGCTATAATGCATGCCAGAAAAATACATCTGAAAGAAAAAAACATGACCTTAGAGATTTTTTTCTAAATACATTATAGAACTAGGTAAATATTGGTTTTCTATCACTAGTATCTGTTTATATTGAATGCTGAAACTACTTAGTGATCATTTGCTCTATCATTACATTCATCTGTAGAGAAGTCTATGACAGGGACTAAAAGACTACATATATATATGCATATATATATATACACACATTATATATGTACGTATACATACATGAACATGTACATCTCAGTTTTTATCCATATATTAAGCTTGGCTTTGAGTAACACACATATATGAAAAGAAAAAAAAAAAGGGGGGGGTGGCCAAGATTATCCAAAACTATTCCTCAATCATATAAGGACAAAATAACAGAAACTAATGCATTTCTAAGTAGTAATCCAAGACAAAATAAATACGAAAATATTATGAAGTTACAATAAAACAATGATTAACGTTACTAACACAGCTGAAGAAAAAATTTCAGAAAGGCATCTCCATCTTGGAATTAAAACAGATTCCAAACAGCTTGGACTGAACAGGACAAGAGGAGCAACTTTAGAAGCAAATCTAAGCTCTTGAAAAGCTGGTGAAGCAGAGGAAGATGCAGTAAGCAGAGCTGGCTGGCTCCTACAGAGAAAGAAGTTTTGGAATAAATGGCACAGCAATACTTCTAAAAAGATATAGTACAGCAAAACTCAGAAGAGATGGAAAATAACTTTAGATAATTTAAAAATAAGAAGATTGACAAGAAACGCAGAGAATCCTTACTCCATTACAAAGGAAGCAGTGGATGCTGTTACCTAAAATCTAAAGAAGGCAACAGACCAAGCCAGGTTTCATAAATTAGTTCTGTAAGGATCTAAAATGAGCTATACTCCTCTGTATGGAGCATTTAATCAGATCACAGACAGAGCAGATGAACCTTTCATTTGGAAGAGATTAAAGAACAGATATGGCCCCCACAGCAGAGAGAATGGAGTCATTGCCCACTTCATTAGGCCTACTTCATAAAGGAGCACTGATACAGGTTTTTAACACACCGTGGCAGATATGGAGTCAGTCCCTTTAGATATACACACCCATATAAACCATGTTGCTGTGATATGCTCCAAGAGCAACCATCTAATTATTTATGACCTCCTGTAACAGATAAAAACCCTTTGTGCTAATAGAAGGGGCATACGAACATACCATATTTTGAAGTGTGGCCTTCGTACTTGCATTTCTGTTTTATATAAAGACTTCGGGGTTTCTGACAAGCAGGCGTTCCTCAAATTAATTTATATTCACAACCCACTTTGTTACTGCTTATAGCTCTATTTAAACAAACTCAGCAATTACACACAAACCTCCAACAATAAAACCTAGAGAGAAAGAAGACTTGCTCCATGCAAGCAGAAAGCTGTTTTTTAAGTCTCACTTTCCATGTTAAAGTTAATACTTCACACATATAGATATGGCTTATTCTCTGGATATAAAAAAAAAAAAAAAAGCTATACAGTAAGTACGTTCCTGAAAAGATGAACTCAAAATATATATTATTTAAAAAAAAAAGTAAGAAAATTTCGCAAGGTACATCACACTGCTCTGAAAAGCATAGCTAAAAAACCACTTTTAGAAACAAGTATTTCTAGGACGCAGCAACTGTCATTAACTCATTAGAAATACCACCCATTTCTAGTTGTACTTCCACATCTGTGTTATTCTGGAGACACCAAAAGCTTGACGAGCTATTCTCACGAACATCACGACACCAGTAAGAGGCCTCAGGCACGCACAGCAATATTATACAAGCCTTCTAAAATTTCAAGCAACAGCTCCCTTAACACACTAGCTTGTATAATCATGTAGCTGAACTGAAGCAGGCATTGAATAACAGAGAACGAAGAGCAGTACAAGAAAGATTTCTCAAAGAAATATGATTCAGATGTTTATAAACTAAAGAAAAACTACCTGAACATTCCAGCTACCTGGAGAATCTTCAAAAATATAAGTTTTCATGGTATTACCATCACGTTAACCACCCTTAATGAAAATAGAGAATACCTTTAAAATGTTTGACAGATTTTAAGAAGATGTCAGAACAGGTCTTCTGCAGCTCCACAAGCTTTCCCTACAAAGGGACATGAAATATTCATCATCGGGTCTGCAGAGTCCCAGATGGGACAGAAACACTTCTTTTCTGGTGCCTTCAAACTGGTTATAACAATATAAATACCAGAAAGTTCTCATAAAAGCTACTTATTCCTACTTAACAATTGACATGGGAATACTTGAGGGGAAAAAAAAAAAAGTTATTACATAATAAAAGACACCTCTTCAGCTCACAAAAGGATGTGTAAGAAACCCGAGGAAACAAAGGCTGATCTGGAGCACAAAGAATAAAGAAAATGAGAGGGAGAGAGAGAGAAAGATAGAGCATAATTGTTATTGGAATCATTATTTGCCTGTCAAATGTAATTCACAGAAAATCAATTTAACGTTTCTCTACAAAAAGCTCCTCTTTCTGCCCATGATCCACCAGACACATGGCCAGTTCTCATCACCCAGCACAGGCTTTAAAGAATAATAATTGCTGCAGTGGCAGGTAATATACCCTAAGATCTCATGTTTTCCTTCTTGATCACTTAAAGGAGTATCATTCTGTGAGGAAAAACCTGATCTCTTTCTTGTAATTAGTGCTAAAATCTCATGGATATTGACAGAATTAAATGATGGTCAGACCTTTCCCTAAATATGGCAATCTCAGCTTGCACAGGCAACGAAGATCTGAAGCAAATAAACCCGGATTCCCAGCCAAGACTATTAACCAATTCACTTAAACATTAATAGGTTCCTTCTTAAGCACATCTATATTAGTGATGACACATCATTGCTACCCAATAATAGATCTGACTCTTACTGCTAATGCAACTGCATAACGTTTCCTTCACAAGATTTCATCACATCGGCATCACCAGAACACCACATGTTAATTTTTGACAGCAGAAATAAAGGTGTTTTTTTTATTTTGAAGACCAAAAGTTCTGTAGCACAAAGTGTCTTGGAAAACAATATAAATTCACAATGAACTGAAGTAGTGAATACGGGTTACCAGCAGGACATTTAGAAAGAGCTATGCTTTCTTTCAGAAGTAACTGAATCTTATACAGCCAGTGTTAGTGCAGTATCTTGGGGAACTACACATCAAGTTGGAAAATTCAGACTACTGCACTTAAAACAGAAAGGACACTATTGCTTTTGCTATCTTCACAAAATTTTGACATTCGCTCAGTTGAAAACTGGACACTGGATTCTCTTTACCACACTGCCACTGTGCTTTGTGAAAACTACTAAGTAGCATTCCCATCAAACTTCAACCCATTTTTCTTGCATTCTAAAAGATCTTGATGTTTCTCCTGTAGAATGAAAAGATTTGAAGCAGGGATACAGTCCAGAAGGAAATAAATAAATCAATTCAATCTCTGCCTTTCTTACAAGACATGCTTCACTACTAAACCTGGACTGATAAGTTTCAAAAAAGTAATAAAAGCTATGATGAAAAATACATTTAATTTACTATACTCAATCATGTGCCTCCTGATGTATCCTGGTTTTGGTTAGGATAGATTTTTTTTTCCCTAGTAGCTTGTATGGTGTTATGATGATAACAGTGGTGATAACACAGTGATGTTTTAGTTGTGGCAGAGCAGTGCTTGCACAGAGCCAAGGACTCTTCTGCTTCTCACACTGCCCTGCCAGCGAGGAGGCTGGGGATACCCCAGGAGCTGGGAGGGGACACAGCCAGGACAGCTGGCCCAGGCTGGCCAGAGGGGTGTCCCATACCGTGTGGCATCACGCTCAGCAATAAATCCGGGGTAAAGGAGGAGGAAGGGGGGATGTTTGGAGTCCTTTCATGGAGCCATTATGCATGAAGAGCTTTCCTGGCTGAGCACCTGCCTGTCGATAGGAAGTAGTGAACGAATTCCTTGTTTGGTTCTGCTTGCCTTACCTGTTAAACTCTCTTTATCTCAATACACAAGTTCTCACACCCTTACCTTTCTGATTCTCCTCCCCACACCACTGGTGGGAAGGGAGCAAGCAGCTGCATGGTGCTAAGCTGCCTACCAGGGTTAAACCACAACACAATGCCTCTGAGACCTGAATTATACATAACTTAAGTACAGTACTGGTGACAGGTTATCGGGGCTGAAACCATTTACAATGCCTTCAGTGATAAACTGTCCAAGCAAACAGGTTCAGAGCACAAGGACGAAAGGACAAACCGTCTGCCCCTTCAGTTAGGCATCTCCTGGATTCAGATAAACAGTCCTTTGTCCTTGCAAACCAACTGGTAATCTCAGAAATCCAGAGATAAAAGGAGTCCCACTTCCAGAACCTTCACATCTTTGCTGATGAAGTAGAATGTTTCCACAAAAGCAGAATGAAATTTAATTTAGAAGTATTTTCTGCCTACTCAATTTCAAACCCTTTCAAGAGCACAGTCTCTTAACCAGCTTGTCAGCTGTTAAAAAAAAAATAAAGAGCTGCCCAGATGGGGGACACAAAGTCTGACCACAGAAATAAAGTAGCACCAAAAGCTTCCAGATATTTTCCCTACCTGCTAGAGGTAACAAACCATTCTAGCCAGCCAATTAAAAACACCCCCCACCAGAAAGAAAGAAAAGAAAAAAAAAATCACCTATTTGGCACACTCAAAATTGAACCCTGAAATCCTGAAACCTAAATTTCTCAGGAAAATCTCAGGGAGGATGGGAGGGAAGCAGATCCAAAAAGCAGTTAATGAAAAACCCTTCTATTAGCTTAAATTATGGCTAATGGGCTGTTTGCTAATGAGTTAGTAGATTCACTTTTTTTTTTTTTTTGACTTATAGAGCATTCAAATCAAGGCTGGTTCAGTCTCCTTAGAAAAGCAACCTATACTTTGCTACTCAGCAGACCTTGATAAGAAAACTCAAGTTTTGCAGAACAGCTGACCCTGCATTGCTTTTCATGTTTTGACTATTTAAATACAGACTTGGGTAATAGTTTTCTGAACGTAACCAATGTTTAAGGAGTTGCATTTTCCTAATATTAGGAAAATCTACACATATTACTTAGAAGGAGCTCAGCAAATTGATGTCGTCATTTAAATGAATTCTTTTTGTACAGAAGTGGCAAGACATGCTTTTTTCCCATTAAATTCTGTCCAAAAATATAGTAACACATTCTTTCTTTAAAATTGAAAGAACAAAAATAGATTTTTCTTCAGCTAAGGTCTGCTTGAAACCTTGCCCTTGAAAATAGGCACGATTGGAGAACTTGGAAAAGAATTACTGGTAAAATCAAAACACCATCAACTGTGAGCATCTTACCTTTAAATAGGATCCGTAATATTTAGTTACATATGGACTGTCACATTGACTCAGCACTGTGATCTCTTGTTGGATGTCTTCTATTTCGTCTTCTGCTTCTTCTAGATCAATAATTTTTATAGCAACCACTTTCTGAGTCCGATTGTCAATTCCTTTGAAAACTTCACCAAAAGAGCCCTTACCAATTTTCTCCAGTTTTGTAAACAGTTCTTCTGGATCTGCCTTCAGAGTCTGTTAAAAAATAAGAGAGAAGTTACTAAGCATTTGTAACACTAAAATGAAATGTGATGACTTTTTAAAGGCAGCAAGCACTTTAAAAATTCTACATGTTCCAATTTATCCAGGTACTCTTTTTTTTCCATCTCCATAATTAATGTGTTCTTTCTACACCTTTTATATGCACATATTGCAATATTTATGCTTCCCTGTATATGAAGTACAAATTTATCACAGTCCCTGTGACAGGGATTTACCCTATCTGGCATGAGAAAATGGTATTATTGCCCAAGAAAAAGAAATTGAGATAAGCTACACTGAGAATGAAAAATCCTTCCAAAGATTTGGTTTCTATTAAAACTAAGGTCTGTCAAATACCATTACCAATGAAAGTAATCCTTTCTGCTGTCCCTTCCTCTTTAAACTGCTTCCTTCCCAGGATGCAGGGACCTATTCCTCTGAGATTTTCACACATTTCATCCTGTAAGGTTTTCTGTTCCCACTCTTCGATGCACTATTTCCTTGGTTGTTGTGGCAAGCACTTCTCTTCAACTTTCTCCTACTAAGGATCACCTGTATGAACTGCCATAATTCCTCCTTATTCTTGACCCCAAGAATCCTTATTCTGGACTCCTTATTATCGACCCCGAGTTTTTCCTGGAGCAGGATTTACTTTATTCTATGCATTCTATGTATTATTGGTATAGGAAAAGGCTCTTACTAGACAAACACAGTCATGTCTAAATAAGCATTAAGCTGAACAATTTATACTACTTAGACAAACTCTGCAAAAGCATAAACGGGTAACTTAGCATAAATCTCTAAATGCCTACAGACAAGTGCTGAGCCAACACTTTCTCTTCAACAATTAAGCTGAGCTTATCAAGCATTTCCCACCTATCCTTCTATTTCTGCTCTCCTATCTCAAAGGTTACATCATGAAACCTTGCAGCCCCAAGAGGCAGATCACCCAGAAAACGTTTTAGTTTGCCCAAAGCTATGAGCCACACAAGTTTCACAGCTCAATTAGGTGTTTTGAGGACC
Organism: Anas acuta; assembly: GCF_963932015.1. Lineage (NCBI taxonomy): Eukaryota > Metazoa > Chordata > Aves > Anseriformes > Anatidae > Anas > Anas acuta. The sequence continues at coordinate 54,590,703 of NC_088979.1, forward strand.
AGATAGTTGTGTCTGAGTTCAGAGATAAAGCCACTCATTTCTTCAGGCGGTGCGTTTGGAAGTTGTGAGGAGTTGGGAAGAACTGGTCCTGTCTTGAGCTTTTTATGATCAAAATCTTATGGCCATCTTGGAAAATGAATGGTTTGATAATATCTGGTATTAATACCCTGTAAACAGTATTGTATTACAGTAAGATCCTTCTCCAAGCTCCTTGTGAAAACATTTATTACTATATATACGTATATATATGTAGTAATAAATATATGTATAGGAAGGAATGTATATAAATAAGTATATATAAATAGGAAAGAGTATGTACATACCTTCCAAAAATCAGAGCTTTTGTAAACGCATTTTTTAGTTTTAAAAGTTACCACTCCTGAACTTTGTTCGGAGCCCCAGGAGGTAGGAGCTGTTCAAAAAGAAGCTCTCTTGCTGTGTGAGAAGGTCCAAATTTTCTTCCCAGGCGACTTAGGTGTTTGAAGAGAGAGCCTTAAGCTGCTGGCAGCCTGCGTTTATGGAAAACTACCAGTCGGGCTCTCCTTAATGATCTGCTCTATTTCAGAAATGGCCAGATCAGGCCTCCAGATACATAACGAGCTGCTTGAATTTGCAATTACATGAGCGGCCAATTCCCATTCATTTTTCCGAGATAACATCTGGAAAGGATTCTCGCCAACTTTTGTTTTGCTTCTGCAGAGCCTTCCAACAGAGACAAAATATTCAAATGGCTTTATAAATATTCTCTCTATGCGACTGAATATAGAGAAAAATGCTTTCCATAGGTCCTGTCACTACTCTCTTGCTGACTCTTTGCAGGCTTTCGCTGAGCTTATGGCATTTTCCTACTAATATTACAAGCATGGTTAGTGGTGGTTTGGTTTCTGTTCGGATGGCTTCTCACACTTCTCACACCGACCACAACCACCCCTTCTCAGCCTCTGGCTTGTTTAACCACGCAGAAGAAAGCCCTTCATTTCTCATCACAAGCAGCGCCGTCGTTCTCACCGTAATTACAGTAACCTCTCTGTACTTGCTCCACGTCGGATTCATTACTTCTGACCTTAATTAGCCAGAAAAATATCTTGCACTTAAGGTGAACTCTTCCGGGCACTCTGCTCACTTATCAGCATCGCCCACTCCTACCGAATAAAGAGAGTCCCAAAATACTCTGAGACCAGATTTGTTCAGTCTGGCCTCCTGGCTCAAACTCGCCTCTCCCCATCCCCCTGGGATTTCCAACTAATGAGCACCCAGCCTCTTGCAGAGGGTCTTTGGAGTAATTCACACTTCTGACACCCTGCACTTCATGCTGGTTTGTTCAGCAATTCAAATCCTGAAGGTCACACAGATCTTCAGTACTAGCCTAATTTTTTCCCCCCTTTTTTTTGTTTCTTCATTGCCAAGGCCACATCTCCATCACCAACAGTCAAGAACAACCCTGGAGAAACCAGCAGCATCATCCCCTGCCATCACCTGTCCAGTTCTCCCCTCAAAGCCAGCACTACATACATAAAACCAGCTGCATTGTAAGATGTATCTCTAATTCTACCACCCCTGTAGCTCAACAGAAAATGTTACTGAAATCCAAGTTAGTTAGATCAAGTATACACATCTAACTTTATTCATAACCATTCTGACCCAAGCCATAGCTTTAACAGGAGTCCTTTTCCACATCGCATCCCAGTTCTTTTTTCTCATCTCCTATTGTGAAAGCTTATTCATTCAGTTATTATTATTATATACTTTTTTCTTTAACCTGCAATAATTCCAAGCCATCCCCATGTTCAAGTTCTCCAATTATTTGGGTAACTGATTCCACTTGCAGATCTCTGGTTTCTCAATGCCTGCTTTTATAGCAGACAATTGCCTTTCAACACCTCTTTCCTATGCTTTTAATTCTACAAATTTCCAATTAATCACTCCAGTCCTCTCTCCCTATCAAGCCCAAAATACCATCATCTAACCAGGTTTAGAGATTTCTGGTGAATATGAAATACCCCGTGGTGAACCGGCTTGTGACTGCTGGTGATTACTGCTGTCTGCTTCCATGCTTGGAGATAAAGATAACATGGTTTGAACCTTGCTCACACGTGTGCAGAGAAACCTGGATACGCACTGTAATGCAGTGTTGCACACAGCGAACCCTACAAAATCATTAAGGACTGGAGAAACGAATGGAATAAAATAAAAGTGAACATAAAGAAATCCATCCACATAATCACTTCTGTCTCTGGAAATCCTTGAGCAGTAAAATTGTGGAAGTATGCCATGGAAGTATTGCAAGTTACCCTGTTCTTACACTTTTTTTCTTAGACATCTATTCCTAACCACCACCAAAGCCAAAGCACTGGACCAGATGGGCCTACAACCTGACCCCATTCTGCTGATAACACTGTTAAATTATCCACATCCAAGTCAGAACTTCAAAGACAAGCTAAAAATCCACAACAAAATAATTATATATTAAAATAAAAATAGAAATAAAGGGAAAAAATCCACAACAAAACAAAATTGTATGCTTAAATGGTTTCACAGTATCGGGAACAACTGCTTACAGGAAAGAGAGGCCTTGAGTTTTGCTACACAGCATTTTACCTTTCTCAGAAGCTGCTAAGTTTTTGCTTTCCACAATATATACACGCATATCGTATATATGAATAGCTGATATAAAACACAAGATCATTTCCTGTAGTTGGTGGGAAACTGCAATAAGACGGGGGCAGGATGCCATAAACTCTGCCATGAAACTTCAGTGGGTTATAACCAAAGGGTGGGGGGCAGGGGTGCTCTAAAACCTTGCATCTCTCAAACGCTTGGGTTGTTGAACATAAATGCAGACAAACACAGCATGCATCACAGTGGCCTCACGAACACAGCTGTTTCCCAGTACAACTCCCTTATAAACTGTTTTCTAATCAGATTGGAAGAGGTTTTAAGCGGGGCTAGGGGGGGAGATGCCTATCATAACAGTATTCTTCATCCCCTGTGCAACCCCTTTTCCACCTACTTTCAAGGAAACTGCATTTATCTGGGATTCAGCATACGAAACTTTTAGTTCTTGATCAATAAGATGGATCTCCAAGACATGCTTCCAAATTCCCAGTGAACTAGTATCATCTTCTGGGGTCAATGTCCCCTGAAAAAAAGTCATGCCTTAATGTCATGATATCCTTCATTCAGAAAGCAACTTAATGTACATCCTTAAGAGTTCAATGCCAAAATTAACAGTTGCCTAATCATAACCTGTTTGGTTTTTTGTTTTTGTTTTTTTTTTTTTTACAAGCATTCAGAAAGAATACATTTTAAATAAACATGAATTCTAATTTAACTAGTTTCTCAAGCTCATCCTGCATTTTTAATAACGTAGCATTTTAATACCATAGCTAGGAGCTTTCAGAAGCTGTGCTCCTCCCTCCCATCCATCACACTATTTAAAAGTAGATTGCTGCAGCTGAAGAAATCTCCCCGTGCCTTCAGCACGCAATGAAAACATCAGATAGCACCAGCAGACACAGCGCTGACATCCAGAACGCCTTTTAGACACCGAGTGAAAGACAGCTAAGGAAGAGCCTCGAAGAAGAGCTTTATAACAATGCCTCTCCCTTGTCTGCACTTGCTCAGATCAATCACCCACAGACACTGCGAGCATCACGCCTCGCAGGCCCTGCTATTGTTTCATGCCAGAAAGTGGTGGCTCGGGTGGAAATTCCCAGCATTGTGACCCATGGCTGAATAAATCTCAGTAATACAAGCTTGGAAACTTATGTTGCATTAATACTAATTGAGAAAAAGAAGAAAGAATTAGTTTTAAGATCTATAGTAATCCCATAATTTGACGGGAGACATGCACCTATTCTATCATCTGACAAGACACCCCAAATGTCTCTTAATAGGTGCCTAATAACACAACTTGAAAGAGAATACGAGTACAAGCACTCCCCAAATATTCCTGATTCAAGGCTGACTTTCTACAGCATTATATTAATACAGAATGAACACACGCAACAGCCTGAAGCCTCTGCAACCCGAAGATTTATTACTCTCAGATCTGCTCTTGTCCACCAAGAGGCAATGATCCACACACAAATACTTCCAATAAACAAAGTATTTGTTGGCTTAGGAAAGAAATCACAGAAAAAAAAATATACATATATATAGTCTATTCAAAACACCTCTTCAGAAGAAAACTACGTTTATCTGACTCTGCAACTCGACATCCTGAAGATATACAAGAGTTTGATTTCAGGAGACACGGCAGGGAGGGACATGGTAGGAAAAAAATAAATAGGTTTTAGTGGTAGCAGTTAACTTAGGAACACCATCATCACCCTGTGCCAATCATGATGCAAAGCTCAATCAGGCATACAACCCAAAAATATCGGCTTAAAGGAGTACCTCATTTTGTCAAAATGAAATTTTGACTTTTACAATCAAAACCAAAATGTAAGTTTTTAATAATGAATTAAGAAACCCAAGCAGAAAATTGTTCTGGGACTGGTCATGGAGTATCAAGTCACAGAATCATTTCCTTTTACGTGAAGAAGAAATTTACTCTTGATACAAATTTCTCACTCCACACCCCAAATTCAGTAAATGAAGTGGTGTTTCCCAGTTGCAGTGGGTTTACGTGGCAAGGTTTTGGTGGCAGGGGGCCATAGGGGTGGCTTCTGTGAGAAAGATCTAGAAGCTGCCCCATGGTAGGTAAGGGCCCCACTGCTGACCAGAGCTGAGCCAATAAGCGATGTTGTTTGTGCCTCTGTGAGAGCAGATTTAAGACAGGGAAAAAAAAACACTGCGCCACACAGCAGCTGGGAGAGGGAGAGGAGTGAGGAACAGCCTTGCAGGCACCAAGGTCAGTGCAGGAGGGCAGGAGGTGCTCCAGGCAGGCAGCAGCAGTTCCCCTGCGGGCTGTGCAGGGAGAGGCCCCTGGTGGAGCAGGCTGTCCCCCTGCAGCCCATGGGTCCCCCATGGAGCAGATCTCCACACTGCAGCCCCCCCATGGGTGGAGGAGCCCCTGGTGGAGCAGGTGGATGTGGCCTGGAGGAGGCTGCGGCCCATGGAGAGCCCCCCAAGGAGCAGGGGTCTGGGGGGAGCTGCCGCCCACCCGTGGGGGACCGGTGCTAGAGCTATTTACTTGTTCTGGAAGGCCACCTGATGGGAATGTGCTTTTCCTGTTCAGAGGCTGCTGACACTGGTGTTGAGACACTAAGAGGATAAAAAGGTGAATGTGGTAACTGATAAGGGCATCGAGCCATCGTGGCTGTGACTGATACCAGAGCAGAGATGCGAAACCAGATTTTGTAAGCTCGGCCTTTGGAAATGAGAGCACCTCTCCTTACTTCCTCTACCTCTGTATAAACACCCCACCCTGCCTTTTTATAAACATTTAAAATTAAATAGATATCTGGAAATCCCATCTGAAATGGATCACTCCAAAACCACAGAAGGGCTGAAGCAAGGTAACAGATTCAGGCAAGTAAGGATTCACTCTTGTCAATCCTTATTGCAGGAGCCGTCTTCCTCAGGCCTTCAGGTCTTTGTGAGGGAATCTGTCACTTTTGGGGCTGACTGCATCAAGTACCTCAGACCCAAACGCCACAAGAAGAGAAGATCAAAGAACTGTAGAAAATGAGAAAATCTAAGTTCACCTGCTGTCATTTTAACTGTACCATAATAAAACCCAAACTGAAGTTTCACCCTGCAACGATGACTTGCTAGGAAGCTTCCCCAAGAAGTCATCCACAGCATGTCCAAAGGAAACCAGCTCTCACTCCTCCACTTATGCTCAATGGCAAGATTTTGGGGGTGTAGGAGAAGAGAGCTCAGTAGGCACACATTCACTAGAAGCTGCTACACGTCTTCTCAGTATAATAGTTCCACTGTTGGTGTAAGAGTTGACTTGTCTAGAAAAACTCCAGACAACTGTTGCGTAGCCTTGATGCAGCATTTGACCTAAAAAGCCAGGGGACGTCAACTCTGTTCCTGCAAAATGAAAACCTTTCTGTCCTCGTGCTGAAGGACCAAGCTTAAAATACACCACTGAATCCCAGACATCTGTCCCCTGGGTATTTTACAACAGGTTAGCCGTAACCACAATGATCCAACGATCTTTCAAATAATGAACTGCTGCAGGTTACTCTATCAAACTATCACTTAAACAAGAGCAGTGAGCACAAACCTTCAAAAAATTGAAATTGGGGAAAAGTGATCTCCCATACACGTGCTGCAGACGCAAGGCAGCGGAGGCTGCACAGCCTTTTCAGAGCCTTCAAAGCCCAACGCTTTGTGGTTACCAAACACAGAGCTCACACACAAGACAGCTACAACAGTTTATTGTAAAAGGAGAATGAATTATAATAGGGAAGACAGCAATGTGCACAATGTGTCAGAGCACAAGGAGAGCCATGCTGGATCAGAACACAGCATCCTGGAGGCCCCAACACTTTCTCCTGCAGCAGCTGACAGCGAACATCCTGGGATAAGTGCAAGAACACACAAGTAAACATCAGCATTTTCCAAAACACTCTTCCAGTCTGCAGCAAATTTACAGTTCAGACACTCACTGAGTCAGAAGTGGTGCCTTTACACTTAGCAGCCCTTCATTTCTATTCATTTGTCAAGTTCTTACTGAAATCTAGTTAAAGTTTTAACTAGGGTTTCTTGCAGCAAGGTGGTGTGATTTTATTATATTTTAATTTAGATTTTGGATAAAGAACCAGCAGTTCTTGTACTGAGAATGAAAAATGACTTTTTTTTTTATGGTATACTAAGCACTTTTATTATTACCAAAAACCTGAAAGGGAGGAAGATAAAGAAAAGTTGCATCATACACAAGAGGCTGTGGCTTCAAGATGATGCAATTTTAAAAGCACATTCGGAATTTTATGAATGTGGCATATGGGCACACCTAAAAATACAAACCAATCTTCTCAGAAAATGTTTTTTCTGGAAAAAAAAAAAAAGTTCAGGGCATTTCAGGGCAAAGAAAAAAAAAGGGTTTTTTGTTTTGGCTGTTTTTTTTTTTTTTTCCCTTTAAGAAACTGAAATAGGAAAGGTGACACAAAATAATTATTTCTTATCAGTAATTCTGCAGTTCATCAGTATCCATGTCCATTATGTCACATAGGTTAATTTGGAGCTCTTATTCATGTGAAACTCTTTCTCACCTGTATTGCAGAAGCACAGACAAGTATCACACCTGGAGTCACTCCAGCTGCTGCACTGGACTGGCTGAACACAGCAAAGTGCCCAAAAGGCACACACCATCTATGGGCTTCTCTCACTTCTCCAGGATCTGACGTTGATGAAGCCACTTATCTTTCCTCAGCAAGAGTTCCCAAAAGTATTCTTCTTGTTAAAACCATAATGTATGGTTCATTTTAAAGGAACTTCACAGTCAGAGTTACACAAAGAGATGAGGTTAAAAAAAAAAAAAAAAACAACTGCTTTTCTAGTTCTCAAACTTCAGAAACAAAGGAAAACAGCAACAAATCAGACATAGCTTAACCCCAAAACCTTTTTAAGTGTGGGAAGAGAGGAGAAAGAGGTTTAATAACTATTAATTTTAGCATTTTATTGCTAAAGATTACATTAAAACTGCTGGCTGCCAGATATCTGACAGCTTGATGTACTGCAGCACCGTGTTCTGCAGCTTCAGCCCTTGAGCTTCTCTCTGCAAGCCTACATATCCTCAGCTTTCTGGTTCAAGGCACTCGTAACAGGCTTCAAAGTACATTACAGCCCACCAAGCACCCATACTACTGATTTATGAACACGGTATTTTGTTATTTTAGGTGGTTTCATAAAGAAACTCTAGAAGCTTACCACAGCCTTGAAGCGCAGGCCGGTCTGGTCTGAAAGTCCCTTTTACAGGTCACACACGCTTTTTCTGAGCCAGCCATGCGAAAATATCACACGGTACAGACAAGCAAGCATTTTTCTTAAGTCAGCTGTGTAAAGCAGAGAGGATGAAGAAGACTTTCTGACAGTTTAGTGGTGATGCCCCTGCGTGCCACACACTCAAGCGCCTATCGGCACAGAGCCCTTAAACTAAGGGTAGTACAAGCATCGAGTCCAAACTTATTTGCACACATTGAAAATTAGGTCAAAACCCAGCTCTGTTTCTATTCTGGTTAGAACATGCCCGCGTCGCAGCAGACAGTGAATCTTGGATTTGACAGCCTTCCAGCACCATCCCACATTTCCTCCACAGCTTCTCATTCCTTTGGCTTACTCCCTACCCACTCACTTTTCATGCATCACTCTTCAACCATCAATCAGATATGTTGTTCAGAGAGAAATACATTAATCCTGCGTTCCTCTGCTCTGCTTACACACTCCTCTGCTCACACCAAACGGTGTAACAAAGCGCTACCCCTGCAGGTGAGTTTTTGGGGTCAGGAAGTTCCTCTTGTTCACAGTAGGATACAGATTGGTCTCTTGGACAAGCCACAGCAAAGGACATGAGAGAAAGCTGCCTAACTTTCTCACTGACATTGTTTACACCATTTGTTGCAGAAGCTGGTAGGTGGGGAGAAAGGATCACACTACAGAAAGAGAAAACACAGTCCCATGATTTGGACAATTTAATTATACCTCGGAGAACCGAGCTCTATTTCTCTCTCCTACCGAAGCCACAAACCATAAACTTTGTCTTATTTAAGCAGCTGCCACGCATAGTATGTACCTTAATATTTCAACATTTATCTGCAAATAGAGCCAAAAAGAATCATGTGCTAAAAAGAGACCACTATAAGATTGCAGTATACTCTGACAGAATGGAAATGGATCTAGGCATCTTGAAGTGGGGGCAGAAAATTAGCAAGCAGCTTCTGTATTGCTCATGGATTTTAGGCTTCTACCTATCTTCGTTTGGTCTTTAACAACGGTGTGAAAAGGACACAGTGAAGTTCCCAAACAGTCACGAAACTCTAATAATAATACATTAAAATTCATGAGAATAATAGCACTGTCCTAAATAAAGAGATTGCAGTAAAACCCCAAATTACACGCACTAACAAAAAAATCCTGACAGCCTTACAGATTTAGTAGAGCTCATGGTATTACAAACTAAATAACAAATTAAACCAGGCAATAATAATAAAAACATGGGTCCTTCGATTATGAAATGCCACATATGGGCAGTACATGCGTATTGCTGGAGTAACTCATTCTCTTACTTCCCAGCCACTCCAGATCTGTCTTTTCTCAGCCTAAAATACCGGTTCTGTTTCAAAATAAGTACCAGAAAATGGAACATGAATCCAGCCCTTCGTAAAGGAGGAAAACATTACTTCCATGTGTCTCAGCAATCAGCAAGGGACTCGCATTTGGAAGGTGAACTCGAGCACTCCGCAGCAGTACCTACCGAGCAGCAGAGCAATCGGTTCAGGGCGAGGGCCTACAATCCTCGGTTTGGCATCCAGTGCCAGCCTGAGCATACAACTCAGGCCATGCCTATGAATATAACATTTTAAATTCAAAGCCTCAGGTTATGCAAAGACCTGAGATTCACGAGGCAGAATCTGCTTTGCAAAAAAAAAAAAAAAAGCACGCAACCCCAAGTAAGCCAATACTTACACCAAACGAAGCACAAAACCTTTCGGTCCAGGATGCCAAACACCTTTACCTCCCACTCCTAAGTTTTCCTTTTGGATGTCGGGGCAGGCGAGCACCCAACACGATGTGGGAACGCTCAGAAGAGCACGCAGGCACTGATGCTCTTATGGCTTTTCTGCCAGCAGCTTGCGTTTTGCAAGCAGCTCAACCGCCAGAAAACCACACTGGTGGTTTAAATATATACACGTAGACGTATATAGATATCTCGCTGCTGCACAAACCCAGCCAACTCCGTCAGGTGAGGCCCTGAGGGCCAAGCACAGCCCCCAGCCACCCACCCAGCACCACCACCACCCAGCCAGTCCTACAGATGACCACTGCAGCATGGGCTGAAGGTCAACATTTTCGGGCCCTGCTTTCCCCTCTGTTGGCATCAGCGGGCTGGAAAGCCGAGCCTCGCGGACTGAAACAACAGGGAGCACTACTCACTGGCTGGAGGGAGGGGATTTTTTTTAAGAAAGAGGCAAAAAAAGGCAACGAGACGCATCCCCCTGCGTGCTCCCAGCAAAGCGGCGGCTCCGAAGGGAGGGACCCAGCAGGCACAGAGCTCGCTGGCAGCACAGCACGCCTTGTTCCCGGGGGTGTCGCGACCCTACACCCCCCACACACACCCCATAGACCCCACACACCCCACACGCCGCCATTTCGGCCCCCGCCCGCCCTTCACCTGCATGCCCGGCAGGCCCGCCTGCACCGGGGAGTGGGCCATGGCGGCGGCGGAGGCCTCGGGGAGGGGGCCGGGGCTCCTCAGGCGGCGCCGGGGGCCGGGGCTGAGCTCATGGCCGCGCTCGCACACTCCTCCTCCTTCCTCCTTCCTCCTTTTTCTTCCTCCTCCTCCTCCTCCTCTCCCTCCCCCCGAGCCAGCAGCAAAGGGGCTGTCCCAAGCGCCGGCTCCTCAGGCGCCCGTCACGGATGCAACAGCGGCTTCCTCATCCCTCCTCCCATTGACCCTCCTCCTCCTCTTTCTCCTCCTTCTCCTCCTCCTCCTTCTTCTCCTCCTCCTCCTCCTCCTCTTCCTCCCCCCTCACGCACCGCCCGGGCTTGCATCGCCCCCGGGGCTGGGCGAGGCTCCCCCCGCCAGCCCCGTAGCGCCGCACCTGGGCTGTGGCTTTGCGGGGTTTGGGAGCTTTTAGGATTTATTTATTTATTTTAAAAATTTTATTCGTTGTTTCCGGCAACTAAAAGCCCCGCTTCTCCCCTCCCAGCCCCGTCTGGTGGGGCCGAGCAGGTGGAGCGAGCTGGGAGCCAGCCCGCTGTGAACGAAGGGAGCCGGGCTGAGGCGATGGAGGGATGGATGGAGCCGAAACCCCAGGCTGTGCCGGCTCCTCCTGTCTCCCCTCCGGGAGGAGGCTTTCAGAAAGGTCACGGCAACGCCAGAGCTCGGCTTCAGGAAGCACTTGACTTCCTGTCAGGGCTTCTTGCAAAAGCAGTGAGCCAAAACGGCAGCCTGGGTGTTTGGGCAGCGCTGGCGAAGGGAGGAAGAAGCGGGGCGGGAGTATGGGTCTCCCCCGCACCAGAGAAGTCCTGGGCCTGGGTGAAACCTTGAAGAACTTGGCCATACAACACTCCCTGCCCTTGGCCTCCTGAGGCTGAGGTTTGACTGCTCCTCCACACGTTTTCCAACAGGAAAGGTCCCCTCCTTCTCCCCCAGAAACACCTAGGTAGCTCCACAAGTACCTGTCAGGCAGTGGGACTGGTTCTCAGTCCTTTCAGCCAAGCTAAAGGAAACCACCTCTACATAAAGTGCTTTTCAGTACTAATCCACCAGAGAAGAGCCCATACAAATCTCTCAACTGCAGGAAGAGCTTTAAAATATAAACAGATCTCTTTGGGTTAGACATAAACTCCCTCCGAAGCTTTTTCTTGTAGCTAAGATATTCCTTGTTGTCTTGACAGGCTGATCTATCACTGCACAATCCTATTTTCCTGAAACTTACAGAACCGTAACTGATTTGCACCCCTCAACCAAGCCTGAATAAAATTAGTTAACAGCCTCATACAGGCACCTGTATGTACCTACACACCGACTGTTCCCCTTTGGAATAAGACTACACATACCAGCTCTTGAGTACAGTGCAAAATGGAAAGGATGATGGGTAGGAGTTGTGTGGAAACTTGAACTACTAGGTATTTTTTATTAGTTGTTCTTGAAGGACTTACTAGTTTCCGTAATGCTGGCATGGCTTTTAAAGTATGCCTTTTTCAGCTTCAGAAAATATAAGAGTGCTTTTACTGGTTACTAGCATGTAATGTTGTAAGAAATATACTGCCTCAGTCAAAATCAACTATGTCATAAGAATTTTTATGAAAATTTTCTACTACATTGATCTCCACCTTAAGGCATTTTTATTATTTTTATTTATTTATTTTAAAGTAGAGCTATATTACCTCCATGTTTGTTGCACTCTTTGTAGCAAATGTTTTTAGCTTGCTAGGAAGAAATCTAGTTGAGATAAAGGTGAACTTTTTTCTTTCTCCCATGAATACCTTTGAGCTACATCACAGAGTGTTAAAAATCCTCATTGAGAAATTGCCAGGTACAGTTTTGATTTGATCTTTTCTGTATAGTTATCACAACACCGATTTTATCAGCTGCCTTACTTTTTCTGTCTGAGCACATTCAATGCAGAATGAAAAGATGAAGGGTATAAAACTAAGCTTTATGTTTTGTATTTTGAAAGGTATAGAGCTATTATTTTCTATCCATTAGTATTCTCTTTGGGACTTAAATAATTTTCATAGTTTCCTAAGGAACACAAACTTAAGTTGCTAGAGTTGTTTATGTTTTACCTTGCTAATTCCCTCTCTACTTTCATTTTGTAGATTCTCTAGCTCAAGGCTCATAAGCACAGAAAGTTACCACGTGCAAGCTGCTCTGAAGTAACTTTCCCTATGTAAGGTCCTAGCCCAGGGCCACTGTGAGGCCTTTTTCTTGCTTGCATGCCATCACCGAGTAAAAATCACGGATTTACTTTATCTCAAGGTTATGCAGTTCTGTATTACATGTTCAGCAAGACTGTGCCTGAAAAAGTGATTGTTTGAGTGCGGGGAGTAAGCTCTGTGAGTGATTTTGCTTGTTGGAATCAATGGAGCGGATTCAAAATACAAATTCTACATCATAAACCAGATACTGGACCATGTTAAATTCCAGTGGAGTATGAGGAATGTCCAATTTCTGCCAGTTTACATATCACATAGTGCATTTTATGTTCCCAGTACACTCTGGGCTTGGAGAAATTTTAGCCAAAATATTTTGAATGTAATCTTAAAACAACAATCATGTTTCTGTTTGTTGATAGTTTGTAAATGCTGGTCTTTCATTTTAAACTTAAGCTCCTTCATTACAGACTAAGAAACAGAAGCCTTGCATTTTTTCACTCCTTTTCTCAACCCTACCTGAGAAAAAATGTTTTTGTGTATTCCACTCCGAAGAAGGGCTGCTCTTGCGGAAATCTTTATTAATTATAGAATGATAGCATGTTGTGACAGCCTGCCATTCCAATACAATGACAGAGACTTCAAAAATAAACAATTCTTATTAATAAAGTGGTTCTCTGTTGTCTCTTTTTGAAGCCAGATGTTTTCAATGTGCAAAGATTCAATCAATTTATGTGTTGACTTCTCAACACCCAGTTTGCTTTCAACTTGAAGCAACGCTTTGAATATGCAAAGAATTTCTGCTTCGCTGGTTACAGAAGATGAACGTTATAAGAGAAGAATATAATTGCATCACTGCACTGGCAGTGACTGTGAACTTCTTTTTATAAACTACCTATGAAGAAGAAACATTGTCCTTTTACCTTTCTGACCAAGACCAATATTTCTTCTCAAATGAGAGATGTAAGACCATTGATGTTTTCCAAAAATAAAGATGTACCCGAAACAGAGCTCTTTTAAAATTCATAGTGTACCATAAATAAGTAACTATTCCTATTTTGAAAGAAAAACACCACAGAAAAAGTGCTGTGGGTTATACCAGCTGGGCTATTTGTCTACAAAATACTGCACGCGGGAAATGTAGCGGTGACTAAGAAGGAGGAACAAGTTTTCCTGAGGAAGAGAAGAATGAGCAGGTGATGGCATTGCTTGCAGTAGCAAATGGCTGCAGGATCACAGCAGCTCCCAAGCAGATGGGGTTGCCTTTGGGCACCCTGTATGGCAGCAGGGGTATCCTGCCATCCTTGACGTGAGGGCTGAGCAATTAACCAAATCATAGCACCATGCTGTTCTCTGCTAGGCTTGCTGGTGTTTTGTTTTGTTTTCCTTATTATCTTTATCTACCATCTTCTGGATTTCCTGTTTTCTTTTGCTACATTTCCTTGACTGATCAATTTCTTGGTAAACTCTTGTAACAACCGGTATAAAAATGTTATTTCTTCTCTGAATTGTATATACCAAATTCCTAGATTTATTATTATTTTTAATTACTATGCTAATAGCCCGATGGACTATCTACTTAAAATGAAATTCTTGATAGCTTGTCAGTAAGGTTCCAGTGTGAACACTTACATTCTAAATGGATGTCACCTGTCTGCATCAAATAATGCAAAGCAGCTTTATCAAGGTTCTTCACAAATGGACCTGAAAGACCTTAAGTGGTCCTGGGATTAAAGGGGAAATCCTCACGTGGATCTGTAGCTGGTAACAGGTAGGAAAGAAGAAATAAAAGCATTTCACAACAGAGGGCATTGCCGGTACACTGCCACAGGAATCCATCTGGGACCAGTGTTGCTCGACGTATCCGTGAATGATCTAGAAAGGAAGCTAGAGAGAAATGGCAAAACAGTCTGACATTGCCAAGAATCATGAGGTAAAAACTAAAACAAAGTGCAAGGAGTTGGGGAAGAATCTCAGAGCGACTGGCTGCTGAGTGACACACCAGCAGATGGGAGTTCGGCATTGAAAATATACAGGGGGAAAGAATGCAGGAAAACAATTTACATTTACATACTGTAGTTCCTAGCAATCGAGAAGGAAATCTCAGCTGTCACTGATTTCAAAATAGTCAAAAGAAAAAAAAAAAAAAAACAACCTATATTAGGAGTTACTAGGAAAGGAATAAAGAATAACGGAGACAATATTGTTATCCCACCTTATAAATCCATACTGCTCCTACAGACCGTTCTGTATCTTCTGTTTCCAAAACAACACTGTCTGGTGGAAAACAGAAATGGAAAAAAATGTGATCAAAGGGTCATAAAAACCTCTCTACATGGAGGAATTAAATATATTATGTCTCATTGGACTAGGAAAGAGACTTTTCTTGGGGGCGGTAGCATTCTATAACTTCATAAATGACCTGGAGAAAATGACTAAGGGGTGACTGTACATTTTTTCTCATAACAAGAACTATCCAAAGGAAACTTTAAAATAGAGAAATGAAGGTAGCAACACAAATGAACAGTGAGACTCACTGCCACAAAATGCAGGAGGGACCAAAAATAAAAATATTTTCATTTTAAAATGTTACAAATTCATGGAAGATTTGTTCCTATGACAGTAACATGTTAGAAGTCATTTGTTCCTAACTTCCCAAATGGAAATCTGTAGTCTTTACTGCGACAAATTAAAGAGAGCTTTAACTTTTGATAAATCAGTCTACTAGAAGAGAAGAAAAGTAACAGGACTCTGGAGAGCCCCAGTAATGAAATCAAAGAAAGAAAGGCTTTAAGCACCACTTGCTCTGTCTGGACAGCGAAATAATCAAATAGCCTACCCATACAGCCAGATGGGTCCCATCCCTTCTCATGTGATTTTCACATGGACATCGGGAACAGTATTTCTGTGGATCAGAAGAAATAAAAATCTGGTGTTTTGACTTGGGTGAGGACAGGGTTACACTCCATATTATTCAGTTGGTGTCCTGACTATAGCTGAATTGGCACATTACCATTTATTCAAAAAATAAAAGTTTAAAAAATTAAAGATATTTGCATGGTGAAGGTTTATTTACCTACACTTCACAAAGTGAAGGTGGCGGGGGGCTCGTGTCCCATCCATGTCATTAGGCCTGGTTGCAAGGGGATCTCCTCGGCTGCGAGTGGGGGCAGCTTGGCTGAAAGTTGTAACAGAGGTCAGACTAAGACTTCAGTATTTTTAATTCATTAATGTTCCAACATCTCTCCTCTTCCTCCCCCCAAATATTTACACAGATGTGTTGTCCAGGACCGACATTTTCCCTGCCGCCAGTTGTGTTTGTGCCACAAAGGTTTCAATTTTTAGTGGAAAGAGGATCCCTTCCACAAAGCTCATGATAGAGCCTGTCTTCCTCTCTGATGACGTGCCAACAGCAGCCCTGTGCCATGTATTTATGGCAGCAGGGCAAGCTATGTGGCTTCAGAAGCACACAGATCCTTCTGCAACTCTACGAGGATGTGCATTGAAGCTATGGGACAACAATCCATCTTGTCAGAAAATGATTTTGTCTGTTACAGATTTATGTTTAAAAATGGCCTTCTTCTTTAAGCCTCATAAGCACTGATTTGAGAGAAATAAAAAAAAAAAAAAAAAAAAAGAAAAAGAAAAAAAAAAAGTTTAATAACTTTTTATATTCCCCAAAGAAAAAAACAATAATTTGCTAAATTTGTCTAAAACGTGCTGCTATCAAATATTTGGCTTCCTGTGGTGGTATACTTCATATCTTTCATATAAAATTGCAGGTTTTTGAGATTCTTATGAATAGGAGAAAACTGACTTTCTTGTAGTCCTGAGAATCATAATGGACAAGCAGGGACGAGGCAGGAAATGGAAGAAGCATCCTGAGTGTTGCACGCCCTTTATTAATAATGAGCAGAACATAAGTGCCTGAAAGTATCTTAGTATTCCAGACAGGCAATTAAAATTACATAGGGAACTAGAGCTCATTAAGAAACCTGAGATTGATTATACTGCACGGTGCCTCTGTCCCCAAAGAGCATCATTTCATTAAATCTTGCTTTTTATAAACTTTTCTCTTACCCCCTTGTCACAGAAGCCAAGCATACACAAACAGAAGGCATACCTTCTGTATCTGCCTCTCGTATTTCACATTTAGTAATGGAGACATCAGTTCTTATCTCAGATTAATGCCTGTGTACACAACAGACTAGCAGAATCTCCGGGCTAAATGGATGCATTAAGGGTGACCTTATAATCGTGGTGAGATGCTCTAAACTATAACTCTGTCCCTAGATGGTTCATTTCATCACAGATCTAAAATGTTTGCTTGCAGGCTACTGACGTCCCTGAAGAAGTTGTACTGTGTCTCACTGGTAACTGATAAGTGGTGGTCTTGCAATCCATGGCAATATTTTCATTCAGGAATTGCCAAAATTTAGCCCTTTATTAAATAATCTCATAGTATACCACAAGCTACCTGTAATATCTTGTGTGGGCAGAAATGTATTGTAATCATCCACTCAGCACAGAAATACATGGATTCCTGCAAGTTTCAGTTGTCAGTCTAGGGTGTCAGTAACAAAAGAAAATCATTACAGCGTGATGTTTTTTTTTAGGGTCTGGTTTCATGTTATGCTTAATCCAGTTGAACTGCGGTCTGCTGCCAAAGTGCTGATCCTGCTCTTCCTTTTTTCCCAGCCCTGGCTCCCTTCCATGCCTTAGCAATCACATGCCTGCATGGTGATTTGGATCAATTCGCTGATCCCACGGGAAATACATCCACAGCTGGCTGGGCAAGCCTCCCGTTGCAGCACTGAGCCAAGCCCATGCGTCCCACAGCAGGGACACAGTGATGAGGGACAGAAGGAAGCCTGCTCACCCCATTGCTGGTGGCCCGCAGTGGGCTCAGATGGGCTATAAAGCCATACTGCATCCAGGATGTCCTGTGTGGAGTCAGGTGGTGGCTCCGGCTCTTTGATCCCACAAAATCCACCTTCTCAGCTTGCAGCAGGAACCCACAGAAATGCAGGGCCTGCGCATGTGCTTTGAGCCCTCCCCATTGCTCCCAGCCCACGGCCTTCTAAAAGTAGCTACCCGGTAAGCTCCTGCAGCGCTCCCGGTGCTCTGACAAGCTCCAGCAATCTCCCACCTCCTCCTGCAGACCTCCTTTCATTCACAAAAATCTGCCGCAGCCTCCCACTTGCACCAGGCCTTTGGCAGGATCCCAAAGCCTTGCGCTCCTTTGGCTTCTGCAGTCCCCGGCTCAGTTTCCCTGCTATCTTTGTAAAAAGGGCAGGCTTCGTGGGGATTTTGCTCTTCTTCCAGCTGAGAGAGGGGGTACCCAGTGCTTTACTTGCAAAGAAGAGCAGGTTTTGCTGCACCACAACAGCACTGGTGTTCTTCCCTGCTCTGAAGTAAATTTAAGGGCCTGTAGGTTCACATCGACACTGCCGAGCCATGCAGCACTGACTGCCCATCCTGCTGTCCCTGATAGCAGGGGGATTTGCCTCAGCACCAGAGCTGCAAGTAGAAAGGGTCAGAGAGACCAGCAGGGGGCTCAAATGTCTGAATTTATTTTCTCATGAGGCTGAGGTGAGAAACAGACAACTTAGCCCCAGACTCTGCGGCCACAAATGACCTGTACTGACTGCATCTTCTGAAGACAGACTTGGCTTTCGATTTCTGCTCTTTCTAGGCAGTCCATCAGCTCCTCATGGCATGTCTTCCTCCTTTCTCACTTGTGTAAGGCACTGTAGCCAGTGACTTATTTCCATGAGCAATTTTCTCACAGAGCAAGCTGGGCTTCCATTGTAATGCAGCTCTGTGCTTGCCTTTGTTTGTGTTTATGAAAGTAAATAAAAATGTGTAACCTGTTTTTTATTAGAGCTCAAGACTTTCCTGTATGTTTCTAAGTCATTCCTCCAGAAGAAACACAAAACCATGTAACCATGTTCTGCAAGTGAAACAAAGAAAGAAGCACGTTCAAAGTGCTTCTGTGATTTATATATACCTAAAGTGTTTGTATTTAATGACTTTGGTGTTTAACAAACTTCTGTGGAGATCATCTTAAAGCATTTCAATTCACCTTTAAAATTAAACTGCAGACATCCCTGAAATCCATGTGGGTGCAGCATTGTTCTGGGCTTTAACTGCTGAAAGACTGCTCCTCCCCGTGAGCATCTCCTCCTGCACTGGCACCGTTTCATACTAACTTAATCCGAGCTGAAGATTTGCCCACAGCGATCCTGAGCTGCAGTTTCCCCTGTGGAGGACAGAGCAGGGAGAAGGAGCTCTGGGGAGAGGAATCAGGGTGCAGAATATGGGTCCTTGGCCCAGCCTGGAGATCTGGTTAAAAGTGCCTCAGGAGCTGGCACCCAGTGACTCTACCCAACTACCTAGCATGGCCTCACCAGGCTGCCATCAGAGAGCATTGGGTCCCCCCCAAAATGAAGTGACAGTGACTTTCTTGTTAAAGAAAGGGGCTGGGCTGAGAGGTTGTACAACAGATCACCAGCATGGGACGTCTCCACAGAGGCAGGAACCTGACATCAGTGCATCCTTAGTCTGTCAGGACTGAGTGTAGATTCAACCCAAGGTTTGAATCCACATAAAAACCATCTGTTGGCAGTCTGTTGGTGGAGTGTCTTATACACACCTGTATTTGATGTGAGGTGGTATTTTTTCCTGTGATGAGCCCACTGCTCCCACAGGAGCAAACTTTCCTTTGGCTGACTGACATTTCTCTGTCACAAAATGGCTGCGCCTCCCCACAGCTGCCTGGGGCTTCGCTTCTCAGGGCAGGATTTCACCTCTGGTGGTTTAATCCCAGTGATTTTTATCATCTTTTAGAGTAAGAGCGTTGTGTGTTGCAGCATGGGCAGCTTTATTCTTCTTTACTCTCCATCAATATCAAAGTCTCTTCATACAATGCCACATAGGATTTGGGCTGTTCTAACAGGTTTTTAAAAGTTTTAAGAAGACGGTAAATAAGACTTCCAACAGTGCTACCAGGGGCCATCACTTGACTAAGTCAGTCAGGGCAGTTTTATTTTCCTAAACACGAAGCAGCCCCAGAGTCTTCAAAAGCAATGGTGATGCATGCACTAGTTGTTTTCTATATAGGATAACTTAGAGTTTGGGGTAATTAGGTGTGGAAAATCTTTATGAAACGACGCAAAGAGGGTCTTTGTTGTCTCAGACCCAGTGCCACCGCATCTTTTTCAGTCTGTTTCGTGTTTTTTTCTGCCATCTGGTGGCTGGAAATGACGAGTCGGTGCCGGCGAAAGGGGGGGATTTGCTTTAAATCAGGGAAGTTTGTGCAAGGAGTCTGTGATAAATGGTAAATAAAAATAGGAAATGATTGTATATTTTATTTCTTTTAGTACTACCTAGAGCCGTGATCACAACATGCAGCTTTTTTGGAAAAAAAAAAAAAAAAAAGGAAAAAAAATGACAAAATGAAATCTTCTGGCTCAGAAAGGTGCCCCAGGGCAGGCTGGAGGTGGCTCTGGTCTGGTCTAAGTGCTGGCCACCTCTCCCCCCAAAAAAGCTGAAACCTACCCTGGGCTTCTGTAGCTCAGACAATGATGCCATGGTCAGTGACCATGGTCTGGTCCCACACTAGGGGACAGAGTGGTCTGCAGCAGCCCCTTGTGCCATGCTGGGGTGGAAAATACATCACCTTTAGCCCCATGCTCCCTGTAGGGCAAAAATCCAGGTGTAAATGTAGGTGTGCATTATGCTGTCCCCCCCATGCTCATTTCCATGCTCACATGCAGCCCCTCCGCCGATTCAGCACTGACCCAGGCCCTGCCAGCATGGCTCTGACGTTGGTAAACCCATGCAGCAGTGTCGGCCCCCGCCTGCCCGTGCTTGGGAACAGATTGCAGCTTAAAAACACATTCGGTGTCATTAATTCGGTTAGGTGGCTACAGAACTGATCTCAGGCACCCCGCTGAAGTAAAGTAGCAGCCTGAAGCAGCGGTGCCAATTGAATTAACCTTTACTTGGAATGTATTTCTTTGTAAGATAAGACCTTTAGGACATAGGACTGCCATCTAAGGAGAAGACATTTCCAATTTTTAATACCAGGGAAACACAGCACGGCTCCAGGAGCACTCATTTTAAGAAAATAAAAAATAAAAAGTTTATCAGAATTGAGTAATTTCCCAAACTGTAAGGAATGGATGTTCAATTTGGAGTAAAAAAAGCCTTTGATGGAAAGAAAATCAGAAAGCGACAAGCACTGCCATCAGCTGAATCTCACAGGAGGAAGACAAACAGATTTTCACACGAGCAGACAGGTGAGATGTCATCTTAATCTCATGAGGGTTTTATTTGCCACTAACAGCAGATGCAGGTCAAAGGAGGGGTTGCAACAGCAGATAGAGAGCAAGCGCTGCAGAAGTGCCTTGCTCTGCTTCCCTCCTGGCTCTTGCATCATTTTCATTAATTTTTTATTTAGCTACACAGCTTCTTCAGCTTCAGGTTTTATTTCCTCCTCACCTCCAAAATGCAGCAATGTTGTTACACAAGGCAGGGCCACTTTCACCAGAGAAGTCTCCTTAGGACTGTCTCAGAAGGTCTCACGGCCACTTCAGCATTGCAAGGAAAGACAAATGACCCTTCACCAAAGCACAAGTGGTTTGGCCATGTCTGGTCCCGCTGCTGCTTGAGGAAGTAATGGTGAAGGCTACGCAGGGAAGAACTGTGCCTGCTCCTGCACTGCCTATGACCCACCTTTCATCCAAAAACCTTCATTCGCACAAACCTTTTAAAATGCATCTCTGATTTGAACTGATCCGAGTAAGTGCACAGATTCTCCTTGAAAAACACAGCTTCAGCTTTGCTCGTCTTCCTTTGCTCCTTCTCTTCCATACCCATCCACCCAGCTGTTAAGCTCCCTGGGATACCGGCTGTATCTACCTGGTCAGACAGGGGTGCAAATTTTGATTGCATTTTTTTTTTAAAAGTATTTTTGTTTGAAATAAAGAACCACATTGCTGTCTAGCTACATGGACTGACGTTAGAATTATCGACTTTTAACTTGATTAATTTAATCTTATCCTCTCTGTAACAGAAGATACATGAAAGACCATCCCAGCACCCCGGCAGTCTAGACAGCAGCATACAAAAATAAACATGAGTACTCTTACCCCACTTCCAATATTTTGTTACAAGTTTTATTGCTGTTATTCCAAATATCATTTGCCATTGTCTGTTTACCTCAGTGGACACCTCATTAATACATTTAATTAAGAACATACCGGGAGTCAAATGGGTAGTTAACAGGCATACAAAGAACACCAGAGTGCATGTCCAAGCCACGTTTTAACCTGAGAAATCCAGGAGCTTTGCTCCCACAGTCCTTAAGGACATATAAAAGAATTTAAGGCACGTGTGACCTGCTGCTTTCAAGTAACAATGAGGGTAGACGGGTCATGCAGACAGCTTGGCTTCAATTACTATTTTTTGGCAATACTTGTTTCTTTCGTGATATAAAATTGAAATGTAGTACAAAAATACACCTCTTCACAGGGTCTAATAGTGCCAAGTGCAATTTCAACATTTTAATGCTATGGTATTTGAGCTTGAGGTACATTTTAAGAGTGCAAATTCTGCGGGAGTTTCTTCAGGATACCGTGTTCTGTACAAGAGATTAATCTTTTCCTCTTGATTCAAGAGGCTGCATTTAAAGTCAGAACAGTTTTTTCTTAACATCTCCCATAAGGCATATTATCCAGTGCTGTTAGCAATACCCTGATTCCTCTCACTGCATGGACAGTTAATGGGACACCATGATTTACAAGTTCTCTTGAATACACCTTCTACATCCGAGAGACAGCTTCGGCTTCTTTTTCTTCTTTTTCTTGTAAGTCTGGATCCTTTTTCACTTGTTTTTCTTCTTCATCAAGTTGGGCTTCAATCTCATTTGGATCAATATAAGTATAAAAATAAGCCATGATGGAAAAAATAATGCAAACTGCAAACAGCAAGGCAGCAAACAGCACATACTCTGCCCACTGTAAAAAAACAAAACAAAACACAAACGTATAATTAAGTCATCAATAGTCATTCCTCCAAAGAATTGCACCATCTTACTATTTGCAAGGAATTAAGTTAATTCCAAATGTGGAACTGAGCACACAGAACCAGTAGAGTATGACTTAAAGGAATAAGTATTAGATGTGTACAACAGATACTAAAGCAGCTCTAAATTGAGACCCTTTCAGCTGTTGTCTTCAATGAAAAGTGAAAAGAAGAAGTCCTGTGCATGCTGAAAAGTTTCATAGTATCCTTCTCATGGAAGTGTGGGAATGGACCAAAAAGATTGAAGAATAAATTCAGCCCCTCCTTTTGGCCAAAGGGCAAGAGGGTAAGGCAGTCTCATTTTCAACCAGGCTGGAAGGGGTAAAGTTTCTACTGACCTGGGTGGAGAGTGAGACTAGTGCTACAGCTGACTGGTAAACTCTTCTACCTAAGACTAGCCTCGTGTATTCCAGTTGAAAATACAACTCCACTGTAATAGCTGATGTTCAAAAGTTATGACTGAGGGTTATCGGCCGTGACTCCCCCCTGTATTAGGGCTGCTATTTAATAGTGTAATACAGTAGTACACCAATGGCCTGTGCGCTTACCTGCTGACTGAGTTTGGATGCTCCAGCCACGATAAGGACAATTATGTTACCGACAGCCACTGTCAGCAGCCATCCGGCCTGCAGCACTGACTTCATGTTAGATGGGGCCTACAGAGACAAGGCACGTAATTTTTAGTCAAACACCGCTAGCACTTGCTGATGTTTACAGCATTCTTTACTTTATAACAAGCACTGGTTCCCTAAACAGACCCAGGGAAAGCTTTGGGGAACAAGAGCTTTCTAATAGTGGCTGTAACACCTATGTTGTACGCACCAAGGAGCAGGCACATTTTGCATTTGGCTCAGTCTCACATGATACACACCAAATGAAGAAACTGAGCACATCACAGGCAAGCAAGCCACAACTTATGTTCCCATCATTGCAGTATATAGACTTAGAATTAAGGTAAGAAACACACAGCAAGTAATACAAACTGAAGTCAGAAGACAGGGCAATTCATAGTGTATAATTAAACTGCTGCTAAACGCTGCGTGGGAAAAGAAAATAATTAAGCCAGTGCAACCTTGAAGATAAGGTACTGGCTCATTTTATAATTGAGAAGTCTCCAGTTTGCTTTTACAGCAGCAATACAGTTCTATTTATTTTCAATGGAACGTCACATGTCGGGTGATTTGAGGACTGGTGATCAAATCTTCATGTGATATAATTCAAAATAGCTCCACGGAGAACACTGAATGCTTAGTGAAACACGCCCATTCTGCACCAGCCTACAGTTCTTCTAGGGGACTCTAAAGATACCTCTGCTTTGTTTGAACGACGAGGGAACCACCTCTTAATAAGAAGAGGTCACAGAAGATTTTGATTTGTACCAGGGTAAGGACTTAACTCATGACTCTTAACGCAGTGAGGGCTCTGAGTGGCAAAACCTACCTGCGAGTATGAAAACTCCAGCCCAGTTACAGAGAAGACTACTTCTCCACATGTTAGAATAAAATACTGAGGGATCTGCCAAGCCATGTGAACTGTATTGGGTGGAATATCTTGACTGTAGTTTAATGTAAAAACATTTCCAGAACACTGAAAATTAAAAGGACACATTAGGAACAGCAATAACGAGTCTGTACACTAAGGGCAACCTAAACAGTTCCACATCATTTATGTAATTATATGTACGTACACAAAGTTCTGGGAGAGTAAGAATATTATATATGAAGCACCACACAGCAAGTTGTAAAGTGGTAATTATTTTACAGCAGAATCCATGCAAATCCATAGTAAGGCTAAGAATTTAAAGCCATTAGTGATGAACATGAATTATTGCATTATATCATTATCATGCTCATCATTACCTTTGTTAATGAAGTGTTTATGTTCAGACAGTTTAACATATGAGAATTCTACCATACGTATAATTAAAGGCAAGAGAAATAATTGTTCGAGTGTTTTTTAATTAAAGAATATTAAAATGAAAAGAACTAGTGTCCATCCAACAGCACCTCACCTCATTAATTATAATTGTATATGCACCGCCAAATCCAAGTGAGTTTGAAGTAGCTGTACAGTTAGTTCCATTTATAGAAACCACAATCTTATCTGTTCTGTAGAAAGAAAAGACCACAGTTCAGTTCATGGCTACAGACAATTGTGTGTAGTATATGAAAAGCTTCCATGTCCTTTTCTGAGGACAAGTATGTCTTTTTCTTTAAGTGGTTAGATTAAGGTGCAGGAAATGCTTACCTGCCTCCTGAAAAAACACTGTAATTAGTGGCAGAGAGAGTTGTCAGTTCTCCAAAATCCGCACCACCCATAGTGACATTGACTGTCCAAGGCATATTGTTTATGAATCTTTAAAATAAAAAGTGATGAATACTTTGCTTAGCATTACAAAGAATACAGGTTTTAGTTTATATATTAGCAGCACCATGAGTATTAAGCCTTCCCCTTTCACTTTTGAAAATTAACACTTTTGAAAGATCTGTAAATCTCTTAAGACATGGCTAATGCAAGAAGCGAGCTAGATCCAACATTGTCCCACTGCTTGCTTAGGGAAATGTCAGAAGCAAGCATTTACTTCAGTCAGTAACAAATGCATCTGCAAAGGGAAGACGTGGAAGAAAAATGGACAAGTGGTAGGACACTTCTTACCTGAGATTAAAAAGGAGGTAGACATCTGTATCTGTGCTTGTTGTCAACAACAACAAAGAAAGTCTAGACAGCAGACTGAAACACTCACTGCCAAGATTTAGCTAAGTTATACCCAAAGTAGATATGCAAGATAGCTCAGATGAATTATGTTCTGGAAGTTCCTACACCCCCTAAGCATCTGAGTGAGGGGTACAGCAAGTGGAGAGCTCCTACAGTACAGAAAGTGACGTTGAGCAAGAAGAGTCCGCCCAAGAAGTAGATTGAAGGGGCAGTCGCACCACTGCAAAGCGGAGGAGCAAAACAAAATTTACCTGATAAGATTCTTTCCTTCTTCTGGTTTTGATGTGACATTGTCAAACAGCTGGTGGAAGAGACCATTATCAAGAGGCTTAGTAAGCATCAGTGGACAGCCTAAATGTGCACTATTACATACAAGCAAAAGCCAATAGAGGCTTCAGAGCCAATAGAGGCTCCAGACGTTACTACTAGGATACGTCTCTACCAGAAAATGCTGTAAGGCCACACATTTAAGCCTCTTTGAAACCATCATGTTAAGTTGGCCAAGTGTCTTTTTGTTTGCTTTGTAGGGTTATTTTGTCCCAGCATCCTGCCCTGCTCTCTACAGCTCAGTCTCACTGGTGCAGTTTTCCCTCAGGCAGCAGAGAGGGGGAGAGGGAAAACAAAACGAAAGAGAGGCTCCCCAGAGCTTGCCCTCTGAGCTTCCCACACTCCATGTAGATAGCTGCTAAGACATTAACAAATTTCTTAGGATTTAGGCAGACTTACCAACTTAGCGGTAATGCCTGACATGGTATTTTTAACCGCGAGAGTGTACCGCTCTCCGCCTGTGACAGGGACATTTAGAGTTGCGCTGTTACTTCCATAGGCTACCACTACATGTTGCAACTGGGAAGTCTCAAACGTCCTGTAGTCCGTCTACAAAGAAGACAAATTGCTGTGAATTTCCACGCAACTGCATTTGCCTATACCTTTGAGGAAATGCTCGATTCAGTGGGTCGTAAGTTTACTTCTGAAGTAACAGAGATCACGAGCATCTCCGGACTTCCATTTTTGTAGTTTTCTATGTCAGACACTAATTTTGTTTGATCGATATTTATGACTATTTTCTTCCTTTACACAAATGTTAAAGTACTACAAAATTCCTACAAGCATTATGGAAGAGCTGTTACATTTTCCTGTGTATTGCTTTATCCAGCTAAATCAGGTTTGCCACCACCAAGCCAAATTATGTTTTAGCAATAAAGACAGCAATAGCATGAACTAGAACGCAGCATTTTCCAAATGGCCCCTCCTCCTACAAAATGCTAATCCAAACTGCACCTTTTGGGTTTCAGCATAACAGAAACAACTATTACCAGGATATGCATTTTAGATATTCTAGCTACATTTCAGAAGCATAAAATATGGAAAGCAAATATTCTTTAATAAACATGTTGATATGTTATCGGTGTATAGAATTCAATCCAAAACATCTTGATTATAAGACATCCACCGTAGGGAGTAAAACATTTCACGTGCTTCGTATTCAGGTGTTTGTCACGGTTATATGAACTTCACATATGGAAACAGGGCAGCAGGCTACCAGAGAATATACTTGTGCTGCTAAGACTTCCTTGCATCCATTATTTAAAAGGTCCATCAGCTCCACTGCATTTTGCTGTCAGTATAGCTAACAGTCAAAACCCTGCTGTAAAGGAACCTGAAAAGGTTCTTTGACAGCAAGGTCTAAAGCCTGAATGATGTAGCCACACAAAAATCTCCTTGTTCACACAAGTGATCTCTTACAGTAAGCGAACTGACTTCCTAGACATGGATGGATTTTTTTTTTTATTTTATTTTTAAGTCAGGGCTGTTCTTACTGTTAAGAAATGGCACCTTTTTAAGCAAGAGTGAAGTTTTCAATTAATTGAAAGCCATTACTAAGTATATTACTAGCATGTTAACTCATTCTCCTTAGGATATTGAAATAGGTACTATTTCTTTATTCCCTGTATGCTTTCAGTAACAATTTATTCCACAAGAGGAAGAAATGCTTAAAATGAATAGAGGAAAAAAAAACTAGAAAAGAATCAATTTTGAGCCTTTAGTTAAGAACGACTTTGACTTGCTCCATTCAGCTTTGTGACTTGATGTTCCCCATCTCCCCTTACTTACCCCATGCAGAGGTTCTACGGCCACATTCACATTCTGAGGTAAAAATGTTACTCTTGCATTATCAGCACCTAGATTTATTGTTTTGATTTGGGACTGCCCAGATGCAGGGAAAACTGGGAGGGTTTTCTGTAGGATAGAAAGTAGAATCAGTGCTCTATCTTAAGTCACATGAGAAAGGTACTACAATTACTGCACTCTTATTTATCTCGTGACGAAGACTGCCATTTACCTGATGATCTGTGGTTATTAGTTGTAGGGATGCAATTTTAATAACTGTTTTATTTGCTAGTCTCACAAGCCGTCTTGCTATCAAGGCCACTCTGCAGGTCAGGGAGCAGTTTTCTCCCACATCCTATGGGAGTCTACGTTTCTGAACTTCTTTGTACAATGTTCTGCCTCTTTTTCCCATCACTGGTGCTGCTGAATTGGCCAGAAGCAGGTACAGGCACCGTGTGGTGTGAGAGTCCAAAGAAACAGAGCAACTTCTGGAGACTCCACCTTCCATCAGACGTACCAGTAAGTACCTTCTGCTCCTGCAGAGCCTCAAGAGCTGCAGGAGCTGTATGTATGTATTGCAATTCTGCCTTGACCTTCCTCTGCTTGTCTTTTTCATTCTCTTTAGGTACAAACACACAACAAAAAAGGTCCAAATCTTCCCTTCTGCAAAAAGTTCCTGTGCAACAGTCGAGGAATTTGCCAGCTCTGGCCACGCTTCTGCCTAGTGCAGGTACATATCTATGTTATGTCTATGTACATGCCCTGGCCCTCCCCACTGAAGGCCAAACCTTTTACTCTCAGCTTGGAGACAGAGGTGAGTATAAGGCTTGTTTCACTGCTGAACTCAGACATCAAGGAGGGAGCTCCTCATTCCTAACTCAAGCTTTTTAAGAGCTGAGCATCTTATCTCAATATCATGTGAAGACAGGCGGACAGCTCTGGATGGCAATTCAGATCTTGGGATACCATCATCACTGCCCAAAGTGTCAGACTCCCCAGCTACATGGAAAAACCTACATCTTTCAGGCATGACACCTCCCTCTGAAGCAAGCAAAGCCAGGTGTGATGAGTCCTGCCTGAAACAGGAATCATTTTTACTGATGGTATGATAACACTTTGTGGCCTTTCACCTCCAGTTTAGATGTCAGAAGAGATCAGAGATGAAAAGCAGCTCCCCGATAGGGAAAAACTCTGCTTTTCAGCTCTTAATCTCAGTTTAAAGACCTGAGGTTGCCTTTAATGCATGATTTATGATAATGGCAGATGAGATGTTTGGCAGTATGGTGTTCGTAGGTAGCTTTATTATGCTAATCACACTGCATTGCAATATACTTTATATTTTTCCTCCCTCTACTTCTGTGATAACACGCTTGGTTCCTAAGTTACAACTATTTTATGCATCATATTTGGCTCATTTTCACCTTAAACAGACTGTTCTGCATTAACAACAAAGTATTCAGTACTTGCACAAGGCTGAACTTACGTCTATTTGCAGTTGCACAAGGGCGGCAGCAATGAAAGCCAGTCCAGCAAGGAACATGCCAACAGTGATCTTCCTCAGAGGCCTGGTACAGCAACAAAAGATATATGCAAATTAAGACAAATATTAATTCAAAACTTTCAGTGTGAAGTTCTCCCTTCTGAAACAGGAAACCAAAAGGACTACAGATAGAATATTGTCACTGTCCAAAGGGCTGATGTTAGATGAAGTATTCAGCTACACCAAGAACCTCTTAGTGTTAGTTCAGAGTTACACTACTGGGAAATTAAGTTTCCTGCAGCATCTTAACCTGTAACTCTGCATCTGCTGGGCTCATTCCTAGAGTTAACCATCATCTAAACAAAACTGTTGTTAGGTTTCTGTATTTGAGCTGAGAAAATCAGATCTACATAAAGAAAAAAAAATCCAGTACAGCTGGTATCTTAGAAACGATGAACAGACAAAAAGTTACACCTTCTGCAAAAGGATAGCAACTTTTATCCATATCGCTATGTGTAAATCGAAATAATGAATGGAAAAAGTCAGGGAAATATATTGAATTGGGAGACATCTACTGACATCCAGTTAAGTGCTAAGGGTAAATTTAAGGTAGATATTTTATTTATGGCAACAATTGTCTGATTCAGAGTGCCCACAAATGAACAGAAGTATTTCCAGCCCAGCACCACGCACCACCCCTATTTTTTCAATTCTTCGTGGAAAAGTAAGATTAGCAGAAAACACTAGCAGTAGACAGCCTCTCTCCTGCGATCAGAAGATTTTGCCCTTAGCTTGAAGAAAAATCACATTGTCACTGTGCTATTAGATTCTTCTCCTCTAGGCTGTGATGCCTTCATGCCCCATTTGTAAAGTCCTTCTTTTATTATTATTATTTTAAATATTAACCCCACTTTGAATACAGCATTATTTTTTCCTTAGCTGGAAGCTTGCTTTTGTTTAGGGCCAGAAGAGCAGCTTAAAGAAACCACTAAAATGAGCCTCTGCTGAAGTCAGGTAAACACGTCAACTTACGTAAAATTGATCTTGCATTTCTTGATTAAAGGGTAAATCACAGCATCCATAATTGGCACCATTATAACAATCAGGATCGGATTGACAGTCTGTTAAAGATGAACATAATAAGGGAAAAAGGTAAGTATTTTCAAAGTCCTTTTTATGAAGGGCAATAATATACGGGTATCATCTTTGGGAAGTACTTAGGATTGTCAGACAGAAGATTACTATACCTGCATTTGGTCTGGCTGAATCTGAATAGCTCCCTGGTGGAGAAGAAAAAAAGATAAATAGGATTTAGTGTTATGACAACAAACCAAACTGATAGGAAAAGTAAATGTTAGGGAAAAAAGGCAAAAAGAAAAAGTAACCTACAAAGTTCCCATCCATCGTGGTGGCTTGCAGTGTCCATCTTGAGCCCTTGACAGAAGAAGAGAGAATTAAATCCCACAGTTAATCAGCCTCCTGAAGTTCCTCTTGAATTGTTTTAAGTAAAGTGTTTGGAAAGGTGTCTGCCTGATCGCAGCAGGGCACACTCACAGTTACAGCTCAATGGTAAAAATGCATGATGCAGCCAGGCTGGACCAAACTTAATGTGCTCTGCCTTAGATAAAGCTTTCAGGCACCAGTTCTCTCAGATACCCTCCTAAATTCATACTTCAGTACCTGAAACTATGAAAACCTGCTTTCACGGGTCATGAGCACTCCATCCAAGACAACGACAAGCTTATGCTTAAAGGTGTGAGGCTTAAAGGTGTGAGTATGTGTGACAAACTAATCACTCTGATTAAGCAGGCTGGCACCCAGCTCATCTCCTCCCTGGATCTCCAGAGCACTTACAGTAGGACCCTGCACTGCACCTCGACTGACAGCGAAGAGGAGTTGGAGCCAAGAAAGCTTTAGATTCCTGTCTCATCACTGTCCTACACAAGATTTGGAGGGGCTGAGCTCAGAGTCACTGGGAATGCCCAGATAAATTGGATTTCAGCTGGCTGCTCTTGGACCACAGGACACTGTGTGAACGTTGACTCAGAATAAGCACAGTGCATTACAATCAGGGTAAGGAATCTGCAGAGAAATGCTTTTCACCCTCACACGGGCACTTTCCTAGGTGCAGTGACTCCACAATGCGTAGCGACATGGCACAGCTGTAACTGCAAAGCCAAACCATTTCTGCTTTACCTGCTGGTCGAAAAGTGCCCAGAACATGGGGAGTGGGATGTAAAGGAACAGCACCTTCAGCACCATCTTAGTCTGAGTAATCAGCCGTTTCTGCAGTGAAGGAGAATGTTAAAAAAAGGAATTAGTGAAAAAAACTCAGACAGTTCCCCTGCTGTTCACCACACAGCAGCAGGTGGAGACATGAGACCTCTCGTGCAGTGTTTACCCACATCCTGAACTTTGGATGCTGTGGGTGCTTCTGCTGACTTCTGTTAAAAAGCACAAGGTCTGCTTTTGGGTGTGGGGAGGGCTGCTGGTTAAAGGTGACACTGATAGCAGAAAAGCTTCTTGCCATGCCCACACTGCAACGGCAGCAGAAGGTTTAGCTCCTCACTGCTCCGTTTTCCCAGTAGGTTTTAGCAGCACTGCGTAGGAGGAATTCAAAGGATGGGGAACTGAGGAATGCACTTCACACGTGCAAAATACACATGGGCAAAAATAAAATAAAGGGAAGAGGCTAAGGTTTGCGCTGCCATTGACAGCAGGGCAAGGTGGACAGGAGACCAGGGAGCACAGGACATGGTCGGGGGACTGTGGGACACAAGGCCATCAACTTCTACGTGGCTGTGAGGCCCAAAATTATTTACCTAGCACTCAAAGCAACGGATCAGAGCAGACAGCATAGGAGCTGAGGGCCAGGGGATGCTGAGGCACAGGAGTGCTCACACGGTACTTACACTGTACTTCTCGCTCGCCCAGTCTAGCCAGTGCTCTCTCTTGGGGTACGCCTTGCTGCGATGCCGGAACCTGTTTTTGATGGCAAACTGGGGAGAGACCATTAAAACTTTGTTTAATGACGTTTCAAACATTTCTAAGACTATCAGCTGTTTCATAAGTAAAGGAGACCTCTGCCACCTCCTCTAAGCATCTACAGGAATAATGAAGGTAAGGCATGAAACCACCCATATGGTGAAGTGTGCACCTGGGACTAGGTAAACCAAACAGCTCAGAGCAACTCTGAGCAGCTCTAAATGTGGGTGGCTGTTAGGTCTTGAAGGCCTGCCTACTTAAGGCTAATACATATAGCAATCAAGAATGTCATCTGCACAGCTCTTCAGAGCTGAATGGCTACAAGAGCACATTTCACTCTAAAAAACTGTATCTCGTAGAAATTCCTTCATACTTAACATACGCAAATATAGTCCTGAAGGAATCCACAAACTTTCATAACATGCATGGCTGAGCTGGGCTGGGCTCTAGGGGAAGCACTCTAAAGTGACAGTAGAAGTCACATAGAGAGATTTGTTTTCAGCAGTGCTTACAGGACAAGCAAGGTCTGGGCTGTAACAAGCTAGCAGAGCTGCGTGGGGAATGAAGAAGCTCAAAAATGAAAAGTCCCCTGATCTCAGAGTTGAGACACTGCCAAGTGTGGGATGCGCAGTGCTACTCAACGCAGATTTAGCTCCCTTCCTTGCAGGCTTGCTTATATATCAGCATTTATGACAGTAATATTTATATATCAGTATATACTATATTGATATAGAATCCCCTGACCTCCTTAATACACTGGGGCTCAATATACCTCTGCATTGTAAACAAGGCCTTATTTTCCTAAGCAATATGTTTTTGCTGATAAGATATCCCAGCACCTCTGTTCTTGACTCAAGTCATTGCATGCTTGCCTGTCTTCCTACAGGGCTACAGAAAAGTACATGAATGAGCAAGAGGAAGATTCCCTGAGGTCGGGATAGGCTTTTACACGTGATAAACATCTTGCTTTGTCTTCTGTGTGTGTAAATTCAGATATAAACAGAGACAGGTAAATAAAAAAGGCAGTCTAAATCTGGAGGTACTGGTAAAAAGTGTTCTGGAAAGAAGAGTTGAAAACTTCATAGGTTTTCCTCGTAATATATAGATTTCTGCTCTAGGCAAGTGAACTGAGCAGCTTTGAAAATTTCTGTCAGGCTTTCTGGGAGCACAAGCACTACTTACTCCAATGCATTTGCAAACTTGAACCATTATATTGCCTTGAGGTTGAACTTTTTTGTACATTCCGCTTCCAATCACGAACACAACTACAATAAGCAAACAGAAAGCAATTTGTGATTAACTGAAAACAGTGGCCAAAAAAAAAAAAAAAAAAAAGGTTTTAAAACCTTAACAATTAAGCAATTGCATCAGGCTGAAAGTAAAATTTTTAAGGCACAATGAATGTGACTATTGCCATGCTACTACGTGGTAAAAGAAATCAAATTAGTATCAGCAGATTGCTATGAGTTATGACACAGGACTAAATCCTAAAACTCCTGGGGTAAGTAGCCATCCTCGGTGGGACATGCGTTATGGCCAAATTGAGAACCACTCTGGACCTTCTCTTTGGCCTTGATACATCTGATTAAAAGCTTAATGACTGCTTTTCATGAGCCAAGGGCACTGCATCTTACATCACGCAGGGACACGTGAGGTTTCACCTGAACTACAGCACTTGCCAGCACTCACAGCTCCCACAGACACGTTCCCTGGCCTCACCCTCCCACGTGCTGGGCAAGGTAATGGGCAAACACCCGAAGCTGCCATCGCCCTGGGTTGGGTGCACTGATAAGACGGGGGCACCAATAGCTGGGTAGGCTCCTGGTCAGGTCCCTCATGGAGAGGGAGACCATGGCATACAGCAGCCACTCCATCAGGAGAGAAACAAAAACAAACAAACAAAAAAGACAAAACCCCCAAAAGTTGCCTCTACAGGCAGCAGGTTCTTGGTCTTTGTACTGCAGCCAAAAGGCTCAGAGACTAATCTGTGGTACAGCTAGTAAAAATGAAAATAACTTGATAAATACTGGCATACCAGGATGGTATTTCACAAGTGCAAGAACAGTTACCTTGCATAGTTCACCGTGCTGAGCTATGAGTAATTTCTGAAACCCACATTTTCCTGAAGGTCTCATCCTTCATTCAAAAGATCATTTACTTCTACAACCCAGTAGGCTAAGCGATATAGACAGTATATTGCATGACAAGTTTCATATCAGAGATTGATATCTGGAGATTTCAACCACTTTCTTATCATTTGGAAATCATTATCACCTAACCATCTCTACAACCGAAGCAGCAAGATGCAAACAGTTCAACTCACTCAATGAAACAGCCATGAGGGCAGCGGGAACTCCAAACGCCAGTGGGTAGCACTGCTGCTTGCTGTGAATGCCACACTGTTGAGCTGAAACACAACGCAGTGTTAGATACAAGCCCCAGGGGCTGCTGCCAATGTTTCACATAGGGTTTCTATTCATTGTTGACTCAAGAATAAGAAATACCTCTGCTGACATTAGCAGGATGGATGACCAGAATCCAATTTGCTTTATAGTACTGGGTAGGGGAATTACATATCACCAAATTCTTAGAACAGTTGAGGTTGGAAGGCACCTCTGGAGGCCATCTGGTCCAACCCCTGCTCCAGCAGGGCCACCCAGAGCAGGTTCCCCAGGGCCATGTCCAGGTGGCTTCTGAAGGTCTCCAAGGAGGAGACCCCACAGCCTCTCAGGGCAACCTGTGCCAGTGCTCCCACACCCGCACAGCACAGCAGTGCTCCTGGGGCTCAGAGGGAGCCTCCTGGGGGCCAGTTTGTGCCCACTGCCTCTTGTCCTGGCACTGGGCACCACCAAAAGAGCCTGGCTCCATCTTCTTCATCCCCTCCCTTCAGGTATTTGTATACATTGATGAGATCCCCCTGAGCCTCCTCTTCTCCAGGCTGAACAGTCCCAGCTCTCTCAGCCTCTCCTCATAGGAGATTTACATTTAGTTTTACATGGGGGAAGGAAGGATCACATTAAAATGGCCAAATTCACGTTCTTGGGGAGAAAGGACCTAGATTATAAAGACTTTGGGACAAGTTCATAAGTGAAGATAAGTAACATAACAAGTGTAACTTGAAAAATATGCACACACAAACACACCCCTGGCCAGTAGTTGGTGATTATTTTTCATAAGCTTCACGCACACATGCTGAAATGATGCTTTGAGTGTGGATGTAGTAACTAACAGGGAAAAGCAACAAAAGACTAGAAGTAACAATTTTCACCATACCTCTATGAAAGAACCGAATAGATTCATTAGAAAAAAAGATAGCTTGCAGCTAATTAATGTGTTGATTTGAGTTATATACTATCTTTTTAGTTAAGCTGTCACAGAAAGTAATGGTATCGCTTTCCTCAGCTGCTTTTGCCAGTTTTCCAAGGTGTTCTTCACCCTGTATGAGCATGGAAGCAAGCTGCACGTTGTACCATCTGCACATCTCCTTCCATTTTGGGAGAGAATAGAATTTGCATTAAGCAAGCACCTAAAATGCTCCGCGCAGTCTGTTCCACTCAGCTGCTGTCAAAGAATCCAAGAGCCAGGATTTCAGCCCAGTGCTTTAGGATTATTCCGGAGCTTGCGTTCTATTTTCTTGCTTTTGAGAAAAACAGCCTTCCTCAAACTCATGCCAAGCACATCCCTACCCCATCTGCATAAGCTTGCAATGAAAATCTCTATGCATATGGATCAGTGAACTGGTCTGCTTTTCGTTCAGAATCATGCTGCTCACTATATTGTATCCCTTCAGAAGTACTAGATCTGAAGGCGATTCAGATCTGAAACCTTTTTTTTGCTCATCCATAAGAAATCGGATGACATAGAAGACAATACGAAGACTGATTTACCTGTTCATTTAAGCCTAAATGACTGCGATCCAATGCTCATCCTTTATTTAACTCTTCTATGAATAAACGACTGGACTTACCTCTGAGAATTGGGGTGATTACAGTGGATATGAGACTTCCAGCATTAATGGCCAAATAAAAGAGAGAGAAGAATCTGCTTCTTTGTTTTTCCTACAGTAAGAACAAAGATGGTTTTAGAAAGGGTTCGCCAGAGCCATGTTGATCATCTTAGACTGAATCATCAGCAACTCTGCACAGTTTAAGACAAATAGTTATCTACCTTGTTCTTCAGGTATTCAGGAAGCTCTAAAATAAGGCACTTGTCTAAATACACACATCAGATTACTATAATAGTCAGGCATTAATATGAACACGTACACGACTAAAAATCTGAAATATATTCTTACCTGATGATCTTCAAACTGATCTCCACCAAATGCCGACACACAAGGCTTGATGCCACCAGTGCCCAGTGCAATGAGAATCAAGCCAGTCATGGACAGGGCGCTAGGACAAAGTAGAAAAAAAATGAAAAAAAGAAATCTCTCTGCTGTCTTAGTTACAGCATGCGTACAAGGCTGAGTGCAAGACAGTTGAAATAAAAGTAGCGTAAGTTTAAGGCTTAAATGGTTCCCCCCACCAACATGGAGAACACACGTGTACAAGGCAACTCACATGTGCGTCGCAATGCTATCCGGAGTGCCATCTCTGTTGTGGTCTGTCAGGTCATTGATGGAGCTGACAGCCATGACTGCCTGCCCGATCGTGTAGACAATGGACAGGGAGACAATGGTCCTGTTATAAAGAGAGGAGATAAATTTTTAT
Source organism: Anas acuta (assembly GCF_963932015.1). Lineage (NCBI taxonomy): Eukaryota > Metazoa > Chordata > Aves > Anseriformes > Anatidae > Anas > Anas acuta. The sequence continues at coordinate 54,627,294 of NC_088979.1, forward strand.
ATACATTGACAATTATGGGTGCATACATACACATAATTATTGCAGACTTTTGCTTATTCTGAAGACGTTTAACAAAGAAACATAACTAACAGATATGACAAGTTATGGACTCAGCTTACCACAAGCTGCTGCAAAAAAATCTTTCCGCATACCTCTGTCACAATAATATTCCTACTACAATTATTTTGTTTAACAGAATTATTTTATAAAGCCCTGTTTAACTAAGCAAGGCAAGATGACCAATTCTTCTTTCTTGTGTGGAAGAACATTCTCCATCTGAACTTTGTGAGAACTTAAGTGTTTGACTATAGCTCGTGTTCAACTGCTTTTGTGGCTGGGACTCCATTCAGCAGGCACAGACCCAAGTTTGCTTGGAGGATAAGCAGGAGAAATAAGATGCAGTGACGCTAGGTTATTTCTATACTGACTGCAGAAGCAGCAGTTCCAAGTGCAGAGCAGCCCATGAGAATGAAGGGACCTAGGCCAACCCAAATGTGTTTGATGAAGGCAGGAGACCCTCACAGCAAGCTTGGAGCACCATGACACAAGAGCAGCAGAGGAAGCATCGCTCATCCCATTGACCGAGTTCTTCTCACTTTAAAACAGGGTTCACCTAATTTTGATAAATGCTCTTCCCTTCATCAAGGTATAAATCTATACAAAGTGGGGCAACGGTGAAGCTAAATGTGCTATGTAGTGGAACCTACTACCACTTTTTTTTGTTGTTTAAAAAAAATAACTTTTTAAAATAGCACTTCCTTGTGGTTTCTGTAGTTGCTTGGCTTAACAACTTGGGAAAAAGTTTCCGATGGAAAAGGAACCTGAGCTGACCAGGGAGAAACTTGTGGCTTTTATCTGGGAGGCATGCTGTGAAGAGAGTACTTGCATGATTGGCACTGCATATACGATACTCAATTAGAGGGAAAAAAAAAAGAAAAGTAATTTTTATAGTTTCTGCACTGTTTTCCCCAAGAACGTCACATCTAACACCATCTGGAGCAGACCCCAGCATGCTCCTTGGCACACGCTGCACAAAGCACATAGATTGAGGCTCTCCTGTGAGCGTTTAACAAAGTTTGGGTAACCTCCTCTGGCTCTTGTCATCACAGATATTTATACAAGCATTATTTCAGCCTTCCTCACTGCACCCTATGGTGTTTTAAGGTACCTGTGTATTAAAACCAGCAAGCAATTAGATCATTTTTCAAATGCATGTGTTTTCTTGCTGAGCTGAAGTCCCAGTGCTAAGCTCTGAGCAGTCCTACCAAGCTCCTGCTAGGGGGCTGGCAGCCGTGCCACCAGTGCACACAGTTACCAGCAGGGAAGGGATGCAAGTTCTGCAAAGCTTCATCTTGATAAAACAAGACAAAGTGGAGTTTTTTTGTGCTTCTTTTTGTTCATTTTTCCCCTCTTCTTCTCATTCAGGCCAGCTACAAAGAGCACAGCTGGCAGGGGCTGAAGACAACGCAGCCTGCCTCATCTCTAATCTCTGGGAGACCTTTGACAAGACAACAAGCATTCCTGACTCATAACCTTCAATAAAAATCTTTACTGGGCTTTTTCTGGCAAAGTAAACACTATTAGAATCATGACACCAGTAAAGGAGAGCCAGGTCATGTTGTTAGAAGCAATTTGGCTACACTTCGGAGCATGACTTCAGCATGACTTCGGAGTGACTGCGTGCACGCAAGAACAGAGTTTGTCCTCTTAAAAAGCTGCAGTTCAGTAAAACCGCCCACCGAGATGTTAAGTCAATACTGAAATTAGAGAATACTTAGAGATAAATAATTAGAGAACAAAATCCTGGAGTTTTTTTTTGGGGTGGGCAGTAAGCACTCACTTAAACTTTCCCAGCCAGGAGTCTGCTATGAGTGCTCCCAGGATGGGCGTCAAGTAGCACAGAGCAACGAAGGTGTGGTAGATGGCTGTGGAAAAGTTGTCATCCCAGCGCAGGAAGTACTTGAAATACAGAACGAGCACAGCTGTAGGGAGAACAAAATAGCAGGTTACAAACCAGCATTAAGGACAGGGAGCAGTAGGCTCAGGGAGACCCAGGGCGTGGGACGTACCTCGCATGCCATAGTAGGAGAACCGCTCGCAGAACTCATTGATGACGATGAAGAAGATGCTCAAGGGGTAGCCAAAGCAGCCAGGCTGGAGACAAGAGACAGACAGCGTGAGCTCGGGGCTGTGCAGCACAGGCTGACACGGTGTGCTGTGACCTGCTGCTCGACTGAAATCCATACAGCCCCTGCGGGAGCTGCTGGATGCCCAGGCGTCAGGAGGCTGCATGGGAACCTGAATCCAGATCAATTCCCACCTCCCCTCCCTTTCCCCAGAGCTCTACACACTTCTCATCTGCCCGTCTCATGGCATCCTTAGCAAGGCTATATTGGACCTGCAAGCTTTGTGCTTCACGCATCTGAAATCTTAAGCATTTAGCACTTGCAGTAATTTTGACTGGTAACCAAACACAAGCAAAAAAAACACAACATTTTTGGAAGAGAAACTGAACAGCCCAAACCCCAGCAGCACAAGAGAATTAGAAACCTGTCACTACTGTTAAATACCTCCAGCTGGGATGAACATTTAAACATTTCCTTCAAACACATCTCAGGAAAGCTCCCTGTTCTTGCATGTTCTCCGCTAGATGAAGAATCCCCCATTTCTTGTCAATAAAACTGACTTTGCTCCTAATCTATGGCACTAACTGCCAGATTTCCTGATCCTTCAGCTGCTGTGATAGGCATCTCCACGATAGCCCCAATACAATTTGTGACACTGCTCTTGCCATTGTGACGGAGTGGGAAAAGCACCCATCGGCTGCAAATTTAGCCTAAGTGGTAGGACTGGCAATTTAATTTCTGATCACCTTCTTTTCTTAGCGGATGAACATACGATACCATTTCTATAAAAATACTAGAAATACAAGTTGATATAATCCTCCGTAGCTTATTTCCTCAGGGTTTAATTCAGCAAGTTGCAAAAATCAGATTTCTACTAAAACTCAAGACTTTGTCCTTAAAGCTATGCCAATTCGCATCCACTTCAGTGACTCACCTAGACCGTAAAGACCAGTGATGCCTAATTTTTTAGAAATACACACTACAATATTTTCTGTATAAGGAAATGAAAGCCATTTGTATCTGTAATTTAAGCTCCGAGAAACTTTTTTTTTTTTTAATATTATCCAAGTGGAAACTTCTTCAGCTAGGAGCAATACAGCCTTACAAGGACTTGGGAAACCAAAAGCCATCTGAACTTGGAGTCAAAAAGCCAAGTAAAGGAGATCTTTGGATGCCTGTTACTCTGGTGCTTTAGAATAAATGGAAGTGCATGGATCAGCTGTCTGAAAATGAAAGAAAGCCCCTGCTGCATTATACGTGTGCTTGCACACACACCTGCTGACACACTTGCTGCTGCCATCCCCATCGTCCAGAAAGCCCTATCTGCCCCACGGAAGAGGTGGCAACCCCACTGCATCCCAGGCACAGGCCCGGCACCACCCAGCTGCACACCCTTGCCTTCAGCTGCTGAGGAAGCTGTGGGAAAGCTGCAGGGAAAGCCTGCAGGGTAAAGCCTTGCGAGATAAGAAAAGCAAAAGCTGCAGACAGATATAGGACTGCTGAGACAGGTGTCATTAACAGTTCAAAGATTCACGAGGAAGAATGCTAACACCACGAGGTAAACAAGGCCCAGAGGAGAGTCAGCAGATGCTGACAGCTCAGCAGCACCAAGGATGAGCCCCAGGGACCCTTCTGCTCCCAGCTGATGTCTGTCCAGCCAACAAAGGCTCTTCAGACATCTTATCAGGGCAGTGAGCATACCAACGTCTAGCTGGGATGTTGGGAGCTGCCAGGCTACCTCCTGTTTGTGTTGGCCAGTAACGCGTTACTTTATAGGTACAGTATTTTTATCTCATGTTTACAAGATGTATTTTATTTTATTTTTTTCACACAGCTATGGTTACCCAAAGTAATCTAGAGAAGGAGTATAGCAACTTGCTATGGCATAAGAGAAAGCAGTACTCACCTGTTTTGAGCCCTTACTTTTTGCAGCTGTGGGGAGGGGAAAGAACACAAGTTAATGGAAACTGAGTAAAACTTCTCCAAAGCAAAAAACAATGGGAAAAACTCAGCTTAAAACAAACAACCATGAAAAGCAAACACGGTATTGTTCAGTAACCACACACACGCTCGGGATGAGTAAATTTTCAGTCAGAGGGAGGGTTCTTACGGTGCAAAGAGGTTAGTAGAAAAAAATTGATTTCCTTTTGTTTCTCAGGCTAAGCGTGGACTCACATACACTGCCAGGGATAAAATCAAAGGGGCCGATGATGCAAGGCACCACAGCACGGCGGTGAGCAGCACTGCAGCTGCAGACAGCGCCCTGCAGCCCCTGCAAGCTCTGTCCTTCAGGGCACGCTCGGCTGGGCTCGCAGCGCTGCAGATAAACACGGTGCCCACGGAGTGGATGTCAGCATTTCCTACAGCACCGCATGGACAAGTTCATTATCATTAAGATAAGACCAAGTACAAGACGTGAACTTTGAAATCCCTGCCTGCAAACGAAGTGTGCTTATAATAGATCCCTATAAGAAAAATGTGTTTGCTAGCATTTAGTCCATAGTTCAAAACAGAGGAGAAGAGCTGACAGCAACATCTATGGTGTTTGGCACACAATGTAATCAGGTTCCTTTTGAAAACTGTTAGAACAAATCGATTCTTGCCTTCAGTGGAAAGAAGTGGACAGCCATCTTCATTGTAAAGACAGGACGTATCCTGAAGATAATTGAAGAATATATCTTCCTAAAAATCAAGTAACATCCAGAAGGTGCTCACATACCAGTGCCAGGGCACATGCAAATACCCAGGTCATTAAAGCTGTCAGCAATGTCCCCTACACAACCCATGTGAGCAGATATATGGGATGATAACTAAGCATTATAGCGACAGAGATTATCTTCATAACTCCTTGACTATTTCTGCTTTTTGTCATTTCCAGAGCATGTGCACCATCCTGCAAACTTTCTGTAACACGCAGGGAACATCTGCCTGAGCAGCTCACGCCTATCTGTTAGCTGAGCCTTGGGGAAAATAATAACAACAACAATAACAATACTGCTAACAATAATAACGATGGAACTTCTAGTTGGTTGTTAGCTTTTTTGTTGTTGCTAGAGGGTAAGATTATTATCCCAGCATGAAACCTGGCAGAGACATCTTCCAGAGAGCACTGACTGACTTCGGTGTTTCAGACACTTATTGGTCAACCAATTTGACTTTACACCTTTATTTTTCTTTTACAGGAAGGGTCAGCACTGACCATCTTATATTATATACACCCTTACATATATATATATATATATGCATATATATATATATATACATATATACACCATTGTATATACACACACCACTATATACACGCACACACATACACACACCCCATTATTTTTGTAATACACCATTATCTATTTAAATAGGATACAATATATACACAAATCATGTAAGACGGCCAACATTTCAACACGGGAAGCTGTCTGGACAGCCCTCCCCATGCAGCGAGCATCCTGCGCTTTGCACCATTTCCAGCAAAACGCCGGGGTTTTGCTCGCAGCGAGCCCCCTTTTGGGGCAGCCCCCTGCACCCCCAAGGACTGAAGTGCAGGAGCACCCCCAGAAATCCCAATTCCCGTTGTTGTTAACCAGGACCCTGAGCAGCCAAAGGCGCTGCGAGACCCCGCTGGAGACCCCCCCCACCCCTCTTCCAAACGCCGTCGGGGCTGGGGTCCCACTGCCCGTCCCCCCCTCCTCAGCACCTACCCATGGTGCCGGCACGCTGCTGGCGGCCGCGGGGCGACCGAGGGGCGGACAGACAGACGGACAGACGGACAAACAGACGGGACGGGACAGAGGGAGGGCAGCGGGGGCGGCCGGCATTTAAGGGCGGCTCGACGGGGCCCCCGCCCCGGCACCGCCCGCAGCAGCAGCAGCAGCAGCGCAGGTGGCGGGGAGGGGCGGGTGGCCCCGGAGCCGCCGGGGGTGGCGACACGATGCCACACGACACGATAGGACACGACACGACAGGACACGACAGGACACGACCCGCGGCCACAGCCCCCCCCTTCCATCGGGCATCGTTCCTCTGAGGTGCTTAGGGCCAGGGTTGGCTTCGTTTGTTTATCCGTGTGTGTCTGTGGTTTTCCTTTTGTTTACTTATTTATCTATTTATCAATTTTTTTGTTTGTTTGTCCTGTTGTTGCTCGCTTTCCACACTGAGTTGTTGGCTGCGTGCGTGAGACAGTCGGGTGGGGGGCTAAGGGTGCGAAGGGGCAGCCACGTGCGCGGCCCGCCTCAGGAGTGGGTCAGGAAAACTGCAGCACTGAGCTTTGGAAGCGCCCAGAGCACGGAAAGGGAGAAATATTAGTGGGCTGTGCCAAAATTAAATGTCTGCCGGAAGCCTAAAAGCCTTGTTTGATGCCTGCTGGTGTTGAGCGACGCTGGGCTGTGGTTTGTGCAGTGGGTCGGGTGGCCTCTCCTGCTGCGCGCACGTAGTAATTACCTGGCTGCTGGACAGGGAGGTTGCTTCTCGGGTGCAAATGCAACAGGCACTGAGATGTGTTGCAACGCGGAGTATCTATGGGCTCTAAAGAAGGCTGCCCTGGCCTGTGATGGACAGCTACAGCGCAGCCTGGATTTCCTCAGCTGTGTTTACACGGGGCAATCAGCTCTCCCCTCCGATCAGTTCCCCCTACTTTTAACATTTATGAATAAATTCTTCAGGTGAAGAATGAGCCTGTGGTGGGAGCCAGATGTCCAGCACGTACCCCTGTGAGAAGCAGATGTCTGGCTGCAGAAGCCCTCCCCAGGACAGGAGCAGTCCCCTGGCCACATCCAACTCAAATCAGAAGCTGTGGATGCTTTGCTGAGTGGTCCAAAGGGCACAGGGCAGCACCGGTATTACTGACAGCCCCTCCCGTGCAGAAATGACTGAAATGCCACCACTATTTCTGATCTGTTAAAACACCAAATTGAAGAAGTGGTTTCTTCCCTCAACAGCAGATTTGGCCTCTTCCTCTCGTATAAACGGTGCTGGTGAGGAGGAATTTTGGGGAGTTACCAAGCATGTCCTACATGCCCATGTACACTCTGGAAACAAACGAATGTCCTCTGATGGTTCTTTGTAGAAAGAGATGAATGAGCGTGGGGCAGAGATTAAGGGAGACCACGTGCTTTCCTAGCAATTCGAGATAAAGGGGCTACTTGGGTCACACTGGCTTCCGCTCCCCATATCTCCCAGTATTCAAGGTCTCCCTTAAACCAAACATTAAAAAAAAAAAAACACTACACAAATGTTCTAAAAATAAGAGCAAAAGAATTCACCCTGACGAGCACAAGCGTTTTGATTCTCCCCACAGAGATAAAGGCCCACACAATTGCTTCACAGGTGCTTCAGGAGTGGATTGGGCTCTGCATTCAGTAAGCTGGGGCAATGAAGGTGAGCTCTGTGGGGCAGCTTTGTCACCATCCCTGTGCGAGCAGCAAAATCTGTGCTCAGAGGACCTGAGCTTCCTACCCAGGCTCACTTCACAGGACAGCCACGAGGACAGCAGGACTGCTAAAAGCAGATGCCCAGCACAAAAAGGCGAAGGTATGACTGTATTGTCTTCCACAGAGCTCTGAACTTGGAGGAGGCATGGTGCATTTGAGGATATAGCAGAAAACTCGGGTGACATCGCTTCGAACAGTTAAGTACAGGCCACAGCAGGTGATTAGGAGGTACGGTATGTGACTTCTGCAAACCGTGCAGGTTAAAACTACGAGTTATTCCAAGAATGTGGCCTAGCACAAACTGCTTGGCTATACAGGTGGGTATTTTAATTGATGGTTATCTCACTGTCATTAATTAAGTGCCACAAAATAGAGCTCAGTTAAAGGTTTTGGGGGAGTTTGTCTTCTTGTGCCTCACCAGTAGGAAGTGTGCTACCACATCAGAGAAGCCGGTGAGGTGACTTCCATAAAGTGGAATAGTTGGTAACAACTATTGATTGTTTAATGACTGACAACCTGAACTGAGAATGAAGAAAAATAAGACAAATTAATATTTGTTTAGAGAATGTGCATTTTAGGAAATCTTGGCAGATGCTTTTGACTCCATTTCAAATTGGAAAAATAATAATAAGCACAAAGAAATTGCAAGCATGTGCAGCTTATCATGGGGTAGCCACTATTATACAGAGAGCTGAAAACTGATTCAGGTAGTGCATGAGTTCTGGTATGAACAGAGACTAATGGATTTCCTTCTATATCCACAATCTATTTGGCTTTCAGGATAGTAGTAGCCAAACACAAGTCACTTTCCAGTAACTACTCCTCCCAAGAGCTGTTTATCCGCACCTCCCAGATAGGGAATTTAAGGAAAAAAGTGGTTAGCAATCAGCCAGTGCTTACATAGCCTTTCTCAGAGGCCCTGCCCTTCTGGATGTAACTGAGGCGTCCTAAAGCCACCAATGCTCAGGTGATGAAGAAAATGCCATTAGCTTGCCGTGACCTTTCCCACAGCACCGTGTCCCGCTGGGTTTCCTGAAGGCAGGGCGAGCTGGCACAGCAAACGCTTGTTTGGAGGCATGGAGGAGACCTGGCCTGGAGGGCACCGCAGCAGATCAGCAACTGAATGCAAAAATAAGTGGGACCAGCAGAATAAAGGACACTTGTTTCCGTATCTGAGATGCCCAGTTAATACAGATTTTGGCCCCGAAGTGTACGGACTTGTTACTTCAGGAGTTTGTTGTGGTGCCCCGGGGCACGCCGTGCTAGGCCGCAGCAGGCCGCCAGCCCAGCTGGGCAGCACGGGGCCAGTGTTTCCCCCAGAACCATGGAACCACTCGGGTTGGAGAAGACCTCCAAGTCGTCTGGTCCGAGATCATCTTCTCCTGTAGGAGAAGGAGAAGAGCTTGTCTCCGTGGGGTTTGGCTTCCCTGGCATGTTGGGGAACACGCTAACGCGTGGGCGCAAGGCGGAGGGGGAAGCAGGGAAGCGGGAACCAGAGCCCAGAACTTTATATAAACAAAGCAACCAAAGTAAACTTCATTTACCTGCAGCTACCCCGCACGGAGGCTAAAATCCCATGGCTCATTAGCAGTGTCTCTGGCAACGGACATTTAGCAGGGCAGATGTAGACCTAATAAGTTAATGGTACACGCTACATCGTAAAATCACTCCTGCCAAAAAGCATTTTTTCATTTTTTTGAAAACACAGCTTGACGTTAACAGCTCATCGTTAAGAGTGTTTTATTTCCGCCCCGTTTGCTCTTTGATAACATTGTCCTCTCTGCAGAGCCAGCCCCCTTGGCTTGTGTCTCATCGATGAGCGGCGGGTGAGCGGGTGAGCGAGGGCCCAGGGGCAGAGCCTGGGAGCACAGAAATGTGTGCAGTGCCCCCAGCACGGCCGCTGAGCTCCTGCCAGACCTTGGGCAACCCTCTGCCGAGGACAGCAGAGCCCGCTGTGCCAGCCGGGGCACTCCCAGCAGGAATGTGGGGCGTGCAAACAGGACTGCGAGCAGAGGTATTAAGGGCAGCCGGTGAGGGAAGTAGGGCAGAGCAGAGGTCCCGGCTCAAAGCCTTGATGTATTCCTTTCTACTAGTGAGAAACACGATCTTTGAAACGCCTCAGTGTATTTAAAGAAAAAAAAAAAGACAAACAAAGGTGTAAATACCTGGCACTCAGCTCCAACTCAAGCCTTTCACTGTGTGGTGTGTCACCAAGGACAATGCAGATTTGAAGAATGTTATTCAAAGCATACTGAAACCTCCGAACCACCTCTTCAACACTTAGTGTTGTGGGGTTTTTTTGTACTTCCACAAGGATATTTTCTTCTGAAACTTCATATTCATGTTGTGAGACCTGACAACTTTGAGAGAACATTTCAGGTTTCCATTGCATCACATCTTCTGAAGTTTCGTCTTCAGCATGTTTTTAAGCAAACTGTCCTTTGCTTTATTTCTTAAGGACAGCTCACTGGAGTCTCAGCAGTGCGATAGCTGCAAGGGCTGGCTGAATTGTCTTGTAAACTTATGTAACCAGTCCTACAAAATGAACAATGGTGTTGACAGGAGAATGCAAGGATAAGTGTCATCTCTTGACCAATCTGTGTTTTGACACAAGCACATACGAAAGACTTGACTTAAACTGACCCAGTATTTAGGAACTGGTGTGATTTGTCTCAGAGTTTTGGGGATAATTGTTTATCCGATTGCTAAAGATTTTTTTTTCTCCTTCAAATAAATCTTATAAAATTGGATGATCACATTTCCAAGGGAAAATATCCTGACATTATACATGATTTTTGGGGTGGGAGAGACAGTGCTGCCATGCAAAAACATATGCGACTAAAGATGACATCAACATCCACAGTGGAAGTCACATTATTTTGAGTTGGGGCAATAGAACAGGAGTATATCGTTTTCTGGAGATGCATTATCTCCATTATATTAGCAGTATCTGACAGAATTTAATATGTAAATGAATTTCAATGAATTCACTTATCTCACCCCATTCTTATGAAGTCACTCTGAAGTAATCCTTCATATTTCATTTGAGAAATCTTGGTCAGTTTTGCTATTTCTCAAAAGCCCAAGAATCCAGGGCTTCACTGGACTATTTCCCTCTACGTGCAGCCCACTTTTTTTGGAGGGGCTGGGGGGAGGAGAGGTTGGTGGAAGGACGGTGTGAGGGAAGGAAGGGCTGGAAGAGAGTTTCATGGTGGGAGTCCCATGGTGAGACCGTGCTGGGTCTAAGGAGAGGGGCAGGAACACCCATACCTTGCTCCCAGTCCCCCAAATAGGCAGGCAATGAGGCACTTATAAAGACAGAAGGTTTTCTGTCCTACCTGCAACCTCAGCAACATTCATTTGAGATCTCCCAAGTGCTTCATCAGCTGTGAGCACCCACCTCAAAGCCTCTCCGTTGCCTTTGTTGAGGAGCATCTCCTAGCCTCCAAAAGCCTTCCACCTGTCCCTCTCCTACTTTTGCACCCTCAGGCCCTCCCCTGGACCCCGACTCGGTCATGACTGTGAAACTGCCCTTGGCTTGGGGCAGAAGAAGTACTGAGACAGCACTGGACAGTATGGCTTCGCTGGTGAAGCACCTACATCATCTCTGTGGTATCTCTGAGGGCTTCCTCACCTCTTTTCTTCTCTTTGGTCTTTTCCAGGAGCACCTCAAACCTTCTCTAGCTGACCTCCTTATCTTCTTAATTACTTGTCCAAATTAGAAAACAATACATTGCTACTGACCTCTGCGGTTATATTCTTATTTTTTTTCGTTCTTTGCACTCTCTTGAGCAACTGATTTCCAGGAAGCAGCACAGTACAATTTAATTACTTTGTTCTCTCAGCTTTTAAAATAGGGATGTCCCTTTATTTCTTATGGTTGGAAAGCCCAGGATTTGCAATTACATGGATTTGTTTACACTTCCTGCTAATAACTCAACCCATTTTCATTCCCCTTAAGGGAAGGCATTATTCTGAAGAAAAGATGACCAGCAAAAGCTTTTGGCTTCTTGCAAAGGCTTCTGAGTAAAATACTTTCAATACGAAGATAAGGTTAAAGTATAACAATGCATAAACAACATAAAATTACATAATATATTTACAAGCAATATTTCATAAACTGAAACTGCAGCATGTAAATAACCTAGTCCTGCATATCAGCACCATACGTTGCTGGGTTACTCACTGCCTCCCACAAGATAATGATTTTTTCCAAGAAACAGGAGGCATTCTTCTGAGAGGAACCAGAGAGAGAGAGAAGCAGGAAACAAGAAGGAACATATACACACAGACAAATTACAAATCAAGTCCTGCCACTCTGAATTCACTTGTTGTCTAGTGGCGGAAGACGTTAGACCAGAAAGTAGCAAAAACAGGTCACCGTGCCCTATTAAATGAAGTGTAAACAAATATAGCCATGGAAGCTGTACATAATGTTTATTGTTGGTACAGATGCCCCATTTTGAGATTTCTGATTATCCAGTGCTAAAAAAAATCATTTGAAGATGTAACTGAAGCTTTGGGAGACTTTGGAAGTTATTTAAACGTCTGCAGCCAGCTATATGAAAAAGGGAATTGTTCAAAGATAATACACCGTCCCCCAAAAGGTTGTAACTCACCTTGTACATGGGTTGATCAAAACTTGGTTTTCACTGCTCTTTTCATTGTTGACTTCACAGAGTTTGTCATTGCCTCTCTACGGCAAATTTTTTACAAATAAGAGTTGCAGAATGAGCTGGTGTAATTCTTGTGATATCACACACAGGCTACATAAAAGTATTTTAACAGGTTTCAAATTGCTAAAGCCATACAATCGATACACTCTACATACAAGAGATATTTTCTATAATGGAAACAATCTACCTCGTGATGCAAAACCAATGCAAAACAACATTGCTCACCCCAAAATTTTTCAACATTTTTTGTTGAAAAGCAAGGAAAAAGCTGGGAAAAGGCATACAAGCAGAATAAGTTGTTCTGGTTTTTATTTGTTTGGAAACTGCCGTGGAACAGATTAGCCTGCCCCGTAGTGCTTTCTTACATAAACAAGCAATTATATCTGGTCGTGAGCAAAGCTCTTTAAAACACTCCGAGCTAGTTATTGACCAAAGCTCTAAAAATAAGTAGCCTTAAAACGGAAAGGCTCTGAGACACCCGAGCACATCAATTACAGGCTCTTCCAGCAAACAAACGTAGCATAAGCTACACAGATCACTTGGAGTGGTTGAGGATCGTTTTGTGTGTGAAGTAAATTCAGACTAAGCCCTCCAAAACTGCAGTTGCCTCAGATGAAGCAAGTACTCACACAGAGCCCACTTTTCTCTGACAATACTAGAATTAAGCTTACTTATTTTCAAGTAAAATTTATGAGTTTAACTTGTATGCTGTTATTGAAAAGCAGCCCTTTGTCAATACCAATTTCTAGTACGTCCTTACCTTAATTTTTACAAATGTAATTCTGATCAGAAATGCTTTCTTTTCCAAGTCCCGCCACTGTTACTGTAGCACCTGGCTTCTTTTGCTTAAGGAAAGAAGAGAGGCTGTCCCACCAAACAGAAACGTGTAGCTGCATCCTCACCTTGAGAGACAGGAGTATCAGTGTCATAATGCTGGGTATATACGGCAGGCCTGTACTTAGTGACCTTTCTGACAAAATCAGGTTGCCTGTTTACTCTTGTTTTCCCATGTTACAACCTCTCCAATACTTATTGGCACGTTCATCCTCCTGTAGAAAGAGCCCAATCTTACTCTCTTTTTGAGAATGCTTTCTGACAGTGGATCAGAAAACATGGCCAAAGGACAAGGTATCATCCTCTTCCACTTATATTTAGTTCCTGGAGACAATTTGCTGTTCCTGTTTGTTTTGCATGCTCCTTCATGCAAGCTAAATCTAAAGTAGCTTCCTTTTCTCTCTGTTATCAGATAACACGAACTCCTCATAAAGCCTCTTGGCTATAGCTCTTCTGTGTTTTTTTAGCGTTCAGACTGAACTTTCCTTTATGGTTCACTTGGTAACAGCTGACGCTGAGTACATAACCGAGACTTGAAATACACAAAGTGGTAACCCCGGAGCCCTGCAAAGCCTTCCAGGGAAGGTGTCTTGCACTCAGCTCATGCCACAGGTTTTTCATAGGGTAAACATTGCTTAATACAGAAAAAAAATAAATCTAGTATATTCAGAAAATTTGTACAGAGACACACACTGCTCCGCCAGAGCTCCTGAATGACAGCCACCTTGTTACACGGTGTCACTAACAGAGGGCAAATCTCTGGAGCAGGTTCTAGCAAACCCTAGCTGCAACATGATGACCCTGGTAAGGAAGGACTGAAAAGAGATTTAGGACAGCATTGTAGTACGCATGCACAGGTATGTTTGAAATGTTTGTGTCTGGCTCGCCTTAAACGTGATGAGCTGAACCACGTCATGGTAACAGAGGTCAAGATGTCCTGTCCAGCACTGACCATGACTATTTTCTGAGCCTGACTGCTTCTGACATGCACCGTCCAAGAGGAGCTGAATATAGCAAAGACTTTGGCTAAATGGCTTATCTGCAGGGAAGACAACTATGTTTTGACCAGAAAAAGGCCACGAGACCTGAAGAAAATGGAGAACTGCAAAAGACGAGTGCTCAGAGACTGGACCTTGCAGGTGGACTGGTGAGGAGAATGGCCTCAAGGCTTTATCTAAGGGAAGCCAAGGTGGAGATGGGCAGAACCGAGTATCAAGAAATATCTCAACACAGTGGCTGAAAACTAATCAGCAATGAGTAAGGTTGAAAGGTTGAAAGGTCAGCCCTGGCAGAAGGGATATGCTGCACCTGACTTAGCTTTTTTCCTTCTCATGAGTGAACAGGTATTTTTAACTTCTGTTATGCAACGCACAAGTCGCACATTATGAAACTATTGCCACATGCTGCTAACAGGCACGGCTGCATTTTGTATCGGGATGAAATCGGAGTCTGTTCATGTCTTAGTTTATGCATAGCGTTTAAATAGCTAAGCATATAGTCAGGATGATGTGTATTAATGCCTAAATTGAAAGGAATCAGAATTAACTAAAATACACATACACACAAAAAGTAGATTAAGGAAAGGGGGTTGAAACAGAGGTTGGTCTGAAATGCTTTATATCTGATATTTAACTTTGAGCAGTAACTCCAATGTAATTTTATCATATGTAAGTGACTTGCACTTCTGTAAAAGAAAAAAAAAAAAAAAGCCCCACAGAAAGACTTAGGAGCTCCAGGAGGACAATGGCTAAATAAATGACTCTTACATTTAAAGAGCACAACAACAAAGTATATGGAGAATATTTTCATATGCTTAGTGATTTAAATGAAGTAATTTTTGTGAGAGCCCTCATCAAATATCTGCAACTTGAGCTGCCAGTCAAGGAACAGGAAAGTTAGTGGAAGAAGGTTGAGCTTGTAGCTATTCCCAGTGCATCATAAAATGACTAAATGAAACTATAGGTTTAAAATGGCAAATTAGAACAGAAGACACTTGTATATGAAACTGGATTTGGGAATTTCAGGTTCTAAGAATTTCAACCCAGCGCCTTGTTTCTTTTCACAAGATTAGTCAAAATCCAAATTTCATGCTGCATGCACCGAATGGTTTACTGTCTTGTAGAAATTGATATACACCATCTGAAATTGAGCTGAAAGTAACTTTCCCGCTGTGACCTGAAAGGTGAAGACAGACAAAAGGAACGAGCATCACAGCTGTATCTTCCTTTACAAGCATTTAGAGCAATCTTTTCAAGCACAAGAAATGTTAGCGTATAATTGCTTGTCAACTGCTTCACTAGCGCTTGCAGTGCAAGCCTCTGACGTGACTAATAACTGGCTGAACATCTGGCGGCTGAACACAAGCCTTCTGGTAATAACAACGCTCTGTCCTGAATAAAGACCCAGTCAACACCACGGCCACTTCCTAAAATTGTTGTTAAAACTGTTAGAGACTGCATGCATCTGTTTTTCCGGAATGTTGTTATAATAGCTATGAAATTGAATTAGTTAACAGCAACCACCAGCAGCTAAAGAACCACCAGTGATTCCACCCTACTTTTCAAAGTTTAACTTCAGCTAAATTTAGACCTAAAGATACCATTAAGCTCTGAGTGAATGCCTGAGCTAGGTAGCTGACTAAGGAAGCAATAAAGTAAATAACATCTCCTTGCTGTAAATAATATCTGACAGAAGACATCGAGATCTTTGGAACCGAGCACCATCAGTAGCATTCAATGCAGTGGTTGAAGGAGGATTAAATCTTTATCTGTTTTTCTAATCTGAATTTGCTTGGCTTCAGCATCCACCCTCCTTAGCCAGACTGAAAAAGCCTCACACCATCCACTGTAGATGATGTTTTCAGATTGGTTTCAGAAGTGGTGTGGCAGGTAAGCCCACCCCAATACACTCCGTTTATATCCACTTGGTGCATCAGCCCTCTTCGCCACACAATTACATGAAGAGTTTGCTTATGGCAATCTGTGTGTTTGGAACAACCTTTAAATCCTTTCACAGCAATGGTCTCTGAAAACATTTGCCAGACTGCAGTTCGACACCTGGATGCCCATAGGTTATAAAGGCCCACTGATATCAGGCCCTCAGGCGGTGCTGTAGGGAGCTGTAGCAGAACCACAGAGGTTGACATTTCCGTGCATATTTCATTCAAACCAAAACTGGAGCAGGAGAGGTAGCAAGGGTTGAAGGAACAGCATGTATTGATAACCAAGGACATGATTAAGAGCAATCAGGCTGGTAAACACTGTGGAATGTGCTGCCTGCATCAAGAGCAGAAGGCCTGGGCTCCGATAGCGCTACAGCTTGGTGATTTGTCAGCAGAAGGCCGGAGATAACAGGAGGATGGCAGGGAGGTTACAGCCCACCTCCTCTGCCAGTCAGCTTCCTGCTGCCCCAGCAGGAGGAAAGGCTGTGGCCATAAAGATAGGCAAATGAGGAAACACGGGCACCAGCGAGCAGCCTCCCCTCGGCTTTATGTGGGGTGAGGTAAGCAGGATGAAGGTGGAAGATCACGCTGTAATAGCTGAAGGGGATAAGCACCTGACTGGAGAAGGTTTTCATTGCCAAGGAAGGACCCAGATGACTCGGCAGTCGCTCAGCAGTCAGCGTTTTTAATCTTCTGTGGGCTCCTCAGCCAACCTGGCGCAGCTCAGGAGGACACGGGCTTGAGAACAGGACCGGGTGAAAACTGCAAGAGGAACCCTGCGTGACCAAAATTAGTTTTCTTCAAAATAAACACCACCTTCCCTTTCCTTGGGGTCTGGAATTTGCTCAACACAATGTGAGCAAAATTCGTCACTTTCCATACACCAAGATCTGTTTTATAGGAACATTAGCAGGCCAGAATCTTTTGGCCGACTCTTACTACACTTGGGTTCAATTTTTAGGCCTGTAGATACTGAATACATAACAAAAATAAAATTCCTTTTGGATTATGAGGGAGCTACATTTCATCATCTCCATGTGAATTTTTTAATATTTTTTACTGTTTCTAAAGATAAAATAGAAGCTTTTTGAGCATATCTCCACACTAAATAATCTGACCTTTAACCATCTGCCTAGGAATGAGACCACATCATCACTAGCCAGTATTTCAGCCAAACGCCTTGGTATCTTCTGCTGTGCAAGATAGATTTTTCTAACAAACACCCTACGTTCCTCAGCAATTTTCTGTACTTTAATTTGTATTTCTGCTTTCCATTTAAATATATATATTTTAAATGGTAATTTTTTATCACTACTGTCAAGTTCATCCAGTCATTTAAAAAAATTATTTGCATAAAATTATTTAATTTAGTCTTTTTTTCTTTTTTCTTTTTTCTTTTTTTTTTGAGAGAAGCATAAATTTAATTTTAGGGTAATCACTGCCAGTTGCTAACATATTGTCAAGTCCTGATCATAGGTTTCTAGACATGCACCAAAACACAGTAATTATTTAATTACATGTATAATGAACAATAATCCAAAATGGATGTGTTTTGTTACGTTATAATGGTTTTCTAAAAGCCGCTGAATAGGTGTATTATACCATTGGCTGTAGGACACTTCAAGCAAGCCTCTCCAAATGAAACATCTTCTCCCCTCTCCGCCCCCTTACAGTGTGCACGGCAAGTTATTGACCCAATTCTGAGCTTTAACAATAAAGATTTTTGCCAACATATTGCTATGTCGTGCTTTATCAGCCAGCACATTGCTTCATTTCTTTTCCCATTCCTATGGTTTTGAGTCACCAGTGTCCCCAAAACAGATACTGCATTTTAGTGTAGGTTGTTACCTCCCCTATTTTGTCTTTCTTGAGCAAATAAGTGGGTTTTAAAACAAACACAAATCCAAGCAAACAAACAGCAACAAAAACAAGTCACACCATCACTCTAGGCACATTTAAATAGATTATTTCAAGGCTTTATTATGTATTTTCTACAGTCTACTAGTATGCTGTGATGAGAAGATATTCATCTGTTTCAAATCAGCTTTCAGAGCAAGGGTCCATCACTGGTGACAAGAGAAAAAGTTTTAAGCAATCTGAAGGAAAAAACAAACAAACAAACAAAAAAAACACATCCCTCTACAGCTAATGGATGAAGAGAAATTTTCTTTTTTGTCACAGGTGAAACAGTTATGTTGACAGCTCTTCCACTTTAACAGACAAATGATAAAAGGCGTTTGTCCCCTTATGTACCTTGTTATTATTATGTTTAAGGTGGCTTCACTAAATCAAAGATGGCTCTGCACTTGTCTCTCACTAAGCAATGTTCAGAGATTCCTGAGAGCTGTGGAATGAGCAACAAAGTGAACAGTTTTGCTTAACTAAGGTCGTTTCCTTGCAGTTATCTGTATGTCCTTGCGAACTTCTTATCTAGTCCATTTACAACTCATGCAATTGAAAAAAGTGACTTGTCACTTAATAGCCCTGTCAGAAGTTTCAGCTCCCTCAGTAGGTGTAGTGCTCAGCACATTGACTAGTGCAAAAGGATGCAGCCAATTTCTGTTCAGATTTCTTCTGGGCTTCAAATTCAATTTTTTCAAACACTAGATGTGTTTGATGACTTGATGACAAGATGACTTGAACATACTTACTCAGCAGTTATCAGCATCTGCTCGTACAACGATAGATAACTTCCAGACTGAGAAGCATCTTTTTTTTCCCCCCTCACATGCTTGAAAAGCATCTGACCACTCACTTTCATTAATTTGAAAGTTATGTTGATGTAAAGCTGGTTAAATCTTATACTAATTCTTAAAATATTAAATGGAAATTAAACATAACTGGAGAAAACAGAATTATCCAGTGCCAGGATGAACTGTTTGGAAAAGTCTTTCATGTTTAATACTAACATAAGAATTTCATGCTATTCTAGAGAAAATGACAGTAAACCTTAAATCACATGGGAAAAAAAAATCCTATTGTCACCTGATGAAGAGTTTTGAAGACTTCTTAATATTAACTGTAACAGTGAGTAACAACCTTTAGTTACAACGTATTGCTTGGGTCAAACACAATGGATTCAAAACTCATGTCTTAACTAACAGCCTACAATCCCTCTGTTCTCAAGAAATATGAAAAACACACTAATTCTTCTTCATCTAATCTCATACTTAAGCTGCAAAAAAAAAAAAAAAACTCTTTTTTTTTTTGGGGGGGGGGGGGGGGGGGGAGGAGGGAAATCAAGCTTTCATCCTTTCCCAGTCTCAGGGACAAATCTAAAATAAAAACCAGAGCACACAGTGAGAAAAGTAACTACTTTTTTCCTTTTAATATAGATGTAGTACAGAATGTTTAATTACAGCAGGACAGTGCTTCCAGTTAAATAAAATTAAAAACCTTTATTTTCCCCAAATATAAAATTACTAAATTAATGTCTTAAAAGAATAAGAATATGGAAAAAGCTTTAAATTATACCACCATTTACCACAGTAACCATGATCACCAATTACATACTTCATTGCTTTGGCAAAAAAGTTTTTTTTTTCTTTTAATAAATGCATATAAACCTAACATAGCAAAGACTGTATACATCTTTATATTGCACTTATTTATATACAGGAATAAATGGACTGTAAAGTCTGCATATACTTGGAATGAGCAAATTTTCACAATAAACTGAAAGCATGATAAGAGCTGGTATGAATATTAAAAAATGTTTAGAAATGTAATACATTTATGTACAGACTGCATGGACTGTATTAACAAACAATATGTACATAACAGTTTACTATACTATTGATATTTTAGAATAACTCCGTGTTCATTAATACAGACCTTTGGTTGTATTTAGTTGTTTAGTAAGATCCAAGCTCACGTACTTCCAAAATGCAACAAGGTATAAAATAAAGCACAACAATTTGCCAAATGGTACAAAAACTACTATTGTCAGTTCCATTAAACCCAAAAAACTAGTGTCTCTGTCTAGTCCCAAAATAGTTCTTGTACTTGAAATCAATCTCTATGTGCCATACACAAAAAGAACACCTGAATGTTACATATCTGCAAAATTACATCCCACAACACTTTTTGTAATGTGCAATTCGTTTTAATAATACTTCCTAATGAAAAAGAGAAATTTACTTCAACATTATAATTTCCCAATACGCACATCTGCGATGACACTGTGAATATTTTAAATGTTACCAGCAAGATTAAAAAATATATGTGCGCCTCCTTTACTTACTCTAAAAAACTATTACCAGTAATTGCTATTTGCTTATCACTGTCTACCTTGATATCTAAGTGTGCTCAGACTTCATACGAATTATGCAGTTTGTACGTGCCCAACATTTAGCTTCAAAATCATCCTGAGTTTGCACACAATGAAGCAAATCCACATACTTAAAAAACAAAAACAAAAAACAAAAAAAGCCCCCAACCCCCCAGAACCAAACACTGTACTTTACAAAACAATCATGCAACTGAAGAAGAACTGGGCATCCCATGAACTGTTGTGCTTGTTGGAGTTCCACTTATGGCGTTGAAAATGTGCATCGAATTGGGCATAACGTTGGCCTTTTCTTCAACCGGAGTAATCTGAAAATAGAAAACGTGCATTTACCACAGTGTTCCAAAAGGACGTGAGCATTTATAAAACAGCTATCAAAACACAGCTTTTGATAGTCACCAAAAAATCTTCATTCTTAACAGCCAAATATTTACTGATGCCACATTTAGAAGTATCAATTGTGTGCTGTATCTCATCTTTCTAGGCATGTGGCTTTGGCAGCTTTTCTATCACCATCAGTACAACTAGATTCTGTTCTTTCAAAATACTACAAATTTTGTGCTCATTATACATGAGATAGCATTTTCTGAGTTAATGACTACAGACTTGCAAGAGATTAGTGAAAGTACTCCTCTCAGCTGTATGACACGATCACTGACTGGTTGAGTTGGAACCCCCCTTGACCAACTTCCCTGGCTCAAGCAGGGTCACCTAAGAGCACCTTCTCACCTATAGAAAGGATAAGAGGAGAAAGAGCAAACTTGTTCTGAATAAGGTATGCTTTTTATGATGAAAATAAAGATTCATCCTTGGCTAAAAGGAATTATATAAAGATTAGACAAACTAAGAGCAAAAGTAAAGAAAATTAATTACCATCCCATCTGATTGTATTTGCAAGCAGCAGAGGGAAAAAAAGAAAAGTCCATTAAGATTTTCTGTATTTTCATAACAACACTTTTGCAATTGTTTAAACACCACACAATTATAAGAGAGCTAATATTTTTTTTTCTTTCAATAACAGAGCAAAAGATGAGATTTTTTTCCTTTCTCTCCAAATACACCATATTTTTGTAGATTATGACATTTTCATAGATTTCAGTGAAGGCCTTCATGATTCTACGACTTCAAGGTGTGATGATTTTTTTTTAATCATTTTTTACATAGCATGTTTTAATTATTTACAACTAATTACATTTGCATAAAAAAACACAGTAGAAGACCAGTAGTACATATTACTACAGTCAGTGATGTACTTTCATATTCTGTTCACACTGTTTTACAGTGTTAGTTATTTGCCCCTTGTCTCTGCTTACTCTTAGCCAATTTGATTTACTCCTAAGGTTTCAGGCATTAAATGCTTTTTCTTATCCTCAGTCTTTGGAAACTCATACGTGAGAATTTTTTAAACATACACAGCTTGCACTGAGTTCAAATTTATTTTCTTATTTTCACTTCTTGTGTTCAAAGCATCGTTATATACTTTTACATTTTCCTTTTTGGGTAAAAAAAAAATATATCTTCTTAGATAAGTATATGGATAACCTGCTACACAGGTTAGCTTTTTCAGCAAGTATTTCTTGGATCATAATAAACTAATTTGGAGATGTCAAAAAATAGTAAGTGGGTAAAGTTGTTCTATGTCTGAAGGATGTAAACCTGAGAAATGCTGGAAGATTAATAAATCATTTAAATGTCAGAGGGACTGAATGCCTCAGGTAGATCTTGATTTTTCACATAAAATTTGATCTCAGAGTAAAGCCTATTTTATTTGTAAAGATGAAGGAAACAGAGCTCCTTTTTGCATCAGCTGTTTATCCAGACAGGCATGCACTGGTTCCTAAATCTAAGGAAAGATGCTGTTATGGCCAAACATTTAAGGAAGTCTCATAGAAATATGTATTAGTAAGGTAAAATATTTAAGAAAACACAGGTATTTCTTGTGGGCCAGAAATACAAGTCTTGAGGGTAAGACACTCTGGGGCTCTAGGAAAAGATTATACAAATAACAGTGCATTAAAGAAACAGAACCTGAAGTGATGAGTGTGATGAATAAAAACTTAAAGGTAGTATGCATTAACCATGACTCTTTGACCTTTCCCATACTCCTAGAGATAATATCCTTGCCTCTGAAGTCAGGAGGCATTTCTACCACAGATTCTAAATGCAAGGTCCTAAATCTTGTTTGTAGGAGAGTTCTGTTTTTTTCTTTTCCCATATCTCCAGCTTGTCTGTAGTTGGTTCCATCAAGAAAACGTGTAGAAATACCTCTTGCAAGATGGCTTAACTCTTTCTTGCAAAAGTAAATGCTTACATCTTCTAATCTCAATAGAAAGGGTTAAGCTTGCAGATGAAATTACCCTACAGTTATCAGGAAGTATAGATTAAAATGAACGTTCCAGATCACTGAATGAAGATACCTGTAGATGCATTAAGTATAAGTGACACATGTATTTGTGTCATTAAATTTGTTTTTATCTTTACTGTAATCTTACTCTCCTATGAAAAACAGGCTGGTGCCAACAAGATTAATTTTCTTAATCCCGAAGATCAAGAAAGCACCTGCAGAAAATTCACACACAGAAAAGAGAGAAGCTCCAAAATTCCATGGTATGCTTAAACTCCAATAGAAATAAAAGCAACGCAATCTTCTGATGTAAAGCATAATGTACACTTTTCCTACTGGGTTCACATTATAGCTATGTTCTCAATAGTGGTATATATAAATTAATTTCAGGACATACTTGTTCATGCATTATTTCAGAAAGCTCTTTCGCCATTTCTCTGTAGTTGGCCTTCATTTCTTCCTGATATTCCAACTGATCTTCCTTTATAAGTCGCTCATTTATACCAAGAGCATGCCCACAAGCTTCAACAAATTGCCTGATTTAGATAAAATAAGAAAGATCTCAAGAAGGAATACAAAATCCAAAAGAATAATTAAAAATGCTAAACTAAACTTTAAAAGTATTAAAAAAAAAATCTTTCACTGAATTCTTATATCATTTATTTATTAAAAAAAAACACAACGAACAGTACCTAAAAACTTCCTTTAGGAGCTTCACTTTATTATCTGGATATCTTTTGGTGTTTGTGTCATCTAAGAAAGCTCTTGCATATGCTAGTGGACCGGCATTAACCTAAGAAAGAACAAGAATTACAAAATGAAGTCAGTTCTGATATACTGTCTTAGCAATAACAGATGCCACAGGTGAATGCCTGGTTTAAATTTCTTAGGAGAACACATTGATTTCACATAAATAAATAAATAAATGCCCTCCCTTTCCCCCTGCACATGAAAACCAAACATGTCCTTATTCCATAAGGTGGGAAAACAAGCTAAATCTACTAAAGCTTATTTATTGAAATGCACTGGTCTGCTTATCCACAGAAAACAAGCTAAAAACTCAGCAATTCTAAATTAGTAAAAATGTAATTGTGCTATTATGGCAGCTACCTAAGAAGGGGATTGAGCGATGTCTGACTCATCCCTGTATCATATTACAGTAACAATAAGAGCCCCTCCCTTGACAACTACCTGATTCTGAAACTTTTTAAAAAAAAAATTATTTTTTTTTCCCTTTTTTTTCCAACATGGAAACAGTTCATTTGAGATGACTGTGTTTGCTGCTCCTTTGTTTTGAATCAGTTAAAAACAACGGAGCAGCACTTTTATCACTGCATGCTAAAGATCCTTATCATATTGATTTGTATTTGCTACAGTATACACTGTGCGTACCATGGTTTGGTGGGTCTGATGGTGTCTTTCTACTATATTCAGTTCTTGTGTGCCTTAAGCAAAACAAGATGTTGCACATTTAGATTTTCTCCTATTATCTTCTTCCTGTATTTTGTCCTCCCCCTTCACCTCCTTAGCTGCCTTATCAAAATATAAAACAACAATGACCCTGTTGAACCTAATGTGAGCAGGCCTACGCCTAGGTGAAATATGTTAATTTATGCTTGGCTGGGAAGTCACTACTTTCTTCTAGTTTCAGACCACCATAGTTTCCAGAGATGCAATCTTAGTCCTTTCATGCAACTGTCAAATTATCAGTGTTTATAGAAAATACTTTCACTGCTTTTCCTCTTCTGGCAATAACTGCAAACAATAAGCATATTTCTAATTTACAACATTCTTGACTATACAGAATCGAAACTATTAACAAAATACTGCTTATATACTTTTTCAGAGACAGAAGGAAGAGAAATAGCTGAACGGCAAAGTATATGGTCTTACCTGAACACTGACACTTCCTTGTAGCTTCAGCTGCAATTTGATCATATCTACTTCAGCTGAAGCACAAAGCTGCCTGAGTTCTGCGACTTTTTTACTCATTTCATCGATGGCTACTTCAATTGGGTTTAAATCCGTATGGTGCTGGTACATGACTGGAATGCGCTTCTTCACATATGGGAAACAATGTATAGCTACGGACAGAATTGAGTTTAATGTAGTGTTAGAAATGTTTTTGAATAAGGTGTACTTCAGTAGGATTTTATGTGAAAAATCTCATTTTGACATAATTTGTTGGCCAATTTATTAACACATTAAACGACAAGAAATACTACTAGGAGTACAGGGAAACAAAATATTGAAAATGTTAAGAACGCATAGCTTTACATATATTAAAGCAAATAAAGATCGTTGGTACTACTCTACTACTACTAACAATAACCAAGAAATAAACCATACAATCTTAATTCATAGAAGTTTAAAAAGAATTGCTTATCATACACATATCTTAAAGAGTAAAAGAACTAAGAACAGGCAAGGTTGTACTTTCTATTTCTTCTCAAGTATTAGCTACGGACAGCTGATATTTTTAACTAATGTAAGTTCCATTTACCACTACATTAAGACAGTGATACACAAGCTCACACTATCAGAGACAAAACAGTCTTTTTCTAAGAACAAGGAAAAGTAGCCAGCAGGTTCATAGCTCTTGAAGGTCAAAGAAAACAGACCAAAAAAAAAAAAAAAAGAGGATTATCCCTTGAAGAAACCAGTATGAAAGCCTAGTTTTGACTGCAAATGCGGAAAACATTTTCACTGATAGCTATAAATGAGGAGTAGTAAGAACATAGTGAAATATGAGATATTACTCTTTTCCTAATACTTCAGCATTAAGAAACCATACAACTATCTATGTATTCTCAGATGGTGATTTACAAGCATCCTTGCATACAATATTTTTGGGTATTATTTTCAAGTACATACTCATTTTAAAAGATTGTTTCACAATCATTCTCAACTATGTTCTTGACTACTTTGCAGTTCTTGTAATCTCCCAACAGTCATGTGAAATCCTCTAAAGGATTTTTTCAGGAAAAGCATAAAACATACAGAAAAGCCTAGTATCAAGAAATAAGTATATATACGTGTGTGTGTATGTATGTGTATATATATATAAAAGAACAGTTTTCTCTTAAAGGAAATTTCAGTCCAATGAGTACCTGTCAAAACAGTCCGTCGTTTACACTGTTCTTCTACTCCTCCTTGTCTTTTACCAGCTTGAGTAAAAGGCATCTCAAACATAAAGCGGCGAATGTTATGAGTCCTTTCAAAATCTGTTTTTCTTTCCTGCAACTCTTTTTCTTCAAAGTATGGAACTACATGTGTAACTTGAATATACGCATATTTTGAATCTAAATCCTTTGGATTTACCTGAAAAATGTGGAAGAAAAAAAACACCAAATAGCTACATTGTGAATAAAGTAGATATAACTGTAGTTACACAAATTTCAGAAATTAAATTTGGTCTCTTAATCTGTAAATTACTGCAAGCTTAGCAAACACTAATGCTCTCGTGGGACTTCTCTGGCAAACCACACTGCAGCACTACAGACATTAAATCAATACATTGCTAAGAATTAACATTAAAGAAAACTTACTGCTAAGAAATGACATTTAAGAAAACTTACTGCCGCCTTAAGGTAGTATACAGCAGAAAAAAATACACACCACTACCATTATTTTCTACATTCAAAACTGCAATAAAAAAATATAGCAGTTTTGTCCAAACTTAACAGTGAATACTGGATTTCAAGAGAAGTCGCAGAAATAAAATATATATTTAAAGCCTTTATTTGGAGTACACAGGAAGAACTGTGAAAAATGGAGTACAATATAACTCTCTTGTCCTCCAACACATTAAACTCCTGCATATGTTCTTCTCTCCTTTTAAAGTTCCAGTTTGAGTTAAGAGTACTGAAAAGCCTACCACTTCTGCACTTTCAGGTGGAGAAGCACAGCACTTTGTGAGCTTGTAGAATCAAGGAACAGAATAGAGGATATTATGAGAAAAAAATCAATGTAAAGTGTAAAAGCTTAAATTGGTTAAGTAATGGAATGAAAGGAATGCAGAGGCATCTTGTGCAGTATGAGATCTTCTCAGCCTGTGGGTACTACAATCCTCTTTTGTTCAATGGCTTCAGCTATTGTGATGGCAAACCTTACCTTAAAAGCATCAAGAAGGGACTACAAGAGGTCAAAGTTGCAGTTGGATTTGATCAGCTCTGAAGGTCCCTTCCAATTAACTGAATTATACTATTCTAAAGATATAAATGGCAAATTTTATCTCAGAAAGATATTTGATCAGGCTTTGGTGAGGGTGGAGTGATGTGGGGGTAGGCGGGAGACGCACCTTTAAAGCAGATTTTTTGCTAGTAGCATGTCCCAAATAAGCATGATTATGGATAAATATCCTGGGAGACCTGCAGTCTAATCCTACACTGGCAGAAGTGTAGTATTAGTTAATACTACTAACTGTAAATACTACAAAATTGTAGTATTTTGCCTTTTGGCTATCCTTAAGTGTAAGTTTAATAGAAGATGATAACTCTCCCATACCTTTCAACCAGCAGATTTTTTAGATATGTGTTTGGATATTAAACACATAAAGGAAAGTGATCCCATGTTATTTCAAATTGATTAGTGGAAGGAAGTTGTATATTGGAATTCTTAAGAGAGAATGAAAACATACTTTGCCAGAATCCTGAATCATTTTGACATTTTCAGATCCAAATTTGTCAGAGTAGAGTTTCTGGAGCCTCTGAGAAATTTCTGAAAGAGGAGTGAGTTTAGGCTCTTTATAGATATATTCCTTTCCATCTTCATCCTCAAAGAATCCCTGTAAGAAAGTAAATAATCAAAATCTTGGGAAAAAATAATAACCAACATTGAACAATGATTTCGATTAACATAATATTTTTGGTTGAAAAAGAAACATTTAACATCAGGATTCAAGCAAATATAAATAAACAAATTAAGCCTTCGTAAAAAGAGGCTTCCAAAGAAAATAAAAACAAACAAAACAAAAACAGAAAGAAAGAAAAAAAACAGAAGAACATAACTATCTACTACAAAATGAATGAAAGATAATGGAAACACACAAAGTTAAATTTTTCGTTGTAATGTTATGATGTGCCAAGCCTTTGAGATAAAAAAAAAAAAAAAGTATTTTCTTTACTTTTATCTTAAAAAGTGAAAATTTGGTACTGTTTCACTTACCAAAACAGATCTCGTTGCCCAGTAGGACTACCTGATTCACAAGTGAATACTTTGACAATGTTTTCAAAACTTTAAAATTGATTGGTTTGAAATTTAATTTACGTAAACATCTTAATTTTGTGTTGTACTCTTTTGGCATATACTTCTTCATTTTTATTACATATAGCATTTGTTTTAAAACCATAACTGAATGCAATTTGTAGTACATGGAAAGTGAAACAGGTGATTGATTTAAAACAAAAAACTATGTCTGAGTTCATGTTTGAAATAAAAAAATAAATATTTTTGTCATAAAATGAAACAGAAAATAGGAAAGCACAACATATCATGTGTAAACACAGGCTAGTTTGACAAAAATACCCACATCAAACTACGGTGAAATGCAGTAGTTTTTACTGCATTGTTTGCTTTGTAAGCAATTACTGTAATTACCTCAACATCTGTTTCACTGTCTGTAAACTGGTATTGCTATAAAGTTATAAAAGACAACAGAATACATATAAAGTTATATTGCTCAGAGTATTTTACAATTCCCCATGCTCAGCTGAACAATTAACAACTGGGCTATGCATGTAGAAAATGTATTACTTGATACCGCGTGATACCATACTGATACATATGCAGTGTAAACACAAATTAGAGGATGTGAAACTGTCCAATACGCAGCCACAACTCTTGTTGGAAGCATGCAATAATGACGAATAGACAAGAGTGATTTGTTCTCTGAATGGAACTTAATGTTATTTTTTTTTCAATCGCAGTGGCTCTTAATGCATACCAATCTAAGAAGCAGCCTTGCAAACCACACTGCAGCGCTACAGACATTAAGTCAATACATTGCTAGGAACTGACATCATAGAAAACTTACCGCTGCCTTAAGGTAGTAAATAAAAGAAGAAAAAGAAAAAAAGGCAAAAAATTTACTGAGGAAAATAAGGAAGAATTGTATTGGAATCGATAGATGTTTTAAATTAAGTTACTGACAGTATTTAATTATTTCTTAAAGAACATATTTCTTGTGCTTTTTGTCATGGTATCAGCACAAATAATGAGAGTGCACCTTGTAAAATAAACCAAGATTTTTCTTATTGCATACTGCAGTAATGGTAGTTAAATAATACTCACCTGTCCAAAGAATGCTACCCTGAAATAAGTTCCCAGCAGTCTCTTTCCTGTATGCATAACTTCTGTTACTTTACTGTATGCTCGATGAAGAGTATCATATAAATGAGCAAGCCTCTAAAAATAAAATAAAATTATGGGGTAACAGAATAACATAGCGCATTCCTATCTTAAAGCAACTATGGATGATGTTCTTGTACTTAAAACCAATTAAAAAGACTATTTTTTGAACACTATTTAAGTGTTCAAAAAAAAAAAAAGACTATTTTAAAAACATATTACTATGTTTAACACCTGTATCAGAATGACAATATGCAAGATTAAGTTTTAATAAGTTATATTTATTTGAAATAAAAACATTTAAAAATATTTAGAATTAATCATTTCAACACACTTATATTTCAGTTACTACTTTAATTATCTAGTTCTGTGATATGTAATGTGTCATGCAGATAAACTGAAAAAAAAAGTCAGGATATTTTCCTTGCTCAAGTTTACTTATAATGAATTTAGTACCTCAAAATCTCTCCGTTTTTCATAAATGGGAATTATCAGTTTATATATGTCAGCAATCAGTTCATAGCGTTCTGCCTTCCAGAGTCCATCAGCACATTGCTCCAACAATTCCATCAGCACATCCTAGATTTGTACACACATTTGAAAAAGAAAAACAATTTGGTGCTCATTACAAGCCTGGTAAGCAGTTATACCAAAATTCTTCCTAAGGCAAAAAGGAAGATCTTGCCTCAAAACCATGTTCTCTGAAATAGAATTATTGTGGCAATCAAAAAAAAAAATGCTAAGAGGAGAGAAAATAAAGCAGAATGGTCTGAATGTACACACGTACTCTTTGTGTTTACCATAAACAGCATTTTTCTTTTAGATACTCCTGACCTTTTAAGTCTACAAATGACACCTGTGCGAAGACCCAAACTTGTCTTACTATATACGTTTTTTGAAAGTGCTGTTCGCTTGTTTGTTTGTGTTTGTTTATTTTGTTTTTTTTTGTTTGTTTGTTTTCCACAAAGAACATTTTTTAAACTATTAATAAATTGCACCATCAGTAAAACAAAACAAAAAACTCTAATACCAAAATCTACACTCAGAAGTATTTGTTAAGGTATACCAGTTAATTTTGTGTATTTGAACCAGTAGGACATACTATAACAGTTAGAGAAGCTGTTTTGACCCTTCAGGATTTCTCAGTCACAAACAAGAAACCAGCTTGGCTTTGTTGGGTTGGTCCCAATACCCTGGTAGCAAAAAGACAGTTATTTAAGGTTAAATAAAAACTATGCTTGCTTGTGCGTTAGGATGGAAGAATATGTTCAGCATATGAGCAATCATACCATAATTATGAAGCTCCTTCATTCAATTTGCCATATTTCTTCATGTTCCATGAACTTTTTTTACTTTAATAAGTATAACTAAGAAAACTAAGATTGTGTTACTACTTTACTCTACTTCTCATAAATTCAAAATCATATGTCTAACTCTATTAACTCAAGTGCTACACACATTATAGATATCATGGAACAACTTAAAGCTTCTATGATAAAGCTGTCATATACTCAGTCATGACTTGAGTGTGGAAGAGCCACACTCAATCTCCATCCCCATCCATATACCCTAACGCATATCTCAGTCCTCTTCAAGTGTGCTTGGGATCCAATAACCTCCCCTAGGACCCAAGTGTAAGACAGAGACATCTTCTAGTACCACTTCTGTACCACAGTGGTCAAGCCAGAAGCCAGAAATAACTTAGTCTTAGAATGGATCCAATACTATTTCCTTCCTCCATTCAGCAGAGGGCTGAGACATAACAAATACATCGTATAGAAAAGCCAACTTTAATTTTGAGGGGAAAAAAAAAAAAAAAGACTGAAAAATGCTACCTTTGTCCACGTGCTTCAATAGTCCCTAAAAATTTCGCTTCCCCCAGTCATCACGGGGCTGTACAGACTCCCCAGTATCTCCATCCTCAGCAACCATGTGGTGAGAACCAAAAGACCCATGGCACTGCTGGACCACAAGGGATGTCCACAAAGTTTTGTGACTACTCGAGTCTTAAGTCAGACACAAGAGGGCATCCAAATGCAGCAAAATTTAATTTGCACAGAGGGAAAAAATTGAAAGAGCAAAACTGCATATGGGAAAGCCAACATGAGGAGGGGAGGGAAAAACACTGTTTCTGGGTAACCTCTCTGTGCTTATCCATCCTCATAGGAATAGTTTCTTTCCATGCATCCAGTGAGAATTCCCCTTACAACATGTGAGACTGCTTCTTCCTCTTTCATTGTTCACCTCTTAGAAGAGCCTGGCTCTTCCCTCAGCCACCTTAGGAGTTGGACTTTTTCCAGTTCATTGATCTCTCTCTCTCTCAGCTTGGAGGTGGGCAGCACTGGGCACGAGATAAGAGGCGGGGCATCCCAAATGCCACATAGAAGGGTGAAAATGTAATTCCCTCCACTTGTTGACTCTTTCTAATATAACCCAGTGTGCAACTGGTCTTTGTTGCCACAACGCTATGCTGGTGAGTCCTGTTCATCCTCTTGTACACCAGAACTCCCGGGTCTTTCTTTCTGCAGAGCTGCTGCCCAGCCAGTCCATCCCCGGCCTTTACTGACACATTAGACGTTTTTTCCCCAGGTGCAAGACTTTGTTCTTCTCTCTGCTGAACTTCAAGAGGTTTCTACCACCTTGAGTTTGAGGTCCCTCTAACTGGGATGTTGGGGTCCCTCAACAAATATTCCTTAAAATACATACTCATTCTTCTAGAAAAATTCTTTAATCATCTGTTTATAACACATAACATGATTAGAAGGGGAAAAAAAATCCAAATATTCTACCTAACCAGCCACTCAACAAAGTACCAGACAGTGCTTTGTTACAGGGTATTACTGCAAGGAGTATTTTCACTCACTAACTTTACACTACTAAAAGTATTCTCAGTACATTAAAAAGATGATAAAGATTTTGCTCATGATCTTAGAAATTTGGTTCTTTAGAAGGCAAATACAAAAACGCCAGGATGTTCAGATAGTCTGACAGATTTCTTCTATATAATTTCTATTACCTGTAGGCAAATACTCCTATGATATGGGAGAAGGGGGTAATATTTCCTACAGCTCTGAGGTTTCTGAAGCAATTATTGTCTGTCCTCTTTTTACTGAAAATGTTTTTTTAGCTTTCCCCAAGGCATTTTTAAATGGTTATCACCTCTTATTGTATTGTTAATATAGAGGGTTAAGCCTTACTCTCTTACTATATAACCAAGGAGTAATTTATAACCCTACCATGCCAACCATTTAATGAGATTCTTGTAAAACGAAGATATGTTTTTAAATGCCCTGTTTACTCACCTAGGACTCAAGGATAAAAAGGTAAAGGATAAAATCTCAAGGACTCAAGGATAAAAAGGAGAGAATACCTCATAAATCTAAAAATATCTTTATTATGCAAGTTATTGCTTATATGCTTAAAGTCATTCACAGAATCACAGCATGGCTGAGGCTGGAAGCGACCCCTGGAGGCCACCTGGTCCAACCCCTGCTCCAGCAGGGCCACACAGGCCATGTCCAGGTGGCTTCTGAAGATCTCCAAGGAGGAGACCCCACAGCCTCTCAGGGCAGCCTGTGCCAGGGCTCCCACACCTGCACAGCACAGCAGTGCTGCCTGGTGCTCAGAAGGAGCCTCCTGTGTTTCAAATCCCAGGATGCCCCCCGAGACATTCACTTCTGCAAACCTGGACTGTCTCTCTTTGTACTGGAACCTACAGCTTGATAAATAGCTGGCACTTGACAGACATCTGCATAACTATCCTCGATTCTGAGAAACCATCCAGAGTGAGAAAAAGCAAGCCAAATGATAGATGATTTCACCCAAGATTCTAGTATGGTGCATACAGATGAATGAAAGCCTAGTTGCCATTCCTCTTAAGCTACCAACCAGGGGAAAAGGTAAAATAAAATAAACCTTATCCAAGATAAGGTTATGCATCTTAGGATGTGTAAATGATACAATTTGAAAGCATTCACTGGCTGGAGAAACACATGCCCTGGAGCAACACCGCACTACAAATTTATTTGACACATTTTGGAGTTTATGGATTCTGATTTATAAGAATAAAAATCACCCTTCTTGTTTTGGGCTGTGCTATATTTTTTATTGCACAGCAAGAGCACAAGGATGACAGGACAATTTTCTTCATCTGAGAATCTGAGTTAGTTTTCCTACAGAGAAAGGCTGAAGGGTATTAAATTGTCTCCTCTATATAACACGTACTGTGAAGCTCTCATTTACCAATCTGAAGTTAGAATGATTCATCTCATGGACAGGCAGAGCTAATAAGAGATCAGAAAAAAAAAGTAAGAAGGTGGATATTGAGTTAATATTTGTGGTGGAGCTGTATTTTGGCAAATTTTTATTTTGGAAAACAAACAACAAACCCGAATCAACTTTTTCCAAGTTTTAATCTGCATGGAATCTGGCACCAGACACTGGTCTACTAGCCATAGCTCAAAACCCTCATGGATGAGCTGTTTACAACAAAGTCTAGCAGGGAAAGGATAACAGCTTCCAGGTTTTTGCTTTACAACTTGTGACACCAACAAGATTTTAGTTCTACAAGGAGAATCTGACTTGTGCTGCTGAACAGACTCTCTGGCTAAACAACTGTTAATGAAATACACATAGTAACTTTGTTAAAAATGAAACACTAGTTGTTTGTTTTTTTAATGACTAATTTAGGAAACGAGTCAGGGTAATCCTTGCCTAGAAGATAATTCTTTTGAAATGAGAATTGAGAATTTGAAAAAATGGATTTTAAAAAATAGGAAACTACATAGAGTCTTAAGACAAATTTCACTGATTTAGGAAGACTTTATGTAACAGAGAATATAAAAGACACTTTGCTCCTTTTAGAAACATGGAAGAGCCCTCCCTCACTCCCCATCGTGTCAATCACTGGTTTTGAGATTTAATTCTGACGTGACTAGCATCCAGGGAAGTCCCAAGTAACGTGACTCATAGGAAAAATTCACAGTAGAGGATCATTTAGCTGAGTAGCAGTAAAGTACAGCTTGAAAGATATGTTTATTATACCATTTATCTACCCCACTGTTCTATCATTTTTCTTAGACTACCACAGATTCCCTTTCAGAAGGCCTACTGAGGTAGCACTCTACATATGAATATGTTCCTGTTCGTGAAGCAACTAGAATATCTTTTTTGAAGAACTTCTGTTTATAAAGGGTTGCATACAGGGAAAATGAACTTTGCGAGGTTTGAACCCTTTGCAGGATCCACTGGCTTATAATTTCACACTTGGCTTACTTTTGCTCCATGGAAATACTGAGAGATGGAAATAAATCTGGGTAGGGTTCAATGACTCAGAAAAAGCAGCATATTCTTTTTACAGTGAGTGACTAATCAGAAGAAGAATAAAGACATTCCGGTTAAAAAAATACAGAAGATCCTCTTTGACAAATGATTTATCAGGTAGGTGCTGACAAGAGTTTCCAACAAAAGTCTCCATCCACTATAGGTCAGTAAAAATCCAACTCCTGGTTCACTTAAACCAGTTTACATTTTTCTGTGAGTAACATGCTACATTCATGCTGGATGAGGAGAATCAGTGTTTTAAAGAATATAGCATACAAATAATAAAAAATGCAGTCTGTTATTAGGTGTCTTTGGAAACAAAAGGCACTCTCATTTTAAGTAATTCCAACTCCTGCCTTCACAGAAAAAAGGCAAGGCTACAAATTTTGTCTTAAAACTATAGAACAAATTAGTACCAGAATGTGGGAATAAAACACATGTGCCCTAGCTCTAGGCCTAGGCTTAAAACCACTAAATCTTTCATCTATTCCTCCTAAATCTTTTAGTATAGACTCAGATTGCAGTCAATTTTGCATTTTGTCACACACTTTCACCATAAACAAATTAAAACATACACAAAAATGTGTTGCTACAACTATGTTTACGCACCAGGGATTTTTCTAACACAGCTACTGCAACTAGTGGTCTGTCCCTCGCTCTGTACTGGCAAATATATGGTGTAGTCATCGCAATTTGTATGCTGGTGCTTTATGTAAAATATATGTATATAGCAAATTCTCTAAAGCCTGGACAGCTCATAGAATTTTTTGTTTTATTTCTGTATTAGGATAAGAATAGTGGCTAGGAAAACAATGATAGCATAGGTCATAGCAGTCAGCCTCAGGACTGAAACTAAACTTGAAAAAAATAAACAGCATTTTAACGTGCACCAATTCTAACACAGTTGTGCTTGCTTACTTCGTTGAAGTGAACATCTTGCATTCCAACATCCTCCATCATTGAAGCTTCTTCATCTATATTAGGTGTGATTACTCTGAAAGCAGTACAGCCTTGCCTAAACATCCCTATCATTGAAAAAGAAAAACAGACAAATTTACCTCAATGCCATCAAAATGCATTCCTCCACCAGAATAACACTAGGTCATTTTATGATGTTGGATAATGCAGAAGACTTATATACTTACCACCAAATTAATAATAATAATAAAAAACTGCCTCCCACTGCATGATTAAAGAGCAGAGCCCACCTTATTCCTTAAGTATAAATAGGATTAAAAACCAAAGCAAAACTAACAAACAAACCCCCCAACATTATACCTAAACTCTTACCTACAAAAATATGTAGTGTCTGAATCTTTCTACTTTACCTTAAATCTGTACCCAACCTATCCCACCCCAAGTCTACATTAATCAAGGTCGCTTTTACAGTATTTCATTAAATTGTTTGTGCAAGCATGAGGTTTGACTGTCTGTATTACCAATTGGAAGTAACTTGCACATGACAGGAAACAAAAATAACAAGTTACCCAAAGTAATCGCAACTATATACATGTTATCACTAGTTATCAGTTGGTTGTTATTAGGCTTGCAAGATGGTGTAATAACTTAAACAACTCAGTCTCAGATTTGGTCACAGAGAGGCTTCTGAAATCATTGGGGGCAGAGGGGATAGCCTATAACACTGAAAAAGTATCCTGCAAGAGGCAAAACAGTAACAGAGAAAGAAAAGACATCCTGTAGACCTATAACTTCGGTTGGCAGCTCAAGCAAAAACAAGGCTAAAAAGCTCTGGTCATGAATTCATATGCTTAAAAAAAAGCTCAATATCATAATCAGTCCTAATAGTTTTCTACTCTACCTTCCACCAGAAGACTTAAATCAGAAGACTTAAAGTTCTTAGTCTGTGGTTTGAAAAAATGGTATATAGATTTTATTAAGAAAAATCTCTAGAAGAAACCTGCAGAAATCTATTCCAGTGGTCTTTTTTTTTTTTTATATATATATATACAGACAGTTGCTAGCACAGAACATCAAGACAGGTGAAGCATTCTGATCACTATTATCACTTAGCATCTAAAGATTTGTAGATTTTTTATTTAGTTTTTATTTTTTTACTTCTCTGGCAACACCAGGCCTCCATATATACAGTGAGATATTACTCAATGAACACAAATATTCACTGATAAGGTTGCTTAGAAAGTGTCTGATCAGCTATTAGCAACTGTAGCGTAAAATTATTATTTATTTATTACTTTCCTAAAAAAATATTTTATCTTCATCTGAAATGATGACCCTTAATTGTGTAAGAATGTTGCTGTAGGTATGCTATCCACTGAAGTCAGAATTTTTTCCTTGGTGAACACTGAAATGCCAACAATTTCCTCAGGCAAACTATTGCTAAATTATAAAGTGATTATAGGGACAAAAAAAAACCAACAACCCACATTTAAGTAAGATTTCAAAATCATACCTTTCCGTGTGAGATATTCTGCAACCAGTGCTGCTACATGGACATAGCACATTGCAGCCTAAAAGAGTAAATTACAATTACAATGGAACTACTGAAAATGAGATATACAAGAAAAGTCCTAGCCTGAGTCCTTTCTTTTTTCTTTTTGTAATTTGGTTGTTGCAGTCTGGAAAACAGTGGAGGAAAAATAGTAAGGACAGAGCAGTCTGAGTAGTTTGTTTTTTTTTTTGTTGCTGTTTTTTTTTTAAGTTGTCACTGATCACTTTTTTGTACAGAAAATACAAAGGTTAAAGATTTTTCTTTAACTAAAAAG
The DNA here is from genome assembly GCF_963932015.1 of Anas acuta. Lineage (NCBI taxonomy): Eukaryota > Metazoa > Chordata > Aves > Anseriformes > Anatidae > Anas > Anas acuta. The sequence goes on from NC_088979.1 coordinate 54,664,343, forward strand.
ATTAAAGCCTAGCAGCAAAATTTTTACATATGGAGGCTGTAGAATCTCAGGTACTGGAGCTAAAGGAGAAAAGTGTCATGAATCCTATTTAATTCATACTTTGTAAGGGGTTGGACTTGATGATTTACAGAGGTTCTCATCTAGTTGTATGGGCAAGGATTTTGTGTTTTTAATGAAAAAGTAGTCCTTTTTTAGGTCTGTTTTTAAAAAGAACTTTCCTTCTGAAAGTTCTGAGCTGGAGACATTTCCATCAAAATACAAACTATTAACAGTAGTGTATGTGTCTTATGCATTGTTACCATACAGAATAAAAGAAGTACAGTACTAAAACATGAGTTACATATTATTTCTTGGAGGTATTTACTTGCTTACATGATGATAAGGGTAATAGACATATTTATGAAATTCAGATTGAATAAACTTCCAGAAAGAGATGACATTAATTCTCTATGCTGATCCAATAAACACATCAAGACAAAAATCCCCACTTCCACCTCTCCCCGTTGCTGGAATTAAATCTTTTAACAGCCTAGTGAAAACAGAGAGCTTTCTGTTTTCTAGCAACAAAATTGTTATTCATCAATTTTAAGAACATTGGAAGGGTTTTTTTTTGTAAGCACTCTGGAAGAGAATCAAGATAATTCTCTAAATCAACTGGAAAGGAATTCAGGGTGTAACTAAGTGTTTAGCTAACTGATAACTGAAGGATATGTTTAAGTAGATAGTCTGATTCTTTCATGGTTTACATTAAGCTTTCCTGATTTAGTAGCAAATCAGCTGTATTATTTAAACATATGCCTTACATTAATAATCAGAAATGACTTACAGATGTATTTGTGTAGCACAAAATCTTATCAGCCATTGAAGTTAATCTACTAACAATTCAAAATTAATTAAAATCCATACAGGATAATAATCCTTTCACACTAACAATTACCGTACTTTTGATGTCAAGAAAATTAATCTTATTAAGAAGCTAAAAACAGTCCAATCTTCTCTTACCTCTGAAAGATCCCCGTTTTTAACATGGATCCTTGCCATGCTGTCTAACCACGTCTTCCTTAGTTCAGGTGTACTAGCATAAGACTTCGCCAAGCTGTACTGGAGGTCTACAAGCATTTCTGGATCGTTCTCATGCTCCTTCATCTGAGCTGTAGCCATTAGTACTGTACGAATCCGTTTTGTTAAATCCTTAACATCAGAAGGGAATGTGGTGTGCTAAAACATGGAAAGTTAGGTTAACTATTATCATCTTTTATTATTTGCATCATAGAAAAAGTTGAAGTGGAATTGTGAAAGACACTAAGAATTTTAAAGCAGCCTTTCTATAGTATGGAAAGAAGAATAAAACCAAACCTTAATAATTCTGTCGTGATTGGCACAATTATTGATGATGGAGAGGGACTGCTGAAATCTGGTTCCTCCAATTCCAACAACATCAGCAATCAACTGGCTTACTGAAATAACAACCTTGACGCAAACAGAAGTCTAGTTAGTGTATATTTAATGAAATACCCTTGCAATGTACCTTTGAAGCAATTACAGAGGAAGGTTTGTTCTTTTTAATTGAAAGATAATTTCTTGAAGTGAAATGGTATTTGATAGACTTTTTGGTTCCCCCAAAATTATTTGTATGTAACACAGGAAAGAAAAAACAGGCTTGTATAAATTTCATGCACAAACATCCTCTGGTCTAAAGACTGACTGCTAGACAAACTAGCTAAAGGTCATAAAAGTAGTAAACTATTGTTCCCAGCTTCATCAGAATCATTTTATTTCCATGTAATTCTGTTTTATTAATATAAAATTTCTAGGTCTTAAGACTTATAGGTGCTTCATTCCTTTCTTCCTCAGACACAACATGCTATGCTACTTAACAATCAAAATAACATCTACATAACACAAACATTTACTATTCACAAATAATAATTATTTCCTACAAAACACAAGGCCATTGAATTGTTTCAAGTTATTTCCTTGTACTGAACATACTTCTACTTCCATCTTCTTTCTCTTGGAATAGCACCATTCTTGCTTGAATAAAAAGTGATTTCTTTTATGTCTTTATACGACAGGACTTTGCACACTAACATGCAACTGCACACCTACAAGTACAGGCCACACAACATTTAAAAACACAAAGAAAAATAAAGAAATTATACTTACTTGCAGATGTGTCCTAACAAAAGATTTCTTCCCTGTGTAATCAAAATTATTTCTCATTAAGAAATACAGTAACTGTGAAGCTTCAGTCCGAATGGAGCTCAATTTTGAATTACAGTACTTCAGAATCTCATAGCACAGGGCAGAACACATATCAGCTCTACCTTCATAAAATGTAGAGGGAAACTGAGGAAAAGGCAGAAACGAAAGAAGTTATTCATTAATATGAACTCTAGTTCTTGACAAAATAAGCATATCAAGAAAAATATAAGTATATTAGTATTTTCAAACAATGACAAAACAGTTCTAAGAGTTCAAACAATTATTTTTACAGCAATTCAAATAATAATAATTTAATGTTTTTGGGATTAGGTCTGTCCTTATTTAATAATTTAAATTTGAAGTTTTTAGTTCTTAAGCTTCTTGATAGTATATTGTTAGCTAAAGAACTGGATAAGTACATGAAGGTTAATTACTTAAAACTTCTTACCTTATAAATAAGTGTCCTTAAAGCATTGAAGACATTTTTCAATGCTGTTTCAGACTGATTCTTTTGAAGGAAGCAGAGGTACACATCAAATACTTTTTTCATCAGTGGATTATGCCCATGATCAGTCAGCAGTTGATTCTTTAAATTAAAAGTGAGAATTTAATATTTTTGTACTGTACACTTACACTTTAAGAACATAAACAAATCACCCAGGAAATTAATAAAAAACATATAGTATTACTGAGATGTTTAATAAGACAATCATATCTGAGCTTTAATTAGATGTTTCTAACATTTCACTAATCCTGTTTACAAAGAAAGCATTGACTTCAGAATAGGCTTATAGAACACAAAGTGTTTTTTTTTTTGTTTGTTAAACAGTTGTTAGTTACATTAGCTAACAGCTTTAAGAGGCACATGCAAAGAATTAACTCACTTTGGTTACACTGGCTTCAGCAGCTCCAATAGTGGAATTTATCCATAGCAGTACCTCCTACTATAGGGCTCTTAAAATGAAAGAGCCCTTCAGAGTCTTATCATCTGTCTCAATATTGAAAAGCTCATTCTAAGGCATGCAATACACATGGTTACTCTTGATTTCTGACTCATCAACAAATGCCTTCCTAAGGGATCTCAGCACAGCCCTTGGCATTTTGGGTGTCCAATATTATAAGAACAAAGGAGGTGATCCTACAATAAAAGCCATGCTGAGAACCAGTCTGATAACATGACTAACAGACTAGAAAAAACTCAGTGTGCTCTCAAACTTTGTGGATGAATACATATAAATGCTTTCAGGAGACCAAAAATCCCCAATGCTATGCAAGGAAGATACAGGCAGGGTTGTATTTTAGAGGAAGCTGGACATAAATGGTTGGATATAAGCCAATCAACATACTTAGTTGATTCTTAGTTGATTTCTTGGGGAAAAAAATTATGTCCTGAAACAGAATCCAGATGACCCAAACCTATACAGCTAACTGCAAGTCCTAAACAATGCTAGGCTTACTACTTGCAGATTTATAGCAAAACATTTAAATGTTTTCTAACAAATTCCTATCTTATGAGGAAATTGACATAACATCTTTTCTTCAGATGTCCCAGCATCAGAGGTAGGTAGTTCACTAAAACAACCTCAAGCAGTAGGAATTCACACAGGATCAGTTAAAAGTCTACCAAGAAACAGACATAATTTGTGATTTCCCTGTTGTAATAGTAACAGAGATACGAGCCTTACTAGAGAAAGATGACACAAAATAAAAAAAGTTGTCTGGCCTTCTATATAATATGCTGGTTAATCCCAAAAGAAGCAGATTAGTATTACATGTATTTTAGTGTAGTTCATTGAACCGCAGCTCCTGATCCTCTTACCTGTAATTACTATTCGTTCCTGAGTGACTTTGTATAAGAAGAGGCTAAGGTCAATATAAAAGCTTGAGTGTATCCAAATATCAATTATGGTCTTGACATAGAACAGACCATTTTACCACTCATTAAGTAAACACTAAGGTTTCTAGAAATATTTAGAAAGTTAGGATGAGAAAGTAGGTTTTCTAACAGAATACTGCTGATCAGTAAGGAATCTCTGTACATGTATAACTGAAGCCAAAGCATCTTGCTGTGACACATTTTTAGGTGTCACATGACACAACAATGAAATAAAAAAAATAGCACTATATTACAGCATTTAAAATAAAATTTTAAAAACAATTTTAAAATATTTGTTCTGAAATACAATTATGGGAAATGTTAACATCAAGTCAAGAACAAACCTTAAAAGCCATTGTGAATAATGATAGAGTATCCAGAATTGTAAGGCAAACTTCGGTGGCAATATTTGCTTCAAGTAAAGACTGGTGAAGAACATCTGCATCCGAATGGCCATAGCCTACAGAAATTTCAAATGAAGTGTAAGTGCTTAGTATACTTATTTAAATGTTTCATATTTCCAAAAGACTTGCTGAACTAGAAGATTAACAAGTAAAAAGCCTGACGAGTTAATACTCAATACAGAAAAATATTTCATATGCATTTAAGTATTTGTCAAATATGCACATAATTATTCTACCATAATTTGCAGAAGATTATAAAAATACATGAAGTATGAATATCAGCAACAGAAGCATTAAATAGCAATGAAAACATTAAAGTGTCTGATGTTTCATATATGTATGCATATACAAGTGTATATTTATATAAATATATATATTTTATGTATATATATATATATACACATACATATATTTCTAAAATAAATACTACGGTTGCATGGGGTTACAGATGAAAATATGTATTGGCAATTTAGTGATGTTATAATGATCTCAAAGTCAATCATAAAAATACGTAACACCAAGAGTTGAAGGAATACAGTCATGCACTTATATGCAGTTTAAGACTGAATGACTGAAGTCATTCTGCTCTGTAGCAATACCATGCAATAACTCCATATTTAAACAAAAAATGCTTTTATGTTTTTAATTACATATTGCACACAAATAATTTTAAAAATATATCATGCTTCAGCACTGTTTAAAATATGTTGTTTATGTTCCCTAATATTGATCTTTCAGAACTAGATTGCAAATGAGTTCTGCTTGCTTTACACAAATTTGGCCAGGACCACGTTGATATATTAGATTTACAGCCAACTTAGCATCACTAAATCAATGAGAAGCATGATGTGAACTTGTTGAGACTAAGAGAGGAAGAGAAGAAATGACATTCTTTTATACTGACACCCGTCCATTTCTTTCTGTACCCTCTTGCTTCCCTAGCTGAAGTATGCATGCATACCTGTACACAGATTATTTTTTTCTCTTCTCTTATTCAGACTAAGCAGACCTAATCACACTAAGCAGACTTACTGCAATATGTAGGTTAAAAGGAAAAGTCAGTTTGAAACCTGCATCCGTTTTTAAGAATGAAATTACGAAGCAAAAATTCAAAACGAAAATATAAAATTAAATGTAAGGGGAAAAAAAAAAAAAGATCTGTAGAACCTCCACTAGCGTATTTTGCCTGCTTTATAGCTCTCCTAAACACTGAATGGAAGCCAGAATCACCACTAGTTTCTGTGGATTTATACATGCTCTCTGTTCAGAAGTATACATTTCTTTCCTATCTACATTCTCTTTGCCTCCACCTCTTTCTTTTCTCATCTATTTTCTTAATGGCTTCAATCCAATTACCTCTGTAATGACAAAAAGGAACAACCAGTATTTGGAAGCAAGTTTTAGCACAACAGCCATTTGCCAACATTTTCCTTTTAGGACGTACATTCTTATCCTTCAAGAAATTCAAAGCAAGATGCCTTTTCATAGCAGTCACCTTTGTGTGACCAGAAATCTTGTTGCTTCCATAATGTTGAAGACATGAAGAGATGATCACTATTTTGAAAACTGCACTGAGGACAGGAGAAATATTCTTTAAAGAGATAATTTGTTTGCTCTTCAAGATTCAAAGTTATTTTAAATCCTACGTCCCAATTTGGTTCCAATTTTCAGGAAGGGTAAGAAAGATGACTCTGGTAATTACAGGCTTGTCAATCTCACTTCAGTGCCTGGTAAAACTACAGAGAAAATTAGCCTGGGAATTATTGAAAAACACTTGAAAGATAATGCAGTCATTGGTCATAGCCAACATGGGTTCACAAAAGAAAAGTCCTGTTTAAGGAAATTTATGACAAGGTTACCCATCTAGCTGGCCATGGTAAACCGATATATGTGATTTTTCTTATTTTACTCTAGGAAAGCTTTCAACATTGTCTTTCATGATGTCCTTCTGGACAAAGTGTCCCACGTGCAGCTAGACAAGTACACCATACAATGTGTGAACAATTGGCTGACAAGTAGGGCTCAAAGGTTTACAGTAAAAGGGGTTACACCAGGTTGGCAGCCAGTCACTAGCAGTGGTTCCACTAAGCACCATTTTACATCCAGTTTTCTTCGAAGTTCTTATAAAATACCTGGATGCAGGACTTGAACACATACTAAGTTTGCAGATACTAAATTACAAGGAGCTGTTGACTCCCTCAAGAGCAGAGAGGCCTTGCAGAGAGATTTTAACAGCGTAGAGTGCTGGACAATTGCCAGCTGCATGAGGTTCAACAAGAGCAAGTGCTAGATTCTACACCTGGGATGAGGCAACCCTGGCTAAACACGCAGACTGGGAAAGAGAGGCTGGAAAGCAGCCCCATGGAAAGGGATCTGGGGGTTCTGGTTCATTCTGTTGTTGACGTGAGCCAGTGTGCCCTGGCAGCCAAAAGGACTAAAAGTACATATCCTGAGGTGCATCAGGCACTTAGCTAGTTGAAGCTAGTTGAGCTTGCTCTGTGCTTGTATGACCCCACCTTGGGTATCATGTGCAGTTTTGGATGCCGTGATATAAGACATAAATCTATCCAAAGGGGGGCTACAAAGATGGTGAAGTGTCTAAAGGGGAAGCTGTATAAGGAGCAGCTGAAGTCACTTGGTTTGTTCGGCCTGAAGAAGAGGAGACAGGGGAGGCCTCATGGCGGCCTGTAGCTCCCTCATGAGGGGAGCAGAGGGGCAGGCGCCGAGCTCTGCTCTCTGGGGACAGCGACAGGACCCGAGGGAACGGCATGGAGCTGGGACAGGGGAGGGGTCAGGTTGACAGAGCTATCGAGAAAAGGTTCTTCATTGAGAGAGTGGTCAGGCACTAAAACAGGCACCCCAGGGAAGAGGGGTGCCAGCAACAAGCTTGCCAGAGTTCAAGAAGCACAATGCTCTCAAGGCATATGGTTTATTTCCGGAGGGTCCTGTGCAGATCCAGGAGTGGGACTCAGTGGTCCTTATGGGTTCCTTCCAGCTCAGGATATTCTATCATTCTAAGTAAAAACTGAAACCAGTAGATAGATTTCAAAGTGTTTTTTGTTTTGTTTTTGTTTGTTTTCTCATAAATAATTTAGAATAAACAAATAAGTCTGTTTGATTACACTGCACTATTACTAGGGGGAAATTTAGGGCAGTGTGCAAACAAAGTAACACAGCTGAGCTTAGCTAAAAGACTGACTTACTACATATGATATGGACATCTGCATGGACATGCATATGAACATGCATTTAAAACCAACTACAAACACTAAAAATTGAGTAATGTTTAATGACTATGAGCTTGACGATGATCATGTGCTGCTATTATAGAATCAGGGTTTATCTCTGTGCACATTTGTGTGTCACTTCTGCCATACTGAGCTTCCCTCTCTCCTCCAGCCTCAATGATACACATATAGATCCATCTTCTTTTTGTTTATACTGAAATACTTTTGAAATTTCAATGAAAAACTTAATTTCTTTCACACCTAGGCACAAAACTATACTGAAATTCCTAAGGTCTGAAATATTACTTATACCATGGTATCAGTTCTTTTCCTTTGTTAAATGGTTAGAAAGAAACAGAGAAATTAGGTTTAGAAGTTACACTTACAGACAACTGTACTAGTTTCTAAAATCATGATCCTTTACCAAGATAGGATCTATTTCCACCTGTCATACATCCTGTCACATAGTGCCCATACAGAATATATATAAAAGATCTAGTAAAGTTCTGAAGACTAACCTAGATACAGCATAAAGTCAAAGTGCCAAGTACACAAAACTAGAAGTCAGACAACAAGACCAAAGTTATAAAAATCAATTTCACATTTGACATGGCTTCTATAGCAGCACGTTTTCACCTTACAAAACCATGGCCAATACAAATTGCAATATCCTGATGTTTATTAAATTTCCAACATTTAAAATACTATTATCACATTACTCCAAGTCAGTTGAATGAAACTTCTATGATAATTCCTTCAAATTATACAAAGAAGAACAAAGCTCATTTTTATATAAGCATGCATTAGTTAAAATCTTTCAGCTCACTGTCCTTAAAAATCAGTAAACTTTGAGGAGTTCTGGAAGTATAAAGTTGTTTTTGCACACAGGGCCCAGAAGCAGACATTTCCCAGATAATTATTTATTTATTTTTAAATCAGTCTCTCTACAGAGTACTTCACCACGCTGAATACGTGGTTGCACAGTGTAAAAGCTCTTTCTTTTGTGTATCAAAAAACATGTAAAAATTTACTGCAGCGGTACCTGCTGATACATCACCAGCAGACTGCTTCCATGAAAAAAAATTGCACAGCTATATAGTTTTCTGCAACGTTTAATTCAAAGAATTGCATTTTTTTTATATTTAAAAAAATACGAGAATGTATTTATAAACAGAAGTTTGTTTTTGTTGTTTTGTTGTACTGCAGTGGTATCTGCTGATACATCACCAGCAGACTGCTTCCATGAAAAAAAATTGCACAGCTATATAGTTTTCTGCAACGTTTAATTCAAAGAATTGCATTTTTTTTTATATTTAAAAAAATACGAGAATGTATTCATAAACAGAAGTTTGTTTTTGTTGTTTTGTACTTTTAGTTTTCCACTAGACTGCGTGGTAAGTCTTATGCAATTAGGTTAACTGTTGCTTTATATTACAGATAATGAGCTAAAAGGTTTTAAGTATCCGTAGAGGGCAGTTAGATATGCTTTAGGAAATAAATGAGTTTAGTAACGTACAGTTAAGTCAAAAAACTGCTTTACTGCACACAATTCTTTTCAGTCCCAGTGTTGCATTTTACTGGGTTAGTCAACCAGTTTCATTGCTTTTGAAGCTGAAGATTGCAAAATGGTGCTTCAGAATATTTACGTACTTGCAATTTAAGAGCAGCATATTTAAGAAGATAGGACATAAGCAGATTTCAATACAGCAGTCTTATAGAAGCTGACTTCAACCTGATTAAATCTTACCATTGTCTACAGAAATTCCAAGAACACTTGATATCTTTCTCACACTGAAAACAGAAAAATCACTTCATTATTGGACGCTTTTTTACTTCCAGACAAACTAAATCACGGGCTTCACATTCTCCGTAGAAACTCTAAGAAGCTTATTTCTCCTTAGGAGATGTCAAAACATGGAGATATGGTCAAAGTGCAAATTTTTGCTTTTAGATTAAACATCCGTAAGATCAAGATGGAAAAAAATGAAGCCTAATGAAGCAAATAGAAGAAAAAATAAAGCTTAATGAAGTAAATTTTGTAACTATGTGCAGCACAAAGTAGATGTGCCTGTAATTGGAAAAAAAAAATACAATTTTGAAATATACTGTGGTTAACCATGCTCCATGTTATGGCATCAGCCAGCAGTGATTGTTTTATCATAAAGGAGGGAACAGACCATCGACTGATTCCAGTTATTCGTTTGACCTAGAACAATAAAAGTTATTGAAAAGCACTGGTGTGGCTCTGGGACCTGTCTCTGGTGTTGTGGTACTGGTTGAGGATGATGAATGTTACCATGTCATGAGACTTACTGTGGTTAAAAGTGAGAGAGTTATCCAGGCTGCTCAGCTGCTGCAATCTGGCATGCATCATTCCTGTTCTGTTACGGGAAACAGGCAATGTCTGAGATTTTCGATCATGAACTATGGATCCCAACCCCTCCTGGTTCCTGCAAGATGGGTGAAATGGGATAGAAGCAAAAGTTAGACATGTCAACCTGCAGCAAGATAGGAAGTGTTAGTTAAGCAGCTACGGCACAAGAAGTTTTCTAGGAGGAATCACAATGCTACCTATTTAATGTTTTACTTATAAAACAAAAATAGGTAGCTTAAAAAAAGCATCATAGCAAACTTTTTCCTAAAATCCTCAAAGCACGACAGCAAAAGCACACAAGTAGTCACTCTGGAAATGTTAAATTTACTTCAGAGCTCTTGTGAACAAATATTTGAGACTATGAAGATTCTGAAAATATTCAGAACCCCAAAACAAATCCTCTATTTTGATTGTAAAAAATTTAGAAAAGAGTTAGAAGGACACACAGTGGTAAAATTAGGAGGCATACATGCAACAGGGAAGCAGGAATTAGCTGAGGTATTATCATGGACATCTTACCCAAGCAGGAAGGGAGAAGAGCCATATACTTTGTTAAACTTGCAGCAATCAAGTGAAGAAAACAGAAAAGTAATCTGTGTTAGCAATCAGTACAGGCTAACTTCCTATTGTGTACCACCACCAGAGCTGATGAAAAATGAAAACCAGTGCTTGAATAATTAACTCCCTGTTCCCATTCATCCTGTGTCATTTGGGTCTTTTAAGAGTACGTGCATTGATTGTGATATACTTTAGCGTAACAACAATATGAAAGACTAGAAAGCTACAGTAACTGTGGAAATTCAATACCTCTGCAGAACACAAGACAATTCTACAGCTTAAATCTTTTTAGCAAAACATGCAGTACACAGACTAAGCAATCAGTAAACAAAAAGGAAGCGCGGTAGTCTTCTCTAAAAACCAGTCAAAAGAATTAGTTTAAAGCATTTGTCACAAGAAGGCTAAACATTACAGACTCCTGTAAATCCATGGAGTTTGAAGTACATTAAAGCACAAAGGTTACAATCAAAACATTAAGAAAGCCACTGATTTATATATTTTTTTATTATTTTTTTAAGGTGTGTGAACACAGATCTTTTTCTGAAAAAAATCCAGGAAGGTAATCATGTTTGTTGTTTGTAGAAACAGATTCACATACTATTATATCTAAATTAAAACCTAAAAAGCTAACATCTTAGAATACATTACCATCCAATGTCAGCAACAACTTTCTCACCAAGTTCAAAAAGGGACAGTATTTCAATGCCATAAGTTTAATTATAAGCGTCACCATGTCAACCACAGTGTGAAGTCTAAATGGATTGCTATATTTTACTCTATTAATAAAGTATTTTGCTTTAAAAAACACATTAATGCAAAGATATTCAAGTAATTTAGTACATGTTTCTGAGATTTTCTCCTAAATAGACATCCATGGGAGCACACAGGTATCTAGCAGTACTTTGGACATTGAACTGAAAAACAGCAGAACTGGAATGTCCACCACTCACCTTTCAGTAAAATCACTACGTATTACTCTAAACCATTTTAACTGACATGGTTTTATGGCCAAGTGAATAAACAAAACATTAAAATAAATAATAAAACTTCTTCTCCACAGACATTATTTCAATGAACAAAAACAGCTGTAAAAAGATAGCATGAAGGGAAGTAAACTTTAAAGTAGTTTGCTATAAACACAACACACAATGTTCTGAAACAGATACCAGACTTTCAGAGAGGATACAGATTTATTGATATTAACCAGTTACTTCAAAATTATATATCATTGTACAATAACTGTTCTACTCCCACACACTAGTGTACACATTATTATTCCTAATGTACACACTAGTGTACACACTATTATTCTTAGTGGACAAGCCAGCTAAATTAAAATTCCACACAGTACCTGGCTATGTATCGCTTTCCCATGTACTGGAACTGATGTAAGCACACTCTGCAGAGAACACAAAATGTCAGAGAAACACTTAAAACAATATGTTACAAATTTAGATGTACATTGGAATTATTTAACTATTATTTTCATTTAACTTCAAACTCATGTCATAAAACTTAGTTTCTCCCACTCTTGAAATTCCTTTCCAAACCTCAAGCCAAGACAAATGTTCAAAGCAGACACAGCTGCTTTGAAATCAATTATGGATGGTTGTTGTTGTGGTCAAATTGGGATTAACATCAAAGACACGTAAGGCTGCCTCAAGCACACCTATCTCAAGTTGTCTGCATCAAAACACCTAGTGGGAGTCTAACAGTGCCAAGCTAGAAGAGCAAACTGTGAAAAAACAGAGCACATAAGAAAAACAAACATTGAGTTGAGTGCTTCATAGAATCACGGAATGGCTGAGGTTGGAAGGCACCTCTGGAAGCCATCTGACTAAACCCCTTGCTCAAACTGGGCCACCCAGAGCAGGTTGCCCAGGACCATGTCCAGGCAGCTTTTGAAGACCTCCAAAAGAGAAGACTCCACAGCCACTCTGGGCGATTTGTACCAGTGCCCACAGATTCACCTACAGGGTAAGGAAGTGCTTCCTGATGTTTACACAGAACATCTTGTGCTCCAGTTTGGGTCCATCTTGTATGGATTCATCTTGTATAGACTCTTAATATTTATAGGGAAGTAATGTTTAGTGTCAATTATTACAAACAAGATCCCATTATGTGAAATGACATTCACAGTTACAGGTAATTTACAAATGAACAGAAATGTAACACGTAAAGAACAGAGAAAAAAACAATAACCAGGTATTACATATATATGGATATATACACATTTTGAAAAATGTGAATAAGGGTTCAAAACAAAATGTATGCCGTCCAGCCTAAGTCTCCTTGGTAACAGGTTATTTCATTGTTATTTTATTTTTATTTTATTTATTTATTCCCCATTTTTTAAGGCCTCTAGATTCCAGGACATCGGCAACAGGGTTTCTGACAAAACTATTTTCTAAACGGAATCTTCTTTTACAAAAATAAGAAGATAAAGACATATCCTAAAAGACATTTTTTGACATTATAAAAAATCTACACCTAAAAATGTGTATTTTTAAGAACCAAAATACTACTGGTTCAGAGCCAGTGAGAAGGTTGAGAGTATAACCTAATTTGCCAGGCTTATCTTTCTCTACAACTATCTGAAAGGAGGTTGCAGCAAGGAAGGTGTAGGTGTAGGGCTCTTCTCAGGTGCCAAGTGATAGGATGTGAGGAAACTGCCTCAAGTTGTGCTGGGGAGGATTATATTAGGTATCAGGAAGAATTTCTTCATGTAGAGTGTGGTCAGCGTTGGAACAGGCTGCCCAGGGAGGTGCTGGAGTCCCCATCCCCGGAGACATTTAAGAGATGTGTGGATGTGGCACTTTGGACCTCATGATCCTGAAGGCCTTCTCCAACCTAAATAATTCTAACATGGGAATTTTATTTTGTATTACTTAAACTGCAATTGTGATGTAAATCTTCTTTGCCAATTGGTAATTTGAGATTATTGATTTGATTACAAACCAATCCTATCCAGCCCTTAAATAAAAGACCACTAATGGCAAAATACTGTTCACCAATTTGGCATAGTTTCCACCTCTTGCTTCAATCTACTACATATGCTCATTTACTCGCTCTGTTCTGTTTCTGGTACAATCAATATAATGCCAGATGTACTCAATGGATGAATTAAAATACTGTCTGATATATATTTCTAAAATAAACTTTGAGTATCACATTCCATAACACAATTAACTACTGACACTACAATGACTGGGCCTGGACTATAGAAACTCACTTCAGTGAAACCAAGCATGCAGAAAGACTTCTGTGTTGTCCCACTTCAAGCAGACAGCACCTTCCTTGCTTTCTGTTTATATATCAGTTAATTCTCATGAACAAATAATACTAAATATGGGTAGGGCTGCAGTGCAGCAGTTGATAACAAATAATGAATTCATCATACATCTTTTTGTTCACAGTATACTGGAAGACTCAAAAGGAAGGCTAGGAGGACAGTTCACATTCACTTTGTTTCTGAAATGAAACGATTCAGACAGGTCAACAAGAGAGCCTCTGATCATTTTATATGAGCACAACGATATTCTGATTACTACGACCTATTTATGAACTTCCTGAGATCACTTCTGTATAGCCTAACTCCAGAACTATTATGGAATCAGACAGACATGCAATTATGCACACCAAGTCTAGAATTTATAAAACAAGACTGAAAAGGAATACCTTTTCAAATAAAGAAAGTATAACACGCATACATTTATATTCACACTCAAGACTAAACACATCGTGAAATGTATGATTTTATGATAAAATCAATAACAATCTTACTCTGTAATAGTGAAAAAGTCCATTAGTTCAGATTTTGTAGCCTTGTTCCAATATGTAAACAATGCATCTAGGAAAATGAAAAATATTATAAGCAAGACAAAGTCAGTAAGCACAAAAAAGTATTAATCAGACGAGTTAAAAAGCTTTAAGCTTTCAAATAATAAGGATTTAGAGAATCTAAAAATGGCTTGTGGGGTTACAAATGATGATTACTATTTGAAATTTTCCTTGAAGCTGATTATAGAATTGCATGTAAATTCTCTGTGAATTTCTGCAATATGCTTTTAATGAATCCATAATATTCCCATACATTTTCATATTTTAGAGAGTGATAATTGTGTAATCAATGATGACTACAGAGTTCCAAAAAAAAAATACGACTTAAAATGTTGGGTTATTATTCCTATAATCTGCTTCTTTATAGATTGGTCTCAACATTTATTTATTTATTTATTTTTATTAAAAGGTAAGAAGTCTTCCTTCGTGACAGCTTTTTCAGCTTTGTTTGGGTTACTATGGCAGCCATAGATTAGCCAGCAAATCAAAGTTACACACACGGATTTTTAAAAAATGGCTATGCATTTTTTAAGAAGTTTGTAGTTGCATAGCTAAGTGCCAAAATTTTGGCAAAGTGCCAAGTGCCATTCTTGCCAAAAACGTTCAAAATTAGCTAATGAGTTCAAAGTTATTACAAAGATGTGTGACAAAGATTATTTGACACTTGATCTTTTCCAGAAGAATCACAACCACAAAGCAAATAAAAAAAGACCTCGAGCTTCCCAGAAATTATGAATAATTTTAATACATTATTTCAAAGTACAAATTAGTAGAAAAGGGTATTTTTTTATTATTCTTTTTAGTTGAAAAACATAAAATATCTATGTAATTAAATGAAAATTTAACAGCGTGACTGGATATTAAGTACTTATTAACCTTTCAATTCTCATTCTTTATTTAATGGTGTAATAAATTGATTTTTAGAAATTAACATAGAACAGGCACACAAAATTATTACTAACATTTTATTTATTTTTTTTTTTTTAAACAAAGTGGACAACAATTCTCCCCTCCCCATATATATATATATATATGAAATATATATATATATATATAGGGCGGGGAGAATTATATATATGTGAAATATATATTATATATATTTATATATATATATATATACATATATAAAGTATAGGCATGATTCTAATGTTAAAGATTTGCCATTCATGCAGTATTTCTATGGCTACAGATCCTCCTCCTCCAGGATAGTACAATTCTTTCAGAAATTTCAATGGTTACTACCCCAAACATCCCTGGTGAATGCAAGCACTAATGTCTCCACTCCAGAAATGGAAACATACACTGTGATCAGATTATTTGGTTCTCTGTCATACAGGAAGTTCTGCAGAAGGGAGAACTCATCTAGCCCTAAACTCTTTGACCAATGAAGTGTTTTTGGCTTCCATTTGCCAAATTTATTATCAAATCTACTATCAAACACAAACATACACTTGCTTACCAAGTCTTGTAGCTTCACACTTTCCAGGAATAATGAATATTTAATGGCTACAAGCCTTCAAGGTTGATCAATCACACATTTGGTAAAACAAGGCACAACATGATGCCCCTGCCTAAAAAATTCCGCTGATTTTTAAAGGGTATTTAAGTCACGTGCATAAATCTAAGGCATTATCTCAGACTTAGGAAAAATAGGTGGCGTTACCTACCTTCTGACATACTTCTTAAGATATGAAGAAAACACATGAGCAGACTCTTGATTTCTGCTTGGTCAAGTTTGTCGTATCGAACAACAGAACTTCCTAATGTGCTGCTCTGTTGGTTCTGAAGAGAAAACAGACGCATTTTGTCTGAAAAGTTCTTAAACTCATAATGAACTAAAATGTTTTGAATTGCTTTATTAACTCCTGCAACAGAAAAAGGATCTCAGAATGAAGACAAAAATGTTTTATGTAGAGCCAGGTCACTAAAACACACATTGCACACACGAAGTATACAAAATTAAACCTCTTTACCTTTGGTTTTATTTCCTTCTCTGTACATTTTTCTTCCCCCAGAAAGATGAGTAAGAGGAAAAGTTACCTGACTGACTTTAAATCAAGTTAATTACAGATAGATACCACATTGTAGAAATCAGGCATGCCCTTTTTTTTTTTTTGGTTTACTTTAAAAATACATGCTACTGTACATACATGTATACGCCTCTTTGCTTTTGAAGAGATTATGTTGAACTGTAGGCAGAGCCTCCAATAAATTCCTTCTATTTAAAGACGGAAGAATCCCAGGGGATTTTTGTATGGGAATTACATGTATTCTGAAAGACCAACTACTGATAAGTAACTCGCCCTTGCCTCAAGAAAACTTCCAGCTTCAAAACCTAGTTAATCAGCAATATTCAACATTGAAAAAAATCTGTCCAAAAAGAAAAGGAGAATCATGACTTTCAAAATAGGTATCACAGAAAGAGCTACTAAAAAGAAAAAATAAAACTGTGAGAATATAGATATAGAGCTTTAGGCAATATCTTGTTTGTAGAAGAATCATTTCCACACAATCAAACGTTATAAAATCCTCAGTCTTAAGCTTTTACAGATATGCTATATAAACGTTTGCTTAAAGGTTATATTATGCCCTTTTTAGTGCCTAACCCTCACTTACAATATGAGGCCACTTATCCCAGTGGAAGATGAACCAGGCGTTTAGTCTGTTTTCCAGAAAGTTAACATTCTAGTATAATTGATCTGTGCAACAGTTTCTACAAAGAAGTTTAATCATCTTGGCCTCATTATCTTTTAAGGACACATATACCAGTTTAGGAGAAAATCATTTATATCAAAATTAGTAAAACAAAAATGAAAATAAAAAAAGTCTTAAGGGATAAAAGCACTTGGTTTCACAAACAAAGCAAGAACTGTTGATACTCCAAGGGTAGAACAACCCTTCCCACAGTACACGCATCAAATGACTACTAAACCCTTCAGCATATTCCAAAAAAGGACAGAATCACTGTCCTAGAACAGATCTGTGCAGTCTGTTATAATCTAGTCATTGAACGGATATGCAGTGGCATGTGAAACTATATTTAATATTGTAATTTAGGAGGAAATGGACACCTACACAAACCTGACTACTGCAAATTCTAAAGACCTCATAAACTGTTAATCTTTGAAGTATCTCTGGTAAATGAGGAAGTGCTACTATACAGCTCTATGGATATTGAAATAGAACAGGCAATCAAAAGGTAGAAGAGTGGAAACTGAATTTGAATTTCCAAGATTTTTTGATATTGTTCAGAGACAAAACTCCCCCTGAAACAGTTGAAAATGTACATGGACAAAACTAGGACTACAGCTACTCATTTATTTTTTTAAATAATCTCACTAGCGTATGAAATATGTACATGTTAAAATAAAAATAGCTATACTTTAGCAAAACATGTTTCCACAAGCATTGCTCTGCAGGCTGTTCTGAAACAAAATTAGAACAAAACCATGGCTCTTCAGTAATGATATCAAACAATCAGAAAAAAATGAAGATACGTGTAGTGAACAACTAGTCTACTAGAAAGAGTTTGAAAAGCAATAAATAATAAGCCAGCATTAAGTATTATTTAGGGAAAATATTAACAGCATGCAAAACATAAATCTTGTACTACCTAAATTGTCAGACCAGAGTATAATTTTCAAAGGATGGTGACTACTTTGAAAGCTCTTTTACTTAGTAAAAACACTACACATTAGCAATTAACAATAAGAAAACTAAGTAATAGATGACAGAATTGCCATTTAGCAACAGCATATGTCCAAGACATTTATTTACTTGGTCACTGTCAAAAAACTTTTTAGTCCTATTTGTATTAAGTATCATAAAACTCAAACTCTGCTGATATTTAAGCTGATTGAATATTTCTGGTATAATCAAATCATGTACATGAACTATAACAGGTTTGCCATTTAATAATATTTTATATAGTGGCTTTGCACATATTTGCCTTCAGATTCAACTGTTGCAAAGAAGTGGCAAAACTGTTGATCACACACTTCACTCAGAAGCTTAAATATACCAAGCACAAAAAAAAGAAATACTTCTTGTAACTGAAGAGGGAAAGCAGCATGCATAATTTTCTCTGGTAAAACTGGAATTGTCAGAAGTGAAAAATCCATAGTAACACGGTATTTCTTTGCAGGGTGAGAATTTTCTTCTTCTTCTCCATTAGGACGCATAGCATGAGCAGAGTGCCTTCTGAGAAGCTTCTCTCTCTGCCACACGAAGGCATGTCAGGGTCAAGGGGAAAAAGTTAACATGTTGTGACACGCACAACAAGATCTAAGAAAACGAAAGCGATCAGCATCATTACAAGCTCTAGAAAGACATGACTGAATAACTCATAGCTACTGCAGCCATTCCTACTTTGTAACAGGTTGAATATGCAGTGATTTAAAGAGTCAAACATAAGAGAAGTTACCTAGAGAATGCACAGTGATTGATTTTAAAAGATTCAATTCAAAATGCTATGCGTACTGTGAACAGACACAGTGAAGATCTCCACAAAGATCTCCACAAAAATCAATTAAGTTCTCCAAACCAGAATTGAGTTCTCTCAAGCAAAATTTAATACACTTCACCTACTGCATTTATTTAGAAAAAGGAAGTCACAACCACTTGCTTATGTTTCTAAATTGAAAAATCTGTTTACATTTTCTGCAAAACAGCTTAATAAATGCAATGCTAGAAAAGCTCATATAACACCTGTTCTGGAAAAAAAGAAAAAAAAATAAAACACTGCTCTGCAGTCATTCTAGAAAGCCCAATCCCAGTAGAGATTACCAAAGTTAACTTGAAATTTTTGCAATACACTTCTGTGGGTATTTTGTTGTTGTTGTTTTTATGTTTGGAGGTGTGTGCGCTCGTTTGTTTGTTTTTTTACCTTGTCAAGGGAATTGCTTTTGTCACTGTGTCTTTCAGGAAGACTGTTTCCTGAGTCTGTACTTATAAGAGAGCCTCTTGAGTCAGCATTCCTCACACAATTAATATTTGGAGTTGATGTGGTGTACGGGGAAGCTAAACAAAACAAAACGATATAAAAATCTCAGATGATACATATACTGAAAAAGTCATTCCATAGTCAGATTTCTAAACCCACCATATACGTATATATTTCTTAAGAATGCAAACAATTACATTTAGGACCTCAGGGAATGTCTTGAAGCTGCAACAGGGGAGATTCAGACTGGATATCAGGAAAAGGTTCTTCACTAAGAGGGTGGTCAAACACTGGAACAGGCTCCCCATGGAAGTGGTCACGGCATCGAGGCCGTCAGAGTTCAAGAAGCATTTGGACAATGCCCTCAGACACATGGTCTGATTTTCTGGGTGATCCTTTGGGGACCCAGGGTTGGTCTTGATGAACCTTGTGGGTCATTTCCAACTCAGATATTCTATGATTCTACATACTTTAAATGAAGATAAGCTTATTCTGTATTTTCAGCAGTGTATGTACATATCTACACACACTTGCAGATTTATGTAGAAATACATGCACACTCATGTAAAAAACATAGGTATCAATAGATATACACTTACATGAAAAAACAAGTTTATAGAACATTTCCTTATTTTTCAGCTGGCTTTTTTTTTTTTTTAATTGACTAGTAACTGATACAACTAATTACAGCAGATAACAACAAACTGAAAACCATGTTAAGAAAGAGAAGAGGATAGCCACAAGTGCAAGCAGCATTCCATTTAGAGTTGGGAAAATCACAGAATAGCTCAGACTGGGAGGCACCTTAAAGATTATCCAGTCCCACCCCCCTGCCATGGGCAGGGACACCTCCCACCACACCAGGTTGCCCAAAGCCCCATCCAGCCTGGCCTTGAACACCTCCAGAGATGGTGCACCCACAGCTTCTCTGGGCAGCCTGTGCCAGGGCCTCACCACCCTCACAGTGAAGAATTTCCTCCTTATATATAATCTAAACCTACCCTATTTCAGTTTAAAGCTATTTAAACTAAACAATCATTTTATCATTTACTAATCCATGGATTATGGTTCTCTTGCTGTGACTAATGCTATTCTTGTCTCCTATTTCTCTGCAGCAAGACAA
The DNA here is from genome assembly GCF_963932015.1 of Anas acuta. Lineage (NCBI taxonomy): Eukaryota > Metazoa > Chordata > Aves > Anseriformes > Anatidae > Anas > Anas acuta. The sequence continues at coordinate 54,684,892 of NC_088979.1, forward strand.
TAACTATCAACTTTGATGGGGGGAGGGAGGAAACAGCTCTCTGCAGGAAATAGGTTTATTTTCGAATAGAAAAACACAGCAAAACAAAAATCCCCAAAGAAAGATCTCATTTGCAGTCTGAATTCTGGATCTAACAGAAGAGCTGATTGCATTACAGTTCTGTACAAGTGACAACCAAATACAGAATCAAAAAGCAGCCAAATCTACACACAGAAAAATTACTTTTAGTAACAAAAGAAAAATATGTTTGTTTTTAAGCGCTTACCAATGCCAGAGATAACACCAAACAGATCTTTAGGAAGGTTGTTATCCAATGTGTTTACTGATTTTTGTGGTGTTACTAGTTGATTAGCAGTCGGCAAACTAAGCGCATCATCTTTTGCACTCTGCTTGGAAAAAAAAAGAAAAACGTGATTGTTTTCCAACATGGATTTAGTTAGAAATATGTATTTTACCTTCTAGTGCAGAATTTGCTATATATTTTTCTTATTTAATTTCTATTGGCTATGCTCAAAAGCATAGAATTAGATGTTCAGGCTTTTGAACAAGTCTGAGATAACCTCAAAATTAAAATACCTCAGCAAAAATTGAAAATATTCATATTCCATGCCATTTTAAACAATGTAATGCAGATATTGCCCAAACACCCAGACTACCTTTATTTCAAACTTCCAAACATTTCTGTTGTTAGAAGGGTACTGTGAGTTTCTTTCTTAATCATCAAATGGAACACAGAAAAATATGGAAAAAAATAGATTTGTTTAATCATTAAATCTTGATTAATTACTGTATGAGAGTATAATATATCAATATACTCCTTCATAAATACCCTTTGAATTCGTTCTCCTCTAATCCTCTTATATTACAGCTGTTCCAAAAGCATATTTCTTTAAGGCTAAAAACTCTAATTTCTAGAGAATGACCTAAATTTATTTCTGGTCTGTGTATGTCAGTATTGGACTGACATATGGAACTGGAAAACTGGAGTTACAAAAAAAACACCAACCACACCTCCATCTACCACCAACATCCAGTTTTTCTGCTGAACAGCACAGTAGCTAATGAATCCGTCATGACTTTATCAAACAACTAATTATCTGCGTTAGATGTCGGGGGAGTATTCTCTTACATGAGCATGAAGTATGTACAAGTGCCTCCAGTACCTCTACAAGAGTAGAGGCAAACTGTTTATACAGATTGTCAGGGAAACCGAGAAGAAGTGTAATTTCTGAGTAAGGAAAGATACCATGATTTAATTAGTCTTACCCTACAATAAGTTTATCAAAATAATAGATATGAAAGGAAGGCAATGAAATTGCAGAAACAACTGTTGTTTTTCTTTTGTTGTTGCTGTTTGGTGTTTGCTTTGTTTTCTGCTCTAACTGTAATGTAACCTTCTTTTTAGGTATAAACCTTAGCTGGACCAGAGAAACAGCAGCCAGAACCATGAAAGGTAACCAAGCTTTTAATATAGTATAAAACAACCCAACAAACTCACAGAATTCTGAAACTTAAAATCTGTATCAGAAACATGTGATGTTTTATATACTCGTTACCAATAAATTATGATAAAAAATAATTCAGAATACCAGCTAGAAATGGTCACTCACATTGCTTGAAGGATTAACAGGAAACGGAGACACATCTTTAACATTGATCCGTTGAACATTTTCTATAAGCAGTCCGAAGAGTGGCAAGTACATTGTGGCTATTCTTGCTTGATGGCTCTAAATTGAGTTGTAGAGTTCATTATCAAATTACAGATTTGATTTGTAATCAAAGATTATTTTTTAACACTATTCCTTAATTACAAAAAAAGAAGTATTTAACAAATGTTTGTTATGACAGAGACCAAATTCCTAAGTTCCTAAGTGCCAAAAGCCATGGTCACCACTACTTCATTATAACTCAAAGAAGGTCAACAAATTGTCTTTACTGTTTTAATATAATGTAGAAAAAAATCTAAATTAACGTGATTTCAGCTAGGACTAGCAAAGTAAATTAACTTTACATTAGCTTGATAAATTCATATTGAGATCTTAATATTTAATGGCTTCTTCACAGCACAGATGAATCCATGATTTAAAACAAGAAGTCCAGGAAAAACATCACTCAAAATTTACTGTTATGACTTGTAGCTTTCTTATACTCACTTTATTAATAATAGATGACAGAAGGACAGCTCCCTAATATTAACAGCTAATGTTTAATGAAAATAAGAGCTTTAAAAACAGTTTGTAAAGAATATAAGCACAATAGTTAAGTTACACTGTACCAAAAAATATAACAAACACATGTAAAATTATGCTAAAAAAGGTATATTGTACTCTCATTTGGTTAAAAAAAAAAAAAAAATCAGGTTTGCAGACTGAATTTGATACAATTGTCATAACTATTTTCATCACAGACACAACCTGAGTAGAAATAGCATGGCTGCAAAGTAATAAATTTTTGTGAAAGAATACTCCTACATGTGTGCACATACTATTATTTTGCACTATTAACATAGAAATACACTTACCCTGGAAGCATATCTATCATCAAAAGAATGCTTTATCATCAAATTCTTGAGCACACTAATAGCAATCTGCCGCACTTCTCGGAACTCCTGTAATGCATTTCCCACCTCCCTTAGAAGCAGTCCCACTAAGAAGTGATTCTTACAGAACTCATCCGTTAGTGAATAGTCCAGGTGAAGGTCTGGAGGTAAAGAAGGTCTACGTTAGAAATGGCATTATTTAAACTAATTTATCAATTCACATAAGGCTGAGCAAAAGTATTTCCAAGGTTATTGGCAGTCATACATATTCATATTCAAACATTCATAAATATAATCATAAGTATTCATATATGTATGAATGTATGTATGTCACATTAATGCATAATTATGCAATTATTAAACAGTAATGTGTATTCAATCAACAGAAGCTGGAAAAATATAAATATTTGAAAAAATATATTTTTAAATCACATATTTTAAAAATACTGTCCAATATTCAAAAGTCTTCCTAATAAAATTGACATGGATCAGTACCTTATAGCTTCATATTCAACTTTCAAATCTGTATTTATGCACTGAAACGGCATGTGGTGCATAAAGGTTATGCACATCCTATATTTCAGAAATTTAGTTGTATGGCAGAAAGAGGTTTTAGGTTTTGGTCTGTAGTTCAGTCCCAGGTTAGTAAACTTGAAGGATTGCAAGCAAAACATGGGTTTTACAAGTTTTAGATTTTTGTGCCGCAGTTTTAAGTTCCTTCTTCATTATCTTCCACATGTGTCTATTACAAACATAGACTATAAAGCCTGCTAACAACTGATCTTAGTTAATTCATCATTTCTAAGAAAATAATCCTCAAAATTTGCAATGGATAATAAGTGTAATGAAGAGACTGTATTTGCATCACACATGCCCAATTTAAACAATTTCGTCTCATTTTATCAGCACACAAAAGGACAAAGATATGTAAACAAAATAACTGAAATCCACATAAATTAGAAGTACATTGTAATAAAGTAATTTAATCAGATGTAGCAGAAAAAAAGTTACTATATATTTGAGAAACATTTACATATTCAGTGTTAATTGCACTAGAAATGGGATTAAAGAACATTTTAACATCTGTACTTTAACCATTACAATAAGATTTTATCTCACAAAATATTTCCTATCTCTTAGTAACTAAAAATCTATGCTAAGCCACATATAGAGATACATATATTATATAGACACACAGAAACACACATCTGACACAAAGTCAAACTGCTCCCTTTTAGGAGTATTTTATGTACTAAAAATAATCCACTTAATTTATGTAGTAGATACACAATAATTTAAGAGAAACTTTAGCTTTAAAATCTCACTTATTAGAATGTATATATTTTTAAAATATCAACAGAGAAGCTTTTTAAGAATTTCTCACATTCACTTTCATTGCTCAATAGAACAGTAAAAGACAGATACTAATCTGAAAGCACTTTCATTTTTTGAAGCCCTCCCACTACAGGAATGCATGAAATCATAAAGAAGCAGAGACAAAATGGCACAAACTTGTTCTCTTGTCAACTGAGATCTCCTACTTGTGACACCAAAACAGGGCCAGAAACATTTCCAATAAACGTCTTCTTTCCTGGCCAAACTCCTAGTTCACCAGCGAGCAGCATTTTACACTGTTCTTTTCTATGTAATCAGAAACACTATTTTTTCTATTTTTGCTATTTGGAAAGAGTCAAAGACAAGCACAAGCTCTATGCAGTTCTCTAGCTCTTACTCCCAAATCTTGTTCTATCCCCTTGACAAAAGCTTTAACTCGCTATACTCAAATTTACTAAGCCAATATCTCAGGAAAAAAAAAATCCAAAAAAAAATAAATTTTAGTCAGGTTTGCTTGTTATCTGTAAAAGCACTTTCCTCGTTTCTGCTTCAGGTTGTTTGTTATAGTTCAATGCTTGGAAAGCAATCAGTGAGATGGAAGCAAGAACACGGTACAAAGGAGGAATGGTCACCTACAAAGGGATAGTGCCAGGAAAGACATAACTTGTCTACAGCTGAAACTGGTACCGGACTGCGGTAGTGTGGGATCGCCCCTTGCCAGGCCACTCTGTGATCTCAAGATAAACTAATGTTATGTTCTTGGCATTGTTACAAGTGCAGTGAGTCGGGACAGTTAGGCACTCCCTAACTGTACCTGCAATTCCTGCTACCTGGATACCAGAACCACACGATCTGGTAGGTAATAGATTGTACGGTTGGTTGGCAACACAAGAATTACCCAACCTGAATTGTGGCCAGGATGGAAAAATACTGACTATAGCCAACCATCTAACAGTCCTATAAATACCAGCCCTAAGCAAAGAGCCCTTCTGAGCTCTCCAGAACCAGAGCGGGCTGTGACCTAGGATCTCCCCGTGGTGGGACACCTCTCAGGGCAAGACTCCTCGATGTTCAGTGATCGTCCGCTGCATACGCCAATGCAGAGGAGGGTGAGTAATTCACCAAAAGAGGAAAAGTTCTTGAGCACACAACTGAGTTTAGTTATCCCCAGTATCTTGTTCTACAGACATCCCTAATCCCTTACTGCATAGAAATCCTGAGTCTCTTGCTGTAGAGAAACTAATACTTTGCCTTAAGTCTTCTGTGTGAACCTTGCCATTTACAAATCTTTAACTAAGTCACTGTTTTGATTGCAGCAAATACTACTCAACTGTTGTGTTAAATAGGCTAATGATTAACTGATGATTAAGTACTACTAAAGAAAAAAAATCATAAAAAAATTATTTTGCGGTTTACCTCAAAGGAATTAATAATAAAACTTAAACTATTGATAGATCTGTGTAAAAATGTCATCCATGACATGCACATCAATGGCAACAAGAACAGTTTCTACCACTACAGTAGCACTAAATGGCTGAACAAAGAAAACACAGGACATTTGCTGAATGGAGATGGTGATTTAAAGAAAGTGGAGTTGCGTAAGACCGAGGTACCTTTGTTGCCTTCACTGCCATGGTTCCAAGGCCTTGTGAGTCTAGGGATTAGGTTCAAGAAAGGGAATTATCAGCAGTGGATGAGAATCATGTCAGGGATCTCCTAAGAGACCCATGCAAATCCATGGCACCAGATGAGATGCTGAGAGAGTTAGCTAGTATTGTTGGAAGGCCACTCCACTCCCTATCACCTTCGTTAAGCCATGGAGATCAGGGGGCTCCCATAATCAGAATCTTGCAATGACTGAAGAGAAGCAGATGTAACACACATCCAAAAAAAAAAAAAAAAAAAAAAGGAATTGCAGCACTCATATTGGTCCTTGGTAAATTCATAGAGTTGAGTCCTCTTAGAAACTATTTTTTGACCATCAAAGGAGAAGAGTATGACCAGGAACAGCCAGGATAGATTTATCCAGGGTAAACCATATATCCTGATTTAAGCTGGGATAGAGTTAATTTTATTCCTAGTAGCTGTTATGGTTCTGTGTTTTGGAGTTAGGATGAGAATAACGCTGATAAACACACTGATGTTTTAGGTGTTGCATGACAGTGCTTACACTTAAGTCAAGGACTTTTCAGCTTCTCAGAGTGCCCTGACAGTTCGGAAGCTGGAGGTGCACAAGGAGCTGGGAGGGGACACAGCCAGGACAGCTGGCCCAAACTGGCCAAAGAGGTATCCCATACCATATGACAACATGCTGAACATTAAGACGGGCTGACTGGCTGGGGTGGGGGTTTCCTGCTGCTCAGGGTCTGGCTAAGCATTGGTCCGTGGGTGGCAAGCAATAGCATAGTGCATCACTTGCTTTGTATATTCTTTTATTATCCTTCCCTTTTCTGTCCTATTAAACTGTATTTGCTCACAAGCTGTTGCACTTTTTTTTCTCCTTGATTCTCTCCCCCATCCCACTGGAGGTGAGGGGTGATTGAATAGCTGTGTGGTGCTCGGCTGCCTGCCAAACCGGACCTGACCAGTCAAAGTTTTTACATACTGTAAAAGGGGGTAAAGATTCTGTAGCCAGGCGGAGGAAAGAGACTCATCCATGAGTTGGTATACAGACAGAGCATGCTTGACTAACATGCTTTGTGGATGGAAAAAAACCTGAAGAGTACAGTTCATATGCTTGGGGGCAAGGCTGCATTTCAGAAGAATGTAGATGGGCTAAAGGAACTTGACTCAACTCAACAGGGACAAATGTAAAATTTTGCACCTAGGATGGATGAACTCCCTGTGATGATACAAGACATCGAACAACTGGCTTGGGAGCAGCTCTGCTGAAAGCAATGTCCTGGTGGACAGCAAGTTAAATAGGAATCAGCAGGGCATCCTGGCAATAATGAAAGCTAACAGCATACAGACCAACACGAACCAACAGCAGCATAATCAGTGTATCAAGGGAAGTGGTTATTCCCCTCTATTGATATTTATTAGACCTATCTGTAACGCCATGTGGAGTATTTGTGCCTTCTAGTATGAGAAAGATAAGTTAACTTGACTGAGCTCAGTGGAGTGCTGCCAAAGCAGATATAAGGGTGGAGAGCACATGCCTTCCCAGGACAAACTGAGGGAACCAAGCTCATTCAGTCTGCAGAACGGAAGGCCTGAGGCGACATGAGCAGGAAGGTAAACTACAGACCTACTGAAATCCCTTCACACCTGAATGATTCTATGAAAAAAATGTATCAGGCCTCACGCTGCACACCCGCCTAAAGGAATGTTGCAGCTTTTAATTCACTAGCTGTGGCAGTCTAACTCAAAAACAAAACAAAGAAACAAACATTCAGAGCAAGAAAGGAAGGCAAGAGTCAAAGACAATTTACCATATGTTTCAATAACTAGGTACTTTGCACAGATTACTCTGCTACCTAAACTACTCCTTTGAGTTTACAGAGATCAAAATTTGACATTTCCATTTAATAACATTGAGGTTTCTTACACATCACAACCTGAATTTACACAGCTTATTTGTTTAACAAGAAAAAGGTGACACCTGAGAAATACACCACAGACTTTAGAAGAATTTACCTTGGTATCTCTGAACTCTGCCTTTTCCAAATGGCATTGGTAGATTCAAAGGTATATAGTGTTCATGATTACAGACTACACGGAGAAATTCAAATTTGAATTCAAAAAGAGTCTGCAAAAGTAATTTTAAAGTTTAAATTAAACAACTGATGCAGCAATTTGAATAACATTAAAACCAGTTTTCTTACACACAAGGGTGATTTCTCTCAGTTTTGCAGTGTGAGGGATATAGTCCTGTCAATGTTCTGTATGTCAGCAAAAAAGACTTTCAACACAATTCATACTTGACAGCTGGATATAATTCTAATAATTTTGGACAATGGGAACAGTGATTTGGACATGCATCCATAAATAATAAGCTATAATACACTGTAAGAACAGTCTGAACTTGCAGAAGAAATTATTTGGATTACTGGTACAAGCTCTTTCCTCTACAGTAAATTTATAGAAACTTATCAGATATCAAAGATTCACCTAATGCTTTCAACTTTAACCTTTCATATTTATGCTCAAAATTTCTGCTTAGTGCTGCCCACCCCTCTTCATTTTCTCAATATACATGCTCTATGGTTGACAAGTTGCACCTGGAGATGTGAATCAAAATATGAAAAAGTGATTTCATGGAAAAAAAATTATCTAGGCACAGTGTACATGCTTGAGTGTAACTAGAAACAAGTCTGAAGGACTGTATCCACATGCATCAAGAAGCAAATCCTTAAAACTAATTTGTTTAAAAACAGAGTACCTTTGGATCTCCTGGTGCAAAGCAGCTGATGTAGTTATTGATTTGCTTGAAAACAAAACCTCTGTCCATAAAAGTAAAACACCTCTGGGGGAAAAACAAACAAAAAGATGGAATTGATTTAGTATTGCTTCAGTGCTCAGTACTTGTACTTCGCTAGTTTATTTTCCAAACACATTATTGATATTTCAGTCAGTTTGAACATAAACAGTAAAACAAGCAATTATTAATATACCTATACATATGCATACCAAATTTCCCCTTATAATCCAGAATGGAAACTGCATATAAAACAACTGTTTGAAGATAAGAAATGTATATTGACAAACAAAAATGACATGCTATTAGCAGCTTTATCTACCATTTCATTCCCCATCCTTTTTTCTCCATTATTGGCTGAAAACAGAAAGATACTAAAAGACTATCCATACCAAATTCATTAAAAATAAAATATTACTCAAAGCATGAAACCTTTGTGGGATTAAAAGATAACTAGATCATATTGAAGGGGAGGGGGAGACAAGAAAAAATAAAAATTTTGATAAAATGTAAATTCATTAAAAATCAAACCTCTGAAAATATGTATTTTTGATCACAAAAGACAAGTTGTATTTCAATGCATTTTAACTTGGACAGAGAATTATACTTTGAAAGCATTATGCACGTTCAGTTTTATATGGGTCAGCTTTAAAATTCTTTAAAATTCACGAAGAAACAGCATTACTGCAAAAGTAACCACAGAGCTGTCACTTGTGTACTTACTTTTATAAAGGCAGCAAGGCTGTGGTTGGCATTTTTTGAAGCCTCTGGATTGTCTCTGTACTTCTGAGTGATGTGTGGCATTAGCATATTAACAACCGTCTCAACCGCATGATGAAAGGAAGCGGAAAATCTCTGGTTTCGCAAGAGCTAGAAGCACAAATTCAGATACATATTTAATACGGTTTATAACACTAAAATATACGAAAACTTATTTTACATAAGATATAGATAACTCGCCATGGAAGGGAGACAAAGCATTAAGAGGTTTTCAAATTCTCATAGTAGTTTAAAATAGCATTTTATTTAAAGATTTTCCTGAGCCTTTTTTCAAGTCTCATCCATGCTTTTTTTCTTTCTTTCTCATCAGCCACTTCAAATCTCAGCTCTTCCTGGCTTCAAAATCCTACTCTCCACGTTTTAAGTTTCCACTCATCAGAAATATTTTCCTTTGCCGTTAAGTTCTTTGTCACTTAGTTTAACAGATTTCCTCTACATTCATGATTTACCTGTTTCTACTCACCATCTGTATTATTATCTTCATCAATTATTTCATACAGTAAGTTCTCTTCAACTTATTGCCGTTACAGAGTCTCTTTTACTTTTCTGTATCTTACAGTCTATAATAAATTGTCTTTTGTCTGTAGGGACTTAATGACTTGTGGGGTGATGCTAAAGAAGAAGCTAGCTTTGACAAAAACCATTTTAACTGTCATTGCTTTTCTTTCTGAAAACTGTAAGATCAAAATATCCAAGTGCTTTGAATACTTTGTCATTTGTATACCTTTTTGAACTAAATTGAATGCAACACTCCTAGTCAGAACAAGTCATTTTCAGGGCACTACAGAAATCAATGATTATACAAAATCTCATTTGAGCTGTGCTCCAAAGACTTTAGTTCTATCTTAAGAAAAATTAGGTTTCTAAATATTAAGGTCGGAAGAGATACCCATATAAATATCAACAGTATTTATTAATGACGTAAGGTATGTCAGTCAGTGCCCTAAAATATACTCAGTATTTTTCTTGACAGTAATTAAATATTTGTAAAATACCATAAAAATCATGCTATAGAAATAATTTTGCTGTACCTACAACTGTAGAATTTTATCAGAACTCCTAAGAAGAAAATATCTGAATGCACCTTTACTAGTTTACCCAACAAGACAGAAAAAAGCAAGCAAAATATTTGAGAGAAGTTCTGCTCTTTTTCTTTCATGTGACAGAAAAGATGACAATGAGGTTAGTTCTAAAAGTGAAAATGTTTTTTAACATCATGTATGAAGGAAAATCTGCAATAGAAGTTCAGTTCAGTAGTTTTCTTTAGCCATAAAATTTATATCATAGTATTGCAGGAGACGAACAAGCAAGAATGGCAGTACACAGCAAAGAACTCGAATCTAAAAGCGCGTATTAGCAGAACTTATTTCCATTGTACAATTTGAACAGCTCATATTTGAGGGTTGCTTTTAAAGATGCTATTAAAAACAAATAAAATGTTAACCTGAAATGAATAAGGTTCCTATATAAGAAGTATACCTAACATACAGAAGTAAAACGATCTGAACCTAAATGAAGTGTTAGAATAAACTGGTACAGGGAAGAGTGGGACAAACAGAAACTAGAAGGGTATTTTCCAGTATCAAGTTTAGTTTGTTTGTTTTTATTTAAGTATGATTGCTACACACTTCTATAACAATTCCTGTAAGTTCTCATAAGAAATGTGACAACATTTTGGTAGTTTCAATGTTTCACAAAAAAAATCTCTTCAGGACCTGTTACCATCTTAGAAAGATTTAGGGCTATAAAACCTACTAAATCAATGAAAAACGTCACTACGCTTCCTTATCTTCTGAAATAGGATGGGAATCTTAAAGAAGTTAGAAGTGCCATCAGTATTTAGGTAACATTTTTGTGGTCTGTCTACTTTTTTCTGGCAACTTGAAATCATAAATGAAATGAAACTAGCAGTGAGCACCTTCTTTGAAAAGTCAGAGTTTTTTCATTAACAGTATTTGCTCTGTTTTATTTAAAAATCACACTGATACAAAGTAATCAAATCTTTCTCAGTTATCTACAGCTGACACTCTTTCTTTACCAACTTTGTTTTCCTGTCAAATGAAAATCTTGTTAAAATTGAGTGTCTTCCTCGGATGCATGTGCTCTGCATATTTAATTTGTTAGATTTGTTATTGGGGTTACATGGGTCAGTAAGGGTTCACTAGCTTCGAGATAATGAGTCAGTATAATTATTTCCTTCCTCCACAACGATAACAACAATTTAAAAAAAAAAAAAAAAACATTTTTAGTAATGTGAATGCTCATCAGTGGCAGTATACCATACTTTACAGGAGATGCAGGTTAAGGGAGAAAAAACTAAGATCATGTACAATGGCTGAGTCATTCTGAAAAGTGAATTTCATTTTTGTTTGTTTGTTTTACACAGTCTCCTGCTTTTAAAAAGATTATATTCTACTGTGCTTATTTTACCCACCATCTGATCCCAATTTAAAAATGTAATCACTAGGGTAAGAAAGTTATAATTAAATTAAGGAAATGGATTTGCATGATAGCAAGTCAGCGGTTTATTTGAAGTTGTTTTATTATTTATTTATTTTTTTAATATAAATACTTTTTCCATACTTGTGCAAAGTTTTGTAGGTTTGTTAAGTCAGGAAAAATTAGATAAAAACTCTCTTCAGCCAAGCCAAAACAACATTATTTTGCAGAACATCACCTAACCAAATCCAGCAAACATCCTCAAGCCATACAAGTATCACACACACCATGTTTTAAGAAACTTGCCCAGCTATACCACATTATGCAATTTAAGAAGATGCAATTTTTTAAAAAAGTTAAAAACTGTAAAATAAAAAGCACTGCTAGAACTGTCAGGTAAGTACTGAAACAACAAAATATCCTTTTTTTTCCTTCCAATATCATTTTTAAATGACACGATTTTAATTCAGTTCCAGAAATCTCTGGAAAATTTCAACTTTAAATAAAAATCTATGTTTTCTGCTTTATCAGATTATATGTTCATTTCCACTTAATAAATTAACTAATGCAATTAATTTAATTATAATAGACAAAACCACAAAATACAGTGTGGTAAAACAAGAAATACTCCATTCACGGAGTGAACAAAGGCACAAACTCCTTCCTCAAGGAGTATCAAATCAATAAAGGAAATTTACATTTATAGATCCTCCTGTCTTTTCCTAAACTATTTGAACAGGTACCACTGAAACTGCAAAATATCAGTGAAGAACAGAAAAAAGTCCGTATGATAATGTTTGAAGAATGGCATGCTAGCAAGGTCCATTGGTCTGCCATCCCTGCTGATGTAGCGGATGGAGAGCCATGCAGCACCACAGGCACAAGGGACATTGACGGATTAGAAATCACGGAAGTGCACAGGAATGATCATACAGGAATTAGGGCTTCTCCCCCCAAAAAGGGGGTAGGATCACTAGCCCAACTGAAGTGTATCTACACCAATGCATGCAGTATGGGCAACAAACAGGAGGCACTGGAAGCCATTCTACAGCAGGAGGGTTATGACAGCCGCTATCATCAAAACAACCTCGTAAAACATAAAATTTAAAATATAGACGTTGTCTATAAAACAACGTCTTATAGACCACCTAACTAGGCCAAAGAGGCAGATGAAATATCCTGCAAACAGCTGGAGAAGTCTCACAATCACTAGCCCTCATTCTTTTGTTCATCTATCTGCTGGAAATTCAACAGAGTGGAGAGGTAACAGCCTAGGAGGTTTCTAGAGTGTAAGATAACTTCCTGACACAGCTGGTGAGTGAGTCAACTAGGGACAGTGCTCTGATGGACCACTTGCTTGGAAATAGAGGAAGACTTGTGGGTGATGCAAAGGTTGTAGTCTGTCTGCCGCACAGCAATCACAAATTAATCGTGTGATTCTTGGATAAGGAGTGGAGTTAGCAGAGCTGCCACCCTGGACTTCTAGAGGGCAGACTTAGGCCTGTTGAGGAGACTGGTTGGCGGAGTCTCTTGAGAGGCAGTCCTGAAGGGCAAAGGTGTTCAGGAAGACTGGACACTCTTCAAGAAGGAAATTTTAAAGGTGCAGGAGCAGGCCATCCCCGCATGCCAAAAGATGGCTGTGGTCTACATAGACTTCAGTAAGGCTTTTGACACCATTTCCCACAGCATTCTCCTGAAGAAGGCGGCTGCTTAAGGCCTGAATGGGTACATGCTTCATTGGGTTAAAAACTGGCTGGGTGGCTGGGCCCAAAGAGTTGTACTGAATGGAGTTAAATCCAGGCTGGTTACTAGTAGTGTCTCCCAGGGATCAGTTTTCTTTAATATCTTTATCTAGATGAGTAGATCAAGAGCGCCCTCAGTAAGTTTGCAGACAACACCAACTTAGGCACAAGCATTAATCTGCTTGAGGGTAAGAGGACTCTGCACAGGGATCTGGATAGGCTGGATCAATGGGCCAAGGCCAACTGCATGAGGTTAAACAAGACTAAGTGCCAGGTTCTGGGCTTGGGGCACAACAACCCCAGGCAATGCTGGAGGCTGAAGGAAGAGTAGCAGGAAAGCTGTTTGGCAGAAAAGGGACCTTGGGGTATTGGATGATAGCAGGTGGAATATGAGCCAGCAGCGTGCTCCAGTGGCCAAGGCGGCAAACAGCACCCTGGCTTGTATCAGAAATACTGCAGCCTGCAGGACCAGGGAGGTGATCGTCCCCCTGTACTCTGCTCTGGTGAGGCCGCACCTCGAGTGCCGTGTTCAGTTTTGGGCCCCTCAGTACAAGAAAGACATCGAGGCCCTGGAGCATGTCGTCCAAAGAAAGGCAATGAAGCTTGTGAAGAAAAGTCTGACAAGGAGTGGCAGAGGGAACTGGGGTTATTTAGCCCAGAGAAAAGGAGGCTCAGGGGAGACTTTATCATGCTCTACAATTGCCTTAAAGGAGGCTGTGAAGAGGTAGGTGCTTGGGAGAAGAGCCCAGTTGCAAGTGGTAAGACAAGGGGAAACAGCCTCAAGTTGTGTCAGGGGAAGTTTCAATTGGATATTAGGGAAAATTTAATTACTGAAAGGGTCGTGCAGCACTGGAATAGGCTGCCCAGAGAAGTGGTTGAGTCACCATTCCTGGAGGATTTCAAGAAAGATGTAGATCTAGAACATACTAGCATGGCTTAGTGGTGGGCTTTAGTACTAGGTTTAGTAAAGGTTTGACTAGATGATCTCAAAAGGTCTTTTCCAACCGGAATGATTCTATGATAAATATTAAGAAATCTTACTGAAAGGTCTAATTATTTACACAGGCTTCTCTACTATATGGATTTTAAGTGGTTTCTATCCTTTTAGGATAATGTTAAACCAAGCTCTGTAGATCTTCCTAATACCTCAATTCTAGTATCTCAATTGCTTTCTCCTGCTTTGCTCTTTCCCTCCTTTCCTTACAAAAGAAACTGTTAAAAGGGTTTTTTAATAATATTATATGATCGGAGAAAGAAGAGACTGCACAAATTGCTATTAGAATAACTTTTTTCCACAAATTGACATACCTTCACTTTAGAGTTTTCTATCAAATACTGAGCCATTGATTTTATCAGAACTTCAAAGAAGAACCAGGAATACTGCAGAGAAAATAAAATATTCTGTGAAATCACTGTAGGCATTGAGTAATAATTTCAATACAATTAATTCCTATACTTAAATTATGACCAGATAAGACCATACAGTAAAAGCATAGTTCAATATATACCTTAAGTAGCTTGTTGCTTGTAAGAAAGTCAGCAGATGGCTTTAGAATTGTTGTCATGGACTTTGTCAATTCTTCATGTACTGTCTTATATTCAGAAGCAACGTAGGGTTCAGCTTTATAAGCATACTTAGGGAGGAAACACAGAACATGATAGGAAACCATGACATAATAAGAAACAGTTGAAATCAATCTGATACAACTCTATATAATCTTTTTTTTTTTTTAAAGAGTTCATTTACTTTTAAATAGAGTTATTGTATTTAATTGTGCCTACCTTGACGTAAGATCTCAAGTAGCTATCCAAGCCTTCTTCATGACACTGTGCAACAATATGGATGATAACCCTAGACAGAAGTCAGAAACCAAAACTAAGCAAGTCTACAAAGAAAGCTATGATTGCAACTGCAAGTGTTATTCAGTTACACATTTATGTCATAACCCAGCCATCATTTAAACTCTGTGAAGAACTTGAAATCTTTACCTTGTCACATTGACTGCAACTTCCTCTTGGGTTGCCCTAGTGAGAACTCTAAACAACTGATTGAGAACAGTTGGCAGGAAGGCTATCATCACATGGCCTTCCATAGCATGAAGGCTCTGAAAGAAAGCAGTAATGTTGTCACTCCCTTGAAATAAGGGCACTGAAATCACAAGTTCTAAAACTGCAAAAATTTCTGCAAGTATTTTTCCAAAAATATAGGCTGCTTGCGTTATTTGGTGTTAAGTACCCGAAATACAACTGCACAGAAGGCAACTGAGAAGAGTTTCCAACATAAATGTTTGCACACATTAGGTTGCACACAGACAGCAAGATGTCCATATGCAGGAGAAGTAAAGACTATTTGGGCTTCCGGGAGGCCTAGCTAAACAGGAGTTTGGCCTACTGAAACTGAGAATAGCAGTAACTCGTTATGTGCCACAGAAGACAGTATTTGTCTTCTGTTACCTTGAAGCGAGATAAAGTCAACATGATATGTAATCTAGTGGTGTTGAACATGCTCATACTGTGCAGTTAGAGTCTTCTGGTATTTGACGACAAACAAGAGTTTTAAACAAACTGTGATTACATTATTCTGACCCAGGGATTTTGGCAAGACATATTCTTGTCACTGACCCTAAAGATTTTGCTAACATGGAATTAATATAAATCTAAGTAAAGTAAGGAATAAGCTATACAAATATATTTCAGAAGTCTTAGGGCAGGGAAGATAAATCAGATAAATCACATTTTTGACATAACCAAAATCACAAAGCAAATTCAGTTCAGAAGTGTGCCACATTCAATAGTTAAATCCTTACATAAATGTCATGGACGGACAGTCCAGTTTTATGTACTGATAATGAAAACGCAAATACAATAATGAATTTTGTTGTGCCTAAGAAAATCTGGAGTTACTTATGATACCTTAATGGATTTTAAGATGACTGAATTTGGGGTTCCACATTAAAAACATGGCCTACTTGGTTAATATAAAATTGCTATGGAAACCATGCACTCTATTGATCTAGTCCTGAAAGACAACTGTAGACATGACACTGATGACCATCTGAGCAAAATTTTAGAAAATAGGTCATCAATTCCTCATCATTCCCATGTGCAGTTTGATTCGATTAATTTGACACAACAGGCCATTGGTGTTCTGAAATTATAAGCCATAATGCTAACTAATACTAACTCATTATTCCCTTAAGGTTTCATCTTACATTGTAATTTTAAGTTTATCTAGGGCAAGAAACATCTTCTTGTTCTTTTTATATTGTATATTACGTAAATGAGACCTAGACAATGTCTGAAGCTCCTAGGTTTCACAAAGATATAAAAAATATTATAATTTGTTATTCACTGACATTTTATACCTTGAGATATTTTACTAGATCAGTTCCTATTGCACGAGCTCCAGATTCCGTTTTCTGACAGTACTGAAAAAAATTATGCAAATGCTGGTCCTGTCAAAGACAAAAAAAAAATTAAACGTTATCTAACATGACTATCTAAAACATAACACATTACAATGTTAATACATAAAATCCATATATGTCTATATAAATTATTTTTGAAAGTTGAATATGTGTGCTACTCTGAAGGCTAATTTTGTCTCCATGTAACACTTTTTTTTTTTTAAACCCACATAAGAAATTTCCAGTACTTTTGAACACCCATTATGCAAAACTTCATCTATATTTGCTTCAAACCAATTGACATGTGGAAAATAGAATAATTCACGTTATCATACTATGTATTGTATGAGCAGCTATAACAGGACTCCCTGCTTTGCAGACATGCCACTACAATCTGTTATCTAAATGGAAGTTTCAGAATGGAATGGATGAAAATGTTAGACAAAAGTCTCACATTTTCAATAGCTTCACTCTAACATCTGCTGCTTTTCACATCTGATGTGAAAGACAGAAACCATGCAGAACATCCGAGAGACAAAAAACAGTAAGATAGTAGCATATTGAGTATTAGAAGCTTCCCCAGATATTGTATATACATATCAGAAACATACATTATTCCTAAAACTTAACCTAATTGCATTTGTTTTGTAACTCACCTGAGTATACACAGTTGACACCAGATGAGTGGATATTTTTAACAGCTGTTTGCCTCCATCTACCCATTTAATTTCAGGACCAGAATGCTGAACGCACACATGCAGAGGAAAAGTAAAATAATGTAGCAATATACTAGAATAAGACAGTGCTTTCTTTATAGTACCACAAACAACACTTTTTTTCTAAACAGAAGAAGAAATGTGTACAATGAATAAAGTCATAAAATAAAAAAGGAAAATTATGCAGGGAATATTACCTAAAGCATTTATGACATTTATTTTTAAAGTCCCACTGTAGTTTCCTTACTTACTAACAAAATGACTTTTCTTTGAAGTCATAGATTTCTTATTTCCCCTAAAATTGTGCAAAGAAATGTTTGGCTACAGAGAAACATGTACTACTTTTCTGAAAAAAAAAAAAAAAAAAAAAAAACAAACTGAAGAATTTCTGTAGGTACTGACACACTGTAAATCTTAACACGGGTCACTGATAGATATTAGCCAGTACTTCCTTCCCATTCTCAGTTCTTTGCAAATAGGATGGGAAGGCTCAGCTTTCTACCCTGACAATCAGTTATGGAGAGACTTTATCATTAGATCTACAACTAGTCATCTTGGTCCTAATCTCCTACCCATGGAGGTGAGCAGAGATGGACAGCAGAGGCATAAAAAAAATATACCTACAATATGAAAAGATGAAAGATGTAAAGATGTCAATGGCTGGAAAGCTTACAGTAGAGTTTAAAAAAGAAAAAGTGGTGGAATAGGAGGAGACCAACACCTCTTGCTGTTGATTTTAGGCCTCTTCCTCCAAAATGAGTCAATTTTCTTTCTGCATTTCATTCCTTTAGTCAAATCCCCTGCCACATTTCACATTTTGTATCCTCCTTGGTATTGTTTTTATTACTATTAATTTTGCAAGCTTTCTGCTTTGAAAAATACAACCATAAATTTTACTAGTGAAGTATAAAGATCACAAAAATCAAGATGTGAGAATACGACTTTTTCAGGAATAAAGGACTTACTGAAAGGAGACAGCATGAAATGCTAAAAAAAATTTAGTAAAGGACTTCAGATTATTTGCATATCTTCATAAACTGAAAATACTTTAACACTTAAAAATTACTAACTTCAATTATTGCTACAAAATGAAACAAACATTTTCTAAATATATCAGCTAAATAGTAACAGAAACACATAATTAACAGTTTACAGGAAAAACTACATTAGGGTAGGTTCATTCATATTCTTTTGTAGGTCAGAATTTAGCCATGAACTTTGCCTCCAGCTTGTGTTGGAGTTAATTTCTTTCTTTTAAGTCAGATGCGTAACTTTTGCAAAGCACTCCATTTCACATATAAAAACAATTTTCAATAGAAAGTGACTTGATCTTATCAGACTGGGAAATTACAATTAATTCTTCTCTGAATATCTTTTTTTTTGAAAGATTAGAACAATTTTATATACCATACCTTTCCAACCCCCACTTCTTGATAACTAAGATAGCCTGGTGGAAGATTTGCTGACACTGGAATGTGTTGCTCATTTGTCACCACTCTTCCATCTTTTATTAGTGGAAGCCAAGAATAGCCAACTATGAAACATGAAAGGAAAGTAAAGTAATTTCAAATATGTCATGAATCTTTATATAAATGCTTACAAAAGTCTTCCAGTCTTCCAATATATAATTCATAAACGAGAAAATGTTAATGTAAGGGTCAAATGATTCAAACTCACACACTTAGAAAGAATTGAAAAGGCAAGTAAATTCTTACGAGTTTGAAAATACATACATGTTGTAGGCATCCTAAAACATTTAAAACAAGAAATACTTAATGAAATCTGTCTGTCACTATAATATAAAGCATCGTATGGATCAAGGCAACAAAATCATAGTTTATCAGCTAAACATACTTCATAAGATCTCCCAGGTAGTTACTGAAAGCAAACCACTAGCAGACACACCTTGTGTTTCAACAACATCTTTCTTCTTTGTACTCCCTTTGCTTGAATTGTCACAGCTGACATGGTAGAAGGTGAATAACAAATGGTGCTTTTCATGTAACTGAGTGGGCAATTCTATTTTAATCTGAAAAGCAAAGAAACACAACCATTGTAGAAGACTTCAGCTAGAACAGTGACATGCCATACTGGTTGAACAGTTTGACTTAAAAGCAGTTCGAGTTTGTTATTTGAAGCAAGATTGAAGAATTACACTTACAAAACTTTCAAAAAATATTTAATTACAGTGAAAAGGAGGGTCTGATTTAACTGACACCGTTAGCAAGACCTTCACAATCCTAAATTTTTGCTAGTTGTTTTGAAGTGTATTTAATACTTAACACAGTAAAAATCACCTCAGAAAGGTAGCTTACCTCATCATAGAACTCCGGATTTTGGTGGTGATGCAAAACAGCAGCAAATGCACTTCTAGTAAATACTGGTCCGCCTGGTCTACCATAGATACACTAACAGTAGAAAAGGGAAAAAACAGAAACGACAACAAATTCTTTTTCACTCTTAGGTAAAAGTTTCACCCAGAATTTGAAATATTTTAAGTTGTGTTACATATTTCAGTAACAACGGACATTTTGTAATGCAACTTTTGTATGTCAAAAGTGTTGATCTTAAAAAAAAAAACAAAAAAAAAAACCAATGTGGATATTAGCAGTGATTAAAAACTAGAATTGATGAGTAAGCTATTGACCTCCTTTCAGCTGCGGAATTTAGATGAATGCATTGTACTAAACAGCAAATCAAATTGCTATAGAGAAGCTGACAAGATGAAACATTGAAGCACCCCTGACTTGGTTGAAAAACTGACATGTCCTTTGGAAAAGAATTTCTAAGGAAAGTGAATAAAGAGATTACTGCAAGGTCTCTAGAAGTTGTCTGTATGTTGCTGTGATATTCTGATTATTACTGGAACCTATAAGGTCTTGCCTTTAACTCTTGGTTTCTTTTCACAGACAGATTACATCACCTGTAGTCTGCCTGCTGTGCAGTAGAGTTGACACTGTGGTTTCACCTCAGAATTCCTATATATTTTTCTACTTTCAGGCACTTCCTATATACTGTGATAGCTCAGGAACAAATACAGACTTGGTTCTGTAGTTGGTCTAAAGATTTATTGTTTTTACTGCTTAAAAATTAGAGTAGGCACAAGACACCCTTGTTTGCAACAGGTTTAATACTGGAATTTTTGTTGATATAAGGAAAGAAAATGCTCTTAGTAATCTTTTATTTCAAAAACAAGCATATCATCTAGAAATTACTTCTATACCAAATGCAAAAGAAGGATAGAAAGCTACCACCTCGAGCTAGATAAAACCAGTCAAGTATTAGTGTCCTGATTAGCTAACTGGTCACAGTTTTCTTTAATCAGTCATGAAAAGCAAAGACTAACCTTTAAAGGCAAAGAATCCTCTTCATCAGAATCCTTGAACTCAATGCATACTGCAATATTTCTAGCCTAAAGCAGCATTCAAAAACAAAAACACTTAATTGGAAGGAATATCACAGAAATACAGTATGTAAACAATATCAGTCCATTGGAAAAAGAATTTGTTTGTTTGCCTATACTCACCTTTGCAAAAGTCTTTTGACTGTCATATTTCAAATGCTTTGGATAAACATAAAGATGATTGTTGTAGATGGTGAAAGGCTGAGTGTGTCTTGGTATACAGGGAACAAATTCCTCTATTTCAAGCGTTACTAGTGTCTTGGTACTATTTTCAAACTGTTTCATAGGAATGTATGATGAATTAACATAATCTGAAAATATATTAAAAATCAATATAAAGCTGAAGAGAAAACAACTGAATGTCCATTTAACAGTGTTTATTAATACTTACTTGGAAAATCTGGTGACACATTATCAATTGTAACATCCAGATTTCCTAAAATAACAGGAAGCTTGGCCATCTTTTCAGGCCTAGTGGAAGAAAAAACAAAACCAAAAACCTCAAAGTCAGGCTAAATGCAAAGCTATCAGAATGCCAGAAAAAAAAAAAGGAAAAAAAATAGAGGGGGGAAGAGGTGGGAAAGAGAATAGGAAACAGAGGCAAAAATAACATCCTGAAACAGGAGTATGAGAGGAAAGGTGGTTTGGGGATGGACAACTTTATTCGTGTTTTTTTTTTTTCCCTCTTTTCTTTTTGAGAATTTAAAAGAGAACAATGTAAGGCTTTATTCACAAGTGTGAAAATAAGTAAGAAAAATCATTATGATTCCCTTTCTTTACACTGAAGTGAAAATCTTTTTAAAAGACAGGTTTTCTTTGCCTTATAGTAACTCAATATAATTGGCAAAGAGGGTATAGCCTTAAATTTAAATGGCCATCAATAAGCATTGATATTAATAGGATAAACCTGAGGAAAGACCAAAGAGAAAGCGAAATCAATAAGTTAACAAAATGTGTCTTTCTCTCAGTAATTTTTTTCTGTGTTGTTCTTTTCCTAAAATAACAACACATCCTTCAAAATATTTAGTCTTAACAAGACTACAATAAAATTTCTTAGATGTAGCTAATCCAAAATATGATTTGAAGTAGGGGCATTTTCCATGTTAAAATACCAGTAGAGTACCATTTGTTAATAAACCTAGTCAGTAGCGTGATTTTATTATTATTAATTATTGCAAATGAAACAGTTGCAATATTTTCCAAAAATACTATCCTGCACTGTAAAACAACTTATTGTGGTTAAGTCTGGATTCTGATTCCAATAGCTAAGCCTTAGACATTACAATCTCTTTCTTACTAAAATTCCTGTGAAATACCATACACAAATCCACAAATAAGGTACTGGAATAACCAAAAGCATTTCCATAATTCACAAAGTAAAGTGATGTGGTAGACTAATTTACTATATTAAGTTCAGATTCAATAATATTGTTTATAGCAAGGAGTAGCTGTACACAGCAATTTCAATGCTATGTAAATGTCAGCGAAACTTTGAGAAGCTAGATAAAATTGAATTAAAATACCTGTTACAAACCTCACTGCCTTAACAGATTTGGTAAGTAACAATAAAATAAAGCAGCTATATCCAAAGCCTTTTAAGATCTGTGCTTAGCAAACATTAATATAAAATAACAGAAATGGAAATGCCTTTGCAAAGCAGGAAAAAATTCTCAGTAAATCTAAATATTTTAGTTATTTAATATGATCATCAGTCAATAAGAGATTCTTAAGCCTTGCACAAAAAAATGATGCGATCTTTAGGAACAGTTTGTAAAAAAGTATGATTGGTATACTGTTGTTTAGGCATTCTAAGCCAGATGCACTCCCAAGGAAGGTGGAGTGGATACTGACTTGAAGCCCCCTCCCCTGAGACCTAGCGTCCTCTTTCCAAGGTCATTGTATGTGATACTTGCTCATACTTTGCTTCCTGTGAGAGCCAGAACACTGCATCATGCAGGCATAACACCTAACATAGAGGTTCTTGAGTATATGATGGTTATACATAGCATAATACTTCAGTCCTGCTCAAAGCCCTCAAATGCTGCAAAGGAGAGATCTGTAGGTTGTGTGAATGCACTGAATGTCTGTACAATTTTTGTATTTGAAGTGAAAACATAAATATATACATCAGAAGATGCTCTTCAACTGGAGCATCTAATAAGAGAAAAGATTATTGTTTAATTTTCAGGATAGAGTGAGGAAAATTAAACTTACTTCCGGAAATCTGCTAACAATTTCAGCATGTCTTCATTTGAAAGCTTATTACTGTCTTGTCTGAAAAGAGGTGAAAATCTTGCATTTTTGTCCAGTGTTCCTGAGGCATCTTTAAACAATGTCCTGAAAGTCAAAGTCTTGCTTTCAGATGAGTTAATACAAGTGTTGCAATTATCTTCAAGAAACTTCTTTACTACAAAGTAGAACATACTGCACTATCCTTCATATTGAGCATTTAATATTCCTTTCATTGTAGGGGAGTTTTAACATATAAATAGCTCAGGGTAACAAACAAAAGAGAGCTATTTAATTCTTAGTAAAATTTAAAATCTTGGCAATGGAAAACAGTTGTCAATATTCAAGAGATTGAACGATGATGTGATGAATTTTTAACTTGTTTCCTACTACAAAGCTTAAGTCTACATTTGCTTTTCAGAAATCTTTAATTCAAAGCAAAACAATAATTTAAATAGCACATTGAGATTTAAACAAAATAAGATGCAGAAGATAATCACAGAATAATAGGTTGAGTTGAAGGGGACCTTAAAGATCACCCAGTTCCAACCCTCCTTCTATAGGCAGGGATGCCACCCACTAGATCGGGTTGCTCAGGGCCTTGTCCAACCTGGTCTTGAACACCTCCAGGGGTGGGGCATCCACAGCTCCTCTGGCCAATGTTAAAGAAAAGTGAGGAAAAACTACATATTGGCAAGATTTGTCCTTACCTAGCTGCCCAGGCAAAAGGCATTCTATATTGACCTAGTCTCTGGCATGCCTGCTTAGCGTTCTTCAAAACTTTCTGTGCAACCTTCAAGGGACATAAGACATTGTCAAGTTTTACAAACAACAGAACTCCACCATACAAGAAAAACCCACACATTGACACAGATATAAATTAAATTAATACCTCTTAACAATTCGTTTCAAGTTAAGCAAGGCCTACTGATCTCGCAACATTTCACAAGTGAAAACAAACCCATCCACACCTCCTGATAACACATTTAATTAAGCAAGAAAAAAAAAATTGCTAACAAGTCATCTGATTTCTGCCTTCTTTAAAATGTAAATATTCAACAACTGATAACCATCAGAAAAGAGAATAAGATGGGACGAATTGTTCTCATTAGAATTTTCAGGTTTTGTTTTTGTAAACTATGAAATATGAACAAATACTTCCATTATATTGAATCAACAAGCAGAGCTAGAAACTCACTATTTTGAAATGTTCAACACAGTGCTGAACCACTTGACCTATGGCAGAACCTCCTAACAGAGCAGTAGGTTTCTCTTTTCCAGAAGTCAGCTTTCTGTGTGTACCTAACACAGTGAAAAGTATTTTCTAGAGGCAGAAAAACCCAGAGTAAACGTGCTTGAATACTATCCCTGATTTATGCTGTTGACATTAAGAGCTGTTTCTATTGGTGTGCCCTTTAAGCCAACTCTCTATTATCCTTTCTTGTAAAAAGGGGAGAAGTTACATTTAAAAGCACAGACCCTTGATCAATAATTATCATTAATTCACAATATTAAGTGTTTAATGGTACAACAAGTGATCTATGTAATTTTTTTCTTCTGTTTTTTCCTTCTCCTTGACTAGAGCAGCAATTCTGCAGGGAACTGGAACTTGCTTATTGCACTGATGTAAGGGGAGGCCTACATAACTGTTCAGTACTGTTCTGCTTTTGTTTCCAGCTAATTCAGTGTAATCCCAAAGAACAAGAATAGACAAAAATTCAAACTAAGGATTCAATTGTGTAAAGTTACGAGCAAATGAAAACCAGAAACGGGCAGCATAAGTTAATATAACAATGAATGTTCTCATTTGGCTGTTACTCTAACACAGGTCAACATAGTCCTAGCATTCAGCATCAAATTTTGGAACTCTTGGGCTTAACTAACTTTCCTGTGTGGCACAGGCCCAAGACCACCAAAAAGCAGTTATTCAGTTCAGTTTTGCTTTAACTCAGTAACAGTCAGCACGCACTTCAAAAACAGGCTCTCAAAATGCAGAGCTGTTGCTTTCTAATGATAGCTGCAAAAAAATCTCAGCCATTCCTGGAAAAGCAAATCAGTAGCCTGCTCTATATTAAGACCAAGTGAAAAATACAGTTTTTCGCATTTAACTTAGCCAGAACTAAATCAGTAGAAGAGAACGCTGTTCCTCTGCAGAGACTGAGTGTTAACCCTTCCTTTGTCCCTTTGACTAGCTGAAAGCAGGAGGAATATCAACAACACCTGACATTGCTTACAAAATCTCTATTACCCTCATCGGACTATTTAAACAGTACTCTAAGCCAACAAAATTAAAACACTGGTGCTTCACTGACAGACAAGAAACAGCAACTGACCAAGTTTCTTGTTAGCTAAGTTTCAAAAAAAACCCAAACATTAAAATGTTACATTATCCTAGACTTCTAAAAAAATTCACGTTTCAGTGGTTTATTTCCAAAGGTGATACAGAGTTCCTTCAAACCTACAGAGCATTTCAAATGCAAAAATGTAGGCTTAATGATATCAATGGTTCTGAAGGAAAACAGTAAGAATATAGATACGAAAGTTACAGTGAACACTGGTCACTGAAAACTGAGTTAAAGAAAAAGACAATAACAATTATATAGTAAATGAGATCCACTAACTAATAGAGATATGCAGTTAGTTTCTGAATACATTTAATTTCACTTGCAACTCAACTTTCACATTGAAGATTAGCATTCTTTCATCAGTTTAAAGCCTTTAAAAATTGTAGATTGTCATGATTACAAAGAGCTGAATAATTTTCTTAATTATATACTGGACTTTACTGATAAAATGTAAATAATAACAGTTACTACTAATAACTAGAACTTACTAAACCAAATAACTGTCATTGGAACACCTTATAAAAGAACCACATTTTTGATAGATATTTATTAACTCCAAATCAACCTGTCCTGCCTCGCTATTTTTTCAGTGCCACAAAAGAGGATAACGTACCTTTGAAGAATCTGAACTTTTCATGTACGGTTCAGCGCAATGCGTAATACTTCCCTGTAATACTTTTTCTATTCTGGCCACAAGGAAAATGTCGGGATGAGGACATGTGACTGAAAATATTCCCTAAAAATAAAACACAAGATAAATATAAAATGAAAATGCACACACTTTTTACATCACATAATGGAAAACCATTTGAAGCATGATGGAAAACTGTCCTATTCAAAATACAAGCCACATTTCACTAATTCGTACCTGCTTTGGATATTGTAACATTGTTTCATAAATGTCTTGAATTCTGTGTGAACTGTCACCACTGCCATTCATCATTGGTTGAGGTGCATTGGATAGCATGTGCCTTACTGATGTGTGGTTCAAATCAACATGGAAATCTGCGGAAATCTTCCGGTTGTTTTTAATATCAAATAGTGATAATGTGACAAAGAAAGGTTCTACCTAAACATTTAAAAAAAATAAATGCAATGTCATTGTTATCATCTATATTATTGTAAAAACATGTATAACAGGAAGATGAATATCATATTCATAAATAAAAGACCACAACTCTAGATATTACTGACATTGTATAGAAGACAGTACAAGAAAAAATTCAATTTCTACAACACAAGGGTCGTTACAAAGGTACTTCTTATAGCATTTAGGCTCTCATTTCAATTTAAAAGAGTAGGAATACCCACAAACACACATGAACAATGTTTCTCAAGCATAGCAAAGACTTTTGCTATTAGGAACACTGTCAGCAAAATATTGAGACATCTGTTACAATATTAACAGAAAATAATCGGATGAATGGTTTACATTTGTTGTTGGTCCTTCTTCATTTTCAGCAACACAGCTTTGCAAATTGAAAGATAAATCATTACACTTCACAAGAATTTTTTTTCCAAACTTCTCTTCAAATGGCTTCACGTCTGGTTCAATACCAGAAAAGTCAAGTTTCTTTAAAAAGAGAAAAAGAAAAGGAAAATTAAGTATGTTATTTTTCATCCCCAAAGGATCAACGTACAAGGAAGCATGTTATTTCCTTTTAAAAAGTCTAACCTGTGCATCTGGATCCAAGGCAAAAAGTTTAACTCTGCTTTCACTTTTGATCTTTATTTCTGCTTCTCTCGTACTCTGTCCAAAAGAAGAAAAAAAGTCTTTGTATCACACTATTAAATGAAAGTGGTTTTCAATCTCATTCCATTTTCCTGTTCAAAGCTTTAAATATTTTTAATTCATGCACTCTTCTCTCCCTGAACTTTGCAACTGCTTCGTTTAAATTGCTCCATCATGTCCAAGCAAAAAGAAAAAATTCTTTTCCCTTTCTTTTCTGGAGACTGGCTTTTCCAGTCTCTAAAACATTAAAAACAAATAAAAAACACATCAGCAACATGTAACCTTCCAAACTCATGGAAAGCATACCAAAGTGTAGCTCATATACCATGCTGTCTCCTTAAACAATAGATAACTTTCACAACATTATTTTATTGAAAAACAAACAAAACAAAAAACCACACCACAAAGAAGTATGAATGGTATGAATGTAGGCTGAAACTCAGAGCTATAATGAGACCATAATGCTGCTCTGGAAGCAACAGGTTAGCTAAGTTAAGAAACACAATCAAAGATTTCTGTTGTTTTATTTTATTCCTTTTCTTGAGCTCTACTGCCAATGAAGTGGTTTTTCTGTCGGTGGATGGAGGAGAAAAAAAAAAAAGCTGGCCAAGAGACAAAACTATCACACTGAAAAGTTACTTCTCAGAGCTTGGAGATAGTACACTGATCCTGCCCAGTATTTGTGGATACCTACCTTTAACAGTAAGAGAAAACTAAAGTAGCACAAATGGAATGTGAAAATTGCTGGTATACATAGGTTATTTTTCCATAAAACCTTGAGAGAATATTGTATGATTTTTGAGTCAATGGAGACAAGAAGTAGACACATCCCTGAGCCAAAATTAACAATGTAGTATAGTTGCCATTCTCAAAGTAGAGCTAAACAGGGATATAGAATATTTCATTTGAGGTGAGAGTCTATTTTTGGGTCAGCCTGTACTGGCTAGAAGATGTTACTGACCCAAAATGTTGATCACTGACCATCAGCAGGAAGTGGTCTCCTGCCCACATCTGCTTTGTTAGAGGTTTTAAACTCTAAAGATGTCACCAGCTCTAGCAGCTCAGAACTCTATTTTAGGCTAATAATAAAAATAACTTAAAGGATGCATAACAGAAGAGGAACTTTTGAGGTTTGATTTTGAGCATGGATGGTTTAATTGATTTCATTTACTATGATCTTTACTGCACAGGAGAAAAGACAGCAGTTGTTGTGGAAGACATGACCAAGACACTCAAAACCAGCAGAGTGTTGGCAGACTTCACTTGTTCAGCAGCTAGCATAATCGAGATGCACATGACTCAACTGTGAGGAAGTGTAACATGACAAGAAGTTCCTTTGTATGTTTTGGAAAGGGAATGGTCAGCAGCAAGACCTGAAGAGGAAGACCTACTCATACGAGCAAGCCAGAAATTACTTCAGCCCAAACGCATTGAATGGTTTTAGATCTGCGTTTTATGCACTGAAGACAAGACAAAAATACACATTTTTTGACAGGCAGATTGCTGGGGAGTTGGGCAGAAGTCAAGAACTGAAAATATATAGTCAGCAACCCTCCCTACAGCCTGGCAGTGACTCTGGAATTCCATTTCCTCAGTGTTACTGGGATAATGCTTTCCTACCACAAGAAGCACTGGGACATGCAATCGTTAAGCAGGTACTTGGCCACACTGATTATGATAGTCACATCATTATTTAAGCCAGAGGTCTAATTAATATATATATATTTTTTTAATGAAGATTAAAAAAAACCTACATTCACACTTGGTACAGGGACAGATTCAGCAGAACAGACAGATTTAGCCATACATGTGCACATCTGTACATTGAAGTGTACAAACCCATTTTATTTACTTTTTTTTTTTAATTTACTGGAAAAAGGAAGGCTCAGATGTACTCACAAGGGTTAAGCCTTTCCTAGGAAGACACTTTTTCCATTATTGTCAGGTGACTCTAATATCATCCCTGAAAGAATTTCTCTTTCCTCATAAGATCATAAATTCATCTATTGTGAAAATCTCCTCCCAGAACCAAGAAAAAATAAAAGAGCAACTATAAACTCATCTAAAAGAAGGCTCGATGCCTTAGAAGTCTTCCACTGGGAAAAACAAAACCAAACAACAACTAACAGCTGAAAAGACAATGCAAGAAAGAACAGAGAAGAAAAATCTTCAAAAATAAACAACTTTTATATAAAATAATCAAATCAAAGCACAAGTAATTTACTAATGCAAATGGGGATAATTTTTCCTGTTCTTCTCTGGGGAAAAAAAAGCTAGAAAAATGCATTAGAGCAAATAGTAAAGATGAACTTGAATGGGAAAACCAAACATCTTATTTGGAAAGAAACAAATTTAAATAGGTTGTATCCACAGAAGAAAAAGAGTTAGTGTTTAAAGAGCTGAGGAAAATAACATGCTAGGAAAAGATCTAGCCTACAGAGTTGCAGTGCTTCCTATCAAAAGGTTATGGAAACAGGAAGCGGCATTTGTAGTACAAAAATGGCACATGGGTGCCACAGCCCGTAATAAAAGTCCACTCCAAAGGTCATGTGGGATGTAAGCATTCTGATAGCTCCCACTACGAAGAAAGAAAAATCTTACATACAATAAAGACATCTAGCTTTATATTTGTTTTGGAAATACCTTTTCCATGGCCTCATGTTACTATGCTGTTTGGTGCTTACAGCTCTTCCAAGGAAAACTTGATTGTATGCACCACAATCCCAATTCATTTCCAAATGCAGCTGTAGCTAGAGTTAGCATAATAGGTTTTTGTGTGTACGAGCCAAGTTGATTACAAATAGGTTACAGAAAGAAATGTCAGGCAGCCAGTTTGGGTGCTAAAGTCCTGTTAGTGTATAGTGAATCTTCTGATGTGTTAGCTAATAAATAGCATTTGTTTTACTGCCTGCTCTCAGTTTATAAGCTGTACTCCTTCAGGAGTAGTGACTAGGTCAGGCAGACCCTCTGAAAAGAGGGAAGAATTCTAAAGCATGGTCAAGGAGAAAAGCATCAAGACTGCAGGCTGTATCACACAAGAAATAGTAAGGAGTCGCGATTCTGTTACTTCAATAGAAAAAGGTTACCAGTTCCAGTCCTTTGGTAATTCAGCAAAAACTCCTCCCCTAGAGAACTCACAAAACTTACAACACACAAGTCACTATTTTAACTGAAATCAAGCCTGCAAATTGGCTGGAGTACAGTTACATTTGTTTTCTATGTATTTCTACTCTATCTTCTTCTATTCCTATTTCGTTTTACTTACTTGGTGTTTTCACTATGCAAAAAATTGAGTATTACAGTTCATATTCAAATAAAATATCAGCTGAACAATCTATCTGCTGTTCTTTGTGGACAAGCAAGAATGGAAAGGTCTACAGATTTCCATCTCAAAGACATGGGCAACTCAGGATTCTAACCACATTTCTACAAAAACAAAACTGAAATGCAAGAACTACATCAATGCAATAAATACCCACGAATTTGCCACCTCCTTACAAGCACAAATACATCATCATAGCTATTAAGCTTCTCTACAGTTTTAACCGTAAAGATGAAACTTGAGTATAACTAAATTACTTCTACTGAAGTAGTTAACACCTGTATGCAGTAGAACAACATATGTAAATTACAAACTAATGAAATAAAACTTGCTGCTCCGAGACATATACATGTGCTTTACATCTTTAAGATCTTTAAGATATCAGCCAGGTTGCTTCCAAAAGCAGAAAATGGGCAAGCTCAATAACCACGACTATCGACAAGAGCTTCCAAGCTTTTAAAATACCACAGACTGACTGGAAGCTGAAAGCCAACACCTTACCTTTACTGAAAGGCTACACAACTAAGTATTATATTTAGGACTCTATATCCTGAGTAGTCATTCATAATATACATTACCTTGGCAATTTCAGGATAGTAGTTATCAAAGCTACTTGATGAGCTTTCCATTTTGCTTTGTTCATCATCTACAATTAAAAAAAAAAAAAAATCAAATAACTACTTACAAAGTTCTGTAGCAAAAATATTTCTGATTAGTTTGTTTGTAATTCACATCCCCTCAAAAATAACAACCAGCAAACAGGTTGTGGTCAACTCTATAATTTCACTTTGTAAAGATGTAAAATAGCACTTATTCCTAATCTTACCTAGAAAATAGCTATCAGCTTTAATACCAGTTTTGATACCTGCACTGGAGAAGATGCTCAACGTACAAAATGTACATTAGTCTTTCCATTATGCATTTTAACTTGAACTCAAAACATGTTCCCTCTGTTTGTTCAGGTTTCCAGGTCTACTCTCCAATGGCTACTGGAGTTACAAAGCAGCCATTCAGTTACCTTTAAGAACCATCTTTTGGTTCTAAGGTCAGTTGAGGACCACTGATGACTAACATGTCCTTCACAAAGCTGCAGGCTTCTCTTTTTCTGATTTGCTTTTGTTGCAAACGTATCATGTTAAGTTCTGACTATCTTCACCAAAAAAACATATCTAATTTTAAACTGTAATGATACCTTTTGGTATATAGTGATATTTATAAGCACAGGGACCTATAACCTCTTCCAGGTTCTTCTGGATAGGCATGTCCTTAGTCTGATACCAATTTTCTTCCCCATCCTCTCTCAGGACAAAAATTGCATTAGATGGCATGCAGACTCTCCTTTTGTCACCCACCTATCAACTATACTTGCATCACACATTGCTTTCAGATGTCTGCCTTACCTGTACTTAAAGGGTTCCAGTAGCAAAGAAGCAAAAAATAAATAAATATGTCTGTAGTCAAGAAAGTTGTGTGTAAATTTAAATACCTCATTGCTATCACAATGTCCTGTTGTTCTATCTACAGTGGACACAGAACAGATTATTCAATTTTCAACATATTTTATGCTTTTTTTTTAAAAATGAGTCCCTCCTTGATCTTCTCTTTTTCTTAAACTACCTTGGTCACAATTTTTCATTGTGGGTTCTATTATCTAGACTTCTGAACAGTTCCTTTATTCTATAATGCTGCCCAAAGGGCATAACTCTCATCAGCTCAACAGACAATGAAAAGACCCAGAATTTTTATGACCAAAGGCAAATAAATTTTAAGAATATAAAGCCTTTATATAAACATACAAAATATAAAGCCTTTATTTCTGAATGCACGTACATCAACATTGTCACATAAGTGTACCAGCATAGCTGGAAACCCTTCTTACCTTCATGAGATTCTCCATTTCTCTTTTCTTGCATTGCAGCCTCGAAGTTAAGCTGAAGGATTTTGTTCAGAGTGTTGATCCATTCTTCCATCTCAATTTCACTGTCTGCAGCTAAAAGGTAACTACTCTTATCTTGCATCTTGAGCTCAAATGCAAAACGTCTGACTTTATTGTTCTATAACAAAATAAAAGATTTTTTTTGACATTTTTACATCTTGTCTACTCACAAATCTAATGATGCTATTCATCTAACACTTTTGTACTTCAAATATTTCAAAAGGCACACACTTGGAACAACTGTATTATTACTATTATTAATACTCTTCCATCTCTAACATTTGACCTTCTGAAGTTATGCGTACCACTTCACCAAGTGGAAGTATAAAAAATATTAGCTCATTTTCCCATCTCTCCCATCATTTTGCTCGTAAAGGTTTAAAAAAATCCAAATGTGACAATGAATACCGCATTACAAGTATCAAGTCTTCATGTATCCAGATCCCCTGGAAGTGAAATTATGCAAGATCTACTGATAAAAGAGCACGAAACAACATTTGAGCGAGAATCTTTTGCATGCTGCGTTTTTATACCAGAAGTTGTCATAAATAGTCTCAACTCTGAATACAGCAATATTACAAAATTTAAATACACATGAAGTTGGGAATCAAGCATTTCT
This sequence comes from Anas acuta, assembly GCF_963932015.1. Taxonomy (NCBI): domain Eukaryota; kingdom Metazoa; phylum Chordata; class Aves; order Anseriformes; family Anatidae; genus Anas; species Anas acuta. The sequence continues at coordinate 54,717,856 of NC_088979.1, forward strand.
CCTTTGTTCATCAACCATTAATGTCACCTCTTTTCTACGATTTAAGTCAAGGCCTCACAAGTACTACCTGGCTTGACTCACATTCCTGAGAATGAATTCAGAAGTCTCAAATGCCAACAAATGAAAATTCTGCATTATTGTCACATTTACTAAAAAAACCTCTGACAAACTCATTAGTTAAACATTAAAACAAACAACAAGACAGCCTCGATGGTGGTTTTAAGTTAAATTTGATGTCAAATTACATTCTGGTTTTCACCATACTTCAGATGTTTCAATTTACAGAATTAACTACTGCTCGCCAAAGCATTCAGCTTCCTACCAAATGTAAGTTTCTATTAAAGATACAAAGAAACATGTGGTCTCCAGATCTAAGGCAGCCTTACCAATTAAAGTCAGTTCTTAAGATTTGTCATTTACTTCCTTACTGTAACCCTTAACTTTCACAGCTGAAATCCTTGACATAGGTGGTGCATCTCACCACTTGTCTGCTTTCACAGATGAGTGAGTTAGTGATTAAGCTATGTATTTATATGGCTGCGTACATTATGCGGCTGAACTTTTTTTTTATGTGGAGAAGTCTTAACATACCCCAAGACTACAAGAAACACCCCTCACCCCAAAATACTGTCGCACATACTCGGCATTTCCCCTTACAGAAAGGCTGGTGAAGGAGTTTATTCCAACTGCTTTATCTTTAAAATCTGTTCATGAAGCCAGCATTTTTCTGTTCTGTGCACCCTCTGCATTTAAAGAGCAAATAGTCTATGTACTAAATGAACTTAAAACACAAATGAGAAATGTTATAAGAAAGCAGTTGGAACTAATCCTCCCTCACAAAAAAAAAGAAAAAAGAAACAACTTACTCTGAAACAAATAGTTTGGGTTCCTGAGAACAGCAGCTTAGAATTATGTTCACCTTAAAAGAACAACTACTTCCATGCATTCCAAGTCAGACAACTGTAACAGTGGTGGGACTTTTTTTTTATTATTGTTATTTTCCTTTTCTATTAAATGGAATTTCAATTTTTGTTGTGTAAAGACCACTTTTTTTTTCATCATGAGAAGACACTAGGCAGAGTAGAGGAGAACATAACATGCATAACGCTCCTCAGCAGTGCTGAATAGAGGGGAAGCATCACCTCCCTTGAACTGCTGAAAATACTTTGCCTAGTGCAGCCCAGGATACCAATACCAATCATTCATTTAGGTTGGAAAAGATCTTCCAGATCATCGAGACCAATCATCAACCTGACCTACTGCATACCATCACTAAAGCGTGTCCCTTAGTGCCATGTCTCTTAAATACCTCCACGGATAGGGACTCCTCCATCTCTCCAGACAGTTTCTTTGCATCCAGGACACATTACTTGCTCATGTTCAACCTGGTGTCCAGCAGGACCCCATGTTGTTTTCTGCAGAGCTGCTTTCCAGCTGGGTGATCCCCAGCATGTACTAGTGCCTAGGGTTGTTCTTCCCCAGGTGCAGGACTTCACATTTCCCTTTAGTGAAGTGCACCTATTGTGGTTGCACTTCCTTTTGCTGAAGGGCCTTTCTATTTGTAACTCTTGGAAATATCAATGCTTTCTGATCAGGTAAATGAATATAGCATTGCCCTCAAGAGTCTGTAATAGAGACACAGGCTGACAACTAGAAACTAGCCATCACCTGGATGAAAAAAAGAGCCGGGAACAACCTTGAGATGGGTAATTTATGTTACGAGAAAGGCACCAAAGCAGAGGAAGCTGTACCAGAAGAGCAGAAGGAAATATATAAGATTTGGAAAACAAAGACCACAAATGTGTTTATGAACCTTTTTGTTATTGTTGTTGTTTGATTGTTTAAAAAAAAAAAACATGAATCAAATTAGTTGCAGTGGAATTGGCCAAAATTGCACCCCTAAAGCAAAACAATTTGTGTAAATCTCAATGTGCAACTTGCAATATGAAATTTACAAGATTTCTCAAAACATTACAATATTTAGAAAAAATACTCCTCTGTAAAGCTGTTGCATCTCTGCATAAATCTTTAAAGAACTTTACACTAAGAAATTATATATTATTTAAAAAATACATTTTTACTAAACTTTGCCTATTTCTATCACAGTTAACAAAGCCCTAAAACCCAAGGGTTTTTTCCAGGTATACTGTGCCTAACAAAACAGTTACAAGCTGTACTGTAAATACATAACAGAATCACAACAGAAAACACTCTTTTCTTTGGCACTTGCTACTGACAAACATTTTACCAAAGCCCTTAACTTTTTTAAAAATGAAGAGCACATGAAAGTAATATTGTAAAGGTCAAATGAAAGCATCTGGAAGGGTGACTGAATTTAATACAATTCCCACAACAAAAATCCCACACAAGAAGCTATGCAAAACATTTTACAGCCCATGTAAGAACAAAATGTAATTGAACTTAACTCTAATTTTATGCAGTCATTACTTCGCCATAATTTATTTTTTGTCTTTGCCTTAAAATTTTGCCTTTAACATTAATACTTGACATCAACTAGTAATTTTTGTTCTTTTCAGAGAAATGTTTCAAATTCAGCCTCCTTCAATTCAGAATCTAGTTCACTATTTCTGCAAGACTCACCATATGTAGTTGTTTCTCTGCATAACAGATTCTTATCTATGTCTGACAAAAGTTACCTGTATTATTTTTTTTAATCCATTTGCTATAAAACACAGAATTAACTGAAAAGCAAGCAAAATAATTATAATTACCTGAACCACTCCCATGCACGAATCTAGAAATATTGATCCTTTGGGTTCTTTTGATATTTTTTCATCTTTGTAGAAATTGAGATTATAGGATCCATCACCAAGTTGGATTAGGTGGAAAAATCTTCTTTTAAATGACTAGTGAAAAGAAAGTGGTAAAGAAAAAGAATTTCAACATTAGTATGTTGACCCAGAACTATTTACAGTCAGCTAGAGAAAAAAGCTTTTATTTACACATAACCTAAGGGGTATCATTAGAAAACAAGATTGAAATCAGTAAGTTAAAAAGATTTTTTTTTTTGGAAAAAAAATGATTGAAAAGTCTGTAATACGATTGTATTGTATTATCTGAAAGTATTTTTGATCCACAGGAAGTTATTTTCAACTGACTTTACAACATTATGTATAAAATATTCAAATATGATACCCAACAAAATCAGTCTAAACTTATTTCTAATTAAAGATGTAATAAAACTAAAGACTCGTATTAGTAGCCCCTTTCCTACTATTAACAAAAGGGTCTGGCTGAGAAGTGCTTTAAAACACTGCTCTTCTCTCACATAATGGATTTTTACTGCTTTTTTTTTTTTTTTTTTTTAATAGGTACTGTGAAGGGCAAGGAGGATTTCACAGCTTTAAATTATATACAAGCATCTCTCTTCCACCTCATGCTCTTTTTGTTAGAAGGAAAGCACATGCAAATGGACTTTCTCAAAGACACGATATTTCAACATTGGCATTCATTTTTCACCATGCATATGCCATTCATAAACTTACTCTCATGGTCACACTGATTGCGCTATTCATGTTGCCTTTGTACAGCCATCCTTGTTTTGTTATTCCACCCTTCTGAGACCCAAGAGATGCTGCATCCTGGAGATGAAGGCAGGGAGGTGGAAAAAAAGTGAAGTTTATCATCACAGACTAAAACCATTACACATATTAGCGTATTTCAGAAGTCATTTTTAAAGATGGAATAGTAACGCTCATAGTATAATGATAACTATGTTCTATTAAATTCTATAGCAAATACTGTGAAATTATATAGCAAATATTCCAGCTAGGACCAAGGATGTGAGATTAACCTCATTTAATTTAATACAACTTGGCCAGTTAGAGAGGCTCTCTCTATCACCAGCAGGATGATCCAATTAGATGGCTAAATATTAAATATTGATCCAATTAGATGGCTAAATATTAAAAATTTAGAGAGCTGAACATTAGACAAGATAAACTCTAAATTCTCTGTGAAGGGAAGACAGAAAACTCAGAGTGTTTACTTTGTAAGTTTTTTATTTGTTTGGTTTTTTACATTCTAGTCTCCCTGTGCAGTAATTTTTACCGATTTCTATTATCAGATTTGGATAAACTCGTGCTTATCCAAAACTTCAAGCAAGATTTCTCAGCCCTTTTTGTTTTATATGTATTACCTCTAAGACATTACTTTAAGAATTTAAAGAAAATTGTCTTGAAATGGATCTGTTCTTATGTCAGAATCAAAACTTTCTAAGGCAAGTAAGACCAAACTCAGCAGTAATGGCAAGTTCAAAAAAAAAAAAAAAAACAAACACAGCAGATTCAGTGCATGTATCCTACATGACACTGCCTGTATACCACTTCCATACACCAGTTCATGGAATTTGGAATCTACATCCAACCTCATAGCATGTTAACACCTACTAAAAAGCAGTACCCCACTATTAAAACTGATCAAAATGACAGATCTACAACTTCCACGTAATAAATATTAAATCACCTATTAATGCAATCATTAACAGCAGTAGCATATAACTTTACCATTTTTTTCAATTGAGGTAACCCATTCTGACACAACAAAAACATTAACTAGACTTAGAGAAAGCATTTCAACCATGTAAAAGAGAAATATTCTTGACAATTAATCATCCAAATCTTCAAAATTAGCCATCTAGTTGGAAAAAAAACACACACACAAAACTTTCCTCAACTGCCACATCTACTTTTTCTAATTCCTTTTCTCAGTTATGAAGACAAAATACAACAGAAAGTAATTACATATGGGTGACAGTCATTAGTTCAACAGCTGAACCAAATTTTGAATAATATTAATTAGTTTCTGGAATTAAATCAAGGAACATTCTGTAAGAAGTCCCTAGCTAATTTATTTACAGCTTATTTATTCTGTCTAGCTTGCATATTCATATGCATATGAGAACTTCAAAAAAACCTGCAAACAGAAGGCAAAATTTGTGTCAATCTGTTCCTTCAAATATTCTAGTCAGCTTGCAAGAAAATGAGGTAAAGCAAGGATGACACGGTCACCAACTTTCAGAACACTTGACAGATGCCCTAGAAGCAAAGAACCAAAATAGCAAATTTTCATATGCCCCCATGAGTCTCACTGTCCAAGCAGTGCAGTCTGCTTGTTTCCAATTGGGAAGTCATTACCCCCACACACACTCTGGTCTCCATTACCTAGTTAATTTTTCTTCTACCATAATCAAGCTATAAAGATGACAACTCTAGATGGTGGGTTTCCAGCTATTATTCTCTACCTACACTGGTTAAGAGGTATCCCTAAAGAAAGGATGGTTTTAAAACCACCCTTACAAGTCCAAGGTGATGGGTTGGTGATGAATTATTGGCAGAACTTGGTTCTGGACAAGAAGTTATGTAATTATGAAACTACATTTTTTCTGTGGTTCCATAAACCACAGACAGGACCATAGATATGACAAGAATTCCTTCATTACGTGTATTAATAAAAGCTTAGATTCATCTCTGGTAAGACTTTGCAATTCATAGCCTCTGAGGTAAAGCTCTACCAAATTGCATGATACTTCCTAACACTAAAACCGAGCATCATTTGAGCCTCTCTAGTTACACCATTGCCATCAGGCAGAATCCTTGCCTACAGAGCCAAAAAGCTATTGAATTTATCCAGCATACCATCTGTTAATACAAAGGAACACAGAGTCCATAGCCATTAACACACAACTTTTACACTGAAAACATACTTCCTGTTTCCAACCGGTAAGTTAATTTCCTTTTTTATTATTATTATTGCTGCTGCACATTATGCTTCGCTTTTAGAAAAAAAAAAAAATCTTTCCCACAAACTGTGCTCCAAAATTTATTCCTACAGCAACTGTTTCAATAAAAACAGCTCCTGATCTTGAACCTCCACCCCTGGCTGACTTAAAAATTCCATTTATGAACATCAACTTGATGGCCTGATAGCATGAATTACTTTTGGAAAGGTAGCTCTCCCCTTTTTTAATACAGTGAGATTTATTTTAATCTTTGTGTGTTTTTCTTTCAAGTTTAATCACTTGGAGCTTTTTGTTTTTTTATCATTCTCTTAATAAATCTTCTTTACAAAACGGACAAAAAACACCTTTTAATATAAGATTTGCACATATGTTTTTTTGGCAAACAAAGATGCTAGTATCTGAAAGAAAAGCCTCTTCACTTTTTTAGATTAGATTAAAACATACAAAACAATTCAACAGTTTTTAACAAGCAGGGTATTCTTCCCTTGAGGAAACAATTTGTTTCCCCCATCCCCATCCTACTCCCATTAAGCTCCCTCCTCTTCCTAACATGTGGTGTGTTTTTTTTTCTTCTGTTTATATGTTCAGTTCCTCAGCAAAGAGTAACAGAACTCTTCTTCAGTGACTGTAGCTCTGGAAGAGATGACGTTACTGCCTGCTGTAACAGGAAATCGGACAGAATGAAATAGGAAGTCTCTTCCACTCGCATTTCCTAGTAAAAGAAAAAAGCTTACCACCTGGCAATAGCCAAGCTATATTATTGCAGTGTTTAACTAATTGTAGCCATAAGCATTTTTCCCCAATAACAATCACAGTCAGTTCTATCTCCATTATTTTTTTTCCACGTTTAACTCAGTTTTGTAAAACACATCTGTTGTCAGAAATATCACATTAAATAATGAGAAGTTTTTTAAATTTCAGTATAACAGAAAATGTAACTATTTCCACCATACAAATAGAAAAATTTGCACACATGTACATGAAATTACTCGTCTGTCCAATTATTACAGCGCACATTAATAGCAATGTTGGAAAAAAATGGCATCCTGAGACTGTTCAGAGATTTACCTATTCAGACACGCTCCTTGGACTACTTTTTTCCCGCATTTAATCTGGGAAAACTTATAAAGGAACTACTTTTATTTCATACACAGCAGTTCTGAATACAAGGAATTTATAAACAAAGTAATTGTTATGGGCAAAGCTACAAAAAGCGTTTTATTTATTTATTTTCTGTGATGTAAGAGTTCAAGTACTCATACGGAAAGAAAGCACTAGCTTTTAACAACTTCGTGTTTGAACAGGGTGTGGTAAAAACTCAGTAACACAAATAACAGAAGCAGTTATTGAAAAAAAGTCTTTGACATTCAAGACATCATTGAAAATTGCTTGAGACCATAGATAACTCGTTTCTCTAGGCCAGTGACAAAAAAGGAAAGCAATTAAGAGTTTTAGCAAACTTTATTTTCACTTTTTCAGATTTTCTGGAGTCATCCTACATTCAAATTTATATCAAATTTTAATTCATATGCTAACTCTAATTTTAACTGTACGCTATACTGCCATGTGTTCTTAAGTGTGTGTACTTTCATGTTGGAACAGATTCACTTATGATTTTACTCAGCTTTGCAACTTAAACTACATAAAATATTTCTCTATACATGGCTATCTACAAGGAAACAGTATAAAATCAGACAGACCTTATGAAATTTCAAAGATTGTACTTCAGCACTGTTAAAAACTTCTTCAGTTTCAGTATCTGTCAACACTTGCTTTACTCATATGACAGATCTAAGGAATACAACGCTATTTCAAAGGTGGTAGGTACAAGTTGCTTTTTTGTTCTGTTTTGCTTTTTTTACTCTCCAAATCAGCCTGTTTAATATAATATCAGCTGTCACATCAACGCTTAATCCAACTTTAACCTCTCCTTTCCGCAAACATTCTTTACTGAGAGCAGGAGAAAGCAAGGAATTATTTTGTTATCTCACCTCATCTTTGTCTGCTTCTTCATCCACTTCATATAAATGCACTGGAAGCTTCTCCGGTTTTGTCCCTTTGCTAGGAAAGAAAAGGCTTATAAAATACTAGATATTTCATGATTGGTTACATATTTCATATTGCAAAAAGAAAGATGTTATTTCTCTAGCTGAAGAGGGAAAAGTACAAGAATAACTGGCTAAAAACATACTTTTCATGAAATCTCTCTCATCCAGTAATTTTGCTCATTCGTATATCTGGTCACAGTCCTTCTATTGTTCTGCTTGTCACTGTCCTTACGATTAACTGAAGAGAACCAAATACCTTCTTGTTCACTGCACTCCTAATATCTTAGGTGAAATTACTGATACCCAAACAAACTGCAATACAAACAGTTATCTAGACTTAGGAAGAATATAACATGGCAGAAGCAATGTTGGGTTTTTGGTTGTTTTTTTAAGTTGTCAATTTAAAAGCAACATTTTAGAAACAAATCAAACCGTGTAAGCTCCTCCTTCTGATTCTTCTTCCCCACCTCTATCAGAAAGCTACAGAGCCTTCCAGAATGTGAAGAAAGAAGTGTAGAAGACTACAGAGGACTGTAGAAGATTATGTAGGAGACACATCTGTATTACGTGCCATAAATACAGCAAAGCTTTTCACTAATGGGAATTGCATGTCTTAGGGAAATCAAGTCTCATTCTTCACATGAATTTTAAACAAAACTTGTTCCAACAATTTCTAAAGCTGTTATCAACTATCAATACAAACATAGAAATGAATACCAAACATCCATGCTATAGCAAAACCAAATTTGATTAAATATGTACTGAGAACCTAATGTTATCTATGTCAGTATTTTATTATTATTATTATTATTGATGAAGGTATATTTCATCTGCAATTATACTTTTCTCCAAGAACTTCTCAGAACGATGCACATAACATCGAAGTTCATTGCACCTAAGAAACATGAGTTGGCGCTGTATTGCATGCCTGTAACAAGGAGGAGCATACATACTTTAAAAAGAGCTAATCCATTTTAAACTGTACTTCATTAAGTGCAACTTTCAAGATGGGAAAAAAAAACAAACGTGATTGCAGAAAAGTCATGTTCACCTTTTTACTCGGATTTCCAGATAAACCTAGATAAACACTGTCTGCTTGTTTGGGTATACAGCATATTCGTACAACACTCGGAAATAACTGCATCCACCTTTCTCAGTTAGTATTCTATAAATATTTGTCTTTTAGGTTCTATTTCCTAAGCTTCTAAAGAGAGCTCTAAAAGCGGCCTTTGAAGCTACAAAAACAAAGATATCACCATGTAAGTTTCATCAAAACATTACTGTTTTAGTTCTGACATTTATTTTAAATTGTCCACGATACAAATTCATGCTTCAGCCTCCCTATGAGTAAGGCAATGTTCCTAAGGCATCTTCCCAGAAAATGGTTAACAAGACCTTATCCCTTCAAGTTCCGTATCAGTTCCACCCTAGAAATCATCATCTCTACTACTAAACAGTGGTATAGCATATTTCAAAGCACATATTGCACGAATTAATACATTTCTGTGGTAAATACATTGATATCAAAGTTTCTTGCATTATACCAGTGGATAACATACATACTTTGGAAGCTGTCGAAATTCTGCTGAGTAATCTTCATATCTATAGTTAACAACGTGCCAGTCTGAATTGTAGGTTTTGATGCACTATTTCAATGGAAACCAAATATCAGCATTAATTGGAAGAGAATTAACTGTAACAACAGCATTCACTAGATGCACACACACAAATCCCCCTCAGATACAGCTGTTACGGACTACTCTGATTACACATTGATCTCCAAAAAATTCTGTACACCTTCCTTCTTCTGTGATACTGTTCAGTGCCATAAAGCTTTTCATAACACGTGATGTTTTGAGAGGACGTTATCGTATAGATGTGTATCATACAAAAGCAGAAAATGGTGAGTGCATTCAGCGTCTGGATTCACCATCCTCAGTTGTCTGAGAAGTTAAAGCAGCATTTCACTGCAGCTGGAAACATGACCGAGCTCCTAAAAACCTCAGCATTACAATACACATGCATTATTAAAACAGAATATTATATTTTACATTTAGGCTTCTAGCCTTAGTTTGCTTAGCATGCTCTCTAGCATAAAGCACACATTTAAGTGCAGTTATGCTTGCAGCTGTTGAAAAGCAATAGCCCTGGACTAGAACACAGGAAATACCATTTTACTCCACCCATATTGCTACAACATAAAAGTACTGATTTATCTTGGCTTTGACTGAAGTAACATAAAACTGACAAGATCTGTTGTCAGAAATCCTGTGGTAAAAATTTTTCTGTTTTACAGGAATAGACTTATGTGCACACATACACAGCATTTAATACTTCAAGAATATTTTTCTTTATATTCTTGTCTTTATATTTCAAATTACAAAGTTAATATTTGCCAAGCAATTGTTTCTGCAGAAACTCACTGAACTTCTTGAATTACCTACATCATTGCTCCCTCCTTGTCTACCACCTCCAAATTTATCTTCGAGTTGTTTAGGTTAGGTATTAAGGCTATCTATCAATCACTGTGGAGAAATCACTTCAAGGTTTGAGATAGATTCAGCTATTTGAAGCTCCATTAGTTTTCCTGATATTACAACAGACACTTACTTGCTTTAGATGTTAAAACATCACCTTGAAGTATATCGGTTAAAAAACAACAGTTAAAGGCAAAAAAAAATATTAAACCTTTTAATCCTAAAAGGCTTAAACAAGACACTAAAGGTAATGTGGTATCACAGACAGAACCAAGGGAATGTCAACACGAGAAAGCAGTTAAGAGACACTAAGTTTGAGAATGTTTCTTCTACACGTAGCATAGAAATCAAGCAGAGAGGATGAGTTTTGACCTCTACAAGTGTTAATGTTATGAATACTTCTGTTCCAGAAAATTACAAGATTATTATGAGCAAACTAAGAATGACTAGGACAAAACACATTAACAGAAAAAATAGCCACACTGATTCATTAAGATTCACTATTGCTATCAATACTATGTATGTAAATCACCCATATTCATTTGGGAAAGCCAAAAGCATGAAGGGTAAGAGATGGTGGAGAGAGAAGCATCCTCAAAATCAGTTCCACAAACAGCATCATTCACAGCTATCCAGTAATTCTTCCTTTCCAGCCACTGAAGGGAAAAAAATACTAGTTTTCCCTAGAAATTTTCTTTTCCTCGAGAAAACTAAACATAACTAGATCTCAAAGCAAAGCATTGAGAACTAGGTTGCAATATTTTGTATTTTTTCAGGGTTTTATTTGTTTCTTAAATAACAAATAAAGCAGAAGAAATACACTTCAGTTATAACACTGCTATTACACACAACCATGTAAAATTCCAACATTACCTCCGTTACAAATAAGCTCTGAGCTTCTTTCTCCGCATTTTCAGGAACCGTTGAATGAATGTATCGACTCTGACGTTTCAGTAATGCTGTCTGATAAACAACAGAAAAAAAATAATGAAACCCTCAATTTAAAGATGATAAAATATGGCAACACTCAGTTATATCACTGTAGCTGGGACAGAAGCTCAGCAGAAAACATCCCGTGAATACAGTACTGGAGAACAGACACTAATGACAATTTGCTTTCATTCAAACACGAGCAGCTTTATTCTCTCAGAAGAATTCTTTTCAGCCAGATTAAGATGACAACATTGGAATCAGGAAGAATTAGATGCCATTGAAAAAAAAAAAAAAAAAAAGTGTTTTCCTCTATTTTGTTACCATTGCCAAGAAAATAGTAGTAAAAATAATTCCCCCTTGACAGCATAACTTCACTATTTTGAATGCAGAGTGGTGCTGTTGCTACATATGAATACTATTACTCCAGAAAAGCAACAATTGATACCAAAACAAGAACAGTTCAATTGCAGATTTCAGGGGGCAAAAACATGAGACTTGTATTGTTCAGCTGAAGGTGAGAAAGATGGCCTTGATCCCTGGATATCCTCCTGTCTACCAAAGTATGCTTACTAAGTAAGAACTCGCTCCCATTCTATGCCAAAGTTGAGAGAAGCAAAGGAAGGCTGACAGACTGCGGGAAATCTCACTGCGACTGTGAACTGCTGCTCCTAAGACCAATACAAAAGCAAGCCTTAGGGGCTTTCAACTCCTATATGAAAGATGAAAACTTCACCGAATCTTCTGGAACTGCACAATAGAAGTGATTTTGTACCATGTGGAAAGCATTAGAAAAAATAATTCAGATTATGTCAGAGATGGACAAGGCGTTTCCACAACCTGGGCCTGAAAGGGGGTGTGATCACTCGCTTGCTACCTACGCTCCACACACTGCAACACCAGGAATGACCAGAGAAGAGTGTGACAAGAAAAATCTCCACATACAGATGGTCAAAAAGAAAGGAGACGTGGCAGTGCATTATCTTATCTTGTCCCTGTTGAGAGACTGATCTATAAGGGGATTGTTGTTACAAAGGCCCACCCCATCAGCTGGGGGAGGCTTTTGAGGTTAGAATATTCAAGTACAGTAAAGTTTTGAAGGAGGAAAACTTCTCCTGTTCTCGTGGTCAAGTCATTCATCTAGTCCAGAACTCTGTTGAAAAGTGACTTGAGAAGTGACAGTGTTAATTGTTTAAGTGTGAGAGGTAAGGAGGTATTAAAAGCAAAACACCACAAAATAATAATACAAATTATAAAAAAACACCTCATGGATCAAATAAATCATAAAACACAGAGTTAAAAAAAAAAACCTGCAAGAAGGTATTTCTGCATATAGTAACAGCATTTAAGAATTAAGTGTTCTAAATTATAGAAACATGTTCCTTATTAAGAAAACATTCTTTTTAAAGCCACATAAACTTTAAAATATTTGTTTTCACTGACATTGGAAAATAAAGCCAGGCTCAATTTTATTCCTTTATTTTGGAATCAAATACAAAATCTTACTCTGGTTTTACATTAGCAGGTGTTCATCATATTAAATAATCATGAACTCCCTAACTATACCCAAGTGTGATACTTTTGCTTTTTCAGTATTAGGTTAAAAAGTGATTTTGATCATCCATCATCTGTAATAGAAGTTTGCAGATAAAACTCAATTTGCTGGCAGTCAGAAGATCAACCTGCTGTTTCTCTTAAAATACACCACTGATGCTGAGAAAAACGTTTAAAAAAAAAAAAAAGGTAAAAATCTGACCATCATATATCCATGGCATGAATGCATAGGCTTTTCTCCCCCCACACACACACTTGAAATCAGGCGAAAAACATGGGGATAGATATATGACCCTCAATCTCAAGTCATTTTCAGGCTTAGTCACTGAATTAAAACAAATCTAAGACGTAGAAATGTTATGCATCTTTTAAAAATATGGAAGAGAGGCTGAATGTCCAAAGTGGGGCTGGGGGGAGGAACAGCAGGCAACATTTAGTTTGTCAAATTCACCACTGTTATTAATTGACATCATGCATGCTGCCTTTTTGTCAAGTCATCCTGCAGCTGCAGTAATTCATCAGAGAGCCAGGAAATGCACCTAGTGAAGATATCTTTATTTAGAGCAAACTCCTAAAAATCACTACTAAAGCAACAGAACAACACTTTCAGATACAACCATGTATATAGTACAATCCAGAAGAAAAACCAGGAAGGACTCCAAATTTTCCTCACAAATCCATTGGTAGAACTGTTTTGTACAGATGAAATGCTGTACAGCTATCTGCCAGTGAGATAGAGCATTACTTTGGATTCAGGAACACATAACCCATTTGAAATTAGATTCTCCACATTGTGTATCTCAGGCTAGAAGGCGTTTTCATGTTCTTGACAGTTTAGCTGTGTTTCTGACACCTAGGCTAAAAAATTACGCTTTTACTAATATTAAAATCTGGCATGTGATTTTCTGAGTCATTTTAGTCCTCCTTCCCCATTCTTTACGGGAAATAGCAAGATGTTCTTTAAGAGAAAAAATGTTTTCAGGTGGCACTAAAGATCTGCCAAAAGACAGCCAATGATTTTGTAGCAGGGTGTCTTTACCATAAGGTGTCCTTAAGCATTTAAAATGAACATAATAACGTGCAGCAACCGTGACCCTTTTTCCAGGCCACAGTTTATACAGAAGTCGTTGTTACAAAGTGTAAGTCAACAGAATTCAGTCTTCTATTTTATCAAGATGAGAAGTGGATTTTTCATATACAAAGTATTTTCATATCTTGAATGAGGTTTTTAAATATATATATATATATATATATATATATATATATATATATATATATATATATATTAAATAAATCACACACAAAGAAGTAGCTCTCAAAATTAATCACTTCATTCTGAGGAATAAGGTGTCAACACCTATGTTTCTATAGCAAAAAATAAGGCAGGTCTTAAATTACCAGCTTTCTCTGGTACTCCAGGTATCTTATGATCTGTTTCTGAGCAATTCTACACTGGACAACAGGTCCCACGTGCAGATATTTCCTCATGTAGGTAGATGTAGGTGGGACAAGCCAGCCAACACAACATTCTTCTAGTCCATTTGGCCCATCTGGAGGCCAACCAGACATGCCCGAGAGCCCTATTTTTTTGTTATCCCTTAGCTTTTATCTTTCTTCCTCCTGTGTTTCTAACATAGTTGTTACATATTCTTCTCTCCACTTTGGAGGTGGCTAAGTACTTGAGGCTAGCTGATAAAGTTCTCTTCTCTGTAAATTGGACAGGCTGCCTAGTGACAGTATTGCTATTCTATGCAAGTTTCAGCAGCTAGAGCAAACCGAGAAAGCACAAAGTATCACTGCTGATATATCACTTTTATACTGCAAAGTATAAAAGCTGCGAAGTAGAGAGAGAATGCAATAGAGGATATCAATAGCATACTGCACCTTGCTGGCAAAATAAGGGCTATGCAAAACGCAGGAGGAATGGGAAAAAGATTGCAGGATAACAACTCAACAGTCACTTACCCACACATTCCCATACACTTTGGATGATGTTTTATGGAGGCAAATCCTCAAGAAGTAGTGACAGAAACCATTTTAAAAGATAGTCAATTGAAAAGATGGCATGCTGCCTCTTGGATCATGCCCTTAGAGCTATTAGGTGTCAGAAGAGACCTGCATGGGGAATGTCAAGTGCTATAGTAATTTCTAAGGTAAATTGAACTCTGCATTTAGGCTACTTAGCTAAGGACTCAAGGAAAAACATAGAACAGATTTTAAAAGAAAAGTCAGTGAAATTTCTTTGAACACTTCAAAAATAATTTTTATGTTTTGACCAGTTTGTGGTCTCTCTAAAATGCAGACTCTACTTAAATATGATAACTTTTTTTTTGCTTGTTCCTTCTACTCAAGACATGCCTTCCATTAGAATCCTAGGCTTACTTCTATTTCTGTAAAGCTGTCATGATACCTATTTAAGTAGCAGAGCTACTTAACTCGTATTAACTAAAAGTCAAGAGCTCTACATGAAAGTGTTCTAAATCCACATGACTCAAACCCAAAGGGAACAAAGGTGAAACAACAGCTAAACTAGGCTCCAAAACGCCTTCAAAAATAACAATAACTTTGTAATGGCATAACTGAGTAGGAATGTACCCATGCTGGACTTCCTGCAAGTAAACTTATTCTGTATTGAGATAAATCTTTACTGAAAGAATGGAGATTGTACTCCAAAGGTGGGCATTTTGAAACAAGTGTTTAGATATAAGGTGTCTTATTGCAAAGTAATCACTAGTAACAGTTTTGGGTTAAGGTTTCTTTTAATAATTTACCTACCATGCAGTTAAGCATCACCAAATCCATAATTATTGAGCTGTCAATGTAATTCCTGGAGGTAGTCTATTTTAAACTAATGCTACTTAGTCAAGAAACCATTTCATTATTTACTAATTTAGTGAAATGCAAGTGACTTGGATTAACATAATAAGCTATGAAAAGACACAAAATTCAATACAAGAGTACCCAGTGGACCTGCAATAGACTCTTGCTGGGAGGCAAGTATCTAGAAGAGTGACTGAGTGACTGACTGACAGCACTGCAACTGAGATTAGTAAGATTAATAGGCAAATTTCCAAGGAGGGGGAGAGGTGGCTCTATCATCTTAATACAACAAACACATTACATGGAGGCCATCGTGAAAATTAAACAACAAAAAGTAGCTAGAAACTAACAGTCTGCAAAGCACAAAGGTACCACAAGGTTGATGAGAACAAGTTAGGGAGAAACCCGATTGGGGATTCCCGTGCAGAAAACTCAGAACTTGAGCTTGTGGAAAGCAACTGAGACAATCCTGAAACGGTAAGTTAAAAATGACACAGTATGTGGAGAAAAAGTTGCTGATGATGAGGTCTTCTAGAAAAAAGAGAAAAGCAAAGCTTGCTGTTGTTTGAATATGATAACATCAGGGAAATGTAGAAACTTAAAAGTTTTTTAACAAATTACAATCCTACTAATTTGAATAGGCAGATCAACATGAAGCAAGACAAAAAAAAACTTTTCAGAAAAGTAAATGAGCTACTACCAGATATATATATATTCACATACACACACACAGAGATATGTATGTATGTAAAATAGTAAAGACAAAACAGGATTCATAACGTCAGCCAACAAAATTTAGGATGATGCAAATGCATTTAAGTAGAATACTGGAAAGTTTTATGTAACTAAATCAGTTGGCTGAAGACCAATCTTTGAACCTTTGTCAGTTTTCCCAGAGCAGAGCATTTTCTGCTCCATCCGTGCTCACATATTTCTTTGGCAGTAGCTGAGTAGCTAGGGGGGAGGTAAGAGCTATTTCTATCTGTGTTTGGAGAAGAGTCACAGCTGAACACAAACAGGTGAATTACTGGTTTTGGTTTCACCACCTCCATCCCCTTTTTTCTTCCTCACTAGGGGAATAACTTTCACTGGGAGAAAGATAAGAGCAAGCAATACATGGTCCAAAGAAGCCTGCCACTGTGCAAGCTTTCTGGTTTCCAATACAGACTTGAAGTTCTCATCAGATCTCCTTTGCTACCTAACATCTCTGATGTGACAAGAGTTCAAAATCTGAATGTGGCATTGGCAATGAATTCAGAACTAGATATTAAGTGAGTCTTACAATGTGGCAGGAAAACTCTTAACCAAAACTCAAAGACATGCAACTAGAAGCTGCTAGAATCAAAACAGGTCTACTCTGTTTTAATTCCCAGTTAGCTGATAGGTAGCAAACTATGTTCTGTAATTTACTTGAGGAGAACTAACAATAATGTAGTTACTTAATAATTTGGCAATAGGAGTCAAAATAGCAACGTGAACATACTTAACATATTTTAAGAAGTTGCACATATCCCAAACACATTTGAAACCTGTAGCTCGTAATCAAAAAACAAACAAACAAACAGAAAAGGTACAAAAATATTTTCTCCAATCATTATTTGTTACAAAATCCTAGCAGCAGTTAAAGGGCAAGTTGTTGTCACTAATTGTATGGAAAACATGTCTATTAAATTATATTTTGGTTAACTAAAAGCATTACCTGAAAAAATGTTATACAAATTAAGCATGAACACTTGTCTCTAATTTCTCCCCCAATAATGTCCACTTTAACACAAATTCAACAGTGTTATCAATCCACCTCTGGGAAACATGACTTCTGTACTCTACTAAAAACTGCAGAAGTGGTATCCAGCTGCTGCAGAGTATTAGAAGAGATTTTCTGTGCCTTTTAAGCACTAGTTTTAGGGCACTGCTGGTAACAAAACAACTTTACTCAATGTCTCAGAAATTATTAGGGCTTGGCTTCCTTTTTAGGCAAGTGGTTTTTAGATTGTCATCGGTTTAACCTAAGCACGAGGAAAAAACTTTGCAAAAAATAAGATCAGAATGTTGTAAGAGGAAATGGCTTGAACAGGTTTTTAAACAATGGTAGGAGCTTCCACCTATAAGCTGTTCAAAACACACATTGAGGCAGTTCTAAATACTGTAACTCATTGTATTGCATTCATCTTATGGGGGCGAGGGCAACATCAGGCATTTGAGTTGAGGCTTACCAAGAGCTGCCCATGCATTGTGTAACAGCAACAAGTCAGGAAAGAGGAAGTAGAAAATAGTTGAAGTAGAATGGCAAATGCAGAAAACATGCCTTCAGTTCAATGATTACAATTACATTGGCAACCATAACAAGATTAAAGGTTTCAAAAGTGTAAATATGATTATGGTAACCTGTGCAGGGTTAAAAGGTGTAAATTGCTAAATCATAAACAAGCATATAAGAAGTTTCTGCTCTGACAGTAATTTCTTAATATATCGATTGATAGATTTAAATTCATCATGTATTGTTGAAAACAGCCTAGATTGCTCAAACTATTATCGGAGAGTCAAATGTGCAATAAAAATGTTCAGGGAAACAGTTTGAGTCAGCATGTCTTAGGAGGAAATATTTGACAGAAAAATAATAAAATCTGACAGTATAAACCAGTCTTCATATGTAACAAGTGCAAAATGGGACTGCCAAAAACTTTATAGGGGAAACCTAAAAGATGTGTTCAGATTATTATACTTCTGAGGGATAAAGAAACAAGAAATCTGACTTTAATTTCTTTCAGGTAAAATTACCTAAAATTATGACTATTCTATTCTAATACACATTTCAGTGACAGCCCTGATAAATACCTGACCACAGGACCCAAACAGAAGCATAATGAGAAACATCAGTTTGTGAATAAAATTCGGTCATGCCCTTTAAAGGAGCAGATTGAGGACCACAGGCAAGCTTCAGTCATACAAGCCTGAAGTTAAGAATTGCAGAACAGGCCGTTTGAAACAGCACTTAAACTCTCCAGACATCCCACAGATTATCCTCAGGCATTTTGTTTGAGCATTCTTGATAGGTTTCTTTCATCTCTATTGGTAATTAGGAGTTGGTTACCAGAATGATCCCTGGTAATTGAGCTCTAGTCAATTAGATGAGAGCATGCTTAGCAGAAATATTATTGATTCCTCTTGATCTGCTACAATGGAGAACCACACTGTAGAAGGGGCTCAAGCCTACTTACACTTTTCAGTTCCCAAACCAACACCTGGTTATAGGGCATCATCATGAGTGGTCTAGTAGATATGATACTACTATTCAAAATGTTCACAGACAGTATGATTTCCTTTCATAATAAGTCTTACTTACAGTCCAAACTTACACACATGGTTGAGGATACATGAAGGCCAAGCAATTCTCTAAATACCTATAGTTTGCTAAAAACAAAATTTTTAGCTCTGAATAGGCAGGCTACAAGTACAGAATGAGTAATAATGAAGTACACAGACTATATTAAAAGCAGAGTCCAGCTGCACTCAGGTGAATAGTTTCATAGGCTACAGAATCACTTAAAAAAGTCTGTGTAATTTATGGAACTTGATATGCCCTTGTGTAGAAATACACCAACTCATCACAAACTTTCACCATGACAACCACAAGCTTAGCTTCAACTACTTGGCTGAATAAAATACTCAGCTATTCAGGTTGGATTTTAGAAAACAACTCTAAGGTATTCAACTGTAACACTGTCTCTAGAAGTAGCTAATTTAGATGCCTGCATAATTTTAAAAACAGGTAGACACTGACTGCAGGCATGCGTGAGAGACGTTCCTTACTATTTTACACCAGTTACAGTCTCAAAGATGTTTGCGGCTACTCTAACTGGATCTAGAAAGAGACACAAAAAAAAAGAGTATTCAAATATGCTATGTATTTAGGTAAATACAGGAGTTCTGCAGAAATGTATTATATTAAGATGAGCACAAATCTCAGTTCAGTCTGTCTCAAGTCAGAGCCCTTTATGCAAGGGGTATTTTGCTAAAATCCAGTTTTGTCTAGTGACATACAGCTGAGAGTCACAGCATTCATTTGAACAGATTCTAAGATTCATGCATGCCCTTTACTGCTAAAGAGGAAAACAAGAAGTCAATTTAAAAATTAAAACATGACAAAAAGCAGATCCTTTTTTTTTTGAACAGACATCACATGATTTCCTGCTCCTGAAAGGGGTGAAAATATCTAAAAATGACTGATCACCTACTTCAAATGGCAGTAAAATTGCTGAGTTGCAGAAGTAGACTTTATAATCTGAACAGATGAAGAAGCTGTGATATTTCTTCTACTGTAGCCTGACAGAATAGATTGAGCAATGTAAAGGGACTAATGACAATTTTATTTATTTAAGCTAGAGTTATGAGTGTCATTCCTTTATTATTTAAAAACTACTGCTAAAAATCTGGTTTTAAAAAAGGGAGGGGGGAAAGGGAGAGGCAGTTATTAAATTACCTGAAAGTCATCATAAGGGAACAGTAGCATTTCACGTAAGGCATCATTCAAAATCTGTGTTTTCCTCTGAACGATGACATTTTCGTAGTCTATTGGTTCTATGAGCTTTGGTTTTGCCTAGAAGAGGAAAGAAAGAAATTCAGGTATACTGAGGAAAAAATATAACTTTTGGCCACTCTAAGAAGTAACTCTTTAAAATGTTGGCAGAATGAGATTTCATCTTCACCAAAAAATGACAATATTGGAAACGTAAACTTCAAGTCACGCCATATTATGGTATGCCATATACCATATGGATAAGCACAACTGACATTTACGCGGACAAGCACACTATTTGCATCAGAAAGAAGAAACAAAACTATTTCACAAAACACACTAAGGCAGAGCTTATCAGAACAAACATTTATATATTTACAGCATAAACAGGGAAAAAAAAACTGCTAATCTCTTCAGTAATTACCTTTGCTTAATGCTGCCCAGAGAGTTCTGATCTGGGTTCAGGAGGGATTAAAACACAGTCTTAGCTTTGAGCTTTGTTTTAATTCAGGAAAAACCTGCAATAAGGATAGGCTAATTCACATTCCTGCTTCTCTCTAGTTTTTTCAGAATTCCCATAGGCCATTTTTCTTCCCCTTAATTGAATGTGTAACTTTCTTCAGATACTGTGCTATTCAACATTTAAAGCACTACACAGCAGTCAGAGCATTACAGCTGCTGTGCACAATCAGTGAAAAACCTTCATTCACCTCGCCAAGCATCCTGTTCACTGGGCAGAGAGCAAAACAGATTTATAGAGGGATGAAGAATGCCAAAACCTTTATTTTTTTGAACACGAATCCTCAAGCAACAGACACTTTTGTCACGTTTTTTCTTTCTCCAATGACTCCAAATTTTGCCCGTTTTGAGGAAATTGAAAAGCAGAAAGGGCAGAAATCCAATAGAAGACAGGCCTCTATATTGTCACTGGTTAAACTTATAACAATTTTAAATACTTGAGAATATAAATTAGTTTGTAGATATAAATAATTTTGTATTACATGATAAAAAATACAGAAAAACTATACAGTAACAGCTGCTAGTAAAGCTTTATCTGTATCTAGGCAACGAAAAGCAGAGCAAACTAAAAAACTGAGCTGAAACATTTTTGTATGTCTCAGAAACATTACATTATCTTGAAACTGGGATTTCTTTATGAAATGAACTGTATTCAGGACAAAGACTTTGTTTTCAGGGCTTTTGATGTGACATATTACTATCTTCTAAGTATTGTGACAAGTTTCAGAGCGTGAAGAAGCTTTCAAATTCAGATGAAGCACATGAAATGTACATGAAGTACATTCAGAAGCCAAGACACCCTCTGCTCACTTGTCTCCCACTTCCAGTGAGGGTACCAGGTCTCCACCTGCCCAGGCAAGCAAGGTGCCTGCCTGTCAGTCACTGAGCCTGAGCTCAGCACTGTATCAAAAGGTTTAGATACCACTAGAGTGCTGTGGCCATGTCGGTCTTGGCAATGTTACTGCTCCTTCTGAAGAGTTTCTCATGAAAAATGATACTTAATGCACTGCATTGGCAGGCTGAGCATCTTTCCCAGGCTGACCAGCCTTTAGGAGAAGCAAAAGTAAATAATCCAAATTAAATAGGGTCCAAGCAACGTATAGGGGATAAAAGAGCACTTTAGCCATGTATACGGTAAATCTTTTTGGTTAGCTGAAGCTTTGGATTCACAACTGGCTTCAATTAATCGAAAGGAGGGCTGCCACCAAAATGACCCTCTCTCCTGTGGCACATTCCTGAGGCTTCTCACACTGGTACCAGCCAACTGAAGTCACATTTTTGAGCCAAATTAGGAGCTGAGCTGGCTTTAGAGGACTCTTCCCAAGCAGCCAGCTCTCCGGCAGACTGGCTCTGCGGAAGGCTGCTCAGCCGGCGGCACGACCGCTGGTGCCAGCGGGCAGGAACTGATTGAACCATTTCAGAAGTGCGGCAGCTTCACATCAAACCAGTGCATAAAACTCTGTCCTAACTAAATGCTGCTGCAGGAGCAGTTTGAATCCTGGTACTTCGTTTCAATGTAAGTCACAATTTTAAAAGTATCCTTAAAAAAACAAAAAGGTAACTCAAGACAAATATTTTAATATTCTTAAAATGCAAGTTGAGAAGCTTTTGTAAAGGAAAGAAGAACCAACCGTGGCCAATACCATCACTATAGTGATGATATGAACCAAGCTCACCATATCGGGACATCTACATGTACTATCTGAACTCGCAAGCCAACAGATCATGGCATCAAATCCAGTGCAAGGGAAAGCTCGTCACCTCAACTTGGCAATGGATTTTCATGTGGAGCTGCACATGATTGGTTTCTCTTGTTTTTTCTCCCTGGTGCTGAGAAACCACATCCACGCTCCTGCTCATGCTCTTGGGAAGGTGATAGGGGAAGATGAAGAAAGCTAGCTCTGCCTCATTTTATCCTTTTCCTCTCTTGATTCTGATTACTTTTAAAAACAACTAATTATTTCATGTACACACACACCATCACTTCTGTAGCATGCTAATTCAAACACCAAAAGCACATGCTTCAGCTCCTAAAGGCATCCAGTTTGTTGCAAATTCATGACTATACCCTACAGACACAAAACGGGTCCACCACAACCTAAAGCTGATAAAGATCCTTAAAAGCAAGTTGGTTTTAGTCACGTTTACTACATGTAAGCATGATGTGAGCAAAGCTAAGTTCCTACCTTACTAGAAGCTTAGAAGAATTCAAAGCTCTCTGGAGCTGATGCCCTGAACATGCATCTCTCCCCTAACTCTGTGGGACACAAGTAATGCTAACAGGACCAGAAAGCCACACCATCTTCTTATTTAATCAGTGAAGTACCCGATTTACAGAAATATCCTTTCTGTAAGGACTCTTGAAGATTTTCCTTCTCCTCGTTTTTCCCAAGCGTTACTCAATTCTTTCTTTGTCACTTGTCAGATTCAAAAGGAAGAGGATGTTTTATCAGTTTAAACCAGATATGAAAAAGAAAACAATAAACAGCACACTGCCTTGGCATTTAGCCAGCCCTACAACATCACAAGGAAGCAGATTCTCTCTCAAGCTCTTTTTCAGAAAAAAAGATTTTTCCGGTGTATTATTGCATGTAATATATACTTTAAAAAAGAAAGCACTATGTACATACAGTGTTATTGAATATGATTTATGAAGCAGCTGACACAGATAAAATTCAGACTGGTCAAGACTGCATAACCAAGCTTACAGGTACAAAAGCCAATCTCTCAGTCAAGACCTAATTTTTCCTATGAATTTGAAGAAATAATATTTTTATCTCAGTCATCTAAAAAAAATGCTAAGAACATGGGGTTTCATGGAGCTCAGCACTTGACCTAGCCACTGCCGTGTTTGTAGGAAAGCAAAACAGAGGAAGTACCTGCTGTACCACTTAGATTTTGGCAGCGTGTTATAGGCAAGGAAATTCATCAGAAACGAGAAGCATTTGAGAACAGCAGTCCTGACGCCCACATGGTAACTGGTTAGATCTGCTAGAATGTCATTTATGTATTTGGACAAGTAGTGTCTAAAGAGATCAGATAAAAAGCAGGAGCATGAAGATCACCTTCCTACAAAACTCAACCACTCACCTTCCCACAAAAGAAGGGATGATCAAGTTTTTCATAAGTGGGGATTAGTTAGCCTCATGTCATGAAACATAATTATAAAACCATATTTAGCATATACTCCTGCACAAGCTTACTAACAAGTCCCCATAAAGAGAAATAAATTACTCAGATTTATCAACTTTAAGCCTAACTTTTCCGATACATTTTATCACAGAGCTTGTTCTTAAATATCATATCACACATTATCCCCTTTCTTACGTATGGTTGATTTTGTGCCTTGAACTTCGGGGCAGTGGGAGGGAATAAGCTTCTGTGGCTTTATGTGAAGACCGCATTACCGCTATGCGTATAGTTAAGGAACAATATGTTTTCATTGACAAATTCAAACTTTTTATGCCTCTGGGACCTGAAAGAATGAAATGCATTCTTTAAGTCACCGGTTCTCATGCTTACATAAACAGACCAGGGCTAGAAAGAATCACCCACGCAAAGAGTAAATGGTTATCCAGGCTTTTTTTTTTTTTGTACCGTGTTTCTTTAAAGAACAGGAATTATGCTTCTATTTTTTCAGTTTAACCAGAAAGCCTGAAAAATCTTGTTCTATTGTTTACCCAAGACTTAAGGGGGCTGTACCAGAAAGAAGTTCCAACACTCAATGAACATAGCCTAAATTACAAAGCATTGTGCTTTTATTTACAAGAAGTACTTAGCTGACAATCAAGGTCCATTTAAACACAAGAACGCTTTTCAGAGCTCAAACATTTTGTCAAGACCTTCTGAATCGCCAGTGTTTACATCAGGTTTCTAACACTGATGTAGTTCCAGTTATTTGATTTCTAGCCTCTTCTGCAATTTGCTTTATGTTCGGCCACAAAGCAAGCACACTGCATCCTGTTAAGTTCTCCCACCAGCACAGAAGCTTCTGACAACAGAAACAGGCGTGGGCAGTGCTCTATTAGACAGAAGAACTCACTTTTATGCTTCAAATCTATTTCCAAGCAGAAAGATGGCCTCTGGATGCTCCAGCCTCCCAGAGACATCACCTGGTTTGAAAGCAGCTGCTACTTTCAAACAACTACCAGAGCGCAACTGGACAACATGTGTGCTAATTTGGTGAGCTGCACAACAGCCACCACAAGAGCCATTCATCCCAAGGGGCACCACCTAACCAGGGAATAAGAAGATTGGGTTAAAAACTGTCAGACTTCTGTTTTCTACACACTTCTCATAGAAGCCCAACTTAACTCATCTTGGTGTTGAAAATTATGCAAGACAGCAGAATGATACCTACAGGATCACAGGATGGCTGTGGGTGGAAGGGACCTTGGAGGCACCAACCCTCTGCTCAAGCCAGGACCCCTACAGCAGGTTGCCCAGGACCACGCATTTTAATATTTTTTAAGTACTTCAGTTTTACTTTGTTCCCATCTCTTCAAAGTTATTCTCCATTTCTCAACATGGAAAATAATCCATTTATTTATTTATTTATTTATTAAGTTTAGAAGATTTTTTATGAACACAGTTTACTTCTGTTACAAAAGTTTGACCTACCAAGTGGCTTGTCAAGGGGACTAACATGATACAGGGAAATGAAAATAAAACTTTTAACACCACAGTTTCAAGCAGCAAGCACACAATGGCTCAATGTTGAAACGAGACAATTCAGACAAGTATCTGTATCTTTATCAAAAAAGCAGTTAGCCTCCTGAAAGCTCTGTTGAGGTGAACTACTAACCTTGATTTAGAGAGAGTTAGACTTTATTTCAAACAGGAATTCACTTGGGAGATTTGACAGCCTGTTTTATGCAGATGATCAAACAAAAAAAAAAAAACATGGCGATCTTCTCTGACTTTAACAACGATTATGCAAAATTTATTCTCTTTAGCATCCTACTATAAGCAGAATAATTTAATTCAGGCACAGCACTCAACCAAACAGCATAGTTTCAATATCACATAGTGCTCATAGCCCTAAATATTTCGTTTCCTAAGTATTCTGGCAGACTCTTTGTAAACTGCGTTTACTAGACTTGGATACGTATTGCAAAAAAAAAAAAAAAAAAAAAAAAAAAGCTGATTCTGTCCAACCATTATAAAGACTACTCAAAAAAATCATGTTATGTATATCATATCATGATCACCCCAAACAAGAGAAATGCAGCTACACCTGAAAGAATGTTTTAGGCTACAGCCAACACGAAGTATTCCCAGAGTAAACCAGAAGCCCTGTTCCAAAAGGGAGACTCAAGAAGTGATCTAGTACAATTCTATTGTTTTCTGGCTTACAAACTTGAAATTCTGCTGTTTACGTTTTGCAACACCAGTTAGCAAGGTATCGGCCTTACTCGTTACTTTACTACACCTCCATGTGAGCACAAAAATACTAAGGAAGTAAAAATCTAGTGCACCATCCCAGCCCAATGCAACCAAAATGGACCCAAACGCTATTGTTGAGTGAAACACACAGCCCTACTTTTTACTTTCTGTCTAGCAGTTCACACACTGCAAAGTCCCCTTGCACCGTTTCATTTAGATTTCCTCCAAAAAAAGCAAAAATGGACATCCTGCATTCTCTAATTATATGCCATATATACACTTGTCTATATATGTAACAGATTAAGACAAAATTAGCAACTAAAAGGAAGGCAAGGACATTTTTGTGACACCTATGTGGGACCTAAATGTTCTCCCTTAAAATATTGACCTTCGTTTTGAATGCACCCACTTTATCTAAAAATATCAAATGGGAGGGGAAACACTGGTGGTGTATCAACCCCTGAATATTAAAACCTAGTAGTTCCTAGAAAATTAAAAGGACATACTTCATAAATGGCTATAAGTAAATGCAATGACCTTTTATACTTTTTCCCCCCCTTAAAGCACATAGTGATCGACTACAGTACTGTAAGTATCTGCAGAAACACTAAATATCCTCTCAAGAGTATTCATGGGGGAATAAAAACAGTTCTAAATAAAGTTAAACATTCCAGAGGCAGGAAAGCACACACAAGATTAGCTCATATTGTACTGATGAAAATCTGGACCAGAAATGAGAACACACCCATAGAGAAAAAACATGTTTCACTAACAATTGCTCTGAACAGAGCGAAACTAAAGAAAACAATGTAAAGAAAGAGAAAAATCTGTCTTGCTAACACACATGTAAGCTCCCAGTTATGTACAGCAACAATTCCCATAAAGCCCCAGATGTGTATTAGTACGTACGCCAATTTTTTTTTTTGAGTCTTAAATGCATAGCAAGGAATTCCAGTGGGGCTAGGGGAGGCACTGCGTGAGGATCACAGCCCCCGCTAACTTCAACCACAGCTGGACAAAGAAGAGGAGACCTTCCTCCTTTTACTCAGCAATTAAGTATGAGATATTGCTAAATGAAACGGGGATGATTTATGTACCTCCTTCTACTGATACGTGTTTAACAGCCCTCCTCTGTTACTTGAAAAGGTTTATTGTCCTAGCTGCGGCGAGTTGGTGGATTCATTACAGCTTGCTGATTATGTTCTCTTGCTGTCCTATTGCCACTCCAACAGAACTAGTGTGTAGCAACAGGAAAAAAATGATTTTATTTGATCACCTCCCTCACATACAGGAACATTGCCTTTCCCCACACTGGAAAGTCGTGTGAAACTTTAAATCCCAGAACAACATGCATTGAAGACATTGAAAGATAGACCTTTTGACATAAGTACACCTGAATTTAGACAGTTCTTTGAAAATCTAAGTAAAATTTAACCATTACACGCAGTCTTTAGATAGTTTAAATACATTTGAACTGAAAGGTACACTGAGCAGTTAAAAAAACATACAGGTGCTGGAATGGATTTTGAAGCGTAAAGTCTTCACCCTTCGTGAGACTATCCCGGACATGACAGACATTGAAAAGCAGCTGGTATGGAAACTAAATTCCAAAGTCACACTTGGAGGGAACCAAAGACTTGGTAAACCAAGGCTGCCAAAATTAATTTATTAATTTAAAAGGCTGAGAACAGACAAAGAATCAAAACCAAATCTGAAATATACCTAAGCAAGCGAGCTTGAGCTTCTCGTTAGCATCAAATTAAGCAGTTTCAGGCAGAACTGGAGTTACTAGAGAGAAGAGAGAGCTTGTTTAAATGATTCTTACCATCACTACTACAGCAGGACTGTCCCCTTCTGCTTCACAAGCACCTGCATCCTTGCGCTGCTGCGGAGACTCTATAACAAGGTCTTTTTTAGGACTTCTGATTGTTCTTGCCTGCATTCTTTGATTGAAAATACAAAGAACTGCAAAACTGTATGGGTTTTGGCATCAAAATAATTAACATGCCAGGGATCCAGTGAAAACAATAGCTTTTTCCCAGCACAAGCAGCAGAAAGTACAAACTAGTCTAACTTCTCAGCTGCAGTTTGCTAAATCTGTCATGGTGGGAATGCATGACAGACAAAGGCCAGCCCCTAAGCGTGTTGTATGCCTCCAGAGGAGGGGAAAAAAAGGAAAAGGTGGATCCACTGCGATGCCTTAAGGTTATGAATCAAACAGAAGAGAATGTGTGTTTCTAAAATGACCATGTAAACCAGCCAAGATTTTACAGCTCTTATAAAAGATTTGGTATTTTGAAATATTGTTATCATAAAAATTAGTCAGGTTTTGATATATAAACATCTTCTGTACTTTCTAAGGATTTCTTTATATATACTTTAGAAGTTCTTTATTTTTTACATTGATATCACTCAGGTACTAATCAAGTACTTTCTCTCGGACCAATGCTTCAAACAGATAAATTGAACTTAATTTTTTTTTTCTTTAATCAGTTGGAAGGAGGGGGGGGAAACGCTCTTTTTAGTCTTTGTGCTAAATGCATTATGAATTTACATTAACATCAAGTTGTCTCACAGTAAAAACCCAACTTCTAAAGACACTAACTCAAAAATAAGAGGGGTACAAACTCCTCTTTACACCTTCAATTTTCAAGTGCTCAGTTCTTCAGGTGAACTACCAGTCTCCCTCAGTCTCTCTACTTGCTCAAGTCACACTCTCTACCTCTGCTGGTTCATTCCTCCCTCTGTGGGACCCTCCAGCATCTCCTACCCGTCTGTGACCAAGCACCCTCCAAGAAAACACTGAGAAGAAGACAAAGCAACAATCTCTCTATGCATCTTGACTAAAGTAATTTAGAATCATAGAATCATTAGGGTTGGGAAAGCCCTACAAGATCTGGTCCAATCACCCCCTACCACCAGTGTCACCCACCAAACCATGTCCCCAAGCACCACGTCCAACCTCTCCTTGAACACCCCCAGGGACGGTGACTCCACCACCTCCCTGGGCAACCCGTCCCAGTGCCTGACTGCTCTTTCTGAGCAGAAATGTCTCCTCATTACCAACCTGAACCTCCCCTGCCACAACCTGAGGCCATTCCCTCTGGTCCTATCACTGGTTATCTGCGAGAAGAGGCCAACCCCAACCTCCCTACAATTCCTAAGCTCTCTGGCCATGAAGAACTGCCAGCCATCACTTGCTGGCTTTGGTTTCCACGTGATTATTTTATTTTTTGACAATGCAAGACATTGGGTTAGGGGTCTTCTCTGTCTCATGAAGATTTCTCAGAAGCATCTCTTGGCCTCACAATTCAAGAATTCAAGACCTTATCTGTCAGTATCTTCCATCCCTGACCTTTCCTGGAATACAAACTCAAACCATGCTTCAATCCTGCTTTTGTAAACCAGTGGGGTCTCACATTTTACCACTGCTCTGAGACACCATTCAGCAGATACGCACTCACAAAGAGGCAACATTTTTTAATCAGGATCATCACTGTACAACCCCTTAGTGTAGCACAAAGCAAATTGGTATGCAACTGAGTTGATGATTTTGGTAATTTTGAAGGTTCCACTAGCTCCCTCAACTACCAGTTTTAACGTATGACTGCATGCTAAATTCCTCCTAAAAAAATAGAAAATAAATATTAAAATGAACAGCTTTCTTCAGGTTTTGAGAGAGGTATTTTGGTTTTTCTCTTTACCTCTTTTTTAACATTGATGAATTACGTATGACCTCCAAATGCAGACCTTGGTGGCTATATTTACCTGTCAAAAAGACAGCTGAGAGAAAAGTCAATTTCCAAGTGAAGCAGGACCCTGATTCAGACTCCCTGTCCACTGGACCAACTAGACAGCTTGGGAAACTAAGCCACCACCTTCATTCACTTCTCAGCTCTGCTCCACTTCTTTGCACCGCTAGTTATCTGACTTCAGTCTAACAGACATGGTCAATCTGACTTGACATTAATTTTTCTTATCCTCTTATAGAGAGAAATTCACCTTAATCTGAAGAAGCCAGATAGAGTTGTGTAGAAGGTCAAATACCCACTTTTTTGGCTAGTATTTTTAAGACGACATCTTCAGGAGCAGGTTTCTTACCCTTCAGGCCTAACTTCAGATGTTAATACTCCCTTCTCTTTCCCTTCTCCACTGAGAGTCTCCCTGCTCTCATGCCTGCCCAGATAACCTTATTTTGGCTTACTGCAATTGTGAAACTGCACTTGACCAACAGTTTGCCCATCCCATCCACTTTGCAAGTCCATTTGCAATGAGCAAAGAGAAAGAAACAATAAAATGAACTTACTCTTAATCAAGATAATAATGACTCACTGTGCTCCTGTCTTTCTCTCTAGGAAAAACAATCGAGTTCAATGCATTTGCTTTTCAAGCAGCCTTTCTAACACGTAGATGCCCTAGAAAACACCACTTTATGAAGCTTCATTAAGAGTTAAGAGAAGGAAACCAGCAGTTCAGTCAAATTTACAAAAACAGATCTTCCTGTGCAAGTCAAGGTAGACAATAGTTCAAGAACATTCAGCTACACTTGGCTTTTATTTTGCACCAGCTCCTTTTGTTTTCAGAAAACGGAAGCACACAACAGCTTAGACTAAATTATACCATTACTTGAGGATGCAGCTGCCAAACAGGAATTTGTTTCATTGAGATGGGCTGCAATTATACTTAACTGAAACCAGCAATGCACAGCCTCACTGTGCACATAGCACTTGTGAACGCTTGCTGAGAAAGAGTTAAAAATATCATACAGCTTTAAGTAGTTTCTCTTCTGGTTGATTTAACAAAGACTTCTACTTTTGAGCTGCAACAATTGTTTTGTTCTGTTCAGGTACTCCTCTGGAATGGATCTGAGTTACTTTAATTCAGTTTAAGCATGATTCTCTTTGCCCATCATTCTTTCTATTCTTAAAATAGGAGGAAGGAGAAGAAGAAAGCCAAGAGGCCAACATTTTTATAGCATCAGTTTAAAGATAACCTTTTTTTATTCCTACCAAATGGTTGATGTAATCTCTAGCCTGTATTTCACTGACACATACGCCATCAGAGGAGGTTGCTTTACTTAACACATGCAAGTACAAAGCAGTACCTACAGAGCTACATCCTGCATGAAACAGACCCTAATTGCTAAAATAGATGTGTTTCCAACACTTACTTCCTCCTGAGGACTTCATGATTGCCTCAGTGATTTAATAAACACACACAAAAAAAAAAAAAAAAGAAAAACCAAGCCATAAAGACGAGATACTGCTTACCTAGCCACCACAGTCAAAAGGTTACATTTTAACAGAGTTATATCAAAAAAATCACCCAAACCAACTTATGATTCAAGAAGTAAAAGATTAAAAACGGGATTTTCAGACACAAAATTTATCACCTCGCTACATGACCTGTAGTTCAAATCGTGGAACTGCAACTCACGAAATACAATAACTCATTTTTATGAGACAGTCACCTACCTAAGCAAGGATCAACAGATTCCAGGAAAACAACTTAAGTGCAAAAAAAAAAAAAAAAAAAAAAAGCAAAAACAAAAAACAACCACAATTGCTGTGTAAAATTTATTTATCTGCATTTCCAACATGACTCCCAGAATTGCAGGAAATTAGTAGCTAAGTGGAGACCTACCTGAAAAATAACTCGGATCATTATGGAAACCATACATTTCATCTCTTTAAAAACATAGTGGCTTGAAGAACTTTTCACGATTATTACTTCCATTTGCCAAATATTTGGCCCCCTTCTTGCCTCACATTCCCTTGAGGAATTACCTATGTACTTACAACATTACATGGGTGAAAGTTCTCAGCATTCCCAGCATATCTCAGTGTTTCATTCAGCAAACTTACTGCACAAAAGCTAAGGCCCCACATACACCTTTTATTCCTTCAATCACTTTTCCCACCAAGAGCTAACTTCCTAACGTGCAATAGCACAAAATGAAGAGTCAGCAGTGAAGAAAATGGGCAGCATGTGAGCATTTCCTCTGAACTTGGATAGAGGAAAGGAGTAAAAGCTGAGTACCTCTTTTGCTCCAAGTCCCACATACAACCTGTACCAAGATGACTAAGCTCAATGTGGAACAGTGCATTTGGAAGGGACCTGATTCCAGTTCTAATTATCTCTGGTGAGCGGCCAGTATCTGCACTCACGATACCTACCAGGCATCAAACTTGACTCTGTTACCTGCTCTAGGGAATTAACTGTTGCTTAACTTGCAGCAACAGAGGGCCAAGAGGAAAAGGGAAAGGAATAATCCTCCTTTAGCTTTACTTTGGATATCCTGTACATGTGAAAATAGAAGAATTCGACATCATTTACTAGAACTCCTTATATATCCTCTACCCCTGTAGGGCACTTGAAATTGCCCTGCAGCTTAAAGCATCTCTTAACAAATAACCTTCAAAAATGGGAAGAAGGATGGGCTGCTAGAGGGGTTTTATGCTTTGTTTTCCTGCAGGTTTTTTGTTTTTTTTCTTTTCAAGACATCAGTTCATAGGAAAATATGGGCCCACTTAAGCGGAATGACAAGCACTATTAAAAGCCAATACCTCTGGCTCTCATCTGTATCAGTAAGAGATACTCTAGCACTGCTCTCCCCCACTTGGCACCCTGCCTTGCAGCTGTATTAAAGGCATAACATTTCATGTGTCAGTGGAAGATTCGGTCTTGCAGCTAGATGTACCAGAAAGCTGCCAAGTTTCTTAAGTGACCAACAGATAGGTGCTTGCTCTGGGAAAATATCTTCAGAAGTTCAAGAGAACAGCTCAGCTAGCTGATAGCAAATGGAATACAGCATGCAGGTCACCTGGCAGTTCCTTGCTGAGCACATTGCATTCAGATGAACGAGAAAAGGTCACCAAAACCAAAAAAAAATCAGTTCAGAAGACTCATTCCTTCTGAGTGAACAGAATAACAGACAGTGTGGGTTGGAAAGGACCCTAAGGATCATCTAGTTCCAACTTCATGAAGGTCAAGGCCACATGCAAGGTCCCGCACCTGGGCTGGAGCAGTCCCATGAATTCATGAGTGCATGAATCCAGGCTGGGTGTTGAATGGACTGAGAGCAGCCCTGAGGAGGAGGATCTGTAGGTATTGGTGGACAAAAAAAAAAACGGAGCATAAGCAGGGAATGTGCGCTTGCAGCCCAGAAAGCCAACCGTGTCCTGGGCTGCATCAAAAGAAGCGTGCCAGCAGGTCAAGGGAGGCCACGTTAGCTGCCACCAATCACCTCCCTATTGTCCATGTGCCTCAGCAGCTTCCAGGAGGATCAGCTCCTCAAGCCTGCAAGGCACAGAGGTGAGACTGAGCAGCCTATAGATCCCCAGGTCTCCCTTTTCTCTCTTTTTAAAAATAGGGGTCATGTTTCCCCTCCTCCAGTCAGCAGGAACTCCACCAGACTGCTACATCTCAAATATCACGGGCAGTGATATCAAATATCAAATCAGATCCTCTCCTACAGCAAGTTCTTAATTCTCCCAGTCCTTGCCTTTGCCTTCTGGGACTTGAGCTATGCAGCTAGAGCTCTTGCTGAATTAACTGGCCTTCTTGAGCCCTCTTCCCTCCAAGGCTTTATCCCACAGTACTCTACCAAGCAGATCAATGGAGAGACCAAAATCTCCTGAAATCCAGACTGGTGAGCTTGCTCTCCACCCTCCTTGCTGCCCTAAGGATCTTGAACCCCACCATTTCATGGTCTCTGCAGCCAAGGCTGCCCTTGACCTTCACATTCTATACTTCATGTTTTACTTTTCACATTCTCTACGATATGAATGTCTCTAAGAACATCTCTATCATAAGCAGACTGCGTTGATTAAAAGTCTCATTTGTGTCACACTTTTGCATACAGTAGTCTATGAAGCATCAACTTCAGGTGCACTTGCCTGACTCACTAGTGACTGATTCACTTCATGCCATCTAAGTAGAAACCCTGTTTTCAGGGAAAACCTGACTGTTCCTTGTGGCCCCACAGGAAAGAATTAAAAAAAGGTAAAATTTAGCCAGGATAGGAGACTTCAAGGTTAAAACTGCAACACTGCTATGGGATTTAACTTACTGCTTTGAAATATCTCCATATGACAAGGCATGTACAAGCAGGCTGAGAGTGAGAACAGTATTTGTCTGAAAATGGCTCTTTTCCTAACTGGACAGTAGCTTGCAATTACCAGAAACTAATGGGACAGCACAGACACCAAACCGAAGTGAGTCAAAGCCTCAAGTCAGAACATCTCTTGAACAGAAGCGGCTCTGCGCCAAGCAAGCCCAAGGTATGTAGCGGTCTCCCCACTGCATAGTTATCAGTCTTACAAAGGCTTTTTCCAGGAGCTATTTGATCCTTGAGGCAACTGCTAATTCACCTACGCACTTGGGCAGCAGTAAGAGTGCACGTTGGTTTGCCTATAAACTGAAAGATGTTAATTTGTTCCAGGAATGATGTGCTTGGTGAATTTGTGCTCCAATTTCCCTTGCTGAGCGGGTAGAGAGATACTAGAGATGGGGATTCAACTATTCTTCAAAAAGAAAATCTAAAGAAAAGTTAAAAATTCTACAAGAACCATCAGGAGATT
Organism: Anas acuta; assembly: GCF_963932015.1. Classification (NCBI taxonomy): domain Eukaryota; kingdom Metazoa; phylum Chordata; class Aves; order Anseriformes; family Anatidae; genus Anas; species Anas acuta. Next base: position 54,752,448 of record NC_088979.1, read on the forward strand.
TAGCCAAAACTACTAGTCAACACTCGGCTTGTGGATACCAGATTTTTATTACCCAAAGCATTAAGATGAACGGAGGTGGAAAATGCTCTCATCCAAGTGACACAAGAAAAGCTATGGAACAATCGGATACTGTACTTGGACATGTCTGCTCCTTCCGTATTAAGAGGTCTAATGAGATCTAATGCTCTGGTTGCTGATGGATAAAAGCCACTTTTCATACAGTTGCAAGTTCAAGCAAGTTATGAGAGTGATCTAAGAGTAAGCCACACAAATTACCTGCCCACCATTAGAGAATTGCTGCATGAGCTGTTTGTTTAAGCACATTAAAAAAATATTGCACTTACTCAGCAGTCTGACTTCCTAGAACTTTCCCCTTTCTAAATTTCTACTTCGTTTCTATTGGACTTTAAGGACATCATACATTAAATCAAGAAAGTCTTTTTGTTTTTTTTAATCAAATTTACTTCATTTAATATTATTCTGAAGTCAAAATATTTGCAACTGTCTACTGTGGAGTCGTTTCCAGAATGATACAGCTCTGTGCTGTCATTAATCAATCTTCTGCTATGCGGACTTTGGTATATCTCAAAGATGTCTCAGTTTATTAAAAACCAAATGACTCGTGAGTAGCACAGAACGAGCAGTCACACAAAAACTCGGTAACGCTAATAGTGACATTGATGTGAAGTCAACAGGTTACATAGACCAAGAAACTGCGGTTACTAAAACACAAGGTTGGTAGTTCTGTTTCCAGCAGATATCTAAATCTATCCTATTAAAAGTTGGATTCACACTATTTCAAAATGCCCTGCATTTCTTGCAAATTTTGTAAGCACAAATTAAATATCAGTTATTCAAACTAAGGATATTTTCCACATCTTGGTGTAAAAAAAAAAAAAAAAAAAAAAAAAGACATGATTAGGCTACATCTTACACACACTCCAGTTACTAAACTACCTGAAATAGAGCTAACTGCAATTTTGTTATATTTAATGAAGCATCCAACTTGAGTGAGAAATAAGAAGTGAATTGAGCAGAAAACACTTCAGTCAAATAAAGAAAAAAGCAACTTTTTAAAAAAATTAATTTACTTTTCAGATAAATATATTTAAAAAAGTCACCCTTCTTCAGTTCTGTCTGTCTATCTTCAGAATTATCTATCTCCTCCACTGGTGCTGCTAGTACAGCCAACTAGCCTTTTCAAGCACTGAAGAAGTTGGCGTTTTGCTAATTTTTGACTTTTTAAATCTTGTTGGTTTTCTAGTCACCACGCCACCATTCTACCTTACTTATTTTCCATCTTCGTCCACTATGTGCAATAGCTGTTCAGGTGCTAAACAGTACAATAACATTTTGCTCCTAGGTATTTGTTGGTTATACTATGATTACAAATAAAATTCAATCTGAATGTAAGAATAAAGGTCATGGGAAAAAAGTCTAACCCCAAAATACTGCAACACAACAGAAATAACATGTAATATCAAGCTGAGAACAGAATTTTTAAAAATAGGGAAATCAAAACTAAATTACTTCAACCATACAAGCTAGTATTTTGAAACTGTATAGAATCACAGTTCTTGTTTTTGTTGGTGTTTATTTTATTTTTTAATTGCTTACCACAGAATCATTTAGGTTGGAAAAGCCCTTCTAGATCATCAAATCCAGCTATCAACCTGACCTACCACGTACCATCACTAAAGCATGTCCCTTAGTGCCACATCCCCGCATCTCTTAAATACCTCCAGGGGACTCCTCCATCTCTCCAGACAGCCCATTCCAATGCAGACCACCCCAAGAAGAAATTCTTCCAAATATCCACTCTAAACCTCCCCTGGTGCAATTTGAGGCCCTCTCCCTGTGTTCTAGCACGTCACCTGAGAAAAGACTGACAACCTTCTTTTCAGTAGTTGTAGAGAGTGATGAAGTCTCCCCTCAGCCTCCTCTTTTCCAGACTAAAGAGCCCCAGCTCCCTCAGCTGCTCCTTGGAAGTCTTATGCCCCTCATCTCACTGTAAAAGTACGCAAAATTAGAATGTTTTCTCAATATTTACCCAAACAAATATACCCCAAGAGGACATCTGAGGAAAACATATTTCTGCTAATTTTGATGCAATTTTTAACAACACTTTAAACTATATCTTTCATTAAAATATTGATTTATCCCTAAATGAACCTGGAGACCCTAAGAAATCCCATAAACCCCATATTATAGAACAAGGTAAAGTGTATATAACAAGCTAAAAACGTTCCTATACCAAAGATACAGTATTTACATTGCAGGTTTGAATAACATCAAACGGATAGAAATAAATTATTTTCCTGCAAAGGACATTCTCACCCAGCCCTCATTTCATCTTTGATTTCCTTCAAGCAATCAAAAGAGCAGACATGCTTAAGAGAAAACATTAATTCAATTTAGTAAGAGTTCAGATTGAGCCTCCTGACCTCTGGATTATAGGTTAAATAGGAAAAACAAAACCATACAGTGTATGCTGAGTCAACTACTGCTGCCTCCTTATTTGTTCGCAGAACAGGAGTTTTTTCCTCCTGGGAGAAATACTTCCTGAGTGCTTTCTGTTCACAGGAAATTTTCACAGGTTTTCAACACTGGTTTTGCAGAAGAACAAATGTGTTCTATTAAAGAACTCCCTGAAATTCACTGGTGTTTTGACAACAGCTGTGAATCAGGAGATATTTGATCCAAAATAGCTAAATACCTCAGCAGTAACAGCCGAAGAGGCAGAGTTCAGAAACTGCAGCTAGAATACATGCTACAGCACAGACAAACAAATAAATAGGTGAAGCAATACACCCACACACGCATCTGTCGCAACAACCAAAATAAAGGAAAAGCCAGGAAGGTGACGTGCACTGTCGCTCTCTTTTTGTCTTGGACATCCAAGTTCTCTTTGAGGAGGAGGATTCCTGTTGTCTTCACCTCCTTGCATGGCTTCTTAGAGAAAAGTGAGGCCATTTCTATTCCTGAAAACCACTCTTTAGAGGAAGAAGAACCGGCCAAATTAGCTTTTAATAGCAAACAGCAGAGGGAAAAAAAAAGAAAACAAGCATTTAGAGCTTATGAGCATAAAGTAACTTGTCACTAATGCCACGATTGCAGTATCCTTCCCCCACTTCAGAGAATCCTGCTTTCCACCCTTAAGGGGTAGATCAGTAGCAACTGTTCACCAGCCTCAAAGTCCCCAGAAGCCACAGCCAATGCCAGCTGGTGACCTGTCAGTGAAGTGCCAGTTTCTGTCTCGTAAACTCAAATTTTTGCCCTTATAGACTACAGCAGTCCAGAACAATGAGCAAGAAGTCATTCTGACCCCCCTCTATTGTAATAATTTTCAGTACTAGCCTTCAAGTATTTATTCCAGGTAGAAAAATATCTTGATCCACTACTTTCAGTTAAACCAGGGTGACAAAGCCATACAGGAAAATATAAATAAATAAATACACAGTATTGTTAATCAAAAGCATTCAGAATTTTCAGAGTAGAAAAAAAGCCAAATCGACAGATCTGGCTCTTGAGTTGCAGATGGAAATCTAAATATATTTTGTGCTTGATCTTGCCAGTTTGCAATCCTATTCCGTAGACCTAAATTAAACAGGAATTATTCCTGGAAAAATACCACATGAAACAAAGATGAAGTTATATAATTCAAATAATTTTCACTCCAACCTTTGAGTTACAATAATATATACATATATTTAATATTTCTCTATTCATTCATCTATTTGTATCATGTAAGGCCAGTAAAGACTCTGGGTCTTAAAATCAAAGGACTGTAGAAGTTATTAAAAGTGTTCAGGGTCTAGAGTTTAACCAAAGTCTAATAAGCATCTGTACGAGGCTGACTTTAAAACATTTCACAGTGTAAAAAGGTTTGTAATACCTAGAGGAAGCCATTTTACTTTTAATAGCAACCAATATTAAGAATTTATAAAATGCAATACTACCATAAAATGTAACATGCATACTGCGAGTTCAGATGTTTTCCTGGAAACTTAGTAATGTGTATATGCACACATATATCCACACACGTATATATTCTATACATGTATTCTTTCCTGCAAATTTCCTGCTGTGTGTAGACACACAGATAGCTACATCCACATATGTTTTCCTCATATTTGTATTCAGCAAGAAAAGACCTGACCAGCATAAAGGCAACAGAGCTTTGTGAAATTCCTGAAGGCTTTCCTTTTCCAGAACTGCAATTGCACAGCAGGGGCATGCCAGCAGGCACTACACCCTTGTCAAAATCCGTCCAGATATTTCAATGTACCACACCCCTCTCATTCCAACTATCTCGTCCATGACAAAGCAACTAACAAGTAACCCCAAATTATTTAATATAAATATGTATATCCTTAATTCACCCAGCTCTGAAGCAAGTGGTGCACATTAGCTATCCACCCCCTCAAGCCTAAATGCAATCCATGACGCACATATGCATCATTAACCTGGGGGGTACAAGAAGACAGGCTCACTCTGAAACCTGTTTTCTTTTCGTCAAGCAACACCTAAAAAAGCCTCTGCGAGCAAAGCAGCTTCAGGAAACTGTTACTGCTTGCTTTAACCATTTTTTTCCTTCTAGAATGCTCCTGTATCTATTTTGGTAACTCAAATGGAATCAGAATACTTTCTGGAAGAAAAAACAAGTATTCAGATCCATCTGAAAAAAATAAACCTTAAATCCTGGGTTAGTGTTTTCCCAACAATGCATTCCTCAGTTTTCCCAAATAACGTAATCATCTGTACTTCATCTGAAGTGCCAAATACATTACAAGAGCACCTTAAAGAGATCTAACAGCAGACAACCTTCTGTAACAAGCTTGTTTATGGACTGCAAATCCTTTAGAGCTATTAATACAAATCTAAGTGATATAATAACTACGAAGCATAAGCTCTGACATTACAGCTCCGTGCATACATGTCACATACATGCACTAACATGCTACAGTAGCAAGGCAAGGTATAGCTAGTCCACACACAGCAGATGTTAAATAAACAATTTAAATAAACAAGGTATCCTGATTCTGGTTTAGATTTTAATTAGCAGGTAAAAATATTAATGAAACAAGTTGATATTTACCAGGGATGAATGAACCAATATTCCTGAATCTTCATTTGGCAGGCTGAATGCTGTATATTCAAGGGCATTGTTTTCCCCTTGCAGTTTGCAAATATAGCCACAGTTTCTCTCAAAAACTGTCCGGATGCCTTTAAAGAGAACCACGCTTGTAGTGCAACCCATTCCAAATCTGTCCAATTTTGCATTTCTAGCAGCCCTGATTGCATTTGCAGGATGTCTTCTTCTCGGCTCGAATGATTTTCCTGTGCTTCACAGAATTTTTTCTTTGTACAGTCTTCATTACGTCCGACATTTAGAATGTTCCTCAACTAGAAACCATCAGCTACTGAAATGTAATCCTATTTGTTTAAGCCAAACACTGCCAAAAATCCAGCCGCAGAAGACAAAAATCAGAGGGCGATGAAAAGCAAGGGATACCTCAGCTGTAGAAGATAAGAGGCTTTCAGCATGTGCCGTACTCCACAAGAGAGATGAAAAGGTATTCCAGAGGGTCTGGGAAACAGCTCCTGTGTTCCAAAGATCCTCAGAACATAATCGAAGATGAAAGGAAACTGCAAAGATACTGCTGCAGTTTCTGCTGCCAGCCACAAAGAATCCTCATCTGCTGCAAGAAAGCACTCTCCCAGAATGCCTAGCACGGAGTTCGTACTAGCAAACATTTCTTTGCTTGACCTATATGTGCTTTTTAGTGCTTAAAAGCAAAAAAAAAAAAAATTCAAAAGCAACAGCTCAAAACGAGGGGAAATTTAGTAAATTATGCTGCCATGGAAAAAAAACAACACGTTGCATAAATCTACTTCAATCAACTGTTTATGTTATCAGCATGCTGTTATCAGCTCAGGCAAACCACAAGAGAGCTGGAAGCTGACAACTGTCTTCACTTATTCCCTTCTCCCTTACAGACAAAAAGTAACCACTTGGAAAAATGATTTCCAGAACTGATGATGTACTCCCTTAAAAAAAAAAAAAAAAACAGCTCTTTTTTCCCATACATTTCTTAGTTGTACAGTGAATCACATCCACATTGATTGATTTTATCGCTACAGGATAGTAAGATCTACTGTACTGGTATCTGTCACACAAGTATGTAAGCTTCTGTAATTGACACTGAGGAAGTGTGTTTTCTGATTGTTTTTAATCACCTTTTGGAGAAACAACTTGATTTAAAGGCAAGGGATTTGTAAAAACTAATTGCCCCAAACATGACAACATCAATCACTGTCAGAGATCACAGATCAGCTTTATATTCCTGCTAAACTGATCCACCACAGAAAGCACTAAGAGGTATTTACTTAACAAATGATAAAACTGGATGAAACACTGAATTTAGGAACTCAAATTTGTTGCAATGCAGGTAAAAAAAAAAAAAAAGCTCTTAATTAAAAGGACTTCAGGGATGCATGAAGGCAGGGATGGGAAGAGATAAATGATGCAGATTTGCCCCCATACAAATTAACTTGAGGAGATACTTGGATGCTACAATGAGTGATTCAGAAAAAATATGCAAGATTTATTAGCACTTTTCCCTAACATTTGGCTAGCTAATGCATCTCAGTAGTATATTTCTAAGTTAAATACAGTAAAATAATATGCAGACACATTGATTAAAAAGAGGGGAAAAAAATCAATACTTGACAGTGATCCAAGTAGTTCCTTCCAGTCCCATATTCTCAAGGGCAGCAGTCAGCATGTTCCACACGTTGTAAGAAATGCAAACTGTGTTAAGGCAGTTTTGGTAAGAAATAGCTTAAATTTTACTCTGAAGACAATGATACTTCATATGTAAGCAAGAACTTTGCGTAGGGATGTCCCTGTACCTTCTTCTGTCTCTGTACCCACCCCACTTCAAAGCCAAGAACCAGAGCAGTGATAGAAATGCCGGGCTCCATTCATAAAGCTTGGACAAAGACCTGCTTGCAAACATAGGAGAAAAGAGTCGTGGGAATTAGCAGGGTATTTCTGGGGGTACCTTGCATTCCATCTGAAATGCAGGATTACAGAGACCTGACAAAGTTCAGAATCCAAACATGGTATCAGAGCTTGACAGATAACTAGAAGAAAGCACTGTTGAGATGGTTGCTCTGCAAAGTTTCAGAGACTTCATATTTGGAAAGTTACTAGAAAAGGGTAGAAAAAACAGCTTGTGCCTTAAGAAAATATGAGAAAAGTCTGTTTACAGCAACTTACCATGCCTTAGGTAGTTCCTTCAAATACCTAGAAAATGACCTCACATTTAAAGCACCAGGTAGGATGTGGAGAAACAGGAAAACAAAAAGACTTCATTTGGAAAGATAAACAGATGATAGAACCATAGAATAATTCAGGCTGGAAGTGGCCTCGGGAGGTGTTCTAATTCAAAACTGATTAAGAGCAAATTTAATTTTGACTACATCTTGAATAAATGTAGCATCATGTTCCTATAGTTATTTTAGGAAAGACAATTGAAACTTGAATCAATACAGTGGTAGTAATAATGGCAAGCAATGAAAAAGTTTCCAAATTGAGCTTGAAAAGGAGATAAATATGGAGTCATGAAGGGTGGGAAGAACCCAAAGGAAGAAGGAGCTTGACCATGTGCTTAAATATTAATACCATGAGAAATCTGAATAGTATGCAACATAAAGCAGACTGCCAACAAGCTGACTTTTTCTTAAGACATGAATTTGGTGCAAAGTGGAGGCTTCCAGCTTTGCTGAGGAAATTCCTGCAATTGTACTGAGCACAAAAAGCAGCGAACATCCAGACAGAAACGTGACAACTGTAATACTATCCACTACGGAATTACATCTCAAAGTGAAATGGGAGGCTGGAAAAGTTTTTGTAAAGCTCTGACAGAACCTTTCTCTACCAACTGAAGAGAGCTAAAGGGCAAGTTTAAGGTAGGTAAAAATCTTAATCCAATGGTTGGAAAAAATAGAACAAAAAATCAGACCGGATAATACATAGTTTTCAGTGTCTAGCTTGCTGCTCATATGATCGGTAGCGGAGCCTGGGTTATGAAAGGGTATTTTTCCCTTTGGAGGGGTAGACAGGAAGAAAGGAAGATTGTTGACAGGAGACACCGCTCACGCTACTTCTCTTTGCTTGTGAAAAAAAGCTCTTCACGCAAATTTCCAAAGAGTTATTTAAGTTAACATACATTGCAAATATTACATTCCTAAGCCAAATTGCATGGCTTCTCCTCGCTATATAGTATATCGATGCTGTCCTGACTGCACTGTGAGATTCCTGACAGCCAGAAGATGAATTAGTTGCTGTTAGCTGCAAAGTGGTTCTTTTGAAAGTCTTTCTAGGACATGGACAGGTAATAAAGGAGCAGCTCTAGTCATCCTCCATAAAGTTGTTGGGAACTGCTTAACAGCAGCTACACAATCGCTTTACGAGTCTAACCATCAGTCCTCCTCTTATCACAGTAAATGCCTAATAATCACTTTTTCTTCCAGCACTGGAGGACTTGAACATATTAAGCAGCCCTTCTACAGCCAAATGAGTTCCAGCTAGCAGAATCACATAGCTGCACAGTTCTCAACAACGTCTGCACGTTTCAGTTTGACACTGGTTAGCACTTAAAAGGTAGAAGTCTTTTGGGAAAAATTACCTGGGTCAACTTCAAACCTTCAGGGGATAAAGCTCTCAGTAACAAAACAAGAGCTTATTAGAAGCAGCTAGACAGAAGTCAGGCAGTTCAGAGAATACAAATGAAACCAGGGAGAGCTTCCAAGTGAATATGCCGTTGCAAAACAGCATGGACAGTCTGTCTTCAGATGCTGCCATCTCTACAGCAGAATGTTTCCTAAAGACACAAGGCCATATCTGCAAGAGAACATCATTCAGGCAGGATTTAAACATTTAAGCCAGAAAACTACTTCTGAGCCCTTAAAACATTAGAAGTAGGTAGTTAAATTTTTTACCTACAAAGTTGTCCTTGACATTTAACATACCCAAACTGATGCTGTCTTGACAGGAGCAAACATCTGGTTCCAAAGAGATTTTAACACATACTGACTGAACTCGGCTCCTCACAAAACATGACAGTATCTGTAGGTGGAGCACTACCTCCCATCTGGCAGCTATGTTTCGACTCAGAATGCTAGAGACATGGGCCTAAAGCTGCTTCAGCCCTGAAAGATTAAACCCAACATTACATATCACGCTTCAGAGTGCCCTAACAACCAGGTGATGGCATACCCAGGTCAGCATACTTGCTTTTGTCTGATAAAGCTAGGCTGCAGGAAAGAGCTGAGATCCAGCAGCCCTGCAAGAGGGAAAAGAAATGAATATACAACAGCTTCCCCTTACTAGGAAAGCTTCTAGAAAGGAAAATTCGGGTTCTGGTTCCTGTCGCAAGGACTGCTTCTCCTATGACTGCCTCCTGCAAATTTCATAGAAGAGCTCTGTCAGTTAATGCTCTTCAAGAGCTCATGCTTCTTCAGAAAGAAGGAATCAAGCCAAAAATGCTTTCTGGCCACAACTGAGTTTTACACTTCAGATAGAATAAAAGACTTAAGCGCCTGATTTTTTAAAACTAGTCAGAGCTTCTTGTTGGGCATGGATTATTTTTGGTGACCCTCAAACACACTTTCAAGACTGGGAAGAAGGGGTATTCAGGGAATTACAGGGCATTCAGACTCACCCCAGTCTCTGGGAAAATTACGAAGCAAACACTGCAAGAAGCCTCGTCCAGCCATATAAAGGACTAGAAGGCAGCTGCAAGTAGACAACATGGATTTACCACAGACGTATCGTGCCTGCCCAACCTGTTTGCCTTCTGTGATGGCTGGCTCACATACACGGACATCACAGTGGATATTGAAGAATGCAGGTGAAACAAGGCCTCTGACAGGCTCCCAAAGCATCCTTGCAGCCAAACTGGGCAGACCTGACAAGGATGACATCCTGGTGGACAAGTTGAACATGCTAAGCAGGCTTCTCAATACAAGAAAGATACTGACGTACTGCACTGAGTCCAGCTGGGGACCATCATGATGGTTTAGGGGCTGCAGCATAAAGCATGAGAAAAGTTATGAGACCTGAAGTGAAGGCCAAAGGGAGCTCTTATTGCTGTCAACAGCTACCTAACAGGAAGGTTGAAAGAAGACAGAGACAGACTTGTGTTGAAGGTCCAGCCACATGACAAGAGGTAACATGTGAAATATTTCATTTACATATGATAATTTTATTTATTTTTAAACACAAAGATGGCTAAATACTGGAATCAAAGTCTCCATTTTTGTGGATATTAGAACTGGATTGGCATAGTCTGAACAACCATACCTGCTTTGAGCAGGGGGGTTGGACCAGGTGACTTCCTGAGATTTTCCTTTCAACCTATACCCTTGCATGATTCTGTGGCCCTGCATCAGGTAGCCACACACTGACCACAGAAAGAGGAAAGATCCAAGAGAATTCTGTCCTTCTGACAAAAGCTGCTATGATCACTGCAGAAGGAATCTTGACAACAGCACGTCTGGGTTCCCATGTAATTTTGGATGAGGATCTGTACACTCAGCAAGGCCCTAAGAAGAGATTTGCATCAAACAGAAATGAAAAAAACAACTACTGTAACATTAGAAACACTAACTATAGCGCCAGGCTGAAGACCAGAAGCAGTTTACCATCTGTGCAGGATGTCAAAAAGTCAAAAACAATGCTTATGAAAATTGGAACACTGGTTCTGTCACATCCAGTCAAGGAAGCTGTCGGAGGTGGCTAATAACACAATAAGCTAACCTTATTAGACAGGGGAATGTTTGTATCTATCATGTCTCTTGCACATTTCAGTAAGTGGGAAGGAGGCTTAAATATGACGCAACCCAAGGGATGCCATTTCAGCGATTATAATCTCGCATACTTAGTATCACGTACGTGCTGATAGAGAGCTGCACACAAATTTACAGCCCCACTCGGTACCAAATGCTAAATACCACAGCTAATACTTTGCAGTCACACCACGGGGAGCTGCAGAAAGGTCTGTCTTCTCACAAGCCCATTCTACCTGTGTAAAAACACATTTCCATCCACAGGTGAGCACTGGGAACTGCCAGGAAAGCATTCACCCTAAAGTCAAGCTTAACTCAAGTCTTCCCTGAGGCAGACATACCAAAGATACCCCAAAAACTTCAGGAACTTGTCCAAGCCAAACTAAACCGAGCAAATGAACTGTCATGGTTAAGCATGAGACACAAAACACCTCCTTTTAACCATTTTGTATTTCAGGCCTTAACACAGCATTTCTGGTATTGAAATATGCTCACAGGACTCCATCTAGTGGTTACCTAACTTTCAGCCTTCTGAAGTTGACACTTTCAATCTGGGCTCTTTAAGTAAGTGAGATGGTAGCCATCATACAAATGTATTATTATTAGAGAGCAATAGAGTAAGTCACTAATTACAAGAATTTCAGAAACACCAATGAAACCATGCCAAAATAAATGACAGTCAACAGTACAGTAGGCTAGAAAAAATAGTTCCAGACCCATTTTTGAGCAACCATAGGTTGGGAAGAATATCAAAAACTTCAGATCTCTTATACCCTCTTACACTTTTAATCCCTTTATGGATGTTACTCAGATTCAGGTTTTCCTCCTTTGCTTTGTTACTAGTTTGTTCAGGAACAAGTTCCAACCTTCCCTCCAGCAGATCAGGAACTGCCAAAATATTTTGCTGGAAGTGTTTGTTATTTATCCCTTGAACTCTACCACAAGATTGTCTACAGCAAATTTCCCCTCCCTCCCATTAGCAACCTTGCATTTCACCTGAGAGAAAACCTTTTGGATCGTGCTGTATGCTAGAGCCAAGAAGAATTCATATCCAATTTTATTGGACCATCTGAGGCCATCCACAATCCCAGGCAAATAACTCCAAGGTGATAACAAGCCTGGCAAGCAAGTCTCCCAGGACAATTCCTGAAGGAAACTAGAATAGCATCGTTCAAATAACTACGATGTGTGTCGGTTCCTCATTAACCTGAATACTCTTTTTAGACTGCCTGAAGCTTGAGGTCCAACATGAATTTAAGGTCTCCCTTGGACTAGCAAACAGTAAAGGGAAGCCACCTTGAACAATCCTAAAGGCAACAAACCTGTTAAAATGAAACCAAGAGCTATCTTACTATCCTTTTCCTCTCCCATTGAAAATATCCAACTCTTTCTGTGGCACTTGTGTTGCTCTTATTCTTGAGCATTCCAGTACTCTCTTCAGCAGATGGAGGCACCGAGATCATCTCTCTTTTACCAATGTCAAAACACAGGCATCCAAATACAGGCTCTGGATGTGCAAGCTGAAACCAAATTAATTTCTACCAACTTGGAGGCACTGAATTCTGGACCCATGAAATCAACTACATTTCACTTATAATTACACACAAATTGCAAGTTACATTCTGCATTGATGCAAACAAATCTAAATGCTTTCTCTGCTTAAAATTATGACAGCATTACCCATTCTGAGTATAATGTGTAGTCCCTCTTTGTGTGGGGATTAACTCTACAGCAGTAAAAATATAAACTGCTCCCTTATCTCTGAATTCACCCAATAACTCATTCCCATCCAAGGAGTACCTGGAAGCAGTAAAAAAACCACTGTAGCCTGTGCCTCCAATTTCCAGATCAGTATCTGTCGCCATGCTATCTCCTTGAAGTCAATAGCTACAGCTCAGTATCAAAAAGCATCCAGTAGTACACAAAGCAGCAACTAAGGATTGTTTATTTGCACAATGGCTCTATACTACAGCCTTTCCTGCTTAGCAGCTCCAGCTCAGCATTACTCTTTCTCAGCTTTGTAGCAATTAAACATAAATCTTGAAGGTTTTTTTAAGCGAGGTCACTCTAAATCCCACTGCATGAATAACTATGTTTCTTAGCAGAAGAAATTTCAAAAGGGAGTACCTGATTTCATTGTCCATGCACAAACTCACCCCTAAAAATTAACACAACTTTAGAAGTGTGGGGTATCATTTTCAAAAGAGAACAGTTTTGTTGGTTTAGTGTCCCCTAATTTTTATTTTTCTTATGGTGATACTTCTAGGAAAAAATAAAAATAAAAAACTTTTCAAGAGTACTACCAAAACAGTCTGGAGAAAAAGTCAACCTCAATGAATTTTTTCTTAGTTTTCTCAGTATTACAAAGTTGGCATCTCTTCCAGACCTACCATTATTGACAATATCATACATAACAAGGCCTTCTTTACATTTAATGTCTCCATGGAAATCCTGTGAATCAGATTTTTCAGATGATGCTCAAATGACTTATTTTTCCCTCCTTGCTGTCTCAAGACAGTAGAAGGATCCCAAACCATCAAGGTTTTTGACACAACAGTATTCAAGAGGCTGAAAACCAAATTTCCCTCTTATAATACCTGACATCCTCTCCTTCAGGTGTTGAGTAGACAGAAATTCCAGTTAGTCCTGTAACAGCACCTTTTTCTTCAGAGAGGGCTCCAAAGCAGAGCTTGGCCTGAGCCCAGCAGCTTCAAAGTAGAAATCCAGTTAAAGCCTGGAGTACGTGGTGGCGTCAGTGGTATCCAGGCTGAATCAGTCTGCAATCTGCTTCCTTCCTTGGGACACGGGGCTAAGGCTGCTTTTTAAGAACAAAGTAATCTACTATCTTACAGAACAAGTATACAGAAGAGTGAGAGAAGAATGGCATCCCTCCCCGCCACAACCCTGGAGATATCTTTCTTGCTGCTTTCCCTTTGCTCTGGATACCCACCAGTAGCCCCAGGCTGATACCTCTACCTTAAATAAAGCACAGATTCACAGATTAAGGTCACAGAACAACAGGACAGTTGAGGCTGGACTCTGGAAGTCATCTGGTCCAACCCGCTCATACTGGGCCACATTAGCTTCACCAGTCTGAGGAACCAGATCCAGCCAGAGTTTTCAACAAAGCTACTGGATTGTTTCTTTCTAGTTTTTCCCATTTGAACTGCCAGAATCTCCAAGCCAGGCAGCAATCTCTGGAGCCAGCAGAATGCAGAAGATAGTATCTGAATTCCCCGTTCCTGCTCTCATACCTGAATCATCAGTCAGATGAGGAGATGACAAAGTGCAGTAACAGATGCAGTAACTCAGCCTTATACCAAGCAAGAATCCCATTCCTCACCCCTGCAGTCAGATAAGGATTTTTCTTTTCTTAATGTTTCTGCACCAATGCAGCTATTTTGTTCAATCAGTAATAACGGGAGTGCTGCAGACTACCTCAGCTACAGATGTTGGATTTTTCTGACCAAATGTTTGTGCTCCAAAACAATTTCCTTCATAAAAATTCCCTTCAGAGTTCCCGCTCAACTTTCTGACAACCTTTGGACGTCTCGTATACCTTTTTCCGAAGCAAAGTCCATTGTGCCAATGAAATTCTGGTTCTCGTTTAGTACTACAGTCTTGTTCATAAAATGAACTAAACTGTTTTTGTGGCCCATAAGACTTTTTTTTTTTTTTTAAATCAGGAAGTCTCTATTTTGCATTAATATATGTTCACTTTCATTATCACAAAAAGAACTTTAAGTATCTTTACAGAAAAAAAACCTACAGTATTCTCACAATACAACACTTACCTACCATTTTTTCACCATACCTTGAATTTAATCATCGAAGTTACATTAGTGCTTCTAGAGTAAGACAGAATACAAGCCTTCCTGCACAAACCCATCTATCCTCTACATTAAGGTCTGAAATAAGTTTACATACTCAGAATGATTGGAGTATCTTCTTATCCTTCTATAAGATGCCTTTATGCCTTTTTAGGCATAAGTTATTTCAAAAATCTTTCAATGGGAAGAGCACGAGAAGAGCAAGATAATACCTGGATTACTTAGGCAGCTTTATGCCTTTTATGCCTTGCATAATTAATGCTTTTGATGGACTCAGACAATCTAAGGAGAGGAGAGCAGGGAAGAATGAATTTGTCTTTAGCTTCTTCCAAACAAAGCTTGGCCTTCAGTATCTACATCAAGTGGAGTACTTGATATAATTCAACCTCAAAACCAAAACTAAATGCGAGCTAGGGGAGAAAGATTTAGGCACATTTTTAATATAGAGTAGTTTTAAAAGTCAGTGCATTAGATAAGTTCTTCAAAGTCCACCACGGATTTCAGGTCTAAAGAAGAGTTTGTTGGACTCCAGCGATGATAAGGTTACAACCTTTTGTCATCTCCGTAAGGAGCCACCAGCACCAAGTTGCCCCTCAGTTACATAAAGGAAAGCAATACATTTCTCAGAAGGATGCGATCAAACTTCCTGTTATCTGGAAAACTCAGCTCCCCTTAGTTGCTTCAGTGAGTCACCAGCATCTTTTCCTGACTATTTTTAAAGCAAACATGCATAAGTTTTGCTGTCTTGAAGCTACCTCAAAAAACACAAACCTGGTTAAAAGGTCAGATTTTCAAATCATTAAGCGTGCATATACATGCATATATGTGATGGTTATCTAATCGCAGGCACACGCTGCTCAGGGGCAAGTGGCCACTCAATCAAATTGCCACTCTTGCTCAATGTCACTTGAACAGCAACACCCATACAACCCCACCACCACCACCCCAGTTGATAATAAAGGTCTAGTTTTCAAAACCAGTAATGACAGACCTTTTTGAAACATTGCCCTAAGAGCACAATGCAGCAGAAGCAAACAGACGACTTGAAGCTGGATATACTGTTTTATGTTTATTGCATAAGATGTTTAATATGGGGAGAAAATAATCAGAGTTGTGAAATTCTCAGGGTTAATTTCAGGTGTGATGAGTTCTGCTTTTATCGAGATACAAATATGTGATCTTGCTTGGGTTTGAAAGGGCACGAGTAGGAGGATGAGAAGTTATGCTGTGGTATTCTGCACTGCATGAGAGCTGTTGCCACCATAGATTTCAAGCCCAATCCAGCATCACGCTCTACATGACATTTGCTGCACTAGAACAACTAGCTTTAAAGCACTTAATCCTCTATTTTAAACATAATTATCTTTAGCAGGCTAGGAAAAGCTCTAACAATGAATAAAGAAATGAGATGTAGCTAACAAGAATGATCCTGTGCCACTTTTGGGGTTAAATAAATTTTCGTTAACACAAAAAATCAGCAGTCCTAAACCTTCCCCCCTCATGTTCTCGTTCTGGAGAAATTCACTGACATTTAAGATTTAAGCAAGTTTAAAGGTATTTATTAATAGAAATGTTAGTGCCATAGTCCAGCCTCTGAATCTTCTCAACCACAAAAATGTCTATCATACTCAGTAAGTCTTCTCAGCAGCACCAGGCCTGCCAGAAACAACAGTTTCCTTACCCGTGTTTTGTATCCAATCGAAAAGGTTTCCACATGCACTTTGCTAAAGTAAAATTAGCACGTTTATCGCAAAGATCATACCTTTCCCGAAGGAAATAAAAATTGGCAGCGTGTTAGCGGTGCATACCATAAACTAAAACAACCTCTTCAGGGCTGAGCATCACGTTTTTCCCCCCAAGTAAAGAGAAGGTTCAACAGTTCAGGGAGTAGCTGAATGAGCTCTACCGTTTGCATCGAGCTCCTCCGAGGTGAGATGGATGGCTCACCTTGATGTGAGATAGGATGACGCTCACTGGCAGCCACCGTTTTTCCTTCAACACCTTTAGTATCAGTTCACATCTCTCTGCTTTCACTCACCCATTCATAACAATTTGCTTCTTCCAGATCCTTTACGTACTTCGTTTTTCATCCCATTCACAGAAAGCTCAAGCTTTAGCCACTTTTCCATCTTTTCTGTACCCATCAGCTCTAGCAGATCCCAGTCCCCATGCCCAGCCTCCCTCCAGCATTACGCACCACTTTGTCAGTTCCCTCTCCTAAAGCCACCGACAATCTCTTTCTATACTAACCCAGCAGCTGAAATCTCACCTTTAACAAGGTTCCAAATACTCCTTTCACCATGTACAAAGAAGACACTTTGCAGAAAAGCACACGAGCCCTCTCTGTGCGCAGATTATACATAAGGATGCACAAATCAAGAAAAATACCAAACTAAAATGAATATTGCATAATCCTCCCAGTAACTGCATTACTGGAAAAGCACATCAAAAACACAGTAATAATAGAGCAAAGACCTGGACTGCAAAGACAGACTTTGCGTGTTCTAATCAAGAACAAGTCTCCTAAATCAAACAACAATAACAGGAAAAAAAATAAGGTTACCAGCGAGTTTGATCAGCCATCAAGGATTTGTCAGGAGATCCAAGCACTGTCTCTGTGATATACTGACTTTCTGCAACATCTGAAAAGCTGAATTTCTGCAAGACTTTTAGAACTCTACCAGGTACCTGAAGTCACATACAAAGCCCCAACACGTACTGAGATGTGACAACTTCAGCCTTCAAACCTGTTTTGTACATCCAAATCAAAAAGGAGAACTTCAAAGGATAATCTGAGAATCATACAGATTTCTTACTGTTCTCCCATATCTCCCGTTTCTTCTGTGCAACGTTGATTTTTATATGGGGGAGACAACTTTTGCAAAGTTATTTGGGATATGTAAACCTTTTAGTTATCTGCATACACAATAAGGGCATTTTATTGACAACTAGGCAAAGAGCAGCCAAATCGGGTTGACATTCTTTTAATTTCTTATTTATCCACCCTTAAGCGTAAGCTTAATTTAGCATGGGGTAGAACGCATCATTTTGTCACTGAGATCATTTATCATTACCACATCATTGAACAAGACACCACATGCCACCCCTCTGGTCCTACTGATCCATATAGGACGTGTTTTGGTTAATCCACCACGTTTTAAACTTGTCGCTTCCAGTTGCACATAACGCTGAAATTGCATTGAATCTTTCTAAGATTACTGGTTGAAGAGGCAGACTTGCTATCCCCGCAGTCTTCCTCTCCAGACAGAGGTATTTGTTAGGCCAGAGGAACCAGCACTAAGTCACACAGCTAGTCCAAAGACAAAATAATGACAACGCACAAGAAAACCAAATTCAGCGAGGATGCTACTGCCATGCAGAAAAAAAGCGAAACCTGAATGCAAACCATGAAGATATACCTGATGTGCCATATCCTGCAGTGAGAAACTGGTTGCTAAATAATGTTGTCAGCTCTGCCAGCTGTACCTGTTGGTCCTGCAAACTAAATCAAACTGCACGAGTGCATGAGCTCCTAAAAGTTGACAAGATAGCTCGCTTAGTTCTGCAGTCAAAGTTAGCTTGGCTAGCCACACCTGCTAACTCTTCCACCAAGCTATTTAGTCTATCACTTGCCTGAAAATCTCTTATTTTTAGCTCCAATTAAGAGCAATCTGAAAATTTCAGATATGGCACGCTGTCCTACCGACGTGCTATTTTTAATCCCCTTTCATGAATATGATGCTAGGCACGTTTACTCAGAAGAGATGATAAGCATGTTTCAGAAACACTGCCTAATAAGCCTCATTTAGACATGAGAGATGCTCTTTTTTTTGAATAGTGCAAGACTGGCTGCATTGTTTAAGGCACAAACATAAGGAATTGTTAAACAGCAGCTAAAATAAAGGTTAGAAAATATGTAGAAGCTTATAGGTATTAGCAGTTCACTTCTGTGTCCTGCTGCATGGATGATTTTGCATCCCTTCTCAGCAGATTCTGCTGCAGGGGCGTCAGAAGCACTCTGTGGCTGCACACATCTGGACAGATTATCTAGCAAGAAGTGCTAGCCTGAATTCATTCTTTCCTACCTCCTGATTCTAGACAGCAAGCCCAGTCAATGGAAAATAGGTTCAGCATTTTGTCAGTATTGGAAAGCTTCAGCGATGAACAAGTGCTGACAGTAAGATCACATCAGTTACCAGTGCTGAACAACGTTATAAGCAAGGCATTTTGTTGACAACCCAGTCCAAAAAAAAATCCAGGGGGAGGGCAGTGCCCTATCAAAGAGCTTTTAGAGGCAGCTTAGGAGGGAAAAAAAAAAAAAAAAAGAAGTGTCTTCTTCACAGCAAGCAATATAGAGTATTCTACAACTACTTTAATATTGGTAGGAATGCTGTGTTCACTGTAACAGCACAAGAAACTTTTCTGGTAACAGAGCCCAGAGAATTCAGCAACTCAGGAGCCAGCCAACTTGCCAAAGAGAGAAGTAAATACTTTATAAAATTCTTTTAGAGCAAAGAAAAATAGAATCCCACCTAAACTCCTCCTCTTAAAAAAATAGTAGTAATACGATTTCATTCCAAATGTCACAACGCTCGATGAAAAGTTACAGCAAATTTAAAGGAGGAAAAAGTTAACTCGTAAAGAGAGGAACATCTGGCATCACTAGACTTTTATGACATGATTTAAACAGCGTGCGAGGAGGAACAGAGGAGTTCAGTGATAAAGTAAACAGTACTTGTGATAGTAGGAAGGACATAACAGCAGGGGCAAAATATTGCTGGCACGGGAAGGTGAGCTCCAGCACAAAACTGTACAGGAGAGAGATGAGGACTCTGCTCTGTGCAGCAAGCTAACAGAAAAGGATCACTAACCTGCCCTGACCCCAAGTCTTTATTTTTGCTTTCGAAAACAGTGAGGAAGGGCCTTCTACAGGACAACACTGAGCCAGTACACCACTTGCTCTACTAACACCATCACTTCTTTTACCTCCTTAGAGTTCTGCAGAACATGCTGTTGGGGCAAAAATACCTCAGATATTAATGAATAATGCCACTGTATGCGTTTGATCAACATGAATGAATTAAAGAATCAGAAAAAGAGTTTCCACCTCAACTCAATGACACCAGCTATAAGTGAAGTGAGGAAAATACTCCCAATGAATGGGGATGTGTTGGGGGCTGGGGACAAGGATTGCTGATTACTACAGAAAAAAGAAGTTACTTACATCATGACAATCCCTAAGTCTCCCACTCTTTCCAGGAAGAAACTTCATCCCTGGAGAAGCGTTAATGTGTACTAGATGCTTGCTGCATGTACTTGTGCTGGTGTCTCGTGGAAAGCTGTCATTACGCAGGTGGACCCTGAGCTATTCATATGGGAACTTGTATTATATGTTCCTCAAACCACAGTCAAATAAAGGGTAATTTCCCTTTAGAGCTACCAGTTGATTAAAGAAAGCCATGCCTTTGAGTTACAGCTACAGCATTTACTACTCTCACACATAACTGTGACACAACAAACTATGTGCTCTCTCAGGAGGTACAAGAAAAGTTGGAGAAGGCCACGCTTAGCATTAACAAGAGCGAAAAGCAAACAACCCGGAGCAGCTTCCACTGTTGGAAACCCCAGCGCCGGAATCTCTGTGCTCCCACAGGGCTAAGAGCTTCCTGAAACATCCCCCTCGGGGATAACCAAGCCCCACGGCAGAAGAGCCCCAGGAGGGGAGCTCTGAGGAAAACCTTGCCCAGGCTGTTTAAGATGTCGTCACCTGAGCGCGGCCGGGCCAAGAAACCGTACCTCTGCGGGCTGGTCCCGGCTGCCTCACACACCTCGGGGCTGATCCACCGCCAGAAGCCGAATTAAGGCAGCGAGATTGCGAAGGGGGAGACTGCGAGCGGGGAAGCACAACCAGCACGGGCAACGCAGGAAGAAATAAGGTGTTAAAGCGCTCCTGCGGGGACCCACGCTGCATGCTGAGCATGGATGAGCACTAGGACGAACCCCCCCCCGCTTCCAACGCCTCCCCTCAGCGGCGGGCTGAGCCCAGAC
Organism: Anas acuta; assembly: GCF_963932015.1. Taxonomy (NCBI): domain Eukaryota; kingdom Metazoa; phylum Chordata; class Aves; order Anseriformes; family Anatidae; genus Anas; species Anas acuta. Next base: position 54,773,183 of record NC_088979.1, read on the forward strand.
CCCCTGAGGAGGGGCCACCCCCGGCACTCACCAGCAGCACGGAGCCGCGCACCACCTCGGACACGCTCTGCCGCAGCTCGGCCGCCGTGCCCGGCTTGCTCAGCGCCCGCGTGAACTTCCGAGTCTCCGCCGCCGCCAGCGCCATGGCTGCGGCCGCTCCCGGTGCCGGTGCCCGTGACGGGGCCGGAGCCGCTCCCGCTCCCCTCAGGGCCCGGCCGTTGGCGGCGGCCGTTGGCTGCGGGCGGCCGTTGGCGGCGCGAGCCCCGCCGCGGGCTCCTGTCAGGTAGCCCCGCCCCCTCCGCCCGTCACGCCCCGCCCCCTCCCCTCCTCCTCCCCGCTCTGCCCTCGCCCAAGCCCCGCCCCCACCTGTTCCCCCAGCCGCTCGCCCATTGGGCGCGCCGCTACCTGCCCGGCCGCCGCTCGCCGCCCTCATTGGCTCAGCGCGGAGAAAGGGGCGGGGCTAGCGGCAGGCGGAAGTCGCCGCCCGCTTGCTCGCCTCAGGGGCCCCGCCCCTACCGGGCTGCCCCGAGCTGCGCAGCGGCCGCAGCGGGGCCGGGCCTGGCAGGGCGGAGCCGCCTGGTACTGCCCTGCCCCGCTGCGTTATCCCAAAAAGTGCACATATACATCATATATATACATATACATCATCTATATATACATATACATCATATATATATCTGTGTGTGTGTCACAGAATCATCTAGCTTGCAAGAGACCTCCAACATCTCCCAGCCCAACCTCTGACCTAACACTAAACCATATATATATATATATATATATATATATATACATATACATATATATATATATATATATATCTCCCACTTATAAGCTGCCCCACTTAGCTGCTCAGAGCTGGGAAATACCCTTCAAAAAAAACCCTGCAAAAAAAAAAAAACTTCGAAAAAAAACCCTACCCCCCAAAAAAATAATGGGAAAAACCCTACCAAAAATAACAGTAATAATAATAATAAAAAAAAAAAATCGAAAAAAAACCCTACCACAAAAAAAAAAAAAAAAATGGGAAAAACCCTACCAAAAATGACAATAATAATAATAAAAAAACACATTTGGAAAAAAACCCTACCAAAAAAAAATCAAAAAAAAAAAAAAACACCTACAATAAATAAATAAATTAAAAACTTCGAAAAACTCTTTAAAAAAAGCCCTTCTAAACTGCTGGGTCCCTCATGAGAGGCTGGCCAGAGCATGCACCAAGCGCCCCAATAAAACGTTTCAGTGCATGGAGGGTTGGACGCCACTAAACCCAGCACGCCCTTATATTGTTATATTTTAATATAATGTACAATTCATTTCTAGGTTGAGCTAAATAGAGCCTACTACTAACAGAAAATGAATATGTGAATGGAGTAGATGAGGTAGGGGAGGACTTCAGGTGGCAAAAAAAAAAACTAATGGCGTGGTTGTATCCAATCACCCAACCTTTAGGGTTGGAAAAGCCCTACAAGACCATCTGGTCCAACCATCCCCCTACCACCAATGTCACCCACTGAGCCATGTCCCCAAGCACCACGTCCAGCCTCTCCTTGAACACCCCCAGGGACGGTGACTCCACCACTTCCCTGGGCAACCCGCTGCTACGTGCAGAAGAAATGGCTGCCGCAGAAAGGGCCTGCTCTGCTGGATGCTTCACAGATACATCCACAATGATAATAAGGCTTCAAGCAACTGAGGCAATTCCTTCAGAAAGATGAAGGATAAAAAGTCCAAGTACACAACCACACAACTTACACAGAGGGAGTTTTTGTCAGTGAAGGGTCTTTCCATGGTTTCTTCACAGACCTGTATCTAAGACTCATTTATTCAAATGCATGAGCTCTGATTTTTTAGTAGGGTGTCTGCCTCAACTCAAGTGTCCCTAATAATGTTTACACCTTTAACACACAAAGCACACAGAAGGAGACTAGTCAGGCACATTAAAGATATCTTCTTAATTGTCTTCGAGTGCCTGACTGCACAAATCCAAGACCTGTTAGGTTTATGAGTCAATGTTTAAGCTGATAAATCAGAAAATTGGATACTGCTGAGACAGATTATCTGAACGCAGAACTGGATGAGCAGCTATGTAAACATTTAGCTGGAGTAACTAGAATGAGCTATCTTAGGATCGTCGGGTTTTATTTTTTGCCTCAATCTCTGGGATATGTCTAGATTTCAAAGTTCCACAAGTAAACATGCCTGAGATTTTGTCTAAATAATAGATGACCATTTTCTAAAATAAAATATGTTATTGTCAAAGCACTCTTATGTTAGCCCCAATTCTGACAAGAAAGATGACTCATCTACTGAATTCATGGCTGCTTAGGTATAAAATGGCACAATTCAACCACTATTTTTTAATGTATATTTCCTATATATGTTGTGTAGCTTCGCTAGAAAAGGGGCAATGTTCCAAATCTGAAGAAAACTCTGATTGATACCCGTATAAGTGGAGATAGATGGGAAAAATAAATCAAATATGGGTAGATTATTTAGGAACACCACACAGGATACCCAAAATATGACATTACCACAGTCATCAAAATTGTGTGTGTTTGGTTTTTTTGCTTGTTTTTTGTTTTTTTTTCAGCTGAATGCATTTAGTTGAAGATAGAAAATGAAAGCAACGATTAAAATATGTATAAAGAAAATGAAAGCAACAATTAAAATATGTATAAAGCACACAGAAAGATGTGAAACTCACAAAGAGAAGTTATAAGTTAGCATTTGGGAAGCAATGAGAGTGAATATTAGAAGCTAAATACATGAATGAAGTCTTGGTTCATTGCCAAATGGACAAAGGAAATATTTTTGTTAAGTGTCAGAAAGAAAAAATCCTAACAGTGGCATACTTTCCCTACTGCTTTGAAATATTACAATTTTCAGTAGCAATGCTAATTTACAAAAGCATTTATTTTCTTTGCTTAATAGAAAGCTGGGTAATGTAGTAATGCTTTATGGATCTAATTGCACATCTCTTATTCAATCATTACCTAGGAAGAATGCTAAATAGCAACAGATAAAGGTAAAAAAAATTAAACTTTCAGGACCGATTAATTCATGTTCAATAATTTTACAAGTATTGGCTCCAGGATTCTGAGTCATTCAAACTGAAAATCAACCTATCTTTTAGGTCCAGAAAAGGAAGCAAGAAACTGATTTTGTGCCCAATAGAAATGTAAAGCAAGAGGTTATTAGAGCTAAAGTCACATGATGGGAATCTTTGGCAAAATCATGGAAAGTCAAGCATAGGAATCACATGTAAGAATTAAAGAATTGTTGAGTGTTTAATTGTTGAGCTGGATTTATTTGAACTTAGGCCTATTGCTTACTGGGGTCAGCATTTTGCCTAGCAAAGTAACTGTATAGATTTTGAACAGCCATGAAGACATTATAAAATTATAGAAGTATTAAAAATAAAAAATCTGCAACAATTATTCATCTGAATTAAAAAAAAAATAGCCAGTAGATCTCAAAAGTAATTATATCTTGAAAATCATCATTGTATGGAGACCAGTTTAACGAAATATGGAAAGGCTTTGATTTTGTTACAGTCCTCATTCCAATCATTCATTGGTTGTAACGAATCAATCAGTCAACATTAGCTTATTTAAAGAAAACTTAAAATAATCCCTACTAGAAGTTTGTAAATGTAATAACATGGATAGAGCAGTAAATACGTATTGGGAGATGTTACTTTTGAAGCACAGCCTGCTTTTTTAAGGGAAAATGGTCTTACTAAACTGTTTATTTTAATGCAAATGAGTGGAAAGGCATCTAAGTACAAAGAATATTTTAGGTCAAATTATAAAGAGATCGTAGTGTGGTTATGAACAGCTCAAAAAGATTTGTGCTTATGGTACAAATCTTGGATATAGAAGCAGAGGAATATGATGAAACAGTAGTAACGCTGTTATATATGGCATTCATAGAGCTATTTCTGAACTAGTACCACATTCCAGCACAAATAATTGACAAATTGGAAAAGCCAAGAAAATCTGCCTGGCAGTGAGAGACTGAAGAAGCATCTGTTTAGCTTACACAAAAGCTAGATCATAGTGTGCTAGGATTTGCAAGGCAAGAAGATTTTTGAATATTAAAAGGCTTTTTAATCTGTCAGATGAAATGACAGTGAGAACCAGTAACTGGCAGGTGAAATTATACTAATTTGGCATAAGCGTAAGATCCTTTTTCTTTTAGCTGCAAGAAGAGTTGTTTGGTATAATATCACTAAAGACTCACCCCACTCTGTCTCCCAAATTCTAAATTAAGATTCAGCATCTTTTCTAAATCCTGGGCTCTTAGTCATTCCTCAAATTATGGACTCAAAGCAAAGTTCTCTTTATAAAATTTCTTGGCTTATACTGCCATGGAGGTCGTGCTAGATGATCATAATGGCCTTTCTGGTCTTCAAATCCATTCAATTAAGAAAAGAAAAGAGCTGACAAGCTAATGGCCACAAAATCATAACAAATGATGTGGGCAAAGTGCAAAAAGAATAGAGGAGGTAAGGGAGTACTCACTAAACATTAGATACACAGACACTCTGGGCGTTTTACAGATAATCAGCAACTAAAAGCTGGCTCTTAAAATGCATTCCTTTCTGTGCTCTAAAAGGCAGAAGCATGAAAAGCTACACTTTGATAGTGTTTTTCAGCATTTTGATTTAAAATGAGCTACTAGTTCTGTATACTCGTAAAATTAAAGTGAAACAATACTGCTGATGGATGGCTTTCTTAGCATCTTCAAACATAGTAACCCATTCAACGATGTGCTGAAGTAGGTTCATTTGAGCTTCTTTTTAATATTCTCCCAGTGCCCAAAAGGCATAATGGAGTGGTTTTTCTGCATCTGGCTAAGACTGACTTTCTTCCAGATACAGCTAATCTGTCCTTCCCAAATGCTATGCAAGCAGCTCATACAAATAGTTCTGAATAACAACTTTTAGTTCTTTTTTTTTTTTTTTTTTTTTTTTTTTTTTAGCTGAATATAGCAGCATACTGAAGTTTGTATACAGAAATGTACAAACACATCCATTTAGAAATTACTTTGATTATGCAGTACTGATATACCCCATGAAACCCAAAATAGCCACTCTTAAGAATGCATCATTTTTTAATCAGATGGTGTCCCCAGGTCTACAAAGTCTTTAATTCATCTTAATTTCAAATACCTGAAACCAGCTGTTTAGGGTAAGAGGAAATTTGTATTTCCACTGAGCAGATGCATTGTAACGGCCTTTGATGTTGTTTCCTTTGATTATATTAGCAAGAAAGAGCACGTATGTGGGGGAGATGCCTCTGTTGCTCATATACGGAAAAGCAAAAATATTCTGTTATCCCTTACCGGGAAAACTGGGTATACCATGCCGTGAAGGCCAGGAAGAATTAATGGAAGTTTCTCTGTGATGTGTTGGCAGCATGTTTCTGTTCCTAAAATGATATGAATGACCTGCTTCATGGAATGACGCTATCCATTTCAATAGAAATTGGTGTTTTAAACTAAATTATTGCAGTCCTGCCAATAGGAACTTGAGGAAGAATGAAGTAAATGCATTGCAGGGTTTCAACCCATTCAGATGCAGTTTTAAAAGCTCATTTTTCCGATTATATTTTTAATGTTCAGTGGCAGTATTGAAGGATTAATATAAACAACTACATCTTTCTCTGCATTGATTCACTGCATAAATATAGCCTCTTTTTCTTAAAAGCAGAATCATAGCATCAATCACAGAATGGTTTGGGTTGGAAGGGACCTTAAAGATCACTCAGTTCCAACTCCCCAGCTGTGGGCAGGGACACCTCCCACCAGACTAGGTTGCCCAAAGCCCCATCCAGCCTGGCCTTGAACCCCTACAGGGATGGGGCAACCTGTTCCAGTCCCTCACCACCTTCAGAGTAAAGAATTTCCTCCTAACATCTAATCTAAATCTTCATGCTTTTAGTTGTGTTTCCCCTTGACCTCTATCATTATCTGCCTGACTAAAAAGTTGCTCTCCATCTTTTCTGTAAGCCTTGTGAAGTACTAAAAGGCTGCAGTAAACTCTCTCCAGTCTTCTTATCTCCAGGCTGAACATCCCCAGCTCTCTCAGCCTGTCTCCACAGGAGAGGTGCTCCAGCCCTCTGAGCACCTTCATGGCCCTCCCCTGGCCCCGCTCTGACAGCCCCACGCCCTCCTTGTGCTGTGCCCCCAGGCCTGGACGCAGCCCTCCAGGTGTGGCCTCCCCAGGGCAGAGCAGAGCAGAGCAGAGCAGAGGGGCACAATCCCCTCCCTCCCTGCTGGCCACCCCTCTGGGGGTGCAGCCCAGGACGCAGTCGGCCTGCTGGGCTGCAGGCACACACTGCTGCTTGTGGCGAGCTGTTTGGCCACCAGCACCCCCACGTCCTTCCCTGCAGGGCTGCTCCCAGTCAGGTCTTCTCCCAGGCTGTGCTCAGGGCTGGGATTGCCCCAGCCTGGGTGCAGGACCTTGCACTGAACCTCACTAAGTTCACATGGGACCACTTTTCAAGCTTGTCCGCATCCCGTTGGATGGCATCCCTTCCTTCTGCTGTACCACTCAGCTTGGTGTCATCTGCAAACTTGCTGAGGGTGCCCTCGATCCCACTGCCTATGTCACTGATAAAGAGCACCAGTCCCAGGACAGACCCCTGAGGGACACCACTCATCACCGGCCTCCACCTGAACATGGAGCCATTGACCACCTCTCTCTGGGTGCGACCTTCAAGCCAACTCCTTATCCGCTGTATGGTCCACCCTTCAAACCCATCTCTCTCCCATTTGGAGATCAGGATGTCATGTGGGACCATGTCAAAGGCCTTACAGAAGTCCAGGTAGATTATATCAGTCAGTCTTACCTTGTCAACTGATGAGTCACTCCATCATAGGCCACCAGATTGGTCAGGCACAATTTGCCCTTGGTGAAGCCATGCTGGCTGTCTCAGATCACCTCCGTGTCCTGCATGTGCCTTAGCATTGCTTCCAGGAGGATCTTTTCTGTAATCTTGCCAGGCGCAGAGGTGAGGCTCACCAGTCTATAGCTCCAATGGTCTTCTTTTCTACCCTTTTTAAAAAGGGGAGTGATGTTTCCCTTTTTGCAGTCACCAGGGACTTTGCCTGACTGCCAGGACTTTTCAAATGTGTCAGTGAAGAAGGAGGCAAAGAAGTTGCTGAGTACCTCAGCCTTCTCCATGTCTGTCCTTACCAGTTTACCCTTCTCATCCATCAGAGGGGATTCACTCTCCTTGGCCTTTCTCTTCGGGCCATTGTACCTATACAATCCCTTCCTGTTATTCTTTGCACCCCTTGCCAAGCTCAGTTCCAGCTGTGCCTTGGCTTTCCTGATCCCGTCCCTGCACATCCGGACTGCATCCCTGTGCTCTTCCTAGGCCACGTGTCCCTGCTGCCACTGCCTGTGCATTTCCTTCTTGCGCCCCAGTTTGACCAGCAGGTCCTTGCTCAGCCATCCCATTCTCCTTGTTTGCTTTCTTACACATGGGGATGTGCTCTTGCACTCTAAGAAAAATGTCCTTAAAGAGTCGCCAGCTCTGATCAGTTCCTCTGTCCCTTAGGAGTGTCCCAGGGGATCTCATCCACTAGGTTTTCAAACAGCTGGAAGTTCGCTCTTCTGAGGGTCAGGGTCCTGACCCAGCTCTTTGCCAGGCCCATGTTCCTCGAGATCACGAACTCAACCAGAAGTGGTGCTAACTCTCATGCCCTGGCTAACTTCCAACTGGGGTAATTATAGTTCTGTGTAAATAAACTCCTGGGCAAGTTCAGTAGGATACAGAATCATTCATTTCCTTCTTTTTTTTTTTTTTTTTCCACTGACTCATAAGACAGTTATGACTCTTCTTTCAGTAATCAGTTTAATTCAGGCTCCGGGGATAATCGGAAAGTAAGATCTTACCAATGAATGTTACTAACATCTTCTGGGGAGTTAGTCATGTGAAGGAAGCAGAATTCCACTTAGTTTTCATCTATTTAGGATTGTGTACAACAAATGTGATTGTAAACCTGTAAGAAATGGATGCACTTCCAAGGAGGTACTCTGAATTTGTTTTAGATTGCGTACATTTGTCTGAACTAATTTAAATGGTTTGGGTTAAACTGAGATAATGGAGGCTACATTTAACAAAAGTAAAACATTTAACAAAAGTAAAAAATGGATGCTATGGGTTTTGTGTCTATTTTACCCAGGTTTTTAAAAGACTTAGAGTTTAACTTCTGCAATTTTCATTTTTTATTTATTTTCATAGCTTTCACTGAACTGCTGTCTAGGGTTGCTGTGCACTTTTAAGTAAGGCCTCACATCACATCCTGACCACCACCAGCAGCTTAAGTGGATACCAAGGGACACATCTTTCTGTTATTATTGGCGTAAGAGTTGTTGTAGCCTTTAGAAGATGATTCCTGCTCAGTAGTGTTGGAGCTTTCCAGCTAAAACAGACTATATGCCAATTCCTTGATTTCTTATCTATAGTCATAGAATCATCAAATATTGCAAGTTGGTAGGAACCTAACAGGATCATTGAGTCCAGCTCCTGGCTGTGCACAGGGCCACCCAAAAATCAGCCCATGGATCTGAGAGCATTGTCCAAATACTTCTTGAACTCCGGCAGTCTCGATGCTGTGACCACTGCCCTGGGGAGCCTGTCCCAGGGCCCGAGCACCCTCTGGGTGCAGACCCTTTCCCTAACCCCCAGCCTGACCCTCCCCTGTCCCAGCTCCATGCCGTTCCCTCGGGTCCTGTCGCTGTCCCCAGAGAGCAGAGCTCAGCGCCTGCGCCCGATCTCTCCCTACTCAGAGGAGTCTTTTTTGATGTTGTCAAAGATGTTTCCATTGAAACAGCAGAAAAAATCTGCTACCTTTTCAGGATTCAAGTACAATATCCATTATTGCAAGACTACCTCCTTACTACACAAGCCAGTAACGTATTTCTTGCAGTGCTAATATTGGTGAGTCTTCACCCACTTTAGGAACAGTGTGAGAAGATGGCTGGCATCCACCTACCGCATGAAGGTACTGACAAGGTCTCCTGCAGGCGCTGTAACTCACAGTCTTTATGACTACAAATCCTCCGTTATAGACTTGGCTGTCCATTCACTTAATTTGGCATAGCTTCCATTTCTTTCACGCTGAGTAGGTAACTTCTTGATACACTTATAATTTGAATAAATGTTCCTTGTTTCAAGGCCAGTTTATATGCAATTCCGAGGCAAGAGCTGAGAAATAAGTAATATGAAGTGAGCTGTATTCAGCTGAAATGTTCAAGCAGTGATTGTTTATAGCGTATATGAATCCAAAAGCTCACAGCTCTTATCTCCATGGCAGAATAACTGATGCAGCAGAGATCTTTGCTGGCAAAAGGGAACAGTTTTCACTATGTGCTGTTCACAAGAACAAGAGAAGGAGAACAGATTTTTTTATATAGCTCATACTTGTCCATTATCTATTGTGGTACTGTATTTAGGAACTTGTTACCCTGGTATAAATATAAGGCAAAATAATAGACTTGCAATGGCAGCTATGCTTTCTTCCTTGCCAATTCATCTGGCTGTCATGTAAAATAATCATAACAGTTATACTGTCATAAATGAAACAATGATAAAACAATCTATACAATTTTTTTTTATTTTTCTTAGCTGCATAAAATCTAATTTATACAGGCTAAAGCTCTGACAGTTATCTGAACTGCTTAATATCCTTCGGTTGACTTAAAGCAAATCAGTGGAAGCAGTTCTTAAAGTTTTTTAAGCTCTTCTTAAATAGCTGCAGGATAATCTAAAAAATAAAAACCAACAAACTGCAAAACCAAAAAAGAATACATACCCAGAAACAAAAGAAATCTTTTAAAGGATTTGAAAGTTTCCTGTCCCTTTATAATTTTTGCATATTTGCAGACTATGATGGTATACCACAACAATAAGCCTCATTCACATGGGTTACCACAATGAAACTACTAGAAATAATCACATGAGGAACAGCTGCAAGAGTGAATTTGTGGATGTGGTGTAAATAAGAAAACTGTAAAACAGAATGCTGAAGTTATTATGAATAATACAGAACTGAAGTCAGACATGTTTCCAAGAAATAAAGTAAACATTTCATGACCAGTCCTGGACTATACAGCAGGCTTTTGCATTTATAACTGGACTCAACACTACGTAAAGCCAACATCTCCTAATCAAAATGTTTATTCACATGATTATTTAAAACCTCTCAAATGTGACCAGTGAGTGTTATGACAAAACACACATTTCATAGAAGCGCAGTTAGAATTTGCTCAGCTGTTAAGCACAGCGGTCTTGTCAGAGGAGCCCTGTACATGAATTGATGCAGACCAGCTCAAGATGCCTACTGTCTGTCGCTTGTTTTTCCTATGCAACACGACAAATGGAAGTCCATGAGCATTTGTCAAACATCCTTTGCATAGCCAAAGGAAAAATGTAATTTTAGACTTGATTTCCTAGGTTTTCCAGATGTGCTGTTTAGTGTGTATTTATATTGTTTTAAATATATATATACATTCACAAAAGGAAATGAAGCTTGCATTCAGACCTGTTCTTACTTGCTAGAGTATTTATATCTCTTAGATTTCACTCTTGTCTCTTCCAAAGCCTACCAAACAGTCCTTACTTACATTTAACAAACCCAATTTTAATTGCATCTGCAAACAAAATAAGCTGTTAAAAAAAAAAAAAAAAAAAAGGAAGTTTTTGTCTGTCTACAAGCTATAGCTGGAAAGCTACACCTTGCATTGGGTTATCTGTAGCAACTGTAACATCCAAGTGCCTTCTAGAAGCTTGCTCAACAATGTGACTAACATGGTTCTTTTCTCATGGAAAAAAAGTGTGTTCGCTGAAATGTTTTGATTTTTTTCTAATAATATGTATTCTATCCATTCATCCATCCATTGTATTTTATTTTATTTTTTTTACATTAGACCAGAAAAATTCAAAGAAAGAAGCCCTCACATCCTGTGGGACATGAAATGGTATGGGGTGGGGGTGATAATTCCAGGAGGTCCTGTCTCTTCCAAAAGTCTTTGCTCTTCGTAGAAAAATCTCATCTGTCGGAAGACGGAACAGCCAAGCATGGTTTTATTTTAGAGAACTTTGTCCTTAGGTTCTCTCCTAAACACAGTCACAGCTGTCTGCTAAACTGATAAATCCTCCAGAAGCTACCATGGCTTATACTCCAAATATACAAGCAGCTGTAAGGAGATTCGGGGCCACAGATTTACTGACGCATTCCAGGGGCTACAGCAGTGACAAATTGTCTGTAAACCTTATGTTTATTATACAAACAACTGTGTAAACATGGACATCATTTTTGTATTGTACATATAAAATATGTATAAGCAAACGTATAAAGCTTTCTGTGTCATTCCTTGTGATGCAAGTTTCACTTCCATTTTCCAGTGCAATTGCTCAATCCTATGATAACAGGGAGTAAAATCCCACTAAATGCAAATGCTTTGGCTTTAAACAAACCTTGCATTTATTTTGCAAAGAACTTTGTAACGTGTAGGGTGGTGACAAATAGGTCTTTGGTCCTTATCAGCTTTCAGATCTATGTTCAAATAACTGCCAGATAGGATCAAACAAACTGTCCGCTGTCTCTGTTGCTGGCTCAGCCAGCATTCCAGTTGTGTGCTTTCTCACTTTCTCACTTTCTCGGGGTCATCTGCTTGCATCCTAATTTTTAAGAACAGGGGTCGTCTGAGTTTATGGAGTACAGATCTGTTTGGGATGCCATATGTTGTGCAGTATCATTCCTATAGTCGTTATTTTCCGAGCCTTCTTAAATCATGCTTCCATTTCTTTCTTCAGATTTTGCATTGTGCTCTAGTTATCTTCATTCATAGTTTCTCATTGTCTACATTATTATTTTAGGGGAAAAAATATAAAAGAAAAAATAAAAACAACATGTATTTCTTCCAATTGAATCCACCCATCATGTTCTTTCCTTCTCTTCCTTTAGTTTGTAAAGTCTGCTTCAACTTTGTTCCTTAGAGCAAACACTGTTTTTATTGTACTTATTATAGACTTTCTTTCTTGGATTATTGACCACGTAATTAGCCAGCCGGAAATTAATATAAAAAACTGTCTGTAACCTGTTTTAAAGATTGGGCATATCACTAATAAATGTAAAGAAGAGAGCCTGATAACCTGGAAGGATTTAGGGAACGCTGCTCTAAGTAGATAATCCAGCATTAGGTAAAAGAAACAGACCAGAGAACAAAAAACTGGAGTTTAGGATCAGGAAGAAAAAAAAAAAACACATACATGCCAAAACAATGTATCAAAAAAAAAGAAAAGAAACAGTATTTAAGCCAGCCCACTAAGTGATAGCCAGTTAGGACTAAGCATAAAAGGAATGGTGTAAAGGAAATTCTGACTTCCAGTTAACAATTCTGCTGCAGCAGTTTTGACTTCTTGTAATTGTAACCTAATAGTTTCCTGGAAACTCCTAGCACGGAAACACATTCAGCCTACTGAAAGGCAAGCTTTGCAAGCCAAACATTCTACTTGCTGCTAAAGTGAACTTAAAATCTGAATTTAGTCCATTTTTAAAAAGCGCATTGCACTGGGTTTTATAGAGCTACAGTGAAGTGAAGTAAATGGTCGTAGTACTTGGAAATGTGAGCTTAAAAAGGAGCAAATTCATCAAGCAGTAAAAAAAAAAAAAAAAAAAAGGAGTATTTAATAATACTTTGTTCCACCAGCCAGAGGACTTGCTGAAACATAGCAGTTGGCTCCCTCAAGACAGGGGTAGGCAGCGCTGCTGGTGCTACCCTATAACACGTGTCATACCCACCAGCTCTCCATGCAAGCTGCAGTGCTGGCATGCCGTTGCCAGCCTCCGTGGCCACTGCATGCCCCTTCAAACACCGTACGACGTCAGTATAGTCAGAGACCATTTTGGTTTTGGCAGTAGCTGGGTGGTGCTATGTTAGATGACGCATCCAGTTGTTTGTTTACGCTGAGTCCTGGAGATGTATCTCTGCAGCCTGGGCAGGCCACAAGTTTCCAGTAGCCTTGGGTGTTGTATGTGACTGCCACACGTACCCCAAGGTGTACCCCTACTAAGTTGTACCCCCAGGGACAAGGGGCAGCAACAAGAGGGCAGATCGTTTGGTGTACTTCAGCCTTAGCATGAGGTGATTGCTTCCTGGAGAGGTCTCTTTATGACCAGCAGCACTAAAGGAAGCACAGTGCAGCCAGTAGATACAGGTATCTGTATTTTAGATACCCAACTTTCCTCTCTGCCTTTGTCCTGCTTCTCTCTCAAGTTGCAGATTGAGGAAGGGTAAAAGTATAGCACTGGAACTTCAGCAAGGATACTGATCGGATGTGTTTGCACCACACAATCAAAATTAATCTTAGAAATCTTCAAAATCAATGTGGCTTTTAATCTTTCAGTGAGTTTTCAACACTTGTGTCTCCACAATGCAAAAGAATATGTGTTTCATTTTGCAGTTTTCTAAGCTATTGCCAAAAGGCTGAAGTTTAGTTGGTCATGGAGGTGAAGCTGTCCTCTTATAGCCAGTACAGCCATGTCAATCAGGTCACTGCAACGTATGCAATCCATGACTCTTGCAAGACAAACAGGATTCTGACTTGAACTTTCCTCAGTTAGTAATTTCCTTTGGCACTTTGGGATATAGAATCATAGAATCATTAAGGTTAGAAGAGACCTCCAAGATCACCTGGTCCAACCATCCTCCTACCACCAGTGTCACCCACCAAACCATGTCCCCAAGCACCAGGCCCAACCTCTCCTTGAGCACCCCCAGGGACGGTGACTCCACCACCTCCCTGGGCAACCCGTCCCAGTGCCTGACTGCTCTTTCTGAGCAGAAATGTCTCCTCATTGCCAACCTGAACCTCCCCTGGTGCACCTTGAGGCCATTCCCTCCAGTCCTATCACTGCTTACCTGTGAGAAGAGGCCGACCCCCAGCTCCCCACAACTTCCTTTCAGGTAGCTGCAGAGAGTAATGAGGTCTCCCCTGAGCCTCCTTACAGTCCTCCTGTGGGAGACTGTGTCAAAGGCCTTGATGAAGTCTAGGTAGACTACGTCAACAGCCTTTTCCTTATCCACCAGGTGGGTCATCCAGTCATAAAAGAAGATGAGGTTGGTCAGGCAGGACTTCAAGACGACCTCTTCCATCGCCTTTCCTGGCACTGAGGTCAGGTTGACAGGCCTGTAGTTCCCCGATATCTTTCATTATACTTTTAATTCAGAGATGCAGAATAAAATAGACCTTTTTCTGTTTTATAGCCAGAAGTATACATGAACAAACCACCATCTCCATGTAGTGTTTGTTTGGGATTCCTTAGATCAGCTGTCTGTATTTCATTTACTTTTTTTTTTTTAAAAAAAGTAAAAAAAAAGTAAATGAAATACATTTTCATTTAAAATACATTTAAAAAAAAAAAAAAAAGGAGAATTACCTATAATAATATTTTAGTATTTGCATTAATAGAATTCTGGGGATTTTTAACACATTTTGCACAGGTAAGTAATGTTAGGTTCCAAAGTATATTACACATTTAAGTTTTTCAACTTTTAAAATGAAACTTAGGTGTTTATATAATACAGCTCAAGATTGTTGCAGATTAGCTCTCAATGGAGTTGTAATAAAATGATTTATCCCTATTTCTAGTGAATACATCAAAGACTTAGCAGGAGTTAAGCCTACAGTGTGGGGCATCGTGTATAAAAATAACCCACTAAACATTATTACATGAATAAATCAAACATCATACAATCATCATACAATATTCAAAGAAATCTAGGAAATTCAGTGATTTGATTGCTATTAAAGTCTACCTTAAAAGCGTTGTCAGTTCTTATATGTTGTCAGGGAGTACCTCGCTCCCTGAAAAGTCCTCTTGAGATAAAAGTATAGTAAATATAGTAAAATGTATTGGAAAATACAGTAATAATTGTAAAAAGGTATAAAGTTAGGTTATTGGAATTACTAGCAGAATCAGGGTTGACTTAACAATAAATATATCTGGAAATGTAAAATTAATTAACCGTTCAAGTAGTATTTTACCTATAGATGATGTGCTGTAGGTATCAGTCACCTAGAAACACATAATAGGCAAAAATATGTATTTTTTGTTGTTGCTGTTCTAGATTTTGTAAATGGATTTTGTAAAAGGAGCTGTTTTCCATGGAAAGATTGGTTTAACTACAGTGGATGCTGTAGTTAACACAGAATTTGAGAGAACACCTGCTGTGATGAGAATAACTAGTGCTAGTATTGGAAAACTGTTTAAGTGTAAGCTAAGTCATGTAAAAATTCCAGTTAAGTACATGCTTAATTGTGTGAACATAATTTCTTTCAAGCTGAGTCTTTGCTTATCCCTCTAATTCCAGTTTAAGCGTTGTTTTTCTAACCTTGCCCTTCTCAATAACATTCTCCCTTTTAAAGCCTGCAGCACCCATAATATACTTCTCAGTTCTCATTGACTCAGCGGCTGTTAGGGCTGCCATCGAATGTCAGGGTTGCCATAACTGTGGCAGTTCAATTACTTTATTTTCTGCCTACCATTTCCTTTTCTCATTAAAGCTGAGCACGCAGCTTTCAGAAGGAGCTTTTGCAGCAGGCTCTCGGTGGTACTCAGAGGTATGAATGAAATAGCTGACAATGGCAATAGTCCCTGTGAAAGCTTTGCATTGATGCTTGAAAGACTGCAGTGGTTTCCTATTTGTCACTCTTTGTATATCAAAGTGTTGCAATTGGATCTTTAAAGTACTATGTGCTCTGGATCCTATCTATTTACAACGCCACTTCCGTCCCGGTGACAGCTGAGATAATCACATCTGCTTTGGTTTGCAGCTCAGACACCATTAGGTGACTAAAATAGTAAAAAGAGAAGGAAAAAAAAAGCCAGAAAGCCCACCTCCAGGCTCCTGCCAGGTCCTTGACTCTGTCAGCAGCCGATCCAACAGAGCCCAAGGGCACGTCACAGAAATGAAAATAACCGTGTTTGAAATTCTTTGCTATTGTACTTGAAAGAGCATGAGTTTAGCCAGGGCTTTGTGGGACAAGCTGTTTTGTTGCAGGTAACAGATGAGGTGTTGTCAGCTGAGGCTCTCACTCCCCCCCTGAACATAGGAGTACACAGAGCAGGCTGAACCATCACCTAGTGAAGGATCCCATACCTGCAGGAACATATGGCACGAAGAAAGAAACGAGGACTGGCGACTTGTGTGGGTGTCGCTTCTCAAAACGCTACCATTACTTTTTCCTCCGTTAAGAAACATTTTCAGAAATGTTCTGTTCCCAGTGGTAGCGCACGATCTACCTGATGGCTTATAGCTAAGCAACAGATAGCCTACGTCATGCCTGCAAGATGTTCCCAAACGCTGCCTTCCGACATGAAAGGCTGTGCTGAGGAGTAATGCCTGATAAGTGGGTGAGTTATCATGGATAACCTCCAAAAGTTTCCCCTTCTCTTATTATAGGAATAGTACTGGCATATCCTTGAATGATTTTTTTTTTGTCTCAGCTGAAGACCAAAGTGAAGAGCGTTTGTTTGAAGTCTTCCTTTTCTGGGGTGAACCAAAGTTTGGGAAAGTAAGACAAAATGTGGAAGGGATGGATTTTTCATGGAATTTCATGACAGCTGGAGATGGGGTTAAGCAGGACTGACTGTCTCCATGAAATGCTGCGTACTCAAAACCTCCCATGAGACCCTGAATCTTCTTTATCCTCCAAGGGGATGTGAAGGTTACCAGAAAGACGTTGAACTTAAGAGCTGACTTCTCTAGTAACATACCTCTGGCCTAGAAAGAAAAGTCCAAAACGAGGCAAAGGAAACATGTTGCATAGGTCTGGCCTGAGTGGCATCTGTTTCATGTTCACAGCCCCCCAGATACTTTCCAAAGGACAAACCTTGGCTTCCACTAGAAACTGCAAGTTCCAAAATGGGATGAACACCTCTTAATTTTCACCCCTGTGAATATACTGTGAGCCAAGCTTTATACTCAAGAATGTCATAAAGATTTTGGAGGCTCGAGGCAGTGCAGTGAGGGCTTCTGCTCTCCTTTGTTGCAAACTTAGATAGTTTACACAACACTCATTGGGATCGAGTCAGTGAGTGCTGTGGGATGGAGAGCCATCCTGTGTGACCACAGTCATCTAGCTGCGGTGACTGTATGGGTCAGGGTGAATGTAGTGTTGGAGGTATGGCTTGCATACAGTTTATACATTTAGGTCCAGAGGTTGCTTACTGACAGTCCCCGATACTAGCCAGCTGCCAGGGAAATATCAGGGAACTCCACATCTTGTGTAGAGCAGTGCCAGAGGTGCATAAAAAAAAAAAGCATACCGTGGCCTCAGCCCTGGCTGATTGTTCTCAAACTGGGGTTGCTGTTTCTGCAGCCTCACAATCCTTTAGCAAGGCACCTTTCTGATGGCAGGTTTTTCTGCATTCCCCTCTCCAGAGGTAATCCTGTAGCGTTACTATTTTTGGATTCAGCCCCGAGATGCCAGTCCTCTCGCCCACCCCCAGCTTTCCGGATGTGTTAACTTGTCAAGGCCGATGCAGCTGGTAGTGTTAGATATTTCTCTCTAGGAATCTGTGACCAGAGTCTTACTGGAGTGACAGAACATTTCCCTTCACCTAGCTGGACTGACAGTTCACCTGGAGGTAGGGTGAAGGGCGAAAATCAGAAGACACGCTCCTGCCTGACACCTTGCAGTGTTTGCGGCCCTCCTTGCACAGGCAGGAGCTTCAGCTTCCCTCCAGCCCTCCCCTGGTCCTGCCTCATCCTCTGCCACATGAGGCCTTGAGGAAATTCACCTCCTTTGCTGGCAATCAGCCAAGCCAGAGTGAGAACAGATTTTCCTTTTGCCAACCTTTTACTGCTGCAGATTTTCCCGAGCGCGTACCAGTGCCATTCATCGCCTGTGGCATCGCGTTGGCATGCACACCTGAGAGCAGGCACTCCGTGTGTTCTCAGAACAATGCTTCCTTCTTTCCCTCATTGTTTCCCTGGGTCATTCATTCCCCCGTTGTGCTGGAGCCTGTTCTCTTACAAAGAATTCCTCAGAGCTGGTGGGGCTGCTGTCATTCCCTCCCAGCCTGCTGTGCACAACCTGCTACTGCTGGCAAACCCGGCCCGAGTGATGTAATCCTTTTCAGATCTTACACCACCATTCAGATGCCAGACATTGTGTCGGCTCCTGTTGTTTGTTACCCTGTGTATCGCTCCTTAATTTTTTGTTTTTAAAGGATTTGAAATTTGATCCACGCTTGTCTTTCTGCTTCTGGGCTTTTCTATTGGAGAGCTCTGAAATCTCTGCCTTGGCCCCTGAGCTAGACTATTGTCCTTCCTACTTCACTTCCAGCTGGGCTAGGTAACTTCCTTTGTTTCACAAATTCTGGTTGTTTTCTTAACATTTAACCCAAGTCCTCCAGCTTTCCAGCTCTGAATCTTATGTTCTGGATCCAAACAGGCTTGGCTCTTTCAAGTCAATTGCTAAAACCCATAAAACTGGCTACTCAGCCCCACATCAGTCAACCTTCTCCAGCAATTCACGCTCTTTATCTACCTCCTAATGAAAATTTCTTTCTTATATGTTTCAATTTACTTTTACCTTTTCACATTTTGTAAAACTCTTCCATAATTCATCTGCCTGGTTTCATGAAACAATATCAAAGGTATTAAATGCTTCGGCTCCGTGCCAGAAACAAAACTACGACCTGGCTGTTTTCCATTTCACTGTAGTTGTAGTATTGTTGTAGTCATTATGTTCCAACTACCCAGGCAAAATTAATTTTGTAACTAGCAAAATATCTTTTAGTGGCTTGTCTTTTTCAGTGGAACCTCTCTGATTTCTTTTCACAGCCAAATGTCGAGAACTTTTCTATGTTTCCAGGGATTTTTAGCATTAGAGGAGCAAAATACTTCTCCACTGTCCTGCTCTTTCCTTATGTCCTGCCATTTCCTTAGTTTCTTTTCGTGTTTTTCAGTTTCTGTTCATGACAGTGTTTGTTTGCTCAGCAGTGACTCAGAACAGAAATGTATGAAAGAGGTCAACCTATTTCAGGTCCTCATCCTTGAAAGGGTGCAGTTATCCACCCCAACAGGAAATTCAAGACTTCTTTGTGGATGGATGCTATGGAGGTATAGAGGTTATAAAAGATGCAGAGACTTGGGCTAGCATGCATGTGAGGTGGCTTGACTTAAATTAATTAGTTTAATTTAGTGGAGGTAAGACTCGTCTTTGAACTAAATGCACTGAAAAGATAAAGGATTTTCAGGCAGTCCGAGGAGCAACCTGGAAAGGGTTTGCCCCTCTTTCTGTACCCTAAAAGCCAGTGCATCGGTGGCCATAGCCTGGAAGGATCTCGTGCAGGAATCCTCTCACCAGACCCCTGCTAACCTGTGGCAGGTTAGAAAGGTGATTTGTTCAGACTCCAGGTGGGTAAATAGCTCCAGATGTATAGCTTGTATGTTATCAAATGAGACAATATCAAGCAGTCAGTCATCATGTAACACCTGGGAAACACACAGATGTTCCAGCTGTGCTTGTAACACACCTCACACACAGAGGTCTGAACACTGAGGAACGCTGGGGAGATTTACTGGAATCATCCTCTGCCATCTAAATGAATCTGGTAAAGCAAAGCTTGATAAAGCTGATGATGTGTGCTTTTCAGGATTTTACATCTACCCTCTGACTGCACGGTTTCAGTGGTGACTCAGCCTCCTGTTTGCTTCCTCTTGGATTTCCCCATCTTTCACATTTTTTTTTTCTCTGTATATAGCAGAAATGAAATGTTACAAGCAGGAATTGAGATTCTTTTATAAATATTGCTTTTGAGTAAAATTCTGGATTAACATCAGATTAATTGGTTATTAATTGTTGATATATATATATATAGAGAGAGAGAGAGAGAGAGAGAGTTTTTTTGTTTGTTTGTCTTGAGAATTGACACTGATTCTCTTATTCCTATCTGGAAGATACGTAAAGTCCTGATTCTATGCTATCAGCAGCCCTTTGGCAGCACTCTCTTCATGGTCATGCATCTTACTGTGATAATTCCCTTCTTGCAATCTGTTTGGCAATCCATTAAAGAAACAAAAATCAGATTCCTTTAACTTTCAAAGAACAGTCATGAGTCCCTGTTTCCTCACCTGTGCCACTCACTTATGAACAGAATATGGGAAATGCTGTAACAAAATTTTAATTTCAGACTCAGTCTCTTTCCTCAGGTGACAAGTGACAGGACGTGAAGTTCCTGTCACTTGTCCCTTGGAGCCTCAAGTTGCACCAGGGGAGGATTAGGTTGGATATTAGCATGAATTTCTTCACAGAGAGTGGTTAGGCATTGGAACAGGCTGCCTGGGGAGATGGTGGAGTTCCCATCCCTGGAGGTATTTAAGAGACGTGTGGATGCAGCATTAAGGGACATGGTTTAGTGGTGGGACTCGGTAGGTCAAGGTGGTGGTTGGACTTGATGATCTTGAAGGCCTTTTCCAACCTTGATGATTCTATGATTCTGTGATTCTATGCCTGTTCCTTGTAATATTCATAAGTGCCTAAATCACACTTTAAGTGTTTCAGGTAATTTGTCAATTCCACTAATAAATCCTTACGTGACTCTCATTGAGTGAAGAAGAGGTAGGGTAATTTGCCTGCAGTAACACAACTCATGGGTGGAATGAGGATTACAACACAGGATTTCCTGCCTCCCAAATCCGTTCTGGTTCTTCCAGATCAGGCCACCTCCTGCCACCTAAGCAGGTAATTACATATATATCAGTCACACCTCTTATAATTTTCTTATCTTTATTTACAAGCTGTGATTCTACTACTTAACTCTGCTGTACTTCATGCATTAATTAGCTTTGCTTTACAAAAAAAAAAAAAAAAAATCTGAGAATTTTTTCCTTTACATGTTCATGAAGTCTACCCCAAGAAAGGTGTTAACCAACCCTTTCACAAGGCTAGACCAGAAAAAAAAAAAAAAAAAAAAAAAAAAAAAAAAGCTCAGTTATCTCAGTTATAATATAATTAAAGGAGTAGCTCTTTGCAGACCAAAAATGGCAAAGCATTTGATCGCCCACAACTATGAGGTCAAATTAGTCACAAGAAAATTATAGCTGCTGCATATATTGTTTGTGTTCAGGCAAGAGAACTGCATGCTTAAACAAAATGAACTTCAACACATTGACATAAGCTCTCACAATTTGTAAATGAGATGCCTCTGCATAAAGTGTTAAGAGGAAGCTGTATCTGTGCCCGGCTGTGGAGGAAGAAGAAGCCAGATCCTCAACTGCAAAAACTTCATTTTGGTTCAAGGGGATGAATGGATGAAGCTAGGTCGACTTAATCCATCTAAAGATCTGTATGAAATATTATTATAACTGTGAAACTTAGATTTGTTTCAGTATTTCATTTCTGTGTCATTTTACAGTTCTACCCTCCATGCTATTCATGCAATATTTTATTATTTGGGTTTGATTTTTCTGTGTATTTTTTTGTTATTATTATTATTTATTTTTTAAATGCCTCATCCTTTTGACAGTTTGTCCAACCCTAATTGCCCATGTTTCTGAAGAGATGTTGTCTCTCTGACTCTATTGGAAAAGGGGCAGATAGCAGTAGGGATGTCAGCTGCGTGCACCAAGACAATGGCTAGCTAATATTCCTCTGATTATCTAAAGATGTGCACATGAAGGCTGAACACAGAGTTTCTGTATGGTTTCGACTACCGTGAAAGTGTACAAGGCATTTTTCAAATTAATCACTTTTTCATCTGCTGCCTCTGACCTCTTCTGATCTCCACAAAGAACAGCTGTGTTTTAAGATCGCCAGGAGGCCTGGGCAACAAGTTCAAGAAAACACAGTAGGATCACTGCTCTATCGTTTGTGTTGCTGGTCTGGACCAGTGGGCAGAGCGCACTACTAAATAAGAATAGTAATGCTGTATAATTGTTTTATTGGTACGGGTGGTTGCATAGGTGAAGTAGGGCAGAGGGTGGCCCTGCACAACATGGCTAATTCCAGTTCTGAAAACATGTGAGTCAGCCTCCCCAGATAATAGGACTGGCTTATGGACATTCCTGAAGTACCTTTTATGATTTTTGGTGTTTTCTTTCTGAATCTCTGCGGCAAACTTGCATCACACTTCTCACATCTTCTTCGCAGTGTCACGGCCTCAAAACTTTTCCTTGGGAAAAAGTCAAAGCAGAGAGTCTCAGGAAATCTCAGGATTTCAGTCCTTAGGTTTAAAAGGAGACCACAAAAGATATTCAGTCTCATAATAAAATTACAGGACACTGCAGTACAACTAGGCTAATATTTCATCTTGCAGCCTCTCCAGTGCCGAGGCAGAATGAGCAAAGGTGGGTGCTGAAACAACCCCTGCTGCCAGCCTGTTTGCACATGTACTGCAGACACGTAATTCCACGCTCCAGGGCTCTAAGTCATGATGAGCAAAATATGTGTGTGTGTGTATATATATATATATTTATAATGTAAATTTGAATCTGAATTGGAGTTCACATGAATGTGAAAGGAGAATCAAACCTGTACATTTGCATAATTTCAAAGTGCCTCTCTACACAAAGCTGAAACTGAAAAGAAAAGAAGCCGAGTCAGCACGTAACCTGGCCGTGTGGTTTACAGGCAAGGGGAAATTCTGGTAGGCACCTGAACTGTTGACCCGATGCACAGAAGTAGCATGTTCTGAGCTCTGCCTTCACCGGCCGGGTGTTGTTTGGGTCTGCATGTGAATGGGATGAAGTGGATGAGCCTCATGGCATCTCAGAGAGAGGCGCGGAGCTGATGCTGCCTAAGGGCATGCTGGTGAGAAAGCGCTTTAGCCCCCTTAGTCACCTGGACAGGTTCCCAGCAAGAGAGAGAGAATTTGATTCTCATTTGCACTCTTTTTACTGCCGTTGCCTGTAAAGCTTGTTCTGAGCATGTTCTTGGGATCCAAGCAGAGATACCCAGGCACCCTTTGGTTTCTTTGTGTCACTTGTGGCTGGCTAGCATCCGTGTCTTCAGACTCCTCAGCTTTCCTTCTTTACATAATTCCTGTAAATGCCAACACCTCAAAATCCTTCCTAAAGCAGACATTGCAAGCAAGACAGAGTCCTGATTCAGTCACTCTTGAGCATACTGCTTCCCTTGTGTAAATCCTTCTCTTTTTATGAGTGGTCCATTGAGATTATAATTCCTCTGAGACTGGTCATCCACTGTTTCCAGCATCCATTATAATTATAATTAGGGTTGACGTTAAGTGTCTGAAAGATCTAAACATCGCTGGCTGATGAAAATGAATTAAGAAGAATTTCACCAAACATGTTTTCATGAAGGAAAAGCCTGAACTAACCACTGATTAAAGTTGCTGCTCACCAAATGATAGCGTGGACACTCTTGCTGATGTTTTGTGTGCAAAAATTATTCCGTGTTAGATTATGCTAAACCTCCAGGCAGCTTTTCTTGCAAAATAGGAAAGTCCATGCGGAGGGCAGGTATAAAACTGTTAATTAACTCTAATTGTGCCTCATTCCTATTGCACAAGGGTTTCTCCACAGAGCTGAGCCTTAGGAAAGGCCACTTGACATAGAAGGAGGATGGATGAGGCATTTGCCCCTGGCGCTTTTGTCACACAGCATAGGAGGCCACGCCTCCATTTACAGCCTCGTGAACCCACATCATTTAATTAGGCTCCTCTCTTGCCATAAAGCAGTGTGACTGATTGAAAGACTAAATATTTGTGCAAAGAAATTGTGGCAGATCCATTGCAGCAGGCAGGTCCCTCGTGCCTGGGAAGCAGGAATATGCAGAAGGAATCAACTGAATCACGAGCACTGTCATGGCAAGGAAGAGATAAAATAATCCCTGCTGGGTCAGAAAACACTTTGGTTGTGAAAGCAGTTCATCTGTCAGCAAGTGTTCCTGGGCATAGAAATGATTTAACAGATAAACTACTTCGTATTTTTGTCATACCATGAATAAAAGTCTGAGTGCTCATTTGTACACTGTGATTTAAGGGAAAAGGGTCAGTTGTCAATAAACCTTTGTAGGAGACAAGAACAGCTGGTGTTGAGTCATCCCCTCAAATAGGTCAAAATCTAGAGTCCCTTTCAAACATACCTTTTTTTTTCTTGATTAAATTGTTATTTGTAAATATATTCAAATGTCCTTAATTTCTAGGGTCCATGGGAAATCAGAGAGGATGCTGACAGAGGGGCCATCATTGCTGCCAAGGCAATGCCAAGGCAAAATCAGCATTGTCAGCTGGTTTCTCACACACTGATTTTCCGGCTGGGTTTGAAAGGATACTGCACTTCCACCTTTATCTCTGTCCACCGCGAAAAGCTTTCAGATTTTCCCACACTCTAATTAAATTCTTGAAGGTCTTCATTCAGCAGCGAGTGATCTGCTATCCGTTTGGATCTCAGTTCTCTTCTGAAAGGACTAAAACACTCTTATCTTGAACCCAGGCCAATGCCTTATTAATTATGCCTGTGGCTGAGAAGATCATCTCGGCTGTTACTGTATCAGCAAGGCAAAATGAGGAAATACAATATGTGATGAAAGACGCTGCTTGATGATTTTCCATCTCAGTAAGGAGTTTCTCAGGCCTCACCCTAAATTCTTACCCGAGGTGGTTGCACGATTTCATTTGTATCAAACGATCCACTTATCGATTTTCTTCCTGGAGCTTCTTTCAGAGAAGGCAGGAGAGAGGTTGTATCCTCTGAGTGTTTAGAAAGCATTAGCCTTTATTTGCAAAGAACTCTGCTACTTCTCTCGCGTTGCTGTTAGCAATCGCCAAAACACTGATGAGTCATCAAGTTCCAGTTCAAAGCCTACACAAATGAGTTTTGAATGATATTAGAATTTGTTCTAGCATCACAATTAGATCTCTTCCCATTTGCTGCTGTGTCAGGTAGGGGCTCATCCCATCAGGCTGAAGCTGCTGATGTGCCTTTTCTGCACGTGTCATTACTTCTGATTCCGACGGAAAGGCCACTTGATGATCAGTCCAGATGTCCACTAAGCACTTGCTACAACGCAAGCACCAATAATAGACAAATTTATTTCCTAAAATTCTTTTTTTCTTGTTGCCAGAGCAGTTCCATGACCTCCAAACACCTCCTTGGTTCAGCTCAGGGACTGTGAGTCACCAAACACGGGCTGGGAGGGTTGCAGTGATGTATGTGCACACACACCATATTTATTGACAAACATGCCCCAAGAAAAGCTGCTTAGCTGCATATAATTGGAGGGTTCAGGCACGTGTTGCCCATACACACACACAAACTCGGCAGGTCCTGTAACACCAGGATTTTCAGAGGTACATCTTCATAACCTTTGTGGAGCACACGGGTACTCGTGACACAGGACAGCCTGGCTAGGTAACACAGATCAGAAAAAACTTGCCTGAACTTACAGAAGAAGAGTCTGAGGATACCAGGAATCTGGAGTTCTTCAGGATAATTCACCAGCTCTTCTTTCACTATTTTTTTTAACCTAATTTCCTCTATTTTTAAAATTTTTTTCTTTTAGCCATCGTTCCGCTGTGCACACAGCACCTGGGCTCGAGCCCACTGCTGTTATCATTTTTGCCAACCACCTTTGCCGTGTCTCGTCCCCGGAGCTTTTTATGGGCTCTTCCTCCGTCAGTAGCACATTTAAGACCTGACAAGTTGTGTAACTCCAACTGTGCCTCTGTTTTTCCCCTCATCTCTTGCTCCACCCCGTGCTAATTCCTCGCATTCCACTCAGCCTTCTCTTATGACCACTCCCTTCTCTCTCTCTCTCTTTTTTTTCCCCCTCTCCATTTAATATCTTCTTCCGTGCCATTACCCCACACGCACAACAAACACAGCCTCCCACTTCATGTTAACTATGCATCCTCCCGCTCCTGTTTCAAAACAAACCCGAAATGCTGCAGAGCCCATCTGTGCCGTGAATCATCCCAGCTATAACAAGCACTTTCCATCTGCCTCGGCTCAGCCTTGCACTCGCTGCAGTTTTAAAGTTCAAAGTGCACCATTCATCTCCAAACTCCACTGGGACCAATGGCACCCTCTCTGTTGAATTCTTTGACTCAGGCTATAAAATGTACCAGATACGTTTTTTGCTGCATTTTTTCCCCCATTTTAAAGTGTAATTTACTGACACATCCTAAGTGTTGCGTAAAATGCAGGTTCTTGAGTATTAAGCCCCAAATTCCCGGGGGAATTGCTCCAAATTGGTGCTTTTCCTGGACATACTGTTTATCTTTCTATGTTGTGACCCTCAGAGGTGAAAGCAGTTTACCTACAAGTAAGCACTGGGTTTTGTACGACATCAAAGTACAGCCTAGGAAGCCAAGGCTTAATTTTTGCCCACAGATCTACATGTTGCCAGCGAGAGCACTGATGCTGAGTTGAGCCCACAAGCTGCTTTTCCTGCATACACACACAGGTGCTCACTCACACTGACTGGATAATGGGTTCAAATCATTAGTTATTGAGCCCCAACCATGCGATTGTGGAAGGACTAAGCTGTGTTGAAGTTTGGAATCAAAGACATAGGAAAAGGACTGAAAGCACTTTCCTTTCAATATGCTCTCACATATAAAATTAATCTGGTAAGTGTCTTGTCTGTCATTCTTGAATTAAACCAGTATTTGTACTAATATATATATTTTTGTTACCTATATGATATGATTTGTAAATACATACTAACTGGTATATATAATCATGGGCCAGACATGTTCTGAGTGAAGAAATGCTGCAGCAAATGTATATTGTGTATGTACAGATGAGTTTATTGCCTTGGCAGTTTTATTTTTCTTCTCCATGAGAAGCTTGCTATCAAAGTTTACAGCAGGGACAAAGCAAGACAATAAACTTGAGTGTTAATATGAGCTGATTTGGTATCCGATGATGACTTCCTAGCTTGATTATGGTGCAAAAAATGCACTAGTGCAAGCGGTCGAGCAGCTGTTGGATCAGTGTCCCAGCAGGTGAGCCCTCGCTCAGGCTCTGTCCCTCTTCCTCAGGCTGCTGTCCCTCCTGCTGCAAGATCCACAACAGATGTGTGTCATCGCAGAAAAGATGAATGTTGGGTTTTGTGCTCCCTTTCAGGCAAGGCCTTTTAATTCCTCCTCCCCCTATCAATTTCCGACTGTCGTCTCGCTTCCTTTTGGTGCTGACGAGCGAGCATCTCTGAGTCACTCCTCTGGGCCCCGGCCGAGAGCCGAGACGTGAAATCAAGGCTCTTCGGGCAAGGCTTCAGGCAGCACACAAACACGTCTGGGAAGCTTCATTACCCAGACGTTTGGGGTTTTACTTCCAAGATTATGACGGCTTGAAATTTCAGCACTTGTTTCTCCGGTTTAACATCCCGCTGAATTCTTTCCTGGTGGCTTAGTGTAAAACCGCCTTGAATTTTTGTGTGCGTGCGCGCCTGGTAACTGGAAAATAGCATCATCTCCCCCTCGTGGTGTGGGGAGAGGCCTCAGCTGGAAGAGAAAAAGCCCAAAATGGCAGCGTAGCTGAATGCAGGCCAAGGAAATCACCGTCACGCCAGGAAAGATTGCTTGGCCCCAGCTGGTGATGTCTGCTGCAAGCGGCCTCACGAACAGAGCTCTGTGGTGACACCCCAGCTTGGCCTGGATTTTGCATTCAATTGCTCCTATATTTGGGGTTAGAGCAGAGGTAATCCTGTGTTAGACATCTCACTGGCACGATGGGGTTAGTAGCAGGAGACAGAAAACAGCCCACTTTGGAACAAGTATATAACACAGCAGCAAGAATAATTGTAATAAGCCATATTTCTTGTGGTTCTAATAATTTTGCTGAATTTAAATTGGATTTATCAATACACTGATTTTTCTTACAACAGTTCATCTTTCAAGAAGAGAAGTTGTTTATTATTATTATTATTATTATTATTAATTATTATTATTTTCTGACTGATTGCAATTTAAAGGCTCTAGCTGGGCAAAATTTTATACTATCATACAATACAGATTTTTTTTTTTTTTGCATCAAACTTGTCCATTGTTAACATTTTTAGAGAAAAAAAAGAAACTCAGGAATGTCTGTTTCCTGGAGGCATACTGACTTCTACTGTATGTATCATGCAAGTACATTTCTGGGGTTAACATCCTTTAACTTTGAACGAGCTCTTCTAAGGGATCATTGTATGTCAGTAAAATTACATGAACACAAACATCCTTTGCTATGGGTAATTGCAGCTGGGGGAAAAAAGACCTCATGTGCCAGTTGAAATAAATACAGACAAAGTAATGATACTGGGGAGAATTTCATAAGGCTTTATCGTCCCTTTGAATCCATTAGTAGAGTTATGCTACCAGCCCGATAACATTGTGACGTGGGTGGCCACGTATTCCCTCAAACACAGATTTGGCTCTGAGCGTAAATGTGGGAGTTTAATAACCTTTACACCGTGGGGAGATACACAGAACGTGATAAGTGCATGTGGATGTGGAGCAAGAGGAGGAAGGTGTCTGGGAAATATTGATAGGTATCAGGGAGGAAAAAAAAACATCCATTAAATAGCCTGGTATTTTTTTTTAATCCAATTTTCCTAACAGTCAATTTCAACACAGCCACACCAGCAGGCAGCAATGTAAGTTGTTTTCTGCATTTTAAAGGCTATTTTTTGCTATCCCCGAGAGTTAGTTGTCCTGGGTAATTTAGCATGTACTCCGCATCACAAAGCTAATATTTGACATAAATTCAATCTGAAAAAGATGACTAGTGCGTGGTCTCTAGTGTGCATGAAAGGGTACAGAAATGCAAAGTATATTGCTATACATAATTTGATTTATGCTATAGAGTGCTGTATGTGATATTTTGCTCTTCTAATAAATTCCTTAATTGGGTCTCCTCTGCACTATGCTTAAATCTCATTATTTCATTGATGCTTACTGATCTTTCCCAGTTTTCCGTGTGGTAAATTAACGCCCTTCAGCTGAATGAGCTAAAATCCAGTGGCAGCTGCTCAGCCAAGGGCAGTTGGATGAGTGTATTTGCCATACTTGCAAGAATTAAGTCTCACCTAAGTCAAGTAAAACACTAACATGGAATATTAAAGAAAAGCTGAGATCAAAGTAAAAAATTAAGAAACACCAAAATCAATTTGCCTATTTTTTTTTTAAGATGTTTGCATTAGGATCTGGTTCCTGGTTATGCTACCATATGCTCTTGTTTTTTTCACAGGATCGCAGAAATAAGAAGCCTGGTTCCTGTGACAGAGGCTGTAAGGATGACATATTTGAGGGAGTGTTTTACCAGTGTTCAAAGACAAAGCTCTCTGATCAGATGCTTGGTGCTGCCCCTTAACACAGAGATGCCAATATCTGTGTGCGTGACGTTTCAGTGCTTAGGAATTGCATGACCAGCTACTAAACTAAAAGTGATGGTTAAGAGTTGGTGTAAAACTGCCCGTGTGTTATGTTCAGCCCACAAAGATAAAACGTGAGGAAGAAAGCAAGGCTGCATCCACAAGTCCAATTAAGCACTTGTTCTCAAACTATTTTTCCTGTGCTTGCAGCATGCATCCCTGCAGGATGTACTGCACCACTGTTGTCTCACCCACGTTCAGAGGGCATGGCGTAAATCTAGAAGGGAGCAGATGCAGCACATTCCTGGCCATTTGCTGGGACAAAATTGGGATAATTGGTGGTTAAGGTGGTTAAGGCTGAGCGGGACCTAGCAATGAAGGAGACATGAAAAGGCCCTGGCTGCAGATGGAGGTGAGCAATGCAAGGAGCAGGAAGCTGTGGCTGCTGGTGGCCACCAGCTGGTGACTTGTCTCTGCTCCAAGTAAGCCAGTTCCATAAATGCTCTGTACTGTGACTGCCTCCTGTTCTGGGGTTTTGGCTGAAAAACAAGATGGTGATGTTTGAATTGTGTTTGAGTTACTGAAGCAACAGTTACACACATATTACTATAACTAGACACTGATATGGAGCTCAGTTTTAACCCTGGGTTTGGAGTTTTGCAAATCATCTCACTGAAATAGCTAAGTCCATAAAAAGTAGAAAATGTTTGAGCACTCTACATTTTTGTAATAGTGTGATGCAAAATCAATTGACAATATCAGAGAAAAAATAATATTCTTGCCATTTTTTTCCACTGGCTTTCTTTCCTTTACTTTGCACACCCCTCAAGAGATACCTAAAAGTTCCTTCTCTAGCCACTCTCAGTCTCCTCACGCTAATTCTAAGCCTACCAGCTGTACATGGAAAGAACTCATCTAGAAAATGTTCTGTATCTTCTACCTATCATAAAACAAACAAACAAACAAAAAACAGTGTAATATGATGAACCCTGTACAGTTTAAGAGAACAGCAGATCTGTTGCGCTACAAAGCATTATCCACTTCTGAGGGAGAGAAATTCTCTAATCCTGGAAAGGCACAGGACCAATCAGTCTGATTTCAGCCCAGTGAATCTCTCTACCTTCTGCCTTTCCTCCTCTTCTCATGCAAGCTGCTATCAGCAAGCTGTACTGCCACACAAGTCTCCCTTACAGGGCATGGATGGTGCACAGCTTTCTTCTTTACATTCTTCTGCGGCCGAAGACAAGGGTTGGAAACTGTAAGAAGTTATTGAAATCATTAAGGTTAACACTTGTTTATTTCCAGGTATCTGCTAATATTGCTGGTAGTTGTAATAGCTGCATGTGCTACTATGAATGCCACAGAAAACCCCAGACATCAAGGAGACACACGGACCATCACCCATGAACCTGCAGAGTCCTGATAGCACTAAGTCAGGACAGCAAATTCCTGAGTGAGGTGTTACATTTCCATCCTGTTCTGCCCTGCTGCTATCCTTCATTCTTTATGGCAGGGGAGCATCTGACTCTCAGAGATTAATTAGTAATTAAGAGTTGGTTCAAAAACACTGCAAGTTCAGAGGAAAAAAAAAAAAAAGTAAGCTAAACACATTAGAAAACAGTTAGATATATAAATTCCAGTCTCTTGGGATTTTTTTTTCTTTGAGTAGGAAATTTAAATAAGTTTCTTTTGAACACACCTAACTGACCCCACTAACTAGATGTAATAAACAAATGCAGATATTTAAGCTGACATTTGAGCAGTGTCAAAGCCTTCTAAGCTTGTTCTAAGTAGATTAGCAGATAAGTGCTAGCTTTCCTATTCTGGGATATGTTCCAAGGCAAACATGAAGACAGACGATTTCATTTAACTCCAGAGTGGACAACACTTTATGCTTAAATAATGCAAATCATTTTCATAATTCTTATGACAAGCTATCAGCTGGCACTGCTGATGTAAATTGCTCTCTCCTTTAATGAAGTCTCTGGTTGCCGCTGTGTCTGAAGGCAAAAACTACATTTCCTTTACAGTTCAATCAGAATGTGGAAGTCTAATTATTAGCACTGGGTATGCAGTTTTCTCAAAAATACACAGTGTATCTCATCTGATCTAATCTGAGACAAACTGACTTAATAAATCTTCTTTGAAACAGGGATATTAGATATTAGACCTTTGGATATTTCCTAGATTCAGTAATATGTTTGCAGGCTTACATAAAATAGTGGCAAATAAATCCAGAGCCAGCTTCCAATATCCCAGCAGTATCGACAAATCTGCATATACGTATTTTAGTATGTTGTTTGGAGAAGCTTGCCAGCTACTGCCACTCATTCAGTTTTGTTGTATCTGTCAAGGATAACAAGTCCAAAGAGCTGCTTTCAAAATAGCAATTAAGGATTTGCCCAAATGCATCCTTACTCAGCAAAATACGTGCTTGAGTCCCTTGGATGCTCAGTGGTTCTGACTTCCAGCTCATACTAGTGCTGAACATTGCAGAGAAGAATCTCTCAAATATGATTACCTTGTGGGAACATAAATCACGGGAAATCTGCGAAGCTGAGGCTCACGGCTGAGTGTGCTAGATGGGACTTTCAGGCTCTCAGTTCTGCTGAGTGCACAAACTTCATCCTGTCTCTTCCCGACGCTCACATCTGTGACTCAAGCAGAGCAGAGCATCATCACCTCTCGAGTGCCTAGTATGATTTATTTCAGTAAACTCTGACTTCTATATGGACTTGAAAATGTCAGTGAAATTTAGTGCCCTGATAATTTCAGCCATATTATACCAAATGTGAAGAAATCAGAGGTGGATTTTGGCTCTATCTTAATTTTGGTGGATTATCTTAATTTTCTATCTTAATTTTGGTGGATTTTGGCTCTATCTTAAATGTTTGGCCTATCTTAAATGTTGATACCTATGTATGAGCTAGGTTTATAACATACCAGTACAGCCAGAGGCCATCTGTTCACGAGTTGCTGGACTCTAGGGAGCAATTATTTTCATCACAAAATAGACCTCATCTGAAAAGCTCTCTGGTCTCCACTGAATGTACATACTACACCTCCATTAGCTCTAATGAGCACGTACGCATGGCTCCTGTGTAGACTCTTACCTTGTGGACTCCCAAAGCTGGGGTGAGCCAGGTCTCCCCTCAGGTCTCAAAATTTTCTGAAGCGTAAGGAGTCAGGCGTTCTCCAAGTAATTAGAGATTTCAATTTTAAATCATCTTTAGAAAGATGACAGTAATTATATACTACATACCTGGACTAACATGTTTTACATCTGTATAGCTCTACCTGCAATGCCTGAGTGCTGGCTGTGCACTCTGACGAGACCAGTGATGAGTAGCTGCCCCTCAAACCCCATGCAAACAGGGTGGCCTTCTTCTGCAGCCTCGAGGCATCCCGAGATGCACCTTGTGGTCTGCCCTACACACACGCCTTGTGAATCTGTCTGCTTCTGTGCCAGGGCTTCATTAAAATAATGCATTTGGACTGGTTTGGTTACTGTACATTCTCCTTTCACAAAATGGAAGATATATAAACGGGGGTGAAGCTCTGGGGCTGGCAGCACAGGAAGGACATGGACCTGTTGGAGCGAGTCCACAGGAGGGCCACGAGGATGCTCAGAGGGCTGGAGCATCTCTCCTACAAAGACAGATGGAGGGAGTTGAGATTGTTCAGCCTGGAGAAGGCTCTGTGGAGACCTTATAGAGGCCTCCCAGTACCTACAGGGGGCTACCAGAAAGCTGGGGAGGGACTCTTTGTCAGGGAGTGTAGGGATAGGACAAGGAGGAATGGCTTAAAACTAAAAGAGGGGAGATTTAGATTAAATATAAGGAGAAAATTCTTTACACTTCTTTTAACTGGGTCCAAGGACACTGAGGCCCTGGAGTGTGTCCAGAGAAGGGCTACGGAGCTGGTGAAGGGCCTGGAGCACAAGGCCTGTGAAGAGCACCTGAGGGAACTGGGGGTGTTTGGTCTGGAGAAGAGGAGGCTCAGGGCAGACCTCATTGCTCTCTGCAGCTACCTGAAAGGAAGCTGTGGGGAGCTGGGGGTCGGCCTCTTCTCACAGGTAACCAGTGATAGGACCAGAGGGAATGGCCTCAGGTTGTGGCAGGGGAGGTTCAGGCTGGCAATGAGGAGACATTTCTGCTCAGAAAGAGCAGTCAGGCACTGGGACGGGTTGCCCAGGGAGGTGGTGGAGTCACCGTCCCTGGGGGTGTTCAAGGAGAGGCTGGACGTGGTGCTTAGGGACATGGCTTAGTGGGTGACACTGGTGGTAGGGGGATGGTTGGAGCAGATGATCTTGGAGGGCTTTTTCAACCCTAATGGTTCTGTGATTTGGCTCTGAGGGTGGTGAGGCCCTGGCACAGGCTGCCCAGAGAAGCTGTGGGTGCCCCATCCCTGGAGGCGCTCACGGCCAGGCTGGATGGGGCTGTGGGCAGCCTGGGCTAGGGGGAGGTGTCCCTGCCATGAGGGGCACCCCAAACCCACCCCAGCGCCCTCCTCCGGCCATGCACACGCTGCCCACACGCTGCTCCCCCCTCCCCACTCCCAAATCCTCCTCCTCTCCCTCCCGGCGGTCCCGACAGGGGGCGCCGGCCGCTGTGTGTCGGCGGCGTTTGTCCCCTGGCGGCCGCCTTAGCCGCGAGTCCCGGGGCCGGCCGCGGCTCCGGGGGCTCTGCCCGGCCTGCGGGGCGCCGCGGGGCCGGGCCGGGCCGGGCTGTGCCGGGCAGTGCCGGGCAGAGCCGAGCCGCCGCCATGTTCTCCAGCACCGGCTCCAACGGGCTGTGTGAGTACCGGCACCGCCGGGGGGCCGGGCCGGGCTGCGGCCGGGCTGGGGCCGGGCTGCACGGCGTTTCTTGCAGGGGAGGGGACGTGGGGTCGGGTGGGGTGTGGAATCGTCGTATAGATGGTTCTGGCTTTTGTTATGTGACAAAATGTGTTGGAAGAGATGGCTGAACTTTGGTGGACACCGCTGCTGGTTGTAGGGAACGGATGGGGAAGGCAGCGGAGCTCCCTTGTATCACTTCTTAACATTTCTGGGTGCAAATCTTTGGCTGCGTGCATGGACAAGACCTTGGGTGCTAGTGAGTGAATCAGAAACTGGAGGATTTTCAGTATCTCGATTCCATCAGTAAAAGGAATTCAGCTTTGTACCTGCATGTGCAGACTACCAGGCAGCTGCATTTCCAGATTTCTAGACCAATGCTGCCAGGCTCACTTTATCTAAATGCTCTTCGGTTTTGTATCATAAGGTGGCCTGAACAGACCACTATTGACCTAACAATAAGTCAGTATTAACAGTCTGTCAATGGACAGAGCAATTCTAGCGTTCTAGTTCAATTCTAGCAATTCACGTCCTGGCTCCAGAGTTCAGGGAGGTGAACGATGGCATCAGCACCCACAGAGCATTCGGAGCATGCGAGCGCTTCGTCACAGATTCGGATTCACTTTCAAGCTTGACCACTTGTGACGAAATGAGACTTTCTCATAATAACGCTTGAGCAACTGGAGCTGCGTGGCGAAGCCCTTGACCCCGTCCATGCGCTTTCTAAGGAAACGTCTCGTGATTTGGAGCAGTGTGGTTACGATGAGTTCTTTCTTAAAGTGTCTCTCTAGTGTTTGAGATCCTAGTTCAGTGCCCTTTAAAGTCACGTGTGTAAATAGAGGGGTTCTTGAAAAATGGCACGAGAGACCTATAAAAGTAAACGCTTCCTGCACGCAGGTGGGCCAGCTCAGACGAGTAGGTCCTTACTGGGGCTGCTTTGCCGAATTGCTAACAGGCAGTACCAGGTACAGCAGATGACTGTGCTGGGAGCCGCTGACACCCACACACATGATTTTGGTTGAGGAGTTGTAAAAATAGACAGAACTGGTGCGTGCTACAGCTACGAGAGGTGGAAATCGGGAAACGAGAGAGCACCATTTAAAGGGACAAGGACTGTTTGCCCTCGGTAGGGGAAGCTGCTCTGGCTATCTGAAATACTGAAGGAACTGGCACACCCTGGGAAGAAAATAATGCAACGTGTGCTTTTACCTCTCTGACCCTCGTGGCGCAATGCTGGCAGTGTGCTGAGTGTCCCCGAGGCACGAGCTGCTCCTCTGCTTGCGTAACCTGCGGGACTGAAGGGTGCTGTGAGCAGGCATCAGGGAAATAATGCGGGACAGCAGCTGGTGCTCTGTGGTACGGCTGAAGGAAGGATGTGTCACAGCATCATCCAGGTTGGAAGAGACCTCCAAGATCATCGAGTCCAACCTCTGACCTAACACTAACAGTCCCCACTAAACCATATCCCTAAGCTCTACATCTAAATGTCTTTTAAAGACCTCCAGGGATGGCGACTCCACCACTTCCCAGGGCAGCCTACCTGTTGAATGTATCAGGCTCATGTGCACGGCAACATCAGGCAGTACAATACCATCTGGGAAAACAAATGGGCTTGGACATCAGCCTGCTACAGCATGCCGTGGTTCGAAACGCTGGCTCGAGCCCTGGGAACAGTGCAGCCACACGAGATCAGCGAGCCAGCCACTGCACGCCGCAAAGATGTGGCTGTGGTGCTGCTGCTGCACAGCCAGCTCGTGTCGGGCTCGCCTGGGGATCTCCGCAGCCTTGTGGTGCAGCCATACCTGACGTTTCCGACAGCGTGTGCTAATAGTAGTATGGTAATCGGCGCTGCGGGTGGGAGGAAGAGGAGGCTGCTCGGCTAGATGAATGTTTTGGTTAACTTCAACCTGTTTCACTTTCTATTTTTTTCAAATGTTCCTTTTAAAAAAACACGGTTTTCTTTTTTTTTTTTTTTTTTTTTTTCTTTTCTTTTCTTAGCTGCTGTAGTTTGTGACCTAGGATACAGCCAGCAGCTACTTAAGCAGCAGATGTGTAGGTAACTGGTTTGATTACAGGCTTACCTGCATCTTGTCATAATAGATTTGTCGTAATAGGTTTCAACACGATCACAGTTGGTTTCTTTACGGACTTTCTTCCTGCCAAATGCGCTTCCTCTGCAAGACTGAAATCCTTTGGTCTTGGGGACCTTTATGGCTTGACCAAGAGTATAGGCTAGTTTTCTCTTGTCCTCTTAAGTGTATGTAGTAACATGACTCACCCCACAACCTCTGCATCAAGTTTATAAGCTTTGGATGAAAACTCATCCCTGCAGCCACACTTCTTGCTGTGCTCGCTTGCAGGCACCACAATGATGAGCCACCAGAGCACGGTGTGAAGCGACAGGCTGAACACAGCATCCCCTTCCTGTGTCTGTGCTCTGGGTCTAGACCAGGCACAAGAGTTGCTCTCCTGACCCAGAAAAGTGTTTCATTCAGTCATGTAATACTTCCAGGCAGCAGTAACTCCAGGATTTTTGCAGGGTCCTCTGGTATTGCTTTTTTTTTCCCCAAAGCATGAAGAACTGGAAAAAAAGTGGATCAACCAAACTCTGAGAACTCATCACGTGGTGAAGTCCCATCCTTACAGCTGCTGTGCACTCTTATGGCATCTCCCACATTCCTCAAACAGTATTACACGTATTAGTGTCTCTTCTTGTCCTCCCTCCATAGCATGCTCTGATTTGCCCCCAGTGTGTGGTTACAGTAAAGACAAGCTTTGCTCCTCTGATCTGGTACGATTGCTCCACTCTCACGAAAGCACACGGTGTCTAGGAAAGACTGAGAAAAGTTATTTTCAGATATGAGTAGCTGATGGTGGGTTTCAGCAACCATTACAATAAAGGCTGAGCAAGGTTTCCGTGCATTCAAAGGAAGTGTTTCTGCTCTTAATGGTATTTCTGTTTTGATGTGCTAGCAAGCTTGCATCTGGAGGGAAAAGAAACAGGCAAGAGTCCTTGAAAACTCCAACCATTTTGAAGTGTCTTTTCAGGCAAGTGAACCCCCTGGAGCTTCTTGGCCAGATCTTGTAGTACTATCGATGAATATCTATGTGACAGATGAATGGAGGAAAACCAACAGAATACAGAAGGGTGCTTTTCTAGGTCGTTCCCTTAGACAAAATCTCAGGACTCGTGTTGCAGCAGCAGTGCTGTGGTTGCCTGTTGCCTGGGCAAATTGTCACTTAAGAGGTGCTTTGGGACTGGAAACATATTCCAAGGTCTTTGAAGATAACACTTGATGCATTTTAACTCTTTGGGGTCAAATTGAGTTTATCCTTTTTGTTGTACATCCTTTCCATGGCATGGAGGCACCGTGTTTTTTTTCTATTTGCATGCATGTGTATTAGTATAGGGATCTGTGTGCTCCTGAGTGGCAAAGCAAACCACTGCCTCCTACTCTGAAACACCTGGAAACAAAACATTTCAGGAGCTACGCTGTGTATCCGAGAGTGTTTATCGTTCTTCATGTCAATGGACAAGAATAAACTCGTCAACCACGCTGACATTTTGAGAAGCCTGAGAGTAGAAGTTTCCGTTACCCATGTGATGTTCCCTGTGGGTGACTGTCACATTAATGGCTCGGTTGCTTCTGTGGCTTTTCACTTGGTGACGTGCTGAAAAAAATAAATACCTCTCTGCTATAACAAGGTTTAAAGTGTCTGAGCTGGCAGCTAAAAGGAGGATTGTATCAGAAATGCGTGTTTGCGCTTTGGGGTTGGGTTCTGGTGGTGGTGTTTGAACAGAATTAAACTGGGAATGAATTTGATGTGATAAAGTATTGTGATGTGTATTAACTGCAATGTAACAGTCATCAAATGATACGGAAAATGCAATGAAATCTAAATGCAAGCATAAAAGCTATACAAAAATATTAAGTCTTGGAAGGAAATCCTATGATTTTCCTAACATGTGGGTTTGTTTTTTTTGTAACATGATCATTTTGTGAAAATTTTGATACGATTAATGAATTGTTGTAAACAATACTTAAGCTCATGAAATAATGTAAATATATTTAATAGTAAAACACCAAGTTTGATGAAACTTTGGTTCAGAAATGTCTACCACTGTTTTCTAAAGGGGTTGCTTTCAAATACCTGTTGTATCCAGGTTAAAAAGCTGACCTTTTCACATGAAGAAGTATTAACTAAGTTAAGTTAACCAACAGAGCATTGGTTTTCAAGTGAATGTGTTGTGTGCACAGTAACTTTCACAGCTGGAGGCAGCTCCAGCTTGTTTCCCCGTGGTGTTTTCAGTACTCTGATGGCTTCACACTTTTTTTTAAGCATTAAACTAAATCAGACAAATGAATAATTGAAAAAAATAATAATGAAGGACATCTAATGACTATAGACCTTATTTCTGAGAGCAAGAAAATGCAAAGAAAGAGACTAAATTGAAGGATGGATAATTTTCTTGCATTACAGAAAATCAGCCAGGCTTGCTGCCCTCCCGATATGACACCTGTGGCAGTTCCTGAAGTCATCGGTTAGTGCTTGGATGAGGATCATGCTTAAATTATATAGCAATAACCCAATTTTTGATGGCAGCAGGATTGTGCCATGATTAAAATCTTGGCTTTGGTGGCTATTACCATCTTCCTTGCTGTTGCTGCAGCCACTGTGCCAACAGCTGAGGATGAACGGCTGAATATCTATTTACAAGGGAAGTTGATCAGATAAAAAATGAAGCAGTGCACTACTGTTTTCCAATCGCTTGTCCAAATGTCAGAGGTTTTTCTCTAAAATGGCTCCTTTTTGTTTGTTTTCTGTCTTTAAGATAAAGCACCTTTGTCAAAGAGCCTGTTATTAGTCCCAAGTGCCATCTCGATCCTGTTGACTCTGCTCTTCCAACATTACCAGAAGTTCTTTGCATACAACCTACAAGCTATAAAAGAGGATTTTCAGGTAAGGGTCAGTTAATTTTGTGTGGAAAGAGACTGCAAAATACTCTCTTCTGTGCCATTTTCCCCATTTCTATTTCTCCTCTGGTTCTTTACCTTTGTTTACTGTTGCAGAGCAGCTGGCTCTTAGCTTTTATTATGTCACCCCAGTAGGCCACTGTGTGTAACAGGCCATTACCTACTTTTGGTTGAAGTGAGAAAAACTGATCTGAAACCATCAACATGGCCTTTCACTTCTCGCTTTTGTCTGCGAAATGCTTGTTTTTCTGTCGTCTCTCCTTCCAGCCACTGCCAGTTGGGAAGCTTGCTGTGAACCAAGCGTGACTTAACCTCTGTAGTAATATAAGAGTTTTGGTATGAATGACAATATCTTCTTCTGCTTAGTTTTTGAGGATATTGTATTCAGCTGCTCTGGATAATACACCATTTATTTTAACATCAGAGGCCATAACTTTCACACTGTAACTTCTGCTACAGTAAGTTATGGGAAACTAAAATTTTCCTGTTGAGGAGAACTGCTGCTTCTCATTCGGGAATCCCAAGTCGGAGTATTTGTCACGCTCCAAAGTAACCGGCTGATCTGGTTAACTGTCTTACTAGGTGTTTGTAGCTTATTCCCAGTTCAAACTGGGAAACCTTATCTTTTGGGCATTACACCTTGTAAGACTTTGTTCTGAGCTTAATTAAGGGATCTTTGATACCTTAACTGGAATCCTTAATTGATATTATGCCAGTTGTAGCATATAGAAGTGACTAGATAAAGTGTTTTAAAAGGAAATTTTGTGGTTTGGAGTTTGTTCTTTGACGTTTGTCTTTAGAAGTCTTCTCTTTCCATTTGTCTGAGCTGCTGAAGAAGATCAGTAGCTGTGTCTTATTCAAAGAAACCATCTTTATTGTGTCTTAAAGGGTAAACTTTTGTGAGTATCTTCTATAAAGCTACGACTTTTATTGTGATGCTTTGGGGAATTTATAGCGTGTTGTCTTTTCTTTCCCAAAATAACTGTTTCATTTATTGTCATAGTAAGCTATCTGATGTGTAATTGTGTCTGCATATCCTCAAGATCAGGGAGAAAATACCACTAAGCTCCTACCTGAAAATACCACTAAGCTCCTACCTGCTGCTAATATTCATAATTCAGCGTATCAGATATTAACACCTGATAAAGCTGGTGCAGAACATAGGAAGTAAAGCCTGCAGTTTGCGAGCGCTTTTGGTTTGGAAGGCAAAACATGATGTACTGTTGAAAACTAGAAGATCTTTATCTCCATAACGGAGACCCTCCAGAGCAGTGAAGAAGCTGTGTGTGAAATGAAGTTACGTTAGGGTGAGGTATTTTTTAGGCTAGCTGAAGTAAAGAGGAATTAGATGTAGAAGCCTGGAGGTCCGTGAGAGGGCAATTCAGTTAGTGTGTCCTGAAATGTTCAGCTGGAGGGATACAGCCCTGCCAGTTTGGTGTTTAGGAGAGCTTCTGGCTAGGTTTTAATGCTGGCCATCTTGATGTGGGATGACTGGAACTGTGAGGTCCCACCTCTTTCTTCTTGTTCAGTCTTTTACTATACTAGGGAAATTAGGAACAGAAGTATTGGTTGAGGCGTAAAGGCCTTGAGTGGAGAATGCCTAGCAGGCTGTGACTTAGGAATGGGAGCTAGGAGAGCCAAACCTGAGCTGGAAACCAGCAAGGAAGATGAAGCTCAACAAGGATGGTTTCTGGATGCACATCTGCATCCAGAAAAATCCAGGTAACATCAGGCCATTTGTCCTTACCTTGGTCCCTGGGAAGGTTGAGGAGCAAATCTTCTTGGGAGCTGTTTCTTTGGGGTTCACATGTGGGACGTTGTGAAGAGACTGCTGAGGCTTGTCAGGCTTTCAGACTGCTGTTGTCTGCTGCTCTTCTACATGGGCATCAGTGACTCTCAGCATGGCTGTATGGCTCTGAGGATGATGGCCAAGGACGTGGAGGTCAGTGTGCTGTTTTCATCGATCCAGCTGATGAGGAGGAAGATCTCCAGGTGGAGAGAACAGATGCTGTGGGTCAACGGTTGAGTGTACAGCTGGTGTCAGCAAAAGGGGGTTGGGTTTTGTGCCCATGGCACTGTCTCTGAGGTTTACTTGGAAGAGGTGGGATTCACCTGACCCATTCTAAGCCTCTGAGACCAGTGTGAAAGTCTACAGCAAAAAAGAGTAAAACTCACTGGAGGAGGATCAGGCTAGGGAACATTTAAACTAATTGCACATATGCAAGTCCATGGGACCTGGTGTAGTACATCCACAAGTTTTGGAGGACTTGGCTCATGTCATTGTGAGGCTACTCTGGATTATCTTTGACAGGTCATTGTGATCAGGGAAGGTTCCTGGGGGCTGAAGGAAAGCAGGTGTTATTCCTGTCTTCAGGAAAGGCAAGAAAATAAATTTGGGGAACTACAGGTTCTACCTGTAACCTACCAAAGGAACTACCAAATTCCCTGGGAAGGTGATGAAGCAAATCCTCTTAGAAATCATTTTCAGGCACACAAAGAACAAGCTGCAAGGTTGAGCAGCTGGAAAGCAGTTTTACAGAGAAGTCCCTGAGAGTCTCAGTGGAGACCAAGATGAACACGAGACAGCAAATGCAGCACTGTGGCTAGAAGGGCTGACAGCATCGTGGGCTGCCGTAGGAAGGCCATCACAAGGAGGTCAAGTGGAGCCATCCTTCCCTTCTAATCAGCCCTCGTGAGACCATCTCTGGAGTGCTGTCCTTTGTTTTGGGGTTGTGAGCATGAGGTAGAACCGGGTATTACGCTGGGAAGAGTCTACTGGAAGGCCACTAATACAGTTGGAGGCTACAGCACTTGACTTACAGGGAGGTCCTTTCCCACCTCTGCTGCTCTGTGTTTCTATGAAACATGAACCTACTGGAGTGTGTCCACCAAGACAGAGTGTTGGAGTATATGACATAGAAGGAGAGACTGAGAGACTGAGAGAACTGGCTGTGCCCAGATCTTGAGAGAAGAAGGCAGAGAGGAGACACCTTACTGCTGTCTTACAAGTAGCTGATTGAGAAGCTGGAGCTGGATTCGACTTGGAGGTGCACTGCTGTAGAGCAAGAGGTAACAGACACAAGTTGGAACGTGGGAAATCTTGCCTAGATAAAAGGATTGGGTTTATTTTTTTTTCTTAACCATGAGGATGACCAAGAACTATGACAGGTTGCCAAGAGAGTTTAAGGAACCTCCATCTTTGAAGATGTTCAGGACTTGACTGGATGTGGCCTCAAGCAAGCTGATCTACTTAGACCTACTGAGGGCAAAACACTGGATTAGATGGTCTCTGGAGCTCACTTCAAAAATATTTTTTTCTATAACTCTACAATTTACGTGTTATTTTCTTTTTTATTTGCAAATGTGAAGTAGGGACATGAAAATTTGAGTTGATTAAAATTGCAGGTTTGTTTTAGCAGGTGGACCTCTTCCTTGAAAACATTTTGTTTTTGAACAGACTTCCTGAACTCTTTAATGTTCAAGTCCCTTATTTTCCTTCTTACGTGCTGCACTACATTTCTGTTATTTTGACTTCAGTATTACATGTATATTCACTCTGAGCACAAACTCTCTAAAGAATTCTGTGAGGACAGAGAGACTTAACATGGCAATGTTTAACCTTCTAGATTTGGAGACTTGTATGTGGGAGAGCAATATGTCTTGATCTGAAAGACACATTCTGCAGCAGTCTGCTCATTTACAACTTTAGAATTTTTGAAAGAAGATACGGCAGCAGAAAATTTTCGGTAAGTTCCAGTTTTGTTTTGTTTTAACAGAAATTGTTTTCTGCACTGTTCAGAATCTTGTTGTATTGGATTAATATTACAATTTTTATTAGTAATATTTTGTATGGAAATATATGCTAAAAGGTTTTAAAGTGAATTGTGTTTCCTGAAGTAAAAATTTATATTTGTAACGTGTTATGATCAGTGGTTCGTTCTAAGTTTGTATCAGTTGAAAGTTATCAGACCCATAGAATTTGATTTTGGAACCAAACTCTTTTTTATTCTTTAGTACCTAAACATTTAGATCTGAATATACGCTGTGCTAAAAATTGTTTGTATTGGTAGAACTACTATAGTGCTTTTCTTGTTTATTAAGAGATATGTTAAATTCTTATTTTTAAACTGTTGAATTAATTCAATTCAAACTTTTTCTTTCCAGTCCTTTTTACTGGGTGCTTGGATGCTCTCAGCTTTGTTTGATCTTCTCCTGGTAGAAATTGCTCAGTATGTATTTGGCATCACCATCAGCAGCTTGCCTTCTGGTTTGTAAGTAACTCCTAATGAGCTGGTTATTTGAGGCATGGTATTAAGGGAATATTTGATGCACATTTTAATTTAAAAACTTTCCGTGCGTAACCTAAATGTATTCCTCTTTTGAACTACGGTTTAAATGTTTGTGGTATAACTAGTACATTTTCCAACATTTGTTTTGCAGTTGTGATCTGGGGTTAACTTGTTCAAAACACTTGATGATGTATCCATTCTGTTAGGCCCAGATCTACTGTCAGCATGATCGGAAAGTGGCTTACAATACACAAATTATTGCCATAGTTATTTTTATATATATATATGTTTATATTTATATATATATTTATATATATATATGTGTGTGTTCTGTTCAGGAAACCTGACAACTGAAATCAATTTGGTGCTGATTTCTTTCTTAAATAAAAAGATTACTCTAATTCATATATTTATGTTAATTTTTAACTGCATATACAATTATATGCACTTCATACAGGTATTTTATATGTGTGTATGAAAAACCTGAGTGCTAGAGCGCATGATTTCATTTACTGTTTGCATGTGAAGATCTTAAAGCTTTAAGGTGCTTAGCGGTTGAGTTTTGTGTAACCTATATTTGACATTTCTGCAGTTAATAATAGGAGGTATATGTGCTATGGTAGAACCGTAGAACTTGCAGAGCCTTTGTGGTTAAGTTTCTGATAAGCAAGATGAGCCTGCCTCATAAGACTTGAGTTCCCATGTGTTGCATGCTCTGAGGTAGCAATAAAAGCTATGGGGCAAGATTTTTAATACCAAACACTCTACCAGGTTTTCTGATCTTTAGTTTTTTAGTGTGACTCTTGACAGTAGCTAAAGGCTGATTTAATGAGGAAGAAAAAGCATATGTTTGATATTAGAAAAATACATTTCTTGTAGTATGTGAGTATTCAAAGGGAGTCTAAAGCTTGAGAAGTACTGCAGTTACTCACCATGTTTGCTACTTTGATGGTTTTTAGCTGGGACGTAAACTACTAGTATGTCTAGACAAACTCAATGTTTTAATCCGTGTAAAAAGATACTTTGTGCAAGAGCAGAGTGTAATTAATGTGCACATCACACCCACAGGGAACTAATGAACAGTTCAACTACCGTGCTTTTATCTGTGACTGCCAGAGCTGCTGTCAGTTAGCAGAAATCTGTGTCAAAGAAAATTTTAGGTGAAAGAAATGTTTCCTACATGTTCATCCTCTTTTAATCATACTGACGTACTGATCTTGACAGAATGAAGCTGATTTTAGGAGTGTGAGATATGCAACTGTTTTGTGATTGTTAGGCTGTGCAAATATAATAATATATGATACATCGCATCACAGGTTTTCAGTGTTGTCTGTGTTTTATTACATTAATAGTCACTTTTTGTTGTCTGGCAATATTCACAGTTTTCTGAGATGACAGAAATGGTGGACAGTTTCACACAGCTACTAGGATTTAATTCATTTCAGATTTACAGAAGCTGTTGAGCAAATATGA
The DNA here is from genome assembly GCF_963932015.1 of Anas acuta. Classification (NCBI taxonomy): domain Eukaryota; kingdom Metazoa; phylum Chordata; class Aves; order Anseriformes; family Anatidae; genus Anas; species Anas acuta. The sequence goes on from NC_088979.1 coordinate 54,818,106, forward strand.
AGAGGTGGCATTATAATTCTACGTCTCTCATACAGTGCAACAAACGTCTCTTATTTCTGGCTACAGAACATTTTTCAGTGTAGCCAAAATGCTAGAATTTGAGAAAAGAATCACTTGTTTACGCTACAAAACTCCCCCAGTTTTCCTCTCTTTATATCATTTCGCTGTTCACATTACTGAGTGACCTTACACTTGCAGTTCGAAAACTCTTCCTGCGCACACTTCGAAGGTAGTTGCGATACAGGATCACACTGATGACTCTAGCCTGGAACTGTTTGGAAACAATATAGTACAGTATAACGTCCAAGCAGGTACTGAGATTCATGAGGAAGGTGGTGAAGGCTGCCCAGGGATTGTAAGTTGTGTCTTCGTTCTGCAGCATCATGAAGGCAAAGCAAATGTGGAAGGGCACAAAACAGACGAGTACTTGAGCAATCAAAGTAACTATGATTCTTATGGATCTCTCCTTGGCCTTAGGCTTCAGTTTGGAAGTCTTGCCACGGATAAAATTGTAAATAATGACGAGGTAACACCCCATCATGATAACCAAGGGAATCAGAAAGAAAAAGATCAGTCGGGAAAAGTTCAACATATTTATTTCCCTCAAATGGATGATATCGAGCATTTTCAGGCAGGTGGTCGAATTCGAGTCTTTGTCTGGATCAGAATGTAGAAACAGCAGTGGGGAAGTTGTTGCAAGGGTCATTATCCAGATGCCAGTGCAAGCCAGCAGAGCTTTTTTTGTGTTTTTCAGTTCCTTGACGTGCTTGGGCTGGACGATAGCCATAAATCTGTCTACGCTTATAAAAGCAAGCAACCACAGAGCAATGGCTGGGTAAAATACAGTCAAAGCGCTGATGAGCCGACAGAATGTGTCTCCAAAAGGCCATGTTTCTTTCCCGTGGTAGACTATCCGAAAAGGCAAGGAAAATATAAAAATCATGTCAAGCAGTGCCACGTTGATCATATATACAGTTATCGTTGTTCTCTTCTTGGTAGTGCAGCTGAAAACCCATAGTGCAGTGGCGTTCACTAACAATCCCACTGTGAATATAAAGCTGTAGAAGACCAGTGACGCAATCCTGTATTCTTCAGGGTGGTGATTTCCAGGCATCATGTTGTAACTGAATTCAGGAACAGTTGTTGCACCCCATAAGAACCCTGAAAATAGATCGAGTGGGAAAAATTATTCTCAGACAAGTGGAAACTGTCTTTAAAAGCAAAGGAGGATTTTCGTAGGATGGGGTTTAACAATGACTACAGATCCATACCATGCCATGAAGAAAGTTTGTGTACTGCCAGGCTTGTGAGGAATAGTATGGATAAGCTAGTTTTAATGAAATGTGCTGAATTCCTTCAGAGGAATGAGAAACTCAGGATTGCCCAACTATTTTGAATGTGTTTCAGTAGCTGATAATTAGATAGAAACAGCTGTGACTGAAGTAAGAGAGCTATTTTCTAAAGAGACTGTTTTTTTTCAAGTTGTCCCTGTTGAAAAATTAATGACTAGTTACGAAAAGAAATAAGGGAGTGTGGCATGTAGTGACATTTGGATATGCAAAATGAAGTATTTGCTTTGCATTTTATTTGTGTGGGAACTACTTAGATCGCAAAAGAATAGGTGCATGCTGTTGCTCATAAAAGCCATTGGAAAGCTATCTCAATAACTCTGTAGGTTCGAATAAAGTATTTAATCCCAGGGCTTCAGAGTGAGCCATCTGACATATGAACGAGATGAATAGGTTTATAGCCTTCCCGTTTAAAACAAAATAAAAAGATGGGAAGCAGCACAAACTCCAACCAGCGCCTGTGTGAGCAGCACTTTTTGGGAAGAGTTGTTTGCTGAGGTAGGTATTTGCCAGCTGCCCCAGAGGCAGCAGTGTTGCTTCCTTCAGCTAGGAGTTTGAAATCTGAAATGGCATTGTGCAAGCTCAGCTTCTGAGGGCAGAAAGAGCTTGTCCCCTGGTTTGCTCTGGAGCTATTTGAGGATGCCAGAACGTACTTGGTGGTTGCATGGGTGCTTTTTGTTAACCCACCCTTCCTCCACTTTCCTGTCTCTCGGTTTTATCACCATTCTGTGAATTTGCATGGGAGGGTTTGTCCTGTTTGACCCTTTACCCAACCCTGCGGCAACTTTGTGAAGAGGAGAAGGAAAGAGTGAGTTTGTTGTTTGTCCGACCTTCCTACCTGTGACAAACAGCTACGTAACTCCTACAGCAGCAGCATGTAGGCACCACGGCTTTCTCAAGAGAAGAATGATGCATGGTTCCTGTGAGCTTTACCCCCCAGAGTGGAGGATGCATTAAACAGAAGCTCACTGTTACACCTCCTATATTCTGTGCTTTCATTGCAGTGCCTACCAGGTATTTTACACAGTGCTATAGGAATTTCTATAATGGTTTGAACCAGCATCTGCTTGGGGTATAGCACATGCTTGTAGCTCTGTTGAAATATTATCTATCATACTGTCCCACTTTTATTACTGTTACTTAAAATTGTCCACATATTGCTAGCAAAAATCCATTTAAACTCTTAAAAATGCATTTTAAGAGTTTGGCATCGTTGGAAATGCTTGAGAAACCTCATTTCAAAACAGCATGGCCCCAGCTATTTCAGCAAGGCTTTGTGACAGCACATAGTAAACATGTGCTAATGTTTAATGCAAAAAAATCTTAAATATGTGTATAGTTAAAGTCCTCATAAACTTAAAAACAACAACAGCAAATCCTCAGAATCCTCTTCTTCTCCTTGTGATTTCTCTTGTGATTACTACCCATACCAAGATCCTGATGGACTTAGCAGGTAAACTGAGCACTAATATTAGGACAGGTAGAAGAATTTACTCTTTACAGATGAGTGTTAATAAGTAACGTGGGTTTTGCTTTTGCTCTTCTCCCTTTTGGACCTGCAGTGACTGTAGTAGTTTTTAGTCAGGTCCTGCTCCTGAAATGACCTGCAGGTTAAGGTTGATGGGAAGAGGGGAAGCTGAATCTGACTCAAGCTTGTAACCGGAAAACCTGTGGCTAATTTGCAGGTTATTTCAAGGTTGTGCCAATTTTGAGATGCATCAAAGAATGGACATGTTCTAACAGCAAGGTCTTACAGTTTGGTTTAGTTGTTGAAGTCGGTGTTTCCAAACATTGTGGGTTTAAATGCGTATCAGCATTGGCTTAATGTTTTTATCCAAAATGAACTTTTCAATAATATATAAATAAGCATGTAGATAAGAAACAATGATGTTGGAAAAAGAAAGGAGAATACTTAGCTATCTGCAATTATACACACAAATGCAACTAGTTAGTTTTGTGGTTTTTTTTTCCTCTATTAGTACTTGTTTGCATGGATTGCAGGTTGATGTCTTCACAGATCAGCCCAAGCAGATCTTCAGGTGCCTGCGGTTGGACAGTTCTGCTCTAGATGTTAGATTTCATAATGGGAACACTTCTATAGATAAAAGCACTCGCCGAATTCCTTGGAATTGCTGGTGTCCAGGTGTCTGGTGTAGTTTTGAGTGACTGACCTGACGTTTGCAAGTCCTATGAGGAGCGGCTGAAGGAGCTGGGCCTGTTCAGCCTAGAGAAGAGGAGGCTCAGGGGTGACCTTATTGCTCTGTATAAGTTCATTAAAGGAGGCTGTAGCGAGGTGGGGGTTGGCCTGTTCTCCCATGTGCCTGGTGACAGGACGAGGGGGAATGGGCTAAAGTTACGCCAGGGGAGTTTTAGGTTAGATGTTAGGAAGAATTTCTTTACTGAAAGGGTTGTTAGGCACTGGAACGGGCTGCCCAGGGAGGTGGTGGAGTCACCATCCCTGGAAGTCTTCAAAAGACGTTTAGATGTAGAACTTAGGGATATGGTTTAGTGGGTACTGTTAGTGTTAGGTTAGAGGTTGGACTCGATGATCTTGAGGTCTCTTCCAACCTAGAGATTCTGTGATTGTCCGTACAGTTTCTCAATTTCTCAACCTGCTCTAGTTTCTCAATTATGGCTGAGGTCCTTAATGACTAACACGAATCGTAAAGCCCGTATGGGTGCTACGTACAAGAACACAAACTTTCAGGACAAAATCAGAATTAATTCTTTTCCTCTAGATTTTTACTACGACTGAGGGAACAGTGATTCTGTTTAAAGGATTGTCTGTGTACCTCTTTGTCCAAACCTCCCATCCCCTTTTATTTTCTTTGCGTATCCCTTACACTTTCACACATTTCCATGAGGAGGATATGGCCTCCAGGGAATCACAGAGAGATCAAGCAACAAGATTATAGATTAATAAATGACTATGTTTAATAACTAAAAGCATAAATAAGTATATTACCAGTAAATAAAAATATTTGTTTTCATTAAAGATTTTTAAATCTATTGTAAAAATCCTGAACAACAGTGCTTATGGGACTGTTTCTGCAAATGCATTCATTTTGCTTTTAATGTTATTTATAGAGTGCTGCTGATAATTCAAAGGTGTTAAGTGCATTATCGACTTACATTTCTATTCGTTAGTCCTACAATATTAGCCTGTGTTCAGCCTCTGAAGAAAGGAGTCTACCTTAGCACCATACAGAAACATCCAAGTCACTTTGCTGGTACAACATAATGGTTCGTTACTTACCTTTTGTGCACTACAGAGTTTCTTCAGCGATGCTCGTCTCATAGCCCCGAATCTGTAGAAGGTTTGGACTTCCTCTTCTGTGCTCAGCTTCACTATGCTAAAATAGCTCTTTGCAGGCAGGAAGCAGTGACGCAGTCCAGCCAGTTCAGAGCTTTTTTATTGGTCATGCATAAATGTTGCTTGTGAATATTTCACATACATATGTATGAACTTGCAGTATGTGTGAACTAATAGTTCTGGTGCCTTTTATAATATTTCCAGTGTAGTCAGGTTAGACTTCTGTACTATATATCCTTTTAAAATTTTTAATTATTTGTGGTATAATGCAAGCATTTTGGGGGTTGATGCTTGTACGCAGAGGAACTGCAAGAATATACATCTTGGTTATGTAAAAATTTCGAATAAGCACAGCGTTAAAGTATTCTCTGCAGACTGCCGTCTGCTTTGTGGAAATCCCCATTTTATTTATATTGCCTTGAACAGCAGTCAGCCTGAAAGTGACAGCAACTCCCTACTGTTGAAATGAGAAGTTGGATTCACTTGAATACATAGCTTGGTTTGTATCTGTACTGACCACGTGTTACCAACATAACAGCAGCGTTTCTATATTTTATTTGCTCTCTGAAATATGAACATGTCTGTTTAACACCTTTGCAGAAAAATGCCATATGAAGAGCTTTTTTAGTTGTTACTAAAATGGAGTAAGATCATTAAACTGTGTCACTACAATAGACATTCGAGATGGGATGGGAATATTCACAATGGCTAACAGCTAAGGAGGGCTGATTCCCTATATTTTCTCTCTGTCCACTCAAAAAAAACCCCAACCTTTAAAAAAAACATTCAGAGAAGGAGATACTCCAGGGTTTCTGTAGAGTGCTCAGCAGCAACAAGTCTCTGTTAGTCTTGAGGACATGGCAGCACGCTGTGCTGAGCTCGTTACCTCTGGCTGCCTCCGTTTTCCCCCGCAGATGAAGTGAAAAGAGATGTGTGTTGAGAAAGGGGGCAGTGATGTTTCGGTTTCCCCCTGACGTGCAGTCAAGAATTTTCTAGCATGTGCATGTGGTGCCAGAAGTAACCAAGTCCAGCAGCTCAGAGGTAGCCAGAGTCAGGTTTGTTTGTGGGGCCGTCCACTTCGCTGACTGTAAGAGGGATGTAGGCAGATGATCCTCACCCAGTGCTTAAAGTAACTTTTGGGAGAAATACCCTCTGTCCTGGAGTCACGTAACTTATCTCTGGTGGCTGGGTTTGTGGTAGTGCACGGATCATTGTGACAGCCGAACTAGCCATGGGGTGGGTTTTGGTGTAGTTCTCAGTGTGTAGATGGGTGATATCTTTAAACATTTGGACTTTACTTTTCAGGTGAACTGATACTTTACTTTTCATGTGAACTCGGGTGAGGCTGCACCTCGAGTGCTGTGTTCAGCTTTGGGCCCCTCAGTTCAAGAAGGACACTGAGGCCCTGGAGTGTGTCCAGAGCAGGGCTACGGAGCTGGTGAAGGGCCTGGAGCACAAGGCCTGTGAGGAGCGGCTGAGGGAACTGGGGGTGTTTGGTCTGGAGAAGAGGAGGCTCAGGGGAAACCTCATTGCTCTCTGCAGCTACCTGAAAGGAAGCTGTGGGGAGCTGGGGGTCGGCCTCTTCTCACAGATAACTAGTGATAGAACTAGAGGGAATGGCCTCAAGTTGCTCCAGGGGAGGTTCAGGTTGGCAATGAGGAGACATTTCTGCTCAGAAAGAGCAGGCAGGCACTGGGACGGGTTGCCCAGGGAGGTGGTGGAGTCACCGTCCCTGGGGGTGTTCAAGGAGAGGCTGGACGTGGTGCTTGGGGACATGGCTTAGTGGGTGACACTGGTGGTAGGGGGATGGTTGGAGCAGGTGATCTTGGAGGTCTCTCCCAACCCTTACGATTTTATGATTCTGTACCAAACTTTATTTTTGTGTTCATTTGTTCATTTCAAAGACCTGTCAATGAGTGTTTGGCTGGGCAATCCTGCCCAGTCCATCCTATAGAAATAGAAATAGTTCAGCATTGCTTGATATTTTAGGCTTAAGGAGTATCTTAAAAAGCTGTATTTTACAGAGAACATCTGAAGGTCTAACCAGTGTTGAAAACTGTTAAGTGGCTTTACCGTTAGCATAACAACTGTGGAGCATGCTCCAGAAGGATGAGTCACTCATACTGTTTGCAGGTTTAGTGAAAGTTCATTGAAATTCAGTGACACGGATATTTTTAAAAGGTTTAAAAAAGAGAGTGTAGCTTCTGAAATAAAATAACGAGGCTTTTAAACTCTTGCAGATGAGAGCATTTGATTTTTTGATAACTAATCTACAAAACTCCTGATGTCCTTTCAAGCTGAGCTGCACCGGGAGTGTACCCGAAGGAGCAAATGGCGAGACAGCAGCCCCCAGAGCTAAAGAGGGAGTACCAAATTAATTCCAGGTTTGGATCAAACTAGCCAGATGTTGAGGCTGGGATTGGAAAAACTGTGTGCAGTGAAGTCCCTCTTTTCTTGAGGGAGGGTTGAAAGGACATTTTATAGCTGTGTCTAATTTTGTCTGAAGAACGTGGCTGAATTCTGACTTCTGAGCTCCTTGCAGTGAAGGCAGTGCCTTGTGAAGGCACCTGGATGTAACTTGGCAGTTTCCATACAATAGCCACCTTGAGTTCAGTGGCACCTCAGCCATCTGGCTGATGGCCCATAGCATGTGAGCTTCCCTGAGCTTTCCACTCGGGCTTTTCACAGCCTGCAGAGGAGCAGCAGGCACAGCCACCTGGCTCAGGGTGGCTGCAGCTGCAAAGGAGTAAGCACTGGGACAGGAACACCCGAGTGAAGAGTTGCACTGACTGTGGTTTGAGAGAGGTAGCTGGCCCCTCTGCTGCGTTACGTTCCCCTGGTGCCTTGGTGGCTGTTGTAGGAAGCACCTGCTGCTGTTTGTGTTTTCTGCTCATTCTCTGCTGGTTTGTCAGCTAGAGATGAGTGAGTGTCTGGCACTGGTTTCCCTCAGCAGGGTGAGTACTTCCACTGCTCCTCTTTTTACTGAACTGAACGCTCAGTTCCATCCAGGATTGTTTTTTTGTTTGTTTGTTTTGTTTTGTTCTGAAGTTTGGGGAGAAAAGGTGGTTTTCGTTGCATTATTTTGTCTTAAAGCTACTTCTGAGTATTTCAAAGCCAAGACAACGTGCTTCATGTCTGAGGGTAAGGCGGGGTGCACATGTGGTCTGCCACCCTGACTTCACCAACAGGTTATAAGCATTAAAAGAAATCAGTTTCATCACTTGCAAATATGTGCAAGTGCAACGCTGCAGGTGTTGTCTTCATGCTGTTGCTTTTACAGGAGCGGTGTAGTGCTTGCTTTCTCTTTCTTGGTGCTTTACTCGTGGTATAGCAGTGTGTGTGTGTGTTGCCTGTCCACTTCCCAAGTAATGTAAGCTTTATCCGTCTGATACAGTAAAGTTCTGCACCTGAAGGAGCAGAAAAAATCCTCTCTTTTTCAGCTCGGTGTGAAGAGCGGGCTTAAGCTTCTGTTCACCTTTTCCTTCTGAACATTGCACCCTTTGGACCCACAGGAAAGCAAGAACTGAAGCTTCTTGCACAGCCAGTGGTACAGGAAGAAACTCTGTCCCATGTGCCAGTTTGTTCACTTCCCAGCTTGATGTTGTGGGTGAGCTCACAAATGCAATTTGGCGTTACTGCTCTCTACCTTGATGAAGTTGTGCCTCGCTTTTAATTCCCATATTGTGTGGTATGGTGAAGGTTAGGAATAGACCACTGCTTAAAAGTTGTAGTGGCACTAAATGCATGCATTTGTTGCAGTTGTTTCCAGATTTGCCATATACGTGTGACTTTGAGGCTGGTTCATGCCGTAGCTATCCCTCCTCCTTCATTCAGCAACTTGTGAGTGAGTAAATACTGCGTGCAGCGTTGCTGATGGGATGGGAAACAGAGCTGAAGAGGGCTGCAGCCTGGTTAGCTCTGCCTGACATCATCTGGTCACTGTCAGATATTGCTTTTTCATCTGTATTTGGCTGGAATTTGGTGTGACTTGAGGAAGGAGTTTCTGATTTTTCCTTTAAAAAATCAATAATGAAATTGTCTCTCCATATTTCTCCTAAGGTTTTTGATTTTTTTTCTTCTCCTTTTCTCAAAGAACCAGGACACATCCCCTGTCTCTAAACACCCTAAAAGCACACAGTGCATCAGACCTGCAGTCCCTCTGTTCAGCAGTGCCAACCTGTGAAAGAAGCAGTGCTTCCAAAACCTACTGAAATGAAAGTTGCATCTCTTAGATGTCTGACAGTGGAGTAGCAGACTAGAGACAGCGGTTTGTTACACAGCAGCAGTCTCACCACGTATGTAGTCACACATTACCTCATGGCAAATACCAAAGCATCTCCAAGCTTGTCCATGAATTCACATTGCTGTTGGCACGTTTCTTAAAATGTTGTCTTTGTGTTCTGCTTTCCACTAATTTTCTGTTGCAGTAGTAACCATTTTTTTTCCTTTCCAAATTTTGCAGATTTCTCATGACAAATAATCTGCCTGAATATTCAGCTTTTCAGACAATCTGTGTGTATTGTCAGGAGCTCTGCAGTAGGTTAGTTCAGCACTGTCTCGAAGACCATTTTCAATTTTTCTTTCCGGATTAAGTATATGGGGTGTGATGTTTTTACTCGTAGACTGCTCTTAAAAGTCTCAGGTGCGTAGGAATACTGTTTTGAGACTTGCTATGCCTCCCAGGCATACAGTTAATGCTTCAAGAGAAATTTCTTTGTGGAGAGCTGCTTGTGCTCGGATTTTTTATGGAGGCTGGTGCAGAAGCAGGGAAAATCGTTTTGACTCCTCAAGAGTTTAGGAGCTCGGACAGCCTCTGCTCAGTTCCTACCCTGGGTATGTATGATCATAAATTGAATGATTTATAAGTGCTACGTATGGTTTAGCATGTCAGTGAAGCATTTAACCCAAAGTACCTGAAGTCAGAGTGAGCTGCATGAGTTATTTGAATTAGGGTGAGCCCTGTCCTTTAAATGCAAGGACACCTCGCTCCATAAGGCAGTGCCCAGCCCTGGCAGGTAGCTCGCTGTCGTGAAGTGACAGTCTGCTGTCACTTCTGTCTTCCTCCGTCAGTGCCACCTGTCTCTGGCACAGATTAAGGAGCACGGTAACGCATCGAGGTTGTGGAGCTTGGCGTGCTGCTGTGGGTGGGCTGGAGCTGACGTGAGAGGTGTTGCAGAGGGTGAAGGGGCTGGTGCTGATGGCCCAGACGAGGCAAAGCAGCCCAATTCCTGCCACGTAGCACTGGGGCTGCACGAAGCAGGGTTGTGCAGCGCTGTTCTTGGAGGGAAACGGAGGGAGAGGTGAGTGTGAACATGCTCAGAGCAGGACCTGGACACTGGGACACATCCAACTGATACTGGGAGCTGGCAAAGGAGGACAGCAGAGCTGGCTGCTAGCAGGTGATGTCCAAGAAATGACTGACTTTGCACCTGGCTTGCAGACCTGCCCTTCTGTCATATCGTTTTGTTTTGTGTTAATACTGTGTGAAAAATATCAGTGCAGGTGTGCTACACAAATAACACGGTGAGGGCTGATTACCAGTGTGCCATTCTTTGCTGCTTGTTTAAATGCATTTAAGCTTTAGGCTTGGACAACCTCTATCATATCCCAGGTATGTTCAGAGCCAGATCCTGTCAGAGGACTCGGTACTTGCTTAATAACTCTACAACTACAAATCTCTCTCGGTAAGGCTCCGGAACTAACGAGACTTATCCCAACAAGAAGCCTAGCAGAATAAGGCAGGACATGGGTTTGAAATTCAGTAATGCAAGCATTCAGTTTCTGCGTTGTTACAGATGGCATTACGAGAGGAAGAGCCAGTAAAGCTAAGCCTGGACTTGTGTAGCTAACATTTTCTGAATACTTTAATCCTATATGTCCAAATCACACTGGGAGTGATGCATTTTATTTTTGTCCTAGAACATCTGGTAAATTGTTAAGCAGGAGATCCTGAGTTGTGCCCAGTTCTGAGCTCAAGGGAGCCCAGTGCCAGGACCACAGGCAGGGGGCACAAACTGGCCCCCAGGAGGCTCTCTCTGAGCCCCAGGAGCACTGCTGTGCTGTGCGGGTGTGGGAGCCCTGGCACAGGTTGCCCTGAGAGGCTGTGGGGTCTCCTCCTTGGAGACCTTCAGAAGCCACCTGGACATGGCACTGGGCAACCTGCTCTGGATGAGGTGCAGTGGAGGAAGGAAGGGCAGTTAAGGCAGAGGGGCAGGGGACAACTCCGTGTGCCACCTTCTTTCTGCTTTGACAGCATGTGTAGGTAACCATAAGAAATACAGCAGCTGCCCATAGCTCACGGTGCTCATTGCTGTCTGATGATGGAGTTCATTTCCAAGATGAAAGGGTTTAAAGCTTCATAATTACTGTGTGAGCACGTGGCACGCTACCTTCTGGTAGTGATCTCAAACCTGGCTTTTCTTTCCTGCCAGGCGGCTCGTGGCCTGATTCTTACACTGCCAGGTGCTGAGATCTCTGGCGTTTGGAAATGGGGTTTAGCCTCCAGTAAGAAACAAGTTATGTGAAATGCATTTTGGCCGATGGTGTGGTGAAGTTTAATTACTGCATCAATGCTGCCATCTATGGATCTTCAGCTCGTGTAGCAGCAGATCTGTAGAACAGCCAAAAAACAGGTATAAGTAATTCTTTTATCCACCCCCAGTACTCTGCCAATTGTACAGGAACACCAGTTATAAAGATTGAAAACCATTTTGACCCTCCCGTGGAAGGGAATTACTTTGTGGTATGTCAGCTTAGATCATTCCTGTAGCTCTGGAACTGCAAATTCGGATGGTGTTTGAAGAGTTACGTTTCACATCCTGCAACAGGTCTCCTTGCCTTTATTTTTTTGGACAATAAAATACAATTCTGAGAATGAATTGGTGAGTATGTCCTTACTGGGCGTTGTCTGAAGTTACCCTGGAGAAGTGGAGAATCAGAAGACACCTAGTGGAGGAAGAAGAAATTGAACCATATCTGACATTATTCTCGAGATACGATCTAACATAAGGATAAATATTAAAAAATGAAACAATCTCATTCTTTTAAAGCCATCAGCCCCCTGGATTTGATTTATTTTGTTTGTCTGCTGTGTCTCTACCAAAATTGGATGCAACAGCAACAACTTTCTTACTGCAGCGCTTCTGTTGTTCTGGAGGAGTGGGTGTTTGTGTTCTGAAAGTTTAAATTATTTCATGAAAATGAATGATTCCTTCTTTCTTGATGGTGGGAGTAGAAAGCCTCCTTTCTAGCCGGATAGTTGACCCTTGAAGGTTATTTATAGTCTGCCTGGGGATGGTCAGCTCTAAGAAAATCATCTCTTCTTTCTGTCCTTACTGGAATGGATATTTTCTTTTCTTATTTTTATTGGTTGGTTTAGTTTTTGGGAGGTGGGTCTTTTTTTTTTTTTTTTTTTTTTTTTTACCCCTTCCTCTTTCAGGAAGTTGCAGCACCTTGTTTGTTCCTCATGTTCAACCCCAGCAAAGGAAGACAGGAAAGTGGCAGACCCCCTGGGATTCAGAAGGAAATCCTGCAGCTAATTGTAGACGTCTGTGCCAAACAGTTCTGAACAAATGATGATTTGGGCTATTGTTTGTGACACGACTCACTAATGGTAGTGCCCCAGGTTACCTGATCTGAAGGAAAACAGTCTTGAAGCAGTCAATACATCCTAAAAATATCGGTTGTATGATATTCATAGAAGTTCTGCTGTGAGCATGGATTGATTGCTGAAGCTGTTTTTTTAGGGATGTGGTATCCTGTAATAAAGCAGGCAGAATATCCCTCACCATCAAGGAATGAACTGCCATCGTGCTAATGGTGGTCCATGAATTTGCTTCCCTCTCAGATCTGTACGATAATTGATTTTTGATTGGGGTAGGGGGAAAAAAGGAAGAAGGAAGGATAAATACTCAGCTGGAGTTGTTATTCGTATGAAGAGATACCGTGTCTGTTGGGTGTTCTTGTAAAATTGAGTATAAGATCCTTGTCTTAGGACAGAAGGAGATGAGTAACTTCACAAAGGAGGCCTTGCAGTCACAAATACTTGAAAGAAAATCTCAATGGTTTGCCAAGGAAGTGGACAAAAGTTGATTCACTGAGTTCAGCGGTTTTCTGAAAAGGCACAGGTACGTGGTCGAGTCTTTACAAACAAATAGGCACGAGACAAGACAGTGCATATAGGTACAGTAAGAAAACTACTGTGGTTGCTTCACTACAGTATTAAGAAATTAGAATGTGCTTTTTTTTTTTTCTTCCAGAGTTGAAGGACTTTGCAGACTATGTATAAATAACAGTTTTAGTATGGCTTTGTTTTAAAGTTTCCTCTTTGCTTTTATTTTATGCTTACTGAATGTACCCATTCTGTTTAGTCATCACTTTGCTGCAGTCACCTTGGCCTGTAGTTGGAAAAAAAAAAGGGAAAAAAGGTTGCTTGGTGGTCTTAATGGGGAAGTATTTTTGCAAAGAAATCACTTCTTTGCTGCAGCTTTTCTATTTCGTTTCTGTTTTGTCATGAACAAGCTAAATGGTTTCCTGCCTTGGGCCTTAGAATATTTACAGAGTTGTTGTTGGGGCAAAAAAGCAAAGATGAGCTAAAGCCAGGGATCAACACAAGGTGTGAAAGATGTCCTATCCTATTAATGTATGTCATAAATGTATACATTAGATGCAGAGATAAAAGCCGATCCCCATTACCAGTCGGACTGTTCCAGTATAAGGTTGCACTTCTAAGGTTGTATGCTGCTCGAGGGCCTCTTGAAGTAGCTGTCTATTGTAAATTAAAAGTTGTCCACTCTTCCTGGCTGAGGCTGGAAGGCACCTCTGGAGGCCACCTGGTCCAACCCCTGCTCCAACAGGGCCACCCAGAGCAGGTTGCCCAGGGCCATGTCCAGGCGGCTTCTGAAGGTCTCCAAGGAGGAGACCCCACAGCCTCTCAGGGCAGCCTGTGCCAGGGCTCCCACACCCGCACAGCACAGCAGTGATTTTGGGTCTGCAATCTGTGCCAATAACCTCTACCAAAGTAATTTCTGCTCAGTAAATAATAAGTAGTAATAGTGAAAAGAAATTGGGGTCATGGGACAGGATCAGAAAATGAGACCTAGTGTATTTAGAGTCTTGGGAGGACTGTGAAGACCTTAATGCATGGGGCAGAAGAGACAGAGTAATGATTTAAAATATATATGTTATAAATGCAAAGTGATAGGTTATCAGTGGAAGGGAACTTGAGCCACCCAGACTTTGAACTGAGGGCTGTGACTTGCGTTTGCCTAATGGAAAAAGTGGTGTGTGTTCAAAATACCATTTCCCTGTCTGTATTCTCCACCCCTCTACCGGAGCCTTCTGAAGGAATGGGCAAGAAAACACTTGTGGCTTTGCTGCACCTGCTGAAGGTGCAGTTTTCATGCACGGGGGAGCTGCTTCACGTGTACGCCGCCACTCACGGAGCAAGCCCAAAGCCTCAGCCTGTGCTCTCCTATCTACCACTTGCAGCACAAGTCATCTGACTTCCTACAGGCAGCGGTTATAGGGAGATAATGTTAAAAGAAATGCACAGAAAAATGTATATTTCTCAATTTTTGTAGGGATCCTTTTGCACAGGCTGAATTTTTTGAGCCTTCCTGCTTCTGGGTGGCTGAATGGCAGCACCAGGGCATGGAAAGCAATGGGAACGTGAGGCTGGAAGGCAGAAGAGGGATTTCTCCCTCCGTGACTGTACCCCAGGGTTCAGGGGTGACTGCTAGGATGCTTGTGGTTAAAGCATGGGTGCTGTAGAGGCTGTAACCTCAGCCAGAGGAGGGTGGCAAAACACTACAACCTATCCAACAGGCTTCTCTACAAGCCTTGTATTTAATATCTGTGAGAAGAGACCAAAAAGCCCTCATCAGCCCAAATCTCTGCCCTACACAAAGCTGTGCCAGCTGAGATGTTGGACCTATCTCCGTGCTGCAGCTGGGAATGTGAGGAAATACACAGCTTCCTGAACTGGGTGGTTGCAAAGAAGAGCCAGCGTCTGTGACAAAGGACCTGTGCGCCAGGCAGGTTGCTGGGAGGCTGCTCGCATCTCCCAGCGGTTTAGCACCTGTCTGCCACCATCAGGGGAGCAGATCAGGGAGGGATGTGTTTTGGTGCAGCAATTCCCTTCATTCTTCTGATGTGTGAGGAAACAGGAATGGTAAAACGGTTTGGTTTGGTTTTATTTTGCCTCTTGGGGAAAGGCTGCTGCTGCAGAGGATCGCTTCGTACTAACCCTTCCAACTTTTTAAAGTGAGACTGAGAGAAGAGGAAAGATAAATTGATGATTATCATCTACTATATAAAACTTAGTGAATTAAAAACACACTATTTCAGTCTGCAACTGTATACTTTTTAAACACTACATTAATTTAAAAATTCAGTCAGAAATTGTTTCTCCACGTAGCCAGCTTCTCTAGAAGGGAGGTAGATAGCAAGAGTGCAAAACTTGTGCTTTTTGAAAGGATTTTGAGCACTCGGTTGATAACCCTCACTCCTGCCTGTTTTTATTTTTTTTGTGTTTTCTTACAAGCACTGCTTTCTCTCAGTTTCTCTCAGAGGTAGCACTGCTTGAATCTCTGTTACAAATTTTTGGATAGCTCACTGATACGTTCTCCATGACCGCTAATTTGCCTGTGTTTTTTTCTGTGTTCCCCTCTGCAAAGCCTTATTGTAGAATCAGAATCACAGAACCATTAGGGTTGGGAAAGCCCTCCAAGATCACCTGGTCCAACCATCCCGTACCACCAGTGTCACCACTGAGCCATGTCCCCAAGCACCAGGCCCAACCTCTCCTTGAACGCCCCCAGGGACGGTGACTCCACCACCTCCCTGGGCAACCCGTCCCAGTGCCTGACTGCTCTTTCTGAGCAGAAATGTCTCCTCATTGCCAACCTGAACCTCCCCTGTCCACTTTGATTCTACCAAGTTCCACTTTGCAACTCGCCTCTTGTCCTCCTGGTGTTGCAGTTAGAAAAGCAATAAACGCAGTACAGGGTGGTTGTGCACCAAGGAGAGGCCTATAAGAAAGGCACAGACACTAAGAAGGCAGGTAACTATTTACTACTAGCCCAGAAAAGCTGATAGCGAGCTGACGTCTCTTCTGATGCTGGGAACCTTGAGCTGATAGAGCCTGAGGCTGACCTGTGAGGGCACAGCACGTGGCGCAGATCCTGTCTGTGGTGAGTTTCACCAGCTCTCAGCTCACAAACATTTCCACAGGGTCTTTCTCACGGCACAGATTCATCCGTCAGCGACACCAGTGAAGCCTTGAATGAGGACTTGGCTTGTCACACTCCCTTGGACAAAGTGCTCCATCCTTACCTCATTGATAAAGCTACGGCCCTAGAACAAATGGGGTATGGTGTTTCACGTGATGGGACAGTACGCTTACGATTATACACTATATTTAGGATTAAATATTCATCGACTACACATACATTGACTAAATATGCATTCAGTACACATACATTGATTGATTACACTATTAATTGGGTACACCTAGATTAAGTCGTGGTTATCTGTGTGAGGCAGGCAGAGGTGAGTGGTTGTGTGGTTCACTAATTCTTTATAAAACACTAATTATTTATAAAAGTTACTTTTGCAATTTGATTTAAGGCTCATTTTCTGGTACCTTACAGATCAGAGAAGCGCTGCTGTTCTAAGCAAAGGTCACTTAAGACCTGAACTTGTACTTTTTGGGTGCATCTTGCTGATACATCCCAGTATTTCTCCCCACCCCCTCCTTGCTGTCATCGTCCTCTGCGTGGGGTGGTCCTGTTCTGAGCAGTTGGGTTGGATGGAGCATAAATCATAGTTCTTATTTACGTAGACCTTTTTCTTTTTTTTTTTTGAGATACTGACGAAGTTGGACAAAACTGTGAAGAGACAGTGGCAAAAACTTCTTCTACCGAGCGTGTCTGTGGCCATTGAGGCACGCTTGTTTCCTGTTTTTTGTTTGTCACTAGAAAGTGACACCTTGTGAAAGAGCATTACAATCAGATTTCTGAGAAGTAACTTTAGGGCTCAAGTCCATCATTTTGCCCTGCTAATCATACCTATTTTGACAGAGGATATAAAGTAGCTAGTAAAAATTGCTCTGTCATGGAAGACTGATTAAAATTTTAAATATAAATTCCCCTCCTATATATAACTTAGGCTACGTGGTGAAGAGGCTTCATCTGTATGTAAAATCATAGAATCACAGACTGGTTTGGGTTGGAAGGGACCTTAAAGCCCACCCAGTCCCACCCCCCTGCCATGGGCAGGGACACCTCCCCCCAGCCCAGGCTGCCCACAGCCCCATCCAGCCTGGCCTTGAGCACCTCCAGGGATGGGGCACCCACAGCTTCTCTGTGCAGCCTGCGCCAGTGCAAAATACATGATGGTGCTAACTCTTTATTGATACTTGTTCCAAAAATGTTGTAATCATTAGTCATTTAATTTCAGTAGCAATTTGCAAGCAGCAGCATTGCAAAGGAATATACGATGGTGGTGGTGGTGCTAGGCTGCTCGAGTGGAGATGCAGAGCTGCACGGTAAGTGCCTCCTCCTCAGCAGCAACCACTTCACTAGGATGTAGCCAGGGGAATCAGTTTTTCCAAAATCAGCTTAGGCATGCAGCAGAAGACAGGAGACAGTGCACAGAGGCCTTTTATCGAGGCAGTAAAATCAGTCTGGACACCAGGAGACATTTCCCTGACCTCAGGCTTTCCGTCTGTGGTTGTCTGTGTCTTGGTCTGTCTAGCAGCGAAGGTTTGCATGTGGGCAGCTCTCGTGGTGCTCTTGTAGCAGAGACTGCTCACAGCCAAGGCCGTGATGAGGGTACCAGCTGCATGGCCGCAACACTGCAGCAGAAAAGCAAGGCAGGAGGGTGAAGAGATGGCCTGGCTGTGCCCAGAATTGAAAGCCGCTCACTTTGCAGCCATTCCTGGCGTTTGTGGTCACAAGTTCAGCTTGCCAGTGGCGGTATCGAAGCTTCCTCTCTAGCTTGTGGGTTGAGGAGGAGTTAGAGATGAAAGATCCTTCATTTAATGCAATTAATGCTAACATCATCAATTATACCAGCACACTCAGATGGCTTGTTGTTGTTTTTCTCCACAGAACTGAGATACTTTCTTCTAGGCCGTGTTTTTGTTACTGACATACAATGTATTGTGTTCTTATGGATCTCTTGCTAGATATCCTGTCTGATAATTCATGTTGTTTTTTCTCTAGAACAAAGCCACGAGGAGAGATCATGAGATGTCAGGTATCAGAGATACAGAAACACAGTCATTTAGGTTGGAAAAGATCCTTAAGATCTTCAAGTCCACCATCCACCACCTAACTACCACGTCCACCGCTTAACCATGGCCCGAAGCACCATCTCCTTGGTGTGCAAACATAACAACAGAGAAGCACTTTAAAAAAAACATAGATTTATAAGAACAAAAAACAAAGGCTTATAAAAATGATTATAGATGGAAAGGCAGAAAGTAGGCTTTCTCTTTGTTTTACCAGAAAATATTGCTAAAACAAATGTATCATTTCAGGCTTTAAGTGGATTTACAACTTAAAGCTCTCGTGGAGTTAGAGTGATAATGTCTTAATACAGCAGAAAAAAACAAATAATGGCAACACTCTGTAGTTTATCTAGATTATTATGAACCTGAAACTTTGCCCTCTATCCCTCTTACCATAATTAACACTGCTATGTATTTCTCTTATTAGGTAGCCCGGACACACTTAAAATAATTGGATTATGCTCAGCTGAGTGAAGGCGTAAGATTTGATGAGCATTTTGGTTATTTCAAATAGCTTCCACTGTACTTTTTTTTTTTTTTTTTTTTTTTTTTTGAGACAAAACAACAACACGAACAAAAAAACATGTCCTACAGTTGCCTCTGCAGTCAGAAAAATTGTCAGGAGTTTTCATTTCCATCTCTTTCTGTTAAAAATGCCTCGTGCGTGCAGCTGGCCAGTCTGCCTCATCTCTTCCTGTCCAACTGGACACAGCGATCTGTTATTGTCACATCTAGGCAGAATTACTGTAGCTTCCCATAGTTAGAAATCGCAGTGTGGAGGTTTCATTGTGTTCTTAACTGCTTAGTAGCAGCAGCTGCTGCTAAAGCATTATCTGCCTGATTTGTAGGCTGGCACGTTGAGAATAATCAATTTTCAGCATCTCTATATTTAAAGTAGGCTGCATCAGAGTGCCTTCTGCTTACTAACCACAACTTCCCTCGAAAGTTACATGCCACAGGAAGGATGAAACTGCTACGTCTAGCTTTATTAGAGGGAGGAACATAATTCTCCCTGTGCATGCTATGAGAGTCTGTATGTTTTTCTGGAGAGGATGGGATAACCACAAATGTTGCTGCCTTCAGAACAGGTGCAAAGCTTGCTTTTTTAATTTAGCCCTTTCCACAACATCTGTCACAACTGAGGAAAAGAAAAGAGGAAGAGGAGAAACTCTTATTTTTGCACTGAGAAAAAAAATATGAAGGTAGCTTTTGGGAAAGAAATCTAGGCCATGTCTTGACCTTTTTGTATTACAGAAGAAAGCCAGAAGCAGCATAAAAGCTTAGAGTAAAATAGTAGACAAATTTTTATGTTATATTGTTTGCTAGTTTTACCACAAGGCCAGTGAGCTTCATGCTGCTTTCTTCTATGACTTAATCAAATCTTCCCTTACTTAATCAAAGTTTTGACCAAATCTGTTACAGCCACAGAGGGATGCAGATTGGAAGGGCTCTCAGGAGATCGTCTTGTCCAGCCTTGGGAGTAGAAATTTAGTCAGGACTGTGTCAAGCCAGGTGATTTTTCTTTATTTTTCCACTTATTTTTCTTCATTTAATGCCTTTAAGCAACGTGATCCTAACTTGGCAGTCATGAGGTAGGATCCCGGTACTGAAACTCACCTGCGTGCTGCTGCGTTAGGTAAAGTGGGTCAGCACACTGCTGATCTCCCTGTGCCTACATAGAGACCCTGCTCCCTTCTGCCACCCAGCCCTGACACAGCTGAGTTTGCCTTCTTTCTGTGTGCTTGCCTTTTTTTCCTTCTCTCTGTAATTTGGATGGCATGGCCAACAGCTTTGAGCTGCCTGCTCACAGGAGAAGAGCTTAGATGACATGAAGGAAGGGGATTTGATGCACGTCTGTGAAATGGTGTGCAATGTGGACAGGGTAAATCAGGAGACAATGTGTTCAATCATTTCCAGCACAGCAAGCAGGGGACTTCAAATGAAACTCGCAGGTGTCACAAACGAAAGGAAATGGCTCGAGACACCAGGTGGAGTTAAATTGTGGAGCCTCTTGCTGCAAGGGGCTACAGGCGTCAATTAACATTTTGTCTGGGTTGAAAAGGGGACCAGACGCACTGATGGATTGTGGATTGTTGTATGCAAAGATCAGGCATCTACCTCAGGAAGTCCAAAGTCAGACCTTGCAGGAAGCCAAGACAGTATTTGGGCTGGGGGGGGAAGGGTTTGGGTGCGGGGAGGAGAAAGAGGAACTGTGAGCATTTACTACACAAACAGCAATTCCTCGTTTTTTCTTCAGAGAGCGGTTGCATCTCGACTTCTGTTCACTTTGTAGCATAGCCTCAGCCTTCAGGCTACTGCATCACCAAGAGGATACCAAGAATCAGGTGATTTGGCATCCATTCACCTCCTGTGTATCAAAACAGCACAGAAATACACTGCTAAGACACAAACTGTTGGGCTTTGTCTTGGGTTCTGCTCTGTACCACAGGCATGGAGGTTGGAGAGAGAAGCTGTGGCACCTCGGGCAATACCTGTTCTCTTCCGCTGGGGCTGTAAGCCACAGGAGGTTGTGTTCGTTATCTCCAGACTTCCACTTAGGCTTCTATATCCTCTAGCCCAGGGTGGCTGGGAGAACCTGTCTGAGCATTTGCAGAAGTAGTCCTTAGCATTGCCTTCTTAGCTAAAGGAAAGGTAATTTAACAAAGTTAATGTTCTTGTGCTGAACATGCATGTCTGTTGCATGGTTTTTCATGTGATGAGCCTTCACTTGGCCATGCGTGCTTCTTCAGTGTGCAACAGTCGATGTCTGTACAGCTTTGTCAGGCTTAGGCAGAGGCATTTAAGGTGTACCTTTTGACCCCCACCATCATTCATCGTTTTTATTTCTATGTGCTCTATCACAATTCCTACCAAATAAAACTTGAGAGAGGTTTCAGCAGTGGAGATACCTCAGGCCCACCTCCCAGGGATCTCCCCTTATGACAGGATGTCACTGGCAGCCCTACAGATGAAATTTTCAACCCTTTTCAACAATTCAGGGCCACTTTTTATTACCCGTGTCCCAGACTGCTCTTACAGTAGGAGAAACACTTGGACCCTCTGCAGTTTCATGCAGGCACAGCTACGCTCCTGGAAGTCCTTCCCACTCCAAACAACAACAAAAAAAAGCCCTTCATGACAGTAGGCATGGAGCTAAGTGTGCAGGCCTTCCCACCTGAGAGAGTCCTGATTTTGTCAGGCTTTAAGGTGAGTATGTACATAAATGGTCCCCACTCAGTGCCTGAAACTTACACAGGGTCTGCAGCAGCCAGAGGCCTTTTCTCTCAGCACCACAGCCGTGCTCCTGTTAAGCTTTTTGCATACATGGAAGTTGGTCGTCACCTACCCGTGAAGAGGCTCCTGCTCTGCACTGTGCACCTCTTCTGCCAGACTCGGGGTGAGGGGTTTGCAGGTTTAGCTCCATTTTATTCACAAACCAGATGTTAATTCTGGGCAGGTGATGGTGAGCTACCAGTTTTGAATCACTTTTTCACTTCCCCCCCCTCCCTCCCCTTCATCTGTTAAACTCTGTCTCAATTCATGACTCTTTCTGCTTGAGGCAGTTTTTCCCCAGATTCATGACCAAATCCATGAGTTGGTACAAAGGGTGATTGAAAGGAGTGTGAACGTAGAGGATAACTTCAGCTGTGTCCCTGCTTGGTTAGTGAGCACGTGAACTAGCCTCTGGACACAGAGTATGGTTTATATATTAATGTCTTGGAGCAAAGCTTCCAGGTAGACCTATGCGATGGACTGATAGTAGCCAGCAGCTCAACACCCACGCTTCTGCTTGCTCACTCCTTCCTCCCCGGCTGGATGGAGAAGAGAATAGGAAGAGTAAAAGCGAGAAAACTCATGGGTGGAGATGAAGACAGTTTAAGAGGTGAGAAAGAAAAACGTGCAATGCACAAGCAGTTGCTCACCACCTCCTCCGAGCAGACTGATATCCAGCCAGCCCCTGAGCAGTGGACACCTTGGAAAGGAAAGCACCCTGCCCCTTTTTTCCCCTACTTTTTCAATATGGTCCTAGATATTTACAGACCATACTATTACCGTGTTGTGTATCAACAAACTGTATAATGTGAGATCATCCCAGTCCTACCAGGAAGCAGTACCCATTTGAAGATATCTATGTCTCTTCTGTCAGCTTTCCAGGAGCTTTGAATACTCCAAAAATAAAGGCTTGGCTTGGCTTTGGTGGGTTTGGTTTCACAACTTAATGAATCTCTCTGTTTGGAAACCCAGAATGCTCCCCTGCTTTCTGTTAGGACTGCTGATCTTCACCTGGATCTAAAATGTTTTCCATTTGCTGCCTGAATTTTAGATGTCCCAGGTAATCATGTCTTTCCAGTAAGAAACAGCAAAGAGGAGTCCGCCTGGTCTAACTTGTGAAGAGGCTTGTGAAATGGTGATTTCTTTCAAGTTGTTTTCCCCATCATGAGCTCCTCTATTTACCCTTGCTTATCTACTGGAATTAAGGAAATGTGGCCTTTCACATGGTCTCATCGAAGTCTTCTTAGCAGCAGCCCTAGCCATGCACTCCTCAGTCTTGAGATGAAAGGTATTCTATCATTTTGCCATGAGCAGTTTTTAATATCCTGACTGGACGTCACCCTCCAAATAGAGACCAGCCCCTCTTTGTCTGTAGAACTCCATTCAGGTCCTCGTAACGAGTAAGCCACACCAACCTACTTGTCAGCTGCCTGCTTTATCTCTGAAAAGGGTGAGCGAGATCCAGATCTGTACGGCCCAGCCTGTCACACGGAAAAGGTCATCACAAGTTTTTAACAATGATGGGTCATCATGAAGAAAACTGAGCATCTTGAAGAAAACTGATTTGGGAAGAGCTCTAGGTTTCCAGTATTACTGTCCTCCCTTGCTCCCATGCAGCAGCTTCTTACCACCTCCCTGGTGATGGCTACCAGCCCCACAGCACAACTGGGAGAAGAACTTAGACAGATGCTCTCTAAGCTATTTTAAAGCCATGCCCCAGGCCAGCTGAAACCACCACCACTACTTTTGGCAGTTTCAGATAAGCACTCTTGAAAGAGTCTCCTCGCTGATAGGAGCTTGCATGAGCTGTGAGTGCTGGCAAGCAGTGAGGGGAAGCAGTGGCATCAGCTGCCCCAGCCATAAATCGTCACTGTCTTTGTCTTCACGACTGCTCAGGAAGCTGAGCTTATCATGGCTTTTAAAGATCTTTATTTTATTGTTTTATTCAGTATCTGAGAAATAGTAAAATAAGGAGAAAAAAGTTTTTTTTTTTTTTTCAAACTGGTAGCTAACTGGACCAATGCACTTCAGCAAAAGCAGTATTTTGATTTGAAGTTAGCTGTTTGTTTTCAAATTCACATCAACATTTTCCAAGTCTAGACTTGAAAATAACAGAATGACTAACATGAGGAAACAAGGACAGGGAAACTCAAGATTTTCAGCAGAGACCTTCATTTCCACGTAAAAGTGAATAAATACTTGCATTATGGGGTGCTGTGATACATATTTGAGTTACATTTTACGTACAAATATTTAAAAAAATAACTTCTTGCCTTTAAAGTTTTATAATCATGGATGAAATGCAGACCAAAAGTAAAAAAACAAAACAAAACAAAACAAAACAAAAAACAACAAAAGACAAAACATTAATAGACTGAAAAGAGTTTGTAATGGTGTGATGTTAATAATACACATATTTTATTTCTACAACTTCTAGGCAACCATGAGCGGTCTTCCTGTGGTTTTATCAGGTTATCATTTATTTGCTCCTATAGCAACAAATTCTTAAATAATATTTTCCAATAGTTCATTAAAAAAGCCGACAAGAACAGAGCTGCTAGAGCATACAGAATTAAGCAGAACTTCTGTTGAAAACAAATTTTCTTGCTCCACTTTCCTGTGGCTGCATAGTGTCTTTTGTAACTAGAAACTCAATTTTGACAGAGTAAGTGGCCTGAAATATAGGGTCTTTTGCACTTTCTCTCCCATTATAAAGTAATTACTAATAACGTTTCCATGCTGCTGTTCAGATTTGACCCTTCCATGTTTGCAGGTAGGTGGAGGTCAGCACCTAAGGAAGGAATTTCAGAGATGACAATCGTAACATGCTCTGATGACTTTCCAGGACAATCTCAATGCTGGAGAGATACAGCTGCAATAAATATCATTTATTCTGACATCTGGCATAGCTTTTACCGGTAATTATCGGGCATTTTTTAGTTTTCCTTTTTCATCACATGGCGCAATTACCAGGTTGTGTTGGTGTATTAATAAGACAGCAGACAAAAGAAAAGACGTGTGGGCCAGGAATAAAGCAGGGAAGGAAACTGTCCCGTTACGGAAGGGCACGACAGCAGGAACCCAAAACCTGCATCCTGGATGTATCTTGGTATTCAGCCAACTCCAGGAGGACGTGTTTAACTCATTTGGTCTTTCCTCTGGCACCATTTCAGTGTGCCCAAATGGATTCCGGACGTGCTCTGTGAGGGCTTAGTGGGAAAGCTCGTCCTTTCCCAGCCCTTCCTGCTGTTACCATTTATTGAGCTCAGGTTAACAGGTTGTCTTGTGTCCATGTCTGGCTTCAGCAGAAGTTTTGAAGAACCATGTAGCAACGTTCTTTTAACCAAACCACTGTAGTTTTCATGTTTTAGTCTCTAACATCAACTTATTTTCTGTGTGCTTATAAATAATTAATATACAACTTTGAAACTCTGTAATACACACCGGAAAGAAAAGCTTTCCTTCAGGAAAAGGGTTTGAGAGATAATACACCTTGAAAAGATGAGGGATTTAACATATGGGAGATATTTAATATTGGGAAGAACCAAAGAGTTCATTAATTTTTCATCTATTATATTTGACAATAGTATCTCTGTGGATTTTCCATTAAGACATACATGCTCCAGGTACTACAAAATAACAGTTTTACCTCCAAAGGACTATTAACTAAGCACTAGAGATAGTCAGACTGTACAGAAGTTGTCTGTTTTATCTGGAAGTTTGATTCCTTTGCTTGTGTGGCGGAGATAACAAAACCATTGCTGTAATTGGAGCTCAGCTAGGAGCCTTGCAATTTTCAGACGTGCTAGTTGTAGTCACTCTGAATGGTTTGATCTATTTTTGGCTTGATCCTTTCTCAGACATACAGTTAAGCTGACTCAAGTCTTTGCTCGATTTAATAACATCCAGGAGTACGTATGTGCAGTGTGGAATTTGGACATTCACAATGGTGTGCGTTTCCTGGAAAAAGTAATGAGATCAGTCAAAAGGACGGAGCTAGGAAATCGTAGCTTCGAGTTTTCCTGCTGTCCTATGGTCATTCTTTCTCAGTCTAACACCATTCCTTGATTTCCTGACCGTCTGAGAAACGGAGTATTCCTTAAGCTGCTGTACAGGGAACACAGAGATTTTGATGTGAACCCAGGGTTTGTAAGCCTGCTTCACCACAGTGCACTCCAGACTTTATTTTTCAGGTAACTTCCCATTGGTGGATTTTGCAAGTACCATCATTTGTGTTTCTCCCACATCTCGTGAGCTTTCTTCGTGGTGGGACCTGACGGCGCTCGAAATCGATACGCTCACTTGTCGCCTCAGTATTTTCAGTACAGTTCTTTTATATCCTTTGCAGGCGAAGAAATAGATGAAAGGGTCTAGGCAGCAGTTAAAATTCATCAGAAACACAGTATAATGGAGCGACTTCTGGAAAATTTGCTTTTCACTGCAGCCGGGTTCGTGATGAAGCTTCTTAATCATGTGCTGTATGATTGCAACGTGGTAAGGGGTAAAGCAGATGACGAACACTATAATTACAAATACGATGGTGTTGATGGCTTTTTTGTTTATCCCTGATTTTTCAGTCAGTGGATTTTCCTTGGCTGTTTGAAAAAGCTTGCAGCTAATTTGAGAGTAACAAAAGAGTATAATTCCAAGGGGAATAAGGTACCCTACTAAACAGGCAGCGAGAAGTATAAATGGTAGATGGGTTATTTTTTCAAAGTTTGGGTATTCCATGCATGTAGTCTTTCCATTTTCTGTATGTGTCATGGATTGTATAAGTAACGGGAAAGTCTGGCTGAATACAAGAAACCAGATAAACACACAAATACCCTTGGCATATTTAATCCTTCTGATCTTGTATCGGAAGGGGTGGACGACAGCAAAAAACCTGTCGATGCTCAGAAACGTCATGAAGTTTACACCTGCGTAAGTGTTGATGTAAAACAAGAGAGCAGTTATTCGACATAAAGCTTCTCCAAAAGGCCAGTTGAAACCCAGGGCGTAGTAGGCTATCCTCGTGGGCAAGGCGATACAAAACAGCAGGTCTGAGATGACGAGGTTTGTTGAGTAGAGAGTAGTAGAATTGATCTTCTTTCTGTTTTTGAAAATGACCGTGAGGGCGATTGTGTTTCCAAGCACTCCGAAAATCAAGATGAGGCTGTAGAAGACGGACAGGAGTATCCTGGCTGTATCTTTGTGTTCGTATAAGTCACAGGTAGAATTGTGGGTCTGAGAAGTGGTGGAAGTGTCCATTTCTGCAACCGCTGTTTTTGCAGGAAGCTCAGTAGACCTAACGTGAAAAAACACAAGGGGACATTTTGTAATATGTGTAGATAAACTCCTTCTGCAAAACAACGGTCAACCCGCATTGCAAAAAGCAAGATACTAAAAAACTGAAATGAAACTTCATTGTGGTGAAAGACTTTCAAGCCTCTTTCCAAAAACAAACAAACAAACAGATGGCTCTGTCTGGCTTTTCTATTTCCATCCCCATGCCTTCTCTCCTGAAAAAAAATGAGACAACGGGCAAAGTAATGAACCAGGGATGCCATATACTTAGAAAGCAAAGCTTACAGGCAGATGGGCAGGAGGTGGGTGGCTGTTCACAGCAATCTGAGAGGAAAAGGGAGCCTGAAGACACCACGTGATAAAAGAGCATATGAAGTCCCCAAGGGTCAGTCAAGGAGACAAAATCTTTGAAATGAGTCGCTGTTAATTTTTAGGTAGTTTTTATTTCTAAGAATTCACTTTGTGATGGTTTAACTTGTATGGAGAAAATATTTTTTTTCAGCATTCCTGCTTATCATACTGGCATAATAATTCAGCCTGTTTAATGCTAGTTCAAAGAATTTGCTTTTGCAGTCTAATTCAAATATTGTTTATATACATCAGTGGATAAGGCTATTACTTCAGTCTCTTACTAATCATGCTGCAAAAGAGATAAATTGCAGGTAAAGTATTTCACGTGTCATGATTTAGTGGATTTTGGAAATTGTTTAACCTGAACGGTCGAAAATGGCACGGAAGAAATGCAAAGTGGCCGTGACTTGGGGGACTTCCAATAAAAAAAATGAGTTAGCAGAATTTAGAAACAGAAAGGATCCTGTCCTGTTTGTGTTGCCTCCAGTGCAGAATATTTTCGGTTGTGTTGTTATACCTCACAGTTGCACAGTGTATGCATAAATGGCAGAAAGGATGGGGCATCTAATGTTACTCCTTCAGCAGCTGTTCTGCAAAGCATTACCTAAAGTCTGAAGAATTTAGCCCACATATCACAGGGAGAACTCTGTTGTTGATTAGTACCATCCTTAAAGTATCTGTCATGTTTATGGTTTTCCTTCTTAGCCGTTCCTCACTGAAACCATTGCTTGGGTATCTGATCACTGTGAGTTCATATATAAAAGGCATGTTGCGTTGGGTTTATGTGGCAAGGTGTTGGTAGCAGAGGGGCTGCAGGGTGGCCTCTGTGAGCAGAGCCCAGCAGCTGCCCCATGGCAGGTCAGAGCAGGCTGTCCCCCTGCAGCCCATGTGTCCCACATGGAGCAGATCTCCATGCTGCAGCCCCCCCATGGGTGGAGGAGCCCCCGGTGGAGCAGGTGGATGTGGCCTGGAGGAGGCTGCAGCCCATGGAGAGCCCCCACAGGAGCAGGCCCCGGGCCGGAGCTGCAGCCCGTGGAGAGGAGCCCACGCAGGAGCAGGGGGCTGGGGGGAGCTGCCGCCCATGGGGGACCCGTGCTGGAGCAGTTTGCTCCTGGGGGATGGATGGACCCCATGGTGCAGGCCCATATCTGGAGCAGTTCTTGAAGAGCTGCTGCCTGTGGGCAGCCCAGGGGCAGAGAGGAACCATGAAGGAGCAACAGAGATGAAGCGTCAGGGACTGACCACAGCCCCCACTCCCCTGCACTGTTTGTGGGGAGGAGGCAGGAGAGGGTGGTTAGGGAGGAAGGTGTTTGTAGTTTTGCTTTTTTGTTTCTCCTCGCTCTAGCTTGTTAGTAATAGGTCATAAATTACATTAATCTCCCTATGCTGAGTGTGTTTTGTCCATGACGATAATTGTTGAGTGATCTCCCTGTTCTTATCTCACCCCTTGAGCCCTTTTCATCATCTTTTCTCCTCCTTTCCCTTTGAGGAGGGGGAGTGGGAGAGCAGTTGTGGTAGAGCTCAGCTGCCTGGCTGAGTAAAAACACCACATGCTTCCCACTCTTTTGACTGTGAAGTGTGGTTGTATCTATCAGTCCTTGCTGGAGAGACTGCATGTGAAAAGAAGTGAGGTGATTTTATTCCCTGCGCCCTCCAGAAGACCTGTAGGAAAGCTTCCAATAGCCAACCAGGCACACTGTGTATGTGTTCACACGCTGATGTAAGAAGGGTATCACCAGGAGAATATTCTTGCGAAAGTCTTTCAACATCACTGCTGCAAGCACCATCACTTCAGAATTATACAATGCTCTATTTGTGCAGTTATATATATATATAAAATAATCTTATGTACAGTCTTGGATGCTCTCAGCAATCACTCTAATTGGTCCTTTTGAAAATCTTCAGACCGCTTGTGTCTGTATGACTGTAACGTGTCGGTATTTCTGCAGATATTAAATATTAGCACCAGTTTTGTTATCAGACATCTTTGCCATCTGGATGACTCATACAAACTGTCAGCCTGTGTGTCTGCACTTATATGGATTAAAGTAGCAGTCAAAACAAGATTGCTTCTGCTTTAATGCAGAATATCTGGAGATAAAAGCTGTTGTAAACTGATTTTTACATCCATCTGATATCTTTAATTAAAGCATCTAGGTTATTTCTGAGGATCTGCCTTTCAATGCACAATATTTGCAAACAACTACAACCTGCTGTACCTTAAAGAAGTCTTTCGAGAAAACACTTCTCCTTTTAGCATGTTTTAAGCTATACCTTTTATAAAGTATTAATTGCCTTTTTATTTACTTGTGGAGGCACTGGAAGGTTAGTATCTTCTTTCATGTTTTGATGAGATTTATTTCAGGGTGTTCACAGTTAATTTACCTGCAACACGTATTATAACCCAGTTTGATCAGACTTCTGCCTAATTTAGCAGGGGTATGTAAGGTTCCCTGTAAACACTAAAGCTGCAGATAATGGATGATGGATCTCAAATTCCTGATTTTTACGTAACTGTAGACTCCATGTATTAAGATATACGAGTAAATTATATTACATGTGATTAAGGAAGAAATTTAGCATCCAAATACTATACCAAGTCTATACACTAGCTATATCAAGTCTTGTAGAGGCTGTTGGAAAAAACAGGTGAGTGATTTCCGATTGATAAATGTGCAGTGTTCTGATTCTTAAGATACCAGGGAAGCACGTAGCATATGTCAAGAGATGTGAAGACTGCATTTGGGGTTGGGAGTTAAATCTGATCTGGGAGCACTGTGGCTTGAATACAGGAATTGAATTGGTAGAAATCAGCTCTGTAGCTGTTGTACAGATTTAGGAATGTCTGGGATGTCTCAGAGTGTGTCTTCCATGTAGAAGCATGTAGCATGGTTCATTTTGATTAAGTGTAACAGGCTGCTTTCTGCAGAAAATGTCGTGTGGTTTGTTCTGTCTCTCTTATTTGTGTGTTTCTGATTACTCGTTCAGACTCCCAGCATGACATCTGTCTTCTACCCATGTCTTCCTTGAAATTTAGGTAAAATCATTTCTTAAACATAGCAAAGAAAATTATCTAAGATTTATGATAAGCAACTCTGTAGCAGTGGCTACCTATAGCATATTCATGGCATAGTTTTATTTCCTGTTTGCTGTAATGTGATAGTTGTTGTTCATAAATAATATTGAAATATTATACTGAAAAGGAGTCCAGCCAGGAGAGAGCTGGTGCCTATCCATGGTGCTAGCACAGCCATACGTAGGGGGTGGCTCACCCGAGCAGCTCTTCCCCTTTTCCCATCCTTCCCCACTCAACACAAGGCAAGCTCAGGTACGTTCCTGGTTCCTAAGGAAGTTCCCTAGTCGCACGGTGAGACAGACCGGCCACAAACAGATGAGAAGAAAGCCAGAGAACCATGGCTGGTGCACTTCCAGGTCAGCATGCACGTCATTGCTCCTTGGCAGAGGATGTCAGCAGGCTCCTCGGCTTGCTGTGGGAGTCAGCCCTGGGCAGGGATTCCCTCTGATCCTCTGCTATCCCCAAAATATTTTGCCTGCTGAAGTAGGGCGCACGTTTTGCAATACTGTAGATGAGTACTGGTGTTCAGTTTGTATATAGTTAACGTGGGGGCATTTTCAAGCAGTCACTGTGATGTCTAGCTGCTACATTTCCTGATTATAGTTCATATTTTTAAAAGCAGTTGAGATACTCTATCTGTCTTGGGGCTCAAACAGATGATAAAGTCGCTGCCATATCACAATTTAATGTACATCAGCTGACCTATGATAACTTCTTGGTACACCCGAGCTCTCGTTGTTAGATGAACTCCATTTCACCTCAGCAGGCATTTTAGCTTTTCTTCTCAATCTTGAACCAGGCTGCTTTTAAAATAGTAATTTCTTCCTGAAAGGTGTCTAGATTATTAAGTAAAACAAGATAGTTTTTGAGTTGTATTCCTTGCACACGCCACACTCCACAAATTGTATCTGAAAAAAACAACAGCCCTAACTTGGGTACTTACTGCATTTTTTGCATCCCTAGAGCAAAAGTGGAGAACATTACCTCCCTACTGCTGCAAACCTCGGACCAGCTGAGCAGGGCAGTGACTTCTTACTGATTTTAGTGAGCTGTGTGCCCTACAACCTTACGAGGACATGGCTGTGCAGCGTCACGAATGCAGACACACCACTGCAGCTCACCTTTGGAGTCACTGCCAGAGCGTTTGCTCTTATCTGTTGATGGATTAAATATCCCTCTCCAATGGCCTATGGGGTTTATTAATGATATTATTTTTGAAGTATATATTTGGAGGGAGAAAAAAAAAATTGGTAATTTACTTTACCAATTTAATAATTTTAGAAAATATTGCCACAGTTTTTGGCAGAGGTACGTAAGAAAATTTAAGGCATAAAGTTTTTAACATTCCTGTCTTTATATGAGTATTGTAAAGAAGGTTATGTAGGTTTTTACTTTTTTCTGAGTCTGCAGACATGCAGTCCTCGATGGCACTGATAAAGCTCTAGTGCAGAGAGACCACTTACTCATTTAATGTGACCTCCCATGTAATCCAGGTCATGTTAGTGTTTTAGCTGTTTGTGTGTGGATTCTGCTGTCCTGATTCACAGCATATTTTCCACAAGGGTATTTGGTCTTGACTTGGGGATCTAGAGAGGGAGAATTAGCCCTTTGTCTTGGAGCGTTGTTTAGTCAACCTCCCTGTCAAAAATGTGGGTGTCTCTTATTTTACTCCCAAATCAATTTGCAGATGCTGTTTTTGTTGAGCCTTTCCTCTTAGAATAAAGCCTGCTTGAGCAAATAGCCCCTGTCCGCCCACGGAGGTGTTTATACAGCCTCGGTGTTTTGGCAATTCAAGGTGAGCCTCTCAGATGTCTCACCGTAAGGCAAAATAATCTGGGACTTCTGCTCCAACTCCAGTTCAGTCCGCTACAGGAGATGGGGCTCCAGGTGTCCTCAGCACTGTGCCCCTGCTTTTTCTGCCCTGTGGGTTAGAACTGGGGAGTCCTTCCCCAATTCACTATGTCTGTCCTAGGGTAACTACAGTCTGTGGGCATGGCCACGGTCCTCTGCCTCTACCTGGGAGAGTTTCACATTAATATTATGCCCAGGCTTACAACCGGTGTGCCTTGTGCCTTACTGTTCTGTCACTTGCCACTTCCAAGTTTTTTAGCACTGTATTTGCTTTCTGGTCATCGATGAAATATGTTGACATACACCCACTCAGCAATGTTTTTTTCTATGGCCAATTACTTGATGAGATTTGTTAGCTAGCTGGGTTTTAATCCGTTCTCTGTGGTTGCTTGATGTTTTACAGCCATAATATATACTCAGAAAAAAATCACAGTACCAGGTCGAGCTGCTTATAAAATCTAGAGTGTGTTAAATCTGTGCAGGTGCCTTTGTCAGCCGGAGAAGGAAATTAAGTTCTTTTAGGAGATCGGTTTTCTGTGAAAACGTTTGACTGCCATTAGTTATTTGTTTTACATCTGTAGCACAGTACACAAGAGCCCAGCTCAGGGTAGACTTCCCACAGTGAAGGCTGTTTGATGAATGGAAATGGCTTGAGTCTGGATGTACGTCATCCAAAGCCCGGGTTCTCTGAGCTGTGTCTGTACGATGGCCTTTACACGTAGGGTACCAGTGTTTCATGTATTCAACTATTAAAGGGCATAAACCTAAGCTATGAGCCGGCAACTGTAGCATTAAAAACTTAGGTTACGTGCTTTAAATTGTAAATTGAAATTACGGACTTGTGTATGAATATCTAAGGGGAGGGTGTTAAGAAGATGGAGCCGGTCTCTTTTCAGCTACACCCAGCGAGAGGACGAGAGGCAGCGGGCACAGACTGAAGCACAGGAGGTTCATTCTCATTATGAGAGGGCACTACTGCACGGTGAGGCTGACAGAGCACTGGCACAGGCTGCCCAGAGAGGTTGTGGGGTCTCCTTCCCTGGAGATACTCAAAACCCTCCTGGATGCCATCCTGTGCAATGTGCTCTAGGTGATCCTGCTTGGCAGGGGGGTTCTGCAGAGGTCCCTGCCAACCTCAGCCATTCTGTGAAATGGTGTGCAAGCAGTGCTACAAAGCTGTCTCTCTCTAAACTAAGTGAGTTTTACTCCTGTTATCATCTCCTACTTTTGGTATAGGAACACCATCTGGTTTTTGTTTGTTTTTTGTTCGTTTTTAGCAAGAGAGAGAATATATAAAATGCTTTAACTGCATATTGTGACCTAATGTATTACTTTTGACCAGTAATATTTACTGGCTGAAACTCTAACTTAACATACACGTGGTCTTCACTGTAGTGTCAGTTTTGTGAAGCAAACCCTTGAGAAAAGGGTTTGCTTCAGCTAAGTTACGTTCATTAAGAAGCGTGCCTGCTAAGTTGCATTGTAGAAAGCTTTGTTAAAATGGGAAAGTTGATATAACTAAGAAAGCTGCACATACCTAGACATGCAGTACCAGCTTGGGAACTACACGTGGTTAATAAAAGCTGAGGCAAGAGACAGGCGTGTCCTGAAGCTTCCTGTTTCTTTCTAATGCTGTAACCCTCACGTTCTTGTAGTGCATTACGTTAATTTACAGTTTTCAGAGCTGTTCAGTTTTGTGTCCAAAATTGCAACGAGTAAGCCTGATGATTGAATCCACAGGTCACCACCTATGGCTAATTTTGGTGAGATAGTTTCCAGTCTAGTGCTTTTATTCTTTCGTAGTATAAACCCAAATTTGAGAATCCAAAGTGTGCATTGCACCAATTAAATTCTCTTAATGATGGCTATGAAGAATTAAAATATTCTTTAAACGTCTCTAACAGAATTTGCAGATGCAGACTGTATGGGGTCTTTATGGTCCGGCTTTTATCTACTACTCTTTCACAAAGTTGCATGATAATTACTTGTTGTGTCCCAAAATAATAAAAGTTACGGTAAAGTAAGTGAAGTGGAAATAAAGTTGGGTTGAAATGCTGCATGATTAGTTAAAGGAAAAGTGGAAGATGTGTATGTCTCTAGCTCTTATCTGTTGGATCTGTCTTTCCCAATGTGATCCCTGCTATGAAAGTGTGAGAATTATCCAACCTAAATCATATTTTCCAAAGATGCGTGTTAATGTGAAGAGCTCATGCTGAGAAAATTAATCTCCCTTCAGTTTACTTGCTTAAGTCTATTTGATGTAAAAAAGAGAGAGCCTAAAAAATAGCAAATAAGCAAGAGAAAAACCTGAGCCACAACTACATTCCTGCAAGTAGAAGGAAAGAAAGATGAAAAAAAAACAAAAACAAAAACACAAATAAGGAATTTGTATCTCAATAACTAGAAAAAGTGCACACTTTTTTTTTTCTGTCCAGATGATATGGAACCTGTGCAGGTATGGTCTTAATTAATTTTAGGGATTAAAACTTCATGACTTTAGTTTAAATTTATTATTTGTTGCGTGTGTACATACTCCTCAATCTCTGAAGAGAAAGAGATGAGATTTGAGCTGTTAAAGACTAATTGCCTGCTAAGTCTTCAGTCCCCTTGTCTCTGTTCAGGAGGAGCCATGGAAATGCTAGGCAGACCTCTGACATGCTGTGCTTAGGGGCATGCATGCCACCTCTGTGTTTTATTATAAATGATAGTTGAGTCGCTGCCTGTTGAGCAGTCCATCTTGTTTTGCCAATATTACATAAAAATATATCCTGTTTAATAGGAAGGTGTATAAAAATTGGATCACTTGTAATATTCCTTTGTCTTTGTGGCATGAAGATTAGTAATAGGGAGAAATCTAGTTGGTGATTGCAGTTCAGGAAAAGAATGCCTTCTAAAAACTTGCAAAGAAACGTGTCAGAAGGTGAGAGAGGAATTAGCTCGTAAAATGTAGGATTTCTAAAATATTCTGCTGCACTATTCAGACAGGAGAAGAGTGACTGAGAGCTCTTGAGCAGAGAATAAAGACAAGTAGCGTGTATGAATGAGCAGGCTGTGCATTCACTGCCATAGGACAGATTTGTTATAAGGCTTTCTCCTAGTATTAAAGTATTTTGCAAGGTTCAGTGAATGACTAAAGGACTGCAGTGTCTCACTTAATACTTGAACAGTAGTTATTTTGCGTTAGTATCATTTAAATTACTTTGTGAATGACTGAAAAAAAGCTAAAATAATGCAGTATCAAACATTTTCTGATTGTCAAAATTATTAGAAATGTTATTATGAGAAATCAGTTTTATAAGAAAATGTGAAATAACTTGTTGATGTTGTGGATCATCTGGCATTTACATAAGAAATAACAAGTAGCATATTAATATGGCAGTGTAAAATGTTACAGAATTTATTCTACAAGCCTTGTCTCTCCTACTACATGAACATATTCATAATAAGGCAATAAAGAAATCATCTTTCTGGAGTTGTTTGCTGTTCAGTGAAAAAGAAAAAAGTTATTTCTTGTCTGTACTTACATATCCGTGGCTTCTTAGATCCTCTGAGCAGCTAAGGGCATTAGCAGGATGGCTTGACTGTGAAAGTTTACCCTTGCACATTGTTTTCAAGACTGATTACGTGAGTCTCTTTAGTGGGAGGGGTAGATCTTTTTTTTTCATGTGCTTAAAAAAAAACCTTGTTTGTATGCTGGTCCTGATTTGCTGCCTACAGTTTTATGGGATGTGAAAGCATCTATTTTTAATTCTTTTGCAATTAGTCTGTTCAAAGAGAGTAATTAGAAAACGCCTCCCCCCCGCCACAAGCAACGCCTTACTGACTTTGACTTTCGTAGAGGGACTTTACCCAGAGGTTTTCTTGACGAATTGTTGACGAACCAAAAAATCCTGAGTGAAGAACGTTGTTTATATTACATCTGCATTAAAAAAAATAATAAAAGGAAAATCAATAACCCACAACACTAAAGCTTAGTTCGGAGCAAAGAGTCGTATGATGGGTACAGGCTTTAAAATCGCTTCTTACTGATCAGATCTGAGACAGCACGAGAAAACCTCAGGCGTGGGGCACGCTGATACGCTGTGTAAAAACAGCCATCTCCACAGCCCCTGTGCCTTCCCAGCAGTGTTGTAGGACCGTAATGATGAGGCTTTGCAGAAACGCCCTGTGAAAGTTTGTGAGGGAGTTGAGGAGCCCGGCTGGTGCTAGAGAGCAGTGGGGATGTGTGACTTGGTAAGCATATTGCATTTTGAGCAAGGGTGCTAGTGGTAGTAATACACACACGAGGCATGCACGTTAAAATGAATAAACAGCTCTTAAAACAAACGTTGGATTCTGCTAAAATGATATCGGTAGGTATAGGTGGGAATGGGAAAGGGATGGGATGTCAGATTGTGGGGTAAGCTGTAGGCACCTGCAGGAACCTTGTTTCTGGGCAAGGAGCTGTGATCTGACAGTGAAACCGTGTTTGCTGCAAAGGTTATGGAGATCAGAGATAGCTGGAAAGCCCTGCCATTTGCTGTCAGAGGCGGTGGCTGAGCGGTACGTGGGATTTTCCCCACAAATTCATACTGATCGTTCATGCCTGCGAAAGGCAGTTTATCTTGCAAGTGGCCTCATTTTAGTGGCCTGATTCTCAAAAATGAGCAAGTAGGCGTGACCGTGCCAGTCTTGGCGGGTCCAACGTATGCGGAGGTGGGATGCTTTTTGGGACAGCTCGGGCGCTGCTCACAGGGCGAGCTGGTGACACTGCCACACAGGACCTCGTCTGCCTCGTCAGGAAGCCTGAAGTAAATGCAGGGTTTGTGACAGTTCAGCTTCACTGAACATATCTCATCTCACAGGAAACGTCCTTGCTGTAGAGGAATGAAACGGAGCCTTGCCGGTTGCTCCCTTGCTTGCTTGGAGCTCATAGGGGGCACCACACCGTGATTTTCTGTGGGCACGGCATGGTTCTCCTCAGGTGGCAGGGAGATGAAGTGCCTGGTGTAAAATTTCCTGCTCCGCAGTTGTTGTGGGCATTTATCCTCCAACACCACGCCCAGAAAGTCTGTGAGAAAACTTAACTTGGCTTATTGTAAAGCTTTTTTCTATTGTTTTCAAATTATTTTAAAATTATTTAGCTTCATCAGAGAATAAAATCTCTTTAAATGAAGCAATGAGACTTTACTTTTCAAAGGGAAATTACAGAGGGAACTTGCTTCATCTGTACATACTGCAATGTGGTTCCCTGTCCAGCAGCAAAAATATGTGGTCAAAATGAGAAATTTCTAGATACAAAGGCAGTTGTAGTCTGGGCTCAGGGGCTGACATTAATATCACAACTTCATATTAAAGGAAATGATCATTTCAGAATAGCTGTAGCGTTATGAAAATAATACCAAAATGCTTTTCCTGCTCTGATCTGATAAAATACTACTTTTCTTTGACTAATATACACTACTAGGTTGTACCCTTGGAGCTACACTTGTACACCAGCCACCCATCCAGCCCAGCCTCACAGGATGTTAACTGCTTGATCTGAATGATACAGATTGCATTCCTCTCCACCGTTTCTCTTTCTAGCTGTTTGGTTGTCGTCTCACACTGCTGCTGTTTCTCCAACATCAGCCTGTCCCAGAACTTGAAGAGTTAAGCCCAAAAATGTGGCATGTGTCAAAAAGTGTGATTTGTTTGTGTTTACCTTTGGGATGCAGAATTCTGCTGGTTTGCTTTTGGCATTCAAGGAGCGTAACATGTAAATTAGTAAACTAATTTGTGACTTTCAGAGATGGTTACATCAAAGCAGTGCAGTTAATATTTTGACCACCACATTATGATGCCAATGATAACTTATTTTTCTATCTGCTTGCTTAGTCCCTACTCTATTTGAGCAGCTCATAAAAGGGACCGAATTTAGCCTTACAATTCTAGATGTAGAGAGCTACTATGCCAGGTAAGAAG
Organism: Anas acuta; assembly: GCF_963932015.1. Taxonomy (NCBI): domain Eukaryota; kingdom Metazoa; phylum Chordata; class Aves; order Anseriformes; family Anatidae; genus Anas; species Anas acuta. The sequence goes on from NC_088979.1 coordinate 54,855,842, forward strand.
TGACTTCTGAAATTTATGCAGGGTTTTTATGGATCGACCAGAAAATGAATCCAGACAGCCCGAGTCCCAGTTCAGTTTCTTATCTGCAAAACTGCCCTTCCTTCCAAAACTAACTCTTTTTTTTTTTTTTAAAGTCTTGGAGAGAGCCCAGGTGTCTTGAACTAATGTCTGGCTGAACCCAGCCCATTTGTGGACAAATGTTATTTTTCAAGTGACTTGAATTTGAGGAACAGCAAGTGATGACTCCTCAGTGAGTCACGGTCTTACTGTCTGCTCTCCAGAGGCCAAATAAATTGTGTTAGGTTAAACTGGAGAAATGAGATGTTGCTGGGCACCCAAGCCAGATGAACTTGTGACACTTAAAATTTTCAATATAGCTGTCCAACCATTCTTCCTCAGCAAAATACCCATCCGAACCCCTTCAGTGTATTCTCATGCCTCCACGTGCCTTCTGCCTCCCTTCAAGCTCTGTCCCAGACTTAGTCCAAGGTGAGATTCTCAGGGAGACCCTGCCTTTTAGAAAGGTGCAAGCTCCTCTTCCTTGCTGCACTCCGACTTTGGGTAATGCTTTCAGTCACAAAAGCAGAGCTACCTGGTAAGCTGTCACCATCAGTCACTTGGACCGCTTGCTGCAAATAGCTGATGCAAAGCTGCTGCTGTCAGCGGGTAAGCACAGGTACAGAGCTGGGTAACACATCTTTGACGTTATTAAAGACAGTGGTTGTTGCTGTGATGTTTTTCTTGATTAGGGTGCAGGGTTTGGTGAGCCATGGCTATACCTATCTGTTTCATCAGTATCACCCCCAAAATGGTTGGTTTGGGCCTTCACAGGAATGGCAGCGTGTTACCCACGTATTAAAGAATAGACAAGGATCGTGACTTTTTTTTTTTTTCTTTATCTTTGTGGAGCTATAAGCTATATAAGTCTTTGGTAGTCTGCAAAAATGGCTTTCACGAAGGCTGTCTATTGAGAATACCTCACTGAAGAAGCTTTATGTTGCGTATTGTAGCAGGCTGCTGGTATGGAAGTGATCACGTACCCTAGGTCAGCCAGCAGATAGCTGAACAGGACAACAGAGAACATTTCTGTGAAAGAGTAGCAGATGTTATCTTCAGCTTTGCAAAACAAAGGTTGAGAGGCGATGATGATGAACTGATCTTTGTAGAAGGAGCTGAAGAACAATGTTAGCATCTTGTTAGCGGTAAACAAATTGCAAGCAAAATTGGAAGAAAGCTTCTAGCCTGCAGAAAGGGAAGGCTCTGGGTTATCTTGCTGATGGGAAGGGAGGGAAAAGAAAGTGACACTGGTTTAAAATGGAACTGAGCAGTTTATGGAATAAATCATTAGATAGTCTTGGCATTAAAAACTAAAGCTTTTTTGTAGGAGCAGTAGATGTCTGACTTTTATCTTCACAAAGGGACTGTAAAGTGATCTGTTGGTTGGTCACATGTTTTAGTGAACCCAAAGTTGTAGTTTATCTGTTAACATGTCTGTGGAAAGGAGGAAACTTACTTTTCTCCTCAAGATGTACATTCGCCAAGAGTTGTGACTTGGTTGTCTTGTTAGTTGTTTTCATTTTATTTTTTTTTTAAATATTCATCTTTTTTACATACAGGAGTACTGGGTAACATACCCTACTGTTTCTGCTGGTGTGAAGAAGCTTCAGGCAGTGGGGCGTCCTGCTCACGTCTAGCAAAAAGGTTGGGTACAACAGATGGTTGCTTGTAGTCCTGGCCTCCATCAGTTAGAGGATCACAGCTGTCAAGGGCTGTCATATTTCAGGGAGTTACCTGCTTTTAAGGAATATTTTTTGAGGCTGCTTAACATTTTCAGAATAAAGGCTGCCACCTTACGCATCATTTGGCAGTATCTGGACAGCCTGTAGAAATGCAGAGTGCTGAATAAACGTGGTAACTTGAGTTACTGATAAAGCACACTTTTATAACTGATATTTGCAGCCCCACAAATATACGTGGTGCTGAATTTGTTGGGCTAATGTTTTTACAAGGAGCTTAAATGATGTGAAGTAGAGAAAAATAACAGCACCGCAGTTAGCAAATGTAATGAGTCATTCTGAATAAAATAACCGGGTATTTCTGCAAATTTTAATCCCACAGAACTTCCATTGACAGCAGCAGATATTTTTGCAGAAGTAACGTTTAGTTAGCTGCCCGTCTCTTCCTAAGTTTCAGAACACAAAGTTTGTTAGAGATCGTTTCTCTACCAAATTGTTGAAATCTAGCATGCTGTTCAAAACGAGACCATAGTCGTCCTAGGGCCTGCTGTTACAGCAGGCCTTTGAGGTGGACGTGGTGGCCATATAAAGTGTTCAGACTCCAGAATTTAATCTTTCGGGTTTCAGAGTTTTTTGTTTTGTTTGAAAATGTTGTTTTCTCACCACCATGACTAAAATTCACTTCCTAAACATGAGGCAGGCATAAACGGAGTTTAGTCAGCATATGTGTCTGCGTCCCTTCTTTGCACGTGAGCATCTCAAGTGTCTGGCAGGAGCCAGTCACGGCACTTGGCAGGGTATGCACCACCTTGTTCCTGATGGTCCTGTCAGCATAAGGAACAGAGGGCTGAGGCATGAAGAGAAAAGTAAGGAGAGGAGGAAAAGAAAGTGATGAAACAAAGAGGATTGAAGTAGTCCCTCAATAAAACTAGTCCTTCAATTTACAGCACATGTGAGGCGAGTCAACCTTGGCTGGTCACCAGGTGCCCACCATGCTGTTCCTTCTCTCTCTCCCCAGTTCTTCAGCAGGACAGTGGGGAAAATAAAATGGAAAATGTTGCGGATTGAGATGAGGACAGGGAGATTGCTCACCATTTACCATCACAGGTGAAACGGACTCATCTTGGGAAAGATTAAATTATTACCAATTAAAATTATTCTAGGATACTGAGAAATAAAAGCAAAACTAAAAGTACCTTCCCCTCAATCCCTTTCTTCCCACTCTCAACATCACTCCTGACTCTTCCACCTCCTTCCCCCGAGCAGCACAGGGGAACAAGGAATGGGGGCTGCGGTCAGTCCCTGACGCTTCGTCTCCGCCACTTCTTCATGGTCCCTCTCAGCCCTGGGGCTGCCCACAGGCAGCAGCTCTCCAAGCACTGCTCCCACACGGCTCCGTCCCACGGGGTCCATCCATCCCCCAGGAGCAAACTGCTCCAGCACGGGTCCCCCATGGGTGGGGGCAGCTCCCCCCAGGCCCCCTGCTCCTGCGTGGGCTCCTCTCCACGGGCTGCAGCTCCGGCCCGGGGCCTGCTCCTGCGGGGGCTCTCCATGGGCAGCAGCCTCCTCCAGGACACATCCACCTGCTCCACCGGGGGCTCCTCCACCCATGGGGGGGCTGCAGCGTGGAGATCTGCTCCATGGGGGACCCATGGGCTGCAGGGGGACAGCCTGCTCCACCAGGGGCCTCTCCACAGACCACAGGGGAACTGCTGCTGCCTGCCTGGAGCACCTCCTGCCCTCCTGTGGCGCTCACCTGGAGGGCTGCAGGGCTGCTTCTCTCATATTTTCTCACTTGTCTGACTCACAGCTACCGCAAGGTGTTTTTTAGCTTTTTAAAAATATATTATCACAGAGGTGCAACCATTGTAGGTCATTGGCTTAGCTTTCCAGAAAAAGGTCTGTTTTGGAGCTGACTAGAACTGGCTCTTTTTGACATGGGGGCAACTCTTGATCTCTTTTCACAAGAGCCATCCCTGCAACCCCTATGTTCCAAAATCTTGCCATGTAAACCAAATATATCATGAATAGATGTTTATATCTGTCCAGTCAAATGCAGGAACAGAAATCTGTCTAGTGCTTAAGAGTTTCAGGAGCAGCACTTTGGTTATTTTCAGGATAATGGAGTTGTTTAGGCTTGACAGGACCTCTGGGAGCCATTTAGTTCAAACCCATGGTCAAAGCATGTCCAACTAGAACAGGTTACAAAGAGCTGTGTCCAGTTGAGTCTTGACTATCTCTGTGGATGGAGATGATAGCTCTGGGCAACGTGATGCAGTACTGGACGATTGTTTTCCTCAGCTGGATTGTTCCAGTATATCAATGCCTTTCTTGTAGTGCCCGAAAAGTGGACACAGAGCCCAACAGTGGACACAGTGGTTCAGGTTCAGGCTCAAAAGTACTGAACTTATCTTGGTCTGGTGACTACATGCTTGCTAATACAACCAAAGGCCATCCCTGCAAAGGGGGAACTGCTGACTAAGAAGTATTCTCCAGCTTCTTTTCTGCAAATCTGTTTTCTAGCCAGGTTATACTGTTGCAGAGGGTTATTCCAACCCTGGTGGAAGACTTCACAGTTGTTTCTCTTGAACTCCATAAGGTTCTTGTCAGCCTGTTTCTCCAACCTGTCAACCTCACAACAGAAAGCAATCAGATTGACCAGAGATGGATTGTCCTTGGTAAACCAATACTGGCTTAGCAGTCACCTTGCCCTTTATAGGCCTGGAATTGGCTTCTAAGAGATTTGTTCTTTAGCTTTACGAGGGACTGAGGTGAGGCTACCTGAATTATCTTCTTGCCCTCCTTGAAGAGGGTGGTGGCATTTGCATTTTTCCAGTTATCAGGAACCCGCTGTGACCACCGTGCCATTTCAGTGATAACGAGAACAACCTAACAGCAACACTGGACATCTCTCTCTGTACCCTGTGTGATACCTGAATGGGTATTTGTCCAATACCTATTTATAGTAGATGTGAGCTTTTTCCATAAAGATAACATTTTATGTCTTTGGAGACATAAGTCTGTCTGTGGTGTCTACTAACTTAGGAACAAAATCTATTGCTACATTTCCTCAAGCTCCTCTAGGTTGTCAGGTTCTGAGCAGTGCCAGACACTGGACATAAAATTACGCGGATCCCTACCCCGATCTGGGATGGTGCCTTCTGTGTTTTCTCTTGATGTTAATGGTGAATATTAACACAGAGGGCACCTTTTAACATGCTGTAATCTCTTTGTAAAACACGCTTAAAGTCATGGGAAGTTCCTTTTTGTAATTTCCCAACCTATGATTGAGTGCACTCTTGCATGCAAAATCTCTGTGTCTGAGTCACTACTTATCACAGGAGGAATAAAACCTGAAAAGCTTGCCGCAGTTGTGGTACTCCCTCAGGTCACTTGCTATGGATAGAAAGAATCACATTCTGTAGACAGAAATCATTTATAGTAACTTTTCCAAGAGGGGAAAAGGTCAATCTCTTTTCTTTGTTTTCCTTCTCTCTTTGCTTATAAAACCGGGTTTGCATCAGCAAATATTGTTTACAGTGGAAGCAAGTCTGATGAAGAATTATTTTTGTGTGTAGCAGTCGCGTAGCTGTGCTTATCTACTCCTACAACTTCAATAATTTGGGTTTATTTTAAGAACGTGCTGTGTTATACAGGTGTTCTCTGTTTATGTAGGGGAGATCGTGTGTGAAATTGAACATTTTGCACTAGTTCCTGAGTTGTTCTCTGTGCATTTACATGCACCTGACCCTGTCTGAAGCAGATGATACTAAAAAGGTTTTCATGTCCTTCAACTAAGCAATATTTAAGCCCTCGGAGAGGGAGGTTTTCAGCATGCTGAACGTCAAATGTAACAGTCAACATGATAATGAAGCGTCGTAAGCCACTGTCCATTAAGAGTAGAAATATGTGAACTGTGTACTTAATCATCAGGTTTTCTTCATAGCTGTGGGTGTTGTATTTGGCAGTTATTCAGGAAATGAAAATTTTAATATTCAGACCACTGTTTCACGTAGCATTACCTCTATCAGTAGCTGCTCTAGAAGGGAGAGGTATTTCTGAGTGAGCGCTTCGAGTTAGTTAGGTCCTGGTTTATGCTGTGTGCAGAAATCGCATTGCGAATGATAAGATCCCTTTCCCATAAAGGCCCGCGGAAACCGTAAGTCTTGAAACTTTCGATAAGCTGGTAAGTGGTGTAAAATTATCCTTTGGAACATCCCATGTCTGTCAGAAGAAGAAGTGAGGAGCCAGCTGGGGCGGGTGCGCGCTTCGCAGACATCCTCACCCCAGCCGTGGGCCGAAGCTTGGTGGCTGGGTGCTACCTGCGGCCGTGGCCCCTGCCACGCACTGGCAAGATGCACCAGGTGCAGAAATTATCATTTAGGCATTGCCAGGGTTGCTCAAGTGGCAGGGGAGCTGGAGGAACTCGACTTGATGTGTTTTTTTTCTTCAGGAGCGGCTGAGTAGTTAGGCAGAGCAGTTCACCAGCAAATCTGTGCCAACAGCGCTTTGGGCTGGAGAGGGGTCGGAGTACAGCAGAGGGCTAAGCTCTGTGGTGATAATGGCTTACGTACAGATGTGCCAGCCCCCTCACTGGAATCTGAAAGCATCTTCCTATCCTGTCTGTCTGAAGTGGCCTTTTTCCCCCATCTCCACCCTAGGGAGTGTTTTCTTCGAGAATCACTCCCAAGCCATGCCTTTGGAAGTTGGTTCTACTGGGGTCTCTCCTGGTGAAAAAAGGTTAAATACTACAGTCTCATCCTGTCACACCTTAAACCTGGGTGAATAGTAGGAGCGTAGCTTCGTAAGTGAAGTTATTTCCATGACCTTTGGGGAGATGGATAATCTTTCTGTCTGGATAAAAGGTGTTTTGTTCTGGTGCGGAAGAGTTCTTTTTGTGGGCTGTATTTTATAGAAACTGTTGGCTGTTAGAGTAAATACGTTGGAAATAAGATACTTTCTGATAAGATACACTTGGAAATAAGATACTTTCTGTCACCTGTTTCTTCTTAGCAAGGATATTCACCAGGTGTAGTTGAATATTTGCTAGTGAATCTATTAAATCTATTATCCTGAATGCCAGAAGTCATCAAATTTGATTTGCTAGGAAGACCTTTTTTTTTGCAAGGCAATATTATGTTTTGACTACATAGACAGGATTAATAACCTTTTATTGTTATATACTGATATTACTAGTATCATTCTTATTAACCATCTGTATCTTTCTTTTTGCAGCTTGGGTCCCGTGTTTGCTCTGTTTGTCCCGTTTTATTGCTCCATTCCAAGAGTGCAGGTGACACAAGTACTAGGACACTTTTCTATCACAAACAAGACATTGGTCTATATACTGGGTTTACAGGTATGGTATGTACTTGCTTGTTCATCTTTTAGTGATTTAATACTGTAGCAGTTAGTATTTTTGCATGATTTTGTTGCTTCTGCATGTCTGATTCCACGTATGTTTAGCTAGTGACTTCCCCATGAACTAAAATATTGAAAAATGTGTTTCTAGTATGCCTTTCTACATGATGAAGAGTTGAGCATGTTATCTTTTCTTCCATTGTCTTCTTTCTTGAATGTCATGCATAGGACAATATAAAATAAAAACACTGTAAATTTGGGGGGTGCTTAAAAAAATGAGCCAGGACCTGTTGCAAATACATATGTAGCTTTTACCTTTCTAATTTGCTTGTATTCTTGTTTTTGTTTCTTTTCCACTTGTCTGTTAGAGCTCTGACAAAGCTATAGAATGCAGTATTTTTCTGTGGTAAGACTGTCAGTAAATAACCAAGGATTTGGCTGAATTGCACTTTTATATAAATCTGTTAATTTCTATCAATGTGACAGGTTACTTAAAATAATGTGATGTAGAGCACAGCACTCTCAAGTAGTGTTATGTTAACTGTGAATGGAAAAACAGAGGTAACTGGTACAGAAACAGTTTTCTTTTTTTAAGAAAAAACACGACAGCCTAGAAATGACAGGAGACGTGTGAGCTTATGAGAAATTGTACTCATTTTTATATATTCCAGAGACTCAAATATAGCTCTAAAACTAGCAGTGGAAAGCACCCTCATTATGCGATGTGGTACAGAGTATTTTAGAATGAGTGGTCAGTTTCAGAACAGTGGCTCCTGCTCCTCTTGAACATTTCATTCATTCGTGTCGCTGTTCAGCATTTGGATTCCTTCGATTTCTGCTCCAGCACCCTTTTTTCCTGATCCTTCAGCAACCCTATTTCCTCTCCCCCTAAATCATCAATACCAATTATTGTTCTAGTCCTAGTGAAACCGATGATTACTGTCTGAGCTCTTTTCCTTCATGTCCCTTGCCTCTTGCTTTCATACGTGCAAGATCAGATACAGATCGCTGCTGTTAATAATCACTGCGTCTCACGGGGTCTTTCCCTCCTGCGTGCAGAACAGGCGCTGCCGTCACACAGAGGCTGAGGGTAATTCATTTGCCTTTCCCTCATTTGTAAACTCTACCCTTATCTCAAGTCAGTCTTTCCATAGTCAGAGCCTAGAGTGAAGGTGTTTTTATCATTCAGGCTGCATCCCACAGAGCTATTTTAGTAACCCATATCAGCCTAATTTTTAGCCCATTTTCCCAGCTAATAATAACCTTCTCCAGGTGATGAGTCACGTACTAGAAGAGATGGGAAACCCTGTTGGTGTATCTAGATTTCTTAAAACAAAATCACTCCAACTGGTTTCTTTGATTTCATGTCTGCAAATATGCCACTCGCTGAGAATTTCATTTCTTTCATTTCAATGCTCATGCTTAGTCTCTCTGTGGCTACATGTCTAAGAGCTTCACTTGCACTGCCCCACTTGGAACTCTTCTCCTGCTGCTGCTGAGTCATTTCCTTTGCTTCTGTCTGTCTTTCAGACTTGTTTTTCTGTGGAGCCTATAACTGACATCCTGTTATACTTAGTATGCTATATGAAAATAAAATGTATTGTTCTGTAGAAGAAGCAAAATTGTTGGATCCCCGTGTTTTTTTTTTCCCACTTCTTATACTTCTGGAATGTATATTTGTTCATTTAAACTGAATTTTCACAGAAATAAATTTGTGACTTTTTCTGTTGTCACGATAAGTATATAGCCTATACAATGTTGCTACATATGAACTCAGACAACAACAGCCGTGTAAAATTGAAATTTTAAATTGCTGCTCTTACCTTCCAGCTCTTAACCTCTGGTTCCTACATCTGGATTTTAGCCTTAAGTGGATTGGTAAGTCTTCCTGTTTTAAAATTTGTGTTGCTTAAAACACTTTGTTACGTATACAATCAGTGCAGCATCTCTGGACTCGAAGAGCTGAAATTACTGAGTAATGTTTTTCATTGTAACAGCAAGTAGAAAGTTTTTGTCTTTTAACTTCCAAAGGTGTAAAGCCCTAACTGGCTGGTGGTACACTGACGTACAGAAAAATGAGCTGGGTAATATTTACTGGTTCCCAAAGTTATATGACCCCTAAAATTAAATTTACTGCCATGGATATAGCTTTGACGCTACAGCTATAAATGAAGCTATTGTGGAAATTGTAAAAATACCAACCGCAATACCGTTTGCTTTTATTATATACTCTATTTACCCAGTTGTTCATCCTTTTTTAGCAAGCCTCAAGCGTTTATTCCAGAACGCAGCTTCTAACTTTTTGCTGAGGATTTCATGTTTTGCTGTTCTCCTAGGACACGTGTAGGATAGCTGTTTCACACTGTGATAGGGACAGCAAAGTTGTGAAATCACTTTCTTCGTATCATTTAGATAACGTCAGTGTGGTCTGTTTTCTTTCTTGCTGACGCTGTTCTCAGTGCTAGGGTATGTAGTGCTAAAAAGGATTGTACTACCTCTCCCAGATTGTTAGATACTGATAAACTGCTTTAAAAATTTTTGCAGACTTAGAAATTAAGAGCTCTGTGATTTATTGGCTCAAAATACTGTCTGCTTTTCAAACAGTGAAAGTGCCACTTCTTCCAAACTACCTTTTTATATTGAGGCAATCTCATGAAAAACTTAAACTCTGTCCTTGCTGTTAGAACCTGCTAATCTGAATTTAGGCAAACTTGGAGTGAAATGCCTGTGGATACATTACATATTGCTGCTATAATTCAGTGCGTTGGTCTCTTACCATTTCCACTGGATGTTCCAAATATACCGTGAGCTGGCAGGAAAAATAACACTAGTGACAGAGCAGTAAACAGTGAAGTCTGCTCAGCAGTTTGGTCTTACCATAAATATAGATGAAAACAGACTATTTAACAAACCAGGATTTCTTTCCTGGAGACCATCCCAAGCCTCTGAACCTAACTAAGGATCTGTGACTTCCTCCAAACGCTCTAGCCTTCCTGTTACTCTTCTGGCTCTTTTAATAGCCCTTCCTTTTGAACAGGTGTTCATCAGGGAGGGAAGGAAAGGAAAGGAAATGAAAGGAAAAGGAAAGGAAAGGCATTTTAACCCCCCCCTTTTCCTGGTGGTAGGAACTGTATGTTTACTTGGTTATGCAGTCTTTGAAAAAAATGTTCTAGTATTATTTTTCATGTCAGTTCTTATTTTAATTCCCTTTTAATGTACAGTTTTATTCAGGTGTATAATGCAGCTTCCTTCTTCTTCTTCATAAATGATTGTTTTTTAATTGCAGGTTGACAGTCTGTTTTGCATAGGTATAAGTCCATGGGAATAAACTGAGCTTTCCGTGTGTCACAGGAAAGCTTAAAAAAGATATTTAATGTTTCACATTGCTTCAGTCAGGATGAATTAAGTCATCCTCAGGCTTTTTTCCGTCTCTCTTTTTTTTTTTATTCCTGCAATGAACAGATATCTGCATTCTGCCATTCTTGTAATGCATGCTACAATTTGCAAAATAGTTCATAGATTCATAGAATCGTTTTGGTTGGAAAAGACATTCAAGATCATCAAGTCCAACATGAATTTCAGCCATTTTTGCACAGCGTATCTATCATGCTTCTGTGAATAGGCAGTCTCATTTTCTCCTCTGTTAGAAATGACAGTTTGGTGTCTTTTGAGAAAACGGAAAAAGGAGTAAAGTTTCACAGTACATTAAATAGTCTGAAGAAAATTACGAAAAATTATAGGGCCACCTCTTAACACTCCAGGTGTAGATACTTGATAACGTATGTATGTGTACAATTACAGAACTGCATGGGTTGCCAAGTCAATGTTAAGTCATTCCGACAAACTACATACTTTGTTAATTGTTACTGCTGTTTTCATTGTCTAACGTCCTATATCTTCGTTGAATCAAATTTTCATGCATTTGTAGCACACGTTTAGCAAATACATGAGTACCACGTTGGCTAGGTGTGATGCGTATCACTAGTTCAATGTCTATTGTAGGCTTCACTGTATTTTTAGATTTAGAGATCACTTAGCCACTCATATGACTGTACGCAATGCTGTTCTGCAATTCAGCTTTTGCTGCACTTCTGCTTATCTGGAGTATTAAAATGGACGGCACAATTTCTGTATTGTTTTCAGTTTCCCACTTTCTCTTCAGGATGTCCCCATTGTAGGTCTATTGAAATCATCACATGGCGTGTGTTAACACACAATGAACACTCTTAGACTAAATGAGACCTGGCTTTTCAGTTACAGGACGAGGCACTTGAGAGGAATTTCTGTATTCATCCTTGTTAATGCTTTTAGACTTCTGCGTAAATCTCAGGGTATAAAGGAACTCCATGAGTTCATGTTTTTGGTGGTTTTGAGGGATTCATCACGTACAAAAACGTTTCTGTATGCGTTTGTGTTTGCACATATGTATGACTGTATGGGTAGGCACTGATGTAATGTGTCTGGAGACAGGGAATTTTAAACATCATGTGTTCTCTTACCAGAATACAAAAGCTGTGGTGTGTCTGTCTGCCATAAGATCTATCTTTGTAGGTCACCAACTTTGACTCCCTCTTTTATCCTTTAAAAAAAAAAAGCTCTTGGGTTCTTATCTTAGACTTCTCATTGAAATACTCTTGCAGGAGTGAACTTCGAGGGGCATGTCAAGGCTCATTCAATTATAACCTACAGTATTTCTGCTTCAAGAAGGAAATTCAGGCTGCTACCATCTTATGAGATATGACCACTGGAGCACGTAGTTCCATACAGCCATCCACATAACATTGTCACCGTACAGATCACGTGCCAAGGTTTCAGCTAACTGTGTTGGTAGGGCTGTATTTTGTAGGGAAAAATAGCTTCCAGGCCAGTTCTGTAATTGTACTGTTATTGCCTCTTTCTTCTTACCTATAAAATAAACAAATTTGTTTATTTGTTTGTAAGGTGATGTGCACTGCATAAAGTTCAAAATGTGGAATACCCCCTCGGTCTTCAGGGAGCTGCTTTGAATTTATGTAGAGTTCAGCTCAAAGCTTCGGAAATTTAACTAGTGTTAACCTTACAAATTCTGAAGTTTCTAAAAAAAAATCTTTGCAGATTTTACTAAGCCAGATAGAACAGCCTTCTGAATTGTTTCTGTACCACACTCTCATTTACTTTTCTCAGGCTGTATGAAAAGCTTTTTCATACTTTAGATATCAGAAAACTGTAGAGAATTAATATTTCAGATATTGTTGAATGTTTAGTTTTAACTTTAGTTCTGATTATTGGATGTTTTAGGTGTTAGTTTAAAATTGGCTAAGCTGGTTTTACATAGACTACAGATATCTGTTGTTAAATGCTAGGGAGTGCACTTGGGATCGTTCTCAATTCTGGTTGTTACAAACTTTATTCATCCTTTCTGTTTGTTAGTCGTTCAGCTTGGGTGTTTTTCTATAGTGAATTCCTGTCAATGATAGATTGGCCTTTGTAGGATAAGACGTGATTGGACTGGGCAAACTTTTAAGCTGGACTTTGATTTTTTTAGTCCTTGCCTTAAAAGTAATATTATGCAATTAATATCTGACCAGACCTAAGAATCATTGATTTTCTTCCTCCTCCTCTTTCTCTTCCACATTTTCAAGTGGTTTTGAACAAGCCTCACTGAACTGTTTGTTGTTTAAAAAAATGTTTAGAAGGGATTTCAGGAAGTTTTCTATTGCCCCTCAGTGTAGTATTCGCACTTAAAATACCATCCTTTCTACGTACTTAAAACTGGTGTTATATATAAACCAAATTTCTTGAACAGCACCTTTGAACAGTCTGATGATGTAGTGAGAAGTTACCTCCAAAATTTGTATCTTGCCATATAACCTTCTACACCCTCCAGTCAAGTATTTCACATATAGTCTCACATAGATCTGTAATCGGTGTGACAGTATGTCAGAGTATGGTCTTCCTTGAATTCCTTATAACTGTGTAATTATAAATGGTGATTAAGATAAACCTGCCTCAACGGTCTTGGGAATCTGGAGAGGTCCCACTCGACTGGAAGCTGGCAAAAATTTGTACCAGTTTTCAAGAAGGGTAAGAAAGAAGATCCTGGTAATTCCAGGCCTGTCAGTCTCACTGCAGTGCCTGGTAAAGTCATGGAGAAGATTATTGTGGGAGTTTGTGAAAAACACTTTAAAGACAACACAGTTGTTGGTCATAGCTGACGTGGGTTCATGAGGGGAAAGTCATAGAGTCATTTAGGTTGGAAAAGGCCCTAAGATCCTCAAGGCCAACCTTCAACCTAGCAGTGCCAAGTCTATGTCTAGACCATGTCTCCAAGCACCACATCTACACGTCTTTTGAATACATCCAAGGATATTGACTCAGCTACTTCCCTGGGCATCCTGTTCCAAGTCCTTTTTAAGGAACTTGATTTCCTTTTATGACAAGGTTACTCATCTAGTTGACCAAGGAAGGCAGTTTATACAGTGTTTTTGGATTTCAGCAAAGCTTTTGACACCGTTTCTCACAGTATCCTTCTGGACGATGTCCAGCATAGAGCTAGGCAAATACATAATGTGACGGGTGAAAAATGTGAGCCTGAACAAACAGACACAAAGGATTATAGTAAATGGGGTTACATCGGGGTGGCAGCCACATACTAGTGGGATTCTGTAGGCTCCATTTTAGGGCCAGTTCTCTTTAATGCTTTCATAAATGATCAGGATGCAGGAATCTATAAACTAAGTTTGCAGACAACACTAAATTAAGAGGAGCTGTTGAGTCCCCAAAGGGTAGAGAGGCCTTGCAGAGAGGTCTTGAGAAATCGGAGAGCTGGGCACCACCAACTGAATGGAGTGAACAAGAGCAAGTGCCAGATGCCACACCTGGAATGGGGCAGCCCTGGGAATATGTACAGACTGCAGGACGAGAGGCCAGAGAGCATGTTATCTAATAACATGGCTTGCAGTAGTGCTTTGGTAACAAAAAAGAGTCAATCTAATAGTATTGAGCTTGGATAATTGTAAAAATATGAAAGCCATGCACTAATAGTCGGCTGAATATGAGCCAGCAGTGTGCTCAGGTGGCCAAGAAGGCCAACGGCATCCTGGCTTGTATCAGAAACACTGTGACCAGCAGGGCTAGGGAGGTGATCGTCCCCCTGTACTCGGCTCTGGTGAGGCCACACCTCGAGTACTGTGTTCAGTTTTGGGCCCCTCGCTACAAGAAGGACATCGAGGTGCTTGAGCAGGTCCAGAGAAGGGCGACGAAGCTGGTGAGGGGCCTGGAGAACAAGTCCTGCGAGGAGCGGCTGAAGGAGCTGGGCTTGTTCAGCCTGGAGAAGAGGAGGCTCAGGGGCGACCTTATTGCTCTTTACAGGTACCTTAAAGGAGGCTGTAGAGAGGTGGGGGTTGGCCTGTTCTCCCATGTGCCTGGTGACAGGACGAGGGGGAATGGGCTTCAGTTGCACCAGGGGAGTTTTAGGTTGGATGTTAGGAAGAACTTCTTTACCGAAAGAGTTGTTAGACATTGGAACAGGCTGCCCAGGGAAGTGGTGGAGTCACCATCCCTGGAAGTCTTTAAAAGATGTTTAAATGTAGAGCTTAGGGATATGGTTTAGTGGGGACTGTTAGCGTTAGGTCAGAGGTTGGACTCGATGATCTTGAGGTCTCTTCCAACCTAGAAAATTCTGTGTGTAATTGTTTTTATGCTATTGATTTATATTCAAACAATATTTGAATTTGAGTTCAGGGTAGATAAAAGTTAAATATTTATCATAAATGAAATCACGGCTTTAATTCATTCTTCTAAGTTTTGAATTATGAAAGGCTACGGTGAGGGCAAAGCATATTAGAAGTATGAAATGTGAAGCAATGTTAAGAAATAGCTAAATGGTCCGTTACTGTTTTGAATATTTATATCATGTAAATTTAAGACAGGTACAAATATCCATATCTAAGCTCGGAGATGTGCTGAATCCCACACAAAACTAACATGAGGTGTCTGCATGTGAGCAGTGGTCAGTCAATGTTCAGCTGGGTGACTGTAGGTGGCTGGCCTTGAGATGCATGTCTCCACAATCTGTTCACTGTATTGACTTAGCTCCTTTGTCATGGGAGCTTAGACACCTTGCTCGTGTCTGGACAGCTGCATTTAAAGACCTGGCTGAAAACATTTACTCCTGTGTCGGTTTAAGCATCTGAGAAGAAAAATAATTGATTAATCTGGCATACAGGGGATCTTATTGTGGAAGTGCGGTCATATTTGTTTGTGGAAGAGGGGGATGCAGATATTTCCAGTTCTGGAAGAAAGGAGAAAATAGCGAGAAAGGAGAGGAGAAGGTAATGATATCTCATAAGATGCTGTGCCTTTTATACCTGTGACTTCTGAGATCCTGTAGAAACATGTGTTTTAGCTTTTGATTTGTATTTATCTTCGAAGTTTTCAATTTCTCTCTCAGATCTGCAGAAAAGTTAGTGTGTCCAAAATCTGGCCTGCTTTGTCAGTTTTGCCAGCTGGTTCAGTAAGAGGCATATTGCTTCTACCAACCTTTCTTAGCCTCTCCATTTACGTCATTATGACTACAGCGCTGCAGTTAGCTTACGATGAGATGTGTCCTAGAAGCATCTACTGGTTCACTGATCAGAGAGGGAATCTGTGAGAGTAATTCAGCTGTGTGTACCTTGAAGACTTCTGCCGTAGAATGAGTCACATCTCAGCAATGCCTAGTGCTCTTTGTTGACTATGAAACCAACTTTAAACTACTAGCTCATATGTAGGCTTTTAAACTGTAGATGCCTACACGGAGGAAGAGAAATCCGATTGTGATCTTGTAGGTAAGGAGGTTTGGTTAACGCTATGATGACTATTGCCTGTAGAACTCTACCAGTGACCCAATGGAACCTACCCATAGGTCACAAATGCAAGCTCAGGATAGATACACTGTGCTGAAATGCCAGTACATCTACGCCTGCACACACACAAAGAATGACTGAGGTCTCATCACGATGATTGAGATCTCATCACTTGGTCAGTGAAGATAGTGTTGATGGACAATGAGGAAAAAAAAAATCGAGGTCTTTAGGAAATATATAAGCCCCGAGTCAACTGGGAAGGAAATGTGATTCTGTGAAAAAGAGTACATTATTAGAGCTTTTTTTCTGTCAAGCTATCACAAAGGGTTGTTTATACTCTTAATGACTACTTCCCCAAAGAAAGCTCAAACAAAATAATCCACCATGTTACAGTTATATTGCAGGTTATAACTGCAAGCTGAAAATACACATGCAGTGGTTTTATTGCTGGGCAGTTTTCACATGCTCTGTCTTGGTTTGATAAATGATGTGTTTCTCTGACCAAGGTAAATACAGAATCTCCACACAAACTTTAACTCCTTGTTTTAGTCTAGTTGGATAGAATTAGGAACATCCTAAGGATAAAATAGGTGTAAAAATGTCACTTCACCATGAGAATACTGTTATTTGCCCTTTTTTTGTTGTTACCTGAAAAAAAAATACTGAATACATATAATGAATTTATTTAAATTTCTCAGACCAAAGTAATTTAGCATTTGTTGACATTAGGTTCTGTCAAGCTCTCGCCATTAGGCAAAATAATTTTCAACTTTTGACATCGGTCTGCCTGCTGTTTCTTTGATTTTCTTTTTTAGTGTTAATCAAATAAAAGATGTAAAATATCTCAGTGAGTAGTGGAGCATGTGTCTCTTTGTCATGTAAAATATTGGAGAGCTTCTGTATCTGGTCTACCTAACAAAAAGGAGAAACCACGGCTACTTCCTTTTTCTTCAAAGTGTACAACTTTGGAGTGACATGAGGGAAGGGGAGGGGAAGTTGGCTTTTCTGACAGGGGTGGGAAGAGGTTAGGAAATTTTGTGTGAAGGACCAGTAGTAAGCCATGATGTTAAGAAACAAAAAATGTAAGCACTCTTTTTTTTTTTTCTGCAGCACACCAGACATATTCCAACTTGTCCATTTCCTCTGCTTAGATTTTGCTTGATATATGGTGGATGAGATTGTAGGTTATGATGGTAGGACTACCAGAAAACAATTTAGATGCGTTTCATGTTGCCAGCCAAAAATTATCCATTTTAACAATGTGAAATTAACTGCGGTATCTTTCCTTGGTGAGTTTTTAGAGCCTAAAACACTCTGAATCTCACCTATTTGTGGGAAGTAGCCCTTTCACCTCATTTACAGCATTCAATTTAGTATATCATGAGGTCTTCTTATCTTCACTGAATAAACAAAGTTGGCTTATCTAGGCCTTAAACACTAGAAGCTCACTACATCCGTGACCAAAAAAATGGCGTAAAAAGTGTACTTCGTCAAAACTTTTTTTTTTTTTAAGTGACACATAACAAGTTCTGCATGTGAACCAGCTAAAGAGGAAGTTCTTTGGAAATATTTGACATTAAGATGGGTATATGACACTAAACCAGACTGAATCATAAGACCTCTTTTAACTATAAGAGTCTCCTCTTTAGGTTTATTGGAAATATGCAAATAGACAGCTCTTCCTCACTAGATGAAGCTTCTTGAAAATCTGTTAACACCGAGCACAGAGTTTGAAGTTTCTCATACTGCTGCCTGATACCTTTACAACTGGAATAGTGAGTCCAGGAAGAGAGGAAGGGAGTGACATTGAAATCACAGCAAGTCCGAAGGTAATGTGGTAGATTTTGACAGCGTTCACGTAGTGCTTCTCACAGCTGAGCCCGTCCTTCTGTTTATACTTACCAAGAACTGCAGTCTCACGTGATTGCTCTGCAGAAGTATTGGCCCGCAGTACGTTTCTTGGCAGCTATTTGTAGCAGATACGCAGATAAGCAGATTAGCCTCGTTCCTCCACCAGGTGCTTTTTATCTCAGATTTTACCCTGAACACTATATTGTCGGACTTGTTGACTTTCTAAGTTCACGTTTGGGTTACACAACGAGTTTCGAAGTTCAAGGAGGGGCCAAGAGGTTAGCGTGCTGCTGGGGAGCAGCAAAGGGCGAGAGGACAGCCCTCTGCAGCAGGTGCATGGGCTGGAGATCAGCCACACTGCTCCCGTGAGCTCAGTAAAGCTGGGAAAGGATGCGTGCGTGGCTTGCAGGCTTAATGCTGCAGTTTGGCCTTTCTCCATTTTAGAGGTGCCCCAAAACTTCAGCCCTTTAAAGCCTTTTCTTCTGATTAAATGCTCTCGGATGACTCTGCTTAGAGAAATACAAGAAGGCTTTTACTGGTACCACTGCTGGCTGCTGTTTGCAGTACATTTCCCTTTCTGAGACAAACAAGTCCCGAAATACTGGCACTGCTGCTGCTATCCTATTTGCTGTTTTGAGTTTGATACGAGAATAATTCTCTTTGTGGTTAACGTGTTCAGACACGTGTCAAGATTTGTCATACCTTCAGGGAGATACAGATTTTCCTATCACCACTTGCTTTGTTTTGTTCTTGACTTGCTGAACTCTTTGAAGATTTGCTGTGCCCTGAAAACATCAGGCCTTAGCTAAGGGCTGGAGGTGATAAGAGTGGGCAGAGATCAGTAGCTGGGAGGGACATCTGGCAGAGGTGGGGGAATGCTGGTGTGACGTTGGACAAAGTATTTTGCGTGGCAGCTCTCTTTCTCTGAGATGAAATTATACACAGTATTTGCAGCCAGGTTCAGTAATTCTTACTCCCCAAAAAGCGACTTGCCTGGTAGCCATACAATCTGGGTTTTCTCAAGTGAGGAGCCTCTATGTGCTACCTCTCTTGGGACCATGTGGTTAGCTTCTGAGGGACCTGCTTGCTGGGTAGGTACATAAAGTACGAGGTGCCAAGAGTAGCTAAATGACAGAAATGATACAAATACTGCTCCACTTACTTACTCTTTGGTGAGTATACGTCTGTCTCAGTTTCCAGTTGACATGCACAAGATTTGGTCATGGGCTTACAGTCCTCTGGAACGTTTTCACTAGAGCTGAGGAAAGAAATATTGAGGTCATCAAGAAGCTTTTGTTCCAGTGCCCTGTCATTCCTGAAGTCCTGTCAGGACATTTCTTCAAATACAGAACATTTTTGTTAAAGGCAACCTTCACTGAGATGCCAGAGGCGGTGTCCTTCCTCTTATCCCATCCCATTTACCTCCTTCCACACAAGAAGATAAGGGGTTAAGGATAGCCTAAGCTTGTTCTTTCCCATTTTAGAACTGTAGCTTGGTTTTGGTGCTATATCCAACCCCAAGACCAGTCATAAAAGATGATAGAATAAAAAGAAAGCGAGCGTTTCCCAAAGCAGAGCTCTAATGTATTGCTCTAAAAGTTATCATCTCAGTGGATAATTAGCAATAACCTTGTAAGTAATCTGAAAAATATTCCCATCTCAAAGAATATTACCTTTTCCTAAACCATCATCATTTGTATGCGCAGCAATGAAATGCTTCTGTATGTTTATACAAATATCAGTGAGATTAAAAGTACATATCCTCAAAAAAAAAAAAAAAAAAAGAAGAATAACCCAGATTTAGAGGTTCTACATTGCTTTTAAAGTAATTGCATTAATTGAGTCTGTCTCATTTACGCATTTTTTCGGGTTTGTATCTCTTCCTGTTCATTTCACTCTGCTGTCATAGCATAATTCTTGTGGCGTAGCAGCTGATAAATAGTCACAAATACTGAAACGTGGCATAAAACAGAGTGACAGTTTGCACAAGAAGTTTGGCCTTGCTGCTGCACCACTTCCAGCTCAGGAGCTTCATGATGGGGTTAAAAATGCTGCTTAGGTGATGCCTGTAGATCAGCCTGGGACACATGGATTTTGGTTGCTCCTTCTGAATATGGAATGAAATCAAGTCCCAAGGCACACATAAGTATGAACACAGGGAATGTTTTGGTTTTTTTTCTTACAAGCAGGAAGAGAGCACCACAAAGACTGTCTTTCTTCAATGTCATTTTTTAATTAACTGTTCTTTTTTTTTTTTTCTCCTAGAAGTTAGGTTGGCACGTGTCTGTGTATACTCTTGGATTTAGCTTTAAATCAGCTGTTTTGCTTTTGTCTCTGTTAGAAGGTGAAACTCGGGGGTGGGAACATAAGGAAGGGTGATTTTTGCTAAGGAACATTTGCAATGCCTCAGCCTCCTCGAGGGCAACCTTAATCTACTCAAGTCAGCATGCAGCACATCCTGATCACTGCCTTTACTAGAAATCAAAATTTTATTTGAAATTTTTTGAAATGGTCGGTTAGTTATGGTTCCAATTCTGAAACAAACAAAAAACCCCAACCAACTTTCTGAGTCACAGGCAATGCAGTGCACAGATTTTAGAAGGTAATATAGTCTGTAGTGGTGAGGAAGTTGGAGGGAAAGAAATCCCCTGTTCTTGACTCTAAACTGAGGTCTCTGGGTGAATACAATAAAATGTTCTTTAAAAAATAGAAGGACCATCTGCTATCTCTGCAGCTAAATTCAAAGAAAACTTGCTGTGTTTAAAGGCTTTGTTTTTTAACTTTCAATTTTTGCTTCTAGATTTCTGGGATTTGCTACAATAGCAGTATATTAAAGGTTCATCGAATTCTTTGTGTACCCAGCTGGGTAGCAAAGCTATTTTCCTGGACTCTTGAACCAATCTTCTCATCTGCGGAACCAACGAGTGAGATTCGAGTGGGAATGGGAGCCACAGTCGACATCCAGAGGCAGCAGAGGATGGAGCTACTGGATCGGCAGATCATGATGTCTCAGGTTGCCCAAATGAGGCGGCAAAGGCAGCAGCAGGTATTGTTACACACACACTCTGTAAGGGTTATTTTAAGTTTACATAACGGGAAACATTCATTTTCAGGACTTACATTTTGTTGATTCCTTTTCGATATATTCTTCTCGATTGGTCTTTCATGCTCTGTCCTACTGCTGATGGTCATTTGGGTGCTTACATAGTTTTGTATGTTAAAACTGCTTCACAAGATGGAAGCAAACGTCAGGCAGTCCTGTCAGGATATCAGTACTTCTGGCATTCTGCAATGCTGAAATGAACAATGATGCTGAATGGTAAAGTGCTTGCTCTTCTGTGGTCTTTAGGAAGAGCCATTGTTGAAAGCTAGGAAATCATAACATTTCTGACTGTTCTGAGTGTTTGTATTGTTAGCATCCTGTTCAGAGGGATTGAAAATTGTCTACATAGCTTCTTTAATTGCAAGGGTACTTGGGATAAAGCCTGCGTCTGTAAGAAAGTTCAGAAATTCAATTCTCTAGCTGTCTTACAGAGGTCAACCACAGGGACTTTCTCTTTGCAGCAGTTAATGCTCTCGTTTTATTTCCTTACTTAATGGAATAGCAGAGCCTTTTTGTTTTCTGTTTTAGTCAAGGCAAAAAACACAGATGTTCACATACTTTGTGTTGTAGGGCAGCAAGACAGAGCTGAGAGTGTCTCAGTTCACTTTTTCCTATACCTTAGAAGTTTACATTACTACTTGTATCAAGCCTGGCAGACAACGTGCGCCTTGCATTGCTCTATTGTGAGCATACATTGCTCCTAATTTTATTACAGCCTAACACTTTGAGGTCTTAATTTAGTTTCCTCTGCCTGAAATGCGGCTAAAAAGTCCTCATTATGTTTGTGGTAACATAGTGCTAGTAGGTGCAGCCATGTTACCATTAAACCGTTGACAGAATTAGAGACGTGTCGGCATAAAACTTTATCTTTGGCTAACAACTGGAGTATGAATCTTTGTTTCCAGTCCCGGGAATTCTGTTTTCTTTAATTTCTTAACGCCTAAATGTGGTCAAATTGTTTCTGAGGTGGAAAGTTTCTCATCTACTTCTCTCTGTTCACACTAGAACATTAATCGGTTTTAACAGAAGAACCGAGCTAGAAATTATTCAATTCTTGAATATCTCTCTTGTATTAGGAAACACACTGAAAGTGTCTGTTGGGCCACAAGCTGCTGTGACGATGGCAGCTACGCTTCTTCAAATAAGAGGAAGAAATTACCAGTTGTTAAAGACAGCCTTTGTAATACAATTTAATTGCGAAAACTAGTAGATAAGATCAAAATGGTAAATGTTTTTTGAGTCGATAACATTTCCTTCACGTTTCCTTGGGTTATGAACAGCAAAGGTAGCAAAATGTCTTCTCAGACTTGACTTCAGAGTTTTTTCAAAAGGTGGAGGGGTTTAAATAAAATAAATGAAAAACTTTTGAACAGCAGTGACTTGCTTCAGCTTAACAATCTGCTGTAACTCTTTCAAGTCACCTTCATGACTGGCCTTTAACTTTAGCATAGCTTTCAGTTTTCCAGTAGTGCTAGACGATGAAACTAGTGAGCAGAAAGCAATGGATTCGATGCGTGAACACTTCAGAAAGGTTCATCAGAAAAAAAAAATGTGTTAGGAAAGCTTTTACCAGGCTTATGACTCATAGAATTTACTGGATATCAACTAAATCATTAAAAGTGTCATTCTCAACTGTTGAACTGTAGTGGTAAAAAATGAAAACCGGGTTAACTTCAGCCTCAAAATAATATTCAACAAATCGAAAACAGTTGAAAACTTGAGAATAATTTTCCAGATAGTTGTACTTGCACGCTTCTTTTGTCTTTAGAGGCTTGGGAAGGTGTAATTTGAAGGCAGCGGAGTTGAGCAGATCCCATTACAGATGAGATTTAAAGGATAATTTTACCCATGGGAGTGAGGCTGGCAAAGATGCAGATCAGTTTATTCGGGAGTTAAATAATGCAAGCTGTAAAGTATATTGGTCAGGTTATCAAATGCAACTTTGGATTATATTTTAGGACAATGTTGTGCATATTTTGGCATCTCAATATGCTGTCCATGGGTAATATGGCATAGGTGAGATAAATTAACATTTTCTCTGCAGCTTTCCATGTTGTTTGGCAAAAGAAAAGGACTTAAACTTTCCACTGCACATTCCTTCCTTTCCTTTACTCTTTCTGTTTATCTGTTTGAGAAGAGAGAAATCAGCTTCCCTGCATATCAATAGCACGTGGAAGAACACAAGAACATGGTGTGCGGTTTTAGCAGTGCTGTGTTGACCTGCAGAGCGTGGCAAACTCTCTTCTGGTCTTAAAGAGGGCCCTTAAATAGACACTTTTTGTCCGAAGCTTACTCTACAGGTCTTTAGAAGAAGTTCTGAAGAACGTGAGCCTGACAAGTCAAGACAAAAAGAGGAAAAGTTTAAAAATAAAAAAGGCAAAGAAAACAATGGAAAAAAACAAACAACTTTCTCATAAGTTGTTTTTCCTGTAGCTCTAAGATATTAAAATATAAATAATTATTTTTCTTCTACTGTTCTCTGGGCTCTTTTACTTTGGATGTTTTCTACCAGGGGAAAAAAAAAAATAAAAATTCTTAGAGCTCAAATTCTTTGAGCTTTACCTTCCCTAGTCTTTCTCTTGCAGAAAAGTTGTGGTCTGGAGGAGTCTGAAGCAGAGATGTGTGTGTGACTGCTGGGCTGCCAGCCCTCTTCACTTCGAGGAGCAGGTTGAGTGACAGAAGCTGACCATAAACCACGGGCTTCATTGCTTGATGTCCCTCATTTAGTTGAGCCCAGAAGTGTGCAGCGGTGCTGTGTCTGTTGTTAGAAACTGAAAATTTATCTTACGTTGCTATTTCTCAGGGGAGTGTGGTTACACGATGACTGATTTTTCTCTTGCTTTCTAGTTGCTATGGATACAGTCCTCACCCAGATGGGCTTGAGCAGGTTGAAAACTTTCTGTTCTTTTTTTTTTTTTTCTTTCCATGGATAATTCTGAGAGATGATGAGTTTGTCACAAACGGAGAATTACTGAACGTTACCTCCATCCACCTTTTGAGGCAGTGAAATAAAACACGTGCCATGTGTATTGATACCCTGAAAAATACCAGCTTGCTATTTTGTAACTACTTCTTAAACTTTAGTTTCTTAATTCTTTGCTTTCCCACTCTTTTGTCAGTTCTATTTTCTTGTTTAAATAATTTATCCTCGTTTTCCTTTTTTTTCCTGTGAACCTGATATCTTTCCTTCCTATCATTTTCACGTTTTCATTTCCCTCTATGTCATGTTCCTCCCGCGTTTTTGTCTCTTCCCCTTTGTCCCCATCGTTTCCCATACTTCGTGTTTGCCCCTTTGCAACGCTCTTCTTTGCTGTGGAGGCAGTTCTCACCCATCATGTCGTACCCATCGCTCATCATTTGCATCTTGAAGGGGTAGAAGATGCATCAGATGTATCTTGAAGGGGTAGAAGCCACTCACCTTTCCCTCGCTCAGGCCAGGATGTAGTCAAAGTCTTTGGCACTATTTTATCCTTCCAATACTGTAATAAGGATTTGAACTATAATGTAATAAACAGCAGGTATTAGGTGTTTTCCATAGTTTCGTATGTTCGAACTGCTTCACAAGACACAAGCAAGCGTCAGACAATCCTGTAAGTCTCCCGACTTTTCTATTTCTTCATCCGTTTCATTTCCCAGCATTTTTCTGAAGTTTATCTTTCTGTAAGCCAGATGAAAGGCCTGGTGGGAAAGGGGAAGAAATTGCTGCATCTGTGCTTGCAGGGAATCAACTTGACTTTCACTTCCCACTGAGAACCTCGGGGGGAGGCTGGCAGATAACCAGGCTGCAAATAGATGAGGGAGGAGCCCGTGCCTAGGTGCTACTGGCAGCACTGCTGGGGCTAAAGGCAGGTGGATATGTATGGGATACAAAGTGCTCAGCACCTTCTGCTGGCAATTACGTGCCACTTCTTTGAGTGCTCACCCCTGTGCCCATTCTGCGTGTGGGGAGGGTGGGAGGAATGAACCCCAGCCCCTTCACCTTGAAAAAATGCTCTCTGTATCCATAGGACGTCTGTTCCTTCATTCATGCTGAGCATGTTAAACACACTGCGTTGCCTGCTTCTTGGTTTCTCTTAACTTTCTTGGCTCAAAAAAAGAGCTTCCCCAGGGTGCTCCAGGCTGTGTGATAAGCCTACAGCCATATATGAAAATCTTTTCTGCCCCTTCCTTCACTTTTAAGCTTTATTTTTGTTCTTTTTCCTCCTTTTTGTTTCTCAGTTCCAACTGCTGTTACTTTCCAGTGAGACCAGAGAGCCCTTTGATGCATATCACAAGGCATCTCTATGTGAGCTTCTTCTGCTTGCAAAGACCAGACTTCTTCTCTAACAATGTGGCTTCCCCTAATTGTTCCTTCTCTAGATGTCTTCCTCCTGGGACACGGGAGGGATGATCTGTGGGGAGATGCATTGAGTGTCTTTATTGTTACGTATCCTGAGAAACGTGCCACTTTCTTATTCTGTGAACTAAGGACTGTGAGGCTGTACTGCTGATTTACCTCCTGGTTATTTTAAGTGGTCAGCTTCCATCCTTGGAAAACAGAATTTAATGGAGAAAATGGAGCAAATTGTCGTAGGACGAGAATTAGTCCTCAGGATGTTGTCCTTGTTCAGAATGCTAGAAACCAATCCCTCAGTAAATATGCTCACAGACAGTCCATTTCTGCCTTCTCAGAGAAGTCTAAGAACCAGATCTGGCCATATCCTTTAGTTTTCACACTGGTGCTGAGAAATATCATTATGGCCAAGTCTTCTCGAATAACTTCAGAAGTCTGAGTACCAAAATGTTTCAAGAAACCTCATGAGACATTCTGTGACCTTTTGCACACTGCCAGGTAAGTCCCTGTAAATTCTCACTCTCACAGCCGAAACTTTGGATGGAAAGAGCTTGCTCATACTGACCACAGATGTAAGTATCACTCTCAGGAAGGAATCTACCACACCAGTTTACCTGAATAAATGGGTGAGATTTTCAGCCCAGTGGTATGCAAAGTCTCTTTCTCTAATTAGGTTTTCGTTCCAACTACTCTGTGTTACCTACGACTCCTCTGGGATTTTGTGACATAATTCAATAGAAACTGTCTTTTACAGTGTTGTCATAAACTTCAAAGACAACTATAGGTAGGGTACTCATAGGATAAAAATGTTCCTTGAGTTCAGATCCCAGAGATATGTGCCTACAGAATTGACATCATGTTTTAAGGAATTTTCTTAACTAGTTGGTGATTTATGGGTTTATTCCAGCCCATGAATGAAGCGTGTATGCTGCAGCAATAATCAGCGTGGCTAAATTTAACTGAGCATTTAACTCATTATTGAGTAACACTGTTGCAGCAGTTGATAACCCACTACTATTTGGGTATTTCTAAATAGCCTTTTTTTATTTATGGGTAACTTGTTCATGGATTCTGGATGTGAAATCATTAAAAATGTTGAATTTCACAGGTGCTTATCCAGGTAACGAGTTTATGACTACTTCCTCTACAGACCCACTTTCTTTTTCTATCTTCTTCATGGAAATCAGCAACTATAGTTCTTCTAGAATAATCTGAATATATGTCAGTAACAGCCAGCTGTCACAGTCACAAGGCTATGTCACTGTCTGAAACTCCTAGTCCTCAGTAGCCCACCTGCTCACACACTGAACTATCATTTTTTCTTAGTCTGGAATTATACAATTCTCTTTCTGTCTGACTCATCATTTGAGCTGTAGCCTTTAGATACTGGCTAAATTTGATACAATATTTGTAATCGATTTCCCTACAGAAGCAATGGCTGGACAACTTCCTAAGGAAAAACAGTGTCTTACTTCAAAGCAAATAATTTCTGAGAAATAGATTATGTTTCTTCTCCCATTTGTTGTTCTATACTCGTACTCTTGACAATTTATTTGAGGTAGTCCCTTTAAAAAAGCTCCTGGCATCCGAATCTCCCCAAGCATTTCAAGAGCATATAATTCTCTGCTGTCTGATCTATGCCTGTTCACAGAAGGCAAGTTTCTTTTTAGTTGTTACTTTCATCTGTATTTTCAAACATGGGTCACAAGGCGTCCAGTTTGGGGGCTGAGATTCTAAAGCTTTTTCTGTTATCCTTCATCTGCACTGAGAGTCTTGTTTGGAAACCATTTCTTCTTCCTAGTGTCAGTTTTCATCTCATGTAATAGAGAAGAGGCATGTCTTTCAGCTAGTACGTGACCCTTGTCAGTGTTCAGGTTTTCTGATGGGAACTCTGATAGCAGCATGTAGAAACTGCAGGCCTGTGTTTCCGACTGTTTGCTGAAGCCTCAGAGGCACAGTAAACGTGTAGGTTTTGCCAAGCAGTATTGCCAATGTGCCACCTTGAACGTTGATTTTGTGTTGTCAACAAATGGAAGCCCATCCTATTTGCAGCCTAAGACAGAACCTCAATCTTCGGTCCCCAAAAAGGGATGATAATTTATTTTTTTTCCCCTGCACAATCACAGACTGGCCCATTATGCACTCAAGTATTTGCTTCTGCTAAGTATATTGGAGAATTTGGTTTTGAGTTTTCTTTGTGCCCAGCATTTGTTAGCTCAGCTTCTCAAATCAAAACAATTTTGAAACTCTGATTTCTCACTTTTGTTTTGACCTCTACTTATTCATGTTTGAAAAGGCTTGTGAAAAGGAAGTGTATGAGAGATTTTCTATCTAATCATCATGCTTCACATGTCACCAGTGAGCATCCAGAGGGCCTTGTAGGAAGGATTAGAACTGCCTCTGCTTTGTGTGAAGTGTCTGAAATGGAGTAACAGCTTGTTTCCCTAAGTCCAGACGTGGTGTTCGTGCTGGTGGACCCACCTTCAGCATTTGTGTGGCACACTGAACCCATACACCCTGGTGACCTCACTCAGCAGGTATTGAATGCTCAACGTAAGAGCAGCTCCAATTCCTTCCATCCCTGTAAAATTCGGGTGGTGATGATGACTGACAGCTGGTGTAGCCGTGACCAGTTTGTATGAAGAGCAGCTGACACAAGCAAGCAAGAGTGAAGCCAGAGAGTCTGCAAATGGAAGTGCTTTGAAACGGTGGCTGAAGCCTCATCTCTCCTGCCTAGAAAAGATCTAAATTCCCATTTCTTAGTGCAGACAAAGTCTGAGAATCCAGCTCAACACTTCCCTGATGCTGGATGAACGAGTACCATCAGGTCTCAGAAACACCAGCTTTCAGTTTCTGGTGGATATGAAGTTTCTTTCTTTCTTCTTGCCGCAGTGATCCAACACTTTGCAGCTGACCTGCCGCACCACAGCAGTACTGAAAAGTGAATGCTGCGGTGATGCACAGCTTGGTGCCGAGCAGGTATTTAACCTCACTGTAATGGGCTGACCACAGAGCAGTCTTGCCCCTTTCAGTATTTTGCGCTGCCTGGCGGGTTTTGGGAGCACCTCCGCAGCTTTTCACTTGCTGCCAGCCAGTTGTGTGTGAGTCATATAACGGTACCCCTTCCTGTCGTGTAGGGCAAGCAGTCTGCAAGACCAAGTGCCTGTGCGTGCATGAGCACACTAGGAAGCGTTAAAAACTCTCTTACACCTCCCCTGAACGCAGCAGCAGCCCTTCCCACCCTGCCGCCCAAGCTACAGATGTGGCTGCCACTTGGCGTTTCTGGCTTCTGCTACTACAGCTACAGCACGTGGTGCCTGTGCTGAAGTCCCTGCCATTGTTTCTCAGGCAGCTTCAGGGGCCAGATTAAGGTGTTCCTCCTAGATTTCAAAGGAAATAGCTGATCAGGCTTCAGAAAAGCCCACATGTGGATTTGTGAACTTCTGTGACACACGAGCTCCTGTGGGAGAATGCAGACATCAAAGTTCAGGATGCAGCAAATAAGAGCTGGAGACAGAGCCTCTTGGCTAAAGAGACTTGTCTGTAGCATAGATTCCCAGAGAAAAGTGAAATATGTTTAGAAACTGCTAGACTACTTTCCTTGGTGAAAAATTCATCCCATCGTTATGGGTGATGCTCACAACACTCACACGGTTACATTTCTACCCCCTTTCTAAAAAGGAAGTTATTAAAGCTTCAAAAAAAAAGAAGTTGCAGATGAAATAATCCCCCAGAAGAGTGTTGACCTCAGAAAAAGAGATGGTCTAGGCAAAGCCCACTGGAAATGTCACTTTTGTCACCACTCTGTCTTACACAACGTCCAGATACTGAGGCAGCAGATCTCAGCGTGTCATTCACAACCACACTTTTTCTTTATTTTATTGGTACGCATACTTCGGAGTCATCTGAAAAGCAAATGAGAGTTTTTTTTGTTTTCAGTACATTATACGTATATTTTTAATGAAATTTTGTATGTAAGAAGACAACATTTATACCAAATGCTAAGTAATGGCGCCTATGCAGAGCAGCAAACTCTAAAAATGTTACTTTAAAAGATGAAATGCAAAGCAATTTCCTTTTTTTTTTTTTTTTCTTTCGCTGTGGTTGTTGTGTTAAGAAAAGGTGAACAGGACAGATATCAGGAGGTGTTTCCTGTTTGTGCAAACAGATGGCGAGTTGGCATTAACCATATACATGAGATAACATTATCAAAATATCTTAACCACATGCATCACTTTCAAGAGGACTTTTATAAAGCATTTTCTTTCAATTCTGGTAAAATAAATCTAATTGAAGTAGATGCACATGGTAGCTACTTCAGTGGATGCTTGTTAGTTGTCCACAATACATTTTTATTTGTCAAGTTTTGGCTAGGAAGTATTTTACAGAGTATACCATGGCAGGTACGTATATGGGAAACAGGGAGAGCTGCCTCTCATAAGAGAGAAAGGAGATCACGTGAAAAAAATGGTGCAACTCGGCTTTCAGCAAGCTGTACAATCAAAGACATTTGCTAGTTCGTAGGGTGGTATGAATATATTTTCCTTTACAAGGAAAGGAGTATCCTCCTTTCTTGTAAACAGCATTGTCCCAGGCACTACTAAAAAAAAAAATCAAGGATGTGACCTAACAAGGCATAACGTCAATACGTAAAGCAGTGGCGGCTATCCAAGAGTAATTCATCAATATGGTATTTCCTTATAACATTTTCTGGGGGGGAGAACTGCCGTTTTTGCATTCCCTTAATTGAATCCTTTCCTAAATCTCATCCTTTGGTCATCTGAAGCTCGTGACTGATTTGTCGTTTTCCTGTAGCAGAAGTCCCAACATTGCCAGTGTTTTCCTCATCTCCTTCTAGTAGGGATTTATCAGAAATTGATAAAATGGGCTCCTCGGTGCGTTTGTCTCCAGTCAGACAGTAACAACGAATTTGCCATCAACCAATTCACTCATTCTTTGTACTGCTAACATCAAAAGAAGCTGCAATTTTCTTTAGTTAAAAAATAAAACCTTAGGAGGAAGGGTGCGAGAAAGGCTTGTAGGATTTTCCTTAAATGTATCCAACTTCCTTCTCTTCAGCTAATTGTTGGAGCATCTTTTTGTCAAGAGTTTTTCCTGATGATGCAAGGAAGATTTTGTTGCAGGCAGAAATGAGGGCCCAGTCACCACCTCATACAACATGCTTGTATGAGTGATGGTTTGTGGAGTGATTTTTTCAGTGGTTGTCTCTCTCTAGTAGAGGAGCAGACGTCAGGACATCTGAAATGCAGTTTCTGATTAATGTTGTGAAACTGAGCTTGATGATTGACAACAAGACTAGAAATTCTTCACAGCATCCCACTGCAGGGCCTGCAGCGTGTGTGCAAGCTGACGGGAGCCTCGTGATGGCGGTAAGCTTGGTGCTGCTTCAACGCCGGGAGAAGAGAAGAGGCCTCCTCGAGCCTCTCATCCTGCAGAACAGATGAGACAAAGGAAAAATTAAATACGCAATAAATAAATAAATAAATAAATTTTGCTATAGTGAGTCTGACAAAATCAGACGTAGAAGATTCGGACTAGGAAAGCAGACCACAAGAAGAAACCTTACCTACGTGTGGGTAGTGTGACGAGCGGTTCCTGTCAGCCTGGATGGGGGAAGGAGGTGGCGTATCGTCACATCGTGACCCCGAGCACGCCGACAGGCTCTCCAGGGGGTTGCATCTGCCCAGGCTGAGGGCCAGCTCTGACACGGGACAGCTCCTAACCCTGGGGCAGACTTGTGAGAAAGAGCTGTGGTTGGAAACGTCCGTGAGAAGCCTTGTTGGGGCCTCGCCCACCTCGGCTGGGAGTTGCCTCTGAAGGCAGGGCCTTCCCCTTGGCCTTTGCCGAGCTGCTGCGTGGATACGCCTGTGCCAAGCCACATCTACCCCCGACGGGTCCTGACCCCACTGGTGGGACTTGTAGGATTGATCTTAGACCTGCCTCATGGCAGGCCAGACTCCTGGCTGACCGTGGCTGCTGTCACTGGGCCTGTGCTGCTCGTCTGGCGTGGCCTCTCTGCTGGTGTGTTGTCACCTGGGCTGAATACTAAACACTCAACTATTTAGTATTAAACCTAATTATTCTCATAGTAAACAGACAAACCAGAATCACAGAACTGCCTGCCTTTCCTTAAATGGATCAGACTGACAGACATTTGTCATGAAGGTGCTGCTCAGGAAAGGAGCTGACATCCTGGGCCCTCGATCACCCCCAAAGGGGCTTAATTATCAGCCCCTTTCCTGCTTTTTTCAAGTTTGCTGATCTCCACCAGGGACTCTCAGGTGATTTAGAAGCATTGCTCAGATGAATTTATCACATTGGTTATCGCCGTGTGAAATCTTCCTGACGGTTCTCAGAATAAGTGGCTTAGTGTGGTCACAAAGTGCAGAACTCATCACAAAATTGTGAAGGGGAGGGCTGAAGAGTAACTTCTGTAAGGCAAGGTAGAGTATTGGTCTGGAAATCTGCATATTTTTAACTGGAATTTGAGAGCTTTAGTTAATTTAAGGCATTTTTGGATGCTCACTTTGGGTCAAATTAAAAATCACAGTTCTTACTGTCTTTCTGTTGTGATAGTTAAGCTTATCTGAAAGTCACCATCCACACTGGAAATCCACAGCCTTGATCTCTACTTTCTGTGGATCTGAGACAGTAGCAGTGCTTCCTAATGTCTTCTTCTCTTTACTCTTGGCCATGGTACCAACTCCTGCTGCAGTTCCCTGGATCTCTGCTCTTTTACATTGTACAAGCCTGTCATTTAATCAGAAGCAAGCCTATGAAGGGAAACAATTTCCCTGCAATTAAGGATCAAGAATCTTAATGTGCATGGCTTAGATGACCTCTGTGAATACTCAGTTGAGAAGTAGACCATCCAGAGTAAGCTGGAATTAATCCTGAACATCGGTGGTCACAAAACATTAAGACTTTCAGCCTTCACTACTTGTATTTTGGGTATTCTCAAGTCGTTAGTTTAGGCAAGAGCTGGTGGGTTACGTTTGTCACCATTTCCAAAGGTAATTGAAATATTCCGAGGACAGCTGGAAAGGATGTTTCCACAGCCGTGCTGGTCTGTCTGTCTGTCTGCTATCTCTGGGAAAGGGATCACAGGCTTTGTGCGGAACCGTTCTTAGTGCGTCAGCCCGTATCTGCAGCTTATCAAGTTTTCCATTATAAACCTTCAAAACTAAGCAGTTACCTTATTAGGGAGTCTGGGTTTTGTACTGCAGGCAGTGCATTTCATGCA
The DNA here is from genome assembly GCF_963932015.1 of Anas acuta. NCBI lineage: Eukaryota > Metazoa > Chordata > Aves > Anseriformes > Anatidae > Anas > Anas acuta. Next base: position 54,888,315 of record NC_088979.1, read on the forward strand.
CACTGATTTAAAATGTAAGTTTAGGAGAAAGAGGCAGCCAGGCCTCTTTGTTACGTGTCAGCAGCACGGGGCAGGGCGGATGCAAAACCCAACTGGAACAGGCAGCTGAGAGCACAGCTGGAAAGGCACATTTATTTCAGTCTTCAGATACACCAACATACTGATAAATTAATACATTTACTGTAGATTTTACATTTCATATGCATTATTCTCTGTGAATTCTGGTGCTACAAAAAAATAAAAATAAAAATGCCATGGTCCTGCTGGCTTTTTTCAATTCAGCAGTTTTGCTTGAATCACCCCTGGAAGCATTATTTTCTCCCCCTCTGGTCTTTCAAAAAAGAAGAAACACAGGCAAAGCAGCCTATGTTCATTGTTCTTGCTTAACTGTAGAGCTTAGTGGGCTTCCAGAAATTCAGAATTAATGAATTAAAACACAACATAACTCTGAGCTAGGGGAAATTATAGATGGGGAAGTACAGGACATGTGATTTTCCAATACCACGGAGAAGCAGTGCATCAGTCTCAGTAGTAAGTCTGAGATCCCTCTCCGGGCTTAAACTACAAAATAATTCTCCTTTTTACTGTGGCTGCTTGGCTAACGCAAGGCGTGAAATCCTTCAAGGTAAAAGCTCGTGATGGTTAAGCAGATGAGTTACATGGTGTACAAAGTAGAAATGTAGGTGGGTAACAATTTTTTTAATCTCCAAATCACTAGGAGTGGAAACTGGATTGAAGACTGGTTATGACTCCTAGCTATCTCGCATCTTCACAGGGAAAAAAGTGCTATAACGTGAGGGACTGGAACATTTTGCAAGCGAGTGGGTCAGATCTAACAAGTCCCCAGATGCTTCGTCAAGCGTGCTATTGCACTGCCCCCTGTGGTGTCTGGGCTGGCTGGGTCTCCTTGGGAGAGAACGGAAGAAAGCAAAGGAAAGGGCAGGAACCCTAAATAAATGATTTTTTTTTTTTTTTTTTGTCTGGGATCAGGTTTTGCTGCTGCCAATGATGATCTGGTGGAGCAGAGAGCATTTAATGCTCTAGGAGTACATAAAGGCAGGAAGAGCCCTAACTGAGAGGAGAAAAGAAAAAAAACTCCTTAAGAGGAAGGTCTTCTGAGAAACGACAGTACAGAACTAAAATAGAGCAACTAGAGGAAGGAAGCCCGTGTCCTATATATACAGAAAGGGAGGGGGATCTTCTCCATAGTAACAGAGGGAGCCGGCGAGGAGGGAGAGCACAACACCAGCTGCATCGCAGAGAACAGCGAGGGATGGGGTTGGCTGCTCTTCCCCACTCGCAGGTCCTGCTGTGATAGGAAATCCCTTCAGAGGTGTTTGTTTAAGGTCATGAAAGGAAGGTGGAATACTCCTGGGCACTGCTAACGCTTGTGCTTCGTGTTCTAAACGTCTTGCTGTTACAGGGCTTTAAGCTTGGCCGATAAAAGAAAGTTTCGGTTCTGTGATTTACGCCGTACTTACGCTACTGCTGTGCATCTGTGGGAGTACCGTGTGGTTACAAAATGTTTGGGTGCTGCAGTACGGCCAGATTTTGCAGTGGGGTTTGATACACTGAAGTTAGGGAAGACCGAGAGTCTCTAGCAGTAGTATTGATGTCACAGAAATCATCCCTGGCATGCAAAGTCTGTCACAGGTAGCCTGCGAGCTGGGTGTGTGATCAGCAGCATGTGTTCTGAGTTTCCTGACGTGGTTTTGTGGAAGCAATGAAACGCATTTTTGCTTTCCTCCTACTTCCTTCTTTCACTCCTTTCCCCATGCAAGGCACTCGCAGGACCCTCTGATGCATCTCTTGGCAGGCAAATCCCTCTTGGCAAAGAGAGCAGGGTCTTTGGCCTCAGAAACCCATTGCTGTAGTACACCAAATTGTTCATGATGGATGCGAAACATGAATTATGAGCAAGAAATCAGACAATCCTTTCCTCCTTTTATTAGCACTCTTCCTGAGTTTACGGTGACTACTTCCAGCAGCTAGTAAAGCAGTAACCAGCCCAATGTTGGCTTCACGACAGACTACAGCAGCCCTTGTTGTTTGAAATAAGCATTTTATGCAAATGTTTGCCTTTTGAATTACATGAGGCGTATGATCTTCTTCTTTAAAAGTGCCTAGTTCTTTGCAAAGAGACTGACGGCAGTGTCTGGTTTCAGGGTGGGATGATTAACTGGAATAGACTGTTTCCTCCTCTACGTCACAGACAGAATGCGAATTATCAAGATCATCGTCCGTCTGATCAAGACACACCTCCACCTACCGAGGTTTCTGAAGAGCAGGTAATTTTTTTTATATATTTATATATATATATTTTATTAAGAAATGGTCAGGGATCATCTCTGATTTTGTATTGTCTGTTGACACAATTTCTGAATCATTCTCTACAGCAGCACAAACCAGAATATAAGGTAACAGTCGCGGTACAAACTAGAGTTGCAAATCAACTTGGGAATTTCTGCTTTTATGAGCATCTTCCTGTCTTTTGTATTTAAAGATTAGACAGTTTCACTAATGGGGACTACCCAAATCTGATAAAATACGTGTTCCAAAAAAAAGGAAGAACGACAAATAGATTTCACCATTTTCCCTGTAGGCATACAGCTTTTTCCTTCACTGAGGTCTCCAGCTTAATTTTCCAATTCAGTCATGGAGCTGTTTGGAAATAAAAAAGGTTATGCCACCTGTGGACTGCAGCACACGCTTGGTGTAAAACTTTGATGTTTCCGTACACGATCTGGTTGAGAGAGGAGTTGTGTGTGTGTTCTGCCCAGTGGAAATTTAGGCTTTTGTCAATAGGTTTGGTTTGGTTTGGTGTGTGGTTTGGATTGGCTCAGTTTTGTTTTCTCAGAAGAGAGGATGATTTACTAGGAAGCTGAAGAACTGAACATTAGGCTTGTTTTTCTGTTCAGGATTTACTGTGTGTGATCAACTTCTCCAGTTTTTAGCCCATCTGCGGTTAACAGCATTGGCCTTTTCATAGTCTAAGGTCTCTGCTCTTCTTGAACAAGACTAGGTTTCAAGAGTGAGTTTTTCTCTCCCTTTTTCCCATTTTAAGGAGATAAATCAACACTTGCTAGTGCCGTGCTGTTATTTCCGGTTATTTTAGAATGAGATTGCTCCAAAGAGAAGTCGTTACTATGATCCAATTCCAGTTTTGGTTCAGTGCTGGGTTATGTTCAAAGTTAACTTCATCGATGACTACATCAGAAAAGGAGGAAAAAAAAAAAAAAAGAACCAGCCAACACAACAAAAAAAAAGTTTTGGGGCTTCTGACCCCAAAACTGACCCAGGATCAGATTCATGAAAGCACTTCAATATACGCTTGCATTTTCTAACACATTGAAGTCAGAGAGATCACCTGGCTGCTGTCATCCGAAGCGCTGTGCCCTGCAAGGCAAAAAGAAGTCCAGGCACCTTTGGTTTCTCAGGATTGCTCCGTAAATTAATTGTCTCAGAGTGAGTGGCAGGAGTGCAAGGTTGGTGTCTGTTCCCCAGGTTCAAATTTGCAAGCGTAGGCAACACTTTTGGTACAAAAAATCTCTGCCTGTCTTGTGGGTTTTTTAGTACCTTAAATTACCGTTACCAGTGTGCAGCTCAGCTTCCTGGAGCTGGATTCAGTTCCTGTGATTAAAATACGCTCAGACAAAAACAGCTTTTTGTTGTTAAAATTTATCCCTCGTCGTGCTCGCTGGATATTTCTGTAAATGGGAACGTTGCGACTCCATCCGCCACTTATTGAAAGTTAAAGTTAGAATTCGTGGCCACTGGCTTTTTTTTTTTTTTTTTTTTTTTCTTTCTGAAGTGTATTTCTGTGGTTAGCTTTTATTTCCATCGCTTGGCCTCGTTCTCATAAAGCCCATGGCCTTAGGTGAAACATGTGAGATAGGAAGCGTTAGCAAGGTAGCGGCTCTGAAATCCAGTTTGGTATCGCAGAGAAGTCGAAAGTAACAGCTTGTGTCTCTCTCTGCAAGAAGGTGAGAAACTGACGCTGGGGAGTGAAGGGGAGAAGGGGTGAAACGCACCAAACAGGCACCATGCTTGATATTTTGACAGCCAAGGTAACAGTTTTCAAACATTTCCTAGCAACTCGACAAGCCACCAAGGCAGAAAAGATGAAAAATACTGAATGTTCCGGGGGTGTCTTGGAGGACGGGAAGGTTGCCTCCAGTTGCACCTTTCCTCTGTTGCGTGAAGTGCTGGTGTGCCCCAGGAAGGCTCCTCCCAAGACACGAAGGGCCTTGGCCATGCTCCCGCTCCCTCCGTGCAAGCCTGCCCGTGGAGGAGCAGCTCACAGCCCGCAGCTTCCACTTTCGGGAGCTGCGGTGTCTGCTCGCAGGCCAGCGTGATAACAGGGCAGGAGGGAGGCTGCTTCGTGCTGCCAGCGGCCGTGGTTAGCTCTGCACGCTGCACCCCAGCCTCTTTCTCCCCTCTATGGGTGATTAAGTATAAAAAGGAATTAGTTACGTAGCGACTTTCGGTTATACCTAGTGGAGAATTGTAGGTTTTTAATGCAGTTTAAACTGAAATAGATTAAATTTGATCATATGCACGTTTTTTTCCCATTTAATAATTTGAGTATCCCTTAGCACAAACCAAAAATGTTAGGTGTCTGTTCGTGATACTGCAGAAAAGCTTGATCAATTGGTTGCTGATTACCCAAATCACTCTCTTAATATGCCCATGTCCAGGTAATTCTTCCATCAGATGTCATTGATTTGTGCAGTTTTGGAAATATTTAGAATCCTTCCATGAATTTTACCAACCCAATTTAAGTATTGCATTGCCTCTGCTGTAGGGGCAGCTTTCAGGTTAATCGTACAAACCACCTAGAGTGAATGTGCTGTTGGTTTTTATGCGTTGTTTTTTATGACCTTTGGAGAAGTGTTTTTTTTTTTTCAAGGAAAGTACAGCAAAGTTTGTACAGACAGGTTTTCCCAGGTGCTGCAAAATCCCACATTTTGGTCACCATTGGGTTCTCGAGGGCCTGTGCTTCTCCAGAGCAGTGAGCCCTGAGATGGTACCAAAATACAAGCAATGCCAGCCAGGCAACAAAGCTTCCTTTCCATTTCACCCTTCTCTCAAAACTAGACCAACTAGGAAAATACATTTTCAGTAAAAGGTTGTTTTTTTTTAATAAACTGTCACAAAGCAGCCACCTCTTTCTCTGACAGTATCTTCAAGCGTGCTGTCCCAGATGTGTCTTTGTGGTGTCGTGTACCTGTGCTTGCTTATTCTGTGGGAACAGACTGATTAGAGGGAAAAGGTGATCCCTGACCCTGTCACAAAGCTAATGCACACGCAGTATGAACAAAACTCTGTTTTTTCAGTGGTTTGATGTCATTTCTCTTACAGGTCGCACGACTTATGGAAATGGGCTTTTCCAGGGGAGATGCTCTGGAAGCTTTGAGGGCTTCAAATAATGACTTAAATGTAGCCACTAATTTTCTACTGCAGCACTGATGGGTTTCTGTGCGAAGGAACTCTCCTCGTGGGGTTTGTACGCGTCTGAAAGAGGATCAAAGCCACCTGCTGGACAGACTGACGAAGGTCGTCCCTGCAAGCAGCGTCAGGAAGAAGAGGCTGGCTCTGCGTGACCGGTGGTTGAAAGCAATGTTCATGAACGATGTGAAATGTTCCCAAGCCTTCAAATCAATTGGTGGTTTCTGTCCTGGTTATCCTTTTCGAAATAACTTTAGTTTCTCCTTATTACTGGATATCACCTAAATTTATTTTTTAAATGGAGTAGGTGTTTTTTTTTTCTCTTGTAAATCATTGTTAGACATGTTGTCAGACTTAATGACTAGGGAAAGAGGCTCCAGCAACCACCACAACTAGATTTACTACCTGTCGAGAAAAATTGTATTTTCTTCATTTACCAGCCTAATTTCTCTAGCTTACATGTTATTTTACAGTACCTGTTTTTTGACTACAATAATAAGATGTTTGAAGATCACTTCATTTTCAGTTCAGGAAGGGGTTTTGGGACTATTTGTCATTCTTCAGGAAGGTTTATTAACGCCTGTAATATTTTATTTCCTGAATTCCTTTTTAAATAAAAGTTGTCATTCAGCACATGATGCGCAGGTAGGATATGAGGACGTTCGTGTGCGTATTGCAAGCTGTGGTCAGCGACCACTGTAAATTGAAATTTTACAAACTGAGAAAGTTGCTGTTCAGACACAGGGCGTGAGGACACTCACTGGAAGCAATAAAAGTGGATCGAGTGGTACAACGAGGTCAGAACTGGAATGATTTGAACGGCTTCTACGTCTAATTCAGACAAACTTCTGTAACGATGGATGTGTGCTCAGTCTCCTCTGTGCCGGTTTCATGTGTTGAGCTGGCTACATGCTGTCTCAAAGGGAAAATATAAAAAACTATCTTTTCTATATAGTTCTAGTTTTCTACTTTTGGAGATGTGGGTCAATCATCGCTCTCTCGAGCAGCTACTGTTGGTCACAGAGAGGAATACCAACCTTAAGGGTGGTTCAGAGCAGCACAGGAGCTGACAGGACGTAACGCCAACGTAGTACAACGCTGATTTTGAAGTTTAAATTCATAATTAAATGTACTTAGCTGGACTCTCAGACGTGCTCGGTATGAGCAGCTGAGGAGTTTTGGGAGGTGGGCTGGAGAGAGGTGAACACCTCCATTTGTTAGACACTGGAACAGGCTGCCCAGGGAAGTGGTGGAGTCACCATCCCTGGAAGTCTTTAAAAGACATTTAGATGTAGAGCATAGGGATATGGTTTAGTGGGGACTGTTAGCGTTAGGTCAGAGGTTGGACTCGATGATCTTGAGGTCTCTTCCAACCTAGAAATTCTGTGATTCTGTGTGATTCTGTGATAAAACCAGGCGGGAGTGGTACTGTTTGGGAATGAGGTGAAAGAACAGAGGAGAGAGAAGAGCATTTGGAAAATCCAAACGAACGTGTGTGTGCCAAAGCACAGGTCTCTGCGGTCATACTTGGCCTGGAAAATACAACGGGAAACCACAGGACGAGATTCATAGAGAGGGAGATACCTTTCTTATTTTTGTAACTAACTGATAAAACTGAAAAAAGTCCTTCGGGCAGCCAAGTGCTTATACAGAAATGGCACCAAGTTTATTCGTCTGTACCTACATGGCATTCTTCTGTAGTTACGTCCAAGTCATTTACATATCTTTCAGTACTTTCCAGTGGGGGAATTAAGAAGTTTTTTGGAGTTACTCTGTGTTTTCCAGGGCTTTGATTAACCCACTTCAGGGCTGGGCTTGCTGCTGTGATCACATTTTTTAGGCGGGGTTTGCTTTTTAAGTGGGAGAGTTTGGTTTTGTGAAGCTAAGTGGCACTTTTCATGTGTAGCCTGGGCACATCTCTCTACCCAGACAGCTGGAACCTGGCTGCCTTAAAAAGGTTAAATGTAAGAATACCTGCTAGAGAGACCTACAATGATCTGGATAGGGAAATCCATTAAATATTTTTAAATGAATGCATGTTTTAATTGTGAAACATACAGATTCTTCCTCTACAAGTGTTTTTTGTATGTAGCAATAACGGCTTCGGAAGGGAAATTTTGTCTTCAGGAAATTTAGGTCCATCCCAGGGTAAGCTAAACAGGACACGTGCCCTTTCAGACATTGCCTTTCTCCCTTGTGACTTTAAACTATGTAAAGAGGCATCCAGGACACGGTGGTGGATGTTCTCCAAGTCTAAATCCTTTCCCCCCCTGACCTGTACGGAGGGTATCCACAAGTTGCGCAGAAAGCCCCTTTTTGCTGAGCGATTCCCAAAGCGTGGTCAGACGTGGGGAGCACAACTCAGGTCTCAGTGATGTCGGCTGAAAACCCCCCTTGATATCTGCGAGAGCAGATTGTGCTCAAAATACTTCCCGGGTTGTGATTTCCAAAGAGAAAAAAAAAAAAAATAGAAGTGGTAAAAGGAGGGGTGCGATGCAGTTGAGCAGAGTTCCTGTTTCGTAGGAGAATGCAGAAAAAGCCTCGTGCACTAGAGCTGGAGAAGAAGTCGGTTTCCACTCGCTTGTGAAACTTTGGTGGATCATTTCTGTGGGTGTGAGGAGTGTGCTCCTTCCAGCTGACACGGTGCTGTGTCCAGCATGACTTGAAACGCCTCGTTCCTTGTTGGTGTGTGACACAAACCCATGTGTAGGCAGCGAGAGGACACAAAACACTTCTGCTGAGAGAATTTTAAGCCCGTAGGAGACTCGGGCTGACTTTAGTAAAGCCACGAGGTGGTGTTTTGAAGTTACAGCAGCTGCTTTTCTGATTTCTCTGACGGGCTGGGAATGTTATCTGCTGAGACAACATCGGAATCGTTTACCGGGGACTTTCCTAGATGGTTGTGATACTTTGAGAAACACCCACGGGGAGCTTTGTCTTTGTGGAAACGTGCGTGATAAGCTGCCAGCTTCTCAAGCCTGAACGTTTTGCTAAGATGCAGAGCGATTGGGCTCTGCACCTAACACATCTTCCTGTCCCCAAACGAGTGCTAAAGGTCACTACAGGTACTCCTCACCTGAGCGAGTGGTGCTTGCACCTCCCTGTCCTATCCATAGCACCTGCCCTTGTGAACGCCTGCTGAAGAGGTCCCGTTACTTTTGGCTGAAACCAAAAACCAAGCAAGCAAAACATACAGCAGGGAACTGGACATATGGCACAAACTGTGGCTTTTCTGGTTATGAGTGTATGTGTATATAGGTGTGGGTGGGTGGATGGATGGATATATACAGAGAGAGAGCGAGAGAAAATGTTTATTTATCGCTTTGACTAATTGAACTGCAGCTAAGCGTTCGTTCCAGAAAATCAGAAGCCGGTGTGCAAGGATTGGGACCCAGCTCCTTCACCACGGGCATGTGGAGTGTGTGTGCAGTCGCGAGGGTGTCCGCACTTGGAAGCACTCAGGACCACAGCTGGGCTGTTGCAGGTAAATAAACTGAAGGTAAATAAACGCACAGCATTCATCTGAACTGCTTCTTGCTTCCGTACATGGGTGTGTTTAGTCTCTTGTACGTGTTCTTCCACAGGGAAAACCTAAATGAAATTAGCTTTCTTTCACTGGGCAGCCACAGAAATAAGCATTTTATATGACTGAGTATAAATACTGTTTTACCAGGAGGGCCACACGAACACGCAAACGCCGTATGTGTTTATGTGCAGACGCATGAGCCTGTTTTATTATCCAGGTAAATGTGCTTATGCAGAGCATGCTGTGCTTGCTTTAACTTTCAGGAGGATTACACTCCTCCCGCCCTACAAAAGGACGCTTTGGGGAAGCACACGTAGCCTTTCATGGACATTCAAAGAGCTTACGCGCTACCGAGAGCTTCCAGTGCAAGCACAGGGCACGAAGCAGACGGCGGCGACCTGGAGAAGGGGTGCAGGTGGTGGAAATCTCCACAAGGTGGCCGCCCAGCAGCTGGCGTGTGATTGTTTGCAAAGGACTTTCCAAGAGGAAACTGGAAGTTTTTTGGGCTTGCGCCTGTTTGCAGGAGGCTGTAGCCAAGCCTGAGTGGTGGCGTTGGAGAAAGCAGCAATATTGGTGCTTCGGAAGCGGGGGGAGAATTCGGGGATCGCGGCTGAACTGAAGGCAGGATTTGGCCTTTAACAGAGAGAAGCAGAGACTGGAAATGGGTTCTGAGCTCAGCGAAGGAGAGGGGGAGCTGAGGGGAAGGAGAGGGTTCAGCAGTGGGTTCAGAAGCACAGAACATGGAGCGCACAGGGGAGGAAGGAGAGGCCTGCAGAGACGGGGCGGAGGGGCGGCACAGCAGGAGGCACAGCGAGGATTTTGACTCACGAGGGGTTTTGAACCGCCAGGCTCACAGCACACAAAGGGAATTTCACTTTGCATCACGTAGGCCTGCTGGCTGCACGGCTCCCTGCAGATCCGCCACTGCCATGTGACCACAAAATGAGCGTGCTCCCTGCCTCGGGATAAACCCAGCAACTTTCCCTTCTCTCCAGGTCACAAGGCTGCAGCCTGGGCTGGATCGAGACGGCGCAGCAGGAACTGTGTTTGGAAAACCATCCGTGACGCTGATGAAGGCTGCACAGCTGCCCCAGCCTTCCCAACCACCGCATTTATTACATCAAGCAGACTCTGGCACAGCGTGCGATGAGCAGGAGCAGCTCCAGGTGACTTCAGAATATGAATACAGAAATATTAATACCGCTCGCCCTGGATGAGGTCTCGGCTCTCCCTCTTTCGGCGAGCCCCAGCGTTGCAGAGGATGCGCTGCCGGGGCGCGGCCGCGGTGTCCCCGTCCCCGCAGCGACAACAGCTCCCTGCCCGCCAGCTGCGGTCGCCGCTCCCCAGATGTTATCTGGCCCCTGCACGGGTGTCTGCTCGCGCTCCTCTGCAGGAATCCCACATCTGATGGCAGCAGCGCGGCGCTGATTGCAGCCGCCTGTGCAGCGGGGAGAACGCCAGGAAGGGAGCAGCAGCGGCGGCAGCGGTGCAGTTAGCGATAGGAGCTGATAAGGGGAGGGATGAGAGATGTTCTCATCGAGGTTGCTCGCGAGGCGGAGCCACAGGAAACGTGCAGGGCGCTGGGGGCCATCCTGCGAGGAGTTCGGGTCGGGGGATGAATGAAGAGTGGAGAACGTGCGCTGCTGCGCCCATTTCTCTTCAATGAACACACGGTTTTGGGGAGATGCCCCCTGCTCACACTCCTGCACCAGCAGCTGGGGAGCACGCACAGGTTGGAGAGCGTGTTCAGGTGACACGGGCCATCAAACACCTCTCCTTTCTCCATCAAACGAGCCCTTCCCTCCCCGTCCCTTCTGTGTCCTGCTGTCCCCAGCCTGGTGTCCTCAGAAGTCCGTCCCCGGTGGCAGGGATGATGTCTAGCACCACGGGCCTGGTGCTCGAGGTGGTGGTGCTCCAAGCAGGCTGCTGGACTGGTGGCCCTCACCAGGCTCCCTGGCAGCGTTCAGACCACTGCTACTCCTCCATTACTGCATGCCAGCTCTTCCTCGGCCGTTGTGGCGTGCCCTACAGGCACAGGCTGCCTTCAGGCCAGCCCTGCAGTCCCACCTGTTTTTTGTAGGGCCCAGGTGACCGGGAAGATCCTGCTGGAGACACTTCCCAACCTCAGCTACTTCATGCACCCCTCTCGGCCAGCCTGCAGGGCGCTCAGGTCCAAGGGAAGGCCCCGTGAGGCCACCTCCAGGCCCTTTTCCCCCGTTCCCGTCAGGCTGCGGGGAGCACAGGGGTGAAGATTTCCTGGAGGGCGCTGCGAGGGACCCTGCACCCCCTCCCCGGAGCACACCCACCACAGAGGGACGCAGAAAAGCAGGGACGGGCGCATTGCCCGTGGCCACCACGGGCTGCGTGCTCTGGGGCGGAGGTGGGAACGGGGCCCTTCTGCTCCAGGCCAGCAGCCGCAGGTGGGGTTGGTGGCCCCGTGCCCCGCAGAGCTGGTGGGGCTCGGCCAGGGCGGGTCCTGCTGCGGGGCACAGTCCGTACGCTGCCGGCCGGAGAGAAAAGGAGGGGCCGTGCCTCTAGACGGAGCTGGAGCCCTGGGGCTGGCTGTTGCTGTTGCTCTCGGAGGGGGTCTTGGCAGTGGAGGAGGTGGCCATGGAGCCGCTGTTCCTGAAGATGCGGAGCAGCCTCCGCTTGTAGCCCCGGAAGGCGAAGAAGTAGATGATGGGGTCAATGCAGCAGTTGAGGTTCATGAAGGCCACGGTGACCTGCAGGGACATCTTGAAGGCTTGCTGCTCGCGGCAGGACGGCTGGTAGAGGATCTTCCTGACCATGAACTGGACGATGTTGAGGTGGTAGGGGCTGAAGCAGAGCAGGACGGCCAGCAGCACCACCAGGATGACGGTGAAGGCCCGGCGGTGGTGCCCGTTCTTGACCGTCAGCGGGTTCTCCTTGGCGGTCTGGCAGAGCTTGAGGTTGATCCGCACGTAGCACACCAGGATGATGCCCACGGGCAGGAAGAAGCCGAGCACGCAGGCGGCCAGCAGCAGGTAGGGCAGCTTGGGGACCTCCTCGAAGTTGAAGTACTCCATGCAGGTCAGCCTGTCCCCCATCCGCCGCGTCATGGGCCGCAGCAGCAGCGGCGCCGTCTGCAGGAACACCAGGAACCAGATGAGGACGCAGACGGCCCTGGCGCGGCTCATCCTCCGCAGCCTGCCGGGGTGCCTGCTGCGCACCACGGCGATGTAGCGGTCCACGCTGACGCAGGTCATGAAGTAGATGCCCACGTAGGTGTTCATGTAGAAAATGAAGGCGGTGGCCCGGCAGAACCAGTCCCCGAAGGGCCAGTTGAACTCCAGCACGTAGTAGGCGATCCTGCCCGGCAGCGCCAGCGTGAAGAGGGCATCCGACAGGGCCAGGTTGACCAGGTAGAGGTCGGTGGAGTTGAGCTTCTTCTTCCTGCGCTGGAAGGTGATGCAGAGGGCCAGGATGTTCCCGCAGGCGCCGAACACCAGCAGGGCGGTGTAGAAGAGCGAGAAGGTGACTTTGGCCGAGACCTGGTGGTTGTGCACGTCGCAGCCGCTCTGGTTGACGGCGGTGAGGTTGGCAGGGGGGAAGGCGGCCTCCACAGCAGCCATTGCCAGCCAGTTCCTCCTCCCCTGGGAGGAGAAGAGAGGTGAAACCCACAGCCCCGGGCTGCCCCTTACCAGGAAGCCGGGGGCCCGTCCCCTCCGCTCCCTGCCGCCCCCCGGCAGCGCTCAGCCCCAGTCATTTGGAAAAACGCAGCCCTGGTGATTTCGGGGAGAAACAAAGGCTGTGACTCATTGTCTTCGTTCTGCTTCTCGTCACCAGCTCCTCTTATTTTTATTTTTTTTTTTAATTTCTTTTTTTTTTTGTTGTGTTTTTGCACATCCAAGCAATAGCAGAAAGGATGTGGAGGGGGAAGGGTGGGAGGGAGAGGGGGAGAGAGAATTGCGTGTCACACAAACAAGGTCCCAAACTCGTCTCGTGGCAGTGGCATAATTTATTCATCGCTGCGGGGGGGAATGGGGGCACTCAATGAAAAAATGCCCAGACAGAGGCGGGGCTGGGGCAGAGAGGGGTCTGGAGGGCAGAAACAAAATTAAAAAAAATAAAAAATAAAGAAAGGAAAAATCCCTGTGCTGGTGATGCCCCCTGCCCATGCAAAGAGAGGAGTGGGACACGTCCCTCTACCAAATCTGTGTGCTCTGCTCCTCGACGTGCTTTGGGATGTGGGGTCTGTGCCTGCCCTGTCCCATCCAGCACCCTCCATCCATCCCCATCCAGTCCATCCCCATCCATCCCATCCCATCCCGTCCATCCCATCTACCCCATCCCATCCCATCCCATCCATCCTGTCCTCATCCTCATCCTGTCCATGCCCACCCCACCCTGTCCATCCCTGTCCATCCCCACCCTGTCCATCTGTCCGTCCCGGGCAGCCTCCCCTCACCGCAGGCTGTGGCTGTGGCTGTGTCCCGCTGCTGCTCCCCGCTCCGCGGTCCCGCAGCGCCCAGCAGCCGAGGTGCACACGGGCGCTGTGACAGATGCACGGACACACACCCACCTCGCGGTTGCCTTCCTTTTCCTCCTCCTCTTCTCCTTTCTCCTCCTCCTCCTCCTCCTCCTCTCCTTCCTCCTCTTCCTCCCGCCCCAGCGCAGGACCCTCCAGCGCCGTGCTCCCGGCTGTGTCTGCGCACCTCTGGGTACTGGCTCACGTTATAAAAGCACCGGGAGTTTTGGGCTTTTTTTTTTTTTTTTTCTCTCTTAGGTTTAGTAAAACCGTGTGTTCTCGCTGGGCTTTTTTTTTTTTCTTTTTCTTTTCTCGGTGTGTGAGAGGCATTTGTCAGCCACGGGGTTATTCTCAGTAGTGGCAGCGCCGGGGAAGACAAATGACTGTACCTGCGCAGCAATCGCTCCTGCCATCGCAGCCGACTTTGGGTTTTACTCTGACAACTTCTACCAGAATGCAAAATGCACCAGATTAAAGCCAACAGCTCCGACCCTGGGGCTCAGCCCCTTGCCCGGGCAGCCTTATGGGGCATCTTCACCTTTTCCCAAAAGTCCAGGACAACATTTATCACACCTGTCACACCCCACATGCCATTAAACCTCCATCCGAGGAGGGATGGAGAGCCCGGTGGGTGCAAACCATTCTCGTGGGGTCAGACGGTTTGTGTCCCGCAGCAGGGCTGAGTGCTTTCCTCGAGCTTTTGGCACTTCCCAAAACGTTTGCAGAAGTGCAGCCTGCCCCGCAGCCCCCACAGCAGGGCAGCCTTCCCCACAGCCTCTGTGTCCTGGAGGGACTGGGGGGGTTTTCAGATCCCAGGAGGATTTCAGGCTCTGCTCGGTGGTTGGGGTTTTTTTCTTCTTGGTGGTGATGACCTCACTTGTTTTCTTTTTTTATTATTATTATTATTTATTTTTTTTCTCCTTCCAAAAACTCCCAGTAAAGCTAGGAAATTCCCAGCAGGGGACCTTTAGGGCAGTACTGGAAAGCACTGAGGCTAAGAAATGTCAAGGTTAAGATTACAGTTAAGCTAAGCTTAAACTTCCCTTTATGCTGGCGAAGCTCAACCAATTCTTTAATTGCATAATATTTATAATCGTTTAGAGCATCGCGACAGTAAGCTCAGCACTAATCTGTGTACCCGTGTGCAGTGAGTCATCTGTACAGAGATTACACACTGAATGATATTGGCATCGACTTCTACGACTGCAAGACTAATAATGAAAATTTGCTCACAATCATCTGTTCAGGGAGACGCTTCTGGTGCTCAGGGGTTTGCACGGCCTGGGGGGAGAGGTCTGCTGGTGGGACAATAGCTGCTGAGTGGATTACAGAAGATATTCCCTCGTGAGATGGGGATTTTCTACGCACACGGATGCTCATAGCTAAGCCACCCAAACTTGTGCCAGGCTCAGATGTTCTCGAGCTGCTCGGTCACGACGGAGCACAGAGGACGTGCCACGGCACGGGGTTATCCCTGCGGAAGGCCTGATCCTGAGCACACCGCCGGGAGTGGGTTCGGGACCGTCCTTCACCTCACGCTTTGCCAAAATGAGGCGAAGGCTCGGGCACCCACCGCTCACACCCAGGCGGGGGTCACTTCAGCACGGAGGGTGGGCAAGGGGTTGCGTTATCCCGGGAGGCTCCTGGCCTCGCTCCCTCCCTCCCTGGCGCTCGTGGCAGGAGGGTTTCGCATGGAAAACCCAAAAGCATCACCCCCAGGTCCCATCGTGTCCTGTCCCATCACTGTGAGCACGGGAAGGCACCACAGTGCCAGGGAGGGCCACGTAGAGGGGCTCTGGGGGTCTCAACCCCGAGTAGAGGTCGAAGCATCTCTGTGGGGCCGGGGAGGCCGGAGGAGGGACGAGCCCCATGAGGCAGCGCCAGCCCCAGCGGGACATGGAGGAGCCCACGGGTCCGGGTGCCAGCCCTGTCTGGGAACAGCTTGGAAATAAGGAGGGGGTGGGAAGCAACGTGCTCTCTGCCCAATTGTATTTTATATTTTTTTAGTTTTGCAAGGCAGAAGAAAGGAAGTGGGTTCTTCTTCTGTGCAAAACACGCTCCTGCCCTGCGTGCAGCAGGTGCTGCTGCGCTACAGGCGTGCAGCCCAGCTCCACCCGCTGCACGGCCCCGCCGCGGGCCGGGACCCTCCCTTGGGTGCAGGTCTGCTCCTGCCGCACCCCTCTTGGCACCAGGCCGCCCCTCCTCGGGGTGCTCCTGCTCCGTCCTGGCTGCACCCTCGCTGTGTTTTCACAGCACCTTGCAGAAGCTGCTCCCCCACCCCTCTTCTTCGCTCCATGCTCTTCCAGCCCCACTTCTGTCCCCACCCAAAAACAGGGACCTGCAAACCCTCCCCACCCTTTCCTGCGAAGCCCTGGATGCCAGCAGCTGGCCCAGGTATTTCCAGGACTCCCTGCAGCCCCTTTTGGCTTCTGGAGGCCTTTTCACGCAGGCTTTGCATTGTCCAGAAGAACCCCCCCCCGTGGCTCCTCTGGGGCTGGTCCTTCAGGCTGCCATCACACCCACCACCACCCTTCAGCCCTTTGGAGCTGGTCTGAAGGATCCCCTCAAATTTGGCTCTCAGTCACTGACTCTTCACACCACATCCCCCGTGCTGGCCTAGGAAGAGGCACCACTATCAGGACAGGCCACGTCCTGCTGCCCCGCTGCCACAGGCCCTGCGATGGCCGCCTTCCCCTCCCGTCCCGCAGGCCGATGGGTCTCGCTCCCCCAGACCCACAGCTCACAGGATCGGTGGGGAAAGCTTGCGAAGGGTCTCCAGGAGCCTTGCATGTGCTGGCACCACACTTGCTCCAAGCGTGGTCTCCAGCCCCAGCTCTGGGCTGCTGCCCAAGCCCCGCTGGGGTGCCTCAGGTGCGATGGAGTTGGCGCCGTGAGGCGGCGGTGGCAGCATCCCCTCCTTGCCAGGGGTGGCAGGAAGCTTCTGCGCTCTCTTTCCATTGCCTCATCGCCACTCCTGGCTTCCTCCCCCCCTCTGGCTTCAGCTGCTGTTTCTGTCTTCAGGTGCAAAACATTTTCAGGAAGCCTCGGGTGCAGACACAAAATCTCCGATCCAGGTGCTTTCGGTTTCAAGACGACAGGCAGGGATTTTCCACACCTCTGCTGTTCACCTGGCGGGGGAGCGGAACCAAAATTAGGAGGACATCTGGCTTCAATGTCAACTTTTCTTGCCCATTGACAGCAGCAGCTATGGGGGGAGGATGATGCTGGGCAGGCTTCAGCTCAAGGTGACTGAAAAAGGTGCAGAAAGAGCAAAACCTGTGCTGAGATTCTTGCCAGTTGGTGACCAAAATCTCAAGAAAGTCATTACCAGAGTTTTGGAGCACTAGAAACTTAATCTGGCCCGACATCTGCATCGGGAAAAACACTGAGTAATGGCACGGTTGAAATCTGTTTCTGAACGCAATGCCCTGGTTTGGTCTGGGGGTGATGTCTCAGGAGATGGGGGCTTGCCCTGACCCTGGCCACGAAGACCCACACAGCTCTCAGGCCTTCATGGTCAGCACCAAGGGGCAAATATGGGTCTGGGTGGGCTGCGGGGCCTGTAGGGCTTCCAGGTGGTGATGGTCTGGGCCACCCAGCCGCAGGGGCTGGGGCAGTGCCTGGCAGGAGAAATACCCGGGAAATTCGCGTTACGAGGCGACTTCCTCTGCTGAGCGCGAGCATCACCGGTGCCCCGCCGCCCCGCGAGAAGCTCCATTTTGATTCTGCAGGAATGAGATGAAAGTTGTCTGAGTATCTGATTTCTGTGGTTAAAAACAATGTTTAAACACTTGTTAAAAAAAAAAAAAAAAAGACAATCAGAAGGCAGGTTTGGAGAACAGAGGTCCTATTTTTACCTGTTTTTGTTACCTCGGGGCTGCACACTCTGCTCATAACGTGCAGCCGCGGCCCGGGCAGGAGCAGTGGGCATGCAGGAGGTGCTGAGCTGAGAATTTGTGGCATCGAAGGTGCCAAAAAGACACCTCGATCCAGCCCGGGTCACCACGAGCTCACACTACAGTTTATTTTGGCGGGACGCCACGTCTTGTAACTGGTGTGCTCCAGCCCTCTCCTCGTTTGCAAGACGCCCAGTGCAGCCTTAACGTGGCTCCTTCGTGCTGCTGCTGCTCTCTGTGCCCCCCACAGATGGGGACACCCACAGCCCTTATTGTTTTCATCTACGAAAACAGAATGTTTCTGGTGAATTTTACTCGCAGAAACTGCTCATCTGTTGTCAGGTGGAATTTTCCAGCAGCATTCGCCCCTGAGGCAGTGTTTCCACAACAGCTCCAACCCAAACAGTACCTGCTGGGCAAAAGCTGTCACGGCACAGAAAGTGCTGGGGGGATGTAACTTCGCAGAGAGCCAGAGGCTGCTCCTGCACGTGCACGCAGTGCTCCCGTGCACCCGTGTCCAGCCCTGGGCTCCCCGGTACAGGAGAGGCCTGGAGGGAGTCCAGCAAAGGGCTGTGAGGGTGATGAAGGGGCTGGAGCATGGGGAAAGGCTGAGACGGTTCAGCCTGCAGGAGAGGAGGCTCAGGGGGCTTCTTATTAATTATTTTTTTTAAATTATGATAACTGGTATTAATTATTAACAATAATAATTTTTAATGATTAACACCTAAAGGGACACTGCAGAGAGGACAGAGCCAGGCTCTTTCTGGTGGTGCCCGGTGCCAGGACCAGAGGCAGGGGGCACAAACTGGCCCCCAGGAGGCTCCCTCTGAGCCCCAGGAGCACTGCTGTGCTGTGCGGGTGTGGGAGCCCTGGCACAGGCTGCCCTGAGAGGCTGTGGGGTCTCCTCCTTGGAGAGCTTCAGAAGCCACCTGGACAAGGCCCTGGGGAACCTGCTCGGGGTGGCCCTGCTGGAGCAGGAGTTGGACCAGGTGGCCTCCAGAGGTGCCTTCCAGCCTCAGCCATCCTGTGATGCTGAGATCTCCAAGTAGCAGAGGGTTTCACAAGAATTTGGGAAACTGGGAACAAAGAAACACCTTGGGAGCTGAACAATAAGCTGAGAGCAACATCTCCGGGCACGTCCTCAGCTTTGCTTTGCAGTTTCCCCGTGGAGGACCATTTTCATGCAAGTAACACTTCGTTCAAGGCTGCAGGGTTAATTGGCTGTTGCTTTTCATGGGCTCGAGGGTTTTGCACAGTTGTCCTCCTTACCTGCGCTACTGCATAACCTCAGAAAGGCTGAAGGTCACTGGAGGTAGGGAAGGGAGGTGTTCTGGCGCTCTTCCCTTGCATGGAGAAATGACGTGACGGTCTCAGAGTCCTACCCCGATAAAATGGCACCAAACCCTGTGTGGGTCCTGCATTTCTCTGCAGCTCACTTTCCTGACCGGGCTTTAGACCTGAAGACCACTTCAGGTGGGTGATGTGCTTCATTGTCCCTTCCTTTCAGTAAGGGCTGTCTCGTGGCTCTGCACATCAGCTCAAGAAAATGCCCCACGTAAACTACAGCGATTTAAAACCTGTACATTTCATCAGACTGATTTTTGGTGGTGCTTTAAACGCCTGGCTTATATCCAGATTTATCCATCTCCATATATTCATCAGGATTTCTTTTCCAATTGGCATTTTTTTCTTTTTAGGGCTTTCTTGAAAGACCAGACAGACAGATCCTAAACCCTACCACCTTGAAGGACCAGTTTTTGGGGCTTGTTGGCTCAACGTTTTTCCAATACATTTTGTTACGTGCCTTTTCTTCTTGATGCTTGTCTCCTGAGTCCAAGCTGCGGCTGGTCTCCTCTCTGTGCTCCCAGGAGCGTGGTGGCCAATTTTTTTCTTCCTAGTGGCAATTTTGCCTCCTGGGGTACCCTCACCACTGGCGTATTCAGGCCAAAGCCCCTTTCCCTCTGGCAAGGCTTTGCGCAGGTAGGAATGCCAGAAACCTCGGTGCAGGGTTTTAGGGGTGGGGATGTGCCTCCCACGGCATCCGCACGGGCCGCGGCTCTGTCACGAGATGCTGAAGGAGATACCAAGTGATTTGCACCTCTCAGGTAGGGATCTGACTGCTCTGCCAGCCGGGGTTTGGCGGCTCAGCACCGCGCGGCCGGAAGGCTCGAAGAGGGACCCTGCCCCGTGAGCCACGCTGGAAATTTTCAGAGGTTCTTAAAATCGTGAATTTGCTTTCGTGATTGCTATTCGGTGAATATTTTGCCTGTGACAAAGTACCGTGTGGCTTAGCATGTTGTGGAAGTTAGCTTCTTTTTGTCTTTGTTTCTTCTTTTTTTCTTTTCTTTTGGCCTGGCTGCCTGCCAGCCTTAGTTGTCTGCAGCAACCAGCGCAGCCGTGAGCTGTTGAAACGCGTAAATTTGAGATGTTTGGTCGGAGGGGAGCGTTTTGTTCTCCACAGCCCCGATCAAAGCCTGGCTTCGGGGCTGTTTAAAATCATGATCGCATTGAAAGAGCATTCAAGTGCAAGGAACAGGTCCCCGTCCTCAAAAAAAAAAAGCGTCCTGCGCTTTTATAGGGTCCCACCAGTTCTTCGGTGCAATCCCCTGCCCTTGTCGTGCAGCGTCTTCGAGGGTTTTGCTCTCCTGTCCCTGGATGCTTAGGCTCACCCTAAGTGCCTCAGGTCTGCTGAACCTCAGTGGGGTTGCTCGGATGGGCGGCGTCAGGCTGAGTCACGGCTTCTCTGACAGAAAGTGGGAATAACGCTGAGTGGTTTTAAAAGGCTGAGAAATGAAGGGTGGCATTTTATTTTATTTTATTTTTGTCTACAGCTGAGGGAAATTTGAGGGAGGCAGTAGTTTCCCATCTCTCCACCATGACAGTCACCAGATTGCTTCGGCTGGCCTTGACCATTGATTACTAAACACAGAATTTCACATGAAATCACCTCCTTGCCGTGACCTTGATACTTATTATATTGCCCTTTATAAAAACACAAAAAAAAAAACTACGCTCAGTCAGGCTGTGACAACAGAGTCATCCTCCTAATCTGATTCAAGCAGCAGCTCCTAAGAAGGGCAAAATTAGTATTTACTAGAAGTGAGGGCTGTGTCATTTCAGCAGCGAGCCTCGCTCTTCGGAAGGCGCAGATAAGGATGCGCGCCGTCTCCCCACCCACACCGGGTTCACATATTAATGGGCTGGCCGTGGCTGTCAGACTGAATGCCTCGATGAAAAACCTGGGTTTGTACTCCTGCTCGTGACAGGGAGCGAAAGATCGGGGTCCTCCGGGACACCCCGGCCACTGCCAGCAGGGCGGGATGCCTGTGGGTCCCACCGCCCTCCCCAGGGGCTGGGCAGACCCTGCGGACCCCTGCGGCTGCAAATTTGTCCCCAGCTCCTGTGATCTGGCCGTGTTTCACCATTTTGTGGCCACATTTCGCTGCCGGGCTCCATGCACGTCATCAGAGACCAGCGCCAGACCCACAGAGATGGGTGGATGCTCATCGGGAGGCTGCACACCGCTGGGTTAAACTCCTGTGCCCCAAATTTTCCTAATTTCGTGTTTTTTATTTTGCAGAGAGTTGTTCTCAACTCCCTTGTTTAGCACACCTGAGCTGTGAATTAAAAACCCTGAACACTTTTTTTCTGGTGCGATGTGCATTGACAGCGGGATTAGCATTTGTAATGGGGTGTAGAGTGGGATAGGGATGGGCGTGATGGTGATTTTATGTCCAGAAACATGTTTCATTCTTGATTGAGATGTGAACATCTTCATCCTAAGCTAGGTACAGAGCCTCTGGGGGTGGACTGCACGCTGCTGGCTGGGTCTAGAAGCTTGTGTACACTCAGACAAGGCTGTGAAAGGAGAAAATCGATGAAAAGCTACCAAGCTGTACACGGGAAGGGTACTTCCACTGGGATGACCCAGTTGTTCTTCAGAAATCAGTCTGAGGTAAAAGAGAGAGACCGCACTGTGGTCCCTTAGCAAGGTCCGCTGAGCAAGCAGTACCAAGGATTAAATTCAGAAATGAACATCCCCAGGCAGGGACCACGCTTGCTGTCACACCATGGGCAATGTGCCGCAGGGGCTGGCCCCACACAAATCCCCTTTTCGGCCCTTTTTCAGCCTTCCCGACCGAGCCGCATCCTGAGCGTGCACCTCCTCACCTCGCTCAAACCAAAGGACCTTGGACAAGGCCCAGAAAGGCTGAGGAGATGGAGAACATCAGCCCCTGTTGGCTGAGGGGCTTGGCTCTGCCCTGGGGGCTGGTCTTGTGTGAGCAGGGTGCTGGAAGGCAGCAGGAAGGAGTGCAGGAGAAGGAGGAGGCATCCTCCTCTCCCTCCTCTTCCTCCTCTCCCTCCTCTCCCTCCTCTCCCTCCTCTTCCTCCTCCTGAACACACCTGCAGCATGGCGAGGGCACAGAGGGAGATGGGGGTGCCCACCTCGCCGCAACATTTCTCCCCGTCGCTCTACCAGAGGTGCTGGCGAGCCCCAGTTTCCCCAGTTTTGGGAGTGTCAGGGTGGGAGGGGAGCGGGCGGCTGGGCAGAGCAGCTTCCCCGGTGCCACTAGAGGTCATCCTTTCAACAACTTACCCGGCTGGGATGCAGGGCGAGAGCTGGAGCCACCGCAGATGGAGCCTGCACAAATTCCCTGCCTTGGAAAACAGCTCCGGGAGGGGTTCCCGGGGATGAAATTGCTGCGAGGGGGGGGGAAATCAGGGGTCCGTGCGGAGAGCAGTGATTCTCGACTCTCTTTGTGGAGATCTTGAGGCACCATCTCGTCATTTGCCTAATAATTAAACGTGGTGATACAATCTCATTCCACCTACCTGGATAAAGACTTTAAAAGCAAAAGCCCCTCAGTGCTTCCCAACCTCTTCCCGTCCTCATGCAGGAGTTGGGGTGCCCGAGGGGAGCGGCCGCAGTCAGAGGGCAATTTGTCTCCCCCCCCAGGGCTTCCCCAACCTCCCCCGTCTGATGTCTGATGCTTTCACTTGCCCTCAAGTTCAGGCCTCAGCCTCTTCGGGGATGGAGGGCTCTCATTTGCATGCCTCAAATGTCTCTGGGTAGGGTGAAATTCAAAAGTAAGTCCCCACCGTGGTTTTAGCCAGGTTTCGCTTTGAATATCTGGGTTACCTCAAAGCAAAACTGAGACAGAGCCCTGGGCTAGCTCGCACGATCTCAAACCTCGGACTGTCACGCGTCTCCACGAGCTGCTAGAGCGAAATTATTCACAGCCCTTTCACCCAGCCATCGCTCCCCTTAGAAACCAGATGAGACGCCCCCGATCGCAGCGGCGAAACCGAGAGCAGGATTTGTTTTTTCGTGGCTGGCTCCTTATTTAGCTGGCGGAAACGCCGGCGGCGATCACCGCCGACATCGAGCAAACCCACTCTCGCTTTCCACACCAGCGCCTCCCGCAGCCCTCGCCACGCTGCTTTTCGGGGAGCAGGACCCCGTGTAAGGCTGGGAGGTTTGGGGGGTCCTTGTGCCGCAGACCCCTGATGGGTTTCCAGCTGCTCCCGTCTGCTGGGGCTGCTGGAGGAGGAGGAGGACGAGGAGGAGGTGGAGGAGGTTGAGGCAACTCAAGGAGATGCAGCCAGGAGAGGACACCGCTCTACAGGGACCCTGATGTCCCCCTGCCCAACCCAGGGTCCAGAGGGCTCTTCCATGTCCCCACAGCATCGCCCTCACAAGCTCTGCAGGCACACCTGAAGGCCCTGGGTCCATACAGGAGGCCACAGGCACCTCGTCGGCTGTAGGGGTGGGTAGAAGGAGAGCACCTGCTGCCTTAAGGGGTCAAGGGCCCCTTTCAAGGCAATATGGGATCGGAGGGAAGGGAGGAGGTGACGGGAACCAAGCCCGGTCAGTCACGCTGATTTAGGAACGTGTGGGAATGTTTGTTCCTGCAGGGTTGTCTGGTGGAGGACTTATAAGCCGGGAGGCAATGACCAGAAACAGGCCTCCCAGCCACGCTAATTGGTGAGCTAACGAGCTCCAGGAGCCACTTCCAGGAAGGACGAACCTCGCAGCTGGTAAGATTATCAACTGGGGGACCCGGACAGGGAGGGTGAAAAATAAACTGCAGAGCCCTGCAAACCCATGGGGTGTGCGGGGGGAAGGAGGAGCAGGAGGAACAAGGGGAACAAGGGGGGGTGAGGTAGGTAAAAAAGGGCATAAAAGGGCTGATTGTGTGTAAAATGTGCTGGTTGCTGTGCTTGTCTGGCTGATCACCACAGCCTGTCCTATCTTCTTACGATATTCCCTCATTAAATATTTAATCAGCTCTCTACTTGTGTGCGTACTTGTGGGCACCGAGAGCGTGGTGCGTGTGCCTGCACTCGTCTCTCTTCACCTCGCCGAGCGTCACTCATCGAGGGAGTAAGCGGCGCTTCCTGGTAGGTAAAAAGGTGCAGGTGGATTTATGGTCAGGGATAGTCCTCGTTACACAGGCGTGGGCACGGGCAGAAGGCAGGGGGAAAGGTGCCGCGAGGAGGAAGCCCGTGCAGCACCTGAAAGCCTGAGGCTCACAGCCAGAGAAAACACTGATGCCTTTCCTCTTGGCAGGTGGGGAACGTGAAGCAGAGAGATGCAGCTCCGGAGCCAGAGCCTGTCTGTGTGTCCCTCTTGCCCAGCTGGGTGTGAACATGGCATTCCCTCTTGCTCCTCAATCTTGCCCTTTCAATCCAGCATAGGGCTGGTTCCCACTGGTGCCCCCTGCCCCACACGGGGCTGTAGGAGCTGGGAGGCACATTATTCCCCTCACTGCACTTGTGGGGAGATCTCCTACAGCGGCTGTGGAGAACCGATGGGAAAACCTTGATAATAAACGCTGTGAACCGCAGGACTGAAGTTATCAAAAAGTCAGTGCAGCTTTACTGCATTTCATGCCAATTTAATAAAATCTGCTTTCCATCTACCTCTGGAGGCACGTGACCAGCGTGATTGAAAGCAGGCCAGGAGAAGCCCGAATGAAAAACCCACTGCAGGTATAGGACAAACTCCAGTACGGGGAGGTAGGTGCTGATTAGAGACCATAAACACCTGAGGTGAAATAATGGGGCGAGCCGAGGCGATGGAAAGCGCCTTACTCTTAGGAACCATACGAGAAGGTGAACTGCAAGCTGATACAAGGCTGCTTCCGGCACCAGGTGGCCACGGCAGGGCTTTTCCACGTGCTGCTTGGCACACGGTGGGGTCTGGGGAGCAATTCAAAAGCCAATGTTCATGCAGCGCAAGGGTCTTGATGCGTTTCAGCTCTGCATCACTTCTGGCTGCTCTGTTGACAACCAACGTGGCAAGATCGAAGTCAGGAAAAGACAAAAAGACAGCACAGCTTCTTGTCCTTGTTATTCAGGCATCAATGGCAATCTAGAAGACACATTTCTACCCAGAAAGAATTTCTGAGAATTTTCATCCACTTTCAAGAAACTTTGAGAGGACAAAATTGTTAAAGAAAATAGGTATGGTGAGATGATTTCAGACATCCAAGGGAAAAAAATAGTTCCCATGAGCACTATCTTTATCCATTAGATAGCAAACCCAAGAAATACAAGCAATCAGATACATATTCTTATTTAAATTGGTGATTAAATGGTTAGGCTTTAGTGATATTATCAGCTGCATGTTGGAAAGGAGCTGCTGGTTAGATATATTACAGCCTCAGGTGACTTTTGATAAGAGTTTACAAACAATGTGGAAAGCATTCAAACAATTAGAGGTGGGTTTCACGTATCACTGACTTCCCCTTAACAGGGAAGTTAGTAGAGTAAACACCTTAATCAATTGCAAAAATACATCATCAGAAAGAAACACAAGCTCCTCCTAATAATCCTCCAACCACCCTGAATTCTTCTGCTCACAGAGATGTAAATGGCTTCAGCATTCAGGGCTTCTGTAGC
Source organism: Anas acuta (assembly GCF_963932015.1). Taxonomy (NCBI): domain Eukaryota; kingdom Metazoa; phylum Chordata; class Aves; order Anseriformes; family Anatidae; genus Anas; species Anas acuta. Next base: position 54,913,579 of record NC_088979.1, read on the forward strand.
TACGGTACCCAGGAAAATGAAATAGATGACATTTTGATAGACTGCTTTGAAATACAGAAGTACAGGATGAACGTTTCTTGAATGAAACCATTGTATTTATACAGTGAAACTCGATTTTTGGATTCACCCACCTACACTTCGTGTCTGTAAAGCAGGTGTCTTCATGTGAGAAACAAATTTAAGCTGTAGCAATGTCTATGGAGACCCGAACAGTGGAGCTGGGACCTTCCAGAGAAAAAAGTAGAGAAAAAAGTGAATCAGAGAGCAATATGGGTTACAATCTGGTAGCCTGGTAAGTGAATTTAAAAAGAGTGCAGCTCTGTTTGCTGTTATTTCTGAGATTTGGGACATAATCCTGCTCTGATTTAAGTCAACGGGAGTTTTGCTATTGACTTCAGAGGAACCAGAATCAGGCACTTTGTCTGCTTCAGACCTGACTGTTTTATTTGGAAATATAACTTTTTAAAACACACACTTTTCTCTTAAAATGCTACAAAGTAGGGCAAGTAATTACATTAGGCTATACCTGAAGCTCCAGAGAATTAATACAAAGGCTGCTTGGCTCTTGCCAACTCTCACTATTACAGTTTTACTAGCACCATATGCAGCACTACCTTACCTGCTTGTTTCACTTAGTGAACTCACTGGGGGCTTTCGCTATTTTTATATTTTTTTAAGGATCTTGCAATATACGCAAACAAAAGCTCTGGGGAGCGGGGACCAGCTTGGTGGCCCATATGGTGTCCGTATCACAGAACTCGGAGATGGAGCAGGTCTGTTTGCTCAGCAACCCCATCCTTTTTGCAAATGTGCGAGAGTTGGCTCGGGAAAAGTTCTCTTTTGGGTGGTTTGTGTGGCTTGCTGTCAGGCAAGAACCCGTGAAGTGAGATTTCCCGTGGTATTTGGAGCACCCCAATGGCCTCAAAGTGGCCCCAAAGGCCAGGAGCTGGAAGGCTGGGACAGGACTGGCTGTGTCAGCCCCGGGGCTGTGGGAAGGCTGGGGACACTTGTCTGAGGAAAGGGTTTGTGCAGAGGACAGTTTCTGCTGGAAAAGGCAAATCCTGTGATTCTTGTGCCACTAATCCCGAGGCAGAAGAACAGAACACAAATTTAGCTCCAGCTGCAAATCATACAAACAAGACCTTGTGTAAAAACCAAGGTGGGGATTATCCTCCAACAGACAGCTTTGCTAGGGCAGAGTAAAAGTTCCTGCATGCAGTCTGGCTCACTCTGACCGCTCTGAAGTAGAGGTGAGGTCTGAAGAAGAAAAGGAAGAGGGATTTGTCACCACAAGGCTTGAAAACGAGGTGAAGTGTCTCATGTACCACACCATACAGCAGCATGGAGGCAGTCACAGCCACGACAGCCCACTTGCCCCTGGAATTTTTGTTTCATCCAAGCTAAAAGTGCCGTGTGGTCAAGCCGATGATGAATTTGGCTCTGGCTGAGGGCAGGCCAGGAGCTCTTCTAGCCCTGAGGTGGGCGCTGAGGCGGGTGTGGGAGTCCAGTGGGTGTCTGGAGGAAGCAGTGTGAGCTGGAGCAGGGATTTAGGGAAGAAAGGGCTGGAAAAGGAAGGGAAAGGTGGTAAACTCAAGAGACTTGTTCCTCAGAAATGGGTTTGGTGTCTTAGTACAGTGTGTGGATAACTTCTGCCCCCCCTAAAAAAAAAGATGCACCTTACTGAAAGAGCTCCATCATTGGGACCCAACCGAGTTCAGGCTGTCACAAAACTAGGTTTTGTCGCCAGAAGATGGCTGGTATTGGCTACTCCTGGAGTCAGAGAGAAAAAACAAATGATTTCCAAGGAAAAGATAAAGGTTTGAAATCAAAGGTGCAGCCTTCAGCCTCATGTAGATTCTCCTATGCCTTTGCCCACAACGTGTGTAAGGGTTTGGGGGGTTACTGCTCTTACACTGCCTTGTGATGTCCTGGTAGCTGGAGCCGTGACCACCACAAGGCCCAGCCATGTGCAAGTCAGACACTGCAGGCTTTAAGACACCAGGCCCCAGGCCGTGGACCCCTCCAGTTCTCCTCATCCCCCTTGCAGTATGGTCCCAAAAGAGCATGCAGTAGTCCTGCTGTGGGCATGCCAGTGCCAGGGAAGGGAAGAGTACACGGTGAAAGTACAGGGAAAGCTCTCTGGGCCTCAGCCTCGTCTTGCAGGCCCATGCACGGTGCTCACCACCCACGGCCCCACCGGTGGGTTTCACACCCACGTCCCCTGGCTGTGGAAGGGGGTCTAAATGCCCGATAGGTCTTGTAGGAGAAGCAGGGCAGCTCCAGTTACAGCTGGAGCTTGGGTGTCAAAGCACCGCAGCGCTCTCCCCAAGGCCGTGCATACAATTAGCCGTACTTGCTGAGTGAATTCGAGCAGCGCCCGCCTTACGTTCTCTTGTTTCTCGAGTTCACGTTACAGCCTAGGACGTACCAAAACACGGTTTTATATGCTAATTTCCTTACAGTAAAACCCTTACTATATGTCGTTCATTGATATCAAGCGGTGTACATGCAAGAAAAGGCTGATATTATGTATATATTACCAATTTTATGGGTTCAAGAATTACAACGTGCTTGCTTTATTTAGGTGGTAAACTTTTTTAATGAGTCTGGAGGGTCCTTTACATAAAAGTAGTGACTCTATCCTGGAATCTCTTTCCATGTTTATTAGAAATGTGTTTTACTTTACCATGAAAAAAGCCAAGGAAACATGCAGCCTTAAAGTCTAATGAAGTAGTTACTCATGCAGTCAAAGTTCATAAATTTTAAATACATTTAATTTATAAATTGAAAACATAGCTTGCACTGGCTTTTTCAAGATTATTGCTTTCCACAGGGGTCTCAGGATAGTTGCCGAGCCATGCTTGTTGCCTCTTTTCTTTCAAGGCTGAGGCTAGATCGTCGCAATTCACACACATTCATTCTGATGCTTTTAGGAGAAATAAATAAATAAATAAATAAATAAATAAATAAAGCATTTTCAAAACAGCAGCTCCTTAAAATATTAAAAATCGTAACCCAGCCCGCAGCCTCTTTGTTCTCAACTCAGATAAGGTTTGCTTCTGAGCTGACACTTTAATAGAGAGCTCTTTCTCCTGGTGAGAAACCCTTTGTCCCCCTGGAGACCTCTTTTCCAAGCTAATTGTGGAGCGTGTTCCCTGCAGTGGCAGCTTGAGCCTGACTCCAGCCTCACACCAATAAAACCTCGGTACCAGCCTGGGTCAGGAGCCCAGCCCCTGGGAAGAGGGAATTTAGGGAAGGGGGAAACAAGCTGGGGTTTCCACCAGGGAAAGCGGTGCAGCAGCAAGGTGAGGCAGCAGCCCACCGGAGGCTGCAGGGTGGCTGCTGGGTGGGTGGGAGACCAGAGGGGTTGTTATGGGGGCTGTGAATAATTTTATGGGGATGTTATCAAAAATGGGATGTGCCTATGGTAAGGGGAAACATGGAGCCCACCATAGCGGGAATCATGGGTTTGGTATTGAATTTTGGTTGTGTTGTTGTAAAATGAAGCTTGGGGGGTTGCCAGTAGGAACCTAAGGGTACCCAAACGGGTCAGTCATACCCAAGCCGCTTCAAAAGGTTGTTTCTGCCATTTGGCCTCCAGTGACGGGGGTCACACCACAACACCCCTCACCCGGGCGCTCCCGTGAGTCACCCTCCTGCTGGCTACGAGGACTTTTCCAACAGGGGGCCCACGGAAAGGCCGTGTTTGTGTCGTTCAGCAAGGTCACTCAATCCCCAGCCATGAGGACGACTCCAAGGGCTTCTGCAGAAGACATCCGTGAGGTGAGAGCACCTGGACACCTCCCCGCTCTGCACCCCCGTGCCTCCCATCGCCTCCACCCCTCCGTCCGAGAGCCCCCAGGTAGCTGCGGAGCCAGCAGCTCACGGCAGGCCCGGCTGGCGCAGGGAGCGGGGCCGGTAATTGGAAAGGGGAATTGCAAAGCACCAAAGCTTATCAGCAGACAGCCGGGGAGAGCTTGGCAGCCCTCCTCGGGAGCACCAGGTCCTGAGTGGGTTTGCAGCCTCTGGCCCGGTGGCACGGTGCAGACGTGTGTGGCTGCTCCGCTCGGGGCGGCATGGGAGTGGGAGAACTGTGGTTTTGGGGGAGCCTGAGGCACGGCACACAGCACTAGCTGCTATTTCCTGATGTGTCTTTTACTCACTAAGGCTATAGTCTAAATATAGCCCCGACAAGCGCTGGCAGACGTGGGTAAACTCAGGACTTTAAAGCCTGGCCCCTTTAGCAGGAGTCACTCAGTCATTGCCCAGGATGGGTCCCACTGGTCCCCAGCCAGCAGTCCCTCCCTCACTCAGCAATTTATTCAAAAGAGTGGGCAAGCACCAAGGAGGGAAGGAGCACGGCTTCACGGTGGGGATTTTAGCCTATATCCCATCCCAGCTGCTGCAGGAGTTTCCCCTGTCCATCCCTCTTCCCAGTTACACAAGGGTTGGAAAAGGTGGACAAGGGAGAAAAATTAAATGCACATTTGCTGTTACACGGTGCTGCATGAAGCTTAAAAGGATTAGAAATAACAAGGTTATGGGTGTTTAAAGGTTTGTTGTCATACTCTACATACAGGAATATGGTTGTGATCTCTCACATGTTGAAATACGTTACTTGCCAGCTTATTACTGATTTCATTTTCTGCCCGTCCATAACAAAACAGGCTTTGCAGTGCAATGAAAGTCCAGGACAGTCTCCAGGACTCCTCAGAGGAGCAGCCTCCCATGTGAGTTTGTAATCTCTACCCAGGAACTCCTCAGCTCATCCACCTCAGTGTGGCTTCCTTGGAGGAAACCTAAGACCACCCTTCCTATGCCTCGAATGCCTGGCTTCCCTCCTATTACAATACGTGAAGCAGCACAGCATTTTATAGAGACATAAAAGCTTGTACGGGGCACGACACTCTGGTCAGAAGTAATCTGCCTTTCAGTGAATGGCCTTACTTCCATACTCAGATAATTTGCCCCCAGATAATTTTTTTTTTCTCTGTAGCTGGAAATATAACACTCCATTTGTTCCCTTAGGAGAACAGTGTGAGAAAAAAAAAAAAAAAGCTATCAGTGAGCAAATATTTGGTGGCAAAGTCAAATGAATGATGTTCTTTTGAGATAAATTCTCTTTCCTTACAGCTGAGTAGACAGAGATTAAGATATACGAATCCGGGCTCCTTGCCAATTCCTCCCCATCTGCTGTCAGGAACAAATGCTTCGTTATTTGGCTCAGTGCGGTAGCAAAGAGCAGCCGAGAGGGCAGTGGGCCATGGCCATGCCCTCTCGTTGGTGTTTCTCCACCCACGGGAGCTGCTTTTTCCTGAAACTTCCAGCCCCAATGCTCCGCGTTAGTGACAGGGAGAGGGCCAGGGCTGGCTTGCCAGCAGCAGTGCATAAAGAGAGCACCATTCAGGGAAGAACGTGTGGATAGAAGAGAAATGGAGGAAGATGGATACGTGAGGCTTGTGAAAAACAAAGGTGGGTGTGGGGAATCAAGGGAGAAAGACGGACAGAGATTTCTGGTGTCCCTGGGAGACCAAGGCACGTACTGTCAAGAGATACAGGCTTGGGGATTCAAGCCTGATCAAAGCTGACAGAGCCACGCTCTTCTTGATGGTGCCAGAGGACGTAACAAGGGGCAACAGCCACACATGGTGGGTGGGGAGGCTCAGGCTGTACACTAGGGAAACTTTCTCCACCTGGTGCCCCAGGGAGGTGACAGAGGCTCCTTCCTTGGAGGTCCTTGGGTAAAGTCCCATTGGGGTTGTTCAGCCTGGAGAAGAGGAGGCTCTGGGGAGACCTTATAGTGGCCTTACAAAGAAGGCTACAGGAAAGCTGGGGAGGGACCCTTTGTCAGGGAGTGTAGGGATAGGAAAAGGGGGAATGGCTTTGAACTAAAAGAGGAGAGATTTATGATATAAGGAAGAATTTTATATCTATATCTATATTTTCCTTATATCTATAAGGAAGAAATTCTTCACTGTGAGGGCGGTGAGGCCCTGGCACAGGCTGCCCAGAGAAGCTGTGGGTGCCCCATCCCTGGAGGTGCTCAAGGCCAGGCTGGATGGGGCTGTGGGCAGCCTGGGCTGGTGGGAGGTGTCCCTGCCCATGGCAGCGGGCTGGAGCTGAGTGGGCTTTAAGGCCCCTTCCAACCCAAACCATTCTGTGATAGTCCTGCTTTGAGTGGGGTCATCTCCAGGGTCCCTTCCAAACAACATTTCTGTGATTCTATAATCTTATTTCTTTCCATAAAACTTAACAATTTACATACTGTCCTACTTTGCTCGCACAGATGAAATCTGAGAGAAGCTGCAAACAATCAACACAATGGCAGCCACCAGCACAAGATATAGGACGTGCTACAACCCAAATTTATCACACAACTCAGAGCAATGAATGCATGGGTTGCGTACTCAGCTGCATGCATTTTTCATTCAGCCTGATCCCACAAACATACAGATGTCCTTTATTAAGTCTTTCCCACCGCATCAGAGGTGCTGAGGCACTAGCGGACTCATCTGTGGATTGTCTGTAATCACTTCCAGATTCCCAAATCTTGGCAGGCTGAGCTACCCAGGGGTTGCTCTTCTTTTGGCTTGCAAAGCTCCTGGAGCATACAGTGTACTCCAGTCACAGACACAGCACTCAGAGGCACCGTGGTCCACGTGAACCCACAGACTGGGTGCACTGTCAGCCTACCAGACTACCCTTCTATACCCATTCATCTACGTGAAGAGGGAACTGTATAAAATTCTCATCCATGATGAAAAAGCATCCTCAAACATACCATACAGTATCCATACGTATCCAGTTTGGGTATCTCTGAGTACAGCACGGCAGGCACCAGCATTGTGTAACGTCAGAATAATAACCACCCCTTCCACACTTAAATTTTCTACTGTTTTAATTCTATTTTTAATTCAAGTATTCTGCACATTGCAAAGCCACCCTAGTAGGAGACCACTTAATCTGCAAAAAAAGCTGACTTGTGAGAATCTTGGCCCTGGCAGATTTGGGGTTGTGCTGCCTTTCTTCATCATGGTGGCACTGCACCGTATTTCTTCGTGTTCAAATCTAAACATGGAAAATAAAAAGATCTCTTCCTGAGCAGTCCAAAGCAAGCATTACAGACCTACCTGCCACGTGGGAGTGTTTACAGATGATTTTCATGGTAAGAATCTCATGGCTGAGGTTTGCCTTGTTAGCAAACTAACACCTCAAGTGAGATTCTTTTCTCGACAGCCGCTATTTTCAGCTCCTACACGTCTGCACGCTGATGGTGTGTGTGCAGTGTACCGCGATTTCCAGAGAAAAGGTCACTGAGAACACCTTTATCTTTTTGCCAAAACTTTCTGAGCATTTGTGTCTCTTCCCTATGTAAATTACACGCACTGATATTTTCACATCTGAGCAACCGTCCTCCCACCAGTCTTAAACCGAAGCAGCAATGTTGTGTTTATCTGTAATTCACATAACCTTACTGGCTTTGGTGGGTATGGAAGATATGAATCAGGATGTAATCTGAAATTTCCAGATTCCTCGGATTTATAACGTATTTGTTACAAACAATAACAGAGATGATAACTCCCCTGGCTGACGTTTCACATCAATTTTTGACGTCCTAATCCCACTGATTGTTATTTTAATTAAATTTTAGAGTAGCCTCCATTTTGTTACTGATTGGGACGTATTGATAAAAATACTAAAAGCATGTGAAATAATGCCTGCGCCAAGTTCCGAAAGGAGATCTTACACAAAAGTGAATAGGAAGACCACCCACTCCCGGTGCTCCCCTTCCCCTGAGTCATCTCAGCACTCCCAGCTTTGCAAAGGGCAGCGGCAGCACCTGTGAAGGAGCTTTGGCTGCAAACAAGGGCAAATAACATTATTAAACCAGTCTGTGGGTGGGAGCTGACAAAACTACATATTGCAGAGTCCCTACAGTCTACCCATTATAACATTGCACCTCGTGATTTTTTTCATCCTTCAAATTTCGGTACTCAGATGCCCTTTAGAAAGCAAAAGAACTTCTTTGTTGGAGCAGTTGCATTTTTTTTTTTTAATTTTGGACCATTTTGATATTCTCAGAATAATAATAATAAAAAAAAATGTACTCTGTTTTGTGCTGTCCTCCCTCTCCACCCCTCTTTCTTCCTCTTCTGTCTTCCACACGCTTGCCCGATCCCTTGCTTCCTCTTTCCGACCTCACAGCAGTTTAATGAAGAACGCGTTTCCCCGGTGCGCCCATAAGGGCGTCACGTGGGACAGCCTTAAAGCTTTACTTGCATTGCCTGCCTGCAAAAAAACGAAGCCACCTTTTGCACCATCTTTTTTTATCAGCAGGTCATTAAAGACCTTCTTTTGTGGCCAAAGCGGTCTCTTCCCCGTCCTTGCTGTGAGTCTCCTGCATCACCGCAGTTTTTCATCGGATCTTCAGCGCCTCTTTTAGGAACCTTTTAGGAACCGACAGTCCTCCAGGGTGCCCTTTCCCATTAAAATTCCTTTCCACAAGACTGCATTTACCAATTCTTTGAGTGGGTTGAAGTCTTCTGTTTTAAGTTCATTATTCCGTTGCTTCCACTCCTGTCTCTCCTGAAGCTCGAGAGCTGTGCTGATTTGTGATCGTTTCCACCCAGGTCGCCTTTCTTTCAGCCACTTTTCCCACCTTACAGCAGCAAAGCTAAAGCAGGCAGGTACAGCCTCCTGCCACCGGGCAGGCACTGAAACAAAAAGCCACTCTTTAACCCCAGAACTTCAGGAACAGGCTGCATGGTGCAGTCACCCCCCCAGACACATAATTAGGACAGAATTTCCGATGCTGTCAGATGGATCCTGCAGGAGGTGACGTGCATCACTTCCCCAGCCACAGAGTGCAAATCTGCTGCGTGCCGGGATCTGGTTCAGGGAATCAGCTCACTGCAGCTGAAGTGCTGGGCTTGCAGCTCTGCAATGAGCTCCAAGCAGAAAGCTCCCACAGGAGCTGGAAGCCAGCTCAAAGGCTTCAGCTCTGAGCTGTCCCTTGTTCCTGTAAGCTGTAGGATGTAACTGACTGGAAACAGACTTGTCTGTGAACTTTAACGCTGCACTGACGTCCCTGTCCAGGGACTATTTCCCCGGTTACCAGAAGTCAAATGTTCAGATGTGGTTACCAATTTTGCTTGGTTCTGATCTTGGATGCTGAACTTCTCCCTGAAGCCAAGGGAAGTGGAACCAGCCAACACTGAAAGTCACACACAGGTTTTCTTAAGAAAGGGCAACAGCAATCTAAAAAAAAAATAAAAAAAATCGAGGCATATCAATTCCAAAATGCAGAATTTAGAAAAACAGGATTTTTTTTTATTATTATTTTTTGGATTTCTCCCAGAAACAGAGACTATATTTGTCTGTTAGGGTGAATACTGAAAGAATTATCTTATAGTTTTACCAACAGCATCTCACACAGTATTTACAACACGGCAATATAACATTCACCTTTATTTTCACTTCAAGCCATAAAGCTCTTTTATTGCTTTTATTTCCAAGTGTAAAGTTTAAAACAACCAAGTAAAGCTCTTTCAGGTGTCGGATTCCCCCGGAATTAGGGGGCTAGGCGCACTGAATCGCCGCTACCATTTAACACGCATTCTGCTTCTTGCCGCTCTCTGTCCCGCTTTTGCTTTTCTCCGGCTATTTATTGCCTTCTTTCCTTTCCCCACTTTCCATTTCAGGCTGCCAAGGGGAGAGCAGAGTCCGACCCCTGCAATGAAATGCTTCACCTGCGGAGCCTGCTGAGAGTGAAATTGATAAAGTGCAGCACCAGCCCAGGCAATTTCACTCACAGCGGGCACTTGCAGGTGAAGCACCGCCATAAAATGGGGCAAGGTTACTCGCTTGCCACCTTCCAGCACAAATCACCAGCTGATACCTCCTCCTTTCGCAATCTTTTCACCCATTTCCTGCCGGGCTCTGGTTGTTCTGACCCCAGAGCAAGAGGCACGAACCAGCCACGTGCCATAGCCCTCTGCAGGCCACCTCCCATCGTCATCCGGAGGAGGACACCCACGGTCCTACAGCCTCTCTGGGTGCTACAAGAGTGCCACAGAGCACTTTGATGGGACAAAGATGACTTGCAGCTATTTCTGTAGCATCTGATGAGGGTGTCAGCCTGATGCCTGGTGTAATTTAAGACAACCTATGCATCATTTTAGCTGGTGGCTCCCCAAGTGCTATTTCAGCACAGGTTAGGTCCCAAGGGGTAAGTAGGGGCAACACAACATGCTCAGGCATCACTTTGCACAATCCCACTTCCTCTGATGCTTGAAAAGCCAGCATATGAGAGAACAACTTTTCACCAGCTTGGGATTTTCTTTATTTTGATGAGAATATTTCCCAGAAGTGGGGTCTGTGAGCTTGATTGGCACTGGGTGCTGAGATTTTTCCCTCAGACTGGTTAGTGAAAGTAGTCATGAGAGAAACGTGGCAATGCAGAGCAGGGAAACTGCACTCTGACATCTCCTGTTTTCAATACTGGAAGCAGAGGATGAAAATTAAAATCTCCATATTTAAAATAAATAATCAGATTTTTTTTCAAACAATTCATAATGTATTTGTCAAGCTAAGATGCACCATTTCATACCCGACACAAAAGTATTTTGAAATCGAGGAAGGCTTAATCCTTTACGGTAAACAGTCATTGCAATTAGATCACATTGCTAACACGGGTAAGTTATCTCATACTCCAGGGCACAAAATTCCAGAAGTGAAGAGATTCCTGAGAAACTCCCTTTCTAAGCAGCACTTCCTATGGAGCTTGATCCATAGGAAGCCTGGACAGCGTCAGACATCTGGTAGAGCAATCCCTATAGTACTAGCTGGGAGAAATGTTACCATAAATATTATTTCTATGAGTCAAGAAATACCCACTTACAAAATTTAAGGACTGAAATTAAGACCTAAGAAACATAATGCACGCTCAATACATCTGAATGCTTTGCTCCTAATTTGGCACATAATTCCCAATTTAAATCCATGGAAAAATGGAAGCCTCAAATGTATTTAACTGCCTCAGTTCCTTCACAGATCTTGTCTAGATGTCCACCAGCCACATCCCAAATTGGCTCTACAGCTTTTACAGCATCATTCCAGAAGGCTCCTCATAATCTGAATTTCATAAACGTGATTTGTCTTACAATGGCACAAAATTCACCATCAGGAATTAGACTTGGGGAAATCTTTGTCCATGAGTGCAGATTTCTGCATGAGTTGCCACAGGATATTGGGCAAGAATACTTGAGAAATTTGACCACAGATTAATTGGTAGTAACCAAATGGTGCCAGTTGTCTGTGTGTTTCCACTTACAGAATAGAATCGGTTTAATATAGATATATATATTAATATATATATATATAATGTATATTATATATATATATATATATACATATATTTCAGCTTTTTTTATTATTATTATTATTTTAAACTCTACTTTAACTCTTATCTAAGATCCAAGAAAAGACTGTTCAGGACAAAATATAGATAGATAGATATTCATATTCTTTGGCCAGCTCATAGATACCCTCTGGACAGAACTAAACTTGCTCTACTGACTGATTTAAGTCCACTCCAGGATGCATCTAGAATGGGTCAGTACCCAGATTAGCTTGATCTGGAAGCTCTCAAAAAACACTGACCACCAAGAGCTACATTTATGCTTGGAACTACAGTGATGCTACTAATTACTAACCATGCTGACTGCTGAACTAGTAACCAGCTGAATTGATTTGGGGGTCATAGAGCTATGAAAAAAAAGAAAGTGCTCTCCTTTGTTTTATCCACAAACATATTCCACTTTTTCCTAATATAAAGGTTTGTTTCTTTCTAATTCCTGTAATTGGTACTAATGGTAGCAACGACTGCATGATTACGCCCCGAGGGCTGAGCAGACTAATTGGTGCGGCCCGAAGCAGGCCTGCTCCCAACACGGCAGAGGTGGGCCAGGCAGGCAGCGATCCTCCCACACTTTCTCCTGTGCTGGTTTAAAACTCACCAGGGACCCCACAGCAACCTTACCTATAGCAACTGCTGAAAACGGTCATAAATTCAGCTTCTCCCAAGGCCATTACTGTTTGGTCTGTGCTAGCTGGTGCCACGTGCCCACTCTTCCTCCTCGAGGAGCCTGTTTGATGTTTGCTGAGAGGCATCACCACTTCTCCCTTGGCACACTTCCCTCTCTGAAGGCTCTGCCCTATTGCCTAGGCTAAGCGGTCAATTTAAGCTCAATTTAGCCTTGTATACACAGTGACAGCTGTATAATCTTCCCAGCATTTTCCTTGTAGGTTTAGTATTAGTCTTCACCTGGCAGATCTCTCTTTATGTCATTCAGTCACTCCCTTTTACTTTCGTGAGTCAGCTATCGGACTTCTTGCACGTTTCTAGCACCATCTGAAATAGTGTGAAAAAGCACATAGGTCTCTTGGTAGTGTACCAAAAGCCTGAAAGGAACTGTGTTAAATGTTAACTTGAGGCCGTTCATAAAGTGACGGCAGGTACTTAAGCTAATTCCTGAGAAAAGATTCAAAAAATAATAATAATTAAAAAAAAAGCAACCAGCAGATGTGCAAGTAATAAAACCAAGCAAGCACAGCGATGGCACAACCAGCTAAGTTTCTGCGTGCTGTGCTGTGTGGTTAGTCCAAATACTGCACTGTTTGCTTAGGAGGTGAATTGGCTCCTGTTCAAGAGGAGAGGCTCTTCCTGGAACAGCTGCCATGCTTTGACCTGGAGGAGAGGCACGTCACACGCCACCGTGCCCCGCGGTGTATTTGCAGGTTGCAGCGCAGCTGTTGCAATGATCCTGAGCCACATCTACCCACAGGAGAACCGTGCCTCGGGAAAGAGGGCACAAAGCCAGCGGGACCTCTGCCCTGGCACCTTGCTGGCATTGCTGCCATGCAGCACCATGGGCTGAGGGAAGCTCACACCATGCCTCCGCTCCCACCAGTCCCACAGGTAACGTGGTCAATGACATATCCCTGTTGGCAAGGAAGTTTTAGATCTACAAAAGGACGAAGGCACTCGATGTGCTCACCTTCCCCTTCTGCTGTAATCCTGCTCTGCTGCCATCTTATTGAGGAGGCACACAGCCCCCTCCATCGTTGGGATCAGAGCTTCCTAAAAACTGGCCTCCGATCACTTGCAGAAGTACCTTACGTTCAGCAGTACTGCACTGCTCAGATCTCCTCAAGGCAAGGTAGCATCATCCTTCACAAACCGTAATCCCTGACCTGTTTTATCTCCAACCTTACCTGTTATCTCCATGAAGTGCTCAGGCACAGTTAATACACCTGCTGGGAGTAGGGGGCAAATGGTTACCAGTGGTCATTATGGAATCACAGAATCATTAAGGTTAGAAAAGCCCTCCAAGCTCATCTGGTCCAGCCATCACGCTACCACCAGTGTCACCCACTGAGCCACGTCCCCAAGCACCACGTCCAACCTCTCCTTGAACACCCCCAGGGACAGTGACTCCACCACCTCCCTGGGCAACCCGTCCCAGTGCCTGACTGCTCTTTCTGAGGAGAAATGTCTCCTCATTGCCAACCTGAGCCTCCCCTGCCACAACTTGAGGCCATTCCCTCTAGTCCTGTCACTGGTTACCTGTGAGAAGAGGCCGACCCCCAGCTCCCCACAGCTTCCTTTCAGGTAGCTGCAGAGAGCAATGAGGTCTCCCCTGAGCCTCCTCTTCCCCAGACTAAACGACCCCAATTCCCTCAGCCACTCCTCATAGGACTTGTGCCCTTCATCAGCTTCGTAGCCCTTCTCTGGACACACTCTAGGGCCTCGATGTCCTTCTGGTAGTGAGGAGCCCAAAGCTGAACACAGCACTCAAGGTGCGGCCTCACCAGAGCAAAGTACAAGGGGACGATCACCTGCCTAGTCCTGCTCACCTGGAAAACTTTTAATCAGTTTCTGCCTCTGCCTGATGAGGTCCTCACACATACCTCGCAGTTCTAGAAAAAGACCAAACTGCCAGTCTAAGGGCTACTTATCAGCATAGCATTTTTCCCCAAAATGAAATTCATCGTGCAATTACTGGAGCAGATTCTATCAAGAGAAAAATAAACAAATAAATAAGTAAATAGAGCATTCATTTACAACACACTTTCTACATGTCATGTATTTCTATATAGGGGAGATCATCTGCGGGAAGGTAGATTTGGGTTTCCGCTGAAATTATTGTTTGCCTATGCTATATTATTTTTTTTTTTTTTTAATGTTAAAATGATTATTAGCACTAAAATGTATGTTACTTCCAGTTAGTGCCCTGAACACTACGCAGGAGAGTAATCCTTAACTGTGTGCTTGCACTCCCCCCAGCAAGTAATATTTACCTGTTCCACACAAAGGGGAACTGCCTCCCTACAGCTTGGCATCTAAGGCACTACTGTGAGAAAAGCAGGTTTCAGCACCCCCAAGCAAAGGAAGGAATCTAGTGGGAGAATGCATAAGCCACTAACAAGTAGCATATAAAAGCCTTTTAAAAGTTTGTTTCCAAAATTATCAACTAAACTATAGGAGTTGTGAATCCCTGAAAGGAGGCAATTCTCCCAGCCCAAACATCAGCAGCAAAAGTTGAGAACAACCACAACAATGACAACAGTTATTCTGAAGAGTTTCTGATAAAAAAGGGATAATATTTTTCAGTGAGTGACATGTTTTGCCAGCAGTTTGTGACACCCCTGCATGCTTTTCTTTGTGTTTTCTTATCAGAATAAATTCTCAGTAAAAAAAAAAGCCACAGGCTGTTCTTTTGCTTTAGCTTCTGTCGATTCACTAATCTCTGAAACAGTCATGTTTCCGGTGTCTTGCATAATCTTGGAATTTCTGCTGATAAAACCTGTGATACTTGTTCTTCTGGTACTAAAAACACACCCAATGCTTTGTTTCCTATGGCTGCAAAACCTGCAGCAAGGGAATCCAAGAAGTGAAATTCTCAACCAAATTCCCACCGGAGTTGTCATCAAACTAGAGAAGGCAGGTTGTGCCCAGGCCAATGTTGGATCTCACTGACCATGGCCATTCCTGGGTTATAATCCACGGTTTTAGCTGCTCCAAAAGAGCCACCATAGTGAATGAATTATGCAGCCTGCGAATTGTTTTGACATGCCACCTTTGAGCCTGAAAAGAGAAAGCATCACAGAATCCAGCATCAGATACACCTCAGTGTTCCTGGGACAAAGTGGCAGGCAGAGCACCTGCTAAAACTCCTCTGAATCAGCAGGTTTTGTAGTCATGAAGGCAGAGTAAGAGGAGGGATTTACACAGAGCACAAGGCACACCATGACTCCTACTCATCGTGTAGCGTTTGGAGCGTTCTCAGGGAAGATGAGGATTAAATGGGCAAAGGCTTTTAAATATTCTCTCATGCAAAGGAATGGAATTAGGCCCACAAAAGTAATTTGCTTGGAATATTAACCTGGGAAATGGGAGATATGTTTGAACTCCCTTGTGGCAGAAAAGAAACTGAACCCGGGTCATTTACAACCTGATTACCCTAACCATGAGTAATTTTAAATAAAAAGAGCGAACTGGGATTTCTTCTCCAGCTGTGCTTGTCACAAGCCTTGATCTTATAATTGTGCTCTTAGGATATCTACGGGATGAGACAAGTAGGAATTAGACTTTGGAATGAGAAAGATGGATGAACAACTTAAATTTTAAATATATGGAGATCATAAATATCTAATATGTAGTATTTATGCTATGAATTAACATATATTTATATAGAGATAGGAACGTCTTATGTAATGTAGAAAAAATATATAAATACATTAAAATAGCCCTACCTAAGGATTATATTATGTGGCCTAAGTGCTCAGCGCTGTGTTTGGTAGGTGCTGGGTGAAGTCACCCCCCTGCTGGCCCATCCTGCCGGGTGTCTATCCTTGATGGACAGTGCGGATCAGGCCACCCTTCAGCCAGCCCTGTCCCTTCCCTACTGCAGTCCCTTACCTGCCGAAGGACTAAGGCTGGGTTACAAACCACATGGTTGCAACTCCCCTCCCCTCAAGCCCCTCAAGAAATAGGAGCTCAGAGATACCCTGAGAATCAAGGAAATGAGCAGAAACACCCCAATATTTGCAAATGCAAGCTTTCCCTAGAGGCCACTGTTTGGGGTTTCCAGAGCTGCACAAATAACCCGAACTGGTGGAGTGCTACAGGACAGCAGGAAAGGCCAAACAGGGATCTGAGCCAGATCCCTTCTCTGTTATCAAAGCATATCTAGAATAGTTTTGTATAAATAGCCTGTATGCCCGCTATAGGGGCATATGTTTCACTTGTTTGTTTTTGGGGGCAAACAGACTGTGTGTTTCTACGCCTGCCCCTTCTGTAGGGTTTCTGTGTGTGTTTCTCTTGTTTTTGGGCACGTACAGACTGTGTGTGTTTCTATGCCTGCCCCTCCTATAGGGTTTCTGTGCGTGTTCCTTGTGCATTTTTGGTGGCTTGTCCCACATGAAGGCAGGCAGGGGCCCTGGGGTGGGAAGGAGGCACAGCTCCTGTGCACCTTGCAGCCGGCAGCACCGCTTCCCACTTTGGGTTGGGAAACGGGGTCACCCACTGCAAAAAACAAATTAAAATTTAAAATTGTAAATTTTAAATAAAAATAAAAATAAAAAATAAAAATAAAAATAAAATAAAGAAAAGATTAAGATTAAAAATAAATAAATAAAATATAAATAAAGTATAAATTAATATAACATATAAAATATAAATAAATAAAATATAAATAAAGTATAAATACATATAACATATAAAATATAAATAAGTAAAACCTAAATAAAATATAAATAAATAAATAACAAAATATTGAAATGAAAAATAACAATTTTAACAATTATATTAAAATAATAAAAACAGCAATTATTTTAAAATTAAATCAAAATAAAATCAAAAAATAAAATGAAAATAAAAAATAAAAAATAAAAGAAAAAGATAAAGAAAAAGAAAATGAAATAGAAAAATGAAAGAAAATGAAAGAAAATAAAATAAAAAGAAAGAAAACGAAACGAAACGAAATAAAAAAAAAAAAGAAATAAAATAAAATAAAATAAAATAAAATAAAATAAAATAAAATAAAATAAAATAAAATAAAATAAAATAAAATAAAATAAAATAAAATAAAATAAAATAAAATAAAATAAAATAAAATAAAGGGACCCCCTGTGCCCCCCCCGCCCAGGCAGGCGGCAGCCCCGCCCCGTGCCCGGCGTTGCCATGGTAACGGTGCTGTGGGCGGCCCCGCGCGCTGCCCGGAAGCGGCGGGGCGCTGTGCGGGTGACGTGTCGCGGGCGCGAGGAAGCCGGAAGCCGGCGGCCGCGGAGGGCGGGGGGCGACGCCGGAGGAGCCGCCGCCGCCGCCCGTTGGTGCCGCGGGACCCGCCCCGCCTCGCGCCCCCCCCCCGGCCCCTAACGGCCCCTAACGGCCGCCTCGCCCCCCCCAACCGCCCCTAACGGCCGCCCCGCCATGGCCCTGCGGCCGCTCCTCGTCGCCGTGGCGCTGTCGGCCGCCGCGCTGCCGCCGCCGCCCCTGGCCGCAGCCTTCTACCTGCCCGGCCTGGCGCCCGTCAACTTCTGCGAGGCCGACAGGGAGACGGCGGAGTGCAAGGTGAGCGGGGAGGGGGGGGTGCCTGGTGAGGGTGGGAGAATGAGCGATCGGCTCGTTGCTGTAGCATAACATTCCTATAAGCGGGTGACATTAAGCTTCCTGCAGTGGCCTTATTGTTTTCCGTGCTTTAGCTGAGTTCTTAGGATTGTCAGGTCGGGGATAACATGACGTTCTCCCCCACTTGAGGATTTAGGTCCCCAGAGCAGGCCTGCTCCTGCGGGGGCTCTCCATGGGCCGCAGCCTCCTCCAGGCCGCATCCACCTGCTCCTGGCCAGCGGTGTTTCCCTTTGGAGCCGGCTGGAGCTGGCTCTGACCTGCCATGGGGCAGCTGCTGGGCTCTGCTCACAGAGGATGCAGCCTGTCTGCTATCAAAACCTTTCCATTTAAAACCAATACAACTTCTTATGGAAAATCGTAGCATTCAAGTAAATATTCTCTGGCAATTTCAAGTAGGCAATCTAAGGCCTTGGTTCCGTGAGCAGCAGAGGCAGTCTAATTCCTTGCTGCTGGAAGTGAAATTTCATTTCTGTCTTTCTCAGTGTAACGTGGTGTTTTCCTCTGCATTGCTCTGGTTGTGTTTCTTGTTAAATCCTTATGTGAGCTTATTAACGTGGCAGGAGGCTATCCAACTTTTTACCAGGCTGGTTTTCTGCAGTGTTAGTGAGTTGCAGCAGCTTACAGAGGTACGATAAGAGACCGTGAGCAGCAAGTCGGCATGGCTTAGAGAAAAGAGGAGCAGTAACGTGTGTTTATTTAGTGAGTCAACTTAACAGCTCTGAGCTTCCTACCTCTCCTGGAACTGCTTCCTGATTTGCGTGTGGACAGATGCAGCGCACCTGACTGAAGTGTCTGAGCTATGGAGGCATGTGGTCAATTCCACGTTATTTCTCCAAAATTTCTTGTTTGGGCTAAATGTGGGTGACTTTTCATAAGGAGGAAAAGCTCTCCTGTTGATTTAGGTGAGAAAAGAGATGGCTCGCAGTTGGAAGAGTGGGATCTTGCTCCCTTTCAGACTAACAAACGGTAGTCTGAAACCACAGCAGACTGAATTTCAGGTCCTTGCTCAGAATTTGTTGGAGTTATTGATAATCTTTTATGAGAAGGCAAATGTGGATATCCTTGCTTTCTCTCTGGAGAGAGCTTCTTTTTAAACTTCAGATAATGCATCAACTTGGATATATTGTTTAAATCCCCCTAGTTGAGTTTACTCATAAAGAAAATTGTGCACTGCTCTGTGTACTGGGAAGTACTGATCTCACCCATGCTTCTGTCCATGTCCTTTTATTACACTGAGGCTAATACAGCTTGAGTGTGCTATGCTAAACTAAAACACTGGCACCTGTGATCAACTTTATGTCTCGTAATTAGAATTCTTACGTTAGCCTCACAGTGTTTTTGTCATATGGTTGTTTTGTTTTTCTTTGATGCTTAGATAGTTTAACTTACAGTCTCAGCAGATATTATTCGTTATACAAGATTCTGTATCTCAAGACATACAGTTGCACAAATCTTACGTGTTCAGCTGGAGGCTTTTGTTTACCTTACTTTTACAAGTCGTGTATAAACACAGATATCTGTGTATGTATGGCAGAACTGTTGAAATATAACCACTGGTTATCTTGGTTCTTGCAGTCTGGCATCGAGCTGTTTGTGAACAGGCTTGACTCCGTAGAGTCTGTCCTTCCCTATGAATATACTGCGTAAGTATATTATGCTCTTTAGACCATTTTAGGTGTCAGTTCTTCCAGCAAGATAAATTTATTTCATCTTCAAGTGTTATTAGTGTCTTGATATGGTAGTTTCCCAGTGAGGAATGTCCATTTGTTTTTCTTTTCTAGAATTTCCAACAAGGGGATAAATGTGATTTTTTTTTTCTTGCTTTTTCCCAGTTTTTTTTGTAGGTTCTCTAGAAGTCGTGCATGGGTTCATAGGCCCTCCTGTAGGTCGAAAATCACTGCTTAGAGTAACTTAACGTTACATACTTATTTACATACTTATTTGCGCATCCTTATTTACTCTTCTGCATTAGTTGTCACTTTATAGATCAAAGTATTGCTGCTGTCTATATGTTTGCCTATAGCCAAACGAATGAAGTGGTAACGAGGTGTGACCATACCATCAATTGTCTTAATGAGCTGTTAAGTGCTTTTTTGGTGCATGGCATAGGAGTGAGTGCACAAAACATGTCAGTGCCTGGTACAACTATGTAAAGTCGTTGCTTCAAAAAATACTTGGATTGTTAGCATTGAAGAGATCAAGCACTGGTTATATCTGTGATTTAATGAACACAAACGTGGTATATTTGCAATCAGATTGGAAAAAAAGTTGGAGGATGAGCTATCAAAAGGTTTGATGAATGAATGTGTAATGACCTGTTTATTTAATGGCACTTACTGTAAAGCAGCTGTTTACTTTTTTTCCCCCCCGCCCCTAAGAATCTGGCTTGTGCGCTTTTCTTTCACGACTATCATGAAACTCTCTGTGAAGACTTAATTCCTGGCTAAAATTCCTGTAAAGATTGTAACTCAAGGAAATTTTTGTGTTACTCTGTTTATACAAACAGAGATCTGAAATAGCTGATGCAGAGATGTGATTGTTTTGTTGTCCTGCCCTGTAACAATCTCCCATGCCCCAAAGGGGCCTGTGGTTTTTACACTTTGTATATTCAATTAAGAAACTGCTGTCTGGAAGGAAAACTGTATAGTTCCTTGCGATGAGTGTGTTGATGTGGGGGCATTGTATGGTCTTTAACATTTGCATCTGCAAATGCTTTATTTCCTCATCTTTTTTTTCTAACTCAGGTTTGATTTCTGTCAAGCAGAAGGAAAGAAGCGTCCCTCTGAAAACCTTGGTCAAGTGTTGTTTGGAGAGAGGATAGAACCGTCTCCTTACAGGGTTTGTTCTCTGACAGGGGGGTTTAGTAATGCTTATGTTCTAATGTAACCAGAGGAGATCAGAAACTTGAAGATCCCCTTCGTGAGGGCTCAAAGTTCTCGAAGAACTTCAAAATCTGAAATTCCACATAATGAAGTATGTCGGTTTAACTGAATTGTAGCTTTATGCTTCGCATTGTGAAGCTTTGGCCGGATGTGTTGTGGAGGTCTGCACGTTCTGCAGCTGTGTAGCAGAGGAATCAGCAGTGGCAATAGCTTGTCTGAAACTCTCATTTTCTCCAGCACATGTTGCAGGAGGGAAAGGTCTCCATTGAATCTGCCTGGGACAGTGTGGCTGCTGCGAGGTCAAGTGACTTGGCTGCTGAACTGTTGCAGGAAAAAAAAAAAAGATATTATTTGATAACAAGTAACTCTTAGTGCAGGGATCTAACAATGTACTTCTGTAAAACCCTCCTCTGATCTTGTACATGCCAATATGAAACCCTCCTCTGGAATGCTAATGTATGTTGTCTTGATAATGTGGTTTTTATTTATATTAGTGTAGGCAATTATAAATGTATGTGGGAAAACTGGTTACATTCTGAAATTACACAACCGTTTTAATAATCCGTTTGCTGACACGTATTTAATTTTCTTAGTTCACATTCAACAAGAAGGAGACATGTAAACCTGTTTGTACAAAGACATATGATACCAGAAAGCCAGAAGATAAGCAGAAATTAGACTTTTTGAAAAAAAGTATGCTACTGAATTACCAACATCATTGGTAAGTTGATATCGATTCATAAATGGCTTAGTCTGTGTAGGTGATAATTAATTTAGTTTATTGCTTTGTATTTGCATATTAATGCAGATTCAGCAGTAGGTGTTTGCACTTAACCTGTTACCCTTCTGTTTTTGCCAAAGTTATTTTGTTTGTTTCCTTCATATCAGTTTCTTTTTTGCTTGAAGAGAGCAAGCAGCAGGAAAGAGTGCTTATCTCATGGAAACAAGTCTGTTCCCAAACGGACTGTGTGATTTTTATGCTGCCTGTCTGCTTACTGTAAAATACTGCTATTTCTTTGTACCTGTAGATGCAAAAGTTAATCCTGCCTGAGTTTGAGAAAATTCTTGAGAGACCTCCATTCTGTTGCCATGTTGCCCTTGTTCTCCTCGAGAGCTTTGCACTCTCTTTGGAGTGTTGTGTCCAGGAGATGGGATTAACAGTTCTGAGGAAGTTTTTTAGGCAAAGTGTGTCTTTCTTATAGGATATGCAAATGAAAGGTGGCCAGTTAAGATGATCTGATAAAATCGAGGAACACGCAAACACTTGGTCCTTTTCTGTTCTCTCAGTCCCTCTGTAACAAATGTTTTTATACGATCTGTGTTACCTTGGAACTCACTGGGGCTCTGTTTCTGCTTGGATGTTGAGGTTCTTTTCTAATGGATGTTAAGGGGTGGGGCAGGGCATTCATGGTGTATGATGAATCTGGTGCTCTTTTCCAGTTAGGATTTACCTGTGCTCTGCACTGGTATCCAGGAGCTGGGAAACATTCATCTGCAGCTTCTGTCTTGATGTTAGGAACATCCATCCATGCTATCTGTATTTGTATAGTGGTGTTCTGTGCTAAGAGCAGCATTTGGGTACCAGTGTAGAGGGAACAACTGAAGCATTAAATTGTCAGAGTTGTTAACTTTGTCATGTCTTTGGAAGTAATACATGAACGTAACTAACATTGCCCAGACATTAGATGAAAACATTCTGGCTATATTAGTAAAAATGCGGGTGAGATGTGAGACACATCATTAAATGTGTCTCTAATTGCACAATCAGTTTCTTCATGTTTAATACAGCCCCCACACTGGCTAGGCAGTGAGTGCTTTTCCTGCTGTTATTGGAAGCTGAGGTGGGCATGTTGAGGGATAGATGATGGCTCACTGAATTAAATCTTTTTGGAAACTTCTTGAAAATTATCGAAGTTGGAAGTCGATAGATTAGGTGAGAGTGGTTTGCAGATAACAGCAGTGTGTTTACGTGAGTGACCCAGGGAGTAAATAAAAGCTCTGAAAGGTGCAGCTACTTCTGCGTTGATTTGGAGTGTATATGTCTAGTGCTGAAATCAGTGAAGCTTCAAAGACGTTTCATTTGGTTATATTCTTTTTAAATATTGCATGTGCTTATAATATTTGCATCACTTTGAATGTCACTGATGTATGTTGGTGTGGCCTAAGGCTTAACCTTTAAAGTTTGTGTGTGTTGTAGTGTATAAACGAAAATTCATGTAAACGAAATATTTCCCAGGGCTGTGACCCTTTCACTCTTTGAAACTTTTTTTTTTTTTTTTACAAAACTGTAAAAGCCAATCACACACAAAATTATTTTAGAATGTTTTCTTCCCCCGCTGGTTACATTGGTTTACAAATATACATAGTGGTACGGGCTAAAAAGTCTATGTAAACACGCTAGCTGATTTGATTCAAACAAGATGTAGTTCCATTTTTAGTGGGAAAACTTCCCTTTAAATTTAGAGTACTCCGTGTTCTTAGATTCTTGGTTCTTTTAATTGCAAAAAAATAAAAGGAAGAAGTGCTAGGTCTCTGCCCTAGAACTTCAGAACCAGTGGCGTGAAGAATCCCTGTTTGTGTCTGTTATGGTAATGATATTCCCCCCCTCAACCACAGCTCTGCAAAGTGGAAGTGGCTGGATTTTGTGATGAATGGTGGCACAGTCCAGGAGTGTGGTATAAGGTTATGATGTACGGGGATTGGCAAGGTAGCATAAGTGAGGATTTAGTAGAGGTTTTATTATTGGGCTTCCACGTGTCATAAAATTCCTGGGGAACACAGATGGTGCAAAGTACTTCGAAGGTTTTAAAGGCCACTTAATAAGATTAGTAATTGACATGCTGAATTGGACTCAACAGCTCGAGTGATATCTTGGCTGACAGTGTTCATCACCAGATGTTCTTGAGAGACGTGTAAGAACTGTTGTAGAGCATATTTGCTCCTCGTGTATAATCTCTTCACGTCATTTTGAATTTGAAGATTAACTGTGAAAAATGATTTGCTTCTTAAATTATCAATTTGTTCCAGCACTGCAGCTTGAAGGCAGCTTAGTATGTCTTTGCAGAAGATGCAAGGGAAAACCTTTATCCCAACCAAAGTTGTTTGCCATAGGTTAATGCTTTACCTGGTTTTTGATTTATGAAATGAAGGTGCTAGCAAAACCAAGAACCACCTCTGGCATACACTGTGGAAGTAAGAGTCCAAATAAGAACCAAATGTAATGAATCTGCATCCGGAATAGCTCCTCATCAGCATCTTTATTGTGCCCTGTAGTAGTATGGTAAAATCAGATTTGGTTGTTGCTGTTTACAGCTCTACGAGAGACTGGAATCCGAGAACCTTCAAATCGTGTTTTTGGAAGGACTTTTCTTAACTTTTTTCCATTGGGTCAATATGAGTCAGTATTACTATTTATTTCTGAATGTTAGCTCATGGTACAGATGATGCAGGCTTCTTTATGTTAAGTAGTTCCTTAAGGAGGTCTTTGTTGTTGCCTGAAGTAATAATTCTGTGGTTTATTAGGTATTAAGAAGTACCTATGAGGCTTTCTCAGGTATTTGTTAAGATGGGTAGCCTCATGGTTGTAATGGTGAGATGTTTAATTTTAAAGAATAGCAGCTTGATAGAATTTACAAGAACTTGTAGCGTTAAGTTTCAGTGGGATGTTGTTTTTTGGTTTAGCAATGCACAAAAAGCCATTGTCCCATGCCTTCATGTGCATCATTTGCTCATAGGCCTGTAAAAACATATCTTGGAGCAATTAATGATGCTCTAAGGGCAGCTGTTGAATTTTAAGTCTCTGATTTTCTTTTTGGGTTTATCTTTCAGCTAGTTAAAACAATTCATAACAAACACATTTTTACTATTTTATGTTCTACAAAGGGAGATGTAAGCGTGATGAGTGTCTTTCTCTGTTTAGAAGAATTCTTTGCTTTTATATATTTGTACTATTCATAGCATGTTGGATTCTATTTGTATCTTACTGCCTCACAATTTATTGTGTAATGGTCCCATGCAACATCTTTGTCTCTAAATTGGAGAGACGTGGATTTGATGTACGGACTGTTCAGTGGATAAGGAGCACTGCATTCAGCTCTGGGGCCAGCACCATAAGAAGGGCATGGACCTATTAGAACAAGCCCAGAGAAGGGAGACAAGGACGATCAGAGGGCTGGAGCACCTCTCCTATGAAGGTGTCCCTGCCCATGGCAGGGGGGTTGGAACTAGGAGATCTTTAAGGCTTCTTTCAACCCAAACTATTCTATGAATTTCTGCAAGTCCTCATGGAGGTTTGGAGTTCTACAAGCTTTCCATTGAAACTGCACTGTAAACCTACTGGGCTCAGGACTTTTAGATAATGTGAATGTAAATCTTAAGAGGTAATGATAAATGCAGCAGATAAACAGTGCACCACACAGTGGTGTGGTGGCTTACAGTTCTTTGCTTTTGTAAACCATCTAGTTTAAATATTACGTGCTCTCGGGGAACAGCAATTGAGGTCAGTGGTCAGAAATTCATATATAACAGAACCCCAAAACTTATACTTTAATGCAAAATAAAACTTTAAACAGTCTAAATAAAAATGTGTTTTGTAATTGAAGAGTAATGATAAAGATGGAGAATTAATAGTGCGTGAGCACATCTTGCATGTGTGTTCTGTCTTGAAGAAACTTGATGATTCCAGATTCTGTGGTTTAAAATCTGGAAGAAATGTTAATCTTATCGTTAGTCTTCCAATAATGAATATTGCAAAGTTAGATGAATCTGGTTTTATTTGCATTACGCTGTGTATGTTAAAAGGTTGTGAAATGTCACTGTATAATTACCAGGATTGTGGACAACATGCCTGTGACCTGGTGCTATGATGTTGAAGATGGCCAGCGGTTCTGCAATCCTGGTTTTCCCATTGGCTGTTACATTACAGAGGATGGCCGTCCAAAAGATGCCTGTGTTATTAACGTATGTTCATGAGTTTGTTTTTTCAGTATCCTCTCTTTGCTAATTTAAAAACTTGCATTTCTTCTCTGTCCTATTTCTATGGTGAGTGGAAATTAATACTTCTTGAAGCAGCGTTTTCCCTAAAACCACGTGGGCTAATAAAAGAAGGCAGAATGCAAGAATCGTGAGTGAATTAAGCCTCTCTTGGGAGAGACAGATCTTTTGGATTAACTGGTAGAGGTTCAGCTAAATGCTGAATGTAAGCATTATGGAAATAAGAATGCTTTAGGAAATCTAGGCTGTCTTCAGATTACCCCAGACTTCTTCCATGGAGAGGTAACTGAGAACCTGAAAGAAGGTTTTTGGTTTTATTTGCCACTTCGTGGAACTTACCAAAGATCTTACCAAAGATCCTGGCAGTTTCTATTTTTGTTTCCTTTCCTGCTTAATGAATTGTTTTCAAATACTCTCTATAAATATATTTCTTGAAACACAATTATGATCTAAAAAGTAGTCTGGCAATATTGTTTCACCTTGTTTAAACATTGGTTTTTAGTAAAAAGGAAAATAGTCTCTGAAGGAGGGAGTAATTTAAGGACTGTAGAAGAACACTACCTGTAAAACCAGCCTTATAGTTAGGGCCTTTTGTGGAAAGGGGTGGGGACAGAACCTTGGAGAAGTGCTAGCTGAGCTTCAGTAGATGTAAGGCTTCTGATTTAACAGCTTGTTTAACGGGCTAGTTTTCAAACTGGTATGTCCCATAACCTGAAATGTCTATTCAGAGCTTTTTGGCTGCAGGTTGCGGTGCATCTTTGCATGTTTTTCAAACATGGAAACGGTTTTGTCACAGACAGCAATTATTTGTGTTGTTTGTCTTAGAAGGTTTGGGTTAATCTATGGAAAATGCACACTGTTTTAAAATAGCTGTTTGTTTATGAAACACTTCTGGTTATGAAAGTTGTTGCACAGCTCTCTATTCAGTTTGCTACTTCAGTTGAATAAAATGTAACATCCTCTGTTCCTCAGTCATCCAAAGTGAAGTTCTATTCTTAAAATGCAGTTCTTAGCATTAATTTTTCTGTCTGTTTTCCCAGAATTGTGTAGTCATCTTGTAAAAGAATTTCATAACAAGAAATCTGAATGCAATCTAAAACTTCTTTTTGTAAGTTTCTGCTTAAAGCTTTCATATTTCTTATTGATGTTTTTAATCATTCCAGTCAGAATTTCATGAAAAAGATACCTTTTATATCTTCAATCATGTTGACATAAAAATATATTACCACGTTGTGGAAAATGAAGCTCTGGGAGCAAGACTTGTTGCTGCTAAACTTGAACCAAAAAGGTTAGTATACAGAACTAAGTTGTCCTCAAACAGTGGTCTGTCCCAAGATACTTGCTTTGTTTTGGAGTTGTGTCAGAAATGCTTTCAGGTATGTGATGTGTGGGTTAGCTTTCCTGTTGATAGATGAAGTCTCATGTCATCTTGTTCTGAGTTCCATAGGTCTTTGTGCACAATTTCCTATTTGGATGGAAAAAGATAAAACGAAAGCTGGAAATAGTGTGCGTTAAGTAAAGCAGCCTTCCCTTCCCTACTGGAGAACGTTCTGTCTTGTGACAGAATAAGCCTTCAGTGCCTGAGGCAGGAGTAATTAGAGTGCAACATTTGATGTCCTCAGCAGTTGGGATTTGAATGCGATGTTTTCTCAAGTATACTAGTCAGTTGTTCTCGTGTCTATGTGGCCTTTCCACAACTGATGTCTGTTTTTATTATTTCTTACCATCTTGTCATCTTGATATAACCGAGCTTGTTGCATTGTTGGTCCAGCTTCGTGACCAAAGTACTTTTTTTTTCTGATACCTAGCTATTTGGCAGAAGTCAGCAATTCTGTTGTAACTTCTTGTGTTTTGGAGGTTCTTGGCAGTATTCACACTTCCTTAACTATTGTTATTCCGTTTTAGAGAGTGTATTATTCTATAGTTGCTTTTCCAGAAGAGGCAATGTTTGTTTTAAAAAGTTCAGATGTCAGAACGTTCTCTGCTTGTGACACATTCCTTATGAACTGACAGTTACGAGGCATTAATATACAATATATATCATTGTTCTTATGCTAAGTAAGAGAAAAGTTGTGTATGAAACCGATACTTGTGTAAGATGAATGAATGCTGTCTTTAATAGTGTTGTTAGTGAAGCAGCGCTCTTCCTGTGTTTTTTCTTCCCACAGTTACAAGCATACTCATCCAGACAACCCTGACTGTTCAGGAGTTCCTATGGATATAAGTAATAAGGCACAGGGAGAAGTCCAAATTGCTTACACGTACTCAGTTTCTTTTCAAGTGAGTGGTAAATTTTTTTTGTGGTAGTTACCTATTAAGATAAACTTGTATTAATAATAAGAGTTTTAAAGCTGGACAGCTAAAATTATTTCAGAATAGTAAACTTGTATTTTAGAATCTATTTGAACTAGAATATTGGTAATGTCTTGGCACCTAAGCATATGTCTTACAATTTTCAATACTTCCTCGCAAACCCCGTAAAATATATATGTGGTTTTGAAAAGAATCACTCTTTCCATGTCTGTCTATGTTGTCTGGAAAAAAAATGTACTGGAAAGTGCTTTTGCTCTTGTATGTTATAAAACATTGAAATAACATCCTGTCAGAAAAACAGCCGGCCATCTTTATTCGTTGACACTGCTGTTTATGGTTTATTTAATAGTAATTTTCAGGTTGATTTGCACTATTTTTTTCATCTTTTCTCTGGGAAAAAAATAAAATAAAGAATACTTTGAAGTATTCTGATCAGCGCAACATTTTTTTTAGTTGAACATGATATTTAAGATTGTTTTGTATGATAATCAACTTCAAATTTTAGTTGGATGCTGGTTGGGTCTAAAACTGATGTGCTTTTTCTTTAAGGAAGAAAAAAATATAAGGTGGGCATCAAGATGGGATTATATTTTGGAATCCATGCCTCACACCCACATTCAGTGGTTTAGGTGAGAAGAAAGCCTGTCTTCGTTGTACTCTAATGAACTGTTTTTATGTTGCAATTTAAATAATGACTTACTGTTATTTTTCAACCAATGCAGCATTATGAATTCCTTGGTGATTGTCCTTTTTCTGTCTGGAATGGTAGCTATGATTATGCTGAGGACGCTGCATAAAGACATTGCAAGATACAACCAGATGGATTCCACCGTAAGTCCGAAATGTGCATCCTAAAATGCATTTGGAATATGTGTTGTTTCCAGCTAAAAGTATTTTTATAACTATCTTTTGTAGTGTTTTTTGCAATCTAGCATCTTAAAATAGGTGTGTTTCCTTAACAGGAGGATGCTCAGGAAGAATTTGGCTGGAAGCTGGTTCATGGTGATATTTTCAGGCCCCCAAGAAAAGGAATGCTGTTATCTGTTTTTCTTGGCTCTGGCACACAGATCTTAATAATGACTTTTGTTACACTGTGTAAGTAATAAAGTTGGGGGGAATTAGCTTAGTAGAGAGCTTTTCACTGCTGGTTACATGTTACTATTAAAATAACAGTATGGTTTTGTCTAGAAATCTTAAAAGTCAAAGATTAAAAATTGCCGAGCTGATAGTGGTTATACAACTTTTTATCTTAAAGTCCACGTACACTGAGTGTTATACTGGCTTTAAGTCAAATGTGTAATTAATTTCTGAAATTGTGCATCTCTGCTTTGTAGTTTTTGCTTGCCTGGGATTTTTGTCACCTGCTAACCGGGGAGCTCTTATGACCTGTGCTGTAGTTTTGTGGGTGCTGCTTGGAACTCCAGCAGGTTATGTTGCTGCCAGATTCTACAAATGTAAGTAAAAGTTATTTAAAATGACAGAGCTGAAGTTCATTAAAGTAAATTATCATTTAAAAGTAAATTATTATTATTCATTTAAAGTAAATTATCAGAACTGATTTTTTTGCTTGTTTTATGCTATGGTTTGTAATTTCCCTCAGGTGAGATGGAGAAATGTACTTTTAACAGGAAATACATACAGAATATTGACATAGTTAAAACAATCTTGATGTGATGCCTAGAGACCTCGAATTGCTCGTGCTGATATGTATTTATGGAATTGGGAACAAATTCAATTTTACTAATACTAATTACTGCTGATAGTTTAGTTTTCCTTTGGATGGGGACCCTTACCTTGCTTTTGGCTTTAGCTGTTGATGTTGTTTGGTAACTTTTTTTTTTCCAAATGGTCAACCTCTGTTCTTGCATGCCTTAAATTTTGTGCCACCTCTGTTTAGTTAGTGCCATTTGTGGGAGAAGGGTGCTTATCGGTCTGGAGGTGGGGACGAATTATTAGGGATTCTGTAGCTGTGGCAACCCAGTGGTGTAGGGCACCTGACAGTAGGTGGTTGATACTGTTTTCCTCAATTCATTTCAGCTAGCTATCATTTCAAGGCCTGCCCACTAACCTTAAATAGATTGTTCCTGTACCCGCTGGTTTATTTTAGGGTTTACATGCCATTCTGTATCTTGTCTTAATTACCTTACTCAAAGTACAAGACTGTTCATGACTGAGCAAGCTGGAACTTCTGGACTATTTTAGTACTGAACATATAGTGCTAGAGAGAATTTATATCTGAATTTGAATCTGGCAGCAGGCATTGGAGCTCTTTACTTTCTTCTGGTGCTTTTACAATTCTCATGTGTGAACAACCACTGAGGAAAGGGTTTTCATTTTTGTAGGGAACTTTTTCAACAATGGTAGGGATGTAGTAATGAACTTCTCTTCAAGCCAATTAGACTTAACTGGGAGGAGACTTTAAGAACAAAAACATGGTTGAAAGTAGTGGTATTCTTTATATCATGCTGAGTATTTTGTATTTTGAAGGATATTTTGAAGTTTGTTAATGGTGAACTGAGTCCTGTTTCTTTTTGAGGATGTTGTTAACAATAGCTCTATCTCCTATTATATTTAGTGTGAGGTTAGTTGATGCTTGGCTGTTTAGTTTAACTATTAAGACATTAAGTGACTACTCCAGACATGCTCTTGTTGCAACAGATGGTGGCCTGTACAGAGGGCCGTACTCTATGGCCCTGTACAAAGCATGTGAACACAAATGTTTTTCCTTACAGTATGTAAATAAAGTGCTGAAAGACATGTAAAGCAAAAATGCAGCTGAAATAGATATCTGGTTTAAACTTTTTTTCAACGTTGCATTTAAAAAGTGGAGCCTGAGCTGAAAATAAATGGTTAATATTAATTACCAGTGCCGTGTTCTACCAAGATTTTAGGAAGGAATGAAAACTTAATTAAAATCATTCTAGCTATAATCATTTCTGATTCCTGAAATAAAAAAATGTGTCATTGTGGCACTGCTCAGATGAAATTGTCAGCTTCACTGAATTCCAGTGGGATGTTTTCATGTTAAAGTACTCTGACTAGAATTTTTATCAGTGTACTACAAGCTCATAAGGATTTTTAATAAAGCTGTCCTTGGTCTTCTGGTATCACCATTGCTTAATGCTGTTAAGAGAACATCACTGCTTCCTGTAAGCATTAGTCCTAACTTTCTTTTAAGATTCTTAGATGAGAATTATTTCAAGAAAAAAAAAAAAAGCTTGCTTTTCACTTTTTTTCTAATAAAACCTGCAGTCAAATGCTAGAAAACTTAAGCCTGAAATGATTAAGAACATTTTTTTTAAAGACTTAAACATACTGCAAATCTGTTTCTTCCTTTTATGATAAAGTGCTCAGAGGCCCAGTTTATTTACTTGGATACTTCTCCTGTCATTGGTCTAAGTGTTTTCTTTGCTTTGAAGCTCTGTGATTAAGAAGTAAGATGAGGGAATTTAGTTTTATTATTAGTAAAGATTTAGTTTAGTATTTGAAATTTGAGCATGATAGCACATTATTTGAGAACTTGTAAGTTAAATAACATCTAAATGGACTGGAAAATTAATAGTTGTGAGCTTAATGCATGTTTTGATGACTGTCAAATGTTTTAATACAGCATTTGGAGGTGAGAAATGGAAAACAAATGTCCTGCTGACATCATTCCTTTGTCCTGGGTAAGTTGAGAATATAACCACGATTAAAAGAATTAAATTGCTTCTGTGACATGCATAACTAATTTTCAAGCTTCAGCTGTAGAAGCAAATCTTATTATGTTGTCCTTTTGTTCCAGAAGGTTTTAACAATATCAAGGCACATTTGACAAAGATGACTGTATTAATGGCATATCATACTTAATTTTTTTTAACGTCAGCTTTTTATTTACTCTCACCATGTGAAAAGGTTGATTTTGAAAAAGAGCAATGTAATACTACTAAGTTTTAGACAGGCATTGTTATCTTTTACTCTTTAGGCTATCTTCCTGACCACACTGTAGTTGGTCTTACACGGTGTCATATACTGTATAACCACTGTGTTAAATTTTTCTACTTAAGCACAGCAAGCAGTCTTACCCTGAAGTGTAGTTAAGACAAGCATATATTTGAAACTGCTTAGTTGGAACGTCAGCTCCTGCTGGAGTTCAGTCCCTCTAGATCATGAAAGAATTGCTAGCTTGACCTCTTCATTTTGTTTCTTTTTGTCTCCTAGTTTTAAGAGATTTACACTAAAATCGTAATGCGGTGCTATTGTTTTGCTAATGTCTGCAAATATTAAGGAGTATTTCTGTGCCTTAAGTGTGTTCTGTATTTTTCAGAATTGTATTTGCAGATTTCTTTATCATGAACCTCATTCTCTGGGGAGAAGGCTCTTCAGCAGCTATTCCGTTTGGTACTCTGGTTGCTATTCTGGCGCTCTGGTTTTGCATATCTGTACCATTGACATTTATTGGTGCCTATTTTGGCTTTAAGAAAAATGTAAGTGTTTTTCTTGATATACATATAGCCTATACAGTGACTTTTTTTTTAATATAACTAAGGTAGAACCTAAGCTAGTTGGTATTGTTAGCTCCAGTTCTGGTCCATTGCTTTAGAACTGTGTTACGTACTTAATCTGATTCCAAGACTTTGAAATTCAGCTGGTGAGTGTTTCTCTGCAGTGATTAGTGATTACAGTGATCATTGTAACTGATTGTGAACAACTGCTCCAGATAAAACAATCTGTGCATTCTTGATTTTAATTAGTATTTCTTTCATTACCAGAAAATTTTGTTGACCCAGCCAAGCATAAAGAAAAGCAACTTGTGTGGGTTTGGTTTTTTCCCCTGTGTTTTTTTTATTCCTGTCCCCAGTCAACGCTGAGATTTCAGAAGGATATTTTCTGATCAAGTTGCTAGACTTGTGAAATTCTGTTCATCTAAGTGTTCTGTAAATGATTATCGCTTCTTGGCAGACACTAACTGAATTAATTTGGATTTCCTCCTAAACTGAATAATTCTCTTACTTAGATGAGGGTACTTTAAACGTTGAAATGGGTGGTTCCCTTTTTGCTTAAAAAGTGGCTTGCTGTGCCACACAAACGTATAGATCTTAAAGTTCAGCCATGTCTGTGGGGTTTTTTCCTATGCAGGAAGCCAGAATTCTATCTCTCTAGTTCTCAGAGAACTACAGTCGTTCTTCAGAGAATGTTTAAATATGCTAGGAGGCTTTTTAAGTCAGTTATAGTTAGCCCATTTTTCTTAACCACAGTCAGTGTTGTTTTTCCCCTGATAACCAGGTTAAAATTCCAGAGAAAAACAAACAACTGCATTGTACAGAGACAGTTCCTTGAACAAAGGAGGATTTGATGAGCTGTAAGGCAATGTGAAATGGGTCACAAGTCTGTTAAAATAAAAACAAGAAAGCAAGTACTGAGCTAAAATTATTGATGCTTTTGATGGTACTCTTTAAGAAACGGGAAAGATGGCAAAATATGCATCTGTCTGCCTTCAGGTTTTTTTCTTCCTGCCATGTTGACTTATGCGAGTAGCTTAAATTAAGACTTAATTACCAGATTGAATTCTCTCACCATGTAATTTTACCTTAATGTGATTCTTGGAGCAAATCCTGAATAGCATCATATAGAGATTTTCAAAAGGAGAAACCAGGAGTCGGCACTGCCACCGCTCCCAAGTTGAAAAGTGAGAAATGATCTCCAGCTAAGTCACAGGTCACAGAAAATCATAAAAAGGGAAGTCCAAAACATCTGTTGCAGTGTTCTCTGTAAGAAGCCTTTTAGCTGTTTTGCCTTGCAAATGTTGTTTGCTAGACTGGTAGAAAATGCAAACGTAGTGGTAGATGGGGCTGTGCATACTCAAAATAAAAAAAACTTCCGCCAGCACTCATTTCAGAAGAAAGCAAAAAGGTGGTGCTGTGGTTTGACTTGTTACTTATTCAGCAATCTCGTATTTTCATTTGAAGGCTATTGAACACCCCGTTCGCACGAATCAAATTCCTCGTCAGATTCCTGAGCAGTCATTCTATACAAAACCATTACCTGGAATTATCATGGGAGGGATTCTGCCTTTTGGGTGTATCTTTATACAGCTGTTCTTCATTCTGAACAGTATTTGGTAAGTTAACTACAACCTACGTGAACCTTCTCGGTCATCAAAGGTTGTAATTTCTCTGTGAAAGCTTCTTTTCTTCAAGAGGTGTTGACTGATTTTTGAGGCATACAGACTTACCAGAATACTGTTTCCATAAAAATTAAATGTTAACTTATTTTTAGCACGTTGTGGTTTAGAAGATGTTCAGTGCCTGTGTTTGTCGAGGGGTGTAGAGAAGGGGCTGTGATATTCTTAGTAGCTTACAGCTGACCTACAGTATTCAGACAGCTAGGTTTGTTTCTCATGTTTTTCCCCTGGCTTGATATGAAAGAGGCTTGAAACTGATGTATGGCGTATAACTCAAGAGGAGTAGGCATATTAAAATTGACTTGAGGGTGTGGGGTGCTTTTTTATTGTTGTTGCGTAGAAAACATTACTACTCCTGGGTGAAAAAAAAGATGTCACAAAACTCAAAAGACATCAGTGAGTAAATCTATTAAATGTTAAAAATAAAGCACCAAGAACTAGCCCAGGGTAAGTGAATTTTGCAGTGAGCTTATAGCTGTGAGGAGTTCATCTTCCTTCTGGCACAATTTAGTTATTGCGTATCTTTAAACTGCTTCTGAACCTTGAACAGGTGCCTCTACCCAGCACACATGGCTAAAGCATTTGACATTCCTTATTATTTTGCAGCTCTGCCCCTTTGATTGAAATGTGAGGTGAAATCCAAGTTCCACTGAAGTCAGCGGAAAAGGTCAAGCTGACTTCATTGGAATTGTAATTTCACTCATTACATCCAGTGAGTTCTTTCCCTAAAATCCCAAACACCAGGAGGATGCTTTGGGCTGGCTTTCTTGCTGTTTTCAGGCTGAGCTGATGGCTCTTGTTCTTCAGCTAGAAAGCAAGTCAGTTGTGTAGGGCCACACAACTAAATACCTTGATAAGAAAGGGAAAATGTGAGATGAAGGTGATATTACTGCATAGGAAGAAATAATATTAGCACAGAGTTGATCACAAACTTTTATTGTTTTTGAAAACTCTTTTATAGGTCTCACCAGATGTATTACATGTTTGGCTTCCTGTTTCTGGTATTCATTATTTTGGTTATTACATGTTCTGAGGCAACAATATTGCTCTGTTACTTCCATCTATGTGCAGAGGTAAGAAGTATTTGTCAGTATTCATACTTAATACTGCTTTAAGGATGCTTCAAATAATTGAAGGTTTTTGTAATTTGGAAATAAGTATTACAGAATTCAGCATAAATACAGTTACTAAATGTCCTTAAACCACAATTTCAGAAAGTGAAGCAAGCTACTTTGGGGAAAGCTTGAAAATAAATAAGTAGAACCCTGCACTGAGTACCACTAAGTCAGATATTGTCGGTCTAACTTCCTGTACTCTGAAGATCCATCCATCCATTAACTTTCCTCAATCAAAGTTTTTGCATGTGCTTGTAGTTAAAGCAGTGTTGATTTTAAATGTAGTATTTTCTGTAGATTAAAAACTGCTCGCTTTTGGATAAAGTGATAATGGAATCAAGTTCACTTGTAGCTTTGCATTCAGTAACAGGGTCAGTGTACTAGGGGCATATGAAATATTACTCACTTCTTTTTTTTCTCCCCACCTAGGACTATCACTGGCAGTGGCGTTCATTTCTCACGAGTGGTTTCACTGCAGTTTACTTCCTAATATATGCAATACATTATTTTTTCTCAAAACTGCAAATCACAGGAACAGCTAGCACCATTTTGTATTTTGGTTATACCATGATTATGGTTTTGATCTTCTTCCTCTTCACAGGTAAGTATATTGAACCTCGACTTTAAATGTTGAGTCTGCCTTTAGCGTTGTGTAGGAGAAGCCTTAGCGAAACTTATCTTGATACAGAATCAAATTTATATATAGTCTTTGATTTTTGTCGAGCTAGTTTTGTTTCATTCTCCAACTCTGTCATCACAAATTCTAATGAAAGATGAAATAAGGTTGAAGCAAAACTGGACTGCTAAGTTGAGGTGTGGCCTACATTTAGATTTTGAAATATGAAAGCTTTAAACTTGATAGATATTTCTCCAGTTTTCATTTCTATGTTAGTTGTGTGATTAAACTTTGACTTTTTAAAGTCTTTGGAGAAGCACTTCAAACACATCAAGTTTGAAGCTGCAGTGGCACTTAAGTGAGAAATGCAGCTTTTGTGGAGTAGGAGGAAGAAAGAAAGAGGAATAAGGATTGACCATACTGTGTTTTTTTTTCTATTTGCTCTCTTCTGCAACTTTTTACCTTTTTTCCCCTGTTGCATTTAAGAAATGGCAGTGGAAGGAGATCTCAACCATTTTTTTGATACAGTTTTATTAGAACCCTGTCTTTACTGTACGTTTCTGGAAAAGCACCTTTCTGAAGTGTTGTGCTTCAATTTCCTCTTCAGTATGCCAGCTGAGGTGACAAAATCTTCCCTTTGTCATCTTCAGTCCTAAAAGGGAATCTTCAGTCTTGCATCCTCCAACCCCAAGCGAGGGGTTGGAGGATGCAAGAAGTCTCCTTCTGAGGTCATGCAAAAATGTAGCACCTGCCAATTCCTGGAAGTACTTCAAAATACTAAATGCTGTTCCAGCATACCCTACAGAACAATATTTTTGAGATTTTTGAACTGAGCTATGCTTTAAGTGATTTCAAGCTCCACATTTATGAAGAAATCTAATGATTCCAAAGGCTTTGATATGGATTTATATATATAGCTATAAAGGCTGTGTTTTGAGGCCTCTTGGAACACAATTGGCTTGCCTTCAGAGCTTTTGATACAGATCTCACTGTAATTGTAAGTAGACTGTTCAGTTCCACATAGCACAGAGGAGAAGGAAAAAGAAGTCCAGTAGGAAAAGAGAACTGGCACTTGTGAATAATGCTAATTTTATGAGTAACCAAATAGGAATCTTAGAGACCTTGCTACTTCAACTTAGGAAATACTGAAGCAGTTTCTAGTCAACTGAACGTAGATGATGAAAAGGAATATATTAAGTGTTTCTTGGGTAATTGCTTGTTAAAAAGTAGGGAATGCAATATTATAAAACCCAGAACCTTTTTGAACAGCTGTGTTCCAAATGTGGTTTTACATCCATGCGTCTTCTTAAAAAGCTAGACTAACATATTTTGGCCTTGCTTGCATAAGTTTTGCAAATTGCACATCATCTCTAGTTTTGTTTTGTGTGTTGATTAGCAAGCTATTTTGATCACATAGATCAGAGATTCTGCCTTCCTTTCTCACTCTGATTTCTTGCTCTGACTTTCTCTTAACCTTTATTTCTGACCTGGGTTTTCTAAAAGTCTTATCGGTGTTTAAAATTTAAGACTGTATGGTCGTTCAATTAGGAACAAATGTGTACTGCTGTATGCTGATGCTCCTGGCCCGCATCAGAAATGGAGTGGCCAGCAGGGCTAGAGAAATGATTGCCCCTTGTATGCAGTACTGGTGAGGCTGTGCCTCAACTATTGTGGAAGTGGCAGCCCAGGGATTTGGTAGAGTCCCCATCCCTGGACATATTTAAGAGACGTGTGGATGTGACACCAAGGGATGTGGCTCAGCACTGGGACTCAGCAGCTCAGGTTGATGGCTGAACCTGACGATCTGTAAGGTCTTTTCTGACCTAAATGATTTTATGATTCTATGTAGATGATTTTAAATGTGATGCAAACACAAAGGAGCATGAAAAAATAAGCGGGCTTTATGTAAGGGTAAGATCAGTTATTCCTTTTCACTAGCTTTTCTAGCAGATACTTGGTATGTCTGCCATAATAGTGAACAGCTCGGGCTGAAACCAGAATTGCATTTACCCTGAGAGCTTTGTTCAGTCTGCTCTACTTTGGATGCATGCAATAATTGTGGAGTGTGTGCATACAAAATCGGGGAATTCCCTGTGCTGAGGCTTGGTTTAGGTTTAGCTGCATTTCTACACCTGTAATTTTTTCTACATGTGTAATTTCCATGTTTCACTGCACTTGTTCTGTCAAGCCGGTCATGTCGCATGACATCTTCTAGAGGCTTTAAGATGTGTCCAGTGTGCTCCCTTTTCCTTTGCTCACACATTCACTTTCAATTGACTCTCAACAATGGGCTGCGCAGTGCCTGCCGGTCAATTTGGGGAATCCTTTTCAGGATAGGCTCACAAGGATGCAAAGAAGAGGCGGTTTGCTCTCTGACCTCTTCAGATGATTCCTGTAGTAGCAATATGTATGTAATTGGGACAGTGGAGATGCAGGTCATGATTTCTAACTCAAGCTAAACTTCTATATTGTGTATGTTTAAGCTCTTAGAAATGTTCATTTTTGTATTGAAACTGGGGGAGAATATGCGAAGTTAACCATAGGGTTAGAATTTTGAAGCGTTGTATGCTTAATGATTTTTTTTATCAACCTCCCATGAGATTAAGAGCAGATTACCCCATAATTTGAGGGAATGGCCCTATTTCTTAACATTTAAAATATTTTTGTCCATTTAGCGTGGCATGTTAATTGCGTTTAAAGGTGGATATTTTCAGTTCTCTGAGATTCATTGATATGCCTTGAGATAAGGTTTTATAGCAAACGTTAGAGGCAGGTTAAAGGGGTAGGCAGTTCTCCAGATTCTTAAACGAAAGGCCATACTAGCAATTTAGCAAAAACTGCTCCTAAAGGCAACTGACTTCCTGTGTCAGGATGATAAAGAAGCTAAAAAGAGAAAATCATAATTGTTGTATCAAATCTATGCTGCTGCTGCTTACTCATCTGTTAAAAATCGTCAGTATCAGGAAGGGTTTTGATGGTGCCCTGCTGCTATGTCAGTGTAACACATGCTTCAGGCACTTGCTTCCATCCTGCATTCCAGGTCATTGATCAGACTCAGCAGGCAAAATACCGGGAGCTACATGACAAATCTTTGATTCACAGCTGGGACCACAACTACGTATCATAGTAAATGAGTCAGTTAAACATCAGTAGTTTAGCGAGCGTGAAAAGAAAAAAAAAATCACCGTGATATCATTCGTGGTTCCTTACAAGCCTGTTTGCTGAATAAGTTAGTACAGATCTTGGGTTGTGCCTCTTAGCAAATCTTAAATAGAGGTGATTTTTTGGAAGATGGCTTTATCTGATTTTTGCCTGACTACCTCTTGTAATCTCCAACGCTTTTTTCCTGCCCTAGTTTTTGTGGGAAGTGAAGGTTGCTGTAACAGCTGTTCTGAGCTGCTTTTAAGTCCAGTATCATTCTGACTGAGGCTGCAGTTTGAAGCAATACAGTTAGATGAACGAAGCCCAACTGCATTACTTATTTTGCATTCAGAAAAGTATTTTTGTTAAAAGCTTCTGTCGGTTGGAGCTTCAAAGGGAGTTTTCCTTCAGCTAAAATTATCAGGGAAATTCGTCAGTAAATTTCAGTTCAGGTTCGCTTATACATTAGGCAGTGAAAATGTATTTCACAAAGTGTTTAAGGTATGTAACATGTTTCCAATAGAAAGTACAACTTGCCTAGGAACTGCTCCATGTTCTGAAATTTTTATTAACTTCATTTATGCAGAAATAAACATAGTGTTCTAATTCTCCAAGACCTTAAAATACACCTAAGATATGTGAACTTCTTTTGATGCTGTCAGTCTAGTTGGTTTATTAAACATAACAATATTCCAACCAGCTAAGCAGATCAGGTAAAGTGTTTGTGATTGGTCACTGAAGAAGGGTGAAATGGAGCAATATGCAGAGGTAAGACTGGGGAGTAATGAGAGCAACAACAAAGAACAAATAGGTAGGAAGAGAAATGACACAACCCAAAATCAGCCTAAAATGAGTCTCTCAGATTATACATTTCTGATTGTGAAAATTAAATACTTTTGTTATAGTTTTGTTATAGTAGTCGATGTCTATGAAGACCAGGTTCTATCAAGTCCTGATTCATAAACTGTAGATAAAAAATAATCTGTTGTGTAAGGTTTCCTAAAATATATCCTTTTTTTTTTTTCTTCCCCTAGGGACAATTGGATTCTTTGCCTGCTTTTGGTTTGTAACCAAAATCTACAGTGTGGTGAAAGTTGACTGAAGAAACC
The DNA here is from genome assembly GCF_963932015.1 of Anas acuta. Taxonomy (NCBI): domain Eukaryota; kingdom Metazoa; phylum Chordata; class Aves; order Anseriformes; family Anatidae; genus Anas; species Anas acuta. The sequence goes on from NC_088979.1 coordinate 54,953,602, forward strand.
AATGTAAAGAATTAACACAGAAGAGGTTTAATCTTCATTAACGTAACTTAAAGACCTGGTCTAGTCGATGAACTTGAGCTTTATCAGAAGTATTGGCTTCCTATTCTTTTGAGAATGATACTGAATATGCAGCTACCCCAAACACTTTTTTCCACTAACACGTTTGTATTGTGACTTAACAACCTGTTTTCATTCAGATCTTAATGAAGATCAGAGTTACAATATTTATGCATTTGTAAATACAACTATACTTAAAAAAAAATGTTAAATTCTAATGGCAGAATAGAAGTGGCTGTATTACACAACTTAATGATACTTCTGATCAAAGTACAACTGTAAATAGGATTTTCTAGCTTGGTAGGTGGGATGAATTATTTTTCTTTGAGGGAAATGAGAACTTTTTATTATGCTAACTTTGAAGGATGACTCTTAAGAAGTGTTGCTTTTAGTTTGGATGTGATTTTTATTTTTTACTGGTATTATGTCCATAAATATTCTGATTTCTGTGACTTCATTAGTTTCAGTGTTCTTGGCCTTTTAAACTATGTGCCTCTGAGTCCTTGAATTTATAAATTCATAATCTAATAAATATTGTAAAAATGTCTTCAGTGGGTCATTACCTATTATAAATTCATAAAAAAATCTGTAAATACAATTATATTGAAGAGGGATGCTTAAAGATTGCATAGAGTATTTTATGGCATTTTCTGCAGTTTTATGTATATTGACACACCTTTAGGTCTGCAAGACATGTTGTGTTACGTGGCTAGAACGCTACAATGTGATTGTGGCACGTGAGAACGAACCCATACACACGCATTGCCAAAAACCTCTGCAGCATTAATTCGGTCCTTAACCCGGGTACTTCACCCAGTCCAGAGATTGCTGTGGAATCGTCAATATGTTGAGAAGATCTTAATGCACGAGGCAGCATCCTCTGCTGGTCGTGCTTTCAAGGGGTCTTGATGATGCATATTCTATATGGCAACTATTGCCGATTGTACTTGATGTAGGTTAAAAAAATAAAAGCAAATTACTATTTTTGCCTTATATTAAGAGACTAATGTCAATTTCAGGTGACTATCATTAAACCTATATTTGCATTTTTTGAAAATGGAGTATTTTATTCGTACTTCGTTCAGTAATTTAGATTCAAAACACAATTTGGCTTTTGGCATTTTTTCACAAGCCTCATACAATTTCATTTAAAATTAATCATCGTGTATCACTTGTCTTTCATAAGGTCGCTTTCCTCATCCTTACCGGTTTGCTTTTCTAAAAGACCTTAACCTAATAATGATTGGATACTGAACCCAATAAAAATATCTTTGGTTAAGGTAACTTGTCATTATTAACCTCCTAGAAGTTGGCATGTAAGTACTTCAGGTAATGTTTCCTCAATTATTATGCTCCACAACCCCTCCTGGATGGATTGCGCTTCTCTCACGTTCTGCCCATCCCCAGCTGTGGACAGAATTCAGAACTGTTTTCATGCCCCTCCCTCCCTACACACACTCATTGCTCAAGAGTTTCAGTGCGGTTGTAAGAAAACAGGTTTTTGAGACTTCCAACTGCTGTTTAAGAGTCAGATCGCTAGAAGTAAGATGTAGCCATTACGATACATAAATGGGTTTGAAACTGGCATTTTTCCCTTTGTTTCCCTCAAAACTAGTTGACAAATCATGGCAGATCCTAAAGTATCTATTTTTTACCTTTAAATGGACTGTAGTGATTCATTATCTTCTGGAATGTAAACCTGCTGCAAACAAGGTTTTCCAAGCAGCCTTGCCTTTTCATCATTGTAGCTGGTGTGGGATTTGGAACGGTTGGGTTTCAGGTGCAGTAGTTGAGAAGGTCCAGGAAGATTCAACAGAAGGGCTTCTCTAAAGTTGTCACCTCCCTTGGAATCCATCTATGCCTTGTTACAAGTTCTTGTGGTATTTAGGCTTCTGCTGCACGTTAGGGCACCAATATATTCTGCTGGGTACTGTATCTGTACCTTACGTCTCTTGGGAGGCCTGGGCTTTGTCTAAACATTGAAAAAATAATAGCCTCTTCCAAAACACTTCTCTATTATCCAACACTTTCTGAAAGTGCATTCATGGCACAGATATCTAAGAAAATGTGAATGAATAAGAAGATTAGGAGGCAGGAGCGAAGTGCTGAGCTGCATGAAGTCAGCAAATTTGGACAAAGAATAATGCTTCAGATCAGTATCAATTTTTTGGTGGTTGGTAAATTATTCAAAAGCTGGTTCTTCGGAGTTCGAACAAACTGGTCAGCATTGCCAAATTCAGTCCTAAAGTGATTGTCCAAGTCTGGTCTTGAAATGGTCTAATCACAACTACTGGCTGAGTATGAGCTAGTCACGGGCAACGTGCTAGCAGCCTTTGTGCCGTGTTCAGGTAAAAGGCAGTGAGAGGAAAGGCTGTGGCCACTGCTGCTGTCTCCTGTTTTCTTCCTCCTTTCTCCCACTTTGCAGCTGTGCTTCCCCGTGCTTCATCTCTGTCCTTCCCATGAATGCAGAGCAGTGATTACCCTAATTAGCTCTTGCAAATAGCACTGTGCTTTTGTGTTTGAAAATAAAGCTGCCCAGAACGTGTGGTGCAGATGTAGCGACCAGCACAGGGAGGAGGCATGTGGGCAGCATCGTGGGAGCTGTAGGTGCATTTCCATGTTCCTGTGGTGCCCCTTACTGCCCCTTTGGGACTTGGGAAGAGCGATGGTTTCGCACAGGTGTCCATTAATACTTGTGGATGGAGGAGAAAGTCTAGCCATGTGGGATTAGAGGCAGATGAGCTGTCTGGTTGTTGGATATTGAGGTACAGGGGAGGCCCTGGAGCTTCTCTGTGTGCTTGAAAAATGCTGTAAGTGGGTACTGTAGGCCTGTCTGTAGGTGGTTCCCACATCTCCTTCAGGAAAAGTGAGTGTTGGAGAGGTTTGAGAAGGCAGAACAGGATGAAATTCAGGCAGGTGTCTGAGGCTCAGAATTACGATCATCTGAATAACGTGTTAGAAGGCACAGGAGACGCAAGTCAACTTCTCTCTGTCAGAACTGATGGGATACAAAGCAAATGTGGGTGAGAAACACCAGTTTACTAACATTATAAGGGCAAAAATGCCAATCTATAAATTAAGAAAAATGGGCTATGTAGCTACATAAAGCCGACTCCAGAAATACTCTTCTCCAATTACCTTGTGTGTTGTCTTCAGGTACATGTGTGTACCCGGGTGCACGACACTTTGGTTTTCAGGCACTGAAAGCATAAATCTGCAGGGTCTACAGGAAAACGTAATTTATCGGTTGATTATCCTATAGCTGCCACCACGGGTTTTCCTTCCCGTTATCGGAAACATCTGGAGCTCGCTGTTGGCGCGATTGGAGTCGTGAACTGCCCTTAAATCAAACGTCCCAGGGGATTACGAATGTGCCCCGTCGTGTTTGGATGACAGCACGTTCCTGCAGCTTCACCGGAGTCCTGCACTGCCCGTGAAAACGCAGCTTCAGCTCCCTTCCCTCCGAGGTATTTTAGCAGCACCTGCTGGCTGCCGCACGCATCAACTTCCCAGCGTAGGAGCAGAGTTAAGGGGATGATAGGGGCTTATCCTTGCTGCAATGCGTTTAGTTATGCACGCTAATTCCAAGTTGCTGGATGAAAGGTAAAGAGCAATAACAGTAAGCATTCAAATAAGTTGTCTCAAGATGTCTCATGCACCTTTCCAGGCATTTCTGGGTGAGGATGAGGCCTCCTCACCCAGATACCTTTTGATATCTTTTGATATCTTCAGGCAGCTCTTCTAAGCCCGCTAAAAAGGGGATGCTTCAGAGGGGGGTCCCGCACAGGTGTTACCAGCTGTGAGGCCGGCTGATTGCCGTTTCCTGGCTTCATGCTTTCAGTAGCGTCAAGTCATCGTTTTTGAACAGTTCAGCACGAGTAGTTTTGCTGCTGCTGGCAAAAAGTTCACTCTGGTTCACTTTCTTTTTTTCCACTTTCTCCAATCATACAGAATCAGGTCAGGATGATCTAATTTTCTCCAGTTTTGGAAAAAAAAATAATTGTTAGAGAAAACATTTTCTCTGTTTTTCCTCTTTCAATGACTATCTTTTGATTCGTTCGAAATTAACCATGGAATTGAGGTACTTACAACCACAGAGCAGCTGGACTCGGCTATGATGGGAGGGAAGAAGGAGACGTGGTGTCCTTTCACCATTTTCCTGCTGTCCCCAGGCTGCAGTGACAGCAGCGGGGCTGAGTTACACATGACGTGTGCTCTCCTGCTGCATGATGGCAAGTGTTTTCCTGTCAGGCTGCTACCAGTTTCAAGCAGGGATTTTTTTTTGGTGGAGGAGCCTTCTTCCATCCACAACAGAATTTCTGAAGAGAGCAAGATGAACAGACAAATTTAGGGAGATTAGGAATGTGAGCATAAATCCCCAGAGATTTTCTTGACCACCGGATTATTTTGGGGTTAACGTGTCTTTCTTTCTGTCTTTGAAACAGCTTTGCAGAGTGAGGTTCTCAAAGACAGTTCCTGTACAGAATAGGATAGAACTTGAATCTCAGAGTTTTGTTGGACAGAAAGCCATTTCCTGGGCATTTCCGTACCTCCTACTTAAGTGGTTTTTTGCTTGTTTGTTTTTTAATCATCGCTCCTCCTGTGTAAGCCACTGACTGTGTAATTTGATGCAGAAATATACTTCTGTGCGTGGAAGGTGAGTCCCAGTGCTCAACGTTCAGACAAATATCCAGAAGAAGCCCCTACAGACAGACATCGACCGTGGCTGTGTGACCATCGCTTGGGAGGGAATATTGTAGCCCTGGCCTCCTCCATGAAAACACTGCCGAAGGAAAAGGGGAGAAATAGAAAATGGAAGTTGCACTAAAAACAGCAGAGTTCTAAGGCTGCAAGTAGGTGATAGCAAAGAAAAATATTCCTTCTTCAACTCCTGGTCAACTTTGCATCTCACAGCCTGAGTGCATACAGAGAAGGCAGTGACACAACTGGGTTGGTTGCAGGAATTCATAGCACTGAAAGGTAGTTGGGGAAGAACAAATAAATGTGCTCTTAGAAAGCTCACAGAAGAGCTTAATTTACAGAAGTCAAGCTCTAACAGAAAGTCTGAGCTGGCTGGCTGGAAGGAAAAAGAATTGGAAAAAAAAAAAAAAAAAAGGAAAAAAAATTGAAAGTGTAAGGTAATACAAAGCTTTAATTGTATTTAAAATCATTTTGGTGCAAAGAATTCATTGAAAGATATTGGTAAATATTAGGAATATCAAGGAATTGGGTGTTTTCAAAGAGCCACGATGCAGAAACTGATTCTAAAGAAGCTTGTTCTTGTTAATGGGATCAAAACCAGGGCAGAGTATAAGAAGAAAAGGAAAACTGCTGCCGTAACCCAATTTGGGCAAGGCCACCTTCCAGTGCAGAGCTGACCCTGCAGCACCTCCAGTCGCAGGCGTGCTGTTACACAGCAATTGCTGCCTTGAATTACGGATCCTAGCAGTCAGTGGGGAGCCGGAAAGCTTCCCCTTGGCCTCGCCAAGCTCTGCTGTTCTGTGAGCCTGTGATCTGATAACGTCTCAGGTTTTCGAGATCCCTTTCTCTTTCAGTGCCTATCTTCCTGCTCTCACCGTCCCCACCACCACTAAAACTCAAACTCCGGGACTCCCCCACAGCAGGCTTGATGTTCCTACCAGGTAGAGACACTGTTTTTGGTTCAGGGGCTGAACTATAATTTTTGTGTCATCAGCTGTGATTCACGTGGGTAGCCGTCATAGCGGCCTTCACTCACTTTATTTTAAATACAAACCCACGTTAAATTTTTAGAAAATATATTTAAAAAATAAATAAAAATTGAAAGTTGTGCTGCTGAAGGATCAAAGTCAAAGAAAGCCACGCTGGCTGCGCAGCAGCACACATCCCCCTGGTGACGCTGGACGGCAGCCTCTGCCCAAAAACGCTGCTGCTGGGTGTTTCTCCTGAAGCCTGGTTGGGTGTCTCTCCAGATTATCCCATTTTTTGAGGAGTGCTTGCTGCCCCTATCGATGAGAATGGCTCACCACGTGACACGTGGTGTACGTCTATCTGCTGGCCAAAATTATTTGTAATTTTTACTTTCAGTTTAACTTAGGTTTAATTGTCTCGATTTAAGCCTCTTGCACTAACACTAAGCTGCTTTTGTTTTTACTTTGGATCCAATAATTTTAATGTTTCCTCCATATGGCAGTGGGTATTCAAAGGAAAAAAAAAAACAAACAAACAACAATGTTTGAGGCAGAGTTGCTTGAATGGATTGAAATTAGGAAAGTGAAACTAAAAATATAAATAGGACTTCAGGCTAATGTGACGTATGAAGGGAACTTCTGAGTGATATTTTGCTGTATCAAACATTTGACAAACATGTTTGTGTCTTACCTTCAGCCTTTCTGTGTTTGCAGTGGGCTCTCTGGCTTCGGCAGCAGCTGGATAGGCAGCAATAGCTGCCACTAGGATGAATGCCAGGGACTAGCAGTTATAAAACACATTTCAGTGATTTTAAACAATGAATTACACCTCCTTGTCAGAAGTATTTTTGTCAAGCGTAACTGGTCTGCGGGCTTAATCTGCAAGTGTAATGAATGTTGGTAGCTGGGTTGCCTTTATATTCAGCTGGAGTCTTAGCACAGACAGAAATATGGATCAGTGATCCAGTTTTTTATTTTTTATTTTTTAGTCCAGTTGGTAAATACTCTCCCTTTGAGAATGTTTAACCGTTTGTCATGTTGGTAAAACCAGTGCTTTACCTGGAGTGTGAAATCTGGATCCTCTTCCCGTTCTGGCTGTGAGGAGGTTACCAGCAGGCTGTGGAGCAGCACTCCCAAGGATGGCATCTCAGAGGTTATTTTCCTGGTGGATCTGCAGGCCGAAACATTTACAAGGCCATCCCAAGTTTGCTGCAGTTCAGACATACCGGGTTAGCCAGGATCTCGTGCTTAAACCAGCTCATTTTCCCTGGAGAGCTACGGGGTCAATTCTGTGATCCTTTTTCTCGAGTCGCTGGGCAACTCAGAAGGTTCTCAGCTAGCAGTAGGTCATTCATAGGCATGAACCCACCTGAAACTGAGTCTCTGCATTGCTTTAGTTAAAGCACAACTCTGTTTTCACTGTAAAGAAGCCTTGAGGTACGGGAGGATGGCTAGCTGGCGTGTTTCTGCACCTGCTAGCATTCCTCTACTTGCATTTAAGTCATAGGTCACACCATGACTGGGCTCTAAGGTAGGATGTTTTTCAGTCCTTGGATAACAACCCAAAATAGCCCAAATTGCAGTGAACAGATTCCTTTCACTCAAAACCATTCATGAAATCTTATCACACTTGCCAAATCTTTACCCTCTCTTCATAATAAATGAGACAATGACCTCATGAGAGTGAGATGTTAGCCTTTCGATATTTCATGACCTCTAAAAATCTGATTTATTTTAAAATACGCTGCTTTCTGACATGACGGAAGCCAACAGCATCTAAGTGAAGTTTCAGAGATTATATTCAGGGTATGAACTATACTCACAATGGGTATTCCTACCTTCTTGATCCTGGCAAATTTGCTGGCTGAGAAAATCTTAGTAAAAATCAGGTAAAGCTCTGTTTCCAGGTCTTGGGGTTGTGTATGTTGTGGTTTTTATTTGTTTGTTTGTTTGTTTGTGGATTTTTTTTGTTTGTTTGTTTTTCCCTTTTGCAGTGAAAGCATGAATTACTTCAGCCTTTTACGTTAGGACTCAGAATGGTGAAAAAGTATGTAAAGTCTGAGAATTGCGGGTAGGCTCGATTGAACTTCTCTAAGCCTTCTTGAAGTGTTTCTTTCATTTATGATGACAAAGTGGAGTGTAACTTCTGAAACTAGCAGTAAGTTAATCCAACCTGCTAGTACCACAGGGCTAAATTATAAAGGGCTTCAATAAAATTAATGAGAAGTAACAGCTACTGTGTACAGATCTTTCAGTTTCAGGTTAGATAAACATTGGATGCTCCTTGAACCTTGTCTCACAGAGAGCAGCGTGGGGAAGTTGGTTCAGCAAAGCACACCAGCTTTTTTCTAGGTATTTTTTCCCTCTGGTTTGCCAGGGCTGATTCCCTGGTTCTTTAAACACGACTGCAGTAGTGCTGCTCTCTGAGCTGCCCTGAAAGGCTGCCGAAGGTCTGTCCTTTCGTCCACGTGGCTTCAGGTGCCACCTTCTGGAACACGAAGGCTTTCAGTTCTCCTCTGGGCACAACCATCGTTGTGTCTTCCTTACGTGCAACTCGTGCTTGCTCCCAAAGTGATGCCTTGTGCCAGCTCCAGTCACTGTGCCCTTCTGCGTGGGGTTTCGTAAGCTTCTTACAAACCATCTCCTTGTATGTCCAGGGGCTGCGAAGATGCAGGAACTGGACCTGAAAACTAACAGATATGACTGTCTGAGTTGTCCGTGGAGGAGAAATCTCCAGCACAAGCACAATTGTAGACAGAGTCTCATTTGCTTGATGTGGAAGTGCTTCACATCCCTTTAGAAATACCCAAACTGTGCTGTTATGTATAATAGGGACCTGAGCCATCAACAACAGGATGTTGATTAAAAAAAAAATAAAATCCTAAAACTGGAATTAGAAACATTTTTTTTAAATCTGATATTCAGTAGAACTGAAATTTGGTGCTACTGCTTTCCACCTCAGAAAAAAAACGTGCTGTTCTACCTACCAGCCAGTGAATACCATATGTTTTATAGACGTTTTTTTTCATCTCAACACTTGACTACTGAAATTTAACTTTTCCTAGTGGTTCACTTGAAACAAGTGTCAGCCAGAGTTCAGCTCTCCATTATACAGAGGGAGCTTTAAAGACAATGATCCGTGGCAGACACGTAAACAAAACCAAGGGGCTCTGCCTTTTAAACCCACCCCGTTTCCCTCCCCCTTCCCCCCAGTAAACAGCTTCTGGCTGCAGATTTGGTCCTTTATAGAAGAGATTTTGAAGATCCCAGCTGACCTGTCCAGCAGCCTGGTAATCCTCAAATCATCTGCTTGCCATCCTAATGTGGAGATGTCACTGAAAAGGCTTGTTGACAGCCTTCTGTTGCGTTACAGATAGCTCTGTAGCACTGCGACCGTCGTAGTCAGTTAAACTTTAACACATGGCTGGGTAAAACTTCCCCTTCTGACAAATTCGGAAAGACTGCTGACAGGAGAAAATTGCACGGAAAAATACATGCTTTCCAGTTCGCTTTGGGTTAGATGAAGTTGACGGTGATTCACATAACATCGTGTGAACTCTTCAGAAAATGTTTTTGAAGTTACTATTTCACAAGAACCTGAATGCCCTTTCTGTGCACGCTCTCACAGGATGTGTTTTAAAGCATCCAAGCACCATATTTTATATTAGCATGAAGTAAAAATATGTTAATAAATAATAGATTTACTCCTGTCATTCAATTTTTACATCTTCACTAAAAGTGAACATTTTATTCTCAGGTTTTAACAAGGACTCGTATGGCAAAAAAAAACAATAATCAAATCCATCAGTGTCTCCCAGGCTGTGATATTATCAGCGTCTACGCATCCTTCAATCAATTTTTCTGTCCAGTAATAAATACTAATCTCAGCTAAACTGTTTTGTTACATATACAGCAGGGTCTGATCCCAACCAACTCCTTAATCCACTATTTTAATAATAGTCTATGGATTAAGGGATCTATACTGTACGCTGCCACAATGTATTGCGCTGAGGATCTATAGACGGGCACTTCTGAGCCATTTTAATGGCACACGAGCCATCATAGCATTAGGGTGGCAACAGCCTGCAGATTATCTCCTGGATGGCAAACTGCAGCAAAGCAAGTTTAATGAACCTCCTTCAAGGTGAAAACGCTATTAAATGGACTTCGAAATAAAGCCGTGGGGCATATAAATACCAACAGGCATTTACATGTAATCCGCTGCGAGATGCGCAGAAGGTTTTGAGGTTTGAAATGTGTCAAAATAACAACATTAAAAAGGAGAGTCTGCTTTCTCGTCCCCTTCCTCATCTATACACGCATCGCACTTCCCTCCTCGTGTCCTAGAGCACGGGGATGTGCAAGGAAGGAAGAAGAAAATGGGCACTGAAACCACGTCACTTCTTGCAAGGCAAGCACATCTTCTCCACGCAAACTCCTACGAGCTGTTTCCCACTTGTTCCTCCTTCCCTTCCCCTCAGTTTCTTTCTCCCAGGCAGTGCACGGAGCATGTAGGGTGTGTGCTGCTTCCTAGCATGAAAACATTGGGCTTTTCTGAATATACCTCGATAGCTTTTATCTAGCGTTTTCTTTGACTCATCGCTGGGCCTGCTCTAGCAGCTTCACCTCCCTGCAGATTTGCCTCAACTACTGGCCCTTCATTCTTTCCAGATGCTTCTCCCTTTCTTAACTCTCCTCTTCCCTCTGTTGGTGTCACGCACTGATTCCATCCCTTGCATCTCCCAGAGCTTCTTCATCCCTCAGCCTTGCAAAATGGTGACGAGCACAGACGTACCCTACGGTGAGATGTTCCCCGGCTGCCAGTGCCCGTACACATTTTGGAGCCACGGGTGCTGTGGCCCCGAGAGGGGACAGGTCCCAACCAGCCACGCAGGCAGGGAGCAGCCTTCATGCAGTCTTTTCTACTTGGACTCCACACAGGCTCCAATAAAAGCTTATTTATTTTTGTCAGAAGATGCTAATGTTGACCGCCAGCCTCAGTTGCACTCAAGGACACTTTTCTTCACCTACTCTTCATGTAGTTACAGCCCCAGGGTCTTTCCCAAACTTGCCCCCAGGGGTACTGCTTCTGTCAGGCCCACGTCCCCATGAGCACTTGGATGCCTAATTCGGGAGGATGTCGGTGTGGGTAGGCTCACAAATACCTTCTGAGCATCTTGGACAACGTTGCAACCCATTTCCTAACCCAATTCATGGAAAAGAGCATCTTTAAGAGGCTTCCCACTTCTAAAGGGCCAGACAGGTGAATAGTGCTGTTCCCAAAACACAGAGTGAAAAAGGAGGCGATGAGATTTAACTGTCTCTGTGACCATCCACAGAGACATTTCCATTTGGAAATGAGCAGGCCAGGCTTCTCCAGGGACAGAACCAAGCTGGATGGCGAAACTGAATGATGCTGGAAAATAAAAAGGCTGCTCCATGGGCTGGGGGACGGGCTGGGGGACTGGGTGACAGACTGGGTGACCAACCGGGTGGCTGAGCAACTGACTGGGTGACTGACTGACTGACTGACCTACTGTACTGGGTGACGTACTGGGTGACTGTGTGACTGACTGGATGTGTGACCGGGTGACATACTGGGTGACTGACTGACTGATTTATTGACTGGGTGACTGACTGACTGACTGACTGACCAACTGTGTGACTGACTGACCGATTGGGAAACTGAGTGACTGACTGACTGGATGACCAACTGGGTGACCGGGTGACTGACTGACTGACTGACACTGACAGACTGTGTGACTGACTGGCTGAGCCCATAAGCTCAACCCCCGCTCAGCCCCCTCCCGCTCCCAGTCACTGCCCCGGTCGCTGAGGGGCGGGAGCAGCCGGAGGCACCCCCCCAACGGCCAGTAACGGCCCCCAACGGCCACTACCGGCCAGTAACGGCCGCAGAGCGCGCCCCGCCCCCTCCGCGCCTCCCGCCCCCGCCCCGCCCCCTCCGTCCCCGCCACGTGGGGGGCGTCCCCCCCGCCCCCACGTGGCGCTGGCCACGCCCCCTCCCTCCTCCTCCCCCTGCCGCCGACCAATCGGCGCGGCGCGGCGGCGCCGGGCGGCCAATGGGCGGCGGCGGGGCGGGGCCAGGCGGCGATGGCGGCGGTTGCGGCGGTTGCGGCGAGGCGGGCGCTGAGGCGGCTGTGAGTGAGGCGGGGCCGGGAATGGGGCAGGGGGCGGGGGGGGCGGTGAGGCCCTGGCGCAGGCTGCCCAGAGAAGCTGTGGGTGCCCCAGCCCTGGAGGTGCTCAAGGCCAGGCTGGATGGGGCTGTGGGCAGCCTGGGCTGGGGGGAGGTGTCCCTGCACATGGCAGGGGTGGGGATGAGCCGAGCTGCGGGCTGGCCGGCCGGGCAGGCTGCTGCTGCTCCTGAGGAGCTCCGGGGCGGTTGGGCTGCGCTGTGCCGTGCCTCAGCCCGTAAAATCACGGTGCAGACCCTGCCACATGCGTCCTGCTGCACTTGGTGCCCTCACCGCAGCAGGTGCCTCTGGCGTGGGGCAGCTGCCTGTCCAGCTGCCACCTCCCTCCCTTCACGAGGGTGCCACCGTCCCTGCGAAGCCACCAGCCTGAGCTGCCTGAGGATGTGGTCGGAGCGTTTCTGCCTCTGTCAGGGAGATGAAACCCTGGTGTGATCTGGCTCTGCTCACCCGTGATGTTTCAGAGCCTGTTGGGCTTCCCTGCCCTGGAAAGATCCTCTTCTTCTTGGGGAAAACTTCAATAAAAACCTCCTTCCAGCTGTTTTGGAATAACAATCGCAGCTGTTCTCTTTTTCCTAAAGACGTTCAATGTGCTTCTACAGACAGTGTTGCAGTAAAGCATCGACTATGAAAACTTTCTTCGCCACAGGCCCGTGTGAAGGGTTCTGTCTGTGCTTGATACTTGCGATGTGGAAGAAGAGCACTGCACATGTAAGCACGATCACCTGGTTGCCCTCAGCTACCCGACTGCATCCTTCACCTGTGTACCAGAGGTGTTTTTACGTGCATTTCTTTACATGGCATATTTGAGGCAGAATTGTGTTCATGTGCCTGTGCAAGGTCAAGTGAAAGCGGCATCGCTGAGCTCACATCTTGGTGGAGTGCCACAGAGCGTGGAGTATCCTGCGTGGACACGTGCAGCATGTCATACGAGGGTGCAGGCACGAGCACAGCTGTTACGAACACAGGAGCCTCAGGAGTGCCACTCGTGGAGGGCTGCTTCAGTCGCTGTGTCACTAAAGTGGGCGTGATGGATTTCTGTGGAGTGGTGAGGCTTACTGAACACCTACATGGAGATAATGCAGCATTAGTAATAAGCCCACATCACTTTGGGATTGTAGGTTGGTCACTTACCATGTCTACCCTTGGAATAAAATGTATTTCAAGCCCTGGGAGTGTCTTCTCACCTTCCCTCCCAGGAGCCCGCTGCTGCTTCATCCTGGGTTTCGCAAGACGAGTTTGTGGCTCCTTGGCAGATTAGCAGTGATGATGCTTTTCGTGGATCGGACACTGGAGGGTGCTAATGCAATGGGAGCTGAAATTGTTCTAGCAAATTAAAGGGTTCCCCTTTGTTACTCGTGAAATAATTTTATTCTTTGTTGCAACATTTAAATGGAAAGACATGAGTCAGGGTCCTTACTGGCAGCTGGTGGCACTGTGCGTGTGTAGAGCTATGACCAAGAATATCAATAAAGTGTTAAGTCTGCGAGGGATTTCTTTCCTGAACCTTTATCCAAAAAAAATCACTTCATGTTCTGCACGTTTTTAAGTGTGTCTTTGAGGAGGATGGCCTTGAGGTGAATTTTATTTGAAAGCATGACTTTCTAGTGGTAAAAACACTTTGTCAGGCAGAGTTGTTGAGAAACATCCACAGCATCTGCTTTACCTTAAGGGCACTTTGGTTCACCTAAAGCGGTGTTGCCTTGTTGCTGCTTGGGCAGAACCTGATCGTGGCTCACATCGGGGAGGGGAGGGACGCCTCCAACACCACTAATCGAGTCCCTGGCGTTGTGATCCTCTGCCTGGGGACAGACCCGATGGAGCTCTCTAACATCAAGGCTTGGGGTGGCAGAAAGACACAGGGCTGACGTGAACACCCCAGTGCGTACCTTGGCAATTCCTTATCCAGCATTAAGGGCTGTGAAACTACTGCCTGAGCCAGTTCTCATCCTGGCAGCAGCAGAGGTATGATGCTGGCTAATTAATGCTAATGAGAAGCAGGGTGCAAAGCCAAGCGTATCCAGCTAATCGCCACTGGCACCCCAACGAGGCGGTGCAAAGCGAGCGCAGCCCGCAGAGGTCCTGCCTGGCCCTCTACCTGCCTTTGGGATGTGTTGGTGAGACGGAAGCCATCAGTCATGAAGTGTCTGAGCAAAACGGAATGAGTTCCAGGGACACTTCTCTGTCTGTCTCCTTAGGTGTGAGTGGCAAACGAGTTACTCCTCTGTCTTGTTCTCCTTTCCAAGCCAGTTGTGCTGTCCCCTCCTGGAGGACGTCACCTGGCTGTAACGTGTTGGTCTGTTTGTTCTCTCCCAGCTGTTGCGGTCTGCTTGCAAACAGGCAGGTTTCATTTTTCTTCCTTGAAAACGCCCATCGCTTCTCTCTGAATCCCCCTCTCAAACAGAAGTGCAGCTGAGCATGGAGAAAGACCCTGTTTATAAGGGATGTGGGATCTGGCCCGTTCTGGCACCGTTCACAACACGGTTGCCCACCTCAGGCAGGTACACAGCCGGCGTGACAGGAAAGTTGCTTGGCTGCTCATTGGGAGCAGCAGCAACGTAGCCAGCTGAAAGCTCACGCTTCCTTTGTGGAGAGCTCTGGTAGCTTCCCAGAGCAGGGTCGTAAGGGGACGCAAGAAGAAAAGCTCTTAAAACCCTTGTAATAGCTAGTGTTACTGAGGACAGTACGCTTGAGGGGAAATAAGTTAGTCTAAGCACGCATAAAGGGTCTGGTTCACAGCGTACTCACCTTGCTTAGCAGCTTTTAGAAGAAGAAGGTTTCTTCCCTCACATCTCCATCCTGAGGAGCGGGGCCGAGCTAGGTGACAGCGCTTGGCATGACATCAGGAAAGGATGCGCTGGTTGTGGTGCCAGGAGGGTTTGCAGCTGTGCATTTCATGTAGGCTGCCTCCTGATTCATCCCGAGAGCCCTCTGGCTAGGAGAAGGGGCTACCGGGCCTTTGGCCATACACACCTGATCGCCCCTGGCTTCTCCCGGTGCCCTTTAAGGCTCCCTGGTGTCAATAGGATTCACCTGTCCCCGGGAAACGGGCACTGCTGGGGCTGCCGGCCTTGCCTTCCCCGTTTTGCGGGCCCAGGTTGACCTGCTGTCCAACCCGCTTTCTGCTCTGCCATTTTAATTAAAAATGGTTGGCATGAGGGGCTCTGCAGCGATGAAAGGGAAATGATGCAACTTTGAAGAATTTGGAGCATAAAGCTGATCTCTAAATTTTAATGTACTCGCTGCATTTAAACAGTTAATAGATACATTTTATTATTGAGCTTTCAGGTGACCTAATTTCCCTTAGTACTGTACATTTAGCTTTATACATCTGCACCTAATTTGTAAAAAAGGACTTAATGAGAAACTTCAAACAGTTTAAATGTCAATTACAAAGAAAGCGAGGTTTTAAAGTTCCAGTAATCTGTCCATATTGGTCATCGAAACATGATCCCAGGTGGATGTTAATTCAAGACAGATGGCATTCCAAAGGCACAATTACAAAGAGCTTATATATTTTCAACACTAACAAGCTGTCACGCTATGTTGTAGCTACACTTCCAATACTGTATAACTACAATTACTGCTTTATCTGCTGCGGGCTCGGCAATAAAGGGGTTTCGCTCCCCGCTCTTGAAATTGTCAACGGGATTTTGGGGGTGAACTGGAGAGCGGGGTTGGGTAGCGTGAATATCTCCCGTTTGCTCACTCTGTTGGGTGGGGGTGGGTTTTCTGTGTTATTGTTTTTATTTATTTTGATTTTTTTTAAGTTGGTGAATACTATTCAGAGAAAGGAGACAAAATATTGACTATATGAATAACAATACTGGCTCATCACAGAAAGCTTTCTATTTCCTGGCGATAATAATTAACGTTCGTCTTATCAGCTGCTAGGAAATAGCTATGCTGATGTGTTCAAACCCACAGCATCCTGGATGTTTTCACTTAAAAAGTCATCGGAAAGCCTTTGGAGTAGTGCATGTGTTACTTGGAAGGCCGAAGTCAAAGGGATTGATTGTGACTTCACTTGCAGTGGTGTCAACAGGGAGCAGCTCCTCCGCAGCCGGGCAGGAATGGTACACCCAGTGCGAAATCAGGTTTGAATTATTTGGAGGTTTCTGAAAGGGTGATTAGGCCCATGGGCAGAGATAGAGGGGCTGAACAAAGCCAGCTAAAGACGGCACCTCCGCTAGACCGAAGCACCAACGTGTGGTGGATGGCACTGTTTGGTGGGGAATGCCCGTCTCGGATATATATTTCCTACCGCAGGTGGACAGGGGTCTGTATGCTGAACAATGAAATGTAATTGGGTATAATTTCCACTGACTTTTTGTTTCTTGAAACCAGGTCACGAAAAAGCAAGGCTTGCACTGGTGTGACTAGATAGTGTTGTAATAGGCTTTAAAAATACTAACACTGGTGGGAGCAAGATTAATAACACTCTCCAGGAAGGCCTTTAAGCTCCCATGGCCACGTCTATTCTCTGAAGAGGTACTGAGAGTGAAGAGCTTACGTTTCTGCTAATTTATCTACTTTTCGCTGGAAAGTGGAGAGGGAGGCAGAAAGGCTAAGATCCTTCATCCTTGGGATGCTGGAATTAAATGGTGAGGTTTCGCTCTTTAATTTTTGCTTTTAATTAAAGAGTGTTGCGGATGTGTTCTTTGAAAAGCATCTTACCCTGCTTCTTTTTTGGAGGAGATGCCAGAGCTGTTCGAAAGATGCAGCTCGCCAACAAGCGAATTGGACTCCTGAGCCACGCTTGAAACAAAATGCCAATTTTACCTACAGTTTTACTAGGTTTCCTGGTTTATGCAGTGGCATTTGAATGGCCTCTAGTAATTGTTTTTAGCAGGAGAAAAAAAATTCAAACAAAAATGAAAAACACAACCCAAAACTCATTAGCACTGAATTTGGCATGCCATGAATCGTTAAATCTTTATATAAATGCAGAAGTAATTTGTAGCAAACAAAGTCCTTTATTTTTTTGGAAAGGCTTTCTTTGGAATTTTCAGTCTGACTGCTGAGGTCCAGCGTGTTTTCCAAACGTCGGGTGTTAATTCGAGAACAGGGGAGGAACCAATTCAAGTTTTAATTAAATATTATTACAGTTCTTGAGTGTCAGATACACTAAATGGCAACAAGTGAATAAAACTATGTGGAAAGCAAAAGGTCGTAAGTAAACGCTTAAATAGTTTTTGGAGGGGCAGATTAGTTTTTACATCCATGTCTTTAACCTAAACTTGATGCTAGTGTGTGTCTCACTCTCGAGTGTCTTCCCCTCATATTCTCCGGTGCTTTTTGGGGTAACAGACTCAAGGCTTTTTATTTCGGTCAGGCTACGCTTTGAGAGTTAACTGACTGCTGAAGCCTGAGAGGGGAGCCTTCCTGCACCTGGAAAATTAGGGGAGCAACAGCAAGAGACACGTCCGCATCCTTTCCCTGGTGGTTCTTCACCTGTGAATTTGAACTGCAGTGGTAATAAAAGTTTTGTGGACCTCATTTTATGTGAGATCATTAAGCGACAGGAGAATTCAGGACTAGCTGCCCTTCATAATTCAGGACACTGAAAGGTGCCATTTATAAGCTCAAAGCGCCTGCGGGAAGGCAAAACAGGCTTGTAAAACTTATACTCCACACTCTGAAAGGTAACCCGTTAGTACTGCTGGCTGTAGTGTCAAAATTGCAAAGGTGGTTGGTATTGGCTTTAAAAAACTGAAAAACACCTGCCTCTAAGAGTTGGTGCCTGAATTTTCATACTTGTTGGGTTCGTACGTCTTTTGCCTCAAAATATAATGGGGAACAATTGTAGTAAAAACCCCATCGGTTGTTGTGCCCAGCTCTTGGGCTTACTGGCATTCCCACTACAGCCAACCCTTTGCTGAGCTGCTAATTTGGCCATAAAATACGTTTCCCTTGACTTTTTAATAATATTTTGCAACTTTGTAGGGCGGTCAACTTTGCTCATGCTGTGGGCCAGGCACTTTGTAGGAAGAGCTCTCACCTCCTTATCGTCCGAGGAGCAGCGACGGCAGCGTGCCGAACACTTGGAATGCAAGGAGGTCTGCACCAAAGCAGCTGACAATGCCAGCACATCAAATCTGCACAAAATGAATTGCTACGGTGCCCAAGAGGCAACGAATGCCTCATGCAGGATGAAGAACACGTCGTATGGATCTAGAAACCCGGAGAGGTGCTAGCGCGGCAGCCCAAGGGAACCGTGAAGCCCGATCTTGGTCCTCACAACAGGCTCTGTTTTGCCCATGTGCTGCCCTGGTATGCTTCAAGTGTGTGTGACAAAAGCAGAGCAATTAATGCCTGGGGATGTCGGTTGTGGTGGCGGAGGCCTTTGGTTGGTTCGTTTTGTCGTTCGCTCAGTTAGGGTCAAGGTAAAAACTTGCCAAGTGCTATGCTATGGAACTAGCCATCCATATCTATAACCCTAAATTGCTGGGGCTGAACTCGACTCCTCCAGCCAATGCAAGCTGAACTACTCACGGCCTCATTAAAGTTCCTTGACTGCAATTATGTGGGTGCCAATTTGCACAATCAGAACCTAAATTCCAACGAAGACAAGAGCTGACTGCACGTCACATCTGCCGGCAGCACCTTTGTTTTGCTAATCGGCACACATTCAGCATCTACATGTTTGTGTGTGTTACTTTCAGCAGCAAGGGGCGATATGGCATCATGTCCGAGCTGCCACCCCTCCATACCTAGTTTTTAGGATCCTGAGAAGCAGCCGATATTTGGAGGTGTGTTTGTATTATTCTGTTTTCTTATGCTGCTTTTGTTGCCTCGATTGACGTGCTCGGGGCCCCAGATACTGCGCGGAGTTTAGTATGACCCCGGGGCCTTTGCAGAGTTGATTGCAGGACTCAAACCTTTATATCCACTATTAAAAGGCAGTTATGTGGCTGTTTATGTTAGAGCCAGGGGCTTTGTTGGCTGTGGACATGCTGTTACTTGACAAAATTTAGTTGTTGTTTGTTTTTTTCTTTGTCATCAAAATATGAGAAACCTACTTAGGATCGGACCTTACCCTTCACAAAGGGACTGGCTGCCTTCAGTGGACCGCTTTGATTCCTGCAGGAGGACTCGAGTCAGGGTTTTCCAGCTGTCTGTAAGGACATGCCTGTAACAGCACTCCTGCAACGCTGTTAATTCTGTATTTTCTTTGAGAAAAACATATTTCTAGGTGGCGTTTCGACAGTGGTATAATTTTTGTGGTATTTTTAATTTAAGCTCTCTGATCCATAGCGTATTTCTAGTTTTTGTGGGTTCTTTTTTATTCATGCTTTAAATACTTTGTGGTTTATTATATTAAGCATCAGCTTATTTCTCGTTGAATCTATAACACACTGAAGCTCTCTGAGGCACTTTGGGTTGAGCCTATACAAAATGCTCGCTTCAGCTACTGGAAGTATAAAATCTGTCTTCTTACCGATTCTTTGAGAAGTTGATAGATGTGAAAAACATTTAACAGTTGTTCTTGTATGTTTTTTTTTTTTCCTTTCCTGTTAAACTAAGCTACCGAGGAAATCTTCCTAGTGCTACATGCTGCAATATGTCAGAAACACCGTTATGCTACAGTTGCATCATTATCTAAAGGAAAAATTGAGTGTGGGTTTGAAGTCGACAAGTGATGAAAGTAGCCCTGAGGTTGTCAATTAGAAAGCCAAGGCCTGGAATTGATAAGTTAATGGCTGGTTCCCTTCTCGCCCCCTCACTTTGCTGCCTGCTCCCTCCTCACCCCGCAGCAGCTTTATTGCTCAGAACATAAAGGAAAGGCTCGTGTTGGTTTGTGTCCCAAGATTTATCTCACTAATATGATGCACTTATATTCTTGGCGGGTCTCAGTGCTCTTACTATAGACAGGTCGTTAAACACAGAGAAATGAAATATAGCAGGCAAAAAACTCATTCTCACAATGGTGCCCCCTTTTTGTCTTTTGTTACTTTTCTTTCGTTTCAAAGTCGAACTTTTGAGACTGCGTTTTCAGCCCGTCCTCCTGGAGTACACACAGTGAGTCCAGAAGTGCCGTGTAATTCAGCTTCTACCACATGTCTGGTTGCAGGTTTTAAGATGTGAAGTTTAATAGCAGCCAGTTGGAACCCATGTGTTCCCTTTAACGGTGGAGGGCGACGTGCATTTGTTTTCCTGAAAGGAAGACACTAGTTCCCAAAGTTTGATATAATGCGATGTAATACCTCGTATTTTGCTTGGGCAGGAAGGTTCTGACATGCTGGCATTTCTCCTTGCTGAAGGAACACATCATTTCAGATAAATAGGGAAATTATGGAACATAACAAGGTGTATTCAGATTCTAATCATTCTAGGTGTGCTGTGCCGAGAGAAGAGGAATAAGCTCATATAAGCAGCTTTAAAGTAGTATTAGAAGTAGAATATATCTCAAACAGACATTGAGCAAAGTAAAACATATAATTCATCTTCAGTTTTTCTAAAGCTTATGTACAGCATGAGGTTTTTAGGGCTTGTAAAAGACTGCAGATGGGCACCCCGAAGACTGATGTCTTCTGCTCGTGGCACAGCTGCTACAGCGACAATGGAAATTTAGTGTTTTTCCACATAACCCTGTCTCAACCAGACAAGGGTATAAGAAGGCAGTTTAATTTGTAAGCACATTGAGGTTTTTGACCTTTTTGGTGATTTCAGTGACCAGCAAACATCTGTTGAATGGTAAGAAATCGCAGTTGCTGCTTACCTGCAACGATCAAATGAAATAGAGAGCCCAGAGTATGGGCTGGTGACCTGGAGCTCCTCTCTCCTCCAACAGATTTCAAAATATGAAGTAAATCTTACTCCAGCTTAACTGACAGGAAAGGACACATGGCATCACACTTTATCAGTGTTGGATGGTGAACCCTCTGCCTCATCAACCAGATCTTTCCAGGACCCAAGGTGCTGGGCTTTCCCAGTGCTTCACTGGAGGTTTCATCCTGAAGAGGTCATGTGGCAAGATTTTCCATAACCACTTGTTCCTTCTGTGCCGTACTTTGACTTACTGCTGAGGTAGATACATCTCATCGTACCCATAAATAGTGAAAATATACGATGACATTTATGATGAGAGGTTTTGTTTTCTTATGTTTTGTGGCTCTGCTGTTTCTAGTACTACAGGAATCATCTCCTGTGGTGGTCTCTTGCAGGACACGTTGTCCCAAGATGAAGTAAGGGCATTGCATCTAATTGAGCCTGGTCAGCATAATTCTGTTTCCCTCGAGTTGGTCCTTTCCTAGAAACACAGTTTTGTCTTTTCAAGGGACTTCTGCAGTTGTTTCTTTTAATTTTTCTGAAAGCTAATGGTGTTGGATCAGCAAACCTTCAGGGGAATACTCATCTTTTTCAGGACTCTTCTTCCCTTAAGCTCTTTCGCCCACTTCTATATCCATCATCCCATCGGGGCTGTTGCGCAGGCACATTAATGGGCCATTTGGAAGCTGGTCAGCCAAATTTTGGTGGTGCCAGTCACCGCTCTGCAAAAGTCAGACTGATGGCAAAAATCTCCAACCATCTCTTTCTCTGTGTTGCATTAGCCTGTCGGTCTCAGCTCTTGCTTTCTTCCCCCCTCCTCTTTGTTTTTTGCTGCTGGTTAACTGCATTTTCTCACCCGCGGTACTCGTTTAATCTGAGAACCCCTCTCATCCTATGTGTTTGTTTACTTTTGTCATGCCCTAAGTACATCAAGATGTTTCAGCATCAATGAGAATTTGCCTTTTCTGTTGTCAGCTCACCAGTTTACACTAATTATTTTCCTCACTTCTGTAGCACATCAAGTTCTGCTTGGGAGCACAGGGGTACTAAATGGTGCCCGTCACAAGGTGAAGGCTGTGGCTTTTCTCTGAAAAGTTACCACTGGAATTGGTGTTCTTCCCCCATCTCCATACTGACAGAGGAAGAATCTCATTTTCAGAGGAAAACTTTCTTTCTTCCCACCAAGACAGAGTCCACATAAACTGTTCAGCTCTCTAGAAGTTTGGTTGCAATGGATCGCGTCTGTCTGAAAGTACAAAACCCTGCACAGAGCTTTTGACGCTGTAGAGCTTTCTAGGGCTAAAAATTAAAGGCATTCCTTTCCACCCACATACTTTACTTCTTCTGACAAATACATAGGAGCATACATACTGCTTCTTCCTTCCCATCTGAATGTTCTCAAGCCTGGAGCTCCTGCCCTGCTTCATGATAACCCATATTCACAGGACTGCTGGAAAGAAATGAAAATTACATATCAAAACATGGTGTGGAAATTCTTAATTTCTTCATTTTGATATGGAATCTTAAAACAGAGAAAAGCTTGTCCAGATTGAGTGATTTAAAACATTTGGAATGGATAAAAAAGCCTGTTCCACATACTAAAAATCAAAAAGAAAGGAAAACACAGTGCTTGCACAAAAGCATGCTAGGAGTGGGGAGAGTGACTTGGCATTTCCAGATTTTGAATTCCAAAACCAAAATTGAAGTTACTGTTGTGCTTACACAGGCAAGAAAGATTCCCTTTGAGTATGTCTGAAATGATAAAGAGTTCAGTAAAGTGAACTTGTCTTTAAGGTCAGTATTGTGGCTAACACGCATGCTATTAGCTGGTGATCGTCCTGCAGGAGCTCAGCACTGATGCTCCTGAACAAGGTAAAACAGAAAACAAACACACTACCATACAGGCTGCATTTCTTGGGGCAGCTGTGGGGTTTAATCACTTATTCATTAAGGAATACTAATGGCAAAATTAAATAGTTTCAAACCAAATAGAACTACTGGGGAAGGCTAGCAACAGTGTGGGCCTCTGTGGTACTATAGGCCTCAAAGATGTTTGGAGGCCTGAGCTTCGGGGGCTGAGACATTCACCACCTTCCTGATGCATCCATTGCAAAGCATGGGGAGCATCTGCACTCTACAGCCGTGAAGGAAGGTTAGGTCAGAAGAGAAGGACATTAAAGATTTTTAAAACTACAGTGCCAGTTGCTGTTTCAGACCACTTTCTGCCAGTTCCACAACTGATAAAAATATGTATTTTCTGGCAGTTTTATATAAAATACTTGAGATGAGTTTTTGCAGCTTTCTACTGGTAGTAGGGGTGATGCTGGCACTTTTCTCCATTAAAATATCTGGAACTAAATGATAAGCAAAGAGCTGAGCCTGG
The DNA here is from genome assembly GCF_963932015.1 of Anas acuta. Classification (NCBI taxonomy): domain Eukaryota; kingdom Metazoa; phylum Chordata; class Aves; order Anseriformes; family Anatidae; genus Anas; species Anas acuta. Next base: position 54,976,692 of record NC_088979.1, read on the forward strand.
AGTCAATGAGATGGGTGAAACCTAACGATCAAGAAATAAATAACAAAAACAGTTTTTGAAATTATTCTTCTTAAAACTGTATCTATAAAAATGGTGCCATAAGCTTACGATAATCTGCTTAAATCATTAAAAAAAATCAAAGTGAAAATGATACATTCTTGCTCCCAAGTCAGGCCATTGAATTGCCAAAGGTCACTGCCTAAACTCTGGATACTTGAGATGTTTGAAGTACTGAGGTGGTTTTTGAGATCCGTTGTCTCTTGGGCAAGTACCAAGAGAATATTTTCTTCAGTATATTCAATTAGCTCCATTAAATGATTAATTCATTCAAACTTGACCAACTGGGAGTTGAAAGAAGCAGAAAAGCTTGTTCTTCTCTACCAATCTGTGAATAAAAGGTAATTATGAGAGGATTAGATTTGGTAATACTACAGTATAGAAGGATGTTATGACCAATTGCTAGATTGGTGCTAATTCCAGCTAATGCTGAATTATTTTAATAGCTCAACTGCAAAATCAAAGCACAATATATATTTTTCCTCATTAAGGCTAACCTGTTTGCAACAGTGCAATGCAACTGATAAACCTTGTCTCTACACGTTAAGTTGTATTCCAGTTTACATTCAAACGTAAATCATACGTGAGCACAAAGGGATCAGCTAGTAAATAGGAATCATGCCATCCATGATTTTCTAACAAACAACAAAAAAAAATCTGAAAAAATGTATAATGAGGTATAGAAAAGCTTAAATAGATATCAGTAGAGCTACTCTGTCCTTCTGGCTAGCAATAAGAAGTGCCAAATTTAGTGTAAAAGCTATATTTAGTTACAAAGCAACATACTTTGGTGGCTACAAACTGAGAATTAACCTTTCTTCAAGAAAATAACTAAAATGTATAAACGGGAAAACAAGATTCAAATTAATTATTTAACTCAAGCTTTCCTGCTTGGTGGTTTAACTCGTCATCTTGAAATAAGGGCCTAAAAGAGTTCATCCTGCTGCAAATCATGGATAACTGAGGTACCTATGACTGAAAATGAACCTAAGTGCATGCTTGACATAAGGATCCGGACATTCAGCCAGAGATGTGGACTCGGGGAGGTGGGGAAAACGAAATTTTCAGTCCTCCCCATTCCCCCTTTGACCCCACAGTCCTTCCCCAAGACAACTCCGTGTCTTCCTGCATGTCCTCAGCCTCCCCCCGGTCACTCCTCCCCTGCTGGGGTACGCAGCAGAAGGTTTTCCTAGCGGGGAGCCTCTGCCCACTGCTGGAGGCACGGCGATGTCGGGGCAAAGGCCACATAAGAAGGAAGAAGCCCGGTGACAGGCACTTGCCTCAATACCACAATCAATACGAAAATGCTCTGGGTGCAGCCTGGCCTCCGTTCCCCTCTGTGGTCGTCTGCCTCCCTCGTCTTTCACCATGAGAGCAGAGAACTTTTTTTTAATTTTTTATTATTATTATTTTTTTTTAACGCCTGCATACACTGCAAGGAATATTTTAAAATAAAGATTTTTTTTTTTTTTCAAATCTTTAAGCGAGCTTAATGCTTGTATAAGGTGCCAGATTTTAATTACAGTTGGCATTTATAAGTGTGGTGCTGGCAATGGCAACCATATTGCTGAAAAAAGGCATAAATTTTGACACTGGCAATATGGGAACCCAGCGTAAGAGACTGTAAACCCAGTTGCATTCTGTTTTAATATACTGGTTTAAGGGAAGAACTTTGAATGGTTAATGTTTAAGTAGACTATTTAGGGTTAGATATAAAGTTGTTCTAATTTCAAACTATTTTGCAATTTAGGTCCTATCAAAGATCAGCTTCGGCAATAAGTTTCTATTAAACAGCCTCTAAATAAGCATGCTTAAAGTAGGGAAAATAAGATGCTTCATTACAAGAAATGAGGTTGGCATCTACCAGGTTTTCCATTAAGTTCCAGGTCACAGACAAATAAAGGAAGTATGTTAGGAAAAAAAACCTTTTTAAAAATAATTAGGGAGATGTCTGTTTTGTTCACCAGATGGAAAATCAGTAGTTGTGGGTGGTCTGTGCTGGATGGGGCATCTCACAATTGGCAGAACTATGCCTTTAACTTTTAAAGTCCTGGGACAAAATGTGAAAGTAATTGACTGTTCAGAATGCGCTCTCTCTGGATACCTATCATTGCTTTTAAAACCAGGATTTGGTGAGTTTCTGACTTCTTTTTTTTTTTTTTTATAAGAATGCTCAAGCTGTTGTGTCTAGTATTAGGCCAACGGGGTATATTTTTGGTAGCTGTTTATTGGGGCTGTTGTCTTTTGTGATTACGCCTGCGTGCGCCTGTGCTTGCATGCGCACAACTGAAATGCCACAGCTTTGCAGTTCTCCATTAGCACGCTGTGTTTTTCATAATATTGTCAGCGTTTGCCACATCCAGAGTGTTCCTAAACTGTTGGCTAACATCATTTGTTTCTTTCCTGCATTTCACTCCTTTTTAAGATTCAGATCTGAAATGTTCATCTATTTCCTAACATAAAGAAAAAAGTTGCAGCCTCGTTTTTGCAAGCAGGGAGAAAATTCCTATTTTAAAATAATGCAGGGTGTTGCACAAGTATTGTAAATCAGTAATACCTTTTTTTTTTTTTTAAAGAAGAAATCAAATGTGCACGTGTGAAAAATATGTGTATACATATGCCTGTTAAATATGGTCGTTTAAGAAGGTGTTAGGATTTTCTTGGTGGAGTTTGCAACTTTGCTCACCGTTTCAGTACTGGTGCGCTCTAATTTGCAGATTCAATTGAGAAAATAGTATAAATAACGTCATAGAAAATAGTATAATGGTATATATAAAATGTGGAAAAAAGGGTTAGGAAATCTTTGTGTTCGTGTTAAGAAAAAGATTTTATTATCTGTAGTGCAATAAGAATGCGTGCTGTTCAGTGGTGACCTCTGAAAGAATGAGACAGGACTCATTTATGGCATAGGAGGCGATTGCTTTATGTTTCCCGTACTTTAAAGACAATTTTTTGCAGTTATCCCTCTGAATGGTCACAGCAAATTGAATGTATGTTATATGTATATTGTAGCTTGTGTTAAACCGATCCCCACGCTTACTATGGACAAGCATTCTCGAAGATAAGTGAGGCACTCAACTTAGTAGCTTCTTTGTAAAATCCCTTTTGCTATGCATGACATGTACTCTGTGTTTTTTTTCCTTGCAGTAAATTATAAAGCTTTTTTCTTTCCATGAATCTCCTTCCAAGAAAACACATCCAGCCTAATAACACTCGCCTTGAGAACGGTGCATTGCCTCCACTACAAAGCCGTGTTTTCATTGAAGAGATAATTATAATATGGTTTAATGTTCTTGTCAACCCTGAAACACTGTCCCTAAAGAGTGCTATTCTGGAGGATGTCTTTTTGAAGAGAGCTGAATGTAGCTAGGAAAACATGCATATAGCCACACGCTTTTCTGGTAGACTAAGACGGATTTTTAATACAGGATGGGCTCTCTGAAAAGAATTACACGTTTTCTAAGGTGATAATTTAAAGCTGCTCCTTCCTCCAGATTTCGCTGTTGAAAATACGGAAAATGTGCTTGGATTTATTTATTTTGCCCCCCCTGTAATGTTTATAGACTTTAAATCTATACGAGGACATAAACTCATAACAACAATTAAAATGCTTTTAATGTGCTTTGGAGGCACAGACTTCAAATGAGTAAAAAGCCCGAACTGGAACACAAATGGTTCTTCCCAGGCAACAAACAGGCTTGGCTGTTGATATGCTGTAATTTTCTGCTTTACTTAGTAAAAACAGCAATTACTTATTTGTTCCACGCCCCCCCCCAGCACAGATGCTACTCAGTCTGTCCATTTTCTGAGCGCAGAGCAGGCTGTGTCTGCGTGCGCGCGCACGCGCATGTGCATGTGTTGCAAAGCAACCTAAGTCAAGTTTTCCCCTTGCACGCCGTACTCTTCGCAGCATTTTATGTGACACTCCTGCCAGTTCACCACCAGCCCCAGACAATGGTGTGCCGGTGCTGACTGTGCCTCTGAAAGTCGTGCTTCGCGGTCCCGGCGGCCGGCTGCAAGCGCTGGCTTCCAGGTGCGGGTTTGTAAAGCATGGAGCCGAGCTTACAAATGGGCGCAAGGGCAGAGAAAAGCTGGCCGGTCACACCAGTTAAGGCTGCAGCCTGGTTGAACAAATCTCGAACATGGTTTTCGCTGTCTTGGCTTTTGTGACGGTCTGGTGGTCGTGAACTGTGGCTGGTGCCACCAGGAGCTGCGTAAAGCAAAAAGCCTTGGAGGGAAACCGTGGGCTGGCTGAAGGCAATGCAGAATTCCCATTGCCTCCAGCCACCCCGGGATTTTCCCCTTTGCTTTCAAAGCCCAGTTACGGCTGCTAAGTTTGTGGTCACACCACAAAAAACCTACTGACAACACCACCAAAATAATAATCCCCTGAAAAGCCATGGACGGCAGCACTGCGCATGCAGCCAGCGTGCGCCTGCCAGCGTACACAAGGAAACGCGTGCTCCAGCCCGGCTTCTGAATCTGGTGCTTGTGGTCTCGAATTTAATACCTAATTATTTTTAAGGGCTAATCTGAAACGAGGAATATGAGCTAATTAATTGAAAGTAGGCATTTTATTAAGTCCGCAATTAGTGTAATTCTGTAGAGGTAGTTTAATAGGAGCACAATGGATGGAAAAAGTGTATCGTTTGAATCTGCATCCCAGCCGGCTCATCATTAGCAACCCATGTGCTTGCTCTGAAGTCAATGGGATTTCTATTTTTCTTTGAGGAGGAGGAAGAACCACAAAACAGGACCTTAAATTAGTACGGTAAATAATCTCTAGAGAAACTTTTCACCGTGAAAACCTCCCCACCAGGCAAATGTTGTCGTCTGTTGTGGATGTGTTGTTTGTTGTCCGAGCGTGGATGTTGCCTCACATTTTTAAAATAGCCTCAAGATTTTTCCCCTCGGGTTTATTTATTCAAGCTAGAAAGCTACCCTTCAAAGAATAAGTGCATGTTTCAGGCAGATCCAACATTTTATAGTCATGCCAAGTATCTTTTGGTTCCCCCACCATTTGCTTTTGTTTTGCAGTGGAAGGAAGAAGTAGACACTAAAAATATAAAACCTCCATTAATGAATTCAGATCCTCAGTGGCTGAGAAATGAAAAAGTTTCCTGTTGCCCCTTCTTTTCTTATCTTTGTTACTACAAACTTTATTTTTAGAGTTTGTTTTCTTGTATCAAGACGAGTTGTGATCTACCCTAGCCTTTTTTTAAGCAACTCAGCGCCTAACATTTTGATGGATTTTTCTTTTTATTTTTTTTCCCCCCTAAACCATCCCTTTTAATTTTTTAAAAATAGATGATCATGATATTAAATTTTGGGTGAAAAGTATACAGGACTTTGCGAGTAGTTGAATACACATTACTTTTGTAGCTGTTTTGTTGTTGTTTTTTTTTAGGCTATATATTTGATTTATTTAAAAATGCTTTTTTTTTTTATTTTAACTACAAAGGTGTCACATATTAATCTATGGCCACTTTGGATGCTGCTACGGTCACCAAAAAGGCTTGGCGCTGCCTGTGTGTGCTGGCAGGCGGGGAGCTTTGCTGCTGGGTCTCCCCATGAGTTGCCCTCTCTGAGGAAGGCTGCTGGAGGGGTGCTGCCAGGCAGTCCCTTTCGTGCCATCCTCCCATGCTCACCAAGGCTCGAAACGTTCCTGCCCTGCTCCTAACACATCCTTGATATTCCACTCTCCTTCTCCGTGAAATTTTGCAGATGAGGAATTGTTAAGCTCTGAGTACTCTGGGTGTTTGTTTAAAACCGAGTTTAACACCTTGTGGTTCCTAAGGCACTGGATTTCCAGCTTGCACATCCAAATGTTGTGATGGAGAGAGCAATTGAGCTGAAGGCTGTATTGTCGTGTGTTGATGACTGCATCTCGGTTAAGTGGGTAAATACACTCTTTGACCCCTCTTCCCCTGAAAATTCCCATTAGTTGCATATTATTGCATATTATTAATGTAGATCCACTGGTATTTTCTTGCCCTGTAAAGAACTGGAGCAAAATTAGGCTCCAGTTCTCTTTAAATTCATTTATTTTGATGATTAACTTTGTTTTCTTTTATGATAACGACATTCATTCAGCCTATAGATCTCCATCCACGCTGCATTCTTATAATTCTTTTCTCATAATGGGAGACTGCAAAGACAGGCAGCTGCTTACTAAGCAGCCTTACTAAAGCCAAAATGCCCAGGTTAGGAGATGTCAGAATTAAGATAGCTGATGCAATCCAAGTTCAGCCCCTTTACGTGTTCGCATGAGGGCATCGTCTTTAATTTCAGGATCATACGCATTTTTTTTCACAGGACCCCTGCCTCAGCTACTGAACAGGATGGACGATGCTGAGTTAATGAGCAGTTATTCAATATTTTGTTTTCTCCTAATTTTTCAATGTGTAGCCCTAGGCCTTATTTACTGCACACTATTGAAACCCTGCTGTGAAGACAGAATTGTTAATTTCCTCATGAGCTTTTCTATGGCACTTATTGCTATAAATATCTGAATGCTTAACAAACATTAATTAATTTATCTTCAGAAAGCCCTCACGATGAAAAGGGCTGGTATTGCTGCTGTTTTACGAACAGGGAGCTGAGGCACAGCGAGCTGAGGATCACGAATGTCCCATAAATGCGGGTGCTCAGTTGTCAGCTTACGGTTAAAGAAGTAGAGATCTGTGCTTCGGCACTCAACTGTGAGGCACCTGGCCATCAGAGCAGAAAAACAACGCTAGGTTAGATAAATAGGCTTCCTCTGCTATTATTAGAAGTGCTAGGGAGTTGAGCAGTATAAGGAATAATAGTATTATTTCTATCATTTATTTCACTTACGGCTTTTATGTGGGGAAAAAAACAGCACCACCAAAAACCAAACCAAACCAAAACAGAAGCTTTGAGCACGCAAGTCATTTTCACCTGCACTCTTTTACTTTTGTATGTCCAAGTAATTTTAATTCTGTGCCAAATATAAATTCCTAGAGTCCCACAGAGCATCGGAGCTGCAGCTCCACTCGAGGAACGCTAGAAATACTTGGAAGATGCAGGGAGCCAGCTAAGCCTGGACCAGGAGTAATACTGCAAAAATATCATGCCTTAAATCACAGGCTTTTCTTATATTTAGGAACCTTACTTTGGGTTTCAGGAAAGTGCTTGAGATTCAGAGCTCTTAGTCCTTTATTACAGTCACGTATTTAAGCTCTTACTTCCAAAAGCATTTGGGGCTTTTGGAAGCATTTGGGGGCTTTTGGAAGCATTTGGGTAGTGCGTGGTGCTACCGGCATCTTCTGGGTTGCTGCAGCAGGTGGGAGCCTTGTCCTCACAGCGGAAGAGATGGGGAACAGCTTTGTCCTGTCCTCACTGCCTTGTTCCAGCCCCATTATCCCCCAAGGGCTTCTCGTTACCCTCTGTTTTGGGGGAGTGTTTACAAGAAACCCCCCTGTAGCTCCCTCGAGGGGCTGGGATGCTGCGTGGCCTAGTCTGAACAAGGGCTGTGAGGGGGAGCAGCACGGCAAAACATCTAGATTTGTACCATCGTAGATGAAACAAATCTTCCCTGCCTGTGTTGCACTGCAGCTTTGCAGAGTTTTTGAACTTGGCTAAATTTGGGTGACTTCAATGAGCATGGCAGAGACATAATACAAAAGTCTCACGGTCTTCTCTGCTAAGTTTAAAGAAATGTGAAGAGGAACATCCTTAAAGGCCCTGGTAGTTTTAGTCTGGAGGAGAGCCTTGCTCTCTGAAATCACCTCGTACTACTGAACGCTCCCAGGACTTCAGCCTGAAGCAGACCTGGAACGCAGGCATCCCCCTCCGGTGCTCGGGTGCAGATCGAACCAAATGTGAAGGTTTGAGGGTTTTGTTAACAAAAAGACCAACGTTGCTAATGCAGACCCCCTGCTATTGGAACACCAGAAGTGTTGGACTAACAAATTAGCACAGAGGAAATCTGCAATTGCAAAAAAACTCAGGTCTCATGATTCTAGCAATTGTTTACATCTTTCTACGGCAAAAAAAAAAAAGGCTGTTTAATCATGTTACATTACAACCTTGTGTTCAGCTAGTGGGCGCGCACATTATTGTCGTTGTGAAGATGAGTTGTCACTTCTCTGATCGGGGTTGCTCGCACAACAAAGAGGCATTAAAGCTTTCTGTTTGAAATAGAATAAATGGAGTCATTCCTTCTGGTGCTAGGCTGCGCAACAGTTTCCTTGGACGAGCCCTAAAGTTTAGCCTTCACTAATTGGTTCTGAAATGAAAATTAATCAGTGCAAGGGAAGGGAATTCACGGCTGAATTCTAAATACAGAGGAAGTGCACAAAACCGTGGTTGGGCAATGCAGAAGCATGGCACGGGGGCGCGATGCGTGGCTCCCACCTGCTAGCTGGAAGTGCCGTCCCGAAACGGCTCTGTGCTCTAGCTCTTGTGGGTAGCTGGAGGAAGGTCGTAGATGTGCATTTTGGAACCAGCTGTGCTGGTTGACAGTGGCACTGCTCCCGTCTCACTGCCGCTCCAGGAGAGGCGATTGCTCCTAGAGGCCTGCCTCGGAGAAGCTCGATAGGCGCTAATGGGGCTCATTTTGCCTGGAACAGGGCTGGGGGCACTCGTGCAACCCCTTCCCACCGGCAGGGCTGCGGAGACGATTGCATCTGGCTGCTGGGTGATCCCCAGCACCCCAGGTTGGTACCAGCACAGGTTGCGTTCAGAAGAGGACATCTGCCTGCAGCCTGAAATCACCGGGAGCAGCGCGTGTCCTGCTGGCACAGGCGTCACGGCTGCTGCTCAGCGCAGCTCCCTAGAAGGCATTTCATGTTCCTGTGCTCCCTCGCTAAACTACAAAGGCTTTCTTCCCACACTGGTACTCAGTCAATGGCAACAGATGCCTAATCATTTTAGTAAAAGTGTTGTGTTCTTTTAATTTTTTTATATTTTTATCTTCTCTGTGAAGAGTAAATTCCTCCACTGCTTGATGGGCTACATCTCTACTAAGCTTCTGCTCAGGTTAATATAGAGCTGGTTGCAAGAGGTAAAGGCAAATATCCAGAGTTTTGGGAAACGATACTTTTTCACACTTGATATTTCTCGTTTAAAGACAAATGAACAATGCTTTATTTTGTTTTGCTTCCATTCCTCACTTTCTCTTCCTCCTTTGTTTTTGCTTTTGCAAAAATAGGGACAGTAAAATGAAAACCGTAGACCAGGCTATGCCATATTCCCCGCCTTCCAATTTTGACTGGAATAATGAAATGTCAAGGCTTTGACTATGGTTTGTTTATTCACTGTTTAATACAAAAAATCAGCCAGCTCTAGTGAGTGCCATCTTCGCAGTGCTCTTTGTGGTTGCTTGTGAGCAGCAGCAGTAAGTCACGGCGACACTCTGTAGCTGCAGAACGAAGGCTTGCGTCTTGCTGGTTTGCAGAGGTCGTGTGAGAACACGGTGCTGAACCGTGCCCTGTGCCATTGCTGGTGTTGCCCGCTTATGCTGTTTCTCTAAGGAGCAAACGCGTGAGGATGCGGGGCGGCCTGCAGGAGGACGAGGCCTCGCCTTGCCAGGCCCTTGCCCTGCGGGCCCGGCTCCGTGCCGGCCGCCAGGTGGCAGCGCTGCCCCGGCGGAGCAGGCAGGGCCCGGGGTGGCCCTGTCAACGCGGCCCTGGCCGCCTGGTCAACCCGCCCCCCGGCCGCCTAGTCAACCCGGCCCGGCCTGCGCGGCGGGCCCTACCGGGCTGCTGACCCTCTGTGTGGTCGGCGTCCTGCCCAGCGCCTCGCCCTGCCCCTGCTTTGGCCCTCTCGGGCACAGTGGGTCTTCTGCCAGGCACACGAGGCGGGTGGCATTTGGTATAGCCGCCTCAGTTACTTCGCTTTTAAAGAGCCTCGAAACACGGGCGAGACACCCACAGATTGCGGTTGTATAACTAGCAGTGACCAGCTTCGGTGCCTCCACCACCATACCTGCACTTTTGCAGCCAGCTGTGAAAACATGAATGCACGGACTGTCTGCTGTCTGCCTGATGAGGAGAGAAACAGGGAGACAAAATGTAAAACAACGCTGTCTAAAAGCTGCCGGCCTAAGCATGCTGTAAATTGAACCAGAGCCATTTACTCCAAAGGAATTACACCAGTTTGTTACAGCAGAGAATGGGAGTGGAGAATTTGCAGCGTGGCAGTGTCCACATACCATTCAGGAAACGTGTGTTTTGTGCTGTAAAGGAAGGAAGAAACGAGTCTGTTTCAGCCCTCGTCTCCGTGAAATGATGGCTTGTTGTCTGATGCAGCTCCGCTTTTGCTTCTTGGTGAGATGTTCAGAGCATACATGCAAGGGTGATTCATCTCTGCACTTCTCAGTTGAGATAACGGCAGCGCAGACCCTACTGCTAAGGTTAACCTGTACGTTGCATAAGGACAACAGATGGAAATTCTGGTTTAGAGCCACTGAAAAAAATAAAAACATGTTCCAAAGGGAAAAGGATCTTGTATTTCTGTGTTTGAACCTTTGATCTTCATTCACATCTGAAGGGAAGAGTAGACCTTTTGCTGAAGACACATGGTTTTGCATCTGTGAAAACACAGCTGTATATAGCAAAACAAAACTGGCGAAACACAATGGTTTTGCTGTGTCAGTTTAGCTGTTAGCGTTAAAATTCTTTAGAAATACTATTTTCTGAAGAGCCTTTCAGAAGCTTGCTCTCTTTACACTGTTGTTTGTTGAGATTTTATTCTGTGGGCTTTAAAGTTCATCAGTGATCAAGAGACATCTGCTACCTACATATTTAAAGTGAACTCCTGGGAAAGTCTGGCACTCCGTCAGCAGTCCTATTTTAACAGTTTTCTAAAAAACATGAATGAAAGCATCAAAATGTACAGGCAAATCCACGCTGGCAGAATAACCTTAAAAAACAGACAATTCAGGGAAAAAATAATCCCTGTCATTAGTGCTCTCTAATGTAACTCTTCGTGGTGTGTGTGTAATACACAGCTATTTCATAACAAGACGCTGTCTTTCCCAAGTTGTCCCAAAGCACCGCCTGAAAGCAAGAGGCCGCTGTCTGGTGCCTCTGGCCACATCGCTTAGCACCTGAGCAGGATGGCAGACTGGCTCCCAGGTGCCTGCCTGCTGTCCCCTGCCTCCCAGCGTATGCAGCCACACATCCATCGCCGTCCCAGCAGCGTCTCCAGACAGCTCTGCTGGCTCGTGTCGTGCTCCAGCACCTACCCGTCCGCCAGCAGCACGGCGACTCGCTCAGGTGGGTCAGGAGTCCTGCTGGGGCATCCTTTTTACATGAACAGGTTTATTACCAAAGAAGAGGAGAGGAGATGGAAACAAGGAGGGCTCAATGTGCAAACCTCAGAAGGCAAATGCAAAATTGTTTCTTTGAACGTCACTGGGTAACCAACTCCTTTTTGGGCAGGGAAGGAACCACACTCTGTTTTGTAATTCCTGACATTGGCATGACAGTGCTTTGCTCTTCAAATTTATTTGTTCTGGAGCCTTACAATACATTTTCAAATGTGTTTAGGTTCCTAAACATGCAGCTGGTACTTAATTGGATTTTCAAAAGAGCATAAGCAGGTTAGACATCCCAGCATCCACTGAAATTGGAGGGATTTAGGTACCTATCTTGCTCTTGAAAATCCTGCCAGGTGCCTGTCTGTATCTTCAGTTGCCCTGGAAAATCTGGTCCCCATCCATCGCCGTGATCCCTGCTCTCACATAAATATTTGTCTCCCGTCTCTGCCTCCTGCACTCTGGCCTGCATTGATGCCGGAGCCTCCTCCTTTGTAGTTCCTAACTCCAGGGACATCCCTCTTCTTTCTGTCTACCAAACTGGCTCTTCATCTGTTCAAAGGCTCGGTCGAGCAGCTCTGAGCCTGCCCATATTTTTCAAATTAGTTTCCCTCTCTACTGTTTTTTAATTCTGTCTTTGTCTTGTTTTGACTCTGTAAAGCATCTGGGGATAGGAGACCGTACCAACAGGTACGCACGTGAATGCGAGGAGGGCACCGTGTTACGTGCCTTTGTGTGGCTGTACGTGTCTCTGGGCTGAATGTGAGGCAATAGGGAATTAATTTCATGATCAGCCCGCCTCTGTCGGTATGATGGATCGGGGAAGTGATCGATGGGTTTTGTATTTAAAGCATGGGAACCCAGAGTCAGAAAATTAATATTTTTTAATTCCTGGCTCGCCCGCCGGTGGGGGTGTCTTGCCCGGCCCCCTTGTACAAGCAGGTCTCCATCTGTAAAATGGATCCCCGCATCTCCGTTTGCACGCGTGTGGAGCACGGGTAATTAATTAGAGCTCGTGCAGCCCTTTGAAATCCTCTGACAGAAGGTGCTAGAAGGTGCTGCGGGCTGGCCCGGGGCTGGGCAGCCTCAGGAACCCATGGGGTGAGGGCACGGACGGGGAAAGCTGCTCCCCAATTCCTCCGCCAGGAATATTTTCCCGTTTTCTTCGGGGGAAAACAAATTGGGAAGGGAGTTATCGGTGCGCGCACCTCCCTCGCCGCGCATCGCCTCCTCGTTTCCCCAGCAGCAGCAACAGCTTCATTAGCGGGCTGACAAAAAAAAAAAAGGAAGGAAAAAAAAAAAAACACAGAGCGTTGAAATATTAATAACAGCCCCGGTCCGGAGGGACAGCATCTTGCAGCCCTCCCTCACGCGGGACGTCGCCTCACGGCAGCCACCACCAGCGGGGAACGGGGTGACGGATGAGACCCAGAGCCTGAGGGGACCACGGCCTCCCCACAGGCCCCATCCCGCACCCTGACGGCCCCAAAGCCTCTGCTGGCCCCAAAACCCCTGCTGCCAGTCCCCCTGCCTGTCCCTGCCCGTGTCCCTGGTGTCCCTGCCCGTCCCTGCCCGCCGGCGGGTGTCGCTGCCGCCCGCCGCTGGGCTCGGCGGGGCCTGGGGGCGTCGCGCTTGGGATCGGGCTGTGGGGGCTCCTCGCCGCGGGGAGGGGACAGCGGGTTTATTTGGGGTGGGTTTGGGTTCCTTTGGGTTGGGTTCGATGGGTTTGGGTTGGTTGTGTTGTGGTTTTTTTTCCACGCGGCGGGAGGAGAAGCCCCCGGACTGGCGCCGTGGGGCGAGGGCGGCGATCCCCTCACGATCGAAATGCCGCCGGTAAAAGGGGAAAAAGCAGGATTTGTGTTTTATTTTTTCTTCTTCTTTTCCCCGTTTTTACTGTCATTGTATGCACGTAGGTGTCTTCGTGCTGTCCGCCGTGAAGAAATAGATATTTACGTTTGGCTGGATGGCGTTTGGCCGAGTATCATCAGTGAACATCAGCGGCAGGATTACGTCCCTGGCTATGAGTGGATTTATTCTCTTTAAAAACACACTTTAAAAACACACTTTAAAAACACACACTTCAACCACTTCTCTTGAGAAGTTTCCTGAGTGGGTCACCAGCTCGGTGCCTTCCCCACTCAGGACCATTTGCCCCCTAGGGTCGTGATTTCTCACCGATCTTTTCCTTAAGAAAAAAAAAAAGATAAATACTTTTCAACATCTTCCAATGTTATGGGCTGTCCGTCCCCGTTTTGTCCTTTTGCGATGTATTCGCAGTAATTTGCAACTTTTGAAAGCCACTCATTGTTTCTCTGAACTTATTGAAATGCACAGATATGTTAAATAGGAAAAAAACAACAACAACAACCAAAAAACACCCAATGACTTCTGTTTCACTGCATATGCAAAGGGAGTGCGGCTTGACTCTTCCCTCGGCATTCGTTAGTCACATCCTGTTGTCCATTGTTTTGCTGTTTGTGGTGCGAATCCAATTTATTTAATGGTAAAGAGCCAGATTTTGCTTTTTTTTTTTTTTTTTTTTCCAGCGATGGTGAGATGATCTGAGAAAGCACACTGGAAACAGCAATAGCAGAGATGCCGATGTGCAGCCACCGTGTATTGCTGCACGAGCCGCTCGTAAGGGACGAGGCTCTCCAGACAGCTAGGTAGCATCTAGTTTTTGGTTGCATTTAATTTGGGACATCCTCAAGCACACCAGCTGCTCCCAGATGCTTTGCAAGTGAATATGTGGAGCAAACTTTGCCGTCCTTCACGCAGGGGGCTGCACGCACAGCGCTTTGCTCCTTTTCGCAAGCCTTAGGAGGTGGTCCGCTGGCTGCTTTAGGTTGCCTGTTTCTTTAAAATCCTCTCCAAAATCCTCAGGAAAAGCTGTTTATAGCAACAGGCCTATTTCCAATGCCAAGAAGGAGCATGGGGGGGGGGACACGCCGTTTTCAAATTGTGAGATTTTTAGGGAAACAGAAACAAATCGGGTCCTTGTGAAAGGTGTGAGCTGCCTAAATGGAGGAACTGTACCAGCTTCGAAAGCGCCACAGTTCCAAAATGATTTTATTAAAAAAGGACATCGAAGACCAAATTTATGATGTTGTTATGGCAACAGAAATAGTTGGGTTGTGATGTGTGTATCCAGAGCGTAAGATTGTAAGAAAGCAGCAAAATAAGCACTGTGTTGTAGTTGGAAAAACAAACTGAGCAGTGCTAGCCACATATTCCACTTTTCTCATGCACTGCCTGCAATTAGTACAGCAGTCCCCGTTCTCGTATGTCCAGTGCTGACGATGGTGCTATAATGAAGGTGTGAGTAAGGCACTGCAATATTTATTGCCCTTCTACACAACCTGAGGTTTAAGTTTGTGGTTTTTGCCATTGCCACAGTGATGTTTCGCACTGTTTTGTATTTACTCCTTTTTTGGAACCTGTAACTTCTTTGCTGCGTGGACACGTGCTCAGATCCCTTTTTGTCTCTGAACTCTCCACCTTCCCTCCTGCAGGACTGTCAGCAGCAAAAATAGCTGAATGTGCTCCTCTTAACTCTTTGCAATGGTAAAATTTCGCTGCTGCTTTCAGTTCGGTCATTAAACTGCAGACTGTAGTCCCAACCCGCGCTGTTTTAGAAAGAGCAGAAATATTTGGTAGCGTGCGCGGGGCTGTACTGTAACACGCTTCGGGAACCTTTTGTCCCACATCTGAACTGGATGAATTTGCCAAGTCTCAAATTTCAGGGGCAAGGCAGTACATTTGTAAGTTGGTGTTTTTGTTATTCTGGAAAAGTTATTTGACTTGCAGGCTTTCTTAACTTACCTTTAATAAAAAGGAGATGGAGTGTGACATTAAGCAATTTTACAGCATTAGCAGCTTTTGGCTGTAAACAAAGACAAACGAATCGTGATTACTTTCAGTCTCAGAAGTTTGCTGTCATTTGTTCATAAACTGTGGACTTGATCCTACAGGACGTTATTCAAGCAAAACACGGCTTGAAGCCTCTGACAATTGTGCCTGAGTAAGTACTCCGGGATGAGAGCCTCTGCCTGGTGAAAAATACACGGACTTGCTATCTAGCGTGAAATATTTCCTGAAGTTGCACACTTCATCGTAGCACTTTTGATTCTCTTTGGGATAGCCTTGCTAAGACGATGGTCAGGATGTGAAGGCTGGAGAGAAGAAGGGAATTCGAGGTTTTGGAGTGAAGCTAGTTTTTGTCATTGCTTTTTTTTTTTTCTTTTTTTTTCTACTAACCCTCCTCCTTAACACAAACCAAGGCAAAAGAGCTTTTCTCAAAGCATCTGATTTTAATTTGATGTAATTTTTTTAGAGGTTCCTGAAAAATTAAAGCATATTCCCCCAACGTTTTGAGCTTCAATTTTCAGTATTTTACAATGTAAAATTACTTGACATTATTTAATTGGATGTGAGGGTGTAATACAGGAATTTCCGTTATGTGATGGATTAATTGTTTTCCTAATACTTTAAAGGCTGGGATCCAAACATTTTTCCATTCTATTGCGAAATTAACTGCAATAAATCTGTCAGACCCAATTATTCATTTAAAACATTCCTCACTGATTAAATCTGCACATTTGCCGGTGCGTGTGCACGGGGGCGAGCGGGCGAGAGGGAGAGGTGTGCGGCGGGGGGGCGGCTGCACTTCGCTTCCTCCTAAAAGTGGCGGGCAGGGCTGGAAACGAGCACTTTCAGGTTGAACCTGGAAAATGTCATTCTCCAGACAGTGCCGTGTGAGGAATTCAGCAGGCGTCCGTCCGTCCATCCGTCGGGCAGCCGCTCTGTCCGTCCCTCTCCTGGGTGCCAGCTCTGAGCAGGCAGAGGCGTAGCGCGAAGGTGTTGGATGCCGTTCGACTCGATCGTGTTTTGCTTCTGCCGTGTGGCTGTGGTTTTGTGTTCTTGTTGTGTTTTGTTTTTTTGTTTTTTTTTTAATAGTTTGTTGATGTTTTCAAAGTCTGGAAACAAAGTCAGATGTGTTAACAGTCTTATTAACAATGTTAAAATGGAATTAACAGCTTGTGGATACCTCGGGAGCACAATAGCATGTCAGCCTACCCTGCCCCCTTATAAATCGTGTCCCGCTGTCTTTCTTTTGTTTCGGGCCCAATCAGCAAACCAAAGTTTTGTCGAGGCAGAAGGGCAGCCCGGGCGTTTGTGCGGGGCCGCTGCGGCGGGCTGGCCGGCCGGCCCGAGGGGAGGGCGACCCCAAAGCGGCAAGAAGGGCTCCGCTGACCTGCCGGGCTCCCTGACCTCTGCCTCACTGTTTTGGCGGTTTAAAAGGCTTTTCCTATGTTGTAGTTTACTTTTATGGGCCTTTCAGTGGCACCACAAAAGCTTTTGTTTACTTAAGATGTATTTCTGGTCAGGTTTCTCTTCATCTTCATCCCGCCGGTGGCTGTGCTGCTTCTGGGAAGGTTCGCCTCCGCAACGACGTCGTGGTGAATTTTACACAGCTACCGTCAGCCAGATCACTGCAGCCAGGTTTTGATATCTCCGAAATTATTTGCCCCTGAGAGGGGAAGTTAGCACCAGCACGTGCTGCTCTTTAATGTGATTTCACCGTAATGGGGTCCCGTGCAAAGGGAAGGCTTTTATTTCATGTTCTCGTCTCCCAAGTTCACTTCTTGCAGCCTTGCTGAAATCTTTAGAAACGTCACCCATCACATCTCAGTGTTAAATGTAAAAGGAACATTTAATGAGGTCTGATTTTTTTCATGTGGCTAGAGTAACCCTGGGTTAATTTGCATATAAAATTTATGTGAAATGGGAAGCATTCCCCATAAGAAAAACATTTATGTGCTTTGCTTTAGCTATGCTAATTGTGCTTTTACTCCTTTCATCCAACAGTCTCAAAGTATTTACAATTCCTCCTAGAGCTGCATAACACCACGAGGCAGGCAGGCATTTCATCCCCGTTTGTAAGTCAAAAAACTGCAAGTCCCAGGCAGGCTGCAGTTTGCCCAAGGACTGTAAAACAGTGGCAAGCCAAGGATGGCGAAAGGAGTGAGTCCCTTTCCTAGACGGTGCTCAAGCCACCGCATCGGATTTGTTGAGGTGACACACAGGGAAAGCACAAAACAAATTCTTCCTGGGCATTGATGCGATCGGTAGCAGTGCTGCATTCAGGAAGCTAATTTTTACCTGCCGCCAGTGCCGTGAAATTGGGGTAGATATTGAGTGAAACTGAGTGATGCCGCAAGGTGTGCAGGAAGGTGTTTGTGGGGTGGGAGGCAGGAGCACGTGGATGAAAGGACAGCGCCTCCGGTGCCCAAACCTGCCTCCCGCATGCCTTCAGCATCTCTCAGACATGTGGGAGCCCCTGGGAGCTCCCCACCACCACAGCATCCCACCCTGCTCTGCCTGTGCCCAGCCAGCAGCAGAAATTGGGGGGGACAGGGTGCCCCAAGAGCACCTGATGGGGGGCACCACCTGCTGGAGGAGACCCACCTGCCTCCCCCAGCGCTCAGAAATGGGCAGCTTTTGCTGCTTGCTGAACAGCTTTCATTCCACTGCACTTTTTTATTCACTGACATTTGTTCTCATCTTCCACTCATTTGCATTCGGGGTCATCTGTAGACTTAGTTCCCGTGTTTTATTAGTCTTCAGAAATACGTCTCAATAACCACTAGTTATTGTTTTTAAACTTCAGTTTACACAGCTATTCTGAAAACCTAGAAGATAATATTCCAAATGCATAATAAAATAATATAAAAAAAAAGAAGTGCAGGCTAATCAAGGAGGCCTGCAGGCCATTTGGCTTCCTTCTGGTGACCACTGAGCACTGCTTGCCCTTACTGCAGTGACAGAAGTTGGAAACATTTCACCTTTCTGAGGATCACGTCCTGAAGAAGGTCTGCAGTGAGTAGGATTAGGTTGAAAATATTATTTTCTCACCCAACAGATACAAAAGCCCTCTTGAAGGGAAACTGTGCCGGTTTTACAACTATAAACTCAATATCTAGTCTGCATTTCTTAATAATGAAAGAAGCAGGCTGATAAAGACTAAATTATAGAGGGATCAACGGTGTGTTAGTTATAGTACAGCTCATTTTACTGTGTTGTGAAAATGTTGTGCTTAATAGGCTATCCAGTAATTTTCCGCAATTCAGCTTGTTTTAAAAGCTTTGTGCCTATTTTTACAGTGCGGAGTTTTTACACCACTGAGAAATCCTATGCATAAAAAGAGATATTTTCATCTTACTTTAAAGTCCATGAAAGTGAGGAACAAAGAAAAATTGTTAAGTAGGTGCTGTTTTATTTATAGATAAAAAATGAAATGCCCGGTGTGGGGAAGCGCGTTCATCTTTATGCAACATCTGCTGAGAGAATGAAGAGATCTTTAGCCTAATCGCTACGGATTTCATAAATAGGTGTAGCTCTTGCTAAGAAAATATATTTTTGTTGGTGGAAATACCTCCATAAGGAGGGCAGAGCGGTAGGCAGTCCTCACCAGCTTTGCTTCGCATGGCCCCAGAGCCCAACCATTGGAGGTGCTGAGACCTTCCCAGGCCAGCATCTGGCCCAAAGGTGGTTTGATGTTGTACACACTCGCTCTAACACATGAGTTTTCCAGGTTCCTGCACCTCTACTGTGATTGCCATCATTACACAGAGTCCACATCCCTGCTAAACCCCTACTGAAAGAATCTTTAAGAATAATCATCTTTTCCCCCTTTTTTTCCCTTATCATTTATAACATGCAAGGAAAATCCTGTGTAAGATTTATATTTCATGGAAAACAGCACAGTCCACTTACTTTAACCAATGGCAGTTTTGTATGTGGAGCTATCTGGATGCTCATCAAATGCATCTTCTCGGTGAGCTCTCAATAATATGTGCAAGAGCTACGTGACTTTTCTGAAGGGAAAGCCCCTCAAACTATACAAGATTTAAAAAAGGTGAATATAGGCAGGCTTGGAGACACCGGTTTAAAAGCAATTGTAAGTGAGAGATTATATAAATGTTATGAACACAGAAAAAATGTATACACATTTGATACAGTCAATGCAAAGAATTGCCTTCACCTGCAGGAGAAGCAAGTGCATGGCTTTGGGGCAGGACGGGAGAGCAGGGGACTTGGACAGGAGCTGAGCTGTGGTCTTCTGCTTCTTGAGGTGAGCTGCACACAGAGCAGGGGAGGGCGAGGATTTTTTACTAACATGCTGAGGGCAAAGGATGGAAAATCCATCTTTCCATAGAGCAAAACAAGGCACCTTGACCTGCAAAGCACCATCCTGAAGGGGCATTAGGTCATTTCAGGCATCCTCTGCACAACCAGGGTGCTCAAACCTGCTGCCCGCCTGAGGTGTGGGTGGGCTGTGGGAGATCTAGGGACTTGGCCAGCTTATTCCTGAGGTTCACCCCTAAACTTAACACTCACCTGGCTGACCTTTTCAGAGGCCTTAGATGTGTTGATATGCCACTTGGCATTCATCTTGGAAGATTTATTTATTCACCTATTCTGTGCCAAACAAGTGTTACCGAAGATATCCTGAGGGTTAACTAGTTGCAGGTGACTTTTTTTATGACAGACTTCTGACCTCGGAGGGAGGCAAAGCGAGGAGTCTGGGTGGAGGTCTGTGCAAACACAAGGAGACTGACCTTCATCCCTGGCGCAGGTGAGTGGTGGTTTGGGGAAGGAGACTGTGGGTGCCAGAAAGGGGTTTGGACTTCCCCAAATCAGACCAGGCAGGTGAGGAGTCCTATCACATCAATTCTATACTAACACTGTATTTTATGAATGCACACTCTTACTAGGAAATGCCATCTAAAGGTGTTCTATCTATATAGATGTATCTATATAAATTTATTATTTTTTTTTTCCATAGGAGCATAATGCAGTAATAATCTATGTAACCGAGAAAGACACAAGAAGTGTTTTGAAGATGTAGCACATTTAATTACGTATGCTTTCCCGTGGCAAGTCGATTTTTAAATTGGGAAACTTGGGAAAACCTTGCAAATGAGGATGCGGGTTTATTTATTTATTTGTTTCGTTTCAGCTGAGACAGATGGGATTCTCGGATCATGCACTGTTAAGCCTTCCTTTGGAATTCGCGCCACTGTGACCACAGAGCCCAGATGGTGCTTAAATCTGTCATTTTTTAACAACCCTACTTTCTTAATTTTATATCCAAACACATTGAGCATTCTAAGTGATTAATTACTGTCCAGATATGTCTGTGCTGCCGCAATTTACTCACACGTG
Organism: Anas acuta; assembly: GCF_963932015.1. Classification (NCBI taxonomy): domain Eukaryota; kingdom Metazoa; phylum Chordata; class Aves; order Anseriformes; family Anatidae; genus Anas; species Anas acuta. Next base: position 54,997,261 of record NC_088979.1, read on the forward strand.
CCAAAGATCATTTCGTTTGGAGAAGTTAGATTGGTGAGGGCTAAGCAGGCGCTGAGAGACTCCCCAGCAGATACCTTGTAGTGGAGGTGTCCGTGCAGAGCAGCCTGTGCCTTCCTTCTCTGACTGCAGAGGATTAGCAAAAGTTTCTCTCTGTAAAACAGAATTGTGGTGCACACCGATACTGTAAAGCTTCTGCGCAGGATTTGCACTATTGCCCTGTAAGTTTCAGTCTCACCAAATCTTCCGTTTACTGGGAGTAACAGCAAGGGAGGTTTTTGATGCCTGACAGTGGCAACGTTTTCATTTAAAAATTTTACATCTGGACTTTAGCAGCATGTCCAAGATTGTAATGGCCAGCTATTTAGGAAGAGAAAACTGATGGGTTTTCTTCAAGAAGCAGAGCTTGTCCCAGAGGTTTCAGGAAAGAAATGATTAAATTACTATACTTAGATTCAGATGTTTCTCTGGTGATTGCTTTTCAATTTTTATTTTCAAGTGATCGTTCCTCTCAAAGAGTTTAAATATAATTATTATTTTGCCTAGAGAAGCTGTGGATGCCCCATCCCTGGAGGTGTTCAAGGCCAGGCTGGATGGGGCTTTGGCCAACCTGGCCTAGTGGGTGGCATCCTTTTCTGTGTCAGTGGGGTTGGAGTTACATGATCTTTAAGGTCCCTTCCAACCCACATACTGCCTGCTTGGTCACGTCAGCTTTGTGCAGGTAGAGCCCCTGCTCGCAAAAAATCCCAACAAGTGGGAGCTTCCCCTGTGGAGCCTGAAGTCAGACAGGGTTCCTAGTTTTTTATTTCCACTTTGTGAAGGAATTGTAATGTTCGTGCACTGTTAAACACTGGGAAAGCAAACATCTAATCCTTTTTCTGTTACTGAAGAACACCGTGTCTCCTTCGTGTGGTCCTGGTGCCTTGTACAGCCCTAGCTGTTAGCACCACGAATAAAAAAACCCGCTATGTTAAACATAGCAGCGTATGCTGTCTCAGTGGAAGGATATTGCTGTTTGCAAGGGAGATATTATTCCTATCCGAGGCTGAAATTGCCTTCCCTTCTATGCTGTAGGAAGCTGAGGAGTCTCTAGTGGCAAAGGAAATCTCTCTCTTACGCATAAAGTTTGCGAGGAGGTGTTTGTCCTGGGAGGTTTCAAATGAGCTCAGCCAGCATTAAATACTGGAGAATTGTGGTAGCTGCTGCTGCTGAGACTCAAAGTGATGAAGCGATGCATAATATTTATCTAACCAGACAAGCCTGCCTCTCTGTGGGCCCCTCAATGGACATGAACGCTTGCCTTAGAATATTTTGCCTTATTCCCCATCCACACCACCGCTGAGGACCAGTTCACGGGAAATAAACAACCCGGGTTGTTCAGTTCAAGACTGATCTGCGCTTACCTGAGGAGCACAAGTTTGGCAGTGCTGAATTTCGGTTACACTGAAAAACCCCGAGAACCATTCCTCACCATGTTAACACACTTCAAAGGAAACTTCAGCTCTGGAAAAGCAAAAGGAGATTTTTCTTCTCCCTAGTTCCCCGGAATCTGCATGGAATCGGATAAGTAATAACTAATCAGATAATGGGACACGGCTGGCCAAATGCGTGGTGTGAGGTTTTAAGGGATACCTTCGACTAAAATGAAAGGGCCCTGACTGTGAAACACGGGCAGTATTCAAGGACCAAACAGTCGAAGTACAAGGTTCAGAGGAATGCATGCTGCAGGGGTAAGGCTTACAGAGATTTTGTCGTTTCCTCAAAAGCAGGTGTCTTGCTAGCTCCAGCACAGCACACGCTTGGAGATGGTGCTGAGGCACATAGGTATTAAAAACTGGGTTTAGACAGACACGTATAAAACAAATTTGTGTCTAAAATAAAGAGAATGTATTCTGTTCCTATTAAAAATGTGTGTATTACCTGGCTAAATGATCCCATTTTGTTGTATAGTGTAGTTTTCAGTGCAGCACATCGCTGTCAAAGGCATTTATTCTGAGGGTGCTCCATCTTGGTATGGCATTTCCCTTGTTACATTTCAGTTGCATTTAATTGCTTTTAGCAATTACTGACTGGTGCTGGTGGTGGCCAAACAGATAATTAATATTAAGCAGCTAACAGGGAGGAGTTCTCAGCACCGTCCTACTGTCCCTCAGTCCACCACCTGATGGATGCAACCACCATCACCTTCACGTTTCCCTTCCTCCTTGTAACACAGCTGACGAGGTCCTACAGCCTCTTGGGGAAGTCGTGGCACTGCTTCGACGTTTGATTTCGGTTTATGATTTAATAAGGCAGGAGCAGGTTCTGGTTTTTAGGAGGGGGATTTGTTGGCTTTCTGGGGCAGGGAGCTTGAGGTAGTTACTGTTTGTTTCATCACTTCTTCTGGTGATGTTTGTGTCTGTGACATGTTTTGGATGTGCTGAGAGAGCTGTAGTTAGGAAGGGTCTTTCTGTCTGGTTACAATTTCAATTTTTATTTTGGTTTTTCCTCTGATAACTAATTCTGCTTGGCAGCAGCTGTGTCAGCAGTTAGCAACAGGCGCCATACACCTCCATTAAGTGGATCACAAGGTTGTGGTGGGCCTGTCCCTACTCTGAGGAGGGTCACTTCTCTCCTCACCTTGCTTCAGGGTCCACAAGCGCCTACGTTTTGGTACCCCATTCGAGGACTGATGAGTAACTTCAGGAGGTACTTGTGCACCTCCAATGTCCCCCTGAAATGAGAGTTTCTTAGACAATGGAAGTGACAGCTTGTTTTTTTTTAATCTCTTTTATATTAATTAAAGTACAGTTTACATCTGTATCTCCAACTCGGTTTTGTCCTTCGTATATAAAGCAAAATGCCTTGTATTCATTCCACTGGAAACTCTCAATTCAGAGTCCCTTGGTTTCCAGGTGGACACAGAACACGACCCTGCCCTGTTTTTCCTTTTCACAAGACTTCAGGGCAGTTTCACCCAGGAGGAGATTACCAGTATTGACACCTCGATATCCTGTGTTTGGTGTTGGCACTTAGATTACTTGGAATATCTCTATACGATCTTCCTTAAATCTTGTTAGAGGCAGGACGACCTGATGCTCTTCACACTTGTGACATCTGAGGCTGTCTTGTCTCATGGCATCCAGGTGTCTGGCCTGGCTGTGCACAACACGTAAATTTTTTTGGTGAGTAGAAGTTAAACCAGGTTACCTAATGAAAAATTAGAAAACATGTAATCAAAAGGGTGAAACTCCCAAAATCTCAGTTCCGGCACACCTTTGAAAAAGATCCCACTTCATGTGAGTCACCATCCCTGGAGGTCTTCAAGAAACACGTAGAAGTAGGACTTGGTAGCATGGTTCGGTGATGGACTTCAGTACTAGGTTAAAGGTTGGACTAGGTGATCTTAGAGGTCTTTTCCAACCCAAATGATTCTGTGATTCTATGATTTGAAATACGTCAGCTTTTAGCCTAATTGTTTCTAGCGCAGAAGGACCATCTTAGCAAAAAAATATACATGACTGGGCTAGTGTCCCCATTTTCACCGTCCCTCTCCAATGCGTTATGTGAAACTTTAAGACTGTCAAAGGAGTTGCTTTTTTTTTTTTTTTCTGCAGCTTACCTTTGTCACGTAGTCAAAACTCAATAAGGAAAGTTGGGTGGTGACCATCGTGGGATCTTCTATTCCCTCGGATCTTGTCTTCTCTACCCCCCAGTGCTGGACTCCTCGGGATGTTGCTGCCATCAGAAAGAAGCTGTCCTTCGCAAGGGAGCCTTTTTAACCTCCTCATAATGAGTTCCCAAGTGCTGTTTGGCCCGAGATATTAAAGCTTGCATGTTTGCAATTTCTCTGGCAAACTGCCTCTCGCAAAGAGGATATAGTGTTTTCTTGGGCCTTTGCCCAAAGTAATTTTGCAAGAAACTGTAACTGCATTTAGTACATGTCGTTCATTTGAGACAAGTCATTGTAATTGCATTTGATCACAATCAGTTTATGGCTGTTTTATCATGTTTTCATGCTGCATATCTACTCAAACATCATAGCAAAACTTAATGGCTACTGTTTTACTTCTGCATAAAACATTTTATAGCCTTTTTGTGCAGTAGACATCAGGTTTCAATCACCATTGCCCCATAGAGAGAGAAAAAAGTTGGCCAAAGAACTATCAAAAGTCCTTAACTACATAAAATTTTATTTCAGGTCAACTTCCCATAAAAGATATTAAATGTATTTTGTGGTTTATTCTGCACGTTAACAATTTTAGAGGAGCTGCAATATTTGGGGGGAAGCAGTATGGAAGGGGGAGGTTAATTCACAGAAGATGTTTCACATTTGGGGTAGTTTTCCATTGTAAAAAAGTGTGTGTTTGGGTTGAGATCAGCGGCTGGAGACTGCCACAGTCAGATGCTCAGCGCCGCCTCAAAAGCTTACTGTTGCCTTTACAAAAATCAAATTTCTGACCTTGTGTCGATGCTTTTTAATCATAGCTTTACATTTTTGATGTGCCATTCATAAAATCCAGCACAATTCGTGCTCCTTAAATAATATGTTTTGCTCTCTGAGCACTGCTGAAGTTCCCAGCTGAAAAGTTTAATTAAAAGGGAAACTTTGACATGCTGCTGAGAAGATTAGTTCGCATTAGAATGGCAAGATAAAAGAAAATTTAGTTCTAATCTAATTAACACCAATTAAAAGATGTAAAAGAATTTGCATCAGCCAATTGTTAATTATGCATCAATTTGCCTTTCCTGTGTCAAAAGGAAAAAGAAGCAAAATGCGACCTGTTTTGTTTTCGGACACCTATCGTGTGATGATATTGCCACAGTCACTCTTCATGCGATTTGGCTACGATGGTAACACTTACTTAGCATCATCGGCGCTCGGGCCTTTAGTGAGAGGCCGAATTGTTCAGTAACTTGGCAAGAGTATGCAGGCATGATGGAAAGGCAAATAAAAATTCAGGGTTTACAGAAAACTACTGTATGTATCTATATGCCTCTTCTGCTTCTTAAATGTGTGTATGAGTTGGAGGGGTATGCCCATCCATTTTTAGTTGTGTTTGTGTATTTGCACTTGCTTATAGAGTACTTATTTTGGTTTGCAGTTTCTGTGAGACTGTATCTGGGATTGTCTGGTAGAAAATATGGTTTTAGTCCGCATGCCTTGACTGTTCTTTTATGTAGGATGTAATATTTTGGGAGAATTGATGTGGCTAGTGAGCTTCACAGTTTGCTTTCAGGCGAAGTCTGAAGGTGTTACTTTGCAGTATGGCAGGCACTTGCTGCAAGTTTAAAATGTTCCTTTTTTATGTGCATTTGCTTTTTTCTAATTTGGCTTTTGCAGACTTAACATTTAAACAGGACGTCTAGGTCAGCATAAACGAAGTTTCCTTGCAAGATTATGCTCGTTCTTTTAAGCATTCTTTTAAGCATTTTGTTTTTATTAAGGTTATTGTATTACTAGATTATTTTATGTATAAATACAATTTCTGGGGAGTAATACCACCAAATGAACGATTAGTTTATAACATTGGCAGCTGCTTGTGCCCTTGACAGCCCAAATACAAATTTAATACAAAGTTCCTGAATTCATGTTTCTCACTAATCCATCTCTTCATCATCTCTTTCAACTCTTTTGCTCATAGTATGTATAGTGGAGAGCGTAGGGGCAAGACTAGTGGGGTTATGAAGATATCAGAGCTCTGAGAGGCATGAAGGTTGCACATCGCTGGTAGCCAGCTACAGAGGAAAGGAGATGGCTACTTGTGTCTGGGAGAGCGATTTTGCCAACCAAGTTCAGGAAAATCATCTGAAAACAGAATTTTAAGGCCAGGTTGTATGTTATGGGGACCAAAGGGGTCAGGGAGCATGTCAAAGGTAGTAGCAATATTTGTGCCACACAACTGCTTGTAATTAAATGGTATAGTTGAAGTAGTTGTCTTAATGTCTTAATTAAAAATTACCCTGAATTTGCTCACAATATTAAAAAAAAAAAAAAAAAAAAGTAATTTACTGCTATGAACATACATCAGGTAACTTGTCTGTGTGTCCTCTTGTTCATGCTGTGCCTCGCTGTGCTGTTCTGTACGCTTATATTGCCTTTTGTGGAAAGCATCACAAAGGTTTTTTATAAAGAAAACAAACCAGGAGCTAGAACATTAAGAGTACATTATATATTTGACCAATCACTTTTATAAAGTCTGATGCAAGTCTTTAATCTGAGATCCTTAGAGAATGCTTTAGTTTTTAATATTTCTATGACCTTCTCCAGGGGACTGAAAAATTACTTTGAAGTATCGAAGTGGTACATGGAGTTTTAGCTGTGTGATTCCCATTAAAGTCAGTAGGAGCCAGGTAGCTAAAACTCAACACAACTATGAAAACACGCTCCTTGTGCAGTGTTAAGTAGTAAAGCAATTCTGTGACATGGCAGTGACATTTTACTGCATTTGCTGGCTTTATAGATCCATTCAGGGCTTGTATTTTTACTGGAGTTTCACTGTTCAGTGAAAATAGTAAAGGAATATTTAAAAGCAGGTGTAGGCTGGTCTAGTAACAGGCACAGCTGTTGGGGAAACCTGGTGCCTTGCATATATTTTTAATGGAAAATGGCAAAACTGCTTTTGCGAAGCCCAAGCTTGTTGCCTGCATGTTGGTCATGCTGCAGGTGTTTGTTGGAGGTACCTGAAGACACTTTGCATGCTCTCTCAGTCTGCGGACAAAATCAGCCCTGGTTCACCACCAGAGCTGGCAGAGGACGGGGACATGCCCATTTCTGCGCTTTCTAGGTAGACTGACAGCCTACAGTGGTCAAGGAGAGATGCCTGACCTGATGAATATGGTTTATTTCAGTCTGAAATACCTCGACATTTGGCAACTGGATCTACAGAATGGGCACGAAGTCTTTGAACCTTCCCCCAGCCAAGGCAGAGGGGTTGTGGGCACCTCGAGGAGGGCAGAGTGCCTCTGGTGGTGGTGGTGTACCCAGGGGCCAAGAAGGCAAGTCCTCCCAGGGGAAGTCCAGCCCTTTGCATTTAGGGGATTTCCCTGAGGATTTGTGCTGGGTAGGTCTCAAAGAAGCCTGTCGCCACATCTTAGTCAAATATCATCACCAGTTTTCTGCAGCACGTCTCCAATTCCAGTTCAGGACAGTAAGATTTTGAGTTTTGTCTGTCAAAGATGTCTGTGTATTGTGTGTGAGCTTCTGACTGTACTCCACACCGCGCTGCAGAAGGTTTTGCCCTGCACAAGAGCTGTATCACATTCTTTTGTGTGGACCGTGATAATCTGCCCTTTGTCTTTTGTAGCAAAGGCAGCCCATAAAATCAGAGACACTGGTCATCCTCATTAACAACCTTTCAGCTCTTCTAGATTTGTTGCCCGTGATACTTTGTGGCTGTAGCACCCATCTGAGTGGGGGCAGATGTTTTTTACAGAAAACCTCTGGTCCTGCCAAATTTATACCAAGTAAGTAGCCTGGAATGTGAAAAGATAGCGTCTTCTGCAGACATCTAATAAATTTATTTCTGGATGACAGAAATGTTTGTGTGTCAGGTTTTCTGAAATAATATAGGAAGTCTGATTTATGTGATACTGAGGGAGGAGAAAGTGCAATGGTATCTCCATCCAGTCGTGTCCTAAGATTCACTTAATTGCACAGAGGCTCGATCCTAAACTATATTTGCCCCTTTGCATGGAAAAAGCCCGTGCTTTTTGTCTGTGAGTTCTGTGCAGAAATCTGTAGGGTTGTCATACACCAGGGACCAGTTAGAAATCATTGCCAATATTCTGGAGTATTGACGACGTTTGAGAAACTGGATAGCGATGCCATTATAATCTTTAAGCAAAACTCAATTGCAGATTTTCCCAACAAAGTTGTCTTTCCTTTGTTCAGTACTTAACGAGAAGAGCAAGTGTTCAGAGGAGCTTGCAACCAAAGCTCCATTCATCTCCTCCAAGTTGTGCTTTGTCCACCCTGGCCTTTGTCCAATTCCAAGTACCTTTGGAGCCAGCACGTCTCCTTTGCATCCTTCTGCCCCAAACCAAAACATCCTCTGAAAAAGTCACAACAAAATCAAGTTGTTAAAGTGTCTGTGAAGTTTTATTTACACCAATGTAGAATAAAAAGTCAGGTGTTCTATTCATCCTGCCTAAAATCAGAAAGGAGGATTTAAAGCTTCCAGGTCTTGCATATAACAAGGATGTCCCGGAGCCACCTCCTGAACTGGCTGGTCTCCATGGGGCTGTCTACCGGGGTCCTCCTTGGGCAAAGGTGGGCTGGACACCTGATGAGGAGCCCTGCCACAAAAGCTCCTTGAGGAAATAAACTTAAAACTATCCCAACTGTTTCGTGGGCATCACTGAAAAATCAAAATGAATTACTCCAGAATTTCGGGGCCTGAGCTCATCTCTAATTGACACGACATGCTAAGAAGCCTGCAATGCTCAGAAGATAAATCCAGCAATTAAGAGCTGACTACAGCTTCTCGGTATGGCTGGTGATATGCAGATATTAAACATTTTCACCAAAAGGAAATCTGGCAGGCACTTAATGTGCCACGTTACCTCAGTAATGCCACAACCTTTATGCAGCTAGGCAAGCGTATTATGAGTTCAAGTAATAGCGTATCAAGTGTTTCGTTATTAGCTTGATCGTTTCCATTTTTCTCAAACTGGCTGAAAATGGATTGAAAACTTTCCAAGATCAAAAAACATGGAGAGAAAGCAGGTAGTGGCCCCAGCATGATCATACCCTTAATCCCCAAATTTTGTTCGTGTGAGTCTCTGCAGCTAGCCAGGAGCTCAGGCGCTACTCAGGGTTTTCAGAGACAAGCAATTGTAATTCATCTTTAATATTTCAGCACATGAAATGCTCCTCCGTGGCCCAAAGCACAGACTGCGGGGAGGGTAGGTCCGTATCAGAGAGGCATTTGGCTGCACCTCCGTTTTACAGCAGCGAGCTGCGTTTGGAAGTCATAGGCCGTAGTCATGGCCTTCGTAGCCGTGCCAAGTCATATGGAAGTCACAGCCGTAGTCATAGGCCAGAAGTCATAGCAGTGCCTTCCTTAGGGCCGTAATTTCTCTGAATTACATTTCCTGGGCTGCCTTGACTCCTGTGAGTGCTGTTTTCAAACCTTTTAAAAAGGCCGTATTTATAACGCCGACCTGTCCTGCAGGGTTCAGGGACAAGGCCAGGCACTTGCTCGGTTTTCTCCTCAGCTTCCCCATGCGTGTTTGTACTGACCTGTCGGAAAATGGATCGGGATCTGTATCGCCATACAGCAATAGAGCAACTTTTCTCATATGTCTATCCACAACGATGCTTCTGTCATTTTAACAACACAGTGTATGTCTATTTGTCTGTATTTGTGTATTTAATTCAATTACTAGAAAACTCTTGTACTTGATATGGGATACCTAGTGAACCATGTCTGAACAAGCAAAGAAATAATAGTATCACTATTGTTACACTTTTTTTTCAGATTTAAAGATGTAAATGGCTTACGATTTTGCTTAATCGGTTATGATTTTATTATTTGTTTCTCTTCAACTGAGAAATATTTTGAAGTGTGCAGAGACTGAATTGAATGTTCATTATGTACCTGCTCAGGGACCGAGCTAAACGATTCTTTAAGCAGTTTGGAAAAAAATGCTCATTGAAGACTTGTTAAGTCGTGTGAGAATATGCATTAAATGCTTATCTCTCCTGTGGGTATGTAGGTATCAGATACTTGGTTTACTGTGTGAGGTTTAATGCTTTTCTTCTAATTTCTAATGAACTTTACCACCAGACTACTTGATCATGACTAAGCCTATGAACAATGCAAATGGAATTGCCCCCTGATGGTGAGGAATGGGGCCCAGATGGCCCTTAAAAGGTGATAATGAGGAAATATAGCATATCTGAGTAGCTAGAAAGAGAGAAATTTGTTGAAGACAGTCAATCTGTTTGAAGCAATGGTCTTTTCCTTAATTATATAGATTTTCATTTAGGGCTGCTTTAAAGTAAATTTTCCCAGAAAATTTTATTTGCAACTGGAAACCAGAAACCACTGGTTCTGCTGCTCCCTGTTTTAAATTATCTGTGGAATCTTCTCCTCTCACGTTGTCTTCAAAGTACGAATGACAGGCTGTCTGTGAACATTGTGGCAGCATTTCAGGTTGTGTGGATCCTTGTGCTGCAAAATGGTAGCAAAATGAGTGCTGGAGATAGATATCGGTATGTTGTAAAACGTGTGCATTACTAGAAGTCAGCTGTAAACTCCAGTAGATGAGGATTTGCTTGCTTCTGGAACGATTCCTCCCTGTTTCAAGCGTTTCATTGCTTTTGGGGGGTTTCATAAAGCTCAGGCTTTTATTCCTCCATTTAACTTTATAACTTTATTAAAACACTGTGATTTGGAAATATATTGTAGCTTTATATTGTAGCTCAGATGCTAATGAAATAGTACCATGGGTCATTTAAGGCTTTCCATTGTAGCTCTCCTTTCACAGCTGCCTTATGAAATGATGTTTTATGTTGATTGCATTTGCTGTGTTTGTTGTGAGAAAAATGCCGGTGGGAAAAGGACATCCACATTGCTAGGTTCTGGCAGGATATTGTGTGGAAAAAAGAAAACTCACCGGTAAATCTGCTGCTATTGATTTTATGAGTTTGGTAAACTGTCCCAGGGAGTGATGTGACTCTAACACACACTAATTTCACAGAATGAGTAGTTACCTATAAAGGTAGATACAAATAGCAGGTAATGCTTATCGAGTGTTAATTTTTTGGATGTCATATCTAACCTTGAGTTTAAGTGCCAATTGCAAGCATGCAACAAGTATTTAGCAGTAAAATCTGTTGGGATGCCTTGTTTCCCTCACGATGTGCCATTACCAGAAATAATTCTCCAAAACAGACCCAGATCTTGCAGACTTTGTTTTGCTGCTGTGGGAGAGGATGGGCCCTCTGACAAAATAGGGAAGGTCTTCCAGAAGGGCTTTTTTTTGTCCCCTAAAATTTGTGGTTCTGTATCATATTCTGTCACGTAGCAAGTGGTGCCAGAGCAGGTTCTCTCCCACACTCTGACCCTGACACATTGAGAGGCAAATACAGGGCTCAGTGGTCACAGCATTGCCAGGGCCCAAAAATGCCCTGATTGTCATAGGCCATGTTAACTTCTACCTCGTGTTATATCTTGTCCTCTCCTTCTAAATGCCCTTTCCTCAGCTTATCGTTGGTTGAGCTGGGATCAGCAAGAGGTCAAGTTCCTGTATGGTTAAATACCAGAAGACACTGCTGGTGTCTCTTCTGGTAGAGCATCCTCTTCTGAGGAGGAACCACAAAGCAGTGCTAAGGGGAAGCTAACCTACAGAGAGGTGAGCTACAGGAAAAGTAATTTTTCCATGATCTCTTTTGATTTTCTTTCTTCCAAGTATAAATACTACAATGCATGGAACGATGTCTTATTGAGTTACCACTTCTGTGCCCAGAAGTTACTGCAGTAAGTAAAAACATTCCCAAGGCTTCGAACGCTGTGACATGAGTCAGAATATCCTGGGGACAGGACTGTGACTGCAGCAAGGCCTGTGGGATTCACAAAGGAGTATAACTGCAGCAAGGCCCCAGAGCTAGGAGTGCTCGGGGTGCAGATGTCCACAGCCAGATCCGTCGTATGAATGAGCAATCAGCATGAGAATTGTCTCTGGTCCTCACACCATGTAGGTTATTTCGGAATAGCACTGGGAGTCTGGATAAAAGCACGAGCACTGGTATCCCCAGAGCAACGAGGGTAGGTGGCTGATGTCTGCACGTGAGAAGCTGCTTGCCTGTTTCTCTGTTTCAGAGGCAACTTTCTGCTCGATGAGCCATGCACGTGTCTGCCAGGAGATTCCTGTATGTCCATCTGTCCTGTCCTAGGCACACACCGTCTGTGCCCCGCGTTCTGCCCAGAGAGAAGGCTTTGTTGTCACCTGCAGCAATCTCAGAAGGCTCTGAAGGCTGCATTTCTTGTGGTTCCAGCTGCTGTAAGCCAAACAAGCAGATCTTGCCTGCTAGTCACAAATACACAGCTTCCCACAATTTATGTGGGATAAATATTTTGGGTTCCCCTCAGCTTTGAGTGGAGCATTTTGGTTTATTCCCCTGCTCTTCTGCAGACAGTCAAAAAAGGAAAAATCTCTTCATGTCATTGTTTAAAGAAAGTGTTTTTAGTATCTCTGTCCATCCCAGCCTATCTAAAATAACCCAGAACAAATATCCCATACTCCATATTCTTCCATTTTACACATAATTTATTCTACATTTAGGTTTATATGGCATGAAGGAGAAGACAGAGGTGGAAGGCTACTTCGCTGGGCTCTGATGTGATTGAGCGTGCTAGTCCTGTTTATTATAATTGATTGGGAATGGTTAAAGTACCTAACAGCTGCCCCCTATATTGTGCTGATATTTATGTGGTACTTTTATACTCTGTCTGAAACCATAAGCACAAAGGGTTTCTAAAGAATTAATATAAAACTTGCTTGTAAAACTCCAAGGTTTATGGCATGGTTTCTTCTGCACAGACCCGCTTGTTTTATGTGGGTGGATGCTACTTAACTTTGCACGTTTCCTTTCTGGGCTTCTTTCTCGCAGAAAAAGTCCGGGTTTTGGAAAGTTTAAAAACCTTTTATCTTACTGAGCCAAGCTTACCGCCTTTTTGTTGAGGAAGTTACTTGGAAAGTAGGTGGCATGTATACATGAAAGATCAACCCTTGTAGATATCCTGAAGTACTTTAAATCACTTGGGTAACCAGTGGCCACTTTCCCCTAGCACTTGGAACCTTTTCTTTAGGATTAACTCTTTAATAGCTTTTTTTTTTTCTTTCCCCTTTCAAACAGACACAGCCTAAGGCTTGATCCAGGAGAGGCTGCCAGTGCAAACTGGCTCAGGACCATCTCTTCTCTTTTATCCTGTGACCACGTTTGCCTTGAGCTGGGCTTCCTCTGATATTTTCTCCAAAGCTGAATTTATGGTCCGGGGGTTTTACACCAGTTGCCAGCTGTGCTAATACAGCCCCATCCCTGCTCGGTAGCCACAGGCTGCTTATTGCCTTGCGAGCCTGGGGCCATCGCAAGGCTTCACAGCACCTCTGTCCAGGTGCCTTGCCCTGTCATCACAGGGGCACAACAAGCTGGGGGAAAACCTGCAGCTCTTTTTAAATGTCGACAAACTTGGGCGTCTCAGACACATCTCTGGAGCTTCTGCACAAATCTCCCACTAATGCCGTGCTCAAAATTTCAGTGACTTCCCAAGAGCTGCTGTATTTCAGTCCCACCGATAACATTAACCACATGCTGCCTCCTGCTCCGTACATACATTGATTGCAGCATGCAAAAGCTGAGCAAAGTTTGTTTGGGGCCGAGCTGTGCGTGGCACTGACCACGAGCCCTAATGGGTGCTGTAACTGTGCTTAGTTGTCCTGTGCCAGTCCTGCGCCTGCTGGAGCATCTGGGTCTGTAAACTGCTTTTTGGAGGAGCTGTTAATGAATCCCCACCTGAAACATTAACAAACACTAGGTTTTAACATGTATAATAACAATAATGCTAATAGGATTCTGCTTTTGCACTGTGGGCTTCCCAGATTTCCACACTTTTCTCTGCAATCAGCCCACCTTGAGTTTTACACTCTCAAAAACTGGCAAGGAGTTCCAGGACTCCCAGAAATGAAGCTCGAACGACAGACAGCCTACCGCATTTTATAAATCTGATAAATCCCAAGGGCACAGTTAGCTTACCCAGTGTTGACAAAACTAGAGGAGGCAAATGCCCCTATGGGTACGGTTATCGGTGCCCATTTTCTTTTGATGGGATGGATTTAGCTTTAATGAAGGAGTTGGCGTGCCAGGAGCATCAGCAGCGCTCCCTGGCTCTTCCCACCCCCGTCTGGATGGTGTTATATGATGTTAAGCATATTCTTTCCTGGACATTTGCAAAAGAATAGGAAGAATACTTTATTTTCATGTCTATACTGCATCCCAGATAACTTGTTCCCTGTTCAAAGTACTTCTGCTTGAAAATACGTCTCTGGATAACCTGCACCCACAGAAAACCTATATTAAATAAGGATGCAGGGTGGGATTAGAGAGAGGAAGAACTAATTGGTCCCACAGAAGGAGCTCTTGGCTGAGTGGAAGAAGAACAAGCTCCCTGTCACATGCAGCCTGCATTCTGCTTGTTTCAGTGTGTTTTTTATTTTATCAGCTAGCCCATGGTTTACACGCATGCAAATAGGGGAATAACAGCTCACACTTTAGGCAAGGAGCAAACCTCACCTCCCTGCGTTAACACGGTGCTCCGTCGTGTGATATAAGGACTGCCTTCACTTGGCAGAGCAGGTCTGAATTCGGGTAGCTAATACACATCTGCTGCGCTCAGGTGAAAACCCAGCGAAGCCAAAGCACTTTGGTTGTGCTCCGAGGCCATACCCCCGCTCTGCGTGGCGTTAACCTCCTGATAAAAATGAGGTACTCCGCTTCCACCGCCTTCCTACCTGCCGATGTCTGCCATGCACAAGTTATCCCAGTGGGGAAAAAAAAAAAAAGCTGCTTTTTTTTTTATCCAGAGAGAGAAGCCTGAGGCTGTGGAATCCTCAGCCTTACAAAAATACAAATGACCAGGCTTTGATTCATGCAGAAGGTTTAAGGCTGATTATTTTAAGAACCGTTGAAACCTGAAGCCTCAGCCCTCTGATTACAGTCCTAGTCAGTATTTGACATCGTGCAGTAATGATTTTGAACATCTATTTTAGTTTGGATTTAGAGAGAGAGCCAACCTACATTGAAGTATATTACCATGCTCTGACTTGCGAGCATTGTGTAGGAGGTTTAAGTCAGATTATTTTAAGAACTCAACAAGCCTGAAACAGCATTTTTATGATTATAGCTTTTTTTCCCCCCATCCTTTCCACACAGAGCAGTAGTGATTTCTAACATCTCTTTTAGCTGGCTTTAGAGCCGGAGCCAGCCTACACTGAATTGGCCTCTTTTGATGCTACAGTATTGACTGAGGGGAGGGACAGATGGAACAAAAATCCTAATTGCCCAAACTTACAATAGGTTCCCAGCAGCAGCCATCACAAAAGAAATGTTAATGCAGTAAAAGGTAAATGGAAGGAAGCTAAACCCAACTTGTGGACAATTCAAAACCTACATCAATTTATTTTAAACTGCTTCCTGCAGCTTGTGAACACCTTCCTTGTCATAGTGGAATTATATTTGTTTTAACATTAGTCACTGCGCTGCAGAAGTCTTGCCATGCTTCTGCAATTTGTAAAGTAAACTGCAAACGGTAGTCCAGCGTGGGGAACAAATGACTTCCTATGGTCCAGGGCCAGCGTTCCTGAAGGTATTTGTTGCAAATGGTCAACTTCCCCTGCGTATTCTTCACAACTGCAGCTGAACACTCTCTTTTCTATTCAGCGAGACGTGAGGGTATCTGCGAGTACAACAGATGGCGGTAGTATTTTGATGCTTCAGCCATGAAACGAGGGGGCAAAATGTCATTCTCCATCCATCCATTCATCCGTCTCGCCATTTCTGTGTGCTTTTTCTTCTATTTCCATTTTTTGATGCCCTTACCTGTGCCTCTGCCTTTTACACTGCAAGTTCCATGATGTGGAGTGATGCTGTAAATAATTACAAGCAGGCTGTAAACTGAACATTGCTTTGCAGGAAGCCTGTGTCCCCACTCCATGCCGTGAAAAGCTCCCTCTCATTAAACAGATTTTAAGAGTTGGTTTCCTTGGCTGACCATCATTACCTTTTCTGATAACGAGTGCACCTGAGAATTGTTTTTAGCCCATTCCTAGACTTCCATGCTAGGCGTTAATTCAGGATATGACTTCAGTGTGTTTGGAGACTACACCCAGCCACAGCTGGCAGCCTGGTGCCTCCCCTGGCCCTCAGGTGGACACCCACCTCACACCACAGCACGTAGACCAGAGCTTTGCAGGACGAAGCCCTCAGCCAGGGTGCAAGGAAGGTGAGAGTGATTTACACCTGGTAACCACTGGGCTGTCCTCTGCTGCTCCCCGCTGCTCCGCGCCCAGCCAGAGGCATCAGGCTCTGAGGTAAAGCAGGAGATGTCTTCGCCTTGCTGGTCATCACTGCCAGCTTGGACACACATGTGGAACCATCTGTGATGATTTTAGGACACAAAAAAGCCTGAGTTACCTATATGGCTTAACATAATTCCATGTAACTATGTTGCCCAGCATTTTTGGAAGAGAAGCCCGGAGTGCCAAAGCCTGGCGGAGGGCTGTTCTCCAGGGCTCACCTGGTACAGCATGGCAGTAGGCCGGGTGGCCACCAGCTGCACCCCTCGCTCCCCCATCTCATTGCAGGGCTTCACAGTGTTTAGCCTGAATTATGAAGTGATAAAAGTTTAGCCTTAATACAAGTTTAGCCTTAATTACAAAGTGCTTTGGCCCACCTCTGCCCAGTGATTAACTTCTTTGCCAGCCATGGGGCTGTGCTTTGCACCAGGGGGTCATGGGTGGAAACAGTGAGGAAATGCAGGGCAGCCCTTTTGCTTTTTTATTATTTTATTTTATTTTATTTTATTTTTATTTTTTATCCACACAAGTTTTGTGTAGAAATGTTGGATCTCGCAAACCAAAGGCTTTCCTTCCCCTCAGCTGCTGCCTTGGCGTCAGCACTCAGAGCTGTGTCGCTCGCCGGTCCCCGCCAAGGTAGCAATTCAGGGTCTGCATGTTTAGTTATAAAAGTCAAAGGTTAAGTGATTTGGGAATAAAATGTCATTTAACGTGACAGAAATGTGACAGAAATGAACCTGCTGATGCTCACATTACTCCTGGGGTTTTCTTTTCACGTGCAGCCTTGGTGTTAAGTAATTTTATTAACTGAGGAGGGGGAAACATGTTATTTGCTAACGTTTTTAGCCTCGTGGCAAAATTTATTGCGTGTTGCTTTGTAAGTATTTTAAAGCGGCGAGATCGGGAAGGCAATGAAAGTAAAAATGGAACATGTTTTTCTCTCGGAGGTGTTATTTAAAACATTGTACGATTAGTCAAAAAGATTAATTGTTGCTGGTGGCTAAACAGATGATAAATTTTAAAATGATATTATTACAGTGTGTCAGCATAAAAGCTCCGTGTCCCAAGTGTGTCGCCTTTTTATGTTTCTGTTGACAAGGTTCACGTTTTATAGCACGCTACCAGAAAGTGTTGACACATATTCAGATCACTGATTAAATGTTTTAAAAACGTGCCACTCAGAAACTAACCCTGATGGTCTTTGAGACAGGCATTTTAGGAGCCGGAACGCGTTTCTCTTCATCAGTGAGGCTGTAGCACAGTTAGCAGTAGTAATTAACAATTTTATTTATTTATTTTTTAATTTTGGTACTTTACTATTTTAAGACCAGAACTATTTATAACGTATTTTCAGGCACATATTTTTATGGTCGCCTTCAATATGGATTAAGAATTGAACGCTAAATAATTCCTCACAAAGCTACTGAAGCAGTGAAATGTAAAAATAAAATCATCTTTCTCGTGTGGGATTTTGCCAAGGGATTTTTCATGTTTGCTTTTTTTTTTTTTTTTTTTTTTCTCCTCATTATTCATGTTTTGATGTGTCCATCTTGAGAGCATTGGGTGATGTTAAAAGTACAAGCCGTGTAATTTCAGTTGTTCAAGTTGGAGATGCCACTCAGTAGTAAGACCTCGCTCATCGTTTTCTTCCATGTCCCTTTGACACTTGCTCTGTCCTGGAGTTGCCTCCTGCACCTAGAGCTTGTCCTGAATCTTCTTCCAGACCATTCCCTCAGGCTGCTGGACAGTTTCCCTTCCCTCTGCTTTCACAGAAGGGTCAATTCTTCCCTGAAAAGGAGTCATAGGATAAAAAGCAAAAGCAGTCCTGAAAGTGCAGGGTGTGACCCAGGTGTTTCCTCTCCAAGCCCTGCTCATGTTCCCAAATGCAGGTCACTTTGTAGTTTCTGTTCTGAGCAGAGCTCTAGTATTTTTGGAGTGAAAAGTTTAGTCAAGAAAGAATATCTGGCTGACAAATTCCCTTGATATTTCCCGTGGTGGAAATGCACAGAACACGGAGAAAACACCTTTCTGTGTTCTGATCATGCAATTGTCTCATCTCTTGGTTCTCCAGTGGTTTTTATTGTGCTTATTATTGTCCATCAAACTCTATTCATATTATCAGTTTTCTGTTTGTTTGTCTTGCAGCCCAGCTGTTCAGGGATTTCTTTTTATTGTGGAAAACTACTAAAACTTTATGTAAAAGAGGAGGTTGACTAGCTGAGTGTAAAGGGAATTTTTAATTGCACTGCTTAAAGCTTTTCACAGGCTTTGCTTCCATAAGATCACTCATTGTGAAGAAAAGGTGTTTCTTCATTTTCTTCAGTTTTCAGTGAAAACTTCCTATAAACACTTTTAAATTAAAAAATTAAAGTAAAATAGAGGAGGCTTCCTCCCATCTTTACGAACTGAAATAGCCTGTTGTGGGGGAGATAAGATCAGTTCCCATGTCTGTAAGACTTGGGAAGCACTGAATATATGTTCAAGTAGAGCAGATCAAAGCAGCATAGCATCTCCCTTCTGCTCCTGTGGCGATGCTGACCTACCTCTGGTTTTCCTGTCCTGTTACACCCCTGAAGAGCTTTCCTCGGGTGGCTGGAGCGTGAAACAAGCCCATCCCTGGGGCCAGAGTGCATCCACATGTGGTGCAGAAGGTCCTTCTGGTCACCACCTCACCCAGAAGCCATCTTTCTCATTTTTCTCCTGCCCTCTTGGTACTGCCACTCTTCTGTTTGCCCTCTCTCTGGAAGAGACAGGAACCTTTTCTGTGGAAGAGGTGATACAGTTCACACAGGGTGGTAATTATTTATTAAAAAGAGATTTAAAAAATTTTTTTTTCCATGACAAGATAGTTCAGCCCATCCCTAAAACAGGGATCCTAGACAGCTGTGATGAGCTGTCCTGTGGGGAGCTGCCTCTGCCTCCACTGACTGCTTAAAGGAAACGGGTTACTTGCATGGGCTTGAGACTCGAATTTTAGGCAACTCAAGTTTAAAAAAGTGAAACCCATCATGGAGTGTAGATATTAAAAAAAGTTAGACACAGTTCTGTCAATGATACTTAAAGAATGGAAATTACCACCCTGATAAAAGATACCCATATTTATCCTGGGCAAGGGACGTCTTCAGAGATGTTGCCCTAGCAGTGGTTTGGCATAAGCCTTCATGAAACATGAAGAGAGGTGTCAGAGCTGAGGACATACCAGGTTGTATTTTGCAGCACAAAACTCCCAGCCTTGGTTGAAACCGAATCCAGTGGAAGCATTGCCATTGGTTTCAATGAGAGCAGAATTTATAGTGGCAAACAGTAAAATCCTGTCTGTGTTAAGCAAGTGACATTTTTTTCACTGAGTGGAGTCGTGGCAAGGTAATTCACCCCAAGTGCTCTTAAACACGGCTCTGTGAACATGGGGTACGTGGCCAAGCATGGGCACCTGGAGCTCAGCCTCTGGTGGAGCAACGCCAACAGTGAGAGTGCAGGCACCCTGCATCGGTGGCCTGAGGGTAGGGTTTTCCAAGATAAACAAGGAAACATCCTCTCAGCATCTTTTTAATTTGTATTTTTGAAAAATGTAGCGCATTCCGAGCAGTAACAAATGGAGCCATCACGGTGCTAACAGACATGAAAATTCATCCGCTGCTCCACTTAAACTACAAAAAAGCCTTCACCAAAACTCCCAGTTGGGCATTATTTTCTGGATTTACTACAAAAAGAACAATGCATGTTTATTAAAAACAGAGTGGCTTTTAGCGGCAGCAGTAGCACCGCACACAATACACCAAAGCACAACGGGGGCCTTCTCATAGCAATTGATGTGGAGAAGACCTTTGGCAGAGCAATATGGAAATTCGCATTCAGTGGCTTGATTAATTTGGAGTTTGGAAGCCACCTTCCAGAGATGGATGACAGTGGCTTATTAAATAAATAAATAATAATAATAAAAAAAAAAGCGAGCTGAAGCAGCGCCGGCACCACGGCACCAGATTTATGTCATCGGCAGGGACAGAAAAGGCCTTTGTGGCCGCTATTGTTCCGCCTGTCAGCCGAGCCCTCGGCAGCAGCCTTTTGTAGGAACTTGTGCCGGGGTAATAGCAGGGAGACGACGGCGGTTGGTCTGTTTGATGTAACCCGGTTTTATGTATCCTGGAGCTGGCATCTAGGCACGCACGCGGAAGAAAATAAGCGTGCCGGAGCGCCGGGGCGGGCGTCCCGCATCCCCGCCAGGGCGGCAGATCCCGGCTCTGCTGGCCGTGGGTCCCCTGCACTGGCACAGGGGAGATGCTGGCGAGGGTCTCTGGGGTCTGGCGGTGCCAGGATCGGGGGTGATGTGAGGAGGGGAGGCTCCTTGGCAGCCTCTCGCAGCCCACAGTGGCACAGCATGGCTGCAGGCCTCAGGGCCTGGGCCGGCCATGCCGCACAGGGCTCAGAGAGTGCCTGCCCCAAACGGCTTGGAAATTGTGAGGAAGCACCCAGTACAAATGAGGGTATAAGGTCATAATCTGGTATTTTCAGGGTAGAAAAAGTTAGAAACAGTAGGAAAAAAATTATCACTCCTGAACCACAAGGTTGTATATGGCATATTCAGAGGGGTGAAGAGTCCCTGATTTCACATCTTTTTAGAGGAAGCAGTCTGCAACCCCTCTGTTTTTTACTAAAATCTTTGTATTTCTTTTCAACTTGATATTTTTATGTCTTTTTATGTCTCTTTAATTTAAAAAGCACAGTTATATTTGGAGTACCATGTAGTTCATTTTCTCTACAGAAACATAAGAAAGGTTTCTGTTGCTCATGTGCCAGTCACTTAGCTCTTCCATATTAATTATGACAAGTAGATAGATGACCACAAGTCATCAAAAAATGTGAGCATGCTGTCCTGAAGATACAAGATAAAAAATACTATTAACTTGAAACTGTCTGTAAGAGCAATCCCCTGTATATCTCAAAGCTGGTAACGCTGAGTGGAAGTTAAGGAGTATATGGCACTCACTAATACCCATCCGACCTCAACCCTGTGACTGCAGGAGAGTTTGAATGAGGACTGAACAGTTGCCTTGCACCCTGGAAGCTTGAATTTTTGATTTGCAAGCAAAATATGAAAATCGTTTTAACTCCAATGAAGAATCGAATCGTAACAGGAAATTATTAAGACTTCTTGAACTCTTTTTCGCCTTTGGCATTTCTTCAGAGGCAAATAAGTAAAAGTGAATTGAGTTTGACAAAAGTGAATGAAGTAACACAGTGAGAAAAACTCTCCTAGAAGCATTTTTTGGAGGGAAATAGAACAAAGTCATCAAGTTTCCTACTTTCTTGTTTTGGGAACAAACTTTATACAGATACAAATCTTGTAGTACAAAAGTAAAAGGCCCACAGTGTGTTAAAAACAAACAAGCCACAAACCAAACATAAACAACTCTGGACAAGATTCTTAACTCAGTGTATCTGATGTATCTTGATACTGAGTACACACTAAAGAGATTTGCCAGGATAAAATTATAACATCTGAGTTTGCTATAAACTCCACTGGGCAGAACGTCATCTTATCTGTATAATAAAAAAAAAATCCACAAAAATACTCATCATTATTCTGGGTTGTGTCCAAATTTTTAGTGTTTTTGGAAACTGGTGTATTAATTCTTTGTGTGTGTATGTACTGGAGAAAAGTTTTTCGTGAACCAAATTGTATAGTGTGAAATTGGTGGTTGAGCTGAAGGTAAAGAAGGAATGTTTTACTAGTTTCAGAAAACTTAATTTTGTCTCATTAGCTAGATTTGTGCTGTAGCTGGGCCACTTTGCCTGAGGGTGCCAGAGCAATGCTTGATAAGGTCAGTGATGTTATTAGGATTACGTGGTACATGGTAAAAACTGAGATCTGTAAAAAAGAGATTTTATTTAAGAAACCGTGCATTGTGTTCACCATTATGTGAATGACTGATTTCTGTGTTAGCAGTGTTTGGTGTTGCTGAGCTGTGTAGATCGGTAAGCTAGAACTGCTGCAGTAAGCTCAGTGGTTATGGCTCATGCTACCTGAAACATTTAAATGGCAAAGCATAAACATTGTGGGTAGCCATGCACCTCAGTTTAGCTTATTAGCTAAACTTATTAGCTAATCTTATTAGCTTAGTTTCGTAAATTCAGGTTATATATACTTCTTCAGAATGTATTTTCTTAATATTACGTAGAAGAGATCCCTGTATAACTTTGGGTTAACTAACAAACATGTTATCAATTTCTTAAACTGGCTGATGGTTTCCTTGGTGCAGCGAAGGTTTTGTTGGCAACTTCAGCAGGGGCAAGATTTCATCCACAGCAATCTTGTAGAAACAGAAAATCCTACTTCCAAAAGGTCATCTTCACTTCTGCTTGACTTCAGTTGGTGAATGGAGAGCTTTGGATGTTTCAAAAGAAGCAGAACTCATTTTGCAGGATTTACCTACCCTAATTTACCCACCCCAAATTAAAAAATAAAATAAAATAAAATAAAATTGTTTGTGAAGCATCCTACTGCTGCAAGTGGCTGTAAATGGATGACTTGTCATTATCTCAGGAGCTATTCTTTCGTGTCATCAGTTGTCTGTGTGAATTAATGTTAGACAGCATCTTTAGGTAATGTTCAAAGTGTTTTAAAGAAATTAGAGTATATATCAAATGTAGTGCAACCTATTAAGATTTGGACAGAAAATAATACACTCAAAAGTGCTTCTTGGGGTGAAATAAAGCATATATTTTTGCCTTGCAAAAAGGAAATCAAGAAAACTTTCTAATCTACTCTAGCTGGAGATAGGACAGCCAGACTCTCTGCTTGCCAAAATAGCTGATCGACTCATGCACACCTCAGAGATTTTTTCTGGTTTTAGCAGGCTATAGATATACCATTACTTTAAAGCCTTGCAATTATCACTGATTTTGCCATGTATTATCATAGGAGGAAAATCTGTTCAAATAAGATGCTTCTCTTTAAATGGGTACTAAAAGTTAGCTGATGGCATTTATACATTTAGTTATTTTGCTATTCAGTGCTGGAAAATAAGGTTTTTATGAGAGCAGTTTAATTTTATCAGCAGTGATTGGTATGTGGCTTTCTAAAATGTTCTGCTTTGTTAAAGTCTTCATTTTTCTTTTCCGCTCTGGTACTAGCTGTATGGCTCTGGTATCCTTCCATAAATATTTTCAAATCCTTTTTTTATGTATGTGTCTATTTGACTGCATTTCCTTTTATGCTGTTTCATTATGTAGAGTTTACTCCTTTCTTGTTTCCTTGCTTTTAGCAAATAGTTCCAGTTATGTTTGTTGGGGGAGGGCAAGTATTCTGAGATTAGGATCCAGTCCCCCAGATCCTGAGGTCACCATTCACACACCCTTCACTCTGCGTATTTTAGTTAAACCCCGCAATGTGTATTCTAGGAGACTGAATTTGCCCCAGTAGCTGGATGCACAAAGGGAGCAAGGCAGTACTTATACTGCTGTTTCTTTTGTAGTTCCCTGCACCCCTCTCATCTGGGCCAATTGGACTGAATTTTATTAGGAAGAAGAATTTAGCACCTCCTAACTAGTATTAATGTTTTTGGTAAAGCTACAGGTCCGTGACGCTAGGGGACTGAAAGAAAACCAAAACTTGTATTTGACCCATACATCGAGATAACCTGATGACCCGAACAACCAAAAATTCATGAAGAGCAGTGTCCGAGGAAGCAATGACCAGTGTAGGTGTGTATGCTGACTAGTAAAATATAACTCTGAATCAGAAAGCTTGGTTAAAACAAGAGGCTGAGAGATCCTGCAGACTGTTTTGTAACACACCAAAGTAAATTTTTCTTATTTCTGAGATAAGTTTCTGGATTCAAACCAGATCTTCCAAAAGGCAGTGAAAAAGAGAGAAATCTTTATGGAGTTTGCCCTGACCTATAAAGCCACCACTCTGCAGGAGTCACAAATGGCTTTTTGGCTAAGTTCAGCAGCTGAAAAGGCAGATACTTGTTTTGTCTCCAACTCAGACAATAGCTGTGGAGAAGAATGTCTTCTTTAAAAGTTCTGGGGATCAAGCTGAACATTCAGCTGCTACAGCTTCGGCTCTCCTGGTCCCTCAAAAAAAAAAAAAAAAAAAAAAAAAAAAAAAAAAAAGCTAAAGGGCCTAATCTTGCTGCCATTGAAATTGTGATTGAAATTGTGCAACTTTGTCTCTTTTCAATTTTTATTTTTTTTTTTTTTGGTAGGCTTCTCTGTTGGGCTGCTGGAAGTATGTTTTATGCTTTCAGGTTAAAAACAGATTTCATAAAAAAAAACATCTAAGGGAAGAAGAGGTTTCATTTTTGAAAACCATTCTGGCTTGGTAATAAGCAGTAGGAAGTTGCTGTTTTCTACACAGCTGCAGATGGTGTGGGCTCCCCCATTCTTGTTTGCAAGCTTCTGTACCGGGGCTGTTGGCAGGTCTCCCCCAGCCAGCAGGCTCTCTGAAGACAGGTAGGTAAAACTATTATTTACAGGGAATAACTGGGCTGTCAGCATCTCCCCTTGTTTATTTTTTGCAGTGGGAGTGCTTTGGTGCCCACCAACTTTTTGATATTCTAGTGCTACCCCACCTGTCCAGCAAGAGCTGGGCTGAGTCCCACCGTCAGCCTGAGCAGGACCAAATGCACAACTCCAAAAATGCCCTTGCTGTCCAGCCATTTGCTCTGAGATCCCCTGTTCCTCCTGTTGAAGCTGAGCAAGACAGAAATGTCCATGGCTGTTTGTAAGACTGAAAGATCTATGCTTGCCCCTGCAATACAATAGGAAGGGTTAAAAGCATCCTTAATTACAATGACCTTAATTTGGTTGGGCATAGTTCTTGTGTTGTAGCTCTTATCTTTTACAGTTCATATTACTTAAGTAACTTCAAGAGTCAGCCTCTCATGGGAGAGACGCATCTGGATGGCAGGTCCTCCAACCCAAAGACACCGAGCCTGCTTGCTAGATGATGACTTGTTCTTTGGAAGCATCTGTTTCTCTTGGTCAGTAGTAGGTATCACTTGCACAAGTCCTGTTTTAGGTTACCAGTTTGAGGTGAGATGTAGTCTACTTCTGAGTGGATAACCCTGGAAGTTATACCCTGAAAAAGTAGTGATGCCCCTGAAAAGGCAGTGGTACCTGCCAATGGCAGCTGTCCCAAAGCAGAAAAATTCTGCAGCCAAAAGAAATCTCATGGTTAGCGGATGGAAAAGAAGATTGAATGATCCTGGAAGATGTGGATTTCCAGAGGACTGTGTCTCTGAATACCCATGAGCATGTAGAGCTGCAATAAAAGTACAGTGTGTTTTGCAGAGGAATGCAGATCCAGCATCACATTCACAAAACCTAATAAAAGACAACCTGGAGAGAATTACTACAAGCTGGCGATGCCATTCTTGCATTTCTTGATTTGTGTTTTCCATATGGAAGGGACAAGCAGGTATCTTCAGTGTAACAGCTTTTGTTTTTCAGAGTAAAGGAGGAAAAGGACACGGGGAGACTTGCAAGAGACTTACCCTATAGCAACAACCACTTTCATCGGAGGCCGTGCTGGCTGGATACAGCGCGATGTCATGTAGAAATACTTGAATTACTTCTGAGTGAGCTGGCTCAGGAAGTAGGAGCAGCGTAATTGCATTAAGTGCTCTGCTCAAGCTAATTTTTCCTTCTGCTTGCACTGGGGCAGCTCGGATACGTCTGATGGTGTCACGTCAGGTGTGTCGATTTGCCTAATGCACAGAGCAATGTGCGGTGCCTACACAACGGGGAGACCAGCAAAGGTGCCACAAAAAGTCGTGTTTTATTGCTTCCTAGCCTGCTTTGCTAAACTTGTCTTCCTACAGTGGAGAAATGTCGCCTGGGTGCACATCTCCATGCGTTTGCCTATTCCATATAACACCAGATTAAACCAGAACGAGGAATGACCAGGAGTAGGGCCATTTGGCCACCCGAGGCCCTTCAGGGAAAGGAAGGTGGGTTGAGCAGAGCGATGGACACCTCCGCAGGATGCTGCCCCGTGTGGGGCCATGCTGGGGCTGCTCCATGTCCACACAGGGCGCTCCTGTGGGCCTTGGGACCGGCCACGACTTCTGGGTGGACCGAGGAGCAGCGGGTTTCCCTAGGGGCACAATGGAGCCATTTAACTGCCTTGCCTGGCTTGATGTATGAAGGTGGCTTCACGAGTAGTTCCCATAACATTTTGCTGGTGGTTTAATCATTACCAAGAGAAAAGGCTAAAGAATGCGGAGAACAGGACACTGCGCTTGTTCTTTTTTTTTCGGGGGTGGTGTTTTCTTCTGTTTTTAAGAAATGCATGTCTTTGATGAGATATTGCCGCAGGCTATCGTTTTACATTTTATGTCGGCTACCTTTTGTCAGCGGCTCGTTATTGATGCTGTATTCTGTTTTAATTCACACTTCTCTGCTAATCAATTACAGCGTTTATCCATTAATCAGGTATTCTGACAGGGTCAATAACTGCTTTTCGGTTTTGTGGGATGTTGCGTGTTACCAAGCAAGGAGCAGCAGTCGGCACAGCACTTCAGCACGGCGTTATTTTTGCGGGCCGGTGGACGTTCAGGGCAGCAAACACCTAACGAGGCTTCTGGCAATCGCTCTGGTTTTCGGATTCATTGTCAAAACCCTCTTCTGGTCGCCAAATTCACGTGCATGAATTGGAGAGCGCGTCCATGAATGCGGGCACTCACGCGTGGGAGCCCGCGTACGCGCTCGTGGCCGTGCCTGCCCCCATCTGCGCGCGTGCAAATTCACGTCGGTGCCCTGGGAAATGCGCCCGTTCAGCTGTGAGGCTTGTAAGAGATATAGCAGTGGTAAACCCTCACAGGAATTAAAGTTGTTTTGTGTTTTTTGTTTTTTTTTTTTCATTTTAGCAAGTGGTGTAGATAACAGAGGGGGCAACATTTAATTGGACAGTTACAGTTTGGGTAGTTAAGTTACCGTCTATAATGATGGTAACAGGTTTCAATTATCTTTTTTATGACAGATGTACCAACATTTAATTGTTTCTCGTCAAGTGTGGAAAGAAAAGACACTTCTGTAGATTTTTCAATTCTTCTACATGTCACTTAGCTGTCTGCACCATTGTTTGAGCTCCTTTCTCTCATCCTCTTTGCAGCAATGAGTTGTGTCATTCCCTCATGATCAGCACTTTTGTTGTCTTTGTTTTTTGCTGTACCTCAGAAGTCCATCTTTTCTTTCATCTCCTTCCCATTCATGCATGAGGGAACAGTTGTGCTCTGTTGTGGGGATGTTCCGCTGGATTTCAAACAGTAGGGTTTCTTTTTATTCTCTTCTAAGTAGTACAATGGGGCTGAATGTCTGTTGCAGAATGCACACACTAATATGCCAGGTTATTTGGTTTCTAAGAAGTCAATAAAAATGCTACATTTAGGTTCAGTACTTGGCTTGCTTTTTTTTGCTGTTTGCCTTTCAGTCTTCAGTTATAAATCTGTTTGTTTGTTTCTGGTTATAAAATATAATCCTCTATATTAAATCCAAGCGTGGAATCAACAAACACTTAGGGAAAAATGTTACTGGCGGTGGAGTATTTTCACACTAGCAGATTTGGCAGACTGCGTCTTCCCTGATAAGGAAGGGAAAACTGCCGCCAAATCTAATTAATGGGGTCTATAACAGGGAAGGAGCGAGGGAGCGGGGAGGGGGGAGATGCGATCATGAGTTGGTCTTGGCAAAACTTTCCCGTTTCTTGGAGACTCAGCAAGTCTTCGCATTTAAGAGAAGGTAGCTTTAGTAGATTTGATTTTTAACTTGTTTTTTTTTTTTTTTTTTTTTTTTTGCTTGTGCATGTACTTAG
Source organism: Anas acuta (assembly GCF_963932015.1). Taxonomy (NCBI): domain Eukaryota; kingdom Metazoa; phylum Chordata; class Aves; order Anseriformes; family Anatidae; genus Anas; species Anas acuta. The sequence continues at coordinate 55,025,132 of NC_088979.1, forward strand.
TTTAAAAACACCCATTCAAAAGCCAGCAAAAGGCTAAAGACCTAAAAAGCTAAGAGATATCTCCAGACACTTTGTTCTCATATTCAGGAACAATCTTCAAAATCCTTCTTAATGAGGTCATAAAAGAAAAAAAATCGAACAAGTGGTACTTGTGTACCTCTCTAGGATGTGTCATCGGGGTCACTTGCCACTAGGTTATCCTATTTAAAAAGGGATTGGGATAGTTCAATCAAGCATTGCATTAAGAGAGAGACTTTGATTAATTCCTTCTCTTCTCTATTGTGGTATAGATAATTTCAGTAAATTTGTGATACTTTCTTCTTAGTCGGTGTTGAGGCTTAACGTTCTTGATGCGTCATGCTGAGTATTAGCATTTATTGGGCCTATTTGGCTCTAGTAAAGAGGAGTGTAGGCTGCAGACAGCCCTCTAATCTTTGACAAGTGAGGCCATTCTTTCAACATTACCGTTATCTCAGGTCATAGAGAGAAAGTGTTCTCTTACAGGTTTGCTGCAGGAACAAATATTGCGTGTAAAGGAAGGGGAAGAATAAAAAAGTAAGTAGGCTGATGATTTATTGCAGATTTGTTTTGGGGAAATAGAGTTGGCTTTTACGTAGAAAATCGCTGGCTTGACTAACTCGTTCCTTTTGTGGCGCAATGGGATAGAGGTAAAGAAATGCAAAAAGCCGAGCTGTATTACCAACTTGTGTTGTTGCTGGAGATTTGAAGTGCGGCAGAGCTGCAACTCAGAAGCCAGCTGTGATTTTCTTATTTTTGTACTGCGTGAAACCTGACTTTTATTTAAAGCGCTGATTAGTTGTTGTGGGAAAATTCCTTTTTTTTGTTTAATTCTCATTTAAAAAAAAAAAAAAAAGATCTATTCTGAAAATTAAGAAATTGCCTTATGTCCAATTTCTCAACTAACCATGCCGTTTTTTCCCTTTAAGTACAGGTCTTTAGAATTTGTGTGGTGTGTCACTTACTCATTGTAAAACTTTCTGTCTTCACGTTGTTTGGTGTAATCTCCTTTCTCTTTCCTGGCTCATTTTGAAAACGTGTCTGATAGTGGCTCCGGAGACTCCAGGCCCTGTTGGGTATACACATACTTAGGCGCTCTTTAAAAAGTGGATTTTTGACCTGATAGACCGTAACGGCTCCCAGGGAGCCACTATGGTCATTGTGTAAATCCTTCTTAGTTTTCGGTTTACTCACTTGATATACCGTAACGGCTCTTAGGGCCGTTATGGTCTATTGTGGTAATCCAGCTGCTGCACATGCGCATGAAGCTTTTGTGCCTAAAAAATCCCGGGGAAGTTTTGTTGGGAGCGCAGTGGGCACGGACAGAACCGCTGCCGTCCTAACGGGGGGTGAGGTGGCTGGAGGAGGAAGCCGTGGCTCTTCTGCCTTTCCCCCTGGACGCAGCCAAAAACACGGGGCGCATCAAAGGCCATCGGCCTGCCAAAGAGGATGGGAAAAGGAAAAAGGCCCGCTGCCTGGCTTAGGTGCCCAACATAGCGTCTGGAACGATGGGTCTAAATCAAAACGCTCATAAGTATGAAACAGCCCATTTTTATTTGTGCATTTGTTTAACGTGTGTCTGAAATGCGTGTCAGGCTCCTGCCCAGTGGGATTTTTGACAACTGAGTTATTGACCCTTGAAAACAGGGAGTTGTAACTGAAAGGCTGATATAGTCGTAACTATAGCAACACTGTCAGTGTTCCTGCAATTATTAACTTTTTTTTTTTTTTTTTAATAAAAAAATTAAGAAGCTGTTTCCATTCCTAAAGAAACCCTAATTGCAAACCGATGGTGCCACCACGGAGCCGCAACGCGTTGAGGCAACGCGTGCCACTTGCTCACATAATTGAGGTACCGGCAACGTAGGGAAGAGCTCGGCGTTGCTTGAGGAAAGCCGATTTGTTGGGTCCAGCTGCTCCTCAGGTCCTGGGACAGCAGGCACTTCCAGACATTGCTTTGTGCTGCCTGCAGCTGGCCGGGTTTTTTGTTCCCCAAAACTCTGCCTTGGGAGAGCCAGGGGCAGAGGTGTGGGCATTTCTTTGAAGCCTGTGCCTCAGTTTGGCCACCAAGCAATGGGACCATGAGCCACCAGAAGACGCAGACACATCTCCCTTGTGCCTCTTGGGCTCCTTCCCGCTTCCAAGTCCTGCTCTGTGGCCGAAGTGGCACAGGTTTGGTCACTCCAGCAAGCACTGCCAATGACAGCTTTTACTGTTGGTCTGGAGTTGGCTTGCATTTTTTAGCCCACTTCCCAGCAGGGGTAGTAAATGCCCATAATGTGTAGGATAAGTGGCCCTCGCTATTTAACGTGAACAGAGTGAGTACTTGCTGCTGCCACAAATGGCAGCAAGCCCTCCGTTTTCTTATTCACTGGAACTCAAAAACTATTGATATTACAATATTTAATGGAGTGCCTTAATTGCTTCTGTTAAACAATCAGTTGCTAAGCTTTCCTTAGCCAGGTTTTCAGATAATGGCTTTTGTTTTTGCGTAGCCATCTGTCCCTGTATTAATTGTCCTTTTCCCCTATCATCCACCCGTAATTTTGGCAAACTGGTTCCTAAGGACGGTCTAAATTCCTTTTGCCTCATTGTCTATTGTTGGACACCGTTACCTTTAGCATTTCACACATTTAATGGATGTAGTTCTGGCTACTGAAGGGAAGTTCAGTCACTTGCACTGCATCATGGGGAGATGAAGTTACTTCATTTCTATGCAACGTTAAGTGCTGGCAGAACAACGCAGAGGCCCCGATTGAAATGATCTCTCGTTTGCAGGAGATCAGCGTGCATGGCAAGTAAAAATGTTTGTCTGCTTTCTCTGTGAAGTGAGGTGACAGCTCACAGCTAGAGGATTTCAGAACTTCTTCTGGGCTCGGCGCTGAAGTCCCCGTCTTGTTTCCACTCTGCGTGCCGAAGCGCCATTTGTTCTGCCTGGTTTAAACAGCTTCGTCCCTGGGCTTTGACTGGAAGCGTGCTTGGTCAAGTGATGTTACCGGAGTGCTCAGGCCCTTCATGTTGTGCTCTGCTACTTGGCCGAACCAAGATCATGCTGTCTCCTTTCTGCTTCATCCTCCTCCCCTATAGCCTCCATCCTAGCCTCCCCCTTCTGCTGCTTCATCCTCAAAGACTTGTGCCAGGGCTGCCCTGACTTTGTACATGCTCTCTTACCTCTGGTGCTGTTAAGAGGTTCTTCAGGACCTGATTTGATGGTCTTCAATGGGTCTTCAGGACCCATTGATGCTCCCCTTACCAAAATCCCTGCTGACCTTGTCTTTTTTTTTTAATTTTGTCCTTACCTTACTCCTTTAAATAAGCTTTTGACCTTATTTCCTTCTGGCTTTCTCAGTGTGGCTCCCTCCCTGGCTCCCTCTCTGCATCCCTGGTTGATGGTTTGGTTTCTGCATTTCACAGTCACACCTCCTATCCTACTGTGTGTCTCCTGCAGCACTCCTCCCAGGTCTTCTTCCCTGGTGGCTTGGTTAGGACCTCACCTCTTTCACAAAGCCCATCCCTACCCTTGGGGCCACCTCCTTGAAACACTCAAGTTAGCAAGCATGACTCTTATCATGGTGGAATAACACTTTACATTATGACTGCCTTGGGCAGGAACAGAGGCAACATATCTTTAAAAGACCCAAAGACAGAGCCATATATTGCTTCTGAGGAAGTAATGGCTGTAGGAGGTAGTGAAATAAATGATTTAAATACAGCACTAGCACCGGCAGTGGTGGTAATTACCTTTCAGCTTCACAAAACTCACTAAACACATATCTCTTCAGGTTCAGGTAACTAAGAGGGGCATGTGAGACCTTCCTGTGGAAGTCTTCCCAGGGCCCTGCCTCTCCTCGCTGTTTCTTCAGGGGACTCAGGTCTGGTTTGGTGTCCCACAGAGTACTCTGTCTGGTGGACAGGGAGATGCCAACGCCATGGGGAGTGGGACAGCTTGCCAGCAGGGCTTCCCAAACATTGAGCATGAGCTTAGCCAGCAAAAATTCCCCATTCCCTTGGCCCGAGCACCATCATCTGGCTATTTTAGCCAAAAAGTGATCTTTCTTCCCACCTATAACAGCCCCTGAATTTCTTCCTTGCCTGCCAAAAGGATCTGAGCAGGGACAAGGGAGGATATGAGGTCATCTTACTTTTTTATGTCTGAAAACATTGAGCTCTGAGAGGTGGAAATGAAGCAGGGTCACGTTTGAAGTACCTGGTTGCTTGCTTTCTTCTGGCGGGGATTTTGCAGAGATGGAAAGCAGCAACACTAAGGGCAGAGCAGCTTCAGCTGATTGATACACATCCTCAGCCCCCAGCAGCTGTAGATCTGCAGGGCCACACCTGTATTTGCAAGGTAGGTGGGATGCCTGCGGCGTGTGGATGCACAGTGTGCAGAAGCACGGTGAAAGCAAGCTATTGCCATCGGTAACTAGTGGTGGGACAGCCTTCCACCTTGGGCATGGGGGCCTGGTGGGACTGAATATTTCCTTGGAGAATTCCCAGACTAATGACATCGCCTGAGATGCAGGGAAAGCAGCTTATTCCAGCAAAGTGTGAGGAGTATTTGAGGCTAAAATCTGGGGAAGATCACTTTTATTATGTCTTCACTTTATGGAAGATGAATTCTTTTTGCCGCTTTCCATTGATACTTGCTACTGTTGTACTGTGTCATATCTGGTATATATATATCTGTGTGTGTAGTTATGTGCAGGTTTATATGTGCATAAATAAGTAAATTGTATATGTGTATATATGTGTGTGTATATATATAAAGGCACACATATATATAAGCATAGGCATGCACACATGTAAATAAATATTCACGCTGACTGTCATGGTTACAAGCCAGAAGACAACCTTATCTTTAAGACTGGATACCATACTGTCTTTCCACTTTCTCATATTGTCAGGAATGCAGTTTCTAGGTTTATTGTTAATTACATCTTTATACTTTTTTTAAAAGACTCTTAAGAAGCAGTGTTTTGTTTTTTTTTTTTTTGTTTGTTTGTTTGTTTTTTCGTGCACCCAGAGCAACTGAGATTGTTATTTTGCATTTTCTCCTTTAAACTCAAGTGACCCAAAAAGGAGAAAATCCTTTGCTTTCTGGAAGTGTTCTATAGAAGTGAGTGGATATGCCACAATTTTTTTTGCAGTGCATCAGATGCTAATCTCTGACAACAAACCTTGCTGTTACTGAGACATTAGAGCTACTAAAATGTTATTCAGGAAGATAAAAATTGAAACTCCGTGACAATCCTCCTATCAGCAAGGAAACAGATGATGACAAACAAGGGGTGATGTGAGACTAAAACTGGTGTTTCAAAGTGTCCAAATTGCATATATATAATATCAATTTTGAGAGACATATTCAGCAAGAACATTTCAATGTGATCCACAGCACATTTCAGCACCTGTAGGACTGTTTTCTGCCTCCTTTGTGTCTTAATATTACTACAGATAACTGATGTGATCTGCAGAATTAAACTGTATATCAATATAATTGCAATATAAAAACATTTGTAGTAAAGTATATCTCAGATGATACCCAATCAAAAAAAGCTGACAGATTTGGGAATGGAATATTTTTTTCTTTTTTTTTCCAGTACAGGATAGAAGGCATATGTTACATAATTATCTAATTTCCGTAAGACTGAGCTGTATTCATGACAGAGGTCATTAAAGAGGACCTCTAAAGGAAAACACCGTGATGCCCCTACATGTTTTCACAGGGAGTTTTTCCATGAGGTTATATATCAGTGAGTTCAAAGAGTCTGTATGTTGTTCAGTTTTTATACAGATGTTCAGTGCTACATTACTTAGAGGAACAGAGCTGCTCATTTAAAACATCATAAAAACTGTTAAATGCAAGTAGGCCCAATTCAATTTTTTTCTTATAGGCTTTATTTCCAGGACTTTTGTTTCTCCATTATATATCAACGTTAGGAACCAAAAGCAATTTCCTTTATTTGTGCAGGCTGCAAGGCAGGCAGTGTGGTTTTCTTCTTTGCCTGTCACTAAATAAGTACTGATGAGCCTGTGTCATGAATTTGGGGAGCAAAATCCTCACTGCTGTGGCTTCGCCTTTCCATCCCGTCCTTTTTCTTGCAGCCAGGCCCTGCTCTGCCCCTGACAGCCAGCAGCCTGGGACAGGGCTGTTCTCTGAAGTTTGAGGTTAAGGCAGGGGGGCTGGTGATGGTGGTGTGTAATGTGTAGGGAATCCACACAGAACGAAGCCACAGTGTTTTGTAGGGTCATCTGGTGAAGCAAGGCCATCGTGGAGGAGAGCAGCTTTGACTCACGAGTGTTGCCAAAGTTTCAGCTGCCTTTTTTGTGCATTCAGTGACCCCTGTAAATATATGCTGTGGCAACCGTGGCCTCATGAGCAATGTCACCTGTGAAATACAGATAAGAAGCCCCCCTAGAGCCTGTAATGTCAGCGCTTGCACTTGCACTCGCACGAAGCCAGGCCCTCCAGGTGCTTCCAGTGCCCCGGCAGGGGCTTCTAGCTTCTCCCTGGACTTCTCTTTTGTGAAAATAAAACCACGGTGCTCTGCAGAAAACTTGATTTTTCACCTCATCTCTCCTCTGCTCTTGATGATGATGATCTGTTAAACTCCGGCCTGTGGCCAGTGACTGACTGACCATCAGATGGGATGGGGCTTCCGTGTAGGGGATCTGCAGTGGGGGCTGGGGTCATGGTTTTATGGCCGGTTTAAGTCTTCCAAGGTGTGGCAAAGCTTATCTGAAGAGTTCTGTGAAAATGTTTAGAGATAATTAAATAAAAGTAGCTTAGAAATATATATATATATATATTTATTATTTTATATATATATATATATATATATTTATATATTTTTTTTTTCTAGAGCAGGCTTCTTTCTGCATTTAGTTTTTTCGTCCCTGTTTCCTCCCTCGCACATTCATGTTATCCACCCTGTTAGGTCTGGCACTTTTACAGCCTTTGAGCTTGCCTACACAGCAACATTCATCCTTGGTAAGACAGGCCGTGATGATATGACCAACGTGTTATTTCAGACCAGTTCCCTGCTGTCAGCAGCCCCCAGTGGGGTCCATCTCATGCCAGTGTAGTCACCTCCAAGGCCCTGGGTGACCCACATGTGATGGGGAGGGGGTTATGTTCGAATCCCCCTGTGGAGGGTGAACTTAGGGCTCTGAGCACACACCCCAAATACACATCCCTTGGGACAGCAAGATCCAACCCCCCAGCTCAGTAGAGTGAGGAGGCTTCGTCCCTTTCTGGGTGGCATTGGTGCAAAAGGGGGCTCAGTGGCTGGAGGGGACTGAGCCCAAAGAGACTGGTGGGCACTAAATTTAGTATCTCCAGTGTCCTGACCTTACCAAGGAGACAATTTTGGAGGGGTGCTTCTGAGTTAGGTGTTGTTGTGCCTATTTACATGTAATAAAACATCTTTCGGCTGGCTATGGGGAAGATCAAGTTAAATTGGTGACAGTCAACTTTTTCATTATTAGTTTCCCAACATTTCCTGCAAGCCCAACTTCCTAAAATGCCAGCTTTGTTTATTATTTTTTTTTAACTTTTAAAGGAAATAGCTGGCTTTGACTTTGGTAATGAAAAGCTTGAAAATACAAAGCTAAGGACAGAAGAACCAGAAAATAATACTTCATCGTGCATTTTAAAGGTGTTGGGTTTTTTAACGCAGTCTCACAATGTGACATCACTTTGTTCTTGATTTTTTAAATTCTTGATGTTGTTAGCAAACGAAGAATGAATGGATTTTTCAAGAGGCATACGGATTAATGGGCAGATGTGGGATAAATACTGAAGAAAATGTAGGTGTTGACTTTTTGTTGTAATCTGTACAAAAACAGTAACGATTTTAATTCTTGTAGCGTACAAACATACACAGAAGAACAAGACATTGGATAATAAGGCTTTGCCAGGCGTTTATTTACTGGAGATTGAAGAAGTTTTGCGGTCTCTGAAAGGGTGCTTTGTCCCACTGCTGCTACTAATTTTGTACATTTTAATTTTAGATAATCGAACAGGGACATAGTTAAAGGCATGAAAACCTAGAAGTCAGAATTTTGGGGCCACCCCTTCTATCTTTTGAAATTAATAAAATAGGATCTGTTTTTCAGCTGGTTTCATTCTCAAAGGCAATAGGGTTGGGCTTATTATTGCTACCATAACTGTCATAGAAAGATTCCCACATTTTTTTAAAATTTAATAGTGATAGAGGCATAGAAAATTCATTTGATCTTATATAATGTTTTCATGGTTAATAAGATTTACATATGACATTTTTGTATGATTAAAAGTACTGGAATTTCATTGCAGTAGACATTAACTCCCGTGATTGAAGTTAAGCGAGATTTTTTTTTTTTTATAGCTAATCAAGAGTTTAACTGCCTCTGGGGCATTTTAAGAAAATGTTATACTGTACTTAACGAACATTATACTACAAATAAGAGTGATATTTCTGTAATTAAAACAGTCTGGATATTGCTTAATGAATGTTTTTCTTATCTTAATGTATAGGCCGTAAGGATTCATGTAGTTGCCTTTATTAACTTGTGGAGTTAGTTAAAAAGCTGGTTAAAACAGTAAGTCCATATCAGGTCAATATAAAATGCTTATGTAGGGATTTCATTGCTCTTATAAATCTGACTAGTTAAAAAATAAACACAGATGCTTGTTTGTGCCATCCTGCGCCGTACTGCAGTGTGGTATTTCTGCCTGTAGACATTTCTAAAGTATTGCCTGGAACACCGCAATATTTGCAGGTGTTCTTCTTTATCGTCTGTTTTGGAAATATTTTAAAATTTGCACCACACTGATATCCAAAAGCAGACAGGGATTGTTTTCCAATTAGTATAGCCACATTTGCTGTTGAACTAACAGCAGTGTGTGTTCGTTCTTTCTCCTGTCATACTACACCAGCTTTGATGTAATTGCCTTTTTCTTTTGGATGTAATTGCGATGTATTTTAGATTTATGGTTACACAGACTGTTCTTCAGCAATTTCATATTTACTAATTGCTTGCGGAATTTTTCTTCACTGCTCAGCCGTTTGGCACAGAATCACACTAAATAAGTTCACTTTAATAGAAAATAGTTCTTCAATCTGAAATGCTTGGCTAAACATAGATCATACTTTTGCTTCTCATCGTACTCTGAAAATAATATGCAGTTTATTTCCCCATTTGAAAACAAGTGCCTTTATGTTGTTAAAAAGATGTTCACCAGCTGGATTGCATGTGCAAGTCTCAATTTTGCAAAGTCTCTGAGCCAAAAAAAAAAAAAAAAAGAAAGAAAGAAAAAAGAAATTATGAGTCTAGTCTACATGTAGCCTAAGAACACAGGGAAATGGAAGAGTTTCAGAATTAATCCCCAGTCCTGCAGGCACTTAAGCACATGGTTAATTGTAGGTGTTTGCCTAGTCCTTTTGATTTCTCTGGGTGAAGCACATGCTTGAGCAGGTTTTCAGGAGCGATCCCAAAGTGCAGAGAAGACCGCAATATTGTTTTGTTTTCCCTAAGTAGTAAAAATGTCTGCGCTTTATTTAGTAGCGTAATTTGCATACCCTTCTAAGTAACTGTACAGGAATCACTGAGCTGTTGGTGTTTGGCAAGTGTGGAATGCCGTAAATTGCAAGCCAACATAAAATATGGCCCATTTAGCAAAAAATTCTCAGAAGTACAAAGGAAACCTCATTTTGCAAAATCTCCCCATCACAACAGAAATTAGAATAAAACTGGTAATAAAGCATCAGAAATCCTGAAAGACACAAAGTGAGGGGAAATTTTCTTCCTTCCCATGGCTTCCTCCGCACCAGTATATCGGTACTCATTTTTCTCTACTCCTTTGCTTCATTTAAATAATATCAGGCACATCTTCAGTGTAGTTTTACCATAAGTACATCATGAATCAGAACTAACTTTAGGGCTGGTCTGATCTTCCTTGTATCTCACACTGTGCATATATGCATTTCTGACCTGCCCAGGCTTTGGTGCGAGCAGCTGCACCATCACTCACCAGGCAGGAGCTGGGCTTCGTTGAGGTTGATTTTGTCAAGCACATATTTCTTATTTTACATGGAATTCGTTAGCAAGTCCTTTACTGTTCGGAGGCTTTAGCTGTTTGGGCCTCAGACAGTAATCAGAGTAATTAGCACTTAATTCTTGAATCCTGATCTTGCTTTTGGCCGCGCAGCTCTTTCCACACGTGCACACAGCTGGGTCAGCGGCGGCACGGGGGAATAGAGGGGAACTGTGGAGAAAAGTGGGGAGAAGCATATCGAGGGAGAAACAAATTCTATCCAAACATTTGTATCAATTTGTGTGTGTACAGGGACGTGGCTGGGTGCACAACGTGTGCATGTGGAAACGTTGTGACAGAAATGGTGACAAAAAAAGTGGCCCAGGATGGGCTGGAGCGGAGAGTTCAAATTGTTTCCCTCAGAGGCAAAAGTGTTTCAGTGGTGACCCTACAAAGTGAGCACCTCCTCAAAATTCAACCTTTCTTCAGAGGCTACCTGATTCATACAAAAGTGCCACCATTATTGATTTGCACTTTTTTTGTATTTACTTCCTAAGGCAAAATTCTACCTCGTGTGCCCTCTTACAGCTTATTGGTTATCCTCCTAAACTGGAGGATGCTCAGCCTCAAAATCTGTGTTTTTTCCTTGATGTTGCACAGCCCTGAGCATACTTGGTGCGCTTTGGTTTGTACACACCAGCGATAAACCAAAACAAATCATAAATCAACGCCATGCATCCCAAGTAATCTTTTTTTACTTTGCAACGCGCATCTTCAAAAGAGTAATTTTATGTGCAGTCTTTTCTGAGAGTCTTGATGTAGTACTGAATCGTCAGTTTTATTGTGGGATCTTTTTGTTATTTAAGAATTGCTGTAATTTTATTTTGCAGCTGCTAGTTGCAACTCTGTTAAAAAAATGTAACACAAGAGCTTCTGTCAGGACGTCATATGGCTAAACAAAATTTTCGAAAATCTCTTTGGAGTGTTGTCGTTTACTAAAAATGTGGATAAAAAAAAAAAAGAGAGAGAGAAATAGCATTAATTAAATATATTAAACCATTTAAAGTGTACCTATAGAAATTAAGACTTCAGAATGTTGCTATCTGTAGGAAAACAGGGAAGTGAATTGTTATCTTGGCTACGCCTTCCTTCGGTGAGCGAGGCCTGGTGAATGTGTCGCGGACAAACACAGAATTTTTCCATGGCCTGTCCGAGGTTTGGGTCTGGAAGGACAGCGTTAGGTGTCCCCTGGAGCCGGGAACTTGGCTGATGATGCCCAGATCTGATGCCCAGTCGAAGCGGGGCCGGCGGCACGGCCCAGCTGTGCCGTGTTGGTGTGACAGGCCGCCCCGAGGCCACCGCGCCGTGAGGAGGGAGCAGGCCGTGCACGGGGCATCATCACGTGCGTTCGAGCTCCCCAAGACAGGACACCAATTAACCTTGGGTGATGGCAAACTCACGCAGGCACAGACGGGCTTTCCGCTGTCAGCAGCCTGTTGCCATGAGGAGCAAGCAGCCCTCGTGGCCCTGGCCCATTATTTAAATCTCTTTTTTTAAATTCCCCTATTAAATAGAAGAACGGTCACACTCGCATCTTCCTGAAGCCCAAACTATGTTTGCTGCTGTGAAAACACCAGACACTAGTAATCGGAGAAGCCGATAAAGGTCCTCCCCGTCCTCCCCCCCCCCCCCCCCCCCAATTTGGCTATTCTGAACTGAGAAGAAAAGCCCCATCTCCAGTCACAGTGATTCAAGCCATGGTGGAGCTCTGAGTGAACCAAAACAACGGGGTCAAACGTGGTTGAAAGAACACGGTGGGGTAAATAAAAGGTCATTTTTTTTTATTTTTTTTTTTTTACGTTTAGTGCTGGTGGGAGGAGAAAGTTTGGTTAACTATTTAACCTGTGATAGCCTTTCATCATTTTATGGCTTAGGGGTCCGTGATTTTAAGCCTTTGTCAGTAAGTTACTGGTTTGCTCTCGATCTGTGCCCCAGAAAGGCTCTGGTTTCCAGTTACAGGGCTTACATTGGTTTACTGGAGATAGGAAAAATTATAAGTAGCAGCTGAAGACACACATTTTCCCTAAAACGACTCACCAGCAACTTTTGCTGCGATACTCAATGTTCAAGCACTGCACTGCTTTCCTCTACTGACTCTTCTCCGTGTCACAGTTGTGTTCTTTTTTTTATCAGTGGGGCTCTCCTTCCCTGTGTTATTTGTCTCTGTTTTTGGGGTATAAAGCTGTGTCCTGCCAGTCCTTGGCAATCCCCCTCTGCACCTCTGCCTGCTCTGGGCTCTCCTGCAGCAGCTGCTCCCCGACCCAGTCGGCCCCTTCAGAGAGCTGGAGCACGCATTGCAGAGGGTACAACTTGTCCTTTGCTGAGGGTTTCTCAGCACTTCTCTGCCCCCCTTCCCCATCACTGGATCCCTCATGACTTTGTGCAAATGCCCAGGTTTATTTTTTTCTCCTTCTGGAGAGCTGAGAGAGGGGATCCTGCTCCCGTCGTGGCTTCTGGCATCTCACACCTGTATAACTCCATCAGCTTCAGGGGCATTAATCTCGGCGGTACATCGCTGTGAGATCATATCGGCCTTGTTGGGGACTTTAAAAGCAGACAATGCCTCTTTCAAGGCGCTTTGACTCATCAGCAAAGCTGCTTTTCAAAAGCCCTATACCACGAGACCTGCTCGCCCCTGTCTGCCGGAGCAAGGGGCTGCTGTCTTGCCGCTAAGGAGGGAGAAAGTGGATTTTTAGGTTTGAAGGATTTCTCAATTTTTTTATTATTTTTTTCTTTTCTTTGGAGCATCAGGGAAATGACCTTAGTGGTTTGGGAACAAAGGAAGAAATCAAAATGTAAAGCAGAGCGTTTGATATGTTGAAAAGACGCAGTTTTTATTTTAGCATAATTGGATCACTGTTAGTAGCAGTTGTTGGGTAAAGCACCTTAGCGAAGTTCTGGCTTTATTCAGAAGTAAATATCATATGTCTTCTCTTTTAACATAAGCCTTTTTTTTTTTTTTTCCAAAAAAAGCAAAACTTACCAGTTTACCTTGAATTTCTTTCCCCTAGGAAAGCGCCAGGCTTTCGGAGCCCCGTATTCTGGCCGCAAAGCTGGTGAAACCATCTTTTGTTTTCCGCCCGAGAAAACGTTAGCATTTTTTCACATGTTAACTTTTCAACAATTGCGGGGAATTTGTTTTTCTTTAAAAGTGCGGTCCTTTTCTTTTTCCTCCCCTTTTCTCTCTTCTTGATATTTTTATTTCCCTTTTATATGGAGACTTGTAGATTTTGTCACTTCAAACGTTAGCTGTTCCTCCTCTTTTCTTCTGCTTTACAATACACACTAGGAGATTTTTTTTTTTGCATATTCCTCCCCTTTCTCTGTGAGATATTGTCGTTGACCAAATTTAAAACACTACAGTATTTAGAATCCCCGCGGTGCCATTTGAAGTATTTGGACCTGGAAAATGCCCCAAGCAATAACTACCTGAATTGCTTTTAATTACACAATATAGCTGCATCATTTTACTTCAGATTCTTTTTGATTGATGCTGTAAGGCAATTGTAACCATGGATGATGGGATTAAGTGCCTCTTGAAGTGACTTTAGCTTCTTGTGGGAACAAAGGGAAAGAAGAGAACACTTAGTCCCTTTTGGAGTGAACAGCCTTTTTTCACTTGCTATATAAAGAAATACAATTAACAAACATTATCCCCAGAGGTGAATTGAAATGTACATGCAGACAATAACTGCTCTTGACTGCAATTAGACATATATGATCCGAGGTATTTTGGCCATTCATTAGTGCTAATTGTTTGAGAAACAAGCCCACAGAACAAATGATTAAAATGTTAGTGCCATAACCAGGATTATTAGCATGTGTGATAAAATGCATGCGCTGCAGCTGTACCAATAAAACTCTCGGGAAAGTCGCTTTGATTTGACGAATGCTTAGCTCGGTTGTGAGCTGGTCGTATTTGCACAAGGCCTGCTGATGTTTATAACAAACAACTTCTAGCTTCTTTCCTTAATTAGAAAGAATTACTATGCAAATTGGGGTGCTTTGTAATTTCCCCGCAACTTGCCTTTGTCTTTGGTCAATTATTTGTGCGTGTTTGGGAGCTACTCCCTAGTAAATCAGACGTAGTAAAGCCGTTATATTTAATTTCTTATCTTTATTTTTATTTTCGCAAACATCAGACAATTAGCTCGGAGGAGATTTTAAAATGTTAGCTGTGTTGTGTTCAGTGGGGTCTTAGATCTTGGATCACTTCTGTCCTTCTGCCACCCCACCCTGCTGGGTATCTGGGATTGCGGTTATTTACCAGTTACAGCTCAAAAATGCACAGTGTGGAAATTTCCCTGCTTTTTTCATGGTTTTCGTTCAAATGCCTAAGTACGATCTTTAGAAACTTTTTGGCAACACTGTGCCAAGGATTTTAGAAGTAGAGATTTGGCCTATCAAGTGATGGATATTTTTCCATGTGTTGGGCACGTGATGGTGTAGGGATCTTCTAGGATGACTCGATCTAGCAAACAAACATAGAGCAGAGGCTCAAGTTAAAGTGCTGATCCTGAAAATAACTGATGGGAGCACTTTACTTCCTGGGCTATAGGTTGTTGGCTCCAACGAGACGGCACAGGTGCGTACAGTTCAGTAAATGTGTGAGCACGAGCAATGCTGGAATGTGAAAATGCAGTATGCATCAGGGAAATCTCTGTAATTTTCAGTAGTTTTGCTGGTTGCTGTCCCGCTGTCGGGCTGCCATTGCAAAGTGCAGCGCCTCTTAGGAATCGGAACAGTTTTGTTTTCTCCTTCCTGAGGATGAGCTGTTTGCTCTTAGGTGAAACTGTTCTCAGAGGATCGAGAGTAACTTTAATTTGCTAGCAACTTTTACATATTTGATGAAGACTTTAGTAGAGTGCTCTGTTTGCTGAAGAAATTTACTTTCAGTTCCAGTACCCACAAACATTCGGCATGCTGCTGGATGCTGTGAATGAGAAGCTGCAGTAAAACAATTTAATGAGCATTACCCAATAGCCTAGTCCTCATTTTAACGTGCAGTGCTTAAAGGAAGAAACGTTGTCTTAGCAAATTCACTTGGCTTATGTCCATGTGTTTAGTTTTAGGCACAGTCAAGCTAGTTTGAATCATTAAAATACTTGCAGTCAGGAAACATATGCAAGATTTTCTTCGTCTTTACAGCATGGGGTTAATGATATAACTGAGATTGCAGTGCTGTTCCCTGACACTCCCCCCCCTGCAAAAAAAAAAAAAAAAAAAAAAGTAACCACACTGGGGATGTTTTCACTCTTTCAAAATAAAAAAAGTTGTCAGAATAATCCTGATAGTGTTTTCTACCAGAATAGCTAACTGTCAGTATGCTGGGTTTTGCCACTCTCACTTTCCACAAGGTCCATGGGCAAATGGACTTCTTAATACAGGTGCTTCTTACTCCGCAATTCATTCATGGTAGACCACAAGATATGACTAGGCAAGGAAAATGTGCAGTGAGAACAGGGTTTTAAAACAATATTTGGGAAAATAATAGCACCTGAAAATGTTTGTTGCAGCCACACCTAGGTATCCTTGATGAAGAGCCTTGTTTTACACTCGCGTTTCTAGAGCTCTTTGTTTTGAAAGGAGAAGATGTGTTGGGCAGCTGACAGCAATTCCTCCTGTACTCTTCATTTTTGGTCACACCTCTTGAAAAAATTAGTACTTCTTTGCTAAAATGTTTCATAAGACTAATAATTTGACAAACTGATGTATTTTTATCATAATCTGTGTCCTGAGAATCCTGAATTTTGGGCCCATGGGGCTGCAAAGCTGAGAAGGAGATACCAGCAGTCACCAGGTGGTAGCATCATGGATTAAATCTACTAGTTCTTGAGGGGAGGCCACACCACTGCCCCATCTAAATAGAAGATCACAGACCTTAAAGGTGACACCTGACTGAATCTGCTCTGTGGACACTGAGGGTTTCACCTACGTGATTCTCTGTGCCATTGTGCATGGTGCTCAGAGCAGAGTGGCCTCCATGGGGCTTGCAGCAGTGAAGGGGAAACTGGATGGTCCAACAGCCCTTGGAGAAATCCTGGGAAATGTGTGTGTGACAGGAGATATGTCCCCTCAGTGTGCTCTGAGATGATGGTTTTAGCCACTTTCATCAAGTTTGGGTTGGTGGGAGGCAGACAGTAAGAGTGCTCCAGCGGCTGCTTGTCTGTAGGCCGTAGTTAACTATTAATGGACTGAGCTCTTTGGCTCCTTTGTGCTTCCAGCACTAGAGGGTTGAAGCCATCAGAGAAAAAGAATGGAAACTAATCACTTTTGTCCCCTCATCTATGTTTAGTGAAGGACTGCGGACTTCTTTGCTGACCTCTGTGTCACACTGAAGAAAGACCCTCCTCTTTCCATTTGAGATAAACCACTCTTCCACCTCCTCCTCGCTCTCCCAGAGCACTGCTACAAGAAAATGGGATTAAGTGGATTTAACTAGCAGCCACTTGAGTTGCCTCAAGTTGTGTTATCATCCCCACTTCAATACATGGCAGGGAACGTGAAGTGTTTTGTGGGAGAGGGGCAAGGATGCTGCTTAGGAGACTCAGCACATGGCTCCTGGTATTGAGTGTCAGGACCTCCACTGCCCAAGTCTTGGAGCTGCCACAGTTGGAGATGAGGATTTATTAGCAAGGGTAGCACTGCTGTTTGTAATAAATAGTGCATCGTTTCTCTTCAACAGCAAAGCTGCCCCATTGCTTAGTGTGAATTAAGCATTACCAGACGTACTACAAAGGTGTTTGGTTTTTGTGGGCTCATAAAATGGGTCCACCCAGGACATTGCAGGGACCTGGCACAGGAGATGGTTGAATAGTTGTCCTTTTCTGCTTAGTTTACTGAGTTAAAATGTGATAAAAGATGCCTTCAAATTTTTAACCCAAGACCTATATTCATCTTTCAGGGTGCCAGGCCTAGGGGAAGAGCGGATGCTTTGGCGAGGTTAGCTTAGAAAAGCAAGTATCAAAGCGGTCTGTCAGCAGCACATCACGTTGGCTCCAATTTCGATTGACTGAACTCGTTTCCAGGCGTCAGAGAGGGTTAGTCGTGCTCACTGTGAAGGAAACCCATGTGCCCACATAGCCGTGTGTCATCCAAATGTAGCAACTTGGGCAATATTATTAAGAGGGGCATGGGAGAATGCATGGGTCCCTGACATGATGTGATAATGACATATTCAGTGCGGTGCTAGAAAAGCTTTGCATTATTCAAAGTGCTGAATAATATACATGATAATGCGTAATGGTGTTATGTGGTGGGATTATTTTGTGGTGGAAGTGACTTGTGCTCTGGATACGAAGGAAAATTGTATTATTTTGTCCTCATTTTTGAAGTAGCAGAATAGGCCTGGGGGGTACACCGTGAAATGGGTGGGAACAGGAACAGGCAAGGGGGCTTTTTTTGGAAGGCCAAGAAACACAGTGGCACCGTCTGCAATTTATTTCTCTGTGCTTGTAATTATGGAGCAAGGCGAGCTCCCTACTGCACTCGAGGGCAGCCTCCCCCGGCAGCCCCACTGCCTCCCGGCCCACCAGCCCTGCATCTGAGGTGGGTTGGCTGCTCCCTCGCCAGGAGCCACCAGTGCAGGGTGGAGACCTTAGCAAACCTGATGACTCTAGACCATAATGATGCAACCCACTCAAGCCCTGTGGTGCCACGGCCTCACACTTGCACCCAAGTGTAGTGCATGAAGCGTTTATAAATGCTAAAAGCTGCCGTGGCCAACAGCCTGCTGATGATGCTGATGAGCTCAGGAGCTCTGTCAATCAAGGGCTGTGCTGTGGGTCTGAAGGCTTCACAGAGGACACATTGGGATTAGTGAGGTTGCACATTACGTGGGGTTTTCATTCCTGGCTGTTCTCTTGTTTCCCTCTCCAACCATTTTGCTTATTTAAAATTTGCATGCAAATACGGTTGTTGAAATAATGCTAAGGTTGCAAAACCAACCTTGCAAAGCGGTGTTTGTTTTAACCAACACCCCTGCTTCATTCACAGCATGCCATCTAGCTTCTGGAGCACACGTGGCAGATAGCAGCCTCCTTGCTAAAGCAGCCCTGATCTGTTCCCCAGCATAGCCTCCAGCCTATAGAAGAGTTGTGACAGAAGGGGAGAAAAACCAAAAGCCTTTCTGTATTTAGTATTTGTCACAGTGCACAGAACAGGCAGCGTAATTAAGCCTACACGGATAATCTCAGACCTGGCATTTCTTCAGTTCTGGGTGTTAAAGTTTGCAACTTCTGTTGAACATAGTGATTTGGGGGCTTTATACTGTAATTAACTGAAATACTGATATCTCCCTACCTTAGATCTTCCTGAGAAATAAAACCAAACTGACACTATTAATGTAGGAAAGTTTCTCTTTTTAAAATATAGTCAATTATTCCTTGAAGCATTGTAGCCAAGAGTCTGATTTCATCATATCCTTCACAGGCTGAATTCTCCTCTGCCAGCTGGTGTTCCCAAGCTCAGTTACCACTTTGCATCATCTCACAAGTATGTTCCCAGGCGAGCTGTGCTGTACGTACCTGCGGATGATGAAAAGAAGATACGAAAAATCCCATCGCTAAACGTCGATTGTGCGGTGCTGGACTGTGAAGATGGCGTGGCTCTGAACAGAAAGGTAATTAAAAATTATCTGTGCAATACAATCAGTGCTAAACAGAATGTGTGGAAAAACATCACCTTTGCCTTGGGGAAGTGGCAACCAGAGAGACAGAGATAAATCTTAAGATACACAAAGTAAAGTCAAAGTGATAGGCTTTGTGGAGTTAGTTCACAGTCACCAAGTTGGGATTTTGTGGTTGAAACAAAAGCATCTTCAGATTGTGAGCAAAAGAGTATGGGTTTGGGCTTGAGCCTGTGGGTGTTTAGAAAGATTTACTTGTTGAGATTTTCAGACGAAATGCCAGTAGGGATGTTTCTGAAAGAAGGAGTAGTTAGAACCCAAGTGCACCAGCATTTAGAGGGCATTTTAGATTGAAGGTGCCACAAGAAAGCAGTCAGAGAGCAGAGTGAGAAATGGATGTATACATGTACCAGTGCTAAGTTTTTGTTGATGTTAAGTTCTGAAAGAGAGAATGAACTAAATACGTGTTCAGATATGCTTGCTAGCAATTTTTGTTTTTAATATCTCAAAGTAACCATTTCCTTTTTAAAATGTTTCACATCTTAAAGCATGTATACCAGAAACTGGTTTGAATGTTTTGTAGTGAAAAATATTTCTGAACTGGAACATCAGTTGGCCATAACATCATCTTCATATTTATAAGCTTTCCTGTTCATTTCACAGTGCCTCAAACAACAGCAAGTGCTGTTTAGGGTTTGAGTATGAATGTGTTGTCCAGGAAGTTATGAAAATAGGTTTGAAAATTTTCCCATGTAATCTCAAAACTGTGTATGAAATTTTATTGTTTTCTGTTTTTTTTGGGGGGGGATTTAATGCTTTCCAGAAGGACTCTATTTAATAGTGCTCTCGTTAACCTTCAGGTCTTTACTTGTATGTCAGAAAGAAAAAGTTTATGGAGTTTTCGGATATTTATTTTAGTTCTGAAAAGTGAAAATAGCATAGCTGAATGTTCATGCATACTGTTGAAGACAGTTGGAAAACATTTTCCAGTTGCTAAAATTCTGTGTGGGAGACTATAATTATATTTGCTGTCACAGTGAATTAGTATTGTTTAGTTCATACCTGGGAGGCTGCTGCTGTTAGATGACACAAGACACAATTGCGTGTTAAAATATTGCATTTTTAGGTTCAGCTTAATTGTATAAAACAAATCATTTAAAGCAGAAGCATCTATTTGTTACATAGGATGACAGCAAACCAAAATTTCTATGATCAAGGTGACAAAGTTGATAGTAGCAGTTTGTAAAGGGTGTTAAAATTCTAGCTCTGTTGAAGTGAAGGAGAGTTGTGCCACTGGGTATAAGATTTCAAAAAAATTAGGAGAAAATTATGTAATACAAACTGGAGATGACAGATGAGCCCCTGACTGAGCTTAAATGCAAACAAGAAGCAGACAGGAGGTAGAAGTGGAGGCAGGCTACCAACGAGCGACACAGAAGTGCTGTATGGGCACGTAGGGACAGAAGGAGGAAGGTCAAAGCTTGGCTGGGATCTAAACTGGTGAGGCCTGACCAAGAATGGCTACCACAACTATGTCAAGTAGCAAAAAGGAGAAGAGGAGAAGAAAGACTGGGGTAGTATGAACCCACTCCTCCATGAAACCTTCGGCTTTACTGTCAGTCTGCTCCAAGGCCTCAAAGAGCATTTCCAAAAATCAAAGTTTGGGGAAGGAGGAAGTAGAGGAGGATGAAGTCAGTGTCCAGTTGAATAAGATGGTCCATGGGACCAGACAGGCCGCACTGGAAGCTGCTGAGGGATCTGGCTCGTGTCACCCTGAAGCTGCTGTCTCTCATCTTTGAAAGGCCATGGTGACTGGGGGAGGTTCCTGGTGCCTGGAGAAAGGCAAATAATGCTGCAGCCATCTTCAGAAAGGTTAGGAAGGAGGAACCAGAGGCCCATCAGCCTCACAGTCGTGGTTGGGAAAGTGATAGCGCTGGTTTTCATGGAAGATATTTCAGAGGGCCCAAGTCCATAGCCAGAATGGACTGATCAGGAACAAATCATGGCTTAACAAACCCGATTGCTTTCTCTGAATAAATGATTTAACATCTTTGAGTATTAGAGAGAAATGGATGTCTACCTTAACTTTAGCAAGGCTTTTGATGGGTTTTATGATAATATCCTGGTAGTCAGCCTGGGGAGAAATGGAGTGGGTGGAAACACTGTAGGGTGGGTGGCAGTTTGGCTGTACATAGGTGGTGCATGTTGCATGTATTTTGCATTGCCCACTCTGGGACCAGTACTGTCTATGTTCTTCATTAACAACCTCATTGATGGGAGGGAGTGCACTCTCATCGCGTTCATGATGACACCAAACTGGGGAGATATAGGAAAATGTTCTTCCCTCTGCAGGTAGTCAAACACTTGAAGAGGGTTTCCAGAGCAGTGCTGCCTCCTCCCTCCACATGTGTGGGTATTCACACATTGAAAGGCCCTAAGCAGACTGGTATAGAGCTGAAGTTAGCCCTGCTTTGAGCAGGAGGATGGACAAGGTGGTCTCCTGAGGTCCCCTCCAGCCTGAATTAGTCTGTGTGATTGTATGATCTAGTAGCAAAGTATAATTCAAACGGATTGGAAGACCGAATTTCATTTTTAGATCTGCCAGAGATAATCAGGAAGACTTTGAGGATTAGGTTCTGTGAATGTAAAGCTGAAATTATTACTGCTCTTGCTGCTTAATTTATTAATGTTTCTGAGGTGTTTGGAGACTTCGTGTGAAAGATATGTCAAGAATATGCACTGAAATACAGTATTCACTGGCCCATTGCAAATGGGTCATCTGACACTGAGGACAAAACACCAGGAAACACGGCAACATTGAGTTTGTCCTTTAATTCGTTATTCTTACAACAAATACTACTGATGAATGTTGCTATTTATTGCCATGTTTTATATCAATAAAACTTCTACATATGGATTTTCTTGCTGGTGAAATGTTGGGTTTTTGGGAAATCAGAACCTGGTTGAAGATTCACAGTATCTTGCATCAAATTTATCTGCTTATACAGACCTTCACTTGCATCAAGTCCAAGCAGCAGAAACCCTTCCATCTTGCAAAAAGAAACTCCCAAAGAGAAAAATTGTCAACTTTTAAGGGTAAACAAGGTGAAGAAATGGCTAAAACGCGAAGTTATAGTGTGAAGAGTACTAAGCCTGGAAGGAGAGTGAGAGTTGATCTGCTGTGAGTAGAACATGTGGGATGTTTGCAAGGCCTTTTGGACTAGACAGGGCTGTAAGGAGGTCTTAAAAATTTTGGAATAAGAAACTTGATAAGAAAATATCCCAGTGTTGCTGAAAATTCTGTCCTTGTTTTGCAAAGTTAGCTTTAGCCTTGCTAAACTTAGCCCATGTTGACTTCAAATCCTGGCATGGTGCTCCATACAATGGTTTTAGAGGTTCAGATGTATAACATCACATGGTGTGGACTGGCAGCTGCCTCCCTAGGTGTCTGGCTGTGTAGGATGTTGGGAATTTCTACACGATATAGTTGTTTTTTGGTTAAGAGTTTGGTGAGGGAAGGACTTGAATACTGCTAAAGGGAAATTACTGTTCCTGAGCTGTTGTTCACAGCTGAATATAGGAGCTCATCCCCACTAACGTGTGTATAAAGTTTCTCCAGTGTTGCTGTCCATTTTAAAGAAATGGCTCAGTGGGCAATATTATTGAGCAGTTCAAATACAAATCCTAAAACTATTAAATTAGAGATAATACAGATTGCAGCATTGATATATTGCAAGTGCATCACGCTGCAGAGACTTATGGCGAAATGGTACAAAATGGTAGATACCCTTTTTAGTTCTTTGCGGGAGAAGGCCTGAATATTCTTCTATTATAGTTGCAATAAAAAAAAAAAGACAGAATAGATGGCTGTATCAGGTACTTGACCATGTCATACAAGCCAGTAGGTTGAATTGTATGTTGTGCCATTGAAAGGTCTCTGTGTAGCAGCTGAGCTGTGAGAAAATATCTCGAGGGCTCTCAGCCAAGTGATCACTCCCTGGTGTAGCTTTCTCTGCAGAGCTGCCTTACTCACAGTGCTTCCATGCCAGGTGAACCTGTTATCAAGTGGAAAAGTTTCCTCCTGGTGCAGAAAGGAAGATTTCCATGCCAGTGCTTTAATTTTCCAAAGGCAGAGTGGGCCAACCTTTCCTTGTTAGTTCTGCAGGGTTCAGGTTGCCACCCTTACGCAAATGTTTTCTAGAGCAGCATTTTTTTCAGCAGGATCTTGTCTTTGGTGCTTCTCTTCTTCAGAGCATCCAGGGAATGTCAGCTGCTGGGTCAGCCTAGAAAGAGACCAGTCAGAGCTGCTACTTGACTGTTTTTGGCTCTTTCTGAGCCGTTGATAAGTTTTGGAGCATTTCGATGGCTCTAGACCAATGCTATTAGTGGCTTTATCTTCACTGAAGTCAATTGAATAACTGAGATATACAGAGCCTTACTCCGTAGGCTTACTCTTACTATTTCTTGTGCTCCTTAAAGCCAGCCAAGGCACAGTCCCTTCTGCCAAAAATGACCCTTGAAAATCATCTCAGGAAAATTTTTAAGGGGCTACAATTCACTTTTCTTTCACTAGGGAATGCCAGTGTTATGATTAGGAATCAAAACAAAACCCCATGTTTCCCCCCATGTCCAATTTTCGCTATGAGGGAATTGTTCTTACAAAATACTTACTTAAAGTCTGTCAAAATACTTGTTTTATGTAAAATCCAGAAAACTTCATTCCAATTTCGGCTTCTGTAAAATACTGTAGAGCAAATAAGTTTTAAAACTAAAAGTAATTTCTGAATGAGAACTGAAGGGTTCTTGTCTGAATATGTTGAACTACAGTGTTTCTGTAACATCAAACCTGTTTTTTCCTTAGCAAGACAATACCTCTCTGTCCTTCTGCTCAAAGTGATGAGACCAGTTTAAACATCAGTCTTGATCTCATGGTCCCTGAAAATACATTTCTGAGGCATCCCAGAGCCCCAAGAATGTGTATTTAGCCGAGAGCATATTCCACGTCATCAGGTAGAAAGGTGTTGCAGGAAAGAAAAACTAATGGTTTCAGCAGCGCTGGGAGCTGTGGCATTTTTTCTGTTTCTGGGTTGCTGGGTTCAGGTTCTTTCTCCACACCTGATACCCCGTTGGGTATCAAAATCGCAGCTTGATTATCTGCACAGAAAGTAAAGCCATATGTGAGTTTTTGCTCGTATTGAGACAGTAGCATCCTGAGCAGTTCAATGATTAGGGAGCAGCCATCAGGAAAATACCCTCCTTTGGTTAAAGCATCTTCTCTGTAACCTGGCCTGTGCATGTCTTCTGTGCCCCAAAGGCCTCCCTTCCTCCAGCCTCTGGGTGATGGCTCAGCAGCCTCTGGCTTTTATCATTTAATAAGTAGTTTTCCTCTCAATGTTAGTTTTCATTCATATTTGCCAGGATGTTATCCCAGTAGTGGTGTTAGACCTAATTGCCCCACCTAAACTTCATGCCAGGGAATTAAATCCTACCAGCCATGAACAAGCATTTATTTGTCACTTTTTCTCTAATAAAAAATGGCATTCAAAAAGTTAAATTGCTCATGTTTTTTTTATATCAGAGGTGTAAAAGCAATCCCTTGAAGTATATGTATGGCTGGGAAGCTGCTGCGGAGTCCTCCAACACGAAGCACTTCAGTTAAAATTAAGAAGTTGTTGTTCCTCTGGAACTGAAGAGTTCGTCTTCATCCAATAAAAGTTATTAATATTCAGGGCTGCACGGTAAAACGATGGAGGACTGATGAGGGTTTAAGCTCTCCAGCCCTTTCTGCTGTGAGTCACAATCATTTCACTTTGTCTCTTTTTGAAGGAAGCTGCTCTCTCCTCCAGCGCTTGAGCATCAGAAGCTGGGGAAGAGGAAGCCTCAGCTCTGTCCTTTCCTCTCATCCCTGCCTTCAGAGGGCAAGCAGCAGTCCCTGAGCCTTTCTGCTCTCCCTGCAGCCCTCAGCAGTGAGGGGAAGCTCAGTTTGGCTGGTAAGATGGGTAGGGACGGACCTACTTTGGCTTATCAGCAGCACGGCCTCTTAGGGTCATAGCATAAATTTGCTCCTAGTTAATACCTTGTAGCAGCCACTTAAAAGATCATCGCTGTGCTGTGTCATGGAAGAAAAAAAAAAGGAAAAGAAAAAAAAAAAAAAGGAAAGAAAAACAATTAATTCTTTTGAATCATCTGTTTTTAAAAATAGGATTAAAGCCTGACCACTCTTCAGACTGTTCCGTTATGAATAACGCATACGTAAGAGATGACTCCGGGTTCATTACAGTTAAGAGCAGATCATCCGCATGCACGCTGATTTTATGGAGATTTCTCCCCATGAGAATGCCTCCTCCATCGCGCCAGAGATCTGATCCTGGGGTCAGAACAAACAGCACACCAGAGAGAGAGCATCCTTGCCTACCATTTTTCCCCTAATCTGAGGCCTTCTGACCTTTTTATTCCTTATCACTGATGAGAAGAGGCTCTTGCATGCAAAATAACACTTCAACTAAATTTGAGGGTGGAGATAAATACATGAAGTGGGTCAGCATGGTACACGAAAAAAAAATCCTAGGCTTTCCTTAGCGAAATGTGTTTCCTTATTGATCTTATTGAAGGCTTTTGCAGTATCAGTGGAAAAAAGCTGCGGTTGGCTTCCATAAATCTCTAGCTACTTCAATTAAAATCAACAGTTTTCCTGTGTTATGCAATGATAATATTTTTTTTTTCCCCTTTTTTTAATAAAGCCAAGTTGGTTAGGATTTATCAATGCCGCAGGTATTTCTCCAGGCTCATGGTGAGAATGTTAGCTAGTACTTCATAGGCACAGTTGCATGAAACATTGATAACTAGGTTATTTTACCAGGTCTTTGCTTTATTTATAATAAATTAGTACTGTACCTAATTGTATTCCTCCTACAGGGAGAAGGCTTGCTGATAAAGTGTGTAGAGAATGATTAAATGTACACAGGCGCATAGTAGGGTGACTTGTCTTCAAAAGATGCTCAAAATTAAAATGGGAATGCTGCTTTCCCTGGTGGCTTGCCATTATTAAAAGTCTCAGTAGCATGGGAAATTTCTGCTGTAGGAATTGGGGAGTCCAGAAGTCTCTCTGGTTTATAGTAGGGAAGCTGAACTGTACAGTCAAACTCTGCAAGGCCTTTTTGATCCTTGAAGAGTTCTGATGAATATACATTTTTATGGAAGTTGTAAAGTGTTTTCACGCCCTTATTAATCCCACCACGGTCCTGGAAGAACTGCCACTCCTGAGTGGTAGCTTGACAATAAAAGTTCTTGTTCCTATTGTTTTATTCTACAAGCCAATCATCTTCCTTCTATAAAGATATGAGGATTCATAAGTACTATCACAATATTCAGCAATTTTCTTCTTAATGAGCTCAATGGTGCCTGTGTCTCTTCGAGCTGAGCCTTTGAATTGCCAGTTATTTCTTTTCCACTGATTCAGACGTATCCAATTAAGTCTGACTTGGACACGTTCTGATATAACTATTACTGCTGACACAGTGGTGTCTAGAAACGTAGGGAAAATGTCTTGGCTCAGGATTAACAGGAATTTCAGGCAGGGATTTATTAACAGACTTGGGAAAATGTTTTAGAGTACACAGCGCTTGCATGGACTTGGAATTCGTGGCACTTTAAGTCTTCATGTGTACTGTACTGTGTCTTCAGGCACAGCAGCACACCTGGGTACTGAAGGCTAGCTAATTGCAGGGCTGGAGCTCATGTATTGCTACATATTTCTGTAGCATTTCTGGACATTTTTGCAGTATTTCATGTGTATTCATAAGAGGAGAGACCTGCCTGCACAGCCAGTGAGCATCTAAGCACTGTTCAAAGGGAGCCACTGGTTTTCAAGTGTGCTACAGAAAATCAAGCCGGTACAAAAGGTTGTGTATACATGTGTAACATGGAAATCCGTCGGATCAAATTTGGGCAGACTTTTGTTTGTATACATAAAGTTATGTTGAGAGGACTGCAATGGTACTGGAGGTAAGCAAAACATAAAAGTACTGCCCTCTTTGTTAAATTTTTCTGCTAAGTATCTATGTAGTCAGAGTCAATGCAGTCTTTATTCAGATAACATCACTCAATGAATAAGGACATTTGAGTCTAAATGAGTAATTCAGGATTAAACCCTTCAGGAGTTTGAGCTTTTTCCTCGTGTACACAGCTACACATCAAGCCGAAAGTCTCCCCACCTCCTAAGCTTCCCCAGTACCCCTGTGTGCTTTTGGTTAGCCTTGTCACATTTCTCTTCTCCTAAGCAACTTTCAAAAGTTAGCCCCTTTCTTTCAGCTGTTGATGATTCCTCAAATGTTCTGTGAAATCAAAGCCAGGGGCTGCTGCACTGGTATGCACTTGTGTTTTGTTCATTGCAGGACAGTCTACTCCCAAAATAAGCAGAGAACCAGCCTTTTATTTCCACCGTGTACTAAGCATATGCCATGACATCCCTTCAGTTTAGAGTAGGGTAACTTATCTCTGTTCAGCAGAACACGACACAAGATTACAATTGCTTAAAGCCCTGGTTTTTAAATATTGTGTGAATGACTTTCTTTGAATTGTGAATAGACTTTGCATTAAAGAAGGTTTTATACTGCAAAAGAATGCACTTCCATGGCACGGGCTGGCACGTGAAATAGCTACGAGGCCGTACCTCTGACTTACTGGAACTGGAGAGCACCCAGAACCATGAATTCACTTGTTTATCAATAAACAAAGCGATAAGTTGACTGTGGAGTCTGATTAGCACTTTGCACCATTTCTGAAAGGATGAGTAAAATCCTACTGTTTTTTGTGTTTGACGGCGATTTCTGTCTTTAAAGGAGCTCGGTTGCTCTGAGGTTTCTGTTTCAACTCCTAAATGGCTGCATAACTTGATACATCTACTGTGTATCATTGTAATAGCACTTTTTGCAGCCTTTTTTTCACAGCAGTGCGTTAGGACTACCCTCTCCAGAACAATGTGCTTCCCAGTTACTGTCTCTTCAAGGCTGGGGGGAAAGAACTGCAAATATTTGTCTTCATTTCTGATCACTGGGCTCCAGAAGATCGTAAATCCTGGTGTTGTCCCTCATTTGGGAGCAAGTGGTTGGGAAGAGCATGGCTGTTATTTTAGGGTCATTATAAAACACTGCTAGCTCATTCTTCCCTCCTTACTTTTTACAGTGTCTAATGAGATTGCCTCAGAATAGCTGCTCCTATGCCAAGCTTGAGATAACTTCATCTTCTAAGGTTTCACAATACAATTGTGCATTATGAAGGGTTATGTTGAACAAATCGGTATTTTCTTCCAGCTTAGTCGGGTTATTTGGTTACATTTAAAACTTTGATTCCACAGGGACCCAATCTTCCACTCATTAACCAATTATTTTTTTAATAGAATAAATTTAGATCATAATTTAGTATGCATTTTCTTGAGAAAAAGGGCAAATTAATGCATGTAAACATGGGTGAATCTATTTAAATAAACTGTCCGCAAAATCCTTACAATATGTAAACAACATTTGTTATGCCTTGGAGATAGCATATGATTGGACTCATGAGACCCTGTTTATCCTACTGAACAGTTTCTTTTATAACTTCAAAGGGAATTTTATATATTTATGGCAATAGCAGGGTGTTAAGTGTAGCTAGACAGAAATTATACCTCAGCTATTTAGTTAATGCCAATAGGGATTAAATTAGATTTTATAGCTGTTAGTAGAAGTCTGTTTTGTAGCTAACAAGTGGGATTTTTAAATCCTGGAAAGCATAATCCTATTATAAAACTGGCAGCTGAATTAACATTATCTAGGAAGCAAGTCTTCACGGATTAACATTTTTTGACATTAACAAAGAAAAACTAATGCTACAGGGATATTAGATGCTTTTCCCAAAAGTAGGAAAAAAAGGAAAGTGAATATAGGACAAGATAAATGGCACAAATACTGCAGTAGGGAAAAAAAATGAAGTTAAATATGCATGAGAAATGAAATCTGGGAGTGTCCATGTTCTGCCTCAAATACAAAGAGATACACTGGATAGGAAAAGGCTCTACAATCCGTAGCTCACGTGTTAGCCCACGTGTTGATCTATACATACACGCCTTGTGACTAACTTGCAGTTATCATACATGAGCGTGGAATAACCACGAAGGCTTTATCCTGTCCTGAGGTCTTTGCATTCCAGATGGATGCTGTAAGAGCCCAGAGCCAGCAGTAACGCAGAAGAAACACTTATCCCTTTATTTAATAGGCCCATAAAGCTGTTACACGGATATCCTGATGCTCTCCTTACATCCTTACAAGATCTCCTTGAAGGACAGTTATGGAACAACTGCTGTAGGCGGTAGTGCAGAAGAGGAGTGGGTGACTGAACTTGCTGTCTAGCAGTATCTTTTTTTAGGTATTGGTGCACTAGATAGACTGAAGACAATGGTATATGCCACATCACATTTCAATTAAAAATCTCTATCACAGTAGAAGAGCAAACTTTTAATTACTTAAAATTACAGAGCGCACATCTACTTTTCATTATTTTAAAAGCTGTGTGTTTAGAATCTGAGTCCCTAGTCACAACTGCAGCACAGAAATAATGAAAGTGTATTTTGTTGAGTGGGGTATTGAGGAATCCACTTGATATACACATCATAATCAGTGTTGTTGATCCAGTACAGGTTTTACTATAACGGTAGCTGCTGGCTGCCATCTTGTCTAACAAATTTCTTCCTTAACAAATATAGAATATCATTAATTACTAACGAGAGCTGAACTGAAACAATTTGTTCTAACTTTGCCTTCCAACCTCCAAATGTCTTGACTCAGGTAAAGCAGAACTGGACCTGTCTCTGTTAGACTGGACTTTTAGTATCTGAGATTGAACTGTGGCTTTGCAAACCTAATACATGGTTTTAGGAGTTGATCCTTAATTTGGTGCTTTTGAAATGCTGTATTTTTCTATTCCCTTCACACACATGCTTGATTTTGTAGCTGGTGGGAATTCACATGCCGAGCAACCTCTGAGTAGCACTTGATTTGCCTTGGCAGACACTAGCAGAAAGATTGACTGGCTTTTAGCCTGCAATGGCTGTCTCAGTCCCTGGTCAGGAGGTGTCACCTCTTCCTATGTCCACGTCTTCATACAAGTGTACTTGGTGTCAAATGGCAGAGCACTGTGTGGCTCACACCCTCCCAAAGGTGATGTCCCCTGCAGGAAGAGTGATGATGCTTTGCCATAAGCACACCCAGTGGGTCAAAGATGTCTCCAAGAGACCTCCCTTCCTGTCACTGTTGAAGCTCGGAGCCCTCTCGGTGCTGCCAAGAGAGAGCAGACCCACACGGTCACCTTTCCAGGCCATATGGTCTTGGCAAGCAGCCTCCTGTCATACCGACTGGGGTAAAAAAAAACAATAATAATGTATTTGTGCAAATTTAAAACATCTCTCTGAGTGCTGAAGGCCAGGTAGTCACAGAGGACATCTCTGCAAGCTGGATGTGGCACTCTGCAGCTGGAGCTGGAGGTAAGGAGACTCTTTTCCAGTGCAGTCCAGGAGCTGATAGGTGAAGGAAGGGCTCTGAGGAAATGCTGGTGAAGCAAACAAGGCCCTGCTGAGGGACAGTGGCACAAAGCAATGGTTTTTGAGGTCAGCTCTAAGAAGTCCTACCTGGGGTTTCACAAGGGGCTGCTGTGGGCCTTTTTTAGACTCTTGATGCTCTAGAAAAGAGGATTTGTGGTGCTTCATAAATGGGCAAGTTACATACATGACGTTCCCAACTCGTTAATCTCTGACCCTTTAAGACCCAGAATTCTGGAAATGCTTAGCAAAGTTACAGGCACGGCATGTAGTAAATCTGTGGTATCAAGCCTGATTCCTTGAGAGAGGCAGAGCACTTATTGAATTGTGTCTTTTTTCTTCTACTAGTAAGTATAACTGACAGGGGAGTCTAATACCTTCATTTGGGGTCATTTATGGGGGGTATTCAGTAGTTAGAGAGGTGTTGAGCTGGAGGAGCTGTTGCCATCTACTTCAGTCCCCTGATCTGAAACAGGATGAAACCTTTCGAAAAGACTCGTTGGAAGCTTCTGTAACCTGTTGTAGAGACTGCCCAGAGATGTCTCTGGTCCCTCTAATGTCTGTTCTAGATTTGCTAATAATTTAACATCAATGCTGTTTTCAGCAAATGTGATGGATTTTGTTGTCCATGACCCCATACAGGAAGACAACAAGAAGCCTGTAACCCTCTCCTATAAAACATTGTTCTGTGTATTTAAATGTTTTTAATATCTATAATATATTTTATTTTTAAGTGAAAGTGATATATGAATATCCTTCATCTTTTTTTCTAACGGGAGGTGCCTGAAAGTGTTATTGATCTTGCTGTAAGTTTGTGTACTCTGACCAATCTTTTCTTATTTCTGTTTCCCAAAACTGAGTATTTCAACTGAATTCTTATACATGCAACATAGAACTTAGCAATTACTTCCTGTCTTATACTGTAAGATGCTTCTTCTGATATGTTTCTACAAAAAGCTTTATCTTTTATGTAGTAACACTGCATTGGTGGCACTTCAACTTCCCACTAGTGCATTTTCAGCTGTTTCTGTCTCTATGTCTCTGTTTCATATGTGATATTGTTCTTTTATTTTCATGTCTGATGATCTATTCAATTTGAGAATGTCTTTGCATCTCCCTCCAAATTACAGATCTCTGAACATGCTGTAAATCTAATTGCTCTTACACTACTCAAATTGAAAATAGTGAAACCATGCCCATTCTCTCTACCAGGCCAGATGCTTAGTAGCTGAAGGTGGGTTTCCACAGTAGCATATTTCCTTTGAGGATTTTACATGCAGCAGTGTCAAAAGCTTTCTCACATCTTTGAAGCACTTGGCTGAGCCCTCTCCACTTCCCCTACACCTCTCTGAAAGGAGTTTGCTGAAGCTGAACATGCTACTCCAGGTGTGACCCCATCAGGGCTGAGCATTAAGGAACAAAAACCTCCTTAGTTTTCTGGTCATGGTCCTCCTAATGTAGTCTAGCATTCAGTTTGCAGCCTTGCTTTCAGTGAGAGCAGACTCTTCCCTTGCTGGCCCTCATTCATGCTGCTACCCACCCAAGTCCCAGGCGTGTTTCAGTAGCCAAGCTCTGCAGCCTGTCACCCCCTAGCCAGGCAGGTACACGGGGTTATCCTGCTCCCACTGCACAACTTCTCACTTTTTCTTGCTGAACTTTCTGGAGTGCCTGTTGGCCCAGTCTTTGGGTTTCTCATGGTGCCTCTGGTTGAAGATCTACCAGTCACGTACCTCTAGTTCAGTGTTATTGGACAATTTGCTGAGGGTTCATTCTGTGTCATCACTGAGGTTGATGAAGAAAATGCTGAATAAAATTGGCCACAGTATCAAATCCTGGGGTTCTCCACTTGCTACCAGCTGCCAACTAGGCACTGAGCCATGGGTAACTATCCTTCAAGCTCAACTGCCCAGACAGTTTTCAACCCATTTAATATTCCATTCTTATAGTCCATATTTGCTCTGCTTCCAGATGAAAATGCCATGCCTTCTAAAGTCACTGTGTATTATACCTGATTTTCTCTCTTTGTCCACATAGCCAGT
Organism: Anas acuta; assembly: GCF_963932015.1. NCBI lineage: Eukaryota > Metazoa > Chordata > Aves > Anseriformes > Anatidae > Anas > Anas acuta. Next base: position 55,057,459 of record NC_088979.1, read on the forward strand.
CATTTTGTCGTAGAAGGTCATAACATTGGTCATGCAGAGGTGTCCTCATCCTATCTCCAACCCACACACTTCCCCATCTTCTTTTGATTTGTTTGTCTGTAGTTATCATGATACCGTGAGTGCAGCCTGTTCTGCCTTCTTTTCTTATTTACCCAGCTAGAATCCATAGACTTAATGAGCAAGAGACTTTGTTCTTGTTTCATTATACGGCTTCACGGTGTCAGGTGTTCTGAAGTGTCCTTAGCACAGGAGTGTACTATACTTTCCAAGCATTAAAATTTTAGTTGCCTCAAGCTGAACATAGATACCTGTGTCTGAAAATGTGATTCCCAGCCACAGTACTAATCCCTGCATGTGCTCTAAGTGCTTAAAAGTCTGCTTTTGTGCATGCTCATAAATGCCTCTCTCCACTTCTGGCAGCTTGTTGCCTCTCTCATGCCAAGGCTATCAGAAAAATGCCTTCTGTCTGAGGCCCCTGAGTAGATGAGATCAAAAGTTGCCTAGCAAACTCTGACAAGAGACACATGCAAAGCACAGCAACCATCATCTTTTTATTTTAAAAATGGCTCGGGGAGGAAAGAAGAAATAATGGTCATGTCCATGGGTAACAGTCTCACTGGGAGCTAATTGATCAGGGTCAGAGAGGAATCCAGAATGGAGGAATGTCACGGTGGTGCCTGGTCAAGGAGAGAGGCCATGGACAAAAATTTTTTTAAACAACAGAAGAAAATCTCAAATTATTTCTGATTCTCATGGAGGATTTTAACCATGCCACTGAGAGGACCATCAAGGGGCACAAGCAATATGCATTTCTGGAGGGCATGGAAAACAATTTTTTGATGCAAGTGCTAAACAAGCTAACTAGGGGAGATGTTTTGCTGGACTCCAGAGCAAGCATGAACAGTCAGTCAGTGGCAGCCCTGACTGAAGGAGCTGTGGGATGCTGGAGTTCAAGATCTTGAAGGAAATGAAGGCAAGGAAACAAGACTGAGATGACTAGCAGAGATGACTGGCAGTTTGGATGAAGGGAGACCTGTGGAAGCCTTTTAATTTAACTTTAAGCAAGTAGTAGGACTGCCCCTTAGAGGGTCTTCAGCCATCTGGAAAAAGGAGTGGGCAAGAACCAAAGTAAAATCAAAGTCCCTGTGTTGGGCTGGGACGACCCCATGGACCAGCACAGGCTGGGGGCACAACTCCAAAGATGCAGCTCTTCAAAAGAGTCCCTGGGTGCTGTTTTACATGCAGCTGAATGGGTTCAGCAGTGGGCCTGTGCCATAGACATGACCGATCACCTCCAGGCTGTGGTGGCAGGGGTACAGCCAGCAGGCCAAGGAACAGGGCCACCTCACCTTCATGGCAGGTGGTGGGGCTGTGCCCAGGTGTGGGCCCTGGGACAAACGAGGCACTGATGAACTGGAGGGAGCCCATGAAGGGCCTCCATGGTGGTCATGGTGCAGGAGGAGGAGCTCAGGGAAGGAGGGTTTGGACATCCTGGAGAAGAGGCAGCTGAAGGGACGTTGGTGGAGGTGGGGGCTTAGCGGCCTAAAGGGAGCTAGAGGGATGGCAAAACCAGGTGTAGAGCTGAAGCTAGCCATGCTTTGAGCAGGTGGCTGGACGAGGTTGTCCAACCTGAATTAGTCTGTGTGATGGCATGGTTTGCCTAAAGGTTAGAAAACTTGTCCAGGAAGCATGGAGCAGAGGCCTACATTGTCCCTGCTTGCTCGGTGGAACAGTGATATGCCATCTATATACATGTACCTCTGTGGTGGAGACATCTTCACCCTGCTTATGGAAATTATTCCACCTTGCTTTCAATAAATAAACTGGGCCAGAGAGCCAATCTAGGCCTGAAGCTGACTTTCTAGCTCAGTGATTAGTGCATGAAACTAGGAGAAGAGAGACCTAGATTTCTGTCTGTGCTCCAAGGAGAGCTTATACATTTTAGCCTATGGCTTTTTTTTCTTTCTTTTTTTTTTTTTTTATTTTTTTTTTCCCCATACATCACAATGCTTGTGTCCCTTTGTGGTTCTAGTCCTAGTTCACTAATCTAATCAAGAAATCACATCCTCAACAGGCTTGAAGTTGATGCCATTGAAGGTACTGCTACACTACTAGGGAAATTTTCATTTGTGCTTTTTCTTAACCACCTGAAACCTCTGTTACCAGCTCAGTCTGTTTAAAAACCTTAAAACAATCCTTTAATCCTTTTTTCTTCTTCTTTTTTTTTTTTTTTTTTTACTTTTTTTTCTAGTTTTAAATATAAAGTTATTTATTCCACTTATACTGATGACAGCTGCTTTTTTTTTCCTCTATGCTCTTTCCTTACCTGTTGAAGTTTAAAAAAACAAAACAACAGAATTCATCCTTTAATTTGAAGTGTCTGGATATTTCAGAGATTGCAAAGAATGGGACAAGAAAAAACGCTGTGTTCATTGCCAAATCCAATAGCCCACTGAAGCCAGGATGCTGTGGCTCCACATCCGCAGGTTCCACTGTTGGTGAGGCTGAGCAAATATTCCCCATAGGCATGTGTGTATGCATAGTTACATATTCATATATATACATACGCTTGTGGCCAGCCGCCTACACACACACATACTCGAGTAGCCCATCCAGCAGCTGCTCCAGCTCCTGTAAACAATTCAACTTATTTTACTGTTAGCCTGGAATTTACAGCTTGTACCCCATAGCCATGTATAGTTAGTGAATCAAAGGCTATGTTTCTGAAAGTCAGGGATTAATGGTAAGGAACTTGCTGTCACTGTTGTGTGTGTTTTGTTTTTTTTCAAGAGGAGTTGGGTGTCAAACTGTTCCTCCAAACCCTTGTTTGTCTACAGATGTAGCTGTGAAATGAACAGCTGTAGGTATGGCATGCTTGAGCATCCTATAGAATTAGGGAGGAAAAGACCCAGAAGTGATACATCCTTTATTTGGGATTGTAGTTTCAAAGCATTGTGTAACTTTCTTAGCTGTACTGACCCACATATGAGGGTCTGTATATGCAGTGTCTTTTACTGATCCTTTTGTAGAAGGTGGAGGAGGAGGAGCAGCTCAACTGGGTTAAGCACAGTAGATGGTATAGATAGGAGCTTCTGGCTACCCTGCTGCTCTTGCAGTTGATTAGCTGTTTTCAGTAATTACGCATTTCCATCAGGGGTGCAATGGTTATCACCTCTGGTAATGAGATTACTCCCATTTCACACAAGTGTAATGTTCTGCTGGTTCCCTTTTGGCACTTTACACGTTTCTTTGACTCGCGCTCTCAAAGCTTACCCAAGTTGCTCACCACATTCTCTCCTGCGGACCCACTGAACCGTGCAAACTGTCTGCCCAGCATTTGTCAGTCTTGTGCCTGCAACCGATAGGCACGCCAAGGTAGTGTCACAGCATGGACAGTAAAGAGCCTGCTTTGCAGTAATTCAGTGAACTAGTTCAAATTTTTGCTTTTTTTTTTTTTTTTCAGGTGGCTAGAGTAAGCTATCGCAGAATGTGAATTACATGTTTTTCACTTACAGGAGGGCTTTCTGTAACCCGTGATGTAGCAGGATTGTTTATCTGTGTTTTTTCATCCTATTCACCATGGAAGGAAAACCAGATAAGGCACTGTGCTTTCATTACAATATTGAAACTTGCAGAAATCACTAGGATTCTCTAAATGCAGAGTACTTGTTCCCCAAAGCACTGTTAAAAGTCATTATTGTCAACTATAGGACAAGCCAGAAAAGAAGACACTAGTGTTGGATCTGACCTATTACACATAAATCCTCCATTCTTCTGGCGCTGAGTAAGTGCCCAGGAAATTTCTTAAAAGGGAAGAGAGAGAGAATCCAGTAAAGGGCAAATTTATCATTGAGAAAGATAAAATTGTAACACACATTTCTGGAGCTTAACAAAGAGGAAAGAGGATGCAGTGAAACATTACGCTGCAAGGAGCTGCAGATTCCAGGCATTCCTTTTGATGGAGCCTCTGAAGGAAGGATAGAGGCTGTGTACCCCTTTTGAGACAGCTTTACAGGTCATAGATCTGGCCTAAACAAAAGTATTTTTTTCTAAACTACTCCTTTCATTTCCCTCCTCCTCATGTCAGGACTCCAGCAGAGTTTGTAAGCAGTCCGAGGGCCGTCCTGGCAGCATCTACCTCCCTGCCTCTGGGGACCGATTCCAGGTCATAGATCACAGCGAAGGTATACTTCATAGAGCGCCTTGGCGCTTCCACATCTCCTTTAATAGTTATTTTTTCTTCCTTCCAGAGTGTGGCATGAAAAGGGCAACACTGTGGGCTACCAATCAACCACCTCCTTAAAATAAACCCCATCATCACAGTGTCTTTCATGTAGACATCCCAGTGAGTGAGCTGCATGGTGCAAAGAAGGGCATCTGGTATTCACCCTGTTCTGGAAATCAACTGAGTGCATAAATGTGGTTTTTGCCAAGAAATATAAATGCAAGTGCTTGAGCGGCAGCCTTGGAGCACAGAGACTTCCTTGACTCTCCATGTGGTTCCAGGAGCCATGTGACCAGTCCCATTAATGCTTTTTCCCATTAAAATTGATCCAAGATCCCAAAAGGCTATGAAATTCCCCTTATGAAGCTGCCAGATTTCCGCAAAAGAATCCGGTCGGGAGACCAGAAAGCCATGCTACCTCTGCAGAAAACCTCTCCTGTCGCTTAGGAAAAAAGTCTCCAGCCTGAAGGTGCTGCTAAAACCAAACAGTGCTCCCAAGTAATCTGGGGAAGGAGATTAAAGGTGCCTTCTCTTCAGAAATAAGTGCTAACTTGGGCACAGGGCAGCGTGGCAGTACACAAAATGTGAGAAGTGAGCATGCCATCCAGCACGTTAAAGCCAGGAGCTCGTTTGCTGCAGTGGGTTTTGGCTTGAGGAGCGCCTGTCTCAAGAGCTCCCCAGTGCCCGGGGGAACGGGAGGGTCCGAGCCTCCCACACCAAGAGCAGGCACAAAGGAGCTGCCACACGAAGCCTGCTGTGCAAGGGAACAGTTTCCTCCCTTCCTGCTTTTTGGTATATCTTTTTCTGGCCCACCTCCCTTGTATTCAAAGTGCTAAAATGAGGCAGGGTGGTGCTCAATCCAGTCGCTTTCTTTGGCCTTTAGAGAGTCAGGCTTTTGGAGACCGGGCACCAGCTGTGAAGTTAAATTGATAAGATCTACATTTCAACAGAATAAGACATATAATTCACCCTTGAAAAGTCAGAAGCCCTATTTCCGACAAACTACTACTTAAGAGAAGATTTGACTATACTCTTTAATTCAATCTAATCTACTCAGTCTAATTATGTGCTCATTTCTTCTCGAGTTTAGAAGAACAGTAATCTAAAAAATCATACCAAATTTGGGATCTTTTTCAGCATTGCATGAGGTCACTGAGCTTGGGTCATGTAAGTGCTGTGAAGGCAACACCATGGAGTTTTCACTGAAAGGGTTTGATAAGGGACTTACATTGTAGCAGGGGTAAATGCACTCTGAAAATCTCTCCATTGAACTTGTTAGCTCACGGAAAGCAGTGGTTGCAATAATGAGAAAAAATCATATCTAATTTCCTGGAAAAGTGGGAAATGGAGAGAATACATTTTACTAGAAGTCGTATTATTAACTCTTTGGTATTCCAGTATATTTCAGTGATCTCTAAACACAGCTGTACAATGCAAGTGCCAGTATTGGCACGAAGAGCAACTGAGAAAGTTCCCTGTTGTGCCAAGACTGTGACATTGCGTTCTGCTGGAGATCTCTTTGGCTCTGGTTCATGCATACCTAGCAGATTTAGCAGATTGTGAAAATGAATGTTTTCCATTCTCATGGCTGATTTTTGCATGCATCTGTTCACTCATCTAAACCTTAGTTACATGCTGCTACGAGAATGAAAGGCTATAATTTTTTTTTTCCTTGGAAATTGGGATTGTTTCATGCACCATGACTTCTGCTTAAGAATCCTGCACAGAAATGATGAAACACTCGTGTTACTATTGACTTAGAAGAAATCAGTTACATCTTTTCCCTCCCTCTTCATACATATCCGGGCTTCATGTTGTAGGATTTATGTGCATAAATCAAGAGAAAAGTACTCCCCCTAGAATGGAAAATACCTGTTGGCAGGTACCAAGAGATGAATATTTAAATATAGCGTTTGCATGGGGCATTAATATACCCACACTGATTGCATCATGGTTTGGCGTGGTAATTCACAGGGCTTGCTTCATCTATCAGTTTGCAAGTTCCTGTAAGTGCACAGTTTGTCTAAATGTTGTAGCTGTGCTGCATTACAGAGTTTACACAGGGATTTATGTACTGAGCATTCCTTTTATTTTATGAAAAAAAAAAATAGCCTGGCAATTAGCTCAATACAGCGAGCTTGAATGGGGTCATGAAAAAAAATAAATGTATGTGATGCTCCAGAATTACCACTGTTTACACTCTCACTTTTAAAACATTGCATTTCTGTCATGTTAGCTTTTTATTTTTAAATTCACTGTAAGTGTTTACATTCTAAATATCCATTAATACTAGTTTTTTTTTTTCCACAAAGGATGGATTTAAATGGCTTAACCACATTTTCATAAGAGATCTAGGCGAAGACAAAGGCTGATATCCGGATGACTCTCAGACCATCCAATCCCTGCAATGTTTCCAGTAAATAGCACAAGTATGTTGTTTTTTCCAAATTATTTGTGCTCTGCAGATTTGTGTTCCCTTTGTTGCAGTGATGTACTTTTCTGAGCCTTATCCCTGGGCCACCAAAATTAACATGCACCAGCTAAAGGTAAAAAGACAAGGATGCAAAGGCAAAAAAGCCATCAATTGAAGCATTGTGCCCCATGCTACTCTTAAAACAGTTGCTTCTTGTGCATCCAAAGCACCCATTAAACCTTTATATCACTCTTCAGAGACTGTCATTTCTTTTTCCACAGCATAAAGTTTACTGGTCCTTCTCTTTTCTCAGGCACCCTCTTTGCTGAGTAGCTACACAAAAGGAACAGAGCTAAAAAGTGAGTCACATTAGTCATGCTGCGTAAGGTCCAGTGAAGTGGATTTCCAATTATTGCTAATTTATTCAAGGGTAAATTGTTGCACTGCGAGGGGGCTAGCAGTAGGGGTGGGTGCAGAGCCACGCCGGCCCAGCGGGCGCCCGGCGGTGCACGTCGTGCAGAGGCTGTCATGGTTGCTGCACCTCCCGCGGGCTGGCTTCAGGATGCTCTCATGCACGTGCAGGGCCAGCTCCACCATCTCGCAGGAGGAAGAGACAAAGGCTGGTTTTCATCCCCTCCCTGCTCCTCCGGGGACCAGGGCTGCGTGCAGGAGCTGTGCTGGACCGGAGGAAAGGGGGCCTGCCCCTGAGGCTGGGTCCTCTGCTCGGCCCAGGGCCTGGTGCTCCTCACACAAGGACAGTATGCTTCCCCCTCATCTGTTTCACCTGAACCATGTGTCACTTCTGGTCTCTTTTGTGGAGAGCAAAGAGCACAGAGACCAGTGGCTACCACGTAGTAATGCTGCAGGCATCTTTCGGTACCCCAAGAGGTCTATGGGGTAGCCCTCACTGACACATGTCTCTCTGCCCAGCGACACAGACAACCAAGAAAGCTTGGCTGTCTGCAGCCATGTGCTTCAACTCGTGGTTTGTAGTCCTGGGAGTCTGTAGCCTTGCTTTTCCTTCCCTCCTTGTGCTCATCATATGCAGTGTTGCCCCTTAGCTTCGTCATCAGTGTGAGCTTCAAGCCATTACACACCTGGCACTGGTCAGCTCTCTGTTGTCTTCTTTCCAACAACCCTGGCTCCAGTGAGGGATATTTATATCAATTTATTTTATGTCATTTTCCAGACCCCATCACCTGCAGGCTGGTCCATGTAGTAGCCATGCTCTGACAAGCCAGGGTAGGAAACATCCCCGCTCACCTCTGGAGCACCTCCTCAATGCTTTTGTAATGAAGCTGAAAGGCTGAAATGTGTGGTCTGCTTAGAGCACTGGGTGAAGACTCCTTTGCACCAGATAGACATATAACCTCGTGGCTGGGAACAGCTGGCTTGGTTTTAGTGACAAGCACGGCGTCTCTGGCTGTGTGACATCGCTGGCCATGGGACCCACGTCCCCATCTGGGCCCTTCCGCAGGGGCCGGTCTCGCTGCTATGGCTAATGGGCATTTCCCTGCAAAGCAGCAAGCTGCTTGTTTTTAAATGCTGTGTCATAGCGAGCCTTTGAGCATCTTCTAAAAAGCCAAGGGTATTTTCAACGGGATTTAGACACACTGCTTTAAAAGTCTCATTTAGCCTATCTAAACCTCTAAGTCTGAGACACTCCAAGTACCGCTTTCTAGAAATTTTCCTCATCTCAGTGACTGTGGTCACTCACAGAGCCAGATTTTCCTTTGAAAGGCTGTGTTCTCCTTCTGCTGTAGGAGGAAATACAGCAAAACCAGTGAAACCAGTGTATGTGCGACTTGTCTCGTAGTAAATCAGGTGGGTTCTGTGCTTGACAGCTTGGGACTAATCCTCCTGTCTCCTGCACTGTTAATTTCAAATCCACACTCTGTTGAATTCAAAGCAAAACCAGAACACAACGTGTTTCTGTAAGGAAATGACCTGCCCTTAGGCTTTTAATACCCCACATGCCAGATAATACACATCTACAGTACGAATAACCAGCCTTTTTTTAACAAATTCTTTTTTAGCTATCCATGTTTTGCAAAATTTCCCTGCACGTTTCTAGTATGGTGTTGGCAGAATGCTGTAAAGTGTTTACATTTGTGAAGATTTTGTTAAACTGGAACGCTACTGGGTTCTCCACTAAGTAATATTTTACATAATGGAGATGTAAATTTGCTTGCTTCCCTCTTTTTTTTTCTTTTTTTTTTTTTTTCCCCCCTTATAAAATGTAAAAGCTGAGAAGCAATTAGAAATGGTGATTTTCTTTTGGCAACTAAAAACTGTTAATAGTTGGAAAGTTCTGTTTGTGGCATGGATTGCTAATAAAACTCGCCTCTTCCTGCCAAAATCGGAGAGTCCAACTTTCAACATCTCCCCAGTCTCCCTCTCGCTGCACGAGCCGTTCTCACAGACCTGGATGCACTTCTGGCTGCGCTGTGCGTGCACTCTTGTCAGAAAATATTTTCTGCATCTCTAATTTCATCAAGATATGCTTGACTGCGGTCGTCAGAATCACTGAGAAGCGGTGTTTAATTCGGGATTCGCCGTGGCTCTGGCTGCGGCAGCTGAACAACTGAAGTATCAGCGAGGAATCAGACCACCGCGGCTCCGCAGTTTGTTGGCATGTTTGTGTAATTAGATGGGAAACGTCACCATTGTGTGCCTGCCCATTCCCAAGCAGTCCTCCGTGTACGGTGGAGCATGTGGCTGCTGATATTCGCACTGGAGAAGGGCTAGAGAGAAAAAAAAAACTCTGCGTTTAATTCTCCAATGCCTTTTATAGAGAAGTGTGCCGGATTCTGCAAAATAATAAATGCCCTTTTTTCTTCCCCCGTTAGTCACAGCAACACATTTTTAAATAGCGGCCTTCGGTGATAATTATCTCATCCGTGTCCATTTCTGTGGTGTTTCTTATGCTGAGACACAGGCAGCAGCAGCAGTGTAGGAGTCCTAAAGTCAGACGTGGGGAGGATGGCAGAGGTTGTGAAGAGGTAAGGCTTAAAAATAATGGACGGGAAAAAAAAATAGGGTGTCCTGCCTCTTAAGTATGGATTTTTTTTTTAGGAATCCCAGTCTTTTTTGAAACGAAGCTGTATTATTCAAGTCTGGTGTGCCCTCAATTTCCCTGTTGGTCTGAATCTACCTCGATGCAGTCATGGTGCTGTGATGGTCCCCTCCCCTGGCTGTCTCCTTGCCCTGCACACTTCTCGTTGAGGACTTGCATACCAGGAGAGGTGGATGCCCATGGCAAGCAGGGGGAATTGGGATGTGCTGCTATATGGGGACGGCAGGCAGCTGCCTCCTGGTGCAGACCTGTAGTGGACTCTCAGAGGTGAGCAGCTTCAGCGAGCACAAACCTTTCTGGGCAGACATCCTTGCCAGGAGCTGTTTCTTCCAAGGGAAAGACTACACAGACGTGGAGCCTTAAATAGCAAGCTGCCTTGTTCTGAGAGCGAGGTGGGGAGAGGCGTGCGGCTCAAGGACATATTGTGCTGGGATGTGGTCAGGCTGGTGGAGCTCGGAATAGAAAATAGGCCAGCGAGCTAGCTTCCCTGTGTGTAAATCCAACCATTTCGGAGGTCTCCCTGAATGTATTTAGCGAGGGAATTGGGTTTAGTGGGTGATTGTTTTGAATGATGAGCTGTTCATTACATCTGTTTTCCTTGACTGCTGATGTGAAATAATTGACAGATGAAATGTGAGAGGATAATTTCATGTTTCACACCAGTGACTCCATTTTATTTGGTACCCTTCTCACATGATTGGGAAAGACTAGTGTCGTATGAATCCTTTGCCGAACTGAATGGTGAATCAGCAGGTCAATGATGAGGTCATACCGAGACCTCCCGAAAAGCTCTTTGTTGTTGTTTTGGTGTGGTTGGGTTTTGTGTAGGCTGCTGAATAGGTTTTGTAGCGTGGCGGATGGTTTCAGAGTTTGTCCTGAGGTTCAGATTTATTCCCGGTTGGGGCTGTCAAGTATTTTAACTATGTGGTAGCAGCGATACTCGGTGGCAGGCCTTGGCTGGTCCCACAGGGACAGGGCTTCCAGCCCAGGGGTAATGCCTTTGTTTTAGGGATGGAAAGTGCACGATGGAGAAGCCTGCACGAGCTTGTGTGGTACCTCCTTTGGGCAGACACGGCGCGTGGGCACTGGCTGTCTCAGGAAGAAGTAATGAATCATGGGGTTTAATCAGAAGGGTAGGGCCAAGTGTGGGTGAAACAAAACCTGCAGTGGGTTTTACCCTGGTAGATGGGTCTGAAGTGTCCTTAGCTGCATTCTCTGCTTCTACAATAGCCTCGGGTGCCACTGGCTCGTAGCAGAGAGCAGTCCTGTGTGCTGTCAAGTCAGACGGCTGATCCCAAGCACGGCGGCTGCTCATGGTGGAAATGGGACCTTAGCTGTCAAGAGCTGCTCCCTGGTGCCGTCACCAGCCTTCATTCAGCACTCCCCAAGAGAGGAGCTTGCCAAGGTGCCTGCCAGCACATTTTTCATTTCCAGGGGGCTTTGCACGATACCCCCCTCATGAACTCCTCGGGCAAGATAAATACATTTTGTGCTCCTGCCTCTCGTCAATGGTGCTATTCTTGAGCCCGTTCCCAGCCGCAGCCCTCGGTCTCTGGGCCAGCAGGTGCGGGAAGCTCAGCGAGGGTGGTCCGGGCCCGGCGCGCTCTGCGAAAGCGCATCCTGTGTTTCTCAACAACAGCCCCTCCGCCCGGCGGATGAGCCCCGGGGGGAGCCCGAGACAGCCCTCCGTGGGCAGGAGAACTTGGCAGCAGCTCAGGGCCTCGAGGATGGAGGGGATAAAGCTGGGAAGAGGTCCCCTCCTGTGGCGTGATGCTCTGTGCCAAGCCCGTCATCCCTCCAAGCCAAGGCGGGCCGGAGGGGTCTCCTGCCAGAGCCTGGCAGCCCCTGCCTTTCACGAGGCAGCCGGGGCTGCTGCTGAGTGATGATCCTGCCCGGGGCTGGGGGGCAGGGTTAGAAACCAACCCCTGAGTTTCCTGCATGGCTGGCTGTTAGCATTAGGCCCTTGTTTTTTCTGTTTATTTGTTTTTAATATATACGTATAAATACTCTCGATTTGTTTTTTGCCCAGCAGTGGTTTTGTCCCTCTCGTGGTTTTGTCCCTCTCGTTACAGTGAACACATCACCTGCGTGCCTCACTCATTCGTCATCCACCTGGGGAGAGAGGCCTTCGGGAGCAGCGGTGCCAATAACCCCGTCTCCTTACGGCACACGGCACTGCCGTAATTAAAACAAATAGGTGATGCCAGGACAGTGCAGTGCTGTTTTCCTTCCCCTAATAGGTACCATGGAAAAAGAGATTAAGAAAATGAATAATCCGATAAATTATTGATAGAATAATAAAATCAAAATAGTTTCCGCAGCCTGGCAGAAGATTAAATATCTGGAAAAAGCAAATGTGCCATTCTGGTATTTCTCTGTGCCCGTGGTGACTTTTTCCCTGGTATCTGGGGACAGCTGCTCAGACTCGGTGCACTCAGCGGGCCCAGCTTTAAGCCACCAGTTCGGTTCATCATTATTGTGGTCTTCCATCCTCTTCCAAATCACTGTTCCCCTCATGCCTGTGCTTCTTCGGGTGAATGTCCAGCCTTCAAGTGCAATGGTTCAGATACCACCTCGGGTAAATCCCCTCTGTAAGGAAGAGCCGCGAGCTGGCCCCGAGGACTCTCCCCAAAATCCCAGTTATGTTTAGGACCACTGGGACCTCCTGGTGGTGCGGCCTTTGTCCTGCTACAGCGTGAAGCTCGTCTCCTCCACCCACCCTGTCCCCTTCTTCTGGGGCTCGGCTGAGGGGCTTCCCCATTTGGGCACAGGGTCCTCTGCATGGGGTGCTCCTGGAGCCAGGGTCCGGTTCACTCCTGATCCCGACCGGGGGCCAGAAGGGCCCCGCTGCATCTTGGAGGATTCACTGCAGGAACCTCCTCCCGAACAGCAGATGTCCTTGCCAAAGGAGGGTATTCGAGCTTATGCTTTCTGTAAGAAAAATGCTTCCTGAACGATTAGATTTCTCTCTCTGACTCTCTGCATTAAAATTAAAAAAAAAAAAAATGAGAAAGTATTACTTCGCACATGTGGCTGTGCAGTTTAAATATAATTAAAGGAAAACTAGTCTTTTTTTTTTTTTTCTCTTGCTAAAGAGTTGCATTTATACATTTTAATATGAAGATATGCTCAGTAGGGAGCAGAAGCCTATCATTGGCTCTTACTGCAGGCAACACACACAGCAAATCTAAAAGAAAGGACTGCAGCACCGAGCGGGGGAAGCGAATTTTAGATGCAGAGGGAGAATACAAGTATTTAGACCATATCTGTATCTATAAAGCTAGAGATAAAAGGCTTTCTCTTTTATATTTTCTTTTTATTGTTTTTTATAGTGCAGTACAATACAAACATTACAACCTGGCTGATTCCTGCAGAGATGCCAGGCACTAGCATCGTGTCCAAAAATTAGCTTTATACATATGCTAAATTAAAGATTGGCAGCCGCAGCAGCACAAATCCCATATTGGCAGCAGTTTGCAAATCCCACGTTGGCAGTCTTCTCCACATGAAAGAAGAGAGGAAATACAAAGGGCAAAAAGCCCAAGAGACTTTCTCTATCGAATAGCAGCGAGTGGAACACATAAACTATCTGTGGGGGGAAAAAAAAATCTCCAAATTACCAAAGATAAAAGAATAAATCTGAATCTGTGACGAGCTCAAATGAAGGCCTGTTTACACCTTTTGGAGACAGAGCCATCGGGAAGCAAGCGCTAGTTTGGTGGGAAGGGTGCGGGTCTGGCGCTATGCAGGGCACGGCACTTGCCCCATAGGGGCTGGAACCAAGGGGGGCTGGTGCTTCTCTGACACTTGTGCAAAGCAGGAATAGTGCCATTAAATCTCCTAAATCAGGCCGTCCCTAAATACATTGGACCCGATAAAGTATATATTATCTGGTTTCTCCTTTACAAAACGTGTTTTGATCTATCTGCAGAAAACCCCTCTTTAGCTTGCCTTCTTTACGAACCAATAGAAATTGTTGTTGCTTTTAATTCATTAATCCGAACAGCCGTATTTGCATGTTACTTCTGCTCATTACCGTATTCAGTGAGTGTTTCACAACAGTGAATATTTTCTCTTACATGTATGGTTGGCAGCGGTTTCTTCTAGGCCTGCCCAGTGGATTGCTTAGCTCCTTCAGCCCAGCCACCTATGCTATTTTGGCTGGCATTGCGTCCTTCCCGAGAAGTTGCTGCATGTGTTAATTTACCATGAGAAGCAATTCCTTCTCATGCGTTAACCTGCCTGGATTTTAGAAGCCACGCATCTCATGTTTGGCATAGATGCCTGCATCTAAACAACGATACACAAGTAGCTGCATAAACGTGAAAGGAAAGGAATTGCCACAGGTTAGAAGTCACCCAATATTTAGTTGTAATGCTTGGCTGTATCAAAAGGTGGGTCCTGAGATGAAAGTGCAGAGAAGTAGAATCTGAATTTTTCCAGAACTTTTATTTTTGTTTAGTGCTTATAGGGACTTAAAGAGTAAAGTATTTCTCATGATCTTTCAAATCTCTGATCTAGCACAAGACATGGTATTTTTTTCGTTCCCCAGAAAGGGATTTGTAGGTGAGACCATGCCAGGTCTCACCACTCTGGGTAGCAAGCTCTCCCCAAGCCATTTGGTCCTAGGCCAGCACTGCCTGATGAGATGTGCCACTGATTTGGCAGGAGCAGGTCCGGGCCAGGTACATCTGCAAAGCAGGGCAGGGCTCATGATGCAGTGTTTATGCCACATGGGGCACACGTCTGGTCAAAGCAAAGACCCTAAAAGTGAGATTGGGACTGCGAATGCCATGGCCACCATGCAGGGCTGCAACGTGAGAGCCAGCAAAGCATCCCATGGGTGATGGGCACAAGGGTTGTCAAAGCTGTCTTTGCTTCTGTTGGGCTTTCCTGCACCAAGGTGGGCTCTAAAAGCTGGACACGGGGTTTTGTGGAGGGGAAAGTTGTTCTTGTGATATCCGTCTGCTGACCTCTGGTGATCATGTCCTGGACAAAGGCACTTAGGTTTTCCACTGAGGCTCCCACTGAAGCCTGGCTGTGCTCCATGCTTGCGGTGGCTCTCTCTGCCAAGTCTGATTTTGCACATCCACTCTGCTGAGTCTTCTCTCACCACTGCAGCCCTGTTTTTGTTCCCAGGCTTTCTCTAGAGCCTGTAGGACCAGCTGTGTCCTTGAGTTGTCTGGCTTTGGCCGCAGATGCCAAGATGCTTCAAATAAGAAAAATTATCAAGTGGCATCTTCCAAGCGAGTCAGAAGCAGCGCTGTTTCACCCAGTGCATAGCTAGGTTCTTTTCCCTCTCACTGTTGTGGAAATGTACAGCAGTCCAAAAAGCAGTAGAGCTTCGTGGTATTTGTGACAGATTCCACTCAAGGGCTGTTAAACACAGATACTGCCACTCCTTCCAGTTACAGGTGGAAGGGAACGTACATGTATGTGCTTTGCTATATGGAAGTCTTGGGTCTCACAAAATCAGCACCACATGATTCATCACCGTTAACCCCAGGGAGGGCAGAACAGTGAGGAGAAAGGCCCACCATGGAGCAGGAGCAGGAAAGGAAAGCTCAGACCCTGCGCCAGGGCTGTCAGGGAGCCACCATTGCCCTTGACCCTTTGGTAGGCTTAGCTCAGAGCTTTCTCTTGACTGTCTGCTGCTCCAGTGTCCCAAAGTAGCCCCCAGAAACATCCACATCAAAGTATTTAGCTGCTCCCAGTCATCCCTGTGTAGATACTGCCTCCACAAGCCAAGTGCCCCATTCAGTGCCCTGGACAAATGCTGGTGTTCCTCAGGAACCTGGCTGCTGCCAGGCCTTGTCCCTCACGTTCAGCTGGAGCTGCTGGCTCAGTGATCCACGGCACCATATTAACATTTGGTGTGGGCAGCCTGTGCTGTAGCATCTGAGGAGATACTGAGGCAGATCAGGTGTTCTGTGGTGGGCAAGGAAGGGTCAAACCTAAGCAAATTTCCTCATGAATCACTGTGGGCCTGTACACGAGGCCCAAAGGATGTCCAGAGACCATAGCTTTGGAGCACTGGGTGTGGAAAGGGGGGTGAGAAGGGACCCAAGTAAAAGCTCATGGGGGAAGTCCAGTTGTTTTTGTGCCTGTTCCCAGCCTTTGGTCTAGGCTAAAGTTATCCTTCCAGAAGGTACAGACAGCTTTCCCTTGATAAAGAGACCTTACACTGTGTCTGTGGACAAAATGATTTTAGCCTGGGATTAGGTGCTTTAGCTGTGGGACACATTCTCCCACTGGCAATGGCTTTACTTCTTGTAACTTCTTTCTGGTACTCATCCAAAATGCTAGTGGTGCTTCTTTTTTACTGCATCCAGTAATTTGCCACTTCCAATGCAGTGTTAACATGCTTAAATTATTTGTAGATGCCTCACATCTTAATCACAGTTCAGCCAAACAATACGCATTTATCTCTTTTCCTCTCCTTTTTTTTTTTTTTTTAACCTTGGTCCTTCTTGCTTCCACACAAACATATTTCTCTTTATTACGGTCCTTTTAATGAGAAAGAGCCCAGAATTAAAAATAACCAGATACTGGCAGTACCATTGTGGCAGGGCCGCACAGGGAGCTCCGTTGGCTGTCTCTTCACCCGCGCTATGTCACACCGTGCATCCCTTTCCCATTGCCATCCCCGGTTAGCCACACCGCCGCTTCTGCTTTGTCTTTCTCGCTGATGAGCCGTGGCTTTGAATTTTGTTTTTATCTTTAGCTCTTTTGTATTACTTCTCATAGTCCTGCACAGCTTTTGATTTTTTTTTTCACACTAGGGTTGCTAGAAAATTTTCATTGGGGTGATGCTCACATTTTCCTCAAGACCATCAGTGCAGATGCAAATTAGAACAAAAAGGAAAAAAAAAAAAAAAAAAGAGGGAGTAACCTGGATACTTCTTTTAGCTCAATCTGATTATTTTACCTTTTATTTCTGCTCACAGTCTGCTTAACAGTCTTTTACAGCAATGTACCTTTCTCCCCTTCAACATCAATTTCAATTGAATTGGGATCAGAGGTAAAATATATGAATTGCACTGAAATTAAGGGGAAACCTTGAACAATAAAATTCTGTCATAATGCGTAATTGTTTGAATTGTCCTCCTGACTCCATTGCATTAATTTCATTTTGTAATATCATAATGGCATGAGAATGTGTATCAAAAAGCCTGAAATTATTCGTAATCGTGACCGTCTACTCCTCCCCCATGTCCTGTCAGTTTCTTCATCCCAGATTAGTGTCTGTTGGCTTGGGAAGCAAAGAGGGAGCAGATGGACCACAAAATGAGATTCTGTAACCTTCTTACCCAATAGATCTGCTTTCTGCGTGTATTCAGACATATTTACTTACTGTAGTGACAATTATCAGTTTTATTTCTTTTAAGAAAACCAAACAACTTCAGCTCAGTATGAACGAGAGCAAACTAAATTGTCTTCTGGCACCGTTACCATCCATATAGTTTTAAAGCAATTAGGAGTTGTGTGGCCAAATTCCGAGCTGTGTTATACCTGAATATGCCCAGAAAATTTAAAGATTTTTTTTATGTATAAAGTAACTGTGTAGGGGCAGAAATGATCGCAGTATTTGTGGCTTGTGGCATCTACATAACATTTAATTTTTTGTAACACAGGTCAGAAGAGCATAACTGTTTATTTCCTGGGACATTTTGTTTGAATATACTATTCAGATGACCAGATGAAGCATCTTTTTACTTGCAAATGAAGGGAGCTGGGTACAAGAGTTAAAAAAAAAAAAAAAAAAAAAAAAAAGTAATAACAACAAAACTACGAAATGCATTATATAAAAAAATCAGTTTATTCAGAAGCTTGCTTGTTTGCTCTGCCTCATTTGAAATGAACCCATTTGGAGCACTTGGGTATGTTTTAAAGGAGAGTAGGTAAATGTGGTTGCCTTGTGTTTGGTTAAGGCATGGGTGTAAATGAAAGCTTCCTCCTACTCTCACTCTTGCAGCATACATCACAGATTCAGCTTGTCCTGCAGGTCCACTCTTAGTGTGGTAGTCTTCTAGCGACACATGTTGGACCTTTCATAGCAGCAAAATGTCATGTGTCTCATCCAGGAGATGGCACCACACTGGGCTGAGGTTCATCTCGTCTCTAGGAAGAAGGCACTTCATCTGAACCAGCTGCTGAGGCATCCAAAGGAGCTGGATGCCTCCAAAGAAAAAAATATGTTCTAGAGTAAGGTAAATCTCCTTCCAGATAGACCAACCCATCCCTGTTGACTGTAGCAAGACCCTAGAAAAAACGTGGAGTGGACACCTGACTTTTAGATGACTCAGGCTGGTTGAGAGGAATCCCACCTCTTGGCTAGGGAAGTCTGCAGTGGTAAAAAGCAGAGAGGAGGGTTTTGCCCAAATATATTGTACTAAGAAAGTGTTTTCACCCCATGCTGAGCAAATGGTACTTGTCCAACAAGTATACGGCACACACATGGCCATGCACTGGGTGTCTTCCTTAGGAGGAGAAAGGAACATGTCGATCTGGTGATTAGGGCCTGGAGTTTTAGGAGTTTTAGGTAATTGGGAAAATAAAAATGAGAAGTAGAGACTTTGTGTACAAGAATTGCCTGGCTGCCTTGTATGCCTGAGTGCATTGCCAGGAGCTGCAGGTGTTCAATCAGACTGCTTTTATTTGAGGTGCCCAACGTGGATTTAGAAACCACCGTGTAGGCAACCCGGCTTGAAAATTGACCTTAATTTCTTCTAATTGCATGTCTTACTCTTCATTATTTTTCTTGTTAAAGACAGAATTTTGAAAGGCGATTCACTAGTGCAGCTATTTTTGACTCATCGCTGACTTTGTCTTACTTCTTGTTATTTAATGGGTTCCAGTGGCCATATGCTGCGGAGAATCCTGGAACAAAGTGAGTAAACTGGGAGGCATTGCTCGGAAGGATAAATTTCACAGTTGGAAACGCGCTTAATACTAAGCCTTCTAACCAGTTTTTCCAGAAATCACAAGCTTGATTGCCATGATATCTGAACATGGCATTAGCTACTCTAATGAGGAAAATAATTGATATGCTATGGAAATTAGGTCTAATTAGATCTCGTTAAGATAAATATCTCAGTTCAGCTGAAAACTTGAAGAGAGATATTTTACAGCATTCCAGATTATAAATATGACCCTTGTTCTTCACCCTCCCGCGTCTTGGGTTGCTACTGGTAGAAATGAATGTGAAAAGCCTCCTTCTTGGGATCGCTGCAGTCTGTGCCCACTTGACACAGTAAAAAGTGACAAAGGTGCTGGATTGTTTAAATCTTGCTTAAAACCCATTTATTTTTTACAGAAGTTCTAGGCTCAGATTCTAATTCTAGAGCTATGTAACATAATATCACCTGCCTTTTCATTTTGTCAATTAAAGAAATACATAAATATTTATATATTTACAGATCCACAGCAAATAATGCTGAATTATCCGTCCCTCCTTAGCACTGTTTTCGTTGACTTCAGAACAACATGAATGCTGTGTTACATCAATTACATTTTGAGGGAGGGAAAATACTGAATGCAAACTAAAAACAAATCAAAGTTCCTTTTAAATTTTAAAGGAAAAAGATGTATATATAAGATGGGCCATCCAGAAGGTGACTAGGGCTTAGTATTTAGGCTGGGCAAATAACTTACACCCAGATATATGCCTTGCAAGCTGCTGCCAAACAATGAGCCAGACTCTTCTTCGCCCTTCACTAGTGTAGTTACTGTGCAATTAAAAGCAGAATTAAACCTGCTTGGTAGTTGCCTCAGTTTTTTTCCAGGGTGCAGAAAACAGAGATCAAAAATCTTTGTTGTCCTGGTGAGCCTGAGTTTCCAGCATGAACGCTGTCACTCTCTCTACAAAGCAAAAGAGAGAGGAATCCATGTTTGCTAATAATTTTATTTGATACCTTCTAATTCTCACAGAACAAGCTATTGAAAACGAACCCTTTAAAAGTCTGCCTTCGGATTATTAATTTTTCAGAGCCCCTGAGCCAGCAGCCCACAGGCCCTAAAACCACTGTGCCTCCTGTAACATCACAGGCCGTTTTAAAAAATGTAAAATATTAAGGAAGCAATTTCCATCATTTGTTGTAATCTGTTTTATTCCTTTGCCGCCAGCCTGGCAGAGCTGGCTGTTTTCGCCAGCTGCTGCTGTTCCCCGCAGCCGCTAGCTTGCCTCGGGGAGGGGGCACAACAGGGGGTGACCCTGTGGGGTGGTGGGGACGTCTCTGTGGTGCCTCAGTGCCGCTGAGAGCCCAAAGGTGCAGTGACAGCATGCAGGACTTGGGGATTTTGTCTGTGAGAAGCACTGCTCCCAGCAGAGGCTTCGCTACGCAGGACCCAGGACATGCAAGGGGAAGGCACAGGGGCTTCTCATCCCTCTGCAAAACTAAATATCCATCTACAAGTCCTGTTCTTGGCAAGTCTTGAGTAAGGGGAGAAGTGCAGTCACAGTTCCTGATGACTTTCCAATGCCTCTACATCTTGATAAACATACACCACTGCCCACTGACATTTTTTTCTTGCAAAATGAGTGCGGGGGAAACCGTGGCAAGCTACGATGCAGTTTGCCTGGGTGAAGGTGAATAATAAGAGAGTAAAACAAGATGACTCTTCATATGACCTTTAAATATTAACAAATTAAATATCCATTTTCATTATTCCTTTTCCGTTATTAATTCTTTTCTTCTTGGTCTTTCTGGTCGTTACTGCTCTTCTGCATTTCCCATTTCAGAAAACAGCTACAAGCATTGTGAAGATTTCCAAGCACTCCATACATAGATGCACATACACAATCACAGGATGAGATGCCGTGCAGACCAGCAGCAGATGTATGTAGATTTCTTCAGTGGGAGTCTATTGCAATGATTTCACTATTTAAGTCACACAGCACCAAGGCAGCAGTTGTTTTTATTTTTTTTTAAAATCTATTTACTCTTTTTGTAACAAACCTAATGATTGCAGAAATGAGAAATCAGCCTGCAAACAGTCCAAATTTAAATAAAATCACCCCCACACTAGACTATAACAGTGGCAGATGGACAGAGGAAGAAAGTGTATATAGTCATATTTTTTGCCATTATAGTATAGACCCTTTCAGATTGCAGCAAGCGACTTGCCATCTGCAAATCTGAGTCCTTCCTTTTCTGCTGAGGCACCGATTCAAGAATCATGATTTCTGAAGTTTGAGTTACAGTATTCAGTGGTTTAGCTCTCATTTTAAAGGAATACTTGTCTCAGGATTTTGCTCCAAACACATGGGAAAGGCATCCTGAAAATTTCCCTCTGCTGAAGACAAAACTCAACCCCAGTGGCTCCCGCTTAGGTATGTGGTGAGGCAATGGGTTGCGCACATGAATAGCTTTTTGTCAAGTGGTCCCTTATTGTTGGCCTTCTCCACGCATTTTTAAAATAGCCTGCGATGTTACAGGATGCTCTGTGGGCAAATGACGTGCTCGGTGTCTGTCTGAAGCGTAGCCCATGATGAACATTACAGCACGAGCACTGACCAGCAGCCACGGGTTTTGGTTAGTGTTGCCCCTCTGAAAGGATTAAGAACCTGATCACTTATAAATATCATTGATTTCAAGGGCTAGATCTTCATGTAAATGGCTGCTGATTTGGTGGGAGTATCGATTTTATACATATTTGCAAACAAAATCTGGGCATGTTCTTAAAACCCCTCCATGTGAAATGCTGCCGCCTTCCACGCTGTTGTTTTCCCCCGTTTTGTCTGACTTTTAGGTTTAAAAGTGGCAATGAGGATGTTGCCATCACAGAGCTCTGGTGAGCATATGCAAGTTACAGCCTACCAGGGTTTCTGATGCTCTCACGTTATGGGCAGGGAGTTGCTTAATCTAAGGGTCGCGACTCTCATACAGGTTTAACAATTTTTTTCCCTCCGTGGAGCCAGCAGTAACCGAAAAATCTCCTTTGGGGATGAAAGCCGATTTTGAACTTTGTCTGAAAAGGAGAGGTCTGAAAAAAATCATGCAATTCAGTCCTGGCAACTCTGTTTCAAGAGGTGCTGCAGGGCACGTTGCTTTGCAGTCTTTCTAATTTGCACCAAATCAGGGTTGCTCTCTACAGAGGCAAAAAGAGGAAAGGTTTCCTTTGTTAATCATATGTGCAAGAGCCATGTTCAAAATAAAGTATTAAACACAGTAATTACAGTAATTTTTGTTAAAATATTTCCACACAATAAACCTGTGGCTTTGAGAACTCTACCAGAAGCAAAAGAAAAACAATCTGTAATGAAAAAATTGAAATCAGAAGCCACTAATAACACTAAAGGGAGCCCAGAAGCCAAATTAATGTTTCTACAAAGAAATACTTTCCTACACCAGGCAAATTCATAGTAAGACCCTTACCTGGGTCTTTATATATAGGATTCAGATTTCATTTTGAAGCATGCTTTTTACAAACTGTTTAGTGTTCATATGTCATTACCACTGTTGGGCCAGATTGCACCTGGCATCGATATAAACAAAGCTTTGGCAGGAATTCTTTCCTTTGGGATGGAGACATCTGATTTTCAAGCTGAAAACATGTCAGTGTTGCAAGACACTCCAAATAGCCTGTTTTACCAGTGCAGTAAATTAACCCGCCTGGTGTAGTGTTAAATGCTTTACAAACATCGACTGAAGGCGAGGGAGGGAAACAGCAAAAAAACAAACAAAAACATTTCAATAACTTGTTTGACTAGTAGCAGTGCAAAAAGTGCAACCGCAGCTTGACGGGAGCTGGAGATCCTTGGGAGACAGGACTGCAGAAGAAGACGTTGTACGAATTTTGTCCCGTGGTCAGCCCGGAGAGCGTGCCACAGCATCCTAAGGCATGGAGAGATGGAGCAAAAGGAGTTATATGGATAATAGAAAGGGCATTTCCCAAGAGGAAACTCTGTTTAAAACCCAGGTTAGGATACCAGCAAACAGTGCCCGTAACTCATCATAGCCTTGTCAGCAGGGGGACGGTGTTGGGAAAGCAATCGCATACAAGAGGTTTCTCTCCAATGCTGCAAACCACTGGTGGACGAGGACTACGTAGGCAAAACAAAGGTTAAAACTATCCGTTTATCCTCCTTGCTTCCCCATTGTTCAGGATAAAAATGCTGAGCTGAACTTTGTGGATAGATCAGGGGGTTGTGTTAAGCTGAATGGGGTGTAGGGCAACGGGGCTCAACCTGCCCGGGGCTCTGCAGCAATTCTGCCTGTATGTGTTAAGCTGTAATAGCCAGAAAGTTTAATGGGGTTGAGCAGTCACCTGTCCTGAGAAGCACAGGCAGAAGCAGTGCTCTTAAAAATACGTATTTATATTGCTGCTGGTGATCAAGTAGACTGAAGCCATTTTGATACTGTTGTCTTGCTATTTTAATTATCCTAATAGCTGTCTATTTACAAACATGCATGCAAGTGGGCTAGAATAATTAATTAATATTCATAAGCACTCACAAAATGTGGCAAAGCTTATGGTGGGGTGGATGATAATTCCAAAGAGGATTAGCTTTGTATTAACTGTAGATTTATGTTAAGTGTATACTGAGTGTAGATTCAGCACGCCTGATTCTTGCTTGGGCAGCGATAGAGGACTTAGCTTCCATACTGGCAGAGATTTTATCTGGTCAACAGGAAATGAAAACTGGCCAAGAAACTGCCAACACAGAATCTGAAGCTGTGAAACCTGGTCAGGAAGAAATTAAGCCAAGTAAGCAACAGATGAAAAATTATCTTAAAGCAAAGATCAAATCACTCAGTTGGAAATGAGGATTGTATTGGAAAAGGTGATGCTGAGAGCATGAAGTGACACAGGATTTAAAAAAAATATTATATTAATAAATATAATGAAGTGATGAACACCAATAATTTTAAAATAGAGCAACTTAACATTTTTCAAGAAAATAAAAAGGAAGTAGAAAGCTTTAATATACCTGGAGAATTACGACAAATTGTAGAGGGGACTTTAAAACCTTGTGAATCATTTTGAAGAGAATGCCAGGGGTCTGAAGCCCATGTGGGAGGATGATAGTTCAAATGAGGAACCAGAAAAGAAAGAGACTTTGGTGAGACACACCTTTTGCAACACTTTCCTGGTACTGATGTACCTAGTACAGCACCCTTAGCTTTGGAGTAGTCCAGTGGCCTCAAGAGGGATAACAAGCCCGTTTGTGTGCTCATGCTGCAGAAACCTACCAAAGTTTTGCATTAACTTCATGTTATTGGTGCTAAGTAAATTCACAGCTAAATTGGTACCAAGGCAGGGTCCAGGCTGGCCCCAATATTTATTATGTGTATTTAAAATGGTCCAAACCCATTTTATTAGTCTTGTATTGGCATTGCATTTGACAGAATCATTGTCCAAAAAGTGAGAAAAAAAATATGTGATAAGCCAGACCAAGGATTTGAGCTCCAAGCCTGACAGACCGCTTGAAGTAGGTTAAATCCGTGTGGGACTTGGACTTGGATGGATCTGTCAGTAGGTGTTGGAAACACAGGTGAAGGAGCCCTCGTGTTCAAGCCTGGAAAAGAGGTTATGGAGGGAGCAACTGAACATAAGGGAAGAGTTGTGGTGGCCAAGTAATCAATGTGCCCTGCTTCCAGAGGGTCCCATCAGCTCTGCTGAGGTAACGGTATGGATAATAAAGTGTGGATATAAGAACGGGGGCTCTTAGTGATGACTGCTATGGGGTGCAGGCACTTGCTTGAATCCTACCTGCTACCCTCCTCATTAGCAGGAAAGAAGTGAAATCGTGGGTGCTGAGCCGTCTGCCTCTGGTTCTCCGTGTTGCAGGAAAATAAATAAATAAATAAATAATATAAAAACAGGTAAAGAAATTCCTCTTTCCATGTTGCCCCTCCTGGCTGCTTATTGCCATCCTTTGCAATCCCCTTGCTTGCAGCAATGCAATTGTTTGTATGGTCATGCTGAAAGTGGTAATGCTGAAATTGCCTGGTCTTAAAAAAAAAAATCCTACTTCCCTACCCAGAAATAAAGTAAAAACAAGTTTTTTGAATGTGATTGCTCTGTGATCCAGTTTGCTTCTTGGTTTTAGAAGCAGCTGCATTGAAAGCTTTTGTGTGGGGGACAAATGAGGCATGGGGTAGGAACAAGCAGGAGAGGGTAGGGGCTGCTCAGATCTTGCAGAAGTAAACACGAATTGATTTATCTTATACTTTGATTGGGAAATATGCACCAACCTTACTTTAAATTTTGCAGATATTCCAGAAGCCCCACTGTGGAGCACCTTCTCAGCCAGCCCAGCATTAAAAATAATTGATTTCATGAGAAAAAAAAAATGCAGTGAGGGAAAAGAAATGCCACAAGTTCCAGTAATTTGTTCCGCTGCAATCAGGAATATCTAAATGAGGAACTTAAAAAGGTTTCGAAGAACACCAATAAATAATTAAGGTTTCTTCTCTACGTGCCTATGAAGATGTGTATTATATTGCACCAGTAATGTACAATTCATCTATTAGTGATGTACAAATACTGTGACCATAGGATTAGCACAGGGGAGATTTGACCTAGAAAATAACCACCTCCTCAGGTGCCTCTTTCAAACAGGAGAAAAAAAATCACAGTTTCCTTAACACTGATCATAGGTCTAGGCAGGGACAAATTCGCATCCTCAGATTGGGTTCAGACCACAGAAAACAACTGAAGTCATTCCTAAAAGGTCCCCACTCCTTGCCGTGAATACATGAGTCATAGAATTAATCTGATTTTATATACGAGGGCTCAGTCTCTGTCTCAGCTAGTCGCTGCCGAGTCAGGGACGTGCGGGATGTGGCATTCTGGCGCTGCTTCCCCTCTCCCACTTCGGGGGTGTGGGTGAGAAGAAGGGGGTGCAGTTGCTTTTGTACTGCTGCCCATCCTTTGGGGACGCTGCCAAGAGCGAACAGCAAGCTGTAACTGGCTTCCTCACGTCATTAGGAGCATCTGAGAAAATGCTGCCTACAGGAGGTGCTAAAATCTGCCTTTGGGGTGGAGTGGGCTTTTGGGGCTCCTTGACTCACCGCGGACACCTGTCCAAGTGAAGGCAGCCCTTCGAGTAGGGAAAGGGGAAGGAACTCTGGTAAAATCCAGGATAGTGAGGTGGGTGTTCGTTAAGGTAAGTACTGGCTGAGAAATATGTGTATAAAACAGGTTTGCTTTGTGGGAAGGCAAGAGTTGTGTCGATTTAGTGCGAAGCTTGTGAGATCAAAGTTTCCTGTGCTGAACAACCCCATGGAGAGCTATCTATTCAGTGCTTCTGGCATCCACTTCTTTCAAGCTTCTAAACTTAAAGACATCTAAAATTGTGTTCATGCTCTCCTAACATTATTCTCCCATGGAAGTAATTACTGCAATTACAGGCTACTTTACAATGCTAAACGCACCTGGTCCGAGGAGCGATCCCCGGTGCCCTCGCCTGGTGGGGCTGAGGGGCCACCTTGCGTAGGGACAACCCTCTAGAGCAGGCTGACTTTGAGGGACCTACAGTGTAATCGCTATTCTGTGTTTTTTCCTCAGTTCCAGCAGCTGAAGTAGCAGGAGCAGTGGGCCATATCAGCATGGTATTATTTTATTGTTTAGCTGAGGATATGTCTTGCTTGATAAGGTGGCACAAGTGAGTGGCTGGAGGTGCGCAGGCCTTGCTGGAGCACTGTCTCAGGATTAACTGATCTTGGTGTAGTCCTGCCCATACTTCTTTTGGGGCACGATCCCTGCAGAGACCCATCTGTGAAACCACATTTTGGTTGGGAGAAACTACATGGTTTGCTGCTCCAGAGGAGAGGATGGATATAAACGAGTAGCTCTGTCTGTCAGACAGCTGGGGCCCAAGGCCTTCAGGTGGAGTTGGGAGCTAAGTTACCTGATGGTGTTGATTTTCTCAGGGTGTCCATAAACAGAAGTTGAGTCAATTCACATGATCTCAGAAGGGAGTGCAGGACTGCATGAGGTAACCTCTGCTTTAAAAACCTGTCCATGAAATGTGGTTTAAAGACTTCTCTTATGAATTTTGAATTCAGATTCAATTTTGAATCTTTTTGATGGTGCAAGAACTCACCTGGTGGAAGGGTCTCCTGGGGGTGCATTGCATAGAGTGTGACACCTGCAGACCAGTTGGTGTCATAAATCCCATGCTAAATGCATTGCATGGACACACATCTACGAAGTGACAACCTTCAACTTTAAGGTGGAATTTGAAAATGATCACAGTTTTTTTGTAGAAGCGTGATTTTACTGTGGTCATGACTTGTAAACTCTTGGACTTCAGGAGCTCTGTAGGATTCTGATCACATGAACAATACTAACTTTTGAGCTTACTAATACAGATAAGTAAGATAAGAGCTGTTAATCATTATTTGCATAAAATAAAAAAAAAAAAATTAAAGTTCTATATTTTCTCTCTAAAACCCCTCCTTTTATTGAGGACAGATCATTAAAGTCTCTTCAAGAAAAGAGGAAGGATGGAGAAGCCGTAGTGCAGTTTACCTGATTTTTTCTTAATTCCTTCTATGTTCCTAAGGGGCTCTGAGCACCTCGGGATGGACGCTGGCTCTTTCTATCCAAGCAGGCATAAGCCTTTGGCCTTCCTTTCTTTCTGCTCAAGAATAATCTTACAGTTTGAGGACTACCTTTTAATCTAGAAGACTTTTCCCCACCTTTCTCTGGGTGCAAGCTCTCAGTTGTTTTCTTTCTGATAAGCTTTTATTTTCCCTTAGCTTGCCTTTAACATTCTTCTTTTTTGATATTTGCCTTATTTGGCTTAACATTTTTTTTCAGAATAATTTATTAAATAATTGTAGCCATAATTAAATGACACTTCTGATGGTGCACATCTGTTGATCTTCAAAACGTTTGATGCATATCTCACTTAGAATCACCTCTCCTGAAATCAGCAGCTGAACAGGAACTGATAATTTGCTAAAGTTACATACTTTTGGTGGACAATTTTGTATTTCATTATCAGCATCAGCAAAAAGATACATTTATAAAAATACAAAAATTGACACTTAAATGTAAACATTTTTTCACAATTATTTATTACCAAGAAAATGCATCTTAAACTCAAATATTTTTCAATAAAAAATAGCTGTAACATACAATTAAGTTCATGTGCTGGATGAAAGAAGCACATAGCTTTTTTTTTTTTTTCATTGATTACTTCAGATTGGATATTTTGTGGTCTCATTTCATCATGCAATAGCTCATTCGGATGGTCCAGGAAGACTAATTAACACTAATGCTTCTAAAGAATTTTCGTTTGTGATGCTAATCTGTCACAAAACAAAAAGAATCCTCAGAAAGCCAGGGGAAAAAAAAGTAAAGAGACTACATCTCGCAGCCAGCTTAAATTAGTGTTAGCTTGATTTGTCTTAATTGAAAGGTTGTTTACATATCTTTTGTAAGTGTTTATAAAAGTTGGCAGACAGAAGAATAGCTGCCTACGTACACGCACAAAATTTTCTTTTATTGGAGCTGTTGTATATGGTACTGTCATTAAAAAAACCTTCTCTGTACACATAGTCTTAAGGTATAAGTCTGTCTCTGTATCTATGTATACACACACAGCATGCTGTATTATTTTTACTACAAACAGATTTATGCTAAGCCCTCAGATTACATGAGTATTTCTACGCGCCAATTCATTCTAGCAGCCTCTAGTTAAACTTCTGCGAGATACATGCAACTCCAAAAATATCTTAGCCACAACTTGTAAAAATATCTTGCTTTTGCACTAACGTATGCATCCCGGATACCCCGGCGCAGCAGAAATGCACTGCTCGCATCTGTAAAGCTCTACGGGGAGTCACCAGCCCTGGGTCTGAGGCTGCTGGCTGGGGGGAGCTCAGGGTCTGGTCCTCTGGTTCCCCACCTTCCTGGCATCTGGAGCCACGCCATCGCCCAGTCATCGCCTGTGGAAGTTGTCCAACTCTGATGACATCGGACATCAGATGATGGATCTTAAGGATCCACATTGTCCACGCTGGTAGAGGGAGGAGGGGAGAGGCTTGGTAAGGCTGTGTGGCAGCAAGCAGCTCCCAGATATTCATAAACAGCTTAAAGAGATCTTGTCTTCCAGAAAATACAGGAGAAATTTTGGTGATAGGTGCAGTGATGCATTCCCAGACCTTAAATAAAACTTCTAGGAAAACGGGGAAAGGAGTTAATATTCCTCAGCAGAGCATAATTAAATTGCAGCTTGGTTTCTAACACTGGCTGCTGAAGTAGTTTGCTTCATTTCAGTGTTGATAGACCATGTACCGCATGTAAAGACAATTAGCAGAGCAGAGAGAAAAGCAGCAGATGCTGGAGATGCACCGAGTTAGATGACTCATTATGTTACGAAGAGTCTCTCTTTCAGAAAAGTGAAAAAGGATTGTGCAAAAAAGAAAAGGCTTGAATAGACCAAATAATTTTTAAAGAAAGAATTCAAAGATTTCAGGAAAGAGTAGCAGAAAAATCAGACCCTTGCAGCGTGCTAAAGTGCGTGTGTGCTTAAACTGCAGAGGGGAAAAACACACCATGGGGGTCTTATTCCTCCCCACACTCCTGCCCCTTGTTTCCTTTAGGATTATATGTTGGTTTTGGAGTGTACCCTGTTGAACCAAAATAAAATGTGTTTTAAAACTTACTTCTTAAGTCTTTGAAAACTCAACTAATACTCCATTCTGGAAGGTACCATAAGAAGTGATTCAGTAACAGCTTCCTGGAGGATTTGCAATGTACATATTTTTACAACATTTTTTTTTTCCAGTCTCACAAGACTAGCTAGAAATAACTATTTGCCATTTTAAAGATTTATTCTTACAAGTACCTAATAGATATAAAGTAGCAAACAGCTATGAATCAAGTACCTCCTGTTCTCAGCAACATTCTGCTCTGCATTTACAGTTTTCTTTGTTTCCTTAAAAACAAATGCAATTTTTATTTTCTCTTGCCAAACTGATTTGTGAATTTGAAACTAAATGAAATATCATTCTGTATGGCATCACTTCACTGATGGAGACCAAGAATGTAAATATATGCCAGGTTTTCCCTCTGTAAAACTCGATTTCGCCCTAAAATCCTTTGTGGGCATATATGTGCACTTTTGCAGAATCTTGTTTGAGAGATGCATTTGTAGTGTACGCACTAATATAAGTGACAAAAGATTCAGCCATGTCAAGCTCCGTAAACAAACCACTCCAGGGAAGTAACATTAACACATAATTGTATGTTTTTATCATGTCAGACCTGTCACAAAAAATAACTTGAATTGTGATTATAGTAATTAATTTTTCCTCTGCCATTTGAGACATGCAAACTTATTATGGCCATGGGGATGATATATTCTGGACTGCCATTGTAGCGCATCATGTATTTACATTTCTATATGAAGAGTTATTACAAAAAGATGTTAATAGGATGAGGAACATACATATGCCTACCTTTAAGTATACCTAATATCTTTACATTAGGACCTGGAGGTCTTGAGAAAGAAAAGGGTAAGAACATGCAAGAAACATGAAGTGAAATAGATACAACTCAAGGGGAAGAAGGGATATTTGTGTGTGTACGCTTCTTCCCCACTCTCCCCAAAATCAGGCAGTTCTGGGAATCACCATGCTCAAAAACTGGCTTGTGGGATGTCTTACCACTTTGAAAAGAGAGAAGGAAATGTAATTTTTCTCTGCTGTTCCAGCACCAAAAATTGTATTATTCTGAATGTCTTTGTTTCACTATTTCTTTATTAGCAGCGTGTCCGTGGTGAGTGGGTGGCTGAGCTTCCGCTCCTGTGCCATCCCTTCTGTCTCAGAGCGGAAATTTCGGCGTGTTGACTGTAACTTAAAGAATGAAAAATAAAAAAGAAGGAAAGGTACTGATTCGGATGCCAGGGGAAGATACTGATGCTGTAACCTAAGGCACCTATTTAGGTGTGCTTATACCTCGTTGTTTCATTAGCACGCCCGAAAGGCTCCTTCTCCGTCGCCACCTCCTTCCCCGAGTCTCGCGCTCTGCCTGCCTGCTCCCACCCGACACTAGCCCCGACACTGCACTAATCCCTGCAAGTTTGGAACTAATGAACTCGCTGCTGGGCTGCCGCCACGGAGCTTGGTCCCAAACTATACTGTACTTCACACTCGATTTATTCTCCAGATGGCGAGACTGCGCAGCCCTGCCGCGAGGGACCACCTCTTCCACTGGAGTGTAAAAGTGGACGGATGTTGTTTTCTTTGCAGATTTGATAATTCAAAGCTAGCAACTCGTGAGGATGGGTAGTGATTAGGTTTAATGGGTGCCAATTGAGCCCGCTACACACGTATTCCCATCTTTAATTTTGGTGTCTGTGTGTCCTAGTGGTGGTTGATTCGTCTGCGATGCTGCATCACCAAAGCTTCTGTCTTCCCCAGTTGGCGTAGCTGCACGCGTGAAGGAAAATCTTCCCACATCCTCCTATGAGATACAAAATGAGCCACAATGAACAATGTTTGTTTCCAATGGGTTTTCCAGCATGAGTAGCATATTTAGCAGTTTTTAATAATGTTAGCATACGATATATAATAATGGAATGTAATTTAATGGCATCACTGCTTCCTGTAGAAGTTCAGTTGTCTTCCTCCCTTGTTCAGCTTGATAAAGAGCCCAACCCCTGCAGCACCTAATGGGGTGCCACAGTTCCCAACTGTCCTAGGGTGGACCCATTTGTCTGTCAGGCTTATTTCTTTATCCATTCAGGACAGAGTGTTGCCCACGCTGTAGGGTGAAGGATGGTGTGAATTATTTCTTTTACTGTTCTTGAAAAATTTGACCAGTCTTATCAGGGACCTTACACACAGTTTGGAAAATATATTTATTCTCGTGCCTACCGCAACAAAAATGTCGTTGTATCAACTAATGCTTTTTTCTCTACTATTGTGTTGAACTAGGTTAACTACCTTAAAATCTTGTCTTTCACGTGCATCCTACAATTACAATAGCATCTACATTTCATTGCATGATGAGGCAGAAGGGTATCTCCTTTTCATCCACGGAAAATGTATTTATTTTATTTAATTTAGTCAGAGGTTTCAGTAATTTTTTTTAAACCCATGATGTGTTTTACTGGAAGCTTGGGTAAGGACCTGATATACCACACTAACATCAGTTGAATATTCTCAATATTGTAAGAATATTCCTTGTTATATTGTTGGATATTCCCTATATTGTAGGAAGGGCAGGCAAAGAGTCAGGCCCCTTGAGAGGTCTGCCTTTGGCAACCAGGTCCTATCAGCCTGTCCCACAATTAGAAAATATCGATTGAATCCTGATTCAAAAACTATAGCGACTAGAAATAGTTTATCATGGAAAGGAGACGTTTCCGTTCCTGGGGTATCTAGGCAGACAGATCTAAAATGTAGTGGCTCTAAGAAGCTGCATCAATTCTCAACCCAACAGATGGCATGGGTGTGTTAACTAACATAGCAACATATTTTCTATTAAAATATGGGAAAAAACAACAACCCCCTCCCCATGTTTGTTGGTTGGTATAAATTCAGTGAAGTTGTTGGTTATTTTTGGGATACGTACCAGAGGGCTGCACATTTAGTTTATGTAAATTGATAACAGCAACAGCCTGTTAATAAGTGCTTTGTATGGAAATATACCTAGAAAGACACGATCTGTCTTTTTTGGGAAGGGAGTTTGCAGCCTGAGGAGAAAAATAGCTAATGAGATAGTCTACTGCTCATTATTATAATCTGAAAAAATCATAATGAATTAGACTGCAAGTTTTCTAGAGATGTGCCTTCAGTTGGAATTGGATGCTGCCTTAGTGGATAATTTTGGGAGATCTTTATTTTGCAAATTGGATCAGTGTGTGCTGAAACGGTGATAATCTGGCTTTAATTAAAAGCATAAATTGGTTTGGAGAGAGTGCTTCAGCCACTGCTCTGCAGCACATCCAGAAACTTTTGGCCCAGCCTAGGAACCAGCCACCGCTGACCTGAGAAGGATGAGGAGGTGGACTTGTGCTAACCAGCAATGGCATCATGCCGGTTCACGGCATTCGGATGAACTGCACCTGGTTGCAGTGAACTGCAGGCATCTTTGCACATATTTCCTGATGGCCCACTCACAGCAGTTATGACATTTTGGGCTATATTTTACAGAAATTACCTCCAAACACAACCCTTCATGGCAGCACAGGGATGCGTACATGCATGTGCTGTTTGCATCTCTCCAATTGAGGGCCAAACCTTCGGAGAAGCATGAAGAGCAGCACCAAGCTGAAGATTTCATTGACTTTATTCCTTCCCTTTACCCAGTTAGAGCAGTGCTTGCCATTGACTCTCCATACCCTTGCTGTGGACAGCCCAAGCCCCTTGAGCTTGGGGTGGGTTGACACTGGTCCCTGACCCAACACCCACACACCACCGTTCCTCCCACTGCCTCGCTTCCACCACCTCTGGAAACCTCTTTGGCCCCTCCACAGGCACAGATCTGTAGCCGTCTGGTTTAACTCTACCATCATCTGCTGTCTCACTGATTGGTATTAGCCTGGATATTAACTTTGATGATTTTTTTCCCCTCCGAGTTTGCCTGTTTTCTTGCAAAGTATCTCTCTCCAGCGACTGCATATTGTTAAAGTTGTTTCTTAACATTTGCGACTCAGGAGCTTTAAAGTTTTATTAGGATCATAAAAGCTCTTCACAAATGAAATTACTTTTGATAAGTGTTCATTTTGACAATGAGAATTTGTTAGGGGCTGTTGGCAAGTGGGAGGAATTTGTTGCTGAAACTGAAATGGGCAGGAAGTGGGGAGCCCCAGTGCTCTCCTGCCCCTGCCCCTCCTCTTCTTGAGGCCAATAAAAGTGTTGCATTTCAGAAAAGCACCCAGGTATTCTTAATGCAAATCAAATATTCAACAGACTTTCAAATCTACATTCACAAAAAATAGTGAGAGGCCACGCAAGCATCTTTGGATATTTTATTTTGTGCCAGCAGGAGAATATCTTTTTAGGTGGTTCACGAAAGTCTACAAACTATTTTGGCATTGTTTTCACAGACAAGTTGCGAACTCTATTATGAGCTTTAATATGCTCTGTCTGTATGGAGAAAAAGAAAAATGATGTAGCAAAGCCAAAGAAGTAGATGTACACCTATACAGACTGACATCCATGCTAGTGCAGGCAGTATGAAGATGAATTACAGAAATGAATTGCTTTATGCAAATGTATTAAAATTCCATTTTTGTGAGTACAGACAGCGCGACACATTATGGTTAGTATACAGATTTGTGTTTGTTAGACATGGTCAGTAGCAGTGGGCACAGAACTCATGTTTTCTACAAGTGGTGGTGGAGAAATATTTAGACATGAAAACTTTATTTGCTAGTTATAAAGAAATGAGAAAGGCAGAATTGCGAGGTGCTGGTGATGACTGCTTTAATAAAAGACCACAAGTGACAGACATGTTGGGGAGAGAAATATACTGGCTGTCTAGCTTTTTCTCCACATCACTTCTACAAGTTTTCTGCTCAGCATGCTTTTCTGTTGATAGAAAATACGCTTCTTTTTTTTTTTTTTGGTGCCTTTAAATATATATATATATATATTTACTGCAGAGAGAAGCAAGACTGACAGTTGTGAAAACACTTGAAGAGTTTGACTTTGGCCATGCTGAGAAGTGTGTTAGGATAAACTCCGTGTCCAGTGGCCTCGCAGAGGAAGATCTAGAGACGCTTTTGCAGTCCAAGGCCCTCCCTTCAAGCATGATGCTGCCAAAGGTTGAAAATGTCGAAGAAATAAGATGGGTGAGTAATATCTGTGTACCAGCAATGTAGTAGCTTTTTACTGAAGCTGTTGGGCTGAGTTCAGCCAGGTGTAGAGGTGGAGGACTCTGATGCGACTCAAATATCATGTAACGTTGTTGCTTGGGTAAGGTAACTGGGAAATGGATCTGTTTAAATGTGTGTAAGACGTGCTATAACAAAAAGTGTATGTGGAGCATCTTGCCTTCGCAAAGCACATGGGGTTTATTTCTCCTGCAGTCAATGAGGAGTCAATATTGATGAGAGAGTATGTTACCAAAAATGGATGCATTGGTCTCTTGACTCTTGTCTAGATATTCTGCCACGCGAAATGCTTGTCTGCGGCCGTGTGCCTTAGCCACATGCCTGGTAAGCGGGAGACGGGGAAAACATGTTAGCAACATGTGAAAAAGTGGGCTGGGGGGGGAAGGTCACTCCTTGGGGCAACTGGAGGAACAAACAGGAAGCTTTTAACTAGTGTTTTTAATTAGCACAGATATTATTTCCTGAGCAGTTCTCTATTTCTTCCTTTTTAATTGCTGACAGGTGTGTTTGTGTTTCATGACTGACTTTTCAGCCAATAAAAACCTGAAATGTAAATGGCTGGCATGTCAAATTACTTAAGAAAACTTTGAAATAGGCCTAATTACGCTGTAATTGTTTTAATTGTCAAGAAGGGGGACATTTGTTTGGCTATGCCATTATTTCTGCACAGTGCCCGTAAAGGAGCAACGCTGCGTGCTTGGGCCCGCTGTTTTTGCCAGGCGCTGGCCGAGCAGCCGGAAGGCCGCGAGATGCGTCAGGGCTTCTTCACGGCACGATCCTGAGCCTCTGTTTCATTCTGAAGCCAATACACGATGGCACCCCGGGCAAACACGTCAGCCCCGCCATCAGCAGTGTCCCCGTGGCCCAACTTTTGACTCAACCAGCCCTGCGAGCCTCGGGCGTAGCTCGTCACGCGCGAAAATTCACGCTGCCAAAATGGCAGGGCCCTCGCAACGGCGGGGCCCTCGAAATGGCAGGGTGCTCGCTGCCGTGAAGCGGGCTCTGGGCTGGGGTGAAGGTGGGACCCCTGGGTCCCCCGGCCCCTTCCAGCCCTCCTCGGGGCTCGGGGCCGGCCGTCGTTGCCGCCGGCTCAATGCCCACTGTCGGCACCATGCTCCCCTCCCGCCCGGCCGAGCCCTCGAGCACAAAGAGCGTGCTCCGCTTAATGACGCTGGCTCGTTTCAGAAATCCCGCGGCTTCGCTCCTGCCTGCTTTTTTTTTTTTTTTTTTTTTTTTTTTTCCAGGCTCCCAGCCTAAGAGAAGCTGTTTATTTTTCCCCCCTCATTTTTATTTATGCGGAGCATAAAACCTGGAGGCTGATGCACAACTAAAAGATGGGCTTACTTGTTTTCTTTTGTGTGAGAATCTCTTGCTCTCCTTTTGTCCCTAGTGTGGGTACTTGTTTGACTGGCATGGCTTATTGGACTATAACAAGCGTAACTCTCCCTCCTTTGTGGCGGGACAATTCTCCCACAAATCCCGAACAGTGTGCATTCTTCCCAACACACTATTGGGTGTGCACGGGAACTGAAAGAATTGCGGGGGCCTGCTACTTCATCCCCTCCCCGAGCTTTGTTTTCTTCCCTCCGCCTTCTTCTTTCCCCCCTTCTCCCTGAAATGAACACTTTACCAGGCCGGAAACATTTAATCGTCTCCTTTTGAAAAAAATTAATTGAAACTTCTCCACTAGTTACCTTTTGTAGCGGTGCTTATTGCAAATTTTTAAAAGGAAGAGGAAGGGAGGCAATGTTTAATTAAACTTTCTTTATTTTTTGTTTACCTGAAAAATAAAAAAACAAAAGTCATCAAAAATCTCAGGAGTGTGACTTTTAAAATCTTTTAAAATAAAAGAAGAGCTCCACTGCTTTAACTTACACCTAAAATATAAACACAGTAACACTTTTTTACTTTTTTTTTTCACTGAAAAAAATAAAAAACAGATAGGAGTCTTTAGGATATACCCTGATGTAATTTTATTACCTCATTTTCTGTGTTTGCCTGTATAAAGTTTACTGTGTTGTGCTGCCCGGTACCTGCCCAACCATATACTTGCACGTGTGAATTGCACTGATTTTTTTCTTGCTAGCACATTTTGGGGTGGAATTCTCTTCTCCAAGGAAAAGTTGCAGAGAGGGCCCCGGTGGTGATGCAAAGCAGGGACGGGAAGGGCAGAATTCTTCGTCGGAGAAAGCTGTGATTTATTTTGGCCTAATTGTAAAGTTACTGCAAATTGCTCGAAAGCTTTTTAAAGATCTCAGTGATTAGATTTTCCTTCTTTTGGGGAGGGGCGGTGGGGGGAAGCTAAAAGGGGAAATAACACCTCTAATCCAGCTTCTGGTAAATAGGCTGCCAGCTTTTAAAATGAGTTTCCTTTCTATTAGTCAGAATATTATGCTAAGCCTTAAGCATTAGTTTTTTATGTTGCCATAGCAGCCTTATTCCTGCAGGGTTGTGACCTGCGATGATTACAGTACAAAGCTTATAGGGTCTTGAAACCCCCTTTGAAGATGAAAAGTCTTTGATGGTTTATATTTATGCAAATCTCTTAGATATGATTTACCCAACTGAGACTGAATGGAGAGATGATTAAAATTCCCTTTCCTTTGATATCCATTAATAGTCGAATATTCCTTAAATTTAAAATATATGCATATGTTATTTTTGTCTTTATTTACAACAATATTTTTGCCATACCTGCAATGTGTTTATATCCGCGCAAATTGCTAGATCTAGACCGACATAATAGATTTACAATATAGGGCTGAGGGTTTTTTTTTTCCCCTTTTTTTTCCCCCTTTTGAAAGGGGAAAAATCTGTGCAAGAGCTTTTGTATGTTTCCAGATGATAGATTTTGGAATTTGGGCTACCCCACTGGCAGCTCAGAGCTAGCTGTGAACTGGTCTCATGGAAAAAATTGGAAAGCTTTGGTCTTCAAAGAATTAAACTTCCTTTTTGAGGCCTTCCTAGGTAAGCTAAAAATTATGAAGAAAAGCCTACTGAACAAAGGGTAGCGGTGCCGTAACGAGTAACGCGGATGCCTGGGCGGCGGCACGCTGTGGCGGTGCTGGTGCTGGTGCCTGTACTGGTTCCAGTACCGGTACTGGTGCCCGACCCAAGGCAATGTGGACACAGAGGTTGGGCACCCAGCACAGCCCGGGCCAGGGCCACGCACCCACCATCCACAAGTGAGCCCTGAATCCTTGAGGTGCGCAGCCGCAGGCCTGCACCAGAGCTTTCTGCCTTCTTTTTAGTTGCGAGTTTTGTGGTTTTTTTTGTGTGTGTGTGTCTGTTTTTTTATTCTGTCTTGTTTTGGTTTTGTTGTTTTTTTTTTTGTTTTTCTTTTTTTTTGTGGGGGAGGAGTGTTGCAGCCAGGTGAAAGATTTAAAGTGCTGCGTGTGCGTGTGTGTACTTTTTTCTCCTGTGCCTCATGCTGTCTAGTTTCAGTTCGCAGACAGATTCGTGCACCACTTGAAAGGCCGAACACTTGTAGAACCAATGAATTTTATCCCTTTTGTGGAAACTGCAGTGGGGTTGCTCAATTTTAAGGTAAGCAGGTCTGGATGCGGTTGAAGTGTTCGTATTTTGCCCCCCTCAGCCACCTGGGATAAGCTGAGCTCCCCATACTCCTGGCACAATTTCTTGAAGGTAGAGAGATTAAAAAAATACTGAACACATTTTTCAGTCCCCTAAAACATCCGTATGCTTAACTCTCATGTTTGTACAGCAAAGGCCTTTCTAAATCCAAAATATTTCGGTGGAAGAACAGTTCCAGATAGTCCATGCTGACTAACGAAACCCCTCTGCATTACTAGCAGCATTTTTGACAGACTTAGAGTGGAAATCTGCTTCCCTAAAGGACTGTAGTACTCACACTGTTGCACTAAAAGACTACTTAGTAGCTGTCGAACTTCACTTTGATATAACGTTTAATTAGAAAAAAGGACGATCCTCCTTTCACTACTGCTGAAGCGGTATCTCTATAATGTTTTCTACCGACAACACTTCCAGCAAATTTCACGTTACGGCTTTTTGTGTGTGTGATGGGGTGTTTAGCGCCGAGGTTAGAAGCACGATTAACTTTAAAAAATATCAAATATCCGCAGAGTAATTTTAAACCAAACCTTATTTTTATGGTGCTTTTTAACACAGATTACCCGCCAGCCTTTCATACCCAGCCCAGGCTTTTCAGCAAGGACAGGCAGCACGGTGACAAAGTGGCAGAGCCCCTGCACTCGCGGGGGGACGTGGGGCTCCCCCCAAAGCTTGACGGGGAAGGTTTGGGGCCAGCTGAGGACACGCGGGGCAGAAGCAGCTCGAGAGCTGCCGGCAGCCCCAGCCTGCTGGTTTGGCGCAGCCACGTAGCTCCCCACACGTAATAAAGCATCACCAGCCAGGCACGCTCCCGTTCGGGGCGCGTACACAGAATTAACTCGCCTTTGCAACTGGCTGGGGTTTTTATTCGCTTGCAGTATTTTATAGGGGAATTTTTTTAGTGCTGCAGTCCTTGATGTTGGCAGCGGAGTTGCCTTTTAAAGCGTTCTGCTTAATAATAATTTTGTGCCCCACCGGCTGCCACGTAAGAACACCCACTAGCAGAGTTTGTAATTACATCTGCCCCTTTCTGCATACCTTTTCCTCAACAAATATTAATATTACAAAAATCAGTATAAAATAGTAATATTCTGGAAATGCACACCATTATATAAAGCCACAGTACCAAAATTCTGCTTGCTTTTACTTTAATCATATTCTGCTGTACTTGTTGCATTTTTAACCTCCATACCCACTTTTTAGTTAGCTGTTGCAGAGGGCTTTAAATTGGCAATTTATCCAGTCAGGTACCGACCATCGTTTTAAACCATTTGAATTATTACTGTAATAACAGAGATTCTGATCCTTCTTTCTTTTTTCCTCGGGCAGGGATGCTACATGTCAAACCACTCAAAGCTAATACTTTTTTGTTTGCTTTTAAGCAGCATTTGAGGAGTGTTTTGTCCCATATTGTTGCATACATATCTGAGACAGCAATTGCGGTAATACCAAGGGCATTATGGTAAGCTCTGGCCAAGAGGCAGGGAATCTGCTATGATGTCCTGCGTTTCCACAGCGCAAGCATATCGGTGCTCAGGGCAAGATAACGTTTGCTGTTCTGCTGAGTCATTTTAAAGCATTGTGCACAGCCGAGTACCTACAGTGGCTTTGCTTAATAGGAGCAATTTTAGCTGAAGGATTGCTAGATTTGGGTAGTACTGAGTTGATGTAATATCCTCTTAGTCTCTCTGCTTCCTGCATTTCTGTAGAAATTAATGATATGCTCTCATTTGAAGGCTGTCTGTGAAGAAGCATTGAAAGCAGGATCCCAGGTTGGCTTTCATTTGGACGCAGTCGTCTTTGGAGGAGAGGATTTCCGTGCCAGCATAGGTTGTTACCTGTCTGCTTACTATAAGGGTTAATGGCATTTGCATTGGAGAAGCCCGATGTGATTTATCCCCATTGCTTTACTGGCAGCAATAAGTAAAGTGATGAAAACACCTGATTCTGCATTTTACATGTTCCCTTTTCTCCTTATATTTTTCAGCGTGGGATGTATGACTGGGAAATTAAAACGTGATTCCTGTGTATTACAGGGCACTGACGCTTTCTTACGCTTCTTGCCATGCAGTAGCAAAAATTAATGGGAAAAAAAAAAAAAAACGAGTCACTGAAATTATTTTAAAATGTAGTGCCCATAAGAAATACACTTCTAAGAAGTAATAAATTCATAAAATTCTGATGTCTGCTTTATCTCTGTTTTACAATCAATTATCATTCAGGATTTTGACATCTTCCACAAATACTCTCCTGTCAGATTTTACAATGATACATTTAAATATGTTTTATGTCAATACAGCAATCTCTATCATATATTCATGTGAAAACATTATTCATCTTCCTCAAAAATGAAAAGTATTTCAGAATCATTTTTATTCAAAGCCATTTATCTCCTTATTAATCTGATTTAGTTTAAAGATAATAGTTCAGAGGTATTGACGTTTAAATTAAAAATAAATATGTAAATGTAAAAAATTAGCATTGATTTGTTAAATTATTCCTTACAAATTGGAAATCTGTGTCTAAATAGTGACCCTAAGGAAAGGGAACATATTATTATTTTTTCACACCAGCCTTCATGTGAGAATGCTGCTTAGCTGGTGCACTGCGAACACATGAAGTCTTGTGAATACTTTTGGTTCTTCTCAGAAGTCATCTACTATCATTTTTCATCCAAATACTAAAGCTTAAATATTCAGCTTAGGACATCCGTTGTGACAAGAATCACAACCAAGGAAAGTGCAATTCTGCTCTCAGTGTGAATTTTTTAACCATTTAGTTGGAGCCAGTATGTCGATTTGTATAAGGCTTCTCGGGCTGTAATGTTTCTCGCTGTACATACAATAATGCAATCAGATAATTACTTCATGTTAGTCCTAACTCAACTGCCCTTACCAGCCAAAACTTCCATTGACTTCAGGCTTACAACTTCTGATTTGAAATGAATCAAAATCTGAATTTTATAAGCTAGCATAGAGAGATTTATTTCTATTGCTAAAGCAGCTTATTTTTTTTTCCCAAGAGTATCATTCTGACAATACAGCCTTGCAGCCCAGTTTGTTTTCTAAATCAGTTAAATGAAATCTCAAACTTTTTTCTCTTTCTTTCTTTCTTTCTTTCTTTCTTTCTTTCTTTCTTTCTTTCTTTCTTTCTTTCTTTCTTTCTTTCTTTCTATATTTTTTTTAACTAGGAAGTATATAAGAAAATATATAAGAAAAAAAAATATTTTTTTTCTGTTTGTTTTCATTCTTTTCATAGGTGCAACTAGCAGTAAGGAAACTCATGATATTCTCTATGCCAGGCAAAAGATAATAGTCACAGCAAAGGCATTTGGCCTCCAAGCAATAGACCTTGTTTACATCGATTTCCGAGATGAAGACGGACTCCGCAGGCAGTCAAGAGAAGGTGCCTCGATGGGTTTCACCGGTATGGGCTTCTGCCGATGTTGCAAAATAATGCCTATATTCTTCAATTTAAGCAGATCGCTACTCTTACTGTTACTTTGACAAATAACTTGATTTTTTTTATTTCAGGCCAGTTATTGAAAAAAAAAAAAATCAAACTCACCTACGTTTATTAGCAGCTGTAAGATTGTGCCTGGAAATTTTGCCTGACAAGCCACAGGCTGCTTTTTAAAGCTTACATCCCTTGAAGCGTGTGGCTGTGTTTTGAAGAGAAGTTGGGGCAGGGGATGTGCAGGATATGATTTCTCCCATCACTGAGCATGGGAGATGTGATACTGTACTTTGCAACAGCCACTCTTCAGTCACTTTTTAAAATATTTGGATCTGTTTTGCCTATTTTTTAAACAGCAGTTGCTAAAAAGTACTTTTTAGGTGAAGGAGTTGTTAAGCAAACCTTGCACACTAATTGCTACAGGAAAGTTATTTTCTTATTATTTTCTTTGATTTGTTTTTCATCTCCTGGCTCCCCTCCCAGTAAGTGCTGGTGACACCTACGGGTATTGGCAGACAGCAAGACCAGCAGGCTCCTTGCAACAGAGCCCTGTAATGCGGACTGTTACCCTGTGATTGGTGTACCAGATCACTCGGACACCCTGGTGGGATAGTGCAGCCACCAAAGATTGTGTTTTTGCAATAGAAATCAGCCATTTGACACATGCATTATAGAATTCTGGGATGCAGCACTGACGTTTTACATTATTTGTCTCTGACTGTCGTTGGGGATGTGTGTACAGTTATGGTATAGCCGCTCAGGTTTTTGTTAGCAAAGGAATAGGTCCTGATGATGTGGTCTAGCAACCTGTATTTTTACAGCTAATGGCATATGATATCTTAAAGCAGTCAAGTAATCAAATACAGCAAGAGTTCTTTTACATGATCTGGACCTGGCAGTAAAAGAATAGCCATCGATTCTCCTCAGCACAAACTCTGCCTTCCCGTCTGCTGAGCTTCAGCAGTTGCAAAAGCAGATCTTGTTTCAGAGGCAGAGCTGGGAGCTCCTCACAGCTACAGAACATTATCTCTGTCCGTGTGGACTTCCACCCTTGATTCGTCCGCTATTGAAGTGGGGGAAATAATGGAGCTCCTGAATGGTAGCACCTGCTGATGGCTACGTAATCGAGACCAATATTTTCCAGCTTAAGGAAGGGCTTGATTTTTGAAAAATTTAAGCATCTGAACCTCCTGTTGACAGAAGATGGAGTTGCAGATGCCCAGCACCTTTAGAGCACAATTTTTGAATGCTTAATGTTCATTGAGATACTTTGCTCAGGCTGCCAGTTTGGAAAATTCAGAAATGCAAAGCATAAACAGCATCGGTGGTGTTTCAGACTCCACTGACTTTCTGTAGGAAGTTGTTTCACGTCAGGATAGGGCCCAGGTAGGAGACAAATAAAAAGGTCACATGTGGCAATTTAGGGCATCAAGTTAATTTCTAACTTGACCATAAAGGTGTCTTGCCTTTCTGTATGCCTGTATGGGAAGTAAAAATGTGTAAAATCTACCGACTGCATTAGCACAAACTCACAGCTCTTTGCCTTCTGCCTCCCTGCAACCGTAATCAACACATCTCAGAAATGCAGCAAGCAGCCTGACAAACACTCCAGTCATAATTAGAGATGGGTCAGCATCGAGTTTTCTGATTTGGTGGCCAAAAAAAAAAAAATTTACAAAAAAAAAATCTGTTCAAGTCAAAACAAAACAGAGTTTTTCATATTAGTCTATCCAAAGGACAATTCAAAACGTTTCACTTGTTCTTTTTTTTTTTTTTTTTTTCTTTCAATTTACTTAATCTTTCCTTTTTTCTTGGTTTAGTTAAAATAAAATGCCATTTCAAAACTTAAAAGAAAAACAGTTAGTTCCAAAACTATATAAATGAACCATTTTAATATTTACAATTTAATATTCATCACAGAAATTCATGAATGGCCCCTAGTTTAATCCATGTCCTTCTATAAAATAGATCCTATTTGTCACTGACAGTTGTCTGATAATGTGATATTAAAATCCGGAAATTTTGCCTTAATAACAAGTTGTAAATGCACAATTCTTAAAATATCTTAAAAAGATATTTTAAAATATCTAAGATATTAAATATAATATCTCAGATATTAGATATATCTTAGATATTAGATATATTAGATATAATTAGATATATTAGATATAATTAGATATTAGATATATTAGATATAATTAGATATAATATCTAAGATATTTTAAAATAACATCTTGCTACTTCTAATCAAAATTTAATCAAAATTACTGAAATCAACAGGACTAAAATGAGCTAAGGCTGGCCCATTGCCCTGCTAACTGGCAAAATGCACACTTGCATGCGTAGGGACAAATCCACCACCCTCAAAACTAATAATAAACTCCATAGTATTCAGCAAAGTTACATGTCCTTAGATTTTCTTGCATTTGGGCTTAGACCAATAAAATCATCTGTAAGGTAATCGAGTCTGTTTGCTGATGTTGAAACAAGCTAAATAATGTAACCCAGAATTTACCATCTATTTGGTTCCTCTGTCAGTGTTGAGTTTTCTTTCCCAGCTGCCTTTCGAACAGTCTGTTTTTTCTTCGGTGAGTGTGTTTGCATTAAATTGAATGTTTTCAAATGTAATTTACCCAAAGTAATTCAACTTTTGTATATATATCAATATACATATACACATGCACACACGCATACCTGGCAAGATATTTTATAATGCCATAAACTATGAACTTAAAAGGCAGTGTGCAGCCTGCATAAATGGTCATCAGATTTAGGAAAATTTATGTAAAAAATTTAGGAAACCTTGCGATAAGCTTCAACAGCTGACTTTGTCATTATAGAAAGTCCTGTGCTACATGCTGGGAAGCCAGATATAAATACGAAACAGCATAGGTTTCCTCTCTTGTTGCAGTCTTTTGTAGAAGACTAAAATGACACCGTCATACAGTTACCTAAAAGACTTGACAGGTATTGACTTAAAGCACGATATATCAAGTGGTACTGTAAAAAGGATTTCATGGTAATAAATTTTAATGTCTTCCAATTTTGCACTCTCTCAGTAACTTGTCAATAACAACAATTCCGCTTAAAATATTTGCTTCATTCCTGCATGGCATTACGTCTATTATACAGTTATTTGGATACATAATCTGTGACAAAAATCAACTGA
The DNA here is from genome assembly GCF_963932015.1 of Anas acuta. Classification (NCBI taxonomy): domain Eukaryota; kingdom Metazoa; phylum Chordata; class Aves; order Anseriformes; family Anatidae; genus Anas; species Anas acuta. The sequence goes on from NC_088979.1 coordinate 55,102,194, forward strand.
GTGCCGTAAATCAAAGGTTCGATTTTATGCTCTGTAAATTGTTCAGTAATGTTTTAATGATACATAGTATAGTTTCCAGCTACAGATACTTGTATCAAAAGAAAATCTTTTTACAGGAATGTTTTACACTTTAAAAACTCACATATGCATATTTTTATTTTTGTCATAATTAGAGATTAAGTATAATTTTAAAAATATTCTTTATTTTTCCCAGAAGGTCAGGCTTTACAGGGTTTTGCAGGAATTACTTGTGCACACTTCAGTTTTAGAATTAGTTTATAACAGGTCATATTAAAAATTAGGAGCATCGTAAGCTTATTAATGATGACATTTAATAAAATTGACTAAAATAGCTTTGATTGGAATTAATGTAAAACATATTAGTTAAGGGAATTTGTCTGAATGTAATTGCTTTCAAAAGCTACAGATCTTACGGAGTTTTAAGTTTTTTTGCTATTTTAAAACTATTTTAAAGTAGTTGCGCATTGAAATTTCAGACGGAAATTCTGTTTGCCCTGAAGATCATAAACAAACAATTGTTTAATGGGAACTAAAACAAAGTGGAACTGTCTGGGGCTTTTTTAAAGAAATGCAGCAGCATTAAGCGTTACTATTCGTTTACCAAAACCAAGCGGATCGTGCTCCTGCGCTCACAAACTCCGTTGTAATGCACATTTATCTCCGAGAGCTGGTGCAGTCTGATAAAAGTAATCCCGGTGACCGATTTTTTTTTCCCCCAGTCACTCTGTCGTTTAAAATAGGCGCAAAAGTGTGGCGAGGCGTGAGACCTATTACACGTAGCAGTGTGCCTGTTTCTAGCTTACTCCCAACAAGTACAATCCCAAACTGTCCTGTACCATGCAGGAAGCCTCGCCGGGCTCTGCAGCACCCCATGGGCACTTGTGGGCACCCTGGGTCACCCCACGAGTGCCCATCACCCACTACATGCCCACGCAAGGTCCCCTGGGTCCCCTGGGGTCCCTGGGCACCAGGCTAGGGCCAGCAGAGGAGCAGGGGCAGCTGCCAGCCCCTTGCCCGTGCCCGTGGTGCCCGGGCTCCGTGGGACCGCTGCGGCCGGTGATGTGGGGCTGGGAGGCACGAGAGGTTCACGGGATCAGGCTCGTCGGGGGGACTAGTTCTGCTGTGTGGCGTAGAGGGGATTAATTCGTGTGGCGGCGAGGTTTTGAGGAGCTGGGAGTTACGGCAGCCTCGCTTTATTAAAACACTCTTACGGCACGGCGCGGGTAATTGTGCAGCAATCACGCCGTCTGTGAAATTCCCTTAGCAATGGACTAATAATGTCAAGTGCCACACTTTTAAAACTGTCAAACAAATTAGATATGTATTTGTTTTAATGTAGCTAAGGACAATAACAGATTAGAACGGATTATGTGGCTGTCTATTCACATTTGAAAATCTCTAGTAAAAAAGGCAACACCTATTTTTATTTTCTTAATGTGTGTTCATACAAGAAAGGATTAAAAAAAAAAAAAAAGTGCTTCGTAACACTTCAGGGCACCTCTGGCAGTTGTTTAATATATCGGTGACTAAACAAATATCCCGACCTACTTGCACCTGCAAACTGCTGCAACAACAGAAATGTGAGCAGTGTTGGGGATTTCATGATGCTAAGCCAATGCTAAGGACGATCCTGATGTGACCGGTAACTTTTCAGTTCTGCAAATCTCATTTTCCAAACATATTTTAACGCAACTTATTTACGATTGGCTGGAGCTGCTATTTCTGTAGCTAAAATTCAGAGGTGCGTTATACTCAGACATTACCGACTGCCCCGGACAAACAATTCCACCTGAGACGAGCGATGGAAGATGCATGGACTGAAATAGGGAGGAAGGAGAAAGAGTTCTGGGTTCCTTTAAACTCTAGCGAATGCAAGTATTGCTCAAGATATTTTTCTTCTTAAAAAATCTGGCAAAGGGCTATCTGCGTGTTGTCCAGTGAAATAATAAAAGAAAACGAGTGAAATAATTAGTTAAATAGCAGAAAGTCTGTGAGGCATAGGAGAGCCTCAAGTGGTTGGAACATTTTGTTTGAACATCTGTTTGTCGATGCATGATTCTGGTGTTATTAATCTTCTTTGTAGGTAAGCAGGTGATTCACCCTAACCAAATTGCTGTTGTCCAGGAACAGTTCTCTCCCAGCCCTGAAAAAGTAAAGTGGGCGCAGGAACTGATTTCTGCTTTTGAAGAGCATCAGCGATTAGGAAAGGTAAATATTTTGTTAATATAATGTCGTGGAAACCAAATTTGAATAATATTTATAATTTAGAGAGATCGGTGATGGCTGTTTGCATTTATCTTACAAAGCGTGCTGCGTTCGAGTCATGTTCGTGAAATCTGGATCCGGATCTAGACTACAGAGTGCATATTTATGATAAATGTGACACTTTCCGGCGTGTTTACAAATAGCCTGGCTGTCCTTTTTTCCCCACGTTTTAACTCTAATTCTTTTAGTACAGAGCCTTTTGACTACATGCATATATCTACAGCATCAGGGAGTTAAAACTACTTCAGATGTGTCGCAGAATCATGGTCTGACAGTCAAAGGACAGTACTTGCAAGCAAGAGGCAGGTAGCCTGGCAGAAGACTCAAACTGCTTGTGCAGACATCATTTATGGAAAGGGAGAAACAGATGAGGAAGACGTGGTTTTCAGAAAATCTCTGCGTTGGTAAAACTGCTTCACTTTTGGGGGGTTGATCCTGCAAACATCCCCAGCAGCGAGTGGATTTACTTCTGAGCAGAACTGCTTGCAGATTGTGGGGTTTTAATCATTAAAAATGGGAATGTTTTATGTGCATTTGTACCAATTGCTGGACCTGAAATTTGGATGGAGTGGAAAGCAAATTAACACTAGAATATGATTGTTCCTAATTTAGTGCATCATTGAGTCTCACGTTTCCTGCTCTGTGGGTTTCTGCTATGTAAATATTGCGGTGGTGATGCACAATCTGTCTCCACTTTGTGCCAGTAATACTTAAATTAGGGGTCGCCTGAAGGAAGATTTTATGCTAGTTGCGGCATTGTCAGTTAATTATCTTAAAGGTTATTTGCTGTAATCCAGTTTGCCTCTTTTTGCACGAAAAAAAGTTGCGGCGAAATATGTTTGTCTTAGTGACAGCCAAACCCGGGAGAGCCAAAAAGCAAAGCCCCGATGTCAGAACAGGTAGCGCGGGCGAGCAGAAATGGTTTACACGTGCATGCCCGTGATTCAAGTGGGAAAAATTATCTTTGGTAACGAAGCTCATGCATAAAGCTGTGCATAGGTTCTCGCTTTCTCCAGTGTTGCTTAGAGGTCTTCTGCGCGTTTCTTTGCTTGCTGGTGGGTAGCAGTGGGCTGGAGCGTGCCCTGTCCCCCTTCCCCTGCTTCTCGGCTGCCCCAGATGTTGTGTGCTACAAATTCTAAAAATGGTCAAAGCAGAAATGTTGCTTTCATCTCGGGATAAAAGTGTTGCAAGGTGTTTGCTGTGGGTCTGCCCTTCTCTGTGCGAGCCCGTCTGTGGTACCGAGGTGTTTCTAATACACCCATTACAATTGTATTTGGGTGCCATCCTGAGCAGTTATTTCAGGGTCACCGTTATTATGTTATATGCCTGTATCTCTTTGTTCTGTATCTCAATTTCGAAAGGTCTTCCTGTTGGTTATTTGGAAATAGAAAACCAGTTTTGTACATTATTCTGCTTTACAAAGCTCGAATCTGTTACAAAAGGCATCCTTATAAAGGCACTGCAAGAGCAAGTGTGTAGGCAGGTAGATGCGGAATGAAAAAAGCCAAGTGACATACGCAGCCAAATATTGCTGTTTTTTATTGCCCGTAAAATACTTTTAATTCAACTTTAATATTCAACTTCACAATGATTTGTTAAATACTTTTCACTGAACTGTGAATTTAATGCCAGAGTCTCATCTAAGGAATACCCCCATCATTTGAACAAGTCCCGGTATCACACAGTATTGAAGCCACAGATGTTTAAAATTTAAGCATTCTGTATTATTTAGATTGATTTTGAAGCTGTCATCTTATTAACATAATTCTTGATTATATCACCCATTTATTTATTTTTTATTTTTTAATAAGCTCTTTTTAAATAGGCTGTAAGCGTCTACAATTGGGCACAAGTACAGATTTGTGGGGGTTAGTGGCTTGGAGCATTTTTTTAACCAACCAGGTTAAACGCTTCGTATATTTTTACATGTAGTCATCTATCAGGAAAAAAAGACTAGCAGGCTACTCTGTGAACTTCTGGATATTGCATTGCTTCAGTATTGCTGGGCTTCATAATAAATTTGGAAAAATAGTTTTCCTTGTGGTGTTCCCTGAAAACTTCTTAGCTGGGCTTGCATTTTGGTATTATAAATGTGTCAGTAAGAAGAGCTTGGGCAGCCTGATTACTTAATATTTTTCCAAAGCAAACACATCTCACTGAGGGAGCCTCTGGCTCTGCATCCTAGAGACATGCTAAAATGTAAGTAATAACTCTTCCCATGCCACCTCCTGACAAATACTCCACGCAGTGGTTTTAGTAATCCTCATGTCCTAATGAAACACCTCTTCTGTTTTCCTTTTCCTTTTATTTTATTAAAATGTTCGTGTCATTGAGACTGAAAATGTAGCTGCGGTTAATATGGTTGAGGCTTGCGTGCTTCTGCCATGTTATTAATCAAAGTTGAAAGCCTGGAAAAAAATAAATGTGAGGGGTTTGTGTGGCTGTTTGCATGGTAGATACGTTACTGGTCTTCAGTCTCTGGGATCACAGTTTGCTGTTAATTGGTTTAAAAGTTTGTTGCCCTTGGTCAACAGTATTTTATATTAAAGTACAGTAGTAATAAGCTTTTATAATCTGTTCCAGTTTGAGAGAGACAATTACCATAATAATAATTACCATATCATCTTTCTCTGAGAGAAGGCTGAAGCCTTCATCCTGGAAGCTGAAATGTTTTGGCAGAGCAGCCCTCAAATGTGAGTAGTGAAGTTAGTAAAAAATTGACTCTCAGATGAGCATGACAGAATTGGAGATGCTGTGACAGTGTCCAAACAGAAGGGAATTAGAGACTTTGCTGGCCAAAATTACTTGGGCTTACATTACAGAGAAAGTCCTATCTGGGGGGTTGTTTTGGTTTGGCTTCTAGGCTGTTTTGTTTGGAATTTTTTTGTTTGGATTTTTTTTTTGTAACTGAAAAATAGCATATGCAGGAAGGGAATGGTACTGATGTATTTTGGACAAGTAAAAGACAAAAGTTCAGAAAGTACATTTTGTATTTTATAAAATTACTTATTAAATGTTCTTTTTTTTGTCTGGAACTTTGAGATCTGAAAATGAAAAGTATTATTTCTATATCATTTCAGTATTGTTCTGATAAAATTGTGTTATTAGGGGATGTGATTTCCAAGACTAAAAACTTTATCATAAAGAAAGCAGGGGTAGCTGTTGGGAAAATGTAAGTATAACATAAATGTCAGAGTGTGCTCAAAAATGCAGAAGAAATGTAATAAACATTGTTTTGGTAGACTAAAAAACTAAATTTCTGAAGTATTTGAGATGCATTAAATGAGAATTGAGTTTATAAATCCAGATTAACTGAGTCCAAGGGAGCAGAGTTAGTGGGAGAAGCTGCTGGCTTATTTCAAGAAAAAGATCTTGCTTCTATCAGTGAAAGTGCTGCTCTTTACTGTGTATGTAGCCTCCGTGTTTACAGTACCAATACACCAGATACATCAGATACATGAATATACCTGCTCTATCTGTTTGCATATGACAAGTAAGTGGGACTTTAGAAGTGCATTCTTGAGCCATTTGATTTGTAAATACATCAGGCACAGTATCATTACTGTAACCGGATCTTGCTGAATCATCCCTTTTTAAAATAAGATTCAGACAGAAGGAAGAACAGAAGTGTCAAGTAAAAGGTTGCTTACACATTTACACCGTGTACTAATTTATAAATGTTTTCAAAGCACCTGCACATCAGACCAGGGAATAGGGAGCTAAACGCTGCCACCAAAGTTGCCTGTCAAGTAAGGATTATTTAGAGTTAAGGTCGGTAATTCACAAACCCAAGCCATATTATGGGTTGAATATTTTAGATCCCAACGAGTAAAGCAGGAGAAATATCTGAACGCGCCGTATGCGAATGCACAGACTTCTTCTAAGAAAGCCTTTGGCATACGTTTCTTGTATTATGTTCTCTGCCATTGTATATCGTGTGCTCGGCGGCTGAGGAATAATATATATGAACGCTAGCGATTTGACAGGCTGCAGAGCTTCTTTTACAGACCTTTCCGGGATTATGAAAAATCTTAGGAATGCATTTATTTACACAGCATCCACCCGACAAAGGAATGGAAATTTCCAGCAGTGGCTCCCTTATAATGCTCTTTGTCTGGGACAAGCTACCCCAAGCCACTGTATCTTGGAGACGATGCGCCCTCGCGCTTGGGCCGCATCCAGCTCCCACCGGGGCCCGGGGAGGTCTCTGTCTCCCCACAGCATCCCCCTCTTGCCAGCAGGGCAGTCAGGGACCCCAGAAACCCATGGGGACCAGTGGCACGTTGTGGTGTGTCACCTCAATACACAACTCTCTGTGTTTTTGGGCTCTGCGTGGATCCAGCCCTGCTCCCCTCAGCCAGGGCAGGCTGGAGGTAGGGAGGCCGGGATCCCGGCTGGGGAAATGCTGGTGGCACAGGGATGGATGTCCCTGGCTCCAGGTTTGCTGTTGGCCACATAAAGCAGGCAGCATGGGGGGATTCGGTGATTTGTGTGACATTGCCACCTTTCCTAAGTGCAGAGAGAAATTGATAAATAAACAGTGATAGAGCCCATATTAATGCTTAAAGTTTCTCTGTACAACGTTATTATTTGAAAAAGATGTTAGAAGTGTGCTTTGTGTCACAGCTGAAGGCTTCTCTCTCAGAAGGACCCATCTGGGGGCAAGTTTTGAGCCCTTCCCACAGAGCAGAAGGGGTCGTATCAGCTAATTGCTTGTGCTCTACCGGTTCCTATGCTGGATCAGTCCTGAGGGAGTTGTGCCAGGCGGGGTGAGCAGGAGACAGCTTTTAAGTGTGCGGGGCCACAAAAGCTCCTAAGCAGGGCAGAAACTCATGCAAAACACTTTCTTGCCTTCGGTGGATCTTAAATCTGCTTTCCTCCACCCGTCAGAGACCTGTGCTCAGCACACCGGGGCAGAAGGGCCACGATGCTCTCGGCCACGTCGCTTCTCCGTCAGCCAGGCACAGGAGGACGGTGGCTGTGCACCTCCATCCCTGTCCATCCAGGGGCAGGTCCCATCCTCCAGGACATGACCCTGCTGAGGGTCACGGTGCCAAAAGCTTGTCACGCTGCCAAAATCTTCTGAACACTAAGCAGAGCACGGAGGCCACGAGGCACCCTCCCTGGCCGTGCTTATGAGGTGAAGCAAGCACCCACAGGCCGCCCCGCTCAGTTTCCAAAGCAGGGCCTGACACGGGGTGTCATGTTCAGACCAGATGGCACTTTCTGAGGCTTACTGAGGGAATTCAGAGGCCTGAGCAGCCAAAAATGTTGTTTCGGTTAATTTCAGCAGCAGCAGCCTCGCTGCCTCGCCACTCCTCTCTGTGCTGGCTGCCGCTCTCACGGGGCTGGAGCAGCCTTCTGCAAGAGCTCAGGCAATTGAAATAGAGACTCGCAGTGAGGGATGGCTGTTCAACCCTATTCAGCAAATGAACCTGAAATTAGAAAAAATGCAGAATACAAAAATAATGGTGATTCCGTTCCTGTTGACAGGATAAGCTTCGCTGTTATTACTTTTCTTGCCTGCGTTGTATTTTATGGCCACCTTCCCCTTCAGGATCGAATGCTTTTTGTGTGTCCTGTAGGCACCTACCTCCAGATTAGATTTTCTAGGCTGTATTTAACAAATTGCTTCAATGACTGTAAGCCTCAAGTTAATTTTAAATGACTTAATTAAGGGCATCTGAGGATACTGAAGTCTTAATATTAGTTACTTTTCATTTTTCTGTGTAATAACCATGTTGCTCACTGTCTGGATATGATGTGTGTCCAGCAAGCTGTTTTTGTGCTATAAAATAAAGATTTCCTTGGCAGCAGCATCTCCATCAGTGTGCTCTCTAGGCTTCTTCCATTCCCTATCCATTTCAGAGGTGGAGGATGGAAACCAAGCACGAATATTCCTAGGACTCTCCTCTGTTTCTTTAATTTTTTTCTTTCCTACTCTACAGGAGCGCACAGGAAGGCAACAACCACAGCGAGAGGGAACCTAGAGAAAACATGACCCTTGTGTCAGCCCCTTGTGTCAGACCCTTGTGTTCAGGGATCTTAAACAGGCTGTTTGCTCAGTGCAAGGTGGAGACCTTGAAGGAATTTCTGTGGCTGGACAGAGCAGGATCCTCTGGCCCATCCTGGCCTAAATGGCTGTCCCCAGTAGTGCAGGCAGTTTGGGCCAAGCCATAAAATGGAAAAACAGCTTGCCTGGCTCACACAAGGGGAGACAGAGAGGGCAAGGCAGACCCTTGTCTGTGGGCTGGGAACGGTAATGTCAGGCAAAGGAGATTACACAATTCAAGACTGAAGGAAAGGACCTTGTAGGTCCCTGTCCTTCATCTCTCCTGCCCCACGGTGGACTGGAGGGATCACAAAGTCCTGCCTACCTGTTGAGCTCTAGAGAGGACTTTTCTGTCAGAGTTCCTGTACTGCTGCTAGGGGTTTATTTGAGGTAAAAATTAATCTCTATTTCATCTTGCTGTTGCTCTTTTTTTCTCGACCCTTTGTGTCCTTTCATCCTCTCCAAGAGGCAGAATCCTATCTCACACAAACAGTCTGCCGCCTGCGTCTGGCATTACAAAGCAACACATCCTCTGAACCAGCTAACTGCTTCCACTCTGGTGGAAGTTTGCACAGGTGAGAAGAAACAAAAGGTGGTGATATTTAAAGTTTTCTTCACATCAACAAGATGGCTGCAGAAACTTGCTGGTGTACATACATACATTGCAGAATTCCCTCCCCGTCCACCCCTTGCTTCAATAGGTCACAGAGACTCCCTGAGCATTTCCTCTTGCCAAAAAGAAATTTTTGACAAACCTTTCCAGGGATCATTTATTTTTCCCAAATATTTTATTTCTAAGTGCATTTCCTCACAAAATGTTGCGGCAGAAAAGGGGTGAGCATCAAAGAGAGCAAAGGAGAGGATATGGAAATACGTAACCAGAACAGCTCTGCTTGTGTGGAGTCTTCTGTTTGTCCTGTGTGACTGCACTATTTTGTCATTTCCTACCTACTGCAAAAATGCTAGGAGAAGGCCAAAAGATGCGAGATGATCAGATTTGGAGGCAGGACAGCAGAGAACAGAGAGGAGTGGGAGACATTATCTTGTTATAGCCTAAAAAGCATGCTCAAGTTGACCCAGATATCACTGAACATCTCCTAGCAGCTCACTAACCTTTGGAAGATCACCAAAAAAAAAAAAAAAAAAAAAAAAAAAAAAAAAGGTGGAATTATGACCCAGCTCTCTCTGATGGCTCTTTGGCTACAACTTGCGGAAGAAAAAAAAATTAATTAAACCTGCATTCAGCACCATCACAGCTGTTAGCTTATTTCCTACTCTTGACTTCCCCAAAAATATGGTCTCAACCTTCTGTTTCAAGGGAAAGTCATTCCTTTGTGGTTAGGCTAATCACTCCTCCCCCAGGCACAGACCCAGCTCCACTTGCTGCGAGCTGGGCTCCCTTTTCTTTTGTTCATATACCTGTAAGCAAACCCAAGCCTTCTTTTTAAGCCCCAAAGCAGAGATTTCCACATTTCCTCTGCAGGGGGGCGCTTAAAGAATGTGTGTTTTCATTTAATCCCTGGGGGAATTATCTTCCTGAATGCCATGCTTTTTAGGAGGACCTTTTGCCATCCACCTGCTTCCTTCCCTCCTCAGAAGAGCAAATCTGCCATTCTTCCAGAACACAACACTCTCATTTCCTTAGGACAGTTTAACGTTGTGCAGGATTAGAGATAATAGCCTCAGAGCTGGGTAAATTTTAGTGGGCTTATTCCACTTATTTTTGTGGTCTCCAAAAAGACATAGCTAGATTTTGGGGATTTATAAGTGGAAGATCCACTGAATTACAACAAAAAGAGCAAATCTTTGTCAGATAACTGTGGTTCAGAGATGTTTCTTGCATCTGTGGACTTCAGGATGCTTGTCTGTACGAGTTCTCCATCTCCCCTTGCCAGAGGCACACAAGGTTTGGCCACCTGGCATTGCCCTTTCTGCTCTTTTCCACTGAGCCTGACATCTGCCCGAAAGTGCTCCCACAGGTCACAGGGGTGGGAAGGGGACTTCCACAATTATTTGTTTGGACAATGGCTGTGTTCACACACAATCTCTGGCCGGTGTTACCAGAGCTCCCCGGTCCCCCTTTTCCCACCTCTGCTAGGCCCTAGGTGCACATCATCTCAGGAAGCATTCAGGTAGGGTGAGGACTTCCCCTCACTCGAGGGTCTGCTCGTCTTCTGAGCAAGTCACCTAACTAGATGCAGAGACCTGCTGGCAATTCCACAGGATTCAAAATCCCATCTTAGACCTACAATTAATTCAAAATTCAGCAGCTGGTGCTTTCTTGTCAGTAGTACAATTTCATGGAAAGTGGCCTTGGCCGCCTTCTCCTTTTTATTCCACTGGCCAGAGTACCAGAGTTCCCTCCATACCAAAGCTTTACCTACATGTACAATGAGATGTGGTAGAACAGTCCATCAAATCAAAGGTTCATTAGCAAAGGTCAAGGTAATTAATAGCAATGGAAGTGGTTCACAAAGCGGAGCACAGAGTCCTCACAACCAGCGCTCACGTTTGGAGTCACATCTGTAACCGAACAGGAAGCCAGTGGACTTTCTGGAGCTTTTAGGACTTCTCTGGTACTTTGAAATTTCTGTACTTGCTACCCCTTAGGAAAGCTGATCCCGACATTCAGCTCTGATGCAAGTTATTAATATTTGCCAGTGGTGTAAGAACTGAGGGTCTGCAGTGGCCCTCACAGAGAGCTCATCACAGCCATCCAGATGGACGTGCATAGAGGCACAGAAAGAACAAATGCTGAGGAAAACACCACAAGCATTCCCAGGTGTGGGAGTACCTCTAATTCTTCCATCTTGTCAGCCAAGGGGGATTTGCTTGTCTGATCGCTGTCCCACATGTCCCAGAACAATTATTATTTCACTTTAATTAACTCATTGTCTTTCATCCAAGCCACTGCTCAGAGACAAGTGTGCCAAATAGCTGTGCGGTCCCTGAAGTGCTGTGTACCCTGATAGTTTCAGCCAGCTTGCTTCTCTAGTTTACCCGGTGGTACCCAAGGAAGCAAAAGGTGGAGGGAGCAAAACAACATGAGCCACGTAACATTGCATATTAGATGAAAAGGTTTCAAGAGAGGTGAAGAAGTATGAGACTTTACTTCCCCTGGCCTGAAAAAACATGAAAGGATCTCTCACTGGAGATCCTGTCCACACAAAGTTAGCACAATTCTTCCATGCATGATAAATGCTAGCAAGAGAGTTGGCTCTGTAGTTTCTTCCCCTTTCCTGGTCCCCCTTGGATGTGTTGATCCCTAGCAGATACAGAAATGACTAACTCTGAATTCTGGCCATTTATTTCCTAGGAAGAGAAAATGCTTCTTGCCATAAACTTTATGCTACTTTTACAAGATGGTAGTATAGATTTATCAAGCTCTTAACTACCCCAAAAAGTTTCACAGGGCAGAAGTCCCTGGATGCCTTTACACACACACATACACGCACAAAGAGAAGGTCTTTGTGTTTCAGGAACCACTGCACTGATGTGATGTGTTCATCCCTGGGCCATGGCATTTAGCAGATCAGTGCTGAAACTCTTTCTGCTACGTGATGCTTGTTTCCAATAGGTGAGGGAAATCTCTAGAAATGATGTATAGATGTGACACATTCAAGAGCTGTGTCCATGATTCATGGCAATGCATGGCCAGGGTTGTCTTCTAAGTTGCCAGTAAAGAGCTCCCCAGTCATACACTGAGCTTTGTTAGACCCGAGTTGGTTTTGGTAGTGGCTACAATAACCCAAAAGGAGGTAGCCACTACTTATCCATGGGATGCAGCAAGTGACATGGCACCGGCCACATCAAAAGATGGCGGTGGAGCAGTGAGGCCTTGGAGGCCTCTGAGGCCCCAACAGGCCTCTTAGATGAGCAGGCAGGGAGAAAAGGAGTGAACGGGCTTTACTACATCGTATTTCTGGGCACCATCCCCGGGCTGTCCACAGGGGTATACCTGTGAGACACTCCTCAGCTGGGAAGGACTCCCAGAACTGCCCGCTTTTGCCTTCCTTGCTTTTTCCCAATTGCCCTCCATGATGGATGTGCACAGCGATGGTGCTGAGGCCATGGAAACATCGATATGAAGCCTGATCCTGCACCCTGCACCTGCATTTCACACCGCCAGCTCCTCGCCCGGTGCAACAAAGAGTTTAACCAGTGGAAGTCCAGGTGCCGGCTGGAAGCGTGATGCCATTGAGAAAATTAGCCAAAAAGAAAATTTAGATCTATGACTAAATCGATCCCCAGATTGGCACTATCAAAGTAAATGGTGTTTATAGAAAGTCTCGTTTTCTTTATATTAGTGTGGGTGAAAATCAAAAGAATGTTACGGGCAAATTTCATCTACCAGAGCTGGAAAAGAGAGCATGGGGACAAAGCTGTAATTACTGGTATTTCCTATCTGTTGAAACCTGTGGGTGGAAAGAGAGGCAGTGAATAGGGTATATTCAATGGCATTAAAATTGGTTTCTTTTTCTGGACTTCAGCTCAACACTGTAAATTAGCAGGGAGAAATTAAGCCTCGGAGTGAACAGGCAAAGAAGCCAACTTCTTTGTGCTGCTCGTTGCTGTTAGAAAATAAACATTTTTTTTTTTCCTTTGCGAATTCAGATTGGTAACAAACCGAAACTGCAGCTGCACGCTGACAAGAGAACGCACCACGCATCTGAAGCGGTTCGGTGTTCACGTGTCCACACACTGCTATCTCATTTTCCTTTCTAAACAGGTTATTGTAATGAGCAGGGGACAGGCATATTGTTTAATTAATTTCTGCCTTAAAAAAAAAAAAAAAAAAAACTCTGACCTAGATTCATCTTGCTCAACTTGGGCACCTGCAAAGGTGCCTAGCTTCGGGGCATCCTGTACGCAGGCAGGGGGATGGACAGGACCTCCAGAGCATGGTTCAGTCCTCCAGCCATCAGGAGTGCCACTGCTAGGTGCCCATCTCTTCCTGCAGACGGTTTGCAACATTACTTCGGACAGCTGTGCTCCTAACTCGGCCATTCCACAAGGCTAGGAAGGACACTTCCAGACCTTAGCATATCTCTTCTTGTCACCATCACCCCACGTGTGAATTTTGCTCTTAAACATCTATTATGTGACTGAATGCTCATAGAAAAATAGGCACAATTAAAGTGCATTTTTCTTGCAGTGAAAAAATACATCTTGCACCAACCAGTAGTTTCAGACCATGGCATGGACCTGAGTTATTCTGGAGAATAATGCCATAAAATATTTATTTAGATCCTAATTTGTTTTCACAACCGTTGATAAATGGAACAATTTGAGGCTGCATTTTTTGCAAATGTTTAAAAATGTAAGTGAAAATGGCTGAGGTGTTGCCTTTGTTGAAAAGGCATGACGTGGATTATTTTCATTATTATTATTACTACTAATATAACTATTATTGTTATTAATATTAATATTGTTGTTGTTATTAATGTAGGTTTGAATGATTGCTCTGTAAACAAGAAATTCAATTTGAAACATCTATGCCCGACTGTCTGTCAGTCTCATTATTCTCTAACCCCCCCTAAAATACTGCAAGCTGAAGTATGAAATCCTACGTAGAATAAAATGAGAGTTTTAACTATTAGGTTGTTAATGGGTTTAATACAGCCTGCCTTTACATGCAATGATACTGATTTGTATTAGATTACTGTGTAAGATGGATTTTTGTTTTAGTTGTTCTGCAATGTGATTTAGTATTTAATTAATACTGCTTCAGTCAAACTAAATATGCCACCGGAGCAACGCATTTCATAAACGTTTCTGTAAATGGGCAATACTTTCACTTTGCTTATTAGATTCCTCTATTTAATTATTATCAATCCTTCCAAGAAAAATAGACAACAATAAGCCGCTCGCTCCACTCTGCATTGCTCTTCCTGGGCATGCACATGCACACCCGCCGCTATCTTTCTTCCCTCTCCTTGCCTCGCCTCGCTCGCTGTCAAATCTAGGACCGGCCAGGGGTCCCGTGTCAGCGGCAGCAGCACACCAAGAGCTGCGCACCCTGTGCACATCACAGGGATGCAACGCTGGAGCTGGGCCCTCAGTCCTAAATTCTTCAGAATTATAACTTTGGGTTTATTTTTCCAAGAATGTGTGAAAGTACTGTCAGCATTACAAATAAGACTTTTTTTCCCCATTGAACTTTGGCTTATGCTGATGCACAGTGTTTTACCCTCAAGGTCCTGTCTCTTCAACACAAGTGTAGATTAAAGCATCCAAGGTAACAACTCAGGTTTGGCCCTACTTAATACGTGTTCTTCTGTTTAACTGCAATTTATAGTTAATTATGTTAAAGTTGTCAGCACGGTACTGATACAAAGTCCCTGGAATTATGAAGTGAAGCTCAGGTCTGCTCTGGCTCTCCGATCACTGCTGCTGAGGTGTATGGGCTAGTTTGGGGTCAGTTCTGGGAAATTCCCTACATGCAGCATTCAGGTGGGCCTTCTGTTGTTTCCAGAGGAGATGTGGGCAGTGTTATGGCACTCATTGTGATATTACTGCAATTGTTGTTGTTTGTTTGTTTTTTTCCAGCTTTCATCCCAGCCCCTTGCTCTGGGCACAGGCAGGGGAGACCTAACAGGGAGGCACAGTAGCACCACCTCCGCACACCCCAAATGCAGAAATCCCCCCCCCCACCTCCCTCCAGAGCCCTGTGTCTGTTTTACTGAGGAAGATGATGGTTCTTCCCCTTCGCTATGTGGCTGTGCCCTCCATCCACAGAGCATTTTGTGCCTTCCCCCCCTTGGCACCCTGCACGCAGCCCAGCTCGCGGGGTGATGCTGGAGTCTGGAGAGGCTGTGTGGGCTGAAGCACCCCCTGCTTTTGCTTCTCTCTCTCCCCTTTATTTGCCTCATCTTTAGAGCACTGGGCCCCCACCGCATTTCTTTTTAAATGCGTTTGCCTCGCTGTGTTTAGTTTCTCTCCTAAAACTTGTTCCAGCTGCCTGGGGGATCTCAGCATCTGGCCTAGCGGATGTGTTTTTTAAGAAAAAGACAAGCTATGATTTCCAAAGGTCCCTCCAGGAAGTTTATATTCTCTCTTTTCCAGGGAGCGTTTACTTTCCACGGGAGCATGATAGACATGCCATTACTGAAGCAGGCACAGAACATTGTTACGCTTGCCACAGCCATCAAGAAAAAATGATCTGGTAAATGAAGCTCTCACCATGGGGCCACAGTAGCTGTTTTAAAAGATGACTATAATACTTGGGGGGAAGAAAAAAAAAAAAAAAGTTAAATACATCACGCTTAAGCAGAAATTCATTTACATTTTGCAGATCTGTCATAATTTGCTTGCCAGAATTGCTAATTATGAAAAGTATTCCCGACTCGAAGCACCGCTCGCTCCTGTACTCAGAGCCTGCGATGAAGTTACATCACGGACCGAGCGACACCACAATAATTACTGCAGATTTGGGATTATGACTTCATGAAAGGATAACAGCACACCATAAGCGGCGAGCTCCGTTAAAATAACACGTGGAAACCGGGTCAGTCGCCTCTTCAGCCCTCGCTTCTTCCCGTCCCTGTGCAGAAGTCCTGCCAGAAAGGGCAAAGCCCTGAATAATTATGCACCAGCTGAAATAATTGCGATGAAAATCATTACCCTGTCCGGGCTTCTCGTCGCCCCCCTTCTGTATATGTGCAACAGCCATTAAAAATATTGCCCCAACAATGAGAGACTCTTGACTTTCCTCTGGTTTTCGAGTGGTGGCTATTGAGACCGCTGCCTCCTGGAAGCGCGGAGCCCGGGCAGGGCTGGCCGGCAATAAACTTGTAGTTTTCGGAGGCACAATGCAGCAGAACTTGTGCATATGGTCTCGAGTCAGATTTACATCACATTAGGGATACGGCTACAGGTCATGTGGGCCGTGTGGTTAACGGGCTTAGTAAAGCTGTTTTGAAGAGGTTAACCCAGCTTGTAGTAAGGGTAAATAAACATAACAACCAGGCATTGTCCTCTATTCAGCATGTACTCTTATATGGAGGGCTAAAGGGTATTGAAGCTGCAGAGGATCAACTTGTGGTTGCCAGAGGACTCCAATGAAGTTTGAAACACCAACAATCAGAGATTTTGTTTCTGTTCCTCATTAAATCATGAGCTTTTGTGCTCAGACTATGAACGACTGTTCTTTAAGAAATTAACAGAATGGGAAGTTTTAAACTATGCACCAACCTTTTCATGACCTACACAGCAGCAATGCTGCTGCACTTAGACAAACACCGCGGGGAAGGCTGTTCTGTTTATTTAAATTTGTAAATAGAAAACAGTTGTTTTTTAGTTTCATTTCTCACCGCCTCCATGGCCATTTTACGTATGGAGTCGCAGCGGCTTATTCCTCCCATCTGCTCGCTTATTATGTTTCCCCTCCGTCTCTTGAGCAGCACTTTTTAAACATTTTGCTTATTTCTGCTCGAATTAAGGGGAGAAGGAGGGGAAAATAAAAAAGAGGGGAGGGGGGGAAGGAAAAAAAATAAAGAACCCCCTCCGTGCCACCGGTGCTGGCACCTGGGGCTGAGCCGGTGAACCCACGACCACGGCCCAGGGCACCCCCCGTTATTAATTCCCGGCCGGCTAAATTATGGGTAACGCTATTAAAACATTATCGGGACTAATGAGAAACAATTACTTAGACGATGAGCTGGGGGGACAAGCCGGAGCTGGGCGCGCTCGTAGCTATCCCCGCAGATTGCGTTAATAAATCATCAGGTGCAAGGCAGGACGGAGGCGAGGCCTGGCGCAGGGAGAGGAAAATGAGATATGGCGTTGGGTTTGCTTTTTTTTTTTTTCTTTTTCTTTTTTTCCCCCCTTTTTTGCATAATTTTTTCATTAATCTCAATAGGAGCCGTGCGGCGGAGATTGTTTTATTCCCTTAATACCCCGCCGGGGTGGGGTGGGGGGACTATAGGGGGGGAGCGGATTTCCAAAAATCCTGCGCCTCCATTGTTTCATGGGAGCTTTTTCAGGGCGCGGGGCAGCGCCGGGGAGGGGGGGGGGGATCCCAAAAAAATCCCCGGCTGCAGCAACTTCATTCGGGAGGAGCGGGAGTCGCAAACCTCTGCGTTGGCTCCCAGTGCTGGGTTTGCCTTCAGGTTTCTCCCTGAATTTCTCGGATCCCCCTGCAGTGGAAAACCCCGCTCTCGTTTAACAGTCCTAACGACCTGTGCTTTATAAGAAATAAAATCCGATTTATTTGTTTTTCAGTTTACTTTAGGAAGCTTTACGTGTTTTCCGGCTTTATTCTTTCCCTCTTTCTTCCTTTCTCTTTCCCTCTCTTTCTTTCCCGCCCGGTGCTAGGCAAGCAATTGATGAAACAAAACAGATTATAAGATTAGCAGCAGGATTTTGTGCATATTAATGATAGGGAAGGGCACCGAATGGGTTTGTAATTGCAGATCTTGCGCTTGGGATTGGGAACTGTAGCCCTGCTGCAGCAAAGACCCCCCTGTGAGGTTTTCACATTGGAACTTAGGGGAAAAGTGAAAAAGTAATTACCGGAGCACAACATTGAAATGTTAAAGCACTTATTCTTTCTTTCAGCGTTCTGTTTTAAAGGGGGAAAACGGGCAAAATGGAAAATAAATTACTTTCAAATAAGTAGGTTAGCACCTGAATGCTGGTGCGCATTTTCGCTTCTTCTTCTTCTTCTTCTTCGTTTTTTTTTTATTTTTTTTATTTTGTCTTTTTTTTTTTTTTTTTTCAAATTCTAGCAATTATTTAGCAGGGCATTAGCTTCTGAGCCTACCGGGGGAAGGGAGGGCAGGGGGACCCCGGGAGCACAGGGGCAGTCCGCCTGCGAGCTTTGAAGAAAACATCGCCAGGAAAGCTGTTCAAAGCTGCAGTTGGAAATTTAGAGGCTTTTTTTTTTTTTTTTTTTTTTCTCTCTCTCTCTTTTGGTTTTGTTTTGAAACCGGGGCTTGAAAGGAAAAGATTGTTTTGGTTTCCTCTTCAACACAAGCATCAAACGGTATTTCAGCAAGGGATGCATTTCCCAGCCACAGCCCCCTTCCAGGAGCGGCGTGTTCCCTGCGCTGTCAAGAAGCAACCCGACACTGAGCTTTAACTCTTCCTAAGGGTCCCTCCTTGTTCCTGGGGCCGCTCCAGTCCTCCCCCTGAGATGGCTCTTCCCAAAATCGGGGGTTTGTGCCTGCAGCCCCCCGCTCCGCTGCTCTCCCTCCCCGCGACGCGCGGCGCAGCTCTGGCAGCACGCACTCACGCGTGTCGGCTTAATTCTGCCTTCAACGGAAAATAAAGGTTTCTGGTGAAAATCAGCCTCCGAAAACTTTTTTTTTACGAGCCAGTAAGACGGAGTATCTGCTCCTCGGGCAGTAATTTCTCGTTTCGAGTTGGAGGGGGGGGGAGAAAATGAAGAAAGCAAGCCCGGCTTTGGCTGCATTTCATCCATCCCCTCGCTGCAGCCCTCCCACCGCCACCTCCCTCGGTCCCTTCAGCGAGCGGCCAGGCTCCCGGGCAGTGCGGGGTGCTAGATCCCCTTTTAAATATCAGCCAGGGGGGAAAAAAAGCTTGCAGGGATGGTGCGTTGCCCTATTTTCTATTTCTCCCTGCACCCTGTGTTTGGGGGATTTAGCACCAAGCCAGGTTGGGGGCACAAGGACTGGGGGTGCTGGCGGCAGTCTTGGGGTGCTCCTTTCTGCTTTTCTTCCCTGCTGCCAGGAGGAAGGAATTGGGAAGGGAGAAGGGAATGAGGAAGATGAAGAGAAAGGAAAACGAGGGTCCTCACCCTTTCTTCCCCTTCCCTTCCCTCCCCCCAGCTGTGAGCATCCCTCACTGGAAGAGGGACTCTCTTCCTGCACTTGGGGGCACGGGGAATGGGGTGCCCCATGGGGGAGAACTCAGACATCCTCACTTTGTTTTGGGGCTGTCACTTCCCAAACTAACCATCAAACTCCCATATCTGTGTGGCAAAGCCAGCACCATAAGGTGCTACACGTAGATCCTCATGGCTTTGGGTCTTACATTTGTGATTTTATTCCTATTTCTGCTAGCACTCCTAACATTATTAAGGTTGTGATAGCAAGCACACACATCAGGAATTTTCCAAAGTGAAGCTTGCTGAGGGTAAAAACCCTGTCCCTGCGTGGCACATGACCACAATATCCTCAGATATACAGCATTCAAGTCCGTGCTGCTGGCAAGACCTGGTCTAGGCTTCCTGCTACCTGACCTGCTTCTTGGCTTGCTTTTGCAGCAGTCCCTAAAATACCACGCTGCTTGTGCAGGTCTGGTGCACTGCGGGGTGCCACCAGAAGCTCTTCCTGTTAACTCTGCGTGCCCGCTCCTACCCAGAGATGCAGCTCAGACAGGGGGAGCGGTGCATGTATCGCTGCAGATCTGAGTCCTGCCTCCTGCTTTATCAGCAAGAAGCCCATGGCTGGAATTAAATCCTTGCAAGGGAGAGGGAAACTGGTGGCAGGGGATGAGCAAGGATGTACGGTTACTTTGCTGGCATGGCAGCTAAGTTAGGAGGCTTCTTTCCTTAATGTGTAAGTCATATTTGTTGAACTGGGTATGCGAGAGAGAGGTGTACAGTGCAAGCGTGCAGTATTTTCCCTGTGTGCCTATAATTTCATGAAATGTGCATGTTCCCGAGCTCAGGCAGGCAGGGCGAATTGGAAGGCTGTCCCATTTCACATGTCGAAGATGCAGAGATCTGTGCTTGGTTCCTGGCCTTCTCCCCCCCCTTCGCTTACTGACATTAGTTTGTGTCGAGTTTACCGAAAAACCCTGCTGCTGTAACACTCCATTGGAGGGGCGGGAGGGAAGGATAATAAACTTTTTTTTTTTAATTGCCTCCCTGGCTATAAATTAGCATGCATTGGGCTAAATTTTTTCTTTGAACAAAAGCACAATTGACAGCAAGGCTTAGGGAAAATAGGGAGGGAGCTCGGAGCCCCAAGGCTCCCCTGTGTATTGAACCTGAGCAGGGGGGGGCCCTGTCTGTGCCCAGAAGTTGAAGGGCACTGAGAGCTACAACAAAACAATAGGGATTTTTATGTTTCACTGACTGTTTTTGCAGCTGCATCTTCTCCCCCTCCTCTTTCTCCTCTCCCCCCATTATTTCATGTGAGAACCCAGTATGAAAATAAGGGCCGTGCTTTCTCTCCGTCCAAAGTAAATGTGCATAAATCCAGAAATCACCAGAGAGACGGGGCTGGTTTGTTATCAGCGAGTGCTACGGGCAAGAGCAGAAATCATTTTGTGTCTCCACGCCGCATTTTGCTTCTCCGGTTGTGGATGAGCAGAAAGAGCTGAAGCACACCGCCTGCACGCCTGGTTCATGGTGCCAATCCTCCAAGCCCCCAGCTCAGCGTATAGAAAGGAGTGGGCAGAGTGAGCCGAGCCCTGGCTCTCCACCTCTCCCAGCTCCCCCTCCATGCACACTTCCAGTCATCCCCAGGACACCGACAAACCCTCTCTGCCCATGGTGAACGCTCTCTCCAGCGAGATGCCGGTGCAAGCCTTGTGTTTCTGGCCGTCTGGTGCATTTGGTTACCAACCTCAGCAGAGGACTGCCACCTCAAAAAACCTCAGAGGGCTGTAGCGAGTCCCTCTCAGCTTTACAAAACCCGTGGTTGTGGGGTATGGGGAGAGGGGCTGAGGGGTGGCCGAGGGATGGGGGCGGAGGGGGCAGCTGCATGCCTGTCCTCCCCGCTGGAGTTGTCCTTGGGCACAAGAGTAGGCAAAAAACAGTTTACTTCACAGCAAATGGAAGTGCAAACGCCTCAATTACTTTTAAAATAACATCATCAACAACAAAAACCCATCTAATTGAAGACCAGTTGCACGGTAAATCACTAAAGGAAAGCAATGAGGGTTTTTTCGAGCAGGCCAGGTAAGGTAAACCCCTAAGTTCTTTCTAGTCTTACGGTTTCATGATGCTATAAAATGTACAGGGGTGTAGCAAGAAATGGGGAAAAGAGGAACCTAAAAGCTTAGGAAGAATAGGAAACTTCTACATCTATGCTTTCCCCAGCTGTGCTCATGACCATAGCCTCCTGCCTAAATATCCACAGCAATGGACTATTTCTCCTCTTGAAAAATATATTTTTTTTCTTCTTTCTGTGAGGAAGGCCTACAACACTGCTATTGAGCAGCAAAAACCCTCTACGTTTTCACATGGAGTCTTATCAACCTCTTCCATGTTCTCATCTCAGTGCACTTTGCCTCTGGGAGCGGACTGGGGTGGGCTGAAAAAAAAAAAATAAAATAGGGAATGGTCTCCTAAACAGGAAGGTGCCTTCCTCATCCCCCTGTCTGTCACCTGTGGAGGTGCTCCATCTCCCCAGCTACCTTCCCCTGCCATCCACGGGGAGCTCCGGGTCCATCTCTCCGACAGACCTCGGTCCCAGGAGGTCAGTCAGTGCCAGGAGACCTCCCTCGGGAGGTCCTTCCCAACAAAGCCTCTTCCAGCTGCAGGCATGATCCTCTAATTGTGGTTAAAATTCTGTTTATATCCCTTTTCTTTTATTTATTTATTTATTTTCAGTTTGTATTCTTATTTTAAAATAAATCTACCCCAGATGCAGCATCATTTACAAGAAGCAAATCATTCTTTTCGCTTTGTGGTGTGAAACGGAGCATTTGCAAAAATCATTAAAACTCCGGCATTTGACTCAATCTCAGGCTAACATCTTTCTATCCAAGACTAGTGGTTATTTCTTAATATTATTTAGGGTGATTTTTAATTTGGTGCATCCTCTGCTGCCGCTATTAGAATTGTATACGTCATCTTGTTGGCAGAGCTGTGAAACGCTTCAAAGGCATCACTTGGAAGGAAAAGGCATTGTCCGAATTGAAATTTATTTCATCCCAAAACGGTGTCCTGAGCATCCAGGTGGTAGGAAACATTTTTCAGCCATGCACAAACTGTGAATTGTATTTGAAATTAAATCTCCGTATTAAAATCTGCATCGCTGAGCCTCCCGCTGGCAGCCACCGCTCCTCTGAAAAGTGACATCTTGCCTGGCACTGGCGGGGCGGGAGCTCTTGCGCAGACATCGCCAAACAACCTCCCAGAGCTCTTCAAATGTCAGGACTTTACAGCAACACACACCTCAAAAGTCCGGGGAACGCGAGGTGGGTGAGGAATTGAGAAGGGGGCCTTCCTGGTGTAGTGAGGATCGGTGTTTTTGTCCTGCACACGCGGGTGGAAAGCGTTTTACAAACCTCTGTTAAAACAGCATATTGCTGATGTCACAAATTATGTCATTTTTCAGCAAGCTGTTAGGGAGCAGCGGGATACTTAGAGGTCCCAATCTGAGCTCACAGCTTGAGGCCTCATCATCCATTGAAGTCAAGGAAATGCTCCAGTCCCCTGGCCCTCTGTTTACAAATAATATATCAAGAATCAGGATTCCCAGAAATGAACTTTCAGGCACTGAGCTAAAGGAAATGGGTGTGTATATATGCATATACATACGTACTTGTCTACATACAAACATGTAGAGGTACACGTGCATGTGTGCACATCTGTGCAGTACAGCTGAAATCTGCAGTGTGCCATCAGGTTTTCTTTAAACAAGGGTTTTCCGTCCTTCCTTGGTATTCAGAACGGATTCTCCATCACCAATTCTACGGCCATTTCGCACACAGAGCCCCCATTGAAGTTAGAGAGATCTGCATAAGAAAGGAGTACAATGTACTCTCATTCACTTCTCCCTTTAAAAATAGTTGTTGTATATAGTATATTCATACGCTGCTTATTTAATATAGATGATGTCCGACTTAAAAACATATGTATATTCATAACATGTAGATTCGTCAATAATGGAGTTAAGTAGGTTATAAAAAATAAAACAACAGAGATGTCTAAGCAGATAGTAATTAGTAGAGCAGAACGGCTTTTTGGAGGCTCTTCCCATCTCCTTGATGAACCATATCTACATATATATATTCCCCCCCATAGTAAAGTGGAATATGCCTTCATGTCCTTCTGACAACCCACACATACCTGGCAGATAATGGTCTACGTTAGAAGCCATAAAATGCATATTACGTGACCTGAGGTTGTGAAACAGCCCGAGAGAAGGAATTAAATCCCAAGCCAAAGGTACCAAGCTCATCGTTGTGCTCTCTTACCCCCTGCGTGTTAGCGTGAGCCAAGGATGGAGTGTCAAGCCACCGCTTTGAATTTTGCCTGGCTTTTGCCAGCGCATTAACATCACCGCGCTACCAGCATGAGTGCACTGGCAGGGGGATGGATTAGATGGCCAAGCAAGTCATTTCCATCCCCGCGCTCTCTCACTAAAATGGTTCCAATATTTTGCTACTTATTTACTGACGTAGTTGGCTGTAACTTCCTCTACTGGAAATGATATTCCAGGGTTGGATTGGCTTCTCCTCCATAGCATACCCCTGATTTAATTACTGCTGCAGCTATCCCCCTCTATCTGCACAATAAATGCTGTTGCTTACAGAAACATGATTACAGGATTAGAGTTATTGGGCCCTCGCCCAGACTAACACACTGACAGAGCATAGCACTGGCACCTCTGAAAACTGCACTGACCTCAGGCATCTGTACTTCAAAGGCCACGGCCACAATCTGAGCTTCATTAGCTTTCAAGGCTGAAGTTACGGGAGCACTACTTCCTCAGCCACTAATGGGAAACACTCTCCTCCATTTGCTGTTGAGGTGTTAAAAGTTCCCCTTAACGTCAGTTACCGAGCTGCAGCTCCGTACCCCAGCAAAATGAAAATGACTTGTGGAGTGGGAGCCGAGTTCACATCGAACGGCAGCGCCAGACACCCCCTACCCAAGCAAAGGGCACTCGCACGTGGGGATGCTCCAGCACCGCCAGGACAGGCTCGCTTCCCCCAAGCACGCTCTGTGGACATCAGTTCCCTCTCCTACAACTGGACCATTATTATTCATTTTATTCAGATGATGCACTCTGGGACACAGGTCACTTCTTACTGTGCTTGCACAGCCCTACCATAGTCATTCAGGGCTTGTGGTCATCACCCTAGTTGAATAGCAGTATATGAAGAGTGAAACTACGTTATCAGCTTGCTCAGAGAAGCCAGCTGGTGGCTAGGTGGTGTGGAAGGAGTCCCAGTGTCTCATGAGTGACCAGAAGGGGGAAGAAACGTTTGTTGCATGACGGTATTTGGAAATGGTAAGAGACCAGAGAACCAGCAGCTAGCTTTATAGGAGAATTAAAAATATATGGTATTACACAGCCTCAGTGAGACCAGAAAGAGACAGGGAAGCAGAACGGAGCTGGAGGGTTTACACCAAAAGCCTTGCTTTTATTTTTTTTCAGCCCGACCAGCCTTCTCCAGTGCTTTGCCTATGGGATCGATGCTTCTACATTTTAAGCTGCTGCTGAATAAAGCTTGTGAGCCTCCCTCTGGGTCAACCAGACCAGGTGGACAGCCCAAGCTCTGTCAGGGGTAAGTGGAGGGAATTACGGTCCCCAAAAAAGTGACCTCCCCAGTGCTGGGGATCCTGGAGGCAGGAGACTCGGGGTGCTCGGGTATTAGCAGGATCAGGTTGGCTCCCAGCGCTGTTCCAGCTTGTGTGCTCGATACAGCCCGGAGGCTGGCTTCAGCTCGTGAGCTTAACTTAATCTCCTGGGTTTGTTCAGCCCTCAGCAGTGTCAGAGCTCACTGCAGCTCCCGAAGCTTTGGTCTGGGTTAGGAACTAAGGCCAGATTAGAAACCAGAGTAAGAAGAATTCAGCTGATTTGCAGCTAAGCAGCCTTTCACCACAGAGATTTACAAAAAGCCATTTATTTCCCAGGAAGTTGTCGCTGGATTTCCTTTTAAATTAAATTACAGCCTTTCAAAGAAAAAGGAAATTCCTCTTTGCGTGTAGGTTTTCTATGAACTACCGATTCTTTCCAGGCTTCCCCTGTGCCACGAGCACGGGGCAGCGACCCCAGCAGCAGCTTGCTGGCCAGTGATGGTCTGAGCAGGCCGACAGCCACAGAAATCCAGAAACCCAGGCCCTGCAAGCCCAGCGAGTGCTCACAGGATCAGGGCAGGACTGGGGGCACAGAGTGGGACAGGAGGGCGATGATTTCCATCTTCCTTTCCCCCTCTGCCCACCACTTCAGGCCAGGGCAGTGTGTAGGGTGAGGTAGGATAAGCAGGCCCAGGAAGGGAGAACCATGGTGGGATCCATGTGAGAGGGCTGCTTTTTGGAGCCGGCATACCCCAGCCTTTGCCGTAGCTAATACTTGTGGTCATGCCCCCTTCAAGGTGCTCAGGGCTCGGCAGGAGGCTCTAATCCTAAAACCAGGAAGGCTGACAGGAATGTGATGCCGAGGAGAGCCCAGAACGCACGGAGGTTAAAAGACCCAGAAATGCAAATTTCTGAGATCACCTCCAAACGAGCAAACGGAGTGGGGGGGAAAAAGCAGCTTCCCTCTTCCTCTGCCGTGCCAGCACGCTTTGATGGAAAACGGGGCGGTGATCTCCGGAGCACTCGTCCCAGCCTCCTGTTCACAAGTAGCAGGAAGGCCTGTCAAACCTGTCAAACTCCCCGAGCTCCTGGGGTTTACAGACTTCTCTCAGCTACCCCAAGCAAAACCACAATCCCATAAAGAAGCCTTTTCAGTAAAACCTTCTGCCATTTGCCTGCAGCCAACAAATCGCTCATTTAAAAGAAAAAAAAAAAAAAAAAAAGTCCATTTCTCGTTTGGAAGTGTCCCTTCCCCCATGCTCTCTCCTGGCACGGCCCCGAGCGGCGGCCTTGCAGCAGCAGCAGTTTTCTGCAGGAATCTGCCACCGCAGTGCACGGCAGAGGCCAAAATCTGCAGTCCTCACACAGGCCAAAGTCTCGCTGGTACAAGGAGAGCCTGGCTTGAGTAAGGACTGCAGAAATGGCCACCTGGCTTCAATCAGGGCTCAAGATCAGCGTGGGATGGCTTGCATTCATCCCTGACCCCTGTCTCTCTGAGCGTCCCAGCCCCGCACCTCATGCTGGTCATGGCAGGGTGCAGCGTAACCCCTCCTAGCACAGGACCAGCTCACACCACCCCAAAACGAGTTGCTGTAGGTTTTGCTTAGAATAGAGGCAGAGAGGATGATGTGGTTGAAATCACATGCCGGGGACCCTTGTTGGATTTTTTTGTCAGGGGTGCGTGATGCCCTGAGTTATATGCCTGGCCATGGGTTTCTCAGCTGTTTTTCAGCACGTTGGGCTTGTCCCAACTGGCATATGTCTCTGGCAATTATCTGACTAGCTATATGTCAAATCATATCATTGCATTTATAGGTGGCAGATCAGGGGACAAGTCACCATAATTTTTTCATCTAATTGCTGAGAGGAGCAGAAATCCAACTCAAAGTCCGTCGTGGCAGAGCCGTAGTAACACTATATTAAATACAACAGCAACAACTCGATGCGAGCAAAACGTGGCAACTTCAAGCTGCAATTCATTCACAATATGGGAGACGAGCTCTGGCAAGAGTTAAGCAGTCATCAATACATGCATCGTAAGGGCAGGAGTATAGCAGAAGCAAAAGTCTGCTGACAGCAGAGTAAACAACAATCTGAAGACTGAAACTAAACTTAAAACATACCCTGAAATACAGATTTTGGAAGCTGGCACTTAGCCTATGCCATGAGATGAAATCTCGTTTCGTTTTACATTTATTTTAACTTAGTATGCAAAAATACACCTTCAGACTGAAAAACCCAAACCGCGTTTAAGGTCTAGCTTTCCAAAACGTATTAATGTGAGGCAAAGAGGGTTTTTTTTTACATCCTTAGCAATAGCTTGTTCAGCAACAGTCTTGTTCAGCAGAGGCTGTGACGTTCAAGCTATGTGGAAAAGGAACGGTACACAGACAATATTAGACTTGTTCCTCTACGGAGTGCAGAATATGAAAACAAAGCTGAAGGGAGAGGAAAACAATCTGCCACGCTTCCTCGAGACTTAGAGCTACTGACTGCACAAGCAGGCCCCTTAATAGAGGCAAAGAGAAAGATGTTAGAAAACCTCAATTACTTTCCAGTTCATTACTGAAGTACTCATGGATTGGGACTTTTCCGAAGACACAACATTTACAGAGCAGCTAAACATGCGTCCGGCAGTTTGACTTCCCACCATTCAAGTCACAACCCTCTGTTATGTATGTTGCTGAACAACCTCAAAAGACTTGTCTGACGGCAAGTTTGTCTTCAGATCCCAGGTTAAGTGCACCAAACTAGCAATTAGGACAAATTACCCCTTCATCTATGATCTGAGCCAAGATGAGCAGTCACTGAGATGCAATAATTTTGAAGTCTGAGCTTCAGTTTTTAAGTCACACTTTTTAGTATATCCCAGCTTAAAAGTCAGAAAATATTTCATGGATAAGATAAAATTGGCAACCATCCTCAAAACCTTATTTATGACGGAAGACGTCCAGTCAGTACTTTGCCTCCTGACCCTGTATGATGTACTACAACTTGGGGTGCCACATCAGTGGGCTAGGGCAGAGCAGAACAGATCTCAGGACTGTTCACTTCGTCCACGGAAGAGTTGACAGGATACACAAAGCTGATGCATGCTCAAGGCAGCCATGCTGGCTCCTGCTCCACTGGAAAGGGGAACGTTTGCCACATGGAAGCAGAAAACATTGGCAGAGAAATGACTTTAATGTCCAAACTTGAAAAGGAGTATCACAAACAGGGGAAATTAAAAGTGGGTTGGGGAAAGTGCATTCACCTGGGCGCTCTGACTTCACCTTAAGGCTCTGACCCTATGTTTTTGGGTATATTTGAAAGTGATTATTTTTTACAGTGGGCAGAAAGAGAGCTTACAGATAACTTCTGAGCTTCAGATAGGGAAAAAGCATGTGTGCCCATCACATGTGGGCTGGGATGAGGATGAGTGAGGACTCCTTGGAGAAAGACAAGGTCCAGAGGCCTAACTAACATCGTATATATATGTCATGCACATGTCATTACGTACATATACTAGGAAAAGACGGTAAAAGAAGCCCCAGCTGTAGCAAGCACACTCTCAATGCCCAGCCTCCTACATTTCTCCTGCTTTGAGCCCTGTGTCAGCTTTGGATGCAGGAGAAAGAGAGAAATGAATATTTCTGTCTAAACAGTACCATGTGAGAGTGTCAAAACCTTGTGAGGCATTTTGTCTCTTCTGCAGCCTTCCACGCCTGTTGTCATTTGCCTTCTGAGCCTAACGGAAAACTGCACTGGATGGAGTGTTCCTTGTTATTGTTTCAATTTCCTTTTCTTTTATTTATTTCTCTTGCCTCTCAAGAGCTGTTCTGAGGTCCCATTGCTTCCTGCCGACCAGGGAAGGCCATGAGACCAAATAGTTTCAGTGGATGAAAACACATACACTATCACAAGAAAAACACGGGGAAGGGGACGGGGGACTTGCTCAGCAAAGGGTGGTGGCACTCATGGGACTGCGAGTTGCCAGAAGTACTGCAGTGGGTATTTGTTTCAAGAGTTGTTTTAGACTTGATCTCTGTGAAGACCAGGGCTTCTGAATTCCTCCTGTGGCTGTCCTGCAACTTGAACCTGCACGTGTTGTACCAGCCCGAGTGTTTCCTCTGGATTTTAAATAGAAGTTTGTTTGAAAAAATGCAAATGATCGTTCTCGGCTGCGTGGCTTCCTCCTCCCTGTAAGTGATGGAGGAGCCAGTCGGTGTTATGGCCTAAAGAGACCTTGCATACAGTGTGCTTCTGCTCTGCAGCAGAGGTGGTGCCTCGACCATCATCCTCAAGGAAGACAACATTTTTGCTAAGACAATGGACGTTGTTAGTCCCCCATCTCTAGGGCAAATGAACCTAGTGGTCCATGCTTGACCCAGGCTGCAGCAGATTGTAGCTGCCGTATTTGGAAACTTTCCTTTCTAGCATCTGTTAAAAAATTATTAGCAGGTGCTGAAAAATGTGTCCTCCAACCCAGAGATCTAGAGCCAAAATACCAGAGGGGAAAAAGTCATTTCTTGACAACCGCCTGACTCCAGGGCTGGATGAGCCAGAGAGACAATCTGCTGCCATGGGAGATGCCAGATCAGAGGAGGGAAGTGGTAGCACCTCATGCAATTAGTCTAATTTTTTCGAAGCTACAAGTGGCAAGGGCCAATTCCTTGCCTCTGTGAAGTTACAAGCCTGGCGATCCCCTCTGGTGCTATAAAAGAGTTGAACCAGCTTGGAGGCGGCCAAAAAAAAGGCTAGGCTACCTGTGCACCACCCAGGATAACAAACTGAAGGCATTTAGCATTTACTGTGCAAATGACACGCTGCTATGTATATATATATATCCCAGTGAACACGGGAGAATAAATCCTGACGTGCCATGTCGTTATGCACACACATAAAAACGAGCTGATATAGAATAAATATGCAGATGTCTGTGCCTATGCCTATTCCAGCCTCCACGACAGGGTTATTGCATTGCCAATGTGTTGACATAAAAATGCAGTTTTATAGATTACATCTAAATAGAAATGTGTGAAAAGGGATTTTGTTTTGGCTCCAGCCCAGTCTCCTGATATAATTATAATTACTATTTTTACTACTGCTGCTCCTACCACCACCACGACGATTTGGGAGCCCCCTTGGCTCTACCTATGGCACAAACAGCGAGAGCGATCCTGACCTAAAAAATGAGGGGGGTGGAAGAGGGGGAGAGGTATTGTGGCTTCTCCAGGGTTGTATAACAGGACAGTGGGTGGGTTTAGGACCATCACCGCCTCTCTGCCACAATTTCGTAGATGGCTCTCGTGGGGACGACAGAGAAGAAAATTGCACCTTACTGACAAAACGTTACGATTAGCACGGCTCTGCTCAGCGTTTTGTAGCAGAGACGGTGCTGGTCACAGGTTCTGGGTTTCCCAGACCCCATGCTGAGGTCTGCTGGGTGCTTTATAAAAAAAAATAATAATAAATAAATTTTAAAAAGCCTCTAAAAGTGTCTCTTTCTCCCCAGATGCTAACCTGCAATGAGAGAGGTACTCAGCCCGTGGGCCAGGGGGCAGCCCCCAGCACCACCACTGCTCCACGCAGGCTGTGCCAGCCCTGAGCTGCCAGAGGCAGTGATTTTCCACTTGGAAAAATGAAATAAAAATAAAAACAGAGCCTCCCCCACCTTGGAAAGGAACATCTTTAGGTGAACAGGCAGAGCACAAGGAAAGCTAACCAGGAACGAGGAGAGTTTTTGCCAGGAGGCCGCACGGTTTGCCGGCAGCTCAGAGAAAAGAGATGTTATTTTGGTGCTTGAAATCACTTAAAGCAAACAAAGGACGGCTGCTACTCGCCTGCCCGTGGTGGCCCAGAAAATTGGACTGCTGTGGCTCGTGTGGCAGCCAAAGGGCAGCAGCAGCATCCAGGAGGCATCGCGATGCTCAGGAGCACCTGCGGGACGACCGCCTCCAGCAGCCTCATGTGTGTGAGCAAACCTGCTGAGCCCCGAGGAATGTAGGGCATCTTCCTCATCGTCTCCACTTGTTGAGAGTGACGTTGGAGAGATCTTCCCCCAGGGGGGTCTGTCGGGATCGGTGCTTATGGGTCCAGCTCCCTGCCCTGTGCACAGACCGTGCAGCTGACTGGAAGCAAGCTTTGTATTTCTCTGACACAGGAGAAAATATCCCTTCCAGCCTCCACTGAGGGAATTATTACTTCCTACCAGTGCCATGTTGGTTGGTCCTGAGGGCACCATTCGGACTGGCTGAGTTAGAAATCCATATTGGCAATTAAAACCTAATGTCCTCCCAAAGAGACCCAAAACACCATAGGCTTTCACAAGCAAGAGTAACCAGGACTGCAAAACGATGCTCAGCAGCAAGAAGCATCGTTTGGGAAGAAGTCAGTTACGTGATCCCGCTCTGCTTTTGGCTTTTGACAGGCGTATGCATCCAGTGATTTGCACACACGTAACCAGACAGACCAACTTCTGCCTAGGCTGCCCCAAAACACTGCCCTGGGTGCACGTTTATGACACAGCAACACAAATCTGCCTCTGCAGCTTCACAGATCCCGCTACAATCTCTGCACTCAAAGACGGAGTTGAGGTTGAAACAATCCTTGACTGAAAGACGACATCCCGATAGCTGAGCGCCTGTCAGCTTCACCGGAGTCTGGTCCACGACCTGCTTCTGGCCCTGCTCAGCTACGTGAGATATTCCCCCGTCACCCCGCTTGCTGCTTTAGCACTACTTCAGTTAGTAACACCTGCTGGAGAGACAGCATCGCTCGGCAAAGTGAGGCTGCAGATCCTCAGGAGTCAAAATCTGAATATGCATGGAGCGCGTAAGGAGCCCTTAATGCACCGCACGTCCCCGTGGGTCATTTAAATGAATTATTGACAACGCCATCGCCGGGACGTGAACCGGGTGCCACCCTAACCATCAAACCCCCATAGGTAGGAGTGAATCATCAGGGCTTCGAAATGCCTAAACCTTCCTCGAACAAAGGAATAACCACGCAGCGTGCCGCAGAGACACGTGCACACACCGACGCGTCTGCGTGTGCGCCCCTCAAGGTTTGGGGTGATTCGCTTAAAATGGTGGCCGGAGGAGCCCTGTGGCATTTATGCCTTTGAGTCCAGGTTTCTCCCTTGCCACGCCGGTTCTCATTGCCACGCAGGCTGCAAATTGCTTCTGGAAAAGTGTAATCCTGGTTTTGCCTCTATATTTTAAAAAACATTTCCCCGTGTATTATCTCTTCACAGCTTTGCACATTTATGCTCTTCCTCTCCAAATGCCTCAACGAGAATGCTATATCCCCGCACAGAAATATATCCCCCCCTGCTATTTTCCTGCAGGAGCCCGCTTCATTCAGAAACGAGGGAGAAAATAAGAATGATTGTTTTTAAATTCCCCGACGCGCGGGGCTCGGGCAGCCCGCCGATGCAAATGCGGGCGGCAGATCCGGTGCTGGCGTCAGGAAATGGCCGGGTTCCTTGTGCTCGGAAGCAATCACCTCGCCTAGCCGTGGCTGCAAGCTGACATTTCGAGGTGACCCCCATTTTTCCAGCCCTGGTTTGCTGGAGATGGAGCCATGCACCTGCGAGACCGGCCATCAGTTGGCCCCCCACTGCCCGTGTCAGTAAGGTGGGCTCGGCCATGGCAGCACGGCAGGGTTTGGGCCCATCTTTGCTGGAGCTCAGGGTCAAATTTTAAATCAAATGCCCCACCACACTGCCCCCTTTTAATCTGACTGGGATCCAACACACGGGCACGGTGCGATGCTTCATTCCTCGGCAGATGGGTAACCGCAAAAGGGAGGGAGCGAAGCCTCGACTCCTAGCACATTTGGGATGCAGCCCCTCAAGTGGAGCCATAATAAAAATAAAGACAGCACTACAAAACGGGACACTCGGGCAAAGATGAATCTGCTGCTAAAGGGACCTTGCTGTCACCCTGAACCCTGGCCTCTGTGTCCCCAGGGAGCTCAGGGGAGAAGGTGGCCGCATGCTGCCACCACCGCCTTCCTCCCAAGTTTATTTCTTCCCCCTCCATCCTGGAAAAATGCCTGTGGGTTTCACTCTTCTAACGAGCATGATCTGAGGGTATTTGTACAGGATCGGTGCCCGTGTGGAGGGGAGTGCTGGGAGCTGGGCACGCATCGCCCGCGCGGTCGGCTTTTAGCTGCAATTGCAGAAATGGCCTTGCTTTGGGGAGGACACAAAGCACAACTGCAGCAGCCAAGGAGAGGATAAACTCCCGCTTTATGGTGGCTTACAAAACAGCGAATGCAGCCCCATTTAAATGGCTATAAAACGCTGCTAAATCCTCGGCTCGCCGGCTGATGGATGTCTTGAGGAGCCGGGGCCGTTCGCCTCCCTGCTCTGCTACCCACTGGAAGCGCTCTGCGCCCGTGGTTCCTCTTTGTGTTCGGCCTTAAGATCTTCCCGTTCCTCCTGCTTGCTGTTTCTGGCTGGTTAGGAGCAGATTCACTTGAGGGAGGGGGGTGTCTGGTCCTAAAATCCTACCTCTGAACACCCCTGGGTGCTGCCTGCGAGCATCCTGCTGTGAGCAGTGCACACACACATGTGTGGGGTGGGCTATGAACCCAAAAGGAACATAAGTCTTGGCAAAGTAAATGGATAGGGGGAGGAAGATCACGGTAAAATACTCTGCAGATTGCTGTGAGCTTTTGATCGGGTGATGGAGTGGCAGGAAATACCCCAAGTTTCCCAGTGAACGCATGATGGGCACCTTCATCAGGAGACTTTTTCTTTTTGGGGGAAAAAAGGGTCCCAGGGGGAAAAAAAGGTCCCTGAGAGTCAGGCACTTGAGCAAGGTGTAACACAGCAGCTGGTGCGGTGATCTGAAAAGCTGCTCTGGACCAAAAATCACAGCCTAGGAGGCCAAAGGAAGCCCCGTGCAAGAGGATCTGGCTTGGGGTGGCATCAAGGCAGCGAACCCACACCCGTGCCAGGCCGGGACTGGGACCCTGGGCCTGGGCTGGGTCGGGTTGGTTTGCGTTCGGCTGCGGTTTTGGAAGAGAAGTTTTATGTCACCGCGGAGAGTCTGCATTTTTGTGGGATTCAAATATTCCTTAATTAGGTGTTGTCTCTTAGCAAAATGAAAAGAGGGCTTTTATTTCATTTTACTCTGCCGTTTTAATTTACTCCCTTTTGCGTTTAATAACTGGGTAGGGAAATGTCAAACAGCTGCTGTGCAAGATTTCGGAGCGCGTTTACTGGTGGGAGCCCCAACTTTCAAACCCTTTTTGCTGCTTGGGGTGGCAGCGGTGGGTGCCCTGGCAGCCCATAGGGGTCTGGCGAGAGGCAAGCCGAGCGCTTTCATCCCCTTGGGTCCCCTTTTCTAACCCTTTTCCCTGGAGGGCAGCTTTCCTCCTGCTTATTGAGGGTGGAAGGGGTGATGCCAGGGGGTGCAGCCCCCCGTAAAGGTGAATTAACGCCCTGCGAGTCATTAAGAGATTCAGGGGCCAGAGGGGGTGGGCAGGGACGGGCAGGGACAGGCAGGATGGGGCAGGCGAGCACCTCGGCACAGAGGGTCCGGGAGGGCAGCCCTTTTTCTTTGCAACGCTTTGGGCTCTGCCCCATTTCCCCTGCCCTCCTGGGAAGGCTCCGCCGCGCAAACCCCGCGCAACCCCCGCGCAACCCCCGCGCAGCCTCTCCAGCACCATCT
Organism: Anas acuta; assembly: GCF_963932015.1. Lineage (NCBI taxonomy): Eukaryota > Metazoa > Chordata > Aves > Anseriformes > Anatidae > Anas > Anas acuta. The sequence goes on from NC_088979.1 coordinate 55,136,641, forward strand.
CCGCGGTGCCACGAAGGGAAAAGGCTGCTCGCCCCCCCTAACTCCGGGCTCCCAGCTGATGTTTTGCGAGCGGGAGGGGTTGGATCCGTTTCGTGTACCCGGTGAGGCGCTTTAAGGCTGAAAATAGGGAGCAGCGCGCCCCGCTTTCGCAAGGCTCGGCGCTGCCGGCGAGCAGCAGGCGCAAGCGCTGCGCCTCGCCGACTCCCAGCTGCTTTCTTTTTTGTTGTTTTTTTCCCTTATTTGAGTTAATTTGGGGACGCACTGGCACCACCAGCACCCGCCCTTCCCAAAGCCCACGCGTGGCCCGGGGCCATCGCCTAGGGGCAGCCCAGTGGGACTCTCCACTCGTGGAGCTCCACGCGTGGGGCGCTTTCTGCGGGGCAAACGGGGAGGCCTGGCTGCTTGCTGCCGTCCCACCTCCCCCAAAAAAAGAGGTGGTCCCCCCACAAACACCCCCACGGCCACGCACAGCCGCCCTGCCCGGCCGCGGGCAGCCGTCGCGCAGCCGCAGCGCTCGTTTCACGCCCTCGCAGCCCCCGGGCCGCGACCCTCATCCTCCCTCGCCCCCTTCCCATCTTCCCTTCCCCTCTCCCCGGCCCCAAACCCGCCCCTCTGAGCTCGGAGCCCCCCTCCCGGCCGTACGCCCCGGGAGCCGCCGCCCCACGCCCGGCAGAGCTTGGGGATGGGGGGGGGGCGGATTTTGGGGAGGGGGCCGGCGCCTCGTCCTCGCCGTGTTTGTTTTCTTTCCCCCCCCCCCCCCGAAGTCTAGATTAAGACGTGAAGATTACACTTTTATTGTCGCGGCCGAATAATAATACCACGAGTCAACACACACGGCAAACAAAAGTGCTTGTAGTACATGGCCAACCCCGCTGGGAACCGGGCTGCGGGCTGCTGCAAAAATCAAGCTCTTCAGTGCTAATTACAAATAAATGATGATGTGCTCACTAAGTAATTGATTTAATGAAGTTCCTATGAAACTATTAAAACCGGGTAGAGGTCAGGCTGGAGACGCCCCAGAGCGCCCATTGTGGGATGTTTAACTCCGCCAATCTCCTCGGAAAGACATCGGGGCTAATAGGTGAAGTCACAGCTGTTCCAGGCTGACTTTTGCAGCACCGCCACCGGCCTCCCCAAACTTGCCCGGAGGGCACCGTCGGGGAGGGGACCCCCCTGCGCCCCCTCCCCACGCACACACACACAACCACCCCAAAGCCCTCGCCCCACATCCCCCGGCCGGGGGGCGGCTGCTCGCCCCCTCCCCAGCCCCTGGTGCCCGTCCCGTCGGGGCTGAGCCCCCTACTCACTCGCTCGGCCCGGCCGCACCTCAGCCAGGCGCCTCCGCGGCTCTCCCCAGCCTAATTAAAGAGGGGGGAAGCGGAGCTCTGAACTTGTGCCTGCTGCTGCGGGGCGGCTGTAATTCCACCCCCCCACACACACCACCAGTCCCCGGCCCCCCCCCCCCCCCCTCCAACACGTCCCCTCCCGGCCCCCCCGCTCACTCGCCCGCACTTCTGCGAGAAACTTAAGCTGGGATGCCAGGTAGGGTGCTTGGGAGCTTTTGGCAAGGTGCCTGGAAGGGGCTGCGTGCCCGTTTTCACTCGGAGGCTTTTTCTTCTCTGAAAGGCCATTGGGAGCGCTTTGGCCGGGGCTCGCCGTGTGAAAGGAGGAGGAGGAGGAGGAGGAGAGGGGGGAACGCAGACATTAAAAAAAAAAAAAAAAAAAAAAAAAGAGGAAAAATCCGCCTATTGGATTTCCCAGCCCCATGCTCGGCTCTTCCCCCCCTCGCCCCTCCGGCGGGGCAGAGCACAGGGCCCCCCCCGCCCGCCCCTCTCGGTGCCCGCTGCCCCCAGCCCGGCCCCTGCGCTTTGGGGACGGGGGGTCCCGGCCGGGGAAAGGGGGAGCGGGGGGCTCCGGCCCCTCTCCACCTGCACCAGCGGCCCCTCCGCCCCCTTCCCCGGATGCCCTCGGGGACGGGGAAGCGAATGGGGAGGGTCCCGCACCCACGCCTGTCCCCGTTGCCCCCTCCCCAAAATCCGCGCTGGGGTCGCTGTGCAGCCGTGCTGCGCCCCGGGCGCGCACCCAGCGGGCCGGCAAGGTGCGGCGCGGGCACGCGCGCGGGCACGCGCACCGACACGCGCGGGCACGCGCCCCACGCCTCCCCACGCGTGGGCACGACGCGGGGCGTCGGGAGCGCGCAGCTCCCCCCTACCCACCCCCCGGGCTCCTCCCGTCGGGTTTTTGGGGAGGGCCGCTCTGCTTCCTCTTCTTCTTTTTTTTTTTTTTTCTTTTTTTTCCTTTTTTTTTTGGGGAAAACGATTAATTTGAAACAAATTAAGCTCGCCCGCCTCTTGTTTGCCAAACAGGCTCCGGGCAATGTGCAAACAGGCTTTCACTCCGGCGCCGTGCCCCGGCTCCCAGTGCCGCCGCCTGGCCCCGGCCACCCCTCCCCAAACTCCCCCCCCCCCCCCCCAAATATCGCCCCGGCTGGGACCGGGGCTGCCTCCAAGCCCCCCAGCCCCGGGGCCGTGCCACAACCTCCGCCGAGCCAAGGCGTGAGGAAAGAGCCGGGTTCAGGGGGGCTATTGACAGAGACAAAGCTGCGGGCCGGGGGAATCAGCTGCAGCCCTTAATTAACACCGTCTTAAATAGTCCAACAGGCGCTGAAGACAAAGTTGAAGAAAGACTTTAAGGCTGAGTGCCCCTCGACAAGCTCCTTTTTTTTTTTTTTTTTTTTTTTCCCTGGTGTCATTCAATATTTAATGCAGTGTGCTTGTAATGCTACTACTGGTGCTCCTTTCTCAGCGAGTACATTATTTTTTCACGGTGCCCACGGCCAGGGAAAACCCTTTAGGCAAAGAAAATCAAAATGTTTGTTGTTTTGGATGACTTATAACTCTTGTTTAACACAAGCACTTTCAAGAAAGTATAACAGGCGCAGCCTCTAAAGCAAACAACGAAATCCTTGTGACAGAGTGCGACACAAAAAGCACATTGTGCTGCGGACTATCCCTTTTCTCTCCTGCTAGATGGGTGCCTGTCTGCGGCTGAACACCACGATGCCATTTTACTTTTGAACTATTGTTTTTGAGTTATGCCATGTGGTCAAAAGGAGAAGGAGGGAGGCTGTTTCCAAGCCCCCGAGACAAACGAGTCGCCTTTCAGCCGGCTACCCCCGAGCCCCTCTTACACCGGGGTGCAAATGTCACCTCCACGTTTTTCACGGGCGCGGGGGCTTCGGGGGCGACCCTTCAAAGCGCCTCCGTAATAAACGACCCGCATTAAACACGGCTCTGCCTGGGAAAACCCCCGGAGAGGGGGGTCGGGGAACGAGGGGGGGGTGAGAGGGGCACGGCCCAAAGCGGGGGCACGGGGCGAGGGGCCCCCAAAAGAGGGGGCTCGGGCGAGAGGCTGGGGTGCGCTGCGGGTTTTTTGTCCCGAGGGGAGCGGCGTCTGCGAGTCTGCGCCGGGGAAGTTCCCGCTTTGCAGGCTGCATGTTAAGGCAGCCCATGGAAGTAATTTCTGCGGGCATCCCGGCAAAGGAGAACAAATCGGTGACAAAGGAGAGCCCTTTCAATTCAGCGGCGTCGTTAGGGAAACCAAAAAGTATTCTTCCTATAATAAGTTCCACTTCAAAGGGTTTCTCATTCAACGGTGACTGCCTCGCACTTTTATTAAGTCCGGGCTTTTTCACTTGGCGGAATCATCTGTTTGGTTATTTTTCATCGTGTTTATTTTTCACCATTCACACAGCACTTGTATTAAATAAACAAAGAACAATCGCTCTGCAAATAAAAGTGCTTAGGTGGGAAAAGGAGAGGGGGGCCGAGGAGGAGGAGAGCCGGAGAGGGAGCTTCTTCCCCGCGTATCTGCTTGTTTGTTTACCTGCTGCGCTTGGAGGGGGCGATGCCGCCACGGGTCCTAAAAAAGAAATGGGGGGGGGGCTCTGAATGGGGAAGGGGGGGGCTGGGAGAGAGGCCAAAAATATGAGGCGTTCTGATGAAGTGAAAATTGACTGCGCTAACACGGCATGAAACTAAAGGTCACCGCAACTGTATCTTAATAGAGTGTCTCGAATCGAGGTGGACTATTTTAAATGCGGCTTGCTTTTGCTGCGCTCATTGCCATAGCAATCCTAACGCTCCATGTTGATGTACCATAAAAGCAGTAGTTTGAATTTCAAAGAACCTGCCTTTGAACTTCTCCCTGCCTGATTAGGCACTTGCGTGCTGTGGGGGTGAATGCGGGAGCGTGGGTGCGGGTGTGCCGGCGGCTGCGGGGCCGCCTTTGGGTGCCCCGCACCGGGGAGGGGGGGGCTATCTGGGGGTGTGAGGGGGGGTATATGCGTGGATGTGTGCGCGTCCATGCTTGTACACGCGTGGCCGTGTGTGTAAGTGCGTGTGCACGCGTGTCTATGCGCGCACACGCGTGTCCCCCCGCGCATCCGTGCGTACTGGGGGGCGCGGCCCCCGGCCCCCCCCTCAGTCATTTCCCACACTCCCGAAATTTCGGAGCCCCTTCAAACTTCGCGGCTCTGCCCTTTGGAGGGCCGGGCGCCGGCAGCAGTGTGTGGCGAGCTGTCTCCCAGCCCCTGGATACAAAGGTAGATGATTTAAACAGTGTTTGTTAGGAACACGTTTTGCCTAGAAAAGATGAAGTCTTTGATGATGGCCAACTCAGTGTCAATAAGTGGCTTTCTTTGAGCCATATTCAGATGGGAACGTCTTGCTTGCCAATTGCCATAGAAATCTTAACACACCATGAAGATTGTCCAAGCGCCAAGCCTTCCGTTCTGGGCTAAATTACTTTGAAGTGGCGCAGGACGTGCACTGGTCAATTTTAACTCTATAGGCCGGACAGAGAACACTAGGAGCGGGAGATTGTGCGGTTTAAAGCAGAAAATAAGAAGGGGAAACTTGTTTTATACACTCTATACAAGGTTCTGCTCATTGTCAGATATCTTTTATCTTTTATATTTCCCATGAATGATTCATGTCTCGGTGGCTTTGTGTCGCCCTCCTTTTCACAAGAAACTTCATTAGAGAGCTATAAGTTTTCCCATTGATTAGAGCCCTCATTTATGAGTGTTTTTCTGCTTCGTATGTTGGTTATTGTCATTCTGCTTGAAACAACTCTTTGCAACCTGTTTCACCTTTACCACATTTAACAAAACTGACTTAAAAAACACTATAACCTTTTGGTGAAACTGTTCTTGACATTTTGACCAGTCATCTTCGAGCATCTGTAAATTACGTGGAAAAAAAAAAAAAAAAAAAAAAGAAGAAGAAGAAAAAAAACTTGGGCTAGTTTTATTTATTTTATTTCATGAAGGAAGAAAAGAAAGAAAGAGTGAGAAAAAGGGAAAGTGAGAGAGAGAGAGAGGAAGAAAGAAAGAAAGAAAGAAAGAAAGAAAGAAAGAAAGAAAGAAAGAAAGAAAGAAAGAAAGAAAGAAAGAAAGAAAGAAAGAAAGAAAGAATAAAAAGAAAATGAAAAAGAAAAGAGGAAAATGAGGGGAAAGAAAGGAAAAAATCCTGGAGGACGTTGGCAGAGCTCTGCCCACTGTTTTTCCAGCAGCAGGTTTCGCTCAGCTTTTCCCTTCCCAAGTCCCTGCCAGGGCAATGCGTATTCTCTCGCAGCTCCTGAAAACTTTTCTCATTCAGGCGATCCCCTGACATGATTTCTAGCCTGGCGTGAAGCGTGTTTCGGACCCATCTCCTGCCATGCGGTTTCTCCACCGTCTCTTCTCCCAGAAACCAGAGATGCTTAACTCGCTGGTGTCAGTCAGAGGAGCCTGAATGCCAGGGAGATTTCATTCGACATTTTTTTTTTCCGGCAGAAATATTACCGCCGCGATTGACTGGATTTGGCGGTGCTGATGCTTCTCTTAGCTGTCCTTGAGAGAGATGAAAAACACAAATGCCCGACTTTCCCCTGCGTGTCACCCACCTCCCCACGCACCCCCCACGACCTCCTTGGGGACGTCGGTCCACGAGCCCCCGGGGGAAAAGCCCCACCACGCGTGGGCACGGCCGGGAGCCCAGAAGGGGAAACCCGGGCGGATCTCGGGAGCTGTGCCGGGAAAAGCTCCGAGGGTCCCGGCCCCGGCCCCGCTGCCTCCTCCGCGCTGCTGCGCCCCCGCCTCGGCCCCGCCGTGCGAGCCCTCGCCGCTATCCCGGCCCTCGCCTGTCAGTAAGGCACGTGCGAGACAGAGAAATAAGGTTTTTATTCATTTGGACCATCGCCTGCCTTTTTTTTTTTTTCATTTTTCCTTTTTTTTTCATTTTTCCTTTTTTTTTTTCATTTTTCCTTTTTTTTTTCCTTTTTCCTTTTTTTTTCCTTTTTCCTTTTTTTTTTCTTTTTTCCTTTTTTTTTAATATTTTGCTTTTTGTCGGGTTTACACAGAGGGGGAGGATTTTTATTTATTATTATTATTATTATTATTTTAATTGCTTACGGTTTTATTCAGGAGGTATCGTGTGTCAGAAAACGGATGGGCAAGTGTGTGACCCTACGTGGAGCGAGTACATCAAAATAGTGCTACAGCCCCCAGAGCCGTATTTTATAAACCCTGCCATGTAGCCATGTATAGTGCAATCTGTTGTTGAAAAAAAAAAATGCATAAATTAAAAAGTTCGTTTACAAATCAGCACGAAAATATCCCTAATAAGATTACATTACATAAATTATTCTTTAAAAAGTCCGCACCTTCCTTTATTATTTCCTATTTATTCAAATGGGCTTCGGAAAAAAAAAAAAAAAAAAACAAACGAATAAGAAGCAAATCAAACGAACTTTAAAAAATTACTGTCTATTCAAGTTTTCTCGGTTCTGTTTTGTTTTTTTTTTTTAAAGTAATGTCTGCTTCTTTATATCCGACACAACAATACGAGGACAACGTTTCAAGGCTTCCAGAGTGACAGCACCATGCACTGTACTAATAATATAATAGCTCTATGAACTATTTATATGGAGCATCACCAACACACCGCACAGAGGACATGCAGGAAGAGTCTGTTTCACATGACATCGTTCGTTCAAGTAAGCTGAAAAATATAATGATTTTTTTTTTTTTTTTTTATGTACAAACCACAGCATCATAAACAACAACCCATCACCAAAATTAATTAATAATAGAATTTTCTTTGGTGTGCTTGCTCTGTACTCTTCCGGGAGGAGGAAAGGGAAAAAAAAAAAAAAAAAAAAAAAGGAGGATGATGTCAGAAAATAAATTAATTCAACTGTACAAAATAATCGCGTTCGCGTACACGTTATTAACAATGACAAGCCCACATCAACCATTCACGGCACACAAAACAAATTTCCACAGCCCCTGGGGGAGGGGAGAGGCTGCCACTTCCCGGCCCGCAGCCCCGGGGGCAGAGCCAGCGCCCTTTGGGTTATTTGCGCCCCCCCAAGCCCCTGGGGGGTCGCTGGGGGGGGGCTGCAGCCCCGACCCCATCCCACCCCCCCCCTGCTCTCTCGGGTGCCCCCTCCCAGGTGACCCGGCCGCCAGCCCCGGGGGAAGGCAGGGGTGCAGGCAGGCAGGGGCTGGGCCGGGGAGGGGGAACAAAACTCTGAAACACGGGAAATAAAAATGACAAAAACGCCCCCGGACCCTTCCCCAACCCCCCCCCCCAGTCCTCCTCTGCGAGGGGAGCTGGCACCTTGCGTTTTGCAGCAGGGGAAATAAGCACCGGGACCGAGGCAACGGGAAATCGCCGTCAGCTTTCGCGTTATTATTATTATTATTATTACCAATTATTATTATTTTCATTATATATATAAAAAAATAATAATAATAATGCATCACAGTATCACAGTTGTCAAGTAGCAGCGGGTTTCTTTTATTCTCCGCCCGTGGCTGGGGAGCCGTGAGCGCACAGACCGCGGAGGAGCGGGGAGGGAGCGCTGCACCCTTTTGTCTCCCCGTCCCCAAATCCCTCGCACATGGTCGCAGCCGAGGCCGAAAGGATCGGGGCCTCGGCCACGATCGCACCGGGGCTGAGCTGCGGGGACGGGAGGGGCAAAACCCCCCCTTTAGTTCATTTCGGGTCGTTTCACGGGGAGCGCACCCTGCCCTCGGCCGGCGGCAGCCCCAGCAGGTGCCGGCTTCAGGAGGCTGCGAGAGGCTCTGGGGGGCTGCCAGGAGGGGCTGGGGGTGCTCCCAGCCTGAGAGACCCCCGCCCGGCCCCGGTCCCCCCTTTATGGCACGGCCGGGGGCAGCTCCGCAGGGGCCGGGGCTGTGGCTCGGCGTGGTGGCGGCGTTCCTGTGCGCAGCAGAACGGGAGATGTCGAAAAAAAATAAAATAATAATAATAAAAAATATATAAAAATAATAATTAAAAAAAAAAAAAAAAAGGAAGAAGAAGGTCCGAGTGTCTTTAATTAAATTAGTTACCGTACAAACACCATAGGGTTTCGTACACGGAATAAATAGCGCGGGTCAAACCTGACGGCGCTTCCACGCCAGCCCGCGGGGCCAAGGCGGCTGGGACGGGGCCGGGGCACCGACGGCACGGCCCTACACGGCCCGGCACGGCTCGGCACGGCCCCAGCCCGGCCCGGCCCGGCCCGGCCCTATGGGGCGGCTCTGCCCCCCGAGGTCCTGTGGGGCTCGTCCCCTTCGGAGGCCGGGGAGGCGGCGCGGCTGGAGGGGGTGCGCGGCCGTCGGGGGGCCCCGCCGGCCTGGCAGACGTACCACTCGCTGAGGTTGGTGACCGGCGGGGACAAGGGGACACGGGGCGGCTCTGCCGCGGGGTCGGCCTCGGGGGGCAGCGGCCCGTCGGGGGGCCCGGCGGCCGCGTAGCAGCCGGGGGGAGGCGGGGAGGGCGGCGGGGACTTGCAGTGGATCTTCATGTGCTTGCGCAGGGAGCTGGGGTGGGTGTAGGACTTGTCGCAGCCCCGGATCTTGCAGTAGTAGGGTTTGTCGCTGGTGTGGACGTGGGAGTGCTTCTTGCGGTCGCTGCTGTTGGCGAACTTCCTGTCGCAGCCGTCGAACTCGCACTTGAAGGGCTTCTCCCCTGCCGGCAAACAGCCACCGGGTGGTTACGGCCCCCGGCACCGGGACGAGACCCCCCCCCCCGCCCCTCTCCCCCACCCCTTTTTTTTTTTTTTTTCCCCTTCCCCCCCTCCCAGGGCACCCGGGACACGTCGGGGGGCTTGGGATTTCCCCGAGGAACCCCCCCTCCGGTGCTGCGAGCGGCCAAAAACGCCCCCCCCCCCATCCCTCCCCAATCCCCCCTTTAGCCCCCCACCCCCGGCAGGACCCGGCCGCCTTCGGCGCACACGAGGAGCGTTCATTAGGGCCCTAATGAACGACCCCAAACAAAACGGCTCGCCGCCTCTGCCTTCCAGGGCTGCTGTTTGCCCACAGGCTGGCACAGCTCTCGCCTAATCCCCTCGCTGCGCCTGGGGACGGGTCGGGCTCGGGGAGCCCGTGCGACACCTGCTTAAGCGCCCCGACGTGAGCGGGGACACCCCCGGGGGACAGGGGACACCCCCGGGCCGAGGGCCGGCGATGGGGGGCTGCGGCTCCCCTCCCTCCGTAACCCCGCACGGGGTTTGACCGACATAGCGATGGGAAAAAGGAATGATTTCTTATTTTTTTTGAAAAAAAATTGGCTATTTCCCTGCTGTTTCTATAGAAACACGTGCCTCTGCAGCCTATTTACACGTCAACTTTTTCAATTAAAACCTGCTCCCCCACCAGCGAGGAGGTAGCACTGGGAAGAGCGAGTTCGGTTTTATTTTTCTTTTATTTAATAAAATAAAATTAAAAAAAAATAAAAAATAAAAAGGATGCGATGCTAAGAAAAAAAGCAGCTGGGGGGGCTCCCCACGGGGACCCCCACGGAGGGACACGGCGGCGCCTCCCGTGGGCGCTGCCCCCCAAAATCTGCAGCAAGGAGGGTCCCAAATCCCAAATGGGGAGGTCCCGCCCGAGCGGCCCCATTTTGGGGTGATTTCAGCCCAACCACGGGGTCGTGCTGCCCGGGGCAGAAAGCAACGGGGACACGACGGGATTTGGAGGGGGTGGTTTTTGGGGAGGGCGAGCACCGGCTCCTTGTACGGACGGCGACCTGCAGGCCCAGGAAAGCCACCGGGAAGCTTTTTGGGGTTTGTCCCCCAAAACGAGTGGCACGGCGCAGCTGCCAAGGGAGAGGGGAAAAGGGGCGAGCGGCGGGCACCCGAATTAGGGCCGGGGGGCGGGAGGGGGGGGGGGATTAGCGGAGGCGCGCACAATCCCCTAATGACTTCCACGCAATTACGGTGTCATTATTTCGCCCCTCCCGGAAAAAATGCCCGGAATAAAGGAAGGGCCTGGCAGCCAACCTCCCGTGCTCCCAGCCGCCGGAGCTGCGAAATTAGAGCAATTCAGCTGGTAGGGACGGGCGGGACGTGCCCCCGCGCCTCGGCCACGCGAGGGCTGGCCGTGGGGAGGGCGTGGGGGCGAGGGGCGCGATCCCTTTCCCCCTTTCCCCTCCCGCGGGCCGAGCTGACACCCGGAGGGGGGTCCTGCACACCCCCACCCCGCTCCCTGGGGGGCTGCTCGGCTGTCCCTGCGTGGGGGCCGCTTCCCCCCGTGGGTTCACGCGTGGGAGCCCTCCCGGGGGCTGTGGGCTCCTCGAGGGGCAGGGGGAAAGGGGAAAGCCCTCGGGGAGCTCACAGCCCGGGGGAGCTGCGTGGAGGGGGCGAAATCCCCCCGCGAGGGGTCTGTGGGGTGGGGGGAGGCGCCCCCCGGCCCCACGCCCGCGGCCCCTCGCCCCGGGGAGGGGAAGCATGGCCTGGGGCCTCCCTTTGTTGCTGCTCGGGCCTCCCTTTTGAGCCGGCAGCTTTTTTTTTTTTTTCCTTTTTTTTTTCTTTTTTTGCCCCTCCGCCTCCTGGCGACGCTCGGCCGCAGCTCGGAGCAGCGAACCCCCCCCCCCAATTCCCGGTAGGCATTTAGGTACCGACTGCGCACTGCGGTTATATTTTTGGGGTCCCTTTTCCCGTCGAATCCCTCACCCCCCACCCCCTCCAAACCTCCCCAAATCCCCCCTCACCCTCTCCCTTCCCTCTGGGAGCCGCGGCGGGGCAGGGGCAGGGGGCAGCCGGGGGGCTCCGCGGCCCGGTTTGGCTTCCCGAAGGCAGGCAGATGGGCACGGCTGGGTGCCAGGAGCGCGGCCGGAGGAGCAGGAGGCTGGGAAGCGCCCCCGGCTCGCAGCTCGTCCCGCAGCGCCACCGCCACCACCGCCGGGAGCCGGGAGGGTATATCTGGGGAGATAAACCCCTCTAATCCTTTCGGCCACGGGCCATTGGGTTTGCCATCGGGCCGCCACGTCGCAGCGCTCGCCGCTTTTTCTCTCGCCGAGCAGCGCGCAATAAATCAAGAAAGCAATTACGGGAACTCCACTTCCTTAAGCGTCCTCGGAGGAATAATATTTGTCTGCCGCGATCAATCCCGGCTCCGGTCGTTTTCCGAGGAGGTTTTGTTTTGTTGGTTTGTTTGGTTTTGGTTTTTGGTTTTGTTTTACACCCGGAGCGAAATGCGTAGTTCGGGAGCGGCGAGGAGGGAGGAGGATGAAAGGGGAAAAAAATAGGGGAAAAAAAAAATGAAAGAAAGGGGAAAAATAATAATAAAAAAGAGGCGAACGCGGCTCAAGCGCCCCACGAAACCCGGCGCAGGGCTGCGCCCGGGAGCCCCGCTGCCCTCCTCCCGCAGCTCCCCGCCGCCAGCCGGGGCTGCTTCCCCCTTTTTCCCTTGGGGTCCTCGGGTGGAGGGCAGCAGCATCCTCCGGCGGCCGCGCACCCACTCCGGGACCGGGGAGGGAGCGGCTCCGGTAGGGGGGCACCCCCGACGGCGGGGTCCCGGCGCCCCCCCGGTGGCAGAAGGGGGGCGAAGCGGGGCCGCCGTCCTCTCGCTGCTCTCCCGAGCCGTGGCACCGGCCCCAAGGGGGTGTCCCGGGGCCGGGAGGGTGGGGGGCGGCGAGACCCGCGCCCCCCCCCGACGTGCGCCCGTCTCGTCCCCGCTTCTTCTGGCTCTGCCCCCGGGGCCCCGGCGGGTCGGGGCCGGGCTGCGGGGCCGAGGGGGTGGGGAGAGCGCTGCCGGCGGCGGGGGGGTGGGGTGGGGAGGGGGGGGGGGGGCCGCGTGTCCGTCGGCGTGTCCGCCTGTCCGTCCGCGGGGCCGTGCGTGGCCGTGTGCGCGCGTCCCGCGGGCCGCCGGCGGTACTTATGGATGGGGGAGTCACATGGGCGGCGGTACGTAGGAGAGGAGGAAAAGAGGGGGGAAAGGGGAAAAAAAAAAAAAAAAAGAAAAAAAAAAAAAGCAACAGAGAGGGGGAGAGGGAAGGCCGGGAGGGGCGGGGGAATACCCACCTGTGTGAGTCCGCTTGTGGATCTTGAGGTTTTCGGAGCGGGCGAAGACCTTCCCGCAGCCGGGGAAGGGGCAGGGGAAGGGCTTCTCTCCCGTGTGCACTCGGATGTGGTTGATGAGTTTGTATTTCGCTTTGAAGGGCTTGCCTTGGCGGGGACACTCCTCCCAGTAGCACACGTGGCTGCTCTGCTCGGGCCCGCCGACGTGCTCCACGGTGACATGGCTCACCAGCTCCTGCATGGTGCCGAAAGTTTTGGAGCAGGGCTTCCTGCCCCCCGCCGCCGCCTCCCTCTCGATCCACTTGCAGATCAGCTCCTGCTTGATGGGCTGCCGCATGTAGCGCACGAAGGCTCCGGCCGCCGCCCCGACGTGCGGCTGCCCGTGGGGGCCGTGGGGAGGGGGCGGCTGCCCGTGGCCCGCCGCCGCCAGCCCCAGCCCGACGGGGCCGTAGCCCTGCAGCGCCGAGGCGGCGGCGGCGGCCCCGTAATGCGCCTCGGCGCGGCCGTACAGCTCGCCGGCCGCCAGCCCCAGGCGCAGCTGCCCGTTCAGCGGCCCCTGCCGCTCGCCGGACGCCGGCGGGGGGAAGGAGGCGGCGGCGTGCGCCCCGTCGGGGGAGCCGTAGGCGCCGGCGGCCGGCGGCACGAACACGCCGTGGGGCGGTGGGAGGTGAGGGGAGCCGGCGGGCGGGTGCTGCTCGCCCGCGGCCCCCTGCGCGGAGCTTTGGGGGTCCCGGCGCAGGAGGAAGTCCCGGGCCGCGGCGCCCCCCGACGGGTAGCCCGGCAGGGCGGCGGCGGGCGGCGCGTAGACGGCGGCGGAGGCGGCGGCGGCGGCGGCGGCGGCGGCGGAGGGCGCGGAGAAGGCGGCGGCGGCGGCGGCGGCGGCGGCGGTGAGCGCCTCGGGGGCGAGCTTGAGGGCGGCGGCGGGCTGCGCCATGTGCTCGGGGCCCAGCGGAGGGAGGGCGCCGCCGGGGTCGCCGCCCGCGTCCCCCGGGTGGAGGTGGGCCGCGTGGTGGGGGTGGCCGTGGTGGGTCCCCAGCCCCGGGAAGCCTGTCATGTGCTGGTGCGGGTGGGGCTGAGCCGCTGCCAAATCCGCCAACCTCAGGGCCGGGCTCCTCTTGCTCAAGGGGGGCTCCATACCGACACAGCCGGGCCCATCTACGCCGCCCGGCGGGATTTTTTTCCCTCTGCCCGCCTTCAAAAACATGTATGCACGTTTCAAAGCGGCGGCCCTTTAACTTCTTTTGTCTGCGCTCCCAACTCCGCGCGGCCCCGCGCCCGCTCTGCCCGCCCGCGATTGGCAGAGCGCGCACCAACATTTGAGCGGCGCCGCGGGGGGGGCACCGCTCGGCCAAGGCGCCGGAGGGATTGGCCGGGGCCCGATGATTGGCAGCGAGCGGGGCCGCTCCATTGGCTCCCTTTCAGGCCGCCGGCGCCGCGGGGATCCGCCCCCGCCGCCCCCCGCGCCCCCCCCGGGGCCGCACTTGGCCAAAACTTCGCGCGGGGCCCCGACGGGGCGCGCACGGAGCCCCCCCGACGGCGGCACCCGCGGGGCCGGGGGCTGCAGCTGCGGCTCCCCCGGGGCCGAGGGGCTCCTCCTGCGAGGCGGAGCCCCCCCGCTGCTTCTCTTTCCCCCCCCCACCTCGTCTTTTAATTTCTTTTTTTCGGTGCGTCCCCGGGAACGCACGCCCCGATGCGCCACGCACGCACGCAGCCGAGTGTGCTCACGGCCAAGGCTCGCTGTTAAAAAGCACCGCCGGGGGAAGGCAGCCAAAATTTTCCTAAAAAAGAAGGCGGCCGGCAGAGGGGAGGGGGGGTGAAGGGCGGGGAAGGGGGGGGGGATTCCTTCCCTTCGCAAAATAAACGAGTGAGAGGCGGAGGGGGGAGGTGAGGCCGGCAGCACGTGTGCCCGAGAAGTTTGGGGAGCCCTTGGGGTGCTGGGGGAAAGGGGGGGCAGGCAGGGAAAAGAGGGGTCTGCCGCCCCCCGGTCCTCATGGAGGGGAGCCGAAAATGCCCCCCCTTCCTTACAAAAATAGGGCGCTGCCGTACGGGGGTGCCCCAAAGATGCCCAAATCGTGGGAGAAGAGCAGCGCGGCCCGGGGAGGAGAGGTGTCCCCGTGGGAACTGGGGGACAGGGACACACACACACACCCCCCCCCGGCCACCTGATGCCCCCAAAGGGGCTTAAATAAATAACCCCCGGCTTTTTAAAAGGGTTTTACTGCACAGTAAAAAAAAAAATAACTTCAGCCAGCCGTCCGCAGGTAGGGCCGTCTCCAAAGGGGTGTTTTCGGCACACACGGTGTCCCCCCCATCCTGCCGCATCCCGGGCCCTTGGGGGGGCTGCTGTCCCGGGTTGGGATGCTTTTTTTGGGGGATGGCGAGCCCGTGGTGCCGCAGCCCCGCCGCCCCGCGTGCCCGCCTCCTTGTCCGGCCCTTGTTAAACGCAGCGTGGTGTGGATCTGTCATCGATTTCATACGTCTTAATTCAAATCTATCCCCCCGATCAATTCCTTTTTACGAGGGGCCGTAAAACAAAGAAAATATTTTATAGCTGAAGAACCAGGCGGCTTGACCTGCCGCTGCCGGCGGGGAGGGTTTTGTGGTGGTTTTTTGGTTTTTGGGTTTTGTTTTTTTTTTTTTTTGGCCGAGCCCCGCGTGTAAACGCGCCCGGTTCCCACACCCGGTGCAAGAGGGGGGCGCCCCCCCCGTGCCCACCCTGCGCCCACCCTGCGCCCACCCTGGACCCACCAACCTTGCCCTGACCCCATTCCCAGGCCTGCCCAGGGGATGCAGCAAGGATCAGCCCCCCAAAAAGTTGCTCGTCCTGGGATCCCCCCAAAATTTTTGCTGCTTTGGGGGTCCCGGCGTCGGAGGTTTTCCGCCCTAAAGTGCCGTGCGGCGGGCTGCCTTATGTAAATGTATGCTAAGGAGCTCGCACACCATTTGCAAACAATCGTCTTTAATGCGCGCCTTATTGATGCTTAGGGAGCGGGGAGCGGGGCTTGGCGAGGCGCAGAGCTTGCTGCTGGGGAGCTGTTACCGGCAGAGCTCTCCTCGACAGCACCTGGGCTCGGCCCGGCTCTTTTTGGGGTTTTTCCTCGCCCTTGGGGCTGCCCCGTGGCGTGGGGGTCGCCCCGAGTCCCAGCCCCACGACGGGACCCCCGCATCCCAGCCCGTCGGGGGCATCATCTGGGAACACAGTCGGACACGGGGGGGTTTGGTGGTGCCCACCCGGGCGGTCTGGCAAGGGCACACAGACCCCAAAGGCGGAGAGGGAGACGGGTTGGGGCTTGGCTGCGCGCCCCTTCTCTCTGGAAGGGAGCTGGGGGGGGAGATTTTATATCCTGATCCTAAACGGGGGGGACGGGGGCCCGCAGGCGGCCCTATGAGGCTGCCTATACATATAGGGCCGTCGGGGCTGTGGGGTCGGGAGCCTCCGGTGCCCGTGGGATGGGGATTTGTGGGCATAACTTCCACGCTTGCCATTTTCAGCCTGCGCTGTGCCAGGGGAAGCGTGGTCCGTCCCCACACGGCCCCTTCATGGATTTGGGCAAATAGGGACAACGTAAGAAGAAAAAAAAATCCGTCCTTCCGTCCATATATAGAGAGATACAGGCGTACGGAGGGAATGAGAGGGAGAGGCGGCCTCAGGAAAGCCAGGCCAAATTTTGCTCTGCGCTCTCTCTCTCTCCCCCCCCCCCCCCCCTTTCCCCTCTCCCCGTAGCTGAACGTCACCACTGGAAGAAGCTGTTGAGATAAATCAAATAGTGACACTTTGACGGCTTTACTTGTATAAGCAATATGGTTACCATATGGCATTGTTATTTATGAATGACAGCAGAAATTGTATTACAAAGTCCGGCGCGCTTTGGTGGAAAGCTTCTCCTCCGCTGCCACCACCACGCGTCCGGCAGAGGTGCCCCCCCCGAGCCCCGCCGTGCTGGGGGGCAGAGCACCTTATAGATATATATACATATAGATGAGAGGATGAGGGAATAATAAATATTAATGGCACGAAAGAGAGGTGCTCCTTCCCGGTTCCTCCTGTAAGCGGGTTTTTGGCCAAAAAAAAAAAAAAAAAAAAAAAAAAAAAGGCATTTAAAAGTTACAGCTTTGGCTGAGATTTTCATTATTTCCCCTTTTTCTTTTACATTACGCTGCTGCTGGAGCCTGACAAAGAACTTTTGTCCCGAAGTGTGTTTTACAGAGGGAGGCTGCAGCACAACACATGTGGTCTTCACGGGTCATAGGTCGAACGGCCTAGAAGTGGCTCGGATCGGCACAATCAAAGGTAACCTGCAACTTAATATCCTGTTGATGATCTTGTTGAATTTATGAGTGTCTGTGGGACAGACAACGGTGCGAGAGACTCCGCTCAGCCGGCCTGCACATCCCAGCCTGGACGCCCCCTGCTCTCCCCACACCTCATCCTGGGGTTGTGGGGAGAAGAAAACCCTGGCTCCTACTTTTGGGGTGTGATCCCCCAGGTTCCTTTCTCCGTCTCCATCCCCAGTCCCTCTTGGCTTTGCTGGGGATCCTGTGGGGGCTCAGAGCAGAAGGCGATGGAGGTGTGTGCAGCCCGGGGAAAAGGAGAAAGTGCTCTCAATCCACCCCCACCACCACCCCCCGCCCAGCTCCCTCCGTGTTAGCAGCCGGCAGCGATGAGAGCGGCGCAGTTTTAAAGAAAAAAAAAAATCAGAAAAAAAAATAAGAATAAGAAAGGGGGGGTGATGCTTTCCCAGGAAGGCTGACGTTTGGTCTCTGCAAGCCCGGCACTTCCAGAAACCTGTTGAAAAAAATAATAATAAAGGTGAGAAAAGCCCCAAACTTACTGGCATGGAGCAGTTCAGCCCGACCTGGGGTGAGCGCGGTGGTGAGCTCCCGGGGACGGTGCGGAGAGCACAGGGCGAGCTTTGGGGAGAGAGAGGGGTCCTGCGGCTCGCAGGGGGATAAAGCACGGCTCGGGAGGGCCGGAGACGTGACTTTGAACTTGGATCAGCTCCTCTGCTGCCTGCAGAGAGCCGGGCTGCAGCCCTGCAAGGACGGCGGAGCGCGGCCAGGCGCGGCTGGAAGTGGCCCGGTCCCCACGAGTGTCCCCGGGAGGGGACGGCAGGGAGGGGAAGGGAGGAAGGGAATAAAGGGAGAGGGGATTAGGGAACAGGGGAAACGGAGAGAGAAAGGGAAGGAAACGGAGAGGAAGGAAGGAAGGAAGGAAGGAAGGAAGGAAGGAAGGAAGGAAGGAAGGAAGGAAGGAAGGAAGGAAGGAAGGAAGGAAGGAAGGAAGGAAATAAAAAGAGAAGGAGAAAAGGAGAGAAAGGAACAGAGAAAGGGAAAAGGAAGGAAAGAGAAAAGGAGAGAAGGAAAGAAAAAATGAAGGAAAGAAAAAGAAAAAAGAAAAGGGCAAAAGGAAAGAAAGAGAAAAAGAGAAAGGAAGAGGGAAAGAAGAGCATGAAAGAAGGAGAAGGAAAGAAGTAAAGAAGAAGAGAGAAAGAAAGAGATAGAAAGAAAGAGATAGAAAGAAAGAAAGAAAGAAAGAAAGAAAGAAAGAAAGAAAGAAAGAAAGAAAGAAAGAAAGAAAGAAAAAGAAAGAAAAAGAAAAGGAAGAAAGAAGGAGAAAGAAAAACAACGAGGGGAAATCTAGAAGGTAGGTATTTGTATGAACATTTTTTTTTTTTTAATCTTTTTTAATCTTTTTATCTTTTTTCCAAAACAGCATTTCTCACTAGGAATTTTCCCTGGGCACCTCGGGTTCCTTTCTAATCTGAGATGTACTAACTTCTTTTAATTTTTTCTCGCGTGGAAAGGAAAAAAAAAAATAAAAAAATAAAAATAAAGGTGTCCGCAGAGGGCTGATTGTCCGCTTGATTTTTGCCCCGATCTGGAGGCAGACCGAGAGCCGACCGAGCTTCCCCCTCTCCACCGTGGGCTCTCGCCGTGCCCAGCAGCGGAGGAGGCAGCTCCCCGCCTCTGCAACCTTTCGGGGAAGGAAACCCGAGCGTGGCCGCGGTCTGTCCCCGGCAGCCGGGACGAGGACAGCCAAATGAGGAGCTCCGTGTGCTCCGAAGCTGCAGCCCGGGCAGGGCAGGGCAGGGCAGGGGCGATACGGGGAGCGCACCGCCCGCACGGTGCTGCTGGCACGGGGGTGCAGCTCTGCGCTGCCATCCAGCTCGGCTGCTGCTGCTCCTCTGCGGGTCAGAAGGACGAGAGCTGCTCCCACCCCAAACCCTGCCCGCTTCGGGGAGTGCACGGGCGGCACTGGCGCATTTCAGCCACTTTCGGACAGGCTTTGAAGCGGGTTAACTGTTTAGTGGCAGCGGTGGGGGGAAACCCTAGTTAACGCACCCTGGGCTGTGGCATTTTCCTTCTTTATTTCCATCCTTTTTATCTATCTATCTATCTATCTATCTATCTATCTATCTATCTATCTATCTATCTATCTATCCATCCATCCATCCATCCATCCATCCATCCATCCATCCATCCATCCATCCACCTATCCATCTATCCACCCACCTATACGTCCATCTCTCCATCCATCCATCCATCCATCCATCCATCCATCCATCCATCCATCCATCCATCCATCCATCCATCCATCCATCCATCCACCCATCCATCACCCATCTACCTCTCGCAGCAAAAATCTTGCCCGGACATGGTTCCACTGCTGAGCGAGCCCGTGCCTGAAGCAGGATTTAACGCCGCCAGGACAACATCACAGCGAAAATTCAGCCCGCTTCGTAACCCAGCCCCACCAAAGCCCACAAAACCCCCCAGTTTTGGGGTCTTCTCCACGATGGGAAGGGAAGGGCGAGGTTAAGTGCAGGCAGGTTTTAAAAATAAAAACTCCGCCGCGGTTTTTTTTTTTTTTTTTTATAAACCCTAATCTCTTGATTGCCGGCCCCACGATGGTTATTTTTCAGGCACCACAACCCAAAGCAAAGCAGGGGCCAGACATGTATTTACTGGGGGGAGGGGAGGTGGACTTGTTTGCTCTGTGTGTGTGTGTGTGTGTGAGCGCTCGCCCTACGCTTTTTTATCCCTGCCATGGAAGAATCCGGTTTCCAAATAACAATGGCAGGGTGGCGGTTTTTTAACGTTTTCGGTGCTTTGTTTTGCTTGGGGTTTTGTTGCTTTTTAAAGAAAGGGAAGAGACGAGGGAAAAGTCCTAAAGCATCTGCTCTCAGACGCACAACACCCGCAGACCGGCTCCTGCACAAGTGGTTTAAAGGAGCAGACGAGCCGGGCGCCCGTTCCCTCGTCTGTTTTGATTTTTATTCTTTTTTTTTTTAAATTATTTATTTATTATTAAATTTTATTTGCACCGCCAGCCGGACTTTTATCCCATTCCCCCCTCGGTCCCTTTATCGATCCTGTGTTTGAGCCGAAAAGGGGGAAGGGGATGAAGGGTGGGCAAGTTCCTCCATCACCACCTAAAAAAAAAAAAAAAAAAAAGGAAAAAAAGAAAAAAAAGGAATAAAATAAAGCATGAAACCCTGTTTATGTTTTAAGCCCCTCGCTTTGTTTGTTTGCCTCCCGAGGCAGGATCGCATGGCCAAACGCACATCGATATTTGCCGGGCGTGTGGCTCGCCAACCCCCCCGCGCCTCCCCCCACCCCTCGCCACCGCTATGGGGCGGGGGGGGGGGGGCGACCCCAAAAGCCTGGGGCAGCCTCCGCGGGGCCCGGGGCCGAGCTGCTGAGCTCCGTGCGGGGCCGGGCCGAGCCGGGCCGAGCCGGGCCGGGCCGGGCGGGGGTCGGGCGGCCCCGGGGGGCGAGCGGAGGGGCTCGGGGCGGGCGTCGGGGCGGGCAGGGCTTGGGGCCGGCGCTCGGCGATTAGCCGGTGGCCGGGGACGCCCGGATGGACGGGGCGGCCCGGGCCAATGAGCTGGAGCTGGGAGAGAGCCCGGGCTGCTGTTATAGGGGGCGTTGGAAGAGGAGCTGCCAGTCCGGGAGGAGGGAGAGAGGCTGGGCAGGGAGAAAGGGAGGTGGGGGGGGGGGGGGTGGAGGAGGAAAAAAAAAAAAAAAGAGAAGGGGGGCGAGGGGAGGGGGAGAAAAATAAAAAGCGGCAGGCTCAGCAGCGCCCGGCGGAATAAACAGAGGAGGAGAGGAGCGAGGGAGGCGAGCGGAGAGGGGCTGCAACTCCGCGGCCCCGCTCCGCGCATCTCCGCGGCCCCTGCCCGCCCCTGCCCGCCGTCCCCACCCCCACCGCCCGCCGCCCCCATTGTTTTTAATCCTCCCCGGGCCCCCCTTTCCCCCTTTTTTTTCTCCCCCTTCCCCTTCCCCACGCCCCTTTCGCGGCGCCCCCCCCTCTCACCCCCCCCCAGCCCCCCAGCCCCGGGTCCCTTTCCCGTCCGTGGGAACCCGCGGCTGCAAGTTTGCTGCGTGCGGGGGGCCGGCGGGGGATAAAGCGGGAGGAGGAGGAGGAGGAGGAGGAGGAAGGAGAAGAGGGGAAGGGGAAGGAGGGGGGGGGGGGGGGGGGAGGCGGCGTGTGCGCGCGTGTGCGCGCGCGCGCGTGCTGCAGGGAGCGGCGGGGCTCGGCCGGCCCCCCCCTCGTCCCCGCCGCCGTCCCTCCCCTCCCCTGCCCGCCCCCGCCTCAGCTCCTTTAATACACTTTGGGCTCCGCTCGCCTTTGGACTCTGCGCTGCCCGGCTCCGGCTCCGGCTCCGGCGGCGGCGGCGGCGGCGGCGGCAGCGGCGGCGGCGGGGCCGGTGCGGGCGGAGGAGGCGGAGGCGGAGGCGGGGGGGACGCGGCGGCTGCCGGGGGGAAGCGGCCCCGCACCGGGAGGGCGGCCCCGGCCCCGGCGCCCTGCTCCCCGGAGCCCCGGCGGAGCCCGCGCCCGGCTCCCCGCGGCCGTGCCCGGCGCGGACCATGCTGCTGGACGCCGGCCCGCAGTTCCCGGCCCTCGGCGTGGGCTCGTTCGCCCGGCACCACCACCACCACCACTCGGCCGCCGAGATGCAGGAGCGGGAGCTGAGCCTGGCGGCGCAGAACGGCTTCGTGGACTCGGCGGCGGCGCACATGGGAGCCTTCAAGCTCAACGCCGGCGCCCACGACCTGTCCCCCGGGCAGAGCTCGGCGTTCACGTCGCAGGCTCCCGCTTACCCCGCCGCGGCCCTGGGGCCCCACGCCGCCCACGTCGGGTCGTACTCCGGGGCTCCCTTCAACTCCCCCCGGGACTTCTTGTTTCGCAGCCGGGGCTTCGGGGAGTCGGCGGCGGCCGGCGGGCAGCACGGCATCTTCGGGCCGGCGGCCGGCAGCCTGCACCACCCGCACACGGACGCTCAGAGCCACCTCCTGTTCCCCGGCATCCACGAGCAGCACGGCCCCCACGCCTCGCAGAACGTCCTCAACGGGCAGATGCGGCTCGGCTTGCCCGGGGAGGTGTTCGCCCGCTCGGATCAGTACCGGCAGGTCTCCAGCCCCAGGACTGACCCCTACTCGGCGGCTCAGCTGCACAACCAGTACGGCCCCATGAATATGAACATGGGCATGAACATGGCAGCCCACCACCACCACCACCCCGGTGCCTTTTTCCGCTACATGCGGCAGCAGTGCATCAAGCAAGAGCTGATCTGCAAGTGGATCGACCCCGAGCAGCTGAACAACCCCAAAAAAAGTTGCAATAAAACTTTCAGCACCATGCACGAGTTGGTCACCCACGTCTCGGTGGAGCACGTTGGGGGCCCCGAGCAGAGCAACCACGTCTGCTACTGGGAGGAGTGTCCCGCGAAGGCAAGCCCTTCAAAGCGAAATACAAACTGGTCAATCACATCCGAGTGCACACGGGAGAGAAGCCCTTCCCCTGCCCCTTCCCCGGCTGCGGGAAAGTTTTCGCCAGGTCGGAAAACCTCAAAATTCACAAAAGGACGCACACAGGTAACGCGCGTTCCCCGCCCGGGCGTGCCGAGATAGCGAGGGACGGAGCGCGACGGGGGGACGGGGACGGGGACGGGCTCCGGTGGCACCGGGGGCCCCGGCCGGAGCCTCCGGGGACAGCTCGGGTCTCGCTGTCGCCGGGGTTTCTTCCTCCCCCGAGCTCCGGGAAAGGCTCCCGCAGGCCGGCCGCTGGCGGAGCGGGCTCGGCGGAGCCTTCCCAACGCAGCGGGCGCTGAATTTTGCGCTGCCGCTCGGCTGCGAGCCCCCGAAACCCCAAATCCCGCTGCCTTGGCAGTGCCCGGAGCCTTTGCCGGGAACTGAGCTCGGCTGCCCCGAGCCTGTGCGGCCGGGGAGAGGGGGAGAGAAACGGCAGCGGGGCCGCAGGAAAAGCCCGAAAGCTCGTAGGAAGCGGCCAAAGGTCCGTGCCTGGGCGTGCTTTGCATTGCATTTAAATGGTGCGAGCAAGGCAATAAAATTGCCTCCCCGGGAAAAAATAAAATAAAATAAAATACAATGAAAATAAATTTTTAAAAAGCGTTTTCCGAGTCTCGCTCGAAGTGAAAGGGGCAGCGAGAGCTGGTGAAATTAAGGGACAGAGAAATGATGGCAGAGTGAAATTACAGAGCAGAAGCGCTGAGGCTCGGAAACTTGGGCAGGAACCGGGGGGCAAGGCGGGGAGAGGCGCCGAGGCTTTCCTGGGGGAAAATCGCGGGAGCTGGAGGGAAAACAAAATCCCGGCGTGTTCCCCCCCCCACCTCCCCAGCCTCATCTATTATTCATTTACTACTCCTCCCGGCTCGGCTTGTGCCAGACTGATTTCCTCCGAGAGAGCCAAATATTTTCGCCACTTGGCCTCCAAATATTTACCCGGAGCGGGCGCAAAGCTGCGGGCCCATTGTCTCGGCGGGTGCTAAGCGCGGCGCTAGGTGCGAGACGAGGCTTTAACAAGGTTTAAAAATCGCGAACTGGCTCTGCTCGGGATGCCCGCGCCGGAGCCCATTGTGTCTGGGCGGATGTCTTTGGGAAGCGCTTTAGGTGCTAATGGAATTGGATGCTAAACCGGGTGTCCCCCCCCTCGGAAAGAGAGGAGGGGGTGTGGGGGGGGGACGCGCGGTTCGCACCTCCAAATTGCCCCGGCAGCCGGCTGCGGGCCCCGCAGGAAACCCCCCCCGCGGTATTTCACGGGGGCTTGCTTTTCCCAGCGCTCTGCCCGGCCTCAAAGCCGGCCTTCAGGGTTTACCCTCTACCAGGGGTCACGCCGCATTTTGGGGATGCCGGCGGGGGTCTCCCCGTTGGGCGCTCCTGGAGCTGGACGGGGCGCGGGGAGGGGGATGCGGGGCCCGGCCCGGCTTGGCCCTGCTTGGCCCGGCTCGGCCCGGCTCGGCCCGGCCCGGCTCGGCCCGACAGGCTGCTGTCTTGCAGGGGAGAAGCCCTTCCAGTGCGAGTTCGAGGGCTGCGACCGGCGCTTCGCCAACAGCAGCGACAGGAAGAAGCACATGCACGTCCACACGTCGGACAAGCCCTACCTGTGCAAGATGTGCGACAAGTCCTACACCCACCCCAGCTCCCTGCGCAAGCACATGAAGGTACCCGGCCCCGCAGCCGGCGGCGGGAGGCGGGGGGGCGGCTTTCGCCCCGCTCCGGGCGCCCCGTCGGGGCGGCGGGAGGTTGGGGGCGGCGTGGGGCCGGGCCGGCGGCGGGGGGCGCGCCCGGGGGGAGGCGGCGGCCGCGGCCTCCCCGTGCCCCCTCCACCCGGCCGTGTTGCCTTTGCCCCCCAGGTGCACGAGTCGTCCCCGCAAGGCTCCGAGTCCTCGCCGGCCGCCAGCTCCGGCTACGAGTCCTCCACGCCCCCGGGGCTGGTGTCCCCCAGCGCCGAGCCGCAGAGCTCCACCAACCTCTCCCCGGCGGCGGCGGCGGCGGCGGCGGCGGCGGCGGCGGCGGCTGCGGCCGTGTCCGCCGTGCACCGGGGCGGCGGCGGCGGAGGAGGAGGCAGCGGCGGCGGAGGCAGCGGCGGCGGAGGCCACAGCGGCCTCTCGTCCAACTTCAACGAGTGGTACGTCTGAGGTGCCCCCCTCCCCAAACCCACCCCCCACCCCCACGACCCCGCCGGACTGCTCCCAGCACGGCCCCGCCGCGGCCCCCTCTTTCTCCAGCCCCGGGGGCGAGGAGGAGGAGGAGGAGGAGGAGGAAGGAGGGAATTTTCTTCGTGGGGGTTTTCTCTTTGAGAACGCTTTAAACCAGCAAAAAAAAGAAAAAGAAAAAAAAGGAAAAAAAGGAAAAAAAAAAAAAAGGAAAAAAAAATAAAAAGGAAAAAAAAAATCCGTAAAAGTACGTGCCGAAAATAAGCAAAGACGGAGAGGAATGGAAAGGAGAAAAAGAGAGAGGAAAAAAAAAACAAAAAACAAAAAACCAACACCACCACAAACACAAAACGCACCCACCCAGCAAAAAGCTTCTCGAGGCGGCGGAAAAGAAACTCTCCCTGCAGAGCAAGGACAAAAGATGAGAGACTGCAGCCCCTCCGGCCCCGCGCCTCCCCGCCCGGAGCAGCCCCGGACTGTGCGGAGCGGCCGGCCCCGGCCAGCGGGGAGCGGAGATTTCCCGGATTCTCGGTGTATAGAAGCCCGTCCCGTTTGTAACCCGCGGATTGGTCCCCTTCTTATTTTTTATTTTGGATTTTTTCCTTTTTTTCTCTCTCTCTTTTTTTTTTTTTTTTTCTCCCTCCCTCTCTCCCTCCGCGCCCGAAAAAGTGACGGACTTTTTATTTTTCTTTTCTTCCTCCCCGCCTTCCCCTCTCCTCGTTTTTTTTTTTTTTTTAATTCACCCGTTTAAAAAAAAAAAAAAAAAGTAACGTGGAAGAGAGAAAAAAAAAATGGTTTCTTTTGTAATTGTGATATCTTGAATATTGTGTTCCTTTTTAAGAGGCAACTTGATTGTAAACTGCGTTTCGACTATAGACTGGGGAAGAAATACCGTGCCAAAGTCTCCATTCTGTTACCCACACACACACACACACACACACACACGACCAACAACGCTTGTGAATGTATTTTTCTGTTAGCTGGGTTTACATGTGATGTTTTAGTGCTTTTGCAAGTTCGATTTGTTAGTTCCTGTTCGGAAGATTGTGAGGAGAAATAAACGTCGTGCCGTTAGCTTTTCCGTAATAACACCCTTCCTCCTGTAAATACCTGTTACCATATTTATCCATTTGTAATTAAATTATGGTATTAACTTGCTACAGAGGAAACAGTATTTATAAAGAATGTTTCTTAACTATAAATATGTACAATTGTGAGCATAAACTGTTTCAGATTTTTTTATTTGAAGGTTTAAGTGGTTTCATCATTTCTTGTGATATGTTTTGAGAGTAATGCATACAGAAATATAATAAAAACGTGTTGAAACTGCACGGGCTGCTTTCTTTTTACGCCAAGGGCTCTCCGACACCCGCTGCAACGCGTGTGAGGGTCGCAGTGACGGATGCACCACCCAATGTTTTTTAAAGGCCAGCCGGTGGCTGGGACACGAGGTTTTCCCGCAGCCAGGAGCGCGGCAGCGTTTGGGGAAGCGGCGTTGCCGAGAGAAAACGGGGACGCTCCGCATCCTCCCAAACTGCTCGCGAGGAAGGACCTCCGGGGAAGAGCTCTGCGTGGAAAGGGACCCGTTTCCTCCGTTTTCTGCCTGGCGAAGCCTTAAGAGGATTTTCCTCCTGCGTGCCCGGCCGGGGCACCGTTCCCGAGGAGGGGACGGAGAGGGAGCTGCGCCCGAAGGCGCTGCCGAGCCCCTCGGCGCCTCCCCACATTTTCCGAAGAGGAGAAAGCGACAGCGTCCGAGAGCTCGGATTTCCCTCCGAGCCTTTCTCTTTTCTTTATTCCTTTTTTTTCTTTTTTTTCTCTATTTTTTTTTTAAACCTCAGCTCAGATGCATCCAGCGAGGGGCCGAGGGCCGGCAGCGAGGCTCTTCCAGGGGTGCGGGTCGGGGTCCCCACGTCTCCCCTACAGGAACCATCAGGGCCGGGCCCCCCCCCCAAAAAAAAATACATCCCCCCGACCCCCGCCGTGGCCGAGCCTGGCAGCAGCCGGGCCCCCGTGGAACAGGCCCCGGCCTCCGAAATGCGCCCCGGGGAAGAGGCAGCGCCGTGAGCCGGAGCCCGAGCGCCCTGCGGTGGCTGCACAGCTCGCAGCGAAGGGGTGTGCGGAGAGAGGAGACCCCCGGCTCTCAGGGGCAGCCGACCGCATCGCCCCCCCCCCTGCTCAAAACCCCCCCGGCCCGGCTGTGGTCGTGGATTTGGGCCCCTGTCCCCCGCGTTCAAATGGCAGGAGGGGTGTCCAGAGCCTCTGGGGGGGAAGGCAGGTGGGCAGCGGGGGCTGCAAGGGTCCCTGCTCGCTTCTGGGGCGGGGGGCAACACCTAAAATCAAGGCAAGGGGAGGGAAGCCCCCCCCGTGCCGGTGCTGCCAGCCAAGTTCAGGCCGGGGCCGGAGCATCCTCTGCAGCCGCGCCCCTCCCAGCGCGGCCATCCCCGCGCATCACGCGGGCTCCAAACGCGAGGAACCAAAGGGCTGTTAAAATCTAATTTACGGGCCGTAATAATATTAAGCAACAACAACAACAACAACAAAAAATCATGATAATAATAATAATAAAAAAATTAAAATCCCCGGCATACGCCGCCTGCCCCTTGGAGAGCTCCGTGGGAAAGGCGGCTGCCAGCATCCCTCTTTGTCCTGCCGCCGGCCCCGCCGCGTCACCTCGGCCGAAAAATCGGGCGGGGGTCCCTCTGCAGGGCCGAGGGCTGCCCAAAATCCCCTCCCGAGCCCTGCCCGGGGGGCACCTGACCGGCCCTCGCCCCGTCGGGCTCTGCCCCTGTCCCCGCGGCCTTCCCGGAGCCAAACTCCTCGGAGCGCTGCGCCCAGCCGGGCTGCCCCTGCTGCCTCCCCGAGCCGGGGCTGGGCGTTTTGGGGAGCCTCGGGGGTCACCCCCGGATGATAGCAGGGGGGCACACCGAGCAGGCGGCCTCCCACCCCCCAGCCAAACCACAGGGGCCGCGGCTTGCCCTGGCCGTCAGCAGCCCCCCCTTCCTCCCCAGACCCCCCCCCTCCCTCCTCGTCCTCGTCCGGGCTGGCCCTGAACTTGAACTTGGCCTCGGCGCCTCCAGCCCGCCTCCCCCGGGCGCTGACCCCGGGCCCGGCCTTGCCACGCTTACGGGCGAGCCGTAATTCATCGGGTGCCGGGGCTGGGGGCTGGGGGGGGCGGCCCCGACCCGCCTCGCAGCCCTGTGCGCGGGTGGCCCGGCCTCAGGGACCTCAGGGCGGCCCCGCAGTCCCTGCTCCTGCTCCCCTCCTGCCCCCCTTTTTTTCCCCCGTTCCCCTCCACCCCACCCCGCTTTCCTCCCCCTCTCCCCGTTTCCCTTTGTCTCTCGCACCGAGCTCTCCAAACCTCTCCGCCCCGGCCCCGAAGGCAACGCGGGGACAAACCTGGAGGGAGGCCGGGGGGTTGGGGTTCCCTCTGCGGCCCCCCACGCCCCCCAAAAATCCCCCGCAGAGCCGCAGCGGGCGGCGGAGCGCTCGCCCCGACGGCGCTGCCCCGACGGCCGGCAGCGGGGGGCCCGTCCCCACCCTGCCAGCGGGGACCCCCCCACCCTAAAAAAAAAAAAAAGAAAAAACGGAGCTTCTCGGCGCCCATCGGGATGGATCCGAGCTTTCCATCCCGATCTTTATTAGTGGCGTTATTACGAATCGTAAAATTCGCTCCTCGCTCTGCCCGGAGACCCCCCGAAGAGCCTCAGCGATTTTTCCAGGGAATCGTTGTCCCAAACCTCCCACACTCCCCCAAAATAATATAAAATAAATTAATTTAAATAAAAGAAGCCAGGCTCGGTTTGCCAGGCTCTGCCCCGGGGCTCGCCGCCCGTACCTGCCCCGCCGCCCCCTTCCCCACCGAGCCTCCCCCTTCACCTGCTCCCGCTGCCCTGCTGCCTTTGTCTGGGCGGCATAAAGAGCCAAACCCAGCGCCGGACCAGCCCGCAGCAGCACGGCCCGAGCCGAAATGCAATAAAATAAAAGTGAATTCAAAGAAATCCCGGCTGCTCCCGCCCGGAGCCCAGCGCCGAGCAGCAGCCGAGCCCTGAGGCAGCCCCTATTCCTGTCCCTATCCCTATCCCTGTCCTTATCCCGGTCCCTTTCCCTGTCCCTGTCCCTTTCCCTGTCCCTTGTGTCCCTGTCCCTGTCCCTTCTGTCCCTGTCCCCGTCCCCGTCCCCGTCCCTGTCCCCGTCCCCGTCCCTGCCCCGCTCCGCACCGACCTCCCCAAACCCCTGTCAGCCTTTTAAGTTTCCCCTTTGTTTTCAGAAAGTCGTACACGTTTCCTGCCCTATATGAAGACATAACAAGCTAACCCAAACCTCTCCCCGGCCACACGTGCACGCAGGCACTGCGAGGTACGTAGATTTCTCATCTCCGGGCACGGTTGGTTTGGGGTTTCTTTGGTAGGGTTTTAATCTCGTGGGTCGCTTTTTTCTTTTCTTTCTTTCTTTTTTTTTTCCCCCTTTTTTTTTATTTTTTTTTTTTTTCTCCACGAGCCAGACGGCCGGGGAAGTAGCCTCACTTTACCAGCAGAGCAGGCAAAAGCCATTGTCCCACCCTGCGGGGCGCGGTGCCCCCTCCCTCCGGAGCTGCAATTCCTCCCTAGGGCTCGGGGCTTCCCCCCTTCTTCTTGGCCCCGCTCGGGCTGCGGGGTTTAACACCGGGAGGGGGCCAGGAGGGAAAAAAAAAAAAAAAAAAAAAAAAAAAAAGAAAGAAGGAGAACGGGAGGGGTGTGTGTGTGGGGGGAGAAAACCTTAGCCAGGGGTTTCACGTCTTTATTTAATAATACTTCAAAGTCGCTGCTGCGCCGTTGTCCCGAGGAGAGAGAGAGGAAGCGCGGCACAAAACGTCCCGGCGATCCGATTTCCTCGCGGGGCAGTAAACAAGAGCAGGTTCCCCGCGTCCCTCTCCCCGTCCCCGGGCCACGGCCCCACTCGATTTTTAGGAACGCCCTCGGGGGGAAATCTCGGGGGCTCCCACGGGAGGCAGCCAGCCGCGGCGCGCCGGAGGGGCAGGATGAGTTTTTGGGGTTAAAAGGCAACTAATCGGCTGCGGGACCGATGTGGGGAGGGGGGAAAGAGGGTCCCGGGAGGTGATAGGGGCACCCCGAGGGTCCCGAGTGGGACGGAGCTGTCCCGACGGTGGAGCCCCTGCGGGATATGGGGTCTGGGCGTGCGAGGGTTTGGGGCGGGTGTCGGTACGAGGCGGGGAAATAGGAAAAAAAGGAAAAGGGGAAAAAAAAAGGAAAAGAAAAAGAAGGAGAGAAAGGAAAAGGAAAAGGAAAAGGAAAAGGAAAAGGAAAAGGAAAAGGAAAAGGAAAAGGAAAAGGAAAAGGAAAAGGAAAAGGAAAAGGAAAAGGAAAAGGAAAAGGAAAAGGAAAAGGAAAAGGAAAAGGAAAAGGAAAAGGAAAAGGAAAAGGAAGAGAAATAGAAAAAGGAAGAGAAAAAGGAAGAGAAAAAGGAAGAGAAAAAGGAAGAGAAAAGGGAAGAGAAAAAGGAAGAGAAAAAGGAAAAGGAAGAGAAAGAGAGAAAGAGAGAAAGAGAAAAAGAAGAAGAAGAAGAAGAAGAAGAAGAAGAAGAAGAAGAAGAAGAAGAAGAAGAAGAAGAAGAAGAAGAAGAAGAAGAAAGAAGAAAGGAAAAGGAAAGGGAAAAGGAAAAGAAAAGGAAAGGGAAAAGGAAAAGAAAAGGAAAGGGAAGAAAAAAGAAAAAGAAAAAGAAAAAAAAAGGAAAAGGAAAAGGAAAAGGAAAAGGAAAAGGAAAAGGAAAAGGAAAAGAAAAAGAAAAAGAAAAAGAAAAAGAAAAAGAAAAAGAAAAAGAAAAAGAAAAAGAAAAAGAAAAAGAAAAAGAAAAAGAAAAAGAAAAAGAAAAAGAAAAAAGAGCAATTTTCATTCCAACTTTTTTTTTCCTTTTTTCTTTTTTTTTTTTTTTTTTTTTTTTTTCCTTTGCTGGAGCACTAATTCCTCCGTGTGGGCAAACAGCCCCTTCTCCTTTGATTCGCGGTGCCAGCCCCTAGATTAAGCAGCGGTTTTAATGAGCGCCGTGGCTGCGGCGGCACTGGGTGCTGCGAGGCGTGGGGACGAGCCGCCCCGGTTTGATGGAGACGAGCTGACCTGTAGGGAGAGAGGGAAAGGTCAGCCACATGCGGTGGCCAGATTTCTGCTCGCTGCCGGCACATGCTGCTACAATATTGATCCGCCGAGAAAGATAAACATAAAAGCTGGGTCCCGGCTCCTGCATGTTAATGAACGCAGGTTCCGGGCTTTAATTGTTGGCGGCTCCCGATTTCCACCCTCCGTGGGGCAAATTTCGCCCCTTTGGTTTTCTTTTGTTTTATTCGCTTTAGCTCCCTTCCCTTCCTCGTCTCTCGGTGTCGTTTCTCTCCTCTTTTTTTTTTTCTTTTTTTTTTTTTTTTTTTTTTTCCCCCCGATGGCCGTCGGAAACCTCCGCAGCATCTCCCTGCCCCTCGCACCGGGCGCGCTCCCGCAGCCGGGGGGCAGCCGCCGGACCCCGCGTGGGAAAAACGCGTGGGAATTTTTTTTTTTTTTGGGGGGGGGGCAAAAGGGGCTCCACCGGGGCTCCATCTTTCGGCTTTCTGCCTCGCTGCTCGCTTCATTCCTCCGCAGAGCAGCCCCGCAGCCGCCGCCCGGCCGCCCCGCTCCCCCGCCGGCCGCGGGGGGGTCCCCGCTTCCCCGGCTCCGCACGGGGTCCCCCCGTTTTCCCCAGCCGCCCCCAGCCCAGGTGCCCCCAGGGTGGGGATGGAGGGACGGGAAAACGCCGTTGTCTCGCCGGGAGAGGCACTGCCAAGGCTCTCCAGCCGCCCGGGAGGAGCAGCACGGGGAACGGGGCGAAAAAGGCTTTTTTGGGGAGCTTTTCGGTACGCTGCACTCGTGCATC
Source organism: Anas acuta (assembly GCF_963932015.1). Taxonomy (NCBI): domain Eukaryota; kingdom Metazoa; phylum Chordata; class Aves; order Anseriformes; family Anatidae; genus Anas; species Anas acuta. The sequence goes on from NC_088979.1 coordinate 55,167,846, forward strand.
GCTGTCCGGGCTGCTCCCCGAAATTGCTGCCCACCCCCACAATTTAGGCCAGCCCTAAATGTGAGCGAGAGGGCAGGGAAAGAGCCGTCCCCAAATACAAGTGCGAGTTTTCGCTGCCGAGCGGCCAGAGCCGGGCTGAGCACCGTCGGCTGCGCGGGGGCAATTAGCAGGAAAATGAGGGAGATGCTAAAGTCCCTAATTCCCGTCATTACCAATAATTTTCGTGAAGAGATTTTTTTTTTCCCTCTCTCTCTCTCTCTCTCCCTGACGCTTTCCAGTCTATTTTTTAACCCCTGAGTGATTTACTACGTAAGTAATTTTAGAGGATACAGTTTACAGCTTGAGTTATTAGACTGAACACCTCTGGCTGACACCACAACACCTTTTTTTTTTTTTTTTTTCCCCATTTTTTTTTTTTTCCTGCCTGCAGCTGTGAGTCACAACCCCATTTTCATACCAAACTGCTGCACATTCCTTTACAATATAGACTTCCTTCTCGCGGAGATCAAACACGCCCCAGCCAACGTGTTTATTTTAAAATACAGGAAAATTAAAACTAAACACGGACTTAAAAGAAAAAAAAAAAAAAAAAAAGTATCGTTTCTTTCCCCGCCGTCCCTCCTACTAAAATAAAATAAAATAAAATTAGGACGGAACAGCGTAGATTGCCTCAATAAAATGATCCGGTGACAGAGCCAAAACAGTTGATTTCGACTGGAACGGGAACGGATCCTTCTGTTTGCTGTTATTTATTTATGCATTATTGCGGCTATGTTTTTAATTATATGTGGGAATGTCAGGCCAAGATGCTGTAACCGTAGCCTCCCTTTTACACACTTTTCCTATTTGTTTAATGCCAGCGCTACAAGGCTAGAACAGGCACCAGAAGGAAAATGTTTTCAATATTCTGTTTAATAGCTTGCAAAAGGGAATCCCGGAATTATAGGAAAACGCGCAGGCCTGCCCCGTGGAGGTGCCCGGCAGGATCAGGCAGGTTTCTTCCCCCTCTCCAAATTTTGGGGTGCAAGTTGGAGGGGAAAATTACAGGGGGGAGAGGTTCCTAAAGTTATTTCTCCCCAGCAAGCCGGGCTTTTAGAGGCTTCCTCGCCTGCCACCGCTTCGTTATTTCCCCTCCTTTATTTTGAGCAGGGTGAAGATAGATTTCAGCTCTCTGCTTGCCCGTAACCTCCTGCCTGCTGCTCCGGTGACCCCACCTGGGCTTCCCCGCAGCCCTTCTGGCCCCCCGTTTTTGTTTTATTTTTTTTTGGGGGGGGGAGAGGGCAGGGTGCCGAGCCCCCACTGCCCCTTTCATCCCTCGCCCTCTCCGCTCAGCCCCGTGTCCCCCCGTCCCCGCAGCGCTGTGCCGGGCGGTGGGACGGGGCGCACGGCCCCGCGATCCTCTGCCTTTGTTATGCAGGCTTTGGGAAAAAAGATAACCTTAAGGATGTAAAATAAAATCAAGAGGGGAGAGAAAAGGCAAAGCGAGGGATGATTCGCTTTTTTTTTTTTAGCTCCCTCCTCACCTCCCCGAAAATAATAAAAAAATGATCCCCGATCCGAGCGGCCCCCCCCCCGGGCTCCCCGACCGCCTCCTCCCGCACCCCGACGTGCGGCCAAAAGCCGAGGTGGGGCTGGCAGCCGGCTAAAATCGGGGCTCCGCCGCTCGTTTCTGCAGCTCCCGGCCCGAAATGCGTCCTCCCTGCGCGCCCCGGGGCCGCTCTCTGCGCAGGATTTGCGCGGCCCGGCCGGCAGCAGGGAGGCCGTCGGGGCGCGGGTGTTTCCCCGATTTTGGCGTACGGCTTTGGGAACATCCCCGTCTCCAACGCTTCTCACCGACCCGCTCGGTAGAAAGGGGCTGGGGGGCTCGTTTGCAGCTCGTCCCCTAAACCCCGGCCCCGACGGCAGCCGTGGGAAGGTCGCGCAGCCCCCCCGGGGGGCCATCGGAAGAAGCAGCGGGGATGGGGGGAAGGAGAAGCGAGCCCCGGGATGCGGATCTGCGCGGCCAAATACCGTGAGGAGCAGGAGACTGCCCGGGCTGGGGGTGCTGGTGGGCTTAGTGGCGAAAAACAACCAATTTTGGTCCTTAAACATAATGTACGTACATGTATATATGCAGCACATACATAAAGCAGTGGTGCAGGTGCACAGGAGGACCCGTTTGCTGTTTGCACAGGGGGGACTTTTTCCTTCCACTGAAGGGAGCAATGACTGGAAGGGCAGAAGATGAGGTGGAGGTGCAAGGCAAGAACTTCAGGAACTTCCCAAGCGCAGCCAAGCCCCACTACCAGCCAAAAGAAATCTCCGATGTTTTACTAGCCTTCCGTGGAGCTGTGTATTTAGCACATCTTTTATTGTCCCACCACGCTTTCCAGAAAGTTGCCGTGTCTTAGCCTGAAATCGCAGGCTGCAGTGTGAGATTTTGGCAACCTCCTCTCTGCTACAGCTGTTAGAGGAGAATTTATCGTCCGGCAGAATTCATTCACCCCCACAAAGCCATGCCAGGCATTAAGTGACTAATTCAGCCGTCGGGGCAGCTCCTTGTGCAGCCAAAATGATCAGCCCCCATATGGAGCCCACCGGAGATACGGCCAGCCTGACGCTGACCTACTGAAAGACCGGCCAATTACATTAAGCAATGATTGCACCACATGGAGCTTATATCAATTTTCTTCCTTCCAAAGAACGGTGGAGGCTATGTGGGAGAATGAAGCAGCAAAAAATTCTGGGTTTAGCCTGAGTTATGGGCTTGAGCATTGAAAGTTATGGGTATCGTAATCCTCGATCTTAATTTCTGCATGAATGAGATGTAGCAGTGGAAATCATGCAGGGATTTTTGTCTTTAAAATACTTTTTTTTTTTTTTTTTAATACCATCAAATAATAATCCTTAAATACATTCCTTCTTTCCTTCAAGGGTTTAAGTGGATTTTAAATAATTCCTAGACCTTGTGCAGTCCCAGTATGGATAAATACCTTTTATCCTCTGTACCTGCACGCATTTTGCTAAGCAAGTCTCGTGGTGGGGTGCGTTGGAAGTATCCAGATGGACAACACAAACATCTGTGGTACTATCAGGAGCTGCTGAAGAGATAATTGCGATGTCAAGAGGCTGTGGTGGGAAACGAGTTGCAAGAACAGATGAACTTTAAGAGCAAACAGACCGGCTTAATTCAATATTCCAGAATGGGAAAGACAAATAGAGACACCTCAGCAGAACTGTTTTCAAAGAACGGTTTCTATGAAATCTCAATAGTGTTATGGGCATATCCCATTTGCTCGAGAATATTTGCTTTTCTGTTTGTTATTTGAGAGCCTTTGATGTTTGCTCAGCTGACCCATCCTGATTTCTTGCCCTTTGCTGCCCGTAGGCACCTCTGCTGCTGCATGCCTACATTCTTTATATCCAGCCTCCTTATGGATTAGAGGGTTGTCTCCTGGGCAGGCCAGACAAAATGAAACCTCCAGGTTTATTTCAACTGATTTGAACTGCTGCCAAGGCAAGGGCCACACTCCATATCGCAGGGACCGAGTTTTAAAAATCTCATGGGTTTAGGTCTAGTAAAGAACAGAACGCTCAATTGCCATTTATTTCCAGAAGGTATTTCTGCATCTTCTGAAGGCTGAATTTTACAAAGACTCACCCCATCAAATTCTAGCCCCAGGTTGCGGTTTGGTTTTACATATGTCTGCGAGGCAGCTTGCCTTCTACAAAAATCCCCACGGTTTTAAATCTGGTATGACTGAATGCTTGATTATGATCACTGTGAAAGGGACCTGGAGTTTAGCAGAGAAATAGACAATCAATTTTTTTCTTTCCTTCTGTCCTTCTGTCCTTCTTTCTTTCCTTCTGTCCTTCTTTCCTTTTTTTTTGATTCCTTCTTCCTTTCTTTTTTTTTCTTTCTCTCTCTCTTTCATGTTCTGGTAAAATGAAAAAGTTTCTATAAAACAAGGAAATTGAACTCTTTCAGGATTCCTGTACAATACTGAATGTTATAAGACTAATTCAGCTCCATGCAAGATTGTCTTTTGAGGCATATCTTCGTTCTTAGCATGCCAAAACAAAACAACAACAACAAAAAAAAACTTGAATTGCTTTTGTATATACAGAATTTATGGATTGGTAAACAATTACAGAACTTCAACAAGTTCCTCCAAGGAAGTGTCCCAATCACCCCAAGAACCCGCTCAAAGTGTTTGTGGGCAGCCTCCAGCGAGGAAGCCAGGTGCCAGCTGGGCACCAAGAGGGACCTGCTCTCTCCCCAGGAGGTGTTTTCTTCAGGTCAGGATGAAGGGGAGTAGCAGGGCAGGCTGGAGGATCTGACAGGGCTGCTAATCCAGCTTTTCCCTAGAACAGCAGATTCACACCCACAACACTATAAATATGGAGAAATGTGTGCTAACTGCAGCATACGAGCAGAAAACTTATGTGGCTCGAGGAAAAACATCATATGTCTATTTGGGAAAAATAAAAAGCATATGCTTGAAGCTGTTATCATATAAACACGTGCCTAGAACATGAACTTTTCCAGCATGCAAATAAATTGACTTGTCACTCAGCATAGTTGCTATATACTGAAATCTAAAGTAATTAGAGGACAGCTGCTGGGCTCCATTCAGAAATATTTGTTTTATTTTTATAACACTCAGGATTTTTTTTTAAAGAGGTATTAGATTTCTGTTTGTTACAGTTAATGTAATATAAAATTCTGCAGTCATTATTGACTGCAACCGCCAGCATACAATTTGGGAATTAAAGTCCAACGTAGAAAACTGGCGATGGATATTGAAAACAGTTTGTGCTCATACTTTACCTTACAACCGATGGATAGGACCGAGCTTGTTTTTGAGGGGCTATAAGGGGACATGTAAAGCAGCTTCAGAGAAAAGCAGACACCCATGGATGTTAACAATGTGTTCTTAAATCAGTCTGCATCCATATCGTGTCCTTATCCTTTCCTTTCTGAGGAGATACGGAGGCTCAGGGCAGTGACTGAAGGAGCAGGGGGGCTCCAAAAGAATGGCAGTGCTAAAGCCACCCTGTTTGCACCCCAGGGACCTCTCAGGTACCCTGGTCCCTTAACTAGTCACCCTTTGAGTGTCCCTTAATGAGAAGGATGTAACGAGCAGTACCCTCCTGGCAGCACCTCACCTACAGAGATCCTACAGAAATCGCTGTGCTGTGACCGCTGATGGTAAGATTGTGTCGCTTTGGAGGCACAGTCCGGGGCTCCATGCCCAAGCCTGTTTTGCTGTGTGGGGTTTCCCCTTGCAAATCCAGAAATATCTCCAGAATGGAGATATGCTCGGTCATCCCTCAGGAGCACAGGTGATCAGTCACTTCAAAGCTGAAGAGCACCTGTGGTGAAATAATACAGCCCTTCTCCGCCGACCTGAGCAGATAATCCCCAAGAAGCCACTGAACCCATGGTATTGGGTTAAATCTCCCACTCCAAACATGCAGTTAACCTCAAAGGTATCAATTGTTTGGGGATCTGTTAGAACTTTTATTTTATTTTTATTTTATTTATTTGTCACAGCAGCGCTGTGAGGCACAAAGAGTCCCTTTCCTTCTGCACTTCAAGGGGCAAGCATCATGGGTGCTCCAGATGCCCCATTCATGCAGAACAACCAGAAATGATCAACCTTTGACCGAACTGTCAGAAAATATCAGCCCCCAGATTTATTACGGTGAGATCCTCTGGCTCTGCCACCTTAAGGATGAATGAGAGACCCCAGGATGAAGCCCAGGAGTTCCTGGATATCAGATGGCACTACGACACTTCCCATAGGGTATGGGATGCATGAAGGGTAGAGCATATTTTTCTGCTTTACTGATACAGTATTTCAGTTTTCAAGTCCATAGCCCCAATCCTATAGCCTCCTTATTTCACAGACTTTTGGGAACATCGAGGAGAAATCACGTATTTTTGTGAATCATAAAGCAGTGCACACGTGACCTGAAATCTGACGTGCTGCATATGCCTATCTTGTCCATGTACAGTTTACACAGTAGACACAGCAGCAGATGATTACTGGTGTCTCATATTCACAGTTGCCAACTATTTTCAATTTAATCTTCTTTCCTGTTTTCATGTGATCAATTTTCTAAAATAAATATTCTGCGGTTTCAAATTTCCTCTCTGTGGCTTTTGCCCCTAATCAACTTTCCTAAGTCCTTTTTAGAGTGTTCTTTCATTCACTTCTGAAGTGCTGTTGGTTTAAAAAAAAAAAAAAAAAAAGGAAAGAAAAAATAAAAAAATATTTTCCATATAGAATAAGCCATCCAAACCATGGAAGAGTCAGAGCAGAGTTAACACGGACAAAATCTGTATCGAAGGTCAGTGTCCTCCGGTTAGATTTCTTCTCAGCTACATTAATTTAGACTGTTCTTCAGCATGAACTTTTCTTTTGGGGAACAAAATTTAAGAGATTTGACTGGAAAGGCAGATTCTTCGCAAAGGTTGTCCACAGTCTGAAGCCTCCAGATATATTATGCTCATTAAGTGTCTCATTCCTCTGTCTGCATTTTTGTTTCTAAGAAGCAGAGTTTGTATCCTCTTCAGGATGAATAACTTGGAAAGAAGGAATTTACAAGCTCCATGAGATTATTGGTTCCAGATTTCTTTCCTTTCTTTTTCTCCTCCATACATAATTCGAGATGTCTTTTCCTTAAAAGTTTAGGTAAATATGCTGGAAACATTAATGCATCACAAAGGTCAAAAGATTAAGCATTCAAAAGTCAGCCAACCTCAAGAATTGTTACAGCAAGATCTGTGGGATCTAGATCCATCTCAAATGACGTAGCATCAAGGACAACTGCAGGCTTGCTCCAGCAGTTCAGTTTGGTTTCTGACCTGCCTAAAGAGTTTGCATCACACTTAACTTGTTACTCAGACATAAACAAGAGATAAAAGACTTTGCTAGGTTATGAAAAATTAACATGGAACTCCCCTGGTCTTGGTGGGTGATGCACGCATAAAAATGTCTGAATTAACCATTACTGAGTTACTGTAGCTTCACTATTTTCAGGTACGTTCTCAGCCATCTAGAGACTCCAGGCTTAGAAAATTATCTATTACTAGTTACAGTAGCATAAATACTTTCAGAAAAATATGTGGAGTGCTTCACACATAGAAAACTGGATAAATTATGCATCAGGGATGAAAAAATCCTATTATGTTACCTTATAACAGTGCCTACTAAATGTATGTTTTTAGTTAAGTTTGTCTCTTTAGGTCAGCTCTGGTAATCTGAAACTACACACCAGTAATACCTGTCCCAGTAGAAGGATGGTTACTTTTCCCTCTTCTCCATTTTGGGATTTCTAGGACAACAAAGCTGGGCCAGTTGTGAGGAATCAATTAATTCTCCCTGTTGCACTGCAACTGAGGAGTAGCTGTTCTAATGGATGATTAAGCTCAGTTGTTTCTCTAACCCGTATTTGCTAAGAAAGTGAAGGTTGGAACATCTTTTTTTTTTTTTTTTTTTTTTTCTCCCCTCAACACATATTAAACTTCCTATTACTGGACAAACTTGCCTCAGATCACCTATAGGCACATCCACCTAGGATGTTTGCTTTAACCAGCTCTCAGTTTAGATATAATTTTCTTTCTCTATTTCTCCAGTGTCTTGAAAAAAAGAGAAATTGGTACAGTGTTTTCATAAGGACTTTTATATTCGCCCACTCTACTGCTGCAGTAGTATGATATTCATTAACTGTTTTCCATCATTCATAGTGTCATCATTCAGATCTTCCAAGAACTGCCTAATGCTTTTTCCATAACTGTTAGAAAAGCAACTGCATTCTGGGGAACATTGCAATATTTGGATGTATTTCCCCAGATATTGTTTGCATTATCTGTGGGTAAGAACAGAGAAAGAGTTTGCCTCTTCCTCAATACTGTTTATATCTGAATAAAATTAAATTTCCCATTTGACTACATGTTTTATTTTCTAATCACTTTTCTCCTTTCTCAACAATTAGCAAAGCGTAAAGGAAAAGTCAAAATTAATTACACAAAGCAAAAGCAGTGTATACTATGTGGGAAAAAGACACATCTATACACATCTCAGGTTTTAAGTATAAGTTAATTTAATCAAAACAATTACAAAATAGTAAACAAAACATAATACAGCTTGGAAAATACTACTGATAGAGAGAGATCATCTATTCACAAATTTTATCAATGTCTTCTGATCCATGCTACCTTAAAAATGATGAACCCCTATATTGCATCTACAAAGCCCACTGCAAAGTGTAGTGAGGCAAAAGAAAAGAAAAAGGAGGCTTAAAAAAAAAAAAAATCACTCCTAGGGGAATTTGCTAAAGAGGCAGGATTTCCTCTCCTTCCAAAAACCGGTGTCCTTGGGGGTGGTGCGATACTCGATGCTGAGTGTTTGACATTCACCACACTCAGTCTTGCAATGGCTTTTGGACAGCAGCGCTGGCAACAGCAGCAGGCGAGTACAGCACAGTTATGACAGCCCTGGTGTGATCCAGAAAGGTGCCTTAGTGCTTCCTCAGCACATTTCGCAATTGGATTAGGTGCCTGGCCACAGGGGAGTGTTCCAAAGAAATGGAGCAAAATGCTTAAAATTAAATGTTTAAGTTCCAAAGACAATTACCACACTCCCAGAGCTGATCAGGGAGCTCATCACAGCTGGGTAGGAGCTGCTGTGCTTCAGCCCTCACCCACCACCAGGGCTTTGGCAGCCTCGTTTGCCCTGGACTGGAAGACTGAGTTTGTTTTCAGAGACAGTTTTCTGAGTGATAGGGAAGAAATATTAAGCAAAAGGAGTGGGAGCTGGTGTAGGGCCAAGGGGTATGATGTGACTGTCCCGAGGAGCCTTGTAAGCTGTGAATGCCTGAGCAGGGGCCACATCCTCTGATCCTGGGTTGCAGCAGAGGCAGGAATGCAGGAGTTAATAGGCAGGCAAGAAGAAATACCAAATAAAAGCCTAGGGGGTAAGGCATGTGGCCAGAAGAGGGAAGACACCTAGCCAAACACATAAATAATCCTGGGAAGCCAGAGCAGAACTCAGTAACTCCCCACTGCCTGCAAACTTACAGCAAAAAGATTCCAAAAAAGATGTTTTGGGGAAAAAGACAACCTAGAGCTTGGTGTTCGAGCATTTCAACTGTGAATTTGTGCAGGACTGCGTGTTCTTGCTGTGCAATAAGTGTGTTCAAAGGTCACCTAGCATGCCCATGTCATCAGGAGAGGCATATAATAGGTTTTGCAGTTACCATGTGTGTATTTTTTTTTTTTTTTTTTTACAAGACTTTATTGATTTAGGCCCATTAATCACATCTAAATCTTATGTTGAAGTCCTTTGCTGAGCCTTACTTGAGTAGTTGTATATCTGTAGTGAAATCGTACGTGTGTGTACATGTACATAGATTGGGACCAAATAAATCAGGACCCTCTCCTGGGCCACAGGCTGCCAGGCCTGGTGGTGATGTCTATTTCCCATCCTCCTCCACTGAAGATGATGTTGTCGCTTGTGTGCTATTGCAGGCCATGGTCCCCTCTGCCAGGAACCAGGAGTCAGCTTGCGGCAACTTCTCCAACTGGCTGGAGACTACAGTCAAGCTATGGGCTGAAATCATAACCTCAGATGAGTTAGATGCTCTGGACATCCCCTGCAGAAGATGGGGATGTGTAAAATCACACAGGTGCCCAGAAGAGAGGTGGAGGCAAAAATATAAAAACAACAATAAAATACTTTTTCATCTGCAGCATACTATATGTACTTTGTCATACACCGAGAAATAGTTTGCAAAAGATATTAAGAGATAAAACGTGAAAAATCCTGAAAAAACACAGCTTAATTGCATTTTATGGAACAAAGGTCTTATTGCCATAGTGTCCTTAGAAATGTAATAAAACAAGCAATGTTTTAAATACATTAATTTAGATGCATGACAACTTCTTATTACATTAAAAGAGTTATGCAGGCTACCAAAAATCTGTAAACAATAGCAGTAAGTAAGCAGTAGTAGTAGTAGTAGTAAAAGTATTAGGGAAAAGGAAGAAAAAAAGAAAAAAAAAAAGATAATTTGTCATTACATAAGATTGGCCTGTGCCATGTCCTGATGCTGTTTCACGTGTGACACAGTCACTGCAGATAATGGGAATTATGGTGGATTCATGGAAGGATAGGGCCCAAATTAAGTGTATAAGGAGATTGCAGCAAAGAAGATGACATTGTAAAGGGATCAGAATTGAGACACACTTCTCTAGGGAAGCAAGATGAAGTTAGCTGGTGGTGACCACCTTCAAGTTCAAAAGGAGCAGAAATAGTGGTCAGGTTTGCTGATAAGAGTAGGATCTTAGCAGAGACTGACACGGACAAGTGTGGAAGACACTGTGCAATACATTTTAAACCGATTTTTGCAGTGGCAAGCCAGAGCACAAAAGTCATGATCTAGTCCTGCGAGATATTGCAAATAGGTGAAACTCTCACTGTCCATGTGTGTCCTTCCTCCCTCCCTCCTTCCCTCTCTCTCTCTCTTTCGTCCGAGGGGAGGGAATGGCCACCCCTGCTTGGTTTTCAAGGCTTGGTAGGTCAGTCAAGCCTCAGACAGTGTCCCCCTGAAACACTCACAGTTACTTTTCAGTAAAACGCTGTCCTGCCAAATGTTATCCTCTCAACTCCCAGCCCTTTTGTCCATCAGCAGGATTAAAAACAGATTTTTTTTTTTTTTTTTTAAGTATTTTTCACTGTCCTGATGCTCAGAGATTGTTGCATTTTCTTGATCAACAGTGCAAATAAAAATGGACTTTGAGCAGTGTGGGAGAAAGCTAGTACACTTTTGAGCAGTGTAAATTGGGAAGCTGCATGGACAGAAAGACAAAGATAGTATGAGCTATAGTTCTGCTATGTCAGCTGTAATAACTCATTATTGATGTTTATTCTTCAAAAACGTGTTTTCTTGTTCACTGGCAGGCTCTGTGTGGACCAGAAACCATGTCCAATGAAGACTAGAGACACAACATTATCCTTTAAGAATTTAAATAATGCATATAACAGCTGAGAAAAGTCTGTTTCCAGGTTTAGAGAAGAGTATACTGAACTTAATATTCCTTAAAAAAAGTCAAATTGATTTCAGTCAGCTTCCCAGATAGAAGCTTTCAAGCCATCAGAATTCATACAAAATTTAGGACTCACGAACTGAAACTATGAGGGATGTGACCTTTAGCCCTTGTAAGGAGTTGGTTTTGAGGTTATGAGCATTGCTATTTCAGAGACAACAAAGCATACATGTCACACTGGTAGATGAAGTTCCAAGAACTGGGTGGAAAAAAAAAGTGAAAAAGAAAATAGACATCAAAAGAAATTACAGTTCCATATGGTAAAAAGTCTACTTGGACATGTGAAAAAATCTGCACAGTCACATCTCAAGAAAAAATTCTTTACCATGGTGGTCATCAAACACCAGAACAGGCTTCCTAGGGAGGTGATGATGCCCCATGCTTGTCAGTGTTCAAGAGGTGTTTGGATAATGCCCTCATTAATATGCTTTGACTTCTGGTTAGCCCTGCAGTGGTCAGGCGGTTGGACTTGATGATCTTTGTAGGTCCCTTCCAACTGAACTATTCTAATTCTAATTCTAATTCTAATTCTAATTCTAATTCTAATTCTAATTCTAATTCTAATTCTAATTCTAATTCTAATCCTGATTCTAATTTGTGAACATAATCACAATGGTAAAAAGGAGAAATTTAACTTAAAAAAAACACCACTACCACCACCAACAAATGGATCAGAAGGTACAGTTCCCAGTCTGCATGTGAAACTACAACTGTTTTGAGTTGGTTACATTAGATGGAACTGATGGTTGCTATCTCTGCTCTTTAATTAGGTTTTATGGGGGCATAACAGGAATGGGGCTGCCCCATGAGGGGAATAGGGAGTCCACTGTGGGGACGCCCAGGCTATCCATGCTCCTAATGGGTGCCATCCCCTAGGCAGAGCAGGGGCTGTTAACGGGGCCCCCAACAGCTTCTGACATTTCTGGGAAGCAGAGAGCTGGGGACAGGGATGAGCCCAAGTGATAGGTTCCCTATGGTGCCAGGCCGAGGCCCAGCTAGAGGCAGCACAAATACAGGGCCCAATATGGGCTGGGATGGATGACCCAAAAAGGGCCCTGGTGCCCTGGGCAGGGGTGGTATGTATGGAGGTCCTATGGAGGCCTACTGTAGACAGTAGGCGCTTGAAGATGCCCTCAGAAACCTGATGCAGAAGTCATATGTCACGGAATACCAGAATGGTTGAGGTTGGAAGGGACCTCTGGAGATCCAGCCCCCTGCTCAAGCAGGGACACCTACAGCAGGTTGCCCAGGCCCATGTCCAGGTGACTTTTGAATATCTCCAAGGAGGGAGACTCCTCAAGGCCTCTCAGGGCAACCTGCATCTGTGCTTGGTGACCCAAGTCAAAAACAAAATACTAGACTGCTCTGGAATTTGAAGCATTTTGTGTAAAGTTACTTCTGGGGGCAGTTACTTGACTGGAAGTATGCCATACTCTCACCTCGTCAACTCAAGCCTGGAAGAGGTCTAGAAAGAGAGGTTATAGGTTGCTGAGAGCAAGGAAACTGCCCAAGGTTTCCCCCATGTTTAGGAAGACAGGAACATTTACATTGTCTCTAAATAATGAATACACCATGGCATCACTGAAGTAACAGCATTTCCTCACAAGCACAGCAACGCAAGCAAGCTCCAGTTTTTGGCTGGTTGCCCCAGTTTGCAATTAGGGGACAGTCAACCACAGCTGTGCACTCAAACACCCAATTTTCCATGCAGATCTCTACTTTCCATTTTTGAAAACTCAGTCCAGACTTCCTTTCATTCTGGGATTTCATGTGCTGGGCCAGTGTTTTCAAATACCAAACATGCTGACTGAATTTTGGAAGGCTCTCACTGTAAACATTCAATGATTTTTTTTCTTGCAAACTTCATTGTTACAAAATTACAAATGACGTGGAAACAAAAACAGGTCAAAAACAATTGCAAACATGCAATTTCTGTTAAGAACCCATTTCTCATCATATGAACTCATTTTTTGGAAGTACGCCAAAGTATGGTTTTGAATATATGTCTGTCTCTACCAATGTGGGTTTACAAATATGAAAAAGACACCAGGGTTTGTTGAAGGAAAAAAAAAAAAAAAAAGGAAAAAAAAGTGGAAATAAGGATAAATTTTGCTTAAGGCTCCCATCGTGTATTTGGCACCTGTGCCTGTTACTGGTTGTATGGGACATCCTTGACATTTTTGTTTCAAATGTTCTTAGGTGTGTGATAAAATGTCTGCTATTAAAAAATGCCAACAAGTTACACATGTCCAACAGGTAACAAACATACCATTTAACGGTACAACAATTAGCAAGATCTATCATTAAAATATGGTACTGCCCTGCTCCCTGCAGCTGCAAATTCACCATCTGATGTGGTGTTGCATCATATGAATGTGGAGACTATGGCTTGGCTGCTTCACTTTCCTTCCTAGATTGAAATCTACCCCTGTTAAATCTTCCACACAGACCACTGAATAGTTCTCAATGAAGTAAAAGTCCTTCTGGACTCTGGATTGCTTATGAGATCTCCTCCCCCTTTACTATATACATATAATCATTTGTTCTGAAGCATCCCTGACTCCTAAAAATGTTATATACAAATATTATACGTTGCTAGTAAAAAGAGAAAAAAATAATAAAATATCTTGGTTTTCATAAATGGAAAGCTACAAAAATATCTGCTGAAGTTTCATTTTCCTTGAGAACTTCTATAAGGGTGATGCTATAAGAATATCAGTTTTTCTAGTGTGTTTCTCAGATAAAAATGCCTGTCCCCATTGATCAGGAAACTACTACAATTCTGACAACAGCCAACGTATTTCAGCAAAGTCATTGGAGAATCAGAAAGGTTGCAAATCACAAATCTGTCTCTTCCCAGAGTTACAAAAGGGCTCCATACCAAGCAGGATTTTCTCACTGGGGCAACGGATGTGAGCTGGGGTCTCCTGCATGAAGGGGAGGAGTGGCAGTGGCTGCCGTGGCTGGGTCTCCACACGGCCAGATGCATCCCAAGGAGCTGTGCTGTCTCCTGCTGCCAGGCTGTGCCTGGAGTTTGCCCTTTTCTTGGGTCTCTGAGGGTGTGGGATCCATCCTGGGGCCTTCAGTCCTATGGAAACAGGGGTGTGTGGTTTGTAGGGTCACAGGAGTTTGTCTGCTGGGATGGGGCATTTTAAGGAGCAAAATGTCCTCCTGTGTTTCTCAGTGTATGAGTCTAAACACATTACACAACTGCATGAGCTATATTGAACAAAATAAAATAGCAACCATTTTATGTAAAACATCCTAAGTAGCAATTTGGTATTTGGTACAGGCTTTCTTGCTGAAAAAATTACTAGATTTCTACTTTATTCTCTCCATCCACAAAATAAAGCTACGACTTCTCTTTCTTTCTTTCTTTCTTTCTTTCTTTCTTTCTTTCTTTCTTTCTTTCTTTCTGTCTTTCTGTCTTTCTGTCTTTCTGTCTTTCTTTCTTTCTCTCTCTCTCTCTCTCTCTCTTTCTCTTTTTCTCTCTTCTCTTCTCTTCTCTTTCTCTTTCTCTTTCTCTTTCTCTTTCTCTTTCTCTTTCTCTTTCTCTTTCTCTTTCTCTTTCTCTTTCTCTTTCTCTTTCTCTTTCTCTTTCTCTTTCTCTTTCTCTTTCTCTTTCTCTTTCTTTTTTTTATTTTTATTTTCCCCAAGAGGATTAAACAGCTACAACTTATACAATGTTTTTAAAATGCTACATGCTGTTTTGGTTAGTAAGCCATGATCTGTATTAGTGAGTGCATGGGAAAAAGCAGTCAACCTCTACCTTACTTTTATATATGCACCTGTGCAACAAGCATTATACCTGTGTAACATGCTTTATAAACCTCACAACGTGGCAGTGTCTTGCTTTTAAAAACTTAATTTGCTTCAGCCACAGTGAGTTTTGCTTTCTTATCCTGCTGGTATTTTGAAATTCATAAGCAAGTCTCAAAACAGGCTTAAAACCTTTAAAGGAGCAGTTCGGTGGCAGAAAACAACAGAGCCTCTGTCTCCGTGTATCTTCCGCAGCACTCAGCCTCTTCCCTGAGGTGTTGGACTTCAGACACATTTTATTAACATTCTGGAGTTGTACCCTCCTGACTAACCAGCCATTAGCTGGCTCACTGATCCTTAACTGCAGCTCACTCTCTCTCTTATATAGGCTGCATTTCCCTTAGGTTCCAAAATAATTAGTCTCACGGCTATGGATGTGATTTCCGTTTAAAGGCATGCAGAAGCAGCACCTCAGCCACTGCTGGCGAGCATCCTTATGCATGCTCTGTTCCTTCTCTGGCTGATATTCATAGAGCACCATATTCTAATTCTACTTAATAATTAGCCTAATACTTACATTTGCCTTCCAGTGCAATTTTCAGCACAGTAAGCAAGGAGTTACACGCACAGAGCTCCCATAGCAACATGTTATTGTTAACCCAAGTTG
Organism: Anas acuta; assembly: GCF_963932015.1. Classification (NCBI taxonomy): domain Eukaryota; kingdom Metazoa; phylum Chordata; class Aves; order Anseriformes; family Anatidae; genus Anas; species Anas acuta. The sequence continues at coordinate 55,183,367 of NC_088979.1, forward strand.
TGTGCATAGCTCCATGTGCTAAAAATTCACCGAGGACCAATTCAGCTGTCAGATACACGGGGGCAACTCCCACGGGATGTCAGTGGAAGGTTCGGAGGGCAGAATAATCCTATAAAAATATAACTCTGTGCCTTCTGATGAACTACAACCATCATTTTGGAGAACTGAAGTGGAGAAAACTTGATCTTCATTTCAGAATACAGAAAAAAAATACTGGACCGCAGGACCCTGTGATCACCTTGTAGACTTCAGCTCGTTTCATATCCTTATGTCAAGAAGAGATGAGTTAAGCGTAATGCAAATACTCAACAAATAGTATAATAAAAATTTTTTATTTATGGCACATACTGCCAGCCCTGTAATTTCAGGAAGAAAAACAAATATAATAAAAATGTGGTTCCTGATAATTATATAGAGTCACAAAGACCCAGAGGACTTTTCCTGATCACTTAATGGTCTAAAACGTCTCTGTTCTGGTTCCTTTTAAATGATATTATGCCTTTTGTTCAGTGGCTTTTATTGGGTGCATTAAGAGCAATCGTAGTAGTAGTAGATGAAAGAAATTTCCTTACAGAAAGGATAGATACCCATTCGTTGACTTCTGCTCCTCATATTTATTTTACTCGATAGTTTTAGAGACTCTAGGAATACGTTTTAACTCATGTTACTCAACGTCATGAACAAATGAGAATGAAACATGAACAAGCAGTGACAGGTCCCCACAGAAAGTGCTGAGTGATTTCAGTTCCCCCTGTGTCCACCGTGGAGGCACGAGAGCTGTGGTCGGAGATCACCTGGGCTGACCGTTCCCCTCTTCATGCCTCTGTGGGCATGTTCACAACTTGCTGAGGGTGGGCAGGACCAGGCACACTGCCCCCTGCCCAGATTCGTATGAGTCAGTGTGGCTCTGCGCTGCTGCAAGTCCAATTACACATGCCATTTTTAGGTGCCTGCTTGAATTACAGTCAATCATAGATGCAAACGCTATAATTCAGCCACCTTAACTTAATCGCAAATACAGCAATGTAACTTAAATGTCTGAACACAGCCTTGCTTTTGCAAAAGAAAGTTGCAAAGTGGCATCTAGAAAATATCTTTTTTATTTTTTTTTAAATATATGTACATGTATGATAGAAGCAATTCTCTTGCTTTCTCTACACTTGTGCGTACACCATGTCTGACACACCTATTTCTTACAACTATGACTGGGTTTTCTTTCCTTAGAGCAGCTCAAGCATATGAAGCCAGGGAGGGAGTCTTCTTAGCTCCCTGGGAGGGGAGTACTTGGGCAATCTGCACTTTTACTTTCTTTCCTCCTTTATTTTATTAAACACCATCTTCCTTGATAAGTCATTTCAAATGTCCATTTCAAGCGTTTCCTTTGATCTATCTTCTTGGTAATTAAATTGCCTGCCTTTAAATTGCCATCATTTAAAATAATCCTAATTAAGACAATTTCCCCAAACTTCAAATACTGGTTTTGAGTTCTTGTGTGAAGAGAATGAATAATGATTCCCTCTATATTCACTTTAACACTTATTTTCCCATACAAGGAAATCAATTTTCCCACCTTTCACGTTAACTCAGGGCACAATCCAGCAAATTTTTACTTCTACTAGGTCTTATTCACCCATCAATTCACTGGAAATAGTTACAAGAAGATTTGCTTATGTGGGTAAGGATGTCCTGGATCTGATCATTTGGATTAGCGTGCAACTGTGTATGTGCACTGTGAGGGCACGAGCCCATGCAATAAACATTTCCATACTGATGCTTTAGAAATGTCCTGTGTGAAACAGTAACTGTGGTTCACATAGAAAACAGAAATGAAGATTTGTATAGGATGAAGTTAAAAAAAATTATCATGGATACATGTATATCTGTAATGAATTGCTTTTGATCCGTATCTGAGTAATTTATAATCTGATGATCTGGCTGTACGTGTTTCAACTCTTGAAGAACCCCACAGGGTTAATAAATACAAAGGAGTTAGATGTTAGATGTGCTTGTTTCTCATAAGACACAAACACAAAAAATATTTTTCTTTAACCTACTACAAACATTGCACTTTGCATTGTTATGATATGCGGAGTATCAAGTCAGTAGAAAGCTTATGAGAAGTTGTGACAGTCAGAAAATGGGAAAAAATATAAAACGTGAACACCCAGTTTCTAATAATCTAGCGAGGCTGTGAAATGAATATAGATTATTGTGCCTACCTCGTACTTTTATATTTATATATTGGAATGTATGTTGAAGGGTTTAACGGTGAGGTTGTTGAAAGTAAAAGTACTTTTAGAAAACCAAGCCATGCAATATTAAAGGGGGGAAAAGATTAAAAAGTCTTTTGTTCGAATGGAAATACAGAAAACAACATGTTGTTTAAGCAGGATCTTATTTTCTTCTACTCAAGTGATGAAGAGGCTTTTGTAAAGAAAGGCTTTCATCTTAAACATGCAGTACTCCATCACAACATAATTACCCTAATTTGTATTCAGCTGTAGAAATAGGCTTTTTCAGCTTAAACAAATTAAGCAACAATCACTAAGCATACATGACCAGCATTTTTTCAAGTAACCTGTTATCAGCTCTGGCTATAGCTTTATCTTGATAAAGTGGAAATCCTGTTTTATTTTCCTACTTTTCCCCTCAGGATTATGTCTGTCAGATTGCCTGAAGAGGCTCTGTGATTCATGGGCTGGAGCAAGGGACAGAGCATCCAGGGATTATTTCCTACAGCCTTACTAAATCATTATGTGATCTGGATCAAATCTTTCCTGCCTTTGGGCCCCTATTTAGGAGGGGGCCTAAGTACATACTTAACTCTGAACACGTGAATGCCCGGGCCACGCTCAGGAGGCCTTTTAAACAGATGCGTGTGCTCCCTGGTGAATAGAGGCTGTTCTGCTGCTCTTTTCCTCTGGCTTTCGTTGGTACTTACGTCCTCTATCTGTGTTTATGTTATTTGTCCTTTATCTGTGTAACTATGGGTATCCCTGCTGTTTGTATACATTATTCTAATTATTAATCAAGCTCTGATTTAGTGGATTGCTACCAGTGAGGCTTTGCCTTCATCACATTCTCCTCCCCAGTCCCTCCAGGTACAACCTGATGGGGATTCCAAAATGCTGGACAGGAGCCTGAGCCAGATCAGCCTACTCTGTCCTAGCAGTGAGGGATGACTCCTGACTCCACTGTAGCACCACTGTTGAGGAAAGAATGGGCAGAAGCATCGAGAAACTCTGACTTGGATTTGAAGGACCATCAGTGTTACACCAAAATCAGGGTCTCTTTTTCCCCACTGCTGGGTCTGGATGAGATGAAGTCTCACTCGTCTCACTCGTGCCCACTCTCCAATGCACAGCTGCAGGAGAATATCTTGCTCCATATGTGCTTGCTAAGAACCTGACAGAAAAAAGAAACAAAACAAAACACACATGAAAAAATAACAAACAAACAGAAGGAGAAATTGGTAGAGTCAATGATGCCATCCCAAACTTGTAGTAGAAGGAGGAAAGGAAGTGACGTGTCTGCTCATGAGGCAGTAGAGCTGAATTTGGAATTACAAAAGATGCTGCCTTCAAATGTTCCTTCAGCCCTCATATAGGCTGATCCTGCAAGCAGAAATCCTTCTGAAGTAGATAGCTCCCAGCAGGAACTAGGTGAATGGGAAGAGAACATAGTTACCTCCAAAAAGAGTGGGGTCCATCACTGCTCCTCCTAAAGTGCCTGAGAAATGAAATTCACCATGCAGGCATGTTGTTTGGATAGAGTTTTACCAGCACGTGTATTGTGATCTCCTCTGGCACAGCTGAGATCAGCTGTCAAAACCACAGGAATTTGTGGTAATGGATGGGTAATGCCACCTTCCTCAGCCCTCTCCCATTCCCCTTTCCTTTCCTGCCACCCCTTGCAGGACTTTCTTTTCTCCTGCAACCTCCACAGCCTGTTGGAGAGCAGCAAGCATGAGGAAGGTGAGCTGAGGATGACCCCAGCACAGACAGGGCAGTGTCCTCACCAACAGGGCACAGTCCCTTCACGACTGAGCAGGGTGAACAGACCAGGGGTTGTGGTAGCCACATGTCCCATTAACAGGTTTGGGGGCAGTTGAGGAAATCCAAACAATTCAGTAGGGAATAACACAGGACACACTCACACCTATGATGTAACTCAGAGCAGCAAAAGAGCTGAAATGGGGCTGCTGAGCATAACAAGAGGTATGAATTCAGGTACCAGGTAAGCCTGGTCATGGCAATTAGGGTTGTGTTGGGACTCAGGGCCCAGCACAGCCCTCCCTCCCATCACAGCGTGTCCTCACACCTCACAACATCCTGGGTTTTGTTTGCACACCCTGGTGTCTGGAACACCATTGATGGTCCAGGAATCATTAGGCAGAGAGGCAAGGTAGTGCATCAGCTCTGAATTCAATCCAGGAAAAGTGAATGGTAACTCAGGAGCAGGCACACCTACAGTGTAATTCAGACTGGGCCTGATGACCCATGGCTGAGCTGAAATGGGGCCAATGGGTTGATGGTGTGGGTCTGGTGTGGCTGGTCAGAGCAATTAAGGTGTATGGGTGCACTCAGAGCCCAGCACAGCCTTCCTCAGTCACCTCTCTGGGCCCTAGACTGAGTGGATGAGGGAAACCTCTCTGTATCCCTCAGAGACAGCAGAGAGTGAGCAAGCAGTGGTGGTGGTGCTTGTCCCATAGTGCTTAATATCTGACTTGTGCTCAGGCAGGTGCTCCTGAAATCAATGCCTCAAAAGCTTGTCTTTGTTAATTCCACCATCCTTTGAACTACCAAAATCCAGTGCTTTCTAGCATCATATGGTGAATCCATAGCCCTCCCTTGTCAACACTGGATCCAAGGAGCAATATGAAACCATGGTCTCTAGCAACTGATGCCAGAACAAAGCTGTGAAGACTTAAGAGGGCTTAGATACCCTTCACAAGCAAGTGAGGACCAGTCAGGAGTATCCTCTTGGCTGATATGAGGATTATCACCCATATATTATATGTCATGCCGCATACAGAAGAAAACATTTATCATTCTGAGGAAAATGGGAAGGAATCATCCACACAACAGAGACCCCTTTGTGTTAGAGAGCTGTGACTAAGTGAATGTGCTGCTTGACCTTGAAATTCAGCCTTTTTGAACTCCTTTCCACAAATTTAAATTCTCAGTGCTTCCAGCAGATATCAGAAGGAGATGGGTAAGAACATAAATCTTGGCTGTTAAAGCAAGACATGACCCAACAGAGACTATTTCCATTGCCAGTTCTGGGTGCCATCATCAGGAACAGACTGGAGCAAATATTTCCTCTCAGGCCTGCTCCCTTTTCCTCCGTTGGTGTTTCATTTCCACCCCTGTACTCAGGAGAGTGGTTGCTCCATGTATCCAAGGGGAAGGTCTCCTTTCCTCTTGAGCAAACCAGTTTGCCTCCCTCTGCCCCAAGCTTTCATGCCCTGGCTGGGATCCAAACAAATGATTTAGCCCTGCAAAACTTATTGCCTCTTTTAAGAAAATCCATCTCCTCCTTTAGCTTGTCCATGCTCAGGAATAACAAATTCTACAAGCAACCTTGCATTTAAATGTTTATTGAGCAATGAACCTTCAGGGAATAAATACTACAGCAGGAATTCACCAAGACTCTCTTAGGGCTTGACAGCCCAGACAGCCATTGCACAAATCTTTGTTAGCCCTGCCAACACTTTTTTTTTTTTTTTTTAATCAAAGGAATTACAAATTTCTTAATCCTTAGGGTTACTTTTAATGACTTAGAAAGGATCAAGAGCTGCTTAAAACTGTATTCACATTACAAGCAGGCAGTAAATTTCGAGCTACTAGTCAGCTTGCTGTCACTCCACGTGAACAACGCCACAGAGAAGAGGCTCAGCAAAATTTGTGCCCATGTTCTTCAACGAATTTCAGAATATGGAAAGTGGTCTGAACCTCCCTGATTTTAGAGATCTCTTCCCCATTTCCCAGACAGATGACTGGTCATGCAGAACCTCTGGAGGCATGATACATGTGCTGAGCAGCAATCCTAGCTAGGACTCCTTTATCTTTAGCTTACAAAATTGTTTCTTTCTTTGCTTTTTCAGCACACAGAGCAGGAATTCACCCTCCAAAGTTAGGACTGCCTGCTAAAATGGTACCACAGTCATTAACATAGCTTCCAAATTCCCCCGACTCCTCTCCCTGGCTCTAGGGAGTCAACACAATTACTGCAAAGCATATGCTGTGTAAAACTACTAAGGCAGTATGAAACCTCATAAAGTAATTCGCTAACGATTCAGGCTGGACTATGATAGACTGAAATCTCCGTGTCATGAAAACCCTTCTCTTTGACTCTGTGGCATAAAGTGAACGTGGCAAAAAGGCCAAATCTCCAAAACAAAATTCTAGCAGAGCTGGCAGAGTGAAAGTGCCTGCAAGATAAAGAGACTACAAGTGAAAAATGAAAACATTTTGTTTTAAATTTCTGAAACCATAGAAACCGAAGAATGAAATAAAGACTGCCTGTAACTTTATTTTTCTCTTATGTGATTCCTACCTGCAACGTTCAGACCTATGAATGCACTGAAGATAAGCACAAAATTGTATCTGGTCAGTTTGAGAGATCAAATAAAAGAGATGTCTTTTATGTCAAGAAGTGGGGGAGTTATGGATGAATAGAGGGAGTTCTTCAAGAACTGCTTGAGGGAAAGGAAGAAGCTGTCTGGGTCTCTGCCACCTTGACACAGCCCTGCAGAACCCTCCAGTCCATGAAACCACAGGAAACACAATTCCCACAGAGACATCGCCCCACAGTGTCAAGGTGCTTGTGGTTCCTGTGCTAATCTCATAAGAAATGCCATTAAGCAGTATCACTTCATCACAGCTATGCATGAGGCCTTTCCAAAAGGTGCCTGTGTCCTCCTTGATAACTGCTGTCATTTACGACATTATTGGCACCCAGTGCATCGATAGGCCTCCATGGCCCCGACCAGCCTCACATGGGCCTCCCTCCACCGATAGCTCTGAAGGGCCGTTCCAGTCCTGCTGTGTGTCATCACCTTGCCTTGTCTGGGACTGTTTGTGGACCTTGCTACCAGTGCCAGGCTCTGCTCAGCCTGTTCAGACTCTGGGGAGCTGTGTCCTGGTGGCAAGGACACTGTCCATCCTATGGCTCCCCTCTGTGAGGCTAAATGGCTGGTGAAAGGCAGATTTGGGCTGACCAACAGCAGGAAGCTGGGATGAAGCTCAAGCTGATGAGGCTGGGCAAATGTGGGATAATCAAGCCTGAGTAGTCCATTGGCTGGGAACAGGGCTTGGGGATGAAAACATGGGTTCCTTGAGCAGCCTAGTAAGGTGGGAAAGAGGTCAAACAGCCCCGGGGCCTTACTGGGGTGGATGAGGGCTCAGAGCTTCCCCAAGAAAACTCCAAAGGCTGGAGGGGTGTTAAGCTATCCTGGAGACCAGCTGGGGAGGAGAATCTGGCCCCCTCAGTAGAGCCCATGTCAGTGGAAGGCCATATTTGAGGTCCCTCAGAGCAGGTCCCCCCAGGATAGAAATCAAGGCACTCAGGGGTCCAGGCTGTCCTTGAGCAGCCTAGGAACCTGGGGAGAAGAATCAGGACACCCTGAGGAGTACCAGAGGCTTGTGGTTGGAGGGGCTGAGGTGGTATCTGTGAGAAACCAGGCAGGTCTGGAGGTTTCAAGCCCTCTCTGGGCAGTCCCAGCAGCTGGGGTGATTCAGGCTGCCCCAAAGTAGCCCTGAAAGCTGTGTAGGGTCAGGCCCTGGGTAGTCAAGGGGATCACAGTGTGTTGGCCCAAAAAAGGCTAACCTAGCTTGGGGATCAAGCCACCGCTGAAGTGGGGGTATGGTCACCTCTGATGACCCCTGGAGGTTTTCTCTGCCACCCCTAAGAAGCCTCAAAGCTTGTGCAGCTGGGTGTGGGGATGAAACAAGGTGCCCCATTGAACCCCATCCTGGGTCCCCTATATCCATGGCTGCTCCCAGCTTCAGGGCTTTCCTGGGGTGCTTAACAACCCCTGGCCGACAACTCTTGACTCTTACAGGTGAATCTTGCATGAGGGATCTTCACAGTCAAGATTTTTCTGTGGGTACTTAGTGGAGAGATGCATAGTGATATTGACTTGGCTGACTCCACGGATGAATTTCTGTCTCTCTCAGTGTGTTGAGCAGAATGCTGATAGAAGCACAGACTGTTTACAGAATATATAACAGGTACTTCAAAGACTTCTCCTGGCTTTGAGCTCTTCAGTCACAGTCTTTTGTGCATAATGCATTTCATGTTCTATAAACCTGATACAATATAGTCCTTATTAGATGAAGGAAGGAGAATTACAATTACTCCACATTTCTCTCTGGGTTATGGGTTAAAAGTCAGATGATGACACAACAGCTTATGATTCCTAAATTTGGAATTACTTTACAAGACTAGAGTATCTCCCCTGAAAAGAAGGGATCGAGGAGGAAATTCTCAGCATCAAAAACTGCAGTTCCTCGGGATCCCTTCAAAATAATTAGAACACATTGCCCAGTATTCCAGTGTCTCCTAAACCTTCTTAACTTTGTGCATATTAATAGCTTTAGTAACTGAGACAGCAGTGCATACTTAGAGCTACAACATTACAAAAATGCTTGCAGACTTGCAGAATTAAGGTTTTATTTTTTTTCCAAACCTGTGTACCCTTTAATTTTTGTAGATACTTCATTTTTGCAATTTATTTTTGTAAATCTGCTGATATTACCCTCTAGCACTGGTGATGTTACCCTCTCGCCCTCTCGGTGTTTTTGAAATGTTCGATAGTAACCACGTGTAATCCTGATCCATTCAGTATCTTCCTTTTCTTGTTAGAAATGAAAATTTACTGTTCACGTGCAGTACCCATTTAAACTAGACAAGGTAAAAAGACCATTAGTAAAACCTGTCAGTCAAATTGAGCCATAGCAAAAGCAGGAAACGTCATGTGCAACGGGATGATGGTTAGCATTCCTGAGCTGTTTTTTTCTTTTCTTTTTTTTTCAGTCCTGTCCACATGCAAGAGGTTTTGCCTTAGCTTCATGTGGAACCTGGCATGCACCAGGCCGTTTCTCCCCGCATCGAGCCCTCCATGCGCCCAGCTGGCTGTGAAGTTTCTCTTTGCTGCGGCGCCTCTGTGTAATCCCAGCCAGCTTCCCTTTGCAGCGGTGGGGGGGCTGCTTTGAAGTGCCACCGTAGGTGGCTGCCCGTGCCGCAGCCGGGGCCTGCAAACACGGTCTCTGCTGTGGAGCAAAACGAAAACGCCGTGGTGCTGCCGTGGGACCGTGTGCTTGGCGGATGCCGGAGGAACTGACGTCAGGTGCCTCAGGATATCGTCCTGCACGCTGTCCTGGTGGACGTCTCCGTACATCTGATCCACCACGTGCAGAGCCCACGGTGAAGGGCTGCATGTTTTGTACCTTCCTTTTGCTCTTGGTCCCGTCTGCTGGCTTTCAAAGACTTCCCAGGCGTGCTGGGAATCTGCTGCGTCCCCTTGGCGGCCGGTTGTGAACGCGGTGACCTCCTTCAGGCACAACGAGAGCGGTTTTCCTGCAGCATTCCCACCTGCGCGGCTCTGATAGGCACTGCTAGCACAGCAGAGAAAATGCTATAATGCATAAACAGAGGCCACTCCATGCAGATTTTGTTTTAATCATAGCTGGGAGGAAGGAGCGAAGCCCTGCAGCTGAACTATAGCGTGCAGCAGGGGTGCGCGACCATTTTCCCTCCTGCCCCCACGCAGCCTTCCCCAGCACTGCTACAGCAGGCTGAGACAGCCACGCCAGAACCACGAGGCCACGATTTTCACCACTTTGCCTCCTCCAAGAAGGGGGGAAGATAACACTAAGCCCTGAGCCCCCTTCCTCAGAGCCCCTTTTCGGGCGAATCCAAAGCGGGGGCCGCGATTTCAGCCGGCAGCGAGCCCGGAGCGGGAGGCACACGAAACCGCGGCGCAGGGGGAGGGGGGGGGGGACCCTGGGGATGCTCCCAGCGGTGCAGGGAGCTCAAACCGGGGGCTGTGGCTCCGCCATCCTCCGCCTCCCTCCTCTCCCTCCCGGCCCCGCCGCCTGCCGTGGCCGCGGGGATTGGCTGCGAGCGGCCCGGCCCCGGCCGGGTGAAAGGGTGGTCGGGCGGGGCGGTGGCCGACATGGCGGCGGCGCTGGGCGGCGCGGCGCGGGGCCGGCTGCGGGCGCTGCTGGAGGTGAGAGCCGGGGGCTGTGAGGGGGCAGGGGGTGCCCCCGCGGTCAGCAAGGGTTTGGGGGTGTACCCCGGGGGTTTTGGGGTGCTGTGGGGTTTGGGGGTGGTGCTCGGGAAGCAGCGCTTGCGGAGCGCTAGGAGCCCCGTTTGGGGTCGGGCTGTGGGTGACCCGCTGAGGGCAGGGTGCGTGGTGGAGCCCGGCTGCTGTGTGCTGCTGGGCTTGGTGGAGGGGTCCCTGTGCTTTCATTTTTCGTAATTTAATTTTTTTCCCTGCTGGAGGGGTTGTGTGCTGTGCCTCTCTGCTTCTCTCCTCTCCCTCGGTTAAAGAGGAGTTGATCAAAACTGAGGGATACATCCTAATGGGAACAACGCTTTAATTGCTATGAAGGGCATGGTTCTCTGTTATTTTTACTTGCACATCTTAATTCATAGCAAGGGGTTATTCCTTCCTGCAAACGTGCTGTCTCTTACCCACCCATTCCTCCGCATAGCTGTGGCTCTTTCAGCTGTCACCTCAAGCTTTTTAGTGGCATTCTCCTCTTACTGGTCCTGGAAATGCGAGAAGCCCATTGCAGATCTGTGCTAATGTTTTTGCTGAAGACTTTAAACATTTAGAAAGCCTTAAGCTACGATATCTCTGCTGAGGCACTCACTGCTTTCTGCTCTATTACTCCTGCAGATTGCTTTGCTTTGCTTTAACAGACAGACGAGATTATTTTGGATAAGAGCAAACCGCAATATCTCACTGCATTGTGTAACAGTTATGTGAAACTCACTGCTTTACATAAAGGAAAAGTGGTGCAAAATAGCTCTGCTCACAATAGGAAGAGTCTGGGTTTTTCACAAAAAGGAAATTTTGTGTAGAGGTCTGCAAGTTCAAGTGGAGGAGGGAGGAATCACTTGCAGAATTATTTTTCTCTGTATAGTTCTGGGATAGGTGTCTCTCCAGAAATGTAACTCCTAAACTACACTGTAAGGAAGTCATCACGTGTTTTCAGGGATCGTGTAACTGTATGGGGTTTACACAGAAAGGTTTTGGTAGCAGGGAGCTGCAGGGGTGGCTTCTGTGAGCAGAGCCCAGCAGCTGCCCTGTGTCAGATCAGAGCCAGCCCCAGATGGCTCCAAAAGGGACCCGCTGGTGGCCAGAGCTGAGACAGTGAGCAGTGCTGGTTGGACCTCTGGGAGAGCAGATTTAAGGAAAGGAAAAAAAAAAAAACCACCACCACCACCAACAAAAACACCCACAGACAAATAAAACCAGCTGTACAACAGCAGTTGGGAGAGTGATGTGTGAGAAGCAGCCCTGCAGCCCCCAGGTGAGTGCAGCAGGAGGGCAGGAGGTGCTCCAGGCAGGCAGCAGCAGTTCCCCTTTGGCCTGTGGAGAGGCCCCTGGTGGAGCAGGCTGTCCCCCTGCAGCCCATGGGTCCCACATGGAGCAGATCTCCACGCTGCAGCCCGTGGAAGTGGTGGACATTGGAGGTGGATGGGGGAAGGTGTTTTTCATTCACTTCTAGTTTCTCATTGCTCTAGTCTGTGATTAGTAGGCAATAAATTATATTAATCTCCCTTATGCTGAGACAGTTCTGCCCGTGGCAGTAATAGGATAGTGATCTCCCTGTCCTTATCTGAACTCAAGAGCCTTTTTCCATCATATTTTCTCCCCCTTTCCCTTTGAGGAGGGGGAGTGAGAGAGTGGCGTGGTGAAGCTCAGCTGCCAACCAGTGTGAAACCACCACAGTAACAGCAGTGGTTTGTGCTGCAAGGGCAGGTCAGCTTGAGAAGGGGCTAAAGACCAAAAGGATTTACTTTACCTAGGTATTTTTTATTGGGAAACATGCAGAGCACACCTGTGGTGCTGTGAAAGTGTATGGGAGAGAAGTTTCTTAAACAACAAGAGAAGTTTGGGAGTGATTGGAGATTAATTTGAAACTAGCGGAAGGCTGATGCTGTTCTTGGTACCTGTATATTTGTGTGGAAGACATGCTTCTTCCACTAAATAGTCCAAGGACTTTGATGTCAGTCCTTTGGAGTGTCCCTGTGAAAGGCCAGCTGTGCCTCCTTTCTTTTAAGGGATCAAGGATTTGATACCTGACTGCATCACTGTAAATGGTATAGAAATGTTTCATGAGTGACACTTTGTAGAACGAAAAGCTACCTAGTAGCACTTGCGCCTTATGTAACTGACGTGGTTTTTTTAGCCTTTATTATCTGTGTAGGAAAGTCACCTTCAAGTTGTCAGTGACTGGAAAACATTCAGTCAGGTTTGCATGGGAATTGCTCTCCCAGATTCCTGTATTCTTTGCTGACATAGGCACATGCTACCGTTTAAATCTTCAAACTTGTAAGGGCTCCAAGCACATTAGTGTGTGGGTGTGTTTTTTTTCTTTCTAGGGCTAGTAGCTGGCCACTTGCCCTTGGCTTCTTTACTCTCTCGTGGAAGTCAGTGAAAGAATTGAGAAAGGGCAGAGAAAAAACATGCAACTGGAGATTTAACTAATTACTGTGTTTCTAAGCTTAATGCTTGTGTGTTAGATTTTATGCAGATCTAATTCTGTGTAACTAAAACTTCCTTTTGAGTGCTTTGCACTTCTGGAACTGGGAGAAAATCTGATCTTGAAAGGAGGTGGTGGTTACTATATGAGGCTGAGAGATGGCTTTAGATATTGAGGTTTCAAAACTCTTCTGAGAAAGCTGTCAGGCTAAAATAATGGAGGAGAAAGTTATAAATAATGTACACTATGAAATCTGCTGACACGTGGGTTTTTATCAGTGTAGATTAATTTGGAGTGGTTCAACTAAATGTATGGAAAGTTTCTGTGCTCTGATAAGTTATCTGAGCATTCACTTTTTTTTTTTTTTTTTTTTTAAGTCCTAGAAGTTACCTGTACAGTGGGAGCTCCTCTCTCTCTTCTGTGGGATTTTTTCTTAAGCATGCTGTTAGTCCAGGGAGATGTTTTCCCCCTTGTTTGTGAGCACAGAAGCATTAGGCCAGAGGGGATGGCAAGGTAGGGATCATCCTACATGTAGGAAGGGAGCCAGAATGGTCACTAATTTGGGGAGATGTCCTACAGTTGTGGAGTTCAGGGATTGTTTCCAGTATATAAACTACAGACTTTTAGTACTGGTAAGTACTCTCAAAGAGGTTCACGGATCAAGATTTCTGTCTTTAGTCACTTTGCTTCCAGAAGTAGCTGTCTGGATCCTGCAGGCAAAGCATGCTGTGCCATCTGCTGTGGGTGAGACTTTTTTTTTCTGGAGATAAAGTTAAACTTCATTAAAGTTTACACCAGGTTTAAAAAAAATAAAAAGTCTTGCTCTGAGATTTTTTTTGTTTGTTTTTATTTGCTTTTTTTTTTTCTGTCCAGACTTTGCATTGGTGGTTCTTGCATCATTGTTATGGTGCTGGGATCTCTTTCACAGGCTCTAGCCTTGTTGGAGCTGTTTAAGCTGGTGCTGTGAGAAACTGTTCCAGCTTTCTGCAGCTGTTAGGTTTTGATCGCGGGCCATAGCTTTTCAGCTCCTGTCTCCTTCCAGCTTGACCCAATGCTGCTATTTGAGTATCTAAGTGGATAAACAGGACAGAAATCTGGCAGAGAACAAATTTTCCCTGCTCTTTGTGAGTATCTTTTCAGCTGGCCGTATTCCCTAGTTCGATTCACCATGTGACTGTACAAACTTCTGTACTGGCACAAGGGAGAAGGTACTTGGGTGTAGGAATGACTTAGTTTTTAAAAATAGCCTTGGGTGTTAGGAGTTCCCTTGCTTGTAGCTTGCCTGCTGTGTTGGCAGACATGAAAATTGGGTTTCCTCTCTGCCTCCTGGAATAGCCAGTGATTCTCAGACCTGAGAGTGAAGGAGCTGCATGTATTATAATGCAGTGGACCTTACAGAACACTGTGCGGTGTTTTTGTTTGTTTGAAGCTGGCTTCAGGAGGATCTGCTTGTAGTTACAAGTGCTTTGCTGTTCAGCACTTTCTGAGAGAGTACAAAGGAGGGAAAGCGCTTGATTAGTATGGGGGGGAAAGCATTATTATGGCTGCTTTCATGGTTAAAGGATATGTACAATCTTGTATTAACAAGCTAAACATTTCAACGTTACAGATTAAAATTCTTGCAGACATGTAGAAGCGTCTGCTTTCTATATGTTGTATACATAATCTGTCAAGGGATTGTCGGGTGAGTTGAAAAAGAATCAGAAAAGTTGCTGCGTAATAAAATAGGGGAGATACTACGTCTTCATGTTCAGGATTACTCAGAAATACTTATGGCTAATGGGAAATAAACTGGAAATGTGGAGGTGTTCCTCTACCGAATACACCTTCAAGTCTTGAACTTGAATCTTGGAAACCATTGGGGCACAAATATATGGTGGTAGGATCTCTGGCAGAAAGCAAAAGGAGGAATTAGAATACGAAAAGCAAGTGTGCTGCTCTAGCTGTTACTGTTGGGCACTGCTTACTGTATCTTCCAGTAAGGCTAAAATGTACATGCCTGCCACTGCTAGATGTATTAAAGCAAACCTTGGTGTGTGGAGCTTTTCCTCTCTGAAATCTGGAACTCCATCTCCATTTCGACTCGGAGACTCCTCTGCCCAGGCGGCTCAGTAGCAGCAAGGTATTTACCAGATGACCTGTACAGCAGGGAAACATCCTCCCTGGATAAGGGACGTCTTTAAAAACACACACAAGTCATCTATAAATAATAAGTTAATTATTTTCTATTTTGTTACTGTGTGCCATGTCCTTAAACCACCACCTGAGGAGGTTTCACAGGGTTGCCTTGGGGCCCTGGGAGATTCTCTGCTGGGCCTCAAAGCTGCAGTGAATGTGCCATTGTACAAATTACTGCGTACTTTGATTTACATGGAATTATTTTAGGGCTAGTATAGCTGTTCAGGTCAAAAGTCAGTTTGGCTGTTGTGTAATTAAACAGTAAAAGCAAGATGTGTTTCCAAAATACCATCCTAGCATGATATATTAAGTTTAGGTGGTATGGTTTTGGTAGCAGCGGGGGCTGCAAAGTTCTGGTGCCTGGAGCACCTCCTGCACTGACCCTGCTGTCTGCAGGGCTGCTTCCTTCACATTTCCTCACCCCACTCTCCCAGCTGCTGTTGCACAGCAGTTTTTTTTTTCTCCTTCCTTAAATCTGTTCTCCCAGAGGTGCAACCAGTGTCACTTATTGCCTCCGCTCTGGCCAGCAGCAGGTCCCTTCGGAGCCAGCTGGAGCTGGCTCTGCTCTGACATGGGGCAGCTAGGGAAGAGCAGATCCCATAGGGGTGGGAAAATCAAAGCCAAGCTCCTCAGTCCGGAGCTGAGCTCTCATAAATAAAAAGCAGTAGTCTGTAGCCTTGAACTTTCAAGAGTCAAGATGTTTATCAAATTGAGGTAACCAGTCACGACAGAAATAGATTGTAATGGATATGAGCTACCTGAGTTTGGCAAGGTAGGAAAAAGTCATTAGGTCCCGTACTTGATTGAGGTTTGAGTTCTGGGATTTTTTTTTTTTTCCCCAACATCTTGGCTAATGTAGAATTGTGTGGTTTCCATCACTCTCTTAATAAAAGGGAAGTGGGCACAGCTAAGCTGGTGCTGAACGAGTTAAATAACTAGGAGCTGTGCATCAGAGATCAGTGATGGCTGTGGAAACCCACTTAGGCCACTTCACAGCTGCTTTTTTCTCTTTTTTCCTTTTGAGGAGGGGCGCCGGGGAAAGATGTGGTTAGAAATCAAGGTAGGTTTGGATACAGCTGTTGTGATAGAGCTGTTGCTCCTGCGTGCTGCTGGACGCAATAGGTTTTTCAAAAGGCGTGCCTACTGTTTGCTGATAAGCTGCCTGCGAAATGAAGTGACAGATGTCAGCGGTTAAGTTGTGCCTGACTTTTCTTCTAACGCTTGAGCGCTTGCCAGAGTGTGGGAGACTGATCTAAGCTGTTTTTTTCATCTGGAAGGGATTAGCATCCACCCGCTCCTTGCTGGGGGAGTGTTACAGCCAGGCTACGCGCTGCTGCGGAGATGGAGCTTCAGGGAAGGTGCCCTCTGGGTCCTTCCTTCTGTTTTCCTGCCTTGCCTGGCGTGGTGTGGGTGAGATTTCTTCTGCAACAGGCAATTACTAAGAACTACAAAACAAGACAGCTAGGACAACAGGCAGTAAAACCTAGAAATCCAGTAAAAAGGAATGCTTTCTTTGGATACTGGTGGCTACAGTATGAGGAGCTGTTTTGTGTAATGGCTTGTAAGTATAATGGCCTACATCTCGGGCTAGAAGAGAACTATAACAGCTATGAAGGTATCGTGATGTATAAATCTCAGCTGTACTCTTAAATATGATAAGTTATCCCTTTGTTCTATAAGGCATCCCTGGAGCACGCGTGGATTTTGGGAGGCAGCCACTTACTGCACCTTGTGGTCTAGACTGGCTTGGCTGATTTTGAGAGTTTGAGTTTTGGTGCATCTTGTAGATGAACCTAACTATAGAGGGAGCCCAGAGGTAGGTGGCAGCTGAGTAGCTGTCTCTTTGCAGATAGCGCTTTGCAGTGTCCCTCTGTGGCCCTAGCCATGCATTATTTACAAAATGTCTAATTGCTTCTCAATACACACCCAATCGTTCAGTGGCTAGGAGCAGACCTTTAAGGAGAATCTTCCTGAAGTGGATTCTAGAGTAAGCAAGCTCTTAAACCTTTGTGTTTAGCAGTACAGATGCACAGAAAATAGAAACCTCCCCCCCCACCCTGTCTTTCCAAAGCTGTGAATTAGAGCGAGATGCTTCCCATTTGGCTGAGCTGAGCAATAGACTTGATCTGGTTTTGGAAGTTACCCCACATGTATTCAATTCAGGGCACTATAACTGATGTGTCTGTGTAGGAGGTAGCTAAGTTTTCTAACGCTGCATCATAACTGGTTTAGGCTAGGACAAGACTTTTATGTGAAAACTGTCTGATTCTGTAGTGTAAAGCAGAGCTGAGTGCAGTTGAGTCTTCAATTTTTTTTTTTAATTGATCAACTGCTTAACTTTTCTATATAAAATGTTTAGGTTTGTATAGGGATTTTTTCAAGGCATGGCTTAAATTCTGAAATTTAATGCTAACTGTACTTTTCCCAACAGAGCTTTTCCTTTCACTCTCCATCTGTGGCACAGCTTTTCTGCCTTCTCATATGCGTTAAAAGCTAGCTTTGTATGAAAGGTGTTCACAAGAAAGTTCAGAGGCTTTGTGCCTTCCCCCAGCTAACTACAAGTCTTTAGGTTAGTCCCTCTGACCATTCAATTACTTTCTTCAGTGGCTAATAACTTGATGGAGATTTTCTGGCGCATCCTATATGACAAGGTTCAGGCTATTTGCGGTCCACTTCTGTCTGTAGGGCCTGGGAGGAGGGACTGCAGGGTCTGGGACTCAGCCACCTAACTGCGTGTACTCTGCAGCAGGAGAATATGCTGTGCTTCTGCTGCCACAGCTGACCTTGCTTCTCCCTCTGATGGGATCTAGATAACAATAAGGTTGCTGAAGGTGCAAGCGTCCTGCCAGGAACTTGGAATAATGGCCAACTGGTGGTTGTGGTTGGCAGAATTATGATCCTAACTGTGTTTTCCCTCTTCAGAGCCTGAAGCAGCTCGTCCTGTTGCATCCTCAGATGAAGAATAATTAACATCTGAAAACAAACGGCCAAAACACAACTTCTAAACCTCCAATTTTGATTCTAGAGCCTCTAGTATAACTTGCTTTTCGTGTTATTTTTCTGGATTTTATTTTTTGAGGTTGGACTTGAGAATTGGAGGTTATTGGTGGTGTATCATCAGGGACTTGTAGGGTGATGGAGTGACCTGGGAATGCTTTAGGTGAGGGTGGGAAGATCCTGTTGCAAAACAGGAGCAGTGTGGCTGTTGAAAGATAAAGAAATATAAGCCTCGAAAAAACCTCTCTCATCCTTAGACCGCTGTCATGATGGGGTTGTGGTGGGGAAGACTGGGAGCCAAACCAGCATCTGAGGTTGCTTTTTGCTGTGTGAATGTTTGTGGGGGGGAGGCAGATCCTTAAAAGATTCTCTCTGCTTTGTGGGGGAATGCAAGGAGGGGCAGGGAAGAATAAGGAAGAGTTTCCTCAAGATGTCAGTATATGAACTGTTTCTGTCTTCCTGGCATACAGTAGCAAGAGAAGAAATGTTTAACTCCCTCTCTCTTCTGCAGTGTGAAACGCTCTGTACGAGACGGTACCTTAAAACATCCCATAAGCTGTATTCAGTCACATATGATCCAAATGAAAAGGTGAGTAGCCTGGTGTATGGTTTCCCTCTTTAATGCTTTACTGTATCATTGATGTTTGGCTTTCAAAGCTATCCTCTCCCCTGTGCTGTTGCTGACAACAGCAGTTCTCCCAGTGAACCCCCTGTGCTATCACTGATTTAGTTGCACATTCTTCTTCAAATTAAAGTTTCTTGCAGTATATTTTCTGGGATTGGATATTATGTCAAGTGCGTGTCTTGGTTGGAGAAGCGATTGTGAGCTTGGGACGGGTACATACTGGCCTGAACAAGTTACAATTTTGACACAACTATTCTTAATGTTTTATGTGCTGTGGGAGGTGCAGGCCTGTTAAAACTATTGTATGCTAGACTATCTAAACACAGTTCTTAAAAACAAACACCAAAAAACCTGTGTGCATATATATATATATTTATATATGTTTATATAAATGCAGTAGTTGCAGCACATCTGTTAGATGGTCTGATGCACCTTGTCCAAATCCAGCTTGTTACTCACGTGCAGGGGTGAGAGCTGCAGAGCCTGGATGAAGATGGCTGTGTGAGGCCTGCAGAGCATGCTACATCCTCATTTTGGAGACGGCAGCAGGAACACGGGTTTGCCTGAGCTCTCTGTCAGACTCGCTGACAGACTTGTGCGGTAGCAATCTCAATTTACAGTTACTAGCCAAGAAAAACTTTTCCTGTGGGAGGTTGTCTTGGCATGGCTTCTAAAGTAACACACTTGGAAAAATAACGTGGCTGAAGGTAGGCTCGTACTGAAGGGCAGGAATGCCAGCACTTCAGCACGCTTAGGCTTGCCCCATATCTACCAGGGTAGGGGTGATTAACCAGGAGTGAAACAGTATTAGAAAACAGGGGGAGAGAAACCAGTGTGTGCCCAGAACCCTGGCTGGCAGAAAAAGTCTCCTGAAGAAATAACTCTTGACTTACCAAATGCTTCCTGTATTCTTAGTCTTTTTGCTTGTTCAAGGCCCTGATCCTTTTCTAAAGGCATAATTATGTTTAGACAATGCAATCAGGTCTTTGGTTTATTTTAACTACAAGCCATGTCACTCCAGCCAGTGGCTTCTCCAGGTAGCTCAAGGTCTTCCCTGCCTTCTCCCTTTGCTGCCTCCTGCACTGGTTTTGTAATTCCCAGACTGTGGTAGCAGGCTTTTGTAAGCTCATTAGTGGAAATGTCATAAAAAAAGAACTGCTGCATGTTACCTGAAAGCAGCATGTGAATTAAATTTCTCTTTTTACTTGCTGGACTGGAGACTTGCTTTTAACAGCAGGAATAAGAGCAGTTGTCTCCTGCTAGTAGTTATGTTGCAAAATTGGAAATGTCAAATCTGCATAACAACTTGATACTGAAAGCCTTCTTACGATGTGACCGTGCTTGGTTAATAAAACAACTATTACACCAAAAAATAAGTTGAAGTATTTGAGTTGTTAAAGTTCTTACTGCTGAACATGTTATTTATTTTAATGTCCCTTCAAGGCTCTCTGCCTAAAGTGTTTTAGGTTCGGGACTAATTTGTGTGAGCATACTGGAAACCTTTTCCATTTTTCACCAGGTTTTTTGTGCAGGTCCCCAGCTAAAAGAACTCTCCAAACAAATCACCCGTTCCTGTGGTGTTCTTGCAATACTTGTACATCTGATAATTGAGCAAGCTCATCTTCTGATGGGATGTAGATGTGCCTGTGTGCGAGGTAGTAGTGCCCTTTCCTCACCAGGTCTGGCTGAGCTCGCCACGTAAGCTTGCTGCAGCTCTTCTCTTAATTTCTGTAGCCTTGCTTTCTGAATTTCTCAAATGCCTCGGTTTCTGTATGCTGTTACCACGTGGCAGCATTCTTACACTGACCATGTGCTGCCAGCTCAGCCCTGACTTTGAAGAAGTGAATTTGGTCAAGGGCACCTTGAGTACCTCTGTTCGTTACACCCGTCTGTCGATACAAATTCCCCTGGTGGTTCTGCAGTTCCTCCCTCCTCTCTTACCTACATTGCACTCACTGATGATTGTGGGGTAACACAGTGTCACTGCTGTACTTATAATACCCCCTCTTCCCCCTGACCATATGAAAGGCAGCTGTTTGGTGTAGGGGAGGGAGAATACTGTTTGGTACTGAACCTGCTGTGTTGGAAGTGCGCCTGTGTGGTTAGCAAGGCCAGTGACTGCAGTAACTCTTACTCCCAGCAATGAGGTTTCTGTGCTGAGCAACTCTGCTCCTCCCTCACTTCAGTTCTTAATAGAAAGTTTTCGTCTAGGGTATAAGGCTGACTGGCTTCTGGCAGCTTGTTATCCCCTTCTTCAATGCTCCTATCATGCCTCTGAGGTGCATTTACAGCATTAAGTGCAACCTAATGCAAAAGGTGACTGAGGATTTCACATGCACACTAAGCACTTGCTGTCTTGTTGCAACTAAATGCTGAGTGGGTAACAATGCCTTGATGGCAGTTCAGGATTTTACCAGGTTCCTCACCTGACTTAGCTACAGTGAGGGGCAAGGCAGGTACAACTCAGCAAGAGTTGGGAGAACAGCAAGGATAGTTTCCATCAGAGGGAAGAGGAAGAAAAAGCAGAGACCTGGGAATCATGCCTCCTTTGAATATCTTCCTTGTATTCAAAAACAAGCAACTTGGGCACTTCTGGGAGTTAAGGTTGGTGCTGCTTCTTTGGCACTGCTTGCGAGAGTCTCTTCTGTGGGCTGGTCTCCTGCATCTTCTGTGGGTTTTAGTGGAAGTGGAGGAGAAAGGAGT
Organism: Anas acuta; assembly: GCF_963932015.1. Classification (NCBI taxonomy): domain Eukaryota; kingdom Metazoa; phylum Chordata; class Aves; order Anseriformes; family Anatidae; genus Anas; species Anas acuta. Next base: position 55,204,592 of record NC_088979.1, read on the forward strand.
GTGTGTTTCTGATGGGAGGAAAATTTATGGGGTGTTCATCTCTCAAGGTCTTTATTGTTCTTTTCCTTCCAGACTTTTGAAAAACTCCTTATTGCCAACAGAGGAGAGATTGCGTGCCGAGTAAGTATATAACCTTAAGGTTTTCTTTTTTTGTAGTGCATTCTTAAACTATTTGTATTTTAAATATTGATAATTGTCACTTCTTATATGGTAGGTCATCAAAACATGCAAGAAGATGGGGATTAAAACAGTTGCCATACACAGCGATGTTGATGCCAATGCTGTAAGTACTGATGGAATGAAATAGTTGGGGTTTCAACAAGGCTTGCAACTGTTTCGAAGGTTTGTTGCTTACCATGGGAGGCATGTTTGCACTTTCCAAGTATCTTTGCTTATGCCCTTTTTTGTCCGTATGCTTAAAAAGAGGGGAGATACCATGGGGACTGAGTGAGGGGAAAGGGAAGGGGGGGAAACTGGACAAGTGTTTAGCACTGTTTTTCTGTGAACTCTCCCATGTTCTGCTCATATAAATGGTATCTTGTTCTTTTGTTCTTTTCCTGATTAAGCCAGGCAGTATCACCTGGTAAGTAGCTGCTCTTGTGCAGCAAGTGTAAGAGTGGCAGTGAAACCAATGTTTTGTTTTGCTAATGAACACAAAAGGCAATGAAAAATGGATTTTAAGAGATGGAGAACTTGGTATAAATTGTTCTGTGGCTGGTATATTCAACTCATTGCTTTTCACTGGCCAGAAGAATGCTTTCACCTACCAGGTGTGCTGGACAAGTGTACTGGAGCTGTTCCATTTGATACTGATGTTGAGGTGTCTGGATATTCAGTGGTGTGGCAGGAAGGTGGTAAAATGGATCTCTAAACAGGGAAGGTGCTTGTCTGGCTACTTGGTTGCTTCTTAGGTTTTGTAGTCTCTTCTCTAGTTTATTTTGGAAGTATTTTAAGTCTATTGTAGCAGGAACAGAAAGTTAGTATCTTTTGTGCTCTCTCTGAGTGATCCGACATCCAGTATAGGCATACTTGCATATTCTTGTTGACTAAAGTAACATCTTATTATTCTTTGCCTGCTGGACTAACGCAGGAGAAAGGTTTGGGGGTACCTCCACATTCTAGGATTGTTTATTGAAATCTGGAAGGGAGCTGAAACCCCATGTTATGATTTAATGGAAGAGGTCCCTCAGGCAAGTTGACAGAAAAAAAAAAGTGTATTTTATGCTTGTCAGGACTTGGTTTGCTCAGTGCTTGAAAAACTGAAGCATGATTTGTGCAATTTGTGAAAGTTTAGTTAGGAGAACTTCGGTGTTTTCAGAATTAAGTGAAAGGGGAGAGCTGTTGGGAGTTGGACTTTGACACAGCTTTTGTCTGAGTCCTATTGCAGTTCTATTCCTATATCACCTGCTCAGTTCAAATAAATAGGCTGCAGGTGGAATAAGGGACTGAAACCAAATTTTTCTTGGATGAGTCGTACATGTATGCTCTACTACTGAATTTCTATACCACGTAATTATTTTTTTGAGGTGCATGAGGAATATACTTGGTCTGGATTTTAACTGGTATCTGCAACTGGGAGTATAGTAGCTTGTGGATGCTCAATGGACTGTGAAATGATTTCCTAATAGATGGGTGTCAGGCATTATGATAAATCATAATTCTTCTGGAAGCCAGGGGTTAAGTGGATGTGAATGCAAAGTACTCTGTATGATCTACAATCCCTCTGGTAAAACAGAAGCATGCTAATGGGTGCTTGTATTCCATCTTACATGTATATTATCTGCTGTTAGGATAAATGGATCTGCTGTTTAGCAGCACTGCATAGCCTTGTTCACTGGCATGAATTCTGAAAATAGACTAAAAACCTGTTTAAAAAGAGAGCGTGTTCTGTCGCCAATCAGTAATAGACTCGGAAAATGAATTGGTCCCTCCAGTGTGTCTGGATGGCTTTATATTTATTGTACGGACACTGCTATGAACTGGAGAATATGGAAAGTCTGAAAGTAATAAGTAAAAATTGAGATTGAAGAGTATAATGAGGGAATAAGAATGACAGGGAAAAGTACAGCTCATGACCTTAGGGAAGGGAGTACAAATAGCGCGTTACAAAGAGAATTGAAAATATAATAGCTGCTCTGCTTCAATCTACAGTGCCGTCTTCGCTTTAAAAAGTGTATAGGGTCTCTAATTCCTAATAGTTCATAAGAAAAAGTAAATTCAAGCTGGTATCTCAGAAATGCAGTAATGTATTCAGAACAGTTCATAAAGATAACGTGTTAAATGCTGACATTTTGAGCTGATGGACAAAGACGAGGCTCTAGCAAATTCTACAAGGGTGAAATAGTGCCTGCTTAGCTGCGTTGAATCCTTACTTAGTCCAACAAATCTGGCTGTGTGCACTGAAGAAGCCTGCAGTATTTAAAGGAAAGTGAGGGAGATTTTTAATCACACAGGGAAGTGTTTTAAACACATGGTAGTTTTACAGATATTACTTAGACTTAATACAATCGGATCCAAAAATGTGCTTAAGTCTACCGTACATCCTCTAATCACTTCCTTGGATGCTTGCACTGGGAAATAGTTTAACTAATGTCATCTATCTTAATGACTGGGAAATTTCCAGTAGTTCATTGTTGTGTGAATGACCTGGCTGTTGTGGTGATGTGTGTGGCTGCCAGTTTGGATGATCTGGATAGATGAGTCCAGAGGCCGATTTCTATGACCGTGTCACTTGTCATAAAGTAGTGACAAAAATGTTTTGTCCCATGTAGTTTATTTTTGTTCAGGTTGCATCGACAGCTACCTTCTTGGTTATACCAGTGGTAGAAAGCTGTCAAACACTGAAATCAGAACTGGGAGCTGATATATCCTGCCAAATGAACCTCTGTCCCCATGTAGCTAGGAGAAACCCGCTTGCTTACTGGTGGGATTCTGTAAAAGATGTGACTCTCGATTTTTGTGCTTGACAGGATTAAGCCAGACTTCCCTCACTCTTCTAGGACTTGTATTGCAAAGGCAATGAATGCCATAGGCAACTACGATGATGATGATAGTCACTGAACCAAAGGCAGGTGTAAATTTAAAGGAATAAATTTGAAGATTGAACTAGCTACCCATCCTAAACTTATTTGTCTTTAATAGGGATAGTGGGACCCATTTTTAAGTGATGGCAGGAGTACATAGGGTCTGTTTACAAAAAATATTTTTGAATAAAATGCATAAAACCAGCATGAATTGAAGCAAACTTTCTGTTTTGAACTTAGAGCAACCTTTGAGATGAGGTAATAGTCTCTTAAAACAGCTGTGTAGCTTCTTACTAAAACATGGGTAGCCTGATGCTCTTTCTAGCAATTCATTTGTACAAGTAACTTTAAAAGGAGGGTAAGCCAGTTTCTTACATCTTCAGTTTCTTATATCTCTGTCTTTCCCTTCTGTCACACTTGTTGAAAACAGAACTGAAATTGAAGCAGGGCTGCTTTAGTGTGCATATCTAAGAGGGGAAAAAAATAAACCCATAAATTATCTAGCAATTCAGGCTCCTCAGTAACAGCTTCTAGTTTGTTCCCTACCTAGTGTTGTATGCCTAAATGACCCTAGCAGGCATTTTCAATGGTATTTGTGTAGGAGTGATATATAGTCTTAAAGGTGTTGATCTTTACTCAAAAGATATTTTAAGGCACGCTAGTGAATAATCTTATCTTAAAGCTGTACTCTGATAGACTTATATTCAACAGAAAAAAAAATCAAATTTTTTTAATGTTAAAACTGTCTGAGATCTTTATGGAGTTTAGTGTTGAATGGAGGTGGTGGGAATAGCTGAAATATATATAGACCTTCAGTGAAACTACTTGCTTTTTTTGTTTTCTTCAGACTTGGTTTCTGTGGAACACAATGGCAAAAGTCTTGGGTATTCTGTTAGCAATATTCATTTTGACATGATGATTTTACATATTAATGAAAGATAATTAGACTATAACAGTACAAAAGAACTTTGATCTCAAGAAATTAAAACTTTGGTAATGTGAGGAATTTTGGTTTAAATTTGAAATGTAGTAAAAATTGAACAGCCTGCTGAAAGCTCAGTAATACTTATCTGAAGAAGGGAAAAATAAAGAATAAAATAGTATTTGGTGAACTTTATCTGGAAAAATAGCCAAAGATCTGAAGGATTTCCATAGGTTAAAAGCAGGAATTGTTATGGTGATAGGAAGGCAACATTAACAAAGCTTAAAAGAAAGTAGGTGAATTCAGGAGCTTTTAGGTGCTTGTGCACTAATGCATATTTGTAGGTAAATGATATTAAATGCGATTGCGTTACATTTATATTGCCCAGGGGGTGTGAATGGGGAAAAAAGATGACGTCCAATATTATTTATGCTGTGGAAGATAAGTTGTTTCTTAACAACTGTCCAGAAATAAAATCAGTGTGGTGTGGGGAAAGCAGTCTGGCAAAAAGGCTACTCAGACTCACAGAGAACACACTTGGTCAAGAGGTACTGCATATATTCAGAAAAGTAGGTCATGATTGATGCTTTTTAAGTTCTTGAAAATCTTAGATAATACATTTTATTATACATGTTCTTTCCTGCACTTCCCCAAAATAAGTTCATGCAAACCGTACAAAATGCTGCTTATCCTTCAGTGTTCAACTTGTAAAACACTAATTCTTTATACTCGGATAGGTACAGTGGGGAAGGACCAATAGAATTTGAAAAAGTATAATTCAAACATCCTGTGAAACTATTTTTGGGGTGAGAAAACAAGCAAAGAATTTTCAGTCAAAAAAGAATAATCGTATGTATTTTTTTTTCCCCCTGAACTGATTGGAATAGGGGGTTAAGATGAAAGAGCCTCCTCAACCATAAATGTAACACTGATGGTGCAAACATTGTCAAGGAAAGCTAGAGGACTATTGTAGTGCCTAATGTAATCAGCTAAAAGTATGATAAATGAAGAACAGGCTTTCACTAATTGGATCTGAACAAAAGAAGGTATAGCATAAAGCAGTGAATGAGATATAATTTTATTTGGCATTTTTTAACACAGCAGGGATTCTATAGCCATACGAAGCAATGAACTATAAATGACTGAAAAAATCCCATGGGAAAGTAATGTAAACTACTCAAACTTCATGGAGTATTAAACAACTAGTTTTACCTCTAACACAGTTTTTTTCTATCACTCACTTAAGACTTCAGGTGTTATTGTATTAAAAGGCCTCAAGCAAAGATATCTCCAAATTTTTTTAACTTTTGCAAATCATCTTGTTCCGCTGGAAAATATAAACCCCAAAACAATGCAAGTGCCTTTTAGTGCTGTAAAATTAATTGCATGTAATTTATCTGTTCTCTAGAAACACTTTTCTTTGAAGGAAAACAAAACAATCAAACTATTATAGATCTTCAGTTTCTAGGTCCCAACTTTGTCTTTTTTCCAAGCTTGAAATTTGAGGTAGTATTTCAGAAGAAAGTGGGGCAAAGAAGCTTTTTTAAGGCAACTGCGAAGCTGATTAAGTTTGTAAGCTGCTATAGCAAGTCTGTATTGAGGATAATGAATTTGGATGAACAAGTTGAGCTTTTGACTGAAACAATAAAAGCATAACTTTGAAGATTTTTTCCTACAGTTTAGCAGAATGCTGTATGTTCCTTTTGTTCCCAAGAAACCTACTTGGTAGAAATAAATATTTTGGGGGGACTTGACGGTTTGTATTAATTTAGAAAGAAAAACAACCAAACGCCATAATTATATTGAAAGATGGAAGTTTATCCACAACTGAGGAGTTTTCTTTACTTATAACTAACTCACTGAGGTTTTATAGTTTAGACAAACTCTCACTTACTATTTGTTTTGCTGTTTACTTTTTTTAAATATGCAAAACTATAATCTGTCATCTGCTCCAAAATTTAGAAATTTAAGCATTTTAACAGCTCACTGCCTCCCAATGGCACTTGGAGTCTGTGCTCAGATAACCCGAGGAGAGGAGATCTCGTTCGAGTACCTATAGGAAAAGCAAATACTAATATTAAGAATTGCTAATATTAACGCCTTGTTTAAATATATTTCCAAGACTGGTGTCTAAAGTGCATAGAAAGACATTCTTTGCCTCCATGTACTATGAACTTCTAGTAGTTGGTGGTGTTTCTCCTTTGCAAAATCATATTCTGCACTCTTTGGAAACATCAGGGGCTGTTGCAGTTGCTGTCCTGCTCTTCCTTCAGTATTTAAGTACCTGGCTTTTGCATGTGTCCCTGTATTACAGCTAGGACCATGCCTAACAAATGAAATTGTCTTTTCTTTCAAAGACAAGATGGCATGGCGCTTGTTTCTCCACAAGAGATGGTGGAGGTGATGTCACTTTTTCTGTCCCTTTACCTTATTGAGTGAACAACAAATGCTGAGTAAAGTATGAAATGTCAGTGGTGATAAGGTAGCATGGCTCAGCTGGAGTGTTATTTGTGTTAGATTTTGGGTGAAGGTATAGCACTGGGCAAGAGAAGAAGGCTGCAGAGCAGAAGGCTTTAAGCATCATGCTGGCTGCATTTTGGGGACACTGTCCCTGAAGGTGGGAAGTGTGCTTTGGAAGGAAGCAGTTGAACCCAGGTCTTATGACCTTTGTAAGGAGAGTTTTTTTAAGTACCAAGCTGATTTATTTGAAGGATCAATGCACAGATTAAAATTAACTTAGCATAAAGCTCATTTGGGGGAGGTGGTTGTCGGAAGGTGTACTGAATTGTCCTTGGGATAGGAAAATGCCAGAAGTTTGTTATGACTTAAATATCCAGGTGGTCACTGCTGTAGAGAGTGGCTCTGTGGGTTAGCAGGTATTGTGGAGGATCAGGACTGGGGCTGTAGGGTGTGGAGATTCACGCTGAAGACACGGTGTCCTTGCTGTCTGCCTTTTATCCATTTTGGGTTGGTTTTAGTGTGGTACTGTGGACTCGGTGCCTGTTAGCGGTGGCTTGATGTGCTTGGTGGGCTGCGTCTTTTGGTTGAGCCTGGGAGACAGCCAGCTGGTGTGCCTTGAGGCACCTGTGTGGTAAGTGAAGGTGGCCAAGAGATTAATTTAAATGCTGATGTACGCTTGCTTGAGGCTGCTGTGATTGCTAGCTTGCATGGCTTTGCCCTTCTGGGCACTTCCCTGACCTTGTGCTGAGCTGTTCTAGTGCTCTGAACACACCAGACACCTTATTTGTCAAGTAAGTTAACGTTTTTTCTCCTGATTTGGTATGCTAAAATATTTCAGTGGAATGCCTGATGGATGCTGGAGCCGTTTATGGAGGGAAGATGAGTTAGGTCAGCCATCAGTTAAGCTGACTGGTGCCGGCTGCAGGGCTGTGACCTGTGTGGGGAGATGCACAGGCACCTTGGGGCTCATCCTCACAGTCACAGAACCACAGAATTTCTAGGTTGGAAGAGACCTCAAGATCATCGAGTCCAACTAACAGTCCCCACTAAACCATATCCCTAAGCTCTACATCTAAACATCTTTTAAAGACTTCCAGGGATGGTGACTCCACCACCTCCCTGGGCAGCCTGTTCCAGTGCCTAACAACCCTTTCGGTAAAGAAGTTCTTCCTAACATCCAACCTAAAACTCCCCTGGCGCAACTTTAGCCCATTCCCCCTCGTCCTGTCACCAGGCACGTGGGAAAACAGGCCAACCCCCACCTCGCTACAGCCTCCTTTAAGGTACCTGTAGAGAGCGATAAGGTCGCCCCTGAGCCTTCTCTTCTCCAGGCTGAACAAGCCCAGCTCCTTCAGCCGCTCCTTGTAGGACTTGTTCTCCAGGCCCCTCACCAGCTTCGTCGCCCTTCTCTGGACCTGCTCAAGCACCTCGATGTCCTTCTTGTAGCGAGGGGCCCAAAACTGAACACAGTACTCGAGGTGCGGCCTCACCAGAGCTGAGTACAGTCCTGGCAACCAGGCTGAGCAGGGCTGAAGTCACCAAGCTAGTCACTAGGTTGAGGCGCTTTGAGTGTCCTGGCTCTTTCCTGACTCCATCCTTCACCCGGGTCTTCAGTAGCACCCCTTTGTTCATGCAGATTCACTTCTCTTGCTCCTGTGGTTTGCGAGTCCCAGCTGAGCTGTGTGCTCTCTGCTGTGGTTGTGGGCACACAGAGGTACGATCTCTTTTCAGGCTGTATTCACGAGCAGTGCTGTTTGGTAATCTTATCTCATTTCTTATCTGTGTGGGTGTAAGCACTGGTTAGCAGGCTTTGTGCTGAATTTCTCTATGCAATTAGGACTTGTAGGCAGAGAGAGACCCGAGGCAGAATTTTTAAGTAATGTTCACAACTGTGTGGGGAATGGCTTTGGCAGCTGTTTTCAGACTGTGGTGTCTATAAAGAGTAATTCTCTCCCATTCTTACATTCCTATCCCCTGTGTACCTTATACTTCTGTTAGCACCACTGTATGTGCAGCCTTCTGGTAATTGGATCCAGGCTGCTTATATGTCTGAAAGGAGTTTGAAGAAAAGAAAGAAATGGGCATCAGTAAGCTCATGTGACTGACTGCAGGGCTTCATGAGGGCTACAGTTAATGCTATCAGGACATAGTTGGGACCAGGAGAAAGGAGACTACCAGATTATCCTTTTGAGAGGCAGTATGGATTTAGTGTCTTAAGGTAAGGGTGTCCTTGATATCAGTTTCCTTCCCTTCTACCTCTTCCCTGTATACCCTAATGGTGGGATATGTGGTGGAACTGTGTGAAGAACTGGATCAGGAGGCAGAGACATCTTTGAAGATCCTTGTAAGGAGGGTTGTGTTTAAAGCCAAATACATCTGACTGTTATCTGTATGGCTCAGCAAATAGCTGCAGGATGTTGTGGGATCTGTGGCTGACAGGCTTTGGTTCCATGAGTGTGATTCTGGTGTTGTTATTCCTACGGAAGAATGTAAAAATAGAAACTAAATTCCATATGAAGTATCTAAAAGATAGAAAAACTCAGGATTGGAGACCTTAACATAGCAAAATTTGTCAAGTTCTCTTTCTTAGAACGAGTGAACTCCTCAAAACTGAACTTGGAGAGGATAGGTCTGTGTTAAACAATTAAGCATAGACCAAAATCAGCTTTAGTTCAGTGCTTGTCTCATAGTGTCTGGCTAAAGCTTAGTCTTTTAAGTCAGTATGGTCAACCTTGAAGCCTGTTTTCAGATCTTCATTGCAAATCAGTGCAGCAATTCTTCTCAGTGATAGTGTCAATAATTAGTGTTTGAAATTGCTTCCAAAAAGAAGCTTTCTGAAACAGCTTACAGCTGTTTTTTGTGTTATTGTTTTAATTCAAAAACACAAAGCCCCAAACCACACACTCATTCATGTCCCCTGTTTAATATAGGGCAAAAAGGTAGTCTGAGTAATTGGTGCAAGGTAATAGCTATGCCTAGTGGTGACTTGGATTTGATAGAGGTGTGTTTTATTTAAATACAGTACCTTTTTTCAGTTTCTGTCTCTGTCTCGCTGTGCTAATTGGACAGTGCTCTGAGTTCATAAACACTAATTTGATGCATGGTATTGCATGAATTCCTGCAATACTTTCTTAGTCACTAGCGTTTAATACTGGCTCACCTGTTGACTTCTGAAGTACAGACCTTGTAAGGTAGGACATTGGCAGTCATCGGAGTCACCTGTTGTAATGCTGGCTCTTGACAGAGTTGTGACACAGCTTGCTTGTGACAGCATGTCCTCTCCCACGTCTGCTCTCTGTAGTAATGGCACATCGCTTTCCAGGAATCACGTCTTTAAGGTTGACCTTTGATCATTTTGTTCTTGTCCATTTTACTCCATACACAGCTTCCTGAGGCACTAAGATCGAACCTGAGAAGCAACAACAGCTTCAGCATGGCACTGATGGTACCTGCTGGGGGCAGTGGGTGATAGTGCTTTGGAAGGAGGGAGCAGGAAGGGAGGACAGCACAGTTCTGCACAGTTCTTCACATCCTTTCTTCCACGCGAATAATCTGAGTTGCCTGAGTGAAGTTGATACGTACTCTTCCTTTTTTGATCTCTAAGGATTGTTTTTTTTCCACTGTAATATAAAAATCCCAGTCTGCAAGTAATGCTAATCCTAGAAGATCTGTTATGAAATCATGGATTTATTTTGTATCCCTTTCCCACTGCATTTTCTTTGTAATATAAGATTGTAATAAGGGGGGCCATAGCTTCGTAAGTGCGTGCAGCCACCAGAGCAGTGAGCACACGTTGAGCTTGGGTCCCACAATAACGCAACTGTTAGGGACTGGCTCCCTGCAGGAGAGGAATGTGGATGGAAGCCGAGGCAACTGGGTTGGATTGCAGGCAGATAAGATCCCGGTTGGTGTGTGGGATAGTGGCACGGGGCCAGCGGTTGCAATTGGTTTGTGATGTTGCATTAAGAACTGGTGTGACCGAGTCATTTTCCAGCCCACGTTGGTTGGCACTTCTGACAGCCTCTCATCTTAGTGTGTTACAGCCACTTGCTTAAGCATCAGGCGACCTGCCTTACTGTGGGCTTTGCAGTGATACTCTTTACTTACCTTGGCAGTGGTTGTCTCTTGAGAATTACTTTTTTTTTTTTTTTTTTTTAAGTCTGAGACAGTGTATTACTTTTCCAGATATATGAATCTGAGCAGTTGGTATTTGGTCTACTCACTTGTACTGCTTTTGAATAGTGGAGACTCTGAAGGATGTCGTTAAACAGCTTGTATTAAGGTCTGATCATGAGAATGTCTAAGGGCTAGTGAATGAAAATCTGTGTGCCTCAGTATTGACTTAAATAAAATGTTCAATTATTTAACAGTGTAGCTGCATCTCAGACTGTCATTTCTTTTAGGAGTTAACTTCCTCCACTGATTTAAAACGCTACTGGAATATCAGAGGTAACCTGAATAAAGCTTTTATTTCTAGACTTTCAGAGAGCACAGCCTCTATCCTCTTATGGGATGCTTTGTCTCATAACTGATATGGATGTATAAACATCTGTGGGTAACTAATCCTCTTTCTTTGTGCCCTTATAGAGGAGCACGTGTGGATGATGAAGGTGCTAGTTTGGTGAATAAAAGAGAGGTTTCCTAAGCTGCAACCAGACCTTGGTGGGGGCATTGTATCGAACTGGGACTGTATGCATTTACCAAGAAGACAGAGGAGCTTAAAACTTGTGTAGTGCAATTCCTTTCTTTTAATGGAACTTCAAATTGATGCTCGTCCATTCTTAGGAACGTAGTGTTGATAACACCTAAAGGATACTTTGGGAGTTGTATTGGTTACGTATTAGGAACTAGTTATGATAGTCCCTGCAGAAGTTGTCCTACGGCTTTATTATTTCTTTATTAAGCCCTATTGTAAGTGTAAAAGAAAAGCAGCTCTGAACAAATGAACTCATGTTAATCATTAACTTCTGACTGCTGGCAAGATTTAATATTTAGAAGTACATGGAAGGGGTGAGGAGGCAGTCATCCATGCCTTGGGCTAGAGCAAATACATGGCAATTCCTCCCGAGCCTGGGATTAGGGGCAGGGCAGTGGCGTCCTCCAAGTGGGAGGCATGCTGTGCTTGAGGTGCTGGGTTGCAGGTGAAGGGAGCTGCAAGGAGGTGAGCTGACTGCAGGGTCACGGAGGACAAACACTGGCAGGTTCTTCTGCAGAGAACCTGTGGAGCCAAGAGATTTGCAAGAGGCTGTACTGGAGTAGGTAGAGGACAGAGACTCAGTATAGGGAAGGCTGTGACTTCTGTCAGTACGCCTTGTTGTAGTTGTCTGCCAAAATCCTGATCAAGAATAGGAAGCAGATGAAACTTGGTTAAGAAAACTGCAGGAAGCCTCATGACTGCAGACCCTAGTACTAATGTGGGCTTTTAACCATCTTGATATCCGCTGGAAATGTGGAGTGAAAGTGCTCTCAGGAGCCTTCTGGAATGCGTGGCGGGTGATTTCTTGGCATAGATGATTGATGGGTTGGCTAGAGGAAATGCTGTGCTGGACATCTTAGGAAGAAGGAAGAGCTGATCAGGGCTATGAAGCTCGATGACAACTTTTGGAAGAAGTGAAATTTAGGTTCTCAAGAGAAGTAAGGCAAATAGCAGAACTATAAATCTGGACTTAAGGAGGACCAGCTTTGGCTTGAGCAATGATTTGATCGGCAGGATCCCATGGGAGACTTCTTTTGGAGATCAAAGCAGCCTAGGAGACCTGGTTGATATTCAAGGAAAACCTCTAAGCACAGGAGCTATGTCTATACTGGTGTGAAAGGACAACAAGAAATTTCTGTGTATTGGCAGCCAAAGGAAGGAAGAAGAAAATGTTGGTTCATTGAGCATGGTACCTAATAATGACAAAGGGTACAGAAGAAACTGGGAGAATCAATCCCTTCTTTGCTTTGGCCTTTACTGGGCAAGTCCCCTCCTAGCTCTCCCAGGTCCCTGAACCTAGCTGTAGTACCAGGTGAAGCGTGGCCTTGCTCACAGTTGGGAAAGATCAGGTAGGTATCACACAAAGTCTGTGGGCCTGGACGGGATGCATGTGACAGAGCTGAGGGAATGAGCTGATTTCTTTGGGAGACTGCTGTCTTTTATTTTGGAAGTGTCATGGTGTTGTGGGAGGTGCCTGATGACTGGGAAGAGATGAACGCATCTCCAAGGAGGATCCAGTGAACTACAGGAAAGCTACTGGAGGAAAAAAGAACAGAGTGGTGTGAGTTTTTGGAAGACGTGTCCTACCATATGACGGATGAGAATGTGGCTGAGAGCAGTCAGCATGGATTCATTAGGGCAAATCGTGCCTGGCCCATCTGGTAGTCATAGTTGATGTGATCAGATCCATGGATGAAAGAGCAGCTGGTATCATTTACCTTGTCCTCACTAGCACTGGTATCCTGTAGTATTTTGGTAGCTGAATTTGTGATAGAGTCAACCTAGCCAAACTGTAAAGTGAGTGGAAGAATTGGACCAACTCTCTAGAGATCCCTTCCAACCTCAATTACTTGTCTGTTCAGTGTGTTTCTTTTTTGATGGCACAGGGTTAGGGTGAGAACCATTATTTTATGCAAGTAAAAGCAAAACATTCAACAGGTCGTTGATTCATAAATTGTTTTGTTGTCACATACACTTAGGTGATAGTCCTTAGCTACACAAAGTGAAAGAAAGCAGTCCTCTTTTTTCACCATTTATGTGGCATATTTGCCAAGAAAACAAATGCTTCTTCATAGATAATCTGAATGCTTATGGAAATACGGCCTGTTCCTTTACCTGGGTGATTTCTTAAAGTTATCTGTCACCCATAGCTGAATCATCAGTCTCAGTTTGGGGAAGTACTTTTTCAGTTAAGATTTTTCTTGGGATGTACAGATCTCAAAATGGTAATGTGAGTCTAAGTATGTATAAAGATGATAATGAGAGTACACGTAAGCCTCTGGTTCTTCCTCTTAATTTTAATAAGAGTATAAAACTTCTTTAGGGGAAGCCCAGAGACTGAGATAATAGCTATTGCTTATGACCCTTTCCTGCATAATTTTGCTGATCTTGTGCTTAACATTTTCCAGTTTTACATATAGTGTTTTAGCTGTTGGAAAACTCTTCTGCTCAGTTATGAGTAATGGTTTTGTTCAAACATACATGGCTGCAGCTCTTAACTTCAGCTTTTCTGGATGCTGGTTCAGTATTGGGACTGTCAGCTTCCTAGAAATGCTCCCAAAAAGCTAATTTGCTGAACCTGATTTCTCTTGGACTTCTTTTTTGCTTAATATTTGGTAACTCAGAGAAGGAGTTTATCGTGGAGAAGAGCTAACAAGTATACTATGCAAGAGGGCTGCTGGGGGGTGCCTTTTCTCTTTTTCTTTTTCCTTTCCATCCTTTTTTTTTCTTGTTCTTAAAGGCTTTTCCAGAAGACAACAAACATGGTTATATTGCCTGGCTAACGTTTGTGCTCTGTGGAGGTGAGAAGTTGGCACTTTGAACGTGTTAGAGGCTAATCGGAATCCAGCCTTCAGCTTTGAAAAACAAAACAAAAACCCCCAAACCACCTGTGATAACAAGTTTTAAGGACTGTGACATTCCTCTAGCATTAAGGCCCTGGCATGGCAGCTCTGCGGTGTGGTGCAATAAAGGCTTGGTGTTGGAAAACTGCCCGGCGTGTCTTCCTAGGCCACTCATTTATGCCCTGGGAAAGGATCCCAAAGGGCTTCCAATTTAATACTGCTTGCTTGCACATTTTTAGTGGCTGAAAACCTTGTATATGTAGGAGGGAAGAGGAGGTGGTTAAGGAATGGCCTTTGGGCACTGTTGGTTGGTGGGGCCAGGTCCCAGTATCCAAATTTTCCCTTAATAGAGTAGGATGACATGAAGAATAGCTGGGTTTGGGCAGTCTTGCTGCTTGCTACTGTGACCTGAGAGACCACTGTTGTTGCTTTCTTCTCCTACACTTGCAGCAAAGTACTGCTTTTCTTCCTTATGACTTCAAGACTGATTGAAGCTTTGAACTTTTTAGGTATTAGCTTCTGTTCTTCGTTGACGTTGTTAAGTAATGTTTTATACAACCTTGGAAACCACAGTAGCATCTGTTGTGCTTTTGGTTTGATAAGCCATTTTTGTGCCGTCTAACACTTATAAAGAATCATCAACCCCTGAATTTATTTGGTAAGTAAGTGCTGAATCCCAAGCCTTTAAATTTACATTACTATAGTATTAACAAGGATTTTGCTATTGTATTTTCTCTCATTTTAATGATCATGGTGTATCTTTATCAATGCTAACTTCTAATTTGATGTATGTATGTTTAGTATGTAGTGGGTCTGTAGCTTTAAATATCACTGCTCTCTAAAAATAAAAATTTGAGTACAGTGTGGGGGAGGTTTCTGGTTCTAGGATTTTTATTAAGGTAATAACCTGAATTCAGATGTTAAATTCAAATTTATCTTATGATATGAATTGCACTTCTACTGTAACCGTATTTAATTTCTACTTGGTGAATGCTCTGGAGAGTTTTTGCAGTCAGCCTGGAACATGGGTTAAATTGAGCCTCAAGTTTTGTCCTGTGTTCTTGTTCCATATCTGTGGAGCTCAAGATTGACAGATAAACATGTAGACTGTGAGCTCTGTGATACTGATGCTTGTTGACAGCAGTTTCCTATCTATTTTTTTCCTTTTTTCCTTTAGAGGAAATACTATAATTGTACTGCAAGCTAACTTCAGTGGCTTAACAGAAAGATGTAGTTTTTATAGATGGTCTTAATGGATTCAACTGAGCATTTTCCCTAAAAGTAGAACTTGATTCTGTGCCAATTTTAGTCCTTTCTGCAAAGAATTTTCATTATCAAGTTAGCAAGAAAAAGTGCATTCTTTGCATGAATTAGGAAGTTCATTTAAAAAAATTACAGTAGTGACATTTAAAAAGCAACATGGCTATGCTAAAAGGCTCTTATAGAGTAATCAGTGTAGTCCTAACATATGGAAATTTAAACAACATTTCTGATCTTCTGATATGCCTTTTTAAGGAAGTCCTGAGCTGCTAGAATGTCACATTTCCATCAGCTGAACTAAAGGATACAATCGCTATTGCAATTTTCTGCCCTCGGTAGATTTCTGGGGGTAAAGCTAACACATTAACTATCATTCTAAATTCACTTCTGCAGGCAGGCGTGCATGCCTGTGTATTCTTTGCGCCAATATTCTTTCCACAAAAGAAATTTGAATTGTATGACTTCAAGCAGTTAAGTCAACAGTGGCCTTGAGGTGCAAATAGTCAGATCATATGCTCTTTAAGAAGTGATAGGTGCAGTAAGTCTGGGATGAATAAGGCTGTTTTAGTTCCGAAGTTAAAGTGAAAACTAACACGTCTGTAGGAAGTTTATCATCGAGTAAGTTTTCTAAAACTTTTGCTGGTCTGAGTTTCTCACTTCCTTTTTGTCTTAAGTGCTACATTTCTGTAAACCAAAACAGGACTCTTAGTTTTGTTCCCTTCCAGCAACCTTTCTGTAGTCTAGGAAGAAAAGCAGTGAGGTTGCATTCAGAGCGGGGGAGGAAATCCATCTTCTTGCCCATATTTTTCCTACTTGATATGTTAGAGATGTTAGGTTCTGTTTTATTTTCAGCCCTTTTCATTCTTGATGGATAAAATCTTTAAATTTTGTTGCCCAAGGATGTGGCGTTTAAACTTGCTGGGCAAAACTGACACAGAATCACTTATTTATCGTATTAGGTATGACAGATAATTTTGCCAACCTTATGTAAATTGTGCCAGAGAAGTGAGGAGGTTTGGCCACAGACTTGGGAGGGAGAAATCTGTGTGCATGTAGGCTGGAAGACAGCTTTTGTTAGGGTGAGTATTTTGATAGGAGGCTTGCGAAGAGCTCTTAGCTTTCAGACATAGTGATCCACAGCTGCATTGAAAGGTGGTCTTCTAATGGCGTGTATGTCAGGTATGTTGTGCAGCCGCACTAAAATTATTTCATTCACTATTTTTATGGATTCTTGCAGTTCTGCTGTGTTTGCGTTTCCATACACTAGAACACGTCCTCCTAATTTCTCCTTGAAAAATGTTATTTTAACCTTATCCTAGCAAGAGCCTCTAAGTTGCAGTCTGTCCTGTGTAGCCCTACAGGAGTGTGGTCTGAATTGAGACGAAGGTTTCCTTGCAAGTCTGTGATCATATTTCAAACAGTCTGGGTCAGTGAAGGTCCAAGAAAGTGTGTGTGAGGGCTCCTACCAATTTCAGGTGCAGTCATGGGCAGGCAATGGCTGGTGGCTGTACCAGGGCACCTGGGGACCACTATTGTCAGTGCTTGGAAGGAGCACTGCTCTGACTTGCATTGATTGATCAAGTGTCTTCAGCCAGAAGAACACAATGGAACGGTTCAACATGCATTTTTGTACTTTATTCTCCTGATTCCTTGTTTGTTTGTTTCTAGACCTTTCTGTACTCAATTTTTGATTCTTAGTTTTGACTGTTTTCCTTCCTTCTGGCAGTAACTAGCACATCCACACATGGTTGTGGAGCTCCTTCTTGCTATTGTTTTTCTCACTGCTCTGTTGTTTGTGTTTTTGTGTTTTTCTTTTACATCATCAGTTAGGGTGTCTGTATCAGTGAACATGGACTTCTGTAAGGCCTTTGAAGGCCCAGAAGGCCAACTGTGTCCTGTGCTGCATAAAAAAATAGCACGGCCAGCAGGTTGAGGGAGGTGATTGTCCCCCTCTACTCTGCTCTTGTGAGTCCCCACCTGGAGTGCTGCGTTCAGCTCCGGGGCCCCCAGCACAAGAAGGACATGGACCTGTTAGAGTGGGTCCAGAGGAGGGCCACAAAGATGATCAGAGGGCTGGAGCACCCCTCCTGTGAAGAACAGCTTCTTCCATAGCCTGGAGAAGAGAAGGCTCTGGGAAGACAGGCTTTTTATCATGGCCTGTAGTGACAAGACAAGGGACAACGATTTTAAACTGAAAAATAGATCTAGGTTGGATATAAGGAAGAAATTCTTTACTCAGAGGGTGGTGAGGCCCTGGCACAGTCTGCTCAGAGAAGCTGTGGATGCCCCATCCCTGGAGGTGCTCAAGGCCAGGCTGGATGGGGCTTTGGGCAGCCTGGGCTGGTGGGAGGTGTCCCTGCCCATGGCAGGGGGGTGGGACTGGGTGGTCTGTAAGGTCCCTTCCAACCCAAACCATTCTGTGTCTGTGAGCTGGTGGGTAGGTGGGTCTGTGATTCATCATGTTGTTCGGTATATGGTGTGTCATTCTGCGGATTTACTGATAGTGGATGATCTGCTTTGGGCAAGGAAGTGGGGCAAGTTACCAAACCTTGGGGATGGTGTCATATACCCTTTCCTCCCTGTCCTATGCCTTATGTCTATGTGTCTATATAAAGTCTGTGTCTAATTGGACTGAGACAAGTGGCGGGATGATGATACGAAGTTAAAGTAGGGAAGAAGGTGATCTTTTCTGAGAAAGCAGCTCCTACCAAGTTTTTATTTTACTTCTTAATGGGTTGTCTTCTCTGATCAGGCTATTTAAGCAGGAACGTGTATTTACCTTCTGCTATAGAAAAAGCAAACTTTGCCGATGTCAGTGAGTTTCAAAGCTAGCATTGGTTCTTTCAGAACTCTGAATGCTTTTATATTGTTTCAGCAGGAAAGATCCTTAAATTAAAATGAACTTTGAAACTTTACAAGTTTATTCATTTTTCTAAAATTAATGAAACAGTTCACATTTTTCCTCCAAAAAATTTTTTTTCTCACTTGAGCCCTCAAGATGAACTGCCTTGCTTTAAGCTCGTCCTTTTCTGCCAGCATGTGTGCATACAGTAAAATATATGAATACTTGACGTTTACAGTGTTCAAACAAAAAGCCAACAAAATTCATGAAAATCTCAGAGCTGCATCTTACTCAGGTGGCCTGCTGTTTGAAATATGACTCCTGGTGTGTATTGTACTCTTAGCCCTAGGATTCAATAATGAGATTGAGTGGTATTTTGTGTGAGCACTTCTGGATGATTGACAGTGAGGTGATGTGAATCATCATTTATCAGGATATTATCATGCCTACCCTTGATAATTTCTCCCTGCTGTCTGGGGAGGTGGTGAAGACAGATAGGACTTTGTGATGTCAAAGTAATTAGTGTGCGTTGGTTTCCAGCTGAACAAACTGGAAGCTAATGATCAGGTAAATGAAGATGAAGTGCATTAGTGTAAGGATGAAGGTGCAAGGACCTTGGGGAAGAGCTTATCAAAATTTCATGGGGGTTATTTGAATATTTGACAATTTATTTGTGCAGTTGCAAGCAATATTTAAAACTACTGAAGGATACTTCTGCAACAGTCTATTTTACATGTCCTTTGTTAATACCGCTTCTAGCGAGAGGGTCAGCTCTAGGGTTGCGGACATCAGACTCTCCAGTCTAAAAACTGGAAACTCCTTATGACTTTAATAAAATCTGTGTAGTGAATTTCTAGGTAACTATAGCAAATTTGAGTTGAATGGTGTTAGGAATTCTAGCGTCCATTGAAAAGATTGGGTTTTCCAGTGACACGTCCCCCTTAGTTTTAAAGGGTGAAGATGACCATAACTTAGTTCACATATCTTTGACCCGACTGTTTTATGTCCTTAAAGTATTTTAACATTGTTTGTACATATATTACGAGGTCCATATTCTAAGATAATTACGTAACTGGTAACAGGTTCCTGACACCATAAGTGTTTCTTGGTGCAGGTTTTGAAAATATAATGCATGGGTCATTACTGAAATATTGTTAACCTTTAAAAAGAAAACAAAAGTCTCCTTAGATGTGTTCAGCTATGGTGGTACTGTAAGTGTTGCTTAATGCCCAGACCAGCAGAGTGTAATTCTTTCCCTGTATTAAGCATAGCCAGCAGTAAGTGGTCTGGGGGTTTCAGTAGTTAACTTTATCACATGATTAGTTATTGTTAATTTTAATTAACTGATTGAAAAGCTCTCTGTTTCACATGCTTGCTTTTCAATTATTAAAATGCTAATTTACTCGTTGCCATTTATCAGTACACTTGTAGTAGCAATATGCCAGCCTTCCAGATACCTCCAAGAATAACATACCCGTGGCAGTGGACAAAGTTTTGTAATTAAAGCCTCAAGGTAAAGCTGCTCTTTAGGCTAGCTTAATGTACACAGCTTTCTTCTCTTTATTTCATTTTCTTGAGTTCTTTTTCTCCCTCTTCTTTGGCGAAAATGAGTGGGCTAGAATCCCTGGCAGGAATTTGTCCGTATTAATATGGCTCATCAGAGACATTATATTTAATTGGAGAGCCTGCGGTATAGTCGCAGGAGGCCGGAGGGAATTATTTAGCATTAGCAATGGCTCGTCTGGGAGTTGTGCGCTAATCAAGGAGCTTGTGTGTTAACTGTAGGGATGATGGGAGTTATGACGATTATGACATGTGAGCACATGTCTGTATGAGAACTGGACAGGCAATGAGTTAATCAAGAAATATATTAAATGGCTCCCATGCTGCTTCATTATTACTCCGTAGAGGGTCTGTCAGATTGTGTACTTTAACCAAGGGTGTGTGTGTATTATAAAATCCAACAAATAGATGTCTTTACAGGTAAAGTAAATACCCTGGTTTTAACAAAAGAAAAACCTTTTCTGCATATTTTTAAGTGGATGTGGGCTTTTAAACTCGGTGTTGAAAATAAGTAAGTGAATACTTGGTCTGATAAATGCATTTAAACACTTTAATTGTTCCTCTCCAATCTGCTCTTTTTGTATTTTTATCAAATGCGTGCTTTCAGTGAACATGAATTATTTCCTACTTAAGATCTTAAAAACATCTGGTTGAATCTTTCATGTAATTTAAAAAAAAAAAAAACAGCTTACCAAAATATATTGTTAACACTTAGCATTTATATTTTTTTAAAGCTAGTTGTATCAGGATGATACAAACCTTGCAAGTTTTAAACAAAACAAACAACCCCCCAAACCCTAAAATGTAATGCATGTTTACGTGCCAGGTAGGCCCATCCTTTGCACAGCGTGGTTAGAGGCATCCAGTTCTAATCTATCATGAAATTATTGGTTATGCTGGGAGGGGAAAAAAATCACGTTTTAAGGAAATGCAACTAATAAATTGAGTTCACTTAAAAAAAAAATCAAACCATTGCATAAACCCAGAAACCAACTGGATTATATCTGTAGGCAGGCTCATCCCACAGCTGCTGGCTAGGTGAGCACGTGCACTTTTCCTGCTATGGTAAGCATAGCCAAATTTGATAAAAACTTTCTACCAAACTGTGACCTTCATGTATTAACTTAATTAAAGCAGCATCATGGCTAGTACCCAAAGTGTTAACCTGTAGGAGGTTGTTATTGAAATCCATTATCTGTGGAGTCAGTATTAGTGGTCAGCAGCATCAGAAGTAAAACTGCAAGCAAGACCCTCCCTTGGGTGCTGTGAGCTCAGCAGGTTAAACTGTCAAAGCTTCTTAAAGGACTGGTAGTTAAACCCCCTGGAGTTAAAGGTAAACCAATCGTTTGCTGTCAGCAGGAAATATGACTTTATTTAGCAGGTTGGAGGGGGAAGAAATGCTAACAGAGAAGAGGATTTAGACAAGTGTTGTGTGAGCGTGTCACTGCTATGCAGATTCCATGCAGCTTGGGAGGACTTGCTTAATTCCAGGTGTTTAAAAAAAAAAACAACAGGAATTTATTTATATAGAAACTTACTCCAGTGTATTATAAAACTATACATGTGGCTGAACTAAACTGTTAAACTTGTGAATATTTCTCTTTTAAGTGAAGAATGCAAAAGTTTATAACTTTCTAAAAAGTGGGAACGGTTGTCACCATATAGAAATGGGTTGCTTCTTTCCTTTTGGTTTTGTGGACTGTGTGTAACTTAATAGTCTTTTCTTAAACCATGTTAAGTATATTTAACACTGACCAAGTGTATTACATACAAGATCTAAGCATATGTTTATTAAAATATATGCATATGGGCCATGACTACTTGTGATACTGTAATTGAATTAGTCTGACAGTGATACTTCCAGTATTTTCTGTTTATTTTTTTTAAAGTCTGTTTTTCAGAGGTGAAGATCAATAACATTTTACTTCCTGCTTCCTAAATTCCTGCCTCAAAAAAGAAAATCCTGGAAATGATAGCTTGCTATAGATGGGTGTGGAGCAGGTGTAGGAGACCTGACGCTTCTGCTGTAGTTTTATTTATTTGGACAGGAACAGTGCTTAAACACTGGGTGGGGGTGAGCCTCATAGTGGCTTGTGAACTGTGTTCTTTTATGTATCAAGACGTATTTCCTCAATACAGTACACTGTTTTTAGGCTAAATCTGTTGGATGTGCTGAAATAACATTGTTGTAAGATTAATGGGATACAGTAGGGACTAGGGTTCTGCTGTATTTGAATTACCTTCAAATGGTAAAGTGTGAGTTATAAACAAGCATCTGGGAAATGGGAATGTCAAGGAAACCAGTCAATAAACTAAAAAGCTAATTAAAGATCTTCTTGAGGTTGTGCTAAAATAAAATCTCTGCAGTTTGAGATGTAGCTGTTGCAGAATGCTGAGGGATTGAAAAAAAAAGTTTTTGTCATGTTTGTATCAGACCATATGAAGTCTGTCATCAGCACCTGTGGCTTGTACAGTGCTGGCATGAATATGAGTGAATATTTTACTTAGAATGCAGGTTTTGTCTGTTCTTGTCCAGTTTTGGTAAGCCAGCTAGCTGTCTATAGACAGGACACGGAACAAACCTCAGTTTCAACTGTGCTGATATTCACTTCTTTACTGACTCCTTGGTGTACGGGTAACACGTTCAGCATTGTGAAATATAAACACACAAATTCTATTGAAGGATGGAAGGGAGGTCAGTACAGTGGTCTAATCAGCAATGGTAAATACCTGTTTGCTGTCTAATTTGAGCCTCCTTTACAGAACACGTTTTTCCCATGTAATACTTTATGTGCTTGACTTGAGGGTCTTCTGTGACCACTCTTTCATATTACTATGCAAAATCTCATCAAGCTTTCTTTGCATACAGGGTTGCAAACACTGACAGGCGCTGTTACAGGCTTTTTCATGTAAGCAAGGACTAAGAGTTTGTGGTAGGTGGCAGTTTTAGAACAAAAAGCTGCTCTGTGCTTTCTTGCTGCATCTGTTATAACAGGTCCAAGTGTCTGTCAAGCAGTTCATAGGAATATGATTATGCTTTGGCATTGGAAATGTTGTTGATTTCTTTCTAGAAGTCTTTTTTTAGTTAAAGAAAAAGGTAAGTCTATTCTGAAAAGCTACATAACAAGCAAGTTTCATGGGATTTCTTGCCTACCGTATTCTCTAAGTTTGTAGAGCAAGCATGCTTTGTTCTTTTTCTCCATTAGACAACTTTGATGCTCTTCATCTCAGTACCTGCATTTTGCAATCTCAAAGCTGCCTTGTGTTCTTTCAAAATAAGACTTTTGCAGGTAGAAAACTCTGGACGGGTTTTATGTCCTTTTTAAAACAAAACAAACAAAAACCTTTAAACTCTTTGAAGTTGCCCTAGAATGCGATATTTTTAAGTGTCAGAAGAGTAGTGTTCCTGTCTCTAATTTTATTGAAGAACTGGTAAAACTTTTTTTTTCAAGAAATAATTTTGAATAGTCATACCAGGGGATTTTTGAATGGAAAAAAAAAACTCTACTTTTGGTCTAACTTTATATGTAGAAATAAAAAATATTGCATGGACATGAAGAAAACATTCTGTGTTTTAGAGAACCTTTAATGAGAGTTCCATGATTCTTAAGGTTCTCTGCAGTCAACCCCAACCTTTTATTTTGGGAATCTTTGTTTATCAATCATTCAACACCTGAGATCTGGTTTCATGTTATGTCTTACTTTCACAGAATCCAAAATACTTCTGAAAGAACCAGTTGTGTTCTCCTGGTCACGTACTCATTCGTTGTATTGGATCCACTGATCACGTGGCTGCGACCTGGTTTAACTTGCTGATCTAACCAAAGATTGATAGCCCTTCCCCTTAGTTCTCAGCAGCATTGTAACTGCTAGAGCTGAATGTGGAAGGGAATTAGAAATGGAATCATCCTTTGTGTGGCAACTTACACTTGTCTCGATATAATCCTCACTTTACACGAGTGAAGTTTATTAATATGATTCCTCTTGGGCCAGAACTTAGTCCATCTTGTGAAGAACTTAACTTACTGTAGGGTTTGTATCTTGTGTTTCTGATGATTTATGTTAATACTCCAAATACTGTTCCAGAATACGTTCCCCTGAACACGCACTCATGTCCATAGTTTCCATTGACACATTTCTTTTAAATACAGTTGGGTAGTTGAAATACCAGGTAGTTGTGAATTCCTCTTGCTGTTTCTGTTGACTGTTATCTTGACCCTAGGACTAGTTTTGGGGATCCCTGAGCTGTTTACCATCTTTAGATGCTGGAAGCGATTTCTGCAGTCTATCCTCTGGAGGTAGGCAGATCTGGAGATTGGACAGGAACCTCATCTGAATGCCTGTGTACTGTGTTCATCTATCTGATGGACAACTTTAAACCAACAAACTCCAAGATGAAAATCCTGGATTTCAGAAGCATACTACCAGTGCATACGACGTGTTGCTTAGTATGGTTGAACTTAAGCTACTTTTTCTAAATCCCATATGTCTGCTGGTATATCTCACTCAATTAAGAACTGTATCTCTACTATGTGAAATTCTGTAAGTGTTGGCTACTCGTGATCTTACTTTCCAGACCTGCTTAACTATTAGTTCTCCTATTTGCCACATGCCTTTCCTATTTAGAAAACAAAGAAACCGTCATCAAGTATATTTTGTGGTGAGCTTGTTCTTGGGAGAGGCAGGAGGAGGAAACAGCAAGAGAAAAATCTGTTTTAAGGCCTGCTACTGTGCTTAGAAATCTGAGATTACATTAGGAAAAGATTGAGGTGTAGATGTTTGAAACACAGAGACTACTGAATACACGATAGTGCAGTCCTATTTTGATGATATGACTAAAAACTATTCTTTGTCTAAAACACTTAAAGCTTGGGAACACATATACTGCAAAGATAAAACTCTAGCATGCACATGAGGATAGTGGACTGAGTATGATAATCTGCTCAATTGTGACAGGTGAGGAGACGCTTATTAAATAAGCCTGTTTACCAAAACATCTTTCCAAACAGTTTATCTATGCTCTGAAGTAAAATTCTTCTGTTTCTCCTGCAGACTTGCCTTAGATAATATACTCCATAGTAGAAATAGTCTGTGGAAGTATTCATGCAGTTTCTAGTCTGCAGACAAATTTTTTCACAGCACCACATAAATGAGTAAGGGTGGTTCTGAGTGCTCCCTCTAACCTTTACTTGGCTGAAGAAACGTGGTAATTACAACACCCTGTGAAAAGGAGCTATGACTGGAAGGAGATGAGGGGAATGCCTAACTTTTTCAGTTATTCTACCAAAGTAAAATTGGTTGTTCCTAGCTGGTGTTGACTAAAACGTGGAAGCTGTGATATGAACCAACTACTTCATTTTGCTAAAATTTCAGAAGCCAACAAATCACTGTTACAGACTACTCAAAATGTGCTGGTCTATCACAGTTGGCTTCTAGAGCATTAAGCATTATTTCCTCAAAAAGAAAGCTTCTTGAAAAGAAGCTAAGCAACCGTTAATTTATGCTTGTTAGTTATATGCAGATAGACTTGATGGGCAAAAGTGTATTTGTTTTAAGAAAACTGAATTCTTCTGAATAGCAGTCTGTAGGGATGAGCTTTCCTAGAAAAGTTTCAGAACACACTATAGAGAGAAACACTGTATCTTCAATTTTCAAGGTCTGGAGAAAAACTAACAAAAAACCACCTTGATTTAATCAACCTAATTATATTGTCTTCCCACTACATTCAGCTACTCAGGTCTGGCTAAACTTCAGTTCTACAGTCTTAAGGTTATACAAGGCACACTAAATTACTAGTTCCTGGTCTTAATTCTTTCTGGAGGGTAAAACACCAGAACTGTTTGCAGTAAAATTGTTATGGAGAAGCCTTCTTTCCCATCAAGACTTCAAGGTTATTTTTGCTTTTTCTAATGTTACGAATTCACGTTTATAACTGAGACTATGAAGAGATGAGAATCTTTGTGTGTTGAAAAGTGCATGCTCTCAGTCCTTAATTAGAAACACAACACTTTTTGCCTGGTTGGTGTCTCTTCTTTTAAAGGATGATTGAGTTCAACCTGGATCCATCCATTTTAATCTCAGTGGCTTCAGAAATCCACAGATCTTGACTACTTAGTGAGGCTGTAGCTGCCTCTGAGTTTGTAGCTGTTGGAAAACTGAAGGGCAGGAGGAAGGAGCAGAAGAAAGTGCTAATGTTTTCTCTCTTTGCCACTGTCTGCTAGCCCAGGGTCTGATCCTGTAGATGCTAATGGATAGACTGTTTTGAGAGTTGTTGTACGCTTGGAGGGGACTCGTAAGTAAATATTCCTCACTAACATAAATTCCTGAAGCCCACTGAAGAATAACTTCATCTTAATTTCACATAGCTGTATTCGTGGGCCATCAATAAAAAAAAAAAAGTTTTAAAATAAGCTTGCAGGAAAACCTACTTATACTGACTATAGGTTGTCTTGTTTACTTGCGTAACTTTTTGTTTAGGTTTTTGAAATGCTGAGTTAAAATAAATGTGGAAAATATGTGATATTTATGCTATTTATGGCTTTCACAGTTCTGCTTTTCATGCAGTTTAGAAATGTTTCCATTATTTCATGTTAGGGTTAAATGCCATAATTGTGTGGCAGTATTTCTTTTCAGACAACGCTTCAAGGACTGTACGAATATGCACACTTGCTATGTGCGCAGATTTGTTGTATTCTTGGTGTGTATTTTACCATGAAGCTGTTAAGAACTCTTACATCTGAAAGTTGTGTATTTTTGGCAAAGCAGTGAATTTGAACTTTTTTTTTGCGTGTTTATTTTGTTTTAAGTTGACCGTTCAGTGCCACGAGCTTTTAGTTGTATTTTGTCTCTCTTTTGGCACTGATGCTGGCAAGATTTGAGGTGTTTTTTTTTTTTTTTTTAGTTACCCTTACAAAGGATTTACTCATTAGCCCTATTTTATGAGTTGAGCTAATTGTGGTTCGTCTTGCTGAGCGGTATTATGCAGTTTGGGTCAATTAAGTGAATCTACTTACACCAGCGGATGTTGTTGCAATGTGTAATATTGATTTGAGCTGTAAAAGAAGAAGGACTTGTTTGATTAGACTTCTTTGTCTAAACAATGCTTGGGATCTTATCTAGTGTACCAAACAGAAGTGTTCCCTTCATTAATTTTTTAAAAATTGTTTCTGAGGTTTGATTAACACTATATATATAGATATAAGTTTCCCTCTCTATAAATTGTGAAACTACATAACTGGGGAAAATGCACCTTGTACCTCAATAAAACTGTCTCTGCTGTATGAATATCAACTTGTATTGAGACCTAGGGATGAATAGGGTGACCTACTCTGAAAAACTGGGACACCAGGGAATCCCAGACATCTCCCTCCTTGGAGATGGAGGAGTGGGGGGAGTGTGTGTGTGTGTATGTGTTAATTAGGCATTTACACTGAGGTAAATGGCATCTGTCACACGATAAACATCAGAAACTGCTGAAGTGTATAAAATCATCTGTGAAAACTGTGCAGGTGATATTAAGCACTTTGTTAGGAAACACATGTAGATATCTTTGTTCCTCCACTGGCTCCCATGACAATCAGCCTTTACTTTTTTGCAATTAATAGATGAGAATCAATATAAAGCAAATTAGGAGGGAGAGCACTTTTGTCATGTCATGAATCAGATCCATAAGAAAGTAACAAACTCTGGAGTCAGTGAATAATTAAAAATGCTAGGGATCTGTGAATTATTCTGGTGGCTGTCATTACTTTACAGACTGCATATGCACTGGGAATAGTTTTTTTCAGTGCATTGCATTAGCATCGTGGTGTTCATACATGTGGGCTCTTTTTTTATTTACGTACCAAAACCCCTTTTTGTTTAATGCTGGTGGCATGCATATGTGACTTACATATGACAGAAATTTTGGCTAGGAATCTGCAGCACCTAGGTAACGTGGAGAAGGTTACCTTGATCCTACTGCATTAAACCACATCTCTAAAAGTGCTATGTGTATTTTAACTACTAAGCTTGTTTTGGATTTCTCTAAATGATTGAGATACCGGCTTCATTAGGAGAATAATTCAGTAAATTCAGACTACGGCTGGGCAAAAAAGAGCATGCTGCTGTCAAGTGGGTACACATGCTACTCTCCAGGGTAAAGGAGTCCCAAGACAGTTTCAGTAACCTGGATGCTTCCTAGCTGTAGTTCAGTGCAGTCCTTCTAAATTGACTTGTCTCCTGCAAAGTGGATATTGGGTATTTCTGTCATGTATATCCAACATTTTGGGTTCTGGAACTATTTCTTTCCTAGGATGTGATACCAAAACCTGAGTGCAGGCACAGTAGCTGATTCGTAAATCCAGCTGGAATACCAAAACAACGTACAGAAATGATCTCCAAAATAGTCACTGCCACTGTTACTACCTACCCAATGTTGTGCTTACCACCCTGAGATCTGCTGTGGCCTGGAACGGTGCTTGGAGCCAATCCTGGACAAAAGTGGCTGGATAATCACCCCTGATAGACTCCTCTCTTTAGGTGCCTATTTGTTGGAAACACGGTGAAGAAACACAAAGCTGTTTTTGTGCAAAGATCTGGCAGGATTAGCAGTTCAGATGCCTCGCCAGGTTCCTGTACCTATGCTAGTCTGGGAAACAAGTGGCCATTTCTGTGCAGTTTGCTTCTGAATTTCTAAGAGTGTTGGACTTGAGCTAGTTCTTGGGTCCGCGTGGCCATGAAGAATTGTGTGCGCTAAAGTCACTGTGGTATATCAAATTGCGTCCTGTTGTCGTTGTTCAGCTGTGTGCTGATAAGCCTTTATCTAAAAATAGTTACGCTACTTAAGAGTATTCATTCTAATGAACGCTATTGGACTCCTTGTTAAATCAAGAGGAGTATTACTAATACATTTCTAATAGATTCCAGGCTGAGGAGACTGTAATGGGATGGTCAGGTGTTCATTACAGATTTGAGTTTAGGCTCCCAGAGGTGTAAGATACAGGGATTCAGATGACTAAATTTAGCCTGTAGTTTTTGAATTAAATGGAGGCTGTGTAAAATAATGAGTCAGTAGGTTGTAGTAAACCTCTTATTTCTGTTATTATTACAATGTAAGTAGTCCTTATGAAATACAGTTCCAATACACAACTTCTACAGAAATTAAACTGCTTTATGCAAGTAAGTCTTTTTTTTTTTTTTTTGTACTCTGTAATGTAACAGGTCCTTATAGTTGCTTGAAATGTGTCTTTTGAGGCACAGGTAGCCCAACATGATGAAAATTTACAGTGTAAACCATTTAGCACTTCTCGGTTTGTCTGCTTTTCCACCCTTTGTTGTTATCCGTTCATGCTTGAGATTGCAGGGTCAATTCTAATATTTATGAAGGGATTGTGTTTCTTCTGAAACCTCCTGAGACTTGCTGCTTTGTTTTGTTGACACTGTGTTTCTAAACTAAAACAGAAAAGGGAAAAATTACTGAAATGTTGGCTTTGGTAAGCTAGGGACAAGTTTTGAATACCTAGGGCTGTGTGATTTAAGTCAACCCTTGAATTTGAAAACAAATATATTTGAAATTTGAAATGCTTGAAGAAAGGAAGTTGCTGGATTCTTTGGGCTGTCCAGAAATATTGCATTATTGTAAGTTAGTTTTTGCAGAGAAAAGAATTATGGTGGGAATTGTTATGTGCCACCTGGCAGAAAGCTGAAAGATTCAGCTGTCATTTAGATTCAAGTGATGGCTTTCGTAATGTTTACCTGCTGCTATGGCTGCTTAGTGTATTTACATTTCTACATGTTATACTGTAAGTTCTGTAGTGTATTTGTGTTATGGTATTTGTAGTATTCTTCATGAACTGCAGCGCATTGTAAAAGAAAGAATGTTTAAAAATGGGAATTGTCGTAAATAGGTGATGTCTGCTAAGAAATGGATCTGTTTCTGGATTACGTGTGGGCTGGTTTAATTGTATTTATAATAAGTCAATATGGAAAGATCCACAGAATTACTGTCATTGTAATGTGAAAAACTGGGGATTTTGAGCTAGAGGGGAGAAATGAAGGTTTGTTTCTTGTCTTAAAGAAACTTGCTTCTTGCTCTGGCAGTGTATCAGATAAAGTGACTGTTAAAATTCTGCTGTTTTGTTATATCTGTGTGTGTTGTAT
Source organism: Anas acuta (assembly GCF_963932015.1). Lineage (NCBI taxonomy): Eukaryota > Metazoa > Chordata > Aves > Anseriformes > Anatidae > Anas > Anas acuta. Next base: position 55,234,341 of record NC_088979.1, read on the forward strand.
ATTAGGGTGCACGCAAGGCTGATCTGACAGTGAGCCTGAGAAGGCACTAACAGCTTGCAGTAATGGATATGAAGAGAAATGGATTTGCCAGATTAAAGGGGGATGTGGGAAAGTGTCAGTAAGAAAGTGTAAGAAATGTAGAGTTGAAATAAAACACTTGAAGGGGAAGAAACTTGTGGAGGAAACATGCACGAGACTGTTTGGAGTAAATCTAGAAGAAAATCAATGATTTTACAGTGTCTCTTATGACTACTTTTGGTGCTAGTAGAACTGTTGGTCTCTGTGTGAGAAGTGTGAAGATGTGGAACTTTTCTCTTGATGCTTAAAAATAATTAACTGCCTTAATTTTAGTCCATTATGTAAGGAAGCTTTTGGTCCCATAAAACATGCATGCTTTAGCTTGAATAATTTTATCTAGACAAGTAAAACATGTTGGAAATCAGAACAACTTTAAACATATGAATCAATCATGTAAATAAGGGTATCCAAGGGCCATGCTGTTACTTGTACTTACTGCTCCAGGAAGGATAATCTGCCAAGGTGTTCTTACTATAAAGCATTAAAATCCTGCAGCACGATTGTCTGTGCTAGTGCTTAGGGTTTTTGGTGTTGCTTTGTTTATAATGTGAGGCTAATGCTGCTATGATAAAATAAAATCACTGCCACTTGAAAGAAGGAGTAACTACTCAAATGTGAAATGTGGTGATTCCAGGAGGCTGTGTGCACTCAGAGCTTCTGAGTTGGCTGTGTATTTGGCTATCTGTTTAAAAGAAGCTCCCGGAAGAGAACTTCATGTTCTTCCTTGTGTTAGGATTAACTTCTTGAGAAGTACAGAAAAAGTTGGTGAAACTAACTATAAAAGGTGAATGCTTAAAGTAACTCCCTGTGCTTGTTATACACTACCTGAATATTTATTTATTTTACTATTCAGAATTGTTTGACTACTGATTGTCACTATTTCTAGACGTGATTTTTTTTTCTGTTCTTGTTTTGTTCCGAATGAGCTAATAGTGTGTAGGAACTACAGTACTTCCAACCTTAGTATGTTATACTAATAATCTTCATGCTACTTGCAAGTAAAATTCCTGTTCATAAACTAAAACTATTTTAAACTTCATATATGTTGAGATTCTCTTTATAAATCAACATCCTTTTAAATATGTTCTGTATAGCATGCTGAAGATGATATAAAGTCTTTCATGAAAATAACAGCTTTAAAATTGGTAAGCATTGAAATGTCAAGCTGTATAGTGACAAGTCTTATTAACACATAGTTACTACAAATCTTACACAGTTTAAACAATGGCAGGCTTCCTTAAATACGTGCTGGAAGGGAGCTTACAAAAGGAAAGCAAAATGGGAAACTGTTTTTTGTTTCTTGGGTCTGTGTGTATCTTGATTTGTTTGGAAACGTACAGGTAAAAGAATTCTGAACTCTGAAAACATGTTGAAGAGCAACCTAACTGAAGTTTTGTAACTTGTGTTCCCAGAGTGTGTGAATGAATTCTCATTTCTTCAAACCTAGCTGTTTTATTATTCCTGGTAAAAATATTTATCGCTCTTGTGTAGTTTAGAACTGTCTAAAAAAATGTTTGACAAATGCATATAAATGAGGATACAATGGATCGGGAATCAAACATGAGCCTGCTTAAATAATTCTCAAGATTTTCTGGTTCACGTGTAGTGATATTGAACTCTTTAGTCATAGGCTTTAATTTGTGCATGGTGCTGACCTGATGCTGTGCAGGGACACTCACTGCATCCCTTCATTCAATTCACTCTAATTATCCCCAACTTCCTGGGGAGCCTGCTTAGAACTGGTCATGAATGTTTGTTATTAAGTATTAAGATATTAGACTACCCTGGTTACATGTAACAAAGTAGTTTTTAGACTGAATTTACATATAGATGATCAGTATAGGAAGCTGAAATTGTGTTTGTCGTGATTTTATTTGACCAAATTCAAAATAATATATTGGAATAAAACATTTGACAGCGACTTAAGGTCGGAGTTAAATGAGATTTAATGTTATTGTGTGAGTTCCTGTACGTCAATGTTGGCAATTTCAGCGTGTGTTTTAGAGTGGTTACGGTATGTAAATCACCCCTGAAACAATCAGATTTGTGTGCATATTTCAGGATGATGGTAATTATTTTTGCTGGGAGCATCTGTTAATGCGGAATATTCCCTCCTCAGGTTCACGTGAAAATGGCGGACGAAGCTGTCTGTGTTGGCCCAGCTCCCACCAGCAAAAGCTACCTCAACATGGATGCCATCATGGAAGTCATTAAGGAAACCAGGGCCCAAGCTGTGAGTCTGAATGAGTCTATCTGCTGCAGCTGTTTCATATATAGAAAGCAGAAAAGCCAGAGTTTGTATTTTTTTTTTTAAAGGTGTGTGGGGGGGAAGTGATTGAATATGCTATTCCAGTTAGTTCATGTCACATGAGTTAAATGTGTCCGAAATCGCTACTGGAAATCAAAGGCTTTGTAGCATCTGGCAGCACTGGTCGCTGATCCTGCAGGTGGCTGCTGGATTCAGCTTTCACACCAGGGAGCAGCTTCAGTTCATTTCCAAATTTGCTAGGGGAAAAAAAAAATCCCAATTAGTTTTGAGCGCTAACCCTTTATATGCCATAATGGCTTTTTGAATGTTTTACAAGTGTGTCCAAAAAAAAGGCTCCTTCTTAAACTTGGTTTGAATCAGTTTTTGACTCGTATACACGTGGTACTTACAAGAAGCTGCATTCTGTAATTGCTTGTTTTAGGATGTTTACAAAATGCACTTCAGCCCTTATTTATACGTGAGCTATTCTGCCTTTCTCCTTCCAAACTGGCCAGGGATTCAAAGCTTACCAGGGATCAGTTGGAAAAACTAATGTGTAGTCATGTTCACATGTCCAATGTTCTTTGTTCTGACAATGAAACAAATGTGTTATTCAGAGCTACTGTAGACAGCATTTTTAAAGTAAAATTTGATGGATGTATTTGAGCAACACTAATTACAATCCTGATCCAAACCATTTCAGGGTAATTCCTTTCAAAGGAGATGTTTGATATGGTGCTTTTAGGGATCCAAAACTTCCTTATAAAGAAAATGACTCCTATTTCCCTCCCTCAGAGTTTCTGAAAGTAGATGGCAGTTGTTTACACTCTTTAAAAGAGGGTGGTAAAATGGCTTGTATTTTGTCTCTTGAAGTATATCAGATGAAGAATCTTACGAGTTGCAGAAAGAAAACTTTTCCACCACACTCACATCAAGTAATTATACAGGGTTTATACTGGGGTGTGAATAGCACACTGGGCGTATAAGGATGCATCACTTATACTAATGAGACAATAAATGCTGTTCTCCAGCAAGGGTCGCTAGAGGTAGGAGGCTCGTGATTGTGGACCTTAGGAGTGCTGTTGTGAACAGAGCTAAAATGTATTTTGGGGTGAAGAGTGCTTCACAGTGGTTATTGAGAAGAGTGTGGATGAGTATAGATGCAGAAGTATGCACTGATGTAAATGTGGCAAAATGGACTTAAAAAGAGCAAAAAAACAAAGTGAGCACGTCAGTCTCTGCAAACAGCATCTGTCTCTGTAGTCAAATAAGCAATATTTGTTTCAGAAAATTAAGTTCAACCAGTAAATTTTTACAGCCTGACTTAAGACAGCTAAATCAATGTGTTATGACAGCTTCTTAAGTTATTCAACTAATTTAAATGCTTGCTGGTCTGTTTCACCTTCCCTGGTATCTAAAATGTGTTAGCAAATTTGGTGTCTGGCTCCAGAAGTCAATCAACTTAAACTTATTTGTTTTATTTTTACAGGTACACCCAGGATACGGATTTCTTTCAGAAAATAAAGAATTTGCTAGACGTTTGGTAAGTTGTTTTCCTTTGCTTGGCTGCGAAGTATGCACTAGGTGGTATATATTCATTTCAAGCCATCTGAGGAATCAATACACCAATTCAGGGCAGATTTCAAGGATATTTTAAGGGTGTAGTTGCAGTCTATTTTCTTTTGGGAAAAGGGGAGGTGCCTGTTTGTAAGAGCTATGCTAAGGACATAGGAACCCCTCAGCATTCTCACTTGTGCTTGTACTGTTTGTGGCTGCTCTGTAAAACTGGGTCACTGAAATGATCTAAGTTGAAAGTATCTGTTTTTAAGTGATCATTTTGGTGACTCATAGCACAGCTGGTGAACAGCTGTATCAGCAGCCCTGAAAAGGTGCCGAACTGCACTTTCAGGATAGAAATAGAAAGCTGTTTAAAAACTGGCTTCTATGCTGGAAGTCATGTATTGTAGAACTGCATCCTCTGAAAGGACCAAAAAGTGAGTTGAGGGTGGTGTTTTCACTTCGCATTTGAATCTATAAAAATTCTTTTTTTGCAATCTCCTTACTTCTGTGGGGTTTTTATGTATCACAGAAACTGATACATGTATCTTTTACTGATTTCCTCCAAACTGTGTCACCCATGAAATGCTGGAAGAAAATTAATTTGTTATTTTTTTTTTGCAGGCAGTAAGAGAAATTTGTTACTGTTTTCAAGAGTAATTTATACCTTTTTTTTTTTTGGTTCAGTGTAGAAACAGATGAGGAATGTGCTTCTGTAAAATCTCTTCTGTTTTTAACATTAATAGAATAGCTCTTGTTTCTGCATCTTCCTTCATGTCCCTTTTGGCTCAAGTTCTAATTGTAGTATAGACTGTTACAATTCAGTTAGTTCTTTGGTGATAATACCACCCACTCACCAAGGAAAATATTTGGGAATGAACTCTGATTTTTATGCTACTTAGCTGCCATGCTTCTTAAAAGCCACCAGATAAAAACAAATGCAAGTTCTGTGTGATACTGAACGTGTCCTGCTGGTTGCTGAGTGGTGGTGGTATTCTGTTAAAGTTGAAAGGAATTCTAAACAGTTGGCACTTGCTGGGTTTTACCAAATCTAGGGTAATCTCTTGCATGTTATTTTTATGTAGTTTAGAGGCTTTTTCTGTTCTGCTTCGTGTATCAGAGCCTCTTTTTAGAGGGAAGATTCCTGGTTTAATTTATAACAAATTATGTTCCTGCTGGATTGCACCAGCACGATAACTGGCTTTAGTTGGCAGTTCCTGTAAAAAAATAATGAATGAAACGGAAGTACTTGATCATGCTATTATGTGGTATATTTTGCTGCCAAACTTTGAAATTTGATAGTTCTTACTCCAAACTGGGCATGCGTCCTAGTAATCTGGTTATTATTTGGTGATGTAAATTACAATATTGATGACATGACAATCTGGAACAATTTTTTTTGGCGGGATTAAGTAGAAATGAAGGAAGAACAAACATTCCTGTAGATCCCCTTCCCCTTCCTTCTCATCTTTTCACTCAAATGCTTTAATAGTGAATTCCTGAAATAACGTGGTCACTAGAAACGTGTTCAATTTGGGTTGGTGCTACAGCCTTAAAATAGCTTTTAATTGAATTTCACAAACCTGGTGTGTTCTGTTCCCTAAAAATATAGTAAAAACAAGTTCTGCTTTTGCTTTCTCAAAAGTCTCAATTAAGTCATAATCATGCGTCTGTTCATGTCAGAGGATCTAGAATATCGAACCCCTAGTGAGAATTAGTGAAATGATGTCTTCTTATCACTGAGGACTACTACTTTTTTTTCCAGACAACCTGATTAATATATTTAAGAGGAAAGCTTGCCTGCTGCTTCTCTTCTTTGTTAAAGCCTGTAATAAATGTTACAAAACTGTTATGAAGCTGGCAAGGATGTGCTTTTGTTCTGTTTTCATCTTTCTCCCCATTCCTTTCTTTGCACATATACTATGTTTTTTGTTTTTTGAGTTGCTGAAAGTACTGATATACTTGTGAAATCTGGGTTTATTTCTTGGTGCCTATCTTGTTTTTAAAGCAAGACTACCTAGATTTGGAAACACAAGTACACTAAATGTTTTAAACTTACCATTTTGTCTGTAAGAGTGGTAATGAGCTCAAAGCAAAGCTTTGTCTTCAATTAACACACGGAGGGTCAGTTCACATGTAATCCTACTGTGCGTGATTTGAACAAAGGCATGTCTTTTTGTTCATTATTATCTAAATGATCCATGGAGTAAGTGGACAGCTTTAGACAGTCCCTGTAAAGAATTCGATACATTTGGAGTACTAAAAAATTACCATTCTTTATTTTTCTTCTCTCTATCCTTAGTGAGAGAAGGGTATTGGGATTTCTCTTTTTAGAATGGAGGAGAGCACAAACAGGTTTGGGATTTCAAGTAAATGATTTGTTGGCTCCAGAACAAATCTTCTAAAAGGTGATCTGGCATGTTATTCATAGTGATCCAATATGAAAAGCTGGGGCATTCAATCACCTTTCCAGGTGTATCTGCTCTGGTTGCTTTTGATAGCTTAAAGAAAAGGGATTCACTGCATTTATATCAAGGAAGTCAGTTAATGAGTTTGTCAAACTGAAGGTTGTTTTCTTGGAAGATAGCGATTTTAAAACAAAATTTCTTGAAAAACTTTTAAGGCTGGTATTTGAGGTACACTAGTTATTACGTAGAAGAATAAATTGTGGTTCTGGGCAAGTGAATGTAGTTTCTTAGAATCTTAACTTATAATTTTAATTCAGAAATTTGAGCTGTCCAACTTGGAGCTCTTGCAGTGCTCTAGAAGAGTAATCCATATATATATTAGGGTTGTGAAGACCAGTACGTAAGTTGTTGCTTGTAGTTTGTGTGCCAATATATCTGTATGTAAGCAGTTTTTTTTCGCTTTGTGGAATAAGCACATAGTGTTCAATATTAACCTAAATCTTAAGGTGCAAGAAAAGTTTTTCTTCACGTTATTAAAAAATTTGCTAGTGACCTCTGTATTTACATTAGCTTGCTTAACGTATCCCATTACACAGAATTGATGCAGACCCTCTTTGAGAAGCTCTAACAGTGCTATTGTCTGCAGTAGGCCTTTGAAATTTGGCAAGGGGAAAGCCTTGAGACTAAAGATGAGCCTTTTGGTTGGCCTGTTGTTGGAAGATACTCTTCTGAAATTGCCATTTTCTTTTTCCTTGTAAATCTACAGAGCATCTGTTACAGTGGGGGGTGGGAGTGATGAGTCAAGCCTCTTCACATGCATGTCAAATGCTTTGAGATTGGCCCATGGTCTTGGTGACTTTTTTTTTTCTTCATTTTCTTCCTGAATAAAGAAGGAAATAGGGGAGAAGAGTGTGACAGAAAGCGAATGTGAGACTGGGTTGCCCCAGTCATTCTTTCAGTTTGAGCACTTCTTCCTGTGGTGTAGTTAGTAACAAGGAGGAGTCTTATTCCTGTAGCTGAAGTTATGTATGTTCTTGCTTTATGGCAATGGCCAGAAGCCCAAACCTTGATGCATGGTGACTCTGTACTTCAGTTACTCATACTGGGATCAGTTTTCACTCTTTAAATAAAAGAAAAACACAAATGAACTTCTTCCCCCTCTGCCACAGAAGTCCCTTCTGAAGTTAATGAGGGGAAGAATGGTAGGGGAAAAAAAAGAAGAACAAGATTAACACTACTTACTTGCAAAGTATAGCATGAAAAAATACCAATTTGTAGGGTTTACATCTTCTATGTATTTTGGTCACTTGTAGGCACGTATATGATAAAATTCCTACTTCCACGGGTGGTGCATTGTGATATATTTTCCCTCAAAGCCCATGGAATTTGTGCATAAAATAGGTCTATAAATGGTAAGAATTAAGGTTATAAGTTTAACCTTTAATCTGGAGTATTCTTCTTTTGAATGCAGTCTTGACATTGTTTCTTCAAGCAAAAAAAAATCTAGTCCCCATGCTCTGCCAAAATACCCTCTTCTGCAGTAGTAGCCATACACATGGTGGGACAGAAGGATCCAATTTTGGGATAAGATATGGATCTTTTTGGAATACCTAGTGAAACCTCTTTCTACAAGTCTTTTGTGTCTTTTTAGCAACTACTGTTGGGAAGAACTAAGGGGGGAACAAAGCAGCCAGTGCTATTTTTCTTTACCTTTGAAGCTAGATTAACATTCTTGGTGGAATTAAAACAACAACAAAAAAATGTTGTCTGAAATAAATGGGCAAACAATACACATAGAAGTGGTTAATCACATGTTTGTAAATGGCTGTATGCTTGAGATGGAAAAGGTAAAACAAAGAACTAAGTATATCCCTTTCTGTAAGGGGATGCATGTCTGACCTGTAAGAAACTTTGTTTAGGTGGATCCATAGCTCTACACAGAGCTAATTATGGGATTGTCACCTTTTAAAATGCAATGTTAGTGGCAGTAGTGTTTCCTTACAGTTGTTGTGTATGACTTCATTATTTCTAAGTAAAATTTGAAATTCCTTTGATTCAAGACGTTACATTTTTTGGGTAGTGTTTGGTGTCATTCATTTGCTGTTCCCACATGGGTTGCCAAATAGGAAGCCAGTCAAGTAAGTGGTTGGCATTTATTCTTTCGGACTTGAAAGGTGATGGGTGGGGTGGGGATGAAGATTTGGAAGTTTGGTATCAAGGATTCTCTGCTTATGGCAGAAATTACATCAAATAGCAGGGCGGACAGAGCTGTTGATGAGGGTTTCCTATTCTGTCCTGCCATGCAAAGTATAGTGTTGCTGCTCAAGCAGTCTGTGGTGGCTTAAGGTGCTCTGGTGGAGAGTGCAGATCATGCTTCTGCTGGGTGATAAAACAGTGGGCAATGTTTTTATTTAGGTGAACAGGTGATGTAGGTGCCCCTAGAAAGGTTCTGCCTCTGAGACTGTGATGTTGATGGGAGACTTCTTACTGTTCTGGGACGGAATGCTTCCGAATATTATTTAATATAATTGCATTTAATCCCAGTTAAACTTTTTGTAGAAATAACCTAATTATCTATAGGATCAGGTTGTGTGAAATCCACAGGAGGGACAAGTAGTACAGGTATTAGATCACCTGCAGTGTTTGTCAGACATTATTAGCCCTCTGCTAGTGCACGTGAGCTAGAAGAATCACAGAATTACGGGATGGTTGAAGTTGGAAAGGACCTCTGGAGGTTATCTGGTCCAAACTTCTGCTCAAGCCAGGCATCCTAGAGCAGGCTGTCCAGGTGACTTTTGAAGATTTCTAGGAGAGAATCTCCACAGCCTTTCTGGGCAAGCTCTGCCAGTGCTCTGTCATTCGTAAAGTAATGAAAATGCTTCATGGTGTTTAGAGGGAACCTCCTGTGTTCCAGTTCGTGCCCATTGACTGCTGTCCTGGCACTGGGACCAATGAAAAGAGCCATCTGAACTATAAGAAAATAGAATAAAAAAATAAATAAATCCATTATTTCTTGATTTGTGGTATCAGTTCTTGTGAGAATAGAATGTTCTTGCCCTTTTTCCACCTTTGTGGTTATTAGCAACTGTATGTCTATTTTTTCTTTGTTGTAATAACATAATGCTATGTAATTTTCCTTTTATATAGGAAATATTGTTTCCACTTTCTGCCCTTTTCTGCTATTGATTTATAACGATGCAGACAAGCTTGTCTGGTTGTCACACGCTCCATCCATTTTGATGTAATGTGATTTGTTAATTTGTCCTGTTCTAGTATCATTGATGTAAATTAGTATGGTAACCTTGAAAATGTCATGTGGGTCTGCTCCGTTTCTAAATCAGTGTTAGATGTCCAGTTGCTACTAGCGGAGTTGGATTAGACTTGAACAGTTAAGGGTTGATATGTCTTTTGAAGTAAGAACTGTTGTCTCATGGATTTTACTTTACTTTTGTGATAAGGTAAGCAGATACCTTACCTTTTGTGGTAAGGTAATTCTAAGCAGATGAAGCATCAGCTCGGAGTTCAGCCAAAGTAGTGCTGTCATATTAATAACCAGTTCTGTTTTCTGCCTGCACTTTTAAGAGCTAATTTATACTTTGACAAAGGATGATCTATATTCAGTAGTCTTATGTTAAAGACTAAATCCTTAAGGTTTTTATGTACTTATATAAGCATAGATTATTATATATATAATTACTAGAATATGCATATCAGGAAAATTAATGCTATTGCTGACTTTTTGGTATTACTATGGAGTTGAAGTATTATAATGAAGCAATGATGTGTGTGATAAATAGAACCATTTTCCATCTCCCAGTTCTGACTGCTGTTCTCTTCCATAGTTGAAAACCAATTACAGCAAGTTATGGGCTAAAATCTGTCTACAGAAATTACTGTTCATGAGCCAAGAAGGGTGTTTGCCACATGGGCACCATGCTGTATTTTCATATACAAATTGTTGTCAGTAGTGGTGTCTTACGTGAGAGGAGACATACAAAATGTCTTCTGTGCTAAAGCTATATTTTGAGTCACAGGGGAAAAAAAAACTCTTTTGTTTGTAGAAGTGTGTTTTAGCTTGAAGACACTTGTACATTGCAATAAGTGATGCTGTGTATTTGCTTTTTTCCTCTGCATTAGTGGCTTTTTTCTGCTAAATCTTCATCCCTAATTCCTCCTTTAGTTGGGTCTTGTGGTTTTGGAGTTTTAGGGGAGTAATATCTCTTGCTGCATGACAGCATTTTAGATTAAATTCTGACACACAACTCCTAATGAAACCAGGAGTGAGCTTCATGAGGGCTGATCACGACTGGCAACCATTTTTTTAAGGTGTTTGAGTAATTTCTGTATCAGCTGCTGAAAAAGATGTTAAATGAAAACATGCTTCTGAAGATGGCCTATTATTCTGGACTAGACAAAATTTTTGGGGTGTTTTATTCCATAGTATGTGTTTTGACTGTGATCTTCTTTTAGGAAGTATTTTCTTGAAGTTAGTACTTAAATGCAGATTGAATACTAGAACTTAATCTTACTTTTATGAAGTTAGAATTTATTTTATGCTGCTGTTTGCTTCCTTTTAGATTGTTGCATCTGTCCTGTTTGTTTTCACAGGTTTTTATACAACACTTGTAGAGTATTTATGTTGCCCTTACATTACATTGCATTTTGTTATGGAAAGCTTTCAAATACCCTGAATTGTTTGTATGACAACAAAACAACCCAACCTGCTGAAGGTGTGTTGCAACATGAGACAACTTCAGTTTTATTTTTTATTGTTGTGTGTGGGTCCACCAGTCACATCAACAGTGGAGGCTGTAAAGTATGAAGAACAAGCATGTTCATATAGGCATGTAAACGTTGAATAAGGTCTCACATCATTAGAACTGGTTAACATTTCACTTTAACTTAGCCATTCAGTAGGGCAGGGGCAGGTGATACTATATTGTGAGCCTGCTACAGGCCACCTGATCAGGAAGACCAAGCAGATGAGGCCTTCTATAGACAGACAGAAGCAGCCTTGTGTTCACAAACCCTGGCCCTCATGGGGGGGGATTTCAGCCAACCCAATATCTGTTGGGGAGAAAGCAAAGCAAGGCATCCAGGAGGTTTCTGGAATGCATTGTTAATGCCAGGGTATAAACGTAACCTCTGTCACCCAGGGTATGGAGAAGGCTGAGGTGCTCAATGATTTTTTTTTGCCTCAGTCTTCACCAGCAGGAGCTCTAGCCACATAGCCTAAGCCCCCAAAAGCAAAGGGACTGGGAGAATGAAGAACTTCTCACTGTAGGAAGAAGATCAGGTTTGAGAACAGCTATTGAACCTGGAGGTGCACAAGTCCGTGGGACCTGATGAGATACATTTGAGGGTCCCGAGGGAACTGGCAGGCCTAGTTGCTAAGCCACTGTCCATGATATTTGAGTTGTGGCAGTCCAGTGACATTCCCACTGACTGGAAGAGGGGAAACATGACCCCCATTTTAAAAAAGGGGAAAAAAAGACCTGGGGAACTACAGGCTGGTCTGACCCATCTCTGTGCTCAGCAACATCATGGAGCAGATTGTCCCGGAAAATCTACTAAGGCACATGGAAAATAAGGAGGTGACTGGTGACAGCCAGCGTGGCTTCACTAAGGGCAGATTGTACCTGATGGATCTGGTGGCCTTCTACAGTGGGGTGGCAGTGTTGGTATATAGGGGAAGAGCAACTGACATCACCTGCCTGGATTTATGCAAAGTGTTTGATGCTGTCCCCCATGATAACCTTGTCTCTAAATCGGAGATGTGGATTTGATGGATGCACCGTTCTATTGGTAAGGAATTGGCTGGATGGCTAAGTCCTGGAGTAAGTCACCTGCTTATCAAGGCAAACGTGCTATCATTAGGAAGGAAAAAGTTACTCCAGGTTGAATTCCTAACCTTGGAGCTTGCTGGCAGAAAATCATTTTATTTGATACCCTGAGGTTTGATGCCAGTAGTTTTTTGTAAACTTGGTTGTGATTTATGTATGTAAGTAGGCATATACATTTATTTCTTTTTATATTATCTCTTGAACAGCTTAATGAAACTTAGATTAAAAATAAACTTAGATTATACACCTTTCTGATTAGGCATTTTTGCATATTCGTCCATCTTGATTTTTACATCAGACTTGTGTAAGACACATGCACTTGCTGAATAACATCTTACTGTTTCGAGGTAAGTTCTTTAATTGTTGCTAAATTACGGCTTTCAGTACACACAGGGTTAAGTGAAAAGGTTGCAGTAATATCTAGTGAGCTTTTTCCTTTAATGTGCTCATTAGCAGTGGCAAGTCCAGGTTTTAGCACATGTCAGTAATTTACATTTCATTGCTGAGTGGCTGCCCTTGTTCAAGAGTTGTTTCTAAGCCTGATGAATATACTTGTATTGGGAATAAACTGAGTAGAAGAATTGAAAGCCAAATACCCTGCCAGGCTTTTCAATGGGTGCTGAAGTTTCCAGTGGGTCACTGATTAGTAATGCATGGCACAGCAGGAAAATGCAAAGATAATGTCTAGAAGGTTACTACAGGTAGGCTCTACCATCAACCCCCTTTTTCTTTGTAACTACCTTTACAGTCTTACAGTTATTCTCTTCAAAATTCTTCTCTCTTGGCAAGCATTCTCTTAGTATAAGAATGTGGTGTGTTAGATAGACATCCCAACCAGGTTACTTAATCATTCAGAGATGGCACAGGAAAGTAATTGTTACTTGGGGAGACCTAGGAACAAATGATCTTATAGGCTGTACGGTTTCCTGCTATCAGATTATGATGATAGGGATCCCTGTAAATATTTGCTGTAGCCCTTTTTTCTCTCCTGTGCTTTGTCAGATACTGTCTTGTCTTGGTTTGAAGATGAGTGTGGTTAATAGCTATAATAGCAAATATATATGTTGGGATGCAGTAGCATTGTGTTTGGCTATTGAGATGCAAAACAAAGGTTGGTAGCTTTTTTTTTTGGGGGGGGGAAGGGGAGGGAAATGGGTGCTTTCATGTAGCAGCAGCTTAGTTTGGTAATAAAACCATATAATTATCTAAATGTATTCCTGATGGAATGATATTCTTGCTATTTTCCAAGCTGCTCTGACTGTTTACAGAGCACTATGTGGAAACTTATACTGTGAAATTCTGCTTTCCTTTGTAGAGAGTCCTGCATATATTTTCTGTCCAACAGGATAGATATTGCGGAATTTACATATGTACGCAGACAACTAAGCATTTTTATTCCAGATGCCTGTTAGGATCATACTGACATGTTCTTCAGAACTCCAGCAAGAGAGTGCTGGTGCTTACTCTTTCCCACTCTCTTTCTAAGGTATTGTGAACGCTGTTTATATTCAAGCTGCTTATTATACAGTTTGGGGATGGGGAATGCATTAAACATTTAGAATGGGGGAAAAACAGCAAAAGATATTCCAGAACGTTCTTGTGAATAAAACCTGCCAGTTCATTGTGTGAGCACTTGGGAACCCTTTTATTAGCCTATCTGAACATTAGGTAAATATATTTAAATGAGAATGTTTGTAGAAAACAGAATCATTTGAATATTTTTCACACGCTAGAAATATTTCATAGCGGCCTCAGTGAAATTTGGAATTCCCATTCTTAACTTGCAAAACAGGCTGGGAAGAGTGATGCCTTTACCACTGTATTAATGGACAGAAGGAATCTGAAGTGGTAATTCAGAACCTCAGTTGATCCAGTCATTGTGACTAGCCAAGAGCTAATAGTTTATGAGCTAACAGTTGATAGCATACCTATAGATGTTGCTGGAAAGATACTTTTCCCATTTTGACTTATAGTCAGAAACTGGGGAATCCTATACTCTTTCCAGATAAACTTGTCAGATGTTTTTCCATGTGGTTAAGACTCTTCCCTGTTCTGTAGTCAGAAACCTGGAGATACTCACAACTAGGCACGGGAAAGAGACGCTGAGACCAGCAGAAAAACAAGCAAGAATATGCCTGAGTAGAGCTTGCACAAGTATTTTATGCTTCAAACTTAGAACTGTTTCATTTTTCTCATATTGTCATAAAACAGTCATAAAATATTGGCAATTGTCATAAAATATTGGCAGCCTTGTATCTTAGTGTTGGGCTGTGCTTCTGACTGGATCACATATGGAAGGGATGAAGAGTGGTGCTTTCATTCAAAACAACAAACTAGTTAAGATTCCTTGTAGATCTGTTGATGGGAAGACTACGCTATCTCCAGAATAGGTCCTCTCCTGATGGCTGATTAAGCAAATGGTGAGTACTGTGTGTGCTGTTGTCCTTGCCACCTAAGTACAGTTAAGTTGTACACTGAGGCATTGCCTTCTGTATATAGTTCTGTGTACCTGTCTTGAAGGCAGGTGAACTGTTTGTTTTTTGGTGCTCTGATCTTTTTCTTGACTGATAGAATTGTAGCTTGGGCCTACCTAGGTGTGATCTGGTTTATAAGGTTTATTTATAGGACAAACCTGTTACTTACTGCACGAAAGGCAGCTTTGAGTCAGTTAATGAGTCTTTAATCATTGGAACAGGGTCTGACCTCGAATAAAACATGAAAGATGTTCCTACCAGTTGCTTTTTTTTTGGTGAGGGGAAGGAGTCGCTTTGTTCTTAATGTAAACTTTTAATCCATGGGGGCTTCCTGTGAAGTGAGTGGCAGGCTCTTGTCATTCAAATTGTTGCAGTCCACAACCATCCTTGTCTTTAATGAGGATTTTTGGTGGCTGGCATCAAGTGAATTCAACATATGTGTAGCCCATATCATGTTGTTCAAAGGACACTTCTCAAGTTGCTTAACTTAAGTAAAATGTGTTGTGGTGCTTAAGGCATTAATCAAGTTTTTGGGACAAAACAAAAAACAAACAAAAAATATTGGTCTGGGAAGACAGTGAGTATACATGAGTTTCTGCATCTTTTAAGAAACCAGAGAATCCCTTCTATAATGGATACGGAAATATCTTACTTTATTTCAGTGCATATTTTTATTCCTCTTGCAGAAAGAACATGTAATTTTAAGGTGGTACAGAACTGAAACAATTGAATTTTGTAAGATGGCTGCTGTTATTTATGGATTCTGTTTTAACAATCTAAATATAGCACTCATGTTATACTACTGTGACCTCTTTTGGGCAAATGACTGTTTTTTCTGTGCAAGGGGTTACCCAAATAGTGTGTAAGCTTTTGTACATACAAAAGCTGAAAGTATACTTTTGTATATGTCGAGCATGCTTCTTAGCATGTCAGGGCTGCTCAGGAACCCAGTGTGTAAATTTGCTTTTCAAAGGCATGCAAGAGGAGTGCTACTAAGTTGTGCTTCCATCTATCCCACCTGGAGGTGTTCAGCTGAGCTTAGAAACTTGGAAAGAGTAAGTTCTCTGCCTAGGTTTTTGGGCAAGCTGTGCTTAACTTAATGGCATTAAATTCAAAGCCATCTTACTAAAATAGCATCCTGCTGTCTTAAAGCAGATTACCCAAAAGATAGGAATGCTCAAATTAAGATCACTTTGATTTGGATTTCGTGTGTGTGTGTAGACACTGACACATTTTTCATTATGTAATTGCTTAATTGTTTCCATGGGACTCTTGCCTCACATAAGCCTCGGCGTTTCTTTCTGTTCACCCTTCAGTGTTTGGATTAAGACAATATTCAAGCCTTGCATTGGGCACACATTTTTAATTTAGCTGGATGCCTTTGTTCATTTCTAACATACGTGAAATTTTTGGAAGTGTTAATGCATTCCTTCTCTTACCATCTTGCTGTTCTTTGTCCTCTCCTGCTCAGCTTACATTGTGCTGCTTTCTTACACGTTCACCTCTTTTTCTTGTCTTTCTGCATTCAAGAATGTCTTGGCTGTTTCTTCTGGAAAGCTCAGAGGGCTCAGGGAACAGGTGTCCTGATTTTCAGTTGCTTCCAACAATGAGGAGTGATTTTAGATGGTCCTGTGTCCATTGGGTGGAACATGGTTTTGTAGTACCTGCCAGCAAGACTCTCCAAAATTCCCTAGAAGGTTGTGCATACTGAGGTTTTCAGAGGCTTATAACTATTTGTGAGGATGGTAGAGGCATTAGTTATGACATAAGTATGGTTTCCATTCTGACTTCATAGTTCCTGATTCAAGTCCTCCAGATTCTGCATGAAAGACCTTTTCACCTCACGTTAAATAATAATTACAGCATTATAGCAATTCTTTCTCCTAATCCAGCTCTTTGAAAGTACTAACTTTTTGCAGATGCTTGGAGAAATTATTGTGCAAGAGATGCTAGAGTAGAAAACCATCAAATTCTAAATCTTGTTGGACTCAAGAAGTATATTCAGGTAACAGTGTCCTTATGTAGAGTAAATAGAAGGGCACAGTGACTTATGCTATCATACAAGCTAGCTGTGTTTCTCTACTATAATGTGTTATCATACACCCTTTTTTGGTACAAGTAAAGTTATCTACAAGATTTTGTTATACTCCAGGTGTTAATATTAAGTTAGGTTGTCTGGTAGATTTTTTTTTTTCCGCAACAACTTTTTATTTAGCTATTTCGAACTATTCAAAACACTTTTCTAGTCATTTCAGTGCTTGATAACTTCAGGGTTCATTGCCCCTGTACATTTTTCAAATTATTAGCTTCCTAATGCATACAGCTTTAATTTACCCCCTACTGATATCCTTAAATAGGTTTTCAAGAAATTTGAAAGTGGACTACTATAGTTGTATTTCAGTGTTGGTCCTGACTGACATAGAATTTCTTAAGTAGCCTCCACAATTAAAGTGATGGGAGGTTCAAACAGCTCCTACGGCAAGAAGCTAAAGACTCTCTTGAAAGGAGATTTGTGTTTGGTATCCTAGAGTGTTTTCACTCTGCTTATTTTCTGGTGGCTTGCTTGTTGCTTTTGCAAGTGGTTTTCCTCCCAAATGTAGCTTAAATGTGTTAAGGGCAGTATTTGTTCTTCTGGTGTCAAATATTTATTAAAACTCTTGATTTTATTTAAAAACGGAAGAAAATCTGACATGTTACACACGTCACAGCACAAAAAAAAAAAATAAATCTGTAAGGGGCAGCTTAAAGAATTGAGTACATGTATTATACTCCTGTGTTTTTATCACGTATTTGCTTATTGTGTTTTGAATGTAACTCAGGCTATTGTTTTAGCTCCAAATGCCAGAAAACTATGGAATTATTTTTCTTTGAATTGACAATTTGAAATTTCCATTGCAGCATAGAATTGAAGTAGTAAGGTTAAAGCATCTGCAGCACATTTATGGGTCAACTGTAGTCTATACCACTTCGTTGTCTAGCCTTCTTCTGCCACATTTCTGTGGAAAAAGTATTGTTCATAAAGACTACAACACCAGGCATTCTTCTTGTCTTGCAGTTAAAACCAAATGTTGTGTTCCCTTCTCCCTCTTTAGCCTGCTCTCTGCTTCTTGTTCAGTTTGACTCTAGTTTCTGACTACTATATGACAAGCAGAAATATACAAATCCATTGTCATAGATTGTATTGAATTGACACTTGAAAATTTGTGGCCAGAATTTGATACAAGGTAAAGAAGAGCACAGGAGTAGAAAAATGTTTTTGACAGCATATTAAATTTACACATTTTAGTTGTTCTAGTATGTCTGTATTATTCAGTGCAGGAGTGGTTTCTTACTAAATTTGTGACTCCTTAAGTGAAATATTTGTAATGCCAGCTATTTTTGGTGTCACGTAAGTGGCATGTCAGTCCTGATTCACAATATTATATAAAAAAAAAAATGCTTATTGCAACTACATCTAAAAAGTAACAAAAGAAAACAGAGCTTTTTCAAATGATAAAATAATCCCTTGTAAGGAGTTGCTAGTATAATGTGCAATAAAGTAATCTGATAGGATTTCATTCTAGGAACGATGAACATTCCTAAAAATCTGTTCACAAAAGTTAGTAAAAGAGTAAGTTAGAGGAGTTAAAATGAAGATGGAATTTGGTAAAAGAAAAAGCTAGATGTGGATTAGATTTTTGGCATGGATAAATTAAGCTTTGTAGCCCCTGATTCTGTGACCATTAAGTGCTATTGCTGAAATGAATGAAGTAAAATAATGTTACTATTAGGAATTAAACTTAATTGTTGAGATTTCTCTGGTTACTTAGTCTTCTATCTGATTGTAAGGCATGTTTTGATGCCTTATTTTGATAATGAGCAGATAACAGTAAGAGGCTGAAACTCTAGCTATGGCATGACGTTCAGTTTCATATGCACGTTGGACCATATTCTGAAGATTACAGTGAAAATCACAGGTATCATAGTTAATGTAGTAACTTTAATTATGTAGAAACTGAGGCTGTGCAATTGCAAACTACAAAAACCTGAACCTGAGTCTTAAAACTGTTCCCAAGCACAGGGATAACTGCTCATAATCCACCTCTAAAGCCATCTTTAAATAATAGAGAATAACTGAGATTTTCTTCGGTAGGCAGAAAAGGAATTGTTTTTAGGAAACAAATAGTTAGTATGTCTTATGTTTTTTTCTTTTTTTCTGAATTCCATAATGTAAAGGAATTTAGCATTCAGCTACATTATCTGCATAGCTATAGCTAATATTGGAGATGCTTTCTTTAAAATCATACTGGATTCTTGCTTTGAGGGGATAATGAAACTCTACTCAAATGCATCATGGTGACTTTAAGAAATAAAAATAAAAAAATGGCTGTTTGTATTCTGTAACTTTCCATTACTAAGGCAGCTGTGCAAATGCTGGCATTTGTTGGAGAATAGTGCTGTTTCTGTACGACAGATAAGTCTTAATTCTACATACCCTATTTAATAATTAAACTGGCTATTAAGAAGTGTGTGAAGACCCATATAATTCTCTGTGGATTATAAGGGTGTATCATAGTATGTACACATGATACGTGTATCTAGACCAAGAGAAAAATGCTTCCTATATTAAGCATTGTCAAATTCTTTTTCTTCAGTAATTAAAATCATAGGTTCCGGATTTGTTGTAGCACAAACAAGCCTGAATTGGAGCTCCGTATAAATGGTGAAACAGAAGCTCTCACTTCACCTGTGTTCAGAGTTTGTTCATGAAAAGGTGTGATGGATAAATGAGTGAATTATCATCAGATGACAAAAGTGTGAAATACCCATAAAAATCTGTATGCTAACATAAACTGTTTAAAATACAGTACAATGGAAAAACAACTTGAGATATGTAGATTAAACATAGTTCCAATTTTGTGAACAGCAAGAACTCTTACATCAACCATTCATACAACTGCAGTGAAGAGACTGCTGTTTGTGTGATTATTGCTGTGCATGTTTTTAGATATAATGCTGAAGAATAAATAGCAGTGACAACGAAGTCCTGGAGTTGAACAAAAAATTTGCTAGGAAGAATGAAGATGGGAAAACCTAGATTATTTTTGTTATAGTTTTTAAACACTGTTATTGTTTAAATCTTAAATGTCACTTTTTTTTTTTTTAATTTCAAGTGAGTGATGGTAGATGTTGCAGAGTACAGTAAATGTAATTATATTACAGTATCACTGGTGTCTGTTGACTTTATCGGTATTAGAGCAGAATCCAAAGAACCTAATTACGTTTACTAAATCCCCATTGTGCTAGATGTCATGCACATGTGTAATGAAAAGCTGGTTTATGACTTTTCCAGCTCCATCCTGTTTGTATCTGACATAAGATAGCATAAGCTAAAAGTAAATGGCATGTTATGTAGAAGGAAAGCCTGGGGGTCTAAGTGGGAAAATCTTAATCCCCGTGTGGATGATATCCTCTTCCATCCCACAAAAAATAAAAACAGCCAACCAAAAAAACCTCTACCCTCACCCTTCTCTTGAAAACTGAGAAATGCAAGCAGTTCGTGTGGCTGGGCAAAGCAGCATTCAAAGATCTGGGCATTTTTCTCTCCTCTCTTTTAAGTTAGTGTTGTGCTCCTGCAATGGGAAGAGTTTTGTGCAGTTCGTTTATAGTATTTTTTTTCAGCAGAAGTCTTCTTTAGAATGTGAGCCAGAAAAGGCAAGAATTTTTTAACTTTAAATAGTTAAGCTTATATTGCATTGTAAATATTTAATGTAGCTTTTATTTTCTTAAGGCAGAAACTCTTGATATTTAATACAAATGCAAGGCTCTAATCCTATAGATTTTGATAATATCTGGACTGTAGTCCTTAAAATCAGAGGGCATAGTTTTCTGGGAAAGAGTGACAATATTGGGTCCTGGTTTCTGTATTTTTGGAACTTTCCCTTCTTATACATAATATTTTTGAATTCTTTTGAAATATATTTATACTAAGAGTGGAAAAAGATTATTTATTCCAGACATGAGTTAATGAATTCCTTATTTTTGTATTTCTTTTCTGTACTAAAAATCTTGGGAGCCAGGGTCTTTGTTTATTCTTCTAAAAAAAAAAGTCCATTTTTAGCACCAGCTCTAATTCATAAGCTAGTCTCTGTACGTGAGGGTGTTGAGTGTTTTCTGGCAGATTAGCTCATTTGTTGCATTGCCGGTATCTGCAGCTCTCTTGCCAGTACTCATTTCACTTTGATTTTTGTTTTTGCCTTTTTAATTTGCTGGAGAGAGATGATGAGGATGAATTTTATACACAGAGTCTATGCAATAAATACACTCTTCAGCTTGTGTTTTTGTTTGAAAATGTGCACAGACTCAAATTTTGGCAAGGGGAAGGAATAAATTTAACTTGCCTCTGAATAGTTAATGAGATTCTCGATTAGGATAATGAACAGAGATCATTGTGGCAGCATATTTAAAATAACCAAATATTTTGCACCAGAAGTGATTATCTGTTTTAAAGCTTTGCTAGGCTCATTCTTAACATTCTTGGTTTTTTACCTTACGATTATTTCGTTTCTGCTTGAGACTTTCTGTATGTCGAGTTTCAGTGAAGATTCAGGTAGGATGGATTACTTTTAGGAAACTGACACAGAGCTTCCATGGCAAGTGTCTTTCTGTTCCTGGGACTCCAGAGTGAATGTTTCAAGCCCTGTTGTAGCTCAGGCTGTCAGTGGCACCCAGGTCGTGCCACAAAGCAAGGAGGAACAGGACCCATGATAGCCTTTTCTATCTTATAGACATTTGTGCAAAGGTGCAGGTTCACAATCTACGTATGTTAAACTTTTTCCAGTGTTGCAAGGAGCTGTTGGCTTTGGACACTTGTCCCTTGTGTTGGGACCACTGTTTAGTCCTCTAGAGCAACTTCAAAATCCATGAAGACCAGTTAGTGCTTGCACCAGAAAGATGCAGTGGACTGAGTATGAAAAATGAAGAGCGTAGAGGTCAGGATTCCACTTTTGTGGCACAACATTTGACTCATGATGCCATATATGATGTAATATATGATATGCAGAAAAAGAAAAAAGCAGGGTAAGAAACTTCTGGTGCATTTAATGTTCCACATTAAGTTACAAACTCTTTAAATGTAGCCTTTTGCTGCTTTTCCACTGCTGTTCTCCAAGAGTATATTCTGCATTTACTTTTAAGGATTGTTCTGTATTTTCATGAGGAACGTAATCTAGACACATGCTTTTTCAACATCCAATTTGTGATTAAAACCCCAGTTTTCTAAGAATTTCCAAGTAATTCTAGACCAGCGTATAAATTAGAGGTTGGAATTCAGGAATATCTATTACATTTTGCCATTTTCATATACTGTTGTAAGCAGTTCTGATAAATCAGTTTCCATTTAAAAAAAAATAAATTGTGGATATCCCATTGGTTTACGCTACCCCAGGTTTCTTCCCTACTCTGGGCTGTGCACTGCCCACCCCACTTTCCATCATTTCTGTGGGAATCTTTGAAAAGAAAGCAATAGCAGCTTGTCAGTGATTGCCATAATTTAGCAGGCTGTCTTCCTTTACAGGCTAGAATTTGGGAATTTAGGCCCTCATCCTGCAACTGTTTAAGCATGCTTAATTTCAAGCACATGCTTATTTACAGGATCCAGATTTGTTTGTCTAATTACTTTATAGCATGAGTGAAGCCAGACTGTTCAACTCTTGGAACCATCTGTTGGGAGAGAGAAGGAAGAACTTGACTGTGTGTTTTCCAAAAAGCTGTTCCACTCTTAGCTACCAGACCAAATTTATCTTTCAGATAAATTGTCTGAAGTTGTCTTAAGTATATGTTGTAGGCATTTTTGTTGTGATGTGTTATCCCAAGTTCCAAAGGGTTGTGGTTCACAGGGAGCAGGGCTACAAGGAGATCTCATGGACTGGTTCATTATAAGTGTCTATAAATTCTCTAGTAATACATATCGATGCGTATTATTGACTTGTTTTATTTATGACACTGAGATAACAAGAGGTTGTTATCCCAAAGCTATAGCATTTTGACTGTTGTAATACTGCTGTTTCATCATTTTGGTTCATAGATTAAAACATGCACAATTCCATTGTTATTTCCTCAGGCTAGCCAAGAAATAGAGTATACGCGTAGTTTTAAAATAAAAAAAACTTTCATAACATTTAGAGATGTTTATGATCACCTGCAGTTCTTTTTTTTCTTTTAAACTGAAATCAAAGGGCCAAATCTGCTTGTTTGATTCATCCAGGAGTATGTGAGTGTAAGAACAGGGTTTGGTGGAAAAAACACCTGTATACAAGTTTAATTGCTTAAAGATAATAAAGTCATAAGTAATATTTTTTTCTGTTAAGTTTGGCTGAAGGTATCTGATCTTCTTTCTTAATTTTATTTGAACATCCACATTTAAGAGGACAGTAAAGTTGTATTCATGCCTGTCCATAATATCTGCCATAAACTACCTCAGTCTAGTTGAGCATACATAGAAATCAGAGGGAGAGCTCTGTAAGTGCTGAAAAACGAAATTGACTGTTAGAACACACAGAAAACCCTCAGAAACTTCTTAGAATACTTGCCACTCTAAAGGGAAGAAAAATATCAATTTTTTCATTTACTTAAATGCAGCGAATTGGACTTCTCTCAGGGGGCAGCTGTAAGAGCTATTTATCTGTCATTACAGGGTAATTAGTTGACAGTTTTCTCCAAGGATCTGTATGTAAGATTTAAATAAGAGCATCTTCTTTTAGTGATACTGGCACATGCATCCTTTTTACAAATAACTAGCGAAGGAGGCAGGGCAGTAGTGCCTAACAGAATTATGTGGGGTGGTATCTTTTTAATATGGCCATGCTGTCCAACACTGTTGTTACCCTATGTGTACACAAGTGTTTGCTCAAATGATGAGACCATTACAGAAATACCGCTTTACCATCCTTCCTTCCTCAGACTGCAGCTTCTTCTCCCAACTGCTTCCACAGCAGTGCTGGTGTAGGGGATTCCCAATCTTCTCTTCTTGTCCCCAGCTGTGCCTTCCCAGCCCTGTGTTGGATCCTGTGGTGACCTCCTAATATAATCGGATGAGATCATCTTTAAGAGATGGGGACCTTTGGATGTCTTTTTTTGTTGTTGTTGTTGAAAATGCTGATTATTTCAGTGATGTAATGGGAATCACTTTTGCCTGCAGAACTGAGGGAACAGCATGCTTTAGTACAGGAGGTAGGAATAAATGACTAGGGACAGCAGCACCACCACTTCTTGGAGAAGAAAGATCAGTATGCTCAGGCCCTGCTTTGTCTTGGAGAAATAGATGCTGTGAGATTCGGAAGAAAGATCCATCTCCCTTTATCTTGGACAATCTAAGAGGGCCTTTTTTTTTTTTTTTTAACAAACAAGTTTTGTGCCATGTTCTCTATATAGTTTGTTGTCGTAACCCTGGCTGATGATGATAATCTTTGTGATATCCTTCACTAAGAGTAGATGAAATAAGAAGGGATTTCTGGACACATCTAGTACAAGCTCCTTTCTCAAAGCAAAATCAATTGCAACAGGTTGCTTTGGGACAGGTCCACTGGGGTTTGGAATATCACCAAGTCTGGAGACCAGGGCCTCTCTGCATAGCTTTATTCTGGTGTTGACTGCCTTCTTCCAGTACCTTTTGCCATTACAAACTGCAGCCGGTGGCAGTGCAGCTGTGGTGCGAGAGCAGCCAGATGTCTGCCTGGGTCACTGCGCTGTGATGGTTTAATATGACCTATCCTTGGGGTTTTATAAAGGCTTTCATCACAAGCAACTGTTGTCCCAGCCCTACCCTTCCTCTATTCGTGTGGTGTTGGTAACTGCAGGGTCAGTGCATGCTGGTTTTGGTAGCAGATGATTTCTCAATGAACTAAACCTGGTCTGGGGGTGGGATCTAACCCAGAAGCCAGTCCCAAAATGTTTAATTGTGCATGCACACCATTTGCATATGATTGATTTTACAGCTTGTTTTAGCTCTTTTAACTAATGTTTATTAATGTGATTGACAGGTTGATACTGATTTTTGAATAAATATGTCTATTCACCATATGATGTTTTTTGAACGTCACATATGACATCTTGTGCTCTTTAATGTCTTTCTTCTATGTGTGTGTGTGTGTGAATAACACCAGTTTACTGAAGAGATGCTGACGTTTTTCACTTGCTAAAGTGAAGCTCAGTGGTCAGCTCTGCATTGGCGTAGCTTCTGACATCTTTATTAAGTCTTTCAGAAAGTGTTCAAAATACATCTTCAGGCAGCTACATTTACTGATGAGAAATAGGACCTTGTCTTACATAGGAACGTGCACCTATTTGTCAGGAAGGAACTTAGCATCCTTGAAGTGAGGACAGGGGATGCTAAACTATGCTAGCCAGCTGAGAAAAGGGAGCTTTAGTTAGGTAGAACAGAGTTATCCATGCTAAAATTAGCTCAGGGCAGTGGGCTAACACTCCCCTGTCCCCTGCTTTTCTACAATATTTGAGAAATGACAACTTTCAGTGTAGTTTGTGTGCTTTGCTCAACTCA
The DNA here is from genome assembly GCF_963932015.1 of Anas acuta. Lineage (NCBI taxonomy): Eukaryota > Metazoa > Chordata > Aves > Anseriformes > Anatidae > Anas > Anas acuta. The sequence continues at coordinate 55,259,486 of NC_088979.1, forward strand.
GTTTCTCAACAGACATATTAGGAAGATTACTCTAGGATCACTTATTTTCCTGACTATCAATATCAGGGTTCCGGATGCTTAACTAATCAATACTTTCATGGTGTGAGCTTGGACGGTCATAAGTTTTAATCTAGTTTCTGAATATGCAATATAAATGGTTGCCTAACTTTGAAAGCATTGTAGCGTGTCTGCAGAAATACTGGATCATTTCTTTTAACATGATTTTTTTCCTTCCATGTTATGATTTAATACAGGATTTCTTGCAGCCATACAATTAATGTCAGTTGAGTACAAGCTCAGTGTAGTATCTATGTTACTATTTTTTTGTTATTACTTGATCTCTCTATGTATTGTCTCTTATTCCTTAAAAAAACACGAGCTAGAGCTTTGCGAAATGCACTTACTAATCAAGCTGTAGACTTGCATTCCATATTCATTAGCAAAGCTTCATGTATGTATGTGCCGTAGGATGAGAGATGATGTGGCTGTATGAAGAATAGGTGTCTTGTGCCCATATATTTTCTTAATCTGCTCTAACATTGTTTTTTGAACTCTTTGGGCTCTGCCTCTTGTGTTCTATACTGAACCTTTCAAATTGATGCAGAAAATTTTGTTTATGTAGTAAGCTTGGGTCATTGATAATGTGAAGTATGGGTTTGGCTAGAAGAATGCTCCTCTGTTTCTCCCTCATCATTCTATCCTGCTTTTTTCTCCATGAGTGCCTGTTTTTCATTTAGAGTAATGTATATTTTGTGTTAAACATCTCATTGAGCATTGCCTGCCAAGCTGAAGTTTTTTCTTCCAGGCTGAAAGCCAAGTGGCCTAGAAAATAAAGTGCTGCTAACTTTCTCTGCTGAATTTAGTCCAGTAATTCCAAGTGCTTTTTTTCCACTCTAAATGAATTAAAATTAGCGTGTAGGTTGAATCTGATTTAAGATTAATAATAATGAAAAAAGTAATTTAAGAGATAGTAGTCTTGACGAATAAGTTGTACTTGAGCTATTTTATTTCAAAATACAGTTAATGGTGTTATTAGGCTATTTGGCTATGGCTCAAATGTGTTCTTTAATTGGTAAGCTGGAGTACCATGTAGCACATCAAGCAGGGAATGTTTCCTACCTTACTAACGCATTCAGGATAGCTTCGTGCAACACTGGCACACTACATTTAAAGCTAAGAGTTTGCACTAAGCACATGCTGCTTGTACACGGGGCAAAATCTTGTGTGGCCGTGCGATGAAGGCAAGTGACAGAACTTTTTTTTGTTGTTGCATGAAAAATGAAATGGTCTTCATGAGGCCAGATGATTGCAGAGACTAAGATTACACTTGTTAGTGTTTGCCATTTCCTTTGTGCATACCTGATTTCTTCTCTTTATCTTCGTGTAATCAGCAGCTATATCCATTTCCAGGATCTAATTGAACGTAATGAAGAAAGAGGTTGGGCTGTTAAGCTTCCACATTCTCTGCTCTTTGTGCTGGTCATGGTGCTAAAAAGAGATGAGTTAACATAAACCTGAGTAGGCTGTTTAACCTTCTTTCTCTTCTGGAAATGTAGATGCAATAACATTTGCAGCTGAAAAGGCTCATTCGCAGTTTCTAATGCTTAAGGATGCAAATGAAGCATTTTGTCTCTTCTGTCGCCTGGAGGTGTTAAGCAAGGAAACAGAAAGAGGTTTCTAGGATTAGTTCCACAGATTTCTTTTATCATGTTAAAATCAAGACTGGTTTCAATGCCATGAAGTGAAGAAAAGCAATATGGAAACTATCCAGGGAAAATTCTTACGTTTCATTTGTTTCTCCCTAAATTTTCTGGGTATTCATTACTCCTGATGAAGTTGAATGCTCAAACTTTTAGCAACACAGCAGAATAAGTTCCTGTGCTTGCACATCCAGTGTGTGTGTGTAACGTTTTGTAGGTGGTAGAGCAATTCATCATTGACAGTGACATGCCATATAAACTATGTTAAAGTTTTTATTACAATAGTTTTTCTTTGAGAAGTGCTTCAAAAAACTTGGATAATTTAGCATTGCATTTGGGTTCTGAACTAAGGCATAAAATATGTAGACCATCTAAAGCTTTAAACTGTTTTTAAGTGAAATTATCAAGTAAGGCTTCAGCTTGATGATCAGATCCAAAGAGAAAACTTAAAAGGATAGAGCCCCAAAGGTATTTTTTGTTCTTCTCACCAAATCTTTTAGCTCCGAGTCCTTGGAAGAAGCTTCTGTGTGGCTTTTCACTTGTGAAGATATGGCCTGGAAATTGAATAACATTATTTTCCACTCTAGAGATATAATACACACTATGAAATGTTTGGTTTACGAGACACTTTTGATTTTCAAATGCAATATTGAATCGGAGCAAGCACATTTACCCTTTGCACGTCTGCTCTGTGATAGCATGGCTTCACAGCTTGTGTCTTGTTAGGGAAATATATATACAGATTAGGTTGATTCTTAGTTTTGACTCTGGAAATTTACCACTTCAAAAAGGAAATGGCTTTTATATAAAAGCTATTTTCTTTGCAGCATTTGTGCATGAGCTGATGCTGACCATCTAGATATACCCTGGCTGCTCTCTCGTTCTTATGCAGGAGGTCACATACCTTTCCTTAGAGATGCTTACTCCTTTGGGACAGTGCGTTTTTGGTGGCCTTAAACTGCATTTATACTGATTCAGCAACAGTGCCTTTATTCTCTTTAAGCTGACAGTTAGAGTAAGAGACCTTTCATCCCACCCTGCAAATATGTGAGTATATGGATACTATATTAGCAAACACACAGGTATACTTACTTTTCTGTGTATCATACACATAGATGCTATTTCCACGTTGTTTGGGCACATTTCTGGCAAATTCAGCTGGACCTAAGTGCTGCTGTTGGTTGGTCCTCTAAAGATTTGCAATGTCGTACTGGTGGAACTTAAGTGTAGTACGAGGTTTTCTGGTAACTGAATAATGTGTTTTCATGGCTCTGCACAGCTTAAACTATACTTTGGAGAGCAGTATGAGCAGGTTCTCACTAGGATTAAATAAATCAGATACATTTGTTATAATGGCTTAAAAGGAGTTTGACCTTTTGTTATATTAAACAACAAAATTAACGTGTATGTTTGTTTCCAAGTAAATTAGTGGATTCTAGTTTTTTTTTTTTTAAGAATGGCTGCCCGACATTCACCTCTTTCTTACTGGAGGTAGTGGCTGTGAAAATGCTTTAGTGTTCTGTAATTTCACTTCTAAGAACTGAGACAAACCTCTCAAATGCAGCTGCATTCAATTTCAGGTGAGGCTTTTTCATTCTGTTAGCTTTTCCATTTTTCAGAGAAACTTTTTATTGTATCGCTTTCTCTTACCGTATGTACACCTATTTAAGACAGTGAGTACAGGGATTTAAAATTGAATAGTTCAGTGTCACGGGTGGTGACATAGCTTGTGTGGTGGGTCTGGCTTCTAAATTGCAGTGTGTTTCTGTGCCAAGTAACAGCAAGTTTTATTTCAAAGTAGGACTCGGAACAAGCCGTGAGGTCTGGCAGGCTGGGCAGCACACGTCCTCGCTGCTCCCTCCTTCCCTTCCAAGTTTCTTGGGGGCTCTGACACCTTCCTAGTCAGCAATACAGGACCAGTTAACCTTTTCCTTCCCAGGCTGGTTGCTGTGACAGGCTACCTTCCTGCTGCTAATGCAACCTTAGGTGATTATAATACTCCTTCTCCCTCCCAAACCCTCAAACTAAACAAAAGCTAGGCCTCCAGGAAGAACTACAGTAACCAAAAGTAGATGTAGTTGGAAAGAAGTAGGATGCTACAGTCTTCCAACTTATTGCTTATATTGCAAGCTATATTCACTTAACAGATGCTGCTGCTGTTTTGTGAGTCTATAGAGAAAGACCTTTTCTTCATCATGCCCCCCCCCCTCCTTTAAATACTTGTTTTAATGAAGGATGCTTTTGTTCTCATTCATATTCCTAAGACCTTTTGTCTTCAAAGGTCCTTCTTATTCCATTCTTAAAAAGACTGGAGAAACTCATGTTTGCTGAAAAGCTGAAGGGTTACTGTTTTGGTGATATATGATAACCATGTTGCTCTTCTAAGTCTTTTCCAGATTAAAGTCTGTATAAAATGAAATATTCCGTTTCTCAATGTGAAATTTACAGGTTGATGACTGATCCTTGACTATTCCTACATATGGTCTTTATTGTGAGCTGTAAGGAAAGTAGCAGTAACTTCAGCGACAGAATCCAGTTTTTGGAGCTGGGAGATAGTTTCCGTGCAGCTTGCAGAAAGCTTTAGTGTTTTCTCTTCCGTCGCTACCTCCTATTGGCTGGAGAACATTTTGTCAGTTGAGTGTTTTCTAGCTTTTTGAGTAAATGCTTCTTATACAGTATTTCCTAGAGGGGTTCTTCCCAGTGCTCAGTGAACAGCTCCTGTATTGTGAGGTGATCTGTTAATGTCCTCACCTTTTTCAACAGCTGCCACTTTTTTTTTTTCTTTCTCTGTTGGACCTTGTTTTGTAACCTCTGTTGGACCTTGTTTTTGCTGCCAGCCCTGCTTCTCAACCCCACTCAACCTGTGAGTTTTGAGCTCAGCTAGCTACTGTAGTACTGTATCCTTGAGCTAGTCGTCCTTGTGCTGAGCTGTTTATCTGCTCTGCTTCATATATGGCTGCAGGCAGCTCTGTATACAGGTCTGTTCTGTTCTGGTGAGCGGTAAGTTTCTGCTCTACGTGGAAGAAGACCTTATCTGTGGCAGATTCCCATTTTTCTGGAACTCTGATATTGTTTAGATGCTTACCAAACTTCTGCCACTTCCCTTCCCCAGTGGATCTGCCTTGAGAAGCTGTGTGTCAAGAGGGCAGAAACACTAAGGTAATCTTTCCTCAGTGCAAGAGTGAAAGACTTTATCAGAGTCAAGCACATATTTTGTGGAAGCCTTTTTCCAGAATTTCATGTGAAGAAAACTTGAGGGCTGGAACAAAATGTCTTTGAAAACTAGACCTCTGATACCAGTTTCTACTGAAGTTCTTATCTGTGGACCTTCCTTAATAACCTCATTCACCAGTACATTCTTGAGTAAATATGGCGAGTTGTTACCCACACCTGCTCACCTCATTAGCTTGCCACAACAGAATTGAGCTTCCAGTTCTTTCTGTTCCTAAGCTGTTGCACTTCTTGACAGCCCACGCCAAAGAGCTGGTTCAAGTACTGGCTTTGCTTCAAACTTCAACCATTCTGTGATTCAGACAGCGTTGCTCAGAGAAGCAAACACATGTCTTAAAGTTGGTTTTAAAATAAAACAAATGCAGACTGAAGCACAAGAGAAGACTGATGTGGCAGCACTGTTTCTCCCCTCCCCTGCACACTTGAGAGTTTGAGGATGTGCCTTGGGGAACGAAGCTTCTTCCCAGCTGTGTGCTCCAGCTGTTTCTTCCAATGCCCATTAAGCCTCTCTGTGAGCTTATCTGAACCCACAAAAGCAATGAAAAGGACTCGTCATCAAACAACAACCATAAGCACAAAAACAACCCCAAAACCTGTGCCATCTTCAGCCATGTCAGTCAGCTACAACTGAGGAATGCCAGAACCAGTCCTAGAGAAAGGGGATAGGACTGTGGGAAGGGACATGGAGGAAAAAAGGGAGAGAACATGGGGCAGGAGCAGCTAGATTGATTCGGTTCCTTCCCCAGTCATTCCTGACAGACTTTCAGGCCCTGTGTCTACCAAGCTAGAGGCACTGGGGTTAAGCCTTTTTCTCCTGAGTGAATTACTGCTTCTGTCTGTCTTCCAGTGAGAAGCACCCTGAGTTTGGGTAGACTTGAAAACACGTAAATGTGAATTTGAGAGCGTATGATCCAGTGGTTGTATGCAACAGATCTCCTGTGAGCTTTGTGAGCATGTTAAAAACCAGCCCAGTGTTTACATGAGAGAGTTTATTTTCAGTAAGGCAGAGCAGCTGTAATTGCTCCTGAGATCCCTCCATCCGTTTCTTCCTCAGAAATGGGAAATGCTTTCCTACAACTAACTGCTTCAGGCACCGGGGAATGAGCAAGCACAAAACCTGCATTAATGCCATTGCTTCTGTGTGGTGAGATAATTACAGGGGCGCTTGCGACTGGAAGCAGCTGGGCAGTTGGGAGTGTGCTTTGCCACATCATTGTGGCTTGGGTGGAAGGATCCCCTTGCCAAATGATCCTGAAAGAAAACACCAAATTCTTGATACCTATGTTTTTCTTTCCTGTGGTACACGGGGTACCTCCTTCTCGGTGGGAGCTGCTCAGGCTGGTGTTATGTGCGGATTCAAATACCTTGGCTTGAATGAGGACACCTAGAAGTGTGTTTAATTGTCCGTAACTAATGTGGTAAAAGAGAAAAAGTCGAAGTATCACTTGTTTTGTCTAAGGCTGGCTTGGAACCGTTCCGTCACTTCCTGCAGAGCTGAGAGGCCTAGCAGCCATTTGGCTGTTCTGCCACATATTCATAAACCCGCAGAAGGCCGTCGTGTTGCTAAGGGAGCTAGAGATTATTGTATTAAATTATGTTTATATATTTAATTGCTTTCACGTGTATAGAAGTTTATTATGCTCTTTTCCCTACTTCATGCTTTCCGTCTCTGGTTCTGCTTGTGCTGTCATTAAGGCTGACTCTACCGCTTACTGTATAAAATATTAATTGTAAATCCTTCCATAGTAGCTGCCAGGAGAAGATGTAAAGGAATCTCCTCTTTCAGGATCAGTCTTGTCAATTACTTCGGGGCCACAAGAGTTTGTCAGAGGGACAATTTCTTTCCAAACATCAGGAGAATGGTGATTTACACAAATGTAGGTCCATTTGGTCCACTTCAGACGGACTTTGGTGACAGACTGGGCAGAGCTCAACCACACATTTTTACGTTAAATTTTCAACATTTTCAGTATTGGACACTAGGTCATTTAGTACATTACCTATCATTGTTGGCAAGGAAGAAGTCAAAGCATTTTTCTGGGTGCCAGCTGACTAGCTTTGGCAGAGGGCTGGGGCAAGTATCTTTGGTGTGTCATGGGGTATTGTAGCAAAACTTGTAAGAGTTTGTCCAGTAGTGCCTTTTGCTGACAAAATGTTTTTTGTGAGCCTAACTAAAGTTGCAAGTAGCATTGAAGAAGATACACCTTTTCTATGCAGGGGATGAGTTGACATACCCACTGGAAACTAGTGGATCCTCCCTTAGTTTGTTTTGGTTTACTTTTGACTTGCAGATGTTGCAGCATGCAGTTATGTGGTTTGAGATACCTTGTGATATTATGTCGAATGAAGCATCTCTGTTTCATTTTTTGTTGCTGGGGTGAAAGTAGATGCCCCAAGTACCTGGAATGGCTAACCAAAGAGGAGAACAGCTGGTGTTACTAAGCTGCTTCTTGTTCATAAGTAAAGAGCAATTCTATGGAAGATGCAGAGCAGTTGAAGCTAGGAGGTGCACATGTAGACAAGAGCGGTTTGTAAACGATGGGCATTAGAAACATACATTTAAAAAGAACAATATACCGTGCAACAGGTGAGACCTGCATTAGAGCAATGCCAATATTCTGATTCTTCATTTTTATTAAGAAATATCGGTTGTATCCATGTGGGATATTACAGGTCTACAACATTTTTGCAATGAATACACTGGATGCGGCAGATTCATTTCTTGACATGGCCTGAAACATTCCTTCTCAGGTGGCTCATAAATCTCTCCTGAACAGATCTGTTCCCCCATCCAACTACATGCTATTCCCTGGAAAGGCGCGTGCTTGCTAGTGCCATGAATGTAATTCTTATCCTCTCTTGTGACCTCTACCTTGAACTAAGGTTCAAGAAGTTCTGCATCTACTATTTTGATGACCTCTGGAGATACCGTGTTTTTAATGGTAGACTTTGAGAGGAGAGTGGGGAGATGAAGCAATCTGTCGTAAAGTTTAAGGTGGTGGGTACCAGGCTGTGGCAGAAACTGTAGAAACAAGGCTTTTCTAATTCGAGTGATATGGGAGGAGTGGAATAATCTCCAGCTGCCAAGTGTGTTAGCAAACCTCTTCCACAAACTTTGAGACTGGATTACAGTCTAATGAGAGAACCCTGTCCTGCCTCCAAATGTATGCAGGCCCCCTATTGAAAACACTGTTGTTGAGTGGAGTAAGTTGTCAGTTCTCAGGCTGCAATCCACTGCTATTTCTGAAATGGTTTGTTCTAGACTTTGTGTCGCTGTGCTTTCAAATACCAACTCCTTATTTCTCTTCTTAAAAAAGCTAATTTCTTTATGCTCAGATCCTTTGGCACTGAGATCTGTACCCTCGTGTCTGTAACAGTAACTCCTATGCATGTTGGGTGCTTTCCACTCTTACCAGTTCGTGATTTGGAGGACATTGTTCCATGCCTTCAACAGCAATGTATTTTTTCCACATGGTTGTTCTGTGGTCATGTAATACCACTTCATAAATACACAAACTTTCAGCAAGTGATTTTTTTGTTAGTAACTATAACTACACGACAATGCTAATATATGCAGCATGAGTGTACATTGGAAATGAAACACTAAGACAAGTTCTGATATAAGGAATTGAATGTTTGTCATTTTATTAGTGCTGCTATCAAGTAAACTGCTCATCAATTAGAAACAACTTTTAAAGTATTTTATAGGTGTCTTACAATTAGACAATAATCGACAAAATAGCTGGAAAAAAATTGTAAGGCTGGTATGCTTATTCTTTTGATAGTTTAATTATAGCAGTCTTCTGACTTTTTCCTATAGTACAAAATACTTAAGTTAGCTAAAACATGCACAGACTCATTGCATCAATATTTGTCACTGAAGCAGATCTGGTGGAATTGTCTTCAGCTCTGTATGGTACTGAGGCTTTAGAGGTTTAAAAAAAGTGCTTATGTACCTCATCACTGAAATCTACTATTGGCATAGAGAAAAAGGAGTGTGGGGGAAGCAATTTGGTGTTCTACCCACATGTTATTTTGTGTTGACCTTTTTACTGAGAGTTGCCAAAGATCTGGGCGAATAGTATTTCATTTATTACCTTATCGACCAGGTATTTAAATGTGTTTAGTAAGAGACTGTGCTTCCATTTTGAAGTTTCATAGAGGTTTGTGTTTAAAGAATGCATAATGAAATCTACGACTATATTACAGTTCAGCAAGCATATTTTTGTAAATTATTTGGAGTTATTCAATGGTGAGTTAACTAGCCTCTGCTTTTTCAAGGGATACTTCTAGCTTTAAAGTTGTAGAACCTCGACTTTCAGCTATTTCTCCTTGGCTTGTCTTGGCTTTGATTCATACAAATCCTAATCACAGGGGCTCTGAATCTGTATGTATACATAGGTTTACAAGGACATATACATCTTGCAGTGGATTGGCTGAAATGCTGCTTGTATATTATTAGTGTGTTGCATAAACAGATTATTAGGTCTTCTAAATATTGCTTCAGTAAGAATATTTTTACTCTTTATTAAACTTGAAGGTAATGACTGCAGAAGGCAGTTGATTTTCAAGTTCAGTCTTCTAAAGATGTATCTTCATTGTCTTTGCAGGCTGCAGAAGGTGTCACCTTCATTGGACCTGACACACATGCTATTCAAGCTATGGGAGACAAGATTGAAAGCAAATTGTTAGCCAAGAATGCAAAGGTCAACACAATCCCTGGCTTTGATGGAGTAGTCAAGGTGAGAAACCATTTAACTACCGTCTGCCCACTGTAGAATCAGTGCCTAAATCAAAGTACACCTATTGAAGGTCTGATACAGAATGTAATTATAAATTCAACTTTGTTATCAATAAGAGACATAATTAAAATAGGGGTATGGATCTTTGGAGGAGGAAAGATGAAGTATATGGTATAATCAGGACTGCTTGCATGAAGTCTCTAAAAATATTTTGATTTAAATTTAATATGAAGGCAGGTAAATGTGTTTATTGTGAGGTGTGCCTTTGTGTTGGTCTGAAAAACGTAAAAGACATAGACATTTGCTTCTTGCTGGCCAAGATCTTGGCATAAAATAAAATATTACTGAAGTTAACGTAAGTATACATAAAAAGTAAAATTTCGCAGTAGCAGTGAAGATCGTTTCACTGTATGAATCTCCCATCTTATTGTCAGTGCTGATGGAAGTAAAGCTTTTCATGTGTTGAAAAACTCACTTAGGGGGGAAAAAAAAGTTGTTTCTCTGTCCAAATCTACAGGTAGTGTTCTTTCTGGGGTTTTAGAAGGAATGATTTCCAACATCTGATATATCTTGGTTGTTGCTTTATTTTGTATGGAATAAAATATGTCTTGGTTTTGGTTTATTTTTTGTTATAATGGTAACGTATGGGGCTCTTTTAATCTTTCCAATGTCTTTACATACCATATATGTTTTGTGTCGATATAGGAAGAATAAGCTTTTTGCCTTTTATGCCTTTGTTGTGTGTGTCTAGATAATCTAAAACTTTGTTCTCCTGGGTTGAAAATTCTTATGCTGGTCACTTCCAGTGATTTTCATTATTTTTTATTGTTTCAGATAAAATTTGAGTAAAACTTGGAATGTGAAAAGCTTGTTTAAACAACATTTTAATGTAGTTGAAGGAAAAATTTTCAGGTTTTATTTATGACTATGTTGACCTCTGATGATCATAATTCTTACATGATAAAATGGGAAATTTCAAGATAATTGGGAACAACTTAATATATTGTTGGAATGCAGACTGTACTTCAAGGAGCAATGTATACCAGGATAGTGTTCAGATTTGTCAGTTAAGCTAGATTTTAAATTCTTAGAGTAAAAAATAGACCAATTAAATGGGGAAGATAATAGAATTTGAAGGAGCTAACTCTCCACAGAATGATCTGTTCTGATGAACTGCCTGGAGAGCTTGGCTAGCAAGAGGGAATGGTGAAGTTTTGAAAGGTCTGGGAAGATCAAAATGCACAAGAGAATTCTCGAGTACTTGCGATGGAAATGCCTGGTGTGCATGTAATGCCTACCAGTGGGGTATTCTGCAACAGGTACAAGTGCAAAGAATATCCTCTGTTCTGGAGGGCTCCATGTGAGTGTTAGGCTAGCATTTCTGTGGCAGTACTGAAATCTGGCAGTGTTAAGTTGAACGCAGCGTTCCTTCTGTTTTTTGTTGCGTGTTTTAGCAGTCCTTCTGTTTGTAGCCCCTTAGCATTCATTAGATTTTAGGAGCAGCCAGCTCTTGTGCATAAGATCCTCTGTTCTTTCTGATATCCTACCTGTTCTTCTAGAAACCCTGAAGTTATGATTTAGAAAAATACCTAGTTAGAACATGACTTTGAATTAATGGTCTGAACCCCCCAAAACTTTACCTAACGCAGAATCACTCAGAACACTTGTTTATCACTGCATCAAGTTAAAATTACATCAGGGCCTGTTACTCTGACAGTGTTAAAGAAACAAACCTGGCAAAGTAGGATAGTAGTGGTTAATGAACAGATAGTAACATAATCAATGAAACTGCAGTATTGAAATCTTTTTTCTTTCTTTTTTTTTTTTTTTTCTGGGGCCTTTAATTGTATTGTTTTTTATTAATTATCTGAAGTTCTGGGTACTCAGAACGAAGGAATGTAAGTGATCTGGTTGGCAATCAGCTATAGGCAATGATAGTCTTAACACCAAAAGAACTGGAATCTATGATTGAATTTGACAAATCCAATCCCAGCTGTTGAAAGGAGCTATGTGGTAGTTGCTTAATCCTGAAGTCTCCATATCACATCAATTTCACATACATCATTTGCAGTACTTCTGGTTATCTGAAGAGTGTCGATGAAAAAGAACATGAGATTAAATAAATGCAGTATGCCTGGCACATCAGAAAAAGGAGAATCCGCAGGCCTTGCCAATGTTGTACGTTCTATGAGAAGGGGTAACTTTTCCATCTCCCAGATGAAAAATTGGCTAGTGCTCTGGTTACAAGTTCTAGGAAATAAAACTTCTGGTAACTGAAACTATCATCCTTCCTATACATCTAATTATGTGCCTACATTTGTCTTTTGATCTCCCTTCTGTGATATCATGACTTTTGCTGGGATGAATACCTGAGTAATTAGGTTGTACAGGATGCCCGGTCCTTGAGTAGAGCTTGATGTAGTATGTTGCCAATTCAGACCAGGAGATGAAGGGTAAAGCTGTGTGACACCAAATATAATCAGAAGAACGGCACACAAGGAATTGGAGACTCTGTTGTATTTCTGCCATTCTCTGGGAATCTTGTTTTGGTCACAGAGCTATGCAACTTTGAAAATCTTTGAGGGCTCTTGTTTTTGAGAAGTAGACATTTTAAAAGTCTTGGGAAGGAGTTAAGTGTCTGCTTGATACTTGAGTTGATTAGAGGTGGTTTCATCTTTGTAGTGGAGTCTAAAGCTGGAAGGAAACTGCATTCATGCCTCTGACAATGCCAGAAGTTAAGAAAGATCAGTTGCATGTGTTCTTTGTGGATGAATAGTTAAAGCAAACATAGAGTAACAACTTCTTGTGCTTCTTTTATTCATCTCAGGACTGCACTGGAAATCTTTGTTACTTGAAGAGTTGTCTTTATTCAGCTCTTGTTAACTAGTGCTGCAGATGCACAGGTCTTTCGTGAATAAAGGGTGAAGCTTCTCCCTGATTTCTGTTGCTTAGTGTTCAGACTTAGTAGACTGTGAGTTGTTTAGCTCCTGAAATTACACCTTGGAGAAAATGTGTAAAGAAAAAATCCCAATGTAAGAAAACACAAGAATCCCACATGTAAGAAAACTGAGTATTGTATCAGCTAGAGAGTCAACAAATACATTGAAAAGTAGTTTTCAGCTCAAAGTCTCTAACTTCAATTAGTTTCCTAAAACTTGACTGGGAGAGGTAATGGCCTAAAGTCTTGATCAAAAGAATTGGTGTTAATCCACGTGACTGGTTGCTATGCTGAAGTTAGAGCTGAGAAGATGTCTGTAAACACATGAAAAGGAATACATGGCAAGAAGAAAGAGGGACTGCGTGTGTGGAGATATCATGGTGAAAAACTGGCAAAGGAATAGAAAAAGAAGAAAGGTTTTGTACATACACAGCCAGTTTGGTTTTATGGCTGGTAGAACGTAGCTGGATGTAACCCCAGAAGATTAATGTCTCCAGGTGTCAACTTGGTTTCACTGATGTCAGTAGTCATGTTGAAGGTTTTCATTGAGGTTAAGAATTTATTGTATTTAAGTTTCAGGTACCTGGTTTGGCTGTATTCTTGCATTGGGTTATTGATATTGGTATTCAATACCCACTGTATTGCTGAAGAGGTTGTTGGAGACTAGTCAGGACTTGGAGGTTCTCCAGGCCCAACACCCTCAGCCATGACAAATATCATGTAGATATTCATAATTAAAACAATATTTTACAGCTCAAGCAGTTTCTTAAGCAGCTTCATCCTGGCATTCCTCTATGTCAAATAGTTTTGCTTTTTTGTCTCCACCTGCTGGTACGTGGCAGGGAGGCGTGTACGTGAAGAGGTTAGAAATTCTTAAGCTAAGGGAGTAAAACTGAGTGTTTTATGCCTGTAACTAAAATAATGAAATCAGCCATTTGTAAATTCCACTATGACGTCTTTTTTATAACTCTTGATTTTTATGAACTTGTAGCGTTACTTGAACGTTTTTATTTGTACAATAAAAGATTGTGCCAAAATTATGTATTTCTTTACAATCTCCAGGTTATTTTGGGAAAACGGTAGTGGACCTACTGTGTTTTTTCGAGGAAATGGTAATAAATCAGCGAGGACTTATGTTGTTAAAAGAAAAAAAAGGTTCAAAATGGTCCTAGTACTGCTTTTTTTAAAATTTTGTATATATGGTCTTGAGTGTTGTTATGGCATTCATTTTTTTTTCCAATGGCAAATGTTGCGTATCAATCATGGTTTTTGCACCCAAAATCTAAAACAACTGTCCTAACTTTATTGCTACTCAAAATGCTGCTGTATTTGTGAGCCTCAAGTGAAATGCATGACACTAAATTTTACTTTCTTAGAGAAAAAGATCAAAAGATCGTTACCAGAGATTTCATTGTGTCGGTTGTTTATGATTTTTTCGAACTGTTTTTTTTCCTCTTTAAAGCACAGCATATTTTTGTTTCCTATTTCAGAAACACTCTTTGAAGACTAAAGAATTTGAATATGCATTTTTTTGGTATTTTAGAGCTTGAGTTCTAATACATCAAAACTGTAAAAAGAAACAGATGTTTGAATAGTGTAAATTAATAACTGCGCTGGGCAGATGTCTTCTGTCTGTTCAGGCTAGAACTGAGACAATTAGTGCTTCTCGTATGATGCTGCTTTTTTCTTCAAGTTGTTGTATGCGTACATGTGTTTCAATATATTTATGAATACAGTGGCTGTGAAAAACTCCCTTGTAATGATTTGCAGCTTGTCTTCCTGTGGACTGCAGTGTATCAGTTAGCCACTTGTTCGCAGGTAACTAAGTAGGGGGGGAAAAAAAAAACACAACACAAAACCAACCCTGTTTGCTTCCCCCCTCCTCGTTCTATTTTGCAAATATATGACTGGATTTGCAAGAGAAAAGAAATGTAAAAGTTTCCTTCTCGACTATAATCGTGGCTCTTCATCAGTCATCACTCTTCCTGCATTTTGTTCGAGAGGCTCTAATTGTCTGCATTTGGCAGGTTTAACACTTCCTGACAGAGAGGCTATTAAGGGGAAGTATTCTCGCATAACTGTCACAGGCAGGAACAAAGAACCTTCAAACTCAATGTGTGGAAACCACTAACATTCTTAAATGACCCTTTTCATGCATTTTATCCCTTTAAGCTAAAATTTGGAGGGTGCAGGGTCATGGAAAGCAGCAAGGTGTAATAAAACAGTTAACCCTGATTTTTTTTTTCTTGGGGAGGGGGAAGGTTTTTTTTTTTTTTTTTTTTTTTTTTTTTTTTTTTTTCCTAGATTTATCTCTCGACTTAAAAACAATTGTTATTTGGAAAAATCTCATTAACAGATGTGACTGGAGTAAAAAGACTTAAAACCGATGTTGCTTTCAGGACTGCTTTGAACTTAACAAGCACCGATTTGTGGAGCAGACTAGCTAATGAAAGGAAATTAAATTTTCTGACAACTTCCCCTGCCAGCCCCCTTATTCTTCATGGGGCTGTTACTAGGTACTGAAGACTTTTAAAGAGGATTTTGTTTTATTATCGGACATAAATGAACCAGGTATGAACATAGCTTATGTATTTTTTTTAAAGTTTTGACCTGGGTGCTTTTAAAATGGATTGCCTTGAAAGCTTTAAAAATATCAGGTTTCATTTTAATGTTCATAAGTCAGCCCCCATAGTTTCAGACGCACTTAGCAGCTGGTGGTTTCCAGACGTTACTGCCTTCCATACTAATTTTTTAATGTATGTCACAGAATAGTATAAATACTAGCAAATTTGGATGGAGTTCTCGAACTTAACCCATGCCACTGTAGTTTAACCCTTTTTCCTTTCTAGTGTTGTATCATGGAAATGTATTGTTACCAGTAGGAGAAAACAGAATTAACTGCTGCAGGAGAAGAGAGATGGTTGTTTTAAAAGTGAGAAGTTCAAGTACTGTTTCTGTTCTCTGGGTTTCCTAATACTATTTTCTCTATCATGTTTTCTGTAGCAGGCTATAGTGGTATGAGTCAGCTGAAGCCATAGGTGGCATCAACAAGAGTTGTTCTAGCTGTCATACACTAATGATTTGCAGACTTTTGAATGGGAACTGATATGTGAAAGGGTTTATTCTCCTTAGAATGGAGGGGGAAAAAAAAAAAACAAACAACTTATGAAAGTGAAGTGCTTGTTTTTTTTTTTTTTTTTTTTTTTTTTTTTGAGACAAATTTTCAACTTTGAAGAAGTTCTGCAAGATTTTTTCGGAACCTGAATCACACCCAAACAATAGAGAATCAACTCCCCCTACTGACAACAGCCAGGAAAACATGACAAATACCTGCGAGGACAGAAACAAGCTGGCAGTGGACAAACTTTAACGATCTGATTTATGGTCCATTATTGATTGTAAACTTCTAAATTCTGGCATTAAATTCCTACAACTGCAGAAAATCATTTTGCAATCCCGGCTGTGTTTCCTGTCAGCTGATTCCTCACTGCTTTGAGTTTCTCAGTATACTAATGATGAGGTAGAATTTACATTCCACTTATGGTATTAATTTTACATTCCTCTGGCTGAAAAGGGTCAGAAGGTTGTAAAATCAAACATTAAATGAATCAGAGGAGACAGTAGTGCAATATATGACTGCCCTCAGGACACAGTGCAATGGCTGATGGGATTAACGTTGGGTCTCATTTCCTGCTTTTACAGGATGCAGATGAAGCTGTCAGAATTGCAAGGGAAATTGGTAAGTTCTTAAATTAGCTATGGTGGGATTTGTGTGCCTCTCAGCAGACATGGTTGACTAAATTGAATGTGTAATAAGTAATCCCTATAGAACAAATAATGTTTTAATAGTTTTTAAGTTCCCTCTTGCCTATAGGGCTGGAAGAATCTAGGCATTAACGCCCTGTCTCTTTAATCATCACATTTTAGCTTAACCAACGGGACTTTACAGAACAAGTGCAGCCATGATTTGTGGAATGCATGTAACATGCAGCCATCGGCTTGCAAAAAGGAGTTATTTCAAAGTGTATCTGCAATCGGACGTGGTGTTCTTTTCACAGAAGTTAAGCATGGTACATTTCTCCTGGTACGGAGGCTGACACCAGTGATGTTATGATCTTCGTTCTTCACTGTGTGCGCAGCAATTAGCTTGAATATCATCCAGACCATCAGCCTTTCTTCTGTGCTTTCCAGAAGAGATTCTGAATATCTTACAGAATGGTGAAAAGAACAACCAGCAAACTGTCTGGGACTCGTTTTGATGAAGGTTAAGTGTAATGTGTTTAATGAGCTTTGGCTTTTATTAAATAAAGCTTAATATTTGGGAAAATGTGTAACCATATGCTTGAAATTACACATTCTTAAATGCTTTCTAGAAGGAGAAAGTAATGCAAAAAGATTTTTTTAATTAATTTTAAGTTACAGAAGCTATTTAAGCTCATCAATTCCAAGAATCCACTTCATATACATCTCATCAGTGCCAAAACCTATGGGTGTGTCTTAATGCCAAATAGAAACTGGGACTTGCCTTGCTGCGGATGATTCTTCGTTACTGTAAGGCTTTTCCAGTTTGAGTTTAAGCTGGCATTCCTACCCTGCACTGGTTAACTACCCTGAAACCCCTCAGCGTAGGCCTGACTGAACGTTAGGCTGACATGATTGAAGTCAACAATTCTGTGGGTCAGCCTTGGCCCCTTTTGGGAAATCAGGTGATTACTGATCACTGCCATGCAAGCAGAAACAAAAGGTGGAGGTTATCAGTCAAACAACTAGAACATTGGGAGGAGAACTGGCAAATAAAATCGGTTTCAATGCTTAAAAAGGCATATATAGTGTTATGAATTTATTTCAGTTTCATTTCAGTGTTTTTTCTACATTTTCTTAAAATGTTTTTGAATAGCTTTGATCATTTTAAGTAGGAATGTGGCTTCCTTAGACACCTTTTAAAATTTATTCTTGCTTAATTGTTTTCTAACTTCTTCTGGTGTTCTATTGACTGGTTCCTGTCTTTGATATCAGCAGCACTTTGGAGGTCATTATACCAAGGCAGTCTTAAATCTGCAGATATTGAAGTCGATTGCAGACGGCTGGGTGGTGTTTTTTATTTAGATGACAAATTCTAAAGCCAGTTTTGTATGGACAAGAGGTAGCCATGTAGTGAAACTGTCCTTTCTAGCTTGTTTGTACTCCTGTTTTGATCAACTGATCACTTTTGTTAGGCTTCTGTCTAGTCAAAACCATGGATCAGAAGCCAAGCCAATGATCTATAATTTTAAAGGGTATAAAATAAGATGAAATTAATGTCTCTGTAAGTCTCCATGTATGTAATGTCTTCGTATGATAAGGTACTCGATACATAATTGAATACTTTCAGATTATTTTTAATTTCACGTATCTAGAGCCTAAGTATTCTGAGAGTGCTTAAATAATTATTTTAAAAAAATCATTGTGGGCCATTACTTAAAACTCTAAAACATTGTGTAATGTTCTCTTATGGCCTGTGCATTCCTCTACTGTTCCCTGCTATGTTCTGGTCAAAGGTCCAGTAGCAGTGGGCTATGGCACATCAGGGCTGATGAACTGCTTTTAACTGTTCCAGTTGATATTGTTTACGGATAAAAATTTTGTACGTACCAGAGTAAAAAAAAAAAAAAAAAAAAAAACAACTACCTTTCACCCCTCATTTGAGATGTGCTCTCCCAGGCTGTCAAGAGTGAGTGCTAAAAAGATACTAGGCTGAATCAGGAGTTGGAAGTGGTTCAGGCACAAATTGCTGTATAGGCTCCTTTGTAATGTCGCTCTTCTCATATATGTCTGTGTGGGCTGTTCTTTTCTTGTGATTTCTTCTGTAGTGTTTAATCACACTGGCTCTTTTCCCATGCTGCTTTAAAGTCCATTTATAACTTATACGTTAAGAACTGCCAGCTTCTTAATTTCTGAAGCATCGATGAAACTTCAGATAGTTTTACTTTTCAGTTTGTTGTGTGGATGAATCAAACAACTAAGAAGTGCAGGCAGTATAAACTAAATGAGGGTCTATTCAATTTTAATCTCATGTAAATTGGTGTCTACTTTGAGGGAAGGGTAGAAAATCTAACACCTACTCAAAAATGTGCCTGCTTTGTAAGGCAATTTGATGTTTTGTGATGTTTTTATAAATGCTACTATGAATTGTTTGCATGCCTCTCCCTTCCCACAATTAATCCAACTAATCCATGGATTGGTATTTCAGCAATTTTAACTGCTGCTAGTGTAAAAGTCGTCAGAAAAATGATGAACAACACGTCCTGATCTTGGCATCATTTACCTGATATTTATGCTCAAATAGCTTAAATTCTGTGAGACCTTGCCTGGCTTGGGACAGATCAGTCTTTGGTGTTGGCCAAGGAACTGACATGTTTAGTTAAGCTCAGTGACACAGCAAGTAGAGTGTAAACTCATATGTGGGCAAAAGTTCAAGTCCCCTTATTTTCAGGAGGCTGGCTAATTGTCATCCCAACCTACAGAAGTCTCTTGCAAAGAATTTTTATTTCTTGGCCCAAAAAGCTGCATGTATCTTCTCAAAACCAAGCCTTACTTTGACTTTTTATTTTTTTAAATTCTTGTTAACTATGCTGTGGCTCTGGAATCTTTAACCGCTTTGCATAAAAGCGTGATCAACATGTAATCAGTGCACATAAGGTTAGGATGGGGAGAAAAGCTGTGTTCATAAATTGGTGAGTACTGCCAGTGACCCATGTATCCTGTCTGATAATTTAACCAAGTAGGTCGTGATACATAAGCTTTATATATTCTATAATATATGAAGACACACCAAGGCTTGTTGCCGGTATACTTATATTTTACTGTTGAAATGAAAAAACATTAAATTAGAACTACTCTTCTTCAAGAATTAAACTCAGCAAGCAGTTCAAGAGACTGATACTGTTAAACTGAAATTGTTAGCATAATTGATGATTTTTCAAGTACATGCAACACCGAATGGGATGGATAACATAATGAAAACTGCCATAGTGAGTTTGCCATAATTCTTAAAACAGTGCTTATTTAAGAATTTCACACCTCTTGAGCTGAAGTCTCTAGCTGCTGTTAATGTTACCATAGGTGGTGCGAGTTTGGTAGTGTAACCTAGTTAAACCTCACTTCTTGCTTAGAAATCATACAGGATATGCTTATTGCTTTATTTCGAGACTGCTAGTTGACTTGTCTAGGAGCATGGTGGTTGCCAGTGATCTGGAAAAACAGCTACAGCAAAGGTAAATTGTTCTTATACAGGTACAACATATGCTGCATTTCATGAAATTGAGATGGACTTCACTGTTCCTGCATGCAGCCTAGAGCTGTTTTGTGCCTTTTTATCTCTCAGACCTGTTGCTTTCTGACTAATCCCATACCCTTTGTGGGCAACATCAGATACTTAGAGGAAAAAGTAGCATACACTCTAACAAGCTTCCTTGAACAGTTCAGTTTGGTCTTAAGGATGTATCTAGAAAGTAGAGATTACTTGAGACTCTAAAGCCTGCAGCTTTATATCCTTTTGGTTACCTGCCTATAGGAAGTTGAGATTTGTGCTTTCATATGCTTATCTATTACTGTTCTACAGCTTTCAGTGACATGAGCACTATGTGGGATGGGGTTTCACAGCCTAATTATAAGTTATATAGGAAACTATTTTATTTATTTTTTTTTTAAGGGGGGGGGGGGGGGGGCATTTTTGTTAATTCATCATCCTTTCATGCTGTTGCTGCTTTCCTGCCTTCCAGTCAACACTGCTCTATTTGCTTCTTATGTATCATGTCTCTCTTGTTTGTGTCCATTTCAGTCTTTTTAAGCAAAAGATTTTCTGCATCTTGTTGTTTTTAAACATCTTTTGAACCTCCTTTTGTTAAAATGTCTTTGCGGAGGAGGCAGTGGTGGGGAAATTTGTCATTGTCACTTGACAGGGTTAGAGTAGATCTATGTTTCAGAAAGCAACTGTACACATTAGTTATGCATATAATAGCACACCTGACCATTTCTATTAGGGAACCTTAATGAAATATGTCCCTTTCTGTCCCTAGATCAAAACCTCTTTTAGGAATGTATCTTCAATTTGCAAGGACTGATTGGCTTTTCTTGTCAGACCATATCAGCTAGTCTGATGTTTGACAAAACGTTATGATTTTTCATTAAACTTACTGGATACCAAAGAGGAACATTTCTACTATCCTAGGAATGTCAAAAATTTTCTAATCAGTACCTTAACTTCCAAATTCCCATATACTCATGTGAGAGAAAGGTGAAGTTCACTGATAAGAATAAGAAATTGTTTTAGGAAGTTGTTTTGAATTCAAAACATACTGTGCTACAAGATGAACAATCATTACTAAATGTGGTTTTAAACTACGCTGGTACTACACTCAGTTTTCAGAAAACTAAGGTCCTGACTCACATACCTGTTAATGTGTCTTGTTCTGAAAGTGAAATACTGCTGGTTATGCACAGTCAGATTTATCATGCTCACTTTTTTTGGTTACTTGTCAGGTTGGGGGAAATACTTTATTTTTGCACATTTTTTTATGATAAAAAATAATCTGATATTTATTGTGTAATATCTGAGCAGTACAGCTCAGTGGAGAATCTCTTATTTAAACTGGTCTGCACCAAAAGTGTTGAATTAAATACAGGCTTGTTTACGGAATCTCTTGACTAATAGTTTATGAAGATCTGCTTATTCTTGCTAATAAAATGTTTTTGTTTTTAAATTTAATCACAGCAATATCTTAGCAGTAGCAAAGAAACCAAATTTTGTTTCTAAAGAATGTAAGCTTGAAAAGGTCAAGTGCCTTTATTCATAAACCACTTTGTTACTGGGGAATAATTCATTCTGTAGTGTGGCTTTTTTTTTTTTTTTCTATAAATGAAATAGAGAAGACAACCTTTTCTTGGCTTTAGAAATCACTGTACTGACAGCTAAGTCTTGAAAAGAAAAATCTCTCCTCTCTCTCCAAACAAGAAGCATTTTAATAAACGAAGTTATTGTCTCCTGGCATTATTGGACATGTGGTCAGTTGTCATGTTTGTATGACCAACTGATCAAAGTTTGAACTTCTGTCTAATTGTTCCCCGCTGTTAGGCTACCCTGTCATGATCAAGGCCTCAGCAGGTGGTGGTGGGAAAGGCATGAGAATCGCTTGGGATGATGAAGAGACCAGGTGAGATGCTGTCCAAAAGCTTGCCTTGATGAATGCTGCAGTTACCAAAGTCCTATTAAGCCACTGTGAGCTGACAGTTGAGCAGATATGAACTGTTAAACAGAAATTGGGTAGTGCTTGTTTTTCTCCCTTTGGCATAATAAGTGGTAAATTTTGGTAGTTTGCATGTGTGTAATTAAAATTAATTTTTTTGCATAAACCTTAAAACACAGTCCACTATTTTGAGTAAAACCAAAAGTAAAAAAAAAAAAACAAAAACCAAACCCACATCTGGGCTTGCATTTGCCTTTTTAGCTCAATGATAAATTGTAAATTTGCACTGTAAATAATATTTTGCTATGTCCCTTCCAGAATGCTGATGTACTAATTGTCTGTGTGTTAGGTAGAATGTTTATTGGCCCTGCTTCTCAGACATAAATGCAAACCATTAGCTCTGTTAAAGTTGATAAGACTGATTATTCATGTGTGGAAACGGCGTTTCCAGAATGTGCTCTAATAGCATACTTCTGTGTTTAAAATACTTGCCTGTGCAAAATTGTGCTTTTGCCTGTTTGAAGCTGAGTATCTGTTTAAACACTTTTTTTTTTGGTTGTCTTTTAATGCTTGTCTGAATCCTGAACCCTTCAGGATACTACATTATTGACCGGAGATGTTTTACGATACATTCTCCTCTGATATTCTGACAGTGAAGAGCCTGGTTCCAACATCGTGTCACTATTACAAAAACGATCAACCAAAAAACAAAACACTGACGTTGTATGAGTTTTCAAAGATGCATAACAAAAAGAAGATTTAATCTAAAACTAAGTGACTTTTTAAATGCTTCCTACATGAAGGAGAGGGCAGTGCACATGCTGGAATTAGCTTGGAATACAGCTCATGTTGTTGTTTAATTGTTAGTTACTTGTGAGATTTCCTTGATATATTTTGTCCTCTGTATTAAATTGTTGTGTTTTTTCAGTCTTGCCTCAAAACCTGGAAACTGAAAAGAACAAGAAAATGAGTACCTAGCAGTTAAATTCTAGATTTAAAGAAAACATTCTGTGCCTTGCTATCTTTAGCCCATTCCAATTCAAATCTAAATAGGAAAACAAGGTTTTGCATTTTAGAATGAAAGATCTAGAAAAAACTGCTTTTTTATGAAGATGCTTTGTTCCCATTGCTTTAGAATCCCAAATTACTGCCTTGATCTCATTCAGGCAGCAAGTACATCTGTTGGACTTAAAAGAAAGGCTTTCATTTCTCATTTTGCACAGAAACTGTCAAAGGAGTTTGATTAAAGTAACTGTTTAAAAATTGAAAACTTGGTCTAAAAATCATAATTGCT
Organism: Anas acuta; assembly: GCF_963932015.1. Lineage (NCBI taxonomy): Eukaryota > Metazoa > Chordata > Aves > Anseriformes > Anatidae > Anas > Anas acuta. The sequence continues at coordinate 55,282,615 of NC_088979.1, forward strand.
CATTTGTTTCAAAGAAAAGTTGTGGCTGCTGTTTTCACCATGGTCACCTGACAAAATTGATTGATATAGAAACCAACTAAGGATGTTTTTTTTGTGCATTTAGCATTAATTTAGTGATACCACCTTGACCCAGTGATATTAGTGATGCTTGCCTTCTTTGTTGAAAGCTTTCAGAATACTATTCAGCTTCTTACTATTTGCAAGTGGTGCCCTTCTATAACCTATTTGTTCGCTACATTAGCCTTGTCTTTATAGTATAATTTTATAGAGTTAGTGATCCTAAATCAAAAGAAATGCCTTTTTTTTAGTAGTTACAGGTGGGCACCAATGAAGCTAAGATGTATTTGACAAAATACTTGTTACAGGATGGTAAGTGAGATTTAAAGAACTGAAGATAGAAAAAGATTTACTTTGCATTGAAGTGTGAAATAGGGGATTTAGGTTTCTCTTAAAGTCTGTCTGGAAGAAATAAACACAAAGTTGTAAATGATTTGTTGTATGTGTCCATTAATTGCATTATAGAACTAAGGTTTTTCTGGTTTATGTGACTGAAGAAAGTCTGATTTTTTTTTTTGGAAGGTGACTCAACTTGTTAGTGACAAAACAATGTATCTGATAGTTGTAATATCTTATAAAAATTTGCTGACATCACATGCTTTCTCGTTGAATACAGTTCCACGTAATCCTAAAAATTGATTTTCAGCTGCTGGCAGACTAAGGAACCAATATCTGAATCACCTTTTATATATCAGGGTTCATACAGCTGAGATGATTGTGAAGAACTGTTGATAGCATTTTGATGTGAAAACTTGCTTTGGCATTGACATATGAGATTAATTCTAAGTGCTATTTGGGGAGGGGCCGGGGGGGGGAAGCCTTATATAAAATTTATGTTGTTTGGAACATGCTTTTGGATTTTCAGGAAAGCTGAAAAGTTTCCTCATCTTAAATGGCTATACATAATATCAAAAGGAAGTTTAAGTAATATATTATCATAGAATATCCTGAGTCGGAAGGGACCCACAAGGATCATCGAGTCCAACTCTGATGTGACATGGAAATGTTTGTATTGTGTGATGTGGCATGGAAATAACCACTGGAAATGGAAAAGACCTATCTGATTGACTGAATTCCTGCTGTTACAGAATTATTTGCTATAGTAACTTACTAGTGCTTCATCTTTCACATCTTTCACATCTTTCACATCTCTTATATAGCCCAGACAATTAACAGTGTTACATTCCTCTAGCTATTATGATATTCCAGTTCTTATGTCTAAGATTTCTGCCATTTTCATCTAATATTTCTAAATGGAAGTACTAGAATACTGTTTCACCACTGTTTTAACTTTTTGTTGTGAAACATCTCTTCATGAGCACATGACTGTGGAAGGCTGACATGTTCCCCTCTCTCTCTTTGGGTATGGTTGCCTTTATATTTCTTCAGATATGAATCCCTTCTAAATCTCGTTTATGTTGTTTTTTTTCTAAATTTGGGTCAAGTGCTAATATGAAATTTTGCGTGCAGTTCAAGCCACTAATCCAGATCTGAAAAGTCTCCTATAGAGGAGGGAGCCAACTAGCTCCCTGAGTAACTCAGTTTACTCTTAAAATCCAGGGTGGCAACTCTGCTGACCGTTTTTCTCATTAAACCAAAAACTCTGAGCTCAACTATCTCATGATTGCTGTGGCCAGGGCAGCCACCTACCATTGCAGCTTCCACAAGGCCTTCCCTATTCTCAAACAGCAGATCTAGGAGGGCAGCTTTCCTTGCTGGCTTTCATAAATACTTGTATCAGGAAATTATCTTCAGCATGCTTTATGAATTTCCCAGACTTGTTTGTCAGTATGATATTCACAGTTCCTGTCTGGGAAGTTGGTCTCCCATAAAGATGAGGGCAACTGATCCAGAGATTTATCTTAGTTGCCTATAGAGTAGCTCATCCGTGCTGTTGTCCTGAGTGGGCTGCCAGTAGTAGGCACCCACAACGATATCTACTTTGTTCTGTGTCCCCTTAATCTTCACCTGGAGGCTCATCATCCAAGCAAGGGCTGTGTAGTCTAGTCTCTCCCTTACATACAGTATGACACACCTGCACCTTGCCTGCCATACCTCTTCCTCTTGAATGGCCAATAGGCCTCCATCCCAGCACTCCAGTCATGGGACTCATCACACCATGTCTCACTAATACCAGTGACATTATAGCTCAGGGAATGAACCAAAACTTCTTCCTGTTTGTTCTTCATACTGTGTGTATTGGTACACAAGCGTTTTGGATGCATTCTTGAACCCTCAGTGACCCCTAAAGCGCCACTGTAGATGCTCCCATTAGCCTTGCCACCCTCAGGCAGTGTCATGGCTTGGCTTAACCTCAGTGTTTCTAGTGGTGTCCCCTTCCACACTGATCCTAGTTTAAAGCTCTCTCAATCAGTCTTGCCAGGTTATGAGCCAGTGAATGTTTCTTCTATCAAGATGGGAGAATCCTGTTAGGCTCCAGCAGATCTCTGTCAAAGACTCCTCCTTAACTATAAAGGCCAAAACTCTGGTAGAGGCACCGGTCTTAGAGCCAGGCGTTGATGACCTGGGCTTCCTTGTTTCTTTCCACATCTCTCCTCGCTATTGATAGGATTGAGGTAAAAGACTACCCATGCGCTTAAATCTTATAGCCATCTTCCCAGGGTCCCGAATCCCCTTTTGATTTTAGGCTTGTTACAATATTGTAGGTACTTACATGATGAGTGGGAGTGGGTAATAAGCTGAAGGCTGTACTAAGCTCATAAACCTACTGTTGACATTAACTGATCATAGCCCCATGTAGGCGCAACATGAAGTTCAGTACAGGGTACAACAAGGCAGGGGTAGGTGTCTGGGAGTCTAGAAATTTTCTCTATCACTTCTTCCTTGGTTATGGGGAAACTGAAGGCTCTCTTGCTTTCAGTATGCTTGTAACACTTGCACATATAATAAGTCTGTGGGTTTCGTGACTTCAAACAGTCTGCTGCAAACTTCAGAAAGGATTTTGCTTGAGGGCCCTATCCTCTCTGAAGATCAGACTTTCATTTTGAGGAAAGATGGTGATGGATCTTTAAACAAAGGTACTTACTAGCTTGTAGGTTTAGGATCAGAGGTCGCTAAATAGGAACTAAAGGTCCTAATTTTTACTCCATAAATTTATAAATAGAAATTACTTTTTCTAGTTAATAGCTGCAGCTGCAAACAGCTTTTGTTGGAAATTGACACTGAATTATCTTCTAACAATTATTTTCTGAGGAATTTGGAGTATTGTGCCCTCCCCTTTGTAAAATTATCAATTTTATTACCCTCCTAAAGCAGTGCATTTAGTCTGTCAGAGTGCTCTGCAAAAGTGGGAATGTATGGGATTGGCCTCCTAGATCATATGTGGTCTGTACAGGAGAGGTATGGGCTGCAGAACTGTTCAGGTAAAGGGAAGGAGTGAGACTGGATGAGTGAAAAACAGTGGTTCCTAAAAACATTTTTTAAACACAGGTTTTTATGCCAGCTGCATGTATAAACATTTATGTAAAATACTGTGATTAGATCAATTTTATTTTAAATTTGGAGTTGAGCTGAAGCAAGGGATTATTGTTTTTTGTTTAAACTCAGAGAACATTTGAATATTTTTGGTTGCTTAACTTACCAGTCATATTTTTAGAAGGATTCAATTGTACTAATGATTATGAAACATCTGTTTTTAACTATGTCCTTTCTAATTCTAGCCTCAACAAGAGAAGACTATTTTCTTTTACTACTTCCTGATATTGCAAACTGAAATATTACATAATGATGGCAGTCTTTTATTAGTGTCTGTCTGCCTCCAAAAAAGTGGTTGTTTTAATTAAAGCAGTGATGCTGATCTTGGAGCTGGAGGCAAAAAGTTGGCATGGACTATCCCACTTCAGAAAACCGCAAGAAAGCATGTGGCAAGATCAATAAATGCTTTTGTATGGCTTATACTTCAGTGTGAATAAATGTACTGTAGGATGAGAGGAAAACCTTTAAAGACATCCTGTTCTTCCCCTTATAGAATCATTTATGTTTGAAAGGACCTGGAGAAATTATCTCATCGAGCTTCTTGCTAAGAACTGGGTCAGCACTGAATTTGAAGTAGATTGCTTAGAGATTTGTCTAGTTGGGTCTTGCAGACTTCCAAGGTGTGAGTTTTCACAGCCTCTCCAAAGAGCCTGCCATGTTGATTGGTTCTTTCCAGCCATTTTTTTTCCATTATATCCAGTTGGAAACTCCCCCTTTCAGTTCATGATCACTGTCTCTTTTCTCCTGTGTACCTCAATAAAGAGCACAGCTTCTTTGTCTTGATAAATTCCTCTTTAACTACTGGGAGGCTGCTGTTAGGTTCCCCCGAAGCCTTGTTGTTATCCAGGTCAAAACATGCCTCATCCAGTGAGCCTGTCCTAGTGTGCTCCAACCATTGTACTGGCTCTTCATTGACCTCAGCTCAGCATATTGAAATTATTTTAGTACTAAGAGCTCCAAAACTGGATGCAGTACTTCAAATGTGACATGTGCTGAATAAAAGGGAATAATTAGAGAATAATTTGCTCTACTGGCTATGCGATGGGGGATTAGCCTGTGCAGGACCCTGCACTTTGTTTTTGTGGAACTTTTAAAGATACCTGTAAGCTCACTCTTCTAGCCTGTCTAGATCTCTCTGAAATGCAGCCTTGCCCTTGAGTATGCTGATGCCCTCAGTTTAGTGTTCTCCATGCATTGGTGGTGGTGCATCCCAGGTCAAACCGGTTCCGAAGTAAATTCTTGGGAAAATTCCTTGTATTGGATTCCAAGTAGATATGAGCCCACTAACTTTGAACCTAAGGATGTAGCCAGTTTTTCACCTTAGTTGTGCACATATGTAGACTGTAATGTCCTGCCTTGGAAACAGTGGTACTGTGAGAGACCACCAAGGCCTGGCTAAAACTGAAGCAGATACCCACTGTTCTCCTGTAATTAGCAGATACAGTCATAAAAGATGATCAGATTGGTAAATCCAATCAGTTCTGGATCCCTTTCTTTTGTTTTTTAGTAAAGCTTGCTCAATGACTTTTCCAAGGAATTAAACTAAGGTGGACCAGATAGTAGTTTTGATTCTTTCACACTCTTCTCAAAGATGGGTGCAGTGTTTGTCTTTCTCCAGGCATCTGGGTTCTCTCCTGATCTTCAAAGCCTTTCGGATGACAGAGCAGCCTCCCAATGACATATGCTACCTATCTTACACTTGGTCATATGGTCTTGAATGGGTCAGTTTCTCAACAGATTCTTGATTCCATCCTCTTCCATTTCATTACCAGTAATTTTTCTTCTTGAGTCCATTTGTGTTGAAGCTGTCCCCAACATCCATCAGAAATGTCTATTTGCTTGTGGTCTTCTGTGTTGCTCTTCCAGCACATGTCAGGGAAGTTAATTTCCTATAAATAAAATCATAATAACAGAAAGTGTATTGGAGACTTTGTTGTGTGAAGACTTTGTCCACTTTCTTAGCTTGAACACAAACTTGCACTGCAGAATTCTTCTTACTGGCCATCTCCTTGATCCAAATGATCCAAACCCTCTAGCTCTCATCCTCTTGCCTTCCATTTCCTAAGAGATCCCTGTATTTGATCTGCCCTTTCACAAAAAGGGCAACCCTATTCTTTTGCCCCTCCTGAAGATTGGATAGCTGTTCATTGCAACAGGACAGGTGTATGACCTGTTTTACATGGTTATTTTAAGTATGTCCCAAATTCCCTTCCACTTCCATTCTGGGGCTTGTGTGGCCAGGAGAGTTTTGGACTTGGTCATAGACATTATTCCTTGTCGCACACGTCATATGCCACTTAAAGAACCTGTAGAAAAGTTCTGTGGAGCCTTTAGTTCCCTGTATTATGGTACATTTCACCCCACTGAAAACTGTACATTAAGTTGTTTGCAAGAAGTTATGTACCGTAGGAATAATCTTTCTGCCAGGAAAAATAAAGTAAACGAATATAATATCTTATAATCTTTGTTCGAGTAATTATGTATGTAAAAGGAAAGAAAACAGAGGGAAGTATTTGGAATGTGTGCAGTGTAAAACAATTCTATTTTAACATGAGGAAAAAGTAGTAATACAGCTGCATGTTCTATGAATTGAATTATTGCATCTTCAGGTTATGTGTTCAGTCACTGAATTTGCAAAATATGCAATATTGCATCTGCGTTTTTTCATCCAGTTGAACTACAACTAACGCCTGGCATTCATTCTTTAGTGTTAAGAGGGCTGTATACTTTAAAGAGTAGTGAGCTTCACTTTTACTTCTATATAATGTGTTTATTTTTGTTTACACTCTATTACTGTGTTGCTTCCAAAGAAGAAAATGACAGTAAAGTTATACAAATAATTTTTGTAAATGTTCAGACTTTTTAAAAAATTTGAAATCCTTTGCACTTGTTTTCTATGTAATTGAAGAAAATCAAGACATTTAAAAAAAAAAATCAAATGCAAATGATAAAACTTGTTTTTTGGATGTGTGTTGCTTGAAAACTGAAAGATAACTTTAATGAATAAATGTTTCTTCTCCTTCTATGATTCAGAATTTATCTTTTAAAATAAAGATTGTTCTTTTTGTTTTGGTTATTTAAGGGAAGGTTTCAGGTTTTCGTCTCAAGAAGCTGCTTCAAGTTTTGGTGATGATCGCTTACTGATAGAAAAGTTCATTGATAACCCTCGCCACATAGAAATCCAGGTTTGTACTCTTATTATTACTTAGTTAAAAAGGTTCAAACTGCTAAACCAATCAAAGTTCACGAAGTGAACATTACAAGCAAGAAGGAAGGCTGTGTAGAGTGCCTATGTATTGCATTCCAGGTTACTCCTTTAGCAGAGCTCTCTAGGGTACCATCACATCTGTTATGATAAAAACCTTGAGTATAGTATTTCCTTAGATTCCTTAAGCTTGGTATGTATAAACAGGTGAACAAAACATCTCAAAACGTAATTGTTGCTCTTCTCTGAGGATGGGATAAGATGCCTTTCTGTTTATGACTCAGTCTTAAAATCGTCCTATTCCAACTTTCCTTCTGTGTTCTAGCTTTAAGTAAAATAGTGTTGGGAAGCTCTTTGGAATAGAGCGTCCTGAACCGTCATCAAAACTGAGCTGTTCATTTTTACCTTGATGTATGTAAAGATGTAGTCTCATTGTTCACTGTATGAAAATAGGAGAGTAGGTAGCTGTGGGTAGCTGTGTAGCAAAATAATTACTTCGATCTTTGGGCTTGTTCTGCTCAAGTGAAATGACATAGAACTGTTCTAGTGAGTACAGTCAGTATCACAGGCAAGTTTTACTGAGTCCTTTTATAAGAGTCTCTACCAAACGTAAAATTTTAAGTTAAAACCTGTATCTCAGTTATAGAACAGCATCAAATTAAAAATATTACAGAAATAGCAGTTTTTCTAATGTGATTTTTCTGTTTTCCAAAAGGATTTCCTTTAGGCTAAGAAAATCACAATCCTTTATTTCTCACAAATGATTAAAGCTAGAACTTCCGTGTCCTAAAATGATAGTAAAATATTCACATTTAGAACTGCGATTTTAAAACAACCGTCTTCATGCTAAGAGAGAGATGATTGGTTTAATACTAATGATATCAAATATTTGTCATGGAATCAGGTCAAACAACTGCAATATAAGTAGATTTTTCAAAGCATACAGATTAGGAACAAGTAATTCAATTTTTCTAATTAAACCATTTAAAAAATTGCAGTGATCTGTAGATTTATTTATTTATTTTTTAATTTAGAGGTGATTTTCTTGAGCAGCCTTTTTTTTTTTTTCTTATGAAAGACAAGTTCAGTGATTGTGTTGCATTTTATTTTAGAGAAATGTGTTTATAAGTAACTAGCATATAGTTTAAGAGACTATGTAGTGTCCTTCCACCCTTAGTCTAGTACTTGATGGGCTTGATTAAGTGTTAGGGAACATTGTTTCAAACACTAGGCTAAAAAAGGCCTATATTCTTGTGTTTTCCTGTGTCTTGGACCATTGCTCAAACTGCATGGCTATCATGCACAGTGCAGCCTTCCTGTTTTTATTCTCTACCCTTTCTTTAGCAGGAAGACGATGAACCATACTCAATTAATTGAAAAAAAATGATTGTAGGCATCTGTCCTGAGGGCTGAAGTTTGAACTCTGGATCCTGATTCCAGTGCTTGAGCACAGCAGAGGATGTAGGAGTTCAAGCGCTATTATGCTTAACATTTTTCTTGCAAGTTGTAGGTGGTTTTGTCTGTATTTTGGTTTTGTATCTGATGTCTAATGCTGTCTGTGAACTCAGCAGGATGTGTGTCCCATTTTGGGCATGGTTGTTCAAAATCAGATATATTCTCCCTACCTTCTGGATTATGAAAATTTTTATCTTTTATTGGATCTAGCATTGAGCCAGATCTGCTAATGTGAAACAAGACTTGTTTTTGTTGGACAGATTCTTTAACAAAATTACGATCTTAAAATTTGGGATGTATTTGATCTTATGTAGGCAATTAAATTGTGTTTGTCAATAGGCTTAAAATAGTCTATCTTGACAAGAAATTCATAAGCAGTATTTCAGTTTCTGCAAAAGAAATTTGACTTATTCTTGTCCAAAACATAAACTTGAAGTTGTAGGTTTTTTTTTACAGCGAGACCTTCATTTTTTTTTGACAGTAGCTCAATAACTGGATGAAACAACAAATTTGATAGTGTAGGATGATTTGTGGGAGAGAAATATTCAACTTTTTTTTACCCTGTTAGATATGTGCCCACTCAAACTTGATAGACTTCCTTTTTTTTTTCCCTATTTCAATTTAGAACTTGTCTACGTGCAGGATAACTTACAGCATATGTGAAATGAAGAAACAATCTGTAAAAATGAAATTTAAACCTCAACCTATTCTCTTCTGAAGGCCAAGGGAAGACGTATAGTGAACGTTTAGTTTCAGCACTAACCTTCATTGCAAAAGAGCTCAGATCACTAGACATTCCTATACTTTCTTGATAGGACCAATAATTTTTGGATACCTGCATCTTTCTTTTTTCTTTTTTTTCTTTTTTTTTTTTTTTTTTTAAATACATGGCTCACTGTACCTTAATATTCTGTTTCTCTTGGTCCTTGCAGACTTGGGTTAAAATTGCAGTATGCTATATAAAAATCCAGTCAGGCTACCAGCTGCAGTGGAAGAAAAGTGTCTTCAGGAAGATTGAAAATACATTTGGAATTAATTTAGAGACTGAAATAAATTTGGCTTATATTTATTTTTGAGATCGGGCTACAAGGCACTGTTAAAAATGCAGTAGAACTGAAACAAGTATGTTAATGTGCTCTAAAGTTGTCTTGAATAAAAATGTTTTAAAGTGTGTGCTTTGGCTTGGGATTCTTTTTGTTGTCTTAAAGTTAACCTTTTGTTCTAATCTAAGTCTAAGACACCTCTTAGGTCAGTGGAAAGAGGTATGTACTTCCTCAGAGACAGTCCCACTGCCCTAGAGAATTTGGGATGCTTCATTTTCTGAAAGTGCCTTTTTTTCTGCATTGTTTAGAGAGAGCTTCAACACTTTCGTACAGGCTCTCTGATGACTTAAGTTAGATAAGGTTTGATTGTTCCATACTTTCATCAGCTGGGGCCAGATTTTGCATTCTGTCTTGGTTCCTTTAGTTTTAAAAAGTCTATTACCTTAAAATTAGCACCGTAATTAAGAACAACCAAATATTTTTTGCCTAGATTAAACAATATAGCTATGCCATTTATAATTAATGCCACATAAATTTTTATTATGACTGTACAATGAGTGTTGTTTTCCTTACACAAACACTTTGATGGTACCTTGTAACAATATCATGGTGTATCATTTTAACTTCATGTTCTAATCAGCTTTAGGACGTTGGCCTTGATTCATTTTCAAGCTACTAAATATACAAACAATTTGAGACCAGATGCCAAATATTTATTACGTTAGCAGTAACTTTTAAACAGAACTTTTTTTTAACATTCCCATATAGCTCCAAAGGATTGGTGCTTGAAATTGTTAAATAAGGGGCTTCCTGCGTCTAGCTATAAAACAATCACTTTGTAAAACATGAGAAAAGACTAAAACAATTAACAGGAAAAAAGAGTCCAAATAGACTTTATGCTTGAACTGATTTGAAGTCTTGTTCTCCTGAAATATCTGACATAAAGGATTTGAGTTTAAAGAGTACTTGTAATATCTAATTATTACTTGGCTAAATAGCAGACCTACAACTGGAAATTTAGCTGAATCATATAGAAGCAGTTGTGATAAATCATATTGAATTATTTTAGTGTATAGATGTGCATAACATATACTTCTGTTCTAATTGTCCCACAAAGCAGAATATTCTTGTATAGGAATATTAAGATATTTAGCAAAATGCCTTAGCTGTGACCTGCATTTTTAGTGAGATGTATACTGGATTTTAACTTCACCTCAGAGATTGATTTGAGTGTTCTGTAAATGTCTTCTGAAACATAATTGATTTATGGAATAAGTATCTTTTGTTTCAGATAATATAAGCAATGAACCCAAAATGGAGTTAAAAGCCTAACTAACTAGTTGTTTCATATTACTTTGTTCATAATTACATCTTCATAGCAAATATCCACATCTGTCTCTTTTTGGGCCACGTTGCCTGTGAATGCAGTAATACAAATTTTTAAGATACAGGTTGCAGAAATTAAGAAGAATGCAAGAAATGCCCTGGGCGGGGGGGGGTGGGGGGGGAAAGTACAAGATGGCCTGAAAAATATTTTATTCCCTTTTTGGGGGAGGGAGAGAAGAAACTCAGAAACTTATTCTTGTTGAAATATTCCAGGATATTTTCTAGTTTGCCTGTTTTGTGAACTTGTATTCTGTGGGAAGTTGTAGGCTTTGTAATGAAGCAGAACTGCTCACCGGGAATCGTCCTATTTACAGGACAGTGATTTTCCAGCCACGTACCCATACATGCACTGTTTTAATGATAATAATTAAAAAACTCATCTCCCAAATGAGTTTCTGTAGAACTCCATGGTGTTTAGTTCTGGATTGGGTGATTTAGGACTGACTGGAGTGGGAAGTTGCTTTAGATGCTGTTAGGTTTTCTTCCCCTTTGTGTAGGGGAGCCTGTTACAGAATCTAGCAGTTGGCTGGAGTACTCTGGTGCTGCCTGTTGCAAAACCTTCTGCGGGGCAGGGAAGAGAGTTTTGGGACAAGCTGTAGTTCTGGAAATCCTGTAGTTTTGGAAATCCCTTGGTGTCATTCTTGTAGAGCCCTTTTTAAAGGATCTTTCCTCTAGGAAGTTCCATAAACTTATGGGAGCTCAATGAAATTTGTGAGGAAAGGATAAGTCCGATCCCTCAGAGTGCAGAGCACTCTGGGTCTGATGCTGCACAGCACACGAATCATCTTCATGAGATCAGCGCCTCATTTCCAGTCGCATCTACCCAGATTATTCACGCATCAGGAAACATTGGTGTCATAGATGCAGGAATTCATCTTGCTTAGTGCCGTACTCTCTCTGTGGTGCTAAAAGGAATAATAAATAATACAGGTTCTTTGTCACAAATGTAAGCAGATATGGTTGAGTTCACACAGTTTGAGGACGATTGTTTCCATTTTTTTTATCTTGTCTGTTTTCAGTGTAGAACTGCACTGTTAAAGAATGAAGCATGAATATTGGCACAGGTTCCCGCAGATCAGAGCAGGAAGATAGATGGAAGAAAATGGATTAGAGGGAAAAATTTATAAGGAAGAAGGGAGCAGGTGTGGTCTGCAAGGAAAGAAATTGTTCCAAGAATAAGTACATAGGGTATAACATCACAAGATCGGAAGAAGTCTACTTGAATCCTGAAATCCAGTCTCCTGCTATTGCAAATAACTGTACTGTACAGAAGAATTCATAAAGTTCCTTTTCTTACTTTTCCTTACAGTTTGAACTTGCAGAATCAGTTCTGCTACACTGAACTTGTGTTTTTCCTAATGTGTAATTTAGGTAGTTGGATCTAGATGTTTGTATGTTTAACTCTTTCGTGGTCTGAAGCTGCAGTCAACTGTAGTTGACTCCTAAATTTTGAGAAAATCCTTGGAAATCCTACTACCTTAATTTCCATTGCAAGTTTCTTCCTCGTTAAGCGCAGGATGCTCAGCCTACTAAGAAAAACCCTTTAGCTGTTGTTTCTGAAAGCTTTTGTCTGTAACTCATGAGCTAAATTTGACATGCCTGGAGATCTTACTTTCCTTTGTTGACAAGAAATAATGCTTAACAACACACTTCTTGGTATTTCATTATGCAGTACAATTTTAGAGGCTTGAAAATACATTTTTTTTTCTTGTTTCAGTCTTATGATTTCTTTTCCCTTCTGAACTTTTTGGGGGCTTCTCACAAGAAGTGAGTGCTCTTTTCCATATACAGACTGTAGAGAGGCATTAAAATAATTCTGTTTAGAATTTGAAGTAGCATTCAACTAATATTTCATATATAATTGATTTTCTCTACTAGCATTTTTTCCCCAATTTTAATTTCTAGATTGGAAAAAAATAAAATTAGAGTAATTGAGTGCTATTGAATAGCAGTATAATGTCAAAAGGTCGTTTGTATGCTTATGTAGGTTAATAGAAGCATGTCATTGTTTCAGGTGTTGGCAGATAAACATGGCAATGCCTTGTGGTTGAATGAAAGAGAGTGCTCTATTCAAAGAAGAAACCAAAAAGTTGTGGAGGAAGCACCAAGGTATGTATACTGCACTCCATACAGCTTCATAGTTACTGAAAACATTTTCAGAAAGCTCCTGATTTTATTATACAATTACAAGTCAAGTTATTCTTTTTAAAAAATGCCAAGAAAATAAATGGTACGTTTTAGTATATTACAGTCATTTGAATGTAATGCAGCTTTAATGTACTTTAGAGAGTGGTTTGACCTTGCTTCATTAAGTCATTCTGTAAGAAGAAAAATGGTGGTTTATTAGAAATACTTTCTTTCATGATCTTGTATAAAATAGAAGTGAATCTTACTAATCAAATACATGGAGCATATGAGATGGCTTGCTTATTACATCTGAGAGAGTTTTCTTTTACGTTGCTAGTCAGCTTTTGGATTTAAGAGTCAAATAAAAAATGAAATATCTTTAGGAATGGTTAACTGGACATTTGACTGTTATAGTAATTTTTAGATGGCCTGATAATGCAGTTTATTTCTATTTTGAATTGAATATTAAGTTCTAAGTACTCTGCACCACTTTTAGTGCCTCTCATGGGAGTGAGCTATGGGTGTAGGTGTCCAGTAGTGCTTAAACAGCTCCTGTTGCTTCCTGTAGTGCTTGTGGATTTCTCAGAAGCATTATGCCTAGGAATCAGACTGTGTTTTTGTTTGGGCAATGTGTAGGCTTCATGTCACAATGTTAATACCTGTGTGTATATATGTATAACCAAGCACTTGAGAGGAGAGTCTTTTGCTGCCCCAGTACCTGTAGGCTGCTGCCTGCCACTACTGCCTGCTCATACTCCATGCCTGTGGTGAATTAAAAGGAGCGATACGTCTTTCTGTCACCAGCCAACTGTGATTAGAGTGTTTCTTTCATCAGAAATAACAGCCTTTTAACTTACTTGGGCTTCTCTGTTGGAGTTGCCAGTAAGTTTTTTCATCCCTTCCTATAACTCTACAAAAGAGCAGGGGCAAGCCAATAGCTTCCAAAAGTTGGCATGAAAATTCTTCTTTCTCATTGCTGCTGAATGTTTTAGACTTTGCCAGACCATTATTGAAAGCCTTATCTGACTTATAGCTGCTTGCAGTTGTCTGCAGAATCCATTTATTTACAAACAGTTCCAAGAACATTGCAGGTAAGCAAGGCAGTAACTTCTGTCAGACGCTGTAGAGACCCTAAAGCCTTCAGTTAAATGTTCCAAATAATGACACAACTTCTCTTGTACAACTGGGTGGAGGAAGTATGCTGTCCTCACTAGTTTGTTTGTTTTTTTTTTTTTTTCCCCTCCTATTTTGTATGTTAGCTGCTACTAAGAATGTGGAGCTAAGTTGAAACCTTTTTTTTTTTTTTTTTTTCCCCTGCATGATGCTGAGGAGATGGGAATGTTGTGGGCTAAGATGTTTATTTTTATTTTGTATGATGTAGGGCTTTTGACTCTGGCCTCTTCTCAGGCCTCTTTTGATTCCCTTCCTGCCTATGGTGCCTTTTTCTGAAGTGCCTAGCTGATTTTGACAGACAGATTGTTGGGGTCCGTTTGGCTTTGAAAATAATCTTTATGATTTTGCTAAACAAAGCTAAGTCTGCAGCTGTTGAACTTGTCCTAATGGGGTCATCTCATGTTTGAATCTGAGGTTTTCATAGGGAAGTTCTGTCTTGTTTTAAAAAATAAAACAACAACAAAATACTCGTCTGTTGAGGAGAGAAAGCTCTTTAGTTCGCAACGTGATGAGCTTACTGTATTCAAGGGATTCATGGTGGGTCAATCCCTTGTTCTCAGATGGGAGACCAACAAGCCTTGCTCTTTCTCTTTTACCATAGTCAGTTGTCCTACTTTGTTCCAGGAAGCATGGACAGTAAGAGCATCACTGTTTTTTTAGTTAGTGCTATTTGTAGGCTTCTCAGCACTCTTTGGGAGCTGGGCAAAACTTCCGGTGCCTTGCAACAGTTTTGTCTTAGCCTTTAGCTTCAAACCTTTTGGGAAGATGCTGTTGACTTTTCATGTCACCACACAGGCTGAAATTTAAACAGATGAGCAACATTTAATTGTTGTTGTTCCTTAGTTCAATTTTTGTTCCTGCTCTGCCCAAACTCTCTCTGTTCATTTTCAGAGAGAGTTGCTATGAGCCAGTGTACTTTGGCAAGACAGAAAAAGACAACAGCCTAGCATTTTGTCTGGTAGAGCAATTAAGAAGGGAGTCTTCACCATGTGGAGAAACAATGCTCATAAAGCTTATGAGAAAATCCACTGATCCCTCATAATCAATCTAAAATAAATTGATCAACAGAATGTAAATGTTCAAGAATCTTAGTTGACTTGTATCTTAGTTGAGTATCTTGAATGGCGTTATGGAGAAGTGCCACGTGAAGGCCCTTCCACTTGCTGTGATCATCCAGCACTGTGCTTTGCTGTGGTAGTCAAAAAGATCAGACATTTGATCCCCCATGGACTGCCATTTAAGTATCATATCTCAAAGTGCTTAACATTGGGATGCTCAGACACTGGGTGTAACCTTCTCTCTACATTTTCAGGACTTTACTGTTCAAGTAATGGTGGAACAGCACCCTGCCATTGTGTTCTCTAGTGTCGTGTTAAGATCTGCATTATAATTCATGAGCAAATTCTCAAAATTTGCTAGCTGCCTGCTTATTCTCCTTGGTTGTCTCTACTTCTCTTTGGAGATTTGAGGTGATGCCACGTCCTTTGGTGTGAATCTTAGCAGACAAGACCTTCAGAATGAAGTTATTCTTATGACATGCTCTCAACTGTTTCCCAAAATTTCCCTGAGTTTTATTTCAGACAGGAAATAATTTTCTTAGTATGTTTTTTTTTTCTTCCTAGCCATATACGTTCAGAGTTGTGGTTGACTTAGCTATCTTAGACGTTAGTTTTGCACTGTCTTTTTAAATTGAAGGATGCTCTTTCAATTTCAGTTCAAAGGACAGAAATGTTTTTTTATTTTATTTTTTCTGCCTGTGACAGAAAGATCTAAGAGACAGATTTCAAAAGGGAGGTTATTTTACCAGTAAGTGACTGCACTGGAATGCAAGTAAAACAGTTAAACTCTTCTTGTGACCTTTTTGGCATGCACCATTGTTAGCTTCTCTGAGGAATGTTTCTGTCCCTGGAAGGTGCACAGACAGCAACTTCTTTCACTTTATGTAAGCACTAAGCTTTCTCCATGAAGCCAAGTTACTTCAGGATCATGTTCCAGATCAACTGCCAAGGTGCTATGTGAAGTCACCAAGTCGAATGAGTGTACATAGACAAGAACTTAGTGAAAAAGTATGTCATTGCTCTGTACTGTATGTACAAGTTCTCCTTAGAGTTGTGCTCCATGCATGTGTGCCAGAACCACATTTCCTGTCACTCTGTCCACAAAGCCTTGAAGGATTCTGGGCCAAGGGAAGCTGTGAGCCTGTTCTGTTTGTGTCTCTGTACATGAGACATGTATTGGGTATATATATTTTTTTTTGTGTCTCAGCTGAGCAGTAAATTTCCACCGACAATGCAATTGTGCTTTTCAAAATACTTGGCTTTATCTGAGTGAAGGTGATGAAGGTATTTTGGGAAACAGTATCTGGTGAACTAGAGGTGGAGAGGTAGCATTTTGTCCATGTGGTCACCTCTCTGGATGTAGAAACAATAGAACAAAACAACTGGATTGTCTTTGATCAACTTTACAATCACTTGAAGAAGGTCTTGTGAGTGAAATGTCAGGTCTGATCTTATTTGTTCTTTCTGGTGCTTTTATCCTGTGAATCCTTTTTATTTTGCAGCCTTCATGCTGCCATTGGAGCTATTTGGTGGGAAGAATAACAGTGTATGTGTGAGGAAAAGAGTTGAAATCAGGTTGAAAATGCTTCTTTTTCAAGGGATGTCTAATTAGACTGGAGAAAGTTTATTTCATTTGTATAAGGTGAGTAGTTAAAGAATGGAGAAACAATGTATATGAAAGGTAAAGCAGCAGAGGGGAATAGGAAAACTTCAGTTAATTAACCTACCTGATTGCAGGGATATTCCAGTCATTTTAGAGCATAAAGCTTAACCACATGGCAGAGATCAAGTTTAGCAGTGTGACAGCTCTCTATTCCATTCTTTGGCTACAGCGGGAGGTGAACAGAGAGATCTCAGACATACATTTAACAAACATAGGGAGACACCACTGTAATAAAAGGGAGTAACTGTCTTTCATCCATATGAGAAGTAATAATGGTTATTCTAGAAATAGAATATGAAGGCAATATTGAAAAGGTTCTGTTCTTCATAAGCCACTCATTGACCTTTCATGATCAAAACCCTGAATTGAATTATAAGTTAATGTCTTTGTGTAATGTTATCTCCTTATTGAATCAAAATAAGAAATATTATGACTCTCTTTTATGTTACCAGCACCTATTTTTTATAGGTATGACGGTTTTGCCCTTTTTTTCCCCTTCTGATCTAGCGTAGGATCTGCTGATAGCATTCCTGTGATCTGTCTTGACTTCCTTTTCCTGTTGACCCATTTGTCGCCAAGTAGGAATTTTTTTCTAAAATTCTGAAACTGCCTGTCTTACTGTCCAACTAAATCCACCCTGTGACACTGGCTTGACTTGGGGTGTGAAGTAGCACTTTTCCAATAAAGAAAAGGATTCCATTGTCTTATCAATTTACCTAGGTATCTCCTTGCTTTTTGTGTCATGTCAGACACAGTTTGTTGTGGCAGAAGTCTCTAGCTCTCCTATGATTTTTTCAGTCTCAGTGAAAAACCTCAGAGGATGTACTAAAAGACAAGTCCAGACGCAGCAACAGCTTCTGTTTGAGTGCAGTCCTGGGCCCCAGGTGGAGTTTCATGGATATTGATGGAGCTGCTTCAGATATGTGGAGGCTTCCAATTGGTCCTTTCCAAAATTGGGACCCACTTTTGAAGACACCTCAATCATAGAATATCCAAATTGGAAGGGACCTACAAGGATTGTTGAGTCCAACTTCTGGGTCCCCAAAGGACCACCCTGAAAAAAACCCTCAGACCCTATGTCTGAGAGCATTGTCCAAATGCTTCTTGAACTCCAGCAGGCTCGGTGTTGTGACCACTGCCCTGGGGAGCTTGTTCCAGTGCCCGACCACCCTCTGGGTGGAGAAACCTTTTCCTGATACCCAGTCTGAACCTCCTGTGTTGCAGCTTCAAGCTGTTCCCTTGGGTCCTGTTGCTGGTCACCAGAGAGCAGAGATCAGTGCCTGCTTCTCTGCTCCCCCTTGTGAGGAAGTTGTAGACCGCGATGAGTTCTGCCCTCAGTCTCCTGACTTCTGTCTTCTCCAGGAACAATCCAAGTGACTTCAGCCGCTCCTCATACATCTTCCTCTATAGACTCTTTACCATGTTTGTAGCCTTCCTTTGGACGCTCTCTAATTGTTTCATGTCTTTCTTTATATTGTAGCACACAAAACTGCACATAGTACTCAAGGTGAGGATGCACCAGCGCAGAGTAGAGTGGGACAATTCCTTCCCTCAGCCAGATAGCAATGCTGTTCTTGGTGGACCCTGGGGTACAGCTGGCCCTCCAGGCCACCACGTCACACTGCTGGCTTGTGTTCAGTTTGCTGTTGATTAAAACTCCAGATCCATCTCTGCAGGGCTGATCATCCCCCAGCCTGTACCTATAATCATTGTTGCCTCTTCCTAGGTGCAGAATTCAGTACTTGCTCTTGTTAAACTTCATATTGTTGGTGATTGCCCAGCTCTCCAACCTGTCTACATCTCTCTGAAAAGCCATACCACCCTTGACAGAGTCAACAGCTCCACACAATTTGGTACCATTCGCAAACTTTCTCAAAAAGTCTTCAAGTCCTACATCCAAATCATTTATGAATATGTTGAAGAGGCTTGGTCCTAAAATGGAGCCCTGGGGAACCCCACTAGTGACAGGTTGCCAGCTTGATGTAATGCCATTTACAAGAACCCAAATATAATAATTCGGTATGAGCAAGGCATAACATTCGGTATTGTGGCCTTTTCATTTTAAACAGTAACTTAGAATAAACAGTAACTTAGAGGTAAGGTAGGAGTGACTTCTCATTCCTTTACAAAAGTGTTTTCTAAATGAGAGCTGAGTTACATGCCCAATGTAAATCACCACAAAAATATGATAGGCATATTGATAAGTTCCTATAAAATGAACTGCTACATGCTGTCTCTTGTTGAAGGTCAGTGCATCGGAGTGAAGGGCAGCCAGTTCCAGAGCTTTGATGGAAAGCCACAGAAATTTCTGTAGCTATAAATTTACAAACTGTGCAGGTTCATCTAAATCCAAATTTGCAGTATAGAGGAGAGGAATGAGCAGAGTGTGTATCCTCCTAAGTCTTTCAATGCATTTGACCAGTGAAAGTGGTGTATTGAGCTCCTGGAGAGAAAAGGGTTGCAATTTGGACAGCATTCCCAGGTGATCCCCAGGATGGTAGCAGAGCTGCTCTTTGCGTGCCTGTGGGTCATGTCCATACTTTGTGGAAAGGAATGAATTGCAATTAACAGATGTGGATAACTAGTCTTCGGTTTACAGGTAAACCTGAGAGAGGAGATACAGCATGAGGAGGTTTGTCCTGGCATCAGTGATTGGGTTTTTGCTAACGTAACGAATACATAATTTTTCTTTGCTGCAATTTTGCTATCAGTGGAAGCTCAAATACTTCATGAACTTCCAGAACTTATCGATTACAAAGAATATCAATAAAACAGACATGCTGTTTCAATTTTGAGTCAGAAAACAAATTTTCCTTAGACCTCTTGACATGTATTTTGGCAGTCATGTTTCTATTGGATGGTATCTTTTCTTAATAGCTTCATTGTGGCTCTTTATTTTTTAGTTACTATTTTTTGAAAATAGGTATGCCTTCTAAAATGTCATGGATTTGTATGTATTTATTTTCATTTAACTTGAATTTTTATAGATTTTAGTATTCTAAAAAAGTTCTGTTATGTTTTAGAGAATACTGTTATTCATCATGAATTTCTTGTACTTTAGTGGTAACTATGAAGTATGCAGTGTATCTATTTAGGTGCAATATAAAGGTAACTTTTGACTGTTTTGACATGTTATCATAACTTAAATAATGATACTGTCTTCTGGTGGTAGTTCAAGCAGAAAAATAAATAATACATTTTTTTTTTTAATTGAAGAGAGGCATTGTTTCTGTATTGTAGCACTTTTCTAGACCCTGAAACTCGAAGAGCAATGGGAGAACAAGCAGTAGCTCTTGCCAAAGCAGTAAAATATTCCTCTGCTGGAACAGTAGAATTCCTTGTGGACTCCAGTAAGAATTTCTACTTCTTGGAAATGAATACTAGACTTCAGGTAAGAAAAACAGCTCTTCAGATTCAGAAAAAGTGTTATTTAAAAAAACAGAACATAACCTCCTTCCATACTTAGGGGTCTGCTCCTGCAAAGACTTGCACATAACTAACTTGACGGATGTGAGCACTTCCAACTGAACTTAAAAGATCTACTCACTTAAGTAAGCCTGTGTATACAAGACTTTGCAGCCCTGAGCTCTTGTAGAGCACTCAAGTAAGCATTCAGAGGTTTTTTTTACTCTTTGTTACACTTGACCTAAAGACCTTTCAAGAGGTCACTGTTAAGTGCCACTGTGAGCACACAGTAAGTGACTAGCCACTGTGCTCTGATGCTTTTCCCCACTGGTTCCCCACTCAAGTTTCTTTTCTATTTTTTATACCTTTATGCCTTTATGATTGCTTGCTGGGTATCTCTAGGACTGTGATTAAAACTGTGTGTGTATATCAGAAATAAAAACACAGGCAATGCGCATGTGATTGAAATGGTGAATGGAATGTAACTTTGGAAAAAGAGTGCTGACGTGGTGTAGGACTTTTGTACCAGCTCATGGAATCAGTAGTAGATGTGAATCCCACATGGGTGGGCAGACAGTTTCATGGACTCCTCTCTCCCTTATTTGACTGTAGTAATGCATTTCTGGTCATGATCTAAGAAAGTAGGCAAACAACTTGGAAGTCTGGATGTCACGCTCCGAAACAGCAAGAAAGTCCAATTTGCAAGCAAGTGAACACCGTCTTTATCTTCCTTCTCTCACTTTGTCAAATTATGCCAGACGTACTGAAATTTAGAATCAAGCAATAGAGTAATTAGCTTATTTTTCTTTCTTAGCTACGTTTCATTAGGGCTGTGTCCTGTCTGCTGCTTGTACCTGTGGGCAATAATAGAGAGAGCACAAAGAGATGCTTGTGATTCTGACATCTTTGGATGACTTTGTAAAATGGCTGGGCAAATGTATGTTTTGGGTAAATAAACAAGAGGGGATTGGGGCCCCAAGGAGTACGGGTTTTAAAAACAGCCTGTTGTAGAGAGGGAAGACTGCTGGTAAAATTTGCCTTGCCTTGCAGTGCAGCAGTGTTTTCAGAATTACTCATGACAGTTGTATTTTACTTACGCTGTGGTGGTTTTACTCAGCTGGGCAGCTGAACTCCACCACAACCTCTGTCTTACACACTTCAAAGGGAAGGAGGAGAAAATGCAATGAAAAAGGCTCAAGGGTTGAGATAAGGACGGGGAGATCACTTAATTATCATTATGGGCACAACAGACTCAACATAGGGAGATTAATAAAATCCAAACCCTTGCTATATAAACCCAATATAGTACTTTTGCTAGCAGTTTATTTGCCTGATTGTTAATTGCTTTGTATAGCTCATTAAAACATTATGAAAAATTTATCATAACACATTTTTTATGCTTTTCCCAAACTTGTAGCTTTTGAGAGAACAATTTTCAGAGGCTCTCTGCACTCTTGTGTACATAGAAGAAAATATATGATTTTCTGTTTAACCCACCTGGAGTCCCAAACCATTTCCTTGCTATAATACATCATGGGCCATCAATTCCTAAATGGAAACAGTGGTAAAGGATCCTTGAAGTTGATTTGATTTTCAATTTTTTTTAAAGATGTTATCTTAGCTGTTTTGTGTTGTCTCTCCCCCACCTGCCTTAATGCGTGGTGGTAAGAATGTTCACAGTCCCAAGCCTCAAACTTGCTTAATTGTAGAGGAGGTCTCCACATACACAGTAAGAAAGCTTTCACAATTCCATCTTTCAGGACTTTAAAGACTCCTTTTGCTATATAGCCTAAGCACTTTGACAATCCCCTATAATAGCAGACTCATTCTTTCCAACTCTTAAAGAAATTTACTAATCTTAAATTACAGTACTTGTGTAGATATTCTTTAATTCTTCTATCCTGACTGTGTATTGTCTCTAATTAGCATTTCAGCTTGAGGCTGCAGAGCACTAATTTTCTCTGATTCTTCCCCAGGCTTACCCAATTGATCTGTCACTTCTCCCAGGTCTCAAGCTTTACTTTCTGTGCAGCTAACAGTTATGCAACTAACATCTTGTTGCTCCCTTCTATTAAGAGCCAAACTTAGAAACTCTAATGAAGCTGGTTGTCCAGATTTAACTTCATAACCAGGAGTGTCTGCAGATGTCCCTGTATTGCTTTATCTTTCTCCTTTTCCATCCCTGGGATGTGAACAATGACTAACAGGCTTACTTGCCATGTTTCAGCTAAGTACTCAACAGTTGGAAGAACTTCTTAAATGATAGACATCTTACGTGTAAATGATGCTCCTAAGGTCTTTGTCAGTGTGCATTACAGACACAGCTGCCTGTCAGCATCATCAGAATGTGTCTACTGTAAATTATGCAAAAATTTCTATGTCTGTTTTCATGTCTGTGTAATCTCTAATCAGATCACTGCAATCTTTTTACTTCAGATACAGACTTCAGAATAAAATGGCACAAAGCTAACTAAACCAACTCCAACACTTTGCACAGCTTGCTGATTTCTCCCCTCCCTCCCTTTGGTACATGTCAGGGGTTTTCCAGTGTTTTATGTAAGTTATTTTGCAGTAATTAAGAATTATATTGCTATCTTTTAGGGGAACTCTTTGGGAATGTACCTTTTCTGCCAAATAGTACTGCAAAAAAGTATAAATAACACCTTACAGAAAGTTTGTATTTTTTGTATTAAATGTTGCTGCACTACAGTATGAGCCTGGAAAGCAAAACAAGTTGGTGAATCAGCTCCGTTGTCTGTTGTAAGCTACATAAATCTGTTACAGATGTTTTAATCCTTCCAAGTGATTCAGCTAGAATGATTTATTCTCTGCTGTTGGCATTGTACTTTTTGTTATCTGCTTTTCTGTCATCTTTCAGAGGCTAGCTGATAAAGCACAAGATTGGGTAATTGGATAGCAAAACTCGTTATTTGTTTTTTACAAGAAAACGTAGAAATGTCTGCCCTACCAGCTACAAGAGAACTTCCTGTATGTTGTCATTTAGTGCACTTTTGGAGTGGTTTTCAGGCAGCTACCACTGTTAAACTGCTGAGGCAGACCAGATGTTGAATATCTGATTCTTTATAGCTGCTCATGCTGTGGTGTGCTTTGTGTTACCTAGTTGTCATCAGTCTAATAAAAGGCAGTCATAATCCAAAGTAGCCAAACAAGAGCTTTGAAATAAATAAAAAGTTGCTGACCCCTTAGCCTTGATGGTCTTTCTAACTACCACATTGTGTCAGAATCTCCTTCTCAAACTCCCATCAGAAATGCTCACTTTCACCAGAAAAGATGAGTTTTTCCAATGAAAAATGGAATAGAAATGTTCCTTCTCTACTTTATATGAAGAGAGTACGCAGTCTGTAAATAAAGAATATCTGTTAAGATATGGGTGTGCTGTGTGGTTAAACTTCTTAAATGTGAATCGATTGGTGACAGCAAAGGAAAAGCATCAAATATTCTGGAAATGATTGTTTGTAGTACCTTGAAATGAGAAGCATCTCTCACTGGCTCGAGGAAAAACTGAGAAAAGTGTGATGACTGGTGTAAAGGGAACAGTTATCCTAAATACAGTTTGTACATCTGTTTCTCAGATCTGCTCCCAACCTTCTGCCTCCCTCACGTGTTGTGTGATTTAAATAACAAGTGAGCACTCCCTTCCTCCTCAAAATGTAACCAAACTTGCTTAAAATGATTGAAAAGATCGATTGTATAGACTGTATACAGTCTATAAAATTCACTGCAGCGGAGTGGAGAAGTATGACAGTGTTTTCTCCTCAGGTGATAGTTTGAACGTTTCTGTCATGACTTTTTAGGGAATAAAAGCTGCTTCTGTAGAATATTCTATTAAAGTGTTTGCAAGAGGTTTATTAAAAGCAAATGAATGTGTCTGTGTTCTTATTTTACAGTGAATCATAGTCAGAGTGTTTAACTATTTTATGTAAATGTTTCATGGTCTTTAAAGTAGCTTGATTCCAAGGCATAAGGTAAATAAACTTCCATATACCCATACAGTATTACCATATTAATTTTGATTTTGTTGATTTCTGTTAATCAGTTCTGGTGTTTTCATAGTTCTTGTGTTTTCATCAGACTTCAGTGACACCTTTAAGTGTTATATTCTAGAGCTTTGTCTTTGTGCAAAGCTGGCAGTGCCTGTTTTGAAGAAGAGGAAGGATTTTTGAATGCAACAGTTCTGTCCCTCTCTGCCTTCCTCTTCTGTTTATCTATTCATGAAAGTATAAAAAGCATGGTTGGAAAATATCAGAGATATGTAGAAATCCTCTTGGTGGTTCTTTGGATCCCCAGCGACCTTAACTCTTGTTTCTATCAGGCTCCTCATGGTATCTGTATTCTGTTGCACATCATTAGGCAGCACCTGCTACACGTTTGCTCGGTGAAGGAGAGAAGTGCTGGAGAAAATCACAGCTGCACTGTATAAACAGAAGCAGCAAAATACAAATAGCAAAGCGATGAGCTCAGTCTGGATTGCCAGATAAAACCACGGAGAGGTGGTGGCTTTGGTATCCATAGCGGACCCATGGGATGGTGAGAGACGGTTTTGTTGTCCTCGCCTGCGTAACTGTCTGGAGGATGAATTGTGATAGGTGGGAAGGAGGGATGGGAGCAGTGAAAGGGGCTGTCAGTAGCTGGAGGAGTAGGTTTCTACAAAGTCTGAATGGGGGGATTTCAAAGCAAAGTCTCAAGTGACTGTTTCTGCCATTTGCTCAGACTCTTCATATTTCTTAATACTGGAATCTTGTTTTACTGTGACACTTTGCTTCAGTCATTTTAAATAGGCTAACGAACAATGTCAGATGGTAAAGACTTTCAATTGCTACTAACCTGGGCTGAATTTGAACTCCTGACCTAAAGGTGAAAGGTCTCTTATCCCATTACCAATCCCCTAAGCCCACCAGAATCCATTCTGCACACAGTTTATACCAGCTGTTCATGGCCATTTTTAGAACCGAAAGAAAAGGTGATTTTGCTGCCAAACAACACTTCTTCACACAAGAGGGTCAGCCGACAACAGTTAACCAGATTTTTGCCACATTCTTGCCTCCTAATGCAACTTCCATTATGTAGCTACTGGTTGTCTGCTTTTCAGGCTTTCCAAAAGAACTACAGAAAAGCATTGCTAATTGTTGTTGACAGAAGAGAACGACATTGTTTGTGTAAGTCATTGAATCTGAAAGATGCCATTAACAGTGCTGCCAGGGCACTGAGCGATATCTTAGAGACAACACTACCATGTAACTATCAGAATACTATTTAAAAAGTAGAGCTTTTTACTCTGCTCCATTTTTTTTTTATAAGTAGAAGGACAAAAGATCACTCTTCAAACGGTACATTAGTTTCTTTCCTTTGCTGAATTTGATGCAAAGAAAATGCGAGAATGGCTGCAGTGTGACAGGACCCATCCTGAATTAAGTACTCTGAGAAGCCTTTAATGCTACAGCTAAATATTGTCAAAGCAGACCTAGCATCTCTAAAAAAAAGTGTAAACAGGTTCTGTTGGATGCAAGTTTCTCTACTTTCTTAGGTGAAGCATGAGTGAAAAGGAAATTGTGTAGAGTTAGTGAGTTGCAAGATTTTTTTTGAAGTGCAGAAGCTAATTGAGAAAGTAATGTTGAAATTGCAAGCTAAATAAGCTGTTGATATAATGTGTATGTTGTTTAAAACACAAAAAAGACAGATTCAGTAATCTCAGGCTATATAAGTTGTCTTACCTGTGTCTGTCCAGTGCAGTAAAGAAAGAAATCCTTGCAAAACAAAAGTTGACAAAACTGAATCTATTATTATTGGAAGATAATTTCCTATGAAGTAGTTGATTTTTTTCAAAGTCTAATATATACTGCCATAAAAAATTAGTTGGTACCAAATGGCTGCACATTAGTTTTTATTTCTGCAACAAAACTCAAACAGAAGAAGTCTGCCTCAGCATCTCAGTTGATGGAAATTTTTGTAGTTCTTGTTGTATTCATTTATTTGATCATAGTAATAAATCCAAATGTAAACAGCAACTAGTATTATATACTGTGTCTACAGAAGATGACAACATAAGAGATTTCCTGAATTTCTGTGTGCTTTCCATTCAGTCTTTACATCAGCCCAAACATTCTCTGCTCTCCAGCAACTCCTCTAAAAAGATTTTTTTTCTATACATATCCCTAAACCCTGTGTACTCTTGTGGACTTCTGCAGAGGAACTATTCTGCAGAAAGATGATGTGACCCCAGAGTGCTCCTGCTCATAGCAGTCAGAAAGCTGGCACGCCTGAATAGCAGAACATGTGTGCACCTCTGTTGCTGTTCACTTCTCCAAAACAGAAAACAGGCTCACTGAACTAGCAGGAGCTGAAGAGCATCTGTAAGTTGCTGAGTTTGGGTCAATTGATACTGGGCTTGAAGTAGAAGAAAAGCCCATGGGATTCCAGGTGAATCATGTTTCCTGGAAACTGTGGTGAATGTTGAAAGTTAGCTTTTAGATTATTTATTTGAATGTAAAGGAGCATATGACACCAACAAGAGATTTAAAACAGTAGGAATGGCACAGACTGTAGTTTTGGGTGTACTGAAATTTAGATTTTCTTGGCCTCTGTGGTCTGTTTGAACGCTCCAGCTGACGTGCGAGTAAGCTGATGCCTGATGCATACAGGAGCAAGAGTGCAATCTGTGAAAATACCAGTAAGTGCTTGCTATTAGGCCTGAGTACCTTGCTGGCCATGAGAAAAACTGTGTTCTCAAAATACTCTACTGGATATGGGGGGGGGCGGGGCAGCTACTCCTAATTTACTTCTTAACTCAAACTGTTTGTAAAAATTGCATCACTGTTTTGATAGCTGTGGATGAGCCTCCCAGTATGGGAAAGCTTTGACTGTAGGCCATCACAGAATGAGACACGAATTAGCAGTTCTTCTGGGAACTGATGCTAATTGGACTGTCATGTTTGCAGGTTCCCCTAGCTTTTTAGTGCATGTTTCACCATTTATAGTCTGGGATTTTGTTGCTTTTCACTCACGGACTTTGCCACCAGTGCTGCCAGTGCCCCATGATGTATGAATGGGAAGAGTGTTGGGAATCGAAAACTTGTAATGCTCACAGGGAGGTGATTGCTGTGAGGTGTCTGAAGAAGAGCAGATCCAGTACAAAGGGATGCACTTTCCCTTTACCTCCTATGGATGTTGCAGGCCATAACAGTTTTGGCTGTATGGGCTCATGAGCAGGATCAAAAAGTGGCATTCTTCAGAGCATTGGCTTTGTGTGGATCTCTGGAAGTGGGGAGTAAGACATATTTTTGAGGAGTTGTGTACTGCACTTAAGTAACTTTTTATATTAGAAATCATTTTTGTCCAGACTTGGTATATGTAAAAGGGCTGGTAGTAAAGGGGATATTTTTGGCAGCTAACTGTGTTGAGAGTTATCACTGATCAAATTTTCTCCTTGTCCTCTTGATAATAGGGACAGCTGCCTTGATATAGCTCTGATCTGTAGATTGCTTGCAGCAGGCATGCCTGGTTTTGCCCTTTGTGTTAAGGCCAGTGAAAATGTGTGAATTTACCCGCTATCGCATAGCCATACCTCCATTGGCTCTTACCTTATTGACGGATGTTGCACTGGCAAGATGTTGGCTCAGCTGACTACGAAACCCGAGCATGGCCCAAAGCTAAAGGAGTTGATCGATTGAGTGTGATTCAGCTCTGTTTGTGTGCATACTTTCATCTCTTTAAAAATTCACTCCTTGATTTAATATCCATAAAATGGCAAGTAAAGGCTTTTGAAGAAGAGGCATAGAATAAAATTAATAGAAGAAAATACAAGCAAAACAAGAATGACATCTAAAGCAGAAGGCTGCAAGGTGAAAGAGGAAAACAGTAAAGGCTAACTTCTGGTAGTGATTCAAAACCAGATTCAACAGTTATCTTGGTTAATAACTGCAACAGTTATTCTAGAGCTTTCCTAAGCACGGGTTGATGGAGTCTGTACTTTCTTTTTTGGGAGGGGAGGGAGAAGAGTGGTCTTATTTTGCTTCTTCTACCCCCATCCTTCCTTGCCTTGTATGAGATTAGAGTTTTAATTTCAGATCCTGCAAGTATCTCTCTGTGGGTGGATTCTTGCACCTCTAGAACCTCGTTGCAGGGTGCTCATTGAACCAGGATATGGCATTACTGCTTTTTTAATGTCCTTTTGTACTATAAACTGAAGTGTATTCTGTACATTGCTAAAAATACTGCACTCCCTCCCCTTGCTGAAAGAAAAGTACAAATATTAAAACAAGTGCAATTTGAGCTGTGAAACCTATCTGAAAGATTAAAGCTACAAAAAGTCAACTAGCACTTCAAGGTTAAAATTTTTCTACCCCATTTGGGTTATCTGATGGCATTAAGGTATACTGAAATATATTTTAAATTATTATGCATCCCTACATTTTCCCTAAACAGCATTAGTTGAAGCGTAGTCCTAAAAGAAAGCCAAACATCTTCTCCCCACCCTCAAAAAGATTTCAAAAAATTTTGCTCATCATTTTCTAAACGCTGTTTTCTGTGCAGACACAAAGGGAGTATTTTGAAGAAACAGAAGAAAATATTGACCAAGTCAAAGATCTGTATTGAAGAATGGATTAAATAAATGTTTGTGAGTCATAAGAACCAAACAACAAAAATATTTTTCTTTCCAGAAACATTCCGTCCTATTTTGATCATCAACAATAAAACTGAAAACAACAATGAAGCTATTGAATCTGGAATGCCACTTGTAATCCAAGAAAAATGACAGTATAGCTAAATAATGCAAGTGTCTTTGGTTAAAGTAAAGTAAGAAAGTGTTATATTTTAATTGCTTTTGACATTAGAATTCCAGAGGTGTTCAAAACTCACAGGTGATTTTTTTTAAACTTTAATTCTAAGATAAGAGAGTAAGTTCTATTATCCAAGTAATTCACGTGCAATAAGAAACTTTCTATTAAAACTCTAAGTTAAACTTGAAGTTTCTATTAAAAAATCTCTAAGTTTTAATAGAAATAGAATTGCTTCAATTTAACACGGCAAAGTAGACACTGAGATGTTTCATAGATTCCCAAAATACTGTTATTAAGCTTGACATACTGGAGAATATCATGTGTTAGGTGGGAGCAAGATTGAATCCCAAAGGTATATCCTTAAACTGTATAATCAGATTCCCATTTCAATGTCACTTTTATCCTTCAAAGAATAGGTTCTTGTTTCAGTGATGATTTGTCATTAAAATTATGTCAAAACGTCTTAAAATGTTGTTGAAACTCTACACAAACTCACAGCACACACAGGGCTAATTATGGATGCCATCTGTTTATTTTTACCAAGCTTTTTTCTTAAAGACCAAAGCATCATCTTCTTCTGATAAGCCACAAGATTATTCGAATGACTATAAATGTTTTCCTTATACCAGTGTACTTGAAGGAAGAAAGACACGTGGTTTGTTCACTGACCTTTTTCTGTGTCACAAAATGTATGCAATGTGACATCTCGTGATAGAGAAACCATTGTGAAGTGCATTTTCTTAAGGTGCTTGGCTCTTGGAATGGAAACGTTTTGTAACAAAAATGGCAGGTCTGTCATCATTTTCATAGGGAAAGTCTTAAAGAGGTGTGTGTGTGTGAAGAACATGCTTTTAACATGTGAAGGTTACTTTGATCTATATGGCGTGTCTTGCATTCTGGGGATGCTTTGTGTTTTTTCAGGCATACATCGACTATTATTTCAAGCTAGGAAATGTATTCATTCATACCCCTTCGCATTTAAAAGGGAGAAGTGTGTGTGTGCACGCGTGTGCGCGCACATGTGTGCATGCTTGTACGCACATGCCTGGGTTAGTGTGACCGACGGGTATTCCCATGACAGCATCATCCAAAGCCGTTAGCAGCAATTTGCTGAGAGAGCAGAGTGACTCTGCTGGTCCAGCCCAGCTATTGTGCATGCTAAGCACTAAACAGATAAGTCTGGAGGGGGGGGAAAAAAAAAATTGAAGGATCCATCTGCTCATTTCTGCTACACTGCGCTGATGTAAGATTACGCTAATCTGGTTGCTTGTCAGGACAGGTTAGTGAAAGCAGGCGAATGGGTGAGATTTAGGGTAGGCTACTTCTGTGGCGAATTGCGAGTGGCTCCCGTACGTGCCGTGTTAAGTGTAGCAGAACGGGTTGATTATCAGCTACTTCAAGATTCTCGGTTAAAACGTATTTGTGGCTAAGGAGCTAGTCTTTTCAAAACAAGGCTGAACAGAAGAAGCCTCTAAAAGAAAAAATATCATCACCAGGTGCTTTGAGTTTGTAAAATAAATGGAAAAAAAGCCACCTCTTCGGTGTTTTTCTTTTGTGTACTGTTCCTAGTTATTGTAATCTAATTCTTTTATTTTGAGGTGTTTTCTTGCAAAGGATGATGCAGGGAGTTTATCAAGTTTAATATTTGGGGGAGAAAAAGACCAAGATGGTAACGTATTTTTTGCCCGGTCTGATTTCTTGTTTATCTGCGTTTGTTTATGGTGAGGGATTTTTTTTTTTTTTTTGGTCGTTTTTGTTACCTACTGACTGGCAGTTCTTGACCTTGCAGGTTGAACATCCCGTCACAGAATGCATTACCGGCCTGGATTTGGTCCAAGAAATGATCCGTGTTGCTAAGGGTTACCCTCTCCGGCACAAACAAGCTGATATTCCCATCAACGGCTGGGCGGTTGAATGTCGAGTTTATGCTGAGGTAAATGAGTGGTAATGGGGAGGAGGGTAGGTGCTTGAATTGTACAGTAATAATACCCAGGTGTGGACGGACGCCAAGGTGAAGTCAAGGATTATCGTAGGAAAGTCGTGATTTAAGACTGCAACATCAATGGTTGATGAGCCTTTGTAGAGTTTTTATTAATTCAAAATACAGCACATATTTTGACATATATTTTTTTTCCCCAAAATTGAAATAAAAAATGGTAAAAGTACAAGTAGCTAAGATTTGTTCCTAAGGACATTTGTTATTTAGCTCGTATTTAGTAATGTAGTACTGGCGTTATTTGGTGCAGGTAATTAGTGTCTCCAGATTTCTTAGTTTGCATGCTTGAAACTTCTTGACCTAAAAAGACAGTTGAAATTGGATGGCTTAAAGAATTTTTATTGTTTTAAGCGATACAGGGTTGTTGAAAAAGTAAGTTATATATCTTCTGAGACTACAGTTCTTTATAGGACAAGCTTTCAAAGTGGTGCTTGTCTGTCCGACTCATCTTAAAAAAGCTGACTAAAATATAAAACATTTTCAGGCATATTTAGTGCATTTTATGGTAGTTAGTCTTTTTGCTCTCATTTTTGATGTGTGAAAATCAAGATTTGCTCATTTAACAAAATGACATTCAGCTTCCTTCATTTTGTTTTAAGAAAATCTTAGGCAACTGTACTTTTCAAAAACTGACATTTTTTCATCATTTGTGGCCCTGGACTTTTTTTTTTTTTTTCCTTTTCATGACATACGCATAATCTTCAACTCGCTATACTGTTTTCAAGTAATGTGAACCATTTTGATAAAGAATAGATATTTGTCCTGTGACTGGCATGGAAGCTCTTCTGAGTATGAGTAGGTTTTACTCTGGAGTAATTGATGCTTGGGCTTTCTTTTTATCCAGCTTATTTATAAGTGTGTGGGAATCTAAATAATGGATCCTATTACTTTGCCGTGAGATTGGTTGTTCTTATAGGCCATACATTTATTTGCTGTCTTATTAAACTTACATGGGCGTTGCATTATGTAAGACATCTCAAAAGGCATAAAGATCAGTTTGATAACTAATTCCTAACAGCACTTTATCTTCGCATTTTTTTTCCCTAAACTCTCTTCTCAACTCCACCCCTTCTATGAATACTTTCCCATCCTTCTTCCAAGGTACAATGTGGCAAATGAAAATGTGGTCTTTGTGTATTTTGGTGCTCTACTGTTGTGCTGTGTATGTGTTATATGCTACTTTTTTTCCTGCTTTTTGGCTGCAGTGCGTGAAAATTTGTTTCCAGTTTTTTATCTGGAGTCATAGGGGTAGTTTGAACAAAAGTAGCTCAACACAAGTAATTCTGAGGTGGAAAACAAAGTTACTGAAGCAGTTGTTTCTGTTAGACTTCACGCTATTTAATCTTATTTTCTTCACATCTGTAAAAGTTTAATGCTTTTTCATGTCAAATTTTATTTCAGGACCCCTACAAATCTTTTGGCCTGCCATCCATTGGTAAACTGTCTCAGTATCAGGAACCATTGCATGTGCCAAGCGTAAGTAACTTGGTTTTCATAGGTACTGATTTTCATAGGTACACTGTTAAGGGTCTCATTTTTATAGACGAGGACTATAAGTACTCAATAGCTCTTTAAATCAGGGCGTTTCTTCCAACTTTTTAGGGATGGAGGGTCACAGCAATACTTATTTATCTGAAAAAGTGTTTAAACTGTTTTTAAAACCAGTTTCTAACTGGCTTTAAAATGGATTCAGATTGAGTATATCAGGAAATCAATGTATGTTGAAATATTTTACTACATCGTATAACTTAAACTGTAAGTTTTTCAAACATGGCTCAAGTGAACATACCAGGATGATTAGAAAATGACAGTCAAATGCTGGGTCAGCTCTTTAACTACAGACAACTGTGAGAAACTGCCAGTGCTTTCTGTTTAGCTTTGTAGACTTTGAAGAACAAATTTGCTACAGTGATTATTACACATTTCAGGATGCAGTCCAACTATATAGAATGGCTATTTATCAAACAGTGTTTTCTGCTACATGAAAAGAACAAGGAGACTGTCATTGTGTAAAATCAAGGTAGGCGAAGTCATAAGTGCACATATATATGATGCTGTCAGTTAGTGGAATTGCAAGGCTGTACCATCTGTGAATACAATTATTCAGTCAGATTGCTTGCATGGAAAATAATGAAAGATTACAGGAGAAATCTTAAGTGTGGAGATGTTATTGGATATATGATTTATTTCACTTCTTAAATTGTTTTTGCCCATGTACTTTCCGAAGGGACCTGACCCTTTCTGGTCTTCAAGGCTTCATGCTGTGTTCAAAGCCTGAAAGCAGAAAAAACCTGTAAAGATCTAAAAGGCGTTATGTGATCTTAAAGAGGAGATGAGGGGAAAAGGTATCATTGGATGTATCTAAACTTTTTTTTTTTTTTTAATGAAACAAAGAGTGTATTTAATAAGAATTGATAATGAATACTCCAGTGGTTGTTAGAAGTTTTCACCATGTTGTAATAGCTAACAGGATGTCAAACATTTTGCCCTTGCAAGTTTTTGCAATTTGCAATTTTCCAAACGTGAGACCTGTTGAAAGTACAAGTGATAATGGACAAACTATACCCCCTACAGTCTTTGTCCCACCAAATCTTTCTTCAATTAATGCTGCAGCAGGAGTTTTATGTAATAACATTTGCGCTTGCGAGCCATCCATACAAAGAAAAAACAATTAAAATGCCTTAAATGTTCTGCTTACTGCTGTTATTTGCTTGTGTGAATGTTGCATGTCAGCTAAATGGACCACGGAATAGATAAAGTGATTGGGTGCAGGAGAGTGCACACTAAGCTTTGTCTATCATTATTGCTGGGAGCAATCAAATTGATGCCAGCAGGACAGTAGACGCGTTGACAGCTGTAATTATGTATCTCCATGGTGATCACTTTTGGCCTGTCATGGAGGCCCATGAGTCCCCTCCCTTGCAAGCATTTAATCAGATTGGGCTGTCACTTGTCAGGTAGACAGGGTGGGCTGGGAGTTGGGCTTAGGGGAAGAGGTGAATTGAAAATGAAGGGTGGGAGATGCCTGATCGCTTCACGTGGTCCGTCGTGGTACCGAAGAAAGAAATTTTAATTACGCTGGAGGCTTCGGAGCAGTGGCTTGAGGAGCTCCTATGGAGCGTCTGGGCTCTTCTCTTTCTGTTTACTACTTTCGTATTATTAAAAATAGAACAGCTATTTTTATTTGGACACTCGTGGTTTGGTGTCTTAATTCACGTTTTCTGCCACTGTTGAACTAATTTATCTCCTGAGAGTGTCATGCCACTAGGAACAAAATTAACATGACTAAAAAAGTTCTTTACAGGCCCACCGTGCCTCAGTGTTTGTTTTCCACCTTTTAGATTGTCGTGTTGTCAACAAGTTGGATATCGAAATTAGGTCAGACCTGTTATGTGTTACAGGAAGTTCAGTTTAAGACTAGTGCGTTGCCAAATGCATTTTCAATTCATTTCTTCTGTTTTTCAAGTGAGCTGTGGTGGGCTGTGTGCCCGTATTTGTCAGTTTCTCAAGTTGGGAAACTACGACACATGAATGTGGGAGGGTTTTTCCTTATCCATAGGTAATTCTGTACTCGTTCATTTTGTGTCATATGTTCTGTAACTTTCTTAGACCATGGTACTGAGGAATATTAAATTTTTTCATCATTGGTAATGAAGCTTAAGATAGGTAACCACAAACCCCTATATCATTATGATTGTGAGCATACATATTTAATACTCTTACCCAACATCAAAAACATGCTGCCATATCTGAAGAGCTCCAGCCACCCTTTGCCAGTATGATCACAAGTCTGTTCTTTTAATCACTCTTGACAGAAAGAAAGAAAAAAAAACCTCTCAGGCTCTAATATAATTAAGAACTGGGAAATGCTAGAATTCTGTATCCATAGGTGAGTGGAATTTGATGCACTAAGTTTAGTGCAGGACTGGAATGTAGATTTGTACTTCCTGCCCTCTTTACGATTTCTTTTTTTTTTTTTTTAAATCTTTATCTTTCAGTTTACTGTCCTCATAGCATAAAAACACATAATGGTAGTATAACACCAGTAAAAGTGTTTGGGACTGTCATACCAATGAGCTGTAGGGTGCAATAAGATCTTGAACCATAGCCTTTCTTTTGTATTTTAAATGCTGAATAAAAGAAAGGAAATATATTAAGTAGAAACATATGATGGAGTTTGATAGGTATTGGTATTCTCTATCTACATAAGCACATTATAATAAGTATCTACTGAATTAGGGTTTCTTTTTCATCCAATATTCATTACGTTCTGTCACACCATATAGTTTATAAAATCACCTACTGTTACCAGGGTCTGAGAATTTAAGCACTGCCAGGAGAATTGAAGATGGTAAATGTATTTCTTTTCTATCTTTTTTTTTTTTTTTTTACTCATCCCAAGTTTATTTTATGAAAATTAAACTTCTACATAGGACTGCAGACACTTTTTTTTTTAGTAAATTCTGCAGCTGATTCTGAAGAACTTAAAATTTCTTCTGTATTTTTTCATTTTTCAGGATATCGTACTTAAGAAAAAGTGTAAATGGTATAGTGGTGTGTATGTGGTACGCAAACAGAAACATTGGGCAGGCAGAGCATGTAGTCAGGAGCACTAGAAACCTTACATTAATTTCAAGGCCTGTTTAACTGGCTTTACTGTGAGTCTGAATTATACACTTACTGTGTTTTTTTTCTTTGTCAAAATATGACACATATAAATTCTTATGTATGCATATATGCATGTTAAAGCACCCACAAACACTTGTATGATCACTTTATAGATGCTGCTTTGGACACAAAAGTCACAGTGTAGTTCATTTATGTGTGGAGTGCATATGTCTTACCTTTATGGTTTATATATGTTTACCATGTATTCCAAAATATACTGCAAGGAAGGGATTAATAGTAGATCACAGACCGAGTAGGTAAATTAATTCTTTTTGTTTGAATGTGAGAATATATGCATTGACTTTTATATATAGACAGATATTCTGGGAGAGAGGATGGTTTAAGACTTACAGGAAGGAGAATTAGAAATTAAGCTGCATATTTTTCTGTAATCACAATGTCTGAACTACCTTCTCATCAGTAGATAATGTTATGTACCTGGAATGGGCAGTGGGGGACCTAGTTAAGTGTAGATAAAACACATTCAGATGAGATGTAATAAAAATGATAGAGAAGTGCTATTGCCTTTACATGTAAATAAGTATTTTGTAAAAACAAACATAGATGTACAATAAATAATAAATATGAATATAAAAGTACAAACATACAAATTTATAAATACATGCCTTTTTTTCTTTCTTTCTTAAATGAAACCTCATAAAAACTGATCAGACGGTGTTTCTTTCTGAAAAACATGAGTACACCTGCTAGGGTATCTTTTTATGTCATTTGGATAATAAAGTCATCATCATGCCCTCATGTGGATTCTGTAGACAAGAGGTTCTACATGTGGTCCCCTGATAATTGCCTAAATTAAAATATTAAAGGCCTAACAGCCGTTGCGTTGACCTTTTTCTGCCTTACTGCAGACAGATGAGCTGCTGTTTATTGCAAAGGTTCCTTCCCACAGGTGAAGATTTAAGTGAGATTCCAGGACCCTCTTCCCTATCCCCTTTACAATGCCGTATATCAGAGCCCTGCTGTTTCAACAGCTTTGATTAGAGTCTTCCATCCCCAGAATGCATCTATCACAGTATTTTAAAAATATTTCAGGTTCCAGTGCTCAAAAGCAGCAGTTTAGTAAATATTTCTTACCCAGGAATTGCTCATTTAAAACAAAGTTTTCTATGGCTAACCTCATTGCTACAGTGATGAAATCAAACAGAGATGAAAACAAGAATCAGCAATATACTAACTAACTTGCTGGCTGGTTAACAGCAATCAGCCTCTTCAAAAGAAATTTTTGAACTTGTGTTATTTTTTTTCCATGAATATTGCAGAATCAGAGCTTTAATTGGGGCTGTGTCCTTACAAAACAAAGCCATGGAAAAAGCTGTGTAAACATTAAAGCCTCAGGGGAACAGCAGCAACAGAAAAAAAAAAAAAAAAAAAGGTTTACAGTTGAGAGGGTGAGGCAGAGAAGGAAAGTGTTACAGACATGAAAACCACAGGATCAGTATTCCTATAGAGCTGATAAGCAGAGCTCCAAAGTTCCTGCTGAATACTCCTTAGTTGTATTCCTCCCGGAGCCTTCAGAAGGTCTATAGTGGAACGTGTGGGATGTGATTACATGTGTACGCAGAAAGGGTGTGATTAGAAGGGGCATCCTTCATGCCAGGTGTCAGTCAAAAATAATTACAACTATTTTATTACAGTGATTAAATCACAATTGGATACATTGAGCATTGAAGTTTAGAGTGTGTAACACAACCTAAATTGTTAGATCAAAATTAATGTGTTTACCGTGCATTCTAGGAGAACAAAAAAAAAGAATTTTGACCATCAGGTGAAGATTGCATTCCTGTTTGTTTTAAAGGACAGAATAACTTGCAAGTATTTTTCCTGGTGGAGAAAAAAGCTCCCTCCCCATCTTTTCAGCTTCTCTGACAACAAATTATTATCGTAGCTTTTCAAGGGAAAAAATATACTTGATAAGTTTCATGAGTGTTATACTTTAAATCTGCCAGATATGTTTTATCACATGTTGATTTTTTTTAATGTAAAAAATATTTTTGCTTCTTACTTTTCGAAGGTACGCGTTGACAGTGGCATACAACAAGGAAGTGATATTAGCATTTATTATGATCCTATGATCTCAAAAGTAAGTTGATTATTTTCTTAACAAATACTCTGAAGATAAGAAACACCAATTCTGTAGGCAGATCAGTGAAGGAAAATATATTAAAGGATTGGTAAATCAATATTTTAAAGATGCTGAGCATAACATGCCTTGAGGGAATATGGAAGAAGCAAAGGAAGATACAGAATAGAGGAAGTTGAGTGTTACTTGTAAACAAAAAAAAATATCTTTTGATACAATAATTGTTTGTTTTGCAGTTTCTGATTATTAAAAGGATTCTAATTTAAACAGAAGCATGTACAATCAGACTTGGATGCTGCTACTCTATCTTTTAATGTAACCTAGCTAGGCATTATTGTAATAGTTCTGGCTACCAAAGAGAAGCAATGTGATACGTGGTTGAAAGTCTCTCTCACTATTCTTATTCATCAGTAACGTATTGGTAAAATTAAACTCTGACTTTATAGCCAGATTGTCAAAAAAAATCACATTTACACCTTAGAAGTTGGTTGGGACATTCAGAAGTCAGGAGAATCAGTTAATGCTCAACCTCTGCTCTAATCTTCTATGCACCCAAGGAAGAGAGGGCCTGTTTAGATGCTTATCCTGGTATAAAGTGAAGGTGATTGGACTTCTTTCATAGAATGGGTTAAGAGATCTTAGTTTTCTCTTGGTGTTTGCCTCTCTCTCTTTACCTCCGAAGCATAGATCCAGTAATGTGTGAGAAATGTTTTTGTGACTGCAGAAGTTGTACAAACTGTGTTCATTTTAAATGCTTTTCAGATTCTAGAGACAAATAATATGCCATTTTTAGGTAACTTAAATACCTTTTGTTTTTTAGCTGATTACCTATGGCTCTAATAGAGCTGAAGCACTGAAAAGAATGGAAGAGGCTCTGGACAATTACGTAATTCGAGGTAACTACAGAAATTTAGGTTCCTAGTGCGATAGGCTGGCATCTATTTCAAGAAAACAGCTTGAAAATATAGTAATTAGCAAATTGAGTAAAGTTCCTGCTTCTTAAGTGCAAATGAAAACAGGAAAAGCTTGTGTTAATTAAGCTGAGAAGATAAATCAATACTGAAGAGATTTCATTTTTTTTTCTCCTTGCTTATGCTTTGAGATTAAATATTTATCTCTGAATATTTAAATTGTTTCCTTAAAGGATTTTCACAAAATGGTGTCACATAATTGATGTATTACTTTACATTAATGTTGGGAAAAAAAAAGACCACTGCACTGTAAGAAATTTTAAGTAGTTGCTGTTTTATAGCACTGTAATACATTGGCTGCGGACAAATTAATATCACAATACAGTATTTGGTTGTGTGTATGTGTATGTATATATATATATATATATATATATATATATATATATCTGTTTTTTATTTTCAATGTAATTGTTTATATTTGGGTAAATAGAGATATAAGCAGAATGTGTTTCAGCTCTTGCTGACTGACTGCCTAGAAGAAGTAGATGCTCTTTCAGCTTTCCCAAGCAGCAGGGGTGAATCAACCATGACCACTTTAACTCTTTTGAAGTTTTACAAAGGGAAGTTGTGGTTTGTCTGGGAGAAATCTTTACATCTTCCTCTGTGTCTTATGGAAAATGCAGAAGGAAAACTCAGACTAGGAGGGAGAAAAATAGGATTTCTTATTCTTTCTTATCCAGGAGTTGATTAGAGAAGGGAACTGTCATGTCACAAAATCTTCATTTTGCCCCTTAACTGTGTTTTTTGAAGAAACTGTTTTTTCATTACCAGTATACTAGTAATTTCATTCACTAGTATACTTAGTGAACAAAGGTAGCAGGGAAGGCACCTGTTGGAAGGTTTGTTGCTTTTGTTGCTTTTTTATTTTTATTGATTATTGGATGGTTTATTCAATGATTTGAAATGGGAGAAATACACGGGACACGTTTAATTCCTTCCATAAGTGGCTGAGAAGGAGGAGCAGGAGATCCTAGCTCATACAGAAGACAAGCACATTAGTGTTTCTGTAAAACTGGATATGGCTTTAATGCTTTTGATGAATAGACATAGTGAATAGTACAGATGCCATTTCAGGCTCAACAGATTTGTCTATCTAGGGGAAAATGAGCATTCCTCTATCACAGTGTAGCTAGATAGGCAGCAGAACTAGACGTTGGAAATGAGCTGCATAACTCTTAAATGGGTTTATACTGGTGGAGCTTGAGCCATTAGACTATTGCAGTACAATGTGCGGATGTAAATCTCTGCTGTGTATCAGCAGAGTAAATGCATGTGAGAAAGAAATTTACGCCACTATAGCTAAACTGATGTGGGAGTCATTTTTTTCCCTTTTTTTTTTTTTTTTAATGGTGACAGGCTTTTGATTCAAGATGAGTTGTATTAATAGCAAATGATGCTAGAAGGGTTATATTTAATGAGAATATTGACATTGCGGAGCATGGTTTTTGGTTGGGATAAATAAAAAATATGATATCCTGCTATAATGTGGGATGGAACATAATCATAGAACCACAGAACATCCTGAGTTGGAAGGGACCCACAAGGGTCACTGAGTCCAAAGTCTCGGTCTACACAGGACTACCTAATAGTTTGTTCTTAAGTATTTTACTTAGAATCATAGAAAGGCTCATTGGAAGGGATCCTAAAGATCTTCTAGTTCCAACCCCCAAATATAAATAAATATAAATATTATAAATATCTAGAAAGGATATGACACCTGATGTCTGAAAACTATTAATTTG
Source organism: Anas acuta (assembly GCF_963932015.1). Lineage (NCBI taxonomy): Eukaryota > Metazoa > Chordata > Aves > Anseriformes > Anatidae > Anas > Anas acuta. The sequence continues at coordinate 55,322,958 of NC_088979.1, forward strand.
TGTTTTTGATTTTTTAAAACTTTTTTAAAATTAATATGCATGTATGCATTTAAATGTCCATACCTGATCTCTCTCTAGTAGTTCTACCAGTGAAAAAGCTCTTCATCTATTAAAAACATCTAAAGAGGTAATAAGTTAAGTACAGGTGAATGTGTTTTTAGTGTATTGCAGAAGACAAATATTAATTTATCATAGGTTTCAAAAGTAGATGAATTTTCAGGGCATGTTTTCAGTCGCGATGAGCAGTGGTTTCCATCTGAAAATGGACAAGATTTTCATGTAGTTTTACTCAGCAGATAATTTATTCTCAGGGTTTACTTAAAATGAAGTGTACGTGGATATTGAGGTATCTCTTTTCTACTGTGAATAATGCTTTTGTACTTGTCAGTGCAGTTAAGAACACTGCAGACAGCACAGATCAGACAAGTACAGAACTTCAGTTGTTTGGAGGAGTTGTCTCTAATTAAAGTTCAAGTAGGCTTAACAAATGATGAAGAAATCATATACTCTGTTTAAATGGACGAAAGTAAACATCAGGAAAGTAACAGCAATTTCATGCGTTCTTTATAAAGCAATTTGTATGTTTTTGCTTTAAAATGTTATATAAAACAATATTAAACCAAATGAATGTCTCTATATAACTAAAGATCAACATAGTCATACTGAATAGTGTGCTTCATATTTCATATTCTGAAAAAAAAGCAATTTTTTTGAATCAGCTCTTGTTTACTTTGTATTTTACAGAGAGTTTATTTTCCATTCTAAGTAACAAGTCTTTTACGAATTTCAAAGCATTTTAGCTAAGCGTTACCAGATACAGTCAGTGCAAATTGCCCAGATATTACACACTGTGAGAATTTAGATGTAAATTCTCAAGAATTGCCACATTTCTGTAAACAAAAATGCTCGCTTGCTCACCTATGGTGGGGATGGGATGGGGTGACTGGGTAACAGGTCAAGGACCATCTAATGGATAGCTTAGGGACTGCTAATGGAAGATGGAGTCTTTCCCATCACTTCTGTGTCACCAGTTCAAAGCAGGCAAAAGTTGGTAAGGACTTTTAGTCACTAATATTTTGATGGTTGCTTGCTGACCTGTGTGAAATCAGTGGTCTTTATTGAGTTCCTGGAAGACAAATGTCCTCTTGAACAAACGCCGACATACTGTGTCATCCATGGCAATCCCCGTAGAGAACCCAGGGACTGAGGCAGCACAGTGACCCTCCTGGAGGTGCCTCATCCAGGATGGGTTGAGGCGTGCTGAGAGTGTGAAGTGCAAGGACTTACTCTGCTGCTCCTTGTGTGCTGTCTCTATGAGTACATACTTGATTTCTGCTGCTGTGACTTTAGGTAGGATATCCAAGCGTTATCCCATTGCCTTTTAACTCCATTCCACTTGCAGGGAACAAATCTATTCATTAGTAGGTGCTAACAATGTGGCTAACCCAGGATACATTGAATGTGGTCATAGGGAAGCAATCTGCATCTTACTTCCTTTGTAATATCTATATTGTAATAGGCCAGATGAAAGTCTAACACTTCAGGAGTGGATTGGATTGAATGATTTCCTGAGGTCCTTTACCATCTAAATTATTCTGATCAGAACCTATTCTTCCATTGAGAACTGATCTGAATTCAAAATCCCAGCTGAGATTTCTGAAAGAGGAAAGGTATGATTAACATTGCTACTCATGGGTCTTCCAGTATGGTTCAGGGGTGATTTTAATGTTCAAGGTCTAACCCATGTTTATCGCACTTACAGTTTTATCCAGTAATTACAGGGGAATTTCTAAATACTGAAATGTTAATGACATTGGTCAAGCATAGAAGTAGTGTTGCTCATTGGGCTGAGGCATGAATAATTCACCTGTGAGTCTGTAACATTATTAGTAGTTCATCTTTCTCCTGTTTTATGTCATCTTTTATGTGAAATTTAAGTGTTTTTTTTTTCATTTTAATTTAGACAACAGATATAGGATTCTAGAATAATACCTCGTAATGTGTTTACTGTATGTGTAAACATAATGTGTGATTTTCCGTTTTCTCAGTTTCTCTAAGATTTTAGTATGTTTGTCATGTAATCATTCATGATGTTTAATAATCGGTTCATTTAAAGGAGAATGTAAAACCCAGTATAAATTTTTGGCAAGTTTACATATGAGAAGTGTTTTCATTTAAATAAACAAAATGAACATATTTATGCAGCAAGTAGAACTGAACATCAGCTCAGAGGAGGTTTGATTGGGCAGATAGCTTGTATCATTGTATGCAAAGGTTTCTGTAATCTTTCCTTAGACCTCTCTTTGCTTTTTGTCTTCCCTGCTGATTCAAGCATAAAGCAGCAACATGAAATTAACAGTCATTGTGAACAGTCAGCCTTTCCCTGTCAAGGTCCTGCTTGCTGCATGTCATATAATATTTGGAAAAAAGAAGAGAGAGGGGAAAAAAGAGCATCTGAGGAAGGAGTAAGAAGCAGATGAAACAAGGAGCAGTAGAAATAGGGGAGCCACCAACTGTGGCTTTTTCCAGCATGGAGTAGAAGAGCAAGCACCTAAAACTGAGAAGTGGTAAATAACCATGGTGAATGTTTTGAGGAGAGTGGGAATACAGAAGTGAACCCCGTGATATGAACTGAGACCTGAAAGAACAGTGCAGCAGAAACTGTTGTGTGAGTTTTCTCCAGCTGTAAACACACTAACTAGGAGGAAAAAAAGAATACTGTGCAGTAAACTTCACTGAAATCCAAAAAACTGTTTGTTATAAATTACTGAATGATTGTATTTTATATATTACTTAGAAGAGACTTCTCAATGGCAGTGATGCAAATTCCATGTTATTTTGTATTCTAATCCCATGCTGGTGTGCTAGTGAGCTCATTGGGGTTGTGAAAAATCTTTGTCTGTAAACCAACTTTCCTGCAAAGTGCCCGTTTGTTCTTAAAAAAGGAAAGCCTCGTTTTTCTGCTTGCACTTTACAAAAGAGCTGCAAGGGATTCCACGACTGACCTGTGGATTTTCCCCTTTGCATAGCAGAGGCGGAGAGGTTTGGGAGCTCCGCAAGATTCAGTGTGTTCTCTGACCCTTTGCAGCAGAGATCGGCTGGCTCCCAAGCGGGTCACTGTGGAAACTGAAACCAGAGAAGGGAAGGCAACTAATGGATAGCAGCTCCCAAGCGCTAGAAGAGACCATTGCAGAGTGCTTGGTAACGTCAGCATAGAATACAGATGCTGGCATGAGGGAAGATTCTCCTCCTGTTTCTCCCATCCCTTTTCTCTTAAACCAGTTCCAGGGGAAAGAGTGGGAATTGGTGGTTTGTCAGGGGAGCGTTATGGCATGCAGTTTAGGAATGTTTATTGTCTACTGCTATACGTGGGAGGGAGAGGAAGGGACAATCAAAGTACAGACTGATCAGGTGAAAAAGGAATGTGATGTTATTGATGCAGGAGAAGAGAGAAAGAATAGTTTGCATTTTTTTGTGTCAGGGAATCTGCGGAAGTGAAAAGTTACAAGAAAATCAGTGTGACACATTGAGACAATAAAAGACATGTACTGTTACTTCTAGTTAAACCCCTTAGATATAGGGTTGTCCTGGTGGTCCATTCCTCTTCTTTGGAGTAAAGGGCTGGCCAAGGAGAGGGTGGTGGCAAGCTGGACATCATCTTCCTCTTAATCTTAAGATTTTCAGAAGTCTATGCAGTACAAAATTTAGCTTGTTTGAACTAATAATTTTTCAGCAGGATACTACCATTATATAATCTGCTTTTTTTTTTCTTATTTTCCTTCTTTATTCTGCTCTATGAGCTTTGTGAGCTCAAGACTTTAATACCAGGATGAGTTATCATTTTACTTGAAATACATATTCAACTCCAAGAGTCAGTGGTGCACTGATCCTGTATGAGAATTTTATGTGGATGTTTGTGTATTAAAATAATAATAATACTAATAAAAATACGCCTTTCTTTTTGCTTTTGAGATTGGACTTTGTATGCACATTCAGACTTATCTGAAGTGAAACAAAACACGGGCTTTGAAAGATAGCTAAGCAGTTGAATGTTGAAGGATTTAGGGAATATTATGACAACTTTTAGAATTGCAAACATGGAAGCTAGCTGAGTGGTAATTGTGAACTTTGAAAAGTTTGTGTTCAAAGTGTTTTTTCATAATTGAGCATTACCACAGATGTGCACATTGTTTTAAATAGAAGCATAATAAGTTTTTCAAAACATGGCACAGGTTAGTACTATTTTTTTGTTAAAGAAATTGATAGGTATGCCTCTACACTTCATAGCATTTATTCTTATTCAGTATTTAAAATGATTGGTGATAATTTCTTTGCTATTTTTGTTAAAGAGAAACCTCTAGTACAGTACTCTATGCATAGTTTTTGCAATCAGAGAGTGTGCAGTTTGTTCTGTTCCACTCAGCACAATTGGGAATTATCAGCAAGTTAAGTCTATTCAACTGCTTATCTACAGAGAGGCATGTAGGACTCCAATTAAGTTTACATGGATAAATGCAGATTTGTGTTTGCAAATGTCAAGATGACAGAAGCTTAATGCTGTAAAAAGGCTAATCAACGCTGAATATGTTTAGTGTCAGTAAATATTTATAGTGAAAACATGGCTTGTGGTTTTGTGCCTTAGCATTCCAGGTTTGTACAGACTTTTAGTGAGTAAAAATAATAGTCTGTTCATAAACCTGCTATAAAACTTGTGTTTTCTATAAAACTAATTTTATTGTCTTTTTCATCTTTCTGTTTTTTTTGGAACCCAGGATAGGGGCTAGGCAGCATTTTGTAAGTTGATTAAAAAATCAGGTAAATTTACCAAGATTTTAAGGTAGATAACCAGAGAATGTACAAGATAAGAGGCAGTATGTGAAGGAATTTCTTCCAAATATTCTGTTTTTTTAATGAGGACTTCTTCAAAACAGTGCTTACTAATCAGTCCTGTTGAAAGATGTGAATATTTAATAAGTTCATGTGTTCATTAGGCAATAACTACAGTTTAACTAGAAAGTTAATTGAACATCAGGATTACATATATGTTTATATATAAGATTTAAAAATATATACATTTCTTATTTCATTAGATCTCCAGAAGTTAAGTGTTAGTCCTCTCTCTTTTACAAGTGTGTTCTGGAAAATAGTGTGTCAAAATTGAAATCCATGAGGTATATCCTAAACTGAGCTTCTGCTGATGTAATATAGTATGAAGAACACAGCTGAGTGAAAGAAAAGAAAAGAGGCACAAGAAACATTGATTATTTTTTATTATATTTTGACTTAGAGAGACAAAGAATATAACTGCAACTGCAGTTCTGCATCAGTCTTAACGGTGTAAAAGAATGATGCTGAAGTGAAATTTTGTTTTCTGGAGGGGAAATAAATTGATATGGTTTTGGATTTTGTTTGTTGGAAATGTCATGGCTTGTCAGGTTAACAAATGTGATTTTGTTCTTGGCAGACTGCAGACCCGGACAAGAAAAAGAAAAATCCCCTGAAAACCGCTGCAACATAAATATAATATACTTCAGTTTAGTGTGTAACTTTGCATGAAATAAGCACTGCCTGTTAGCCTCCGTTTGATCCTGTGAGAGTGTGGGGCTAATGTCTGGCCAGTGTTTTGGAAGCAGCAGGTAGTCAGGAGCGAGCTGCTGTAGGGGTCCATATTTCTGTAGCCTAGCAGTTACTCGCACACAGATGGAGACCTTATGAACTTTGACAGAGGTCATGCTAAATTGTAAATCTAAAACTTCTAGACTTCTGAAGGATTACACTGGTGCATTATTATTATTATTAATTTTTTTTTGAGCATACGATTAGGGACACCACAAAAGATAGTAACTCTGTTTTGAAAAGTAGATCAACCATGCAGTCATTATTCATATACCGATTATGGGGATCGATAAAGATAGTCTTTTATGATACTTTATATGGAAACTGCATATTAAAATTGTAATTTACATGTGTAGAACACATTATATTGCTTCCCAGACACCTAGGTTTGTCTGCTCTTTTGAACTCAAAAAGGGAATTTTAGAGTTTTAAAACATTTCAGAAGTTTCTGATTTTTCTGGTACAAATGATTTGAAAATAATTAAGATACTCGGTGGTTTTTTGATGTCAGGTCTTCTGGGGCAGTCAGTTGAGACACCAAGCTCTCTGTCATCTGTCATCAGCCATCATCTCACTGGGGATCTTATAGCTGTTTAGGAAAGAAAAACATGAGATGATCTGGTTACACATTGTAATGCGTTTAAACCCTGCATTCAGTCAAAGTCAGGGAGCATTGAAGAGCCCCTCTTTTGTCTTCTAATTACAGTCCCAAAGCTGTACTTAATAGATTAAAGTCTCCGATACTTCAACTTTCCATGCAAATGGAAAAATTTGGGGGAAGGGATCAATACATTCATGCATTACTAGTTCTATTTTGTAGCAACCAAAGAAGGACTTTTTTTTTCAAGTTATAGTCATTTGGTATTTAAAAATAAATATATATATATATATTTATTTTTTTTAGTGGACATACAAAGTGAGTTTGATTCTGTGTTTATGAAATCAAGGTCCATGAATGACTGTCTGGGTCAGAAGCAGCAAGGAGGCTCTTTTAATCAAATGGTCAAATTTTCATCTTGTCATCATTGAACTGGTTGCGTAATGTGCTTCTTTAATGGCTCATGAACTAGTCTTTAAAGCTATGACTTCATGATTCAATGAGGCTGAGTCTCATTCCATGTGTTGAAAGTGGTTTCAGTAATGGCCACACAGAGAGCTTGAAAATTCACACCAGCAGCAGACTGTAGGGGGAAAAAGCTTTAAAACAGTTTGAACTGATCTGCACATAAAATAACAAGAATGTTATTCATACTTCTAAACTGGAAAAACACAAAGGGAAAAGAAGTAGAAGCATAAAAGAATCTCCTTCTGTTGCCCCAGCAATTCACGGTCACTGTACTGCTAGTGTCTTTGTGTTAGTGATATCTGTTTCAATAGGGGAAAAAAAAATCCAAATAGCTTAACTTGCAGTGGAGAGTAACCAATAGGTTTCTTTGTTTTATATACTCCATGGGAATCTTTTATGACATAGAAATTATGAAAACTCTACAAAATCTGTATAGTGATATAGTGTATATATACACACACATTTACTACTACTATGTATAGTGTGTATATATATAAATTATGTGTACATATACATATTAGTGATAAAACTTATTACAATCTCTCGTTACCATGACCGAGGAATTACTGTGACGTGTATCTTCCACAGCAGTGCATGTATGTAAGGTGGCAGGTTAACAAGATAGGCTGGGATTTGTTGGAATTGTGCTGATATGCATGGTCATGACACATCTGTCATTTCAGTGAGATGACCAAAAGTCTCTTGGTTGTGCATGCTGTCATTGACTTAACTAGGTGTTTGAACCAGGCTTGGCGAGGTGAAAATTCTTTCTCTTAATTACTTCATAATTAATCTGAGTGTTTAAGGAGGGTATCTTGAAGCAGGAGTGGAGAAAACTGGTAAATCTGCTTTGATTACATCAGTACTATGGTCTCTAAATTGTAAACAAATATTCTATGTAATTGAGAGCATGTATTTTTAGAAGTTGTTTCCTACTGTAATTCGATTAATAATTTTACCTGATTTTTGTATTGGTGTTTTGTTTTCAGGTGTGACTCACAATATCTCTTTACTGCGAGAAGTGATCATCCATCCACGCTTTGTCCGAGGCGACATCAGCACTAAATTTCTTCCTGAAGTCTATCCTGATGGATTTAAAGGTTTGTTCCTCTTTGGAATGCTTCTTACGTTTCTTTTTTTTTTTTTTCTTTCTTGAGAGGTGTTTGTTTCTGGTTATTATTCCTTTTATATTTATAGATTGTCATGTTCTCAAATCAGTCTTTACAGTTTTTGTATGTATCCGTGTATACACAGTTGTTTAATAACACATGATTGAAACAGTTACTTTCTTCACTTTCAACAAGACAAAATATATATTTCTAGTAACAAAATAGTAAATGAAATACAACCAAAGTCAAGCAAAACAATTTGTAGGTGATATGAAATATGTAAAATAAACATCAGTTCAACTCTACCATGCTGCTGTGCTTCATTACAGACAGTGCTCCTACTGTTAACTGGAGATGAGATTTCTCTTTACCCACCACTATTGCTTCTCCAGTTGGTCTGCGCAGCATCTTCAGAAGCACCTTTTGGCACCCTTTGTGTTCACTGCAGCACTGTGTGCAGGATGTAGGCATTCTGCTAGAGTATTCCAGTAAGCTGGTCCTAATACTCATTATGCACAGTAGTGGGCATTGCCTGAAATTATTGTCGCTCATAAGCTAGGTTAACGTGAACACAAATGCAAATATTTCTTTACAACATCCCAAATGACAAGTTGCAGAAGTGTATAACAACAGTTGGTAGAGGAATGTGAGTAGAATAGATTGGTTTCCTTTCACAAGGATCAAAATTTTAAAGGTTGTCTTTTCTCTCAGCCAATCTGCTGTAGATTCCTTCTTGACCCATGTGGCCAGAGACTCAGTCTTTCTACAGGCCTTACACCTCAGCTGACATTCATGAGGCAGAAGCTCTTCCTTATTTAAAAAATAAAAATAAATTTTAAAAAAATATATAAATATATATATAAAAATTCCAGTGTTAATAGCTTATCTTTCGTGGGTGTTTTTATGAATCTTGCGAAGATTCCTTCATCCCCCATTCATTATTAACCCAATGTGGCAAAATCCTGGTCCCACTTGGAGACAACACTGCCACTTGGCAGTCACCAGAAATGACTGGCACCTCATGAAGTGTAATCTCATTAAGAGCAGAACAGATTTTTCATACCCCAGGACTCAGTGTGTGAGTTTGGTGCAAAGGGTACTCACCCACAGAAGTACTTTATATCATCGTGTAGTTGGCAGCTTTATTTGATACAGTCCTACAAGTGGGATTAATGCATCCAGCTTGTTCTTGGCTCCTGACTGAGGCAAAGGAATAAGAGTTAGTCACCTTGGGTGGCAGTAAGCTTGGGATGGTTGAAGCTCAAATGTTCTTTGTCTTCTTTGCTAAGGTACTTAATCTTCAGGTAACTGAGCTGGCTTTCATCCATCATAGACTTGAGGGTACTCTGATCTGCTATGAAGGCTCACTGCTGCTGATTAGCAGGTCTGTCTCCCTTCCCTGCCCTGACACTTTTATATGGAATCCCATGTCCCATCTCTTTGATGGTTCTGGGACTTTTCAGTCCTTTTCCTGAGTGGATTCAGTTCCCTAAACCACCAGAACACTGCATTTTTATTGTTGCTGCCTTTGTTGCAGTAGTTTTTTGAGAGTTATTGGGTTGACTTAGCTCATGGAGGAGTCTGGTATACTTAGATATACAGAGTGACTGACAGGCTAGAATGGGGAGAAAGGAATGGAGGAGAAAGGAAAGGTTGCAAACTATTAGGTAGGTTTATACCATGTTGTGAAAAGGCAGACTCACCTGACATGCAACTGGGAATGATGAAAACAGAAACCATTCTGCCCTTACTTGTGCTAATGTGTCTGGGGTCCTTGGTCACTTCTTAGAAGATGGGACATGTTTTGCTGATGCAGTTCATTTGCGCTGTATTTGTGGCACTGGAAAGGAACACTTCTCTGTTGTTCTTTTATTCTTTTTTTTTTTTTTTTTAAGTTTATATTGCAATGTTAACCTATATATAATCAGTTAATTACTTGTTGATCCACAAGTTTCAGGATGACAAATTTGTTTGGGGTCATTTGACTTGAACTGTATACGCATACATTTGTGTGCACATACTCATGCAAATGACTGATTAATGTTGCAATCTTGAATTAAAAAATAAATCTGTATTAACAGATTCTTAAAGATAAGCTTTTGCTGGAGACACTAGAAAACAAGCAAAGAGATAACATGACAGTTCCCCATAGGAACTAATGAATGTTGTGAAATGATTAGACTTTGTTCATGCAGAATGAAAAGTCTCAATCCTCTCCTTCTGTGCATCAAATACAGGCATACATTAGCATTCGTAATGATAATAATGATTTCTGCATTTTATTTACAAAGCATTTCTATTTCAAATCAAGAACACACATTCAAGGATACCGATTCAAACCTCACTGAAGTAATTGAGAGCCCTTTTAATGATGTAGTTCACACTGGATCAGACCCCTCTGGCTTGAAAAATTATCAGTCATTTGAATTAGAGGATAGTTTCTTAAGTACCTATTGAAAAATATTTCTGCAGATGTAGAGACTCTAATGGAAATTGTTGAAGGCAAGCTAGAGTGGTGGGAAGATGATGCGCAGAAACTCAGCAGGAGAAACAAAGGAAAATTAGCTTATACAATGCAAGTCCTGTATTCACTTCACCAACCTTTTTATATAAATACCCAGGGTAATCTTTGCTACAAAAAATTGAAAATTAAGTAGCTTCATATATCATAATATTGTTTATTTTTAAAAAGGGAGACAAAAAAAAACCCATAGGTTAAAAAAAAAGATATGGAATAATCTGAAAAATTAGAACAAAGCATAGCCAAAGTGGATTTGGAAATACCTAGAAGTTTGTGCTGCTGATCACAGTAGAAATCCATACCTGAAATGTTTTAAATTTGGAAAACTTAAAATTAATTAATAAAAATAAATCAGTGAAGATCCATGCAAATGCTTGATCCATAATGCTTGAGCACAATCCAGTGTGTTTAAATTCTAAACTGCACAGTTGCCAGTGTAGGTCTATACTGATGTTAAGTAATGAATGTCAGTTGTTTTCTTTCTCTTGACTGCATAAGGACTGGCTCATTCCCTTCAGTGCATTTTTCTTCAACTCTGAAAGTTAACTTTTGTGATGTCCACTTCATATTACATCTAGAACTGGAAAACTTAGTTATTTTCATGTTAGGGCTTAACTGCCTTGTTTAAATAAACACTCATTAACAAGAACAAGTTTATTTCAAGTAATTTAAAAATGTTGCTGTGCTGAAACTAGCCTTGCTCGGGGTATGATTAGTGTGGGAAGACAGCTGCTGTCCAGAATGCTGGCTGGCTGGTAGGTCAGCTGGCGTGGGTTATTGCTCTGTGCACCCATGTATGTTTTGGGAGGAATTGCAGATCTGACTGTGTGTACAGCAACATCGATTGGGTTAGGCATGACACAAATATGCCTGTCGTAGTGTGACCTCCAAGCCCTTTGCTTAGAGAATGAAAATGTTTGCCAAGCATGCAGGAGTAGTCCATACTACTAGAGTACTGTCAAACAAGCTGTCCTTTTACAGCTCCCAAGCAGACAGGAATACATCTGGGCTTTCTCACCTTTCTGGTGGAAAAGGAATATACTATCTAGTATCCCTATTTTATAGGCGCAGAGAGTGTTTCTGTATTCAGAGATTGGAGAGGAGTCTTTGACAAAGATTAAATTAAACCTATGGGTCCTTACCTTATTACCATATGCATGGGATCATTCTTTGTGGTTCATGCTGTTTGACAGTTAAAATATCTTTTCCTGGATAATTTAGATGATTGAGATATTTTTTTTTAATGGTCAACTCTTTCTGGTTATTGAATGATGTCTCAAATACTTTGTCAGTCCCTTTGGGAAAGACATCACGTACAAGTGGGAAATGGGGGAATTTTCCAAGAGATTATTGCAGAACCCATACCAGAACACAGGGAACAAAAAGAAGAGCACTTTATCTTCCCATCTTGTTGTGTGTTTATCTCATTTGGTGGAGAGGAAGAGCAGAATTTCTGATGGACATCCCTTTGTTACCTAATTCTAATGCAGGAAAAAAATGATTCATTTTAAGGATAATTAAACATTGGGATGACTTGCACAGAGAAGTTGTGGAATCTCCATCCTTGGAGATTTTCAAGACTTGATTGCACAAACCTCTGAGCAACCTGGTCTGAATCTGATGTTGAGAGTGCACAGTCAGGAGACAGATGGACACTGCTTGGACTTGAGACCTCCCAAGATCCATTTCAGCCTCGGTGATTCCATAAAAGTACCTTTAGGTGAATTGGGACTTAAGATATCATTTAAATTGTTATTAGTTGGATGGGGGAATGCTGCTTCTCTGGCTGTGTTACTGTTAAAAGAGAGAGGATGGTTGCCGTTACGTCTATGTACGCTCTCCACGCTAGAACTGAATCTTTGTCTCCATTTTACGAAGCTACTGGATTACAAAAATTGTGTCGGCAGATAGCGTAGTTGACTTTCTTCTCTATGCCGGGTGAAGTCGTTAACTTTAATTGGTTTGTCAGTAATAACTTTGTACTTCAAAATAGTAGAGGTTTCCTTTCTATATGCTCTAGCAATCTGTCCTACGAATGATCGCCACCCTCTCTGAGAGAGACACACTTCTCTATTCTGAATGCTTTGGGATTGCATATGCTGACAATGTTGTCTGTATTTTTCCATGACCACTTTTGGGTGGAACAAAGCTCATCTCGATTTCAAAAGAAATCAAAACCTCTAATAATATACAGCTATGTTTTCTGCCTCAGCCTTCTTGGTATACATGTTATTTGTAACTTCAAAATCCACCGGGGAGAAACAGAAGCCAAAACAGAACCCAAATATGATACCACCACTGCCTACGTTGGCGTGGATCTGAATTGTGTGTTGTACTTCCTATCTTAACCATTTTGCTTTTAATTTTTGTCCTTCTCTATCAGAAAAGTCACTTTTCAACTATTAAGTAACAGGCCTGAGTACATAACCAGGGCTTGGTGGTTTTTTTTTTCTTTCTGTAATTGATAGGAGGCAACACATTTCTAGGACAAAATGCAAATGAGACTGTTATGGGAAAAATGACCTTTTATGTAATTTAATTTGAAGTTGGTTATGTAAAGTAATTGCATGAACCTTTTTGACTCAGCTTGGGGGATACTGTGATAATATTGATTTAAGCAATCATAACATCAGGGAAATGAGAGAGAGAAATACTTTTTCCCTGTCGTCTTTCCGATCAGGGTTTTGCTGTTTAGTAGTAATAGATGCATATGATCTAGTTTTCAGTAATAGGAACAGCAGCGCTTCCATTCCTTTAATTGTGGCTTAGTTTTATAGCCATTAATCGTGTTTTATGTTGACATTATATAATTCAGCTCAGTGATACCGTGTGTGCAGAAGTATATCCCAGGTTGAGGAGAGAGATCTGGGAGCTGATTTACATTTTATGGTGGAGATGAAATCTTCATACAATCCAGGAGTCCCGTATGCAGTAAGGAGGGTAGCAAAGGGCAGTGATTGAACTTTCCGTATTGGAAGCTGGGGAGCCTTTGCTCCGTACTTGTTTCGCTTCCAGTCTAGGCAGCTCCTGGAAAAAGAAGTACCTTTGTAACTTTTCAGATCGATCTTCTGCATAGTGAACATGAAAGGCTGTGTTATTATGTCTTTATTGATGGTGAGTGTTAACTTAACGCTTCAAGACATCCAGTTGAAGTCCTGAGGACTAGCTTGTAAGCTAAAATAATACTTGAGGTGAAACAAAGGTATCACAATCTGGAACACTGATGTATTTCCAGATACAGTAATGTAATAAATAATTCAAAACTGTTTAAAATCCTACTAAGCATAGCAAAAGCAAAAGGCAAGGGGAACGGGGCTGGTGTTCAGACAGTAGTAATGTAGTACTGACACCAGAATTTCTTCTATAATAATGGTAAATTGCCATCTGTAGGAAGCAGCCTTTAATCAAACTTCTGAGGTATGTCTCCAAAGTTATGCTTAGGACATTCTATGGTAAGATTGTATCTTCACCACCAAAGAGCCGAAGAGCAAAACCTAATTTTGTTAAGTTTGAATCATTTCCCAGGCTGGGGAAAATCAATACAGCTTGCCCATGTCGGACACCTCAGTGATGACTGGCTTTCTGCTTGCCAAGTATGTGCCACAACTAATGCAGATTGTGACAAACAGAAAGTGGATAAACATTTTTTTCACATCAGTGATAATGAAGAGGTGAATGTAGTTCTTGATCGGTTGTTAACCTGTTTCAAATCATTGACATTTGTTCACTGTTTGGAGTTTCATTTTTGTTGAAGATACAAGGAGAAAATAGTTTTAACAGCACAACAAGTGCAAAAGCTGTTATTGATTTCATCCAAGATGAAGTCATGCAACGAAACCTGCACATTGGGATTTCTCTTATTTTACCATGTTCTGGTGTCTGAGTTGACGCTACCAGTATTTGTTGGAGCAGACGAGCGCATATGGTTTTGGTCACACAGGCTTTGCATGGGCATGATGACTGAAAAGCAAAGGATTTAGGAGAGATTTTCTGATATATCTTTACCTGAGGTGTCTGAACTCTTCTTGGGATAATATATATATCTCTCTCTATATATATGTATATAGGTGTATATATGTATATGTATATATGTGTATATATGTATATATACGTGTGTGTGTATATATATATAAAGAAAATATATATAAATACCAATTCTAGAAATACAGCCTTCTGGAAAAATGATCTCAACTTCTTCTCTGTGTGCAGACCGCTGGGAAAACTGGAAAACTGGCACACCTCAGAGCCAGATAGTGGATGCTTATTGCATTGTGTAGTTGTATAGGGCTTATATGTATGTATATATATACATATATAAATCGTATAGAAGTTTAGTGTTTTTTGACTTTCACTCTGCAATTAATTTTTCTAGTAACTGGCATAGGAAAGATCAAGTTTGTTTCTCGAGCCAGTTCCTCAGCCTCTCAGGATTTTTCTTTCTGCATGTGTGTGTTAGTCAAGACAGTTTCCATTTCAAGGCAGATAGAAAATAATAAACACTGAGCAAAGGGAGTTGCATTAATCTTTAGCCAGAATATGTTAATATGGGCTAAATTAAAAATAAATAGATGCAGATTTGCTGACTCTTATTATTTCTAAATATACATTTCTTTGGCCTGTGACAGCTCCTTTGTACTGCTAACTGGAACTGTAATGAGGGTGTTCCCAACATCTTAGCTTGATTGCGTTGCCGAGGTGAACTCTAAGCAGCATCTTTACCTATCCATAATTAATGTGACCAGTCAAATTATGATGAATTCTGTGCAGAAAACATCCTGTTTTGAAACTGTTCTTGCACTTGTTGTTGTAAAGTCTGTTCTTATCGTTTTCAGAGGTCTCCATTCTGTATTTTATTGAGGATTGTGCTAGCCTTATGCTGCTGATAGATATTGTCACTCCCTAATAACTCATATTCCCTAGTGCTCATTAACATTACCTGCAGTAGAGCTGAGGTGATGGGAGTATAGAGATGGAGAGGGGAATTGTCTCTGCTGCGTGACTGGAAGCAAACGTGCTTCACTGGGCAGAGCTGCTTAGGCAGGTAGAGCCTTCTGAACCCCATGCCCACCTCTTTCCCCAGTCTTTAATGTAAAGTCTGTACTTGACATAGATGGTGGCATTTGCTGTGATATCTGTACATGAAGGTCTACTGAGGCAGACAGCAGCTGCATGAAGCACTTTGAGAGCTCTGTTGTAACTAAGTTCAGCTACGTCTTTCAGTCTTACTGTCATCTTTTTGTATTTTCTTTTTAACTTGAATTATTGCATTATCCTCTTCTCTGGCTTTTGAAACACCCGTGGCTTTCATCTGTGCAAAATTTCTCTCCTGAGAATAGTTTGCTGCTTTTTCTGCATGATAATTCATCTCTGCGCTTCCTGTCCTCTTCTGTGCCAACTTTAACTTCCCGTCACCCCCGTATGGGCTGGCGACTTTACTTGCCCTTTGACTTCTTCTCACATCAGTCTGACTGCCTTTCTTCTCTGGTGACGTCAGTCTTGTCCACCTATTTGCCAGCTTCTCAGACCAAATCTGTGTTGCACAGTCTCTGACCTAAACATGGGAAGGACAAAGTTCTGGCACCGTGCTCTCTCTTTTAATCTGGATGACCAAATTTTGACTTGACTTTCACTGTCTGCAACAAGACCAGGATAGGAAAAAAAAAAACCAAACAAACAAATGAACAAAAACCAAACAAACCAAAAACCACAACCTTCCAGTCACTTTGGTTCACACCTTTTTGTCCAAACCTTCATTAGCTCGCCTGCCTTTAAATTGCAGGCTACTTTGAGCTGTTTTCTGTTTATGAAGTGCCAAGTGTGCCATTAATAACAAAATAATGATGACACAAATGACACTGAAGGACAATTAGCTTCATCGACATTTATTTCTGGAGTTGTCATTCTCCCTTTTGCTCGGAAAAATCTGTAGCCTTGGTAAGGTAAGGTACTGGGAAAGAATGCTGTGTATTTTGAATAAGTTCTAATGTACAGATGGATTCCTTACCAGCATGAGGCACAATATGTCAACCAGTGACATTTCAGTAACGAAAACAAGATGCTGCAGCGTCGTTCAATTTTTTTTCTTTCAGTTGTCAAATTGTTTTCAACAGATATACCCGTGTTAGCAGTAGGGCTGATCTGTATGAAAACATGCAATTTCAACTTTGAAACTCAGAGCGTCTGCTATGCTGAGCCTCATCTTAATTTAGGGGAAAAATGTAGGTTTAGTCTGTAAGGACTGAATAGTGTCTTCTCTGGTAGTTACTTTTTGTGTCTGTGTCTATGTTGGTCTGTGGTATCTAATGTTTTTTTTTATAACTGATTTTTGAAAACTAGGGCACAAGTTGACAGATCTTGAAAGAAGGGAACTTCTGGCAACAGCAGCTTCTTTGTATGTGGCTGAACAACTGAGATCACAGCGATTTCTAGGGACTCCAAGGTAAGTTTGTTTCTAGGAACTCAGATGTGCTGATGCGTTTTGTTAATGGCATCTTCTTATGCATGAGAGAGACACTGGTGAGAAACTGCATGGTTTCTTAATATAGTCTGTTTTTTCTAAATTCAAATGAGCTGGTGCTTACATTTCCCTACTCGCACAAGTCACACACAATTATTTTTATTCTACGTATTAGCAAGCTAATAGGCACAAAAATGTGTTACAAGCCAGTACAGTAATTAATGCACATCAGGAGTTTCATTAATGCAAAATGTTGCTACATTAGTAACTAACCACAAATTGAGCATCACAAATTTCCCATGTGTCCATTTGAAGCGATCTAAGCACTTTGGGATAATATGAATATTCAGCTACAGAGCTTTAAAATATTGTGGATTCATGAGTAATTTGCTACCTTGATGAAGAAGCTTAATAATTTAGAATCTAATTCTGAAAACACTTTCTGAATAGTAAATGCTGGAGTAGTCAGCACCTTGCTGTTGTTCCCCTGCTTCTTCGTTCTTTTGGTTCTTCATTCATTTGGATAGCAGCAGCTAGTAACTTATATAGCACTGTTATATGTTACATATAGCAGTAGTGTCTGTCAAAATAGTAATTCAGTTCTCTGGCTTTTTGGAACAGTATGCTTTTCTTCTAGGATGTTTCTAGCTTTCATCGTCCTCTTGCCCATCATTGTAAGCTGAAGCCTTTGTCAATGCCTTGAGACCTTCTATTACAACAGTGTAATTTATTAATCTCATTTGGGTAGCTGGTATTTCCAACAGTTGCATATAGCAAATGTGAACTTCAGAATGCTTCTTGGTTTCTTAAGTTAAATTCTTTAATGTAGCTGCATGTGTATGCCTGTGAGAGATACAGAGTCAGAATGCAGGACAGACATTCACATTCCATGCCAGTGGTTTGACAGTGTATTCTATTACTGATTTTACAGTGGTCAGGAATAAATGAAATGTGGTTTCAAGAAGTCTTTATTTTTATTTGTACCCACAAAGATAAATAGTACCATATGGTGTTAAAAAAAAAAAAAAAAAAAGACACTTAGAGCAAGCATAACAGCTTCATAATACATAGCATATGTAGGGCTAGGTCATTGCTTGCCTTATGCACCTATAGGGGAAAGTTAAGCGCCTTCTTACTTCATTCCACAAGTTGTATCCTCAATAGCAAATGGCATAAGGAGAACAACAGATAGTCTAAGGCCACTGTTCCTCAGCTAAAAAATGAATGAGGGAAAATGAGGAGGAGCTTTGACTTAGTTTTTACTGGTCAGCATAGGAAGTTAAGTAGTCTGTTAGTGCTGTAGAGGAGTAAAGGATCCGTTCCTACTTAATTTTAAGTATAGGAATTGTTGACTTAAATAGTGATTCTCAAACTGCTGTTATATTCCTTGCTCTGATTTTAGATTTTTTTTTTTTAATGGTAAAATCTTCTTGATAATGAGAAAAGGAGTCCAATTTTTGAAGAATCTCTTAATGTTTTATTTCTAATGCAAATGTTTTCTTTTATTACGAGGTGTCTAGGTATCTTAATAGAAAAAACATATTCAACTACTTAAACCATACTGTCAAATACGTAAAAATACTTCATTGAGCAATCAGGCACAGCCCTTCTCATTTTGCAACATACAGGGGAAGCAAATACTCTACTGCTTTGAAGACAAAGTAGCTTCCTACTGAAGTCCTTGTAACCTAACTCCCTCACATGGATTCCTCTAGCATGAGCAGAGAAGGCAGTAGAGTCTGACCACATGAAGTTTTTCCTTGATAAAACTGGATTAAGATCTGCTTTTTCAGGTTTCAAGTGGTGGACAGCTAACAAATCTTTTCAGTACAGGGGATATCTCTTTCTCTTGCTATGACAGGTACCTACGTTCAGCTGAGTTTCCTCAGGATGGTCTTTTCTGTCTGTTGTGGTGTATGCAGATCTGGAAGGAAGCCTTCAGAAGCTGAACCTTAGAATTTTCTTAAAGTCGGGGCTGAATGTGGTTCTTAGTGGATAGGTCATTGTTTCAATCCACATCCACTGTTAGGTCTACTTGTTCTAATGACAGTAAAGCTGCCTGTCTGAGGCCAACTAAGGACAAAGTAATGCGAAAAGGCTTACTGGTAAGTGACATCTGAAGAAAATCAAAACCGATAACGAGCCCCTTTCCTTCAGAGACAAGTCAAGGAAACAAAAGGAGAGCGAGGTCAAAGGATTGTGCAGTTTCCTGGACAGTACTCTCCACTCCTCAGAGCAGCTGGTGGACTCCCTCTAGAGGGGACTGACTACTGTGGAGCATATAAGTTACTGCAGCCCCATCAAGGATCCCTCATGGCATGTCCCTAACGTAGCCAAGCTGCGTCTGACTTGTTTTTGAAGGTGTTCCATGTCATGGGCATTTTTTAGGAGCAGGATTGTGGCCATAAAAAGCACATCGTTACTGGTATGCCTGCAATCTGTTTGAAAATTTTTAATAAATAAAAAGTATATAGTAGGAACCTGTCCTACTGGCAACAAATCAAAAAAGCCAGTTGTAATCTTGGATGCAGTTCACTGTGGGAGAATTGGATGTTTGGAGTCTGTGTGAATTTTAAATCCGCGTTGGAGAATGTAAGTGAATTTAGACTACGTATTCCAAAACTGATCCATAACATTCTCCTGACAGTTTGGAAAAGTACACAAACATGTTGATGACCATCTTCAAAGTTTCATTGCCCCGGCATTTTTTTCTTTTGCATACACTGAAAGCAATCATGAGGAATTTTTGTGCGAGGAATTACACTGAACATTACTATTTTGAAATCATGCATTATTTCTTCTGAACTTGGCACAGCTACTGGATAGACAATTTTCTGCTGAATTTGAGTTATATGATTATCTTTTGGTTTTCATTTGTGGCTTTTTTTTTTTTTTTCCCTTTTGGGAGCCATATGTGTAGTATGCATTCTTTTACAACTGCAGGGGTATTTAGAGTTCCCTTTTTTCCCCATGATTTATTCAGCCCAAGCTCAGGATTGTTATTCTAGTCAGATGGATAGACAGAACCACACTTGGCAGTCTTCACAGAAACTCCACCTTTTGCTAGCAGGGCTACTGAGACTGTACTCAGATGAAATGGAGCTGAGCCAGATTATGGATTCACTGTCCCAGCCTGCTCCTCTGCTTGGCAAGGAATTGGACAATTCTTTGGGTGTCTTGAATCATCAAGTGTAAGGTTCTTACTAGAGAGCACTCGGATTGGTGAGCTTTTGCCTCATTAAGATCAAACACCCAACTTTGTTCCGCTGGTTTCAATTAGGTGTGACCTCTGTAATGGGATTCTTTGTTGGGGTAGTTTGCGTGGCATTGAGGTTAATGCAGGCCTTGAGCCAGCACCAGTTTGCCTTTCCTGTGTCAGAGTGAATGGCATTATAATTCGGGTGGAGCACCCACAGGTGAGTTTCCACTGTCTGCATTACTCTGTGCCCCTGCCCTCACCAATGGTCTTGTAGGATTAATTTGCCAACCCTTAGCTAGAATGGCTGTTGGGGACCTGTGAGTGCTCACAGTTACAGAAATTCAGACACTTACTTTTGTTATGCAATATGATATTTAGGGCATTTTCTGTGTTTTTTTTTTTTTTTTTTTTTTTTTTTTTTTTTTTTTTTAACTAAACTACTTGTTATTTGACCATTTTTTCCTGGGAAATGGGTTGTGTTGAGCATTTGGTTTTGTTTTGTGTTTGGAAGATAATTAGCTAATGAAAATGCTTGGTGTTTTGTGAGCCAGATACTACTAATGTGAATATTTCGCTGTGGTATCCAGATAATAGAGGCACATGTTTCCTCCAGGAAACAGCTATGAATGATTGATGATTATTTCATTGTTCAGCTTTCAGTTACTTTGCCGAGGACTTTTCCTACTTGTTCCATAGTCGAGTTTATTGTGAAGCTGGTGCCACCCACAGCTGCTGAACAGATTTACAGCATCTAGTAAAATCCCAAGGTCTTCTAGACAGAACTTGATCTTGTTTCAAGTGGAAACATATTTTGGCTGAAGTGGATCCAGCTTATTTTGTGTCTGTTTGATGTAGTTAGCCTTTGAGACCAAAAATGATGTTGTACAGTTGAATCTTCACATTTTGGCTTCAGACTTGTTTTCATTAGTGGGTTGGGAGGGGAATAGGAGAGTGACTCTCCAGGTGTGGCTACATCATGCTATCTCATGGGTCTACTAATGTGATGTTTATACTTCTAAACCCAATTGCCTGCAGCACTTCCTATGTGTTGCTTGTGTTGGCAGCTAAGTGTATTTTCCTAATTTTTCTATGGGTTTTACCCTTTCATCATTTATGACTTGGAAAAAAACAGTGAGGCTGCATGCCCACATTACCTGATACTACATGCAAAAAGACGGTAACGCATTGGGAAATGTTTTACATTGCTAGAAAATAACTAAAGGGGTTTTCTTGCTTGCCTGTTTAGCACAGAAGACTGAGACTGGAGAGCTTTGAGTTAAACTGTTCTTGTGGGGCCTTAGAGAAGTCAGCATTGAGCCTCAGTTTACCAAAAGACAAAATGGCCTTAATGCCTTGCTGCATTATTAGGGTCTTGTAAATATTTATTTATCAGCTTCTGTAAAGTATGTTGAGACCTAAAATGGATGATATTTCCAAGCATAAAAGAATACTTTCACAGGAATGGTAAGTATATTTGTTTAGTGAGAAACTATAGTTAAAATACAAGTGAAATTTTGTTTTAATCCAGAACTGCTGGTTTGTCCTTTCATTGGCTGTTTACCAATTCGGATTGGTGAACAGCAAGAACAGAAACAGTTATGTTTAGTGTTTTATTTCATGAGCTTTTGTAGGTTTGTGTCTAGGTTGACTTGATACAGATATATTGATGTAAATCCTCAGCTGTGCATAGTAATGATGGTTCAGATGCCTGCTTTTACGTGCTGTTTTATGGTTTAGGGCAGCTAGTGAGCTGTTTGGAGGGCAGTGGAGCCCAGGACCCCTCTCATGCTTGCTTTCACATAGACTACACCTATTATCCTGCTGGAGCCTGGGACGCAGCCAGCTCTTTGCCAGCCTAGGGTTTCCCCATATGGAAGAATGGTCAGCTGCTCGATAGGAGAGCTTTCTGGCTCTCCAGCGCTGCTGGAGCAGCACAAAATAAGGTTGTGTTACATTGATGATGTCAGGAAAATTTACTAGAGTCATCCAAACCGGCCACTTGGAAGGAGAGTGAGCTGCAGCACAGGCACCGCTGAATTGTATCAGTTACACTCCGTGATTTCCACCTCCCCCCCAGAACCACAGTAATAACATGAACAGTTATTGCAAGTACAGCTAAATATTTATACTTTGCCTTACCCTACAAATACCCTCTTGTGTGATATAAAGCTAAAATGCTTTGTTTTCATTTGGTAAGGATGACTAAGTCCAACCCAATTGTGGCTTTCCTTCATTCCCTGACTTTGGAGTTACGCAGTCATCCTTAGCTCATGAAAATAACACTGTCTTACCCTTACTCTCCTGGTCCCCTGCTTAACAAGCCAGGCATTCTTTTCATGATTTACTGCTCTGCCTTTGAAAACCCTCAATATACTTATGTAACCACTACAGCTTCAGACCATTATTCCACTGTGTATTTTTTTGTTCCCTGTATACTAGCAAGGTACTAAGAATCCATTCTCTGTGTGTGAGAGATCCTCATTTGTAATGGCATCTCCAGGTCGTGACATCCCTACCTTTTCCCTTCAGATGTTGCTTAATGTTATTCTTTTGGCCTCTCATTAATAATGTTTTTTTATTATTTTTCGTAATCTTGCTGCCCTATATAGTATTCTGTCCGTCTTTAAAATGTGGTGTTATTTACCCTTCTACATTGATCATTTGCATATTACAGAAAGAGGATTACATGTGGTAGAGACGAACAATTAGATGCAAAAATATGAAGCAGGTGTTTTTAGCCAGTGGAAACAAACTTTTATATAAAATGTAAAAGTTGGAATAGAGTGAAATTCAGCATAAATGGAGCATTTATGACCACTACAGAAGGTATCTTATTTTTTTTCTCTTTGGATTAAATTAATGACATCAGAATTGATAGTGTAAGTAATATCAGGTATGTATATAGTAGTTTGGAAGCAGAGCTATTGCTCTGTGTGAACATATATACCAGAAACAGAATGGTCTGTTTTGGGAGCTTTTCCTAGCCTATTATCCGTATTTCATTTATGGGGAAAAAAGGTGTTCTGGGCACTCATGCTTGCTCAATCTTTAGAGTCGATAATCATTAGTTCATAATTATGAAGATATATAATATCTTCATAATAATGAAGATATTATATATCTTCATAATACTTCATAATAATCATTATGAAGTTTGGACCTCACTGAACATCTTCTGGAAGGATGTTCAGGCAGCAGGCAGCGCACGTCTTGCTCAGGTGATTGCTGGTGGGAAGGTCGGTCACCAAAATAAATGGACCTGGCTAAGTCCCTGTGTTTATTGTGAGTTATTTTCACCATGTCTGGAGGGAAAACAGCAGCTACTACTGGAGTATCATAGCTTCTGTGGCTACCACTCAGTTAATGTTGAAAATTGAACGTACGCGACGTGGCCTTTTCCTCATCCGTGGTTTGCTTATGACTTCTTTCCAAGATCCTCACTTTACCACAAGATCTCTTGGTCTTACCTTTACTCTGATCCCCTTTTTTAAGCCTAACAATTCTTTCCTTTCATGCAGGCTTACACCTCCTAAACTCATTTCTTAATATTTGTGTAAAAAATGTATACACGAAGCTGTAGAACTAACAAGTTGCGTGCTAATCACCACATGCTCCCCAGTCATTTTACAGCTATTTTGAGCATAGTTTTTTCTCTCCATCTGTATGTTTTATATGGAGTTTCTAAGGGCAGAAATGAAATTGTGTTGGAGTGTTTTTTTTTTTTTTTTAATATAAGGGCAAAGGTTTTCTTCACTTTAGGGGACTCTAAGCTCAGTGAAAAATGTATGTGTAACTGTGTTCTCATATGAGAAGTGCTATTTGTGTTTCTTTCCTAGGATTAACAACATAGAAAAGATAAGCACAAACATCAGGACCTTACCTTGTTAAGTTCCTTGGAGCATTGTCTGTGTCCTGCTGTTTGTTTGTGCAGTGTATAGCATATTCTGGATGCTGTTGCAGTAGAAATTTTATCAAGAAAATAATATGGGAAGAAAGTCTCTCTCATTCAATATTGTCTGCATACTTTTACATGTATGTGTCTTGATTTGTCCATTCTTTAGCACACTTGCTTCATTCATGATTCACAAAGGCTGTAGTTAAATATGAGATATTGATTGAAGGGATAGATAATTCATTTATACCTTTGTTATTGAGTATTACAATTTTCAACCATTTCTTTTTCCTTTGATTTAACTGCTAAAGTGGGATGGGACACAGAATGGCCTCATTATTGTAGGAGTATTTCTCTGTTCCCTGCAATGATTCCAAAAGCTCTTGCACACTTCATCAGTATTATTGTAATTCTTTGGCTGCAGGATATTTGGCAGCTGTTGCACCCCACTGGCAAATCCTATTCAGACTTCACTTCCATTCACCATTGCCATTGGAGAATTGATTTCTCTCTCCTCTGCTCTAACCTTTCCCAATTCATTTTGGATTGTTCAATGTGAAACATTTTAATTTCATATCATACAGCCATTCAGCTCACAATCCTTTTTTAACCTGTCACCAGGGTAACAGCATAGCATGCTTTCTTTAGGCAATCAAGTTTTTATTTCACATGCTTAATGTTGCATTAAATGTTTGCATTTTGTTTAACCCTCTTAAATACTTTGAACTGTGGATATATTTTGCAGGGTAATGAAGTCTCTGATTTCAGTGTCAAGTCTTCATAGAAATTGCCTTATTTAAAATAAAAAAATAAAAGAGCGGAAGATGAATACAGTAATGAGAAGATTATTAGTCAAATCCCAAATGGATGAACGAGACAAGCATCTGTAGGATGGCAAAAATATTTTTCTTCTGGAAAACCTTCCGGAAGCTTATAGTATGATCTTTAGACCTGAGCTTTAGGATTACTCTTACCTGTAAGTGCTTGTAGTCAAATTAATGCAAATATGGGATTAACTATGCAGTAACATGACTTTAAGAAGTGAAATGTCTGGCCTATACCTGTCAGTCTGCCTGAAACTGTTTGCCAGATATGTGTATAGAACTGCAATAGCAAGTGAACCGCTATTACTGACTGAATAGCGAGTGATTTATTGCATAAAAATTAGAATTTAATGGGATGATGCAATTGATAAAAGAAATACAGAATGCATGTTTATGACATTAACAACGAGCTATATCCATTTTATTGGAAATGAGAATAATAATGGATTTGGAGTACTTCACTGTAGATGGTTACAAAAATAACATTAAACAGACATTTTCATATGTGGAAAAGCATTGATGTCATCTCTGACCTTACAGAGCAAGTCCTGCTTCCCTTGGTATAAGAATAGGACAAACTAGGTTTGCCTCCACCTGTTTTGCTGGAATTTTAAACAATTTTTTCATAGATGTTCTTAAAATGCCCAGGATTTTACATCCTATGTCTTTAATTATAATCAGAGGTATAGTGTTGAAGGCTTTTCATCTGTCACGTTCTATTCTCAATCATGTAGGTATAAAAGATGTGAAAAATATGTATTTAATTTTAACAAGTGAAACGTAAGAACTCAGAGTGTTGTAAATAAGGTCAAACTCTACTCATTTATAATGAAATAAGCCCACTATAATGAAAACACTAATAATAAGCATTTTAACACTGAAATGCTAATTTTACAGAGCTTCTTGTTTGCAAAATAAATCATACGTATCTGGCTCTTTTTAAGCAAAATATCATTACTGTATTAGCTGGACTGTTTGAGTTTTCATTTGATATAGCTCTCTTTTGAAGAGGCAGCTGCTTATTAGAGATCAGACCCATAAAGTTGACTTTGTTAGAATTTTTCTTTCAACAGCATACAGCTAACTATATAATGCAGTTCCTTCTATTAATTTCCAAGCTTTCTGTCCAGTTTCCTTTTTTTCCCAAGTTGTGCTATAAGCTACCAAATATTATTACCTGCCAAAAGTGGTTTGGCAGTGTTTTCTTACTGAATTGTGCCAAAAGGAGCCAAACATATGGTAACAGTTAATTTATTGGTTCTTCTAACCTCAAGGGAACTCTTACAGAGAGCATATTACCTTTTTTATCTAACATATTTTAAATAAAAGAGCTGTTGGCTTGAAATTTGATATGCCAGTATAGAAGCTGACCTTCCATGCAGTTATGCTTGAATCAGTCTTGTTTAAGGGTAAGATTAAAAGTGCAAATGTGTAAGATTGAGCTAAGGCTTCTTTCTTTTCAGTTTTTAAAGAGTCAGGTCACTTTTGCATAGTTTTAGTGTGTGTGTGTATAAGTGAAAATGTTGAAGAAACATTTTCAGGAGAAAAACGAGTCCCACGTTTCCCTCAGAAGTCCTGAGAGCTCTTCCTTCACTTTTTTGATAAGGCATTTCCTGATAGCGCATTACCAAGAGGTATCTTAAAAAAAATAAAATATATATGTATATATAAAATACAAAAACCACAACCTCCCTCCCCCCAAAAAACAACAATAAAAAACAAACTAAACCCAAGTATTTTTCACTTTTTTGTATGTATTTTCCTAAGAAGTAGGATCTCAGGTCCATTTGTTGCTCTGTGACTGCGGAGGTTTGTCTAACTAACTAATGGGAAAAGTATTTGAGAGGTAACATTGCTAATTGTGCTGTTATGGGCTGTCATGGAGCTGAGTTTGATGTCTTGCACAACTCAAAATCATCTGCTACCTGTATTTGAGGTAGCCCTTTTTGTTCTCCATTAGGTAGTTTGTATTCTTATCTTCATAACCTGATGTTGTGGTGACTCTTAAAAGAAAATCTACTTGAGTATGTCATAATATTTCAGATGAGTTACTTAGGTGGATAGATGGTGCCTTAAATGAAAAATATTCTTACTTTTATTGGCTCATATTAAGTATTCAAAGGCCTGGATCTGTATTTAGACTGTCTGAATGACTTTTTCTTTTGTGATTATGAGCACTTCTTTAATATATTTCACAGATGGTTCTTTAGTGGTTTACTTCTTTGTGTAATTGGATGTGGTGCTTGGAGTTTGTTTTGGCTGTGGTTTCCCTTTAACATGCATCTTCAAAGCCTGCAGTGTGAGAAAGGCTGGGCAGGAAAGAGCAGTGCAGAACCTGGTTCTTTTGAAACCAGGGATGTTTACCCATTGATTTAGAAAGGAGGTGACAGGTCTTTGTCCTGTCCTCTCTGTGGTGGTTCATAAAATTTAGTCTTGCTACACTTGTATTGCAGTGATACAAACTATTTACTTGGCTATTGAGTCCCAGATGTAAAAAGAAAAAAACAACAAAAAAACAAAAAACCTGGAATATCTGTTAAATTTTATCCTCCCTAGGGTTCAAGCTCGTTTTCCCCCAGTATTGTGGTACATGTTTCTGAGGCTCCTCGCTCTGCCCTGGGTGGTTGTTTGGTTGTTGATACACCTTGATCACACAGTAGGGATTTTCTCCAGGTTCTGCTGCTCATTTTTCTACCAGGCACTGCAATTTAAAGCCGGGTTTTCATCTGGCTATACCCAACTCTTATGGTTCTTTGATGAGGGAGATGCTGTAAACCAACAGCTTTCCTCTGTTCATTGCCTTGAACAAGTGGCAGCACTTCTTTTCTAAATCCTATGTTTCCCCCCCACCCCAGTGCAGCAAATCCTTTTTTCTTTTACCCATATTGTTGGACAAATCACAGTCATTTAAAGATGTTTACTAACATTAGGTCCACCTTACTCCCCTGTTAGCTGTGATTTTTCCACTCTTTGATCTTGGACATCACATTGTACAGGCTTCCTTTTCCCAAGTCTTAATGCCTGTCTTAACTGAATCCTTCTGAGTGAATAGAGCGATTATCTGTTTTAGTGATTTCCAAAATCGTGGCAGTTTTATGGCCATTTAAGCCTGCGTCTCCTTACACCAGGCACTACAGCACCATTCCACAACTCTCATCTCTTCAACCTCAGCTTTCAGTAACTCACGTGTGCCTTCACAGAAGCAAGAGGTAGTGAGAGAGCTGGTCACCTTTCTGCTGTTGTGCCCTTAGAAAAGTTGATTTAGAAAAGCTGTGAGAAATTGCCATACCTGTAAAGCTGGCAGGGTCTGCTCATCTTTTTTTGTAGAGCTTAGGGATATGGTTTAGTGGGGACTGTTAGCGTTAGGTCAGAGGTTGGACTCGATGATCTTGAGGTCTCTTCCAACCTAGAAATTCTGTGATTCTGTGATCTCAAACAGGATAGCCCAGAATGGGCTGCAGTGATTTGCATTTTGGAAAAACTGTGTTGGATATGGGTGCAGAGATTTTGGGCTTAGAGGGAACGTGGCTGTCATTGTGTACAGGTTCCCTCAGCACAGCACAAAGGAAGGGTTAGGATTGAAGAAGCTGTGAGAACTGTTTCTGAGCATCTTCCTACGACATCTGCTCTCAGCTGCCAGTCACTGCCTCTGGATGTGCATTTTAAAAGTATTTTGGTCCTTCCCTTGCATTCATTTGTTCCTTTACTGATTACTGGTAGCATTGCACATAAATTTTTGTGAGATAGCAGAGAGCATGGTTACACTGGATCAAAACCAACTAAGGAGTGTATGCCACATCATGTTTGTGCAACAATTTTACCTTACGTTTTCTATAAAAAACTATATTTCTATAAAAAACTATATTTCTTCTGTGTTAGAAGAAACAGACGAGTTGTTTGCTGATGGTTGTTTGCGTTTTTCTCCAAACATAATTTTAAACAGTTTTACACATCAGTTTACGAAAAAGAACAGTGCTATCTTTTAAAACTGTATGTGTAATTATTTTAACTAAATAATATTTGGAATTGGAAGTAAATATGTTTAAAGAAAAGCGTCTTCTATACTATGTAAAATATACAGCACAAGGTATATACGTACCATGTTTATATATATACACTATACATATATGTATAAGATATATATGTATCACTATGTAGTGTGTGAAAAACATGTTTGGTATTTTGGAAGTTTATTTCTTTGATTTTCAAATTGCTAAACTACCTTGATTTAGTGCTAATTATCATTGCAAAGGCAAGGAAGGAGAGGGAACTTCTGGGTAAGTATATTGGAGAAGTGTGACTAGATCCTTGTCCTTATTTATTTGCTGTGGATCGCTGAATATTAGACTAAGTGGAAATTTTATCCTCCTAATATGGCCAGTTTTGTGTTCCCATGCTATCTTGGGTATGATTCTCCCCAGATAAAGACAGAGGGATCTAAGTAGAAAACCCACTTTCTGGTAGTCATTATATGCAGTTGTCTTACTGCCACTCTTTGGGTCCATCCCATCTGCGCAGTTAGTGAGCAAAAGTTTTGTTTGTTAATACTGAGCATAAAGCATTAGCTGTTACAAATACTTCAGTATTTTTTACGGATCTTATTTTTGTCCTTCACAAATAATATCTCTAATTTAACTAATCATTTATTCTGAAATTCTTTCATTCACATCTGTTGCACATAGCTTAAGCTAATTAGGAAACCTGCACACCATTTATCTTGTTGGCTTTCTTCTATTGATTTGTGAACAATAGCAGGTGTCCTATTAAAAGGATGAAAATATACAGAGTGAAATAGAGATTTATCTTTTGAATGCATATAAATTTGTTAAATAATTAGATCCTGGGTTTCTGTGGCCCAGATTCATAGTGCCTAAGTAGTGTAATAAATACAGGTGAGTGTCACCTAAAGGTAGTTCAGCCTATCTGAGGTCTAACTCCTTGTGGAGAGGCACCTTTCTCTCTTCATTTGTTATAAATAAATGGTTAATATCACATAGCTAAAGCTCAGTGGTTTGAACTCGGGATGTATGCTAAAGGTGCAGTAGAAGATCTATAGATGGTAACGTGAGTCATTGGAGCTCTGTTACATGCTATAATTGTCTAGATGTGAAGAATTAGTACTTACTGAAGATATGCATGTTTTATGTGATCTAATATAATTTAATTTTTAATGAACTCTTGGGGTTTTTCATCTTCAGTTTTTTCTTTCTAACCTAACAGAATTAGCAGCATTAATCTGTTCAGTAGGAACCTAGTGCAGAAGAAATAGAGAACAAAGCTTTAAAATCTATGAGACATTACTTTTTTTTTTTTTTTTTTTTTTACATGTCAGGTAGAGGAAGTAGCTGTTACATTGTCTGCCAGACATTGGCTTGAGTACCTCTAGCCAAATGCTCTGATCAGATTTGTCTTTGGTTTGGTAGTGCATCACTGATGTACCATCATCCAATGGCAGTTCTTATGTATGCATTAAAGATGCTTCTTTTTGTAAAGATTCCAGAGAGATATATTGTTGCAAATGATTATTATCATTTTGTCATATTTAATGATATCAATTTTCTTTAAACATTTTTGAATTAAATTTAATCATATTTAATGATATTAAATTATGTATATTGTTGCAGTTCAGTGTTA
This sequence comes from Anas acuta, assembly GCF_963932015.1. Classification (NCBI taxonomy): domain Eukaryota; kingdom Metazoa; phylum Chordata; class Aves; order Anseriformes; family Anatidae; genus Anas; species Anas acuta. The sequence continues at coordinate 55,353,276 of NC_088979.1, forward strand.
GCTTCCGTTTCTTACACTAAAGCATATAGGATGGCCAGTAAGGGAAAATCTGACCATCCTTTTCTGGGACTGTGTACCATCTTGAATGTGTATCCCACGTATTTCCTGAATTAAGCCTCATGGAGAAGATATCACAACAGAGTAAATATGATCAGTACAGCTGTGTTACAAAAGTGATCTCAGGCATGAGATGATTAAGCTGTTCGATGCACTCTTTTGGCTTTGCTGCAACCCAGTTTGCGGGAGGTGGTCAGCTCTGTGATGGGTGAGCTCTTGGAAATCATGCTGAAGCCTGCTGTGTTATGTTTTCCAAGATGCACACAAAATTCATAGCATTCTTTCTTTTTTTAAATAATGACCTTCAGGGTATTTGTGTATGTGATGGGCTAAGTCAAATCATAGGTACTACAAAACGTGGCAGAGAGAAAACTATTCCATATATCTGGCAATATGATCTGGTTTTAGTAGACTGACAGATTAAAAAAGGAGTGTAGTGAAAGAACTAAATTAAACTACTAAATATGGGAAAAATAGAAGTCTGTACATGGTTTTTAATAACAGCCTCAAAAGGGTATTTGGAGCTGGTGTTTTATAGAAGACGTTTTCAGTTTGGTTCGAAGACAGGTTTTGTTTGTTAGCTTAATATAATTTATAATTTTTCATTAGTTTGCATACTGTATTCCCTGTGGGCCTTTTAGAAGGTTGATGTTCTTACCTCCAGTGTTTTTAACAAATTGCCTCAGAGATGGCCTTATTCTGATATCTTCCCTGTCCATTGACTGTAATAGCTCTCACTCATGATCTTCTTGGGTTAGTAAATTGAGCAGGTGCTGACAGGTTTCACTGTATCGGGCCACATATCATTTATTCTTCAAGGAAATGCTGCGTTTCAGTCAGATGTTACTGGCTGTAATGGTGGGTATGACAGTCTGCGGGTGCAGCTGTGTGTCTCTGAATATGAAAGATAGGTTAATGTGTTTTGGGGGGATTAACCTTGTAAATTACTTATAGCTGGCAAAACAGTGATGTGTTAAAGATGTCTTTTAACAGGATAAGGAGAGTACTGGCATGTTAAAGCAAGGTTTTTTCAAAATGAAAGTTTTAAATTTGATTTGAATATAAATATTTTGTCCTCCAAACTGGCAAAATGATTTCTCAAAAGTGCCGCACTGAACAAAGGGTTTTGAGCTTGAATCTAGGGAACAAGTGTCAGTTTATCTCTTAAACTGTGGGCTGATAACCAAACTAAATACGGAGCTTGTGGGTTTGGAGGAGTGCAGATGCATAAATTGCCATTAAGGTGAGTACAAGTGGCTTTCTGGTTGATGCTGAGGAGCAGATACTCTTTGTGTTTGACTTCAGATTAGTTCTGGTCTAGTCCTGTGCTCTGTGTGCCCATTTGTGGCTGTGTTGTGCTGGGTACACTTCTGTCCTGCTTGTGTTGGGCAAGGATCTGGTTCCTATGCCCAGAGTCTGTTCTGCAGCATGAATCAAAGCTTAGTAGGTAGAGATGATTGAGGTAATTTGTTTCAAGAACTAAAGCACTGTTTTCACACCCATGGTATGTTGTTTTGATTACCTCTGAGATTGCGTGCTCTACAGAGCTCTTGTGCAAAGGTAGGTGAATAACTGAAACTTGAATTCTGAGAAAAGGAATGATGGATTAAAGTAGCAAATGTGTTTTGAATTCACATTTACAGTGGTTGATAGCAATTTAGTTCAGAATTAGTAGGCTACATTAATTAACAGGCCAATTTTGCTATTGGATGATGACAGGAAGCCTAACACAGAATTTGCCCAGATGTCTTAATTTCTTTTTAAGTATGGAAAATTGCCTTGTGCACAGATGTAAAATTGAATATCTCCTACCTTATCAAACTTATCAGTAGATAATCTTTTAATTATTTCATCTCCATTTCATATTAGTGGTTTAGAAATTGCTTGTTTTCAGTTTTTAATATGCACAGGAAACCTGTAATATTCTAAAAACACAAAGTGAAAAATAGCACGTTATTATTGGGCACAGCCATTGTTTGAATGGAGGTGCAGGAAGCAGGCTGCCCAGCAGCTACATCCCGGTACCATCACACCGTATGGGAGGATATAACTGCTGCTTGATGATGCTAACAGAAGAGCTGTGGTCCTCCCTGCAACAGCAAGTTGTTCTTAAACTTTTTGAGTATTAAAAGAAAGGGAGTTATTTACGAGTAGTCTTACAATAATTAGTTGCACAATAAGAGAAATCGACTTCCTTGTTCAATGAAATACGGAAAATTTGTACAGGAAAAAAGATGTTTGTCCTCTTGTGGAGTGTATTATTATTATAAGTGTGAAGGACAAACCCTTATTAAAAAATGAAGAATGCAACATTATTTGCTAGACAGAAACACAGTTATTGAATTAAATATTTTAATAAAGGAGAAATTGCCACAAACTTTTTTTTATGGGAACAATTCTTAAATTTTTCTTTTCTGTATGGTAGTTTTAGCACAAGTCAATATTGCTGACTGATCTTATTAAAAACACCTGCTTCCAAGTAGTTCCTTTTTTCCATAAATAGTTTTGCTGATTTAGGAAACATGGTTTGAAAGAACAAATCAAAAGCACAGACTTGTAAATTACACGGAAAATAAACAACTTTTTCTCTGTGTTTGTGAACACATGATTTGAGTAATGCCTTTATGACATAGAGCCAGGTTTTCCACCTCCATTGTCAGGCTGTAAACCTGTATTTTCTGTGTCTCAGTCTTGAAACAGAGGTTGGCCAAGCATTGGAACAGGCTGCACAGGGATGTGATGGACTCCCCATTCCTGGAGGTATTGAAGAGATGTGTGGATATGGCACTGAGATATGTGGCTTAGTGGTGGAACTCAGTAGGTCAAACTGATGGTTGGACATGATGATCTGGAAGGTATTTTCCAACCTAGATGATTCTGTCTCTCATTCCATCCTTCCATCAGCAGGCAGGATGGTGAGTTCCCCAAGTGCCTGCTTGCTGACTTCTTGCTCTTGGAAGATTTGGGAGATGAGAGGTAGATCTGAACCCTCGTAGGCTGAGGTAGGCTGATAACCCAAATCTCTCCAGGTGTATGTACCGCAAGCATGAATTTGTTAGAGCAAGATGGGCGGTAGCATAAATCTTACTTCCTTTTCCTCAAAGATTTAAAACTAAGAGCCATGAAAGACTTTTCAAGAGGTTTAGAATTTGTTGATGTTAGCCTGTGTGCTCAGAGCACATCTCTTCTCCTTAAGGCTATGGAGACAACGTTGGCAGAGGAGCCCCGAGTTCCCGGATGCCTGCTAGGCCGATTGGGAAGCTAGCTGTAAAGCAGGCGAGCCGGAGTGACGCAGTTTGCAGGCCCCAAGCTCTGCGTGCTTTGAGACCTTCAGAGTGAAAGAGGGTAAGCCAGGGTGAGCTCAGGTTGTCTGCAGGGTTACTTGTCAGTTAAATAAAGACAAAAAAGTGGTTGAGCCACACACTTAGATCTGGGTAGCTAAATTCACCCTGGATTTATAGGACCTAGGTTTAACCATTTCATTACTTAGCCTTGATCTGGGGTTTGCTGCTGGAGGTTTTCCATGGACATTGCATTGCAGGTCTTTGTCAATCCCCAAAAAGGCTTTTATTAAATGAAAAAGAAGCATCCAGATGTGCATTACTTTGAATCAAAGCACACTTCACTCCATAATATTTTTTTAGAACGATGCTTTCTATTTTACAGTTTACCTCCCATGTAATTTTATTTTTTCTAGTGGTCACTGTTCAGATATAGTACACGGCTATAACTATGCGTTTGTTATCAATCTAAATTTAATATGTAAGAAAATGCAATATGAAACCATTTTGACATAACAATTTCGACATAAGCATTGAGTAATTCAGCCTTTGTCTGATGGCTGGCACACAGGCTAGTAGAGGTTATTATTTTGTATGACACACGCAGAACTATAATTTAGTCTAATGATGGTATATTTTCATACTCTTGGTGAAAGGTGTATGTGGACATAATGCATGCATAAAGTAGAAAGAAGGGAAACCCATTTTTAGGTATAGATGCATCAATCTGAATATACACAGAAATGTGTGTGAATATACGTAGAAAATATTTTAAATTGCTGAATAAAATATTCCCATAAAATATTCCCAGATTCTTAGGTTCCTTTCACATAATTTTTAGTTCTTAAAATAATCCTGTGAAAGTGCTGCTTTTATCTTCTCTGTGCAACGATGAACTTTTATGTTGGAAAGTGTTGAAAGTACTCAGATAGTAAAGCTTAGATTTTTGTTTTGTTTGGCAGTACACTTCTGTTTAGAATTCTTTTAATCTATCCATTCCCTGCTTTTATATTCATCTGATAGTTGAAGGTTCTGTGAAGGATATTTCTTTGTATATGAACTTATTAAACCAATAATGCTCAAAAGTATATGATTTACAACTTTTATTTTTATTTTTTACATCACGAGGTAGAATCCTGTTTGAGTTGTTAAATTTCTATTTGCCTTTCTTGAGTTTTTTTTTCTGGGGGGGGAGTATGGAGAAAATAAGAAACAATTTATATGGTAGATCTAAAGTTTCATTAAAATTGCTTATGCCCTGTCCCAGGCATTTTAAGTGGGCCATCTGTCTAAACATCTCTCCATTTTTTTCTGATCATTTCCTCGACTTATTCATGAGCCATGGGAGGGCTCCTTTGTAGTCTCCATGTAGCTGGTTCAGTCTACCCCCACTGAATACATCTATGTGCTTGCATAACATATCTTTTCACAGTGCTGGAAATTCTCTGAACTTGGTTCAGATGAATGGCCCACTTTCTGAAGGTCTTTTTTTCTCCCCCTGCAAAGATTTGTATGCAGAAACTGACCTTGGTGGCTACAGAATCCAGCACATTATTCTTGATCATTTTACAGGCCACCTGCTGTGAAAGTTATGATGAAGGATTTCTTAATGATTCTTTGACCATTAACATTGTTTTAAGTCAATATTTCACTTTTATTTAACTGCTGAATAGGTAATTGCACAATTGAAAAGCAGCTTTATGGAGTGTCATATAATTTGGTCTTCAAATACTTATAATCTTTCATAACTGGAGAGTTTGTTATGATAGTTGGCGATTTCTCTGCCTTTACCTAAAGTATTATGCAGCAAAAATATCAGAAGTAAAGAAAATTTGTAAGTTTTCCCCAGCATTAGAACTCATGTTTTGAATTGGAAGGAAAAAAAAATCCATACGCTATTTCCTGACCCTTAGGAGCTGGTGACATTTATCATAGCTCATTACATCATCAGCAGTAATCAGGAGAGAGGAGTTTATTTGCCACAAACTGCAGAAAATTGTAGTTTTATTGAGTCCCTTCTATCCGATTGGTTGATGACAATCAAAATGGACAGACTGGGGCAGAGTTATTACTTGACTTGCTTTTGTGACTGTCTGTTTTCTTTCGTTATTTGTTTTTGACTAGAATAGATAATAGTTTAACTAGTGTCTGTTTTCCATGAGCACAGTGTGTGTCGAGCTAGAATTTTTAGCAGTTGTCTGTTTCCCTCGCTGAAAATTTGGAAGGAAAGCAGGAGCTGTGATTGCTGCGTTATTATAAAGTGTGTTTCTTTTTCTTTTGTGGCAGTAGAGGGTAAAAGGGATGTAATACACTGTGCTGTGCATGAAATAAATGATGAGACCGTGACATCATCTGCAGTTGAACAAATAGTGACAGAGGTGGAAAAAAAACAAACAACTAAGCAGGCAAACGATGCTGTTTTGCTTCTCACACCACTTACAGGTTTTTATAATTTACATGGTTTGGCTTAATACTTTTATGGCTCAGAGCCACACCATCCACCTTCCTCTTTGTATGTGCCCCTGTTGCTCGTGGTAGCTTCCCTTTGGAAGGCAGCTCAGAGAAGACTACATGGAAGAGGAGTTCATTGCACCCTCCTCTCACCCTCGTCCTGTCAGTGCAGTCCCAGTGCTCTGTTTGTTCACTCCTTCTCCTTACGTATAATGCTAGCAAGGGGAAACAACACACAGTTCTCTGTGGCCCCGCTTCCTGTTCACCCAGCACTCATCTTGCTGCTAAACTTGTGCTTGTTCCTGCAGCCAATGATCTCCACACATAGAGTCATTTCTTTGATGTTTCATATGCTACAGCTGGAAGAAGGAGAGGGCACACTGAACCTGAGGTTCAGTTCTGAACCTGAGGTTGGGGTGGAAGCAGCTTAGCAGCTTAGATACTTGGCCTTTTTAATAATGGTAAAAATGACACTATTTTGTCTTCCAGCATTTTTTTTTTTCTGTAAATAGAATACCTCAGATTTTAGCTCGGTGTGTAGAATTTTTCAAGCTACATCTTTGAAAGCAGCCAGAAATTTGGGAGTTTTGTATCAGCTAGTGGAAAACATATTCAGAAGCCCTGAGGTTTTCTCTTTGGAGGGCTTAGAAGAGTTCTCAGCTAAGGAAGCAAATTTGCCTGAGAACAGAGTGGCTATTTCTCCTTCACTTGGACTTTGCATACATTCAAAAAACCAAACCACAAACAAAACCCAAGCCCCCTTTCTTAGCCTGATAAAAACTTTGGCATTTTTAAAGTAGTTCGCAGACTGGATCAGCTTTCAACCTGTTGACAGCCGAGAAAGTTGGATTGGACTTTGATCCTTACTTTTGAACTTTGTGATCCTTAAAAAAAAAAAAAACAAAAAAACAACAAACTACACACAGAAACAAACAAAATAAAACCAGCCAACAAAAAACAACAACAAAACACACAAAAGAACACCAGCAAATCTAAGACAACAAATCCCTCAATCCCATTAAAATGGAGTCTATTACTACAAAGTAATTTGTTTGAAAGGAATTTGATTTAATGAAGAAAAAGCAGAATTCTTATGAGAACAATTAATACCGTACGTATCCATCTTAGTGAGTACAACCGTAGATTACAGTTAAAAAGCCAGAGGCATTTGGTTAGCAAAGCTGAAAAATGTGAGAGGATCCAGCAATTCCAGGAGGGATGCACAACTTGCAGTGGACTTTGGTATTAGATACAGCTCTGGACCTTGCCCTCCTGACCACCAGTGTTGCAGAGAGAGGAATTATATGCCTGTGGGGCAGTTTGAAACCCCGGAAAAGCAGTGATCATAGCCATGCCTTTCAAGAGGCATGCATCCTGTTTGGAGATACACTTGACAAAGCTCAGCAAGACAGGCCCGAACAAAAATAATCCCTGCTGGAGAACAAGACTGTCTTTCCTTTGATGGCCAGCGGCCAGACCCATGAGGTCACTTCCAGTCAAATGCAATATGAAGCAGAGCCATGCCAGCAGGGTTATAAGGAATCTCATGCCACCAATGAAGCAGATCCACTAAGCTGTGTTTGAGATGGGGTCTTACCACTTATACAAGAAATATGAAGTTGCTATAAGCTCCTGAATCTTGTTGTTTATTTTAATATAATAGTATCTAGAATTTAGCCAGGTTCCGTCAATAACCTCTTACATTCCTCCTTACTCCTAGTGCTCTGATGCCAGGAAATGCAATGAAAATATCTCTCCGCCTGCTACCTGTCAAGGAAATTCCTCAGTTCCTCTCCTTCAGGAACTCCAGTGTCTGTAGTGTTTCCTATCAGCCGGTGTCAATGTTTTGGTGACAGAAAGGAATTTTAAGACGAGGTGCTGAGAAGTGTCATTGCATCCAATAAGCCATTGACATTTCTTCAGATGTGTTTTGACAATGGTCTCTATATTAAATGAAGTGGGGCCTTATGCATCCATTGTAAATATTGAAGAGCAAGGAAATAACGGCAATGTTGAGGAAGCCAGAGCTTAGGCAGAAAGCTTCTCCTCCTGTGGCCTCTGGAGGTCTCTCAGGTGCTTCTCCCTGTGGATTCCACAGACAAGCTGAGCACTTCCTTTGGGTGAGATGATGTTCACTGGGCACTTGAATCCTCAGCAGACTGCATGTGACACAATCCAAAAAAACGTATTTCCATCTTTTAAGAGATTGAAGGCTGTGCTGAAATAGGATAGGTAGTAAGTTGTAGTAAGTACGGAGTTGAAGTACAAAGTTGAAGAGACTTGGGAAGCTAGGATGAGGGGAAAAAAAAAATCAAAGTTATACATTTTAAATAAAATATCTGGCAATTACTTATTTCACCCTGCATTAGCAAGAATTATATTTCAGGTCTGATTGCCTTGTTGTCAGGTGAGCTTCTTTAAGCTGAAGTGGAAAAGATTCATGGTTCTTGTATTACCTGATAACTGCTGCAGCCACAGACTGCTGCAGGAAGAGGTATAATGCTGCACATGGGTTGTGATAAACCATTATTTTTCTGTTTGCTTTGAAGGACTCTGTGGATGAAATGCTGTTAAAATGTACATTAATTATAAAATTATGTGTATTAATGGTTTGGCTGTATCTTTTGTGTCTAATTGGACTTTAATTAAGGTTTACTGAGGATGAGATGAAGGGAATAGTGATTATATTTTGCCCTTAGAAAGAATGCTGCAGCTATTGCTGTTGCTATTCTTCTGCCAACCCACTTTCTCATCTGCTTTTCATCCTGTTTGAACTAATTCTGTAGCGAGTGCTGGCTGTATTCAAGAGCCTCCTATAACTCTATCAGCATACCCAGTGTGTCAAGGCAAGTCTAGAAAAAAAGTAGAGTGTATTTTCTCCTCATACACCATTTGACAGAAAAATGTATCCAATATTTTTTTCAAGTATGATCTCCAACTGTGTCTATAGATTAATGATGTTTTATATCCTTCATGACCATCCTATGAGGAAAGCGCTTCTGGTTAAAATGGGAGAAGCATGAAATCTCTGTTAAAAATTCTTCTTCTGTCTGTTTCTTTTTTAGAATTCCTATTGCTAAATCAAAGAGAAGTAGCTGGGAGCTTTCTGTGCATCTAGGAGATGGAATTTACCCTGTTGCAGTTTCAAAGGATGGCTCATCATTTTCTGTAAGTTCTGCTCATTTTCCAAGAAATTTGATGCATTGGAACAATGTACGTTATCCTTGACTCTTATTGCAATTCTCTATCTGTTCAGTGACCAAACTAGCTGTTTGCTTTGTCTTTAGTAGACATCACCATGAATTACAAAACAAGACTCATAATGTTAATTAAGTAGTACTAGTGTACAAAGATTTTTCTCTTCCTGTGTCTATGGAACATTTGTTATCCACTTGTTTCTTAAATTACTTTTCTAATTAACAACCCTGTTTTGCGTCTTGTTTAGAAGTGAGGCCGTATGTTTCCGTTGTAAATATTTAAGAGCATGAAAATAACTGCAATGTTGAGAAACACTACATTAGCTTACGTTAGTGATTAAAAAAACAAATCAAAGAACAGAGCAAGTTGAATATATAATCATATTGGAATGGAATTATTCAGCACCTCAGTGGTAAAACTGCATGCAGGCATAGTAAAATGCCAGTATTTCAAGATATATGCCCAGATCACTTCAGATGCATATGTATTAACTATTGTTTTACAAATATTTTAAGATAATTACTTAAACACTTAATATTGTCACCATGAAAGGTGGAAGGAGAGAGCATGATAACAGAACAATGGTAATGCTGTGTTCAGTAGTTCAGCCATTCAGTAGATCAAAGCCAAGATGCAAGCTGGTTGAATTGTATTGAGACAGTAGATACATAGAGAGAATTACTTCTCAAGTCCATTGATGGTAATTCCATAATCAAACAGATTTTTAAAAATAGACAGTTGAATACCTGTAGACTCTTAGGCAGAAGTTTTCAAAGGAGCCTGAAGAAGTCAGTTTTTCTTAGAATCATTGAAATACAGGACTGTGAGGAACCTCAGGTTTCTTCATCTGTCTCTGACAGCTGTTCGCTGTTCTTGCCAGTCTTTACTGAAGATTGTTCTGCAACATCTGCTCCATGATATTTTTATAGTCGTGATGTTCAAAATCACAAGATTTGTTTTTTTGAAAAAGGGTATTGAAATGACAATTTAAGTCAATTATGTTTTTAGGTGGTAATTTTCACCTAAATTTATTTTTTAACACTACCTCTATCTCTGTCACACTGTATTTCACACATACTCCTGATGAATGTGAGAGAAGAGTGTGAGTAGAGACCAGGAACACTTTCTGTCCGTATGCTTCATAGATGCACGGAAAGAAATGATGTAGACAAGATCAGCACTTGTAGTCAGTACCTTTTAAAATTCTGTCTTGCAAATATACTACTTGAAGTTTAAAATGTGGAGGTCATTTTAGCTGTCATGTTGATTCCTCTTAGAAAGAATTCCAGAAGGTCTAGAACACAACTTCTTACTCAGTGCATAGCACATAGCATTGCTCCATGGCTGTGACGCTCACCCCACATGTGGAGTTGTGCTTTGGGAGCTAAGGCCATATCTGCACACAGCTTTTTACTGAATTAATTGAATTTATATAATGTCCTAGGTATCCTGCGAACTTGAATACAACCCATTGCTTAGACAACAAAACATCCCTGCCAGGTTTCAGCCCAATTTAGACTGGCACTGGTTTGCGTGGCAGATAGCTCTTGCCAGGAGCAGTCATTGCCCCCAGCCTTCTCACCTTTTTGTCACAACATCACTATCTAACAGCACTCAGTCTGCAGCAGCTATGAGGGAAGTACAAGTTGGCCTTTGCTTGCGAGGATTGCACGCACACATATTTTTGAGTGACTTACTTCAGTTTCATGTAGATACCTAGGCTAGACTTGCTTGGTTAAATTTAGTAAAGGTATATTTTTAAGTCAAACTAAGGAAAGTTTACAGACAGAGGAGAGGCATAAGCATTCTTCTGTGCTTTTGTCTCTATTGATTTTGAAGGTAACTGAAAATATAAGCTCAAATATGAGTCAGTCCTGGTTTCCTGAACAGCGGATGTAAGCTGCATTGTGTCTGTCCAAGATGTGCTAACTCTGAGAAAGGATGACGAAAACGTAATGTTTTTGCTGCTACCAATTATTAATATACAGTGAATTGTTCCTACCTAAATGTAGGAACATTTAGCCCATTTTAACACAGCATATTTGGAGTCTGATCTCTAATGCTTCAGTTTGTTATTCAAACTGTAACACCTCCAATATAATCAAGTGGTCTGGCATTAATGGACTAGGCATGAGTGAATAGTTACTTTTCTTGTTTGCTTTTGTAAATTCCTTTATCTTTCACAGTCATTTGGGCCCCCTTTGCTACTTTTCTCTAGTATGAAAATCACTGTGGGCAAGCAATGCTCTGCACGATTCCCACCAGGGCCCAGAGGGGAGCAAGGGTCCTGCAAAGGTCCTGTTCATCTCCTTGCAGTCCTGCAGTATTCTCCTGGTTTTACCTCTCAGTGTTAGGTTATGAGACAGAGGCACTCCTGGGGAGCTCTGCACCCTACAGCATCACAGGTGAAGGGGTAGAAAAGCAAAAGGGAGGAGGAGTATGGGTTTGGGGTAGCATGGGCTGTGTGGCCAAAAGGTTGAAATAAAGGGACTTGAGCCAGAAGTGTGTTTTGTGTTTTGGTTCTACCCTAACTCAGCCTCTTTATCAATCCTGGGAAGAGAGAATTCCTTATTTGTTTGTCTGGAAAATTCCTTAGCTGGTGAAATAAATCACAGTAGGTGGATTTCACGATGACCATATAATCTATGTCACTTCAACCTTAGGGCATCAAGTATTAAAAATAACTCCTAAGCTTGGGTTTTTACAAAGCAGGTAACTGTCTTTGAATCCCAAGATTGTTCGGTTACAGTTATTTCTCCTTGTTACTGGACAAATAGACAACTTGCTATTCTGTATTAATATTTCTTTTTATTTGCTGGGGTTCTTATGGGATTGTGCTGCAGACAAGAAAACAGAGCAAATAAAGCACAGTCAAAAATCTTCTCTAATATAATTCAAAACTTTAAAACAGGAAAGCAATTGACTTAAGAAAAATCTAAGACTAGGAATGAGAAATCTTGTTTCTGATTAGGAGGTATAACATACTATAAGAAATAAAAAGGGAAGACTCAAAGTCTTCTTTATTAACTTTTCTGTCAAAAATGCGAGCCTCACTTTTTGAACTTCTGCATTTACTTTTCACTATGAAGTTGGTGTGACACGGGCTCCTGACTTTGTGGGCTGTGTTCCCTTGTGGCTTGCGACAAAGATAGCTGAATCCGTGGAGCAGTTCGAGCGCCCAGTGGGAGGGCCACCTTCGCATTCCCCTTCAGAAGTTTGCTCCTGCTGCAAACTGTGCCTTGCAGCAGCAGTGTTCGCATTCTGATTTACTTTGTTTACCACTGGGACCTTTCCAGCAGTGACTCCTTTCTTTTTTCCTTAACTCTTCTGCTCTCACCAGCTGAAACCTCACCACCTCACAGTGTGCAGTGCTTTGCTCTCTGCGTAGGGAGTGTGAGCAGCAGGCTTCTCCGTGGTTCCTGCTGTTCGCGAGCAGATCATTCGGCAGCATCCCGGTCTATGGGTCATCTGTGGTTTTCTTCCTTTATCACGAGAATCTTAATGAATTGTGCAGTGTTAACTGCTCTTTGCTGCTCTTTATTTTTCAGGATTTCGAGTTCTGGAACCATCTGTTTTCAACTGCTTTATTTGTAACAAAGGTCTTCGATGTGGGCTGATTTTAGGCCACTTTAGAGGCCTTGCTTCCCCAGGCTGACGGACTTGAATGATAAGTGGTCAAGTGTGAGCAATATTGTTTGCTTGAAGCAGTGAAAACAACAACAAATTAGTTTTCTTGTTTCCAATAGAGACTAAAAGCTTTTGTGAATCCTAAGTTGATATTTTTTCTTTTAAAAATAGAAATAATTCTATTATGATTATGAAGCCAGCAACTAATATGCTGATACTTAAATTTAAATAAAATTATTGTCCTGTATTTTCAATATCAGGCAGTTGTTACTGGTGACACCCTATCAACATAATAGCAAACAATTTAGCAGTTGAAAGCTTTTAATGACCTGACTTGAGAATTAAAATGAAACAACTTTGAGATCTGCTTTCTTTCGTACCAAGAACTCTCCAAGCAAATTCATGTAAATGTGATTTCTTCTTTTTCTGTGTTACCTCTCCTATATATTAATTGATACAAACTGCTTGTTATATCTACATATCTAATTAGTTTTTTGGAGGACAGTCTTTGGTCAGTATTCTTCTTAAACTTTTTCCTTTTATCAATGGAGATCAAACTTACTACTTTTAGACCAAAAAACGAGATTACTACTAAAATAAAAATTGAAAGAGGGAGGAATTACCTTATTTACATAAGACTAATGCAAACCAGCAAGAAACAGCCCAGAAGCATCCCTTCATCAAACTCTGGAACATCTTTTTTATTCCAAATTCAGACAGGAATCTTTTTCATCTTACCCTTTTCTATTGTCAGGCTGTTTATAAAATGTTTTTATTAACAGATTTTATCAATACAAAGGCATAATATAGTTATGTTTGTGAAGGAATCTGCTCTTTTTTTTTTACAAAGCCTGAGTGCTCTGCAGAGTACTAAAGGGTGGGAGATGCAAAATTAAATGGGAATCTGCATATACCTGGCTGATGTGTGGTTTATACTGCTTGATACTGAATTGTGCTATTTGAACATATCTGAAATATTTGAAGGGGATGTACTCAGTCCTTCAGAGCCAGATGTCAAACACCAGGGTTGCTCTGGACCCATGTTTTGGTAGCTTTGTTGCCTATTTGCAGACTCCCACTCCTGGCTGCTCGCAGCCAGTGTGGAGAGCATCTGCTAAAACACTGGGTGGGAGCTGCTCTCTCCAGCAATGTTGAGAGCAGCCCCCTAGTCATTGGCATGTATAGGAATTCAGTGTCATTGACAGCCTTAACCTGACCTTCTGCATTTTGGATGAATTTTTTAATGGGGCAAGCATAAATTGGCTGGGCAGAAAATGGATTGAGAGTAGCCCTGTGAAGAAGGACCTGTGAGTGTTGGTGGATGAGAAGCTAAACAGGAGCTGGCAATGTGCGCTTGCAGCCCAGAAAGCCAACCGTGTCCTGGGCTGCATCAAAAGAAGTATGGCCAGCAGGCTGAGGGAGGTGATTCTCCCCCTCTGCTCTGCTCTTGTGAGACCCCACCTGGAGTGCTGTGTTCACCTTTGGGGCCCCCAGCACAAGAAGCACATGGACCTAGTGGAGTGAGTCCAGATAAGAGCCACGAGGATGATCAGAGGGCTGGAACAACTCTCCTGTGAACACAGGCTGAGGGAGTTGGAGTAGTTCAGCCTAGACAAGAGAAGGCTCCGAGCGGACCTTATAGCGGCCTTCCAGTACCTACAGGGGGCTACAGGAAAGCAGGGGAGGGACTCTTTGTCAGGGAGTATAGGGATAGGACAAGGGGGAATGGCTTTAGACTTTAAAAGAGTAGATTTAAATTACATATTAGGAGAAAATTCTTCATTCTGAGGGTGGTGAGGCACTGGAACAGGTTGCCCAGAGAAGCTGTGGGTGCCCCATCCCTGGAGGTGTTCAAGGCCAGGTTGGATGGGGCTTTGAGCAGCTTGGTCTAGTGGGAGGTGTCCCTGCCCATGGCAAGGGGGTTGGAACTGGGTTATTTTCAAGGTCACTTCCAACACAAACCATCCTGTGATTCTAACTTCATGTAGTGAGTGGTCATTCAGTGAAGTAATACCATTAAAACATGCAATAAAAATGATAGTTAAGAATGTAAGTGGCCTAAGCAAGGGAGATCATAAATATATTGGACCAGGAATCCAATAATATGGTTCAATTTATTGGATTCACCACTGTGTTATTTTCCCACCACAAAGTAAAGGGTTTGGTGATTGAAACAAGATGGAAAGATAAATAATTTCCTGACACAGCACAATCATTTCACTGCTATAACCCACCTTCTTTCCTTCCTTCAATATTCTTCAGTTATATTTCTTTGTTAAAAATGTCACCCAAATTAGACAGTTAAAGAATGATTTGATTTAGTATCTTTTGGGCAGAGGGAGTGGTAGAAAAGGGATGGATGGTCATCATAATATTTTGGCTACAACTCTCTGCTTTCACAAACGCCATGGATGAATCCAAAAACTCAAATGCAAACACAGGCAGTAAGTAATTGCACTTTAGGTGATAGACACGATTCTTTTTCTTGGAAGTTCATTGATCTGTGTATAGGATGAGGACATACAAAAAGGTATGAGGAGTTCAACAAGGAATTTGTGGCTATATTTTATGCAGTAAACTGCATTCTTGAAAGCCCTTTTGGCATAGTCCATTTTCTGATCCTTTGTTATAGAAGAGGAATCCTCTGTCCTGAGAATCCGTTATTGCTGATTTGCGTGATTTCTCTGCAAGTAATTGTTGTCATTCTTTTTCATGTTTAAAAGCAGCCCTTTCTCAGCCTTTTCTCTTAGGTTCTTCAGTTCAGTAGTAGATGCATACCTTCCCAGGCCAGTTGGATTCATCTCCCAGTCTGTTCAGTTGACAAAGAATTTCCAGATGTTTTCACTTATAAAGTAGCTTCTTATCACTGAAGTTGTGGTGAATGAAAGTTGTTTATTTTTTCAAAAAAAGAAAAAAAAAATAAGAAAAAAGCATAAGGTGAAATAGTTCAGAAGTTACTTTGAGAAAATGGAAATTTGATATGTTTCCAAAGGGGCCTGTGTAGGTCAAACTGAGTAAGAGGACTAGAGAAAGCTTAATTACTTTTTTTTAGATTACTACTGGAATGGGCTACCATTTTCACAAAATATTGGATCGCTTCCTAAATTCAAATTTAAGAACAAGTAAATATAATACTGACATGAAATCTCTGTGGAAATTTTGTGATGGTTATTCAGCCAAATGAAAAACTGATTAATGAATGTTTAAATTTGTTTTCAGGGAAAATGAATGTTTTTTTTTTTTAATATTTTTTTTCCACAGGAAGTAAAGAATTTATTAGATATAGGTGGGAAATTGTCTTGTGTACCTTTTAATATTTTCAAAAGAAAATCTATTGTATAGTACATAAATGAAAGTGTAAACATACAGATCTAAGGCATTAGTCATTATTTGAATTCATCCTGTATCATTAGCATAGAGTGGTTAACTAGTTATTTGTATGCTTTAAATTAGTGAATTCACATTATCTAGTTATGATTAAACTTTCATTTCAAATTGAAATATAATATACACTTAAGTAGAAGAATTCTGTTGTATTCATGTGCTGCGAATTTTATGGCTGAGAGGTAAGTTGATTTTAAAAATTACTTTAGGAAATATTGTCTCTGTTTTATAAATTCTCTTCAAGGAGGAAAAATGCTTAAGAAGGAATATCACCCTGAAGTCAAGCTAGGTGTAGCTGAAGTATGCAAGGCATCAAGTATAAAAAGGAGTGGTATAATGTAAAATCAGAGCAATGATAAAGAAAGTTGCTGTAAGCAAACTTAATCCACATTTAATTCATTAAATACAAATGTGAATGGAGCAGGATCATAACCCAGTGCATATTCTGTTCCGTCTTTCCAGTAGTCCATACAGAAGAAGAAGGTTTTCCAGCTCTATCAGTATAAAATTAATGACCTTTTTAAGAGAATCAATAAAATACCAGAATTATTACAACTAGTATTTTACACTTCTGGTATGCTTCAGGCACATAATAACGTACAACTAATTGGTCATATAAAAGAAATGTGAGAGCTGTGTCCATAAGAATGAAATGCAAATACCTGTAAAAATTCAAGTAGTAAGGAGAGGTAGCCAGGAAATACATAAGTTAACATATATCCCCTACAGAAGTAAATGAAGATTTTGCTGTTGTACTACTTACAAATATATATCATCATCTAATGGAATGTCATATATATTATATTGTTATATGCATGGAATAAAATATACTTTTATTCTGACATCCTGTGTTGGCTTGAATGAAGGGAGAATGCAGAAGTAAAGGCACAAGTGTAGGGGGCAGATCAGTTGCACGATCTTTAAGTTATAAGCAGAACACTTTTTCTGTCTTTTTCAGAGTAGTTTGCATTCTATTTGTGCAATAGCACACATACTCTCCTTTGCAATACGCATGCAGTTGTGGGAACAAAACTTGTCATTTCTAAGTTCTGTAGGTTGTTGCTTAGTCAGGAGTTAAGGAAAATATTTTATGATAGATGTACTATTCCACCACTGCTGGTTTTGTATAGCATTTAATATAATGCCAAATAGTGTCTTGAGTGCCAGAGGCTGCTCATCGTAGTTCAGGTAGACTGTTTGGACTCAAATTTAATCTAAATTCACTGATTTTATTTTAATATACTATTTAACAAATAGCATAGATAATGAAACTATTTAGCAAAGCATATCTCCTGACATCAATTAGATGCTTTCTTCTACCTACCTGTTGCTTGTACCGTGTAGTTAACTTTTTCATCTGTAGATCTCTAAAACAGTTCCATGATATTCACATTTCAGGGTTGCTGTCCTGTTATTCATACCCTTATTTAATCTGCTCAAAAAGTGTAGAAAAGTAATTCCTTCCTCCCCAGACAGTAAAACATATTAATGTCTAATGCAGCTCGGCATTTCTTAGCTACATATAGTCCTGCTTATATTATGCCTAAAAGCATGCACTGTAATTCAACTTGGAAGAACAATAAATTGATTTCCTGATCTTTTGAATTATAGTACTTTGTTCAACAGCATGTTGTCTGAGGTTTTCATTAACTGAAGAAAATTGGACGTGGTTTAGGGAAAAGGGCTTAGAAAGGGTGGAATCCACTTTTGGGGTGCTAGTGTGACCAACTTTTGTTCACCGCTGCCCTCCCACCATTTTGTGTACAGAAGACAAGAACGAAGGGAATGCACACTTCACTTTTCCCTCTGTATTCCCCCAGCTTAGCTGGTCTTTTCTTTTTCATGCTGACTAGCCATTAACTTTTGGACATATCTGAACCATTTAAAAAAAATCCTAAGTTTTTCTCCTTGATCACCAGCATGTAGTGTAATGTGAACAGCTTAGTCTAGATTCTGCCACCAGTTTTTATTCCTCTTTTATTTCAGGTTCAAATCCAAAGCATTTTTTGTTTCTGAGACTTAAATGGTTTGTATAATGGCATTTTAATGAGGTATGCGTAAGATAACACTGTAGCAAGACCAAACCCCCGATTTCCACCCTTGCAAAATGCTGCCTTTATTACTGGGCTACATTAATACTTGTTGGCTGGCTCTGTGGCTTTATGGATCCTACACTCCTTTCTGCACGGTGGCAGATTTCTGCAGGAAGGGTAGAGATTGCACATCCTGTTCTGATGTGTGGGGACAGTTTCTCCTGGGGGAGAAGCTGCGGGCTTGAACCCTTCAATCTGAGGAGAGCCCTGAACCTCATGTTCTGACTCTGTGGGGCAGGTGCTTTAATTGGTATATTTCTGCGGATGCTGACATTGTGTTTTTTAAATGAAAGTAGCCTTGGCCTTGGTATCTTGTTGTGAACTCGGTGTTTCTGGTATGCATTTCCACTCTGCTGAATTGAGTCTCTCTGAGCATCTCCCTGAGATGCTGGGGCACATTGTTCATGAATCATGACCAGCGTTAGGTAAGCTGGAGGTAAAAATTCTTAGGTAAATATTAAGCGTTCTTGTGTAATATTTGTCTAAGCTTGTATTAGGAGTGTTTGTGTACTAAGCAAAATGAGAAACACGGAGTATCTGGGTTGCATATTTTCTTAAATAACATGCCAGTTTAACAACAAGTATATGTAAGGGACTAGTACAATATGTGCATATTTGCTTTGTAAAGAGAGATTGGTGTGGATTTGTTTGTGTATCTCTTACTAGTTTATTCATACGGTACTTCATAGGCATATAAAGAAAATATCCACAGTGCTGAGAACTAAAAATAACATGAAAAGTAACGAACTAATTTTGTAGTTTTAATAATGTGCTCTCCTCTCTGTATCAGGGCAGCTTGCTTATAATAGTTCTGTGGTATGCTCAGGTTTCTGGTGATTCATAGTTCTGTAAAATTCGGAGTAACATATGGTCTGGCACTTGTATGTAGGCTACAAGGAATACTTGAAAAGGGAATGCAACAAAAAGTATGAAATGTTAGGAAGCAAAATACTTTAAAAGGAAGTGTGGTCAGTTTGGATATTTATTTTCCTTGTCTCAGAAGCAGGCTTCTTTTCATTATTTTAAAGCATAGGTCCTGCCTAGAAGGCAGAAAAGAAGCTAGGTTTTTACAGTGGTTACTTAAAAATTATCTAATGAAGATTGGCTGTGTCTTGAGTTTTACCTACGGAGATGGCTTCACATCATGAGATCCTGTGATATGAAAATGGACCCTATGTTCTGCTGTGGGTCATGATCCAACAGTCCCAGGAATTTCAGCAAACAGTAAAATAGAAATTAAATGTCTGTAACAATACAGAGCAGTATCATACAATTTTCTTTTTACAGAAGGTCTTATTTCTGGCATAGCAGCCACCTTTGCTGTCCTGCTGTGGTCTTTTGGTGTAAGATTGAAAACTCCTTGGGGTACCAGTAATGTCCTCAATTCATTTGTGTGCCATGCACACTTCAGATCCTGCACCAAAATATTCATACAATTATTTTCTAGTTTCTAAAAGCAACGCTTACATGAGCATATGTTGGATTTTTTTCTTTACCATTGATTTCACATCCAACATAACTGGAAAGGAAAAAACCCAACCAATTCCTCCCCACCCTCAAAAATCCCTTCCAACTTCCCAACCCCCTCCCCAAATTTTGTAGAGTGAATAGATCAAAAAATGTTGTGAGCTCCTCCTGCTGGCTCAGCTGTAGCAGTAGATACATTTAAAAGCATGCTAATGTGATGTTAAGAGCTTGGCTTTTTACCACAAAAGCCATAGTTAACTCTGCAGCTCCTGAATGGTGTTTCATCTTTAATTCTGTTCTCTTAGCAAATCTCAGCACATTTAATATTCAGTGTGACACTCTACTTTGGGATCTCTTGATTCTTTGGCAGAGGGGGGAACTGTAGGGTCGTTGCTGCTTTGAGTTGTTTTCTTAGCTCTAAATTTCTTTGCTGCTTTTTTTCCCCCTTTAATTTAATTTTTAAGTAAGGCAGATTATTAACATTACTTTAATGTAGCTTTTATGGCTTATGAAAAATAATGCTGCTGTAGTGGATAGATGTGCGTCAGCTGTGACTAAATGTTTTGATGTAGTCTTCTCAAAAGATAGACTAGAAGAGCTTTCCTTTGAAATATGTGAAGCAGTTTTAGACACAGCTTCTCAGATGGATCTAATTAGTCTTTCATACGGACTGGATGTCCGTTTGTTGCAGCTGAATTCTCATTTCATTCACCCATAACTAGAAACACCTCGCTTCAAACGTGTTTCTTCAAAGAAAGGAGGGTTTAGGGTTCCATGTTTTACTGCTTTTTGATGTTGGTTTCCCTTTAACTGAGAAGACCTTATGTTTATACAACTGTTATTATTAAGAAAACATAGCTTTGTTCGGGAGAGTTCATTCGGCATCAGTGTTGGCTATTGGTAGGAGTCGGAGATCTGTGGAATAGATCGTGCTGTACGGGACTGGTGGGACAGCTGTATGGCTGGCCATTAGGCTCGTTGTAGGAAGATCTGAATGCAAACACAGGGTTTTAATAAAACCAGGGAACTGGGGCTGTGGGGGGAAATGGAGATTAGAGGTACAAATGATCAGGCTCATCAGTGAATGGCAGTCCTATTTATCATTTATATGTCACCTATTTATCATTTATATGTCATTTATACGGCACTGCGATGTGCCGTGTCACGACACCTTTACAACAAGCAATATGATGAAAGCTGTAGCGATAAGTGTCTGGTCGATCCGTGTAGACTATTCAGATACCGCTGTGGTTGATGCTGAAGGAAAATGAGTGGAAGGAGGGCACGGTGACAGATGCCCCTGTGTGTTCCCCACTGGCTTCTCTGCGGTCACGGTGTCCTTTCGACTAAGGGGAATCAGTTTGCAGAAGCAGGCTGATTCTGTTGGCTGTATTATTCTGCTCCCCTGCGATGTAGCCGAGCTCTTTTTCCCTCTGGTGATTGCCATTCACTGCCTCCTCTCCCTTGTCACAGAAGGGGCAGGGCTGCCCAACTCCTTTAGCTGGTGGCACCTAGGACAAATCAATATGAGAGGACAGTGTCTTGTAGATGCCTGAAGAAACCCAAGATGCAGCAGCACTGGATGCTCAGGTAGCTGCAAAATATCTTGGACAATGTGATAGGCTGTGAGCAACGTGGCATTAATGGACATGGCTGGTCTACAGGGTTGTGTTTTGGTCCCTGCTACTTGTCCACGTCAGTAACTACTGCAGAATTGTATGTCTGCTTGGCAGCTCTCACTGCAATACTTCTGCTGCTGCTGGCCTCACCCACTCATTGCCCCTTTCCTTCGGGGATCAGGCTAAAGGTACTGATTTGTTGAAAGGCTCAAGAAACTGATCAAGGTGATTTTCAATGCAGGTGGAGGAAAAGTAATTTGAAAATACCACAAATGAACTGCACCACTGTCTGGCTCACATAGAGAATAAAAAGGGAACTGATTTTAGTAGTCTTAATCCATGGCCATTTTCCAGAGAAAATGTACAAATCTCAGGGACATAGAATGAACCAAAATCAACTGAAAAACAAATAGACCCATAGCTCCATAAACCTAGAATGATGCATTATTTCAGGTAATATTATATGCACCAGTCTTTATTGCAAAGATTGTTGTTGCAGTTCCAAAATCACTTAGGTTTAAGGAATGCCAGATGTCAGGTGTGTGACTGAATGCAGAATCCCTTCGCTGTCGAGCATATTATTTCGGCCAGCTTTCTGCATTTTCCATAGTTTGCGTAGGGATGGGGACTGTTGTCTATAGACTTTTGTTTCATTTGTTGTGGAAATGTAGGGAGGCAATGAATGAGGGGAGTGTAGGGAGAGAGAGGTCAATCTTGTGGTTAAGGAGGCTGTATGCTGACTTCTATCCCTGCCTTTCTCAAAGTTTTTCAGAGAATCTATCCAAATCTTTGAAACCATACTTTCTAAATGCAGCCAGTTTTGTATGCTCTTCTGGGCCTCAAACCTCACAGTAGAGTCAGTCATAGCTGAGTATTTACAGCCACTTGGGAAATCAGTGGTGTATCAGAACATTTAAAGCTGGAACGAGAAGTACTCTGAAGCATCAGGTCTCACACGTGCATCGTATATTTAGTAGGGTCTTTAAAAACTGTCATCTGTTGATGTCTCACCTCAACTAGATGGTGTGAAATGATGGGAACGTGGTGAAAATAAACTGATATTTCTCTAACGTGAAAGAGGGAAATATCACGTGCTAAGGGAGGGATAGAAAGTATGTTGAAGAAAAAAATACTTCTGTCTGTAGACTAAGGCTTGATTAGTGTGTAGTAAGGCTACCTGAGGAACAATATGGAGAATAGTTTAATTAATGAGTATTGTTCAATAATAAATCCACAGCATTTCAATCTGTTTAAAATATGCATGTGAAGGAGGTGAAGCCACATAGTGCTTAGCATCTCAAATTCTTGGTCTTGATATTCATGTTCACATAAAGTTGTGTCTCAATTTAGAGATGGTGTGCTGTGGGACTACAGGTGTATATGTGTGTGAGAGAGAAGTAGAACCCTATGTTCTTACGTGATAGTTCTTCCCCTTTTTTTCCCCAATTTGTTTTGCAATGTAACGCTGATACTCAGAGGACTCGTTATCTGGGTTGGATCCGTTACCAGCCCTGCCTTCTCCCAGTGTGTCTCTTTGTTTTGGCTGGTCCCAGTTGCCATCCCTCAGTCTCCCCACCTGGTTTATGCTCATTGCCTGGCCAGTCTGAGTCTCCCCTCTGAACTTCCACATCACTTAGCAATCAGTCTTGGTTCTTTTCTACAGGACGTTATCCCATGTAGCTGTGCCCTGCTCCCCTGGCCTCCAGGCTTTTATCCTCAGAAGTCCCCATTTCCATTTTCCTTTCCCAGGGCCTTAGTATTGTTTTTGCTTGTCCCCTTTCCTTTCCCTTACTACTTATCCAGTTAGTTCTTTTTCTGGGATCACTCTGTCTTCAGAGTATTCTCTCTTCTCCTTCATCCTATATTTTGAACTCCTTCCTTGCAGTCAGTCCATGCTTCCGTCTCTTACATTCTTTGAATTTGGTCTCCTATATTTGTTACCACTTCCATTTCCTTTCTCCATCCATAGCCTTCTTGCTCAGTGAGTCCCCCCAGCCTTACTACTTGCTCCTAATTTTTCTCTCAATCTGTTCTGTGCCTCCTTCAATGACACTTCCACTTTTTGTTCCAATCTGCTTTCTCCAGTCACTGTACCCATAGTGCAAAGTTTTTTGTTGCTTGTGTGTTGTTTGTACTGTTCCTTCTTCCTCTGATGCTCAGACCTGGCAAGAGCAAGCACCAAAAACACAGAGGTGATGTATTTGGGGTTTTACTCTTAAGCTGGCGTTCCGCAATTCAAAAATAAAACTTCTGAGGAAGCCATGTTCAGCCCTACACTGGTATGTGCTAAATTTATGAAGTTTCCTTTAGAAATACAGCTGTGAAGTGTGGTGGTCTACAAATGGGTAGGATTTGTTTTTTGAAATCCACAGAACTCATCCAAAGTTTCCATGAGGGCAATACAGGTGCACTCCAACAATTTCACTTCCCAGGCAGATTTTCAAGTCTGTTCTAAATTATAAAGGAGATGCTGCAACCTTTCATAGAAAAGTAAGTAGAATTTAGTAATGTGGCCCAAAATTTATTCTTGTTCCACAGCAGAAATAGCTGTGTTTTTTTTATAATAGTAGCACTCTGAAATTTGCCCTTTCTAAAATTATTTCTAAATGGCCAAATTGTCAGAGTTCACCCGAATTGTAAGAACGTGAAAACAGCGTGATGATGTGAAGTGTCAGACCACTTCGGCACTAAGGCTTTTCCCTTCCCCCTCGTGCTGTAGCTCTGTGTCCTAAACTCATGCCTTTTGGCAGGCTCTTCCCCTGCTCCTCCCATGCTCCTTCTGTCTTCATTCCAACCTTGTCTTTCTGTTGTGGCTGCCCTCTTGTTTCCACCATCTAACCTCCATCAGCTGTTTCCTTTATTGCCGTAATCACTGTGTATTTTCACAGAGTGACCTCTTTGTCACTGTTGGGGCAGCCCAGCTGTTCCACGCTAGCAGACTAGCTTGTATGCGTGGTTTGTCCCGATTTAATTTGATATCTTCTCATAGTGGACAGGGGAGGAGGGATATAATTTAATGAAAAATGCGTATGTTTAAACTGGCATCTTTATTTTGATGGTGGCGGGGTTTGTGCATTGCTAATTTATAACATATTTTTGAGTAATACAGGATCTTTTATGTTAATTCTTAAATCGAAACTCTCAAAGAAATGTTACACTGATGGCCAATCAGCATAATGGACAATAAGGAAGAATGAAGACTAGCTTTTTTTTGTTTAAAGATAACATCAATTAATGAAGAAATTGATAGAGATGGTGTATCTAAACCCTAGGAAACTGAGAGCCTGGGCCTCCCTTCTTTAGCAGTTACAGACCAAGAATAAAAACAGCCAGAATATGATGCCCTTGAACAAGACAGCAGCAACTCCTAAGATAAAACAGAGAAATAGACCCTCTCCCTTACACAGCTTTGTGGCCTCAGCAAAGGAAAACTTTCTGCAGTCGGTGAGTTAATAGGTATGCAGGGGAAAGGACCTAAGGGATGGGCATTGTCTGTCAAGATCAATCCATCTTTCAGTCTACCCAACTAAAGTCCATGGTGAGATCAAATCACTTTGGCCCATGATGTGAGATACATCACCAATCCAAACTGAACAAAAGGTGATTTAAAGTTGCTCAGGCTCACCCTGCGGAATACAAATACCCATTGCTTGTTTTATTGCAATTTGTTTTAAATCCCTTTCACAATATGTGGTTTTGCTTTGTAAAAAATGTGCTTGAAACAACTGCTGAAGTGCTGGATGGCCTTACGAATTAATGCTTTTAGGAGCATTACAGAGTGTGATCTTCTGGATGTGTTGAACAACTCCCTCCTGAACCTGCATTCCCAACAGAAGCTGTTTCAATAGCTAAGGGTGTGCCCCAGAAAGTTCAGCATTAGTAATGTTTTCCAGAATAGGTGGGAAATTATTTTGAAAATGGTAGTAGGAAGGATATTTGATGTTACAACTTTGGCATTTTTGAGTCATTTGGAACTCTTAATCTGCTTTACTGAATTTGCCTAGCTCTTTCTGTGTTTATATGCTAGTTTTTTTATTATTATTATTATTTTTCAAATGTAATTTTGTTATGATATCCATCAGGTTATCATTTTAGCAGGTTTACCTCTGGTACAAGTACTTGGAATGATTAACAGATGAAATGACTTCAGAGTATAAATTCTTATTTGTTATACTTCATCTCTGTTTTATACTGTCCTAGTTACCAGGATATTGGTACTTAAAATAAGAATTTTAAAGGATATGTTCCACATCTCGTCTAGAACAAAATTAAACACAATACAGTCTGGCATGTTTTATTATTTCTTCGAAATCTAATAAAGTATGCCACATTTTCTCTCTTATTTATGCCTAACAAGCTCTTTAAAATACTAATTCATGAATTGCTTTAATCCATTTCAAATAGTTTGGTGGATCTTTCAATTAAACTATTGGATTTTTTTTTGTTAATCAAGTCAACAGTGTATTGCATTTCAACTGGATAATATTGTTCCAGATCTGAACGTGTGTCAGTGGTGCCTGTCATTGGTGCCAGTAATGAAAGAAAGCTCAGCGCAAATTTTGCGATTTGGCCTCATGCCTAAGAAATGTCTGAAGAGCAAATAAAAAGTATGGGAAACTTTGGGGACATGAAAATTTAGATACAGCTTTGTGAACTGAGATAATCTGTGAGTGTATCTTGCTATGTTAATTTTTTTGTTGTTGTTAAGTAAAGGCATTAAAAACCAATCTGTGCAAAGCACGTAGATTAATTAACATTGGGAAGAAAAGCGATGTCTGAGCCTTTCACCTGTAAGGTACCCTTTATCTCCAGCTGAGTTTGCCAGCTTTTAATACTATTTGACATCTTCCCCAACAGGTGTCTTGATATTTTCCTCCACATTGCCCTTTACGCTATCAATGATTCCCATAATGCCAATACCCTGCATAAATCTGTTATCCTCTGCCACTGAAGGATTTAAATATTTGTTTGGCTTAAGCCAAAAGGATAGAAAGAAACAGTAATTTAATTGTATTAAACTTCCTTTTAAATACAGGTAATGTAAGGGATGGTTAACAAAGAAAAAATGTCTATTCCCAATTTTAAGGACATTGTAAGTATTGAACTAAAGCCTTTCAATTATGAAGCTTTTCACATAACTATTGAGTTATGTAGTATGAAGAGTGTATTTATTATTTCCTGCAAAAGCAAATACACAACAGGAGTCCCACATAGAGCTTCTATGTGGGTTTGTAGGGTGCATTTTTGTGGATGGTCTTTACCTGTGCAAGTAGGCATCTTGGCTTATACTATTTGATTTGAAGAAATCACATCCTATGTAGAGTAGGACTCTTCTGGCATGATGGAACTGTCTGGTTTCTTTTTAAATATTGTCATTTCAATTTTTGCTCATGATAAAGGCATTATGTGGTTTGAAAGGAATGAGGCAGTTTGTTCTGTTTTTCCCAGTATTGTACATTGATGCTTCTCATATGATTTTTACATGAATATATGGACTTACATTTATCTTGAAATTTTGTGTGTGTGTAAATGTGTGCATTTCTATAAATTTATGCATCCTATTTAGTCATGTTTTAGTACATTATTTAAAAAGCTTAACATTATTACTGTTTTAGGCTGAATCTTGCACTCAGGGAGAACTCTTTTTTTTTTTTTTTTTTTGTATTCTTTTCTTTCTTTCCCTGGTTGCACTTTTTGGCCTTTCTAAGGAAATATGTTTTGTGTAAACAGTCTCTTGGGTTTTGATAACCTTGAGTTTCAGTGCTGTAGGAATTCTGTCATGAGTTGCATGCTGTTCTTTAACTTGTACAGAAACCTTCTCCTTAGCACAGTCTTCTGTGGAACTAAGATTTTTTTTTTTTGCTTGTTCCATTGTAAGGCATCTGTATTTAAAAATGGCTGTGATAATCTCCAATTTTATTGCATGCATCCAAAGCTAAGAAATACTTATTGGACTAGTAGTATTGGTTGGAATAGGTCTTTCTTTCAAAGAATTGTTTTCTGACAACACTAGGGATATAACAAACATGAAATTTTGGACTTAATTTTTTTCTTTTGCTTTCATAAATATAAAATTGATATTACAGTTTTGTTAAATCATTCTGCATTGTGCTATATGATAGGGCTTTTACGGCGTGTACTATTGACAGAAGTTATCAGGGTTCTAATGCAATGAAACAAAAGCTTATTAAAGTCATAGAAAGCTCTAAAATTCTTGCTCTGAAAATTAATGGTACTTGCAGCTTCATAGTTTTGTTGCCCGTTTTACTTCAAGTAGCGAATCCGTGGTTTAAGTGCATGAGAAGGTACTTAAATGTTCTTTTAATTGGTCATTGGTTGCTGATTGGTGAAAGGGTACTAAGGATACTGGTCTTTCTCCTTGCTATTACCCAAGGCAGAAGCATGGAAAAGTCTGGAGAAGCCAAGGCTTCTCTCTGCAATAATGAGCTTTTTTTTTTTTTTTCTTTTAAATGCTTCAGCATGCGATGTTATGTAAAATATGGACAATTTCACATCAAAAAGTACATACAGCCTGCCTTAGTTAAAGGGTGCCTGAACTGCCATCTTTTTTTCAGTTCTACCCAGACTCCTGAAGTTTCCAAAGTGACAATTGAAGAGAAAGTCAATTAAAATACTGGGGTCTATCCTCAATCACTGAAACAGCTCTTTTGGTGGCCAGTGTTTGTTTGCCCAGTGTCAGCATCCATACATCTCCCTGCATGCCTGAATGCAAAGACCCTGTTGTTTGTGAAGCCCATCACTTTAGACACCCCCTGTCTGAGCTGGCTTGGATCCAGGGAACAGGAAGAAACAGGTTCAGAGTAGGTGTGAGTTGAAAATTCCTCCTTTTCTTCTTCCAGCTTTCTTATTAATGAGTTTATTCGAGATTCTCTTTGTCATCTTGGGCTGAAACCATAGCGAATCTGTAACAACAGCTGCTAGCTTTTTATGTTAGGGAGCCTGCCAGCAGGCAACCCTATACAGAGAGCATGGTTCATACTGGATCAGAAAGGGAGCTTTACCTGGTTAGAGTTGAAAGACACCACACTATCATTATTGTGTCTCAGAAACTTTTTTTTAAGGAAAAGTATGTTCTTAACATGGTCAATGACACAGCAGCAGCATCTGTGTAAACAGCACAGTCATATTATTTCAAGAAAACGTACACAGTACCTTCTTATGGAGAATCTTTGTCTATGAACTGTTCACACCAAAAGCATGCAGATCTCCCAGGCAAATGAACTTTGCACTGAGAAGCTGGATTAAGCAGACTAGAGCTGTGTTGTGGCTGCATTTAGGCAAACCGTAAGCCTTTGGAAACCTGACAATAGCTAGAGAGCTCTGTTTGCAGGTGTTCAGAGGGCTGGCAGACTCCTTCACTTCAAGTGGTATTTTAAGTGTCAAAGGTACTGTCAAAATGAAAGAAATTACTGTTTTATTTCTAATGGGAGATTTGGAGAATTGAGTAAAAAGTTACACTTAGACAGTAGAGGCACTACTTCTTTGCTGGTTTTCGTTGTTTTAATTCTGACAAAAACTCTTAAGACCCATGCATTTTCTCCTAAAACTACTTGAGTTGTTTGGCTGCTTAAACTTGAAGTGCAACTAACCTGCTATAACTTAGTTCCCAGCTGATACCTGTTCATGCAAGTTGGATTTCAGGAGCGTTTGGCTGTGCAGGTCCTGTGATGAGCAAATTGAATGAAATATAGGTTTCCTTTGTAGGGTTATAATAAAGATGGATGTACCTCAAGGAAAAAAAAATCACAATAACAATAAATCGAGGTTTCAGTGGCATGTGGTATATTTGGATTGATTAATTCCAAATAGCCCCTATTTCCTTACCTGTCAAAGTTGCGGCAAAGGCTAAAGTGGTGAAACCAGGGTTCCTATTGCCATGGCTCCATCTTGACATGTTCACTACTAGGTGTAACAGATGGAATGTAAATAAGGTACTTCAAACCTCTATTTTCTGCCTAGCTGAGCTGCTTTATTCAGTATTTCTCTGCTTCTGAAGACATAAGATTCCTTTCTACATAA
The DNA here is from genome assembly GCF_963932015.1 of Anas acuta. Classification (NCBI taxonomy): domain Eukaryota; kingdom Metazoa; phylum Chordata; class Aves; order Anseriformes; family Anatidae; genus Anas; species Anas acuta. The sequence goes on from NC_088979.1 coordinate 55,382,493, forward strand.
CATAATGGTAAGGAGGATTTGGCAGTTTTGAGCTTTATTAACAGAGCTAATGCCTTCAGCAAGGGTAGAGGTACAGAATATGTGTCTATAGCAAAAGTATCTTCAGTTTTTATCACTTATAAGACAGTTCAGTCGTCTTTTGTCTGGAAACAAAATGTGTGAAGAAGAAGAAAATGGCACATTTGATATGAACTGTAATACTGAAGTATCTATATTGTGATTTTTTTTAAGAAGCAGGTAGTGTAATGGCTTGATACCTTGAAAAGAATCAGAGAATTTGAAAAGATGGATCACTCTTTGTTTTACATTATCTGGCTGTGCAGAGGAAAAATGTATCAAAAGTTTCCATTGTGAAGTGGCTGCAATTCTTTATATCAGAAAATATCAATGCCCAGGGCCTCACTCTTAATGGCATCAAAGCTAATTCTGTCTGAACAGTCTCCACTTCCTTGACAGAAAGATATGAGGTTCCTATAAAGAGATATACAGAGCTGCAATGTGATCAAATATGGAAATGATCAACAAACAAACAGAAGACCTGTAAACTTAATGCCATAACTGGCAGCTTCTTGGATAGAAAGTTTGTCAAGTGCCAGAGATTCTGAGAGTTTCTCTTCATTAATCATTTAATTCTGAATATTCATTTCTCCCACTCCTATTGCCGTGGCTATGATTAGACACCACCTTTGTTGTGGTTATAACAAGGAAACTCCCCACGGGGAAGATCACTGCACAGGCAGGTAATTACATTTTATATGTATGTTAACAAGCTTTCATTATTCTTTTAGTCAATAGGTACTATGGTGAAAAAATTGAGCTCTTCCTTAACTTTTTAAAAAAAAAAAAAATTCACGTTTTAAACTACTTCTGTAGACAAAGTAGAGTTCATTCATTGTAGAGGATAGGAGCTAACAGCACACCCAGACGATAGGTGTTCTAGGTCGTGGGATGTGCTGTCACAGTATGAGCTCGTCTGAATTCTGTTTTCATAGAATTATTATTCAGGAATGTGCCAATTTTTTTTTTTTGAGACTGATTAGAAAATTCGAACAGAAAATACATCTGTTTTGTTTTATTGTGTCCTCATCGTGCACTTATAAGAGGTGCAGTGATAGAATTCTAGCATTTCATTATGTTTAAGGCTTTGACAGCTGGTCTTGGTGATTGTTCTAGATGTTTTGACCTTTCCTAGATAATTTACCTGTGAACTGTCAGAGGTGTATATGTGTCAGTCTTTGTAGCTGGCAGTAATTGAGTATGATTGCTTTGAAAATGGGTGTAGATGGGAAGACAGAAAAGGTTTTCTTGCGTTTTGGGTTTTCTTAATAGCAGAAAAAATAGGCTTTTTTTTCCAGCTTCAGTTGTCTATGCTGAAGGATTTTTATTTACTGTTTCTTAACAGAAATTAATAGCTTGGGGATACTAAAGTTTTCCATTCAAAGAATCACAGAGCGGTTGAGGTTGAAATGGACTTCTAGAAGTCATCTGTTCCAACCTGCTTTTCAACCAGGGCCACCCAGAGCACATTGCCCATGTCCAGGCAGTTTTTGAAGGTCTCCAAGGAGGAGACCCCACAGCCTCTCAGGGCAGCCTGTGCCAGGGCTCCGACACCCGCACAGCACAGCAGTGCTGCCTGGGGCTCAGGGGGAGCCTCCTGGGGGCCAGTTTGTGCCCCCTGCCTCTTGTCCTGGCACTGGGCACCACTGAAAAGAGCCTGACTCCATTTTCTTTGAACCGTTTGTTCAGGTTTTCATAGACATTGATGAGATCCCCCTGACCCTCCTCTTTGCCAGGCTGAACAGTCCCATCTCTCTCAGCCTCTCGTTATAGGAGAGCTGCTCCAGTCTCTTCATCACCTTGGTGGCCCTCCAGTATGTCCACGTCTAACATCTATTGACTAGAAAAGTATGAGACGTTATTCCAACTTACTCATTACAAAGCTACCCTCTTCTCCTTTTCTAGTCGTTCCCCAAAAGGTTTTCCATTACAATGCTTCTGGCTTAGAGGTTAGGCAACAGCTGTACTGTGGCCAGTGTTTATCACACCAAATGTTATTCCTGCCAAGTCATTTTCTTGTACAGACATTAAGCATTCATGCTCATGTTGTGGAAAAAGCTTAATTCATGGAGGAGAGGGACCATCTCTTTGTTTTACACTTGTCTAGTGTCCAGATCACTTGCTTGTGTTAGTGATAGATAATAGTGTTTGACATACTCTTCAAGGAAAAAAAAATCTGAAAATAATATTCTCTGTAGGAACAAAAATACCATGTTTCAGGTCTTGTATTTCCTCTTTCCAGTGACTAATTATTACAGATGCTAGCAGAATTTTTTGTTTCTGTTGCCACTTCCTTCATGCTTAATAATTTCAGATTAGGCACCTCAACAGGTGAAGAATATGGCTAAGTGCAAAGGCACTGTTTCTGTGAAAATAACCGTAGCAGGTAAAAGAAAAAAGAAGGTAACTAAAACCTGGATTTTGGATTCTTTTTCCTAGTGAAGTAGTTTCCAGTTTTCCTTAATGAAAGAGCATTTGGCTGTCCCCAGCCAGAAGTCAGGGGTGAGCAAAGAGTGAGGACATTGAACTTAGTTCTCTAAACTTGTCCATTTTTTCCATAAACTTGTATGACTGTATAACGATAAATACCACGAATTTATCTCCATGCAAACCAAAGAATCAGCCTGGGTCCGCAGTAGAACATAGTATTGTACGCAAATAGTATGTTGATCTTTAATTTCCAAAGTGCCATCATCAGAACCTAGGATTAACCTTTAAGGTGTCTGACATGCTTTGGGACCTTTTTTTATTATTATTTTTTCCCCCAGTGAAACTGTGTAGAATATTGGTACTTGTGCATACCTACAGTTCCCACTACCTTGCCTAGGCTGAAGCATTTGGCCTCATTTTCCTACCTGGTGAATCTGAGTTTCTGCATTTGGGCCCATTGAAGAGCCCACATTGGCAGTGCCACCCCTAGACTGATAAATCCTGCTAGCCTTGAGTTCAGCAAAAGATACAGCTGCTACTCTTCTGCCTGTGTAGTGTGGTGGGAGGTGATTAAATCATTTCTGCAGCTTAAGCTCTACTGATGTATAGAGGACCAGAGGGTTAAGGAGGAACAGAGTTGCAGACCTGCTATGAGGCTGGACGAACTAGGCCTTGGCTCTAGTTTCTACCGCTGGGACTGGTCAGAGATTTTATCCAGTGACTGGTTTTGACACAACTGAGTAAATACAAAGTTTATCTTAGGTTATATGGTGTTATGGTAAGGAAAGTATAGCATGGTAAGTAAAATCATCTTCTGAGAGGCTTCTGTACTGGGGTTCAGCATTAAGTTTTAAGAACAGCCTAAACTAAATACCTTTTTTTTTTTTTTTTCCCTTAAAAACTAAATATAGCATGTATTTAAAACACAATTGATAGTTTATATCAGCTAAAACCAGCTGCTCTACTTCTTGCTGTCTTCCCAGTTCTAAAAGACCATCCTTTCTGCAGGAGCATGAATAATGGCAAATGTTAGTATGTTTCTGTGAGCATCTATTCCAGCAACACAGAACAGCTCCTGGAGAGGTTTTCTATTCCTTATTTAACAGCAGTGAAAATTGCAATTATTCTATTAATTTGGCTTGCCACTATGGCAAAGAGGAATTCTTTGGACTGTGAGGAGGAAATGTTTGTTTTCTCTGGCTGCTCCTTGCATATGCTACTCCAGTTATAATTAAATATGAATATTTACCAACAAAATGGAGCATTTTTAAGGTCAGTTAAACTGATTTTTAAGTTCCCATATATAGGCATAGGCAACCCATCTTGTGTTTTGTATAATGCTATTCATTATACAAAACTAATAGAGTAGCAAATCGATAAAATATCACCATGCACGTCAGATGAACATTACGGCTGTAAATTCTTCATCAGGAAGAATCTGTAGGGGGAAAAAGGAAACAAAAAGCTAGATCAAAAGCGATGTGGGGAATTAATGTGGAGAAGATGAAAGGGAAGGAAGCGAACAATAGGGTTGATGTAAGTGGAGGATTAAGTAAAGCAGAAGCAATCATTTTTTATGGGACAGATGAAAAGAAATTGAGAATAATTGTTACGGGAGGTGCAAGTAGTAGCAAGTTGAAAATGGCATGTATTTAATGGACGTATGAAAACTAAGGCTTCTCTGTGATTTGTGCTATCATTCATTTCCACGAAGTAGCTTCCTAATAGCTCTTGCAGTATCATGCACTGTTCTAACAATGGCATTCACAAAAGCTTATTGGATTCTTTTGCAAGTTAAAATGCCATGCTAGCATCATTCAACAGCGTTTAGCTCCAGATAACAATTTTATTTTAAATATTTGAAGTCAGCTTAATCTTCCATTCATGTCTGCTGACCCTTGTACATGCAGCACTAGGTTAACTAGCTTACTTACAGGAGCTTCAACTCATTACTTGAAGCTTATAACATGCAATAGTAAGTTCTGGAACTGGCTACAAAAGTTCCTATACGCACAGGATGAACAGAAAGTATTGTTAAGGAGAAATCATATCTATTTTAAGTCACGCTATATGCTGTTAATAATGTCTTAGGGTTAAGAAAAGCCTGTCTTCCAGAAATGTACATAATGTAGCTGCGTGCCAACCTTATGAGGAGCTGTTTGGGAAGAATTATGACTGGGGTATTGTTTCCTGGCAGCCCTTTGCTGCATTCTGCCTTGTGCAGAGGGTAAAGGAGCCCAAATCCTGCTTCTCAGCTCTTAGAGTCATCCCAGTCCCTCACAGAAGATCAGCCATCCTGGAAAACATCTGTATCCTTGTGCTTGGGAAAGATAGTTGAGGAAAACCTGAAGGGACAGTGCTACCTTCTTTCTTGAGTATTTATTCCACAGCTTATACAGAAAGCCCTGACCAGTGAGGTGGAGGAGGCGTTGGTTCACAAGGGAAGTTTCTTGTTCGTTGGGTTAGGAGATTCCTCTTGACAAATCCTAATTTTTCTCCTTAATTCTCTCCTATTGCTCATACCAATCAAGAGCCATGACAACAACGACAATCTCCAAAAGGTGTAATTATTCCTGCCCGTCCTCTGTTTGCCAAAGTCTGTCTGAAAGTCAAAGCGTTGGACATGGTGGTGTCAAGGAGGTCGTTTTAGATGGGAAGCATCTGGGGTGGAGTGTATTAGGTAGGGCTGTTGCTAATCATTTGAGTGCTGACCCTTTCAGCTTTTTGCTATTTTGTATAACAGTATACTCAAGCCTCCCTTCCGTCCTTGGTGCTCTTTCTGTACTGTCCTCATTTGTCACCTTCTTTTGAATAATGAGGCCTTGAATTATGTATACACAATTGAACATTTTTTATAGTCCTCTCTCTCTTCCACTTCTGTTTGATTTTTAATGCATGAATTTAGCTTTGTTAATATGTCTTTCAAGGTAGGGCCCTCATTTAGACTGTTATTTCCCTGATTTGAGACATTGTCCCTTGCTTTTTTGACCTAGGGTTATGCTAGCTATTTTGGCTTTTTCTTGAATCCCAAACTCATTTTTGTTTGCTAGTGTTTTAACTTTAATTCACCTGCTTTGGGGATTTTTTGAAAGTCTTCAGCTTTTTAAACACTTTCTTTCTACCTCTTCGTTTTCCATTTTCCATGATTTTGTACTAGTACTGTATTACATTTCCTGTTGATATATTTGCCTAGAATCTCTCTTGAACTCTTCAAAAATATTGGGGTAGACTTACAATTTTGGTTTCCTTACTGAAGTTCCTAAATTTCCCACATGAGCTGTGTTGATTCTTTCGGATTTTAGGTGCAGAATGCTGGAAGCCCTGTTTCTTAAAAACAAAACAAAACAAAAACAAACCAACAAAATACCTTGTTTGTGCAGTTATTTTCTTGTATTTTCTGAATACAGGCTTGTTCAGAGCAAAATCTTTAATGTGATCTTTTGTCTTGCACCTCCCAGGCTCTGTGAGGCTTCCAATTACTTCTTTCTGTTACAATGTCAAAAATCAGTCTTGTTTCTTAGTAAGAGAGAGTGAATTTCACACTTTTTAAGAAATTAAAATGATGGACTGGTGCTCCCCTGTAGCACATCACTGGAGGTAAACTCCAATTGTTTGTGCACCGTATGTATGTTCTCTCTTTGTAGTATCTGGCTTATTGCTTTGAGAGCAGGGATGCCCCGGGCAGAGAACTTACTATGAAAATGGGAGCAGAATGAGTTCACTGCAGTCCTTGTGTTGAGCTCTTCTCTCCTCTCTCTTAAGGGAAGAGAGAAACTTCTCTTGGAGATTTTCCCCTTCTTTGATCCCTGGCTGGAGCATCTCTGCACTCTGGTGTTGGAGCTGTTTTAAGTGACTGGGATAGCAGAATCCTTATGCAGTGAGTGTATGAGGGTCCCTGCCATGTAGCGTGGTTTTTCAATGCATGTTAGATGGAGCCTGGCCAGTTTTATCGGGGTCAGGAATAGGACCTTTGTTTTAAGTGCTACGGAAAAGCAGGAAAATGTTAGCATCTCTGGGGACTGCTAGGGCTTTGAAGTATTATGATCCACAGTTAAACTTCCCACATTTTCCCATCTTCGGAATTTCACTGATGTTTTGTGGCTACGTTGGAGAATATTAATTGATAGCTGTTAGATTATGTTTTGTCCTTTAACGTTTTAGAAAAATATCATAGACAAATTAGGATAGTGATTACTTATATACAAGAAATAATAACAGAGTTCCTGCCCAAAATGTATTTATTGACAGCCCCATGGTATGATTCTTAAAAATATGTCTTCTGTGACAAAACCTTCAAAAAAGAAGTCTGTATTTCTCATGATATATAAAAAGGCAAAGGCAAGTAAACAGTGACGTCAGGATGCCCTGTTCTTTGACTGAGACAAAGATCACATTATTTTGTGCTCTGCATTTATTCTGAATTGATATCTCCAAAATTGCTCATAGTTGGAGTAAATACATGGCTTAAGGAGTGATGATTGTGTGTGTTGTTTACAACAGTGCAAAATACATTCAATCTTTGTTGACAACTGTTACAAGGATAGGTATTTTTGATTTGCCAGAAGTCTGAATATTCAGAGGTGATTAAAACAAAGAGGTTGTTTAGCAGGTACTGGCTGAAATTTTGTAGTTACAGTATCATAATCATTTCATGAGGTTTCTCTGTTGAGGAAATTATCTTTGTTTAATGCTAAAGGATGTCAGTAATATGTCTCTAATGCCAAATTATTTCAGGGTGTGCACTTTACTTTTTCCCCTACATTTACGTAGATAGGAAAACTGAGTGTTCCAAACAACTTGTGGAACAGTTTCCATATCAACTTTTATGTGCTAAAAATGTAATTAGGATAGTTCAACCCAAAATGTAAACTAGAACTGGGATTTAATGTACCTGGCATTTTGGAGGAAAATATTTAACTATTCTATTAGCACAGTGAATCTGGTGAAAGTCAGTAGCAAACCACTACCACCCATTTAAATGTGAGTAGCTGAAACCGAGAGGAAATAGAGAATTCAAAGAGGTGTCTATTCACCACAGTACTTTTCTGCCTTTTGAGTGAATTCATGGTTACAGTTTGTTAACATAAACAATGCAATCCCATTAACTGGTAAGGTAAATAGCATTAGATGTTTACATCTTTTTTACATTGCTGCATGATTTGCTCTGCTTATGGAAATGCTTCAAAACGTCTTAGTATTTCCTCTTTTGTGTAATTGGCTTATGACTCTTCTGATATCTTCTCCCTGCTGCTTCAGCTTTTCTTCCTTATCCCTTGTGCACTGGCTTCTGTTCTTCCCTTTTCTATTTATTGCTGACACCTCTGGAACCACGACTTTCTTATTTCCTTTTCTGGGTTTATTATTAAAAAAAAAAAAAAAAAAAAAAAACTAGGGGAGGGCCTTCCAAAGAGATACTATGCCTACAATTACTTCTGATAGTTCCTTACAGTTCTTTCCTTTCTTTGCAAGATGACTGGTTCGTTTGATAAAAATGAGTACTGCTGTCTTAGTAATGGCCAAACATAATCAAGAGAGAAATCCAGTGCGTATTTAGGGAGCAGGGATTGGTGGAAGAGATTTGGTAAGCGTCTGTTGATGGTATTACTTCTGACCAGCTTTGTGAAAGTCATCGGTTAAAGTCCTACCTTTGATTTTGATGTTGTTAGACTTGGAAACAAACCAAGCAATGGAAGTAGGTTTTCAGTTTTTTTTTTTGTTTGTTTTTTTTTGTTTGTTTTGTTTTGTTTTGTTTTTTAATTGCATCTAGCCTCCCCTTCTGCAAGGCTTAGTTTTGGAAATAAAACTAAAGTTGCTTTTTTATCTTCAGGCTGTAAGTAAGAAGAGGTTTCATACAACCACTTTTTTTTGTTATAAACAAGAATCTGTATAACTAGTCTATCTGTTAACATACCATTTCCTTAATCCAGTGGATTAATACAGCATACAGAGGTGTTCCCTTTGGCTGTTTGATTAAGGGGCATACATTGGATCACAGATGATATAAAAATAAGTTTGCCTTTAGAAACAATTTTATTCCATAATGCGCTTATTGTCCTGACGCATTGAGGGGCAGTTTGGGGAAGATACGTACCAGCAGATATTTTGCATGTAAAGCATTTAGTTTAAGCGTTGAATAATCTTGAGCTGGGGATATCCTAAGGACTACTGCTGACCTATATCCTGTTGTGACAGCTGAGAGCAGCAGGTTGGAACTGCTGGATGAAATCCATACCCAGTTGCCCATTGTACTTTCTTCTTGTCATTATGCAATAGCAATTCAAAGACACTTTCTACTGTTCCTTATTCTGTTTATTAATTTGAAAAGAAGATAGCCTGGCTATGGTGGTACAATGGGAAAAGTAACTGAAATCAGTGGCAAACTATCTACTGTGGTCATCCACCTTTTTAACTAGGCCTAGGTGCAATACAACTTCCAGCCATAATAAAGCAATGCTTTTCTTTCTCATTAACTATTTTGGAGCCTACAGATTTTGTTGGATCACTATATCAAGTTGTTTATCATGTGTGAAATAATACAATCCTGTTCGGCTGATGGACACGGTCCTCCTGATTTCAAATGCTCTTTGGATTGCTGTGGTCTGCTTCGTTTAGATTAGGCATGGATGTCTACCTAATACCTATTTCTCAGTTTAGAAAGGAGACCAGTAGGAATTAATACTACTAAGTAATACATATATACACATATGTAAATTGTGTGTGTTTGTGTACAGGTCTGTCAGTCTCCTTTAATTTTAAATAATCTTCCTAAGTCATATTCTGTGATGATATCTTCCTGAATAGATATCTGGATAGTGGTACTGGGAACTTCTCAACAGCCAATATTAATTCTCATCCCCTCCTTCCCAGTTAAGAAAACAAGAATTAGAGACTTGACAGTTATGTATGAATAATCTGCAGCACATTGGCAGTCAGGGTAGGAATTCATGAAGTCTTGACTCTGTTTTAGATCCACAGATCTTCCTGTGATATGGTCTCTCTACTTAAAAAAAAATAATATGCTTTAAGCTTTTGTATTAATTTGTATTAATTAACTTTGGCTAACTACATATATGATGAATGCTTTAAAAAAGAACTATTCCAAAATGTGTCCTTTGTCTGATATGATGGGATGAGTTTTAGTCTGTCATGTTTCATAGTGATGTTATGGTATGATAACATCGTTCTCCCCTTTTCTGGAATTTACATTGTCAAGCAGGATACCTGTGTGCCTCTGAAGTGAAAGAATGGAAAATGTAGCTGAAAGTCATTTAGGAGTCAGTCTTGCTTATTTTTTTCAGTATATAGGCAGAAATCATGAGTCAAAAGCTCCAAAACCAGCAAGATCTACCTTATCAGTATTTATTTTACCAATGTGTTTTTCACTACTAGCATAATGTTCCTAATAACCCATATTTTGATATTGGTCTCTATGCTAGACCCATTCAAGATTTTTTTTTTAAAAAAAAAAAAAAAAAAAAAAAAGGGAGAATAACCCCAACACTTTATCCTGTCAGCCAAGGGAAGCTGATTGCAGTGCAAATTTGAAAGTGCCCTACACGCACGGGAAAGTAGCAGTACTCTTTCAACCACCTACACCCTTTCCCAGCCATCTTGGAGTGATGTCTCCATGCTGGAGTGTAGTTGGCTAGGCAGAACCAGGGAGTTGGTCGTGGTAGAGCAACTGGAAAAGTAAAGCTAGTCATGGTCCTTCTCTTCTGCATTGGTCCTATGATAACAAATGCAAGTATTCCCCTAACCAACTGTGCTTTGCGTACCTGAAGCTGTTGCCATCAAACTTCAATGATTTCCTAACATCTTTTCTCCTCAGATCATTTCTTTTCTTGCTATATTTTTAACTGCTTTTCCACTTCGTATTTTTTTCTTAGCTTTAGCAGGCTTGGGGTGGTTACAAATAGGAACCGTCATCTTAGTAATGACTCCACAAAGAAAACGGAGGCAGTGAAACAAACCATTTGCCCACAGTAGAGTGTTTTTACTTCGTACAGCCTCTCTACTCGGTTTTACAGAGGATAACTTCCCTAGTGAATGGTAGGAGAAAACTCTTGCTGATTAGAGGTGATGAAGGCCATCACCTCTCTCTCATTTTGTTTTGTTTTGCTTCTGTTGTTGTTAAGCTGAGGAACTGCTACCTGTTGTGTGCTCCTCCTCAGTCTCTGGGCTGGCACGCTCACTTATGAAGTGAGACATACTAAAGCAGCTCCTGGCAATTTGCATCTATATGTGCTACTTTAAAGCAAAGAGAGATAATTTGAATGCGTGCACATGTGTTCGCTTTATTCTAGTGGTTATGGACTATTTCCTATTCCCGGGATTATGGACTGCCCATTCTATGCATGTGCTAATACTTTGAAAATTTGAAAGAAATGATGGCACCCCACACAATGTCAAAATGTGCATTTGAAATAAAAGCCCAGCAATTCAGCTTTCTGGTCTTGTTCATAGCAGGTAAAAGGCTGCCTTGATGACACTTAGAGCAAATGAATTTCTCTCCTGCAGTCATGCACTGAATAAATTGCTTGATCTAGTTTGGTACAAAAGGACATGATCTATAAATAGTTAACAGAGCTTTCTTCAGGAAAAGTGATCTATAGACTGGAACTCTCTCTTGGGGTCTTTTTTAAAAGTAAGTGCCGATATGAACAAAAGAAAAGTTTGTTTAAAAAAAAGAAGGCCTTTTTAATGAGGTTGAAACTCACATATTTTAACTTCCTTTTGAAAGCATCTGGACAACCACTTCAAAAGTCCAAAAAGCTAACCTTACAGTCACTTGAAGAAAAGGAGAAAAAAAGGTCAGTCCCTGTTAATCTGATGTGAATGTATTTTGTCAACAACTACAAGCTGAAATTCAAGCTAAAACAGCTAGTTAATTTGAATCAAAGATACTCCTGGTATACAAACATCAGTGAATTCAGATTTTATTTGAAAGCCATTATTTCCAGACTCATAGCAACTCTCTCTTTATAACATTTTTCAGTTTGTCGATACACTGCACTGTTTGCCATGGGGTCTCTCTGTCCTAAATAGTGCTCTTTCATGCACTTTTTTTGGCAGATAATCTTTTGGGTTTTTAACTGCTGCTACTTGTGATACTCAAAACTTTTAAGACAACTTACTGGGCTAAGGGAAGCATCCATCTACCAAGTTTCTTCATGTAGCATTCTCAGAAGGAAGTGTAAAAAATAGTTATCTATGGAAACAAAAGGAAGAAGCATTCCTTTTTATGGCATTTTCATCATTGGTTATTTTTCAGTGAAATGAGGCCAGTCATGAAAATACTGCCAGTATTGGACATCAAAGACTGTGTGACCTGTACATGTAAAATTATGGTGTTTTTTAAGGCAGTGTTGAGTTCAGGTAAGTAGAGCTTTAGAAGCAGGGATATGACTGCTTGTTTGGGGACAGAAAGATCCTTCACCAAAGTGTGGAGAAGACAATCCATGTTCATAAATTTGCCATGGGCTTTGGGAGGGCAAATCATTTGGTGCCTACAGAGAAGCTGAAAGCCAAGTATCCAGATTAAGAAATCACTTGGGCAGTTGAAGGCTATTGACTTGATTAATTACTTTTTTTTTTTTTTTTTAATAGCATGATGGGAGTGTGTTATGGTCTACCTGATCTGGGTGAGGAAGTAGAATAAAACTTCTTTAAACAATTGGAGGAAATCTCTGTATTACAGACCCTGGTTCTCATAGGGGAATTTATCTTCCCTAACATCTTTTGGAGGGGCAACATGGTAGGATTCAAGGTGGAAGGTTTATCAGGGATGTGGGAGATAACAGGTTGATATGGGTACTGGTTGGACTTGTGCTAAAATACAGCTGGATCTGAAATTTACTGTCAAGAAAGAACTGGATGGAGGTATGATAACCAATGGCAGTCTTGGCTGTGGGAGCCGTGAAATAAATAGTGGCAATCCTCCAGGATCCTGAATTAGTAAAGTGCAGACACAGGACTTCAGGCTTAGTTTAGTCTTTATTTATTTGGCAGGCAGGTAGGATTCTGTAGGAGGCAGATCTATAGAGCAAAAAAGCTCAGAATAGCTGTCAGGTATATTGGTGGCTAAGAATGGAAATCACAGCAAAGAGATAGCATTTGAGAGGTGGAACCAGAGACAGGATGCAAAGGAGGCATTTATAAAAATTGACCAGGCATGTAGGGATGGTGTTAGGAAAGTCAGTTTACCTTGACGCTAGAAAAAATGTCAGGAGCAACCAGAAGAGCTTCGGCCTCTTCATTACTAATGAAAAGCTGAATAGGGAAAATGTGAGCCCTTTGCTGAGTGTGGCAAAAGATTTAGTAACAGCAGAGGTAAGCCTGAGATACTTGTTGACTTCTTGGCTTTGTTCTTCATCAGCAAGGTGTCCTTGGCCTCTATGATTATTGAAGGGGTTCAGGGAGGAGGAGAACAGCCAGTGGCAGATGCGAATCAAATCAGGGATTGAGAGGGTTCGACCCATGACCAAACAGACTGCATCCGAGGGTCCTGAGAGAGCTGACTGATGTGATAGCAATGTTGCACCAGTCTGCAGAAAAGGCCAAAAGCAAAACCCAGGGAAGTACATCTTGGTCAGCCTCACTTCAGTCTCTGGGAAGATCATAAAGTGAGTTCTCTTGGAGCACGTTTCTGGGCACATAAATAAGAACGTGATAGGGAATAGTAAGCAGGAATTTACCAAGAGCTAATCAACCTGACTGCCTCTTATGATAAATTGGCTGGATTTGTGGACCAGGGGAGAGCAGCAAATGTCATTTACCTTGACTATTGCAAGTCTTTTGACACCATCTCACACAACCAGGTGGGTGAAAAGCCAGTTGAGTGGTCAGGCACCGTAGGTGGTAGTTAATGGGTTATACTCTACTCTCAGAAATCAGTAAAAAGTAGAGCACTACCAGCATCTGTCTTGGGATCAGTCCTGTACAACAGTTTTATCAAGAACCTGGCGAAGGCAACGTGAGTGCGTGGTCACAGAGGTTAGAGATGACACAAAACTGGGGGAAGTGCTCAAGAGAGTCAGTGCTGCCACCCAGTGGGACCTAGACAGGCCAGAGGAATGGACTAATGGGAACCTTGTGTAATTTAGCAGTCAATGTCTTTTTTATGGATGTGGTATTTAGATGTGATCTGAAGAATTTTGAGCAGAGCGAGACAATCACTTCCTTCTATTAACAGGCCTCTGCTTCTGTTAGCGTATCCCAGGACAATGCTGGAAGAACCTGGAAAAAAATAAAATGCTTTATGGGCAATCAGACCAGGTCATTAGTAAATACAGTCCAAAGAATAGGAGAAAAAGCACATACAGAAGGACGAATGAGTTTTCCATGGGCTGCAGCCTCCTCCAGGCCACATCCACCTGCTCCACCGGGGGCTCCTCCACCCATGGGGGGGCTGCAGTGTGGAGATCTGCTCCATGTGGGACCCATGGGCTGCAGGGGGACAGCCTGCTCCACCAGGGGCCTCTCCACAGGCCACAGGGGAACTGCTGCTGCCTGCCTGGAGCACCTCCTGCCCTCCTGCACTGACCTTGGGATCTGCAGGGCTGGTTCTCACTCTTTGCTCTCCCAATTGCTGTTGTGCAGCAGTTCTTCCCCTTCCTTAAATCTGCTCTCCCAGAGCCCCAACCAGTGTTGCTCACTGTCTCAGCTCTGGACAGCAGTGGGTCCCTTTTGGAGCTGCCTGGAGGTGTCTCTGATCTGACATGGGGCAGCTGCTGGGCTCTGTCCCTCCACTACAAAAACCTTGCCACGTAAACCCAATACACTCAGCAGGCGTAACCAGACAGGATTCCCTAGGCCAAGAAGCATCAAGCATTCAAGGCCTGCCTGGACGCCTACCTGGGCAACCTGCTCTAGGGAACCTGCTTTGGCAGGGGGGTTGGACCCAATGATCTCTTGAGGTCCCTTTCAACACCTACATCTCTGTGATTCTGTGAAGTGGAGTTGAGTTAAACGTGTTGCTGGGAGCCAAAGTTAGGACCATGCAATCAGGTCAGCAGATTTAAGTTAGTCAGACTCAAGGCTGGCATGAAGATGTGCAGGCATAATGCTTTGAAGCATCAGGCAGGAAACAACTGCTTGAGCTGCCCTCCAGTCTCCTGGAAAACCACCTTCATTTCCAGGAGAAAAGAAGTGACATGTGCCAGATGTATCCGAGACTCTGCATTAGTAAATTAACAGGGCTATAACACTCAGGCTTGTGCTGCCTCCTTTAATTGCCTGACATGCATATAGAATGCCAAATGATGTTCTCTAAAGGAAACTAAATGCAGATTATGCTTTGCAGCTCTTTGCACTATTGGTTAGCTGGTACCTATCATGCTGAACATCAGGAACTCAGTCCACAAGAGGTGAAGGGGCTGCTGCTTGTGTAGTTCAGGTGCATGCCAGTGAGAGTCTGCGAGTTGTGACAGTAGAGTAAGCTGTTGACCTTTTTCTAGCATCGTGTCTTGGACTTGTCATTCTTCTTTCTGAGGCCTCATTTACAATAGCTTTTGAATTGGAAATAATTGTAGGGGAGGACTGTGGCTACTTTTATCTTCTATGCCCTTACAGAGGGACAAAAAATCGCATTAAAAAAATGAAGTCTATGACCACCGCCATGCCACATTGACACAGTATTAGCAATGGCTCAGACAACCACAATTACCACAGAATAATTCCCCCACACAGAGATGACATGCATATGCAGATAGACACACACCTGGAACTGAGTAATCGAGGATAAATCCCAGTCATATAGTTGTGATGTAAAGCAGTGCGCAGCCCACTGCATAAGTGGTTTGATCTCTGTGGAGGATATTTCCTCTGTAGAGTACAAGTCTTAATATCCATTGAGTGATGATTCCTTGCTGGCTGTGTTGTGAGCACAGAAAGAAAATAAAAAGGAAACAGTCAATGTAACTCTTCATTAGTTGAGTCATCCTGTCCCCCAACAACTGCTCAAGGACTAAAACAAAAAAACACTAGTAGTATTGTGCTATTTGTTAGCTTCCTTTGTCATATCTGTTGCTAGAGGAGAAAGGAAGGCAAATGCCAATGTCTGACAAGTTCTTTTAGTGTCTTACCTCTTCCCCGCCTTCATGAACGATCTTTGCTCAGCTGTTGGCTGCCAAGATGCAGAAGGAAGGTGTATTTGCTCTATTAAGTAAAGTATTTGTTTGATTTCAACCCTCTTTTTTTATTATTATTATTCTTTCCCCTCCCTGTCTGTTTTGAAAATAACACACACTAAGTGGCCAATCTCTTATCCTCAGTCTTTTTTCATTTTCTCTGATGGTGTGAACTCCTGGCTCTGTCACCCTACCCATTGGAGCCAACTTTCCTGTGATCCTCTTGACTTCACATCATCTTCACCTGTACCATGGTGAGCCCCAAAAGGTGAAAGCATCTGTTTAAGAGCATGTAGCTCAGTTCTGTGAGAATCCTGCTGCAGTTTACTGGGATGTGCATTAATTCAAATAACATTTTTTTTTTTCCCCCTGTCCTTTTATTCTTTCTTGAATGGAAAAAATACAGCAGAGGCAATATGCTCTCTGCGGGTTTTTCTATTCCACATAAGCAATCGTAGTTTTCCTAGAATGCCACAGTTTGTTTAGGCCTGCTGTGGGCTTTAACTGGTAATATCTTTTCTTTCAGGGTGGTTTCCACCAGCAATTTTTTTGATACTAATTTAATCTGTAATCAATGATGGCTGGACTTGTACAGACCCTTGTGAGGGATTTTAAGGAAGTCGTTTACTGCTGTGACACACCTGGTTTACTTTTCTTCTATTATTCTGTACAGTAGCAAAAGAGCTAATGATTAATTTGAGTTTGGTGCAGAGATGCTGAGTTATAGCTCGCCACTGGAACGCCCTTCAGTAGGATTGTAGGCATCAGCTGTAGCTTTTCTATGAGGCCATGTGTAAATGCTGCAGTGCAAAAAGCATGGTGAGCAACTGAAGTTTTTTTGGTGGCCAAGAGTCTAGTGTGCTTTTCTAGCATCCCTCTTCCTCCCCTGGAGAAATATGGCAAATGATGTTTTCAGGCCCAGGTTATATACCAGTCTGTATCAGTTGCTATCACTGTAAAAAGGAGCTTTTTTAAATAATTACAATTGCTAGTCAAAGAGAATTGAGGCAGAGCACCAGATTTGCTTTTCTCCAGCCTTTTTCGGTTGTTTCTGTTGTTCTCAATAAAGGCAGTATTTGCTGATTCGGGTTTGCTGGACCCAGTGGGCTGGATGCACTGGTATATTCCAGCTGCTTTTCCATGCTCTGGCAATGCAAACCAGCTGCAGCTCTGGTTTAACTCAAGCCAGGTTTATGGCTGTTTTGCATCACTGGAGCAGCGTAAAGTACCTGAAGCATGCCAGCTAATCAGGCCTGTTGCTGAACCATTATAAATGACTTGTTTTTCTTCATGTTCTATGCATGTAACTTTATTTTTAACTAAAGCCTCTGGAAATTGAGTAGATTGCATCACTAAAAGACAGATTTTGTGTTCTAAACTAAAGTCTATAAAATTAGAGGGTTTTTAAGCCAGAGGTTTTTTCCTTAACTGAAAAAAATTATCAAATTACACATTGCTCCTCTGCACTTGTCTGCTATGGATTTCTTTTAAGTCACACTGAGATTACAGTTGCCTGTTCTCATTATAAGATGAAATAATGATTAGTATGAGATCTAAAGGAGCAGGTTTTCTGAGTTTTACTTCACAAAATATGGGCTCAGCTTTTATTCCAGATGCAGTGATTTCCTTGTGCTGAGAACGTATGCAATATTTGTGTCATTATCAATATTGTCTGCAATTTACTGATTGAAAATATTTTGGAGATTCTGGTAGAGGAGGGAAATGAGCCTACCGTATTTTTTTCTTGTGTTTATAGTGTAACTTCCAAATGAAATCTTATTTATCAACCTTTGTTAGCATGATGAGTATTCAAAACACGCCACAGATATTAAATGGTAATTATGTTATTCTGTGTGTGGCATTTTTTCACAATCCAGCTTTTCCTCTGAGACTTTTGTAATATTGAATGAGTGATGTGTGTATTATACAGTGGAAGAATGACAGAGTGTCATTACACCTTCTCTCTGATACACAAGTGTGCCCATACTTCCTTCAGAACTCATGAATTTTCCCACAAAATAGTCTTGTGTAAAGACTGGGTTGATTTTGGTGCATTTTTTTGAAATTTCTATCTGGATAACCATATTGGCATTGAAGCCAGGAATTGTGTTCCTCTGATCAGATGCACATCGAGAGAAAACATGACAGAATTTGCAAAGTTTTTCTGAACTTTGAGGTAAAATACCAAAGAATTAATTACTGCCTCATATTAATTAAGATAACAATGCAAAACCCTTCATTAGAAGCCTAGGAAAAGTTCTTCCTTGGTCCTTGGAGAGAATATTATATGCAAGCCCTGTTGTGTGGGTTGCAAGGTGTCACTGGAATTTATATGCATTACTTGTCTAATTGCAGTAAATGTAGCATGTCCAGATAGGTTTAAAAGTTGGATGGCTGTTTGTTACTTGCTGGAAATCACTTGAAACCTTGCTAGTCAGAGGCAGCTGTTCACAGGTCCTTCACCTCTCCCCAGAGATAGCTGGAAGACTCTGTTGTTGGACCCTGTCTTTTATGGCAGAAGCAGTAAACATGACAGGTTGTTTGGGAGCCATCTGTTTTAAAATGGTCGCTGCTTTGTATGCAGTAATGAACTTGAGATCAGTTTTCTGTCTGTCTTCATAGTAACAGCCTTGTTTGGTGTCACAACAGGTGGAAGTTGATGGGATGAAACTAAACGTGACCAGCGAGTGGAACCTGGCTTCACCCCTGTTGTCTGTCACCATTGATGGCACGCAGAGAACTATACAGGTAAATTCACCAATGCTTTATTTGTAGAGCTGAGCCAACCAGAAGCCTTTAAATGCAGAAATAGTACTGCTACGTGGGATCTAAGCTTTCCGTAGCATAAAAATTATGTTATACTGTGTGAATAACATAGTCTTTGAACTTCATGTGTTCAGACCTTCAGTGGATGAGCTTGTTGTACAATTACTCACTTAGAGTTTGACGTCTTTCATTTAAGTTGCTTATGTTAGAAATTTACCCCAGTTCTCAGAATCTCTTTACTTATTGGTTGTGAGAAGATACAGTTTCTTTATCACTCAAGAAATAAAGAATGGATTACTGTTC
Source organism: Anas acuta (assembly GCF_963932015.1). Taxonomy (NCBI): domain Eukaryota; kingdom Metazoa; phylum Chordata; class Aves; order Anseriformes; family Anatidae; genus Anas; species Anas acuta. The sequence goes on from NC_088979.1 coordinate 55,401,176, forward strand.
AGAAAAAGATGGAGTCTGGCAATAAAATTATTCTCCTCCTCCTGTTTGGATCATGTAGTTTTTTCCACTCATGGGCCTTTGCAGATTGAAAGTCACAGGACAATATATCTCCCATGCAATATGCTTTTTTGATATGCTTTTATGAAATATTATTAGTTCCACGATTTAAGAAAACTTCCAGGTTTACATTTTGTAGATTTCTTGGAAGGCCACTGCCAGTCTCAGGGCTTGTTTATATCTAAAATAACTTTGTATTCTACAGTATATTTTTGTATTTTAATACTGGTCCACTTTGCTGCTGTTTTATAAAGTACATTCCTGATTTTGAATGATACCGATGTTTGAACATACAAAATCTCTTCAGGAGAAAACCATATTTAGAATGGATACCCATATTCAGAAGGCCCCATTTCAAGCTACATAATAACTATGGCAGGTTGTATCCCTGAGTATAATAATAGTTAAGACCAGTTAACTAGAAGTCTAATGCTTGAACTGGCACATAGAATTTGTTTTGAGATAATGATTGTGAGATCTGAACATGCTTTCTTCTAGGAGCTGAGCCAGCAATAATATTACTTGCACACCCTGAGTATGGCCAAATTATATGAATTTCTGCAGGACTTGCCACAACAATAAGCAGTGAACTGGCTGTGTGGTATTTATCCAAGAGAATGTGAAATAAGCACATATGTTGTTTGTTTCTAAGATGTTATCTGTAAGCCTTTGCTTTTAGTGAAGAAACTCACCAGCTTGAAAAGTTATTAATCTTTTAGTATATGTATGTAAAATTATGGGAACCTTAAGCTTGACCTCTGATATCTGCTCACTGGAATCTAAATTGGTTTTTTGGTTATATATTTCTCTAGACTTGCCCCACTGCAAGAACCAAATTAGACAAGTGTATTCCTGTAGGTCAATTTGTCTCCAAAAGCAATTGACCCCTGAGTCTTGAAGTATCTTCTTTCAGCAAGACTTAGCCCTAGAGCCATTTAAGCAACAAATATGGATGAATCGAATAATTCCAGCTGTGCTTTATTAATTTTCAGCCAATCTAATTTCTCTTCATAGTTGGTTTCATTCTTCTAAATTTGCTCAACCAAATACAGTCTTTATGAACATTATATTTCTTTGAAGGATTGATTTATGCACCTTCGGCTCGATCCTGCAGTCTGGCCCCAATCCAGCAAAGCACTTAAGCATAGAAGCAGGAAATAAATAATTTTAAAATGTTTTGGTTTAAAATGTATTTATGTAAATTATAGTCTAGACATTCAAATTGTTGCATATCTGTCACACATTTAAAAATAAGTAATTAAGAATGCTCCTGTATTTTGCCTCTCTGATAAAGGCTCAATGTGTATTAGAGCAAAGCAGAGCACTAACTCTGCTGCAGTTAATTTTAAGAAGATCTATGAGCTTAAAATGCAAGTTTTCTGAGACTATTTCTAGATTAGGAAACATGGCAATACATCTGAGAGCCTTAGGAGAGGTATGTACCCTGGTCGCAGCCAGTCCAGGGCATATCAGGGCACACCTAGGATGTGTGGCAGCCCCCTCCCTTGTGCTTTTGTTTCCTTTGCAAGGAAGCCCATCTGCTGTACACAGATGGGCACTGTGGAGTGCCTGGCCAGGTCCTCAGATGATAGAGGGACCAAAACCCTGGGTTCATTTTCATTTTCCTGCAGGAAGGTCTTGAAAACCTTTGTACTGATTTGGATTCCTGTGAAACCGTAGGATGCTATAGAAGGTGATGAAATAGTGAAAACACAGCATCATTTGAGCAAGAAATTTCTCAGATATACTATTCAAGAAAGGAGGTGGGGGACAGACCCCATAGTATTTCTTGAAGTATGCAGATTCCATCACTGTTTTTTGTTGTTTTTGTTGTTTTTGCTTTTAGTAATTCCTCAGCTGATCCCAGTTTCTCATAATTCTCTCTGCTTTTGACAAGAACCTACCACTCATTTGGGGAGACTGAATTAAACGCATTATGAAGTGTAAGATTCTCATACATTTTTCCAAAGATGTTAGTGACTCTGGACAGTTACATTGAAATATTGAGGATCTGGAACCTACTTTTGCTGAAAATGAGGGAAGTATCTAGAGGCATGTGGTTACCATAGGAGTACATGAGGATTCAGATTTAAAGGCATTGGTTAATATGTAATTTTAAATACATATATATATATATAATATTTTTTATATAAAACATAATTTGAATATCATATAAAATAAAAAATATATTAAAATAAAAATAAACAAATGAGGAACCTAATTATTTCTGTGAAGAGAAAGTGGAAAAGAAGACATTGAGTTGTTGAAAAGAACTGTAAGAATTCAGGTAGAAACAGAAAGGGAGAATGGTGGTTCAGAATGATATCCTGGAAAGGAACAATGGTGTGGAGGTAAGAAGACAGGCATATATTGGGACAGCGAGGATTATTTTATCCCTCTACCTCTGCTCCCTTGTAAAAGTAAGATGGGTTTCAGTGAGCCCTGTGCCTGTAGGAGACATCATCTATGACCTGTTCTCTCTTCCTGGTGGTGGAGTGGGGAGGGTAGAAGGAGAAAAGTGAATAAGCTGCTTTTTCCTTAGAACAACTCCTTTTATTCCCTCACGTGAACCAGACTCTAAGGGGACCTCCAGATGAAATGAATCCAAGAAGTCAGGAGATGGACTTTAACCTTGCTGCAAGTCCTCTATTTGACGGCACACTACAATCAGGTTGCAAGTAGGCACCTACTGCTGTGACCCTGCTCAGAAAGATGAGGTTGCCCAGGAAAGAATGCAGTAGGAGGTCCTCAAACCCTGTTTACTTTGGCACTACTTGTGTTAGGTCAAGTTCTCAAAAACCATCACCACCCTTCAAATTCAGAGCCTTTTCTATGACAGCACCACACATCTAAATTTTACAGCTCCTTGGTGCTGTTTTATAGTACCTTTGGAGAGAATTCAGTTTACTACTCTATTTTCATTGATCCCATCATCAAACACTCAGCCCATCCTTATATACCATCTACCTGCAGACAGTTCCCTCTAGCAAGAGGATTCTCTGCCAAAATAAATTCTTTGTCACCATCTCATGCTAACACTTGTCCCTCTTCATTGTACCATACGCACCCTGCCACTCCACTATCATCATCTCACACTGGTTTCACTGCTCTGCCAGCATGCCCTAATGAAGCCTTCCACCCTTTAAAGGGAGCCCAGGCCTGGGATGTGGAAAACTCTTGGTGGCTCTTGGCAGCTTCAGCAAAGAAGCCTTATGATGTCAGTGGTGATGCCTTCTCTTTGAATTTTCTGTTTTTTTCAAAGTTTGGTCTCTGCTGAACTGAAATTCAGGAAATGGAACTCAACTGGACAAGGCCCTGAGCTCGATATTACTGTGATATCAGCCTTACTTTGAAAAGAGGAGGTGATTACCTGATTTCCAGAGGTCCCTTCCAGCCTAACTGTTCTGTGACTCTGTTGGGCATCTCAAACCCTGCTCTAAAAAGGTCTTTATCAGTCACAGCAAGGTGTAATTACAAGAGTAATGGAGTTACTAAGCAAGAACATGATCCTCTAAAGCTGAAATCATCAGTCTCAGGCATCAAGTGTTTTCATGAATGAAATAGATGAAGCTTTATCAGTGGAGTTTTCTCTTCTTACAGTATTATGTCGCATTCAGGGTTGGCACTGCTTATTATTTTTTCATTTAATTTATTTATTGCATCAACAATTGCAGCAGGAGGAGAATATTCTACATCCTAGGATTTGACAAATTTAAGTGCTTCTCTGACACAATGTTTCTTTTGATTATTATTTTGGTTTATAATAGAAAAAATGAAAATGCTGTAGGTTATGAAGCCTTTGTTCCTGGGAAATGTCTGACATTCTGGGAAATGTCTGACAGGAGAACAAAGCCTGTGCCCAAGTATTCATTTCCTTCAACCCAGTGGAGACTTTTCAAACACGTGTAATTTTTTAAAAAATATATCTTTATAATTTTTTGTACTGTTTAGAGATCTCAGATATAATCTGCGATAATGATATATATGTTTCTGGTCTGAAGTATCATTACTTCAGCAGACTCATTTTCTTAAACACTGAAAGTGATTTTGGAAAGCTTTAGTGAACAGTGTATGTGAAGACTTTGACAGTCCATTCTTTAGCCCTGTGCAATTACTGCACACACTGCCATTGCCTTTTAGCCATGAACTGGGAATTATTTTTGCTAGGTTGTCTCTAGAAGAGGAACCCAGGATGATTTGCAAACAGAGGCAGCGACTTGGAGTCTTTGCAAAGCCACAGGCTTTCTAAGCTATACTGTCAGGTAGGATCATAGAATGGTGTGGGTTGGAAGGGACCTTAAAGATCATCTAACTCCAACCCCCCTGCCATGGGTAAAGAAAAGCCCAAGTGTGAGCACTGGATTCCTGATGGCATGTACTGAGCATTTGTTAGATCATTGCCTGGCTTTGTTTCAGCCCATCGAAAGGTCTAGGCTGACCTAGACAAATCTGGTATAAAATCATGCCATGTAGTATAGACCTAAGTAGTGGGACTGGGACAGTTGTTGCAATTTAGCTTGGGGACCAGCCATTTGTGCATGTCCCACTTTCATTTACCAGTACAGAAACACAGGCTGCCCATCTTTTTCATGTTTGCTCTTCCAGCCTCCCACATCTGAGAAAACAGCTCAGCCCTGAAACTCAAAAAAGAGTCAGTGGATTTGATACACAGAAACTTGCCTCTCTTGACACTCTGTTGGCATTTGAGATAAGTACAAACAAGCTCTCAAATATCCCAGGTAAAAGACAAATACAAAAGCCTGTGGCATACAGTGTAGAATGCCTCGCTGTGTTTCAGGCTTTTATTTTTCTCTAGAGGTATTAGTATCTGTCTATCAGGGCTCCATTATTGTTTTTATGTCTTTCCCTGCAGTTGCACTAGGAGAGTGATGAATTTTGGCAAGTTTTTTATTACAGCCTTATCATTGCCTAATAATTGCTATGACAGTGTGCTTTAGCTTCATTTGAATTCCTCCTACACCCTGTATTAGGAGAGACCATAAACCGTTGATCCCTACACACTGTCCATGCTGCTCGTATCCTCCCGCAATTGCCTCTTTTCAGTGCTGTAGGGTTGCTCCTTGTAAAGACAAGCTTCTCTACAACGATGTTACTCTTTGAATATTTTCCATTCCTCTTGTATCATTTCTGAGCTGTGGGGCCAGAACTGTGCTCTGTATTAAATGTACGGGCAAAACTTAGACTTCTACCGTAACTTGGTGGTGTTTGCTGATGTGTTGTTCATTCTCATTACTAATTATGAATGTTTCCTTTGGCTTTTTTGACCAAATCTAAACATAGAGCTGATGTAAACATAGAGCTATTGAATCATCCATTAAAATACCAAAATATCACTTCGGGATGTCAGCAGCTGAAGAGAGGACAGGAACCTCATGGGCAGTGGTGGAAGTGGGTCCTTCCCAAAGGAGCAGACACAGAAGCAAAGAGAAGGAATAGTTAGAAGGAATTCTGAAACTTCATCAGCATGTGTACATTCAGTGCACATCTCCAAGGTGTACTTGGAAAGACCTGAGTGATCTGCTTTAGATAATTATTAGCTAATTCATCTTGCTGGGTTTGTGAAAGATTCCGTGCAAGGAAGTTGGTGGTTGTACCATTTCACCCTTTACTTCCAGGAGCTGTAGGGAGAGAGATGTATAAAAGCTCGCTGGTTTGGTGCTTCTTGCTGTAATTGCCAATAATGCGTATTAAAGCAAATATTGCTACTGTGGCTTGATTAACACTAGTGTTTCCCAAACTGTTAAAGTTACTACTTTTTAAAATGAGCCCTGAACATACACATATGTAGCATACATGACAGCAATGTGGCCAGTTTGTGAGTCATGAAGCATTTTAAAAGATCAGATACCCATTACTGTCATACCAGAGTACTTGTATTAATATCCACTTTGAATAGCAAGTACCCAGCTCTCATGAGTGGTCTACAATTTGTGTGAAATCAATTTAACTTGGGGCTGACTTAGTGCTTGTCCATGGTTTGAATGGAGAAAGTGTAAAGGGAGGAGGAAAATTCAAGGAAATAAAAGATAATATTACAGATTATTCCTGCCTTCTGTTGTTGTTTGTTTGTTTGTTTTTAATTTAGAAGCTAGAGCAAAAAGCACATAGCACCATCCTATCCAGTTCTTTCATGAATATGATTTTCTTTTCATTCAGGAAGGAAATGAGCGATCAACTTCTATGCCTGATCAATGCCTCTGGAATTAATTGTCCACTTGTCAGAGGGAGTTCTCCTGCAATGAAGCTGTATCTACGAACAACATACTTCTCCCTTTCTTTAATGAGATTAGTAATATCCTGTGCTACTCAAGGGGTTAATCAAATAGCGTTAGTTGTCGCAGTGTCTTATGCCATACCTTTTTTTTTCCAAAGGAGCTTTACATTTTAATGACAGGCAACATTCAGGATGAATAGCTGTAAGTGTTGTTTGTGTGTCCAAAGACCAAAGCATTGTATTCAGCTGTTGACAGACATCATAATTTTATACCTAAACGTTGAAAGGCAATGAGTTGTTCTCTTGAACGTGGTAATACATTCAGAGAACAAAGGGGAAGAGGGACATGGAAGAGCAAGAAAGGACTATAGATCCTGCAAAGGGTCTCTGAGTTATGAGAAACATTATAAGATCTAGGATCACAGGGCAGCGATTACCTGCACAGCGTCTGCCTGTGAGAGCAGAACATATCACAGCGTGTCAAAAGGAGGATAACACCGCTAAAAGTTTCACTCGTTTTATGATTTAATCTAATAACAGAAGAAATTTCAAAGTTCACTGGGAGACCCAAACTTGTCACGGTACTTGAACCTACATAGCTGGGGGAAATGGGGAAATGTTGGCATGGGGCAAATGTCTTTTAGATTCATTCTTTAGCACCAAACAAACAGTCTTTCCTGTGCGTGGATTTTGGTGGTGGCTTTTTTTTTTTTTTTTTTTTTTTTTTTAAGCCTGTCATCCACTACTTTATAACAATACCTTTGTCAGGGGGTTAAGCACATGGACATTGTTGAAAGGTGCTCTAGGTATATGTGATAGCAATACTGCAGTGGCATTAATATTAAACTTTTCAATGTCAAAGCATGGTAAAAAGGTGTAACAAGTAACATTAACATTGGATATCATCTAAAGAAGTTTTGGAAAGGATCTGTGTTTCCATTTTTCTGTTTATGAGAGCAGAGAAGTTCCTAAGCGACCTACTGCAATTAAATTTCAGGCATTAAGAGGGTAGTTCTTCTTTTAAAGTTTGTAATATAGTAATATATAATCATAATATAGCCTCAGACACTTATAAAAGTGCAGGTGCAGTTCCTCTGTGTGGATTGATGCCTTCTAAGCCATTCAAACAGTGTTTGACATTAGTATTTGTACTTTTTGGGAGTGGATTCTGTTTAGTCCTTGGAAAAGGATTCAGGTAGCTTGCAGCAGGTGCTGGGGGAGGCCAATAGCTTAACATACTGGAAGGATTCCTTCTAAAGAGAGAGAATATTTAGTCATAGTACTATTTAAGCCAATCTTTGAGATCTTTCACATGTCAAAATGCTTCATACACAGCAGGACTTGATCATCGCATTCCCCTACAGGGTGACTGCTGTCCTTGTAAGAAGCTGGAAAATGTGGATGTGCCCTGAGGAAGAACAGCTAACTGAAGCTTCATTTACTTTAAAGAGTGATCTGAAACTGGTAATGGCTAGGGGTAGAGCAGCACGCAGCATCTAGCCACGTTTCCATCTGTAGCTTAATGCAGTAAGGTGAGGAAATGATGGCACCACCAGTGGAGAACACTAAATTGTGACAAAAGTGGAGTGATCCCTTCACTGGAAAGGCTTGCAAGGCTGCGATGCAGTCTTCAATGGACAAGAAAGTTTGGTCACTGCCTGTAGACAGGTGGTCCAGTGACCATGTGTGACCTTCTTATGGGACTGCCATGCAAGAAGACTGCTGCTGCTACGTTATTTCTGGCATGAGGTTTTGCCCTTCCTAAACTTTGTGGAACTTGCCTTGCTATAGTCTGTGGACTGGGATTTTACGCTGTGAAAAGGGAGTACTGGAGTGTTCTGCTTCTGCAAAGGTTCTAGGGAAAGATGGAAAAGCAGAGAGAGAGAGAGAGAGAGAGAGAGAGAGAGAAAGCCAAACCAGTCTTCACATTTTCAAGAAAATGATGGCTTCATGCTTTCACGCTTACTTCTGCAGCTTTCTCCCCCTCTCTGTCCCTGCTGTGGGACTCCAAAGGTGGGATTGACATGGTTGAATGGTGGAGCATTTCACATGTCCACACACCTTCATGTACATAAAATATCATATATGAGTTACTAGCAGCTGAATCTGCTATAACTTTAAAAGGTAAAATACCTTTTTTTTTTCTTTTTTCCCTGACTTCCCTATTGTGGCAGTATATTTATTTATTTATTTATTTTTAATTGAACCTGTCTGGGGTTGATTCTGGCCTATAGTTTGCTAGCCTGAATGTTCAAGAATTTACAAGTAGTGGTGAAAATGTGCATAGCATTCTCCACTTAAAATTTATGACATAAGACATTCAGAATTGATGGTAGTAAGCAGTTGAGGTGAAACAATAGGGGCTGCAAGAACTTCTGCATCTTGAAAAACAGAACCATGCTGGGAAAACACAGTGTTTCACTCCAAATTTTATCTATAGTCTTCTGGAATTATTTAAGATACTTATCAGCAGGTTTTCTGGGTTTGAAGTTTTTTTTTTATTTGTTTTGTGTAGTCTGGTACATGTTGTCTCACTGGTAATGTAGTCATGCCACCACTTGAAAAAAATTACAGAAAAGGTTGGCCAAGTGACAGTCTGTAGGTTTTCTGTACCAAATGGTCTCCAACTTTACTTTCAACAAATAAAGGTAGTATATATGGTAGTTGAAGATAAATGTGTTTGGGAAACTTTAATACATTATTTCCTTTGCCTTGACATTATTTCATTCTGACTTGGCACATTGTTTTTTTTTAATTTGTAAGCAAAGCAAAAAATTGCTTTTGCTCTGTTTCAGTTTCTTTGTTTTGATACCATTTCTTCTGTGCAGCTGCTCCCATCAAGCAGCTTGGAGAGCCCAAGGTACCAGAAGATTTGTGAAAAATTCTCCGAGATCTTGTCATTGTTTAATAATGTCTGTGTCAGTTCAGAGCCTCTTTCAATAATATATATTTTATATTTGGCTGAGCTGCTTTATCCTCCTTCATGTAGAGGTTATTATCACTTTTATCTGAAAGTGCTCATCCACTGCAGGCTTAATGCAAAGCTGATTGTAACCCTACTGCATCTTACAATGAATAGATCATTGATACTCAGCTAAGTGGAAATAATTTTCTATGGCAAAGCAGAAGAATTTAAAGTCATATCACACTAACCTCTGGTAATTTTCTGGGATTTACAGATTAAAGTGATTGTTTGTGAAATGGCTGTGGTATAGCATACACTTAAGGTAGAGTAGGAAAATCGAACACATTTAGTACGATTGTGTACACTTGTCTATTTTTACATGCAGACACAAACGTTTTGTTCGTATATACATAGCATATACAGTATAACATACTCTAACCTGTGTGTAAAAATACATATAATATTTATGTAAAACTCACACCCATTTGGCAGCTTTGAGAGTATAAACGGATTTTCTGACATTGTGATTTTTTTTTCAGAGTAGGTTTAGCGTGTTACTTTCTCATAAGGGAAAAGCTTTATACTTTTAACTTGTATTATGCTAATTAAGGTAGCCTGAAGCGCTAGCAGTTGAATGAACGAGAAGAGTATCAGTTATGTCTAAGATCACGTAATTGATACGAACGATGTAATTTTACTGTATTTGCAGGTGAACATACGGTGTTGTTTTGTCTTTGTTCAAGTGGTAGACTTCCTGTGCTTTTTGCTGTAAACCTCTTAGTAAATAATTTGCAATTTATTAGGAAAACAATGGCAATGCATATAATTAGCTATTCTCTTTTGTTACCTCTATTTGATTACTTTCCTGCTATCACATGCAATATGAAACCGTCTATTATGAGGTATAGAATATGTAAATATCTAACTTAACAAGAGTAACTGGAGACTGGTCCTTTTTCTAAAGAGGTGGAAAATAAAAGAATAATTGTTAACCGTGTCCTTTCATTTTCTTGAAAACATCAATTACATTTACAAATCCCAGAAACACAAGCCCACCAGTGGAACAGAAATAACTCCTTTCAATATGCTTCAAAAAATCTAATCACATCTAACAGCTGAAATTTATTTACAACTGTAATTTGAAACATTAATTATGATAATGTGCTGACTTCTTTTGTAATGTGTTTCTCAAAAGCCTGGCAGTTCTCTTTTTGGTCTTGGTGTAACATATGTTTTGTGACTTGGAAAATTTCTCTACCTTTCTTTCTTATGTTTTGTTTTTTAAAAGATACCCAGAAGGAAAATTTTGTTTCCTCCTCTGTATTTGTTGACTGTTTTCCTCTCCTTCCCCATTTTTTTTTTCCCTATACCCTCTGTTATTTCAAGAGGTAGATTTTAGTTCTTACACTGACTCTTGATGCTACTGATGACTGAATATATCTAGTCCACAGGTTGCTAAATTGGCTTGCTAGCTTGTTTATCTGTAAATTAAGACAGTTTGTGTGAGGAAATACTTTTTGATTCTTAGCTGTGAAAAATAAGTCAAGCTGTCAAGATATCTGGCTTTACTTTGAAAGCCTTTAAAGAGAATGACAAAATGGCTCTATTTTTTTCATTTCATTTTTGCTTTGCTTCGTATTGTTTTTTAATTTGTGTTTTTATGTGTGATGGGGAGATTAGCCAAAAAATGGAATTTTTATTAGGACATGAAAAGGTCTCTAATGACCCTTGAAAGTGGACAAAAGAGTAGCACAATAAGTGACAGAACTCTAACGAGGGTGGAGGGCATTCCAGGAAAAAAAGAAATTAAATCCTTTAATTTTTTTCGGCTTGCCATTTTCTGACAGCTTATCAAGTGGTTGGGACTTGTTTGTTTTGGCATGCGGTTCATTCATTGTAGGCAGCCGGTACTTTGTTCTTCTTTGTGGTTTCCAAAACCTGATTGTGTTTATCCTAGACTGTGGGAAAAGTGTATATTCCTGTTTCCTTTATAAAAGTAAACGTCAGGTTTTGTATGAAATTTTATTTCCCATATTTTCCATTCCATTAATCATTATTGTTGAAATATGTCAGGCTTTGGCACATCATCTTTTGTTTTCATATGATTGTACAGATTGCAGTGTCAGTGTGTGACCTGTTAAGTCAAAAAGTACCCGTGTTAGGGCCATAGGAATTATTACTTCATAAAGTGTAGTTGAGGAACGTGCACTATTATTAAAAAGGGACCGGCATTTAATTTATGGCTAATAAACTTACTCAGGGGATTATCTAGCTGTTTTTGTAGAGCATTTTTTCACTTAGTCAAGAGAAGACAAGAGTAATGGCTCTTCACATACCTGAAAGGTAGCTGTAAAAAGAAAGGGAATAATCTGTGTTTCCTGTCTGTGATGATGAAGAGGAGTAATAATGTGCTGCAGTTGCAGCACAGGATATTTTTAATCAGATATTAGGAAAAAACTTCCTAAGAATAAGGATGCTGAGAACTCTGATGAACTGCATACGGAGACTGTGGAATCTCCGCATCTGAAAGATTTTGAGGGTGGATTAGACATACCTAAGTGATGTCTGCTTGGTTCTGCCTGGGGTACCAGGCTAGAGAGGATCTCTCAAGCAGATTTGCAGCCCTGTTGCTAGGATTCATGGCCTTTGAAATGCTGAAGATCTCAGTGCAGCTCTCAGTTTGCATTTTATACTCACCTTCTTGATCTGTATTAGTATGTATGCATGTTGTCTTGTAAGTATTATGTCTGCATTTCATGACTAGGGCCCCGATTTGGGGTCTTCATATACAGTAATTTATTTGCGGTAAGAAAAAGTGAGAAAAAACGTTTTGCACTGAAGAAAGAGAATTCACAAGAAGAAAGACTTCTTTCTGCATTTGGCATGTTTAGATTCTGGGTAACATCGTGTTGAAGCAATAACAGATTTTCTTTTGCATTGTCTTGTGGCTTACTGACAATGTAATATTTGAAGACTGTTTAATAACCTCTCTCAACTCATGAACTGGAGTAGGAAACCAGATGTGTGTGTTTTTTTTTTTTTTTTTCCTTTTTCAAGTAGCATCATTGGAGGTTTGAATTTTAAAAAGAGATTTAAAAATTTATCATTAGGAGAAAATGAAATTAATGTTATGTGTGAGCAACAGGAATTCGGAATCAGAAACTTAGAGATGGCAAAAGCCTCTTTTATTCATATCCGGTTTATTCATAACATTCATCGTTGTGCAAGCCCAAGATTGTTCTGCATTGTACTTGGCCATATTTGTTTTCATTGTTCTTCAGCGTAAATTTTATTGAGTTGACTGAAACAAAACCAAAATCTGAGTTAAGTATGAATTAGACTTCTGGTACTGAAAGTCTTGAAGGAAATGCCTGCTTTATCTGTTTTATGTGTAGTTTTGTGTACTTGGTTTTGATTACAGTGATGAGACACAAAGAAAACAGAATTGTTTCACATTTCTGAGAAGCTTTTAATCAGTTTTTAAATCTTTTTTTTTTTTTTTTCAGCGGCTTTCTCGGAACGCCTCTGGAAGTACAAGCATTCAGTTTCTAGGCACAGTGGTAAGTACATGTAACTATTGTCAAGAGTTATCTTGGTAGAAGAATATAATGTAAACAGAAAACAGATAAATGATACCGGCAGCACATTCAAGCATGCGTTTGTGAAAGATAGCATTGTGCAAATATTCTGAGCTTAACAGCTGAATTTAGGCAAGTTCTTAAAGATAACTTCTAAAGCACAGCACACAGTATCTGCACTGCACATTTAAATTGATTCAAGTCCGCCTCTGTTCCATTTACGAGAGTTTTAAAAGTAACTGGGTATAGACTGGTAAGCTTATAGCAAGATACTCAGGTTGGTAAGCTTATTGCAAGATACTCAGGCTTGATCCATGTCAGAATCAAAACCACTCCTCCCCAGCACCTCAGCATTCTGATCACTGTTGCTTCACCATAGCATGTACCCTTGCATCTCAAAGGCATGCCAGTAACTTTCTTATAAACAGACTGCTTAATGATGCAAAGTACTCTTTTTCACTCAAATTAAATATGCTCCCAGATTTTGTTTGCTGGGGAGGAGTACGTTTGAAATCCTAATCAGATTTTACACCATTTCACAGAAATTACTCAGTAAAACAGATTTTTCATGTGCTGTTAATCTGAGTTAGGTGTTAGGTGATGGATGCTGCTTCAATCACACGTTTATAAGCACCCAATTACATGATTTGCATGATCAAAATGCTGTCACTGAATTTTTCCAAGTTCCTTATGCACCCGAAAATGAAATAAAATTGAAATATCCCCTACAGTAAGTTGTCCTGATTGCTGCTGACAGGTTTCTCAGTAGTGACACAGTGGAAAGTCCAGGAATTAAATTTTCCTTTTAGAATTTAGTCCTGACATCCTCATGCACTATAGCTTTTGAGCAAAAGTACATTAAGATTGCATATGATAATGCTTTCATTCCACTTACAATTAGTTCTTCTACAAGTCCTATGAAGCCATTTTTGGGGAGGTATAATACAGTAAGATTAAACTTAAAAGTAGACTTGCATGTTTTCTAGAGATGAAGGCTGCTCCTTTTTTATGTATATGTCCACATACACATATATGTGTCTTATTCAATAGCAAGCAGAGCAACAGGTACAAATAAAACATAAAATACATTTTTTTCTCTGCAGTATTGTTTTTGTAGTGATGTTTCAGCTCTGCAGTTGCATCCTGCATATGCAAGATCACTGCTAGCTGACTGATCTTGATAGTCTTGGGTGAAAAAGAAAAACACCACACACAATTACTCCAAGTAGATCAGATACAAATATTAATGCAACTTCATGAGATAATATTGAAAAGATTTTAATTGAATCCCAAATGTGCTGTAGCACTGGGAAAGTGGCATTAAAAATTAAATGTGTTAAGTGAGATGTGAAAACATTTTGTGTTCATATGTTAGAGGTGCCCTGGAGTTCTGCTTACAGGCTATAACTGTTGTGCTGGGCCTTGTGCAACAAGATAAAGGCAAAAGAGGGTACAGTTTTGATTTGGTTTTGACTTAAAAAAAGAAAATTGATGATGAAACAGCTAATAGATTATAATACATATCAAATCTTACTGACAAGCTCATGTTGTGTTTACTGGATTCTTGTTATTTTGGGAAATCAAGTGTATGATTATAACTAAAATTCTCAGGAGGACTAAAAAGAAAACCCTGTAGTACTCTATCCCCCATTTTGATTTAGTATAAATTATGCATGTGTCCTGCTGATCAAACCCAGGGAGAGAACTTCAGTGAGCAGGATAGAGATGCAGTAATTAAATCTGTTTCCCAGAGTTTGCTCTGTTACCAGATTTCCCACATTTCCCAAGACAGTCTGCACTTGTGTTCCTATCAGTTCTTCTAGCTTACTATCCTTTTCCTTCTCCTTAAGTCAGTTTTCTTTATTTAATTTATCCTTTGCTCCTTTGGATGCAAAGGATAGAGTGGGAAGATGATTTTTCTTTACAGTGATATCCTTACAGTGATATCCTCTGCAGATTGTCTACACATATAGATAGATCTATGTGTGCACAACTGCATGTGTATGTGTGCACATGCACAAATGTAGATGTTTAATCAAATAAAAGAATATCATGAATGGAAGTTCTAGAAATACATTTTGGGCTTTCCATTTTATATTTCTTATTAAACATTTACTGACATAAAAGTACAATCAAGATAGTAAGTGAAAATAATATTTAGCAGCAAGAAACTGATTTCTCATTATTACTATAATGTATTATCAACGTAGTAAACCATTTATAAAATTATTATTATGCCTTTTTTTCATAGTAGAAACCACTAGGGAAAGCTGTAAATATTCTGTGCTACTTTTGACGGGCAAATTTTGATGGCACTACAGTGGTAGCAGACGGTATAGTGCTATTTAGCGTACACACTGCTGGCCTGTCCATCAGCACGTATTTTTAGAACGAGCTGATTGGGAGCACGGCTCCTTGGCATGTCAAGAGGGCATCAGCTTAGATAAATGGTTTAACTTGATTTTTTGACACTGGATGAGAGAAACAGTTCTGCTACTGGTTTTTGATGAAACACAAACCTCTGCTTCAGGAAGCCAGCTGCCACTCTGAGGTGAAGTGAAAAGTATGCTTCTCTATTAGGGGGCATCCTTGATATTTCATTTAGCTTAGTGAAGGACAGAGAAAGCTACACTGCAGCAGAAAGACAAGAGTATGATATGAATTCTGCTGCATAACATATGGCAAACATGGACAGTAGGGCAAATGTTTCTATTAGTGTGGCAGTATATTTCTGTTGTTTTAACGGAGAACAGGGAAAATGTTGCTTTTCCCTTAACTCGTAGCTTTGAGTGAACGGTTAGCATCATTCAGGGGATCTAACACAATTTTGTTTTTCTGATCACAACTAGAATTTTTTGTTCTTTAAGTATTGTTCAGTCTTCAAATTAGTTTGGCATTAGCTTACTTTCTGTGAATTGTTTTTTAGTAGAAGGTTATTCTAGGAAACTACAGTGATGTGATTCATTTTTCTTGAGATGGTAACAGTTTGAGTCCTAACCTAGACTATTTCAGAACAGTTGATGTGTTATTGTCATGGCTGAGATTTTACCTGAGTTTTTACGCATTGTTTGTCTCTGGTGGCCATGATGCAGTATCATGTGCTCATGGAGTCCTGTTCTGCCATTTTCTCTAAAATTATTCAGGTAGTTCTCTTTATTAATAACATTATTGTTAACACCAAGAAATCTCGTTGTGATATATAGTGTACACAGAGGAAGGAAACAAGATAATCCACGCTTCAGATTAATATCCAAAATCATACCCAAAAGCCAGAATACCAGGAAATGGAGGCAGCCTTCTATGGGTTCTCACCTATACGTAGGCAGCTCACAGAAGTAGATCTGTAACAAATATCTATAGAAAATTGATAAGATCTATACAAAAAGCTTCTGCAATTCAAGAGCTTTTAGGTTTGAGCAGTCCTTTCAGAGAACTGTAGTCCCACCTTCATTCCTCTTTCTAGTTAGCCTCCAGTTTTGGTTGTTCCTTGTCTCTTTGTTCCACTTTTTTTTTTTTTTTCCTCTTAGAGGACTGTTATCTGCTGGACCACTGATGGTCCCATTCTGATACCAATTCAATACCAAATCAATTTAATTGATTTCTCATGCCTCTATCAGCTGGACTTCAGCAATGAAATGCATCTGGGCAGACAGCCTTTAACACGAAGAAAAAGTCAAGTACAGAAAGTACTGCAGATTTCTGTGGAAGCTTTAAACTTATTCTGAAGTGTGTGTAATGGCCTCTGTGTAGAATTTCAAATTAGGAAATGCTTTCTTTATGTTTGGATAGTGAGTGGCCTGGCTCCATCCTATCCATGACATCATTGTCAGCTTTGAGCTGAAGACCGTGCTAGACAGCAATGTTCTGCTGGCCCAGAGAAATGCTTCTCTTGAAAGAGACAGTCCCAGACAGTGAAAAATCCCCAGCTGCAGAGGAAGATTGTAACCCTCGCTATCCTCTGCTCATCATTCACAGCATTTTTTGACCTTCTATTCTCTAATGTCAGAACAGCAATGCAGAGAAAGAGCCACGTCTTTCCTTTGGGGGAGTGATGAGGCAACAAATGTGACAGACTTCAGTCATTTTGCTTAGTACGTTACGTGGCAGTGTTCCTTCAGTGGTGAATGCAATATTGGAACCCACGAAGAACAGAGTGGAGTTATTCTGGCCTAAAGATCATGCCTTTTTCAGATGCTTCTGAGCTCCCTGGCACCGTTTCCTTGGTTCAGCCTTCTCACTGGAGGTTTTTCCATTGCTTCAGTCTCATCCCTGACAGAGTGCTTTTTGCTGTGTTTGATTTACAAAACTGAGGTTTTGCTGTGGGAGCATATGCTGTCATGTGATTAATATCACCTTGTTCATATTGTGCTTGCCTTTTTCCAGACCCACTCAAAGTAGTTTAGTGATTTACCACCCCCACCACTGGATCTACAGACTCCAGATGGAAAAAAATGAATTTTGGAAATTTAGTTTCTGTCAATCCCTGGCCATGCTTTTTAGTATCGTTGGCATATATTCTAGTACAGTAGTGATCATTCAATATTAATGACTTTTTGATTATTCCTTAACTGCTTCCAGATAAGTTGGCAAAAGGATGCTTCATAAACAATCAGGGTTATTAGTTATGCATGTTGTTCATGAAGTTGGTCAGAAATTGAGAGCTTTACATTCAGGCATTCCTCAAAATTTTTGCCTTTGCTTCCTGGCTTATTGCATATTCATCATTTATGTATCAAAGGTAACCTTAGGGGCCACAGTTCAATTGCTTCTCACTGCTGATTCCTTTTCCCATTCTCCCTACTGCAATGACTTGTCTGCTGTTCCTTCAACAGCAAACTTCCAACTTTCCTGTCCTATTACCGAGGCTTACAAATTGTCCTGGAACTTTTCAGTCTGTATATAATCTCATCAGCTTCCAGACAGCTTCCTCCTTTTTTCTTTCTCCTTCCATTCTTACAAACTCCAATTAAATGGCAATATAGATGGGAAGCTTTGACTGTATGAGTCTGATTTAGTTCACAATGACAGATGTTTAACAACGTGCTTCTTTCACCCTTACAAATCATTGCAGTTCTTAACAGATTTTCTTTCTTTCTGCTTTTCTTTCTGTGTGTGACACTTCAGGCACTTTATATACTGAAGATTTATGCAGACTTTCAAACATTGATTGAAAACCTGCAGAGGTTACAAAGATTATCTGTATTGAAATATGTAGAGTATTAGCCAAAAGAAAATAAATATAGTCCAGTACGTGTTTATTTTGCAAGCCAGTATCTTTTTTTTTTTTTTTTAAACAGTTTTCTTACTTTTCCCTTTCATAAGCCTTAAGATTAGGGTCCCTGCTCATTTAAAGGGAACTTTATGACTGTGTAGATTTTTGTCTTTTTGGCTTGTTTCAGAGCCTCTCTGAACCACTGTACTTCTAGTAGTAGAGCTTCTGTCAAAGGAATTACAGCAGTGCAGAAGGTGTCATTAGGAAAAATGGTCAGTTGCTTTGGAAATGTTAACTTCTGCAAATTCCTTTTGGACATGGACAGTGAGAATCCTGAGTCCGGCTACAAACTTCTGCAGTATACTGCAGAAAGGGGGCATTTCATGCAACATGGATTTAGCTTCTGAAAGTAATGATATCCAGGCTTATACATTAGGACTGAAAAGTGAGAATTGTTCCAGCTGACGTGATGCAGACGATGGTATGCTACCGTGCAGCTACACATGCCCTTCTCATGTTATACATCTGTATATTTGAAAGCATAAGGTATAGTAAATATATTAAAGCTGTCCGCTGGGAGTAAACTCTTGAAAGCACCTCAGAGATTTAGAAATACCGGTGTTACCAAAAACCATGTTATAAAATCACTTAGGTTATTTTGGGATTCTTGCTCAGGATTCCTAAGGAGAAATATGAAAGTGCTTGGAGTTCTTTCTGAATTTTGCTTTGACTTGAAACAAATCAGAAGCTTGCACATATTTCAATCACTTGGAGCCTGTGAGTCTCAGTGTGGGTGCAGTCTGAGATTTCAGGATGGGGCTAATGGGAGCAGCATCTCTTTGCTATGGGTTAATAATCTTCCAAAGTAAAAAAAGAGAAGCTTAGAAAATATTGGATACTGAGGTTGTTTAAGAAAGAGGAGACATACCAGACAGAGGACAGAGATCTGTAGGAAATCAGGTTCCTCAAGTTCCCCCAGAACAACTTCCTGTAGTCTTTGAGACCTCGAGTGAGAGCTAACAGTGTCAAGGTGAAACCAGAGCTGCTTACGTGCGTGTTGGATGGCCAATGTAAACCCACAGGCTGCCCAACTGCCTGCTGCCAAGTTGCCTTTTCCTCATCCGGAGTGTGAATTTAGGTCTCCTGTTTCCTCAACACAGCCACTGCTCTTCAGAAGACTTGTGGAAAGTATAGTCATGATTCCTACTGCACTTACAGGCAGTTGGATTTATCTGCCTTTTCTTCAAATTTGGTTGAAGTTTATCAGCAGGTTAAAATAATGTCTGTGGGTGCATACGGGATAATTATGCGGAATGAGTTGGGGATGAGGATTGAGAGACAGAAAATCTGGTTTGTGAGCCTTTCTGTTTTAGGAAATCAGACAAGAAATGGTATATTGCTTTGAGGTCCTAAATGTTTTACTTCTTATTTGTTCATTTTTAATCATGGCCTTTTTTTTTCTGTTTTAAATTAAAGCTTTAATTTGCAGAGAAAATGTGTGATAACATCATAAGTAGGTGAGAATTCCCTCGAATGTGCTTCGTATAAGTGGATTATGCAGTGTGTGTGTTGACTGTATTATAGGAGTCTCTGCATATAATAAATTATGCCCCTTATCCCTCATGATATCCCTCAGAAACAAATGGAAAAATAAGAAATTCTGATTTTCCGTACATCATTTGACAAGTTTCTTTCTTAATCATCTAGGTAATGCTTTAAGGACAAGGACTGAACGTGGTTGATTAGCCTGTTACTTCTTGGAACACAAGTTGACAGGTTACCCGAGTGTAACTCAAGTGATTTCCTTTGGTAGACAGATTTACCAACGTTGAAAGAAATTTTTAGTTGCTTTGTCTGGCTAAAGAAATATTTTGTTGTTGTTGTTGTTTTTTAAGCTATATCAAGACTGTTACATCATACTGAAGATCTAGCTTTTTTTTTTTTTTTTTTTTTTTTTTTCCCCTGAAGAAGATGTCTACTGCCAAATAATAAACATATGTGTAGCCTGTGTTTTTAAACAGCTTTTTGATGGCTGCAGCTTTGGCGTATACCCAAGAAGTGTTTAGGAGGTATTAATTTATATGGCTTTGAAGCTTAACCAGGGATCTTAATGAAACAAAGGCATGATGAAGTTAGTAAAGCTAATTTAAGTCTCTGAATGTAAATTTTAAATTAAGTTTTTATTGATAATAAATATACTTTGTTTCTCATTAGTCTTCTAGGCTTCAGTGGTAATATCAGTAAAATAAACATGTTTTACAAAGATTTAACATTAAAAATGCTATTAATATGACCCTTGGTACACCAGCACAATTAGATTTCAAAGTGAGCATTTAGGATGTAACAGCGATTAATGACAACCATCGAAAACAATTTTGAACTCCATCAGTTTAACTCAGGAGGGTAAACTTAATATGATAATTTATCTAGTTGAATTGTATCAGCTTAGCAGGAAAGTATGCAAATATGTGACCCTTACCTAGAATCTAAATGGATGCTGTGCTGATAGATTTATCAGTTCCATTAAAGAACTTTAGGGAACTTTGGAATTTCAGCAATTGTTCCCTCGGAGGCTGAAAACCAAACCTGATCTCATACTGGGACCATTCTGGTCTGCATATTTCCATAATTTGCCTTTGCTACTAATATGACAGCAAGACGCAAATAACTGTTTCTAATAATATCAAATGGAGTTGTGGAGGACAGCATTTTAATGTAGTAAAAGACCTCCCTGTGGGGTTGTTATTGCCACTATAGAACAGCAGTTACACAGTTGCAACAATAGTCTCTTAATTGATTCGTTTAATTAGCAAGAGATGAAGCTTGTGCTGCATCTTGTCATCTGTTATCATGGGGGCGGCTACAGAGAGAATCTCTGCATTTGTCACTCTTTACATGAGGGTTTAAGGAGCCTAAAAGGAAGCTTCCAAACGCATTTCAGCTAGAGAGGTGAGCTTTAGTCAGAATGTTTTGTGGGTGTGCTTCCACTTGGATTGTCAATGCGTGGACATGCCTGGTTCAAGTCATGAAACACTGGTGTGGTCTCCAGAGTAGAATTTATGACAAAGCATTGTTTT
This sequence comes from Anas acuta, assembly GCF_963932015.1. Classification (NCBI taxonomy): domain Eukaryota; kingdom Metazoa; phylum Chordata; class Aves; order Anseriformes; family Anatidae; genus Anas; species Anas acuta. Next base: position 55,422,240 of record NC_088979.1, read on the forward strand.
ACTGGGGGAAAATCTTAATCCAGATATGCCTGGCATTTCTAACCTAAATATGCAAATCTAAGTATTATAGGAATGGTGGATTATTTGGGGCATCAGTATTGTAACAGTTGACTAGATTTACTTGGAAAAAATAGGGTCAGATTAGTGAAACTGGCCATCTGGCTTGGGATTGTTTTTTAGTGGCATTTTTGTTTCCAGACAAGATAAACAATGAGTTACAAGACCACATGGTCCATGGTAGGAAGCATGTGTAAAAGAGAGACATTCTTTGCAGTTGGTTTTCCCTGGAGTAGTTATGCATACAGACACAGTGCTGTGCTTGCTTCTGGGAAATGAAGTCATTTTTTATTCAGAGCTATTTTATTTAAGCTTTGAGGGTATGTAAACAAATGCATTTTAAAGGTACATAAGTATAGTGGAGCTTCGATTTCATTTTTCTCCTCTCCTTGGCTTAGTTTTGTCTTCTGTTCAAGGTTATTCTTCCTTATGGAAGGGAATATTTCTAGAGGAGGACAAACTTCTTGTTAAATGCTAATTAAGAAAACGAAGGTTACATTGGCATGCTTCCATTGTCATAGAACTGACCTAAAATAAAGGATCTCAGATTAGTCTGAAATAAATTAGAGGGGGAAGCAAGTAAGTCTGTGCACATGAAACACTTGAGATGTCTACTCCTGCTCTGTTTTTTTTTAAATGTGCGTGCTTCTGTTTTGTTTCTGTTGTTATTTTGGTTGGTCGGTTTTCTTTTTCCACTTGTGTGCTGTAATATAGGAGATGTCATCATAATTTTGGAGTATGCTGGTGCTGTCAATCCATTTAGCAAGGAGACAACATGCTTTTAGAGAAGGCTTCTTTTTTAGGACAATTTAAACAAAGATTTAGCCCACTTATCACCAAAGGTCCCATGGTAATTTCCACAAGGTTCTGAGATTGCTGCATGTTCTGAGAGTCTTGGCCAAAGTCCACTTTGTGTAATTACCTTCTGTCTACATAAATCCCTAATGTAATTTTAGATGTGTTTTGGTATTTTTCACTTCCTGTCCTAAATAGAGAAAGTATTGCCACACACTGCTTGTAATTACTGTGGGTTGCATCTGAAGTTCAAATAAAGAGATTCCTGTAAATTGCTTTAGCAAATTTTGTTCTCCCATTGCTAGAGCACAAGAATACATGACAAAAGATGAGTAAACAGTAGGTTATCCAATAAAATTCACACACCAATGTAATAACTGATTTTTTTACTTCTCTGCTCTGTTCCATTTTGGCTATCTATGAGCTAAAATTTATCTGCTGATAGGACCGTCACTGAGGGAAAAGGCCAACTTTGAGATCATGTTAGAGGTCAAACTTAACACACTGCAATACACTTTGAAGCAGGTAGGAAGCCAGTATGGGGCTCTAAGTGCTATCGTCATGCACTGAGTTGTCTTTTCCTTGTGTTCCACACTTTCTTGCTCACACTGTTGAAACTCTTGCCTTTTGTATCATATCTTAATGCAAACTGGTTTCAGTTCCTCTTTGCGGATGCCTGTCATGGAATCCAGAATGTGTGTTCAACCATGCTGTCTTTAAAATTATCTGCTTCTGTTACTCTGTGTTGTCTCTTTTGACAGGTTTTATTGCCTTATCCATGAAGTTCAGTCCTCCTGTCACAAAGACTTATATTACTTAATTATACGCCATGCCAAATATTCTTCATGATATTTCATTTGTTCTTTCTAGTCATCCTTTCTATGATTTTTCCATACCTGTCTTCTCCATCTGTTCTCAGATTGCTTCTTGTGTGCATTCCCCATGTCAAGGTTTTTAGGAATGCTTTTTTTCCCTAGAAATATATGGGTTGAGAAGAGAGGTATTACTATTAACCTGACATTAACTCTCATGTTGTTGTGTAAGCTCCATTTAGAAGCACAAGGACCAGAATAAACTAGAGAAAAATTGCTGTGCATCAGCACAGTACTGGAGTTAACATCTTGACTGATGGAACACCAGAAACTCTTGTTGCTTGTAAAACAAAAGTTTTTCCTTTGCCCCTGTTGTGTGTCTTACAGTATATGGGTGCAGTTTAGTCATTGCTTGTAAAATAGAGTATTAGCTTTCAATTGATATTTTGAAGCTCAGCAATTTTTTTTTTCCATTTACGTTTATATACAAGTAACAGGGGAACTGAATTTACTAAGCAGGAACAGACAGTTTACATCAATTTTTATGGAACTAAAGCTTCACAGAAATTCCTTGTCAAGTACATTGAAAACTACATTAACAGTGTTTTAACATAAATCTCATGCATCTCTGCTTTTCTGGAAGACAGCAATCCACACTGCTTGTACAAATAGGCCCTCTTCATCTTCGTTTCATTCATGCCATTTGATATTTATAGCCCTTGCCCATAGTGAGGCGAAGGAAGGTGAAGGGCAGAGCAGTTGTAGTAGGAAGTATCATGCTCGTGTGACCATCTCCCAAACTCCAGTCTTACGTCTTGGAGAGATGCCATGTTGGCAGGGTGCGCAGGAAGTATTAGCATAGCAAATTGTGTTATGAGCAGCAGAACCACAACAAGCTTCTTCCTGCATCTGATGATAATTGTTTGATTGGGGGGGAGGGAGGGAGAAAACGGAGGTCAGGGCAAAGCGGATGAAAAGGAAAGGCCCGCACTATTGTGAGAAGAGCGAAAACAAACTGCCCCTGTGCCAAAGAGCTTCAGTGTACACAGCACAACAACGCTGAATGGGACACGGGAATATTCCATCGTGCCCAGAAGGCTTGGTTGGTAGGAAAGATGTGGTGATCTCCTGTGTTTCCACTGTTACCTCCTCGTCCTCCTTACTTCAGAGGAATTTCTCCTGAAGGGCCCTCAGAACCATCTCTCGCTTCTGCTTTCTTTGATGTCAGTCTTCATATGAGGAAGAACAAAAATGTTTGAGTTTTAAAATACTTACGTTAGTGTTCTGTTACAAGTCTTTGGGTGTTCCTTATTTTTTAGTGAAGATTTTGTGTTGTTTTGTTTTCTTTCTCCCTGCATTTATCTTTTAGTTATAAAAGAGCCCCAGGGACTCCCTCCCTTAGTCTTTTATGTTCCAAGCCCACTGTTAACATTTAACAAATACTCAGCAAGCAGAACAAACTGGTCACTGTACCAAAGCCAGATCTGGACCCAGCATCAAGGAGATCACAGTTACATCCTGAAAGGCATCTGTCCCACTGAAGTTTTTTTTTGATGCACCGACTCAGAAGGGCGTATGTGAAGGTGGAAATATCCTGGTTTGTGACATCAAGTGGTGGCTTTTATGAGGCACAAACTGTAGTCATGTTTCCTGTAAAGCAAAAGATACCTTAGAGAGGTTGAGAGGCATCTCAAAATGCAAAAGAGGCAGTGAGTTTCTCCTCTCTTAAAATATTTCTTACCATGTTGCAGGCAAGATTAGAACCCAGAACTTTACTGTTTCCTGATTTATCTCAAATAAACAAATAGGAATGCAATGTTACTTGTGAGTTAACTGTGCAACTTGGAGAGGCCAGAGAGGCATCTCAGGGTTGAAGAATATTTAAGGCTGGAAGGGACTCCGCTGTTCAAAGCAGGGCCAACTCGAGCAGGCTGACCAGGGCCGTGGCCATTTGGCTTTTGATTGCCTCTAAGGGACTCCATAACTCCACATCTTGACAGCGATTGTACAAATTCCTGGACATCCCAAAAGGCATTACAGGGCAGTGATACAGAAGTAATATAGATAGAGAAAATCAGGGCAAGCAATTGCAGGTTTGCAGTAATGCTGTGTGTAAAAGGGAATAATCATTCTTTTCGAGAGCTCGAGTGACTGCACTCAAGTCTCCAGTTGAGGAGAGGTCAGAAGCTCCACTTCTAATCTGAAAAAGGCTGGACACTTGCGATAGAAACATAAGCATGCAGCAGAATGCACTGGTACTACTGTAGGAGTTTGATGATCAAGAGAGCTCTGGCAGGTTGATGCCTCTTAACCTGTCAAAATCCAGCTGGAAGGGAATGATGGAAGCTGTAGAGGAGGTTAAGAAGAGATTATCACCAGAGATGAATTGAACTCTCAAACAGACTACCATTAGCACCCTGAAGGAATAAAGATTTTAATAGGAACATCTGTAGAGTATGCAGGAAACAGGATATCAGAAGCAAAGTGTCAAGCAAAGGGAATTTGTATCTTTTTTTTCTTGCTTTTTTTTCTTTTCTTCCCAGCAAATGCTTTATAACCTTGTCACTGTTAAATGTTAAAAGGTAAGTACGTGTTTTCTGTGGATGTGTGTAAGTTCAATGCTTTTTCTTTGGATGGTAGATAAATTTTCAAAGGGAAAAAAGTGCATGGCTTAGGGAATATTAGGTGTGTGCCTCGATAACCTGAGGATTCGCTGAGAAGGTAAGAAGTAGAAAAATAGTATCAAAGCTATTAATTTCCCTCCATGATCTAAAGGGTCAGTGGTTTGTCCTTTCCTCGTTTAGAGAGTTTTTCTTTATTACTAGGATCATAATTGCTGGCTTATTTCCATGCAGGTTTCCCTACATTGTTATTTGCCCTGCTCCAGAGGCAGCTCTGCTTGTGGCAAACAATGCCTTTTACCCTTCTCCCTTTCCTTTTAGCTCTAATCCTCGAGCAGTTGTTGAGAGGCAGAAAGAACCCAAAGCCACTGAGTTTCCTGGAATTTAGGAGGAAGATCTCACAAGCACAACACTGAATAATCCACCCTCGGTGGATCTTTCTACTGAGACCGCATTGGCAATTGTGAACTCGGGGCCAGAGGGAGATGCAATTGTATTCTTTTCAGGTGTGTGCGTGCTCTGTGGAAGCTCCTCCAGCACTGTGCCAACTCTGAAAGCATTTTAAAACCCATGTGGTGTTTCAGTTTTGGTCACGGTGCAGGTGGCACACGGTTCCAAAACCACTTTCAGCATTGTGAGAGTGACGGGAGGCCCTTCCAACTGCAGACAACACAAACTGCGACTCCACTCCGAATTTTTTCTGCCTGGCTCTTTTTGTGGTCCAGGCCACCGCTAGAATTACACTGGGACCAGCTTTGGTAACAGGAGGGACGTAATGTCTTATCTGAAGCATCTCATCTGGAAAAGCATTATTCTTGCTGACAGATGGTCTTGCATTGTCTTGAGCCTGTGCTGTGTGCTTGTCCTGAATCGAGCAGTTAGCCTCAGATTACTGACCGCTCTGTTGAAACTGGCACAGGTTTTCCAAAGAATTTGGGCATGCTGTGGGGTGGGGAACAGATTCCCCAATAGTTTAGCTGTGTTGAATGGAAGTGGGAGAATCTGAGCCCAGCTGAGCATCAGCTCTGCTCCTTGGGCTTGTAGGATGCAGGGTGCACTGTTGTCTTACAGGCCTTGCAGCGTTGTTCTGGGCCCTGAGGGAAGGGGCTGTGAGAGGCCTTAGTGAGGCAACTACCTCAGGTTGTAGTGGAGATAGCAGAAGGACACTGGATCTCCTTTCCCTTACATTAATGCTGATGAACAGCGTAAAAATGTCTGTGAGGGAAGTCAGGCCGGAGGCTGTCGTTTCCCCCTATCTCCATTTATGTCGTAGCATGAGATGCTGAGCTCCACCAAGGCAGATGCTTGGTTTTCTGCGCAGGCTGTAAGTTGAATTGCACGTTTCAGTTTTTGTTTCAGCGCAGACTATCCTGCTCTCCGGGCCTTTGTGACCGCTCTGCAGCGGGAGGTGAGCAGCGGAGAAGTTCCCCTGCAGAAAAGCTTTGTACAAACGCAGCTGCTTCCTAGGAAACTCACTGCCACAGGCAGGCTCTTTATACGGATGGGGCTTAAAGGCCTGGCAGCTGCTGGAAAAGGGTTGTGGCGTACTTCACCCTTGTGTCCAAATGAGAGCTGCATCTCAGTACCTAAAGGATTCGGCTGTGCCTGAGAGCTCATAACTAGACCGCCAGGGCTGAGTAAACCCAACTCCGTGCAGCCCTCTGGAGTGCATCCTGAAACTGCTTTGTTTTGGTTTTGATCCATTTTTCGTTCAGCGTCAGGATTTCCTTATGTAATATACGGCTAAAAGTGATTTTAAAGTGCTTCGGTTTAATTGTGTTTTTGTTCCCCAGCCCCATGCTTTTATGTTTGAAGGCTCCATTAGTGTCCATAACAAAGGGAGAGTAACACAGATGGTAAACATTTTTACCACAGAACACCAGCAGTGAACACCATAGCACTGATTTAGGAGTCTCTGCGCTGTGCTTGCTCAGCTGTATATAATCACTCTCATTTCCTTCCCTTGGGTTTCTGGCCAGCTCAGGGAGACTTTGCTGGCATGCTCAGAGAAGTCTCCCTGGCATCACTCGGTGCTCGCACGTACAGAGCAAGAAGCTCTGCAGTGGAGCTAGTGTCAGCTTTCTCCTGGCATGTCGTCTGATTTGCAGAAATGTAGTTTCACCGAATGTACTAAAATTAAGCCTCTTTGGCGTGAGGAAAATATTCTCAGGCAGCCCTTGCAGTTATAATGCTCTTGAAGGTCTCCCTGATATAAAAGATGATAATCCTGGGGGACTCTGATTTGCCTTGCCCGAGTTTTGTGGGGTAGTTGCCACAGCGGAAGCTAGTGTGCATTTGGTGCAAAACAACGATATTTTTAATGTTTCAATTTCCTTTCTGGGAATGCTGATGGAAAGATGAATGCTGTGAAGAAGGGCTGTTGGTTCTCTGTCGTAGTTCAAATAAAAGTGTGAGGTTCTTCTTTTATCTTTTCACTTTGTTTGTACAAACAAAAGAGTGAACTTGGGCTTCGTCTATGAAAAATGCGAGTGGCTTTCCTTTTGTACTTAGATGAGAGAGATAATCCCTAACTAAAATTTCACATTAGCATTCTGCTTGTAAAATAGAAAAGTGTCCTTTGGGCCCCAAAAAGTATTTTTTTTGTTTGTTTGTTTTCTTTAAACAAGCATGCACAACTGTATAGTGGTGGCCCATTTTAGCGACTTGTTTACTGGTCTGGCTTTCATATCCAAATTCTTGGCTACGGCCAAAGCATTCAAATAGTTTTCTCTTTGTTGAAAGAAGAAGATGAAAATTGTCTGAAATTTGAGCCAAGTTCACATTCTCTGGAGTACCATTTCAGTTTTTGGAAGGGCTGTCTAATGTGGAGCAACTGACAACTCTAGCCAGGTTTGTTTGAACAATCTAAACTTAAAGAAGAGACAGCAAAACAAATACTTTTTAATTCTTGTGCTTTTTATATTTACACTGGCGGTGGTGTCTTCCTCAGATAAAACGTTTTGATATTAAGCAGTTCCTCTAATTTTACTGGGCTCTGTTTCTTTTTATGGTAACACACACTGTGCAGGAAGGTCATTATACGGGAGAAAAAAGCTGTCAGCATAAAAGAGAAAGTTAACATTGCACATGTTGTCTTTGTTTATGGGGTTCCTGGAATGTGCTGAGAATCGAGCCAAATGATGGCTTAAGCTGTTCCTTTTAATATGCCAGACAGCTTCTTCGTATGTCCTGCAGTAACAGGTACTGCACCTTGCAAGTACAGGTTGCAAAATTACCTGTGAAGACATCCAGAACGGTTCCTTTGTATGTTGCTGGTGCTTGCTTTAAAGGCCGTTCACATTTTCTGTGCCATTTGGAGGAATGTGACTGTTGTGACATTCAATTAACCCAACTGTGTGCAATAAGAGCACTGAAATTAATAACCAAACATGTATTGGTTGTGCATTCATAGCCAGCTTAGGGTAGTGCTGGTCTCCGCGTTGCCTGATGACTGCACATCACAGGGAGCCTTGCAAACTGCATTGGTGATTTTTGTCTCATTTAGTATTGCATTAACATCTGTGTTACAAATGGCCATTCATCAGCTGGCATTTTTGTTCGAGTTCCAGAAGCGAGATGAAAGCAAATGGCAGCTACTTCTCATTTTTTGAGTTCCATCCCCAAACAAGTTACGTGTCTAAGGTTAAAGCAGGGCAAGGGTGTAAAAGCCATGAATAATCATTAAGTTACATAAGTGGTAGTAAATTCTTTAATTTTGTACCCTATTAAAAGAAGAGTAAAACCTTGTCTTCCATCAGGCGAACCTACCACCTTCAGTTTATACTAGAAATGAGCTTCCCTAAATTTACAGAGGGTGACCAGGTGTTAACTGTTTTTAGAGATTCCTGCTGAACCAGTCCTGCACAGGAGTGGTGAAGGAATCTTGAAGACTTGGGATGCAAGGGATAAAATGAACAATTAAAGGATAATAGTGAGTTGGGAAGGAAAGGGAAGATGACTAGCCAGGAAGGATTAGCTTGAGTCGGGAACGAGTTTCCTGAAATTAGTCAAGCAGGTGCTTAAAGGGAGGTGGGTTATTCTCTGAAGGAGTGATTTTCAGAAGTGTGTGAGCCAGTTAAGGTCTGAGAGGCCAGTGAGGAAGAAACCTTACTGGGGAATAGATGGATGGTGCCTGGTTGAGTCAGGAATAAAGTATGATGCTCTTGGAAGAAGACACGATTTCCACTCCTTTCTGTGATGATTTCTAGCTCCATCCCTGTACTTTGACCTCAAGGAGCTAGAGCCAGTGCAAGGGACAGGCTAGGCACGGGCATGTGGGAGGAGAGGGCTTGCAGTTTCTGCTGAGAAGAATTGGTGTAGCACGACCTGTTGGTGCAGTGTGAGCGTAATCTCGTGAAATGGATTGGTGTTCACAGATATTCCAGCTACCTGTGTTTATTTTTATTAAAATATTCTGAGATCAATTCTGTTAGCTCAAGTGTGTACACATCTGCCTTGTGAATCAAAATGAGGGTTTGGTTTTCTCATTTTCAATGTGTTTCATTATACTGGATTCCTTTACAAGCCAAGCTGGTATTTTTTTGGCTGAGTTCATGCTGGATATGTATGGGAATGGACACCTCAAATGCTAATTTCTGATTTTTATATGCACTGTAACACCTACATTATTTCTTTGGGGATTAACATTCTTTAGGCAATGGTTTTGTTCGGGAGCAATCACATTAGTGTTCAGTAAAGCTGAAACTGTACATTTTATTCTCTGTACTGTGTTTGTCAAAGCATTGGTATCCATTAAACACTTCTCCCACCTAAAGGAAGAACGCAGAGTTTATTTGGATGTCAGTGTTTTTAACATACTGTTAGCTTCTGGCATCGATCTATATAAAAAGCACTGATACCTCCAAATACCAAGTGTATAAAATTCTGGTGTATTTTACTGGACAAGGAAACATTATGTTAAAAAAAAACACTGATTTTGAATGATTTCCAAAATATATTGTTGGACTCAAAGTTGTGAAATGTAATTGCTTCTACATCCTGACAGAACCACGGGATCTGGGGTGGCTTAAGCAAAGCGAAAACTGAAGGCCAGATTTTCAGAGGCAACTCAGTCCCACTAAAATTAATGCAAGTTAGGCACCTAAATGCCTTTGAAATCTGGCTCCGAGCCTGCACTTTTTGTTGCTGTTAATACTTTGGACGTTTTCTTTATGCCAGCCCTTCAGTTCAACTCAAGGAACAGGAGAGGGATTTCCTGTGTCGGTCAGCAACGTGCTGTTTAGCACTGGAGCTAACCCCTAAGAGCAGGGCTGGGCAGCACTGCTCTGCGACTCACTCTGCATTAATATTGCCCTAGTAGGAGTCAAAGTTTAATTACCAATCCGACATTTGACTCCATTCTGAACTACACATCAGTTGTGAAGTAAGGAGGATGTCAAAGAACAATTTCCCCTTCTCTCCCCACACTTTATTCCCTCTGGCTTTTGGTGTTTCTCCCAAGACTTGTTTTGAGAAAAGAACACATATCCCAGCAACATGGACATCATTGAACCGAGCTTACTGCGTAGTCATAGCTTTATTTTGTGGCCAATAACACTATGCCATTTTTGAAGGGAGGAACAGTCTTAGAAAAGCTGGAAAATAGCTAAAAAGTACATTTTTTTTCCCATCAAATTATAAAACTGTACCATGCTAGCTGAAAGCACATAATGAGTAGGAAGTGCGCACTAATCTATTTGGCTCCGTCTGAACCTTCATATTTCTATTTATCTCAGTGGGAGATTTTAATATTCTACTGATGTTATTTTATATTTTGCTGACTTTCAGGTTGAGATATTGGCACTTAAAATCATGTTGACTGCCTGAATGCAAAATCAGGCTTTATGAGAATTAATAAAATCATGCTATTATGAATCTTGGAGATGGTACTAGCTGATATAAACGGTGTCTGAAAATGATTTAATGAGCTGTTTTTTCCTTTATTTCAAAGCTTGCTTTGCAAAGCACTTCCAAGTACATGGAAAAGGTGTATGTATATTAAGGCCCGGATTGTGCTTACATTACTAGGAGAGTATCTAATTCGTCTACCCAACTGAGCTAAAATTACGAACAAAACTTTTTTTCAGTAGCTACTTCATTATTAGTAAATTACTTTTGTGCAGTCCCCAGTTTGCCCTCCGACTCTCACTGAGTGCCTCCCTCCTCCCCACTGCAGTTCCAAATCACGGTGGTTAAGCTAGCATTGGCTTTGCAGCTGGTTCAGTGAGATTTGCAGAGAAGTCGGAGAGATGAGCAGAAGCTGATTTAAGGTTTTGACGCCTGAGAACACACAACTTTGTGTTGTGTTGAAGATGCACAGAATGTGGTAGGAACGCGATGTATGAGCTAAGTAAATTGCCGTTCATCTTGATAGTTGTTCAACACATCTTGAAAAGTGACAAACTGCTAAAAAAAAAAAAAAACCTTCAGATAGGAAGAGTGATGGGGAAAGAAGTGTGCAACCATCTTCTTCTCCCTTTGACTTATGGTCTCACTGGATTTTGAAGGGAAGCAAGTTAAGAGGAACAGAAGGGTTATAATCATATGGCTGTTCGTGAGGTCACTCAAGGTAAACCAGGAATTTCTCCAAATAACTTACTAGGCTTTTTTAAAGATTTGGGAATAGAACCTCTGAAGATGTCCATGCAGAAGACTGTCAGTAACACCTTATTGCTCAGTTACATCTTGTTGCTGATAGAACTAGAGGCTGCTGACAGATTTAAGGCCCTTAGTCAAGAAAGTGCTCAAGTAAATGGTTCAGCCTGTCACTACCCTTGAAAGCACTTAAAAAATTACTTAAAGAGCACTAAAAATATTGACGTTTTTATGAGCTGAGACCTGTATGGACATTTTTTTGTCCATACCTCATACTCAGAAATACTTCAGCTAAGTTCATTGTAATTTTTGTCCACTATTCAGAACCAATTTGAGAGAGCTCAGTTAGAGGAAACTGGGACATCCCTTCCAGTTTATCTACTGCTTTTCTCAGTGATTTACAGTTGATTAAGGATTCATAATGAACCAAATTATGAACGACCAAGGAATCTTCTTCCAAGAGAGTATTTATAACAGTTGATTTTCAGAACTGTCTCTGTACTGTAGGTCCACAGAAAGCCTTGTAAAATCTCCAGCAAATTATGAGCTTCCACTTTTTTTTCACCGTTAAAGATAATCTGTCTACAAGTTCCCCAGAAGTTTGGTGATTGTCACCAGTACAAATTTTACAGGTGTGTGCCATTTATACAGCTTCTTGACACTTTATCCTTATGGTAGAGGCAATAAAATGACTACAGGTGTTTTTGATGTCCTCCAAGGGCAAGAAAAATAGTTAAAGAATAGTTAAGTATTATAGTTAAAGAATAGTTAAAGAATGTATACCTTATTCTTTGAAAGTCAGTACCTTAAAGTTGAATAAGTGTACCAAAGTTCAGGTTATTGTGGTGGAATCACAGAATGAGTGGCTTGCTCTCTACTGTAAATCGAGATTTATCCATACTGCAGGTAAATTAAGGCTAGTTAATGGTGACAGTCTTCAAGTAGGACATCTAGAACACTTCCATATATAACTAGTCAACCACATAGCCAACAGATTACTGCAGGCTAGCTGTGCTGTTTGTGCAAGGAGAATTTTGCTTTGATATAAAAATAAATAAAACAAAGCATAAAACACAAACAGAAGAAAAACCTCCTTATACATGTTCTAAAAATTGTTCATAGGTGTTAACCATATTTGTAGAATGTGAAAAAGCAAAAATATGATACATAATGGAAATACATTGCAACTTTTTATAGTGGCGGTCAGATGGACAAATATTTCAGAGATGAGGAAGAAAATGATTCAAAATGCTTAGTGCTTGATTATCACTTGGTATGTATGCCAGGTTGCACCTGAAAACAGAAGGCAGAACAAATGGAGAAAATGAACCTATTCAGTGAACAGTGTCTTATTTCACACAAATAAAGGCTGGATATGCTCCTTAGCTAAATATGTATATATACTGCATAACTTTGAGTCATATTTCTGTGAATAAATTTTCAGAAGTGGTAGGTCAGTATTACTTCCATGTAAATCACTGTAAGTTATGAATTCTTACATCTTTCAGAAAACAGGATATTGATGGTTCAGGTTTCTTTGCTTTTTCCTGCTCAGAGTAGGTTATTTCTCTCAGTGAAGAATTAAGATTTTTTTTTTTTTTAGTGTGGGTTTGTCTGTAGCTTGCCAGTGACATCTTTACTATGCAGGCATGCACGTTGGCCCAGTGGGAGTTTCAGTTCACTTCTGATTATTTCCCAGGCTTTAGACAGAGAATTTCTCAGGCTCAGATGGTTCTTAGTGATCATTTCAGAGCCGTTCTCTTCTGTCCTGCACATCAGTGCCAGATTTTCAAGGATACAAATACAATATAATGTGGGTATATAGATGAGGGACCAGATTTGGTATGCTCATTCCTGGAACGTGAGGATGTGCCAGGTACGTGGGTAAATGCAGAACATGTTAGGTTCATGAGTAAGCATTTAAAAGAGAAAAACTTCAGGATTGTGTGGCCTTTGAATATTGCATGTATACTGTATGTTAACTAAGCACATTTCTGTCTCTGCAAGTCAAATACATGTATTTGAAAAGGCACTGGTTTCAAAACTCCCTGATGATCCTGGTGATACTGTAGAGAAAAATGAGTTCTTTCAACAATAGAGAGGGAGAGAGATGAATGTTTTAATCAGAAGAACAAAGAAAACCCATGTGCACTAGTCAGTAACTGGGTTAGTGGGGAGAATTTACCTTTTTTTAATTAAAAAAGTGAAAAATTAAATCTTGCTATTAGACTGCTTGTTTCTGCTTCCAGTGATCTGGTGGCATCATTACTTATTAATCGATGCTATTTTCTATGCACAAGGAACTTATTTATTGTATTTATATAACACTGCCTAATGAATCATGTGGCTGCTTACAGTGCAGTAATATTGCAATAGTTTTAGTTATAAATATTTTTAATGTTCCCTTTGGTGATGGATGGATTATTCCTCGCACTGAAGGCAATGGCTCAGCCAAGCCTTTTCAGAGAACAATTTGAGTGTCAGTTTCACAAGTGAAAAAAATCCTGAAAGGAAAAGGAAGCAATTCATTCACAACGGGACATGGTGCAGAGGAGGATAACCTGCCTTCAAAGATTTTTGTTTCGAGTATTATAATGTTTAATAAATAGTTTACTTCAAAGGCCTTTGCTGAAAAAAAATAAAATAAAATAAGCAGCTTTCCTGCTATTCTTGTTCACTGGTCCAGTGTTGCTATAAGTAGCTCATATCCTGTCCTCTGTGGTCTCAGGTGGTTAGCTTTTGTTTGTGAAACCGAAGCTTCAACCAAAAGAGCTGTGCCACTACTTAAATTATTAGGTAGCTGACAATATGTCTTAAAAATCAATGAAGCTCATTGTGGAACTTCAGAGGTTGACTTCTACATGGGGAGGAGGGGTGTCTGTATTATTTTGGGTGATGAGCAAAACCAACAGATACCAGACCATCTAAAAATAGAAGTTGCTAAGAAAGGAGTTTAAAGTAAATCCTTCACTTCCATCTTCCCCCAGTGTGCACTTTTTTTTTCAGGCATTGTTAAAGTTTCATAGAGTACCAGATATATTGGGAGGTCATTTAACCTGTCTGCCATGTCATGATTAGCAATAACAAAACCCACGCCTGTTTGAAGTTCCTCTGACCTGTTCTGTATTCATTTCTGTATGTCTTTGTTTTGTTTCTGCTAAATGTTGTGCTTGGTATTTGTGTTCCATTGAGTAAAGAAATGACTCAAAGCTTAAAGGAAAAGGCTTGGGTGTTTCCCAAATAATTACTTCTTAGGTTTTCTAGCTCTGAGCATATGAACTAAGCTACCGTTCTGTTTTCTTCCATTGTTTTCAATTCCTAGTCATTTCAAGTCATTTCAGGGAGTAGTGTTGTGTTGCTGCCATCCTTCAAAGCCCTGTGTTGGGGGCACAGTCGGGATATGAAAACAGAAGCATTCAATCTCTGTAGTAAGGATCTTGAAGCGGAATTGCAAAGATCTGGTCTTCAATTTGTAGCCCATTGTAGCCTAAACTGGAAGCGACGTTATGTTGAATAGAGTTGAGCCCTAAAAGAAATGAAACTGCTGGAGCTACCTTCACTTCATCTGTGTTCTTAGGTGATTGAACATGGACTGCTTTTAACAGGGGGTTAACCCGCTCCTCCCAGGTAATGCTTTATACTGAGATCACACCTGGCATTTGAGATCTGGAACATAAGCACTAGAGCGGTTTTCTCTGATTGGAGATTTATTGGGATGAGTCTGAAGGCGGTTGCACACCATTTGCTTGGCCACATCCAAGTCAGAAATTTCCATGAGTTGTCACAAGTGGATAAGAGAATATCCCATGAATAACAAGCTCAGTGGAAAAAATAAATCAATGTCCTGAATATATCTCTTCACGTGTCCTGCACTTTCTTTCCAGTTAAATGTTAGGTACTAAGAATGATGGGGGCTTGACCAATGCATCCTCAAGATGAGATCCAAAATGCAGCCCCCAAGAACACGTTAAGAGAAAACTAAACATGTAAAGGGCAAACTGGGACAAGCAAGATGCCTAGGGGTGTTCTAGAAACACAACTCCAAGCCAACGAAACAAGAAATTTTCACCTCATGTGTGACTTTGACTGAGGAGGATATATTTGTCACTGAGGATCAGTGGCATAAGGAGAAGACTGAGAGCAAACAGCTTCTCTGCAGAAGCAAAACTTTATAATCCTATACAGGGAGGGTGAAATACAGTCTCCAAGGAAAGATGAAGTATGTAAGACTGAGCTGTTTCTATTGTGTAATTTATGATCTTCAATAACATCCTTGGTTACTCTGGTAGGAGGAAAGCTTTTTTTTTTTTTTTTTTTTTTTTTTTACCAAACAGTCCATATGCAGACAAGTACAAGTAGAGGTGGTTCTGAGATTTTAGAACTGCACCACCACAACTTCATGGTCTTTACTATTGACCATGCATATCACCATGACTGTGAAATACTTAGTCCCCAGAACATGTCAAGGAAGTGATTACCTCAAATCAGCTCTTGTTCAACTTAGAGCTAATGAATAACTATTAGAAACTAATCAGTGCTTTAATGGCAATTAGGAAAGTGGGTAAAATTACTTGAAATTAAGATGAGTTCGTGTATCTGTGTAGAATTCCATACTGAGCACTGAGTAAATGTTGTGGTGCTCAAAGCAGGAATAGTTA
This sequence comes from Anas acuta, assembly GCF_963932015.1. Taxonomy (NCBI): domain Eukaryota; kingdom Metazoa; phylum Chordata; class Aves; order Anseriformes; family Anatidae; genus Anas; species Anas acuta. The sequence continues at coordinate 55,437,777 of NC_088979.1, forward strand.
AACGATGGCCACTGGTCTACTTTGGCTACCATGCCACTTGGATCCTTTGTACTTCAAGTAATTGCCTGAAGGGAGAGGATATATGGGTGATGATCAGGATAACCAATAAGTTAGAGGTGCATTTTGGCTTAAGCATACTCAACTGCCTTATAAGAAAGCCATGAATTTCCCTTCCAACTATCCACCACCAAATCTATGTATGTGACTTGCCTCATTTTCCTTTCTTCATAGAAGGGCCTTTTTTGTAAAGGTTGTTCCAATTATTACCCTGAAATAAAACTCCATAGCTGCACTTCCTTTTAAAGGAGAGTGTAGCTTTGTTTTTCTGTCCCATTTGTCTCTTTCTCTTTTGCTAGTATTTCCTGAATAAGGGACAGCATTTTTTTCCAGAACTGAAACTGCTATCTGCCAAAAATTAGACATCACAATCTGAGATTACACCATCAAGAGAGAGAATCAGGTACTTCCAGGAGCGATTCTCTTCCACGTGCTTTTCTGCTTCAACTGTAAAGGGCTCTAAGTTCCCATGTCTGAGCTTCAAGTGTACCCAAAGCCATCTACAATGGGCTGACATCAATAAAACAGGTCCTACAGGAACCCTGTAGTTTTTACAGCATCATGCAGAAGCCAGATAGCTTCAAACCAAAATGGTAATGCTGCCTGAACCTCACCCCTAGAGCTGGTTGAGGTGTTACAGGAAATTTGTTAGAGCCTAGATCTTACTGAGAGCATTACCAACAAAGTTTCTCTTTAACATCTGACGTACTATCTAATAACTTAACCAAAGAAAACTTCCTTGAGGATGCCTTTAAAAATGGCATATCATCTTACGTGTATATCTAGTTATATAAATAGTTATATGTACACATGAAGTTATGTATAAATAATTTGTACACACGGTATAGATTTATACACATTTCGTACAAATGATCTTGTTAAAGACTAAGGTGACAAAAGGGAAATGGTTTAATGTTAAAGAAAAAAGAATGGGAGAATCAGATGATGATTTTACTTTTTGTGTTCAGGTAGTAGGGTCCTCTATGTAACAGAGAAGTCTAGATTTTTCCTTCTGTGTGCAACTTTGTTGGCATGGATGCTAAAGGAATTAATAGAATTGTAAAACCAGCTAGTAACTGATGCTTCACCTGAAATACTGAAACTTCAGGAAAATGAGGCTGTGAGGAATAAAAAGAAAAAGTAACAGAGCCAAATTATTTGTCTGTGGTTGCTGTTGACTGCTGCACAGTAAATTGCCTCACTGCCCCACTGGCAGAGCTTCACTTTTGTGGACTCCAGCAGTTACAGTAGTTCTTCTGCATTTAGCGTATGTTGTATCAATTACTGTGTGTCATTATGCACACATGTAAATTATGGAAGCTTCTGTTTTAATGCTTCAAGGGAAATAATTTTGCATGTACATTGTTAACTCTGTTTTGTTCAGTTTTCTCTATCTTGAATTTCTAATTTTGAATTTCTCTAATTTGAATTTTAATATTTCTGAAAAACTAGATCTAGCATTCATGCTATTCGGGGGAGTGTTGAGGTAGATTGTGGTTGGCATAAGGATGTTTTTATGAAACTGGTAAATGGGAGGAAAGATGGATGAAGCACACTGCCTTGTATTTCTTTTGCAAGCAGACATCAAAACACTGATAGAAGTTAAATAGGATCAGAAGGGAATTATTTTAAATTTTAATGAATTCATACCTCTTTCCAAGAAAGCCAGCTTCATTCCTAAAACATATTAAAAAAAAAAAAAAAAAAGAATTTGTGGTTGATTTCTGAAAGATGTGAACTGTAAGGTCTGTTTATATTTAAAATTGTCATGCACCTCTCTGTCAGTAAATACATAAAAACGTACCAGTGTTATTCTAAAGCATTCTGGCTTTGCTCTCTTTTTTTTTTTTTTACTCATTTTTAAAATATTAAATCAGTAGTAAAAAGTAAGAGCAAGTGTGCTATGGAGCGTACTTCCCCAGTATTTGCTATGAAGTAAAAGCAGGATTGCTCAGTACATGTAAAGTTTGAAGAACTTAATAAAAAAAGAAAAAAAGAAAAGGGTCAATACCTTGGTGCCTGGGAAACGCTATTGGTACAGTATTACTTCAGAAATAGTGCAAGCTAGCATAAGTTACTATAGGAAAAATGAGGATTTCCTTAAAAAGATTGAAAAGGTGAAGGATCGTGAGGTTCAAGGACACATTTTGTAAGGGATTAGGAGCAATCAGAAAAAGAGTTCCTGCTGAAAGTCAGTGGTTGGGGAAACCTGTACATTTGATGTCTTGTAAAAGCTTCTTTTCACACAATTTCGTTTATGGCAATTTTTAAATAACATGATTTTGCCAAAGTCCTTATATGTAGTTCTTTTTGAAGATAAGAGAAGATACGTCAATCTTGCTGACATTAGTTTTTTTTTGAACGCATGTATTGTAACTATAAAATGTTTCTTTGCTTGTATTAACTAATATTACAATCATGCATTATTTCTAAATGAAAATTGGATGTCTTGGGATATCCTTCCAAGATCTGTAGCTTTTCTTGTTCTGTTTTGAACAGAGCAAATTGAAATTCATGCAATGTGCCCTTCAAAACATGGTTTTCTTCACATGATATTCATCAAGATGATTTTAACATTAGTATGCCTTCATGTTGTATTAGTTCAGAGATTACTTAACAGTTCAAACAATAATGTTTTTCAAGGAATGCTGAGAATCTCTGATACTTCTTTCTTAAGTTTTTAAATTTTTTTTTAAGTTCTTTTTTTTTTTTTTTTTCTTTTCTGATATCTCATGCAGTATAACCTTGTCAGAGGATAACGATGTTCAGGGTGTAATGGTGCTGCCTGGTAATTTTTCAGATGGTAACTGTACTGGTGCTGACTACGAAATTCTGACTCTTCTTATGTGAAACCTAAAAGAAGATCTGAAAAGACTTGAACAAAGCTCGGTCTTCACTTTAGTTACAATTCAGTCATATGCCAGAAAACTCACATTTCTGAGTATTGATTGTGTTCATTTACCACAGCAAAGTGCATTCATTGATAACTACCTGCTGGTATTGAATCAATCTTATGTGAAGCACAGGGCATTATTGTCAGGTAGGATAAATAATATTGACTCCATTTTAAAATGAATACAGCATAGAAGAAATTAATTTGGTTCTATGAAGTCATTTAATTATATTCTATTGACTATATAAACAGTGAAGTTTATGTAACAATATGATATCATGTGGCAAGTTACAGCTACAGGCTCTAGCAAGGTTACCCCTCCGTAATGGCACTAAACATATTTTGTTTTGTTTTGTATTAAAGGAGGAAGAGAAATCCAATGCCTGTAATCAGACATAAAATAGTATCACAATTGGTCCCAAATTCTCTGCAAAGCTGTAAGTGGAACTGGAATTGTTGTCTTTACTGACTGCAGCAAACCAGCTCGCTGGTTATGTTGTAGGTCAGCAAATTTCGAGGCTTCAAATATTATTCTGGCCAGTGTACTCTGCTCTCAAAACTCCTTACCTTCCAAAACAAGCAAATAATCAGGAATAGGAGAAAGGAGTCATGTTGATTATGCTTGATCATCTTTCAAGCTATTCGGTCTGTGAAAGGGTAGCAAGGAGGGAGAGCAAGTGCAACACAACTACCACAGAAAAGAGCGTGCTGTGGAGATAGCCTCACAGTTGCTGTTGCATTTATTCCCTTATAGTGATAAGAAACTGTTTTACCATAAAGTAGTTAAACAGCAGAAACTAAAGCAAAGAAATTGAAACACAGAACCCTTTCTGGGTTACAGGCAGCCATGCAGCTGAGATTTAGTCATTGATTGCATGCGCCCAAACATCATCTTCACAGGCTATACGGTTAATCTTTGAGACTCGATAAATGAGAAAAATAAGTTATAAATTACCATGTGCCATATGTAAAGGGTAGGAGACACTGATAATTCTGCCAACCTCATGTGACTCTCTTCTCATTTTAATTAATGAAGAGTGAATAATTTTAAGCCAGTTTATAGCTGTTTGAACATCTATCTAAAATCCAACACTCTTGGACACAGCAGTGAGGTCAAAAAACAAGCAAATGGATTAAAACTGGTGTCTCTATTTGAAAAGGAGATACAGGATGTGACTGTAACCATTTGATACAATTTTGTCGTGAATTAAATTTGCCTAGAGAAAGTAATTCAAAGAGAAATGAAGATAGATAGACAATTATCACTAATCAGTTTTATAGAAATAGACATAAACTGTGGTATGATTATAACCTTTTTTGACAACAGTAGTTTAGTATTATACATTCAGATGTCCTTAGGCATCAGACCTAAATGTCCAGAGGGGCTCAAATGTCTGTTTTAGCAACTACGGCAAGATTCAATTGTGCTTTAAGTGTCTGAGTCAAAGACAGTGATCCACGAAGCTTAATGTCCAGCAACCTCTGAAGTGTCCTCAGGATGCCTACAATAAAATAAGCTTCATAGCTGTCTAACTTAAGGCACCTTCATCTTCTTAGTGACCGTGGTCTGGCAAACTAGATCTCCAATCTTCACTTATTCCCATTGTGCTGCTGAAACAAAGCACTCAAAGTCGTCTCAGGTCTCCTGAGAGAACAGTCTTCAGAATCACCTAGCATATGTGGGCAACACTGCCTAGCTGCTGTGGTCATATTCATCAAAAATCATAGCTGTAGAAGGTAGAGATGCTCGCTTTTTGCAGCTCCCCTCACTACTGAGAGAGTGCTTGCCTAAGAAGGTGGAGGTAGGGGTTATATACTGACTTCCACCTGATGGGATTGCAATCTGCTGTGTCCCTGCAGTGTACTGTAATTGCCAAGTCTTAGTGTGGGATAGTGGCAAAACCTAGTGGTCCTTTTGGTACGCCCACCCTACTTATTCACGTGTGGTGTAATTTTAGTTACCTACTGATGAAAATCTTTCTTTACCGCATACATTAAATTATGGAGTCGGTTGCCTTGTCAGCCAGATTCCGGCCATTTTATAGACGTTTAAGTTTAAAAAAAAAAAAAAAAAAAAGAAGATAATAAAATATATATGTTTTTGCAATTTGTTTCACTTTAAAATTTTATTTGTAATCAGTGTTATAAGACTGATCTTTTCAACTTTTCTCTTACCTCACAGTGAAACATTTTCAGTTCAATTTCTTTGCAAATCTGAAATTTGAAAGACCAACCAGGAAGCTTTAAAGCATCGGGATAACCTGCAGGTCTCTTTCTTCCATTATACTGAGTAGTGAGAGCATTGTGTTGGATAAAATCAGTACTAGTTATTTCTAGTCTTAGAAACTTTTCCTCCTCTTCATCATCATTTGACCCTGCCTGTTAATGCTCAGGCATTTGTGTTTTGCAGCGGCATTCTTTGTTGTTACTTGTTTCTTTTTCTATTCCCAAAACAAGTTCATATAACTACTGATATACAGACTTACTCAGATTGCTTTTTATGCTGAGACTGATTAACTAGTATGTTGAAAATAGATGCATAGCTATGGATGTGTTAACCTACTGCGTTATTGGAGCTAAAATTCTCCTCAGTTCATTGGTTTTCACCTTGTGGCCAGTGGATCACTGCTAGTCTATAGCATACTCCTTGTCGGGCCGAGAAATTCACTGTACGATTAACAACAAACTTGAGCATGAGTTCAAGTTTCTTATGAATAGTGTTTTTGTCTTTTGATGCTAAAAAACATAGTTAAAGAGACTCGACCAAGTTGTCTGATGATCAAGAGAAGCACACTACAATTTGCATTTTGTTTTTTAAACCAGCAGAGAAATTAGCGTGGTGAAACTGGAAAATAGCTCTTGGGCCTAAAGCAGTAGCAGCTATGAGTGTAATAGTCCAAATGTACTGTAGGTTGTTGGATTACATGCAGTAAAATGCTAGCATGAGAAACAAAGTTTTGATATGCAATAAGAGAAAACGTATAAAATGCATCTACAACAGAAATCTTACAATGGTAATTACAAACATATTTAGCGTGGCATAAAAATGATTGTTGGGTAAGGTGAAGTGTAGGACTGATCAAATATTTAATCAAAGTTCATTGTCTTTGAGTTTCATTTGAATTTAAAGAAATATTCTCGGCTTTCTTTCTCTACTGTTCTCAGGATAATTGTCTGAATCAGTTTCACACAATTCTTTAATTATTATATGAAAAATCAAGAGTTGGAATCAGAAATGAGAGTACAGAGAACAATATACACCATGCTCTAAATTTATTACTCACAGAAACTTAGTCTGATTTAAAAATAAATAAATAAATACTGAGTCACTTTAAGCAACAACTGCAAAATGTTGCCCTGAGGACAGAGGTTAACTCAATTGAGAAATAATGGCCAAAACTCACACACTAATAACTTTTGGGGGGCTAAGGGTAATTTAGCCCTTGAGAAAACTCCATAATTTAATGTGAAATGCTTGGCAGAAAGTGTTGTAGTTTAGAGGCAGACTCAGTGGGTTGTAAGAATTGAAAAGTCTCTTGTACAAAGGCATTTATATTTGCAACTTTTTTTATCTCCCCAAAATGTATGTTGTTATAAGTAAAATTTTTAAAAGCACTCAGAAATTTGCAGCGTGAAGTACATTAAAGTTCATTTCGGGGTTGTGTCCAATAATACAGAAGGTTGTGTTTTCTAAAAGAAAAGCGAAAGGTGGAGTTTTCCAAATGCATGAAAAAGATTTGAGTGGACAAAATACTGCAGATCCATCTTTCTTAGTTTCTTAGTCACTTAACGTGAAGTTCCCTAATGCTTTTAGCAGGAGTTGTTAAATGGGGTGTTTTTGTCTTATCTCCATTTACACGATTGCATTCTGCTGTCCTGTCAAGGGTAATTGGATGTGGTAATGTTCATCACTTCATCCCCAGTCCCAAATCCACTGAATAATGTTGCTGTTTAATGGTAAAGGACTCCCAGGACTCACTTTTACCTGAGCCTCTTACATGAATGTTATGGCTTTGGGCTAAGATAGCTATGGCATAAATTGCTGAAGGAATATTTGAAAATTATTAACTTTGTATTTGTGTGAGTGAAATATTTATAAACTTGTTTTTGATATAGGCACTCCAATTCATTATCACACTTAAGGAATATGTTTAACTATGCAAGTGCTTAAAGCTGAAAATACGAGTCTAGCCCTTGAGTTTTTTTTTCTTTTTCAATTTCAATTTTAGCATCCATTTGATCTCAATTTTTCTGCTTTTCTTTGTGTCTGCTCTGCAATATTTTATGTATGATATGCAATGTCAGTTTAATGAAGAAATGGTCCCTGGAGCAGAACTGGACCCTACTTTCCTGATTTCAGGGTCATATCTGGGCTTAGGGAAGGAGGTGGCTGATCGCATGGTGCTGAGTTGTTGCAGCAGCAGAACTCTAAAAATGTATTTTGATCCAGAAAGGAGGCTATTTGTAAGCACCTTCAGTGACAGATGATCAGGGGTTTGTATTGCCATTTTGGATTTAGGTGCTTCAATTCTTCCTAAGTGTCCTGCTGTAGATATGTAAGTCTTTTATTGGATCTAGCCATTAGATATTAGGATTGTCATGTAAGGCCTGACTTATAAAAGCACCAGTCTGTAATGTAAAAAGCCCCATCCTGCAGAAGATGGTAGGGATGATGGATTCATTTCTCAAACACGTTTTCCAGGCAAATCTGTCCATGTTAGTGGGCAGTGTAGCAACTCAGTTCTTACTGAGCTGAAAATTCTCAGCAGTCTCTTCGGTGAGACCATGAAATCAGTGGGACTATTGACAAGAACAGTCCAGGACAAAAACAGATCCAGGATTTAAAGCCCCTTCTGTCTTGAACGTGAGCGGTAATGCTACTAAACCCCCTGAATCAGTTGCTGGGCTGTTTAATTGCCATGCAGTTTGGCAGAAAGAGGTATAGCAGAGATCATCACACAGTTTATGTAAAGCTGCACCATCTTTGATGGGTTGAGTCCTTATAAATGTAGTCACTAATTCTCTCTACTTCCTCTCACAACTGGCTAAAGACTCCTGCTTTGAATTTTGAGTTTGCAACAGCCTGAAAACGCATCTGGGCTTGCCCAGGTTCATATGTTAACTTACCTGAATTACCATACTTCAATCCAGAGGGCTTTGTAAACTGGATCAAATTGCTGTAAGAGGGCCCTGGCTTCCTACACACATTTTTCTCCAGTTGTAGATGTCATTCTGCTACCTGCTGTACAAAACAAAACAGAAAGATGCTGTGGCTTACCAAGTAGTATTTGGAAGCCCTCCAAGGCAAATTAACAGACCAAGCTCTAACCAGTTCTTGTTCGACCACTAGAAAACTTTGTAAACTGTAAAAGAATGTAGTTTGCTCTGTAACTCTCCCTGTATAAAATATATAGACAAAAAGCATTTTAGCTGTCTGTGCAATATGAGACCTATCTAAATATTCTTTATGGCACAGATACTCGCACAGTGAAGGAAAGGACTCTGTGCTCGGCTTTTTCTTCCATTCAAGCAAATGTCAAAAGTTGAGCTGAGCTTGAAGAGATAAGGATTCAAACATTTATTATTCCGTGGCCACCCAGAGAGGGAAAACATGGTGTCTGGAAATTAAGCAGCATTTTCTTGGCATTTCTGTAGACCAATTTCGCTATATGTTTTTTTTTTTTCCTAGAGAGGGATGTGTTGTGTCCCTAATCAGATAGTACTTTTTAAAAAGTACTTTCTTACTGAACTTACTGAGTAGCTTATGATCTTGTAATTAACCAAAATAAACCATGCTGACAAATAGTAAGCATAATACAGGTGTTGGATTGCAATATAACTGGTACTATGGTTTTTAGCATCTTTATCGTTTTTTCTCTTTTTGTAAGTTGTTACCTTAGTCACTCAGGCCTCTAGTTAAATCAAGGCTTAAACGCACCAGGATTAGCTTAATCAAGCTCTACAGGCTACCTTTGCAAGCATTGTCACAATGGACTTGCTTTTTATTGTTGTGAAAATGCATGACTCTAACAAATTAAGCGAGATAGATACACAGGCAACTTTGTAGTCACCTGTGGCCACTGCAGCTCATTGCAATCACTATTAGCTGTTATGAACTATTAGCTCTTCTCAGACAGCAAAACTCCAGGACAGCAGAACCGAACTTCTCTCTGAAAGATGTTTTTTTAGACTTGGTGTTAAGAACAGGAGGAGGACAAGAGGTTACCTGGGAAGCACTCCAATTTTATTTCAGAATACTGAGCCCTCTGAGACATTTTGTACAAGATACATTCGAAATCTCAGGGTGAGCAAATATTACAGTTGTATGTAGGTAAAGGAGGTTCAAAACATCAGCACACTTTTATCTTGCTGCTGCTTCTGAGTCTGCTCCATCATCTTCTTTGCAGTGAATGCTTGTAGTTTGTCCATTGATGCACACATCCTGTAGCAGTGGTCATTAAATGTTGATTGCTATTTTTTGTTTGTTTGGGGAAAAAAAAAGTCCTATTTGTCCTATTTTGCAACCAACTGCTGTTCTCTGCTACACAATGAGAAGAGAATTGCATGGTACTCATCAGTGGCTACGTTTTATTGTTATAGAATAAACAGGTCAAGTGTTCTTGCTTATTTAAAATAATTGCAAAAATCGAATTAGGAGTTTTTAATTAATGTATATTAAAAACTACTGTGCTGTTTAATGGGGTTGGTCATGTTTAACCACTGTCTGTACAGAGCTGATCATATATATATTTTTTCTACTCCAGAATATATTGCATATTTAGTGGGTTTGATTTTGTAAGCACTTAGGCATGTGCTTTGTCTTACACTAATAAGTCCCGGTAGCTACTGTGGGCCTGGTTACATACGAAAAGTTAAGCAAAACCTTGTAGGATGGGGACTCGTTTCAGAAATCAAGTAGCCAGAACGTTTCAGAAAAAAAGTAGTTGCTTTTTTCTTGTGTAGAATTTCCATACTGTTTTTTAATAGATTTTTATCAGAGAAATCTGTATTATTCCTAAAGGAGTTCATGTTTTTTTTTGAGACAAAAACCAAGTTGCTAATGATACAACTAAACCATTTTCACAAAGTTGTAAGTGTGGTGTCAGGAACCTATTGCTAACCGAACAGCAGATCAGTTGTTGTGTGTTGTACGTATGTTCCGCACATGGTGCTCAAGGCAGTTCTCACTGGGCTTTTCATTAAATAGCAGATATTAAGCGAATGTTTTAAGTATAAGTTGACCGTATTTGAAGCCATAAGAGTGATGAAAGTGATGCATTATGTCACTGTAACATATTGACATTATCAATTATGTGTTATTAAACAGCTTAGCTAACTGAATGATTTACCTTGTGTTTAACTGCCTTTTTCAATTAAAGGTAGCAAATGCTGTAGAACCGGGGCACAGTCATAGAAACCATATATTTTCTCCTGTTAACACCAGCACTGCTGACATGCAAGTGATGGGAGTGTTGGCATTTTGCTGCAGGCTCTAATGGGCTAGTTTAAACGGTCTAAAAAAAAAAGTGATTAATGATTAGGAACAGGACTGTTACACAGCTTCACAGCTCTTTCCCTCCGTGCGTTTCCATTTATGTCAACTAGCCGCACACTTGGGAGGTGTTATTTCAAAGTAGTCAACATAGAGATTTTTTTTTCCTTTTTTTTTTTTTTTTTTTTTTCCTACTGCTATTTGTTTCTATTTCATAGGTCCCTTCGGTTAGCCAGATATAGCTAATGTTTCCTTAAACTTGTAAACTTCAGTGACAAAAGAGGATAATCCACCAGCTTTATGTCAGACCAAAATCTAAACTCCAGCATAATTTCTGAACAGTGAATGCTGTCTTTAACATCACTCTGTTTGCTCCTGTTTAGTTTATTGTGTTGGAAATAATTTAAACGTTCCTCTCAAAATGACTGAAGCACTTTGTCAACCAATAAATGATTCTCTTCTGCTATTCAGTTGATATTGCAGCAAGCAGTAATTTGTACATTAGTACTGCTTTGTTTGTAACTGGTAACTGTCCACCCCCAAATCCTCCCTTATATACATGGATACACATATACGTATATAGTTGTTACGTGTCTTTCGTTGGGAACTGAGCTTGACAAACATTACGACGACCCTTTAAACTCCACTGAGTTTGGAAAATCCAATATATCATTCTTTTTAATTAACCTTACGATAGTGAGATACCGATAGATACAATGCATTCTCTTTGCTCTTTTAAGCTAAGGCAATATTGTACACTGAAGAACAGCAGGGATTAAACACTCAAGGGGAAAAGACCTTGTATTTTGGGGGAATTTTCATTTTATTTTACTGGGATAAGATGTAGGCAGCATTCACCCTGAAGTGTCATGTTGTGAAGGGTATTGTTTTCTTGGAATAGAACATTGAATAGCATATTGGTTACTATCATTTGGTATTTTATCATTGGTACTTTGGTTTATTTGGTATAATTGGTATTTTATTAGCCATCAAAATATGAAGCTAGTAGTGATCACAATATGAAACTAAGTCCTAAGTTTTCTGAACAAGTTTTTATGAAGTTTTCTGAACAAAAAGCATAAGAAAATAGTTTATATAATAATCCAGGAGCAGATGTGAGGCGTGAGATGATTTATAGTGCAGTGGTGTTACCGAATAGCACGTTGTGGGATAAGGTGACCCATCTGCCAAACAGATTTGTGTGTCTGTAGAGCAAAAAGCAGGGCTCAGTGGTAAGCACGTCACCCAGTTGGCTTGTCCTCCTTGAATGGGATGCTCAAGATGTCACTGTAGCTCATCTTCCTTGTGTAATGCTGTTTCTAGCTACCTTTGCCAAGAAACCCATGCTCAGGCAGGCATGCTGTTGACTCAGTTGATAGAGTTCAGACAAAGGTAACAGTGGGAATGGTCCTAAAAGTGCTGTGGTCCAATCCATCGCTTGTGACCAGAGGAGGAAGCCGCAACTCTGTATGTACAGTAGGGACATGGGTGGGCAGATTTGGTCAAAGTCACCATTTATTTAAGATGAGAGAATTTACAGAGGGCAATGCAGTGATGAATGGCTGTAGTGCTTTTTAAGAGATGACAAACATCTCCAAAACCTATCTTTGACATTTAGTCCTGTACTTTTGTTTGTCCTGTTGCAGACAGAGCTACATGTTGCTTCTGCGAGATTCACCCCTTCTTGCTTGCACAGTGTATGGGTGGGGATTTTTCAGGGATTTTATTTATTCTGTATGGGCACAGATTAGAGTATGTGTAGTTGTTACTGCAAGTGTGTAAAGCTGCTTCCCTTCTTCTTCCTAATTAGGACATTTAACTTATCAACAGCCACTTGAATTCGCTCGCTTTCAACAGAAACATTTTCTGTTTAAACCACCAGCATTTCTAGCCTGCAGCTGGGTCAGGGGACCATCTGCTCTGGGCAGTTTGTGAGTGTTATTTATTAACTCCGGCCCCCAAAATCTGGATGGTGGGGCGACTGTTCCCAAGGCACGCTCTGCCTGTTCCTTGTGGTTTGAAGGCATGTGTTGAGGTTCATTGCACGCAGTTTTCCTGCACTTTTTTCTCTTTGCCTCGGACCCGTTATTACGGCTCTCTTCTTAAGCGGTGATGGTAAAATCCGTACATTTTCCGAGCGCATCGCTCCAGCACTTTCCCCCCGTAGTTCACAGTGGCACTGCTTGTGGGCAGGTTTCAAAGGAACCTCATCTCCATATGGTTTTACTCGATAATCCTTTATCCACCATCTTCAGCTCTCATTCCGTTGCTTTCTTGCCTGTGGCTACGTTTCTATCTCTGCATCAATTAGCACAGTGATTTATACAACAAGCAAGCAGTTTAGAGGTAATGGTACACAATTAACATCTCATTCCACCATAAAGGGTATGCTAAATACCCCAGTCACTGCTTTCTCTGCCTGGAATTGAAATAAGTGTTTGTCCTAATTCATATGCTATCTGATGTGAAGTGGGCCTGCTTTGTACAGCACTACACCATTAATCTAATTATAGATAGCTGCAAATGAAGTGCTGTCTGAGCGCCGGGCCGGCAGAAAATAGCGCTTTTGTCGTTTAGCATGACTCCGTGAAGCAGGATCGCGCCGGGCCCGGCGCGGTGGCAAAATGGAAGCCCGAGCCCTGTGGCTGCCTGTTGCATCCCTTCTAATTACAGCCGCCTTGTAAACACAGCCGTAAATACGGCCGGAGATGGGCTGGCAGGCGGCTTGCGAGGGGAAATCCTCCATGTGGAGGGGGATTAAATCATACAGCCACGGCCCCAGCCCTCGGGGCCCGGTCCTCGGCCCTCCAGGCCCGGCCTTGGGTCCTCTAGGCCCGGCGCTGGCCCTCTCCCCATTGCTGCTGCTCTTGATTTTTTTTTGTGGCTGTTTTGTATATGTGGCTTCATTATTATTATTATTATTATTGCTCCATTAGGCTGAAGGTGCTGCTTTTTTTTGTGTGTGGCTGTTGGGGCCAGTCCTTGCCACCCCCATGTGGAAATCAGCTCCTGAACTCATACCATCACAAAAACAAAACAAAACACAACCCAAAACTTCCAAGATGTGCAAAGAGCCGTGTAGCTCCTTCATCTGGAGTAGGAAATCCTGGGCTCTAAAAGAGGGTGGTGCCAGACACCCTGCAGTAATATGGGATAACTGTATCATTTTCCTGTTTAGGTGCCCTGGTGGAAATCTCAGCGAGGCCACGGGCGGTCATTGTGTCAAAATGGATAATGCTTCATAAAAAAGGCACTGTGCTCATTGTATTCAGCTCGGCAACGTTGCTTATTATTGCCATGAGTGAATACTGAATAAGGTATTACTCACGAATCTGGGATGGTCAAACTGCAGGCAACACACAACAGTTAAGCGAGTTGAGATAGGATGCTGATTAGTAATGTTAAAGGGAAATTATGTGACCACAGTTAATAAATTTCGTTGTTTCCAAAAAATGACACTGTAAGGTTAGCAAAAGTAATTAAGATGCACAGCAGTTTCTTTACTGAAACCTGAGCTACGTAGGATTTTCACCCTTCTGACCACAAGAATGACAGACATTTGAAAAACATGGGTGAACATTAAGGTAAAGCGCTCTGAAAATCCACATCTGGTCGGCAGTCCAAACAATGTCGTAAGTACCATATGGGTATTGATACGTTAGATTGCTCTATAAAATCTCCAATGGAGTTTGAACATTTACAGCTTCTGAGGACACGAGTTTCAGGTGTATGGGGAAGATCATATTTAATAAACTAATGTGAGTTGTAACAGAGTGCAGTCTTGAGCATGATACTGAAGGTATGCAGTTGTAGCCAGTAAGGGAAATTTATCTGTTCCATGTACAGAACTTGTTTTTAAGTAAAGATGGGGTTCAGGTGTGCTGTGGCCACCTATTTAGTAGCAGCTGGTCTACTTCTTGTCTGCTGACTTAGGAGATCAGTACTGTATATGTCTACAAAAATACCTACAAAACCCAAGGTATAATTTTCAATGTGTTGCTTTCTCTTTTCCCCCACCTAATCCTTTACACTGCTGTTATTACACCTTTCTTTCTCCTTTCTTTTTTTTGTGACAGAGGTTTGGTTGTAAGAGGTAGTTTGGCATTACAAAAACATCCAATTCATTTAGCAGGAGAGTTAGGATACTGTTACGCTAAGAAAACTATTAAGTAACATCCCCTTTCCCTCCTGTAATTTTTGTCAACTGAGCATGGACTCCAGCAGTCTTGTGGAAGAGAAACACCTGTTTTCTGCACCATCAAAAGCTGTGTGGTTCCTTTCAGGTACTTCTCTATTAACTTTGCTTTGGCTGGAAGAATTAGGCTCCGAAGCCCTGTGGAGCGGAGCAGTGGCTGGTGACAACCACTCCTCAGCACAGGTCTGATGGCTAGCAGCTTTCATTGCGCCGGGAGTCCGCCGCAATCTATTTATGACTCCAACAGATGTTTCTTCTGTTTTAGGCCAGTGGAAACCTTCTGGTCTCTATTTATAACCCAAACTTTACAGCCTTCCTCAGGTTACGCCCCTTGCTTTCTCCCATCTTCTCCTCCTTGGGAAAAAGGCGAAAAACCCTAACGCCGTCCACACTCCATTTGTATAAAAACGTCTACATCATATGTACAGTGTTGTCCTCACATGCTAAATCAAAAGCATAACAGCAGTGTTAATCATCCTTAAAAAAAAAAAAAAGAAAAGTATATTTTTAATCATCTTTGTTTTAGTGGCATAGGCAGGCACTGATTTGTCTTCCCCACAACCTTGTGGGTCTCCCCAAGCCATGGGCAGCTTCCCGGCGAGGTGAGCGGCCCCCCTGCTCCTCCTCTGCAAACCTCATCCCCCAGAGATGAGAAACAGCTTTACAAAGGGACGCTTATGTGGGTGTTTAGTGGGGTCCAGGCGGCAGCAGAAATACATCAAAGGTAATCTTAAAGAAGGAACCTTTCTTTGCTGCTTTGTCTTTTTATATTCTGAAAGGTCATTTGTGAACCAACTGTGCCAAAAAAGGCCCTTCCCCGAGAAGTTTACTGTTGTTATTTTTTACTTTTTGATTACAGTAACTTGCTTATCCCCCAAACAGACTAAAGAACAATAAACAAATACAAAAGGAAAAGGAACAGCTCATCAATAACAAAGACCTGCATTTTAAAGCTTTGAGTGTACTGGCTCTTACATCTCACTCCAAGCAAAGCAGGAGTCCTGCAGAGAAAGGAATCTAAAAGATACGAAAATTATAAAGATAGTAAAAACAATGTTTGGTTGGGATATTTTAACTTGCTGTGGAGAACTGGGCTTTAAAGTGCAGCACACTGAGGAACATGGTTTTCCCCCACTGCTGTAAGCTGTGAGCGCATAGGGAATTGTGTGTTTCACTTGCTGTGAAACGCCGTAACTCAGATGAATGCAGGAGGTATGGCTTTCGCTTGAAGTTTAAATTTTGAAATTGGACAGCTCAGAAGTGTTGATCTCTCTCTCTGTAAGTGGCTGGAAAAAAATGAAATGGCATCTAAACCCAATCCGTTGGAATCACATCAAAATAGTCTCCTGCAAGAGGCAACAATACAGTCCACAAATCTAACTTCTGTTTTCTTCCTTGTTGTTTCTTTTTTATTTTATTTTTATTTTTTTATTTTATTTTCAAACTCTGAGTACAAAGAAGACACTAACCATGGATACTGAAACTGTGCAATTTGGTGTAATTATATTCCCCCCCATAGATTTAATGAAGGACTTTTAAGTACAATTTATCTTTGATAAATAGTCCCTCTGCACGGAATGTTTATTAGATTGACAGCAGAATACACTCTGCAAGCTTTTTTTCCTTGCCACTTATGACTCAGACGAATTTTAATAGGAGTAAAAAGCTTTTATTTGCACAGTAATTTCACTTAAGGATCATATCCTTCAGAAACTGGCAGACACTTGTATGTCTTGATTGCAAAACAGACACTCAGGAGCGAAGAAACATGCACAAGATGTTATTATTTGACTTGTCACACTGCTGCAATTCTATTTGCAACTTCTGTCATCAGAGCTCCTCCAGGCATCGCCTCCCCTCTCCCCACAGCACACATGCAAGTGAGCGCACACTCTGCTTCCAGAAA